>NC_064632.1:399077315-401577315 GCF_023864275.1 Schistocerca cancellata | reverse complement strand
GTGCTCTAGAAGGTGTAAGTCAACTACCCTGGCCAGCAAGATCTCCGGATCTGTCCCCCATTGAGCATGTTTGGGACTGGATGAAGCGTCGTCTCACGCGGTCTGCACGTCCAGCACGAACGCTGGTCCAACTGAGGCGCCAGGTGGAAATGGCATGGCAAGCCGTTCCACAGGACTACATCCAGCATCTCTACGATCGTCTCCATGGGAGAATAGCAGCCTGCATTGCTGCGAAAGGTGGATATACACTGTACTAGTGCCGACATTGTGCATGCTCTGTTGCCTGTGTCTATGTGCCTGTGGTTCTGTCAGTGTGATCATGTGATGTATCTGACCCCAGGAATGTGTCAATAAAGTTTCCCCTTCCTGGGACAATGAATTCACGGTGTTCTTATTTCAATTTCCAGGAGTGTATATTGAGCTTAGCAGATACTATGTGTTGTATTAATTTATGTGACAGCTTGTTGGAGTAATTATTCTCACAAATCATATTTTTGTGAATTTCCCAATGTCTTTACCTTGGTCAGATTGAATGCTCCCATGTCACACTTTTTCTAATGTAATAATCAATAAATATGTTGTTATTAATGTTAGTGTGTTTTATTAACTTTTGTTGCCTCAGTACGATGTCTTTGAGAAGTCAGAGTTATGTGTTGCGGTCAATTTTTTTAAAAAAATAAGGCAGGTCACGCAGCCGAACGACGAAGTAGGTCTCCCGAGCTCTTATCTTGTTCTTTTCACATGTATCAGTCCATGTATGAGTAACTGTACCTATGATTTAATTTTTATTCGCATATACAGGATAGTCCATTGTTTGTGACCGGGCCACATATCTCACGAAATAAGCATCAAACGAAAATACTACAAAGAACGAAACTCGTCTAGCTTGAAGGGGGAAACCAAATGGCGCTGTAGTTGGCCCGCTAGATGGCGCTGCCATAGGTCAAACGGATATCAACTGCGTTTTTTTTTTAAATAGGAACCCCCCATTTTAATACATATTCGCGTAGTATGTAAAGAAATATGAATGTTTTAATGGGACCACTTTTTTCTCTTTGTGATAGATGGCGCTGTAATAGACACAAACGTAAAAGTACGTGGTATCACGTAACATTCCGCCAGTGCGGACGGTATTTGCTTCGTGATACAATACCAGATTTAAAATGGACCGTTTACCAATTGCGGAAAAGGTCGATATCGTATTGATGTATGGCCATTGTGATCCAAATACCCAACGGGCGTGTGCTATGTATGCTGCTCGGTATCCTGGACGACATCATCCAAGTGTCCGGACCGCTACGGTCGCAGGTTCGAATCCTGCCTCGGGCATGGATGTGTGTGATGTCCTTAGGTTAGTTAGGTTTAACTAGTTCTAAGTTCTAGGGGACTAATGACATCAGCAGTTGAGTCCTATAGTGCTCAGAGCCATTTGAACCATTTTTTTGTCCGGACCGTTCGCTAGATAGTTACGTTATTCAAGGAAACAGGAAGTGTTTAGCCACATGTGAAACGTCAACCACGACCTGCAACAAATGATGATGCCAAAGTAGGTGTTTTAGGTGCCGTCACGGCTAATCAGCACATCACTAGCAGACAAACTGCGCGAGAACTGGGAATCTCAAAAACGTCGGTGTTGAGAATGCTACATCAACTTCGATTGCGCCCGTACCTTATGCATGGCGACAACTTTGAACGTCGTGTACAATTCTGTCACTGGGCACAAGAGAAATTGCGGGACGATGACAGATTTTTTGCTCGCGTTCTATTTAGCGACGAAGCGTCATTCACCAACAGCAGTAACATAAACCGGCATAATATGCACTATTGGGGAACGGAAAATCCACGATGGCTGCGACAAGTGGAACATCAGCGACATTGGCGGGTTAATGTATGGTGCGGCATAATGGGAGGAGGGATAATTGGCCCCCATTTTATCGATGGCAATCTAAATGGTGCAATGTATGCTGATTTCCTACGTAATGTTCTAATGATGTTACAAGAAGATGTTTCACTGCATGACAGAATGACGATGTACTTCCAACACGATGGATGTCCGGCACATAGCTCGCGTGCGGTTGAAGCGGTACTGAATAGCATATTTCATGAAAGGTGGATTGGTCGTCGAAGCACCATACCATGGCCCGCACGTTCACAGGATCTGACATCCCCGGATTTCTTTCTGTGGGGAAAGTTGAAGGATATTTGCTATCGTGATCCACCGACAATGCCTGACAACATGCTTCAGCGCGTTGTCAGTGCATGTGCGAACATTACGGAAGGCGAACTACTCGCTGTTGAGAGGAATGTCTTTACACGTATTGCCAAATACATTGAGGTTGAGGGACATCATTTTGATCATTTATTGCATTAATGTGGTATTTACAGGTAATCACGCTGTAACAACTTGCGTTCTCAGAAGTGGTAAGTTCACAAAGGTACAAGTATCACATTGGAACAACCGAAATAAAATGTTCAAACGTACGTACTTTCTGTTCTTTAATTTAAAAAACCTACCTGTTACCAACTGATCGTCTAAAATTGTGAGCCATATTTTTGTGACTATTACAGCGCCATCTATCACAAAGCGAAAAAAGTGGTCCAACTAAAACACTCATATTTCTTTACGTATTTGACGTATATGTAATAAAAAATGGGGGTACCTATTTAAGAAAACGCAGTTGATATCCTTTTGACCTTTGGAAGCGGGACCGATGACCGTAGCAGTCTGGTCCCTTTAATCCCACAAACCAACCAACCAGCCAACCTATGGGAGCGCCATCTAGCGGGCCAACTATAGCGCCATCTGATTTCCCCCTTCAAGCTAGACAAGCTTCGTTCTTTGTAGTTTCTTCGTTTTACCCTTATTTCGTGAGATATTTGGCCCGGTCACGATCAGTGGACCACCCTGTATAAAGATACTAACTGCCTGTTACTAGCCTTCAGGGGTTATTTATTAATCGAGACATACCATCTCTAAATACTGATAGATTGTACCGTCGTTCAGTGCACGTATTGGTGTCTGTCGAACCGAGCTTGGAGTTAGTCACATACTTATCATCACTGTAGATATCTCATTTTAATAGGTGCCACACAAGCTCCCAGGTTCGAGTCCTGCGATCTGGCACTGAGTTTTAACCTGTCAGGAAGTATCAAATCAGTGCACTGTCCGCTGCAGGGAGATTATTCACTCTCATAGTTCGAAGCTGATTCCATTTCCACTTCAGTGCACTTCTGTATTCTGTTGACAACATAGCGGGCGGGTCGTCTTGGCATTCTTTTGTGAGGGCAGCACTATTCATAATCCGAACGATAGATAGTTTTTTTTTATTCTTTGTAGACTTTGCTTTTCAATCAGCCCCAAAGGCAAAAACGTAAAAATAGCTAAGGTCCGGGGAGCGTGGTTACCAAGAATCGTGACCATTTCTGCCGATTCATCTTCCGGGAAACGTTAGATTTACGTAATGTGTCACCTGATGATTAGAATTTGCAGGGATCCCATCAACCTGGAAGAACATACCCGTCCCTGTTGTTAGATGTCATCGTGCCGACGAAAAATAGACTGCATGTAGGAGTGAACATGGACCCTAGGACAGATGCATAAGATCCACTGTGCGTTACAGAATGACGAGATCAGCCGGGTAATGTCATGAAAACATTCCGCAGACGATAAACTTCCCTCCTGCGGCCTGGACCATTTCGACAATTGTAGCAGGGTGTTTGCTTTCTATCCGATGGATCATAAAACGTGATTCATGTGAAAGGGCCACCTGTCACCATTCGGTGGACATTCATTTGCGGTATTGGCGTGCAATTCCAACCTTCGTCGCCGATGATCACTTGTCAGCATTAATGCATGACACAAGCGATTGCTTGATTCGAAGTCCAATACGCAGCAATGATTGCTGAACGGTCGTTCAGGAGACACTGTTCATAGCCCCTTGGTTCATCTGGGCGGTCAGTTGTTCAACAGTTGCACGTCTACTCGGCCCTATACATCTCCACAGCTATCGCTCAACACTGTGGTGGTGGTGGTGGTGGTGTGTTGGGGCTTATGGGCGCTCAACATCGAGGTCATCGGCGCCCTGACACACATTAAAAGGAACGAATGTGGACAGACCTAAGAAAACTAAAGCACACACTCAAAGAAAGCAGGAAAAGAAGGAAAATACTACATAAGAAAGTAAAACCTAAGGAAAGGGGAAACATAGCAACATGAATGTCACAGGAAATTGTTATTGGCTGGCCACTTACATAAAATATGGGCGAGCTTGTCACACAGTGAGCAAATTAAAATCCTCTCCCTAAACTCTTTGTAAAAACATTTGACAGGGCACAGAACTTTAAAACTTTAGCCACATTCGTCCGAGTGTTGCCTAAAAGAGATGGCAGGTCCGCTGGCAAGTCAGCCGCGACCCGCTGGTCAGAAAATAAAACGCAATCCAATAAAACGCGGCGCACAGTGACCTGGACGCCGCAAGCACCACACATTGGAGGGTCCTCTCGCCGGAGAAGGAAGCCAATGCGTCATAGGGCTGTGGCCTATTCGAAGCCGAGTGAGGAGAACCTCGTCCCGTCGATGGGGCTGAAAGGAAGTACACCACACACGCGTTGTGGGCTTGACTATACGCAGCTTAGTGTCAGTCACTTCCAGCCACTCATCCTCCCACCGACGCATGACCCGTGAGCTCAACAGCGAGGTGAGTGCGTGCAAGGGGATAGCACACTGAGATACTCGTGGGGCGAGACACGCCTCTTTGGTTGCGAGATCTGCCCTTTTATTCCCAGCAATGCCGACGTGCCCCGGAACCCAGCAGAAAGCTACAACCTTCCCCAGTCGCTGTAGTCGGAGGAGGGCATCCTGGATGGTCTGGACAATTTTGTCTGCCGGATACAAACGTTGCAATGAGTGAAGGGCACTGAGTCAATCGGAACAGACAAGAAATTTAGGAGAGGAAGAATGTCTCATGTGCTCCAGTGCCCGCAAGATCGCAAACAATTCTGCATCAAAGACGGTAAAAGTCTGAGGCAGTCGGACCTTGAGGACACGATATGGAAAAACAACTGAGCAACCAACAGAATCCCCTTGTTTCGACCCATCCGTAAAAACAGCTACATAGTCGTGATGCTCAGATAAAATGGCAGAAAATGCTGCATTAAAAACGGTGGCAGGAGTGCAATCTCTCTTGTACTGCAATAAATCTAAAATCACTCCGGCCCTCTTCAGCAACCAGGGTGGCAGGCGGTTAAAACCCTGGATTTGGGGTTGTATAGACTCCACACCGAGGGACTCTACTACACGTTGCACACGGATCCCAAACGGCAACGTAGCCCGGGGACGGCGGGAAAAAAGGTGGTCCAGAGGTGAATGGGCAATAAGACGGTGAGCGGCGAGCTGGGAGCTGCAAGAAACGTACAAGCCTGGCGCACCAGCAGGAGCTGCCGCCGGATGGTAAGTGGCGGTTCGCCAGACTCAGCACAGAGGCTGGGTACGGGACTGGTCCGATAAGCACCCGTGGCCAGTCGGATCCCAGCATGGTGAACAGCATCAAGGATCCGCAAATAAGATGGCCTCGCTGACCCATATACTGTGCAGCCATAGTCCAGCCGTGAACGCACAAAAGCTCCATAAAACTGAAGGAGACGCGCCCTGTCCGCGCCCCAAGACCTGTGGCTGAGGCACTTGAGAATGTTCAGTGCCTTCAGCGTTCTGGCTTTCAAGTCACGTAGGTGTGGCAGCCATGACAACCTGGAGTCAAAAATTAGGCCCAGAAACCGCACTGTGTCTCTAAAATGTAGGACAGTATCCCCCATATGCAAGGCAGGCAAAGTAAAAAGATGACGAGAACGATTAAAATGAACACAAACACACTTATCGGCAGAAAACCGAAAACCCGTCTTTGCAGCCCACTCCTCTAACCGCCGCACTGTCTTCTATGGCCTATGATGCACCACAGATGCTCGGCGTCGAATTTTGGATAGCGCCATTTTGCGATCCACAGCATAGTTTAACCGCAGTGGCAGGTGAACACTTTGTAAACTGCCAAACTCAGCCATTTGGGAAATGCTTCCACCCTTACCTTCCACTGCTTTTGCTGCCACCTGCTGTCTGAGTGGTTACTGTACGCTAACGTTGAACATGGGCGGTGGCTGTCCGTGGAAGTTATGGTCGCCCTATTATTAAAGTAATATAACCATGTTTTGCAATAAATTTGTTATTGTCTTTGTGCTGATCTACAGCCCGAAGACTGATATCATACAGCTCTCTAAGGTAGTCAACCACGTGCAAGCCTCTTCATTTCCGAAAAACTACTGCAACCTACATCCATTTGAACCTTATCACTGCGTTCAAGCCTTGGTATCCAAAATTTTTACTCATTATAACCCCCCCCCCCCCCCCTCCAGTTACAAAATTGACGATTCCTTATGTGTGGTGTAAGAAAGGATATGTTATACACTCCTGGAAATGGAAAAAAGAACACATTGACACCGGTGTGTCAGACCCACCATACTTGCTCCGGACACTGCGAGAGGGCTGTACAAGCAATGATCACACGCACGGCACAGCGGACACACCAGGAACCGCGGTGTTGGCCGTCGAATGGCGCTAGCTGCGCAGCATTTGTGCACCGCCGCCGTCAGTGTCAGTGAGTTTGCCGTGGCATACGGAGCTCCATCGCAGTCTTTAACACTGGTAGCATGCCGCGACAGCGTGGACGTGAACCGTAAGTGCAGTTGACGGACTTTGAGCGAGGGCGTATAGTGGGCATGCGGGAGGCCGGGTGGACGTACCGCCGAATTGCTCAACACGTGGGGCGTGAGGTCTCCACAGTACATCGATGTTGTCGCCAGTGGTCGGCGGGAGGTGCACGTGCCCGTCGACCTGGGACCGGACCGCAGCGACGCACGGATGCACGCCAAGACCGTAGGATCCTACGCAGTGCCGTAGGGGACCGCACCGCCACTTCCCAGCAAATTAGGGACACTGTTGCTCCTGGGGTATCGGCGAGGACCATTCGCAACCGTCTCCATGAAACTGGGCTACGGTCCCGCACACCGTTAGGCCGTCTTCCGCTCACGCCCCAACATCGTGCAGCCTCCAGTGGTGTCGCGACAGACGTGAATGGAGGGACGAATGGAGACGTGTCGCCTTCAGCGATGAGAGTCGCTTCTGCCTTGGTGCCAATGATGGTCGTATGCGTGTTTGGCGCCGTGCAGGTGAGCGCCACAATCAGGACTGCATACGACCGAGGCACACAGGGCCAACACCCGGCATCATGGTGTGGGGAGCGATCTCCTACACTGGCCGTACACCACTGGTGATCGTCGAGGGGACACTGAATAGTGCACGGTACATCCAAACCGTCATCGAACCCATCGTTCTACCATTCCTAGACCGGCAAGGGAACTTGCTGTTCCAACAGGACAATGCACGTCCGCATGTATCCCGTGCCACCCAACGTGCTCTAGAAGGTGTAAGTCAACTACCCTGGCCAGCAAGATCTCCGGATCTGTCCCCCATTGAGCATGTTTGGGACTGGATGAAGCGTCGTCTCACGCGGTCTGCACGTCCAGCACGAACGCTGGTCCAACTGAGGCGCCAGGTGGAAATGGCATGGCAAGCCGTTCCACAGGACTACATCCAGCATCTCTACGATCGTCTCCATGGGAGAATAGCAGCCTGCATTGCTGCGAAAGGTGGATATACACTGTACTAGTGCCGACATTGTGCATGCTCTGTTGCCTGTGTCTATGTGCCTGTGGTTCTGTCAGTGTGATCATGTGATGTATCTGACCCCAGGAATGTGTCAATAAAGTTTCCCCTTCCTGGGACAATGAATTCACGGTGTTCTTATTTCAGTTTCCAGGAGTGTATAAACCGAATCGTTCTTTTAGTTGTGCCATTTTGTCTCCTGAGGTCGATTCAGTGCCACCTCATTAGTTATATTATCTTCATCATTTTTCTGTAGTACCACATTTCAAAAGGTTCTGGTCTCTTCTTACCAAAACTGCTTATCGTCGTAAGTGGCTACACTCCAGACAAATAACTCCTTAACAGTTAGATTTATATTGACATTAACAAATTTCTATTATTCAGAAGCGCATTTCTCGCTATTGCCAGTCTGCATTTTATATCCTGTCTACTTCCAACATCATCAGTTACCTACTCTGCTACCCGAACACCAAAACTCGATCACTACTATTAGCGTTTCATTTCTTAATCTAATTCAATCAACATCACCTAAATTATTCCACTATATTCTATTACCCTTATTTTACTTTTGTTGGTATTCATCGTATAACCTCTGTTCGAAACGCTATCCAATCCGCTCAACGAATCTTGGAAGTTCTTTCCCGTCTCTGACAGAATTACAGTGTGATTGGCATAGCGCAGATTTTTTTGTTTTCACTCCCTGAACTTTAATTCCATTACCAAATTTCTCTTTGGTTTCCTTCGTTGCTTGCTCAAGTACGGCTTGAATTACATATGGTATCATTATTTCGAGTTTACTTCTGTTCTCACTATTTTAAGATCTACACTAGTGAATATTAGTAACATCAAAATAAAGTGAAATTATAGAGCCAAGAGACGAGCTTTTTTTGCGTCTATGGCAGCTGAAAACGAGTGGATGGATCGCAAAAGTAACAAGAATAAAAATGGACTGAAGCAGCTATTGGTAAACTGAAAAGAGTATGTGCGGCAAAGATTCTGAAACTAGTTCGTATCCAGGAGACATTACCCGTTCGACTTACGTCACTTTTAATAGGAAAGTTAATCAAAAACTGGGGGATTATCAACAACAAATGAAGCGTTATATGACAGAAGTTACTATGTGATGCAGGATAGCAAAGAAATCGATCTGACAGCAAACTAGAGTAGAACAAGTAGTTACGACCGCAATGAAAATGGAGATGCGCAGGGCATAAAGCCGATGACATCAATAACCAAACCAAAATTCATAGTGAATGTTCTTGACAAAAGTGGTACGTTGTCTGATCAAAACCATCCTTATGTAATGATGTCACTAGAGGAGCGCCCGACAATATAAAAGGAAGCAGAGTGTTTTTTTTTACACTCCTGGAAATTGAAATAAGAACACCGTGAATTCATTGTCCCAGGAAGGGGAAACTTTATTGACACATTCCTGGGGTCAGATACATCACATGATCACACTGACAGAACCACAGGCACATAGACACAGGCAACAGAGCATGCACAATGTCGGCACTAGTACAGTGTATATCCACCTTTCGCAGCAATGCAGGCTGCTATTCTCCCATGGAGACGATCGTAGAGATGCTGGATGTAGTCCTGTGGAACGGCTTGCCATGCCATTTCCACCTGGCGCCTCAGTTGGACCAGCGTTCGTGCTGGACGTGCAGACCGCGTGAGACGACGCTTCATCCAGTCCCAAACATGCTCAATGGGGGACAGATCCGGAGATCTTGCTGGCTAGGGTAGTTGAGTTACACCTTCTAGAGCACGTTGGGTGGCACGGGATACATGCGGACGTGCATTGTCCTGTTGGAACAGCAAGTTCCCTTGCCGGTCTAGGAATGGTAGAACGATGGGTTCGATGACGGTTTGGATGTACCGTGCACTATTCAGTGTCCCCTCGACGATCACCAGTGGTGTACGGCCAGTGTAGGAGATCGCTCCCCACACCATGATGCCGGGTGTTGGCCCTGTGTGCCTCGGTCGTATGCAGTCCTGATTGTGGCGTTCACCTGCACGGCGCCAAACACGCATACGACCATCATTGGCACCAAGGCAGAAGCGACTCTCATCGCTGAAGGCGACACGTCTCCATTCGTCCCTCCTTTCACGCCTGTCGCGACACCACTGGAGGCGGGCTGCACGATGTTGGGGCGTGAGCGGAAGACGGCCTAACGGTGTGCGGGACCGCAGCCCAGCTTCATGGAGACGGTTGCGAATGGTCCTCGCCGATACCCCAGGAGCAACAGTGTCCCTAATTTGCTGGGAAGTGGCGGTGCGGTCCCCTACGGCACTGCGTAGGATCCTACGGTCTTGGCGTGCATCCGTGCGTCGCTGCGGTCCGGTCCCAGGTCGACGGGCACGTGCACCTTCCGCCGACCACTGGCGACAACATCGATGTACTGTGAGACCTCACGCCCCACGTGTTGAGCAATTCGGCGGTACGTCCACCCGGCCTCCCGCATGCCCACTATACGCCCTCGCTCAAAGTCCGTCAACTGCACATACGGTTCACGTCCACGCTGTCGCGGCATGCTACCAGTGTTAAAGACTGCGATGGAGCTCCGTATGCCACGGCAAACTGGCTGACACTGACGGCGGCGGTGCACAAATGCTGCGCAGCTAGCGCCATTCGACGGCCAACACCGCGGTTCCTGGTGTGTCCGCTGTGCCGTGCGTGTGATCATTGCTTGTACAGCCCTCTCGCAGTGTCCGGATCAAGTATGGTGGGTCTGACACACCGGTGTCAATGTGTTCTTTTTTCCATTTCCAGGAGTGTATTTCAGTAGACAAGCACTAACAGGAGAATCAGTTCGTCAGGACAGCTCTGTGACTTCGAACGTGGGCTGCTCACTGGCTGTCATCTGAGTAACAAATCCGTCAGGGCCATTTTAACCCTTATAAAGCTGGCCAACTCAGTTGTTGGTGAGGGAATTGTGAAATGGAAACGTGAAGGAACAACAACAGCTAAATCGAGACCAGGCAAACCTCATCTACTGAAGGAGCGGGATAGTCGAGCATTGTGGACGATGGTTGTGAGAGTTCACATGAAATTAGCAGAAGGAATCACTCGAGATTTCCAAATTGCTGCCAGAAGGCCGACAAGGACAACGGCAGTGCGTAGGGAGTTAAAGAGAATGGGCTACAGTAGTCAAGCAGCTCATGATTTGGAGTGATATCCTGTGGCAATCCGATGGAAGGGTTTGGGTCTGACGAGTGCCATCATATATAATGCCATTAATGAAGTACAGAGAAGGTCGTGTTACGGTAAGGAGGTGTTTTTCGTGATCAGGACGTGGTACCATTATTGTGCTTCACCCTATATAACTAAACAGTCGAAAAAATTATAATTGCAGTTGGTACAAATTCGCGTTCCTGCTTATCTACACTCATGCTCATAAATTAAGGATAATTGCAGAATGCGATGCCACACAACGTGGCACTACACAAAACTGGCGCTAATAGCATAGGCACATAGGGAAAACACACGACACAGAACTGTAAGTCCACGGTATTGGTACTAAGTTGAGAAAACCGTCCCGAAGCACATTGCTACAAAACGCCACTGTTTCCTGTGCATGTACGCCGACATCAATATGGGATATCGCCATGCACATGTACACAGGCCGCACAATGGGTTGGCGTACTCTGGATCAGGTGGTCGAGCAGCTGCTGGGGTATAGCCTCCCATTCTTACGCCAGTACCTGTCGGAGCTTCTGAAGTGTCGTAGGGGTTTCAAGACGTGCAGCGATATGTCGACCAAGAGCATCCCAGACGTGCTCGATGGGGTTTAGGTCTGGAGAACAGGCAGACCACTCCATTCGCCTGATATCTTCTGTTTCGAGGTACTCCTCCAAGATGGCAGCTCGGTGAGGCTGTGAGTTATCATCCATCAGGAGGAAGGCGGACATACTGGTGCAAAATGACGTCCTGATATACCTGACCTGTTACAGTTCCACTATCAGACATGCAGTGGTGTACGTGCACCAATCATAATCCCACCCCACACCATCAAACCACGACCTCCATACAGGTCTCTTTCAAGGACATTAAGGGGTTGGTATCTGGTTCCTGGTTCATGCCAGATGAAAAGCCGGCGAGAATCACTGTTCAGACTATACTTGGACTCGTCCGTGAGCATAACATGGGACCGCTATTCCAATGACCATGTACTGTGATCTTGGCATGCGGCTTTACGGGCTCTCCTGTGACCAGGGGTCAGTGGAATGCCCCTTGCAGGTCTCCGGGCATGTCTGTTCAGTTGTCTGTAGGCTGCGTGTCTGGAGACAACTGTTCCAGTAGCTGCGGTAAGGTCTCAAGCAAGGCTACATCTACATCTACATTTATAATCGGCAGCCACCCAACGGTGTGTGGCGGAGGGCACTTTACGTGCACTGTCATTACCTCCCTTTTCTGTTCCAGTCGCGTATGGTTCGCGGGAAGAACGACTGCCGGAAAGCCTCCGTGCGCGCTCGAATCTCTCTAATTTTACATTCGTGATCTGCTCGGGAGGTATAAGTAGGGGGAAGCAATATATTCGATACCTCATCGAGAAACGCACCCTCTCGAAACCTGGACAGCAAGCTACACCGCGATGCAGAGAGCCTGTCTTGCAGAGTCTGGCACTTGAGTTTGCTGAACATCTCCGTAACGTTCTCACGCTTACCAGATAACCCTGTGACGAAACGCGCCGCTCTTCTTTGGATCTTCTCTATCTCCTCCGTCAACCCGATCTGGTACGGATCCCACACTGATGAGCAATACTCAAGTATAGGTCGAACGAGTATTTTGTAAGCTACCTCCTTTGTTGATGGACTACATTTTCTAAGGGCTCTCCCAATGAATCTCAACCTGGCACCCGCCTTACCAACAATTAATTTTATATGATCGTTCCACTTCAAATCGTTCCGCACGCATACTCCCAGATATTTTACAGAAGTAACTGCTACCAGTGTTTGTTCCGCTATCATATAATCATACAATAAAGGATCCTTCTTTCTATGTATTCTCAATACATTACATTTGTCTAAGTTAAGGGTCAGTTGCCACTCCCTGCATTTCGCTGCAATTTTCTAATGCTGCAACTTCTCTGTATACTACAGCATCATCCGCGAAAAGCCGCATGGAATTTCCGACACTATCTACTAGGTCATTTATATATAGTGTGAAAAGAAATGGCCCGATAACACTCTCCTGTGGCACGCCAGAGGTTACTTTAACGTCTGTAGACG
Source organism: Schistocerca cancellata (assembly GCF_023864275.1). NCBI lineage: Eukaryota > Metazoa > Arthropoda > Insecta > Orthoptera > Acrididae > Schistocerca > Schistocerca cancellata. Next base: position 401,564,369 of record NC_064632.1, on the reverse strand, counting down.
TCTCTCCATTGAGAACAACATGTTGTGTTCTGTTTGCTAAAAACTCTTCAATCCAGCCACACAGCTGGTCTGATATTCCGTAGGCTCTTACTTTGTTTATCAGGCGACAGTGCGGAACTGTATCGAACGCCTTCCGGAAGTCAAGGAAAATAGCATCTACCTGGGAGCCTGTATCTAATATTTTCTGGGTCTCATGAACAAATAAAGCGAGTTGGGTCTCACACGATCGCTGTTTCCGGAATCCATGTTGATTCCTACATAGTAGATTCTCAGTTTCCAGAAACGACATGATACGCGAGCAAAAAACATGTTCTAAAATTCTACAACAGATCGACGTCAGAGATATAGGTCTATAGTTTTGCGCATCTGCTCGACGACCCTTCTTGAAGACTGGGACTACCTGTGCTCTTTTCCAATCATTTGGAACCTTCCGTTCCTCTAGAGACTTGCGGTACACGGCTGTTAGAAGGGGGACAATTTCTTTCGCGTACTATGTGTAGAATCGAATTGGTATCCCGTCAGGTGCAGTGGACTTTCCTCTGTTGAGTGATTTCAGTTGCTTTTTCTATTCCTTGGACATTTCGATGTCAGCCATTTTTTCGTTTGTGCGAGGATTTAGAGAAGGAACTGCAGTGCGATCTTCCTCTGTGAAAAAGCTTTGGAAGAAGGTGTTTAGTATTTCAGCTTTACGCGTGTCATCCTATGTTTCAATAACATCATCATCCCGGAGTGTCTGGATATGCTGTTTCGAGCCATTTACTGGTTTAACGTAAGACCAGAACTCCCTAGGATTTTCTGTCGAGTCGGTACATAGAATTGTACTTTCGAATTCACTGAACGCTCCACGCATAGCCCGCCTTACGCTAACTTTGACATCGTTTAGCTTCTGTTTGTCTGAGAGGTTTTGGCTGCGTTTAAACTTGGAGTGAAGCTCTCTTTCCTTTCGCAGTAGTTTCCTAACTTTGTTGTTGAACCACGGTGGGTTTTTCCCGTCCCTCAGTTTTACTCGGCACGTACCTGTCTAAAACGCATTTTACGATTGCCTTGAAGTTTTTACATAAACACTCAACATTGTCAGTGTCGGAACAGAAATTTTTGTTTTGATCTGTTAGGTAGTCTGAAATCTGCCTCCTATTACTCTTGCTAAACAGATAAATCTTCCTCCCTTTTCTTATATTCCTATTTACTTCGATATTCAGGGAACACTGATTCCCTGTTCTGCGCTTACAGAGTCGAAAAGTTCGGGTCTATTTGTTATCAGTAGGTCCAAGATGTTATCTCCACGAGTCGGTTGTCTGTTTAATTGCTCGAGGTAATTTTCGGATAGTGCACTCAGTATAATGTCACTCGATGCTCTGTCTCTACCACCCGTCCTAAACATCTGAGTGTCCCAGTCTATATCTGGTAAATTGAAATCTCCACCTAAGACTATAACATGCTGAGAAAATTTATGTGAAATGTATTCCAAATTTTCTCTCAGTTGTTCTGCCACTAATGCTGCTGAGTCGGGAGGTTGGTAAAAGGAGCCAATTATTAACCTAGCTCGGCTGTTGAGTGTAACCTCCACTCATAATAATCCACAGGAACTATCTATCCACTTCTACTTCACTACAGGATAAACTACTACTAACAGCGGCAAACACGTCACCACCGGTTGCATGCAATCTATCCTTTCTAAACACCGTCTGTGCCTTTGTAAAAATTTCGGCAGAATTTATCTACCTGCAGTACTCAGTGGCCTTTTGCCGGCACTGATGGTGTTGTATACTGTGGGCGTTCCATACTGTAGCGCGTGGACACGTTGCCATAATCTTGAGATCACACTTGGTGGCTTACGGAGAGCCCATGCTACGACCTGCTGTGTTTGACCAGCCTTTAGTCGCCCTAGTATTCTACCCCTCATAACGTCATCAATATGTGTTCTTTTAGCCATTTTCAACACACAGTCACCATTAGCACGTCTGCACACTTACTCGCTGCGCCATACTCTGACATGCACCAACACACCTCTGTGTATGTGGACTGCTGCCAGCGCCACCTTGTGGCGACCGCAGGTCAAATGCACCGCATGGTCATCCCCGAGGTGGTTTAAACCCGCAAACCGCCCACCAGAGCGTTGTTTCACCATGTATCAGCATTATCCTTAATTTATGAGCATGAGTGTAGTATTGCCAAAATAGGGTGAAAAACGGACATTTTCTACTTATTTAGTGTGTGAGGGACATACCATTGGAGACCTTATCATTATAATTAACAGGTGTATAAACTATAAATTATGACTTCCTTTAAATAAAATATGGAGTGTTAAGATTTACGATGGTTTAGTAACAATGAAACATCCCCCCCCCCCCCCACTTTAGTGGTTCAGGGTTAAGAAAAAGTCTAATTCGAAAAGTTACGAACACAATTTACAGCATTGTGTGCCGCATACAGTTGGAGGAATAGTTCGGAGGCGATAATAATGCACCATGTCATAATGCAGCGTCTGCGAGCCGTGGTTTCTAAACAATAATATTCCTCAAGTGGACTAACCTGCCCAGAGTCCCTAGCTGAACTCACCGGAACACCTTTGGAATGAGTTAGAACATCGGCTTTGGTCCAGATCCCAGCGTCCATCACTAACTTCTCTGGTTTCGTCTTTTGAAGAAGAATGCGCTGCCATTCCCTCACAGATACTCAGACACCTCATTGAAAGTTTCCCCAGTATAGCTCAAGATGTCATAATGGCGAACAATGAACACATCCTATACCAGTGAAGCGTGACAATATCATGGAGGAGACGCTGCTCTTAATGTTGTTTATTAAATAAAAATTTTTGAAGTACAAAAAATTACTGCCTTGACCCCAATTTTGCTAATACAGTTAAAGTGTGACAACTAGTTTCTGTTGCTTTCTATAACCATCTTCGGAACTGTAAACAAATAGAGAAAAAATTGCCTAAGAAACGGTCAAACAGGATATGAAAGGACTGTGTAAAAACTGGCCAAAAAACGTAATAGGGAGCCAGTTCCAATAGTAAAAGTGAAATCTGACAAATCCATATAATAGTGTAGCACAAAATATGGCAATGCTCATAAGATAACATAGCGATCAAAATGTAAAAAAGCAGTGAATATGCATTGCAAAGCATCATTACCTGAACTACGCCTAATGATACTTTCCACTGCATATGCCTACAACAGCGAATGATTCCTTCCAGTACTCATAGAAAACAGCATTAGCTGTTCTACAGCTGACAATGCTTTCCAATGCATATTAACCGCTTTTTTTTTTTTTGAACGGTATGTTATGTTATAATCATTGCCATATTGTGTACTACACTGTTAAATGGATTTGTCAGATCTTCACTTTTACTATTAGAATCGGATCCCCATTACAGTTTTGGTCAGCTTTTATGCAGTGTTTTATATCCTATTTGATAGTACAAGATTTTCTTAGGTCACTTTTCCTCCATTTGTTTACAGATCTGAAGATGGTTGTAGAAAGCAACCGAAACTAGTTATCATAACTTAATGTTAAAAGGAAAATTGCGATACAGGCATTAAAAGTACTTTTAATTCAAAAAAAATTTTGTTTAATAAACATTCTATATTAATATCTGTTATTAGGTGTCCGGATACTTTTGATCGGATAGTATATATACTTACAAAGACTTGAAACATTATTTAGAAGGCATTAAATAGCACCTTTTCACTTTATCCCTTGTATCTCGTTTTCTTTGTAGGTGTCAAGTAACATCGATTTTTTAAATAGAATTTACTTTTTCTCTTTTAGTACAGTGCTCCCACTCCAGTTTTAAATTTTCCACCATTTTAAACTTGGAACAAGAAATTATTTGAATTTTCCCAATATTTTGAAGGACATAATTTTCATAAAATTGTTTCTCTTATTTACGCAGAGTGTAGACCTTTTCTTTGCCCAGGTATTTGTAACGTAAATACCTCTTTGCTTTCAGATATTCCGTCTTTCTGTGGGAGAGCTCTAGTAGAAAAACATCAGACCCTCGTACAATATTAGCGAAAACAAAGCAAGCAACAAAATAAATATTAAGGAGACGCAAAACAGCAAAATCCATTAGTAGAATAGTAGTGAGTTCAGCGAGAATAGGTTTACTTCAGATGTCAGCAGACGTCACAGTCCCCTGTTTCTGCGCATGCGCAGCCCACGGCATGCCCTTGATTCTAGTAGTACTCGGCACTCGGCACAGTTAATTGATCATTGCACTGACGTCGCTGTCTCACGTGCGAGGCGTGCGTCACAGCCTGTGAAACTGCAAGCCTTACGAGTGCCAACAGCCATCTCCGTCGGGGAGCGCGTAACTTTTCCAGATGAGTTTCACAATTCCTAACTGCACGTTTAAATGCATGCAAGCTCTCGATATCACACGACAAAGATAAGACCACACTGGCTGCTGGTTTACATGCAAGCTCACGATGTGCACCTATAACGAGCAGTCGATTTTGATCAGAGAATGGTTCGTGTAAAACAGGATCTAGCCTCACAAGAATCTCTCGTGAAATGAGAGGGTGTGTTACTATTGACAGTGATACATCCGGTGAACGGAGGTGTTAATGTCCTCTTTCCCCTTGGTGTGTGTTATTACAGTGTAACAGGCTAAGTGCTGGCTTTTTACTTCAAATCTGTCTTCTTGCTCTACCATAACTTCCTACAACAACACAAACACTGTACTTCACATGTTACGCTGAAGAATATTACAGCGTATCGCTCATGAAAATGAGTCACAACATTATGAAACGAAACAATAACCATGGAGAAAGATTAACAAGCGAAACTGGGTTTGGCCACAGTTTAATAAATACAGTCACGACACTCTGGTGCGAAAGTTGTTACCGTTTGTCAGCTGGTACGACGCTAGTATGGTTCAAATGGCTCTGAGCACTATGGGACTTAACATCTATGGTCATCAGTCCCCTAGAACTTAGAACTACTTAAACCTAACTAACCTAAGGACAGCACACGACGCTAGTACTCCAAGCGGTGAGAAAGCAGTCAGTCACACGCGTCATAACGATAATGTTTGTTTTTAATTACTTTCTACTTAATTAACGGAATAATTGTTATATTTTTGCATTCCATGCTTCTTAAGTGAGCAAGAGACATGAACTACCGTGAAATACACGTAAAAAGAGTGCGGCGGCGCGGTTCCTTTCGTCCGTTACCTGCATCTATCTGTGAACTCGTTGCGGCAGGTTGCAGGTAGAAAATCCAAGCAGAAACCCACCGCACTGCAGGTTTTGTTCGCTGCCACTGTCAGTCAAATCAGTGAATGTGGGTCATAGGAAACCTATATGGAATGTAATACCTACATTATTTCACGTATAAATTAGCCATCACAACTGTAGCTTAAGGGAAGACCGCAAAGAACTGATAATAAATCGTCAAAAACAATGAAACTGTTTCCCAACGCAGGAGAAATCAGTTCCACGATTGTTACTAAATCTGAGCCATTAACAGCAATAATCTTCAACACATTCTCGTTTGAAGGAAAATAATTACGTTTTCAAAAACACTCGTGAGTTAGCGAGTAGAGTGAACTGTACAAAAGGGCGATTCGTTGGACTCCCTAAAAGTCAAAGAAAGTGCCTATTATATATATATATATATATATATATATATATATATATATATATATATTTTTTTTTGTGTGTGTGTGCTTCTCATGAATGTGTCTATGTTCTCTTGCTTTCAGCTGCATACAACGTAACTATTCCACGAATAGGGAAAAGGTCTTAATTTTGAATGAAAGGTGGAAACGCTGGCAAAACTTCGGTATATTCTGATCCTTGATAATGTACGCGTTCACTGACAAGCACGTGGTAATCTTAACACAGTCATGCACAAAGCCTTTCATTCACTTCAGCAAGATTACGGTAACGTATTTCCCGAAATCTGAACAGCTACTAAGCACGGATTGTTCTTAAATGAAAATGCTCGCCGTACTATCAAGTTTATCGGTATCTAATGCGCTCAAGTTTTTAGTCAGCGATCTACACAATATGCCACGCGGGATTGCTGTTTTCTCTCATACACAAAATGACTTAAAAATCCGTAGCTTCTAAAAACACACCGGAATAAATATGCCTTTACCTTAAAACACTTTTGCCGAGCGGAGTAGCAGCACGGTTTGAGGCGTTATGTCACGGACTGCGCGGCCCCTCCCGCCGGAGGTTCGAGTCCTCCCTCGGGCATGGGTGTGTGTGTGTGTGTTTGTGTGTGTGTGTCTGTGTGTGTGTGTGTTTGTGTGTAGTTCTTAGTATATGTTACTATAAGCTAGTTTAAGTAGCGTGTAAGTCTAGGGACTGATGACCTCAACAGTTTGGTCCCTTAGGGTTTCAGAGGCATTTGAACATTTGAACAGTAGAACAATGATCTACATATTTACTTTAGACTACATTCACGCATCATTCGCCCTAAGAAAAGCATATACAAAACTGTAAAAACATAAATAAACAAAATAGACTTCAAGAAATAAACAGAACAATTCACAAATTCGTTCTCTTGACCTGTTTCTTGAATGTCTCTGTGCACTACTGTCCTCTAGCAGATGAAAATTAGAACTATGGACTCGACTGAACCCGCTTCAGACCATCTGTCATTGTGCACGCATGAGTTACTCTCCCGATACACAGGCTCTAGACGGGAACGATATAAGGTGCCACGCCTCAAGAGCCAAACCACACTGATTCATGACGAAATACTTTCGAATATGTGTTACATTTGGAGCTTGTTCCGTTGAAAGCAAGAGAATATAGACACATTTCATGCATGAGAAGCGCGCGCGCGCACACACACACACACACAAACAAACACACACACACACACACACACAAATTATTTTCCTTCAAACGAGAATGTGTTGAAGATTATTGCTGTTAATGGCTCAGATTTAGTAACAATCGTGGAACTGATTTCTCCTGCATTGGGAAACAGTTCCATTGTTTTTGACGATTTATTATCACTTCTCTGCGGTCTTCCCTTAAGCTACAGTTGTGGTGGCTAATTTATAGGTGAAATAATGTTGGTATTACATTCCACGTAGATTTCCTATGACCCACTTTCACTGTTTTAGCTGACAGTGTAGCGAACAAAACTCTGTTTTTTTCGATAGATATATGACGTCTTTCTATAAAAGGTCAGTTTTTCTGGCGCTTACTAGGAATTTTTTGTTATTAAAAGAAAAATACATCATTTAGTAAATGTCTCAACGTTACAAGAGAATCATAAATATATTCTGCAATGCCCTGTTTCGTATCTCCCAAGGACCTTAGGGAACTAAATAATCACACATGTGTTATAATTTGTTGGTTATTGTCGATTTTTATGGCACTATTGTAAATCCTATGTTACAAATCAGGATAAACATTAATATTCGCACTCATCAGATGTGGTATTCAGAAGTGTCGCTTGCTGACCGCTTGGAGCGCTGCTATTGCTGGGAGTAACAAAAGCGAGACGGAGTGTCGCGACTTTTATGGTACACTGTGGTTTCACACGAAATGTATAATACACGTCCCGGCGGAGGTTCGAGTCCTCCCTCGGGCATGGGTGTGTGTGTTTGTCCATAGGATGATTTAGGTTAAGTAGTGTGTAAGCTGAGAGACTGATGACCTTAGCAGTTAAGTCCCATAAGATTTCACACACATTTGAACATTTTTATAATACACTCTAAGAGCCACGCTTCAACTAGAGACAAAAATAAAACTGCCTTCCGTGATAGTGTTATTGAGATTATGTTAGGATCATCAGACACAAGGAAGAACAACAGTTACCAATGCCGTGGTGTACGATGAGGTTCAAATGGCTCTGAGCACTATGGGACTTAACTTCTGAGGTCATCAGTCCCCTAGAACTTAGAACTACTTAAACCTAACTAAGGACACCACACACATCCATGCCCGCGGTAGGATTCGAACCTGCGACCGTAGCGGTCGCGCGGCTCCAGACTGTAGCGCCTAGAACCGCTCGGCCACTTCAGCCGGCGTACGATGAGGTGTCGAAGTTGAGTGATTGTAGGGAGATACAAGAGGATTACACAAATTTTCTAGTTGGTGTCATGAATGGCAGTTAGCCCTAAGTGTGGATAAATGTATATCAGTGCGGATGAGAAGGAGTAACAAACCTGTGATGTTCGGATACGGTACTACTAGTGTCCAGTTTGACACAGTCATATCGTTGAAGTATCTGGGCGTAACGTTTCAAAGCGATATGAGGTGGAACGAGCGTGTGAAAACTGTGGTAGGGAAAGCAAATGGTCTATTTTGGGTTCTTGGGAGAATTTTAGGATAGAGTGGCTCGCCTGTAGAGGAGACCGCATGTAGGACGGTGGTACGACCTGTTCTTTGGGATTGCTCGAGTATTTGGGATCCGTACCAAGTCGGATTGGAGGAACACATCGAATAATTCAGAGGCGGGCTGCCAAATTTGTTACCGGTTGGTTAAAACAACACATATGTGGTACGGAGATGCTTCGGGAACTCAGATGGGAATCCCTGGGGGGGATGGCGACGTCCTCTTCAAGAAACACTATTTAGAACATGTAGAGAACCGGCGTTCGAAGCTGTTTGCCCAACGATTCTACTGCCGCGAACATACATCCCGTAAGGACCACGAAGGTAATATACGAGAAATTAGGGCTCATACGGAGACCTTTAGACTGTCGTTTTTTCCCTCTATTTGCAAGTGGGAGAGGAAACGACATGTAGTGGCACAGGGTACCCTCCGCCACGCACCTTACGCTGGCTTGCCGAGTATCTACACTACTGGCCATTAAAAATGCTGCACCACGAAGATGACGTACTACAGACGCGAAATTTAACCGACAGGAAGAAGATGCTCTGATATGCAAATGATTAGCTTTTCAGAGCATTCACGCAAGGTTGGCGGCGGTGGCGACACCTACAATGTGCTGATACGAGGAAAGTTTCCAACCGATTTATCATACACAAACACCAGTTGACCGGCGTTGCCTGGTGAAACGTTGTTCTGATGCCTCGTGTAAGGAGGAGAAATGCGTACCATCACGTTTCCGACGTTGATAAGGGTCGGATTGTGGCCTATCGCGATTGCGGTTTATCGTATCGCGACATTGCTGCTCGCGTTGGTCGAGATCCAATGACTGTTAGCAGAATATTGAATCGGTGGGTTCAGGAGGGTAATAAGGAACGCCGTGCTGGATCCCAACGGCCTCGTATCACTAGCAGTTGAAATGACAGGCATCTTATGCGCATGGCTGCAACGGATCGTGCAGCCACGCCTCGATCCCTGAGTTAACAGATGGGCACGTTCGCAAGACAAAAATCATCTGCACGAACAGTTCGATGACGTTTGCAGCAGCATGGACTATCAACTCGGAGACCATGGCTGCGGTTACCCTTGACGCTGCATCACAGACGGGAGCGCCTGCAATGGTGTACTCAACGACGAACCTGGGTGCACGAATGGCAAAACGTCATTTTTTCGAATGAATCCAAGTTCTGTTTACAGCATCATGATGGTCGCATCCGTGTTTGGCGACATCGAGGTGAACGCACACTGGAAGCGTGTATTCGTCATCGCCATACTAGCGTATCACCCAGCATGATGGTATAGGGTGCCATTGGTTACACGTCTCGGGCACCTCTTGTTCGCATTGACGGCACTTTGAACAGTGGACGTTACATTTCAGATGTGTTACGATCTGTGGTTCTACCCTTCATTCTATCCCTGCGATACCCTACATTTCAGCAGGATAATGCACGAACGCATGTTGCAGGTCCTGTACGGGCCTTTCTGGATACAGAAATGTTCGACTGCTGCCCTGGCTAGTACATGCGCCAGATCTCTCAGCAATTGAAAACGTCTGGTCAATGGTGGCCGAGCAACTGGCTCGTCGCAACACGCCAGTCACTTATCTTGATGAAATGTGGTATCGTGTTGAAGCTGCATGGGCAGCTGTACGTGTACTCGCCATCCAAGCTCTGTTTGACTCAATGCCCAGGCGTGTCAAGGCGGTTATGACGGTCAGAGGTGGTTCTTCTGGGTACTGATTTCTCAGCATCTATGTACCAAAATTGCGTGAAAATGTAATCACATGTCAGTTCTAGGATAATATGTTTGTCCAATGAATACCCGTTTATCATCTGCATTTCTTCTTGGTGTAGCAATTTTAATGGTCAGTAGATGTAGATGCAGAATCAACAGTGTGGTAGACTCCGCAGTAAAGAAGCTGGATTACATTGAAGGAAGATCCAAAATCTAGCTAATTCCAGTTGAGAAGGAAACATTTCCTTTGTCTCTTTGTACTCAACATCCAGCTAACGGTGCAGTCACTAGATGCGGGCCACTGGTTCATTTTGGTCAACAAAGGAAAAGAAATAGCAAAAGTTTCTTCGAGAACCATCTTCTGACGGAACGTACAGGCGAACGTGTAGGACATTTATGGTTTTTCTGACTACGACTTTTTTTTAGATATTAATGTATTCGGTAAGCTGCAGCAAGTGACTCGGCCGACAGATACCGCTCGCCGAGATACGCTGCAGCGCATGCAGCCTTCCTGTGTGCTGGGCTGAAGTCATGTGTAGCAACACCTGGCAGGAAGGAAGCTGGGACTACTGCCGCTAAGCGCCGCCGAGCGCCCTATATATCAGCAAGGAAGGGAGTTTCGCACGTCAAACTGGTTTCGTTACCAACATGTTGTTGTTGTTGTGGTCTTCAGTCCTGAGACTGGTTTGATGCAGCTCTCCATGCTACTCTATCCTGTGCAAGCTTCTTCATCTCCCAGTACCTACTGCAACCTACATCCTTCTGAATCTGCTTAGTGTATTGATCTCTTGGTCTCCCTCTACGATTTTTACCCTCCACGCTGCCCTCCAATGCTAAATTTGTGATCCCTCGATGCCTCAGAACATGTCCTACCAACCGATCCCTTCTTCTAGTCAACTTGTGCCACAAACTTCTCTTCTCCCCAATCCTATTCAACACCTCCTCATTAGTTACGCGATCTACCCACCTTATCTTCAGCATTCTTCTGTAGCACCACATTTCGAAAGCTTCTATTCTCTTCTTGTCCAAACTAGTTATCGTCCATGTCTCACTTCCATACATGGCTACACTCCATACAAATACTTTCAGAAACGACTTCCTGACACCTAAATCTATATTCGATGTTAACAAATTTCTCTTCTTGAGAAACGCTTTCCTTGCCATTGCCAGTCTACATTTTATATCCTCTCTACTTCGACCATCATCGGTTATTTTACTTCCTAAATAGCAAAACTCCTTTACTACTTTAAGTGTCTCATTTCCTAATCTAATTCCCTCAGCATCACCCGACTTAATTCGACTACTACGTTAAAAAGACGGAACTGCAGCTGAGTTGACAACTGAAAGTTTTATACCAATTACATTAACAAGAGTGGGAGCAAGTCTTTCGTGGTACACAAAATACGTCAGAACTTTGTTGCGGAAGCAACGAAAAAAGCATGCCAGATTTAAATAAACGCAAAATCTCAAAGACTGGCGACGTTTCACAGAAGCTCCACACTTAACGCGAATTTTAAACTCTCTCTCGAAATCTGGCAGAAAATCCACAGCATTCTTACAGTACGAAAAGTGTACCAGCAGCAAGAGACAATCAATACCTTTACTGCTTGATACCAAAGGCAACGTTACCAACGACTGCGCCACTAAAGAGGAGTTAAACACTGTTTTCCCAAATTCTTTTCATCAAAATAAAATTCAGTTCTTGGTTTCACAAATGATTTTTAATTTCACTTTAGCATTTTCAACAGAATACGGTCATCTCCAGAACTTTGGTACAGGCTTAAATCGTAGGTAAGCTGACGTCCAAATACCAATAACATGATAAAAAGATAACCTAAAAAGTGTAAGCAAAACGTATTAAAAGGTTATTAAAAACAAATATACAGTGTTAAAGGACTTTTGAACCATACCACCTCGGCTGCTTTTTACATAAGTATTCAAGTTATTATACCTTGCACGACTGGCCAATTTCGGCCTTACAAACCATTCTCAAGTACAGTAGGTGTCGATGTGGTGCACATATATACTGTTAATAAACAGCGATAGATATTAACAGGATAATTGTACACTCCTGGAAATTGAAATAAGAACACCGTGAATTCATTGTCCCAGGAAGGGGAAACTATATTGACACATTCCTGGGGTCAGATACATCACATGATCACACTGACAGAACCACAGGCACATAGACACAGGCAACAGAGCATGCACAATGTCGGCACTAGTACAGTGTATATCCACCTTTCGCAGCAATGCAGGCTGCTATTCTCCCATGGAGACGATCGTAGAGATGCTGTGGAACGGCTTGCCATGCCATTTCCACCTGGCGCCTCAGTTGGACCAGCGATCCTGCTGGACGTGCAGACCGCGTGAGACGACGCTTCATCCAGTCCCAAACATGCTCAATGGGGGACAGATCCGGAGATCTTGCTGGCCAGGGTAGTTGACTTACACCTTCTAGAGCACGTTGGGTGGCACGGGATACATGCGGACGTGCATTGTCCTGTTGGAACAGCAAGTTTCCTTGCCGGTCTAGGAATGGTAGAACGATGGGTTCGATGACGGTTTGGATGTACCGTGCACTATTCAGTGTCCCCTCGACGATCACCAGTGGTGTACGGCCAGTGTAGGAGATCGCTCCCCACACCATGATGCCGGGTGTTGGCCCTGTGTGCCTCGGTCGTATGCAGTCCTGATTGTGGCGCTCACCTGCACGGCGCCAAACACGCATACGACCATCATTGGCACCAAGGCAGAAGCGACTCTCATCGCTGAAGACGACACGTCTCCATTCGTCCCTCCATTCACGCCTGTCGCGACACCACTGGAGGCGGGCTGCACGATGTTGGGGCGTGAGCGGAAGACGGCCTAACGGTGTGCGGGACCGTAGCCCAGCTTCATGGAGACGGTTGCGAATGGTCCTCGCCGATACCCCAGGAGCAACAGTGTCCCTAATTTGCTGGGAAATGGCGGTGCGGTCCCCTACGGCACTGCGTAGGATCCTACGGTCTTGGCGTGCATCCGTGCGTCGCTGCGGTCCGGTCCCAGGTCGACGGGCACGTGCACCTTCCGCCGACCACTGGCGACAACATCGATGTACTGTGGAGACCTCACGCCCCACGTGTTGAGCAATTCGGCGGTACGTCCACCCGTCCTCCCGCATGCCCACTATACGCCCTCGCTCAAAGTCCGTCAACTGCACATACGGTTCACGTCCACGCTGTCGCGGCATGCTACCAGTGTTAAAGACTGCGATGGAGCTCCGTATGCCACGGCAAACTGGCTGACACTGACGGCGGCGGTGCACAAATGCTGCGCAGCTAGCGCCATTCGACGGCCAACACCGCGGTTCCTGGTGTGTCCGCTGTGCCGTGCGTGTGATCATTGCTTGTACAGCCCTCTCGCAGTGTCCGGAGCAAGTATGGTGGGTCTGACACACCGGTGTCAATGTGTTCTTTTTTCCATTTCCAGGAGTGTATAATACGGGTTGACGCCTACTGCGCTTTCGAATGGCTTGTAAGGCCGAAATTAGCCAATCGTGCAAGGTATAATAAACTGAATACTTCTGAAAAAAAAACAGTTGCAATACTTTAACTTGTCCTTTAACAAATATACGGCTGTGGCACACTACATGAAGGAACGTACTGAGCATCAAAAAATTGTAACATGTTTGTCAAACACGATTGTAAAGTAATTCAGCATCAGAAAGAAACCACATACCTTAGTTAAGGATACAATAAACCACATTATATCGCAAAAAATATGTAAATAGGAATCAACAGAACGTCACATTGCAAATATAACGTAATATAAATATGACGAATAGCAGCCAGCAGACTGATAACATATGCAGTTTATACATATCCTTTCAAAACCAGCGCTAGCATCAACAGACTTATAAAATAATATAAAATGTGTAACATAAGCAAATCAAAAGACAATTACACTGGATCAAATGGTAAATGGCCAATGGCCAATCAAGTATAACAACAAAATTACACGTGGAGGAAGCTAATTAAAAAAATCTGTTTTATTAACAGCTGGTGGTGGCGTCAGGGGGCGATGCAGTAGCGGCAGTTCTTTTCTACATCCGAAGGTCGATGTTGGCAGCCAGAAGCGAGATCGCGGAAACGCAGAGTGAGTGAGTGGCACTCGGTTTATGATGCCGGAGTGTGGAGACAGCCGTCACGGAAATGTGGAAAGGATCCAGCGCATTTTAAGCGTGTGAGGTAACAGGCGAGTTGCGGCGCCCTGGAAATATTATAAGTTCAGAGTTGGCGGCCACCGATCTGACCGCGCGGCAGGGCCGAGCTCGTTAGCTTCCGCGTGGTGCTTCACTACGGCTTGAGCACGTGGTCTATCGAGCACGTGGCCGGGAATTCCTTGGTGACGCTGTGCGCCGGGAGGGCCAAAGATGGCGGACTTTGTGAAACCTTAATGGCAGACATTTCACAGTTCGTATAGAAATTAATAGTAGCCAGACGAATCATGATACCTCAAAAAGAAACATGTACATTACTATTGTTTGCACGACGATTCTGGTGGTGTAATCAGATTTTCAATGTCTTTGTTAGTTTAAAATTTAGTATCTGACGGTAAATTATACAAGTAACACCCAACAACGAATTTCCAAAATCTAAACGCTTCATCCGATTTCGTCGATAGACGTGTCTTTAGAAAGCTATTAGTGTAAACCTGAACTGGTATAAATTACAGGCATGTAATTTGATATTACATGAGTTATTGGAGGTCAAAGTGGCTGATAACTATCGATCGTGTCAGGCCATAAGTATTCCACAGTTACACGAAAAAACGGTAGCAGCATGCTTATAAATATATTTATTCATCTATGTCTCTCTTTATATCCGATATATACTAATATATACTAGTCAGTTAAATATTTACCGTGTTATAGAAAGCACAGAGCCATTAGGCTACTGGCCTACCTTTCTATTCCTTTGATATATGTTTATTTTATTTGTTTATGTATCTAATAATGTGTGTTAGAGCGTGTTTATGATCCAGCCATAGGTATATTTTTTTCATATCAAGTTATTTAAATGTAAATCCAGTATTTGGTAACTGTATGTTTGTGAGTGGAAGTTTGCTTGCAGACATGGAGGGAGCGCTCTACCTAATCACAGCGTTCGTTACTAAGAGAAACGTATGAAGGTTGGGAGGAGCATCGTTTCCGAAGAGGACAAGAGGTAGTTCAGAACAGTGCGGCCCGAAGGACAGTCGCACAGGACACGGGGGGTGCTGGACGGCGCGACGGACGCACAGTAGCGGGAAAGACTTGGAGTGGAGCAGTCTGCGCATGGTCGCGAGAGATAAAAATATTTCGTAGTGCCGACTTGTGTACTTGTAAGATTTTCGTGACTTCTGCAGTAAAGACGAAGTTATGTTGTTGTTCATAACTACACTACTGGCCATTAAAATTGCTGCACCAAGAAGAAACGCAGATGATAAACGGGTATTCATTGGACAAATATATTATACTAGAACTGATATGTGGTTACATTTTCACGCAATTTGGGTACGTAGATCCTAAGAAATCAGTAGCCAGAACAACCACCATTGGCTGTAATAACGGCCTTGATACGCCTGGGCATTGAGTCAAACAGAGCTTGGATGGCGTGTACAGGAACAGCTGCCCATACGGCTTCAACACGATACCACTGTTCTTCAAGAGTAGTGACTGGCGTATTGTGACGAGCCACTTGCTCGGCCACCATTGTCCAGACGTTTTCAATTGGTGAGAGATCTGGAGAATGTGCTGACCAGGGCAGCAGTCGAACATTTTCTGTATCCAGAAAGGCCTGTACAGGAACTGCAACATGCGGTCGTGCATTATCCCGCTGAAATGTAGGGTTTCGCAGGGATCGAATGAAGGGTAGAGCCACGGATCGTAACACATCTGAAATGTAACGTCCACTGTTCAAAGTGCCGTCAATGCGAACAAGAGGTGCCCGAGACGTGTAACCAATGGCACCCCATACCATCACGCCAGGTGATACGCCAGTATGGCGATGACGAATACACGCTTCCAATGTGCGTTCACCGCGATGTCGCCAGACACGGATGCGACCATCATGATGCTGTAAAGAGAACCTGGATTCATCCGAAAAAATGACGTTTTCCCATTCGTGCACCCAGGTTCGTCGTTGAGTACACCATCGCAGGCGCTGCTGTCTGTGATGCAGCGTCAAGGGTAACCGCAGCCGTGGTCTCCGAGCTGATAGTCCATGCTGCTGCAAACGTCGTCGAACTGTTCGTGCAGATGGTTGTTGTCTTGCAAACGTCCCCATCTGTTGACTCAGGGATCGAGACGTGGGTGCACGATCCGTTACAGCCATGCGGATAAGATGCCTGTCATCTCGACTGCTACTGATACGAGGCCGTTGGGATCCAGCACGGCGCTCCGTATTACCCTCCTGAACTCACCGATTCCATATTCTGCTGACAGTCATTGGATCTCAACCAACTCGAGTAGCAATGTCGCGAGACGATAAACCGCAATTGCGATAGGCAACAATTCGACCTTTATCAAAGTCGGAAACGTGATGGTACGCATTTCTCCTCCTTACACGAGGCATCACAACAACGTTTCACCTGGCAGCGCCGGTCAACTGCTATTTGTGTAGGATAAATCGGTTGGAAACTTTCCTCGGGTCAGCACATTGTAGGTGTCACCAACGGCGCCAACCTTGTCTGAATGCTCTGAAAAGCTAATCATTTGCATATCACAGCATCTTCTTCCTTTCGGTTAAATTTCGCGTCTAGCACGTCATCTTCGTGGTGTAGCAATTTTAATGGCCAGTAGTGTAATTACGTGAAACAGGAATCTATTGTTTCCCTGTTATTCAATTTATGTTTTATTTAATTGCTGGACCATCGACACCAATAAGTGTTTTGTAGAAATATACCGCATTCTCAAAAGTACTTCTACTATCGTACGCATCATTTAAAGTCGTTAAAATAGTACCTGCAGATTTTATTTAATTACCATCTTTCATTTATAAATTTACATGTTACATTCGTAATTCGCAATTGCCGAGTGATAGAAACCTTTGACCATTCTATTCATGTGTGTATTCTTATCGTATACTGTAGACTCAGCACTATTTGGCCTGTAATGCCGTAACTCTCTGCCCCTAGACAACGAAACCAGCCAAAACATTTAACATTGCAACGTTGAGTCAGAGGGTGCGAAGTTGGGGGCCACCTCATCGTCTCACATTTTCTGTTGTGAAAGCCCGCAAGCGTCGACTTCATATGCAGTATCTCTGTCTGTAGCTCATATAAATGCAAAGTCTAGCACATAAATACTAGAAAGCTATGATTTAAGCCCGTATAGAACTTCAGAAGATGAAAATTAATCTGATTAAACCGCTGAAGTGAAATTAAAAATTTTGCGTACCTAATAGCAGACTTTCATTTTAGTGAAAAGAATACACACTGCAGCTCCTGAACAACAGCTATGACCAAAATAGTTTCTGAAAGTCCTTCACCAAAGAAGATACAGTAAATTAGCCAATAATTCGAATCGAGAGCAGTGACCAACATAAGTAATTTGGAAGAAGATACCTGGGTGGATAGATATCAGAAACGGACCGAGTATGAGGGTTGCATGCCTTAGTAATCAAGGCGCCACTGTTACATCAGTGCCATACTGGCCTCTCTCCTCCAACCCCCCCTTCCTCTCCCCCCCCCCCCCCCCGACCCCTTACAGGCTGCGTGTATGATGAGACAGAGAACGATGGCGCTGCAGTCGCAACTTATTCCTCGACTCATTCCCTTACTAAAGCGTGCAGGAGTGAGTCATCAGTAGAGAGCTTCGAGTAACATCTACATTTCTCTTGTTACGATGTTGAAATTTAGGTCTTTTGCGAGAGTTCAGTAAACTTTACAAAGATTCATCTCACCAACATGCTAATAAAGTCGTAAATCTGACAGAGCGTTTCATTAAGAAAATCAAGAGAGGACACGAAAAACCTCGTTCTCAGTTTAAAAATAAACGTTTAATTCCTTCCCTTATGTTGTTGCAAACTCACATCGATTAAATAATTACATTATTTCATTAAAAATATGTATTTACTTGGATACTGTGGTAAGAAATGAAGTAGCGTTGTTTGTGATTCAGTGGCACTCATGTGCTGCAAACATTTTAGACCATTCAGATGTTCATGACTCAGTTTACAAGAAAGTAGACAACGCACTCATATCTCTTGGAACTGAAGTGGATTGTGAAGTTGGCCTCTACACATCTACATCTACATGGTTACTCTGCAATTCACACTTAAGTGCCTGGCATAGGGTTCATCGAACCATTTTCATACTACTCCTCTACCGTTCCACTCTCGAATGGCGCGTGGGAAAAAGGAACACCTAAATCTTTCCGTTCGAGCTCTGATTTCTCTTATTTTATTATGATGATCATTTCTCCCTACGTAGGTGGGTGTCAACAAAATATTTTCGCATTCGGAAGAGAAAGTTGGTGATTGAAACTTCGTAAATAAATCTCGCCGCAAAGAAAACCGCCCTTGTTTCATTCACTGCCACCCCAACTCGCGTATCATTGCAGTGACACTCTCACCCCTATTGTGCGATAACACGAAACAAGCTGCCCTTCTTTGTACGTTTTCGATGTCCTCCGTCAATCCTACGCTATAAGGATCGCATACCGCTCAGCAATATTGTAGCAGAGAACGGCCAAGTGTAATGTAGGCTGTCTCTTAGAGTGGTTGTCGCATCTTCTGTTTCGCCTTCCCCACAATATTATCTGTGTGGTTTTTCCAACCTAAGTTGCTTGTAATTGTAATTCCTAGGTATTTAGTCGAATTGACAGCCCTTAGATTTGTGCGATTTATCGTATACCCAAAATTTACCGGTATGGAGGCTATACTACCCCACACCATCACGGTGAGTAAAATCCATTGCAAACACTCTTAAAAAATTGCTGGTTCCAGGAGTTACTGCTGTTATTGCCGATAAAAGAGTTCCTTCCCAAATTTATATGTGGCTGGATGGTGCACGTAAAGTAACATACACTACAGTGGCTGTATCCAGTATTATTGTAACGTGGCATATGGAAAACAGAGTACGGAAAACCGCCCCATTTCCCAATGACGCTTGTTCACCATTTCGAGACCTTGCAAATTTCTTAGGATTTGAAGAAGTCAACGCCTTTAGAAACAGATTAAAGTTCTGATACAGTGGCATCTCTGAAATACTTTACTAGGCTTTCTTGTGCTTGTCCTTGGCTTATGACTTAAGTAAAACATACTCTGAAGTCGGAGTTTTTTAAAATCGGAATCAGAACTAACTCGTGCAGAATAGACAATAAACTCGTGTGAAGCACTTGTGGCGTATTGTAAGAGAGTTTTTCTTTCAGACAGACTCACAAAATCACTCAAATAAGACGTCGAAGTCCGATGGAACACACTGTTAGATATGCTAGTCTGTTAGCTATCATCTCTCTGACCGAAATTAAATTGTTGCTCCCACAAAAAGAACTGAATAGATTTCAGAATATAGTTGAGCAGCCCCTAAACAACCTTATCCTGTTCCTCAAGCCATTAAAAGACAATTATCGACCCTCTGGTTGGTACTTCTGTGATTGTTTAAATTTCTGAATGATCACTTGAGTCTCAATGAGTTAGATAGCGATGCCAAGGCAATACTAAAAAGGTGACGGGGACGTAATTAGTGATAGGATTAAACTGCACTTGTACCACAAAATCGTAACGTTATTTATCCACCCCTCTCTCATATCGTGAACTTTTGATTCTGAGCAATGAGTACAGAGAAGCTGTTTTCGAAGAGGTTGGTGCATTTCAGGTGAGTAAACAACTATATACCCCTATTATTCTGTGATCTTAAGACATGATGAGTGAATGTTGCCACCGATTCCGATTCCGTTATTTCTAGTTGCTCATGGTTCACACGAAAGTACAAAAGGCCCATCGAAACTGTTGTGTCCATTGAAATTCCAGAGGTATGCGAGAAGTCTGAACCATGTGCACAAACACCACGTAGTATTGTTGTATCTCTCAATTGCTGTTACAGAAAAGGATACAGAGGCGGAAACTGATATTCTTAAATGGCAGAAGGAACATGAAAAGACAGTGCCTTCTTTGGCATCATCACAGTGCCTTCTTTGGCATCATCTCTCAGCTATTGTAGCTGAGAGATGGTCCCTAGTCTTTTGAACGACATTTTATTAGTTCACAGCAACAATGATCTTTTAAATACTTTTTACTTACATTATTTGATATTGGTACTACCCAGTAATTAAATTATGACATTATGTCATTTAAATTTTTTATTACCCTTTCAAACGTTCTCCTAGAAAAGCCTAGGTGCTGGACCATTGTCTTTCAGGAAGTTCAAAAAGTTCCGATAAAAAATGAAAAAGAGGTGTCATATTACTCGTAAGCATTGTTAAATGACGTGTTTGTTTTTAACAAATGCAGCTAGGAACAGGCACTTAAAGTAATTCCCATGACTGTGCAAGGCAGACTTCTATGTACAACATTAATGGAACGAGAGTACTAATACATGCTAACATGTCAAGGAAGTCAGTTTGTATATTCCTTTTGTCATTGCGATTTGTGTTTGTAGGCTAATACCGAGCCATATAGTGTATCACACAGTTTTGTAATTTTATTTTATTACTGTATTTAACCCTGTTAACAGGATAAACCCCATACCTGTGTCCTTTTTTCTTGTACTGTCATCACAGACTTGGTAACTTATGTTAAGAGTGTGTTTGCTGTCATAATTAGCTTTTCTCTGAATAGAGAGCATATGTTATAAATTTAGAGCTGTATTCAAAAAAGTTTTGTTGAAACATTCACACACACACAAACTCTCTCACACACACAAAGAGATGCACATGCACACACACAGATGAAAAGAGTGTATATGTATATATCCAGGATCTCCTTCCAAGCCCCTAGATCGATTTCAACCATATTTTGTTTAGAAACTGCAAGCCTCATGAGTATCAGCACTGTGGAATATATAGCCTCCAAGCTCTAATAGGAGTGGAGATATGAGAAAAAAAAGGTGTTTTTTTTCAACTCTGCAATACAGGCTACCCTGCATGACACACATGTTGCATTGTTATAGTATCAGTCTGCTTTATCGACCTGTTTTGCATGGTGGCTAGTATGTCAGGGGTAAATAAGTGATTTTCAAGCCCCTGATGTGTCACCTACTGTCTATGATAGGGATGTTGTGGGACTAGTATCGACTTGCTTTATTGAATGGTATTGCAGGGGCTAATGAGTGCTAATGAGTGTAGTTTGATACAGGTTGCGATGGATAGATGAGGGGATGGACAGAAAGAGGTGGACGAGAAATTGGACAGACAGAGGGGAGGGGGGAGAGATGTATGAGGCAGGTGGTAGGTGCAGAGTGGTAGTGGGCAGGTGGAAAAGAAGGTGGGGGAGGCAAAGACGGAAAGAAGGATTAGGAGGAGAGACAGAAAGAAGGAGTAGGAGGAGGACATGGTCAGAGGGAAGAGGAAGGAAGATATGGTGATAAGAGGGGACTGTGGAAATGGACAAAGGGAAGGGAAGGAGGCGATGAAAGACAGAAAAACGTGGCGACGTTCTTAACTCGTCATAGTTTAAACAATTTTCTTGAAGTGTTTATAAATTATATCCAAAAATCTTTCTTGTAAATCAGTCTGTTCGTTAGTAATAAGAGTATCAAAACCTCTACAGTGTTCCTGAGATTTGCTTTCATGTACAGTCAGAAAAACGCGGTGATGGACTTTGATTTATAATATGCACAGATTATCATCGTACCCAACAGTTTGTTTTTATAGGGGCAATGCCGCGAGTCCTCGATTATGCTAGTCAACCACAACATTATTGAACCTGGCTTCTGGGATTGGTATCGGAATCCTGCGGCGACGTTATAGTAATCGAGTAGAGTGGTGACTAAGGGAAACACATCAGGATGTGCCTCGTACTATCAACTGCTTCGGCAAGTCCTCGTGAAATATCACGATAAGACGAGCGAAGCACCCTCACTCCCAGGTACAATAATATTGCGGTCGGCTAATACTCTCTCACTCGTGTACGTGCTCTCGTTTCTACGCCGGCAGTCACTTGTAGGCGACAAGATTCAGGCGACGTGTTTAGGGTTATAAACGGGCAGCGCGGAGGCTGGCGCGTCGCGTCTCCGAGCATACAGAGACGGCGAGTTCGGGGATTACGTCATAGGACCCTCTGGCGAAAAAAGAATTGGAAATTTGTGGTAAGGTCTAATGGGACCAAACTGCTCAGGTCATCGGTCCCTAAGCTTACACACTACTTAATCTAACTTACGCTAAGAACAACACACACACCCAAGCTCGAGGGGGGACTCGTTCCTCCGATGGGGGGAAGCCGCTCAAACCGTTACAATGCGCCCTAGACCGCTCGGCTACCCCGCGCCGCCCCTCTGGCGAGCTGAAAGCGAATTTACAGAGCTCACGTCTGATCTTTATCGGCGAAGCGAGGCAACTTAAATCATTTAATAAAGGACGGCATTCCCATCCAGACTGTAAACTAGTTAGGTTCCTCTCGGAGTATGCTGATGAAGTAGCTCCAGTTTCAATAATCATGAGCCGTGGCGAGCTAGCGCCAGTCTTATTTTGTTCATGAATCGTTGAGATCGATTGTAGTTGAGGTAAGCTATCTTTGCTTTTCGCTTGTCTTATCTTGCGGCTTCGCGGGCGAAGCGAATTGGTTGTTGGCCTTCAGCGGGTAACCCTCGAGGTCTCGTGTCATTCGCGGGGGAGACGAGTGTCAACGGGTGCCGAACGAGTGTGAGGACCGTTACACGTTGTGTTGTGAAATTGGTTGGGCGTTTTCCCGACATGGGTAGCTTGGAGATACATGTTCTGTGACTTCGCTGGGAACAAAATTTGAAGGGAAGCAGTGAAGCTGTGGCTGCCGCTCCCTCGTATTAGGGACCTGATATGGAGTAAGTCGTCGTAATTGTTCGTTCACCGACGCACTCAGAGATTTTAAACTTTATTATTATTGTGGGAGACTTTCTTGGCCTAGTTAAATGACTGCTGTCATTTGAAAATTTTCTCGGAAGTTTTTTGTGTCTCTTGCAATAAAAATATTTTATGTTGCTGTTCTTAAAGCCTGCACTTTATTAATACAGTTGTCCATGTGTAAGTGAGTCAGAGCTTCTGTCCAGTGTTTCTATGTTTCAGAGTTGTTGGAATGTCTTTGTTATTCGGGCAAAAACTTTTAATTGTGCCAGCGCCTTGGCGGAAGTGAAATGTCATCCGACGACTAGGCCTGGCAGTGCTTATTAAGAACGTGGCCACTACCGGACTTGGTCACATATCAACTTTCCAAAGTTTAGTATTTATATTTCTTCCGTCATGTTATGTAATGGCGTCTTAGTTTGGCACTAGTGCTCAAGGGTTATGAAGTCACCCTTTACCTGTAATTGTTTCATTATATCTGTTTTGAGGGAAGTCCTACATGGGAGTTTGACGTCCTCAAGTTTGTCTGTAACCCCCTTTCTTAATCTGGAATTGATTGTTAGAGTACTGAGTACGTTGGGTTTCTAATTGTATTTGCAAAGTTTTATCTAGTGGCTCGTATCGCCGGCCGCTGTGACCGAGCAGTTCTAGGCGCTTCAGTCTGGAACCGCGCGACCGCTACGGCCGCAGGTTCGAATTCTGCCTCGGGCATGGATGTGTGTGGTGTCCTTAAGTTAGTTAGGTTTAAGTAGTTCTAAGTTCTAGCGGACTGATGACCTCAGATGTTAAATCCCATAGTGCTTAGAGCCATTTGCACCATTTTTGAATCCTATAAAACCACTCACTTAGCCAAAGATCCATACCTTACGACTGGAAAGTTGCAAAGGTTTCAGCAATGCACAAGAAAAGAAATATAAGTAATCAACCGAATTGTAGTCCATATCCTGGACATAGATTTGTAGCACGATTTTGGAACATAATATTCTATCAATGCAACTACAAAAAATGAGTGTTTTTTCAGCAGACACGTTTCGCTTTATTGAAGTGTGATACTTAACGTCAATAAAGCGAAAGGCGTCTGGTAAAAAAAAAGCACGTATTTTTTGTAGTTTCAACAACAGAACGAAAATATTCTCAAGAATTCCTTTAAATTTCGGTTACACGATAAAACACACGAATGGAAAGATAGTGCTATATAATAAGTAAAATACCTAGCGATTACAACTAGAAACAACTTTAGCTCAAACCACTGCACAGAAAATGTTGCGGGAAAGGATAACTAAAGACTGGTTTTTTTGTGTGTAACACGTAAGGGCTCCCACAAATGTACTAAAGAGACTGTTTGCACTATGTTTGTCTGCCCTCTTCTAGAGTATTGCTACGCGGTATGGAATCCTTACCGGATAGAACTGAAGGCGAACATTGACAAAATCGAAAGAAGGCGGCTCGTTTTATATTATCACGAAGTATGGGAAGGAGATGTCACGGATATCATAAGCGAGTTGGGGTGGCAACCACTAAAACAAAGATGTTGCGGCGAAATATTTTCACTAAATTTCAATCACCTACTTCCACTTTCAAATTCCAAATTATTTTGATCACTCCCACCTGCGTAGGAATAAATTACTCTCGTAATAAAATACAGTAAATCTGAGCTAAGTGTTCATTTTTTTCAATTTTCTATTCGAGCTTCGATCGGTCGACAAATAGTCTGAAAGTGAGTCTATGAACTCTCTACAAACACTTAAGTGTGACCTGTAGAGTACTCAGATATAAAGCCTTCTGCTGTTAGAACATTTGCAATGTGTCTTTCGCTTGATACTCTTTGTGGTTTATTACGGGATTGCAATTGAAAAAAAAGTGAAATACGTTTCTCGTGAAGGTAGCCGATTCTTGCTGATTATATGCGATCGACCACAATTGTACCTACAAAGATATCTGTTCATAACCAAATACGTTTGATGTTTCATAACACCAGGTGTATGTGAACTGGTGGTCAGTCAGTACCTAGAATACACGAAACCACAGCTCCACAGTCACTGTCGTAGTGTTTACCGTCATAGGTGATCACAGTAAAATTTCCATTTGAATTTGTGAATAATTGTGCCGGTATTGTGATCTTTTTCCAGGCCAGAATACTCTCTTTGACCTACACATCACTGCTGCCCATACTATCCTCACTCGTCACCCCCCGAGAGAGAGACAAATAGAAGGAAATTGCAGTTCGTTAAGTTGGTTTTTGATCATGTTGATGGGAATGCGTTTTGAAGTTGTCGAGGTTGGAAGGATCAAATACAGGAAGTGAACTTCTACAGAAACCAAACTGCAGTTATAACAGTCGAAGGGCGTGAAAGGGAAGCAGTAGTCGAGAAGGGAGTAACACAGTTATGTAGACTACTCGCAGTGTTATTCAGTCTGTAAACTAATGACGCAGTAAAGAAAACCAGGATGAAATTTGAAAAGGGAATAAAAGTTCAAGGAGAAGAATAAAAATTCAGGATTGCCAACGACGCTGTAATTCCGTGAGAGACCGCAAACGACTTGCAAGAGCGCTTGAACGATAAAAAGAGGTTGTAAGGTGACCATGAACAAAAGTACAACAAGGATAATGGAATATAATCGAAAAAATAATCTGATTATGCTGATGGTATTACATTAGAACATGAGGCGCTAAAAGTTGCAGATGAGTTTTGTTATTTCGGCAGCGAATAAACTGATGACGGGAGCATTAGGGACTATATTAAAAGGAAACTGCCACTTGCGATGCTAATAGCAGAAAAGCATTTCTGAGAAACAAATATTTCAACATCTAACATAAACTTAGTGTTAGGAACTCTTTCTGCAAGTGCTTGTCTGTAGAGTGTGTTTTATGCACGTCAAACGGGGACGATAAATAGCACAAGGAATAACAGAAAAGAAGACACTGAAATGTAGTGCTACAGGAGAATGCTGGAACTTAGGTGGATAGATAAGATAAGTGATGAAGAGTTAGTGAGCCGAATAGGCGAAAAAAGAAACTTGTTCTACAATTACACTAAAAGAAGGGCACCCTGATGCATCAAGAAACAGGCAGTCTTATGATGGAGGGAAAGTTTGGCAGAGCAAAAATTGTAGAGGGACACCAAGGCTTGACTATAGCAAACAGATTCAAATGTATGTGGGCTGCAGTATTTAACGCTGAGTGTCTGCACAGGATAGACTTCGGACCGATGAGAGAAGACATATTTGCAATTTATTTATTTAGTGGATGGTTACATCACAAAGAAATACAACTGCAGTTATATCCAAATATAAACAAATATCCAGGTCACGAATATAGTCCCTCCGTCCTTACCAGAAACTCTGTGGGATCGCCAGGGAAAGGGACATTCTCAACCGCCTGGTGAACAGTCTGTTCCACAGCCCCACAATCACAAATTGGTGAAGCTGTTTTCTTCCCCTCGAGCAAAGAGTTGGCATACCTCCCACAGCTGGTTCTTGTTCGTTTAAGAAGCGACCAGATTTTGCGTGGCAATTCAAAGTCAGGGCGCTCGGTCGACATGGATGGCATCTTAAGTTGCTCCGTCGTAGTATTAATCTGCCATGTGTGGCTCCAGCAGTCATCAGTATTAAATCAGTTTACAACTAACATTGTTGCGTGACCCCTAGATATTTTGGATTTCTCTTATGTCTAAGTAATCTTCCTTCAAGGTGGACAGTGAGCTCTTTGTTGGCCATCTTGTTGTTTAGGAGAAATGTTAAAGTTTCTGTCTTAGCAGCACTTAAGCGAAATCTCCATTTGCGCAAAAACTCGTATTCACCAATAGTTGAGAGATCACTGGTCAGCACGGACTCCGTAACTTCAAGATCCCTATGCCTCGTTACGAGCGTCTAGTAGTCATCACACCCAAACTTTCTTGATGTGGTTTCAGGCATATCTGATATTTACAAACTGTAGAGCAGCCAGGAGATATCCTTGTGGCAGCCTTTTGTTTAGCTTCATCTGTGAACTCTACTTTTGCCTATTAGTACTTTGAAACATCGGTTACTGAGCATATAATTCATAAGATTGCCAATTTTTAGGCTCGTTATGATGTGTAGAAGTTTCAGTGTGGCACCTTGCCTCGAAACGTATCGTATGCAACTGTCAGATGCGATTGATAATTTCTCTAGATTCTGGAAGCCAACGTCTATAAAGGTTGTTAGGACAGGACGTAATCTGTGCAGCTGTGGTCAGGTCTGAACCCTGCCTGTTCAACCGGCATACTTTCGAAGATCGTGTGACATGTTCCATTGCACACCATTCTTTCGAAGAGCTCATATACATACTAAGTAAAGCTAAGGGTCGGCGACTTTCTAGTTTGGTTTGCCTGGTTTCAGTAAGGTTACGACTTTTGCTCGTTTCATTTCAGGTGGTACGCTGCCCGTTTGCAGAGTGTTTGTGAAGAATTCACCTAGCTTCTTTTTCAAATACTTGTCACAGTGCAAAAGGAGTTCTGTGTAAATGCCATCAAAGCCTGGGGATTTCCCTGGTTTCATTTCTTTAATGACAGTCGTTATTTGTTCAATGCTTAATGGTAGGGAGTATTGTATTCAGTTTCAGCTTTGCGATCTGTTTTGAGTTCCTTTCATTTCTTCTTGGCCGCAACAGTGGAGTGCACACAATGTAGACTGCAACGGGATTGGGGTGCGGAAGTCCAGGGATTCTACGATTTCAGTTCCGCTTTATACATCTAGTCGTGTCAATCTTACCCAGCAGTTCACCTGCTGTTTCATAAACATTACTTTCACAGAATTCTTTGAATGGGTTTTCACACTCTTCTGTCCAGACAGGTATATATACCTAAGGAAACTTCTTCTAATACACTTCTTAGCTGTGCTAATAACAGCTTAAATGAACCATTTGTAGCTTCAACCTGCTGGTCGGATCTGTTGTTGTTGTGGTCTTCAGTCCAGAGACTGGTTTGATGCAGCTCTCCATGCTACTCTATCCTGTGCAAGCTTCTTCATCTCCCAGTACCTGCTGCAACCTACATCCTTCTGAATCTGTTTAGTGTATTCATCTCTTGGTCTCCATCTACGATTTTTACCCTCCACGCTGGCCTCCAATACTGAATTGGTGATCCCTTGATGGCTCAGAATATGCCCTACGTTTCACTTCTATACTTGGCTACACTCCACACAAATACTTTCAGAAACGACTTCCTGACATTTAAATCTATACTCTATTTTAACAAATTTCTCTTCTTAAAAAACGCTTTCCTTGCTATTACCAATCTAAATTTTATATCCTCTCTACTTCGACCATCATCAGTTATATTCCTCCCCAAATAGCAAAACTCATCTACAACTTTAAGTGTCTCATTTCCTAATCTAATACCCTCAGCATCACCCGATTTAATTTGACTACATTCCATTATCCTCGTTTTGCTTTTGTTGATGTTCATCTTATATCCTCCTTTCAAGACAATGTCCATTCCGTTCAACAGCTCTTCCAGGTCCTTTGCTGTCTCTGACAGAATTAAAATGTCATCTCCGAACCTCGAAGTTTTTATTCCTACTCCGAATTTTTCTTTTCTTTCCTTTACTGCTTGCTCAATATACAGACTGAAAAACATCGGCGATAGGCTACAACCCTGTATCACTCCCTTCCCAACGACTGCTTCCCTTTCATACCCCTCGACTCGTATAGCTGCCATCTGGTTTCTTTACAAATTGTATATAGCCTTTCGCTCCCTGTATTTTACCCCTGCCACCTTTAGAATTTGAAAGAGAGTATTCTAGTCAACATTGTCAAAAGCTTTCTCTAAGTCTATAAATGCTAGAAACGTAGGTTTGCCTTTCCTTAATCTATTTTAATCTATCTTAATCTTTCCT
The DNA here is from genome assembly GCF_023864275.1 of Schistocerca cancellata. NCBI lineage: Eukaryota > Metazoa > Arthropoda > Insecta > Orthoptera > Acrididae > Schistocerca > Schistocerca cancellata. The sequence continues at coordinate 401,535,472 of NC_064632.1, read as the reverse complement.
TAATCTATCAATTTTCTAAGATAAGTCGTAGGCTCAGTATTGCCTCACGTATTCCAACTCTTCTACGGAATCCAAACTGATTTTCCCCGAGGTCGGCTTCTATCAGTTTTTGTATTCGTCTGTAAAGAATTCGTTTTAGTATTTTGCAGTCGTGACTTATTAAACTGATAGTTCGGTAATTTTCACATCTGTTAACACCTTCTTTCTTTGGAATTGGAATCATTATATTCTTCTTGAAGTCCGAGGATATTTCGCCTGTCTCGTACCTCTGGCTCACCAGATGGTAGAGTTTTGTCAGGGCTATCTCTCCCAAGGCTGTCAGTAGTTCTAAGGGAATGTTGTCTACTCCCGGGGCCTTGTTTCGACTTAGGTCTTTCAGTGATCTGTCAAACTCTTCACGCAGTATCATATCTTCCATTTCCATAATATTGTCCTCAAGTACATCGCCCTTGTATAAACCCTCTATATACTCCTTCCACCTTTCTGCCTTCCCTTCTTTGCTTAGAACTGGGTTTCCATCAGAGCTCTTGATATACGTACAAGTGGTTCTCTTTTCTCCAAAGGTCTCTTTAATTTTCCTGTAGGCAGTATCTATCTTACCCCTAGTGAGATAAGCCTCTACATCCTTACATTTGTCATCTAGCCATCCCTGTCGATCTTATTTTTGAGACGTTTGTATTCCTTTTTTCCTGCTTCATTTACTGCGTTTTTGTATTTTCTCCTTGCATCAATTAAATTCAATATTTCTTCTGTTACCCAAGGAAATCTACTAGCTCTCGTCTTTTTACCGACTTGATCCTCTGCTGCCTTCACTATTTCTCTCTCAATGCAACCCATTCTTCTTCTACTGTATTTCTTTGCTCCAATCTTGTGAATAGCTCCCTAATGCTCTCCCTGAAACTCTCTACAAACTCTGGTTGTCAGTTTATCCAGGTCCCATCTTCTTAAATTCCCACATTTTTGCAGTTTCTTCAGTTTTAAAACCTGTTTACTAAATCTCTGTCTTACCATTATCTAAGGTATTTGAAACCTTCCAGTATCTCCAGGCCTCTTCCATGTATACAACCTTCTTTCATGATTCTTGAACCAAGTGTTAGCTATGATTAAGTTATGCTCTGTACAAAATTCTACCAGGCGGCTTCCTCTTTCATTCCTTACTCCCATTCCATACTCACCTACTAAATTTCCTTCTCTTCCTTTTCTTACTATCGAGTTCCAGTCACGCATCACTATTAAATTTTCGTCTCCCTTTACTATCTGAATAATTTCTTTTATCCCATCATAAATTTCATCAACTTCTCCGTCATCTGCAGAGCTAGTTAGCATATAAACTTGTACTGCTGTAGTAGGCGTGGGGTTCGTGTCTATCTCGGCCACAACAATGCGTTCACTATGCTGTTTGTATTAGCTTACCCGCACTCCTATTTTCCTATTCATTATTAAACCTACTCCTGCATTACCCCTATTTGATTTTGTATTTATAACCCTGTATTCACCTGACCAGAAGTCTCGTTCCTCCTGCCACCTAACTTCATTAAGTCCCACTATATCTAACTTTAACCTATGTATTTCCCTTTTTAAATTTTCTAACCTACCTGCCCGATTAAGGGATCTGACATTCCACGCTCTGATCCGTACAACGTCAGTTTTCTTTCTCCTGGTAATGACGTCCTCCTGAGTAGTCCCCGCGCGGAGATCCGAATGGGAGACTATTTTACCTCCGGAATACTTTACCCTACAGGACGCCATCATCATTTAACCATACAGTAAAGCTGCATGCTCTCGGGAAAAATTACGGTTGTAGTTTCCCGTTGCTTTCAGCCGTTGACAGTACCAGCACAGCAAGGCCGTTTTGGTTAGAGTTACGAGGCCAGATCAAGCCTCCCCACCAACGGCAAGGTCCATGGTTCATGAGGGGACGAAAAGATATCCTAACCAGCCTTTTGAAAATATTGGCAACCAGAAAATCCTTGAGATCCCCTGGTAAATATTACCTCACAAATCAAAACATGAATACTCGCAATTGTTCTGACGTGATATTAATCCGCCATATTGTTTATTGCAATGTAATCTTTTATAGTGATCTTCGTCCACGATTACCTGTGCAAGAAGTTTTATGAAGTCGGGTGAAATCTAAACCATGAAAAAGAAAAGCATAATGGAGAAATGGAGGCAAGAAATATTATACGGTGGAAATACTGCGATGCATTGTATACTATATTGTGAATGATATCGTTTAAAGTAATGGTGCAGCCCATGGAGGATAGAGTCTACGATGTTAAACGCCATAGTAAATAATGTTAGCGGCATATGGGACTTATTTATTGTTTTGCAATCGGTCTTAGTTCATATTCACTTTGGCGGCACATTAAAACTGTGGGCTGAACTGCTAGTCGAACATGGAATTTTGCTTTCTGCCGTAGTGCTGTGTCGAGTGAGCGACCCTGGCACGAATCACGACCCGCAACCGTAGCAACGTTTCAGCCATTAGTTCCCTTCCAGGTTCCAAACATCACTAGTTCTTCGTGTATTTCTTCGTGCAGGACAATGTCGCCCTCGACCTGAACTTCCGCACTCCCTTACCGCAAACCGACGGCGTTCGCGCTGTGTGGTCGAACTGCAGTTCCGCCTAGACGGTAGCCGCGCTGGCATATCACGTACGGGAGACACGCATTGCGCATTTGTAGCGCGAAGCTGCTTGCTTTGCACACGGTACACACATCCGGCAAAGGCACGATGGCTTTTACAGTCACATCCTACCCATCCCTTAGCTGAAGCACGATCACTTTTAAAATAAAGAGCGGAATAACCATTAGTTTCACCTGCCCGGACGGCCCTCTAGGTAGCCGGCTGCATTGCTAAGCTTTTTATATACGATAGCGTTGGACGCTGAAGAAGTGAATTAAAATTTGTGCTGCGGCCGGGACTCGAACCCAGGTATTCTTACTTACTAGGCAGATATACTGACCATTACACCGCCACAGCATTATGATCAACAGAACTGCACGAACTACCCAAGTCAAATACCCTCCCCACCACAAACTCCAATTCACATCTCCCCTTATATCGGATAGCCCTGGTAATAGCGGCAATATAAGGGGAGACGTGAATTTGTGTTGGGAAGTGTATTTGCCTTGGGTAGTTCGTGCAGCGATGATTCCAGTAATGTTATGGTGGTGTAATGCTCAGCATATCCTACTACGAAAGAAGATCCGGCCGCAGTAAGAATTTTAATTCACTTCTTTAGCTTCCAACGTTATCGTAGATAAATTAGAGACTTAAATGTCCCAGGGAAAATTTAATTACTCCTCTTTGGCACTGAAAGACAACAAAAGAAACTAATACGTATAGACCTTGGTACCAGCGCACAGTTAACAAAATTCAAATCCACTTAACTGCAATATACGGTTAATTTAAATGGTAGTTAAACGAAACGGAGGCAGACGGAAAAAAGTAAGAAAACTGTTTTGTATCTAAAGTAATCGCCGTAACTGTTGATACGTTTATCCCACTGAGAGACAAGACGGTGAATGACTTCATGTACAAATGTTTGCGCTTGCCTACGGAAGCAAGACTGTACCTAGGCGTGCACCTCTTCGTCCTAAGCAAATCGACAGCCACGAATGTCTTTCTTCAGGGCTACAAAAATACAGAAACGCGTGGCGAGAGATCGGGACTGTATGGACGATGTGTGTTGGCTTCTCAGTGAACCTCTTGCAGTGTTGTCGAGACAGTCTCGGCAATACGTGGGCGAGCATTATCATGTAACAGAACGATGCCGTTTCGACTACGCCGAGAAGTCTCTTTGGGAAGTCTTTACACATCCTCCATACACTCCCGATCTCTTGCCGTAATATTTCCATATTTGTGGAGCCTTGAAGGAAGACATTCGTAGCCGTCGATTTGATTCAGACGAAGAGGTGTACTCCTGGGTGCAGTGATGGTTACACAGACAACCACAAAAATTCTTGCCGGTAGCTGAGGCCGAGCGGTTCTAGGCACTTCAGTCCGGAACCGTACTGCTGTTACGTTCGCAGGTCAAATGGGTCAAATGGCTCTGAGCACCATGGGACTTAACATCTATGGTCATCAGTCCCCTAGAACTTAGAACTACTTAAACCTAACTAACCTAAGGACATCACACAACATCCAGTCATCACGAGGCAGAGAAAATCCCTGACCCCGCCGGGAATCGAACCCGGGAACCCGGGCGCGGGAAGCGAGAACGCTACCGCACGACCACGAGCTGCGGACTACGGTCGCAGGTTCGAATCTTCCCTCGGACATGGATGTGTGTGATGTCCTTAGGTTAGTTAGGTTTAAGTAGTTCTACGAGGATAACTCCAAAAGAAATGCACACTATTTTTGTAAAAATACAGTTTTCATTCTGCATGTGTGAAAGTTTTATAGTGTGTAGATACATCCTTCCCGCTTGTTTTCAAACTTAGTTCAATCTGTTCCCAGGAGTGGCGCCATCACAGCATGTCTCCAAGATGGCTGCTACACTTGACGTTCGTCAGAAGCAACATGCTGTCATAGAACTCCTGTGCTGTGAAAACGAGACAGTGGGAAACATCCACAAGAGGTTGAAAAAGTGTATGGGGATGCTGCTGTCGAGCGCAGTACAGTTAGTCGGTGGGCAAACAGGTTACGTGATGAAAGCGGGCTCGGCAATATTGAGGACTGTCTTCGCAGCGGCAGGCCTCGTACTGCACACACTCCACACAATGTGCAGAGAGTTAACGAATTGGTGACTGCTGACAGACGCTTCACAGTCAACGAATTGTCACGCTACGCTGGGATAGGGGAGGGAAGTGTTTGCAGAATACTGAAAGTGTTGGCTTTAAAAAGGTTTGTGCCAGGTGGGTTCCAGGATGTTGACAGTGGCTCACAAAGAAACAAGAAAAACGGTATGCAGAGAACTTTTGGAACAGTACGAGAATGGTGGAGAATTTCTTGGAAGAACTGTGACAGGTGATGAAACATGGCTCCATCATTTTTCACCAGAGACGAAGAGGCAATCAATGGAGTCGAATCATGCAAATTCACCCAAGAAAAAAAATTCAAAATCACACCTTCTGCTCGAAAAGTTACGGCTACCCAGATCTATTAGGAACAGTACGAATGTAGGTTGTGGGCAGTTGGGAATGTGGGTCTCACGGGAAGCGTGCAAGGGATAAGTCCCTGCAGTCGCACTACCCTCCGTGCCCTCGGTGGCTCAGATGGATACAGCGTCTGCCATGTAAGCAGGAGATCCGGGGTTTGAGTCCCGGTCGGGGCACACGTTTTCAGCTGTTGCCATTGATGTATATCAACAATACCTGTCGGCAGCTAAGGGTTTTGATTTCATTATCATTGGACCTCGTTCTGTATGAAATTAACTCTGTTCCAACGAAATAATTAAATATAAGTGTCGTCCATTCAGTGTGTTTGGAAGCACTTGGGAGTGTAGCTTCAGACAGGTGTAAAGACTCGTTTACAATAAGGCTAAACAAACATTCGCAGACAATTCGCCAGTGTTCACTATCATTCGCTTGTGTATGTCAACAACAAGCCATTACAGTGCAGAAATCGTATGAGAATGAGTACAGAGTACCAATCCTACGAAAGCTGCGATTCTGTGGTACTGTGCTACAACTGATAAAAACTGTATCCTAACAAAATTACTTTATTGTCTGTATGTCTGTCTGACTGTAAAGAAACGTTTTTTTCTCAGGAAGGGACAGACGTATCAAGTTCAAATTTATATCGCATACCAGGGTCAATTGTACCTTGGCGGTGTAAAACATTTAACCTTCTAAGTGAATGTAATCGTCAGCGACCTTGCCGCGGAGGTTAACATCGATGTTAAGCGCTGTCGGGCGTGGCTAGATGGGTGACCGCCCGGGTCTGCCGAGTGCTGTTAGCAAGAGGGGTGCACTTAGCCCTCGTGAGGCCAGTTGAGGAGCCTCTTAACTGAGAAGTAGTGGCTCCGGTCACGAAAACTGACAACAGCCGGAAGAGCAATGTACTGACCACATGCCCCTCAATATCCCCTTCCAGTGACGCCTATGGGCTGAGGATGACAGAGCAGTTGGTCGATAGCTTTGGGCCTTCCGAGGCCTGTTCAGATGGAGGGAGAGGCAGAGAGAGTGAGTCAATGCAATCAGAAGGCACCGCCATGTATGTCATATTTCGATACAAACTGCTTTATCAAAACCTATAGGAATCTTCCCTTTGACTCCGAATCATGAAATTTGTCAAGAAACAAGGTTTCATAGTACCAGTAAAGAAAAAAATCCGAAAGTTGTTCATCTGTAATTACATCACAAGGTTCAAATGGCTCTAGCACTTTGGGACTTAACTTCTGAGGTCATCAGTCCCCTGAACTTAGAACTACTTAAACCTAACTAACCTAAGGACATCAAACACATCCAAGCCCAAGGCAGGATTCGAACCTGCGACCGTAGCAGCAGCGCGGTTCCGGACTGCAGTGCCTAGAACAGCTCGGCCACAGCGGCCGGCAATTACATCACATGAAAAAAATACATTTTTTGTCAGTCTGTCCCATTAAGAACCCTTTTTCTCAGGACCGGGTTAAGTTCAAATTTACTTCACATACTAAGATCTACGGTCCCTTGGCGGTATACAAATTTTCAGCTTCTAAGTCAATGCCACATATGTTGACACTCGCAAACTCTATATTCCGACATAATTGTCGTAAGGCGTGTGACCAAAATATAACTTAAATATATTTTTTGACGCTAGAATAGTGAAGCCATAGTCAGTATATACATTTTTTCCTTAAAAAAGGGGTTACATTACCCGCTTAAATGAACTACGTCGTCATTTTGAAATGTAAAACATCAGTTGGAGAATATATAATGGGAATTATGACCATGCCTCTTACACAAATTACGAGAAATAGTGAGACCAGGCAACCTAGGCAATGGGGACACAACCAACTCAGTACAAGTTATGCCCATGCTTGTCCAAACGTTCATTCCACGTCCTACTTTTACCCTGGTGTAGTTTTTATCTCTTCTACATTAGGACATGGAATGAAGTTCGGGCAAGCATGGACATAGCTTGTAGTGACTTGGTTGTGACCCCATTGCCTCAGTTGCCTGGTCTTGTTATTTCTCGTAATTTTTGTAAGATGTATGCCCATAATTCCCATCATATATTCTCCAACTGATGTTTTACATTTGAAAACGACGACTCGGTTCCGTGAAACCGGTAACGTAAACCCTTTTTTAAGGTTAAAATTTATATACTGTGACTATGGTTTCACTATTGTAGTATCAAACACTCGCAAACTCATTAATCGAAACCTATACGGTACTTCGCGTTGAACTACAAGCATGAAATTCGGCAAAAAGTAAGGTTTGGCACTGCAAGTAAAGAAAAAAATCGGGAAGTTGTAAATCTAAATATATCACACGAAAAATATTTGTTTTGTCATTCTCGAAAGTCCTGGAATTCTTGGGACCGATGTCTTGGCAGTATCGATGTCGATAACAAGAAAATCGATGAGATTCTCGTTCCTGCGATGGATGAACTGTTTATATACGTTTTTAAGTTTTTACAGAACTCTCGGTGCGCGAGTCCTACTCATACTTATGCAGTTTTGTATTTTATTTTATTTTTTCGTTAATAATGTCCACTAAGTTTTCACTCGATGCAATGCTAGTTATAACTGCGATGCAAAACTGTAGTATTCAAGTCGGATTATTGTGGATGAGAGGTGCATTGTTTTTGATGACGCAGTCATAATGACAAAGGAAAACAGTAATATAGGTTGGCTGGTTGATTTGGGGGAGGGGACCAAACAGAAAGGTCATCGGCCCCATCGGATTAGGGAAAGGAACCGTCCTGGCATTTGCCTGAGGCGACTTAGGGAAATCACGGAAAACCTAAATCAGAATGGCCGGACGCGGGTTTGAATCTCATCTTTCCGAATGCAAGTCCAGTGACTAATGCTGGTATCTGAATTTTTACGCAAGCATGAAGTATGCGACATAATATGTAGCATTTACACACCTATTTTTAGCAGCTGGAGATAATTACATCAAATATTGGTTTCGCAGTTCAATACCTGCTTTATCTCAGGTGTTTCCTGATGTCCGCTGTGACGTATATGAAGCACTCAAGGGCTTTATTAAAATATGTATCAGAAAGATAATATCAATGAAGTATGATTAATGAAATGTGAAATGGACATATAGCGCGTTTCGTAGGCTATGTGGTTAAAGCCTATGTGTACTTTGCTGAAAGGCAGATAGCGTGATTGAGTTAGCTGTTACCTATGGCTGTACTCACATATCAGTAGTTTTGTTATGATGAATGATAGTGTGTAAGTAAGCTACTGTACGTGCAATACCATCAGTTGCCTCAGGTGTCTGCCTGTTTGGGTAAGCATAGCTCATAACGTTCGGCCCGCTCTCCCCCCTCGCAAAAATGGAAATGAGCGTACGTCATTGTGGTCCGGGAGTCCCCCATTCGGGGAAGTTCGGCCGCCGAGGGCAAGTACTTACTGCGTTCGACGCCATATTGGGTGACTTGCGCGTCGGAGATGGGGATGAAATGATGATGACGACAACACAACACCCAGTCCCTGAGCGGAGAAAATCTCCTGCCCCAGCTGGGAATCGAACCCGGGCCCCTTGGCGGAACATTCCACCGCGCTGACCACTCAGCTAACGGGGGCGGACTGCCCCCCTTCGCAAACTGTCCAGTGCACGATGGGTCGCCATAGGCAGCGTCACTAGTGAGTAGTGCATACAGAGGGGCATGGCAGGGATGCGCATCTATGCATCGTGCTACATTACGTAACAAATAGTTTGGAAGCATGGATTAAGCTTATGGAAGATTGTACGAGGTGCATTCAAGTTCTAAGGCCTCCGATTTTTTTTCTAATTAACTACTCACCCGAAATCGATGAAACTGGCGTTACTTCTCGACGTAATCGCCCTGCAGACGTACACATTTTTCACAACGCTGACGCCATGATTCCATGGCAGCGGCGAAGGCTTCTTTAGGAGTCTGTTTAGACCAGTGGAAAATCGCTGAGGCAATAGCAGCGCGGCTGGTGAATGTGCGGCCACGGAGAGTGTCTTTCATTGTTGGAAAAAGCGAAAAGTCATTAGGAGCCAGGTCAGGTGAGTAGGGAGCATGAGGAATCACTTCAAAGTTGTTATCACGAAGAAACCGTTGCGTAACGTTAGCTCGATGTGCGGGTGCGTTGTCTTGGTGAAACAGCACACGCGCAGCCCTTCCCGGACGTTTTTGTTGCAGTGCAGGAAGGAATTTGTTCTTCAAAACGTTTTCGTAGGATGCACCTGTGTTACCGTAGTGCCCTTTGGAACGCAATGGGTAAGGATTACGCCCTCGCTGTCCCAGAACATGGACACCATCATTTTTTCAGCACTGGCGGTTACCCGAAATTTTTTTGGTGGCGGTGAATCTGTATGCTTCCATTGAGCTGACTGGCGCTTTGTTTCTGGATTGAAAAATGGCATCCACGTCTCATCCATTGTCACAACCGACGAAAAGAAAGTCCCATTCGTGCTGTCGTTGCGCGTCAACATTGCTCGGCAACATGCCACACGGGCAGCCATGTGGTCGTCCGTCAGCATTCGTGGCACCCACCTGGATGACACTTTTCGCATTTTCAGGTCGTCATGCAGGATTGTGTGCACAGAACCCACAGAAATGCCAACTCTGGAGGCGATCTGTTCAACAGTCATTCGGCGATCCCCCAAAACAATTCTCTCCACTTTTTCGATCATGTCGTCAGACCAGCTTGGGCGAGCCCGAGGTTGTTTCGGTTTGTTGTCACACGATGTTCTGCCTTCATTAAACTGTCGCACCCACGAACGCACTTTAGACACGTCCATAACTCCATCACCACATGTCTCCTTCAACTGTCGATGAATTTCAATTGGTTTCACACCACGCAAATTCAGAAAACGAATGATTGCACGCTGTTCAAGTAAGGAAAACGTCGCCATTTTAAGTATTTAAAACAGTTCTCATTCTCGCCGCTGGCGGTAAAATTGCATCTGCCATACGGTGCTGCCATCTCTGGGACGTATTGACAATGAACGCGGCCTCATTTTAAAACAATGAGCATGTTTCTATCTCTTTCCAGTCCGGAGAAAAAAAATCAGAGGCCTTAGAACTTGAATGCACCTCGTATAAGTATTGCATTCATTACTTTTAAGCTATGCTTACCTGGGGTGCAATGACGGAGCCTCCCCGAAGATTGCGACAGCAAGATACAAACGAGAACCGCAATCGGGCGCACCCCGGGCAACGTTGATCTATCAGCGACTAATCCTTCAACAACCGGAACGGACTTCTGAGAAAATGAAGACCAATAAGACCCTACCCAAACGGTCTTTTCTAAGGCCACTTGTGATGCTGTCGATAAACATTGAAGGAATATCGAGAGACAAAGAAGTTTTATTATCTGACTTGCGTAAAGAATATCAATATGACTTCCTCCTGATTCAAGAAACTCATCAGGGCTGTACAAGACCCACACCCAAAATAGATGGAATGAAGATGATCTTGGAGAGACCACATGAAAGGTAGGTACGGTAGTGTCATTTTCGCCAGGCCAGGAATTAGAGTCACTTCTGCATCACTGACTGACAGGCATGACATTGAGATATTAACCGTTCGAACTCAGCAGTATAACGTTACCACTGTGTACAAACCCCCAGAAACAGATTTTGTCTTCACTGAGCCTGGAAATTTCAGTTACCAAGACTAATTTTGTATTGGGCGTTTTCTACTGTCAGAGCACTACATGTGGCTATAAAGAAACTAACAGCAGCGGAGTGGAACTAGAGACCTGGGCTGAGGTACACGATCTACTGCTCATACCTGACCCGAAACTGCCAAGCTCCTTTAATAGCGGCAGATGGAAGAAAGGGTACAATCCCGATAACATCTTTGTTAGCAAGAAACTCGCTGGCCAATGTGGAAAACTGATTGGAGAGCCAATTCCTCATACGCAGCATCGGCCCATAATTTGCACGGTCAACGCAGTTGTTAAGCCTGAACAAGTTCCTTTCAAAAGAAGGTTAGGCCAATTGGAAGAAATTTAGAGAGCTCATTGATGTAGAAATAACAAAAATTCCCCCATAACCTGAGATGTACGACTCTTGTCAAACTCGTTCAGAAGGTGTCTAGGAAAACAATACCGCGAGGATGCAGAACACAGTATATTGCGGGACTATCTGAGGACGCAAAGCCACTGCTGGAAAGATACCAGAAGCTCTTCGATAACGACCCATTTGATGATGAGACACTTCTAGCAGGCGATGAACTCATGTCAGTCATAGCTGAGAACCGCAAAGCCAAATGGTGTGACCTCGTGGAGAACCTGTACATGAAAGTGAACAGTAGGCGGGCTTGGAAACTGTTAAAGAACCTTAACGGTGACGCCACAAAGTCAAATGATAAATTTACTAACGTCACGGCAGACCAAGCCGCCACTACACTCCTTATGAATGGCAAAACCCACGGCATAAAATACCAGGAACCATTAGCACGTGATCCGGCAGAGGAAAATCGTCACCTCAAGGCACAATTTACAATGTCAAAACTTACCGTAGATATTTCCAGCTTGAAGATTAACAGAGCTCCTGGTATCGATGAACTTAGAGTCGAGCAAATTAAAAACTTTGGCAGTAATACCCTACAGTGGCTGCTAGATTTGATAACCGCATGTGTAGAAAGACTCCATATTCCAAAGATGTGGAGGAAAGCCCGAGTGGTTGCACTTCTGAAACCAGGAAAGGACTCTCATGATCCAAAAAACTTCCGACCTATGTCTCTTTTATGTCACTGTCTTAAGATCTTGGAACGCCTGACGCTAAGTCGCATAGAAAGCGTCTTGGAACAACAGATCATCCCACAGCAGGCATGTTTCCGACCAGGCAAATCGTGCTGCGGTCAAGTCCTGAACCTGACCCAACATATCGAGGATGGGTTTGAGAGGAAAGAGATCACGGGAGTGGCATTCATAGACCTTTCAGCTGCATATGATACTGTAAACCATCGGAGGCTCCTTAGGAAAGTCTATAATGTGACAAGAGATTACCATTTAACATCACTGATAGGCACTTTCCTGCATAATAGGAGATTTTTCGTCTGTCTCCAGCGCAAGAAGAGCAGGTGGAGAAATCAGAGGAATGGTCTACCTCAGGGAAGGTCCTCGACCCAGCTCTGTATAATATATATACAAATGACCAACCAGTGCCAAACATCACGCGCCAATTTATGTATGCCGATGACACTGCAGTTGCAGCCCAAGGTAACGATTTTATGGATGTAGAGGAGAAATTAACCAGTACCTTGGAAGCTCTCTCCCAGTATTATGAGGCAAATCATCCAAGGCCGAACCATTCCAAGACGCAGGTCTGTGCACTCCATTTAAAGAACAGGGATGCAAATCGCGAATTAAATATAATATGGAGAGGTGAACGTCTCGAGCATTGTAAAACGCCCAAATATCTTGGCGTCACGTTGGATCGCACACTGACTTATAAACATCATTGTAATGCCACAAGGGAAAAAGTCTCAACTAGAAACAACATCATCAGGAAACTAACCAGTGGATCTTGGGGTGCAAACTCAAAAGTCCTGAGAACTTCAGCCCTTGCGCTCAGTGTGTCAGCCGCGGAATACGCCGCTCCAGTATGGTCTGCATCAACACACGCGAGGAAAGTTGATGTCGCGGTGAATGAAATGGCACGGATTGTTACCGGATGCTTGAGGCCAACACCAGTGCACAAGATGTACTTAATCATGGGGATCGCACCGCCCAAGGTACGACTTGACATCGCTGCCGATGCCGAAAAAACCAAGCAAGAAAAGGACATGCGTCACCCTTTATATGGACACCAGCCTGCTGACCGACTGCTTTGTTCGAGGAAGAGTTTCCTGTCACGTACTCGAGCCCTGGTAGGGTCGGCTGCAGAGAATCGTTTGGAAAGGTGGGAAATCGAGCTGAGAAACCCCCGTAAAGATGTAAAAGAAGAACTGGCGCCTGGTGGAGACCTACCATACCCAATCTGGAGAACCCTCAACCGTATGAGGGTAGGAGTGCCAAAGTGCAAGACAAACCTGCAGCAATGGGGTTTCCTAAAAGAGAGAACACGCTCTGTCTGTGTGGTTCTGTCCAGGACCCTCAACACCTGCTTATCTGTCCATATTTAGACCAGCCCTGCACAATGAATAACTTATGGGAGGCAAACGACAAGGCCATATTGGCTGCTGATTTTTGGAAGTCTGAAGTCTAGTTCCGGACACGGAAAGTAAGTATTACTTCTAACCATATCGCATAGCACATACCAACCAAAAAAAGCATTTTCACAAATATGATAAAAGAGCAGAAGCCAAAAAATAGACAGATTTTTCAAAGAGTAATTTTTTTCCTTAATTCGCATAATATTCTTCAAATCAATAACTGTCTTGTACTACACACTTTCTAAAGTAGTGTATGTTCTTCTTAAAAAGCAACCAAAAGCCAAGACCGAACAAAATATTTTTTATTCTAGACAACCGGTTTATCGTCTTCAGGTCTTAAACAATCTTTTGTAGTAAAACATTTCACGCTGAACCTCATGCACAAGATGTCAGGGGGATGGTTTTTAACACTTAAAACAGATCGCCCTTCAATACTCACATAGTGAGAAAGTTCAACCTATGTTGTTCCACAGGGTTCAAGCTATCTCCATAACAATTTCAGCAGAATCGGTTCAGCGGGTTAGTCGAGAAAACTTAACAGAGTTACTTTCGCATTTATAATATTAGTAGGAATAAAATTTTAAGTCTCTTTTTTTCCGTGATTCGATTTTGATTAAATAAAGCCTATACGGTGCCCCACGCTAAATCCAAAATACCCGTGAGAAACCCATAAAGAGATTGGCGTGTTCAAACAGACAGATACGAAAGTTTTAGATAAAACTCTACATTACGATAACTATTATTCCATGACCCGATCCTGATGAACGAAAGTCTATACGGTGCCTCACGCTATGCTCGCGTTACCTGCGAAAACCGCATGAAATTTCGTCTAGTACTTTTGGAGAAGCGTGTTCAGGCATACAGACAAACAAACACCACAATTTTACAGTTTTCTTATTAGTACAGATTACGTCAAATAGCAGATGCATCTATTACGTCATTCAGCCACTTTGGACGTAAGAATAAATACATATTCTTATTTGTTTACTTGCTAGGAAAATACATTTAAGAGAAGCACAAAAGCTTGTCTCTTCACTACGCTCCCGTCTGATGGAAGCACGTTATGATTTATGGTATCCCTCACGTTCCCACTTACATCTCCAGCCATATTCGGCAATTTCCTACCAAGCGTATGCTTCTTTTTTTCGTTTTTTTATCCGACAAGCGCATGTGATATATATATTCATCTGTTAGCACTGTTACATTTTCTTCTAACCACACATCTCTGACGAAACTTACGTTTACTAGGAAAGTAGTTCGCGCACAATAAAGCATGTGGATGTTGCCTGCCCTGCAATAGCAAAGCGGAGGTCACGTCAACTTCCTTTGATGGCTCGCCGGAAGCCGACAAGCAGCGGAGCTAGAGCGAGCCCCAGCGAATGCCAACCGGACATGACCGAATGCTGTTTGCTCGTGCTCGCCCACGTTTATTGCAAAGAGAATTATCGTTCAGTGATGCTATGGTTTATCCTGGCTTCCGTGTAAACCACGCTTAACAAGCGAGGATTGGAGTGCCAGTTGCAACGGTCTTCCGCACCATGACGACCCTTTAAATCTGCGGAGTGCATTTAAGTTCGAATCAGCACCATCGTGTTGCAGGCAATACGACACTGGTTTTGAAATCTGATAATGTAATGTCCTTTGACTGCGGCCTCACCATGGATACAGTTCCCCAGTAGCGACGATATCCTTAGGTTATAGTACACATTTTGCAAATTAATAAATACTTAACTATTGAAAGTCGTACTCCCTTTAACACGCCATTAACGCACGCAGTTAACGACTCTACGAGAAAATTAAGGACTTTCCCTAATTTGCTTCTTTAATTGCTTCTCCCGTTTAATTTATAAAGGATGTTTCAGAAAGAATGGTAAATATTTTATGAGGTGGTATAGTTGACTAATTACATATGCTTTACAGTGTCAAGTTAGGGGCGACCTAGATTAATGCTAATACAGAAGTATAACTTCAAACAGCCTACATCACTGTTGCGCAGCATTTATTGTGATGAATACTTTACGCAGTATATTTCACTGAATCTTGATCAAATGCGTCTTATATCTTCTCAAATACTGTATAATGTCTGCCCCGATATCTGAATGGTTGCCTGCACGGTAGCTCAGCGTGTTAGGTCAGAGAAGCGCTTGCTCTCTGTAATAAAAAAACTGAGGAGAGGAGACAACGATCAACTTTAAAGGATGTCCGCCCAGACCAAACGCTACGAACGATTTTGAACAAAATGAAGAAAAAAAATGGTCAGTGTGACGGACTGCCGCCCAAAGGGGCCTTCGTTCGATTCCCGGCTGGGTCGGGGATTTTCTCCGCTCAGGGACTGGGTGTTGTGTTGTCTTCATCATCATTTCATCCCCATCTAGCGCGCAGGACGCCCAATATCGCGTC
This sequence comes from Schistocerca cancellata, assembly GCF_023864275.1. Lineage (NCBI taxonomy): Eukaryota > Metazoa > Arthropoda > Insecta > Orthoptera > Acrididae > Schistocerca > Schistocerca cancellata. The sequence goes on along the minus strand of NC_064632.1, from coordinate 401,519,830 downwards.
GAATGTAATAAGACCTGCACCAAGGCGGTCGGACCTGCCCCGTAAGGGTCCTCCCGGCCAATGATGCCAAACGCTCATTTCATTTCCATATACTGTAATGGATCGATATTATATGAACATGAGAACAATTGTATCAGCAATTCAATCGTAAAAAACTATTCCACAAAACAATGTACGTATTGTACTGATTATACAAGCACATTTTCGTACATTAACAGAGTGAAGACTGAGATTCTCAACTAAATATCATAGACGTTACAAACAGTCACGAGGTAGCACTGTGGTATAGCTACAAACAAAAATAATTCGTGTCATATAAGGTATAAAGACGAATCAACGATCCAAGAATGTTACACTGCAGACATAAGTAGTGGGACAATGTTCATATTGCCCCAATCTGCATTGTTCCCAAATTTATTCAAGATGGCAGCTCCAAGATGGCGGCCATAAATGTGGGAATGTCGCAATGTCATCATGGTGGGAAGTTGAAATTCTGGCAGGAAAATGGGTCAACTGGGTTACCTCCATTAGCCTAACACACTCCCCTCCTCCCTCCCCTCCTCTCTCCCCTCCTCCCTCCCCTCCCCAAGAACATTGCAGGAAAATTTTGGTGGGACATAAGTTCAAATTTTGATGGGGAAATAGGTCAGTTGGGCTACAGTCACTAACCTAAGTCATCCAACCACCACCTCTTCCTTGGAACTGGTGGGAAACAGTCTCCATAAAGTTGCTGGAGAGGAAAAAGTGTACTTTATTTATTTCAGTGGGAAACTGGAACAATTTATTTAGGGGGTGGATTTCACATAGTTTATTTACTATGCTGATACAAAACACTGGCCCTGACGTGCTTGGGGTCACAATACATAGCCTACAGACATGCAGACTAATCGTAAATTATCGAAATAACGCAGTACACTGATCTACAGACATGCAAGCAGCTCGTAAATGCTCTGCAAACACGCTCACTAATTGTAAACTGTCGAAATAATGCATTGCACAGCCTACAGACATGTTCACAAAATAACGAGGTACACTGATGTACAGACACGTTCACCATGCCTAAAATTGTCAAAAAATGCATGTATAACACTCTGCAAACACGCTCACAACATTTAAACAGCCGAAATAATGCAGTGCACAAACACTCATTGCATGTAAAGACACTTTTGAGCTATTGTTAAGAGATTCGACCGCGACATGTCACCAATCTGTTCCCTACAGAGGTCGAAGGCGTGCACGCCTGGCCAGTGTGCGCACACCTGGAGAATGTAGTGAGCTGTTTACCTGAGCACTGTGGCTGGTGTGCTGGCGCATTACCTTTGTACCTGAAGGTCCAGTGCTGTCCTAATTGCCAAGCGAGATGTTTCCCTAGCGACCCACTCTCGCAGCCTCAACTGAAAGGTTGTCATTGTTAAACTAACATCTCATATTTATGTATATGACAGCCAATTCTCCCTCTGGATACGCCATAGAAATCTTTTGCGCCACTTTCAGAAACTGTTTACAGAAGTATCCCAGAATAGCACAGGATCCATTCTTCCTACCGATTCTAATGAGACAGCCTGTCCGTCACATATCCATTACATACCAACTGACCACATATATTTTATCACAGTACTTACAATTAAATACTACGATTGCAGTGTCAATCAGATGATATTCGACAATGAGCGAAGTATCAGAAATACCTCCTGCTGACGGCTGTGGCTCTCGAAATAGAAATATCTGTATCATTCTTATGACTGGACATAATTTTCCAAGTAAGCAAATATTTCATTCCCTTTGCGGCTATTGCAGTTTTCCACATCAAATCTATATCTTCCTTATGACAGGACATAGTCATTTTCTTTGCTCATGCTGGAACACATATTTTATAAGCTTGCTTCTCAAGACGAATTTATCACGCATCCTCTACTACTAAGTGTAAAACTTCACCAATGACTCAGTACTGGTGATAAGAAACAGTAATGAGCGAAAATCAGTGAGTGAACATGTCGCATAAGTTTTTCTTGTGAGTGGTACCACTGTGTCTTAGAAAGTGGTCTTCCCCCCTGGCAGACCCATCTTCGAACACAGAACACATTTTCAGATGTGACGTGTGGTTGGTCCCCCTTTGAGCCCTATCCCAGATGTGACATGTGGTGGATCCGCCTCTGAACATCGCTCTGAATATAATACGTGGCACATCCATACTCGAACACTATCTCAGATGTGGTATATTGTGGCTCTGCATACAAGCATCACTCTGTATAGTATGCATGGCGGATCGAACTTCAAATCCTATCCCGGACATGGCATTTTGTGAATCCGCATCCCGACATCGCTCTGGATAAAATGCATGTCCGATCCACACTCGAACGGTAACTTGGGTCTACTGTGGGGTCCGGGGAGCCATCTGCGACACTTGAACAAGCACAGACATACAGAAAACTAGCGCAAATGCACTGCAGCTATAGAATATGTGGGTGGAGGTGACTGGATGCATTCGAGTACAGAGCTATACTGTGCCGCCCGACCTGAAAAATAGTGCATTTGCGCTAGGTGTTGGCAGCTATACGACATTTATAAGCAATTTTAGAACATTGAACGAGAAGTGATGTCATGATTTCATCAGTAGAAGTGACTCAAAATCGATAAAATTACGAAAAATTACGGAAAATACGTAAAAACCGAGGCAAAATACAACGAAATGCGGGGAAATTGAGAAAGTGTTTGCGTGTCTTCTGGTTGGCGCAGAACAAGTATGTGACAGCAAGAGGAATACGAGATGCACCGGGAACCAGGGAAACAGTCTCTATTCTGCATTGAGGCGACATTCTACTCTATGTCTGTCGAGATAATGAAACGATCTAACACTATAGCCTGTTTAAAGTGCAGGACCATCTGCCTCTAAACTTACTTGCATCTGCATTTAAGAATGACAGAGAGTGGATGGAGTGATCGGTTTTGGTGGAGTTGTAATGAGGCACTATTTAATGGCAGACGTATTCTGGAGAGAGATGTTGCTGCAGGTCATTTGACCATTTTTTTCTGTTGTTCTGTCAGGATGTATCAGTTGTGTGACATACCCTGCGTTTGACTCGCACCCAACCGTATGTTCTGTGTGTGACTTAGAGCACTGTCTACTTGCGATCGTTAACAGCAAACCTTTTGGTGATCAGAGGACATCTATCTCAAGTGTGATAAAACGTGACAATCCTGTTTCGACACATTCCTCTAAACAAATGAAGATTTATGCTACGTACTCCACTCCCCTGTTGCATCTTGGATATAAAATCGCGTCTTCAGTTTCATAACGATGGTGGTTCTAAGTTAGCGACAGGTGTTGGTGAGGTACTGCGATCCCCGTGATACATCTGCTTGACATATGTCCTGTTTTCAGAGCTAATGGCGGCATGACGTGTAATTTCACATGTCAAACATCTCTGCTATGCGTTTGCCAATTTCCTTGTAAGAGGTATTCTCCATTACTAATGATAATTTCCTTAGGACAGATGTGATCATAGTATAATTTGTGAACTGTGATCGGATGTGAACAGTGGACGCTACACACCTCTGGAAAGCTATATCGTGCATGTATCGTACAAAATCGATGTTTTAAGGAAACAGATTTTCATTTTACAGTTTGTCACCATACTTTATCGTAGAGAAACCTGCAAGAAGGATGTATGTGCACTGGAAATATATTTCTTACATTGGAATATGAACCGTGTTGCATTCCACACAACTAAGAGGTCAGAAACTGCAACGATCTAAGACTATAGCCTGTTTCAAGTGCAGAAGTGCATGTGTTTTATGTTCTCTCTTACCAATACCCGAGACACTAGGACAATACTTCAGAACTGATAGGGTAGTTGATTTACATAAAATGCTGCGAACTCTGTCTGTCTGAAGCTCCATCATGCATAAAAACCGCATAAAAACCACCCGTTTCTTGTTCTTCTTAAGCGCCTGCTATTACGTCACAACACTTGTTTTAAGTAGGCTGTTTATGTTTTCTTATTGGCAACGTTACGTAGCGCTCTGTATGAAAATCACTGGCTGTGCTGTGTGCAGTCTGTGGCTGGTTTGCATTGTTGTCTGCCATTGTAGTGTTTAGTAGCGGCAGCTGGATGTGAACAGCGCGTAGCGTTGCGCAGTTGGAGGTGAGCCGCCAGCAATGGTGGATGTGTGGAAGGAAATGGCGGAGTTTTGAAATTACATATATTATGACTATTAAGGTAAATACATTGTTTGTTCTCTATTAAAATCTTTCATTTGCTAACTATCCCTATCAGTAGTTAGTGACTTCCGTAGTTTGAATCTTTTATTTAGCTGGCAGTAGTGGCGCTCGCTGCATTGCAGTAGTTCGAATAACGAAGATTTTTGTGAGGTAAGTGATTTGTGAAAGGTACAGGTTAATGTTAGTCAGGGCCATTTTTTGGTAGGGATTTTTGAAAGTCAGATTGCGTTGCGCTAAAAAAATATTGTGTGTCAGTTTAAGCACAGTCCTGAATAATTGTTGAAAGGGGACGTTTCATATGTCGACCCTTAGCCTAGGATACCTCACTGGAATCTGCTGATTTTTTTGTTGTAGTTTGTGTAATTAGTGCACCTATTGTTTATTGCTAGAGCGTAATTATAGAGAGAATTTCCTTTGTAGTTGCAGTCTTTCATTGTTGTACAGTAAAACGGGTGTGGCACGCAGGTAGATTTGCACCAAGTATTTCGCAGCTGCAATTAACTAGATATTATTTTCAGTGCTATGTTAATGTGTTCTCTTATTTTTGCTCTTCAAATTGTGCTTTTCTGTGTTGTCGTGTGAAATATTGTGACAATAATGGCGTGTGAAAAACGTAATACTAGGCTCCAAAGTAAACTGAGAAATGACAGTGAAGACGAAAGCAGTGTGTTAGCACCACCATGTAATGAATTAACTAATACTCAAAGTAGTAATTTGGTAACTGTGCATAGGGAAATGGAGCGGGCGTCAAATAATGGAGTAGACAGTGAAACAGGTAGTGAACAGGGAAGCATTATCGATCGATCGGTGGGCAACAGCTCGCCTCAGGAATCTGGAATGATAGAACACAATATTGCAAATACTGTAGACTCAGGTTTTGGGTTCTCACCGTTTTCTCAAATGAGTCAAGACACATTTCCGCTTGTCAAAATGTGAATGTTGCCGGTGCAAATTCACTGCCGAAAAGCACTGAGGAACATGTTTCAGACACCAGTGCATTGTTATTACAATTAATGCAACAAATGGGACAAAAGCTTCAAAAGTTAGACACAATGGAACAACGCCAGAGACAAACACAGCAACAGTTAGACACAATGAAACAAAATCTTCAAAAGTTAAGACACAGTGGAACAAAATCTTCAAAAGTTAGACACAATGGAACAAAATCTTCAAAAGTTAGACACCACGCTTGAACAAACACGTGAAGATTTAACTACTGAATTACATAACATCGAATCGAAATGTCAAAAAGTCTGTAATGACGTAAAAACACAAATTTGTGAGCATTTTCAACCTATTTTTTCGCGGCATGAAAATGCATTACAGAATCACGAAGCAGCCATAAAAGAACTGCAAACCATTGTTCATGAAAATCATGAGACCTTGTGGGCTAAAATTGACTCAGTTGCATCTACCGATTCGGTTACGCAACTTGCAAAAACTCAGGAAAACTAGAAGGACACAGTAGATTCGATTTCAACACAAATGGACACTCTGAAACTTGGTTCAGAAAAACACACTGAGGAAATGTGTTCACTATCGGAGAAAGCAGCTGAACTTTCGGATCAGGTCACTAACTTATCTACAAAGGTAGATGATGATCTGAATGACACAAGACCCATAGCCTTCACTGACACAGAAGAGTATGAACAAATTAGAAAATTCAAACAAAATCAAAATCAAATAAATACACAGTACAAAAGAGAAATCCGGGAAGTACAAGATCAGCTGACACAGGTAATACAAGAATTACGTATTTCAGAGGACACTCGCGCCCCAATACGGGAAGAGGGACAAAGAAATACGGAACAGCCACAAAATAATAACACAGGGCATTTCGGAAGTTATGAAAGAAATTGGCAATGTGCACCGAATTTTGAGATGGAACCGACGACACGACGTAACAATGACCGACATGCGACTCGCCGACATGATGATTTTGACTATAAGCTGTTCATTATTACACGTAAATTCAAAACGTTTAAGAATACTGGCAACGACATTCATCCACAAGCGTGGCTCCATCAATTCTCTCATTGTTTTCCTCCCAACTGGTCATTAGAGCACAGATTAGAATTTATGTGGGGCTATTTAGAGAATGAACCAGCTGTAAGAATGCGATCGGTCATTCACGATTGTCACAGTGAAGGAGAATTTTATCATGCCTTCCTCTCAGCATATTGGTCTCAAGCTACACAAGACCGACTAAAACATAGCATCATGATGATGAAACATTTCGAACAATCTGAATTTTCCAGTCTTGTGAAATATTTTGAAGACATGTTGCACAAGAATCAGTACCTGTCAAACCCATACAGCCCCTCAGAGCTCATCCACATTTGCTTAATCAAATTGCCTGAACATTTACGACATATTATTTTGGCAGGACGTTGCAAAGACGACATTGAAGCTTTTCAGGGACTCTTACAAGAATTTGAAATCGACACTGACAATCGTGGAACGCGAAAACAGGAGTACAACAACTACAGGTCACATCCGTCACAATTCCGTGACGACAGAAACAATAACTGGACACGACAATTCTATTCTTACAACGTAAATCGTGACCAAAAGAGACACCACCCATATGACAACCACTGGCAGAGTAATAGTTACAGAGAGAGATCGCATTTCCGTAGTAATGAATATGACAGAGACACTCATAGAAACAGACAATTTGGCAACCAGAACAATTATTATCACGGGAGACAGAATAACTTCAGACGCAACGGTCCACCACACAATTACGATTCCGGGAGAAATTCTCCACCACATAACCGACAAACAAGAAACTATGTAAACTACCGACAAAACGACAGATCTGAATTGCATCAGAACTGGCGAGCTTCAAACAGAGCAGGGCCTTCTCGTCAAGGCGAATTTGTAGAAGTTAGGTCTCCTAATCCCAGTAACGACGCACGACAACAAAGAAACAGACAATGACTCGCACCGCAGGCAGCGACGTGCGCCCACTGGCTCAGAGAAAAATAACATAGACGCTAACCTTGAGAAAAATTTTGGCATTCCTTACCGACGTATACAACATGATAATTGCTGTAAAGTTGAAACTCTGCGTACTAGGAAGAGCAAAGGGCTACACCACGTTTCACATGTGAAACCATTTATTGAAAGATAATCTGCTTTTTAACTTTGTCTTTGCCATATAACTTTTCACTTTACGTTGCTAGTTTGCTTTGTCAGACTTAGAATCTGTTACCATGCAACAATGTTTGAAGTTAAATATCCAGTCAAGAAAGAAGAGAACTTATTTAAACAGAAATTACGAATGCATTGTTATTATGAACAGACGACACAGTGTTATTGTGTGTGTACATTCTTGCTTGTTAGTCGCACGATTACGTAACGATTATAAGGCTCACATACTTAGAACATTTGCCAGTACTGCTAATGAGATTCTAATGCAACATTTTGGTTTACTTGAAAATACATTCTGGATTTAAGGTACTTTCTGTGAGATACCAGATGAGACAGTGGTTAGTTTATGTGACAGCTACACGATTTCGTCACGACGCTACTAATGAGTGACAATTTACAATGTTGCTTTTGCGGTCTTTCTGTTTCATATCTGCACAGTTTTTCTGTATTATTCTGGAAAGTAAAACATTTTTTCGTAGTAACTTCTGTGGTATAGCTACAATGAGACAGCCTTTTCCGTAGCACAACAATACGTTACAGCACAGTAATTTCTTCATCACAACAATAAGCGTAATAACTAATATATCTATACGCAAAGCATTTCACTTTTGTTTATCATAAGGTAAGTACATTGACTTCTGCAGAACTTAGCTTTCGGAGGACAATAACTACGACACTTCCACAGAGATTATCTTACAGCAAGACGCACATTTAGCGCTACAGTACACGTATTTGAGTGATTAATTTTGTACTTAAATCATTTATTTTTAAAGATATTTGAAGTACAATGATACAAAGGTTTTCCGTAATACATTTCATTCCATTGTTGTAATCTGTAACACCTGAGGGTATAATTACATTAATCCTCAGGGGGGTACACGCTTACTTTGTGTACCATGTGTTTGGCAAGCACAAGGAGCCCTAGCTAATATGGTATTTGCTTATACAACTTTAAACATCGGTATTATATTTCTCCAACACAGTATTACACAGCCACCTGATTATTTATCAGAGAAACAAACATTTTTTTTTACTACATCAGTGACACATGTTTACGCAATTACACAGTTGGGTAACTTCACACTTACGAAATTGTATTTTGTCTGTACTTTATGAACTGTTCATATTTTTTCAGACCCATTGTGATATTATGAGAGCTTTGAATGATACATTTGGTATGGGATCACGATTTTTAAAGTACGTTTGAGGCAGATGACACTTTTGACATGAGCAGAGAATTTTTTTTAATTATTGGAGGAAGCTACGACGATTGTGAGATTTGACTGAGGTGTTATGATGTCATTTTTTTCGACGACGATGTGTATTATGCTGCTGAGGTATGTTTATGGTCAATAAGCTGATGCTATATGAGGAATTTGATTATGCTACGTATCTGTTATGATGAAATATTGAAGAAGTGTCAACGAATATTTATATGTGTATTAAGGTAAGGAGTAATGAATAGTGGTTAGGGACTCTGACTTGTGAAAAAGGATGTTGGAAACCAAGAATCGTACTTTAAGAGTTGTGAAATGTATGTGAATGCTTGAATGTATTACAATGCCGACGAAAATTTTTTGGACACTGTTATATCAATAGCATTTTGTTTCTACAGATTTGTAACGCAAATTCTTGACCTGTGAAATATTTTTATATGAGACTGTCACTGTAGCGGAAACTGCTGTCGTAAATATTTCCGTACGAAAGTTAAGTGACCACATGCACGTAATTCGTCGTGGGCACCCAGCTGCGCGACAGACGCCTGGAAAAAAGCCATTAGTGCCTTTCAGAGGCGCAGGTGGAGAAAAAAAAAAGAGGCCATTATCCTCGTCATTGACATTCCTTTAGAGAAAGCATTGCAGATACGACACGCTCATTACTTGGAAAGATACTTACATCTGCACACCTGATTATGACAAACGTCTTTCTACGAGAGTTGAGAGAAAACTTATGAAATGTCACATGACTATTGAATGATATTTTTATGCTTTGCCTTTCATAGTTGCTTATTTCATTTGATATCTGTTTTCCAGCTCTATTGCAGCATTGGTTTCATAAAAAAAAATTAAATGCATTTGCTAATGTGAACACTTTCTGTCAACAGATCTATTAATAATTATTTTATCATCCACATTCTTCGAAAAAGGAGCTCTTGGAATGGAAAGAACGTTAAGAAGGGACTAATAACAGTAACTGCACATATAATTTCCTTTTCAAGTACTTGGTAATTTTTTGTAGAATTAGTTTTGTGGTGCACCACTTTAATTACATAGACATTAAGATGTGAATATACATTCCCCTTGTCTGCATTGTTGTCTTTACTGTAATGTTTTTTTCTGCTTGAGCTATGTCATGCTTAGGTATAAGTTATAGCATTTACTGCTGCTGTTTGCCAGGGATAGTGTTACTGAATTTGACTTTGTGTTACTCTGCTAAGCCAGTTTATTACTGATTTATTTTTCTTGTTTGCTGCTCATTGCTTTATATTAGTTGTAATATTGTTGCTTACTTTGCCAATTTGAATTTTCTTGTCATTGCTGTTTGTGTTAATTGTTTTGTGCTGCTGCATTGCCTCATCCCTTGGTATATATATCTGAGCTCAGTAGGTTTAAGTTCTCGTCTTCAGAAACGCTTTCCTTGCCATTGCCAGTCTACATTTTATATCCTCTCTACTTCGACCATCATCAGTTATTTTGCTCCCCAAATAGCAGAACACCTTTACTACTTTAAGTGTCTCATTTCCTAATCTAATTCCCTCAGCATTACCTGACTTAATTCGACTACATTCCATTATCCTCGTTTTGCCCTTGTTGATGTTCATCTTATATCCTCCTTTCAAGACGCTGTCCATTCCGTTCAACTGCTCTTCCAAGTCCTTTGCTGTCTCTGACAGCATTACAATGTCATCAGCGAACCTCAAAGTTTTTATTTTTTCTCCATGGATTTTAATACCTACTCCGAATTTTTCTTTTGTTTTCTTTACTGCTCGCTCAATATACAGATTGAATAACATTGGGGAGAGGCTACAACCCTGTCTCGCTGCCTTCCCAACCGCTGCTTCCCTTTCATGCCCCTCGATTCTTATAACTGCCATCTGGTTTCCGAACAAATTGTAAATAGCCTTTCGCTCCCTGTATTTCACCCCTGCCACCTTTAGAATTTGAAAGAGAGTATCCCAGTCAACATTGTCAATAGCTTTCTCTAAGTCTACAAATGCTAGAAATGTAGGTTTGCCTTACCTTAATCTATTTTCTATGATAAGTCTTAGAGTCAGTATTGTCTCACGGGTTCCAACATTTCTATGGAATCCAAACTAATCTTCCCTGAGGTCGGCTTCTACCAGTTTTTCCATTCGTCTGTGTGTGTTAGTGTTTTGCAGCCGAGGCTTATTAAACTGACAGTTCGGCAATTTTCACATCTGTCAACACTGCTTTCTTTGGGATTGGAATTATTATATTCTTCTTGAAGTCTGAGGTTATTTCGCCTGTCTCATACACCTTGCTCATCAGATGGTAGAGATTTGTCAGGGCTGGCACTCCCAAGGCTATCAGTAGTTCCAATGGAATGTTGTCTACCCCCTGGGCCTTGTTTCGACTCAGGTCTTTCAGTGCTCTGTCAAACTCTTCACGCAGTATCATATCTCCCATTTCATCTTCATCTACATCCTCTTCCATTTCCATAATATTGTCCTCCAGTACATCGCCCTTGTATAGACCCTCTATATACTACTTCCACCTTTCTGCTTTCGCTTTTTTGCTTAGAACTGGGATCCATCTGAGCTCTTGATATTCATACAAGTGATTCTCTTCTCTCCAAAAGTCTCTTTAATTTCCCTGTAGGCAGTATCTATGTTACCCCTAGTGAGATAAGCCTCTACATCCTTACATTTGTCCTCTAGCCATCCCTGCTTAGCTATTTTGCCCTTCCTGTCGATCTCATTTTTGAGACGTTTGTTTTCCTTTTTGCCTGCTTCATTTACTGCGTTTTCTATATTTTCTCCTTTCATCAATTAAATTCAATATTTCTTCTGTTACCCCAGGATTTTACCTACTTGATCCTCTGCTGCCTTACTGCTTCATCCCTCAGAGCTACCCATTCTTCTTCTATTGTATTTCTTTCCCCCATTCCTGTCAATTGTTCCCTTATGCGCTCCCTGAAACTCTGTACAACATCTGGTTTAGTCAGTTTATCCAGGTCCCATCTCCTTAAATTCCCACCTTTTTGCGGTTTCTTCAGTGTTAATCTACAGTTCATAACCAACTGATTGTGGTCAGAGTCCACAACTGCCCCTGGAAATGTCTTACAATTTAAAACCTGGTTCCTAAATCTCTGTCTTACCATTATATAATCTATCTCATACAGTCACTATATAAATTGCTTCGGGATCAGTGCAAACGGCCAATCTTTCGTAACTCACGGCCGAATTCACCAACGTCAATTTAACTTAAGGGCAAATTAAAATATTACTATCGGTGCAAGTATTTTTGCTTTTAATCGAGCAGGACGATTACAGTTTTAGAAGCACTTGGTGATAGTTGACATTTTTGTATTCGGCTATTAGTTGTTAGACGCATGTTACTCTAAAACAGGGCTGAGAATGGCGGGCCGCACTAATGCTTTCTTAGGGCTGCATGCGACCCGCGAACGTCGCTCTGATGACCACTGCCCTATATAGCTCTAAATTTAAAATTAATATTAAATATTAATACCCGTAAGATAAGAGACAGCAAAGGACTTGGAAGAGCAGTTGAACGGAATGGACAGTGTCTTGAAAGGAGGATATAAGATGAACATCAACAAGAGCAAAACGAGGATAATGGAATGTAGTCGAATTAAGTGGGGTGGTGCTGACGGAATTAGATTAGGAAATGAGACACTTAAAGTAGTAAATGAGTTTTGCTATTTGGGGAGCAAAATAACTGATGATGGTCGAAGTAGAGAGGATATAAAATGTAGACTGGCAATGGCAAGGAAAGCGTTTCTGAAGAAGAGAGATTTGGTAACATCGAGTACAGATTTAAGTGTCAAGAAGTCGTTTCTGAAAGTATTTGTATGGAGTGTAGCCATGTATGGAAGTGAAACATGGACGATAAATAGTTTGGACAAGAAGAGAATAGAAGCTTTCGAAATGTGGTGCTACAGAAGAATGCTGAAGATTAGATGGGTAGATCACATAACTAATGATGAAGTATTGAATAGAATTGGGGGGAAGAGGAGTTTGTGGCACTAGTTGACAAAAAGAATGGACCAGTTAGTAGGACATGTTCTGAGGCATCAAGGGATCACAAATTTAGCATTGGAGGGTAGCGTGGAGGGTAAAAATCGCAGAGGGAGACCAAGAGATGAATACACTAAGCAGATTCAGAAGGATGTAGGTTGCAGTAAGTACTGGGAGATGAAGAAGCTTGCACAGGATAGGGTAGCATGGAGAGCTGCATCAAACCAGTCTCAGGACTGAAGACCACAACAACAACAAGATGACCTCGTCAGCTGTCTCGAGATGACGTCTCGCTAACAAATCTGAATTCTGCAGATTTTCTAACAGGCTTTCCATGTTACAAATAAGAGGAAGTGTTCACAAGGAATGATAAGAAGGTGTAAACAAGAAGGGCAGGAGAGGGGAGAGATAGATAGACAGAGAGAGAGAGTGGGGAGGGGAAGGGAGAGATAGTGCGTCGCAGCTGCACGCAGCGGGCATGGCGCAACGGTTGCTATTAGCATACGAGGAATCCACTGGCCGGGGAGCCACCGGTCGGGGATCCACCGGCTGGGGATCTCACGCTACGTTTGCCTTGTCGCAGTTCTACGCCTTTCCTGAACGACCACAGCACGACACGGGACCAAGCACAGTTCACTCTGAATTATCTGCCCTGTCCACTGCATCTGGCACTGCCAACAATTAAACTGCAAATGTTCTGTTCTTTTCACATCAGTCACGAGAAAACTACGTAAGAAGTATGAACAATATGGTAGATACTCCGTATTTTATTGAATGATAACATGTAATAATGTGTAATATTCTATAAGTGGGCACTTGTCCATTTCTAGAATAGTAAAACCTACAGTGAAAAACGGTTTAGTCAATAACAACTAGTGCAATGACAGTTGTTGAAGAGACAAACATAGACACAAGGGAAGCAACTGCATAGGAACTCGGGGTAACAGGAGAAATAATTCAACTGATCGACGATGGAAGTACAAAAATGATCAGGGACAGACAGGAATACAGAAATACATGTCACTTAGGAATGAAATAAGTAGGAGCTACAGGGAAGTTAAGGTGAAATGGCTGCGTGAAAAATGTGAAGAAATCAAAAAATAAATGATCGTCTGGAGGACTGGCTCAGCATATATTAGGTCTACAACTTTGCTTCCGCCGTTTTGCAGTAGACGACAACAGCGGCAAGTGAGGTTCGGGTAGTTGGTCATACGTGTAATACAGTAAGCTTATGCATCTGTAAACATAATGCCATACAAATATTAGTCGATTTGTGATTGCATCATAAGGTTATTCTCGATTAAGTACGTCAACTTACGTACCCTTTATCGCCATTTGCGGGAAGTTTTAATTTTCTGCTTTAACATGAAGAAATCTGCGGCCGTGGCTCTTAAAATGATGGGTAATACCAATGGTGTGAAGATGTTTGGTTTGTGGGGCGCTCAACTGCGTGGTTATCAGCGCCCGTACCATTACCCAATCTTTGCTCAGTCCAATTTCGCCACTTTCCTGGATGATGATGAAGACAACACAAACACCCAGTCATCTCGAGGCAGGTGAAAATCCCTGACCCCGCCGGGAATCGAACCCGGGACCCCGTGCTCGGGAAGCGAGAACGCTACCGCGAGACCACGAGCGGCGGACAATACCAATGGTGAGGGAACTGTTAGTGGAAGAACGTGCAGAGAATGTTTTCAGCGCCTTAAGAATGGTGATTTATATGTTGAAGACCGGCATGGCGCTGGAAGACAGAACGTTTTCGTAGCTACTGAAACAGACGAAGACAGTCACAGGACATCATTATCGAAAGCAATTGATGCGTTCGAGCCCAGCAGTGAAACACAAACGGCCACAATACAGCGATAGACACGAAAAGGTAATTTTGCAGCAGGTCAGTGCTCGACCCCATGTCGCAAAACCCGACAAAATATACAAGGAAACGTTGAAATGAGAAATCCTATCCCTCCCGCCGTATTCTCCATACGTTTCTCTCTCTGACTACCACCTTATTCGATCAGTCGCATACGGTCTGGCTGACCAGCACTTCCGATCATATGAACATGTGCCAAATTGAATCGATTCATGGATCCCCACAAAAGACGTCCAGTTCTTCCGCCACGGGATTCGATTGCTACCCGAAAGTTGGGAGAATGTAGTATCCAGCTATGGGCAATACTATGAATCATAATTTTTTTGTAAGTTTTCACAATAAAGCCCCGAACGTCGAGAAAAAACGGCGGAAGAAAAGTTGTATACCTAGCAGAAAAGACAAAACAGCCTCCTGTGAAAATAAAAGCAAGGGTGATAGCATTAACAGCGCAATGGGAGTTCCACTGTTAAACTCAGAGGAGAGAGCGGATAGGTGGTAAGAGAACACTGAAGGCCTCTATGAGGTGATAGAAGGAGAAATTGGAGTCGATGTGGAAGACATAGGGAATCCAGTATTGGATTTGAAAAAGATGTGAAAGACCTGAGGACAAGTAAGCCAGAAGTGATAGGTAAAATTCCATCGGAATTTTTAAAAATATGGGTGGAAGTGGCAACCAAGTAACTGTGGCAGAAGCTTTCGGAAAAACTCCGAAGATGGTAAGAACTGATAAGTGCGAGAACTGTCGGACTACTAGGTTAACAGATAATTCATTCAAGTTGCTGACAGGAATAATATACAGCAGAATGAAAAAGAAAATAGAGGATCTGTTAGATGACGGTCAGTTTAGCTTTAGGCACCTTGCGCCAGAGAGGCAGTTTTCACGTTTCGCTTGATAACGGAAACAAGACTACAGAAAAATCAAGACACGAGTATGCGGTCTGTCGATCTATAAAAACATGGTGCAAGATGTTCTAAATTCTGAGTAAGCAGTAGGAAAAGACGGATAATATACAATATGTACAAGAACTAAGAGGGAACAATAAGATTCGAAAACCAATAACGAAGTGCTCAGATTAAAAAGGGTATAAGACAGTGATGCAGTCTTTCGCCCCTGCTGTTCAATCTACATATCAATCAGTCAACTGGCGACATTGCTGTCCGCAGTGAAACTGAAGAAGAATTACAAGAACTGTCTAATGAGCACAGAATATGAAGTGAGATTAAATCGTAGAAAGACGAAAGTAATGAGAAGTAACAGAAATGAGAAAAGCGAGAAACTCAACATCAGGATTGAGAAGTAGATGAAGTTAAGGAATTCCGCTACCATGGAAACAAAATAACCCACGATACATGAAATAAGGAGGACATAAAAAGCAAATTAGCACAGGCAAAGAGGGCATTCTTGGCCAAGAAAACTCTGCTGGTAACAAACTTAGGCCTTAATTTGAGGATAAATTTCTGAGAATATATGTTTGCAGCATAGCATTGAATGGCAGCGAAACATGGACAGTTGGAAAACCGAAACAGTGGAGATTCGAAGAATCTGAGATGTGGTACTACATAAAAATGTTGAAAATCTGGTGGACTGATAGGGAATGAGAAAGTTCTCTGCAAAATCGGCAAAGAAAGAAACGTATAGAAAACACTGGCAAGAAGAAGGGATGGGATGACAGAACATGTGTTAAGACATCAGGGAATAACTTCCACGGTACTAGAGGGCGCTGTAGATTGTAAAAGCTGAATTGGAAGACTATTAGTGGAGTAATCCACCAAATAATTGAGCACGTAGGGTGCAAGCTCCACTTTAAGATGACGAGGTTGGCACAGGAGTCCTTCGTGACAGGACGAATCAAACCAGACTGATGTATAAAAAAATCATTATGATGCATCTTTGGTTGTAAAACACATGCAGAATCTGGGACTTCAACTAAAAGTGAAAACGTCCCAATTAATTTTAGTATCCCATCAGAAATCAATGTTCCGATTTCTGAAAGCAATTGTCTCCAATTTTTCTTAATGTATTACTGTTCCTTATGTAAAGACAGTAGAGCTTGGGTGTAACTTTGGATAAGCTTCTCAGCTGGGAAGAAAATAATTTTGTCAATGCAATAAGACTTTCACTTGCATCTGTAACCTTAAAAAATCTTTACTCAGGATGTGGAATGTAAACTTTGTGAAAGTCTCATCGGAATATTTGGTTTGTGTGTTTTTGGATGGTTCCTGAGAGTTGGTGTTTCTGCCTTCCTTTTGTGCATCATAAATTTTTTGAATGCGTCATCATACTATGTGGCAAAACTCATAAACGAAATCATAAAACAATATTACGAAATGAAGAATACAACAGTGAGAAATACAAATTAAAATTTTACACATTACACGAATATCTTCGCTTATTTTGTTTGACAAAGAAAAGATTTAAACTTCTGTACCATCTGTTGACACAATGAAACTAATTGAAGAGAACCTACTGACACACAGAAAACTAACCACAAATAATATTACAGAAATAACCAAAACCATTAAGGTAGTCACATCCATATATTACTTCTAATTTGAAAAGGAATATTGCATAGGTGTTACAAGGATGGCTTTCCAAAGCGATCCAGAGTATGAGCAACACTATCAAATACGTTTATCAACCATATAGAAAAGGCAGTCCTTGAAACAATAATTGCAACAAATGGTACAAAATAGTTTACTGGTAAAGATTTATTGATAATAAAATCTCTACGATAGATGAGTCAACAGAGAAAATAAACTTCATGCAGACATAAACAGCATAGGGGAGAGCGTTGGACTTCAGGTCACTTTTCAGACTTTCACCTTTATCCAGCTCTGTAATAGAAGTTTAATATATTTTGTCGTTTTTAAATGATGGCTTCACATTTTATGTGCTGCAGTCCTTTTCTGAAATTACAAAAATTGCTCCAGAAAATTAAGGTTTTTCCAAATGTAAACACATGTTCCAAGGTACAACATGGTTATTTATCTAGGAACAAACATTCTGTATAAATATAAAAGCTTTGCAATCGAAAAAACCGTATCGATACTATACCTACCCAAGTACAGAAAGAAGATCAGCATTGTTGACAGCTGACCGTTGAAATCTAGATCTGCAATAAAATACAGATGACTTAATGACTGACACTGACTTTCCTTCTGTCCTTAATTACGTCTTGGTCATAGGACACAATTATTGCCATGTAATGAAACCTAATGTATTTATTCGTCTATCTATTAAATTACTCTGCTACACACTAATAATCAAGTGAAACCAAATTAAGCAGAAATATTATCAAAAACCATTTACAAGTTAAATACATTTTGAAATAGAAACTATTGGCAATTAATACAAATTTTTCAATTTCAAGAAAGGTACAATTCCTAAGACATTAATGAAACTCCATTCTATTTTAAGGTAGGAGATGGTGCATGACCAATGAAGTCTGTTATACAACTAGTTTTAAAAATATATGAAATGGTACTTGCTATAAAATTCTGTGACTGAAGAATTAACAGTATATTACAAATGGCTATATTGCATTATACAGCACTTAAATGTGTGGAACTCAAAATATTTTCAAAAACACAACCTCATGCCTCCCACAGCAAAAACTGTAGAAAATGCTGGAAGCTGCATGTGTGAGTTTCTTCATGTGATTCTAAAATCAGTCGCTAGACTGAAGTACTGGACAAAAACTGTCATGTGTTCCTACATTCTGTATTTTAATTTAAAAAACCTATCTGTTACCAACTGTTCGTCTAAAATTGTGAGCCTTATGTTTGTGACTATTACAGCGCCTACTATCAAAAAGCGAAAAAAGTGGTCCAACTAAAACATTCATATTTATTTACGTACTACACGAATACGTAAGAAAAAATGGGGGTTCCTACTAAAAAAAACGCAGTTGATATCCGTTGGACCTATGGCAGCGCCATCTAGCGGGCCAACCATAGCGCCATCTTGTTTCCCCCTTCAAGCGAGTAGAGTTTCGTTCTTTGTAGTATTTTCTTTTTATGCTTATTTCGTGAGATATTTGGCCCGGTCACTATCAATGGACCACCATGTATTTCAAGTGAATGACATCATGATATCGATTGCACCCGTACCATATTTCTATTCACCATGAATTACATGGCGACGACTTTGAATGTCGTGTACAGTTCTGCCACTGGGCACAAGAGAAATACGGGAGGATGACAGATTTTTTGGAAGCGTTCTATTTAGCGACGAAGCGTCATTCACCAACAGCGGTAACGTAAACCGGTATAATATACACTATTGGGAAACGGAAAATCCACGATGGCTGCGACAAGTGGAACATCAGCGACCTTGGCGGGTTAATGCATGGTGCAGCATTATGGGAGGAAGGATAATTGGCCCCCATTTTATCAATGGCAATCTAAATGGTGCAATGTATGCTGATTTTCTACCATTGTTACTACAAGATGTTTCACTGCTTGGCAGAATGGCGATGTAGGCTACTTCCAACATGATGGGTGTCCGGCACATAGCTCGCGTGCGCATATTTCATGGCAGGTGAATTGGTCGTCGAAGCACCATGGCCCGCACGTTCACCGGATCTGACGTCCCCGGATTTCTTTCTGTGGGAAAAGTTGAAGGATATTTGCTATCGTGATCCACCGACAATGCCTGACAACATGCATCAGCACATTGATAATGCATGTGCGAACATTACGGAAGGCGAACTACTCACTGTTGAGAGGAATGTCGTTACACGTAATGCCAAATGCATTGAGGTTGACGGACATCATTTTGAGCATTTATTGGATTAATGTGGTATTTACAGGAAATCACGCTGTAACAGCATGCGTTCTCAGAAATGGTAAGTTCACAAAGGTACGTGTATCACATTGGAACAACCGAAATAAAATGTTCAAACGTACCTACGTTCTGTATTTTAATTTAAAAAACCTACCTATTACCAACTGTTCGGCTAAAATTGTGAGCCATATGTTTGTGACTATTACAGCGCCATCTATCACAAAGCGAAAAAAGTGCTCCAACTAAAACATTCATATTTCTTTACGTACTACACGAAAATGTAATAAAAATGGGGATTCCTGTTTTAAAAAACATAGTTGATATCCGTTTGACCTATGGCAGCGCCATCTAGCTGGCCAACCATAGCGCTATCTGGTTTCCCCCTTCAAGCTAGACAAGTTTCGTTCTTTGTAGTTTTTTTCGTTTGATGCTTATTCCGTGAGATATTTGGCCCGGTCACGATCAATGTACCACCCTGTATTTTCAATGTCTTTCGAAAAAGGCTTTGAATATTGTTTTTTTCCGAAAGTACAGTGTATCTGCAAGCAGTAGATTCTATGTCTTCGGTTTTTTTCTATTAATTACAAATTCGCCGTTTGTTTTTTCCGCCAAATAGTGACAATATTTACGGATAACTTATCACAGGCAAAGTTCCCTGCGCCGGATTTCAATATATTCCACTTTTCATACATTTGCCGTGGTGTCAGCCTCCTGCCGTTTATCCACTTACCAATTGCGATTTACCTGAAAAGTCCACACTATATAACATGCACGTGTTTGCCTGTATCATCATGACCTACGCAGGTATATCGCATGTCTTAATGGCTTATAATATTGTAACCCCTTATGATCGGCGATGTTTTATTGAAGCTCAAACCTTAGCGTGGACTTCAATGCGAAATGCTTTTATTAGCTTCCCGAACTAAACTCTGTCTCGAAACCCGTCAGATGATCCAAAGAACTTCTTTCATACGTAAAGTACACCAGTGGCAAGACACTATATATACCTTCACTGCGTGATACCAATGTTAATATTATCGATGACAGTGTCACCAAAGCGGAATCACTAAATACCGTTTTCCGAAATTCCTCCACCAGAGCAGACGAAGTAAATCTTCCAGAATTTGAATCAAGAAGAGCTACCAACATGAGTAACTTAGTAGATATCCTTGGTGTAGAGTAGCAGCTTAAATCTCTTAATAAAGGCAAGTCTTCCGATTCAAGTTCTATAGCAATTTGGTTCCTTTTAGAGTATGTTGATACGATAGCTTCATACTTAGCAATCATATACAACCGCTCGCTCGACATAAGATCCGAACCTAAAGCCTGGAATGTAGCAAAGTCACACCAGTACTCAAGAAAGGAAACGGAAGCAATCCGATGAATCAGAGACACCTATCACTGACACTGATTTGCAGCAGAATTTTGGCGCTTATACTGAGTTCAAAGGCTATGAATTACTCGTACCTCGAACAAAACAGTCTATTGAGACATAGTGAGCAGGTATTCAGAAAAGATCATTCTTGTGACACACAACTAGCTCTTTATTCGCACAAAGTAACGAGTGCTATCAATAGGGATCTCAAACTGATTCCATATTTTTAGATTTCCGGAAGGCTTATGACATCGTTCCTCACAAAACACTTTTAATTTACTGCGTGCCAGTGTAGTATCGTTTCAGTTGTACGACGGGATTCGTGATTTCATGTTATAAAGGTCATTTTTCGTATTGATCGACGGAAAGTCGTCGAGTAACGCAGAAGTGATAGCCGGCGTTCCCGAAGCCCTCTTCTGTTGCTAATCTGTATAAACGACTTATGACACAATAAGAACAGGTATCTTAGATTGTTTGCAGATGATTCTGTCGTTTACCGCGTACTAAAGTCATCAGGAGATCAAATCCATTAGCAAAATGATGTAAACAAGATATCGATAACGTGCGAAAAGTGGCAGTTGACTCTAAATAAGGACAACTGTGAGGTCATCCACATGAGTACTGAAAGAAATATGTCAGTTACCCGATAAACCACATAAATTTCGACCTCGCGTTTACTAAGTCATTCACACAGGAAGGTCGAAGAGACACAACATCGTCTGACCGCCAAAAAAAAATCCCGTATGGAGGGCATCGAATAGGCATGCGCGGCATTGAAAAGCAGCTGAAAGAGTTGAAAACAAAGAAGCCGCAAGATCCAGATGGAATCCCAATTCGGTTTTACATAGAATACTCCTCGATATTGTCAGCCAAGCTCAGCTTGCACTTATTGTGAATCTCTCGCCAAGCGGAAAGTCCCAAGCCACTGGAAAAAGTTCACGTGACTCCCATATACATGAAGGGAAAAGTACGGACCCGCAAAATTGCAGACCAGTATCCTCAACATCGATCTGCCGCATAATTCTTGAGCACATTCTATTTTCGAATATAATAAACTTCCTTCAACGATGAAAACTTATTTGCATAAATCAATCCGGATTTAGAAGTCATCGCGAATGCGAAACCCAACTTGCCCTTTTCTCACACTATATCCAGCAACCACGGAGGAAGGGCAACAGCCAAAGCCGGACGAAGTGGCCGAGCGGTTCTAGGCGCTACATTATTCCGTACGAATCTTGATTTTTCTTATCTTCGCGTCCCTTATACGAGATGCATGTTGATGACACTAGGATCGTTCTACAATCTGTCGCAGTTGCCGATTTTCTAAACGTTATCAACAGCGTTTGGCGCAAATAACGTCATCTTGCCTCCAGGAATTCCCATTTAAGTTCACAGAATATTTCCGTTAGGCTTGTGTGTTGATCAAACAAACCGACAATAAATCTAGCAGCACGCCTTTGAATTGCTTCGATGTCTTCCTTTAATCCGATGTGGTGGGGATCCCAATCATTCGAGCAGTACTCAAGAATGTGTCACAAAAGTGTGCTGTCTCCTTACAGATGAGCTACACTTTCCCACAATTCTCTCTGTAAACCAAAGTCGACCATTCGCCTTCCCTACCATCCTCCTTACACGTTCGTTCCATTTATATTGCTCTGCAACGTCACACACGTTTAACAGGCATAACTCTGCAAGCAACACACCACCAGTATTGTATTCTAAAATTGCAGGATAGTTTTTCTGTTCATTTGCATTGACTTAAATTTTTCTGCATTTACAGCAATTCATCATAACAAATAAAAATTTTGTTCAAGTCACCCTGTATCCTACTATAGTGACTAAAATACGTCACTTTCCAGTACACTACGGCATCATCAGCAAACGGTCTCTCTGTTCGTCACATTGTTGATGTATATACAGAACAAGAGGGATCCTATTACACTATCCCGGGGCACTCCTGACGATACTTTTGTCTTCGATGAACACAGCCGTCCAAGAATAGTGCACTGAGTTATATTACTTAAAAAGTGTTCGAGGCACTCACATACCTGATAACCTTTTCCGTATGCTCTGTCTAAAGCGTTACACTGTATTAAACGCTTTCCAGAAATGCAGAAGAATGAAATTTGCCTGTTGGTTCAAATGGCTCTGAGCACTATGGGACTTAACTTCTGAGGTCATCAGTCCCCTAGAACTTAGAACTACTTAAACCTAACTAACCTAAGGACATCACACACATCCATGCCCGAGGCACGATGCGAACCTGCGAACGTAGCGGTCGCGCGGTTCCAGACTGCAGCGCCTAGAACCGCCCGGCCACTCCAGCCGGTGACGCTGGAGTAACTTTTCGAGTCCACGACTGTGGAAATCACATGGTTCAGAGGCGAACAGCTCGTCGAGCCATGTTCGGAGGGCATTTCCTTGCGGAAAGGAAGTTCCTTGAAGGTTGTTGGATAGAGAGCAGAAAGGGTCAAAACCTGAGGGCGCAAGATCAGGTTAATAAGGTGAGTGCAGAATCACTTGCCAACCTAACTTCCGTATAGTGGCTTGTGTCAGTCTAGCACAATGTGGGCAGGCGTTATCGCGGGAGTCGCATCACTTCACGCAGTCTTCCCGGTCATTGTTCTCGGAGTGCGTCTGGAATACATCTCAGTTGATGACAATTTATGTCAACAGTGGTGGTTAAGCCTCGGGGAAGCAATTCGTCAATTCGTAGTACAACATACCATCGCCGTTCCATCAGATGCATAGTATTATCTTTTGGGGGTGTGTGCAGATCTTTGTTTGGGCTCAACCATTCCTTTATTTTCCTTATGTTAGCATAAAGACACCATTTCACGTCAATAGTAACGATATAGCATAGGAGTGGTCGGTGTCGTTCACGACCCAATTGATGGCGAGCGCCGGCCGGTTTGGCCGTTCGGTTCTAGGCGCTTCAGTCTGGAACCGCGTGACCGCTACGGTCGCAGGTTCGAATCCTGCCTGGGGCATGGATGTGTGTCATGTCCTTAGGTTAGTTAGGTTTAAGTATTTCTAAGTTCTAGGGGACTGATGACCTTAGATGTTAAGTCCCATAGTGCTCAGAGCCATTTGAACCATTTTGATGACGAGCAAGCACGGATGCACATGTGGTCACCCGCTGATTTTTGTGATTTTGGCTCAGAGCATCTGGTACCAATGCACCCGATTTTTTTAATCTTCCCCACTGCATGCAAATGTTGCACGATAATGCAATAATCACTGTTCATCACATTTGCCATTTGTTGAGTACAATGACGTGGATCACTGTGGATTAATGCATTTCAACGATCTTCAACAAACCCCGAAGTTCTTCATGAATGTGGAGAGATACTAATGTCAAAACGATTCTCCTTAAAACGACAGAACCGTTTCCATGCCGTACTCTATCCAGTGACTTTATCCCCGTATACAGCGCAAATGTTTCTGGCTGCTTCTGCTGCTGTCACCCCTCTATTCACCCAAAAAGAAGAATATGTCTGAAATGTTTCGGTTTCTTCTCTTGGCACTCCATTTTCCGTGTCCACAGCTCCACTCACTATATCCAAATGACAAAATGACAATATGTAATCTCAAATGGTAACAGTGAATGACAAACAAAAAATGATAATCGATAAATAAACCCATAGTAAACGGATCACCAACATGAAAAACAAAAACGCTACGAATTTACGCACCAACCTAATAAAATTATTTTTAGAGCCCGTCTTGGTCTAGTGGATAGACTATTCCCTTGGCAGTCCTGGATTCAACCCCAGATAGGGGTAGGCATTTTAGCTTGTTCCACTCACTCCACGACGGCTCCAGGTCGACTCACTCTGCTATCAAATGAGTACCGAAGATTGCTGTCAAGTTATCAGTATTTCAATTAGCTCTGAGATACTGAATACAGGTCTGCAGACGGCACCTATATGAATATATAAATGGAGTGGAATGACGTATCGGTCTGTCATTTACACCTACGTTCATAAATGTCAGTCTGTTACTTTTTATTAATGGAGCACATCTCTCAGTCTTTCCTTCCACTATTTCGTCTGGTTTGTTGGCTACGGGCATGCACTCGTGGGTCGTGTGAGATTTGTTGTTGTCAGCAGATATGTACAGCGTGTGAATGGACACCTTTTCGCTAGTCGCGAAACAACCCATGTGGACTAACCCTCAGGAACGAAGCTGAAAAGTATCCAGTGTTAAACGGAACTTGTAACTTTTTTTTAATGCATGACACATAAACAGTGTCTCTTGTTACAACTACCGGTTTCGGTTTACACCGTCATCACGAGATCTGTATACATAAAATCAAGCAAAAATGCATATAAAGGCCAATCAGTTATACGTAGGCGGTATACTAGTAATAATAATAATAATAATAATTTCGTGTTACATAACGCCTTCGTGCAAGTCTTTTACTTGGACACTGCAGCGGCGACTTGCGCGTTTTTAACGAACTCCACTAGACTTGCCGGGAAAGGGGCTCCTACAGTTTAATGTCGAATCCGAATCACGTGGCGTTGCTGGCGAATCTTCACTTCGTTGAGAGGTGAAGGTTACGTGAAAGGCGGACCGAAGAAATCCGTGTTCCGACCAGGATTCGACCCCATGACCTTTCGGTTTCTTGTTACGCACTTTAACACTATACCATTTCTTTTTTCTCACGGTATATTGTTCAACGAGCTTTTTTCTTATTTCTTTTCTTCTTTTCGCTATTTTAATTCTGGAAGTTAAATTTCTTCATGTTGCAAATGGGAAAAAAATTAAGTGGGAAATACAGGACGTTCGGTATTCTGAATTACTTCTGGTCCTGTGAACACCATTAGACTCCAAGAGCATCGTCGGCACTCATTGAATTCAACTTTTATTCTTCGCCAGTGTAAATACAGAAAGGTGATTAAGAACTTCTAGAACTGCTCAACATATTTTCTGCGGCACTTTTGTCGCGTGGGTGTGAAATCTTATGGGACTTAACAGCTAAGGTCATCAGTCCCTAAGCTTACACACTGCTTAACCTAAATTGTCCTAAGGACAAACACAAACACCCATGCCCGAGGGCGGACTCGAACCTCCGCCGGAACCAGCCGCACAGTCCATGACTGCAGCGCCCTAGACCGCTCGGCTAGTCCCGCGCGGCGCTTTTGTCGCATGATACAGTGTTGCTGCTTGCGAGGTGTCTCTTGTTTTTGGGGAATTTATTTTACAAATTTTACGTTTGCTGGAACTCGGGTGGCAGCCAAAGTCAACTCGCTACAGTAATCAGTGTTGCAGAATATGCTGAGCGGGATCCCGATTTCGATGGAAGCTGAGGCAGCAACCGGACTATACGGTGCACTGGTGAGTCACGAGAGTGAAGAGGGGGACGCCAGCCTTGAGAACGGATCTTATTCGATACTTAAGATACGAGGGAACCACTAGTGTTCTGGCGCGAAGCACTGATGTTACTTTATTTAAACATTAATTATTTAAGTCATCTTTTGGCATAAATGGAACCAGGAGGAGCCTACAGGTCACCAGGGCTTCACCACAGTAACGCCATTATGCAGTAAACTAGTAAGTTCAATTAAAAATTAATATTATTAACTTACCAAAGATGTACGAAACGCAAAGAGGTAAGTAAGAGATTTCGGCTGTCCACCAAACTCGCCAGTTGGCGATAGGACGTACTCGGAGCCTGTTCATATGTGAAAGTCGGTGATGGAATGTATGCAAACACTGTTCATATATAATACTCGCCTATACCATGTCCTCAGAACTTATTAACCTTGTAAAAGGAGTCGTTTCATGCTACTAAACTGCTACAAAATTACGGCGTGGCCAAATAAACGCATCATAATGGCATACCAGGATTTATTTTATGGAAACTAGCTACCCACACCAGTAATTAGAATCACAGATCGCCCGCTTGCGTCTTCCGAAGAATCCAGTGCGCTACCAGATCTGCTTTTGGGATATCATCAGTGAGAGCTTCACAGAGTATAGGTAAGAGGAAACACTAGACGCCGATTCACTAAAGTAATCCAAGAACGGGTCATCTTAACCAGCGCAGTCCCCGTTGTGAAGGCCTGACCAGTATACTGCACATTACCCTTACCGCTTTCTACAGAGTCGCGATTTAACTGAGAAAATTGTATGGAAGTTCAAATATGCGAGGGGAGTTTCCATGTTGCAGACAAGATTTGTAGTCCAATATTTCCGGAGTAGTTGTGGTAATGCAATAGCTAGTGAAATGAGCCAAGTACCAAATGTATAACGGATGTTTTGTACATGAAAACAAGTGCCAGCCCCGTTGGAAAAATACGTTCACGTCTACATCTACATCTACATATACACTCCGCTAGCCACCAAGCGATGTGTGGCGGAGGGCACAATTCGCGCCAAAGTTGTATTTCTCCCCCTCTGTTCCACTCGCGGATCGCACGAGGGGAAAACGCCTCTCTGAACGCCTCAGTACGAGCTCCAATTTCCCTTATCTTTGAATGGTGATCATTGCGCGATATGAAAGTTTGTGGTCATAGTATATGTCCTACATCCTCGGCGAGGATCGGATTTCGGAATTTAGTGAGCAGC
This sequence comes from Schistocerca cancellata, assembly GCF_023864275.1. Lineage (NCBI taxonomy): Eukaryota > Metazoa > Arthropoda > Insecta > Orthoptera > Acrididae > Schistocerca > Schistocerca cancellata. Next base: position 401,492,627 of record NC_064632.1, on the reverse strand, counting down.
CCCTTCCGTTTAGAGCGTCGTCTATCTGCAAGTGTATCCCACTTCACACTTTCTATGACATTTGTAACGCTCTCGCAATGGCTAAATGTACCAGTCACGAATCTTGCTGCTCCTCTTTGGACCTTCTCAATCTCTTGAATGAGACCCAACTGGTAAGGGTCCCACACAGACGAACAACACTCTAAGACTGGACGAACTAACGTATTGTAAGCAATTTCCTTTGTTGAAGGACTGCATCGCTTCAGGATTCTACCAATAAACCGCAATCTAGCGTTCGTCTTGCCCGTTACTTGTGTAATCTGATCATTCCATTTGAGATCATTTCGAATCGTCACACCCAAATACTTGACGGATGTTACCGCTTCCAAAGACTGGACATTTATATTGTACTCATACATTAATGGGGATTTTCGCTTCTGTTTATAATGAATGCAGTTTGCTATCGTGCGATGATAGTTAAAAACGCGGAGATCACGTCTCTGTGCGCGAATTGCGTAGCGGCATGCTTCAGTTCGCCAAGGGACTGGGACACGGCGTGGTAAAGAGGAAGTGCGAGGAATGGAACGTTCTGCAGCAGTAAGGATATTGTTTGTGAGATATTCCATCTGGCCATCACAAATGGGGAAATCTTGTTCTTCGAAGATCGCCAGGGAGGAGTAAAGCCACCAGTCAGCCTTAGTAAGCTGACACTTGCGTGTGCACGCAGCTGGGGCAGGAGTCAGCAAACGGATAACACATTGGAAATGGTCGCTAGAGTAGGTGTCAGAAAGAACGGACCACTCAAGATGATGGGCAAACTGGGTAGTGCAGAAGGATAAGTACAAATTGGAATAGGTGTGTGAAGAGTCGGAAAGGAATGTGGGTGCTCCAGTGTTAAGGCTGAAGAGGTTGAGTCGATTAAGAAGATCAGCCAGAAGGGTACCTCTCGAGGGACATAAATGGTATGGAGGGAAAACTCAGGTGGGAACTAAGACCGCAAACGTTCCATTGGAGGAGAGTCATGATGAGGAAGAGATAAAGGGGTGTTACCTTGGCAGCTGCCGAGTGACAGCCTGCAAAGACTCGCTACTACAGCGTACAGAAGCAGGAGCATCCTGCTCCATGAGATCCACATAAGCATTGGCCCACTTGTGCTGTCGGTCTGTGGAGTCCAATGTAGAAAAACTGTTGGTGGTGCACACCAGTGACACAGAGGCCAGCCGGACTAAGGTATCACGTGGCATCACCATCAAAGAGGATCTTCGAGTCAGCGAAGGAGACGACTGTTTGCCTTTGGTGTACTTCTTCAAGCTTTTCCGGTTATCAGAGGAATACTTGGGTGTTGTTTGGCTGGAAGGACATAGGCTGTCCTCAGAGAAGTACTCTTTCTGTCCTTTCTGGCCTACCAGTTGGGTAGCTGGTGGCTTCACCCCTTGAGGCGAGAGTTTGATGGCTTGTTGCACAGCTGGACGTGGGGGATGGCGATGCTACCTTGACACTGGGCGATTTCACAACCTCAGAGCTGAACTTGAGGTCGCACGTCTGCGTGGCCATGTCCTTCAAGGAACGAGGGGTAACAAGAACAGAACTATAGGTGCCAGATGGGAGAACGTAGAATTTGCGACTAGCCAATTACTTGCGAACGACTGGGTATGGCACTTTTTCCTTTATCCAGATCTCCTCGACAGCCTGCTCATGAAGAAACATGGGATAATCCCGAGAGTAGATGGCATGGCCACCATTGCAGTTGATACAGCGGGGAGAAGGAGAAAGACAATCGCCCTCATACACATCCCTACCACAGGATACATATTTGGCTGGATGTCGACAAGATGTTCTAGTGTGGTTGAAATGATGACACTGCGCATCAGGTTCAGAACGTACAGCCGGACTGTGATAGTTTCATAGCCTGCTTTGATCTTGGACGGAATCACCACTCTATCAGGGGTGAGAAGAAGAGTGTGGGTGCACACTAAGGAGGAATCGACCTTTTTCATCACCCGATGGACGACAACGACACGCTGATCGAAGAGGTAAGATTGGACTTTGGCCTCGGTCAGACCGTCGAACAGCCTAGTGTAAAAAACACCACGGGAAGAATTCAGAGTTGTTTGGGCCTCGACATAAACAGGATAGCCGTGGAGAAGTGAGGTGGCAAGTAGTTGTTGTGCTCGAGAATCAGAAGTAGTCTACAAAAGCAAAGTTCCATTCCTTAAACGAGAGCAGGATTTCACAGGGCCAGCAACTGCATCAACACCTTTCTGAATAATAAACGGATTTACCATTGCAAAGGACTGACCATCTTCAGTACGTGAGACCACGAGGAACTGTGTTGCAGCTGGAAGGGTCTTTGAATCGCTAGCCTCATACCGTTTACGTTTCGTAGATGTTGATTGTGAAGATAATTGGCTTATTGCGAGAAAATGGCCCATGATTGCCAGCATCTCCAATGGCGTGCTCCTTGCAACTGGGGGTCCCCTTCACAGGGGGGTGCACCTGCCTTAGGTGATTGTTCACACCTCAGGTCACACCTCCCAAACACCTGACAGAGGGACCAGGGGGTAGGTGCGAACCCTGCCTGTTGACCTGGTGCTGGGAATTACGCGTTACTCAGTCACCTGTTACGGGTCAGACGTATGGGCCGGCTTTCAGTAGTGCACAAAGAGGAAGAAGAAAAAGAGAAATCTCAAACAACGTAGTGGAGGAACGAGAGGAGAAGGGAAACAAAGAGAGGAAAAGGGAACAAAAACAGTGGTGAGACTGTTCTTACATCAACGACAGACAATGCGGAACATTCCCAATAACACCCCAGACATGCTCCCCAAGGGAGAGGAAAAAGAGTAGTAACAGGATAGACATGCAGCACAGAAGGGAAAAGATGCTGTAAAGCCTGGAGCGCCGTGGTAGCCAAGCACAAACCAGCTAAAGAGTGGTGAGCCCCCTGGGGGAATCATGAACGGTGCTGCTCTCATTAGGGAACTGCAGATGCACTTAGACAAGGAAAACAACATGTTTCTTCCGAGAGTGCACAAATGCACTGAAGCTGACGGTGAGATTTTTATTAATTTTTAGCTTTGGGCAGCAAAGACCATAGAGCCAAAAGTAGTTAAAAGTACCGTATTAACATAATTTCGATTGCCACAGCACAACAACAACAAAAAAGAGTTGGACGCACAAACATAACTTCTTAATGTAAAATAAAAACACTGAAAGACGAACACCAGACAGCCAAAAAAAAGCAAAGCACTCCGTCTTCAGGCCACAAGTGGCCCATCGGGACCATCCGACCGCCGTGTCATCCTGAGGTTAGGATGCGGATAGGAGGGGCGTGTGGTCAGCACACCGCTCTCCCGATCGTTATGATGGTTTTCTTTGACTGGAGCCGCTACTATTCGGTCGAGTAGCTCCTCAATTGGCATCACGAGGCTGAGTGCACCCCGAAAAATGGCAACAGCGCATGGCGGCTGGACGGTCACCCATCCAAGCGCCGGCCACGCCCGACAGTGCTTAACTTCGGTGATCTCACGGGAACCGGTGTACCCACTGCGGCAAGGCCGTTGCACCAGACAGCCAGTAGTAGTTAAAACGGTGCCAAGTTAACATCAGTGCAATTTTCACAATAGGACAATGATAAATAGTGTGAAGTACAAACATAAGTTTGTTATACAGATTAAAAAAACACGAAATTGCGACTCAGGATTCGAACAGGGCTGGTTCCAAAGGAGAATTAAACACACGGCAACTTATATTTGAAAGCTGGACAACGGCGTCGTTCACAAAGTTTATTTCTTAATGCGAAGTAAAAACACAAGCAGACGGTCCAGCTTTCGAACCGGGCTGTTTCAATGGGAGCACATCTTACAAGTCAAAGCTGGATACCGGCGTCTCTTAAATAGTTCGCGAGCAAATAATACCTATAGGGCGTCTTGTCGCGATCGGGCGGCTGCCTCCGTCGGAGATTCGAGTTCTCCCTCGGGCATGGGTGTGTGTGTGTGTGTGTGTGTGTGTGTGTGTGTGTGTGTGTGTGTGTGTGTGTGTGATCTCAGCAGTTTGGTCCCATAAGATACTGTAAGAGGTATGTGCTGCCTGCGATATGTAAGCTATAAGAGAATCTGAGACCAAAGAGCAGTGTTGACTGCACTACGAACTGTGTAGCAGTAGCAGTATGTTGTTGCTAGCGAGCAGTCGCCTGTCTGCGCTTGTCAGTCCAGTCTGGTGTATCATGTTGACTGGGCCGGTCGCGGTGCAGCGATGCCGGAGTCTGAGTATTATTGTATAAGGTAAAAAGCAGCCTCGCGCATATCTAGTAATGTTATGTGAAGTCCCATGTAAATCTTTTAAAAATGTCCTAATAATAATCTTCGTGATATAAAGTAATTTCTAACAAACATTCATTTCAATTTAAAGAATTTACTAATTTCTTCAATCCATGATCATTCCTATTGTTGCAAAAGAAAAATCAGTTGCTTCCTTTCATAAATGACAAATCTATCGGCCAGCATTGCACAGAGCTGTCCCGGAAAAATTTTATATAAGAGCAGATATATTCGCCGTTTTTATTGAGGTAAGAATTTTTCCTTTTTTTGTTCAGAATGATTTTACAGGGTCATGACGCAGCGCTGCTGTCGTCCAAATTCTACCAGGTTACTGAATTTATTTTTTATTACGAGGTTTAGGAATTTTTCTGTTTCGAGCTTACATTAAATGGGAAACAAATTTTGTGTGGAGGTTAATGTGAATGAATTTCTGTAGGGAGGTTATAAATGGGAACCAATTTTGTTCTGAGGTTACAAAAAAAATGGCTCTGAGCACTATGGGACTCAACATCTTAGGTCATAAGTCCCCTAGAACTTAGGACTACTTAAACCTAACTAACCTAAGGACATCACACACACCCATGCCCGAGGCAGGATTCGAACCTGCGACCGTAGCAGTCCCGCGGTTCCGGACTGCAGCGCCAGAACCGCTAGACCACAGCGGCCGGCGTTCTGAGGTTACACTAAAATTAGAATCGCTATCCATAATAATTATTTTATTACTATTTTTTTGTGGGGAGGTTACAACCTTACCACAAATTTCTAATTTGTAAAGACCGCCTGTGTGGCCGAGTACAATAAGACGTGTTTCAGATCCGCCACCGCCGTTGTTTCCAGATCACAGTGGTCAGAAGCGATGAGACAGAGAGATCACATGACGTCTATTAAGCTTCACCGAGATGAATCAGGGCCTAGAAGAGACGTTCGATTGTATGGCCGCCAGGGGACCGTGCCATTCACACTTCCAGTCGTTATAAGCAGCTTTCTTGACCGTCGAGTTGAAATCCGTATAAGGGACTGGTGTTTGGCGGAACTGCCCTTTCGTCAAGCTCTGCTTAACAGTTTCATTAAGCAGAATTTGATACTCTTTCACCAAAAAAAAGCGGACGTCAGTGCCCGATGTTCCCGCGTCCATTGTAGCCTCCAAGACATTTTTGTCCCTTGGGATTAGTAAGAGCCGGAAAGTCTGCGTGCCATAATAAATTGCCTCCCTGATAGTTGGTAACTCCGTCGTGTTGATAGGCGATTCAGGCGGCAGTGCAATTACTTGGTATGTGTCGCTAGAGGGACTGAAGAAGGCATATCCCACACCCACCTCACTTTCGAAGCCACCGTATAGATGCAAGCCTACTGCGGTCAATGTCTGGTAAGTATGTGCTTCAGGTCGTGATTAATGTTCGTCCGCCTTCTGAAATCGGATGGCAAGTACGACACTGGGGCTGGGGGGTCAAGAAAGTACCTAACATAGAGCGAAAGCAGGGGAGTTTCGATTCTTGTAGGACTAGCGGTAAAAGAAATCGCCATTTCTGACAAATGCCTGTTAGTAGCAGAGTTCGGTTCACATGACGGTGGTATATTCGAACATTTATTGTGAACTGTAGAACAGTTGTGATGTGTACGATAATCGATAGAGGCGAATGTGTTAGAAAAACGTATTTCTTTACTTGGTACGTGGTACAAGTGTTGTAATGTTTACTAACGGTTCTTTCTTTTCCTACAGCCTGTATCCCGCATTGTGCGCAGGGTCAGCAGGGTTAAGTACGGATTTGGCATGGTTAATTTTAAGGGGTCGCTGGATGCCCTTACTGCCGCCACCCCCTACCCCCCGGGACGGAATTAGTGTACCCGAGCTGTCTGTGTCTAGTGTAAATTGTGAAATAGTGTGAATGTGTGTCAAATGTCTGTGAGTCGTGTAACGGAGGCGGGACGTGGTGACTAGTCCGGTATTCATCTAGTAGGATGTGGAAAACCGCCTAAAAGCCACATCCAGGCTGGCCGGCACACCGGCCGTCGTCGTTAATCCGCCGGGCGGATTCGATCTGGGGCCGGCACGCCTACCCGAGTCCAGGAAGCAGCGCATTAGTGCTCTCGGCTATCCTGGCAGGTTAATGTTTACTAACTGATGCACTGACATTGTAATTCTGTCAGAGACAGCAAAGGACCTGGAAGAGCAGTTGAACGGAATGGACAGTGTCTTGAAAGAAGGATATAAGATGAACATCAACAAAAGCAAAACGAGGATAATGGAATGTAGTCGAATTAAGTCGGGTGATGCTGAGGGAATTAGATTAGGAAATGAGACACTTAAAGTAGTAAAGGAGTTTTGCTATTTGGGGAACAAAATAACTGATGATGGTCGAAGTAGAGAGGATATAAAATGTAGACTGGCAATGGCAAGGAAAGCGTTTCAGAAGAAGAGAAATTTGTTAACATCGAGTATAGATTTAAGTGTCAGGAAGTCATTTCTGAAAGTATTTGTATGGAGTGTAGCCATGTATGGAAGTGAAACATGGACGGTAAATAGTTTGGACAAGAAGAGAATAGAAGCTTTCGAAATGTGGTGCTACAGAAGAATGCTGAAGATTAGATGGGTAGATCACGTAACTAATGAGGAAGTATTGAATAGGATTGGGGAGAAGAGAAGTTTGTGGCACAACTTGACTAGAAGAAGGGATCGGTTGGTAGGACATGTTCTGAGGCATCAAGGGATCACCAATTTAATATTGGAGGGCAGCGTGGAGGATAAAAATCGTAGGGGGAGACCAAGAGATGAATACACTAAGCAGATTCAGAAGGATGTAGGTTGCAGTAGGTACTGGGAGATGAAGAAGTTTGCACAGGATAGAGTAGCATGGAGAGCTGCATCAAACCAGTCTCAGGACTGAAGACCACAACAACAACAACAACAACTGATGCACGTGTATAAATGTGTAAACCCAGCGATATGCTGAATAATACAGAAAAGAAATAACAGTGTACATTAAATGTGTTCTATCTCGGAAATCATTCGGAATACGGCACATGTCCGTATGAAGTTTTTATGCTTCACATCGTCGTTCCTGTCATATCCCTGAATGTTGACCATTCCACCTGAGGGACTTCGTATAAGCTCTTCAGTAAAAAGTTGTTTGGAGAGGCGATAATCCTTATGACCACAACCGGCTTCCCTTACATGTGCTCCCTATGAGAAAAGCAAAACAATCAGGGAGCAGAGGGCAAGGGTGCCCATACGACAGTATGCAAGGGGAGGGGCTACACCTGGAGGTATGGAGTATTTTGGAAGACGAATGGCAACTTGTAAGTAAGGATAAAAAAGTTTCAGTTCCGACTGGTGTTAAAAACCTGCTTAATACCGACTTTTATATCATTTTCTTGATAGAGGATCCCCTGAGTACACTATACTTTTTACTTTCTCTGAGACCCAGCGGGGTGGTGGATGGGGCGGCTGCCCCCTCCCCCCCGCCTTCGTTGCCACGGGTGTGGGCTCCCTTGGACCAGGAAGAGGGTGTTGCGTTGGTCGACACGAAGCAGGTGAGGACCAGGGACAGCGAGCGGCGCGCCACACTCACCGTGGGCTGCGTCGCCTGCTGCTGCTGCTGCTGCTTCTGTTGCTCCATGACGGCACGCGAGTGGCGAGAGTACTGGCGAGAGCACTGGTGAGCGGAGCAGAGGCGTGTCCCTCTTGCAGAGGTTAGCGGCCGCCAGTAAACACCGCCAGTGGCCGGCAGCGCACACGTGCACGCCCGCGTGCGCGCCAGATAGCGATGGGGAAGAACCGTCGCTGCCGCCGCCGCCGCCAAGGCCGGATGTGTGTGCGCTGGTCTGTCGCGCTGGCCTCGCTATGCTGACTCACGGACGTCTCCCGCTACACAGTCGACATAGCCGGAGCTTTTGACAACTTGTGGTGGCCGTCCCTCTTCGCCAGGTTAAGGGAAATGAGGCTATCAACTTCGCTCTACAATAGCCTCCTCGATTACTGCAGTGGCGGAGTGGAGGGCTGGTACACGGAAGGTTGTCAACAGAATAACAAAGGGATGTCCACAGGGCTCGATCTGCGGACCAATATTCTGGGCTATCGCAATCGAGGCCTTGCTGAACACCCTGGACAGTGGCGACAGGGTAAGAGGTGTGGCGGCTTACGCAGATGACCTGCTCATAGTGGTGTCAGCCAACTCGAGAGCAGCATTAGAAACAAAAGGCACGCAACTGCTTCAGAAAATTAACAGTTGGTGCGCAGAAAATACACTCCTGGAAATGGAAAAAAGAACACATTGACACCGGTGTGTCAGACCCACCATACTTGCTCCGGACACTGCGAGAGGGCTGTACAAGCAATGATCACACGCACGGCGCAGCGGACACACCAGGAACCGCGGTGTTGGCCGTCGAATGGCGCTAACTGCGCAGCATTTGTGCACCGCCGCCGTCAGTGTCAGCCAGTTTGCCGTGGCATACGGAGCTCCATCGCAGTCTTTAACACTGGTAGCATGCCGCGACAGCGTGGACGTGAACCGTATGTGCAGTTGACGGACTTTGAGCGAGGGCGTATAGTGGGCATGCGGGAGGCCGGGTGGACATACCGCCGAATTGCTCAACACGTGGGGCGTGAGGTCTCCACAGTACATCGATGTTGTCGCCAGTGGTCGGCGGAAGGTGCACGTGCCCGTCGACCTGGGACCGGACTGCAGCGACGCACGGATGCACGCCAAGACCGTAGGATCCTACGCAGTGCCGTAGGGGACCGCACCGCCACTTCCCAGCAAATTAGGGACACTGTTGCTCCTGGGGTATCGGCGAGGACCATTCGCAACCGTCTCCATGAAGCTGGGCTACGGTCCCGCACACCGTTAGGCCGTCTTCCGCTCACGCCCCAACATCGTGCAGCCCGCCTCCAGTGGTGTCACGACAGGCGTGAATGGAGGGACGAATGGAGACGTGTCGTCTTCAGCGATGAGAGTCGCTTCTGCCTTGGTGCCAATGATGGTCGTATGCGTGTTTGGCGCCGTGCAGGTGAGCGCCACAATCACGACTGCATACGACCGAGGCACACAGGGCCAACACCCGGCATCATGGTGTGGGGAGCGATCTCCTACACTGGCCGTACACCACTGGTGATCGTCGAGGGGACACTGAATAGTGCACGGTACATCCAAACCGTCATCGAACCCATCGTTCTACCATTCCTAGACCGGCAAGGGAACTTTGTGTTCCAACAGGACAATGCACGTCCGCATGTATCCCGTGCCACCCAACGTGCTCTAGAAGGTGTAAGTCAATTACCCTGACCAGCAAGATCTCCGGATCTGTCCCCCATTGAGCATGTTTGGGACTGGATGAAGCGTCGTCTCACGCGGCCTGCACGTCCAGCACGAACGCTGGTCCAACTGAGGCGCCAGGTGGAAATGGCATGGCAAGCCGTTCCACAGGACTACATCCAGCATCTCTACGATCGTCTCCATGGGAGAATAGCAGCCTGCATTGCTGCGAAAGGTGGATATACACTGTACTAGTGCCGACATTGTGCATGCTCTGTTGCCTGTGTCTATGTGCCTGTGGTTCTGTCAGTGTGATCATGTGATGTATCTGACACCAGGAATGTGTCAATAAAGTTTCCCCTTCCTGGGACAATGAATTCACGGTGTTCTTATTTCAATTTCCAGGAGTGTAAATTAAAAATAGCTCCCAACAAAATTGTATATTTACTGCTCAGGGGGACACTACAGAGGAATCCAATTCTAAAATTAGACAATACAAGCATACAGGGGAAGAAAGCCACACGTTATGCTGGACTGCAAAAAATGTTCAAATGTGTGTGAAATATTATAGGACTTAACTGCTAAGTTCATCAGTCCCTAAGCTTACACACTACCTAACCTACATTATCCTAAGGACAAACACACACACCCATGCCCGAGGGAGGACTCGAACCTCCGCCGGGACCTGCCGCACAGTCCACGATTGCAGCGCCTCAGACCGCTCGACTAATACAGCGCAGCTCGGACAGCATCAAGACGAAAAACAGACTTTCAACCACCATATAAAATTGACAATTGGCAAAGCCTCAAAAATTATGCACAAGGTAGCAAGACTAAACGCAACTCAGTACAAATTACCTCGAGCGGTTCTAGGCGCTACAGTCTGGAACCGCGCGACCGCTACGATCGCAGGTTCGAATCCTGCCTTGGGCATGGATGTGTGTGATGTCCTTAAGTTAGTTAGTTCGGTTTAAGTAGTTCTAAGTTCTAGGAGACTGATGACCTCAGCAGTTAAGTCTCATAGTGCTAAGAGCGATTTTTTTTTCAAATGGTTCAAATGGCGCTAAGGTCGCAGGTTCGAATCCTGCCTCGGGCATGGATGTGTGTGATGTCCTTAGGTTAATTAGGTTTAAGTAGTTCTAAGTTCTAGGGGACTGATGACCTGAGAAGTCCCATAGTGCTCAGAGCCATTTGAAACATTTTTTTTTTTTTGTTCAAATGGCTCTGAGCACTATGGGACTTAACTTCTCAGGTCATCAGTCGCCTAGAACTTAGAACTACTTAAACCGAACTAACCTAATAACGTCACAAACATCCATGCCAGAGGCAGGATTCGAACCTGCGACCGTAGCGGCCGCGCTGTCCCAGACTGTAGTGCCTAGAACCGCAAGTGCTTGGGCTCACAGACTGAACACACAGACTAACAAGACAACTGCAAGACGAGGTCAACGTACTGTACTCCTGAGAATGAGCGGAACGTTCAACACCACGTCAGTAGAGGCACTTTGCGATGTGATGGGGATCTGCCCTAAAGACATAACAATACGTTACAGAGCTGCACTTTACTGGCTTAAGAGGGACAGGCTCGATGGAGTCACCGAAATTGTGGGAACCAACATTATAAACAAAACACAAATGAAATAATGGCGGATTCAAACATGGCAGAGAGCGTGGGATGCATCCGATAAGGGTCGCCAAGTACACTCTTTCTTTCCTGATGTACACGAAAGGCTACAACTGAAACATGACTACATCTACATCTACATCCATACTCCGCAAGCCACCTGACGGTGTGTGGCGGAGGGTACCTTGAGTACCTCTATCGGTTCTCCCTTCTATTCCAGTCTCGTATTGTTCGTGGAAAGAAGGATTGTCGGTATGCCTCTGTGTGGGCTCTAATCTCTCTCATTTTATCCTCATGGTCTCTTCGCGAGATATACGTAGGAGGGAGCAATATACTGCTTGACTCTTCGGTGAAGGTATGTTCTCGTAACTTTGACAAAAGCCCGTACCGAACTACTGAGCGTCTCTCCTGCAGAGTCTTCCACTGGAGTTTATCTATCATCTCCGTAACGCTTTCGCGATTACTAAATGATCCTGTAACGAAGCGCGCTGCTCTCCGTTGGATCTTCTCTATATCTTCTATCAACCCTATCTGGTACGGATCCCATACTGCTGAGCCGGGGGATGGTCCATTTCCCGACAGGCCACGGGCCATATCCAGTACATTTAAACCGTATGGGAGTAACTAACGACGAAGTACGCGTATGAGGAGAAACTGGGACACCAGAACATGTCACACTGCTGTGCAACAAGCTAGCGCAAGTGAGACCTTTACAGAATGACAATGACATCGCCAGAATAATACGTAATCCCGATGACTGGAACACAATAAATAGTGTAGCCGATATTGTATCGGACACTCTGCACGAAGAATACAAGCGCCAAAACCCATACGGAAGGAGGCGTAGACAAGCACAAACAACACAACAAACCACATGGGAGGACACGAACACGACCACAGATTCCGAAACCGAGGAAGGAACACTAAGTGAACATGACTCAGAAGGGATCAACATGTAAGGGACCAAAACCAACAATATATGACACTTTATGCCACAACACAGTCACAAACAAACGCCGGCCGAAGTGGCCGTGCGGTTAAAGGCGCTGCAGTCTGGAACCGCAAGGCCGCTACGTCGCAGGTTCGAATCCTGCCTCGGGCATGGATGTTTGTGATGTCCTTAGGTTAGTTCGGTTTAACTAGTTCTAAGTCCTAGGGGACTAATGACCTCAGCAGTTGAGTCCCATAGTGCTCAGAGCCATTAGTCACAAACAACAAAACAATCATAAAACAAATAAACACCGGCACGACATACTAAGACTGTAGTAATAAGTTAATGTCGCTTGGGAGGAGAATGCTCGAAGAACTTTTATTCCGAGGCTCCTCCTCCCCAATGGCAATCTGCATAGTGTTTAAAGTATACTGTACATAAGCAGTAATGTATTGCTCGTCTTATTGTGTGCAGACAGGAATATATTTTCTTCCCTGTTCAAAGCTATAATCAATGAATTTCATATATCAGAAATGTATTAAGTTATTTAAGGAATAATGCATTCAAGTAGCAATGAACTACATTCTATTTCAACTAACAAGTTACAAACATAAGTGTATTTCTCACTACGGACGCAGGTTCGAATCCTGCCTCGGGCATGGATGTGTGTGATGTCCTTAGGTTAGTTAGGTGTAAGTAGTTCTAAGTTCTACGGGACTGATGACCTCAGATGTTAAGTCCCATAGTGCTCAGAGCCATTTTTTTGTATTTCTCATGTGAAGCTAAAATTCATGTATTCCATGTACGAAGTGCTCAATTAGCATTTAATCTGTATAATCTGTGTAAACATATATTAGTGCAAACCATTTCAGATGAGAATAGCTCGAGGTTGTACCGAGACCATCTCATCTGAAATATATAGCAATAGGCCATTACTAACCAACATGCTACTTACACTGTATTACTCATCCAAATACTGCATATTACTTCCCCCTAAATATTACAAATTATTCTTAACCACGTTCATTGTGTTACATTTTCTTTTTTTATTATTTTTCTTTGACATTTGCATTGTATAAATTATATTCTCATCAACTATGTAGTAACAAATTATATGGAACCATTTTAACAATTGTTAAGCATTCAATTCGCTGTAACCTCAGAGAAATCTTTATATATTATGTTCTATGTATTATTTTTAAAAAAGCATTAACAACTGTATACCAATAAGACTGTAACAATGAGGAGTCTTTGCTATTAGATTCAGAAGCATACGACCCACCTTACATTTCTAGGTGGTGGGTTACTCTGTACTGTTAATGTTAATGAACTTAACGAAATACTACACTCACTCAGTTTTTACAATCAAGCAGTGTTTCCGAAGTCTATGGGTAGCATGGATGCGACAAAGAGAATTTACAACCGACGAAAGGCTGTCATTCTAACAGTCCATACGTGGATTATCAGCAGTCTGAATATGGTAGGGAAGCTACACAATCTGGAAAGGGAAATGCAAAGGTCTCGTCTATATTTAGTGTGGGTCTGTGAAATGAATGGAACGAATACAAGGATTTCTGGTCAGACGACTATAGAATAATATCGACAGCAGCAGAAAATGGCATAATGTAAGATTCGTTATGAATAGGAAGGTAGGGCATATTGTCAGTCACTGTCATAGTTCAGTAATAGGATTATTCTTATCAGAATGACTGCAAACAAACTCCAATAATAAGAGTGTAGGTGTACACACGGTCCGGTCACATAATAGGTCCACCGCACACGTTTGACGACAACATGTAATAACCACTCACAGACGGCAGATGGCAGTGCTGGCGCTGGATGGTATACTGAGCGTGTCGGAGGGACGCGAAAACATCGCAGTCACTGTCGTAATGCGAAAATGGAGTGATTTATCTGACTTCATTGGCTTTCGGGCCAAGAGTGGAAGAATTTTCAAAACGGATAACTCCGTAAACAGTTCGCGTGCTCCCGTTGTTAAAGTACAGGGTGTATCAAAAATAATCATCCGATTTGGCACGTCTGTATTTCCCCCAATAAACAGTACAATGAATTTTGTTTTTTGATGAATGGAAAACTCAAAAAAAATTATCGTACCTTCTAGTAGGTGTTCAGAATGCCTCCTTTGAGATGCACGGCGTACGTCAGTGTAGTATTCAAATTGTTCCCACACTGCAGCGAGCATGTCTTGAGTTACAGCTTCCACAGCTGCTGTTATGCGATGTCTCAGTTCATTAACTGTTGTGCCGGCCGATGTGGCCGAGAGGTTCTAGGCGCTTCAGTCTGGAACTACGCGACTGCTAAGGTCGCAGGTTAGAATCCTGCCTTGGGCATGGATGTGTGTGATATCCTTAAGTTAGCTAGGTTTAAGTAGTTCTAAGTTCTAGGGGACTGATGACCTCAGATGTTAAGTCCCATAGTGCTCACAGCCATTTGAACTATACATACAGGGTGTTCCATTGATAGTGACCGGCCCAAATATCTCACGAAATAACCACCAAACGAAAAAACTACAAAGAACAAAACTCGTCTAGCTTGAAGGGGAAAACCAGATGGCGCCACGGTTGGCCCGCTAGATGGCGCTGCCATAGGTCAAACTGATATCAATTGCGTTTTTTAAAATACGAACCCACATTTTTTATTACATATTCGTGTAGTACGTAAAGAAATATGAATGTTGTAATTGGACCACTTTTATCGCTTTGTGATAGATAGCGCTGTAATAGTCACAAATGTATAAGTACGTGGTATCACGTAACATTCCGCCAGTGCGGACGGTATTTGCTTCGTGATACATTACCGTGTTAAAATGGACCTTTTATCAATTGCGGAAAAGGTCGATATCGTCTTGATGTATGGCTATTGTGATCAAAATGCGCAAAGGGCATGTGCTATGTATGCCGCTCGTTATCCTGGATGACATCATCCAAGTGTCCGGACCGATCGCCGGATAGTTACGTTATTTAAGGAAACAGGATATTTGCAGCCACATGTCAAACGTCAGCCACGACCTGCAACAAATGATAATGCCCAAGTAGATGTTTTAGCTGCTGTCGCGGCTAATCCGAACATCAGTAGCAGACAAATTGCGCGAGAATCGGGAATCTCAAAAACGTAGGTGTTGAGACTGCTACATCAACATCGATTGCACCCGTACCTTATTTCTATGCACCAGGAGTTGCATGGCGACGACTTTGAACGTCGTGTACAGTTCTGCCACTGGACACAAGAGAAATTACGGGACGATGGCAGATTTTTTGCACGCGTTCTATTTAGCGACGAAGTATCAAAAATGGTTCAAATGGCTCTGAGCACTATGGGACTCAACTGCTGAGGTCATTAGTCCCCTAGAACTTAGAACTAGTTAAACCTAACTAACCTAAGGACATCACAAATATCCATGCCCGAGGCAGGATTCGAACCTGCGACCGTAGCGGTCTTGCGGTTCCAGACTGTAGCGCCTTTAACCGCACAGCCATTTCGGCCGGCGACGAAGTATCATTAACCAACAGCGATAACGTAAACCAGCATAATACGCACTATTGGGCAATGGAAAATCCACGATGGCTGCGACAAGTGGAACATCAGCGACTTTGGCGGGTTAATGTATGGTGCGGCATTATGGGAGGAAGGATAATTGGCCCCCATTTTATCGATGGCAATCTAAATAGTGCAATGTATGCTGATTTCCTACGTCATGTTCTACCGATGTTACTACAAGATGTTTCACTGCATGACAGAATGGCGATGTACTTCCAACATGATGGATGTCCGGCAGGTAGCTCGCGTGCGTTTGAAGCGGTATTGAATAGGGTATTTCATGACAGGTGGATTGGTCGTCGAAGCACCGTACCAAGGCTTGCACGTTCACCGGATCTGACGTCCCCGGATTTATTTCTGTGGGGAAAGTTGAAGGATATTTGCCATCGTGATCCACCGACTACGCCTGACAACATGCTTCAGCGCATTGTCAATGCATGTGCGAACATTACGGAAGGCGAACTACTCGCTGTTGAGAGGAAAGTCGTTACACATATTGCCAAATGCATTGAGGTTGACAGACATCATTTTGAGCATTTATTGCATTAATGTGGCATTTACAGGTAATCACGCTGTAACAGCATGCGATCTCATAAATGATAAGTTCACAAAGGTATCAGATTGGAACAACCGAAATAAAATGTTCAAACGTACCTACGTTCTGTATTTTAATTTAAAAAACCTCCCAGTTACCGACTGTTCGTCTAAAATTGTGAGCCATATTTTCGTGACTATTACAGCGCCATCTATCACAAAGCGAATAAAGTGGTCCAACTAAAACATTCATACTTCTTTACGTACTACACGAATATGTAATAAAAAATGGGGGTTCCTATTTTAAAAAACGCAGTTGATATCAGTTTGACCTATGGCAGCGGCATCTAGCGGGCTAACTGTAGCGCCATCTGGTTTCCCCCTTCAAGCTAAACAAGTTTCGTTCTTTGTAGTTTTTTCGGTTGATGCTGATTTCGTGAGATATTTGGCCCGGCCACGATCAATGGACCACCCTGTATATTCACTGTTGTTGCTAACGGAGGCACGTAAACAGAGTCTTTTGTTAACTCCCACAAGAAATAATCACGTACAGTCGGGTCCCGTGACTTCGGAGGTTAGTAATGTACGGCTGCATCATTTGGTCCAGTGCGATCGAATCCATCGTTAAGTTGTCCTTTGATTTAAAAATTCCTGCACTTTCATATGTCAGTATGGCGTGGCGGTAACCTTGTAAAACATGGTAGTTTGCTCTTTCCAACAGTATGTTGTTCACGCACATATCTCATATAACAAAATAGCTTTTTTTTTACGTCGGATGATTCTTTTTAATACACTGTATACCGTGCATGCAAATGGCGCTATACAACACCGGCGCCTAGGCAGTTGTGGTGCGCCATGGGCGTTAGATGACAGGGGTGAAGGACGGTTGCCGAGTTGTGTACGAGCCAATAGACGCTGAGCGACTGACCTCCCACATGAACCCAGCGGTTACCAACAGTATTTTCTCAATGACCGTTCAGTGAACGTGACCGCGTATGCACCTCCGTAGCAGGCGTCTGGGTAATGAACCCATGCTGATCGCTGGTCGCCAGCGACGAAGGCTGGAATCTGGACGCCAATATCACAACTGGACGTCCACTGAGTGACGATAGGAGGACTTTCCTGACAAGAAACGTTTTACGCTCCATCACACGGCTGACCCTTGGTATGTACGGGCCGGCAACAGACGTTGGAAGAGTCCAGAGCGGAGGAGGGAGTGTTATATTCTGGGGAATGTTTTCGTTCCATTCCCTCTGTGATCTCATCACTCTGGAAGGAGCAATGGATCAACGCTAGTATGCCTCTATTTGTGGGGACCATTGAGTCATGCGCGGCACGTGTTCGTGCCGTTTATTACTTGACATCTTGTCTTTGCGGTACTGCCGTCCCGTTTCTTATTCGGTTTACTGGCGTCACTAAGTTGCTGGCTTGCCTGCCCATGAGTGGCACCAGCAGCGCTTATCGATAAGAGCACTGTCGTACTATTGTGGAGCGACCGCTAGTATTTCCGGGTCGTCGTGTGTCGAGCGAGTTGAGTCGGGACGGAGCAGCAGTGAGGTCCGGACAGCCATGACTCGCCCAACCGTTGCCAACACAATTGACTTGAGTGGGGACGACCTTGGTTGGTCGTTCGGTCGGTCGTCTCATCGGACGACGTTTATTTGGTCGCCAACCGCTTCTGGGCTATCTGTGTGTGTGTGTATGTGTGTGTGTGTGTGTGTGTATGTGTGTGTGTGTGTGTGTGTGTGTCGAGTTGTGATTCGTCCTTGTTGTTCCACAGTGATCCTTTTAGTATGGTCGAGTTGTTTGTGGAAGTGTTTTCACGCAACGGTGTGTAGCTTGTGTGGTTTTGCCTGAGCAGCTATTATAATGCTGTCTGCGTGCTGGATTGAGTCAGTCGGTTGGGACGGAGCAGCGAGGAAGTCTCCACGGCGCGAAGTCAGGCCAGGACCGCTGGCGGCGTGCACGCACGGTCGGATTGTGAGGCGCTAGCTGCGAGAGCTACAAAGTTCGTTGCCCACTGAACCTGGACACTGAAGTTGAGTGATCCGTTAACCTGTTATGAAACCTGAATTGCTGTGGCATTACTTCGTTCATTGCCGGTTGTTGCTTGCTGAGCCGTTCTGGCTAGCAGCAACGTATGGTGTGTTGGGGACTACGAAATTATGCAGCCTTTCGTCTATGGTCTTTAACTCTTAAACCGGTTGTTACTTATCAGTGAAGTGCACCAGCGGTATTTTCTGCCTTATGGCCGTTAACGCCCCAGTTACCTGCCCTGGTTGTTTGCGTGCTGCAAATACATAGAAAGATAGATCCCTTATCATTTAGCTACAAAATAGCAGGTCAGCAACTGGAAGCAGTTAATTCCATAAATTATCTGGGAGTACGCATTAGGAGTGATTTAAAATGGAATGATCATATAAAGTTGATCGACGGTAAAGCAGATGCCAGACTGAGATTCATTGGAATCATCCTAAGGAAATGCAATCCGAAAACAAAGGAAGTAGGTTACAGTACACTCGTTCGCCCACTGCTTGAATACTGCTCAGCGGTGTGGGATCCGTAACAGATAGGGTTGATAGAAGAGATAGAGAAGATCCAACGGAGAGCAGCGCGCTTCGTTACAGGATCATTTAGTAATCGCGAAAGCGTCACGGAGATGATAGATAAACTCCAGTGGAAGACTCTACAGGAGAGACGCTCAGTAGCTCGGTACGGGCTTTTGTTAAAGTTTCGAGAACATACCTTCACTGAAGAGTCCAGCAGTATATTGCTCCCTCCTACGTATATCTCGCGAAGAGACCATGAGGATAAAATCAGAGAGATTAGAGCCCACACAGAAGCACACCGACAATCCTTCTTTCCACGAACAATACGAGACTGGAATAGAAGGGAGATCCGATAGAGGTACTCAGGGTACCCTCCGCCACACACCGTCAGGTGGCTTGCGGAGTATGGATGTAGACGTAGTAGATGTAGTTTTCCGGCAGTGTGTTGTCCTCGCCGTGTTGAAGCCGTCCGGCATGGTGGGTAGTTCAACACCATTTTAGTTGTTTGTTCATTTTTTTAAAGAGTGGTTGTTGTCCCTTGGCTGTTTTTAGATGTCAGTTTTGAAGACGTAGTGCACCTAGTATCTTCGTCCTCGGCTGATATTTTCCCGTTGTCGTACCATTGGTTGGGTAGAAGGGAATTGATTAGGTTGTTGGTCGGTCCTTCAGCCGTCCCTGGGTCGGGTTGTCAACCGATTATTTAACCTTATAGTCTCACCTCACCTTACATTAGAGCTACCTCCTCAGGCTGACCCGCGGAATACTTCTGGGCACCACTGTTCTGTTGATTTTAGATTGTGATTTTCATTTTAGTCTGATGTGCTGTGCGAGGACTTCAGCCATCTATTACTTTAGTTTGTTTTAATTTTAAATAAGCCCTTCAGCTTAATTAAATTAAAAATTTGAAGACTGAATTGTTTAATAACTAAAATTTTGAAAGTTTGTTCTATCTGAAATTCTTATTATCTAGGCCCTAAGCCCTGAGTTGTTCAATGTCTTGTGTCTGGCTTTCAGCCAAGTATTTACTTGAAATGATTTGTTTAAAATAAGGCCTTCAGCTGCGTGTATTCTTTAAAGCAATTTTTTAAAGCTTGTGTTCAGGTCTTCAGCCGTTCTTGTTTCTGATGTGGTTTTGGGTCTTCAACCCAGGAGGTATCGCAAGTTTTCTTAACTAGGCCTTCAGCCATATTGTTTTAATTTGATCCTTTTAAGGCAATGTGTAATTAAGTGGTTATTAGGAAAATAAAAGTTTGTGTGTTTTTTGCAAATAACAGTAACTGATTACGGCCCCCTCCACAACTATAACCTGATCCGCTCTATCTTGTGAAACTAGATTTCAACCATATCCGCCCCTACATGCAGTTTACTTTTTCCTCGGCACAATGGCATCTACCAGCAGGACAATGCAACATGTCACACAACTCACGGTATCCGTACGTGGTTTGGAGAGCACCAGGATGAAAGTACTGCGTTCCTCTGGTCACCAGACTCCCCAGATTTAAACCCAATAGAGAATCAGGCTGTTCATGCCACGAATTCTCAACCGAGCAGTCGAGTGCAACTGGTCACAGCACTGGACTAGACAGTCAAAGCTATCCTGACATCTAATGGTGTACATTAATATTGGATGTGTCGATCCTTTTGCCTTTATGATCGCTTGAATGCTGCTGCAGTGCTGCAGGCACTTTCTGTCAGATGTCTGAATGTCTGCGAAGGAATGGCAGCCCGCTCTTCCCCAAGAGCCGAAACCAGAGTGATGTTGCACAGTGTGGCCTAGCGAAGTCGACGCTCTAACTCGTCCCAAAGATGTTCCACTGGGTTTAGGTCGTGTCGCTGGGCATGTCTGACATTTTGGGAATGTTACTGTTGACAAATCATTGCCTCAAAGTTGCTGCTGTATGGGAAGGTACATTGCCAGGCTGATACAGTCATCGGCTCCAAACTGTTCCCCTCCTGTATGCAGTGCAGAATGCAATAAAATATGTTCATATCATTTCACATTTATCATCTTCTTAAGCACAATAACAGCAGTACCACACCTTAAGCACGAATAATACCCCCATGTTCTAACACCAACTCCTCCTTACTTCACTATTGGCACTAAACATGATCGGTGGTAACTTTTCCAGGTATGTGCAAAACCCAAACCCTTTCATCGGATTGCCACCAGGAATAGCGTGATTCATCACTCCAAATCACTCGTTTCCAGTCATCCACTGTTCACTGCCATCGCTCCTTAAACCACCCCAAGTGTCACTTGAAAATGTATGGCTTGTGTGAAACTGCTCAGTGTTTGACGGTCTCTGTCCGTCAGTATGATGAGGTTTACCTGGTCTTGGTTTAGCTATGTTTATTCCTTATTTCAACTTAACAATCACATCACAAGCAGTCTACAGGGGCAGCTTTAGAAAGGTTGAGATGTCTCTGATCAATTTGTTACTTAGGTGACGTCCAATGACGGAGGAGAAAGACCGAGATCTGCAATAAATTTCAGCTGGTAATAGGGAATACACCAGTCCAATATCACTAGAGGAAGAGGTACACTTGAAAACGGAAGATTCAGCTGCGTTACATCACGGTGAGACGAAGAATCTGAAATCTGATAGTTCGTTGTAAGGCTTACACAGGAACAGATATAGAAACGGATCACAATTTACTAATGCTGAAGATTACACTGAAAGTTAAGAGAATCATCCAGAAGAATTAATGTTGAAAGCAATGAGATATTGAGCTATGAGGAATGATGTACTTTCGTAGCTTTCTAAGGCTGTAAATCCTGCGGTAATCAGTAACACAGTAGTCAGTTCCGTTGAAGGGGAATGGATATATCTCGAAAGTAAAATGCAGAAATTGGCCTGGCAAACATAGCACAAGGAAATTATCTGGGAAGAAACACTGGGTGACAGACGACATTCTTCAACTGATCGACGAAAGAAGGAAGTACCAAAATACTCTGGGAGACAGCAATATGGAATGAAATAAACAGGACGTTCTGGGAAACCAAGGCTGCAGGAAAAATGCCAAGAAATTGAAAAAAAATTATCGAAGGAGTGATTTAGCATACAGAAAAGTCAACACAACCTTCGATGAAGTTTAAAAGCAAAGGATTCAACATTAGGAGTGCAAGAGCTGAGAGACGATAGTTCAGGGCTCCGTATTTCCTGACGCAACCCCAAGCATTAGGAAAGAGGACACGTCTTAATTTTCTCCTTATTTACCACTCATAATAAAAGGATCCTAATCGTACCATATTACCCGATTAGTTGGTCAATCCTGAGCGTTGTTGTCATGTTATCAGAGAAATGGGCGGGGGCGGCGGGGAGGAAGGACTCTATTTAAGTTAGTACTCTGGGCAAAGTATCTCTCCTTGTGATTGCTCTCTCCATGTACAAGGATCGTACAGAATACATATTTGTTAAGGTAAAACATATAACCCCTACACTTTCTAACTGGTCTGATGAAAGGAAGACAACAAATATAAGGCAATGCATACGCTAAGATTCGGTATGACCATGCAGTGGCGAAGCTGTTCACTTTCATTCAGGTGACATTTTCTTTGACAGAGTGATATCATACCAGTACTCTCTGAAAGAAAGGGAAATACCTAGCTTGATACCAGACTGGGGATATGCAAAACATAGACACTCTTATACTTCTTTAGTCCCTTATATACGCACAAAGGAGGAGTGGATTTCGTTGATTTAGTATAGGAATTCAGCGCGAAGAGCCTCTTCATACGTTTGGGACACTTATTTACTTTAGAATGGATCACTGGACATGCACTCACACAGGGGAGACAGAAATCAGCAAGAGGAAAAGACGCATTGTCCCAAACTACAATAAACTCTAGGGAGCCACGGATCATTCACTTGGTACAATGACTATCAGTGCTTGATAGACTCGCGAGCTTGAGTATTCTCCAGGTCAGGAGGTTACAATCATGACCATGTGACAAGAAAAATCGTAAGACTTGCTTAACACTGAATTAACAATCCGGCCACCTAGTTGCATCTTAGGATTGTCTCTGCATAACAGTCAGACGGTGAGACCACTCAGTTCAGAGGCACACAATGGCGTAAGTAGGGTGTGGCAATTTTGGGCAGTGACGTAGCGGACTTAAATGGTGCCCGGGGTACGACACTTTATTAGCACACAGGGTACGACACTACAGTTTATTGGCGCCCCCCCCCCTTCCAGAAACAAGTATAGTACTATACTGAATAAAATTTGCTTTAATAGTAATATGTTTTCCACAAAATTTTGGTTGTCTAATGGCACCCTGGGCATTACAGACCCCCTTTGCTTCTCCCTCGCTACCCACTCAAAAAATGGTTCAAATGGCTCTGAGCGCTATGGGACTTAACATCTGTGGTCATCAGTCCCCTAGAACTTAGAACTACTTAAACCTAACCTAACTTAAACCTAACTAACCTAAGGACATCACACACATCCATGCCCCAGGCAGGATTCGAACCTGCGACAGTAGCGGTCGCGGGGACACCAGACTGAAGCGCCTAGAACCGCTCGGCCACGTCGGCCGGATTTAAATCGTCGTTCTCCCGAATCCAGTGTGAGAAAAGCTGAATGGAAAGAGTAAGAGCGAGCGACAAGAGAAAAAAGAAGAAGGGAATGATTGCGAGCCTTATGAGGGCATTCAAGTGGAAAGGAACCGGAGGTGCTTGAAATGGAATCTTCAGCTGATTCGGACTGGATTCTGTCAAGCAACAGTTCTGCAAGACCTACCTTTCCCTAGCTCAAAGGCGCTTATTTCATGTTTTCGGTTGCTAGAAACAATTAAATTTCCATTTTCTGGTCATGGCAAAAGGTGTCAGGAGGTTTCTCTTGGCTGTCAGTCAAATGCCAGAACTGAAAATCCCGTCCCAAATACACTGCCTCGCAAAAAAGTGGAGCACCGAGAAGACATGTTCGGATGTCAGTGTAACTTCTACACTTACTCATCACTGGTGGGTATGAAACTGGTCAGAGTTACAGTTCCCTATGAAAGAACAGCCATCAGTGTGCATTAGTGTACTTCATGTTTAATGTTGTCACCAGGCTCGGGAAGCTAGATGACAGGAGTGAAGAGCACAGTACTTGTATGCTGAGTGATGACCGTGAAGGACTCGGAGATGCCATGTACGTGTGTGAGACGACATTATCAGCAGCTGCCAGAGTTTTGAAAGGTGCCTCGTTGTGGGTCTTAATTTGGCGAGGTAGTCGAATCGTGTAATATCCAGATTTGTGGGGCATTCGGATGTGACAGTGGTCCATTGTTGAACTGCAATGGAATGCGACGGTAGGCTTACTCATCATCAAGGTTCATATGCACCTCATCTGACCACCACAAGGAAGGATCGCAGTATTGTGCACCAACCACATCGTAACACCTTCACAGCTGCTCCTGCCGACTGAGGACAAGTGACCAATTCCCTGCAACATTTTGTTTTGTCCTGCACCACTGGTCAGACGCTAGCAGCAGCCAGAATAGACTGCAGTTAAAAACAAAGCGCAAATTGATGTTTTTGGAGTGGTCCCGTAACTGGGAAGCATGGATTGCTCATCAATGTGTTCAGCAATGAATCACAGTCCTGCACTGTCTCAGATGACCATCATCGGTGTGTATGGTGGCAACAGGGTGAGAGATTTGGAGAGTAACAACGGTATTACTTCTGACGTCATGGCATGAACCATTGGGTATGACTTATGGTAACAGTTGGTACGAATGAGGAAATTCTGGCTGCAAAACAATACGTCACGACAATCATGTGTCCTCTAATGTTACCTCTCGTGCGATAGTATCCTGGTGCCAGTTTTCAACAGGATAATGCTCGTCAACACATGGCATGTGTCTCTATGAACTGTCTCTGAGATGATGAGGTACTCCTATGGCCAGCAAGATTCCGAGCTCTGTCCATGATAGAACATGAGTGGGACCATCTCGGATGTCAAATCCATCCCAGTGCCAGTATCCACGATGTTGTAATGGATGGGTGTGGATGGCCACTATGGCAGGTGATAGTCAGTGTCAGGAGGCTGTAGTTCACCACCCTTGGTTAGGTAGCAGTGGAGCTATGGGTAGAAGCCTTTTTGTATCAACATGGAAACATTTTATTAGTGGATATATTACTACAATCGTAACATCAGTCAGCAGTGGCAATGCTCTCCAGGACATCTTCTTGAGATGGCCAATGTTGAGGCACTGAGGGAAGCATGCTGACTATGGTCTCCCAGTTGGCTGTGTGACTTGCCCAGAGAAACAGTGATGCCTGCAACTCAGTGAGTACAATGGCACCAGGTGCATTTGGCAGCCTGGGCCACATGTACGCTGATTAGACACAACTTTACAGCCCAGGTCAGCACACACCATTAGGTGTGAAAGACAGCTCTCAGCAAAAGTGCCCACTCTTGCTGGCAGGCCTGGACAGCAACAGCATGCCCGCACAGGTGAAGGTAGCCCAAACAGTGACCGTTTATGGTAGGAGGCTAGCAGCGAATGGAAGTATGCCCAGAGGTGGCCCACTAGCTGGAAGACACTAAGTCCACACCATCAGACTCAGAGCCAGCGACAGGTCCACAGTTAGTGGAGGTCAAGCCTCATGGCAGAAGCTTGTATGTTCATGTCAACTTGTAGACTGGCATGGACCTCTCTTGGAAAGTTGTGGCTGACGGATTGCAAGCATTTATCTAAAAATGAGGGGTATTTATATGGGCTTGGTGCATAACTGTTTTGCCAAGGCAACAATTCCCAGCACATAGCCCCAACAGAACCTATGGCGTGCACATGAAGTAAGCAGGCCACAGTACCATATCGGCTCCATCTTTATGCTGAGTCGTCGCCATTACAATGCTGAACCTTGCCTGGTCTGGTGATGACCTATTGTCCAGCGTTCTTGTTGCATCACCAGGCCACCCCTGTCATAACAGCATCTGGTCAGCTCTGGTCTGACCACTTCCATGGCCTCTTGTTTTAGATGTGGCAGCATCATTATTTTATTCATTAATGCCAAAAAATAGTGGTGTCGCTACTATAGCACAGACCAGTTACAACAGTTGAGGGCCAGCTTGTCTCAGAAGATGATTCAATGGCTGTGTGATACCCTTCCTAACTGAATCAGTGCATGCATCTGAGCCTGATGGTTTGCGACATCATACTACCAAGTTGTTACTGTCATTTCACATAACCTCTGATCCCTCTGTAATTTCATTTAGTTTCCTCTTCTCCTTCGGAATGCTTCACTTTTTTTGTCAGGCAGTGTATATTCTGCAATTTTCTAGCAGTTCAGTGCAGTAATTATTGTCCTGACATTGACACTGAGCTACTTCAATTCACAGTGCAGTGTGACTTCGAGGAGGTTGCACCACATCAACGCAGTTCCCTGTGAGCAATTGTCTGTGGGCCTAAGTCTGCACTCTGTGCAGAAGTGTCCTCTGTCTCAAACAGGCACTCAGGGCAAACTTAGTACTTTGTACCTTTCGCCCTCCCTCCCCAGACTGCCGACATCTTCCCATTCTATGTTTATCCTTGTATATTCGTTTATTGAAATCTCCACGACTTTACAATGATCAAAGGTACACATTTAATTTATTTTTTGCCCAAATATTCTCTAAACGTGCCGTGTCCAGATAAAGTCACTCATTGATGATTTGATCCCATAGAGCTGTCAAGTACACAAAAGTTCCCTTATTCCCAGCCAGAACCCAGCCCCATATACTGTTCCTGTGTTGTTGCCTGGCTCATGGACCCCCCCCCCCCTTAACAATAAAATTACCCATCTCCAGCTGCAAAGCCTCGTTCTACAGTGACCTTCGCCATTCCACAGATCTCCCCAACCTAGTCCTGCAAAATGGTGTAAATCAGGCTCAAATCTCCTTGCTGTACTTCCTATCCGTCCATAAAATTCTCCTGCTCTGCAATCCCAAATTCCTGTATACCATCTCTCACACAAACTCTTGCCCTCCAGGAACTAAAGGAGCACGCATAATGCCACCTCCAAAAGCTCTCCAACCTGTTCACCTCCTACTCTCGCCTTGGACTACCATTATTCATCACCTCTACAACAGCCTCCAAACCTCTCTCACGTCCCCTTACAGCCAACAAAGTTTGACTCACAAACCTAATACATCTACCACATTCTCAGAAACTCCCTCCCACCACCATACAGAATTCAGAACCAAAACAGACTTGAATCAAAGTCACGAATCTTTCCTCCAAAAGCCTTAGTCCCACAGAAGTATCTGTCCTTTCCAAAGGCCTTACCTTTTGCCCCACTCCCAGATACAATCATGCTGGACTTGTTAAAAACCTTCTCTCCTCCTCCCAGTCTCTAGAATGGAAAAACATTTTTGCCACCATCCCTAACATTTATTGCCAATGTTGAATCCTACCTGCTCAGTTCACTCCCCTATTCAAGCTTGATCCACCACCGCTGTCCTCCTATCACCCCCATCAACGTTTCACAATTTATTAACCACAAATCTTGCCTCATCGCCATTCCCCTAATTCCTCAACATGAGAGCTAACCTTAAATATGCAAAAAGAACCGCAACCCACCACATAAAAACTGATCCCAAGCTCATAATCCTATGTGCCGATAAAGGCTCCACCATTGTGGTTTTGAAGCACAGAAATTACCTGGTGCAAGGACTCCACCATCTGACAGGTTCATTTACCTACAAACCCCATTGCAGAAATACAACAGGATCTCCAGCCTCTCTTCAAATTCTTAGGTCTATCCCAGAACCTCTTCCCTGAATCTATCTCTCTCCTAACCCCTACTGCCCCCTGAACTCCTATCTTCTACATGCTGCCCAAAGTCCATAAACCCAACTAACCAAATCTCACTGTGGCCATTTATGGTGCCCCAACTGAGAGAATCTTTTCTCTCATGGACCAACACCTTCAGCCTATTACCCCTAACCTACCCTCCTATATCAAAGACACCAACCATTTCCTCCACTGACTCGCTACAGTTCCTGTTCGTTTTACCACACAGCACCCTGTTCATCACTACTGATGCCACCTTGCTCTACACTTATATCCTTAATGTCCATGGCCTTGAACTGCTATTAGACACTACCTTTCCCAGTGCCCAACTGATCCCAAACCTACAACCTCCGCCCTAGTCACCATGATCATTTATATACTTTGAAGGCATCAGCTACAAACAAGTTGGTGGTACAGCAATGGGCACCTACATTGCATCATCCTTTACCACCTTGTTCATGTGTCATCTAGAGAAATCTTTCATAATCACCCAGAATACCGGACCCATTTCCTGGTTCAGATTCACTGAAGATATCTTAGTGATTTGGACCAAGGATGAGGGCACTCTATCCACATTCCTCCACAACCTCAAAATCTTCTCCCCCATATGCTTTAACTGGTCTGCCATAACCCATCAAACTCCTTCCTTGATGTTGAGCTCCACCACAAAGATGGGTACATAAATACCTCTGACCATATAAAACCTACCAACCACCAGCTATACCACCTCTTCAACAGCTGCCACCCATTCCATACCAAGAAGTCCCTTTTCTACAGCTGGGCCACCCATGGCTGTCACATCTGTATTGCTGAAAAGTCCCTCTGCAAATGTACCAAGGGTTTCACTGAAGCCTTCACATGCTGTAATTACCCTCCTAAGTGTGAAACTTCATTGTAGATGACCATCAGCAGTTTATTTTTATGCTCAGTGCTACCAGTTTTGATCAGTAGACCATCATCAAGCTAAAGCAAGGTATACCCCAGCTTGTCACTACAACATTTGAAGTGAACCACTTCAATGGAGGTAGAAAAACATTGTTTCTGTTAAAATAAACAGTGTCCAAAAGACAAAGATCTGTAGGAGACAGACACAACATGAAAATGTATGATCATCTTGCGTTTGTCTCCTACATATCTGCATCTTTTGGAGATTATTTATTGTAACAGAAGCTATTTTTTCTACCTACATCGAAATTGTTCACTTCAAACATTGTAATGACAAGTTGGTTACACTTTGCTTCAAATTGATAATGGTCATGTACAATGAAGTTTCACAATTATTTGACAGCCATAAAGCCCCAGCTCATCACTAATATATACCCTCCTAACTTTGTACTAAAACAGATCTCCCATGTCTTGTCGTTCCAGTCACCTACAATCTCCCACATCCCACTGTCCAGCCACAAAAGAGCACTCCCCTCATAAGTCAATACCACCCAGGACTGGAGCAAATGAATCACATTCTCCTCAAGGGTTTCCATTACTTCTCATCAAGCCCTGAAATGAGGAATATCCTGCACACTATTTTTCCCACCTTTTCTGACAGTGGTGTTCTGCTGCCCTCCAAACCTACGCAATATCCTTGTGCATCCCTACTCTGTCCCTGTTCCCAACCCCTTACCTCATGGTTCACGTGCCTGTACTAGACATAGATGCAAGACCTTTACCATACATCCTTCCATCACCACCTACTCCAGTCTAGTCACGAGCATCACCTATCCCATAAAAGATAGGACTACCTGTGAAAGCAATCATGGAATCTAAGTAAGCTGCAACCTCTGTGCTCCATTCTACATGGACATAAAAAGCAATAAGCTGTCTATCCACATAAATGGTCACTGACAACCTATGGCCATGCGACAACTGGACCACCCGGTTGTTGATGCTTCTCAACACAATATGCTCACAATGTGTTGCACTTCAATGGCTGCTTCACAGCCTACACCATCGGGATCCTTTAAAAAAACAAGCTTTTCAGAACTGCACTGGTGGGAACTCCCCCTGCAATATAACCTACACTCCCATAAACTACACCCCCCTCCCCTCTTCCCCACTGGCCTCAACCATCATTAGTCCCTGTCCTTCACTCACCTTTCCCCTTCTCTGATCCCACAGCAGCACTACACAGCCTTCTATTGTACCAACTAGTCTCTCTACCTCCCCACCTCCTCCACCCCCCTCTCTTTTTCTGTCTCCTCTACTTCTCTCTGTTTTCTTTCCTCTACCTCTCTCATATTCTACTACCTGCACCCCTCTCCAAACCTCATGACCACACCTAGCAGCCCTACCCTATCTCCACTACATTCTTACATGCTTCTACAAGCAGCACTATACCTTCCACCAGCCCTACTCTGGTGTTCCTGGCCCTTTCCACCCCCCCCCCCCCCCGACCTCCTCCTTACCCCCACGACCCAAACTGGTTATCCCATCAGGTGCACTTGCTCACAATCTGGCCTCAGTGGCCAGAAGCAGTGGTTACGTGTGTATGAATTGTGCCTCCATGAATGCGTGCATTTTTTCTATGTTAGAAGAAGACCTTTTGGCCATAACCTCATACATTTAACAGTCTTTTTATCACATTAGTCTGCGACACAGCATTTCCTCTATATGATGAGTAGAAATCTATTCTTTTCATAATAATGTAGAGACCACCAAAACTTATACATAAGCAACTGAAAGGAGAATACAGAGAAGAGATAATCATTAAAAATATTGACAGCTTTCATAAATCCAACTAGATGGATAATTCTACCAAAATTATCTACAAGTATTCAGGAAGTTCATGTTGCTCTGAATAAATGAAGTGAGATAGATACATATGGGGAGAATCTGCTGTTATGTAATGAAGCTGACAAGAACATTGTAATATTATGTGAAGCTGAAAACTGCAAAATACTTTGTGTGTCAATATATGTTGTTGGAACTTTCAAGTATTGCACAAAGTTTTTTGTTAGCTATTTACTGTCCTTGGGCTTGTTAACAGACATTATATTCCAGTGGTTTCTTGAAAGTACTGCTGCAACCAGTCATCTTTTGTTTTGTTCTTTAATTTTTTTATTATTCCATCACTAATTTTGAACTGCCTAGAGATTCGTAATCAGATGGTATATATTTATTAATTGCCTGCAGCAGTGTTGGAGTCATGTAGCCATGGTAAGCTACATGACTTCCACACTGCTGCAGACAATTAATAAACATGTACCATCTGATGAACCACTAAGCAGTTCAAAACCAATAACAGAATAATAATAAAAATTGAAGAACAAAACAAAAGGTAACTGGTTGCAGTAGTTCCAAGAAACCTTCATTCATCACAGTCGCAGTGTTCCTTATCCACAATGGTAAAAGTTTTTTTCTTTGTTGAACAATAAGAAAAGTTCACCTTATCGGCATTTATTTTCAACAGTTGTTAAGATATGTGATAATCAATGTCTGGAATTATCTCCAACCACAATGTTTTCAGAGTTTGAAGAAAGCATAATGAAAATTGGAAGTGAACTCTGGACTTACGTAAGAATCTAAGGTTATAAATGTCATCCAACATAGAACTGGTGGCAAAAGATGCAAATGCTGGGACCTTCACATAACTGCTATTCTAGAAATGAATAAATCAGTAAGTTTCTGTCTTATATATTTGATCTGCCAGTGTCGGATTCCAATATGATTCGTTGAGGACTTAATGTCAGTGATGCCTGTGTGTGAAAAACTACAAAAATTCTGTGACTACTTAGTAGATACTTATACAAACAAAATCACACTCTTTCCTCCATCCATGTGGGCAGAACTAACATATAAGTTGCAATAGACGAAACTACAAATGCTTGTGAAAGTTTCCACAGCAAGTCAGTTCTACTCCTGCAGCCCAGATTATGTATATAGATTTCTTGAGATACCACAGCAGATTCAACTTAACACTAAAACTGCAATCAATTCCTCAAAAAAAAAGATAGGAAAGATCTTGTCCTGATTTAAAATTCAGAAGGCAACAGGTAACAAATTTCAAAGATGTAAAAATTGCAAGATGCAATATGCAAAACTAGTTTCCTATAAAGTAAACCCAGAGATAGTCCACTTCCTCATATTGCACCCTGGATAACACTGAACAAAATGGTACAAAAATCACTTATTCATTTTTAAGCAATAGCAGAATAAACATATTAGTTTTTGCTTGTTTGCTATGACAGAAAAATGTTTTACAGCCTTGACTAGAAATATGTATATCTGCTTGGACCAGAAGGACTGGGTTCCTTCTCTGACTGTGGGAGTGTTGGGCACTGTGCCTCAGGCAGACCTTCAAGGGTCCAGGAGGCATGGGTCCTATGCCCAGGCATTTTGATCCATCTGCCTGGCCATTCCCCCCCCCCCCCCCCCCCTTGCTCCCCCACCCTCATGACCCCCCCCCCACCCCCCACCCCCCAAATCAGGGCAGCACACCTGTAAATACTTCACAATGTCCTACTAATCATGCAGTTCAGTTCACTTTCACCAACAATGTACTTTCATTCTCAATCGACTTGCCTTTGCAGTGAGTGTAAGCATTCGTCATTTGTCTGAACCTGGGACGAGGCAGTTAGTGCAGAAGTACTGCGTGTTTTGTGACTGTCTATTAGCATGGATGCAGACTTTCTCTGCTACTGTTCAATTTGTACATTATGGGAGCAATGGCGGGAAGTACTATTGTAATTTAGTACACTTTTCCTAAATAACACAAACCCTGTCTCTATGTTGCCAAGCATAATCCTCTTACTACAATTTAGTTCTCTTCCTACAATTTAGTTTAGTTTCCAAATAAAGTACTCTATGGGAAGATAGTCCTGTTTACAGGAAAAGCTAATCAACAGAGTTACCCTTTTTAATAGGATTTCACTGTGTATTGTGTCTAATGGGTAAGTAAATCAGACTATTCACTTCGTTTCCGAAAATCTTAGCCAGTTGTTAGATAGAAACACAGTATGAATAATATTATATTGAAGCTAGGACAACTCAGTTCCAAGTTCATTTAGTACTTTAAAACATGTACTAATGGTCGTCAGCCTATCCGGGCAATGAAACAGTGAAGTATTGGATAGGAGAAGTACGAATTTTGCATACTTTCTTGCTACTGTTTAATTTGGTTCTTCAAATAAATATTACTCTACTTAAATAATGTTGGACTACACCCTTATACATTATGTTTTTAAAAGAGAAAAAGCCCAGTAGATAACTTCAAGAAAGCTAAAAAAATTTGGCCAGGGCAGACCTTTAGAAAAGCACTTTCCATAATCAACAAACTTAAATATTAAAATACTTAGATACTAAGCACACATTTTTTATACTGAACATTTCACTTCAACAAAACCCCTATCTTACTGGAATTTACTTTCAAAAGCTATTACTCTTTAAACTAATTCTGTATAGTCATTTGACAGCTTCTATTAAAACGGCTTCACTCTGGCTGAATTTTATGTAAGCAAACTTTTACTTGGCTTCACTCTGACTGAATTTTATGCCAGCAAACTATTAGTATAACACTTAGCTGTAGTCAAGAAGACTTTTTTTATTATTTGCACAAAAAACAATTTAAATGGTGCCTCTTTATATTAACTTGGCACTTCATAAGCCTGTAAAACAGGATACTTCGATTAATCAAACACCAGGAAAGAACCCTATATAGATGTATGATTAGGATGAAATAACAGGGTGAATCAGTTTCTTTAAAGTTCAATAATGATTACTAAAACAGAGTTTAAATTAGTGGTTCACGCTGTACAAAAATAAAAATACAAAAAAAATCTTATCTGGTGGCTGTAGGCTTGGATGTGGCGAACAATTGTGACGGCCACACTGCCCATAGCCTCTCTTCTTGGCATCGTTCAATATTACATACATTAGCCCAACAATGCACAGCTAGGCCATAAACCATTTGCAGTCTTCATCTGAGGCACTTTTGTGCAAATTTGCAGGCAAAGCTTCTCCTGCTCCACAAAGGTGTTGCCTCAATCACTGCTGCCTGCAGACTGTATGACTTACTTCCCGCACTTGCTCCAGGTAGTGCACCAATTCGCCCTTGCCACCTTTTCCACTCCCCAGAGCCACTTTCATTTCAAACAAAAGCACACACCTATTTCTTACATAGTTCCTAAACACTACCATTTCTTAAACTGACATTTTTACATCAACATGAACAATTTATACACATGAATATTTTTAAATACAAAATGTCATCAGAAAATTGTTTAACATAATAAACAATTTACATAGTATTTTACATACATTACTCACATACAGTGCAAAGAACTTCAAACTCCAGTGTAGCACACTTTACTTTACATCCACAGAAAATATAGTACCAATATGCAAAAATTTTAAAGCAAAAAAATTATAAAAATTCAAATAAATTCAGTACACAACCAAAAAACTCGACAATGCATCTTCATGGGAAGAGCCAGACACAGGTTTGATTTGGGGCTTGAATGTATGCATGAAGCGCTCCATGTCCATGTTAGTAGCAATGTGAGTAGTATTCAGAAGCTGGATAGCATTGTGAATGCAAAGTCTTCAAACACCTGTAGCACAAATTGCCTACCACTATTGGACACGAGGGTCCCGGGGGGTCCCTCAATGGCAAAAATAACCAACAACATACAAACAATGATAGTTAACAACGTGAAGGACCTATAGGAAATCAGATGATACATTGAACACCAGGAAGCACATGCTACCCCAAAATGGACCCACAAAAACAATGTGTACCCTGTCCCAAGGGTGCTCCAGGACCAGCCAAGGAGAAAACTGGCATGATGGTGCAGCCTGGTTCTGTGCATAGGCCCTGCAAGCCTGCACCAGATGTTTGATTCACAATCGATCACGGGTCAGTACACATCAAGCATACACCTTCGTATGAGTTATACCCCAGTGTGATGCAGGTAGCAACTGGAGTATATGAGGATGCAGCACTGAGGATACAACCACTTGACCTGGTTGCTTCTCTGTACCAAGTCTGAAGACTCCTTGATCACATAGGGGAAAAAAATGTACACAACGCTGGAACAACACTGGAAGAGACAAGTCTGGCCGTCCCAACTGTGCAATGATTTTCTGGTAAAGTGGGTCAGTGGCTGTGGTGGTTGTGACCTCTCATGCTGTCAACAGATATTGCAACTGGATTTGCGTCAAGGTATTTTCCAATGCTGCACTCTAGAGCCACCTGCCAATCAGACTCTGGATCAGCCCCACTGGTAGCCATGATAGCACATTAGCTTTGGTATGCCGGACAGTGGAACAGTAATGAATGTCATAGCAGTATTTTCTGAGAAATAGGGCTCACTTCAGCACTCAGTAAGCAGTCTTAGCAGGCATCTTGGGATGAAGGGACAAATAAGGGAACCAGTAGCTTGTGGTTGGTGATGAGCTAACACCTACTTTTCCACCAGTGAACAACTTTGCTGTGTTATGGAAAGGGTCTTTGATGCATAAGCAATGCACTGTTTGGCCCCCATTAAGCTTCTAATGAGACAGAACTGCACCAATGCCATACTGGCACACAATCAAGGCCAAGGTTAAATGTTTACACAGCATAAAAGAATCCAGACAGGGAGCATAGCACAAACACTGCTTGAAAGACTGAAAATCCCGTTGAAAATCTGTAGACCACACTGAAGTTAAAGCCCTTACAAAATCTTACCCAAAAAGTTCTGAATTTCCTTCAGGTTCTTTGGCACCAGCAGGTTAACAATGGCTTTGATGCAGTCATCTGTAGAGATGAGACCATCTTTGCTAAGCACTGTCCCAAAAAATGGACATTTCAAAAGAAAAAAACTGCACTTTCCTAGCTTGCAACAAAGGCCATTCTCCAGGAAGCAATGGAAAACCAACTGAAAGTTTCATAAATGCTCCTCTTGTGTAGGCCGTGTTACGCAGAAGTCATCAAGGTAATTGACACAACAGAGAATGTCCTGAAATCAACTGCTCCATATACCACTGCTGTTGATAAAATCCCGGCAAAGAAGAGATTGCAAAACACAAGCGATTCAACTGGTAAAGCTCAATAGAGATGTTGAGCACCGAGAAAATCTGAGAAACTATGTCCAATGGCAACAGCATGTAAGCATCATGCAGTTTGATGCATGAAAAATACTGGCCACCTGGCAACTTTGCCAGTAACTCTGCTAGCTACAGAATTGGTTACAAATCCATGACACATTGTGCACTGCAAAGGTGGAGGCACCATCAGGCTTCTAAATCACCACCAAAGGGCTTGATGAAACAAAAGAAACAACACCTTGGCCATGCCAATGTTGTAACTCAGGCTTTACATTGTTGTGCGTGGAGTAGGGAATGGGATAGGGCAACAAAATTTAGGTACTGTCAATATCTTAACAGAAACATGTGCATCAAAATTTTTTGCCCAGGCATGAGTAAACACTTCTGTCAGCAAGTCTTCCCATACTACGTGTCACGTGTGCCCTCTGTGACAGATTTCCACCCTGTTCTGCACTACCCACACCACCTCATCTGCTTCCACTGTGATATCCACTGGTGGGAATACTAAATCTGCCCCCCCCCCCCCCCCAATAAAAGCAACATTAGGCCAAAAATGGCCAGGCCTGTGCCACAACCTCCAGTGCATAAACCAGCAAGGGTGCCGGAGAATTCTGCAGTGGACCAGCCACTGAGGGAGGCATCACCAACACCGCTGGTTCTGCCAGAAGAGCAAATAGGCACAGAGGCTGAGGCAACAGAGGATCCACTGGTGGTAGTGTAGGTGGTGCCAACTCCAATGGGAAGAGGGGGAGGAGGCACAGGGTGAGGAGGGCAGATTAAAATCCATGGCCTCTACATCAGCAGGAGCAGCCACTAATCCCCAGGGATCTGAGGCTGCTGGAAATGACAGGAAGGTGAAGGGGGCAGAAACAGGAAGGCACACTACTCCAATTGTAAGCCTGCCTGTGGAACAACACCATGATCAACTCTACTGCATGGCTAACCATACCATAATGGTGTGTCCCAGTAGCGTACATGTGCAATTGATTTGCATGATGGGTCAGCTACTTGCTAGCAACATCCATCACATATAACTGTCAATCTTTCTATACCACCACCACACCAGGGACCATTACTGCCGCTGGCCAATGGAACAGGACCAAACTGCAACCCCAGGAGGAAAAAGGGTGAGCCACAGTGGTCTGGGGCACTGTGACTCACAGTGCAATAAATCCAGGAAACGACACAGCGGGCATCCATGCAAACATTCTGCCAGAGTGCACCTGCTGACTGGTGTCATCTGGTATGTAGCCAAAGAACTCGACAATGCATCATCATAGGAAGAGGCAGATATTGAATTCATTTGGGGCTTGAATGTACATAACAAAGTGCTCCACCTCCGAGTTAGAAGTTGAGTGCAACGAAATGGTATTCAAATGCTAGATACCATGGTGAACGCAAAAGTCTACAAATAATCGCAACACAAATTGCCAAGTGTTATTAAAAAGGAAGGTCCTTGGGGCCTCCTGATGGCAAAAATAATTGACAATGTGTGAATAGTGGTAGTCAGTGACATAGAGGACAGCTTGACTACTTATAGGAAATACGACGACAAATTGACCACCAACAACAACATGCTGCCCAAGACTGGACCCACAAAATTGACATGCACCTTGTCCCAAGGGTGCTCAAGGACCAGCCAAGGAGAGAACTGGCATGTCAGAGCAGCCTCATTCTGCGCACAGAACCAGCCAGCCCACACCAGATGTTCAATGTTACGATCAATTTCTGGCCAGTAGATTTCACATTGAGCAAACACTTTTGTGTGACTCATACGCAGTGCGATGCATGCAGCAACTAGACTATGATAGGACACAACATGGGGGAGGGGAGGGACCACTTGATAGCACTGCTCCTTTGTTGCAAATGTGAAGACTCCTTGGACAATGGTGACATGATCACATAGGAGGAAAAAATGTCTATTGCAAAAGTTCTGCACCCAAAGATGCACTGCAGCCAATCCATCTGTACACCAAAATGATTTTCCAGGAATGTGAGTTAGCTACCATAGCAGTCATAAATTCTTCTGCTATCAATGGGATTTGCTGCAAGGTGTCATCAGACACAAACATGAGGGCTTCCTGCAGACTGAACTCTGGATCAGGGCCCCACTGGTAGCTGTGATAGTGCATGAGCATTGGCATGCTGGGTGGTGGAACAGTAACGAATATCATAGCAATAGCTACTGAGAAAGCGGGCGCATCTCAGCACTTGGTAACAGTCCTTTCTGGCAGCTTGGGACAAGGACCAAATAATGAAACCAGCTGATTGTGGTTGGTGATGTGAAGGAAAAAATGATTCAAATGGTTCTGAGCACTATGGGACTTAACTTCTGAGGTCATCAGTCCCCTAGAACTTAGAACTACTTAAACCTAACTAACCTAAGGACATCACACACATCCATGCCCGAGGCAGGATTCGAACCTGCGACCGTAGCGGTCTCGCGGTTCCAGACTGTAGCGCCTAGAACCGCATGGCCACTCCGGCCGGCTGATGTGAAGGAACCTCGCACCATACAGGAAAACATGAAACTTTTTAACTTCATAAACAATACATGGCGTCACCTTTTCCCCCTGTAAATAATTATACTGTGCAGAGGAAAGCTTCTTTGCTGCATAAGTGATGAGGTATTTGGGCCATCCGAATTCTGATGAGACAGGAACACATCAGTCGTATATTGGGATGCGTAAGCGATGAGGCACTTGGGCCATCCAAATTCTGATGAGACAGGAACACACCAATCATATATTCGGATAGGTTACAGGCCAGGGTTAAAGGTTTAACTGGTGTAAAAGAGCCAGACCGGGAGCAGTGCACAAGCACTGCTTGAGAGATTGAAAAGTCCATTGACAGTCTGCAAACCCAGTTAAAAGGATAGCAGATGTGCACAGCCCGCAGAATAAACTAAGCATAATATGAAATCTTATCCAAAAAAGGCTGGAGCTCCTTCAGGTTCTTGGGCACCAGCAGGGACACAACAGGGAATGTCCTGAATCAACTGCTCCAAACACCATTGACAAATTCTTGGCACAGACGAGATTTCAAAAGGCAAGTAATGAAACTGGTTAAGCCTGAAGGAGGTGTTGAGGGCCAAAATACTCCAAGAAACTACATCCAACAACGACTGCAGATAGGCATCGCACAAGTCACTGCATGAAAACTACTGATCCCCAGAATGTTACCAAGAACTCCGCCACCCACAGAATTGGTTACGAGTCTGTGACACATTAAGCATTCTTTGTCATACCACCACAGGTAATGCTCACTGACTCAATGAAATAGGAAAATGACTCCTAAAAAAAAAAAAAAAAAAAAAAAAACGCCTCATAATTTTCTGCCCGGCCCAAGACATTTCGAAGAAGTGAGCTGTATGACCACAGTAAGGAGCTGAAATCATGAAACCACGAAAAGGAAAAGACTGAGACAATAAGTGCACTTTGTCACCTATCTGTAAACCAAAAACAGAAAAAACCTCTGCCAAAAAATATTTTGTGCATTTGTTGAATTGACAACTAACAACATAAGATGCTGTCCCACATTTTTATAGCATATGAAGATGGAGAATTGCCCCCTCAAAGGAATGCACTGTTTACTATATGACACAACCTGACATAGCAATCATTGTAACTTCAGGTGCCGCAAGAGCCTGTATGTATCTAATTTAGTAAGGCTGACCATAGCTCCCATGTCACCCATCCACAAACAACATCACCCAAACACACCGAGGAGACACGTTTGAGGCACTGGTGCTGACCCAAGATTCCAATGAAAACTCGGATGAGTCCAATGACACATGCAGCTCAGCAACTGTCACAAGCAGTTCTCAAATGACCTCTCTGATGGCATAATCCACACAAGGCCTCCACATGCCAAACATACAACAGATTACAGTTGGGGAAGAACTGCTGGTTTGCCCAATAAGAGAAAGAGGAAGCAGAGAAGGTGACCCACTGAGCTTGTCATGAGTGGAGGTGGGCAAAGCCACAACACCATTGCACCAGAATTGTCAACAATGTCAATGCAAGGCAGGAGGCAAGGCCACTTGGAATATCCTGTGGGCCCACCTAATCACGCCACCAGCCAATCACAAGAAAGGATCTCCCTTGCCACCACCATCGACTCATGTGGTTTCACAATCTGGGAAATTTTGGCTAAAGAATGGTCAGACAAGAGAAAGTGGTAGCACAGTTTGGACACTCAAAATGTCACTTATATGGGAGACCATGCAAATCAGCATTCTGAGCTGCATACAACTGCACAGGGCATTTGTGTGCCAGTTTCACTGCATCTGTGTTGCCACTACATGGGCCCCTCATGTCTAAAATACAGTGTCAGCAACTAACAGAGCTCATCAACAGGCAGTTCCTCAGGTTCAATGGAGGACTTCAAATTTTGGACAGCTTAGTACAAGTCTCCACTGCTGTACTATAGCAACGCAGTCCTACCAACTGGATCAACAATACACTTTACTTGGCAGTGCAGCAAGAACTGGCATAATAACACAACACTTTCACCTTTCCATAGATTCCTCAAAACAAGCAAATGGTGTTGGGGTCAGGAAAGAAAATTGCACAGAAGGCTCATGGTCTGCCGCCAACAGGGCAAGGGCACTAAGCAAATTTGTATTCTAGTTTATCAGCACCTACAGCTGCTCCTGCTGCTGCTGCTGCTGCTCCTTCTGCACCACCTATTCCCGCCAGCATTGCAGAAATCCTGGATCCATAGTGGTCTAAAAATTAACGCTATGAAAAGGGGGGATAAAAGAGAGATAACATGTGCTTAAGAAGACCTTAGTGTCTGCATAGGCATGACAATGCCGCTAAACAACTCTTTCAGTATGGGTACTTCACATATGGATGGTGGCAAGACAATAACCAGGGAACAGAACCCTGTAACAGGAAAGAAATCTCGTCAGGAGGCTCAATCTACGGGAAAGCAGAGAAGTCTGAAATCACATGAATAAACTCAGCAAGTATCTGATGTGCATGGCTGACAAATGAGCACTTGGTGATAACACTCAGCACAAAGTGCAAGGGGTGGTCCACAGTGACTGAATTCAGCATTAGCTCTGATCCACCAAGGTAACTGCCACCCACAGGTAAACACTTCTGTCAGCAGGTCTGCCCATATGACACATCCTCCATCGCAGGTCTGCGCTATTCTGTTGCATTACCCATGCCAGGTCATCTGCCTCCATCATGATGTCTGCTGGTGGGGATACTAAATAAGGAAATTATGTAAAATGACATGGCTGAGTTCTGGCCCTTATATATTAACATGGTTAAGGAAAACCTTGATTAGAATGTAAACAATGTCATTAGAATAGACAACCACATACATTATTCGGGGTGGTCCATTGATCGTGACCAGCACAAATATCTCATGAAATAAGTGTCAAACGAAAAAACTACAAAGAACAAAACTTGTCTAGCTTCAAGGGGGAAACCAGTTGGCGATATGGTTGGCCAGCTAGATGGCACTGCCATAGGTCAAACAGATATCAATTGCGTTTTTTTAAATAGGAACTCCCATTTTTTATTACTTATTCGTGTAGTACATAAAGAAATATGAATGTTTTAGTTGCACCACTTTTTTCGCTTTGTGATAGATGGCGCTGTAATAGTCACAAATGTGTAAGTACATGGTATCACGTAACATTCCGCCAGTGTGGATGGTATTTGCTTCGTGATACATTACCCGTGTTAAAATGGACCATTTAACAACTGCGGGAAAGGTCGACATTGTGTTGATGTATGGCTATTGTGATCAAAATGCCCAACGGGCGTGTGCTATGTATGCTGCTCAGTATCCTGGACGACATCATCCAAGTGTCTGGACCGTTCGTTGGATAGTTATGTTATTTAAGGAAACAGGAAACGTTCAGCCACATGTGAAATGACAACCACGACCTGCAACAAATGATGATGCCCAAGTAGGTGTTTTAGATGCTGTCGTGGCTAATCCGCACATCAGTAGCAGACAAATAGCACGAGAATCGGGAATCTCAAAAACATCGGTGTTGAGAATGCTACATCAACATTGACTGCACCCGTACCATATTTCTATGCACCAGGAATTGCATGGTGACAACTTTGAACATCATGTACAGTTCTGCCACTGGGCACAAGAGAAATTATGGGACAGTGACAGATTTTTTGTACACGTTCTATTTAATGACGAAGCATCATTCACGAACAGCAGTAATGTAAACTGGCATAATATGCATTATTGGGCAACAGAAAATCCATGATGGCTGTGACAAGTGGAACATCAGCGACCTTGATGGGCTAATGTATGGTGCAGCATTATGGGAGGATGGATAATTTGCCCCCATTTTATCGATGGCAATCTAAATGGTGCAATGTATGTTGATTTCCTACATAATGTTCTACCGATGTTACTACAAGATGTTTCACTGCATGACAGGATGGTGATGTACTTCCAACATGATGGATGTCCGGCACATAGCTCCCGTGCTGTTGAAGCGGTATTGAATAGCATATTTCATGACACATGGATTGGTCGTCGAAGCACCATACCATGGTCCACACGTTCACCGGAACTGACGTCCCCGGATTTCTTTGTGCGAACATCACGGAAGATGAACTACTTGCTGTTGAGAGGAATGTCATTACACATATTGCCAAATGCATTGAGGTTGACGGACATCATTTTGAGCATTTATTGCATTAATGTGGTATTTACAGGTAATCACGCTGTAACAGTATGCGTTCTCAGAAATGATAAGTTCACAAAGGTACATGTATCACAATGGAACAACAGAAATAAAACGTTCAAACGTACCTACATTCTGTATTTTAATTTTAAAAAACCTACCTGCTACAAACTGTTCGTCTAAAATCGTGAGCCATATGTTTGTGACTATTACAGCGCCATCTATCGCAAAGCGAAAAAAGTGGTCCAACTAAAACATTCATATTTCTTTACGTACTACATTAACATGTAATAAAAATGGGTGTTCCTATTTTAAAAAATGCAATTGATATCTGTTTGACCTACGGCAGCACCGTCTAGTGGGCCAACCATAGTGCCATCTGGTTTCCCCCTTCAAGCTAGACGAGTTTTGTTCTTTGTAGTTTTTTCGTTTGATAATTATTTCGTGAGGTATTTGGCCTAGTCACTATCAATGGACCACCCTGTATAATTTTCACTGAACAATAAATGCTATGTTAGCAAAAAGTTAGCATTTCAAATGAGGTATTGATATCACAAATTTCTTGTGTGGTCTTACGTACACAAACATACCAAACTGCAGCAGAACACAGATCTCTGT
Source organism: Schistocerca cancellata (assembly GCF_023864275.1). Classification (NCBI taxonomy): domain Eukaryota; kingdom Metazoa; phylum Arthropoda; class Insecta; order Orthoptera; family Acrididae; genus Schistocerca; species Schistocerca cancellata. The sequence goes on along the minus strand of NC_064632.1, from coordinate 401,449,801 downwards.
ATGTGCAAAAATTGTGTTGGCTCACAAAGTGATAATTTTCAATACCTAATTTCAAAGGACATAGCATTTCAGTTAACAGGAAGCAACAAAACTTTGTACTTCTTCAATTTGTTTGCAAGCATATCAACAAAATGTGTTTAAATGCTTGTCTTGTTAGTAACACTACTTTCTAGAAGGAGAAGATAAGAACAATTACATGTAGAATTCCATACAACCACTGTTTTAAAATGTTTCTGGGAAGTCAATGCTAAAAATAAAAGTAACACATCTCAGTATACATATTTCACCCTTGGAATCACAGTTCATTTACAGGAAATGAGCACTGATAGAAAATTCATTTTTTTATTTTTCTTCTAGATAACAAGAAACAAAAGTTATCTCCTGGTTTCAGCAAAAAGAGAATAAGTTTAAATCTGACTTTGATGATGACAAGTTGGAGGAGGACAGTTCAACTTACACCACTTTTTTCCATACGAAAGATCTTCTAATAATGATGACAGGGGATTAATGTTTTGTCTGTATGCAGTGGCGTAAGTGCCTTTTGAGAAAGCTGTAGCATAATATAAACAATTTATCAAATAGAATGAGGCATCTATGAAGGATGCTGAAAAGTAAAGCCTCTGAATTTTTTATATGAAAACTCTTTGGACTTTTTAAATAAAACAAACTTTATTAACATTCTACATCTTTATTTTTCATGTCTACATATTTATTTTTCATCATAGTCACCCTGCTGACAAACACTTTTCTTCAAATGAGAGACCAGTTTGTTGATACCATCACTGTAGATTTTTTCTTAAGGGAACCACAATCTTACCTCTGCTTGCACTGTTTCATCATTATCAAAGTGAAGTCCTTGATGGTGTTTCTTGTTGTTGTTGTTGTTGTGGTCTTCAGTCCAGAGACTGGTTTGATGCAGCTCTCCATGCTACTCTATCCTGTGCAAGCTTTTTCATCTCCCAGTACCTACTGCAACCTACATCCTTCTGAATCTGTTTAGTGTATTCATCTCTTGGTCTCCCTCTACAATTTTTACCCTCCACATTGCCCTCCAATACTAAATTGGTGATACCTTGATGCCTCAGAATATGCCCTACCAGCTGATCCCTTCTTCTAGTCAAGTTGTGCCACAAATTTCTCTTCTCTCCAATTCTATTCAATACCTCCTCATTAGTTATGTGATCTACCCATCAACTCTTCAGCATTCTTCTGTAGCACCACATTTCGAAAGCTTCTATTCTCTTCTTGTCTAAACTATTTATCGTCCGTGTTTCACTTCCATACATGGCTACACTCCACACAAATACTTTCAGAAACGACTTCCTGACACTTAAATCTATACTCGATGTTAACAAATTTCTCTTCTTCAGAAACGCTTTCCTTGCCATTGCCAGTCTACATTTTATATCCTCTCTACTTCGACCATCATCAGTTATTTTGCTTCCCAAATAGCAAAACTCCTTTACTACGGTAAGTGTCTCATTTCCTAATCTAATTCCGGCAGCATCACCCGATTTAATTCGACTACTTTCCATTATCCTCATTTTGCTTCTGTTGATGTTCATCTTATATCCTCCTTTAAAGACACTGTCCATTCCATTCAACTGCTCTTCCAGGTCCTTTGCTGTCTCTGACAGAATTACAATGTGTGTTTGAAACAGAGGAAAATTAGATGGGGCCAAGTCAGTACTGTACAGAGGAGGATCAATTAGAGTGAACCCATGGGATCGAGTTGTTGCAGATGTCCGTAGGCATGTGTTTCTACATCTACATCTACATTTATACTCCGCTAGCCACCAAGCGGTGTGTGGCGGAGGGGAGGGCACAATTCGCGCCAAAGTCATATTTCTCCCCCTTCAGTTGCACTCGCGAATCGCGCGAGGGGAAAACGACTGAACAACTCAGTACAAGCTCTTATTTCCCTTATCTTTGAATGGTGATCATTGCGTGATTTGAAAGTTGGTGGTAATAATATAGGCTCTACATCCTCGGTGAAGATCTGATTTCGGAATTTAGTGAATTTCTACAAGATTTTGGTCTGGCATTGTCATGCTGAGGGACAGGGTTATACTTATGTTACACACCACCATGTTATATGCTACTTTTCAGAGCCTTCCAGTGGCAGGAGGTTGCAACTTGCGTCATCGAAGTGGGAAAGTGAACCGAGTAATAGGTACGACATGTAGTACCTCAACCAATATTGAGAACAGAATAAAAAATTCACAGGCATTACCTATTGGCCCTGATAACATAATGAAATGATTTAGCAAACACAAATGTAGAAAGCAGCAATGTGTGACTCAACGCAAACACAGTGTTGCTTAACTGCAACAAAGTACAGTGCACAACTAAGATGCAGTTCTCACAAAACTCACATATTCCTATAACATGATGATCAAATAAACAGTAGAGTCATTAGTAAAGTCAAACATATACAATTCTTAAGCCTGAAGATAGAAGAAAAGTTATATTGCGAGTATCATATTCGACTACGTACAGAACCCAAGAGCTGCTACCATAATTATAAATACAGGGAGTTCGACTAATATAGGTTTAAACAATAGGGAGAGAGTAGAGGACAATGGAACAAGCAGATATTCCTAATAAAAGGTCTGAAAATCAGTTGTTTCCCTAATGCATGGTATTATGACTGAGTACAAGAACATCTAACAACAGAGTTCCTGATTGTACAAGCTGCAGATATGCACTTGAGGACAAGCAGTTTACACAAAGTGTTCCACATAGCAACAGTCCACGTGAAAGCAGCCTTTAGCATGTCTCCTCATCAATTCCTGTACACATTCAAAAATCCCAGGCATGTTTTGAATGCACTGACAACCATCCACTAAGCATTCACAGAGTTCATCGACATTACATGTAAATGAGAGGCTTTTGTAGCACACGTGCACCCATGTGAGAGGTCACAACAATCATATCATTCAGCCTAAGGAAAACAGAGAAATGGGATACCTGGATAATTCAAAATCCAAATGTAGATTCTGACTATCAGAGGACGGATGAATCAGAGGACGGATGAATCAGATGACAGTAATCACGGGAGCATAGCAAGCATAATAAACATCCTGAGACATTCAGTAAACAATTTTTGCCCAGACACATAATTTTTGCAGCAACTCTTACGCAACCAGTGGTGCCCCGAGGTAAATAACTAAAGGGGGAGAGGTCCATATGATTTTCAGCTTTTCAGAAGCTGAATTAATAATATAATCCCAATATGACAGCACTACTGAAAAGACGGATTCCAGCCATTACATTCAAATGCATTTCATATTAGCATTCAGCAGAGGGAGATGCTGTTTTCTGAGGAAGAGCGTATTTGGCATCTTATCAGGATAGCGAATAACTCCAGCAGTCAGCTACACTATTCATCTTACCCACCACAGGAGGGAAATGCTGACTCCCTAGCCAGGTTGGCAATACAGGACTATTTTTCCTCCAGAGCAGGAACTCTAGCGTGTCACTGCTGAGGTGATGAAAGCAGAAAATGTAGCATGTGGACCCTCTTCAGAAGCATCTCCTGGTCGCAATCTGTCAGTAACCATTTATCAAAAGATTGGCAGCCGTTGCAGTTGCAACACATTTGGACATCATTACCTTGAAACCAGACATGCCCAGTAGACACACTTGTAGAATCTGATAGTATTTTTAAATAACACATTCCAGGATCATGATCACACTGATAACACACTCTCATTTTTGGAGCTGCAAGTGGTGCATCGTTGAGGCCACAATGCAATGATGGTAAGCATCATGCTGACGCATTACTGTTCTCATTTCCTGGTCTCTCTCATGGCTCACTGATTATGTGCATATATCTTCCCTTGACAGGTTCCCTTTACATACTACATGTATAGCTCTCAAAATGCTAGACACTCACCTTATTGTTTGCTTCTGTGGTTCTTATACCAGTTTTCTGTGGAGAGGATGCTAAAGCCATCTGTTGTCCAGAACTGGATCATTCTCAATTTGTGAACCATCTCATTTTGTTCTTGAGAGCAATATACTGAACTTCTACATCTACATCTACATCTACATCCACACTCCGCAAGCCACTTGATGGTGTGTGTGTGTGTGTGTGGGGGGGGGGGGGGGGGGGGGGGGGGGGGGGTACCCTGAGTACCTCTATCGGTTCTCCCTTCTATTCCAGTCTCGTATTGTTCGTGGAAAGAAGGATTGTCGGTATGCTTCTGTGTGGGCTCTAATCTCTCTGATTTTATCCTCATGGTCTCTTCGCGAGATATACGTAGGAGGGAGCAATATGCTGCTTGACTCCTCGGTGAAGGTATGTTCTCAAAACTTTAACAAAAGCCCATACCGAGCTACTGAGCATCTCTCCTGCAGAGTCTTCCACTGGAGTTTATCTATCATCTCCGTAACGCTTTCGCGATTACTAAATGATCCTGTAACGAAGCGCACTGCTCTCCGTTGGATCTTCTCTATCTCTTCTATCAACTCTATCTGGTGCGGATCCCACACTGCTGAGCAGTATTCAAGCAGTGGGCAAACATGCGTACTGTACCCTACTTCCTTTGTTTTTGGATTGCATTTCCTTAGGATTCTTCCAATGAATCTCAGTCTGGCATCTGCTTTACCGACGATCAACTTTATATCATCATTCCATTTTAAATCACTCCTAATGCGTACTCCTAGATAATTTATGGAATGAATTAACCGCTTCCAGTTGCTGACCTGCTATTTTGTAGCTAAATGATAAGGGATCTATCTTTCTATGTATTCGCAGCACATTACACTTGTCTACATTGAGATTCAATTGCCATTCCCTGCACCATGCGTCAATTCGCTGTAGATCCTCCTGCATTTCAGTACAATTTTCCATTGTTACAACCTCTCGATACACCACAGCATCATCTGCAAAAAGCCTCAGTGAACTTCCGATGTCATCCACCAGGTCATTTATGTATATTGTGAATAGCAATGGTCCTATGACACTCCCCTGCGGCACACCTGAAATCACTCTTACTTCGGAAGACTTCTCTCCATTGAGAATGACATGCTGCGTTCTGTTATCTAGGAACTCCTCAGTCTAATCACACAATTGGTCTGATAGTCCATATGCTCTTACTTTGTTCATTAAACAACTATGGGGAACTGTATCGAACGCCTTGCGGAAGTCAAGAAACACGGCATCTACCTGTGAACCCGTGTCTATGGCCCTCTGAGTCTCGCGGACGAATAGTGCGAGCTGGGTTTCACATGACCGTCTTTTTCGAAACCCATGCTGATTCCTACAGAGTAGATTTCTAGTCTCCAGAAAAGTCATTATACTCGAACATAAATCGTGTTCCAAAATTCTACAACTGATCGACATTAGAGATATAGGTCTATAGTTTTGCACATCTGTTCGACATCCCTTCTTGAAAACGGGGATGACCTGTGCCCTTTTCCAATCCTTTGGAACGCTATGCTCTTCTAGAGACCTACGGTACACCGCTGCAAAAAGGGGGGCAAGTTCTTTCGCGTACTCTGTGTAAAATCGAACTGGTATCCCATCAGGTCCAGCGGCCTTTCCTCTTTTGAGAGATTTTAATTGTTTCTCTATCCCTGTCGTCTATTTCGATATCTACCATTTTGTCATCTGTGCGACAATCTAGAGAAGGAACTACAGTGCAGTCTTCCTCTGTGAAACAGCTTTGGAAAAAGACATTTAGTATTTCGGCCTTTAGTCTGTCATCCTCTGTTTCAGTACCATTTTGGTCACAGAGTGTCTGGACATTTTGTTTTGATCCACCTACCACTTTGACGTAAGACCAAAATTTCTTAGGATTTTCTGCCAAGTCAGTACATAGAACTTTACTTTCGAATTCATTGAACTCAATTCAGTCTTCAGTAATCAGTTACTTTTGTTGGCCTTCCCCTGTTCATAAATAATTTTAATCATGCTGTAACTGAAATGCCTATTTCAATTGTGGAGCCTGATGCTACCAGTCAAGGTGAATGGTAGTTTCACAAGTAAGATCTCATTTACCGTGAAATTACAGGAAGGATCAAACAATGGGAAGTCCAGGGTGGAATATCAACAATTATGAAAAATATGGAGTGCTACACGTGGTAAAGATGACATGCTGACTTGCAAACAGGCAGAACGAAAAGGTTGTCACATACTGAGCTATCAGCTAATACCATCTTCAGGAAAGAAAGGAAAGATATACGCTCACACAAGCACATGACCACTAACTACAGCTGCTCTGGCCAGACTGCAGCCGTTGCGTTGAATGAAAGCAGCGATCTGGAGTGGATCAGGGAGCAGGGAGGGATAGGAGGGTACTGGTGGGGGAAGAGAGGAGTGCTGTCTGGCAGAGCCTGCAGGTACTAGAAGCTAGAAGGCTGCAGGACAAGGCAGCAGGAGAAGTACCATAAGACTGTGGATTGGGGGCAGGGTGGGGCGGGGGGAGGGGGGGAAGGGGGAGAGGAAACAGACATGAGCACAGAGGGGAAGAGACCGCAGGGTGTGTTGGCAGAGAGCAGTGCACAGTGAGGGTGAAGGGACTTGAATTTGGAGGAGGTGATAGGACAGAAGGGGCAGAAACTGTTGGGTGGAAGGTGTGGAGACAGAGGATATCATAGGTTGAAGCCAGCATAATTTTGAGAGTAGAGAATGTATTGTAAGGATAACTCTCATCTGAAAAGTTCCAAAAAGCTGGTGGTGGAGGGCAGAATCCAAATGGCCTGGGTTGGAAGCAGCCACTGAAATGAAGCACGCTATGTTCAGCTGCAGGTTGTGCTAGAGAGTGGTCTACTTTGCTCCTGGCCACAGTATGGTATCTCTCAATTATTCATCATGAAGAGCAACAGTTCTCTCCAAGACTTCACCAGCATTGATCTTCTCAAACATTTAATCACAACAGCACAAGTGCTACACCCATACAAAAGAATCCAACAGGTTGAATTTGGGGGACCTAGAAAGTCGTGGGACTGGCGAGCCACTTGTTGTCAAAATGCTATTTACCAGCACTTAAATATCCTGAATGATGATAAAATTAAACAAGAGCAGTTTATCACTTTGTAATTTATCTCTCACTTGCGATGTTATGAAATAAATGTAGCCTTAGACAACACAGTTCTAACACAGACATGACTGCACTTGTGCACATGGCGTATCAAGGAAACCATTGGTTTAGAGACCAATGTTTATTAGAATTATTTGCTTGCTTCAATTTCCTCTACTTGCCCCTACTGTTTGTACCTGTAATAAAAAAACACCTCTCCACAGCAATGTTACCAATGCCAATATGCAAAACTTCATTTACTCTCCTAATTTTTCCCACTATTACATTGTATGGTATAATATTTTTATGAACTTTTGTCCATCCACAAAAACTGTTCTTACCTAGTGAAATGATACATCAAGTGATTTGTATTTTGTATTTTAGATTATGTTTAAAATATGTGATCCAGTGACTTTGTATATATTAGTGACCTTGATGAAAATGAATGAAATGCTACCTTTGAATTTTTGTAAGTTGTTCATCACTTGTTTTCATGATACTCACTCTCACTCTCGCTTGTTCTTTAGAGACACACATTTCTCTCTCTCCTGCCTTGGCCATTGCCTATGCAAGCACTTGTAACTTTCACTGATAATAAGTACATTAACATGAAATTGAGTAACTGGATATATTTCAAAGAACTGATGGACCAGGTGCTGAGTTTTGTACTTATAATGCTTTCTGGAGTAAAGGCTTGCCAACAAGCAATTAACAATCTTTTTTTTTTTTAATCTCATGCAGATCAATTCTAACAGTAGCAAACTTTTTTCAATCCTGATTACCAATTCTCTTATTAAGTCCCATGTCTTAGCACAATCAAACTGATGCGCCTGTAATAATTATTATTCATGCGGTTGCAAATTAGAAATTGCAAGCCTATTATTCTGGCAGCAGACAATGATTCTACATATCTTAATCTCAAAAACACAATAATTAACAATACTTAATCTTTTGCCCATATAATTCTTCATCTAGGTCTGAAAGGGAAAGTTATACTGACGACAACGCATGCAGGACTTGAATTTTATGCTGTAATAATTTTGTTCTTTTCTGTTACTTGCAATATACTACGACTATAAATCAATGAGCCATTGACTGAATACACTGAGACACCTGACCAGAAAGAAGAGATGAAATGTACTAAACTAGGAAAAAGCGAAAAAATCTGGAAGGAAAGGAACTGAAGTAGAACTTTTGTCACAACAAACTAGATTTTGTTCTTTTCTGTTACTTGCAATATACTACGACTATAAATCAATGAGCCATTGACTGAATACACTGAGACACCTGACCAGAAAGAAGAGATGAAATGTACTAAACTAGGAAAAAGCGAAAAAATCTGGAAGGAAAGGAACTGAAGTAGAACTTTTGTCACAACAAACTCATACGGACATTTACATGGTAACTCCTGGATCACAACAGGTATTAAAAATTCCTCCAGGACCGTGAAAATGCTTAACTACAAGCTCAAAAGTTGTACTGACCCCAAGTCTAAAGAACATGTAACAAACTACAAAAATCGGGATTGGAATGACTCCTTACCCTCTCCCTTACAACCTACATCCTTTCGTCTTTCCCTCTCCTTCCCTCTTTCCTGATGAAGCAACCTTGGGTTGCGAAAGCTTGAAATTTGTGTGTGTGTTTGTGTGTTTTTTATTGTGTCTATCTACCAGCGCTTTCTTGTTTGGTAAGTCACAGTATCTTTGTTTTTTATATAAACTACAAAAAAAAAAGGAGAAAAGTAATTGCAAAAGCAAAATTATTAAGTAATGATAAATTAATAATAAAATCGGGTAATAAATCAAGAACTACTTGGGAAATTGTGAAAAGGGAAATAGGTAATGGCCCCAAGGATCAGGAAATAGTACTCAAAAATAGTGAAAATATTTAATTAAAAGATAAAACACTGGCAAATTACATAAGTAATTACTTTTTTAAGTGTGCCTGTGTCACTAAGTAAAAACTTTACCAAATATGAGAAATTAAAAGCCCCAAAAGTAGACAGTAGTATGTTGTTAACTCCCACAAATGATAATGAAATATTAATGGTGATAAAGAGTCTAAAATCAAAAATGTCTGCAGGTGTGGATGAAGTGCACGTGTCAATAATTAAAAAAAAAAGTTGCCCAACGAATTATAAAGCCCCTGGTACATATTACCAATTTGTCTTTCAGCGAAGGAGTGTTTCCTCAGAGGTTGAAAATCTCTAAGGTTAGACCTCTGTTTAAAAAAGGAGATCCGTAAAAGGTAGAAAATTATAGACCAATATCCCTTCTCCAATCATTTTCCAAAATTCTAGAGAAATTAATGAAAACCAGACTCATAAACTACTTAGATGCTTACAAACTTCTGATCTGCAATCAACATGGCTTTCGCTCGGGCCACAGCACAGAATCAGCTATCCATGCATATGCTGAAGAGATTCTCAGGAATCTCAACAATTAAAAATTTGTAGTGGGAATTAACTTAGATCAAATTCTGTTAAACAAGATGGAGGCAATAGGTGTAAGGGGAGTTGTAAGGCAATGATTTGAATCTTACCTTCAAGATAGAACTCAGCTGGTAGAAATCATCGCAGAACAAAAAAGTCAGAAAATCAAGTGGGTTTCAGATGCAAAGAAATTGGAAATACGAGTCCCAGTGAGCAGTGTTCTTGGTCCCTTATTATTCTTGATTTATATATATGACATAAAAAATCCAAATATTTCCACCAAAATAATGTTGTTCACAGATGACACGAGCATAATTATAAGTTATGATAAAAAATCATTAAACACCACAACTGACACAGTCATGAAATATATACAACAATGACCAAGAAAGGTGGAGCAATGGCTAGCACCATGGACTCGCATTCAGGAGGACGATGGTTCAAACTCGCGTCCAGCCATCCTGATTTAGGTTTTCCGTGATTTCCCTACATCGCTCCAGGCAAATGCCGGGATGGTTCCTTTGAAAGGATGTGGCCAACTTCCTTCCCCATACTTCCCTAATTTGATGAGGCCAATGACCTTGCAACCCAACATATACAACAATGGTTTAATGCTAATGAGTTAACACTTAATCTAAGTAAAACAAATTATATACAGTATGGCAAAGCAACCCCAGATATAGACCTCCAGGTAAAACTAATTGATAAGGAGAGAGAGAGTGTGCAATCCACAAAGTTTTTGGGCATGCACATTGATCAAAACTTAAGCTGGAAAGGCCATCTCAAGTATTTATCCCACAGGCTCAATTCGGCATGTTTAGCATTGAGGATATTATCTAGAGCATGCAGCACAGACTGTACTAGACTAGTGTATTTTGCTTACTTTCAGTCCATCATGTCTTACGGTACAGTGTTCTAGGGTAAAACTAAATCAAGCTTAACAGATTTCTTCAAATTTCAGAAACGAGCTATACAAATCATAACATATAATTCTCCAAGAACTCACTGTAGGCCCCTTTTCAAATAACTGCAAATACTCACAATACCATCACTGTATATATTTAAAAGCATTCTGTGTACAATAGCACATATGAAAAATCTACGTACAAATGAGGACTGCCACAATTACAATACAAGAAGCCGCAAGAATTTGTATGTAGAAAGGGTAAGGACAACACAAACCCAAAAGCATGCAAGTTATTTTGGAATAAAACTTTACAATGCTCTGTCAGTGTACATGAAGGAAATAATAGATGAAGTACAATTTAAGACTGAACTTAAAAATTACGTTTTAAGCTAAACTTCCTGTGACATAGAAGGGTACTCTGATTGTGTGTAAATTTATTGCCAAAAATTTTAATTTATATGTCTGAATTTGTATTTTTAAAAATGCGTTGAAAGTGATATTCCATTATCATGTTTGTAGTACTTGTACTTGTAAGATAACTTCGTTGTGACAATTCCTACATCACGTAAATGATTTACGAGAAGATAATAAAATGAAAATGAATTAATGAAATGTATACCGGTATTGGCCCTGAATTCAGATTGCATAACGAAAGCACATCGTACAGCGCAATCTTGATTTCACAGTTTCCGAAGCTATCGTGCCATTCAAAAAATTGTTCAAATGGCTCTGAGCACTATGGGACTTAACATCTGAGGTCATCAGTCCCCTAGACTTAGAACTACTTAAACCTAACTAACCTAAGGACATCACAACATCCATGCCCGAGGCAAGATTAGTACCTGCGACCACAGCAGCAACGTGGTTCCTGGCTGAAGCACCTAGAACTGCTTAGCCACAGTGGCTGGCCTATTGTGCCATATCTAGTGGATTTCGTACTTAAACTTGTTTATATCGCAAACATGCAGTGTCAGTGCATCTTGGTTTGTAGTGCTACAGTGTCTGAAAGTCTGATACCAATACACAAAAATTTCACTGACTCTGAAATACCGGTAAAGAAGTTATGAGTTTACTATCATAACAATTGTTGGCGTATACAGCACCAGGTAACCAAAAAAATTAATTAATCAGTGGTTTTAAATTCAATAGACCCGTGTAAGTAGAAATAAATCTTCTTGCGCATTTTGATTTTTTTCTTTTGAATTTAGTTAGATTTTTAGAATTTTTTGTAATTAAAATTACAATCTGTATAAATTTCACAAGATGGTGTACCTGCGTAGTTAAGCGCACGCCAATGACCAGTGTGATCGGTACATTACCAAAGACACACTTTGCCAAGTGTACTAACGAGTAGTATTGCGTAAAAGTGATAACATTTTAGAAAGTTACTATCCCTTGTTATGGTGTTAACTCACAATCGCTGAGAATGGCATAAACTATTACAGCAAATGAAAATATTCTGATAGTTAACAGCGGGTCAGCCAATGTACATACAACTACCGATCTGGCTGTGGCAAGTAGCATTATGTCACCGGCTGAAAATGATGCGTATTGAGAATCCAAGATCATGACCATTGCATCTGTTGCTCATGTTAATGCTATGAATATTAATCCAGCAATTGATCCAGATGCAATGATTTCTAGCCCCCTTATCGGTGTAGATAATGTGACATCAGCCCAGACAACTGAATCTGTTACTACAGTGCAAGATCCTCTTAGACTGATTTTGTAAAAATTAGAAAGCATGGATCAAAAACAAGAAATGGTTTTTCTGCTTTGAGACAACAAGTGGAGCAAGTTAGTGAACAACATAAGAATCAGACTAAACGGTTGAAAGTAGAAGTGGCTAGCCACATAACATTAGTGTTAAGATCCGATCAGGATCACATAAATACTGAAATATCAGATTTACAGGAAGGGCCTTCCTGAAAAGGTAAAAGATTTGTCCGAAAGTTTTGATGCTTTGGAACAAGAGCAAAATAGTCAGAAGCTCACAGTAAAGCAAATAGTGTACTGCATAGAAAATCTAGCTACAGAGGCCGAAAGCAAAATGGAGGAATTTCTAAAAGAAAAGAGTAATCAAATTACTGAAAAATTCAAAGTAGAGGTAAAGAAAGTGGTAGCTCAGGCTGTCACCAAGATATATGGTGAACTGGGCCTCAACAGTGCAAGCTGTCAAAAGTTAATTTAGTTTCGTGAGAAAAACTTTGACTCAACTGGCAACAAGAGGTTCAGGTTAACTTAGCTGATCGAATTGGTCAAGTGGAAAAGCAATTAAATACTGTGAAAGGGCAAACTGGTGATAACACACCACATATGGCTCAAGCGGCTCGAGCCAGTGGCGACTATCATAGTCTGATGCAATACAATGCATCCAGTGATAACATATGCTCAGGTAGACAATACCCACGAAGGTACACCAGTTGAAGTTTAGCGGAAGAACCTACCCTTACTTCTGTCTTGTTGGAGGAAAGTCTCCTTAGACTTAGAAAATTTCAGGTGTTCATATCAGAAAAGAGTACTGTACCGTACATCCTGTTATTTTCATCAAATCTTTTAAAAATTATTGCCTGATACGTGATCTGAGCCCCAAAAGATTCATTTCACCATAAGTTTCGTCCAGGGCAAGGTTGCCCTATGAACTGCTGCTATTGCAGAATGTTGTCACTTGTATGGATGATTTGAAAATGCCTTTTTGGAAAAGTATTGGTCAAAATGTGTTCAAGAAAAACTAAGAAAGGAACTCCTTAATCCAGATTTATAAAGTCCTAGACAGAGAAGTCTAAGGAAGCATTGTGAGAAATATTTGAACAAGATTCACTGCTTGGATGAACCTATATCTGATAAAGATGTGTTACGTATTTTTAAAGGAAAGCTGGCGATCCACATCAGGGAATAGCTTGTGGAGGTACCTGAATCTAATTTGGAATGCTTTTCATCTGTACTAGACGCCATTGAATTGATAAGTGAAGATGCGAGGGCTAACAGCAATGGAAATAATCATAAGAATGGGAATGGAATGAATTAGGCAATGCTGCCGCATCAGCATTACAGCAACAGTCATGACAGATCAGCTGATGCTCGTGCCGGACTTGTTGCCCTGCACCAGCACCTCAAATATCAAGTGCGGTTAGGTATGTAAATGTTGACTCTCCAAATCATAAGATAATGCAGAGGAACAACTACAGACACCATACGGTTATCAAAATAATGGAGTATGCCCCTGGAATAAACAGAATAACCATAATCAAGGTATTCCAATGCTCAAGACACATTACAGTTCAATACTACACAAAGTAATTCAAACAATCAGTGGCTTTCCAATCAGAAGAATCACATAACCTTTAATGGAAATGGTAACACTTATCTGCAACAAAATCCTGAAGTAAATCATGATTTTGACACACGTTGGCATAATCAAAATCCCACAGTGAACAGTCTCGAAGTTACCCATGAGACTCATCCTTTAGTGCCTAGTTCAACAAACTAGTGTAGGTCACATTTAACCTTTGGGTGCTGACCTTGGGTTGGAGTGGAAATGAAACTCATTTCTGTAGTCACCTGTTAAGGTATAATGAAGATGCAGATTTGAGTAACAAATTAACATAGTTTTCATACGTGTGCTGAATATTCAAAGGAAATAGTGCACGCATGTACGTGGCATTGATCAATGTTATGTCTAAAGTATTATTTGATGAAACAAGTAAAATTTGAAAGCCCCCAATTTACCCATCTGAAAATTGCAAGATCGTTGGTGCAGGGGCTAGTAAATGGAAACTAGTAAAAATCCAATCCCATGTTAACATGATGGTGGGAGACACAGTCATAGAAATCTCCTTTCAGGAGTGGAACATCTGACAGAAGGATGTACTTTTTGGTGTCAAGTTCTTAAGGGAGAAGTGTGTCAAAATTGACTTAGAGATGTATAAATGCTGCCTTCGCGTTGATGAGAAAGGAGTCATTGTCGATTTAATCAAAATTCCTAAGTGCCACAATAGTTATTGTCAAAACATTCGATTACAGCTTGTCAAAACGAGACAGTTACGGGTTATTGATTCGTTTCATTAGAGTACTTCGAATTGTGAAGATGAAAAATATTAGTTCAGGATAAAGCCTTAGCGTCTACCAATATTACTTTCCAACAGCAAGAGCAATTGAAAGATTTACTGTCAAAGTACATTCGGAAGTTTGACAAGAAGTCTGCCATAAATAAAACCTAAGATTACCGCATGGAGGTGAAGCCCCATGAAACATTTTGTAAAAACACTTATTGAGTTCCATTGTCTGAGAGAGAGGCTGCAATTCAAGAAATACAATGTATGTCAGAGTGGTGGCTCATCGAGCCCTCTTTCTCTCTTTACTGTTGTCCACTTCTAGTTGTGGCCAAGCCCAATTGCCTGCTTTGCTTTTCCTTGTCATGACTGTCTACTGTTAACAAAGGCCATTGGCCCAAAGCTTTAAGTGTGAAAATCTTTTTGTTGTGCCTATCTGCGACTCAGCATCTCACTGAGTATCAACTTTCCTTCTCCGAATATTGCTACATTCCATCCTGGATTTTTCATTGTTTGATTTTTTTAAATTTATGGTTTTCAACTTTATTGAGAATACAAACAATAATAACAGTTTGCTTTTGTTCTACAGCCTTGTAAGCCGAAAACCGGTTAGCAATAAAAATAATATTGTAGAACAAAAGCAAACTGGTGCTTTTCATTTATTATTATAATGTTGTTCTACCAAGAACTGACGGAAGATTCTGTTAATATAATAATAACAGGTATACAGTGTCATAATACAGTAATAGCAGTGATAAGTATTGTAACATAATTGTTTAACTCATATCAGTATTCTTTAGGAGACAAGGTGCTTCCTTTTTTCTGTAAGACTTCTCAATACCACCAAGCACTTGATCTGGAGGCAAGTAATTATGGCAACGAACAGGGAAGAAGTGATGAATATTATTGAATTTTGTTCTCTTTTTTCCAAGAACACTGTAAGCATTGCCATCATACAACCACTTTTCTTTTGACGTCTGCAAGAATCTGAGAATAGATATATAGTATTGGTGTCATCATTTGGTTGTGTGTGTGTGTGTGTTTTCTTTTTTTATCTAAGTCAGAAAGTAAGTCCGGCAAAGCCAAAGCAACTTAACTGCATCCTCTTGAAGATTCTGTCTCCAACCAGATGTAGGAAACAATGCTTTCTTTCTTTTGCTCCGTAGTATGTATCATGATGCACAGTTTGTATAACTATACTTATCTAGCATAAGAAAACATCACTGACTGATAGTTTTGGAATAGACTGGCTTTGCTGGTTGTCAAAGCAAATCTTAATGACAGATGGATTATTTTCCTTTAGTATACCATGAAAGAACTGTGGATGACTCTGTGTCTAGTTCATAGTTTATTCTTCTTCTCCAGAGATGTTTCCACTTTTATTTCCATGAAACCACCCTCCTGTATCTATATGAGATGTCCTGAATGATAGATTGAAACATTTGTAAAATACAGGGCAATTATAATTAAAGTTAAATTTACAAACTGCTGTAGAAATACTACCACTGGTCATAATAACATCAAATTGCAATGGAATATTTATCGAGAAGGGGGAAAATGTTTGGCAGAAGGAAAATAAATAGTTACAAAATATAGCAATAGATGGCGCTATAAACATAATAATTTAACAGTGGTCGACTACAAATGACAAGTGAGTCGTACAACAATGCCTAAGGTGTATGTTTGACATTAAAGAAATTGTACTACTCAGTGTGCATGGGTGTACAAGTGTGATAATGTTAGTCACGTAAGCCCAACCACCACAGCAAGGTCATATCACATTGGATGGGAAAAATTGGTTTTTAATTGTCCTGATGCCAAAAACCGTATAAAAAGCATCACTCACATCAGTTTTTAATTGTCCTGAGGCATTAACTGCTTAAAAGTGTTTACCACATTGGCTTTTAATTGTCCTGAGGCCAGAAACTGCACAAAAAGCATCAATCACATCAGTTTTTAATTGTCCTGAGACCCAAAACTGCATAACAAGCATAAATCAAAATCAAATCAGATTGTTAATTTCTGTGTGACTGGCGCAAAACATGTAAATATGCTGTTCATTGTTTTCTGCAACACCATGTTTCACAACTGATCGAAAGTTTCCGGGGTCACGTTCAGAATGTGTTGCGAAATGCGTGCCTTCAATGTAGCTAAGTTTGCAATCAGAACACTGAACTTAACATCTTTCAGATAGCCCCGCAGCCAGAAGTCACACAAATTAAGATCAGGTGATAGAGATGGCCAGGCTGTAGGGAAATGGCAGCTGATAATTCTAGCATTTCAGAAATGGCACTTCAGCAGCTGCTTAACCGGATTTGCAATGTGCGGAGGTGCACTATCTTGCATTAAAATGATCCCATCCACGTGTCCATGCGGTCGGAGAGCTGGAATGACATGGTTGCACAAAAGACACTCATAGCACTTACCAGTGATGCTATAGGTAACAGGACCGGAAGCACCTGTCTCTTCAAAAAAAATATGGCCCTATGATAAATGATGCTGTAAAACTGCACTACACAGTAGCCTTTCCAGGATGAAGTGGCACTGGTTGATTTGCATGTGGATTTTCTGTTGCCCATATTCGATAATACTGTGTACTGACATATCCTGTCAGATGGAAGTGAGCTTTGTCTGTCCACAAAATCTTCCATGACCAATCATTGTCCGCTTGCATGCGAGCAAGAAATTCTAAAGCAAAGGTCTGTCTTGCTGGCAGGTCAGCAGAAAACAACTCATGCACATGGGTAATTTTGAATGGATAGCAAAGATGGATGTTTCGTAGGATTTTACACACCATGCTCACGGGTATGTCCAATGTTCGGACAATTCTCCGTGCACTACACGTTTGCACACCACCACTCGTCTCCTCCAGTATTGGTGTGCTCACTGCTTGCACTGATGTCGAATCAGTTTGTTTCCTCCCTCTACCAGGTTTCACATGAAAAGAACTCATCTTTTCGAATTTCCAAATAATTTTCTCCAGACCCACGGCAGTCACTGGACCGATGCCTTTTTTCGAACCTTTCAGTGTCTGGAACTTCTACAGAACAACATGTGCACAGCCTTCATTCTTGTAATACAGCTTTACAAGCAGAGTGCACACACACACACACACACACACACACACAAAAACAGCAGCACCAGTGCATGATGGGAGTGGTGACTAGGTAGCGGAAAGGAGGAGGCTGGAGCAAGGAGGGAGAGGGGTAGTATTGTGGAGATGGCGGACAATGAAGTGCTGCAGGTTTGGCGGCGGGCAGGGAAGAGGTGGTGAGGAAGGGGGAAGTAGGGGAGAATGAGAGAAATAAATAAAAAATAATAATAAAAATAAAATAAAATAAATAAAAAAGACTGGATGTGGTGGTGGAATGACAGCTGTGTAGTGCTGGAATGGGAGCAGGGGAGGGGCTGAATGGGTGAGGGCAGTGACTAACGAAGGTTGAGGGCAGGAGGGTTACAGGAATGTAGGATGTATTGCAGGGAAAGTTCCCACCAGTGCAATTCAGAAAAGCTGGTGTTGGTGGGAAGGATCCATGTGGTACAGGCTGTGAAGCAGTTATTGAAATGAAGGATATCAAGTTTGGCAGCGTGTTGAGCAACAGGGTAGTCCACTTGTTTCTTGGCCACAGTTTGTTGGTGGCCATTCATGTGGCCAGACAGCTTGTTGGTTGTCATGCCTACATAGAATGCAGCACAGTGGTTGCAGCTTAGCATGTAGACCACATGACTGGTTTCACAGATAGCCCTGCCTTTGGTGGGATAGGTATGGTGGTGACCGGACTGGATTAGGTGGTGGTGGGAGGATGTATGGGACAGGTCTTGCATCTAGGTCTATTACAGGGGTATGAGCCACGATGTAAGGGATTGGGAGCAGGGGTTGTGTAACGATGGATGAGTATATTGCGTAGGTTCGATGGACGACAGAGTACCACTGTGGGAGGGATGGGAAGGATAGTGGGCAGGACATTTCTCATTTCAGGGCACGACAAGAGGTCTTCGAAAACCTGGCAGAGAATGTAATTCAGTTGCTCCACTCCTGGGTGGTACCGAGTTACGAGGGAAATGCTCTTCTGTGGCTGGATGGTGGGGCTTTGGGAGGTGGTGGGATAGTGGAAAGATAAGGCATGGGAGATTTGTTTTTGTACAAGGTTGGGAGGATAATTACGGTCAGTGAAGGCTTCAGTGAGATCCTCAGTATATTTCGAGAAGGACTGCTCGTCACTGCAGATGCGACAACCACAGGTGGCTAGGCTGTAACACATGACGAATTCGAAACCAACAACCTTCCTCCTAGTCACCATGACCAACAATATCCTCACCCACAATTACTTCTCCTTTGAAGGCATTATCTACAAACAGATCCAGGATACGGCTATGGGCACCCGCATGGCACCATCGTATGCCAACCTATTCATGGGCCATATAGAGGAATTCTTCCTAAATATTCAGAATCCTAAACACCTCACCTGGTTCAGATTCATTGATGACATCTTTGCTATCTGGATTGAAGGTGAGGACACCCTATCCACATTCCCCCAGAAACTCAACAACTTCTCCCCCATTTGCTTCACCTGGTCCTACTCAATCCAACAAGCCACCTTCCTAGATGTTGACCACCTCCACTTTGAAGAGGGTTACATCAGTACCTCCATCCATATCAAACATACTACCCACCAGCAATACCTCCACTTTGACAGCTGCCACCCATTCCAAACCAAGAAGTCCCTTCCATAAAGCCTAGCCACCCGTGGTCGTCACATCTGCAGTGATGAGCAGTCCGTCTCGAAATATACCGAGGGTCTCACTGAAGCCTTCACTGATCGTTATTATCCTCCCAACCTTGTAATAATAAAAAAAAAACAAATCTCCCATGCCTTATCTTTCCAGTCTCCCACCACCTCCCAAAGCCCTACTGCCCAACCACAAAATAGCATTCCCCTTGTAACTCAGTACAACCCAGGACTGGAGCAACTGAATTACGTTCACCACCCGGGGTTTCAATGACCTCTAGTCGTCCACTGAAATGGGAAATATCCTGCCCACTATCCTCCCTACCTCTCCCACAGTGGTATTTCAGCATCCACCAAACCTACACAATATACTTGTCCATCCTTATACAACCCCTGCTCCCAATCCCTTACCTCATGGCTCATACCCCAGTAATAGACCCTAGATGCAAGACCTGTCCCATACATACCACCACCTACTCCAGTCCGGTCACCAACATACCTATCCCACCAAAGGCAGGGCTATCTGTGAAACCAGTCATGTGGTCTACATGCTAAGCTGCAACCACTGTGCTGCATTCTATGTAGGCATGACAACCAACAAGCTGTCTGGCCACATGAATGGCCATCAACAAACTGTGGCCAAGAAACAAGTGGACTACTCTGTTGCTCAACACGCTGCTAAACTTGATATCCTTCATTTCAATAACTGCTTCACAGTCTGTACCACATGGATCCTTCCCACCAACACCAGCTTTTCTGAATTGCACAGGTGGGAACTTTCCCTGCAATACATCCTACGTTCCTGTTAACTATCCTGGCCTCAACCTTCGTTAGTCGTTGCCCTCACCCATCCAGCCTCTTCCCTGCTCCCATTCCATCACTACACAGCTGTCATTCCACCACCACACCCAGTCTTTTTTATTTATTTTATTTTTATTATTATTTTTTATTTATTTTCCCGACAGTCGGGATACCGGTTACTTCGGAATAAGGCTGGGCATCTCGGACATAGTCTGAGTCGTGGTCACCTTTGTGCTCATACGGCAAAGACTACCAAATCCACCGGTTAGTCCCTCAGCCGTTAGGGGTAAAACCCAATGGGACTCGGGGCAAGTAAGGCTAGCAACCTGCTTCCCTGGTACTTTAAATATGATGCTGGCAACAATCAGAGCAAAATGCCTCAGACCTTTGGAGGTGACGGAGTCCCACCTCTAACTGACAAATCAGGGACTCCTAAGATACGACTTGGCAAACAAATGGTAATGAGATGGGGAGCTATTAATATCAATGGGGGCTACTCTGGGAAGAAGGTAGAGCTGGCAGAGGCTGCAAGTAAGATGGGGCTGGACGTTTTAGCTGTTAGTGACATTCGGGTAAGGGGTGAGAAAGAAGAGGAAGTGGGAGAATACAAGGTCTACCTGTCAGGAGTCAAAGCAGGAACAGCACAATGGGGTGTAGGGCTTTACATCAGGAAAGAAATGGAACCCAGCGTAGTTGCAATAAGGTATGTAAACGAACGACTGATGTGGATAGATTTGACAGTGTCTAGCAAGAAAATTAGGATTGTGTCAGTATATTCGCATTGTGAAGGGACAGATCAAGATAAGATGGATAGTTTTTATGAGGCACTCAGTGATGTAGTTGTTAGAGTAAAGGACAAGGACAGTGTTCTGCTCATGGGTGATTTTAACGCCAGGATTGGAAATCAAACAGAAGGGTATGAAAAGGTTATGGGTAAATTTGGAGAGGATATGGAGGCCAATAGGAACGGGAAACAACTCTTGGATTTCTGTGCCAGTATGGGCTTAGTAATCACAAACTCCTTTTTTAAACATAAGAACATTCACCGGTATACTTGGGAAGGCAGGGGAACCAGATCTGTCATTGACTATATAATAACAGATCAGGAATTCAGGAAGGCTGTGAGGGACACACGTGTATTCTTAATCTGCAGTGAAATTGGGATTGTGAGGCCGAAAGTGCAGGAGGTCAGGTCCATATGTAGGAGGATAAGAGTGGAGAAACTTCAGGATAAGGAAATCAGGCACAAGTACATAACAGCGATCTCAGAAAGGTACCAGTTAGTTGAATGTGGTCAATTACAGTCATTGGAAAAGGAATGGACAAGGTACAGGGACACAGTACTAGAAGTGGCTAAAGAATGTCTTGGAACAGTAGTGTGTAAAAGTAGGATGAAGCAAACAGCTTGGTGGAATGATACAGTCAAGGCAGCCTGTAAAAGGAAAAAGAAGGCGTATCAAAAATGGCTACATACCAGAACCCAGGTAGACAGAGAAAGTTATGTTGAAGAAAGAAACAAAGCCAAACAGATAATTGCAGCATCCAAGAAGAAATCGTGGGAAGATTTTGGAAACAGGTTGGAGACTATGGGTCAAGCTGCTGGAAAACCATTCTGGAGTGTAATTAGCAGGGAGGTAAGAAGGAAATGACAAGTATTTTGGACAGGTCAGGAAAACTGCTGGTGAATCCTGTGGATGCCTTGGGCAGATGGAGGGAATATTTTGAAGAGTTGCTCAACGTAGGTGAAAATGCGATCAGTAATGTTTCAGATTTCGAGGTGGAATGGGATAGGAATGATGATGGAAATAGGATCACATTTGAGGAAGTGGAAAAAATGGTCAATAGATTGCAGTGCAATAAAGCGGCTGGGGTGGATGAAATTAAGTCGGAACTCATCAAATACAGTGGAATGTCAGGTCTTAAATGGCTACACAGGATAATTGAAATGGCCTGGGAGTCGGGACAGGTTCCATCAGACTGGACAAAAGCAGTAATCACACCAATCTTTAAACATGCAAACAGAAAAGACTGTAACAACTACAGAGGTATCTCTTTAATCAGCGTTGTGGGTAAAATCTTCTCAGGTATTGTTGAAAGGAAAGTGCGAGTATTAGTTGAGGACCAATTGGATGAAAATCAGTGTGGGTTTAGGCCTCTTAGAGGTTGTCAGGACCAGATCTTTAGCTTACGGCAAATAATGGAGAAGTGTTATGAGTGGAACAGGGAATTGTATCTATGCTTTATAGATCTAGAAAAGGCATATGACCGGGTTCCTAGGAGGAAGTTATTGTCTGTTCTACAAGATTATGGAATAGGAGGCAAACTTTTGCAAGCAATTAAAGGTCTTTACATGGATAGTCAGGCAGCAGTTAGAGTTGACGGTAAATTGAGTTCATGGTTCAGAGTAGTTTCAGGGGTAAGACAAGGCTGCAACCTGTCTCCACTGTTGTTCATATTATTTATGGATCATATGTTGAAAACAATAGACTGGCGGGGTGAGATTAAGATATGTGAACACAAAATAAGCAGTCTTGCATATGCGGATGACTTAGTTGTGATGGCAGATTCGATTGAAAGTTTGCAAAGTAATATTTCAGAGCTAGATCAGAAATGTAAGGACTATGGTATGAAGATTAGCATCTCCAAAACGAAAGTAATGTCAGTGGGAAAGAAATATAAACGGATGGAGTGCCAAATAGGAGGAACAAAGTTAGAACAGGTGGACGGTTTCAAGTACTTAGGATGCATATTCTCACAGGATAGCAACATAGTGAAAGAACTGGAAGCAAGGTGTAGCAAAGCTAATTCAGTGAGCACTCAGCTACGATCTACTCTCTTCTGCAAGAAGGAAGTCAGTACCAAGACTAAGTTATCTGTGCACCGTTCAATCTTTCGACCAACTTTGTTGTATGGGAGCGAAAGCTGGGTGGATTCAGGCTACCTTATCAACAAGGTTGAGGTTACGGATAAGAAAGTAGCTAGGATGATTGCAGGTACTAGTAGATGGGAACAATGGCAGGAGGGTGTCCACAATGAAGAAATCAAAGGAAAACTGGGAATGAACTCTATAGATGTAGCAGTCAGGGCGAACAGGCTTAGATGGTGGGGTCATGTTACACGCATGGGAGAAGCAAGGTTACCCAAGAGACTCATGGATTCAGCAGTAGAGGGTAGGAGGAGTCGGGGCAGACCGAGGAGAAGGTACCTGGATTCGGTTAAGAATGATTTTGAAGTAATAGGTTTAACATCAGAAGAGGCACCAAAGTTAGCACTGAATAGGGGATCATGGACGCTGAACGCTGAAAGGCATAATCAGTCTTAAATGATGATGATGATTATTTCTCTCATTCTCCCCTACTTCCCCCCCCCCCCCCCCCCACAGTCGCCACTCGCATCATGTCAATTTTTTAAAGAATCTATATATAATAATAAACACAAAAATATGCATTTTACAACAATGCAAACATAGTAAACACTACAGTACATAAAAAAATTATGTTGAAGAACAAATACATGGAATTAAAGAATGCAACATAATTGATACCAACAATAATTACACACATTTATTGACTTTCGAAAAGACGAAAAATCTCACCCTAATACACTGTCATAAAAATTAAATTTTAATATATTTCATTAATTAACTCACTAACACCAGCGAGATCTAGTTGAGATGAAAAAATCAGATACTGAAACATATCTATGTAGGTAAAAATAGTAAAACTTATTTTATGGAGAACTGTATCTGTTGCACTTACCGAGTTTTGAAAAAGCGCTCTTCAATTGTTGTAATGAACTGTTCGGGCATTAGACATGCCAGTAGCTGTATTCTAATTGGATTTCTCATGAGCGAGGCCAACAAACTTGTGCTTAAAGCACAATATAAATACAGCAAGGTGACAAGTAATCGTGATAGTAATCAATTTCAAGCAGCTAGTACTAAAATGGACTTCAGATGCAAACAGTGTAACTCATACAAACACAGACAGCAATACACAACAGTAATGTGCACTTGTGTACCTGTAATATGGTTTAGCGATCTTGAGATGAACTCTCGTCATCCTTTCGGAATGTTATCACATTTGTCTGACTATAAGATGGCCTGAATATAAGACAACCCACCTTTCTTAAGAGGCAGCTTCAGAAAAAATTATTTCTAACATATTCTGACTAATCAAAGTTACAAACTGTTTTCTTAACATAAAGTATGTGCAAAAAAGTTAACATGATGTCTATTCTAAACTTATGCCATTTACTGATTTCTACATTTTGATAATACTAGGAGAAATAAAGCAAACAAAAAGGAATGGTCTACATAAATTTTCGGAACATTTCTTTTCTACCTGTTTTGCTTACTAATCCTGTAGAATGTGGTATGATTATTTTTAATCATCAGCACCATCCTAACAGCACAATTGTGAAATTTATATCTTCGTTGTGACAAATATTTCACAGTTTCTTCCGAGTATGTTGCTATTTCTGAGATTGTCATTAAGATGGGTCCTGAGAACACAGTTGCTCGTTTCCGAATAAATATCGGATTTCGCATCGATACCGATGTGAGAATGTTACAATACCTCTTGCTTCCAAATAAATTGTGGCTTAATCGTCTAACAGCAGCTCTTTCATTGGCTGTGTGGCATCCGTTGACATCCCCCACCCCTCCCACTCCCGTCACAGGTAGCAGCAAGTGTCAACAACAGTGCAGCAAGAAACACATATGTACACAATTGACCCCTATCTAGACTTTTACCATCTCCTGCAGAAATGAAAACTATTGAGTATTTGTCCAATTCTGAAGTCAGTTTGATACCGATTACAATTGTATTCGGCAAACTGCTGTTTACACAGGGTAAATGTTCATAAAAAGCCAAAGTAAGAAGTATAGAGCCCCAAGTTTGGCCGCACAATGAAATCTGTTGCTCACTCACTGCTCCCCTTCCCTCAATCATATAATAACTCTTAGTCAAGCTGGTGTCACTGTTCCTCTTTCAGCCCTCCCGTAGTGTTGAGCTTGAGCAACAGTGAAAGACAGGCTGCAATACCTTTTATACTATGTTCATCACAAGAATAAACCTGATGTAAACAAACATAAATGTGGTGACTGGCCAGCAGCCATTGCCCATGTAAACCGGAGTAGTTACGCTCTTGGAAGTAGGTCCTACTTATGTATTAGATATCTTATCACTGTGTTAAGGTAAATGAAACTTTAAGATAGTCTAATGTTCGAAAGCCATAAACTTTTTTCTTAACCATATTTCAGCAATACAGTTTTTTATTTAAAAACTCATCTGACAGTCGCAATCTCTGCGCTTTTGTGCTCAGATTGTCGCTCTGGTAACATGTAGTGTGAAAGTGTCTGACACTGCTTTCTGTTCCATAGTAAAATGCGTGTGGAACACTGTCAAAAAGTGGTGAGTAGCAGGTTGTTCTTAGTGTTTTTATGGGTTTTCAGAGAAAATCATCTTTCAGTTTTTCTGAGGAACTATATTAACTAAACTAAAGGAATTTTTTAATACAGGATGCACAGCTGAATCAGTAGCATTATAGAATGGTAATCCAGAATTTTAATCTCTTTATCAACATTTAAAGTATCGCATTGGTTGTTCTTTCTTTTTCACTAAATTTGGCATACCTAAATCTTTGAAATGTAAAATTCATTAAATATGTGCTAAGTACCATATATCTAATTACTATTTTAATTAAAAATGCACTTACTCTTGTTTCTAATTGTTTATTGCAGTTTTTATTGCAAATATCAATTCTTAATTATTGACATTTTATAAAAGATCGTTAATAAAGTTTATTTAAATTTAGAAAACATTACAAATTAAATTTTTAGGACAAAAATGAAAAATGATCTCAAGGGTAAGTAAAGACATAAGTTGACAATCCATATTTGTAGCTACAGTACAAGAATCAACAGTGCCAAACAAGGAAATATGTAAATAAAACTTGCAAGCACACGGTGTTTCGTAATCTGAGCAAAAATTTTAAGTACCAACATCAACATCTATTGTGGTGAACTATTTTTAGGTAGAGAAAGCAAGCCAAATGGTATATGTGTTTCATTAAGACCACTGATATTATTTTATTTCAATAAAATGAAACATATTTCGTGACAGAAATACACGTTTCCTTGGAGTCCCAAGACAGATTTAAAATACCTTCACCGATTCCAGAAATAACCTCAGAAAGAAATAGGGCTCTTGAAAGAAATGTATAAGGTAGGAAGAGTTGTGTAAGCCAACAAATCGACTGACCATGGCCTCTGGCCTGCCAAGGAGCACTACAGTCCTGGGTCCATGGATAAACCATGAAAATCCACTGCATTACGCCACCCACAAATAGACCCCACCTGTGGGCAGTGCAATGAGACTAGATCTGATGGGCAAGACCTGCACATCAGTGATAAACAAAGGGCTTCAGATCGGCAGGCCCGATCCGTTAAGAGATACCTGCAGAAATGGCCAGCAGTTTCAGACTGTCATGGAAATCCACTCGTGTGGCCACACTATCCAGGAGTCACAGACAGCACATTGATGAAATGGGACCATGATGCGATCAATCCATGCAACAGATAATTTCTGCAAATACTCTGAGAATCAGTAATAATGAGGATAGGTAGCAACTCACCATGAAGATGATTACTGAGCCACAGACAGGCATGTAGAAAAGACAATCACACTCTCACAACTAAATTTTTGGCCATAGCCTTTGTCAGATAATGAGAGCACATGCACATTCACAAAATCACTCCACACACAGCTGGTGCACACATGACTGCATCTCCAGCCACTGCATCTACAGTCTCTGAGAATAAGTTCCAAAGGAACCACTCCGCACACATCACTGCCTCTCATCAGCAGCTGATGGGCTAGTGGCGAGATGTTGTGACAGCTCTAACTGCAAGCTGAGGGAGTGGTAGGAAGGGGAGAAGCAGTAGGGATGAGGGAGTAGGAAAGCGGCACATGTGCTCAACTGCACCCAACCAGTGACGATGCATGACATCTCAGTAAACAAACCATTTCATCTACTGAGACAAAAACAAAATTTTTCCAGTGGTTTATTTTTCATATTTCCCTGATTTCCCTGACATGTTTGAAATTCCCTTATATTCCCTGATTTCCAGAACCTGTGGCAACCCTGATGTACGACATTTTACCTCAAATAAATGATAAAGTTACTTTCTCAATTCTCTTCCTAGAAAAACATTTGAAGTGATTTTCTTTGTAATTTTCTATTAGATGTTAAGTGAACAAACTAAAATTGAGTGAAATGCTTAAACCTTTATGTGCCTAATATAAGGCAACTTTAAGTGAAACTAAAATGAAAGTAAAGAAACCATGAGTACAGATTAACAAACTGTGAGCTAATGCTAAAACGATCTGGACAAAAAAAATTATAAATCATGAAGTGAAACTTATAGAAAATGACTTTAAATATAAAATACACATCATACAGAGGCACACTTTGCAGTGAAAGAAACATTTGTTTACACCGAGTAATTTTATAAAGAAAATTCTCTGCCTCAACCAAAGGGGCCAGTGATTTGTATTTTGTATTATAGATGTTGTTGAAAATACAAAATCCAATGACTTTTCATGGCCAGGGAGGGCAGATTTACTGTACATCAGTTATCATGATGAAAGTGAACAAAATGCTACCTTTGAATTTTTGTAAGTTGTTCATCACCTGCTTTTTGAGATTCAGTCTCACTCTCACTTGTTTTTTAAGAGACACATTTCTCTCTCTCCTGCCTTGTCCATTGCCTGTGTAAGCATTTGTAATTTTCATTGATAATAAGTATCTTAACATGAAATTGTGGAAGTGGGTTTATTTCAAAGAATAATAACACCATTTTCACAGCTGATGGATCAGGTGTTGAGTTTTTGTGAGTACTTATTCTGGTTTCTGGAAGAAAGGCTTGCTGACGAACAATTAGCAGTCATTTTTTTACATCTCATGCAGATCACTACCAATGATAGCAAACTTTTTTCAGAGCCTGCTTATCAATTCTCTATTAAGTCCCACACCTTAACGGGATCAAACTGACGTGCCTGTAATAATTATTATTCACACAGGTGTGAATTGGAAATTGTGAGCCTATTATTCCATCAGTGGACAATGATTCTACATCTCTCAGTCTCAAAATCAGAATATGTAACAGTATTTGTTCTTTTTGTCATATAATTCTTCCTCTTGGTCTGAAAGGGAGAGTTATAGTAAGAGTGTCAGTTCACAAACTTAGTACAGGGCATTGTTCGAGGGCCTCAAAATACTACCTCTGCCATCCCTGTGGATATATTCCCTTGCTGAATTTTTCCTTAATTATATGGAGTGGTTCAAAAATTCACAGCAACATCCAATCAGTGAACATCAAACATAGAAATTATTTGTACTGAGACAATATTCTCTTAAACATTGCACACGAATGTGTATACTACACTGCACGTTGAATTTTCAAAATGTTCACAACAGAATTTTTGATTTAAATAGTACAACTTCCTTGTGGCACACTTCTTTAATTCTGCACAGTTTAGAGTCTTCTGGTGTACTGTTTTAATATGTATATACCTCTGTAAATCAACTTACATAAAACTTCTTTGTAGTAGACTGTGGCATATTTTAAAAATGATGAACCAATGTTTAGGTCACTACTGCAAGTGACCCTCATTGGGGTATATAATACTACTGGGAGAATGCAAATTCATAAAACAGCCCCACTACTGCACCACTAATTTCTTCAAAGTAGCATAAATATAGTTCATGATATGAATGAAAGCTGAGAGAGGAGAGGAAAGTTTTTATTCATTGTAATTTAAAACAGAATTGATTTGCCCCTGTCAGGTAAGAGGGAGCTGCTTTTCTGACATAGTGTTGCTCTTGTAGTGACTGGAGGATGTTACAGTGGGTGAAGTGCATTGTGTGCCTCCTAAAGAAATGTTTAAGGGCCAGCATCTTGACAGCAGTACTGCACTGAAATAGTAGCTTCCTCCTGATTCACCTATGCGAGCCCATAAAATAATTCCATTTTAAATTATAGTTAATAAAAAACCTTAGCTCCTCTACATTCCTCACACCCAATCACATGGTGAATTTCATTTAGACTTCTTTTAAGATATTATGAGGACACAAGTGAAGATAGTCCAGCACACCATGAGAAAGTAAATAATGAAAAACATATTTACAAAAATAAATTATGCACCTTGCACAAATCTTGGACATCCACCTATCTTCTAATAAGATTAAAAACACTATATAAATGAAAATCCCCTGTGTTTGATGTTAACTGCACAGAAGCCCAGTATTATTTCTCTGTTAATACAATACTGAGTATTGAATACTCTATAGTGGCTAATGACTCCTCTGAGTATTTGGGTACAAGATAATGACTACGCCACAGATTAACAGTTTCTACACATATGTGGTACAACATTCAGTCTCAAGCTGCAACAATTCAACAGGGCAAAACATTATACCCCACATTTTTCTGCGCTCTAAATGATATAATAATGTAACATCCACTTTCATATTCTAACTTAATCGTAATAAGAATCCTATTTTGTCAGGGAAGTCTTATTTGGTTTGTAATCATTGGACATGCTTGAGAAGTGAGTGACCACTCACTCAGACCAATCAGCAGTTGGTTATTCCAGGTACTTCATGTGCATTTGTACTTGAAATTCACATTAAACACGAACGGTAACAACACAGGAAAACAATCGCCATGCATACTGACAGAGGTGTGCTACTGCAACTACTACTGAATATTAACTCACTAATCTTGCTTTCCATTGGAGTGTCCTTATTAAAGTTTCCACCTCATGGCACCCAAAATATCAAAGGTTGCTGCAGCACGATACCTCAGCTTAAAAATACATCAGTTTGAGTGCACAGCAACTGAAGTTATTGCCAGCTACCTCTCAGTATAGCATTGTCTCTGAATGACATCAGTATTATGAAGACTGCTGAATAACTGTGAATATCAGATAGGGCCTGCATACAGAGTGTGTGTGTGTGTGTGTGTGTGTGTGTGTGTGTGTGTGTGTGTGTGTGTACGCTCGCACGTGCGTGTGAGTAACCATTCGAAAGGTAGTAATGTGCCTGTATCAATGCCATGGCACCCATGTATCAATCAGCTACAGGTGAGTGGTTACCTTTCTCCCATATCTTGTTTAGCCACAGTGGATTTTCTGTTATTGTAATATTTCACTTCCCGGTGAGCTGAAAGATGTAGATGAGGTATGAGTAGTCCTTTGAATTAAAGCTATCCGAATTTC
The DNA here is from genome assembly GCF_023864275.1 of Schistocerca cancellata. Classification (NCBI taxonomy): domain Eukaryota; kingdom Metazoa; phylum Arthropoda; class Insecta; order Orthoptera; family Acrididae; genus Schistocerca; species Schistocerca cancellata. Next base: position 401,419,569 of record NC_064632.1, on the reverse strand, counting down.
AGTAGGTACTCTTACAAGTTAGTTTCATAGCAAATTTCATCTGTCACAGCTATTTTAATTTACAGAAACTACATAAATAAAAAGTATGCCTTAGTAGCTGAGTGGTCATCTTGCCTTGATTGCCACATAGAGGACTAGGTCCAATTCCTGGTGCTACCCTGGTTTTTCCTTGGGAGGAGACATGAGCATGATGATGTTGCACTCAGCCTCATATGAGACAAACTGCAAAGCTACTCCATCATGCCCTTCCACGTCACATACAAATGATGCCTTATGGTAGAGGATTACATGGCATGTGGTTGGCATCATATAGTCCTCTGTGCCTGATTGAAACTATGTTCGGTTTCAGTGCTAGACAAAATATTTTACACTCCATCATTACCAAATTACATAAAACAGCCTAGCCTTAATGTGCAAGCTGCACATTTTCTACATTATTTTAACCCACCTCGGTCACTGGCTGGCAATGTATGAGACAAAAAAGATTGCAGAAGCAATCTAAGGTGTTTATGCAGATGTGAATGTGTATTACTCCTTTGTAGGTGGGACTTCTTAAGAAAAACACACTGCAGTACAGTATTTTAAGTGAGAAATACTTGCAGCACATATAACTTACCTAAAAAACTGAATGCTTTACAATAAATATGGAGTGAAATGAAACTAAAATATATTCAATCAATAAATTTATTTTGATAACAGAAGCAGTGCTATGCAAATACTCTGAATGGCAAGCATATGACGATTCCACCTTTTTGACAATCAATGTGCCATTATTATAAATATTTACAACATACATTTTTACAGTCCGTGAACATGTTAGTAGGAGGCAAATTCTGCATCAAGACAAAAAAAGTGGAAACAATATTTGGAACTAGCTGCCATTAGCACACAAAGGACAAATGCCAACCTTCACAGTTATGTTTCTGTGATGGCTCATTTTATCAGTAAAAGAAATATAAACAAGTTCTTGTCAATTAAGTAACTGGAATGTCTTGCTCATTGTACGTTTATATATATTATATATATATATATTTTACATTTCAACTTGTTTAGACTTTTCAAGATATAATAAATCTTTTTATTGGTCAGTTGCACTTTAGGCAATAAACTCTGCATTCAGTCTGAAATGTTGCATGGCAAGCAACAGAAGGCAATATTCCTGCCACAAACACAAAAGGCGCTCCTCTTGATATCTTGCAGTTCAACTTCTAAAGATACCACAAATCCTACTAAAATGGATATCACAAGTGTAAGCACTGGGATTGAATTGCATTTACTTAATCATTATTCTGTTTCTTTCACATACAGTTTTGAACCAGTCCAGCCTCTAAACATCTGAATTTGACCACATGTCAACAATATTGATTGTAATATTTATTCCATCCCAGTATTCTGAAGGAAGCTGAAAGAAGCTTCTTCAATGTGCACTACCACTGATTATCAAATACAGGCAAAGCAGATTTTCCACTTTATTTTGCAACTTAGCCATTGCACTCAAAACTTATATATATTTACTCTTTTCCACTGGCATGAAAGTTGGAATTTTGTAAGAATGCAGTACCTGCCTTTTATTCTTCAGCATTGGTGATATAATGAAAAATGCTGCAAGGCAGTCATTATGTGACTGCTAGAAAACAAAGCAAAAAGCTGTCGTCGTAAATACAAAATGGAAAACGCGCACACACACACACACACACACACACACACACACACACATCACACAGCATAAAAAGGGAGAAAATAGAGCTAATTAACAAAAAGTTGAGATTTTACAATAATTTTGCACACAATATGTGTCAAAAATCTAAGACTGAAGAACAACGTGTATGTATAAAACAAACATGAACCTATATGTATGTATATATATTTGTTATTGTTCTGAGTTTTGCTGAACTTCTGATGATAATGTAGAATGGACAAAACTGTGCTGAGGCAGTGAAGGGGCCAGCCAGGTGGCACAAGGTGCTTTCACAGGTGGCTGTTCAGTCACTTCAGGGCCCTGAAAACACAAGAGCAAGAAATGACAAAAGGAATAAGCAAATTTATCTATCAGCTATGCATTACAGCAGTATTAGTCATAGGGTGCATAAGCAAGAGGCATAATAACCAATAATAACTTGTCCCCTATCCCCTAGGGATAATTTGGTGGTTCCCCTTGGCAGTACATGTAGGTCATATTGCAGGGCCACAATATTGTTACACATAAATATGCTTTTAAATACCTTATAAATTAATTAAACAACAGCGCTCAAAGTATAGCTTGTATAATAATCAATGGAGCAAAAGCATGTTTCATCTTTTTATTATTTTTACGCTAAAATTACCAATCACAAAAGATGTCTTATCTTCAGCCAGGGGCAACGCGCATGTCTGCATTCAGCTCTTTCCGATTGATCCTGTAGGGCACATTGTTATCACACTGGATATAGTTTATAGCCTGTCTGTACGTCGGAAGTCACTATTTGCTTGTCAAATCTTTTTTGGTTGCTCTAGAACATCAAGAGCCACTATTTTCCCATCTAATCTTTTCCTGTTGCTCTAGAATGTCGGGAGTTGCATTTTACACATCCTCAAGTATCACCCATACACTTACACATATACAGTCTCATGCCAGCAATTTTGTAGCCATTTTTGCGAGCTTGTGTATGGAACCTTACTTCAAAATATACCAAACTCAACAAAAATTACCAAAAACTTTTTCCTGTGTTTATAACACTGAACACAAATTTTCATGTTTCCTGAATTATGTACATTAAATGTCAGTCAAAAATCACTTCTAAATTAAGTCTTGGTTTTCTTGTTACAATCTTTGAACTATACTAATTATCAAATGAAACTGGTCTGCGATTTTATAAAGAAAAATCAGTAATTCACTGATGGTTGGAGGGTTAAGTACTCATGATACATGTCATCATTACAAATAGCTCTTGTGCCATTTACCTACAGCATCACATATATATTGATCCTCTTTATGGCATTGGCCTTCCATCTCCTTCCTGGTTGGCCCAACAATCTCCATCCCCTGGCTGATGTACTTCTGAGGTTTGACAAAGAGGGAGAAACTGCCTGCATTACTGCGAACCCATTTATCATGGCATGTTAGTTCGTGACTGTGTTTGACCTCTACTGTGAGTTTACGCTGAGAGAAATTCCAACAAACTCTATCAATTGTGAATGTAGACAAGCAGTTTACCGAAGTGTTCTTTTAATCAGTTAAAGGTGACACAACAAAAATCAGACTGAGCTAGCATTTAGTATACATACCAAATATGTTCAATTAATAGCAATTGCTCTCAAAGTACATCCATTACCTGGTGCACACATCCCTGCATTTGCACATGTCTACTCAGAGCATTTTTGATTGTTATTTCTTGCGAAGCTGTGTGGGAACTTCACTACTTATGCCTTCCAGTGGACTGCAAGAACATATTTGTAGTCAACTGCCCATCCACCACCAATGAATTGATCAATTTTGGTGAATGTGTAAGGACACATTCAAGGTAAATAACACATACACACTAACACACCTTTAAAAATAATTCCATAGTAATGTGAACAGTCTCATGATTTATTATTATTATTATTATTATTATTATTATTAGATTTTGTATCTTATTGGAAATACCATTACAGCCCATTTCATCCAGCTAATTAATCCATTTTTCCATAGTCATGTGTGTGAAATGTCGTACTTGTTTTTGGCCAGCATTCTACTTTTATTTTCCTCCGTCATCTTGTGTATCTTTTTATTCTTCTCAATTACTCTCATATTGCAGCTCATACTCTGATTCAGTACAGTACTCTAGGAACAGACATGATTTGGTCAAATTTCATTCTAATCTCTTTTTTTAATTTCTGGAAAGTTTGGTGGTACTGTAATTGGATTATTTATGTTTTATTTCCGAGGGCCACTTTCTTGAACAAGAAGGTGAATCCTAGGAAACTTAATGAATGTATCCTCATTGCTCATTTATTTCCAATTATTATTTTTGCCATAACATGTCAGAGTCCCACTGCCATAGCATGGTTTGATGAAAATACTAAAAATGTACTATGCAGGTATTGAGAGAAGTTCATGACTAACTCATTGTATGGATTTCTCACTGTCATAAATTAATAAATAAGTAACTTCTCAACAGCAAACTGAAGTTTCTGAAATAAAACTATAAAAAAATTCTGTATAGCAAAGTTTTGTAAGATAAGTTTCACATATTTTCCTCCACGTGGCACATCATCTCTGAAGGAAATGCTTGTGTTAATGTTAACTACTATGTGATTAAAATACCTTGAGACTTTAAACAGTTCCACCTGATAGAGGGGCCTTGATGCCATTGCCTCGGCAAGAGCAACAACAAACCTGTTTCCACTGCTGTGCCGCAAATATCTCTGCATGTATTGTGACCCTGTCGCCAATCCATCAGTAAAAGGTTGTACACACTGCCAAGCATCAGTTACTTGCATGTTCCTCAGCTCTCATTTCAAGTGCAGAATTTTCAGGTGTTCTCCCTTTGTCAGCTTTTGTTGGGAACTAGTGTAAGATGGTGCAAAGAGAAGCACTGCATAGGAACATGGAATGTAAGATCCATGTATCAAGGAAAACTAGACATAGTGAAAAGAGAAATGGAGAAAATTAACATCGACATATTGGGGATAAATGAAATGAGGTGGACTGGCATGGGAGAATTTGCTTCGGATGGCCATATGGTGTATTATTCTGGGCACTATAACAACAGAAGTAATGGAGTAGCCTTCATAGTTAGTGATAAAAGGAGAAAAGCTGTAATGGGATGCAAATATAAAAATGATAGAATGATGTCCATCAGACTTCAAGGTCAGCCCCTCAACATCACAGTAATTCAAGTTTATGCACCAACAACTGATGCTGAAAAGGAAATTATTGACCAGTTCTGTGGAGATTTACAAGAATTACTACTGTCAACACCAAAAAAGGATATCGTCTTCATAGTTGGAGATTGGAATGCAAAAGTGGGAAATCAAGCTGTAGAAGGTATAACAGGGAAATATGGTCTTGGTACAACAAATAAAGCTGGACAGACTCCTAGAATTCTGCCAAGAAAATTCATTGATAATTACTAATACACTGTTTTAACTATCAAAACGACGCCTATATACCTGGACTTCGCCAGATGGCCAACACCGGAACCAAATTGATTACATACTTTGTAATCAGAGGTGGAAGAGCGCGGTTCAGTCAGCTACAACAAGACCTGAGGCTGACTGCGGATCAGATCATGAGCTCCTGATTGTAAAATTTCGGCTGAAACTTCAGAATGTAGCAAAAAGTATCCCAACTTGCAGATACGACCTTAACTCTATACCCTCCGACTACGCAGTAGAGGTACAAAACAGATTTAATGTATTACAGCTGGAGGACAAAAGCTCGCAAGAGATGTTGACAGAAGTAGCTAATACTGTCAAGGAGGCTGCAGAGAAAGACATTCCCAAGAAAAGGAACAGTAAGAAGGCTAGATGGCTATCAGTTGAGGCACTGCAAGTTGCAGAAGAACGAAGGAAAGCAAAAATCAAGGGAGATAGATCAGCTATGTTTGAATTAAATAAAGATTTTCAGAAATCAGTTAGAAGAGATAAAAATATATTCTTTAATGAACAGTGCAAGGAAGTTGAAGATAGTAACAGAATGGGGAAGACAAGAGATCTTTATAAGAAAATTAGAGAAATTAAAGGAAAATTCCACGCAAAAATTGGAATGATAAAAGATAGAAACGGGAAAGATCTGAGTGAAGCAGAGGATGTTAAGGAAAGATGGGCAGAATATGTAGAAGATCTATACAAGAAAGAACTGCATAATGACAGGGCTCCTACTGCTGATGTTAATGTTAATTTAGAACTAGAGCCAGATATTTTGGAGAGCGAAATACAGTGGGCCCTTGAAAATATGCCTGATAACAAAACTAGTGGACATGATGAAATACCAGCAGAATTGTTTAAAGTCACTGGAAAGGATGCAGTGAAAGTGCTGCACTCATATGTCAAAAAATATGGATCACACAGCAGTGGCCAGAAGACTGGAAAAGATCAGTATTCATCCCCATTCCATCCCCATTCTAAAGAATGCTCAGATTACCGAACAATCGCACTTATTTCACATGCTAGAAAAGTTATGTTGAAAATCTTACAAAATAGACTTCGCCAATATCTAGGTCGAGAGCTACCAGAAGAACAAGCTGGATTTAGGAAAGGAAGAGGAACTAGAGATCAAATTGCTAACATTTGGTGGATTGTGGAAAAAGCGAGAGAATTCCAGAAAGATGTGTACCTCTGCTTTATTGACTACGCCAAAGCCTTTGACTGCGTCGATCACAACAAATTATGGAACGTACTGAAAAACATGGGTGTACCAGATCACCTCATTCATCTGCTATGGAGTTTATACCTTGACCAAGAAATGGATAAAGATTCAGAAAGGGGTCCGGCTAGGCTGCATACTGTCACCGTACTTATTCAATTTGTATGCAGAACACGTTATGAGGAATGCGAGGCTAGATGAAGGAGAAACAGGAATTAAAATAGCTGGAATAAATCTAAACCACCTCAGGTACGCGGATGATATGATCCTGTTGGCAGAAAGTGAAGAAGAATTGAGAACTCTCTTACTGAAGGTGAAAGACGAAAGTGAAAAGGCCAGTCTTATGCTGAATGTGAAGAAAACGAAAATTATGGCAACTACACCTACCAATTCGTGGGATATAGCAGGAGAAACCATGGAGGTAGTGACCACATTCAGTTATCTCGGTTCCCAGATCTCTGCTGATGGCGACTGCAGCCACGAAATCCGGAGACGCCTGTTGTTCGGTAGACAGGCAATGTCAAACCTTGACAAGGTTATAAGGTCCAGAGATATAACACTAGCAACAAAGATCCATATTGTGAGGGCTACGGTCTTTCCAGTTGTGATGTACGGATGTGAGACCTGGACCATTAGAAAGGCTGATTGGCGAAGAATTGACTCCTTCGAATTGTGGTGTTGGAGGAAACTTCTTAGAGTTCCATGGACTGCAAAGAGAACCAACAGATCAATATTGGAGCAAATAAAACCAGATTTCTCCCTGGAAGGTCTAATGTTAAAACAAAAGCTGACCTACTTTGGACACACAATGCGAAGGCATGCCTCGCTGGAAAAAACATTAATGCTGGGGAAGATTGAAGGAACTAGAAGAAGAGGACGTCAGAGGATGAGATGGATCGATGGCATCACAGAAGCAATGTGTTCCAACCTGGAAGGTCTACGGGAAAAAGTGCAAGACAGGAAAAAGTGGCGTGGTTTGATTCATGGGGTCACGAAGAGTCGGAACTGACTAAACGAATAGAGAGAGAGAGAGAGAGAGAGAGAGAGAGAGAGAGAGTTTTTGTATCAGTTTCGTTTGAGAGGCAGTTTCACACTTATGAACATGGGGTTTGCTGTTAAAGATGTTGTCTGAGAATGCAAATATTGAGGGCTGGAACGAGAATTCCAGTCTGTGGACAAGGTCGCCAATTACAGTGCTGAAAATTCAGGAGGAGGAGGTTAGAAAGGAAGGTAAGACTGATGAAGCATCATCAAGTCATTCTCTAATGGGAAAAGTGACAAGAAAAAAAGACAGACAAACAAATGCTATTTGAACACTGACTTTCTCAGCCCCCAATTGACTCCTGATCTACATCCTCTTTACTGGTTACCATAACCAAATTTATCATCACCCACAATTACTTCTCGATTGACGGCATCATCTACAAACAAATCTGTGGTAGTCAAATTGACACTTATATGGCACTATCCTATACAAAACTATTCGTGAGCCATCTAGAGGAATCATTCCTAACCACCGTCCGCCCCTGGTAGCTGAGTGATCAGCGCGACAGACTGTCAATCCTAAGGGCCCGGGTTCGATTCCCGGCTGGGTTGGAGATTTTCTCCGCTCAGGGACTGGGTGTGGTGTTGTCCTAATCATCATCATTTGATCCCCATCGACGCGCAAGTCGCCGAAGTGGCGTCAAACTGAAAGACTTGCACCAGGCGAGCGTTCTACCCGACGGGAGGCCCTCGTCACATGCCATTATTATTATTATTCCTAACCACCCAGAGTCCAAGACTCCTCACCTGCTTCAGATGCACTGATGATATCCTCACGATTTGAACCGATGGTGAGGACAGCCTACCCATATTTCTCTATAACATCAATACCTTCTCAAGGAGCAGTACATCCTTGCACATCAACCTTCCCAAGCACAAACAATACCTTCCCTTCAGCATTGCCACCAGGTTCTCACCAAGAAGTCACATCCATGCAGTCTCGCCACCTGTGGTCATCAGATGTGTAGTGGCAAGCAGTCTCTCTCTAAGTGCACCAAAGATCTCACTATGGTCTTCACAGACCAAAATTACCCTCCCCATCCTATTCAGAAAAAGCCCTCCTCTGCCTTATCTACCATCCCCCCCATACGCACTGCCAGGCCACAAAGGGGCAGCCCACTCGTCACTTAGTACCATCCAAGCTCTGCAGCAATTGAATCACATTCTACACTAAGGTTTCGACCATGCTATGCCCAGAAATGAGAAATATCCTCCCCACCATGCTTCAATATGGTATTTCAGTGTCCAGACAACTTATACAATATCCTTGTCCATTCCTATTTCATTCCTGCTTAAAACCCTTTGCCCCAAGGTTCATCTCACTGCAGTACACCTAGATGCAAGACCTGTCCCATACATCCTCCCACATCCACTTATCCCAGTTCTGTCACATGTGGCTCCCACACCATCGAACACTGAGCCAGCTATAAATGCAGTCAAGTGACTTACCAACTTAGCTGTAACCAATGTGCTGCATTCTATGTGGGCATGACCACTAACAAGCCGGCTGTCTGCATGAATAGTGCCACCAAACTGTGGCCAAGAGATAAGTGGACCACCCAGTTGCTAAGTGTGCTGCCCAACATAACGTGCTTGACTTCAACAACTGCTTCAGAGCCTGCATTATCTGGTTTCTTCTACCAACAAACAGATTTTAAAACTGCACAGGTGGGAACCATACCTGCAACAGATCCTTCCTTCCTGTTACCCCCTGGCCTTTGCTAGTCCCTGTTCTCCACATACCTATCCCCTTGCCTGTTCCCCCTCCAGTCCTATGAATGTCTTCTATCCTGCCAGAGCATTTACATATCCCTATCCCCTTCTCTACACCTCTCCTCTTGTCTTGCCGCCAACCCCCCTCTCCCCCCCCCCCCTGCACAAAGCACATCCTCTCAATGCCCTAGCAGCCAACTATCCTGTCCCCACCATGGCCCTGCAAGCTCCCACATGCAGGACTAATACCTTACCCCAACATCATCCTCTTATCCCTCCCCCCCTCACCACCCTACACCTCTTCTGTACTCCCACCGACCACCGTAGCAAAAATTGCTGCTCACCTCAAACACAGTCACAGTTGGACCTTAGTGCCCGAAGACAACATGACAGTGGCCATGTGTGTGTGTGTGTGTGTGTGTGTGTGTGTGTGTGTGTGTGTGTGTGGACATGACAGTGGCCATGTGTGTGTGTGTGTGTGTGTGTGTGTGTGTGTGTGTGTTTCTTTTGTTTTGTCTATATCTGATGAAGGACTTAGTCTGATAGCTAACAATATCTAACAGTCTTTTCAATGTGTGTCTGCCACTCAACACATACTTTTTTTCCATCCTGGATTTTCTATTGTTTGCTTCTACTTTAAGCAAACTTCTTTGAAGCTTCAAATAAGCAGCATTATTTAATGCGAGTAAGTTGTCTCTTCAAAACTGTCTTCACAAGTTTGGTTTCTGGCACAAAAAGTTTTTGTACCGGAAGTTAATCATTGAGAGAAGTGGTACAGTGGCCTGGAGTGCTGTTATTTGCATGTTGTAAGGAAAATTTCATTTGAAGACATTGTGGTTTGCTAAGATGTCGAATAATGCATGTTACATGCTAGTAAATGGTCGAATGGACAGTGCAGCTTAAAAATAACAAACACACTGATAGGAAAAACGTAGCAGGATAAAGGTGACTATCATGAGGAAATGAATGCCACAGTTTTCACAGAAGTTTTCTAATTCTCTCCTCCAGAATATTTTTGCAATTAAGAAGCAGTAATGCACATAACCACTTTATAGTATTAACTAAAACTTCAACAATGCAACAAGTTTGTCGCATGAACGGACACAGGCAGACAGTGTTTGTTGGTAATGAGGATCACCCTGTGGCTAAACATGCCTTGGTGCATGGCCAGCACATCTTGGCACAGTATTACACCGTCCGGGTTATCTGGATACTTCCCGGAGATGGAAACTTGCCCTTCAATACATTCTCTCTTCCAGTTACCCACCAGGCCTCAACCTCCGCTAATTTCAAGTTGCCGCCCCTCGTACCTCACCTGGCATTCAACAACATCTTTGCTTCTGTATTTCCGCCTCGACTAACACCTCTGCCCAACCTCTTTGCATTTACATATGACTGCCTGTGTCAATATATGTGCAGATGGATATGTGTGTGTGTGTGTGTGTGTGTGTGTGTGTGTGCGCGCGCGCGCGCGCGCACGCGAGTGTATACCTGTCCTTTTTCCCCCCTAAGATAAGTCTTTCTGCTCCCGGGATTGGAATGACTCCTTACCCTATCCCTTAAAACCCACATCCTTTCACCTTTCCCTCTCCTTCCCTCTTTCCTGATGAAGCAACCTTGGGTTGCGAAAGCTGGAAATTTGTGTATGTGTTTGTGTGTTTTTTACTGTGTCTATCAACATACCAGCGCTTTCTCGTTTGGTAAGTATATATATATAATAGAAGGAAACATTCCACGAAGGAAAAATATATCTAAAAACAAAGATGATGTGACTTACCAAGTGAAAGTGCTGGCAGGCGACAGACACACAAACGAACACAAACGAACACACAAAATTCAAGCTTTCGCAACAAACTGTTGCCTCATCAGGAAAGAGGGAAGGAGAGGGAAAGACGAAAGGATGTGGGTTTTAAGGGAGAGGGTAAGGAGTCATTCCAGTCCCGGGAGCGGAAAGACTTACCTTAGGGGGAAAAAAGGACGGGTACACACTCGCACACACACATATCCATCCACACATATACAGACACAAGCAGACATATAAAACCCACATCCTTTCATCTTTCCCTCTCCTTCCCTCTTTCCTGATGAGGCAACAGATTGTTGCAAAAGCTTGAATTTTGTGTGTATGTTGGTGTTCGTTTGTGTGTCTGTCGACCTGCCAGCACTTTCACTTGGTAAGTCACATCATCTTTGTTTTTAGATATATATATATATATATAATAGAGGGAAACATTCCACGTGGGAAATATATATATATATATATATATATATATATATATATATATATATATATATAATAGAGGGAAACATTCCACGTGGGAAAATATATTTAAAAAGAAAGATGATGGGACTTACCAAACAAAAGCGCTGGCAGGTCGATAGACACACAAACAAACACAAACATACACACAAAAATCTAGCTTTCGCAACCAACGGTTGCCTCGTCAGGAAAGAGGGGAGGAGAAGGAAAGACAAAAGGATATGGGTTTTAAGGGAGAGGGTAAGGAGTCATTCCAATCCCGGGAGCGGAAAGACTTACCTTTTCCGCTCCCGGGATTGGAATGACTCCTTACCCTCTCCCTTAAAACCCACAGAAGGAAACATTCCACGTGGGAAAAAATATCTAAAAACAAAGATGATTTGACTTACCAAACGAAATCGTTGGCACGTCGATAGACACACAAACAAACACAAACATACACACAAAATTCTAGCTTTCGCAACCAACGGTTGCCTCGTCAGGAAAGAGGGAAGGAGAGGGAAAGACGAAAGGATGTGGGTTTTAAGGGAGAGGGTAAGGAGTCATTCCAATCCCGGGAGCGGAAAGACTTACCTTAGGGGGAAAAAAGGTCGGGTATACACTCGCACACACACACATATCCATCCACACATATACAGACACAAGCAGACATATACAGAGGCAAAGAGTTTGGGCAGAGATGTCAGTCGAGGCGGAAGTGCAGAGGCAAAGATGTTGTTGAATGACAGGTGAGGTATGAGTGGCGGCAACCGAAATTAGCGGAGACTGAGGCCTTGTGGATAATGGGAAGAGAGGATATATTGAAGAGCAAGTTCCCATCTCCGGAGTTTGGATAGGTTGGTGTTAGTGGGAAGTATCCAGATAACCCGGACGGTGTAACACTGTGCCAAGATGTGCTGGCCGTGCACCAAGGCATGTTTAGCCACAGGGTGATCCTCATTACCAACAAACACTGTCTGCCTGTGTCCATTCATGTGAATGGACAGTTTGTTGCTGGTCATTCCCACATAGAATGCGTCACAGTGTAGGCAGGTCAGTTGGTAGATCACGTGGGTGCTTTCACAAGTGGCTCTGCCTTTGATCTTGTACACCTTATGGGTTACAGGACTGGAGTAGGTGGTGGTGCGGGGGTGCATGGAACAGGTTTTACCGGGGGCGGTTACAGGGGTAGGAGCCAGAGGGTAGGGAAGGTGGTCTGGGGATTTCATAGGGATGAACTAAGAGGTTACGAAGGTTAGGTGGATGGCGGAAAGACACTCTTGGTGGAGTGGGGAGGATTTCATGAAGGATGGATCTCATTTCAGGGCAGGATTTGAGGAAGTCGTATCCCTGCTGGAGAGCCACATTCAGAGTCTGATCCAGTCCCGGAAAGTATCCTGTCACAAGTGGGGCACTTTTGTGGTTCTTCTGTGGGAGGTTCTGGGTTTGAGAGGATGAGGAAGTGGCTCTGGTTATTTGCTTTTGTACCAGGTCGGGAGGGTAGTTGCTGGATGCGAAAGCTGTTGTCAGGTTGTTGGTGTAATGGTTCAGGGATTCCGGACTGGAGCAGTTTCGTTTGCCACGAAGACCTAGGCTGTAGGGAAGGGACCGTTTGATGTGGAATGGGTGGCAGCTGTCATAATGGAGGTACTGTTGCTTGTTGGTGGGTTCGATGTGGACGGACGTGTGAAGCTGGCCATTGGACAGGTGGAGGTCAACATCAAGGAAAGTGGCATGGGATTTGGAGTAGGACCAGGTGAATCTGATGGAACCAAAGGAATTGAGGTCGGAGAGGAAATTCTGGAATTCTTCTTCACTGTGAGTCCAGATCATAAAGATGTCATCAATAAATCTGTACCAAACTTTGGGTTGACAGGCCTGGGTAACCAAGAAGGCTTCCTCTAAGCGACCCATGAATAGGTTGGCGTACGAAGGGGCCATCCTGGTACCCATGGCTGTTCTCTTTAATTGTTGGTATGTCTGGTCTTCAAAAGTGAAGAAGTTGTGGGTCAGGATGAAGCTGGCTAAGGTAATGAGGGAAGAGGTTTTAGGTAGGGTGGCAGGTGATCGGCGTGAAAGGAAGTGCTCCATCGCAGCGAGGCCCTGGACGTGCGGGATATTTGTGTATAAGGAAGTGGCATCAATGGTTACAAGGATGGTTTCTGGGGGTAACGGATTGGATAAGGATTCCAGGCGTTCGAGAAAGTGGTTGGTGTCTTTGATGAAGGATGGGAGACTGCATGTAATGGGTTGAAGGTGTTGATCTACGTAGGCAGAGATACGTTCTGTGGGGGCTTGGTAACCAGCTACAATGGGGCGGCCGGGATGATTGGGTTTGTGAATTTTAGGAAGAAGGTAGAAGGTAGGGGTGCGGGGTGTCTGTGAGGTCAGGAGGTTGATGGAGTCAGGTGAAAGGTTTTGTAGGGGGCCTAAGGTTCTGAGGATTCCTTGAAGCTCTGCCTGGACATCAGGAATGGGATTACCTTGGCAAACTTTGTATGTGGTGTTGTCTGAAAGCTGACGCAGTCCCTCAGCCACATACTCCCGACGATCAAGTACCACGGTCGTGGAACCCTTGTCCGCCGGAAGAATGACGATGGACCGGTTAGCCTTCAGATCACGGATAGCCTGGGCTTCAGCAGTGGTGATGTTGGGAGTAGGATTAAGGTTTTTTAAAAAGGATTGTGAGGCAAGGCTGGAAGTCAGAAATTTCTGGAAGGTTTGGAGAGGGTGATTTTGAGGAAGAGGAGGTGGGTCCCGCTGTGACGGAGGACGGAACTGTTCCAGGCAGGGTTCAATTTGGATAGTGTCTTGGGGAGTTGGATCATTAAGGGTAGGATTAGGATCATTTTTCTTCGTGGCAAAGTGATACTTCCAGCAGAAAATGTCTGCTTGTGTCTGTGTATGTGCGGATGGATATGTGTGTGTGTGTGTGTGTGTGTGTGTGTGTGTGTGTGTGTGTGTGTGCGAGTGTATACCTGTCCTTTTTTCCCCCTAAGGTAAGTCTTTCCGCTCCCGGGATTGGAATGACTCCTTACCCTCTCCCTTAAAAACCAGGATGTGGGTTTTAAGGGAGAGGGTAAGGAGTCATTCCAATCCCGGGAGTGGAAAGACTTACCTTAGGGGGAAAAAAGGACAGGTATACACTCGCACACACACACATATCCCATGTGTTACAAGCATAAGTGTATTTCTCACTATGGACACAGGTTCGAATCCTGCCTCAGGCATGGATGTGTGTGGTGTCCTTAGGTTAGTTAGGTTTAAGTAGTTCAAAGTTCTAGGGGACTGATGACCTAAGATGTTAAGTCCCATAGTGCTCAGAACCATTTGAACCATTTGAACCAGCATGAGTTCCTGGTCTGAGGAAGAGGACTTGACCCTTGCAGACATGACACAAACTGTAATTGTGAATACTCCCAAAATATTAACTGACTTAAGTGCCTTGTTTGGTACTGTCATCTGTTTATTATTTAACAAAGCTTCAGTGAAGGCTGGTTAATGATTACATGCCTAAAGTAGGAGTGCTGCACTCGGCACATGCTGGTAACAATGTTCCCCTTTGCTCACTCAGTGCAGAACTATCAAAAGTAGCAAGTTATTACAACTGAACTCTAATAGCAGGCATCTGATTGGGTCTCTATACTGTCATCAGGTCCTTTTCCCTGAAAACATATTCAGTTTCATTTTTGTGGTTTGTAGGTGGAGTCAGCTCAAACAATGTGCAGTCTTGAGATTTGTTTCGTGAAGGGCCCAGTGCCAATGGAAAATATTTATTACAATGAAAACTTAACAAACCGTAATTTTATGTGCCCAACTGACAGAGTGGCCTCTTAGACTAATCTGGTGTGGTAATCAATTCAGTGGTATTTATTGATGGTGGCAGAGAAGTGGGGGAGGGTTGTGGAAGAGGGAGATGGGGAGGGAGGGGGAGAGGGGGAGAGGGAGAGAGAGAGGGTGGGGGAGGGGGGAGGGAGGGAGGGAGAGAAAACATTATTACTACAACTGTCTGAGTGTGGCTGCTGTGTAACAGGACTCAGAAAACAGCACAGCACATGCTCACTTGATCACTAATGAAAATACTGACATTTTGCGTTCACCATAAATAAACAGTACTGGACTGACTACTACACAAGAAACAAATGTGAAGCCACTCTTATTCATTTGGCATGTAAATTCTCACTCAGAGAGGCAGTCACTTTATAAATAGAAATAAAATGATTTTATATTGAAAACTGGCAATGTATGAAACACCTCACAATCAGTTCCTGTTGAGACTGATGCCACCAACACAACGGAAAAACTCGCATTGAAAATATTTTCAAAAGCAATAAGTCCCTGGTGAGTATATTAGAGTACGTGGTACCAATGCTTTAATTTGTTTTATTCATTCTCCATGTATATGGAAAAACTAGTATATCATTTCTGAATTGGTAACATGGAACGTTACCTGGAGCCCCTTGCTGCTGCTGCTGCTGTTGCTGAATCTCAATCTTCTCAACAGTCATGTCAGGATTCATGGCAGTTGCTTCTTGAATAGCTTCTGCTAGTGCCCTGTCATGGTCAATAGGATCACCATCTGACTGAATAGTTATTTTCTGTTCCACCCGCGTCTCTACCACTCCATCTTTTTCTGTTTTGTACTGCAATAAAAAATAGGTAGAATTTAAAAACCAACCAGATATCAATAACAAAGTTTGCTAAAATCATACTCCCCTATTTGGATTAAGTTTCTTTCATAAAAAATTAAAGAAAGCAAGGATTTGACCCATTCCATTCTGCCATGTGTTTAGGAACTGGCACTGTACAGTTTGTTCATGACATCTTAATCGTGGGATGTTAAGCTTTTGCCTGATGTCACCGACAACGAAGCAAATGGAAGAATTTAGTGAATAATGGTCCAACAATTATTTCTGATTCAGCAAAATATACTTAAATGACATATGTGAGATGAGAGCAAGGAAAGGGGGGGGGGGGGGGGGGGGAGGAAAAAAAAAAGAGAGAGAGAGAGAGAAGCTGACAGCAACAACTCTCAGATTCTCCCTCATAAAATTATCTCTCATAAACAGTATCCCCAAGTTAATGATACTACATGAGTTGTCAGAAATGGAACAAGCTATTCTAAACAGCTGCAGTACGTTTACAGCAAGCTGTCAACAGCTAAGTAATGAATAAGATGTACAAACAGAATAAAGTTAATTTTCAATCTGTCGGGTACACTGATGATAAGCAGATTTCCTGCTGCACGAATTTGGCACAGTTCATCTGACAAAAAGATTTAATTGTTTGCAAATGAACAGCATACACAGATGGATTGCTACAAGTCGTTAATACTCTCATATACATTACTAGCCACTGAAACTGCATCACTTGGAAGGATAGTAAATAACAAAATCTGACTTGGAAGTACACGGGATATGAAATAAAGTACACCAACAGTGGCTCTAATCCAGCTGGGCATCAAGTTGAACTGACCTTGGATGACAGACAGTAATGTCTACCCATGGTACTTCAACTCTATGCCAGAGTTCAGCAATTGTGGTATCTGGTGAGTAGTGGTACAATAATCTCCCTGCAATTTCTTTCCAGATATTTTTATTGGACAAAAGATTTAAAAGTATGTGTTGGCCATCACAACAGTTGCATACCCACTGTACTGAGATAGGTAGGGACAGTACACACAACAGGTGATATTGCATAATACTGTGAAAGGTAATGTCAGGGAGACCTCAGAAGTAAAGCACAGCCATTGGCTATACAGATGTCAGGAGCATAATTACTTTCGGCACGCCTCTCTCTGCTGCCAAGTTGAGGCAAGCCACCACAATGGTCACTGTGCTGACAGTCCATGGTCACACTGTCCGTGTGTATACTTGCTGCAACAAACCCATTTACCGACTCAAGGTACATGATGCAGTTGTACCAACCTGCACTGCCAAGTGAAAAACATGTATGTACTTTCAGGCGCCAGTCTCACAAAGATGTTGAGATCCTACAAGACATTAAGTATGGCCCTCCTTTCACATGTCACTCGAGGTTTCCTGACCAATGCAAGCAGCAATATCAGGGAATGAGAAACACCAATCTCAACAGGTAGGGACAGGAAAATTTTCTGAAGACAATAATTAGAAATAAGCAATTTTCAGAACAATAACAAAATCTGCAATCTTTATGAGACTGCAAAATTTGTAATTTTGCTATGTAAAAATGTTTAAATCTGAGAATGGCAGTTTATTACTATACATAATTTATAATTACTGAATGTTAAAATTGCATTTTGACATCTTATCTCTCAATAGTAATGTTCATATATAATCCTAAAATTTACCATTTAATGAACTTTGATGTCCACTGAAACAGAAAATATAATGCAGAATTTGGCAAAAAAGCAGCAAATTTGGTAAAAAAAAATGGAGTTTGGCAAAAGCATAACATCAAATTTGGCCAGAAATGAACATCAAATTTAGAAAAAAAAAGAAAAACATGAATTTGGCAAAAAAAAGCACTGAATTTTTAAGAAAACACCAAATTTTGCAAAATGTAACACCAATTCTGCAAAAAAACCTACAGTTTCCAAAAAATAACACTGAATTTGAAAAAAAAAACACCAAATTGTAAAAATAAGACCAAATTTGGCAAAAAATGCATTGTGTTTGGCAAAAGCAATACCGACTTTGGCAGGAAATGATACCAAATGTCACAAAAAAAATAGCGAATATGTCAAAAAATCTACACCAAATTTGGCAAATATAAAAAAAATTGATAAAAGTATTAACTGATTTGCAAAACAACAACAAATCTTGCAAAAAAATAAATATTTTGACAAAAAATAACACCAAATTTGCCAATATAATCAAATAATTTTTTCTTGGCCTGTTCATAGGCTTTGATCCAGCTGGTGTTGTTCTCCTTCTTACATATGGTATAACACAATCTTCTCACAAACAACATTCAAACCTGATAAATGGATGACAAACCACCTGCACTATCTTTCCTTATACACATATTAACATTACTCCTATCTATTTTGTGCGAGTTCCTTGTCCAGGTCATGAAGGCCCAAGGGATGTCTACCAGCTGCCATGTCATCCCCTTGCCTTATGGCATCATGTGGATGTGGTATGGATAGTCATGTGGTCAGAACACTGCTCTCGAAGCCACTTAGCACACTTTCCAGATCATGATGCTGCTACTTCTCATTCAAGTAGCTCCTCAGTCGGCATCAAGATGATGAGTGCACTCCATATCAGTACTAGGAGATACCCTTGGCAGTAATGAGAACTCAACACGGGACCTAACTGTCAAAATCTTATGGTTGTTGCTTTTTGGTTAGTATTCATAAAGGAAATAAATTTCCTCAATGACTCTGTAACCACTGTGGACATTTTGTGGATGAAGCTGCCTCAATCGTTTACCATATTTCTTTATTTTCAACATCGTTTTGGCTACTGCCGTATCAGATCAAAACTCTGAACAAGTAAAACAAGTTAGTGTCATTATCAACACATCAGTCAATATCAGAGGACACTTTCAAATGATACTGATGCTGAATGTTGTTTGACAGCTTCTAAGTTTGAATTTGACGATGGCAGTGGGCGAAAGACGTTATAAATAAGAAAATACATTAAGTGATCTGGACAGCTTCATTTCTGGTTAGTGGCTGATGCAACTGAAATCATGGTAAATATAAATGCATTAGTAATTCCATTCACTTTAAATGATACGAGAGGGAAGCAGCATGAAGAAACCAAAGTGAAAAAGAGTGTTCACCAATTGTTCCTTATGAAGTTAACTCTTCAGTTTTTCTTTTCTATGTATATGAACTCACAGTGCTTAACTATGGATAGTCTTATGTGATGTTTTACACCCATAGCATTGTCCAAGAATGAAATTTATTGACCTACCCAGATATAGGGTGATCTAAAAACTAATGAGCAACCAAACCACAGTGAAAATTGATTTTCTTCACAAACATGAAGAACTGTAGGAGGTTAAAATCACATAAACAGAAAAAAGCCACTACTATCAAACAATTATTGACAAACTCATGTTACACTGGATGTAAGAATTATATGTGGTGTGAACTCAAGAACATCCTGCAGAAGCCTGTTTAGGGAACTAGGGATACTGACTACAGCTTCCCAATATATTTATTCCTTAATGAAATTTGTCATTAAAAATATATCACTTTTTCAAACCAACAGCTCAATTCATGGAATCAATACTAGAAATAAGAATAATCTTTACAAGGATTTAAAGTCACTTAGTCTTGTACAAAAAGGTGTGCATTATTCAGGAACACACATTTTCAATAACTTGCCAGCAGCCATAAAAAGCTTAACAACCAATGAAATTCAGTTTAAGAGAAGCCTAAAGGATTTATTGGTGGCCAACTCCTTCTACTCTATTGATGAATTTCTTAGTAAAACCAACTGATTTGTATATAAGTACAACATAACTTCTGCACGATTTCAGTGCAGTAATGTGTTCACTGAAAATTTGTGTGTGTGTGTGTGTGTGTGTGTGTGTGTGTGTGTGTGTGTGTAAGTATAATCTAACTTCTGCACCATTTCAGTGCAGTAATGTGTTCATTGTAAATAAGTATTACAGTAGTTGTATTACATGTTTATTACCTTATAAATAAATAAAAAAACTTTTTTATTTTAAATTCAGTGCATTAGTATTTGTAAAATGACTCTTAGTGTTCATTAAAAAATGACGATCATTCCACTTGGAACCTGTGGAATGGTACATTAGCTTATTTGTTTTAGTTGTAAATATTTGTCATGTGTTGTTGTTTTTCTGACACGTTCCACATCCTGGAGGACCTCCTCACTACGGATCAATTGGAATGAAAGTAAATCTAATCTAATCTAATCTAATCTAATCTAAATAATCTGTTAAACCACATAAATACCAAACAAGGGAGGGGAAAAGTACAGAATACAAAAAATAGAACATGCCTAATGAAAGATTAATAAAAATCATAGTTACAACACTGTGCTCAGTATTGCTTCTGACTCTCACCGTTATTGTCTCAACAGTTCTCGTTTTGCTGGAGATGGTCTGCGAACTGACAATCTCTCCCGAGGCACTGTAAGGTCCTTCTTCGACTGTTACCTTACGTGTCTCTGTAGCTACAACAGGTACTTTTGTTGTGCTCGTTACACTGGTTGTGCTGGGAGATCCTGGCTGGCTATACACTTTACTTTCAGTTGGCACAATGGGCTGTTACACAATCAAGAAAAAAGTTGTAATCAGTTCTTGCAGAATAAGAAATTATTTATTATACAATCATAAGCAAATCACTTTTGTTAACCCTTTAACAGCTCTGGACGTGTTAACGCGCCCCTTTGTGCCTGCCCCTGTGCGCTCTGAATGTGTTTACCTGCACCACCAGTCCTTCTACCTGGTACTCTGAACGTGTCTACATTCCTACCTGCGCCACCAGTCTTTCTACCTGGTACTCTGAACGTGTCTACATTCGGAGCACACAGGGACAGCTACAAAGGCGCACGCGTTAACATGTCCAGAGCAGTTAAAGAGTTAAGTATCACACAGGGAGCATCGCAAATTCAGTACAACTGTCAGGGAAGACATAATCACTTGATTTTCAAATAAAATCACACCAGTATACAATAAGATAAACGTGGGCAAACACACTTTCATAGTCACAGAATCCCTCCACAGACACCAAAGTAAACAAGTTACATCTAATGTGACATGATGACACGAATGTACAATCTCAAAATTAATACCTCTACCTTCTGTCCAACTGAGTCTCCTGCACTTGTACTGTTTTACTCCTCAGGAGAAATACCCACAGTACTTTCAGTTACCAACAATTCAACAAAGCTGATAACTTATTTGGCATCAATAATTCATGTCAGACACTTTGTAACAACTTTTATTACTGTACAGACATGTTTTGAGAATTGGGATAAGATACATCACATGAACTGATGATGATAAGTTAAATTCTCACGGTTTATTTATATGCTAATAAAAATTATTACAAATGAATCAGTAGTGAATTGAGATAAATGAATTCAAGTTGTTACAGTTATTATGCACACTAACAGAAAGATCCTCAAAATCTGATAATCAGTACATATACGTATAGACATAATTTACAATGGTTTTTGCAACACGAACTTTCTGTTTTATAGCAATTCATCCAGGCTCTTGTTAATATGGACATATTCAATGAATTTCAATGTTTCCACATTAATGTAAAGCTTAGCGATGGTATATAATTTCTTGCTTTGAAGGAATTGGACATTTTGAAGCTACTTCACAAAACTCAAAAAATGATTTATAATAAAGTATGAAAATGTAGTACCTTCAATGACAGTTTTGCCTAACAATTTTTCATGTGTGCTTGTATTGTTTGTGTTGAAGTTAGTTGCAAGCAGGGTGCTAAAAGACACAGCAATAGCAAGGAAATTCTTTAACAGTGGATTAGTCTGTTACACACAAAATGTATTATACAATTTCAATAGAACTAAAATTAAAAAATCTTACATTTCACAGCTCACTGATGGTGTTGGAGACATCTTCTGCATCAAAATTAATTCATTTAATATAACAATAGTAACGATAACAATCTAAGGGAGTAAGTTACATCCTTTATATTCTATTTTTCTCACATTATCACATTCACTCATTAATACACAAAAGGTTTTTTTTTTTTTAGTTTGAGAACTGCAACAGTGCAAAGTAAACTGTCACATCTGAATTGAAATTATGGACTGAAAACTGCTACAATATTTCCAAAAATGAGGGTCTTACATTTACCACAACTGCTCTTAGTGCATGTATTATAATCTAGCTACTGATAAAATTAACATTCCTGTACACACTGGTTTCTGAACTGTAGTCTTTGGTGCAGCACTCAGAAGTATCAGTCATTCAGCACAAGAAAGTACTATCTAATGATACCAGACTTACTAGAAATGTGTTTTAGAAAAGAAAGACCAATACAATCTCATTACAATTTCTGTACTATGGTTGATGAGATGGGAGTAAGTCCTGTGAGAGGAACTATGGAGTGGTCTCACCTGGACACATATGCTGCTGTAATCAGAATAAGAGAGATGAAACACTGTAGTGCTTACCTGAAGTCTGGCACCACCATTGGCATAGAAGAGACCATCCTCAGGTTCGTCCAGCAGATCCACAGGTGTTCCAGAGTCATCAGAGCTTGTACTTGAGCGTCTGGAAAACTGCTAAGAAAGTGGAAGGCATGCAGCAATACCATTAGCCATACAGCAAGCCAAGCAGGGCAAGGATCAGGGCAGAGTGTGTAGCATTAGAGCAGAAACAGCAAAAAGCAATGGAGGCTCGTATTTCTCTTTTGGAAGGGGGAGGGAATGGCCTTCCTAGCTTTTCTTTCTGGTATATGTAATATAATTTCCTGCTTGACTGGACACTGAATACAGTAACCAGGGAAATATAAAATTGTTCTATAGCAAGCATGAATGTTATTAATTTTAATAAATTACTAAAATTACTACAAACATCTGAAGTTTTCGCAGGTGTCAAATCAACAGGAACAGGTAAAACACAACATGATTTTGAGGTTCCAGAGCCAAATTTTCCTTGTTAGTAATTTACTTGAAAATCAGGTTAAGAGGGATAATGTTGGCATATGATTAACATAATTAGCATCAATGACCTAACCCCACCAGATAAAGGCAGAAGACAATTGTGGGAAAATAACAAAATATATTAGTTAACAGTGACAACAATTCTGTGTATTTTTACAAGAGCATCAGACCATTCAACAAAAAAGCTACACACAAGAAAGAAAAGGTTAGAGAGAAAGAAAAACTTAAATATAAATAACAGAACAGGCACAGAGGAATGGAAAACAATCACATTATAAGGAACAATTATAAAAGACTAAGAGGGTGTGCATGAAACTGGAAAGTCATCAATATAAGTTACAAAACAGACACAAATTGATATGTGTTCTGTCTAAAGAAAATAATCACCAAACTGGAATTGCAGACAAATAAAAACACTTTCTAGTTAACAGGAGGCAACAGAAAAAGACAACAAAAAAAGCTGACAAAAGCATTAACATTTAGGACCAGCAATTCCATCATCTGGTAAATGAGACAAAAGTATTGAAGAAAGTGGGAATATTCAAGGAATACACGAGACAAAATCCAAATCACTTCTGTGAAAAAGGAGCTATCAAGGTCATGGCTCTTATGCAGCAAAACATGTATATTACTAGTACACATTGGCTGATCCTTACTGGCAGCTAAGTGATCATCATAATAACATATAAACAGGAAACAGTGCCATGCATGATGCCATCTGGAACGTAACATGAGTCATCCCAAAAGTGGCTCTCTGATTGAGTATGTCTTATCAGTGAGGGATTAGAAGTAGCTAGTGGTAAGAATACCTGCAGAAAAAATAAACCGCTGTGCAAGAACTATCAAGAATATGAACATAGTGATAAGAAAATAAGATTGGGAAAATGCATATTATCTGACCAGTTTCAGAAAACTAGCATTTCTGTCCCTCTCTATACATAATGTCAGCCAATAGAGAAAGTTTTCTATCTCTGTTTGAATGTATGACAATAATGAAAACGCCTGGAAGAAACAACGCATAAACTGATGTGTGGAGCACAGAAACAGGTAACAGGAAATAATACTCACATTAGCTTTCAAGCTTCGCCACACAACCACACAGACACCAAAACGACACTCCCTTGGTCACAGTGAGACTTATTATTGAAAGCAGTTTTCTGGACTGAAGGAGGTGGGAAGTGGTAGGGAATGATGCAAGAAGGCGGCAGTGAGAAAGTCGCAGGTCTTTCAACAGATGACTCAACCACAGCATAACAAGATGAAAAGAGTATGGGGTAGAGCATAAAAGAGAGACAGAAAGAAGGGATATGGGTGGAAAAGGAGGGAGGGAGAAGGGGTGGAGGGACGGAGGGAGAGAGAGAGAGAGAGAGGGGGGGGGGCACATAGGGGGAAGAAGAGTGGTGGCAGAAGGCAGTAAATGATCAGGATGGGAAGGAGTGATGTGGGCGGAAGAGAGAAGGGACAAGGTAAGGTGAGAGAGTCAGAAACAGATTACCGGAGATTTAGGCCAGGGGAACTATGCGAGTGCAGGATATACTGAGAGACAGTTTTCCCCTGTGTAGTTCAGAAAATCTGTAATGGAAGGGCAAATCCAGATATCCCACATATTGAAGCACCTGTTGTCATTTGTGCTGTGGCGTGCAGCATGTTCGGCAACTGGATGGTAAAGTTTGCAGTTTGCCACAGTTTGGTGGTGGCCATTCGTCTGAGTAGACAGCTGGTTACTTGTCATGCACATAGTTTGCTGCACAGTAATTGCAGCATAGCTGATGTACAGGATGTCCAAGGATGAATGGTCAATACACGGGGATATGGCAGGAACGATCATTCAAAGCAAAAACATCTAGTAAACCTGGGTTCTAAAACCAAAATTGGCCGAGAAAAAATATGTGTTGCATTACGTACTGAACTGCCCTCGTACAATAATCCCATGTTACACTGTTCTCAGCATATGGTGTTATGTTTTGTAGATGCTTGAAAATGGAACAAATGCTGAAATTTCAATAGTAAAATAAAAACAGTAACAGCTAAAAGCAATATGACATCACTTAAGAAGTCATTCTATTGGTGAGGTGACCTACATCATCGCAACAAGAAAAACACCAGGACTTCACCTAATTTCCTACTACCTTCCAATACTATCCAGAATAGGCTCTACATAGTACATATTTCATTTTAGTCTGTTTGCTATATACATAAAGATGAGAAAACATGTTCAAAATACAATGTAATATATTGAATGAAAACTGTGACCATAATGTAATCAAAACATAATGATGAGCGATGAATGAGACCTGGGTTCAAGTTCTGGTTTGTCACTCAATTTCAAACCATCAGGATAATTGTGTTTTGAATTTGATGGCATAATAAAGGCTGTTCCAACTCACATGCCCACCTGGGGACAGCAGGGCAGGTATGGACATATGTGGCCATGGGTGCGCAAACGGCTGACATGCAAGCAGTCTTGCAACCGAGGCATAATGTATGTAATTACACTACACTGGTGGAGTGTGGGCAATTTGTAACTTAAGAAAATACTGATTCTGCATATGTGATGAAGCATATTCCTATGAAATTGTAACTACTTACTTGTGCTGCTCTTAATTTGTAAAATTAATTTCATGTTTGATGACTGAAATTTTTGCCTGCCAGAGTACAAAAACTAGACTAAATTTTTATTCCTTGTGCATAGGAATGAAATTAACTGTTATCCCATGGAGTGAAAATAAACAAACATAATCCAAAATTACAACACATTTCTTTGTAAATCTAACAAATGATGACCATTTGTTAATAGAAAGAAGATGGAAGAGAAAGAAAAACAACAGTTTTACCGCCATAGATATTAAATTACACATAAAGTGACATTTTTAAGCATACAAAGCTGAGAAAAGAAACCATGTTAGAAGAAAATGCCACAGTGGTTGTAACTCAAACTGGAATGACACGTTAGAAGGCAATTAGGGGATGTTCGTGACTATTTGTGAAGTGTATAGTTCTAAAGATTTTCAAATGAGATTATGTAGTGGCTTCAAAAATACAAATTCTCCATACACATTAACAACCGTGTTGCCTTACATACATTTCTGAGCAAACATTTGAAACAATTGTTTACGATTTAGGATTTCAAGTTTATTTCATTATCATTTACTCGATAGATGATCTTACATACGTTTACAGAAGATGAACATTTAGATTTACACAGCATTTATTACACATATCTCAGCCACACAAACTGTGACTTCAATGCATTCTGTTAAGATTGCCATGGACTCACTTAGCAAAAGTAAGAAGTGTGAGTATTCAAAGTGAAAAGCATGGCACTTATTTGCTTTTATGTAGTGTAAATTTAAATGTGAATCCTTCATAGATGCGTTGATATTACCTGAAAACAGTGAAGGGTGCTAAAAGAAGGTTAAAAAACTAAATAGTGACTTATTTAACAATTTATGAGAATGCAGCTGGATGATGTCTTCAACAAACACCGATATTTTGACTGGCAGACACCCTGTCATTCCAGTAGACAAATGCAGTTAAAACGTGCTGTGCAAGGAAATTCACGGCCTTGGTTTGTAGGGCAAATACAAAAAGGTAAAACACACACACACACACACACACACACACACACACACACACACACACACACCGTAAACAACTAGGGCCAACATACAACCAAAGATGACAGAAGTTGTCGATAGTGAATATTAATTATCAACAGGTGAGCAAGTAGCATTATTCTGTCAGAAGGTTCCACGATAAACTTAAGCAAAACCCCCTCTGTCTCTGTTTACAATCTACATCCAAATTTAATCTCAACTGTTTCCTAAATGACACTAACCCAATAGCCGGAAGTTAATGTCAGAATCTCTTTGTTGTTTTATTCCCTGGGGTGACTGGTGCTATATCAGATTTGTTCGGCTATTGAAAGTATGTGTGACACTTATACTCAGTAGACCTGCCCTCCATAGTCTTGATGGTCTGATCAATGTATGACATGCCATTACTGCAAGGTATAGAGTACACATCCAAAAACTGAGATCATCCTTCACAGATCCGTAAAGGGCACTAGTCTTAGATCGTGGTCGTAAAACAGATTTCACTCATGTTTCCAGAGAACACCACCAGTCCTTATGGAAATACTACCTGCATATGGCAAAAAGGCCATAGACTTTAATGTCACTTGAGTAGTTTTGTTCCTCGCCTGATTCATGGTTAGTCGATAGCACAATGTGTGTGTGATCTGTCTTTCACTATAACCATTCTGATGGAGGATGACTTCAAGGTAGGCTAACTGAACTGACAGACTTTCAGGGTCTGAGATGACATAGGTGCTATGAACCAAGGTACTTAGTACCCCTTTTGCACTGAGCCAGATGGTGTCAACTATCAGCCATAAGATACAAATCAGTGTGAGTTAACTTCATAGAAACAGAATGTCCCAACGTACAATCAACCTTCCTCCTGATTGACACATCGAGACAGAGAAGACAGCCATCCTTTTCCACCTCCACCAAGAACCTAATATTCAGATGGATTGAATTCAGATGTTCTACAAAAGTTTTTAAATTCTCACTTCCGTAAGGCTAAACAACATAACTGTTGTTTATGCTTTAACTATCAAATTTGTGTGTGTACCATTTTATAGTTCAATCGTTTATAGTTCACCATGCTTAATTCAGCCACGAGAGGCCACCCAGCCTGCTGGTATGACAGCAGTGTGTGCAACCTGCTAGCTATGTCCCCTGTTAGAAATAATGACCACATAAGATGGAATGCAAGGCTCTGGTGGCCACTTGTGTGTTTTCTGCTGTACGTAATTTGTCTCTCATGTATTTATGCTTCTTCACACAATAAAGACACAGTGTTCTTGGGTATATATCTAAAAAATCGTGCAGGTCTCAATGCTGACAACTCCAGTATATGTTGCTCAAAATCTTAACTGAGAGAGGTGGCATAGCGGTTAGCACACTGGACTCGCATTCAGGATGATGACAGTTCAAACCCATGTCCGACCATCCTGATTTAGGTTTTCCGTGATTTCCCTAAATTGCTTCAGGCAAATGCTGGGATGGTTCCTCTGAAAGGGTATGGCTGACTTCCTTCCCCATCCTTCCTCAATCCGATGGGACCGATGACCTCGCTTTTTGATCCCATCCCCCAAGTCAACCAACCAATCAAAATCTTTACGAACAGATAGGCAACAACAGGTGACAGAGGACTCTCCACTGCAACACCATCTGTCTGTTCATAGAACTGGTTGTTGAATAAAAAGTAAGTGGAAGTCGCATATGTCAAAATACATTCATTAATCCATCACCAAACCTAACCTGAATGAATTGTAATGAATCAGAGGAATGCAAGTCAAGAGAGAACCCACATTATAATATCAATGTAAGAAATTTGCCAAGTTCTTAATGTGACATACACAGTAACCTATTAGTGGGTTCAACAGAGCAGGAAGGTGTTTTGTTACACGGTAAGGTGTTCTGCTACACAGTAAGGTGTTTCGCTACATGATAAGTCACAGCATCCATGTTACTGACAATAGGCCTACAAATGAACACCAAGCAGACCTCCCAACTGCTGTAATAGTACTCTTTGGCTAACATGTACCAGTCAACATGACTCTCCTAACATCCTCAGCAGTACCAGAAGGCACTCAAAAAACAGCCTGTTTTAACAGAACTTATAAAATCAAGAACTGTCAAATGTTTGGACATCAGTACAAAGTTTAAATCTTTCCTTAGCTTATTTATATATGCAGACGATACTTTTGCTGTTTGGCCTAGTAGAATGGATAATTTAAACACTTTCTGAAACATCCGAATTCACTGAACCCAAATATTCACATCACACTCCCTGATGTGTTGGTCAGGCAGAAGGCTGACGGTTCATTGGGACAGGCCATTTATTGGAAGGCAAATCAACTGATTTGTATCTTGAGGTTGGTAGTTACCACCATCTAGCCCTGCATGAAAGGGTACTTCATACCTTGGTTCATAGAGTCCATGTCATCTCAAACCCTGAAAGTTTGTCCGCCGAGATAGCCTACCTCAAAGTCACCTTTTGCCAGAATGGTTACAGTGAAAGACAGAACACAAACATGCTACCGTATCGACCAATTGTACATTGGGTGAGCGATTAAAATATAGAGCGGGCCCCCAAGTTTACAGTCTTTTTTTCTTATGTAGATAAGACTTCCAACAGGATGATCATACTCCCCTAAAAAATGGTGCGAAGCACATTTTTCAACCACATTTTAGTATTAGGGCCATTTTGGGGTTTGCAAAGGATGATCTTGATTTGTGTAGAGTGAGTGTCTATTGTACTCCTTGGAGATGTGACATCATATGACAACCATCAGGACCATGGAGGAATGGTGTACTGAGCATAAGTGTCATACATGCTTACAACAGCCAAGCAAATCTGTTATTCCAGAACAATGCATTAGCACCAGTCCTCCTGTGAAAAAGACACTGAGGTGATCAAAGTCATGGGGCAGTGATATGCACATATACAGTATCGCATGCACAAGGTATTAAAGGGCAGTGCATCGGCAGAACTACCATTTATACCCAGATGATTCATAAAAAAGGTTTCCAATATGATTGTGGCCACACAACAGGAATTAACATACTTTTGAACAAGGAATGGTAGTTGGAACTAGATGCATGGGACATTTCATTTCAGAAATCATTAGAAAATGTAATATTCCAAGATCCATACCGTCAAGAGTGTACCGAGAATACCAAATTTCAGACATTACCTCACCACAAAAAAAATGCAGTGGCCGATGGCCTTCACTTAATGACCAAGAGCAGCGTCATCTGTGTAGACTTGTTAGTGCTGACGGACAAGCAATACTGCATGAAAGAAGCACATAAATCAATGTGGGACATGCGACGAATGAATCCATTAGAACAGGGTGGCAAAATTTGGCATTAATGGACTATAGCAGCAGACGACCTATGTGAGTGCCTTTGCTAACAGTACATCATCTCCTGGGTTGATGACCATATCAGTTGGACCCTAGACGACTGGAAAACCGTGGCCTTGGCAGGTGAGTCCCAATTCCAGTTGATAAGAGCTGACGGTAGGGTTGGAGTGTGGTGCAGATCTCATGAAGCATGGACTTAAGTTGTTAACAAGGCACTGTGCAGGCTGGTAATGTCTCCATAATGGTGTGGACTGTGTTTATATACGATGGACTGAGTCCTTTGGTCCCACTGAACCAATCATTGACTGGAAATGGTTACGTTCGGCAACTTGGAGACCATTGGCAGCCATTCATGGACTTCATGTTCCCAAACAACAATGGGATCTTTATGGATGACAATGTTCCAGGTAACCAGGCCACAATTATTCATGACAGGTTTGGAGAACATACTGGACATATTCAAGCGAATGATATGGCCACCCGACATGAATCCCATCAAACATTTATGGGACATAATTGAGAGGACAGTTTGTGCACAGAATCCTGCAACGGCAAGACATATACAATTATGGATGGATGTAGAGGCAGAATGGTTCAATATTTTTGCAGGATACTTCCAATAACTTGTTGAGTTCATGCCATGTCAAATTGCTGCACTATGTTGGGCAAAAAGAGGTGCAACACAATGTTAGGATGTATCCCATGACTTTTGGCACCTCAATGTGACAAACACAGACACAGAGACTGGTTTCAGATTATCTGACAGGTCAACATGAAAAGTTCACCTCCAGCACTGACAATTTTGAACCTAAGGGAACAAAGTCAACAGTATTGTATAATACACTTTAGACATATATGTGCCATGCAAGATTATGAGGTATGAAAAAGATGTGCCTTGGTTCGACAACTATGTTAGAATGCTCCTATAAAAGCAAAAAGAGATTAACTGCAAATTTAAATATAGTCAAAGCCTCACAGACAAATAAAAGCTAAACAAAACCAAAATTAGCATAAGGAGGGCTATGCAAGAAGCACTCAATAAATTTGAAAGTAAAATTCTATCTACTAAATGTCTTTCTCCAATACTGTCTCACAAAGGAAGATTGCACTGTTGTTCCTACTTTAAATATTCGCACGAATGATAAAATGACATATTAATATAAATGACCAAGGGACAGAAAAGCAATTGAAAGTGCTTAATAGAAGCAAGATCACTGGACCTGAGGATGTACCAATTTGAGTGTATACAGAGTATGTGAAAGAACTTGCTTCTTTTCTAGCAGCTGCGGAACATGTGTCTCTTCAGAAATGAAGTGCTCCTAATAATTGAAAGCAAGCACAGATCATTCCCATTTTCAAGATGGGTTGTCAAACAGATACACAAGACCACAGCCCTATTAGCTCTCACATCGATGTAGAATTTTGGAAGGTGTTTTATTCTAGCATATTATAACATTTTTAGAGATTTAAAATTTCCTCTGTAACAATCACCATGGGTTTCGAAAACAACGTACATGGGAAATCCAGCTTGTTCTGTTCATCCACAACATCCAGAAAGCAGAACATACAGGCACTCTTGTAGATGTTGGGTTTCTTAAATTCCAGAAGGCATTCAATACAGTTTCACACAGCCACTTAATGAACAAAATATGACCATACAGAATATCAGGCCAACTGTGTCATTAGACTGAAGATTTTCTAGCACGCACAACACAGGATGTCATTCCGAATGGAGAGAAAGCACTGGAAGTTCCATGAGGCTTTTTGCAGATGATTCTGTCATACAAAGAGAAGCTGTACTGTTAGAAAATTGGAGTGAAATGCAGGAAGAACTGCACAGGATCAAATAGTAGGTAAAGCACACACAAGATTGAGACTCACGAGGAAAAGGAATGTAATTCATTCACAAAAAAAGAGCTCACAAGGCAGTTGTTTGACTGATTTTTGAGTACTGTCCATCAATCTGGGACCCTAATTGGGTAGGACTGATGCAAGGGAACGAGAGAATTTGAGAAATTAGAGTTAATGCAAACACTTACGCACAATCCCTCTTCCCAAAAGCCATTCATGAATGCAACAGGGAATGAAGACCAGTTAGTGGCACCAGACATAACCTCTGCCACATACTATCAGGTGGCTTGTAGAATATTGATGTAGATGTAGATCTCAATGCTTGGTGCTGAGAGTGGCAATCAATCCACAACATAAACAAATGTAGCATATTCTAAATTGCAAATACATAGAAATACCCTTTATTGTATGATTACACAATTGCAGAACAATCACTGGAAGCAGTTACTTCCATAAAATGTCAATAAGAATGCATACAAAGTGATTTGAAGTGGAAAAACCACATCAAATCAATCATGGGTAAGCCAGATACCTGACTGAGATTCACAGAAAGAAGCCTCGGGAAAGGTAGTCCATCAACACATGAAATAACTTATAAAATGTACATTTGACCAATACTTGAAAATTGCTTGTCAGTCTGAGATCTGTACCAGATAGGACTGATAAAGGAAATAGAGATGATCCAAAGAAGAGCAGCACATTTCATTACAGTTTCATTCAGGAAGTGTGAAAGCATCACAGAGATGCTTATCAAACTCCAGTGGTGAACACTGCAAAAGAGGCATTCTGCATCATAGTATGGTTCACTATTAAGGTACCGACAGGGTACATTCCCAGAAGAGTCAACCAATGTATTTCTTTGTCCTACATATATCTCACAAAAAGACTGCAAAGATAAAATATAAAATTAGAGAGCTCTGCACTCGCACATACGCTTACCAGAAACTATTCTTCCTCCAAACCACACACGACTGGAATAGGCAAAATGAGACGTGACACCTGTACACAATGTACCTTCCAATGTAATGTGGCTCGTGGAGTACAGATGTAGAGATTCTGACGTGCACTTTGAGCTGTTGGCATTTGAGATTAGAGATGGAGATTTTTTTCTTAATTTATGCTTAGAACCTGTAACAATAAGGCTACTTATGCAATTAATCTCTCTCTGCCTCCTCTCTCTTATCCTCCCCCCCTCCCCTCACCCTAGTCATTAGTCTAGTCATCTGTAATGTGCTGACCAGTTTGTAATGTTATCTGTTGGAAATCTGGGTAATTTTAAGTGTTTTCTGTACTGGTTGTCCGTAAATGTGAGTTGTCCAGTCTGTGGCACCATCTGTTGGTTATTCTCATAACTAGCTAAATTACATAAATTTAAGTTTTGTAAATTATCAGTTTCATATTTTGTTCAATATTTACATGTATTTTGAATCATTTATCATGTAAATATTATAATGCAATACAAGAACTTATGTTCAAATCCTTTTTAAACAACACTTAATTTTGCGAATGTTCGATAGGGCACTATAGCTTCTTCAGTACTAACTGTTTGTTATGTCTGAGACAAAGCCAGCACAGAAAGACAGTGACGAGCTTGGACTGCAAATGGACATGTGTCATGGGTGTGCTATGCATTTCGCTAAACGGGCAATACTGAGGATGATACTTGGAAAACATGACCGTCCTATTGTTTGACAACATGCAGTGCATTTATCCAAAGGGTGATTGGCTCACTCACTTAGCTGCAAGCACTGGCTATATCCTTCAAATGGTAAAGTAACATACTGAAGAACTATTATCCTTCAGTTAGGACACACTCAGATTCGTAAACTGACCACTCAGTAACCCCATACTGTATATAAAGAATAATACATTGCCTTCAAATGAGTTTCATTTCTTTTCTGTTTGTGTAGAATATTTAACCTTGAACTTAAACTTCCTCGTCTGTCCTGAATTCAATCATGATTGTTGCTTCCATAATTAACAGCTATAAGAATCAGTCTAAAGGCTTTTCAAATAGTTATTAGTTTAACTTTAAGTGAAAAGCAACTGTTATAGTGAGATTAAAATACAGGTGACTACTACATTGCACTTGCATAAGTTCTCAATCTCTGATTCTGTGACAGTTTAGTGCTACATAAACATGTCACACTATAATTATGGTAACTGTGTGTGTAAAGAGGCAGTTAAAAATGATGTCATATTATTGTTTATATTTTGGTATGGAGGTATTCCTGTTATAAGCCCTTCTCGCTTCCTGGTCAAATCATGTAGGGACAAAGTTAATGCTACTAGCTCATCCATTGGTGATTAACATTCAGTGCTAGTTGTTTATGGTGTGTCTGTTACCTTTCTGCATACGCCCTGAATAATGACGTTTTAAATTTCCTTGTAGAGCACTCTCTCATTGCATTTGTGCCTTGAAACTGACAGGATATACATGTGTCAAAATATCAGCTGCTGTAGTGATGTCACCTGACTGCATTTCTATAATTTGTTTGAACATTTCATACTATGGTAGTAACTTAAATTTCATAAACAGAGACTAGTTGTTACAAATCTTTGCTCAGTAAAATAAATTTTGTATAACATAATAGCAACACAAACTTAGGGCCATACAAGGTTACATTCTGCAACGGAATATACAATGGCAAGCAGACACAATTTCTAAAGATTATCAACTACAGTGCAGAATATTTTGAAAAAATGCACAAAAAAGAAATTTAAATTTTCTCAATAAATGCATGAAACTGGATTGACATAGAAGTGAACAACTTCTAGAGGAATGGTTATGTTTCTGTAGATGACAGTAACTTGAGACAATCATCAAATCAATCATTTGACATCCACATGCAGAATAGAAATTTTCATGTGACAGTATCTGGCACTCAACCATCAACATGCAAGAACGATTTAAATGCTTATTTAAGATTTCAAGCAGTATGTCAGTACCTGTTGATCTGTTGTAACTACTGTTGACGTAGCTCTCATTTCCTGAGTAACAGTTCGTTGTTCTTGCCTTGCACCACTTGTAGTTGTGGTGTGGGCTACTGTCTTCTCTTCCACCTGAAATTCAGCATTATTTGATTCAGTATAATTATGAGTAATAGGCTGATAGGCACAATTAAAAGACATTTCCACATTAGCTTTCTGCCACAGCCTTCACCAGGAAAAGAAGGAGAAATACACAGACATTCCTTCACACAAACAAGCACACCTCAACACACTACAAGACTGCCATCTCCGACAGCTCAGACCAGAATGGTCCGAACTGCCCAAGCTGTCGAAGATGGCAGTCATATGTGCGTGAGGTGTAAATGTGTGTGTGTGTGTGTGTGTGTGTGTGTGTGTGTGTGTGTATGTGTGTTTGTGTGTGTTCTTTTTCGTATGAAGGCTGTGGCTGAAACTAATATATAAGTGTCTTCTAATTGTGTCTGTCTGCAACTTAACATTTCATCTTTAATGTAAGCAGCAATCTAACTTTTCCTTACATTGTCGATATTCCAAGAGGGAGTTTCCATTGTATAAGTACTTACTTTCTCGTTCTAAAGCAATAGGCAAGCATGTCAATGTAGCACAATGTTATTTTTCTCACCTGACTAGTTTTCGCATTTGTCTCTTTGTCCTCGTGAGTCGTTGCTGTTCGAGTCGTCACAGCAGTTGCTGTCACATGGGGGGATCGTCCATCATCACTGCCCACCTCTGCCTGTAAGTACCCAATGACCAGTTAGTATGGCACAGACTGCAACAACTGACCCTATAAAGTATGCAAGTCACTGCATAACACTGTGTGTTTGCAAAAAAAAATTCTCCAATATAAGCGTGATGCAAAGCAGTTTCTCTTGTTGATATCAGGAACAGCATGGTGTTAATAACATGTATCCCTGATTCAATCATGCATTTAATGTGCAAGTCCCAATCAGTGTACACAACAAAATTGTACAGAGGCATTATCACAAAAATCCATGTAACCCAATCAATGAAGAATGAGCGGACGAAGTTTCAAATGCAGAAGAAACACTGAATCTTACCGACAAGTTCGTGATAAACAATACATCAATCACAAACTGAAAGCAGCTGTAACAAAAATAGCAATAGTCTAAACTTCTCTTTGACTTTACTTTAGAATTTCTTATACATAAACAACAGTGAGTTAGTAGGCAGAATATTTAATTACATTTGTTATTCACACTTTTGAGTACCATCACCATGATCGTAATGTGCAACCTAGAATCCTAAATTGAGAAACTGAGACAGCATAGTGCCTGTGGTAAATACACAACACAAATTATTTCACATGCACAGTGACGAAGAAAACTATTCCAATATTAGTAAAGTGGAGCTAAACGACACTATGGAGAAAATAAGCTCTTTATACTGCTGTATGTTTCTGAAGCTATATTTTTTGACCAAAGCACAAATATTTTCAATACATAAGTATCATTTTGGTTCACTGTAACACAACTCTTCATATTAACAATTACTCAATACTGCCTCAACAATTTTTCTTCTTCAGACTTAAATAACACAAAATTTCTGAGCCTTTCTTCAATTTTAAATACAGTTATGTGCACAGTAGACTAACTTTTTTCTTTCATTGTCTTATGTTCATAATTTATACAAAGATAAATGCAAAATACATCTCTCTATCTCCACATGTCTTTTTTCCTCCAATTACTCAGAACATGATTTGTTGTCTTTGTTTCATACACGTAATAAACACATCAGACAAATAACACTACTCAACAACCACTTTGCATCTGGGATGTGATGTATCAGTCAGTATGTGTTTCGATGTGTAGAATCTGAATCTACATTTCAAAATGTTCTAGCGTGTAATAATATACTCCTGTCTGTAACTTGAAGCCACAGATTTACAGGATGGGCTCACAAAATGTCGCAGTTTTTGTGCCTATGGACAGCTGTGATAGCAAGAACCACAATACAATCAAGGAATGGTCTATAAGAAAATCATACACATCTGGAAAGGAAAATCTGCAAAAACACTCAATTGATTGAACCCAATAAAATAACTTTTTGCCTTCTCTTCATCTCAAGTTCAGCCTTATGAAGAACTTTGTAAAAGCTATGATGAAGGAAGTCGAGCTTTCACCCATTTGACAGAAAAGTTTCCTTAGCAGATGGAGGCAAAAATGAAAGACGGCGTATTTATTGGACTACAAATAAGAAAATTTGATGAAAGATTCAACCTTTGATATCAAACTCACAAACATCAAATAAGCCACCTGGTCCTTTTTCAAAGCAATTGTGAAGGGCTTTTTGAACAACAGAAGAGATTATAAAATGTCTCCATTACGAATGAGCTGTTAAGACAGCTACAAGACATAGGACATTAAATTTTGCTTGAAACTCGCTTTTCACATTCCCACCTTGATTTATTTCTGGAAACTTTGGGAGCCATAAGCGATGAGCAGGGTTAGCACTTTCACCAACACATCTGTATGATGGAACACCACTATCAAGGTCACTGGATCCATTCAATGATGGGCGACTACTGCTGGGGCTTTGTTACGGAGAATGATGAAATGGCAAACATATAAAGAGCATCATTCCCACAGTTTTTAATACCAAAGCAGATTAAAGTTGAAATTGTGTTGTGAACTAATTTAGATCTTCTACTGGGGCCATGCCCATACATACATACATACATAGTACTGAATATGTATGCCTTGTTTCTTTTAATTCTGTAAATGTTCATCAGTAATGTTTTGGTTCTTTTGTGCATCGAGGTACTGTGACTTGATAGAGAAAAAATGATTTTACCGGTGAATATAGGACCCCAAAATTAGGCAAAACCACCCTTTTACAAACTAGAACCAGGAAAAAAGTTTAAATTTGTTGACTAGTGTAATTAGTCACCCTCAGGAGATATCACACTAAACACTGCTTCTAGCCTTCATAATGGGCTCAATTTGGTGAAGAAGAGAGACCACAACTTTCTTAAGTTATGCCTTATATATCTGAAGCCATTTTTTTGTGATTAGAACACAGAGCTTGTGAAATGTGAGGATGTTGACTACTATGATTCACTCACTGTTCCAAATAATCTCAGACATTTTCTATGGTCTTAAGATCATGTGATTTAGTGTGCAAATAGAAGTTCCACAGGGTAACTGTGTGTTCGTTAAACCAGGAGCATAAATGTGCAGCCTTTTGAACATGACTGTTACCATCTTGGAAGACAGGAGTGTCCACAGTGTATTCATCAGGACGGCACAGCAGAAAGAGCAATATTTAGTCACTGAGAATGGTGAAAAAAACATTCTGGTTCACGTTCATGGTAATATGAATGAGTGGATCCAAGCCACAGTAAGAAAAGCCCTTGTAGAGTGAGGGTTAAACAGCTCACTGGATACTCACCAACTTGCACAATTTGAAATGCGCCAAAATCGCAACTTGTCAGACAACACTACACACATCCAGTACAGTACCGCCTAGTTCCACTGTTGTTTTGCCCACTGACGACAAACAACTTTATGTATTACTGTGAGCCATGGCCCTTTTGTGAGACACCTGATTCCAAATGTCCACTGCATGCAGTTTCCTTCACAAAGTCCACTCGCAAACAGATTGAGATTAACCTGTATTCACTAACAGCAGCAACTGAAACCAACTTTGACAACCATGATACCCTGTCTCTGATCTCTGTCAGTTAAGATGAGAAACAAGTTGGCTGAGTCATATACCACGGCATCAAGGCTTAATGAAAACAGTATCAGAACAGTCAAAAAAACCGATGGCTGAAAATGTTTAAATTCTGTCTTCTCTCTATAGCTATTAACATCCATTTTGCCATACTGATATTTCATTTTTATTACCTATTTTCTTTTCTTCCAGTTCATCTGATCTGTCTATTTTTCCACACTTTTATTTCAACACAACTATTCTGCAATTCAGTCTGAGTTTATCTCTCATTTTGACCTGCTGATTTAAGGCCTCATGTAGGTACTCTGTAATCTGAACCTTCGTTATTAGCTTACTGCTGTTTCCACTATTCTTCTGTGCCTTATTAATGTTCTGAATCCAATAGGTATTTACTGCAGTCAAAAGAAACTGAGTAATTAATTTTTTACACATTTACATGGTATGATGAAGTAACTAATTATGTTAAAAAAACGAGTGTAGCATATCAAACCATTTTAAAAATGCTGCTACAGTGTTGCCAAATCAGCTGTTAGCTGAGCTTCAGTTAAATTTCAGACAACTGGGAGGAGGGTGCAAACATGAGCTGGGGACCTTTTCACTGTTAAGGCTAGCAACAGCTAAATGGGATGCATGTAGTGTAAATGGGATGCATGTAGTGTCTTACAATGCATTATCTGTCCACATGACACTACTCAAAAACTGCAAACTAACTGTTGCTTTGTCATGGTGCACTGAAAAAAATGTACGGCCTGCATTTGTGCTCTGACAAGAAGAACCAAAGCCCAAGGCATGAGGTGTCAACTAACAAGTAATTTTGGTCAGACTATAACTCCAGCTTCTACCACACCATTCTAGAGTAACGACAAATACTGTTAACACAAAATTACTTCGATTTATTATTTTAAGAATAGATAATACACAACCAACGTCCCCTTTACACACACACACAAAGTTACTACTGTGCATTTAAACTTCTATCTTTACTGGTTTCATCTGCCTGGCTCATTGTAGCAACTCAGTTTCTTTTTGTGAAACCTATATGGTACACAAATTCATTTCTGTTAACCACAAAATATACTTTTTGGTGGTTGATGCCAACTGCTCTCATATGGCTTATGTTTGCATAGGTTTACAGCATTATTTAAATTTTACTGATACTGGTTATTCAGTTGCTGTCATTGGTTATTCAATTGTTCTCTCAGGATTATGTTTCCCAAGTTATTCTTTTATCTTGTGTCTTTCTCTATAAAACTTGAACTAACAGTCACACAGTTCATACTTCTGTTTTATCCGCTACACATGAAATTAGACTGGACGTTACAGATACTGAATTACACCAAAAATCGTTTCATTTTCAACATTACTTACACAGTTCAGTCTGTGAAAAGTACAACACAAAGTATACATGCTTGTGCATAAAAATGACAATGTGAAATGACATTAACACAACTGCAGCAAGATCACATCCAACCCAAATGGTGTGTTGAGTGTAACACCGATTACATTAATGCTAGGAATAACCAATCTACTGAATTATGCCAAAAACAAGTGCTACACATGTAACATTTAATGTATACAGCCAACTTTGATTTTAATAT
This sequence comes from Schistocerca cancellata, assembly GCF_023864275.1. Taxonomy (NCBI): domain Eukaryota; kingdom Metazoa; phylum Arthropoda; class Insecta; order Orthoptera; family Acrididae; genus Schistocerca; species Schistocerca cancellata. The sequence continues at coordinate 401,379,587 of NC_064632.1, read as the reverse complement.
GTAGTGAATGAAGTGCATTCGAAAAATTTTGAATATAATATGTTGTTTACAACAGTATGCCAGTTTTAGTACACAACAGAATCAACAACTTTGTGTCAATAAAGATACAAAAAAAACAATAATTTTATATTTTCAGTCAAAACCAAGTCCCTTGAAATTCAAGAAATTATATTCCAGTTCATTGGGGGAAGAAAAGGGTCTAAAGCAAATAGTTGAAGCCAGTATTAAACTAAACAGTAATGTATGGCATATTATAATGATTCAGTTTTTAGCAAATATGGTTTTCTGATTCCAGAGAGGATAAGGAATCAAACACTGAAGGAAATGAAAGAAAATCAAGAGACCTGCATACAGATTACCAGATTAAGACCAATGAAGTATGTTCCTGCTGTAAACATGATACAACATTCCATAACTTTCATAATATCAGTGAGTGATTAGCATCTTACGGTGAGTAGGACTTCACTTGATTTCCTACATTCACTGTTCTTTTTGTGCACACCTTGCAGTGGTCAACTGTGGAGTCCGAAAGCCTAAGTGTACAATAGCAGTTATTCCATATTGTTTCTATTAAAAGTTCTTAACAACTATTATTTACTGTGTATGATTAATTCATTCATCTGATATTGCACAAACTGATCTTTCTGTATGTCCTTTTTTCAAATCTTTCAAAGCCATGGAACAAAACTGCAGCAATAAAAAAATGCATTATTTCAGAAGCTGGAAAAATTAAAACTATATACATAATATTGACTCTTAGGGACATAGAAGTTGACACATTAGTTACTAACGGCAGTTGCAAATAAGACACTTAATAGAATTACTTTTAAAGAAAGAGTAAAATACCATTGTAAACAGCAAAAGCACATTATTACTTACTTATCATAAATGAGAACTGATTTAATATGGCAGATGTAAGATAATTCAGGCTGTAGCAAGAACAGTTGTTACATTGTGCTTTGAAACAAGCTGACAGAAATAACTAACAATTTTCAATTTAGAATACGCTTACCCAGCAGAGAAACGGTGAAGAGTTGTTAGGTACACTGGCAAATAACACTAACAACTAACTACAAATAAATTAAATTCACGAACTGAGAAAAGCTTGTAAGGAAACTCCAACAAAAATCTTATGTTACATTACAAGTGCCTTGACTAGTACATGCCACACAACATCTCCCCACTACATTCACTGCATGCAGCTTTTTAATGTTAGTACTAGAAATACTTAAGAGCATTACCAGCGATAAATATACAATCATGCTTACCAGCACCTGAGCAATGCACTGACATATGAGTATGATTTGGACAAGTGCCACTTTTATCTTCACTCTTGTATTGCAAGTGAAAGAACTTGCTCACATGTGTTCTTGAATTGCTCAACACGAAAGAGATACCCATATAAGACTTGATTTTTTTTCCCAAATTATTGCTAACACATTTTCTTTACTCCTAATGTGTACTTGGCATTTTATTAATGACAATTACCTGAAGAATGTGAATCACACAAGTGTGCAGGGCATGAAAAAGATGGTTATTTTTTACATTTGCTCAGATGCCAGTGTTTTAAAGCTACGTATATTAGTCATATGCAGAAAATTATGGCAATCAAAGAGCAGCATTTGCCACCACCAGAATAATGTTCATGGTCATCACCTCATCTTCGTGTGTTGTAAGAGACACTGTTCCTGCACCCAGGTCCTCCACTTTCTCTTCCACATTACGACGCAGGCCACCACTGTCCTTCACTACAGTCCTTTTTGTTGTCGTTTTGACAACCTTGGGGCCGAGTATTGTGTCCTCTGCATATGCTGCAAGTTCATCACCTGAATCTTCTTCATCTGAAAGCTCCCCGTCTGAACCTCGCCGAAAAACTTTTAGGTCATTTCCTTCCGCTCTGACACGTCCCCGTTCTAAACCAGACACAGCTACTGGCTCACCATCCTCCCCCAGTACCACGACTACACCTGTTACTTGGGATGGAAGGGAACCTGGGGCCACCTTTTCTCCTCCTGGACCGAGCAGTTTTGCAAGGTAACGTTTTGGTACTACAGATGGCTTACCGTCTCGACCCACTGAAAGTTTTGCTCCTTCTAATACATGTGTATAGTCTACGGACAAAGCAGGTTCACCACTGCGAGACTTTGTTGCTTCTGCAGGTACTCCCTTGAGAACTAGTGGTCGACCATCCGTTCCTGTCAAAACTGTGGCACCATCTAATAATCCTGAAAACTGCCCCGGTATGATAGTCCGCCCATCTGCACCTACAACTGGAGCTGGGTATTGTCCTGTTATGATTAAAGGTTGTCCATTTCTTGCCAGCAGTGCCGTTACGCCTTCCATGATAGCTATTGTCTCTGTTCTGACAACTCCACCAACTGATGATGCTGTTTTAACAGTTGATGTTGTAACTGATTCTGTGAACCTTTGCATTGTAATAACCGATGTTCCGTCACTTCCTACCACATCACCTGATGGCTTCTCTGTTACCGCTAATGGCTGACCATCCTTGCCCAAAATTACTGAAACTGAGTGTACACTTCCTGGACTGACAGCTGAAGGTGATAATGGTTGTCCGTCGTTCCCAAAAAGTTTAGCTAAGAACTTTTCATTCATAACAGTCACTTTTCCGTCCTTTCCTAAGCTAACTTTTGCCCCATCAACAACTTGAGAATAATCTGCTACATACAGGGGCTTTCCGCTAGGGTCCTCAGTTTGTGCAGCATACACACCTTTGAGAATTAGTGGCTTCCCTTCCTTACTTGTGAGAACAGTCGCACCTTCTAAACTACTTGGAAATTTGGCAGGTAAAATTCTCCTTCCATCTTTTGCTATCACAGGGGCTGGATATTGCCCTGTAAGAATTGCTGGTTTACCATCTTTTTTCACAACTGCCATCACTCCTTCCACAGTGCTGATAGTGTGACTGGTAAATGACTCCATCGAATCTTTGCCTGTTACGCTTGCAACAGGCTTCCCGTCAGGACCAAGAACAACTGACGATGTTTGCACTGTACCAGTTGAAGGTGCACCACCTTTCTGCATGAATGATACTGTAGAACCAGGAACAGTCTCAGCAAACTTTTGAACAGACAAGACTGGAACGCCATCCTTACCCAGTATTGTTCCACCAATATCTGTTATCGACAATGGTTGGCCATCCTGCCCGAGAACTACTGTAACACTTTCCATGTCTCCCGGATAGCGCCCAGGTGACCACGTCTTTCCGTCTCTCGTGACTAATGTGGCAAGGAACTTATCAGGGCTTGCTGTCACTTTATTATCTTCATCCATAACAAGTTTCACACCTTCAATAACTTCAGAGTAGTCGGCTACAGCCAGTGGTTTTCCATCATTGTCTGACGTCTTTGCAGCATAGAGACCCTTCAATGTAAGGGGCTTGCCATGCCTGTCTGTAAGAACTGTAGCTCCTTCCAAATTTGCTGGAAATTTAGGTGGGAGTACCTTTTTTCCATCTTTACCAGGCACAGGAGCTGGAAATCTTCCTGTTAATATCACCGGTTTACCATCTTTTCTAACTACAGCCATGATACCATCAACAATTCCTATGGTGCGGGATGTGGTATGGGGGGACCCAAGCTGTACAGGCCTGCCATCAGGCCCAAGAATAACAGAAGTAGTCTCTACAGTTGTCGAAGTTGTTGGACCAGCTTGTTCGAAAGCCACAGTAGCTCCAGGAACTGATTCCAAGAACTTTTGAACTGATAAGATAGGTTCCCCACTTTCACTAGTAACAGATCCAAATGAAGATACTCTCACTGGCAACGGCTGACCATCCTGCCCCAAAACTACCATCGCACCTTGTGAATCGACAAGAGAACGACCAGGTGGAAGTGGTTTGCCATCACTCCCAACAAATGATCCAAGGAATTTAGTGTTAGTAACTAAAGGTTTATTCTCTTTATCAAGGGTAACTCTAGCCCCTTCCACAACCTGTGTGTAATCAGCAACTGTTACAGGTTTGCCATCGTTACCAGCCGTAGCTGCAGCATATTGTCCCTTTAGTAATATTGGCTGACTGTCTTTCCCAACCAAGACGGTTGCTCCTTCGAGACCACCAGGAAAGTTTGTTGGTAGTATTTTCTTCCCATCCTTACCAGAAACTGGAGCTGGAAACTGACCAACTAAAATAACTGGTTTTCCATCTTTCTTTACAGCTGCCATAACCCCTTCTACAATATTTATTGTATGAGTTGTAACAACTGGTGGTCCTCCTCCTAAAACAGAACCCATCACTACCCTAGTTGTTTGTACAGTGCCTGAAGATGTGTGACCTGGAGGTGGTGAGTATGAGACTGAAGAACCTGGGACACTTTCCAAGAATTTTTGCACAGACAGTAACGGCTGTCGATCCTGTGCACTCACTACACCTATAGGAGTTTCTTCCACTGCCATTGGCTGTCCATCCTTCCCTAAGACAACAGTAACACCTTCAGCTTCCAACGGTGATCTCCCAGGAGGTAGAGGTTTACCATCTCTTGTCATAAGTGAGCCTACAAATTTATCAGCTGTCACTATAGGTTTCCCGTCCTTTCCAAGACTAACTCTTGCTGCTTCTATGACCTGTGTATAATCAGCAACTGCCAAGGGCTTCCCATCACTGCCTGTTGTTTGAGCTATCTCTGTTCCTTTCAGGATTGTAGGTTTTGAGTCTTTATCAACCAGAACAACAGCTCCTTCCAAATTTCCTGGAAATTTTGGAGGCAAAACTTTTTTCCCACTTTTGTCTGTTATGGGTGCTGGGTACTGACCAGTAAGAATCACTGGCTTTCCATCCTTCCTAACAACTGCTATTACTCCTTCAATTATATGTATAGGCTGAGGTGTTACCAAAGTGGTTACTGTGCTGTCAGCACTACTAACTGTTGTCACTGGTTTAACAGCTGGTATTTTATGTTCAACACTCGTCACCAGGCTTGGATGTCTTGTAGTAACTACTGGCTTACCATCTTTGCTTACAACAGTTCCAGCAACTATCTCCGTAACAGGAAGTGGTTGGCCATCAGATCCCAACACAATGGTTAGCCCATTCACTTCAGTGGCCATAGTCTTTTCAGGTGGCAGTGGCTTGCCATCCCTGCCAATAAGAGTCAACAGGAATTTTGCTGGTGAAGATAAAGGCTTCCCATCCTTATTTAGAGTAACAGTTGTTCCTTCTACAATGTGTGAGTGGTCTGCAGTGAGCATTGGTTTTCCATCACTCGAAGAAACTTGTTGAGCCTGTAGACCCTTCATTATCACAGGTTTACCATCATGACCAACCAGAATAGGAGCTCCTGCCAGTTTACCTGGAAAGTCTTCTGGGAGTACCATTTTACCACTTTTTGAGACAGGAGCTGGAAATTGTCCTGCAACAATTGAGACCTTTCCATCATTTCCTACAACGGCAATAACACCACTAGCTACAGCTACAGTCTGAGTAAATGGTGCACTCAGCATAAATGGCTGACTGCCAATTCCAGTTGCTGGACTGCCTTGGCTTATCACAAGCCTTGAATGAGGTGTTATGCCCAAGTGCTTCTCAACAGAAATGATCGGTTGTCCATCTTTGTCAGCTATAATGCCCGGCAGTTTCTCCACAACAGTAACTGGTTCTCCATCCTTTTCCACTACCACTACTGCTCCTTTAATGTCTGATGGAGACTTATCTGGCGACCACAGTTCTCCATCTTTACCCACCAAAGTGCCCAAAAATTTCTCTCGGGATACTATAGGCTCACCATTTTTCCCTATAATAATTCTGGCACCATCTATGATGTGTGCATAATGGACCACCTTCTGTGGCTTACCATCAGGCCCTGCAACAACTTCGGTGTATAGGCCCCGAGGAATCAGAGGCTTTGAGTGTTCATCCTCCAGAACAATGGCACCATCCAGACTTCCTGGAAATTTTCCAGGTGGAAGGATCTTCTTTCCATCCTTGCTGATTATTGGTGCTGGATACTGTCCAGTTAGAACAACTGGATGTCCTTCTTTATCCACGACTACTGTAACTCCATCAACATATGGTGCTGGATCAGTTGTACCAATGAGTCCTCCATATCGCAGAGGTACAGTAGACACTTGCTTTCCATCAGCAGCTAAGAAAGATACAGGATGACCTGGACTCACAATAGCTCTCACAATGCCTTCTGCATCTGCATCAGAGGTTAGTTTCATCACTGGTTTTCCATCACTTGAACGAAGTTCACCTGTTGGTGTTTCTGAAACTTCTAATGGCTTCCCATTAGCTCCAAGAACAACAGTAGCTTCCTCCACATCTATATTTTTAGCTCCAAGTGTGACTGGTTTCCCTTCCTTATCAACAAGTGTAACAAGATATTTAGTGAGTGTCACTTCTGGTTTCCCACTCTTCTTTGGCATGATCTTAGCTCCTTCTACTACATGAGTGTACTGGGCACCAACTGCTGGCTTTCCTGCTGGGCTAGTAATAGGTTCTATTTCAAGTCCTTTAAGAGTCATAGTTTGTCCATCTGGTTTTGCACTAACAACTGCACCTTCAAGCTTTCCAGTAAACTTACCTGGAAGTGTTTTTTTCCCATCTTTAGTGAAGACTGGTGCTGGCAAATCACCAGTAACAATTACAGGAACACCTTCTTTGGATATGAGCAACAGTGCTTCGTTCACAGGCAATTCAGTTATCTGTAACTTTGGAATTAGGGTTCCAGCACGTCCACTTTCAAAAGATGTCGCTGAATTAACTACAGGCTTCCCATCGCTAGACAGCAAAACTCCTGGAGTTGGTTCAGTAACTTCTACTGGTTTCCCATCAGCTGTAACAACCAACATAACCGTTTCAATGTTTTCCAGTTTTTCACCAGGCTTCAGAGTCCTGCCTCCAGATCCTACAACCGATGTCAAGTACTTGGTATTAGTTGCATCCAATTTTCCTCCTTTACCTGATCTGATCTTGGCTCCCTCCACTACATGAGTGAATGGTGCAGAAATTACCAGTTTGCCATCATTACCAGTGATTACATCAATAGGCTGCCCTACAGCAGTAACTGGCTGCCCACTCTTATCCACCAGTACTGTCGCACTATCAAGCTTCCCACCCATTTTTCCTGGAAGTGCCTTCCTACCATCCTTGTTAGTTACCAGTGTAGGTATGTCACCAGTTATAACTACAGGACTGCCATCTTTAGCAACTAAGCACAGAACATGATCAGTTGGCAGTGCTCTTGCACCTGAGGGAGATGTTTTTCCAGCAGCTAATACTCCACTGACACCTGAAGCAGTATTTATTACAGGCTTTTTATCACCTGCAATCAGTACACCAGGTGCTGGTTCTGTTACCTCTAGTGGCTTTCCATCTGCTCCAAGAATTACTGTGACAGCCTCTACATTCTCTGGCCTTTCTGCTGGTCCAATGGGTTTTCCTCCACTACCAGTCAAGTTAACTAAATATTTTGTGTAGCTCACATCTGGCTTTTGTGAAACTTTCCCTGGTGTAATTTTGGCTCCTTCCACAACATGTGTAAATTGTGCACTAACAGCAGGCTTTCCATCTGGTCCTCTCACTACATCTGCTCGGCACCCACTTGCAGCTACAGGCTGCCCTTGTCTATCAGTGATGACTGTAGCACCATCCAGGCTGCCTGAGAATTTGCCAGGGATAGCTTTCCTACCATCCTGTTCCACAATTGGAGGTGGTATACTTCCAGTTGCAAGCAAAGGTTTTCCATTTTTGGAAGTGAGCAAAAGTACTTGACTTTCTGGTAAGGCAACTACTGCCCCTGGTGCAATGCCCAAAATGCCTGCATGGCTTCTCTCTGCTGCTAGAAGAGCTTCTGTATCCTGAATTTTATTGCCATCAGCTGCAGGTAGACGTGGTGACCCAGTAGATATCTTAGGTAAGGTTATCTTGGGCAGTGAGGGTATAGGTGAAGAAGTCTTCTTTTCTGGAGTAGTCTTGGGACTGGGCACTACCTGCAGTCTCTCAATTGGTTTGCCATCTGCACTTACTACTGTTCCCAGGTCTGATTCTGTAACTGCAAGTGGCTGTCCTTCAGGGTCTAGAACCAGCTTAACTTTTTCAATCCTTCCTTTGTCTCCAGTTACAACAGTGCCAATATACTTGCTCTTCACTGTTTTTGGCTGACCATCCTCCCCGCGAATAATTCTCGCACCCTCGATGACATCTGAAAACTCAGCCTGGTATCCTCCATCAGCTTTAAGCATGGCAGGCCATCCATCTACAAGAACAGGCTTACCATCTTTGTTGATAAGTGTAGGTGCACCTTCAAATTCTCCACTGCAAGTAACAGTACCTTTACCATCCTTACCTGCTGCAATAGCTAATTGGTGGTCTCCAGTGAGCAGAGCTGTCTTACCAGTAGGCCCCAGGATGGCCACTGCAACAGGAGGTGCTTCAACTGGTTGCCCATTACGATCAACAGTGACAGAAATTCCACGTACACGATCACCATCATCTTCAACTTCTCCCAAGAAACCAGTACGGTGTACATCAGTTTTTCCTTTTGATACAGAAACTATGCCACCAGGTATAAGTGAATTATGTTTGGAACTTCCACACACTGCTGTAATTGGAAGTGGTTTTCCATCATTGCCCATTATAACAGGAGCACCATCTAGGTCACCTGAATGTCTCCCTGTAATGTAAAGTGTTCCATCAGGCCCTGTTGTTGTATTGGGAAGTTGACCCCAAACAAGAAGTGGATTTCCATCATGACCTTTCACAGCCATGGCACCTGACAGTGTTGCAGAAAATGGTTCTTCGGGGGGAATATCTATCTTGCCACTACGTCCTACAACAAAAACGCCACCTTTGCCCTTTGAATCGGCCGCTAATAAAGGTTTCCCATCTCGACTTACAAGAAGTTCTGCTCCAGCCACAGAAGCTGGTTTCTTCTTGCCCTGCACAGGCCGTCCATCCCGACCTGTATAAGTTCCCAAGTAGCGACACTGATTTACCGTCACACCACTACCATCTTTGTTCTCGAGAACTTCATACCCTTCAATGACATCAACATCTTTTGGCAAATGCAACTTTCCATCCTTCAGTATCAGTCCAGGATAGATATCTCTGACAGGAGCAGGTTTCTCATCTGTGCCAGCAACCACTTGGGCTTTAGCAAGAGGACTGGGCCATGCACTATCTACAACCAATTTTCCATCTTCAGCCTTCACTATGGGAGGTTCACAGCCAGCAACAACTGAAGGTTTACCTCCAGCAATAATTATAAACTTTGATGATTGGGTTGTCGGGGGCACAACAACTGGGGCTGCACCGGCACCTTTCGCCTGCTCCTTAAGCCCTGCAGAAGCCACATAATCAATTCCAGGAGTACGTAGCCCTTTACTTGCAGGTGTGGTCTCACCAGGTGCATAATTGAAAGCTAAGCCAGTAGCACGTCGCCCAGAGGAGGATGGGGGGGAACGTTCGGGAGTAGCTTCCAGTCGACCCTTCTCATAACTAAAGCCCCCTTGAGGTTCGAAACGCCTTTGGTCCTCACTCTGTGGTTCCTCCTCTACATAATCATACTCTCTTGTGTACCCTGGAAGCTGAGGGGAACCCTTGGGTGGACCACCTGAAACCCCAGACTTGGCAGTGTCATCAGTAAGTGCAACTGCCACTTTCTCATCTTTCACTTTTTTATCTTTTTTATCTTTTTCTTTTTTATCTTTTTCCTTCTTTTCTTTCTCTTTTCTTTCCTTCTCTTTCTTTTCTTTTTCGGGTGTACCATCTTCTTTTTCTTTCTCTTCCTTTTCCTTGTCTTTTGGAGGGCTGCCCTTCGCAAACAGGAAACCTGGAGTCTAAATATGAAAAAAAGAAAGAAAGAAACCACAATACCAAACATGAAACAAACAGAATAAAAACACCTCACAAAAGATAAAAAAACCCTCAACAGTCATTAATGCCTAAATCTATATATCTAGATATATTTTATAAATGGATGTGTTTGTGTCTGTACCACATTTCCTCCTATGCCACTGGACTGATTTCAACCAAATTTGATACATATACCGCTTGTTGTCGGGAAAAAACTACTGTTGGGGCAAGAACCATCTCCCACTGAAGTGGATGTGGGAATGAAAACAGGGTGACACAGGAGACAGAGAGGAGAAATATATATATATATATTTTTTGGGGGGGGTGGGGTGGGGGGGGGGGGGGTGACAGAGAGAAGGGAAAGATGATGTGTACAACATATGTAATAAATAAACAAACACACAAAGGATCACAACTTTTTATTTTTGACTACCAGTTTTAGTATGCACTGTAGATCATCTCCAGGTCTGGTGTGACCAAGTGCAGTTTGTAAACAGTTCAAAAACTATGCTCTATGGAACCCAATCTGAAGATGATCTCCAGAGCAGGTTGAAACTGTTAGATGGTAATAAAAAGTTGTGAAATAGACAGTGTTTGTTTATTTATTATAACAAAAGAGGTTATGTTTCCTAAGACAAGGCATCAATTATGCAATATATGTGACATGTGTAAGAGAGCAAAGCCGCAATTAAAATGTTAGTATTCAATAATACACTGCATAAGTGGCACTGAACAAGAGATTTCAGTAATTTAATTGTGAATTGCTGATTGCATTGTAGAATATTATCCTGTGGATAAGACTGCAATACTGGAGCAAAATAGGTTTCAGACTGGGCACACACAATGAACTGCAAAAATTTTACAAACATAAGGATCAGAATGAAATTATAGACCATTTCGTAAACAGATTTCCAGAAAAAAAGCAATCTAATAAAGAAGTGTATGTTATCTTGGAAAACAAATGAATAATCAGAGCAGTGCCAAAAGCACTTGAGGGGCTACAGAACTTCATTTCAGAGAGCATCTGATTTAATGGTAGGAAAGTGAAATATGAAAATAAGTGAGTGAATTTATAATGATAAACACGAGGAAACAAATGTAAAATTGTATTTTGGTATTGCCAGTGGATGATTTGAACACCTGTAAATGTGAGGTGTAAAGCAAATTAATTCTTTTCTGATGCTGAAAAACTAACTGTCATTTCATCAGGGGACGAAAAGCAACAGATAGGAAAAATTCCTCTAAATTGTGTTTTAAGGGAAATCTATTGTTCTGTTTGACATGTAATATTCTGATAACTTTTTATAAGACTATTCACAGTTGTTAAATGTCACCCATATGTCCTTAGTTATCTTTTGCTCTGTGCATTTTATAAATGCTTCCTATGTGTCACACACTGTAAAATCAAGAGTACAATCCCAGACCTGACCTTTCTCTAGATTCTGAAACTGTTTAAGAAATAATTAAGCTAGCACTTCAAATATGAAGCTCTTTCCACTGTGCATGAGCAAGAAAAGAATAACAACTAATGCCCTATTTAATTTGCATTTTTATCAGATAGGATTTATAAACAATAAAATCTTATGGCTTCCGTAATTAGTGCTGTTCAAAAAAATGAGTTTTTTCATTACCATGCAGCAAAGTATCACCATGCCTCATTATCGGTCTATTTCTACAAAATACATCTTGTTTTTACACAATATTAAAATTAGAAAATTACCACATTCCATTTATAACATAAATCAAAACTAATATTAACTACTTTAATGTACTTTACATCCTATTAAAATTGAAATAGTTCTGAAATGTTACAAGAAACAATTTTAAAATAATATGAACAAAGTGAAGGATGTGGCAACTATCAATAGTGATATATTTGCGGATTCTTTACCATTTATGACATCATTTTTCTTCTTTCATTCAGCAGTGTGCCTTTAATTTCCCTGACCATTATTCAACAGTTAAAAACTATAATAGCATAATAACATTCAGTTGAGAATTCAACTGAAAAGAAATGTCCAGTAACAGAACAAAAAAGATACATAAAACCCCAAAAATGAAGATGATACATAAGAAAACAGAAAGTAGAAACAAAGTAAATGAAGTTCAAAGCAGTTCATGCAGAATTAACTACATGAACAGAATGGTTATAATTATAGAAGTAGAAATTATATGAAAGAAAACATATATGAAAGAAAACATCCGTGACAGCAGTGCTGGTGAAGAAATGGTGAATGATGGAAGTCACACAATGACCTTTGAGCAAATGAGGTATAAAAAAATGTGGTGGTGAAGCTAATACCCAGCCCCTATTGGTTGTGTTATAAAAGAATCTACAATAAGATATAGTGAGCTGTAAGATGAACAGTCTTCATATTTATTCTTTTGGACAGTTTTACAATGTTCACTTTCACATGTGGATTGATAGCTGTCTGATGGGATACAACTATTTGTTTCAATGTATGTTTAACACAAGTTCTCTGTGTCAACATTAATTATGTCAAGAGTAGTTTCAGTTCTCATATGGGCATCCAACATCTCATAAGTGTCTTCCCCCTGTTTTATTTTTAATTCCTCTTCATCCTTTTTTTCTATTTTCCTTCACTCTGCAGTCCCTCATTTGCTGTTGATTTTTTTCAATGTCCAGTTTAAATAATCTCTTCAAATTGTTAATTACATGCATTAAATATCTGGTCACTGTATAAGGCCTGTCTACTGTTTATTTTACTACTTGTTTCCTGACCTCTTAGAGCAGTATTCTGTGCATCAATAATTTTGCCTCTATTGAATCCCTTTCACTACCATCCTCACCTCATGGCCCTTGTTGTTCTCCTTTAATAGCATACATAGGGGAGAGTACAGAGCACAACTTTTCACTACTGAACGTGGACATTTTACCTAATTTCTATTTCTCTGCATGAGATAAATAGTTTTTAAGAGTTTTTTTTCTTAAGTGTGTAATAAATTTATTTACATAATTAGCATTCTTTGTTATTTTAAGGTAGTCATATGCAAAATCAAACATTACGCTATATACAAATTCTATGTACAAAAATTCAAACAATACTTATGCAAATGAACTACAACAAACCACAATGCTTCTAAAGCAATCACTGTTCAAATATCACATACACCACATACTTGCCTTTGAACTGAAGATATGGTCCTTCTGGCTTACATAACAATGACTTTGCACAATTAGTCAACTAATATAAACAAATAGTGTTCTGAAATATTACATAATACTACAAGATTTTATGGCATTAATGTGGGAATTTATTGATCATTTGGGGGGGGGGGGGGGGGAGAGAGAGAGAGAGAGAGAGAGAGAGAGAGAGAGAGAGAGAGATGTATAATTAAAATGATTACAGGCATTTCCATAAAATTTTCATTTTTTTCACTAAATAACACTTTTTTCTACCGCAGAAATTATGGTAGGTTCTGTATATGTTTTCCTTTGATAAGTCTATGGAAGAGCCATTCTGAAACAGAGTGTTAAAACTATTCAAAAATATTTTGAAATAACACAGTTGCCCACATATGAATTTCTGTTTACGTGATAAAATGCTAAGCAAAAAATCTGCTATGTTGTGGACAAGTAGTATGATCACTTATGAAAAAGATATTAAACTTCAAAAAAGTATATGGCTCTACAAAAAAAGTGTCATCACACTAAATATGTTAATACAATAATTTTGGTTAAAACTGTATAAACATAAACTGATGGCAGAAAATCCTGTTTCCAGTTAGATGGTGACCATGATATACATTAGCACCAACTCCTGGCAACAGTATTTCCTTTCTTTCTTCTGCTATTCCTTCAGAGCTAAGAATTCTAGAAACAAGCCTGACATACCCCACAGTAAAGATGGTTTTTTTTTAACACGACCATGTGTCAGTGATGTCTCTCAAAATAAGAAATATCATTCTAATGCGTGGTTGCTCTCTCTTTTGCTGTGATTAGTATTTTCTTCACAATGCAGGTTAACAAAGATAAAACTTTTACCATGTTCTTTCCCCTTTTCTTTCTTTCTTTCTTTCTTTCTTTCATGTACAAATAAGATCTTAAGAATGGTAAGTAAATTAGAAACAATTAACAAAAAATCTAGAATTTTCTTTATTTAAATTTACTTAAAAAAATAAATCAATAATTACACTATGTTAAATGTAAATCAGTACTTCAATATGAAAGAGTTCTAAATTTTATGACTGAAGAGGTTGAGCGTAATTGGTAAGGATACATCTTATCTCACTCCAGATGGGAAAAAACAGCACTGAAATGTTTTCCAGCATTATATGATGCTTTGCTCTCCTGAAAGTTGAATCCTATAAACTAAGTAGATAAATCTTACCTTAATCTTGAGCTTCTCTCTCTTCCTGGTAGGTGATTTTTCATCGGAAGTATTTAGTGAGTCGTTGTCCTGTCTGTTCTCTTTTTCTTCATCTTCTGCCTCTGCTGCTCCCTTTTCTTTGTCACTGCCATCCTTATCTTTCTTTTTTTGCTTTTTGCCAAAGCCAAGAGCACCAGGAGGCAGAACTGCAACACCTCCAACAGGTTTCTGTGAAGGTTGAGGAGTGTGCTATTTACTTAATTTTTTTCTTATTATTCAGAGCATCATTTTACTTTTAAGTATTTACACACAACTTACACAATCTCATTATAATATAGCAAAACTCTTCTTTTTTTTTTTTTAATTTAACTTCGGATGTAGTTGTTTTTTGAGATGCAATGACCACGACTACCTTTTTTTAACAAATCTATACCTCTCATTTTATTGATAACAGATTAGTGGACACTAACATATACTATTTTAAATTTTCCTTGACTGGCTCCATCTCTTTTCATCTTTAGAAGGTAACTACAGCTTCTAGAGATCAGCAAATTGGGGGTTTCGCTCACTCTACTCGCTCGAGCGTGCTGCGCTCGATCACGGCTTCTCCGAGTACAAACGCTCGAAGTGGGCTGTAGTTGAATGAGGCACTGTGGGGAGAGGAGGGCAGGGGACGGCCCTTCTGACACACTTGCTGTGATGCTGTTGCCACCATTTTAATAGCAGCACTCTGTGCCTGCAGGCTGGTGCTGCTCCTGACATATGTCCATCAGCTGATGGAACTACACTCAGATCAGACATATACTCCTGAGGCAGTTTTTAAGTGTGACATCATTGTGATTCATAAGGAGAAAACAGCTTGCTTTACGCAATAAGAAAACTTTGGAAACAACTGGGAATTTCACAGGAGAATTACATTTCTAACTTTTGTCGGTCTCATAATGAAGAACCTCTTGCTGCTTTTTATAACACCTGCTTTATTGATTCAAATGTACATATTTGATCCTCATCACCTAACAAATTATAAATCTAACAAGAACAAAATTGTCTCCAAATTATTCCCTGTTGGCATAATTACAATGAATCAACTAATTTCAGATCAAGTTCGCTTTGTCAGTCAGAAATAAAGTTCCAAACCGCACTGAAATTTTTTTGGTCTAGCTTATCAGAACCTGATGCTTCATCACACATTTTATCCACACTATTTTATGTCTCATCTCTGTCACAAACAAATATCATCGACAATAATCAGAAGGGTGACCACAGAATTGTTACTACTCTGTGCAACGCCAAAGTTTCAACTTTCTAGTCTGTGAAAAACAGAGACAGCGATGATTCAGTACTCGTAGTACTTACAGTTAATAGATGATAATATGACAATTGTAATGTACTGCCAAAATAGCGGTGACACTGAAAGCGGCGTATTGCAATTAGGTGCAATTTGCTGGACACGCAGTGTATCTACAGTAATTTAAATGTATGCATTTTTGTATCTTTAGGTCCTAAATTGCAATGACTTTTCAGTTTGTGGAGCCATAATAAAACAAACTGAACTGTTGGAAACTTCTCACCTTCAAGCATTTCCGATGCATCTATGATTGGCTCTAAAAATGTCACAAATTCTTTTGCAGTGTTGTTGTCATAATCAGTAAGTTTTTCAGAGACACCTCTCTCTGGAAGCAGTTCCATGACTTTGTCGTAGTGCCTTCATACATAGTGTAGCATTCTAAACAAGCTGTTACACTTACTCTACATTTCTTGCTTAAGCTTGTCTACATCAAATTCAGGTCACCATTTTTCTTCACGAAACAGTCACTATCTTTAGCAGCAAAGGTTGTTGAATAAACTACTCCAAGCCCATTTATTAAGTAATTGTCATCTAACATATGTTTCCGGACTATGTTCAATACATGTTTAATACACGCATAATACTGAAAGGATTGCAGTACCTTGCGTACATTAGTGTCTTCGTCAGTGGAAAATGAAAAGTTATTAAAATGGTGGGGATTTACTCCTAACAATCTGAATAATGTTTCCTCAGCGTAGTTCTTAATAAATTCCGCATACTTCTTTTTCTTCTCGGAAAAGTGATTTGTCATCAATGCCATACTCCACAGTGCCTAATCTGAATAATCAAAGTCCACAGTACTAGATAGGTAACACATTTCCTGATATTGTTGGTCCATTATCCACTGTACATCCATATGCATTCATGCCTATGGCCTGAATAATGCTGGACATCATAGTCACTCATATTTCATCGGCTTGTCTTTCAGTGTTTCGTATTATTATCATAGGAGGAGTCAGAATGTTGGAAACATCTGCATCTCCCAATTCTGAACTGACATTTACAAGCTCCTGATACAAAAAACACAAAATCCTACACCTAATATTAAAGTATTTGGATGAAGGCCTCTGGGACACATTTCTACACACCTTTTTAATTAGTGTACCTTTCACCAAAACTGCTAATGCTTCAGAAATTACACTTTGTCGAAATCTGAGATATTTGTCTTCAGATGTGTGATGGTGGAAGGTAAGACTGAAGAGTAGAGCATGTGCCACAGTACGTGTAGCTGGCACCCTTGTCAGTCACTGATGAAAATCTCTCCCTAACATTGTTACAGCCACCATCTTTCACACTCAGGATATATCATTCTGAATAAGGTTTTGCTTTCGCTCTCTCCTTCATCTCGCATTCTTGCACCATGGTCCAACAGCAGACAACTGAGTGGCGCTCGGGTAATTACAGCAGATGATCGAGCAATTTGAGTGTGCTACACTCAAACAAGCGTCATGAGAGTGGAGTGTGGTTGCCCCCTCAGTCCAAGGTGGCTATATTGACATCTGACAGACTTACAGGGAACTACATGTTCTGAGCAATCTGAGCAAGCGAAAACATCAGATGCAGACCTCTAACTGCTACACTGAATAAATGTGTACCCTTAAAAGATGGATATGAAAACATTCTAAATTGGTCAAGAGACATGGTAAATTTCAAAATCCAAATTGTAACTAGTTGTAGCTCCTGTCATCAGCATCCAGCAAGTGTAGTTCAACGAATTTACATTTCAGTTCTATAACTTGCAAAAATATGACAAACTTCTACTTATCAATTTCCAGCAAATACACACAACACGATATTTAATAGTTTTCATGTCCCCCTACCTCACAATATATACCAAAAGAACAGCATCATAAACTATTACTAACAAAACTCCAATTTTAATTTCTCAATCGGCATATACATAATTAGTGTTAGTGTAACTGGTATATAAAAACAAGAGTGAATTTTATTACAATGAGCTCCAAAGACACAAATTTTCTTTTTTTGATGTGATTAATGGGGTTGTAACAAGAGAAATGCCTAACCAGTTGCAAAACTGTTGTTGCACTCTACACAATACCAACATAAAATTTCAACTTTTCCCCACATGTGATATTCTTTTACACATGTTGTATGGGATATAAAATATATTGAAATATTAATGTAAACATTGTAACAGGAAAAACTGTGACAGATAAAACAGTTGGCTTCACAGAAAATCACAGGGGAAGTACAACAGAAAAACTCAGATGTACCACAAACTCAGAGAGACTATTAAAGCAGTAACAACTGCATGGTAGTGGGAGAAAAGTCAATATATAAAATAAAATTACTTTGGATATTAACTCAGGTTGAATATAATCACAAGTCAGAATAAAAAATTTTCTCTGTGCAATAGTTTCTTTCTTAAATAAAGTTTTTCCTGAGTTTGGCATTATCTTCAATCCCCAAAAATTTAAAAATCCATATTTTCCACATGTAAAACTGGAAGTGAGAGCATACCATAAAAATAGAAAGATGTGTAATGTGACAATAACTGTAATAAAAACAAGTGTGCAGAGAAACATTCACAACAAATAACTACATTAAATCATATGTATAAGTAGGTGACAATTTTATAATACAGAGTGTTTCAAAAAGAATTACCAGATTTCAATACTCCTTATTTATTAATAAAAACATAAAACAAAAGTCGGATGAATTGCAAAACACTCACAAAATCTTAAAGTTAAGGCTACTCTATTAAAAATACTCTGTGTGTGCTTTTACAGAAGTTATGGCAGTTATTACTCTGTTCTTCTGTCAGGAGGTAAAGGGGAAATGAACACACTTTCCTTCACATATCCCCACAAGTAAAGATCACATGGAGTCATGTCAGGCGATCTTGGAGGCCAAGAATCCAGGGCAGTGTCTCGGGGTCCCGTGTGCCCTATCCAGCACTGAGGCACAGTCATTGAGAAACTGACATATGTTGTTGTGCCAATGTGGTGGACCTACATCCTGTTGGAAAATGAAATAATCGGAGTCCTGAAGTTGTGGAGAACTTCCGTTCTGCAGCACTTGAAGATAGCTCATTCCAGTCACAGCGTTTTCATCAAAATCGAAAGGACCATAAACTTTTTCCAGAGAAATGTAACAATTTGGTGATACCACTGACAAATGTTTTTGGGTAAAGGCAGATCAATGCAAGAACAACTATGAAAAGTGTGCTGGACTGAAATCGCTGACTCACTCTTTGCAGACTGCTACACATGAAACACCTTCTGCTGCATGGTCAACATCTTACTTCTGACTGACTACAAACTGAGAAGACACACTGACTGACATCTACCAGAAATTTTATGAAACTTTAGGCCACATCCATTCAAACAACACACATTTCCTCTGCCAACTCATCCCATGTTTCGTAATTACTACAATCCGAAATCAGGTCATTCTTTTTGAAACACCTTGTATATGTTAAAAATTACTTAAAAGTAGTTCTACCAGAAAAAAACATTGTGTTACAATTTTTGTTTGATTCATAGTTACAATGCTTATGTGCTACACATCTGAAGCCACAGTCAAAAAGGACACACTCTTAAGCCCACCAATATACTGCCTGAATGAATACCTGCAGTAAGTATAGACACAGTTAGTCCATTAACAGCAAACTAGTTCAATTACAATGTAGTGTGTATGGAACTCTTCCATAATGTGTAATTAATTAACTGGGAATATATCATTTGAGAGATAAGGAGAAATTAACTATTTTATATTACTGATCTGAGAAGAAAAATGCTGTCATTTACATCCACATGTTAGTATTTCGTAAATAATCATTTTCTGAAGAGGCAGACATTACCTATTTTTTCACATTACCAAGAAAATGCGCAAACATACAAAGTGATTATTAAGACTTTTGCAAATGAAAAGGTTGCTACTGCCTTGTAAAATTGATAACCCACTGATAACGGACAGAATATTCAGACGTCATAAAAAAGCAATTTTGCAAGGAACGTGTCTCAGTGACACATAAAGGGACATGATGAACATGTAAGGTTTTGTTAAATATCAAAACTTTTCTGTTTTGGATAAGAAATAAGAAAACAGAAATTAGGGGTTATAGTCTCATCACAATCCTTACAGACAAAAGAGTTCGCAATGAGGATAAAGGACATTGAATGTTACACAATATTGTCAAAGTAAGAATGAGATGTAGCACTGATTTTTTCCCAAGAAAAAAAATCTTCAAAGGGAGAAATTCTTTGCTGTCTCATATTCTGCAGAAATAAAGATGTTACTCAAGCTGTATTTTTGTAGCTCAGTGAAATATGATGTGAAACTTAACAATTAAGTTGAAAGCAACTGAAAGATAGTGCTGTATAGCCATATTAAAAGTTAAGTGTTGCAACAATGGAAACTTCAGGATAGCAACAATAAACAAAAATTAGGAATGGCAGCCACTCAATTGTAGCTCATTGATACTTGCTGCATACACACATGTAACAGCCCATATGTTTTTCTAAATACTGAGCTACCACTCATGTTAGTTTAAGTACATATCGTATATTAATCAACTACAGCTGAACAGCTGGCTCACTCCATATTTGTTTAAAACTTAACTGGACTGATAAAGGGCAGAGTAAATACTGTAGATACAGTAACTAAGAGAAAAGCTTTTAAATCTCATCAGGATATAGATGTCATAAAATGGAAATCATCGTAAGGCAGCCACAATTATAAACCCACCGATAACAAAGACAAGTGAGACACTGTGTACAAGAAGAGGGGGTAGCAAAATATGGTTTGTGTTTATACGCATACAGCATTATAAAACTGATAGTAGGGAGAACAACAGAGCAAGTCTGTCATTTAGATGATGGGTAATAGCTACAATACATCATTAGTTGTAAAAGACATGTGGAAAAAGTGAAGAAGTGGATGATGTGTCATCAAATTGAAAGTACAAAACACAAATAAATTCTTGAAAGGTATTTATTTTTTCCAGCTGAGAGGGTAAGGCAGGAATGTTATTGCAGTAGAAACGGCAATAGTTTTTTTCTTAGTTATTAATAGTTGTGTCTGTACTTACTGAAGTGTTTAAAAATGATACTAGCACCACAAAATGCAAAAAAAGAGGTAAATGCAATCTTTATTCAACTCAAATAGTCAGAAAACTACTCTCACATTCACTGTGATTTTGCCTCTCATCCTCACAAGAAAACAAAATATACAGAAAGCAAACAGTTGCATGCATGTAAGTTGAATTTCTGAAATGTTATTTACTGTATATCCTGTCACCTTCATTACTTAAACATGATATGACATACCAGTGAAATTAAAAACAAATAAAATTACTAAAAAACCATTTGTGTTTCTGGAACCCTGCACTACTACTAAATGTGTACCTAACAACTAAAACATTGGTAGACAATGGACAGATTTATGCAATCCTTTATAAACTGTGTTTAAAATAGAGTACTGGGTTACCTTGAAATACAAATAAATATGTGTAATTTCAATCAAATTAAAACTTCATTCTTCCACAAAACTTTTAAGTAATTTAAAGCAAATGCACAGTAATTATCCTACCAGACAAAATAAAGACAAAGTGCATGCAATAATACATAAATCCTCAAACCAAGATCAAACAGTTTTAAAAGAAGGAAACTGAAACAGAGGTAACAATGCAAAATTTCATTTCAACACATACCAATGTTCATGCTGTAAGCAAACTGTCAGCCACAAAGTACACAGCATCTATTTTATTCTATGACATTCAAAGCACTATATTTGCCTCACTCTGGCCTCTTCAACACCTGGCTGTATACATGTATCACAAAAGTCCTTGCGAATTAATATCCCTAATGATCATCAGTGCCAATGTCCTTGGTATTTTAAATCTATAGCTCCAAGCAGTTCAATCCACATCCACAAATGCCTAAGTACATTCGAATCCCTGTTCCTGCACACACACACACGCACACACACACACACAGTTCTCTCTCTGCTAAGACCTGAGACTATATTACATTATGAACAAACAAGTGAATAACCTACTGAAGTTGGATAGCACACAGAACACTTATAGAGCAAAATCTTTTAACATGCCACTTTCTCTGTGAGCCTGTTTGGCTGGGTAGAAATCTTTTTCCACTGATTCAAATCTGACAATTACAAAAATTCACGACCACTTGCAACTGATAGGGTGAATACGTGCACTACAAGTAAAGAAAGAAAAGGAGTAATGAGCCAATATATTTGAGATGTGAACACATACTCATAAAAGCTAAATGGTACATTGGCTACTGTGGAGGATAAACAAACAAGTCTTCACTACAGGTGAGGGTTTGGAAGATGTCTTGTATAAAAAAGATTGTCAATCCAGTGTACAGAACTTGTGCTAGTTTGTGACAATGAATCAATGCTACTCGTATTTTTTACTGTATCACAATTAACTTGATCACAGTTGCAAGCCAGCACAAAAGCTCATAACTCTAACACTAATACTCACAACTGAGGTATTATTATAGTGGCTATTCTCAGCCCAAAGTTGGTTCAAATCTCACTTTCACTGCTGACAAACAGGAATGTCAGCTGCTTTTGTGGAAAGCGAGCTATGTCCAGTGTAAATGGGGCTTGGTTTTCAGTAGTATGAGAAACGCAAAATTAGAGAAAATTTTCCAGAAATGCATATACAATAAGTTCTTTCGGGAAAGGCTGGACAACCTCCATTACAAAATTTAAAACAGTGGCAGGTTATTATTATTAAATTGTAGAAATACACTGAATCGAAGCTGAACATTGTTACTGAAAATTTGGGATTACTTTGTGAGAATTTATAGAGATTTTAATTTTTTTCCGTTTTCCAATGATAAATTATGCCATTCTCCACACTATTCCTTGTAATGTCAAAAAAGAGTCTGGGTCCAGGTTAACAAGTGCCCCATAAACTACATCTGAAGTTAAGTGGAAGGAGTAGTAGTAGTAGTAGTAGTAGTTTTTTTTTTTTTTTTTTTTTTTTTTTTTTGGGGGGGGGGGGGGTCTTTCATGTGCAGTCTACCGCCTGCATAAACACACTGTTGGTGAGTTAGTATTTCTATATTCCTTGTAAATCCCTAAAAGGGAGAGAGATACCATTACAAAATTCAGTAACTAAGAGAATCATGAAACATGATTTCATTCACAGTGTCTCTACTCTCATACCACACTCAAAAATGATAGTAAGATTTCCTTTCACAGGATCTGTTTAGCTGTAGAATCCAAAGTTCTCCCTTGCCATTCTCACAACCAGGTGCATTTGGAGGCCAGGAAAGCACACTCCCACACTGTACAATCCAGCTCTTCTACCTTCGGCTTGTCATCCTGCGAGTCGTCTGCTCTTCCTGATGCAGCTTCATATTCGCCCTCCATCGAACTGCTGCTGCTGGCAGATGTCGTCCCTGTGCTCGACTTGCGCTCCAGCTGCCACCGGTAGTTATAACATACACAGCATGCATGCCACAACTAGCTACCTCCACAAGGAAATTAATACAGAAGGATGGGAAGGGTGTGGTCTGCAAGGGGATGTTAGTACAGTTAAAAGTAGCAGGCAATGGTATTTTTACAAAGTGGGAGCCAGAATATTAGTAAAAAGTTATCATAAAGTGATATTGAAAATAAATGTATTGAACTTTACTAAACCAGAATTAATTTTAGAAATAACTATACTTACAATCCACTTTTACAAAACCCACAAATGTTATGAAACTGAATTTGAATTAATTTGGCTATGAAGTTAGTTATATGAATCACAAGCATAATATAACATTGGTTTATGGAACTGCTTTAGTGATTTCCTGTTAGTAAGAATGACCAATAAGGAATCCTAAATACACAGCAGCAGAAATCATTACTCAGGTGATAGCTGTACAGACAAAGTGCATTAAGTTAACTTTGTTCTGGTCACAGTTCCATCTAGAATGAAAGTCAAAACTCTGACTTATTTGTAATTCTTGTTACAATAATGATCTAACAGCCCTCTCACTCTACACATTTCACTACCAAATATGTCAGTTTATTCTTTTAAATAACTCACCAGTCTTAAGTGTGAACCATTTTTCTGTTTCTTCACTTCATATGAACCCCATTTTTTTAATCAGTTACCCAGTCTTCAATGTGAAACATATCTAGTGTTCATGCAGCTTTTGGGACAGTCAGCCTCATGATTTAATTAAACAATGAAAATCAGCAATACAACCACACTGAAATGATCATTATCATCAACTGCTCATACAATTATCTTTCCTGTAAAAATGATCAGCTAATCTTTGAAGACTGTGAAGTAACCACTGACGAAATTGTGCTAAGGATAAAAATAATCAAACAATGGAGAATTCAGGATGGAATGTAACAATATTATGAAAAGGATAGTTGCTACTCACCGTATAGTGGAGATGCAAAGTGAGCTTTCAGTCAATAAGGTCTTTGTCGAAAACAGAGCACACACACACACACACACACTCCAACTCACACTCAAACACACACATACATACACACACACACACACACACACACACACACACACACACACACACACACGCAAATGCAACTCACATATAAGTCTGCCTTCAGCTGCCAGAAACTCATTGTCATATGTGTGTGTGAGTTGTGTTTACGTCTGTGTGTATGTGTTTTTGACAAAGGCCTCATTGGCCGAAAGCTCACTTTCTGATGGTCTTTTTGTTGTGCCTATCTGTGACTCAGCATCTATCTCCACTATATGGCGAGTAGCAACTATCCTTTAAAAATATTGTTACAATAACTTAGTAATGCATTCCAAAAAAGAAGTTGTCAGCATGTAGGACATTTGACTAACTGACAACTTTGATAAAACATCTGAAGACATCACCTTAACAGCAAATGTTCATTATATGTTTTAACAAGATCAACATGGAAAGGTTCACCGCTCCCAAGCAAAGTACTAGTCAAACACTGAAGCAGAACAAGACTTTTGTCAATTTTCTTGTAGTACTTTACTTCACCAAGGATACTGAATTCATTTGGTTTCATAAAAGTCTTTAGAACAATTGCATGTTATTACTTTAAAAATAAAATAAAAAAGTGCAATGTTCTTATGCAGCACTTTACAGTCACAAGTCCTAAGAGCATATATTGTTCTGCAAATAGCCAGAAAACTTTGCACTGTCCTCTATTATGTAAAACCACAGATTATCCCTCTTCCCACATTTGAATCATATTTTGTGTGTAGAGCAGTTGCAATACGGTGATTAGGTCATTTCCACTATTTCATCTTTGTTGCTGGACCAAAATTTCCAGTTTGACAAGAAAGGCACTGGATAGTCAAAATGAAGAGAAAAACGAAAATATTTTAAAAATTTCGTCTTGTTCTGCAGTGAACATGAACAGGAAGAAATGCTTTATGATTGCTCTTTATATACTTAGCTCCAGGATAAAGAGATTATTTCTTTGTTTCCAACATAAATTTCTTTTTATTATGAACAAACTCATTCGTTTTCCATCTTTCCCACAGTCATCAATATCTCTCTGCAGGGCTAAGGAACCAGTCACTCACGATACAATAAGGGTGTCAATTGCATAAAGGACACAGTGGTCAATGCTAATTTAAGAACATCTTGCAATACTGGCTTCTTTTTAAATGTGTGAAGACATGGAAAGGGAATTGTTCTCCACACAGAAAAAAGCATAGAGCAGCACACAGACACATAAAAAATGCTGACTTTTGTAACTGATTTACTGAACTATTCTTTTGTAACTGATTTACTGAACTATTCTTACACACACACACACACACACACACACACACACACACACACACACACACGTGTGCATTAACAATGCAATTTCAATAGCCTTCCTACAATAATCACCATTATTTTATGTGTATGCCCAGAAATTATAATCTCCTCCATTTGGCCAGTTGTCATATTTCCTCATCCTAACTGATATGTTTATTTTTCCCCATAATCTGTGTTTAAATTTTAAGGGCATAGCAATTCAGTGTTGCAATTACGGAAGATGGTCAGTACATGTAAGATAGTCACGAGTTCATTTTCACTTTAAGGCAGATGTAAAACAAAAACTACATGCCAGCGATAAATAAAAGCTGCCATTAGTCAACAGTTATTTTTATTGATTTATGCACAGTGGATTTCGCACCTTGGGGCTTCATCTTCAGATGCTACTTAACGGTCACAGAGGACACTACTGCATCTCGTGTTAACCACATACATTTATACATTGTAAATTTTGATCAAGTTAAAATTAATTCTGGAGATATTTAAATGCAGTGCAGGAAATACACTTAAGTCACTGTCAATTCCACAGGTCACGTTTTTGACTGGTTTCTCAGAAAGCTAATTGTATTCCATTTTGTATTGTTGCAAATTATCTCTGTCAAATTGCAGACATAATTTGCAACAATGCAATAATAATGTACCCATTACACTCAGTATTTTCATTAGCATGCTATTAAGAGTACATTGATTTCTGGATCTTCCAAAATATTACAATTGCCCCTCTTGTTTTCTGTGTACTTACTGTACTGGTTACTGTATGCCCAGAGGTCTACTTCTGTTTAACCGTTGATGATTTCTCAAAATATTTCAGATAAAATACATCCATATTCTCATTGAAATATGTGTAGAAACTTCTAACATTTTCACCAATGCAGTATGTAAGGTGGAATTTGCAACAATGTTTGTGCCACTATCTTCTTGTTGCACAGGGAACACTCCCTGCAAGATATCCTATGTTCCCGTAACCCTCCTGGCCTCAACTTTCGTTAGTCATTGTCCTTACCCATCTAGCCCCTCCCCTGCTCCCATTTCAGCACTACATAGCCCACTATTCCACAAGCACATCCAGTCTTTTCACTTCTCTCCTTCTCCACTACCCCCCCTCCTCCCCCGCCCACTCACCCCTCCATCTAATGTCCCAACTGCATCTAGCTGCCCTACCCTCTCTCCAACTCATCCCCCTATCCCTCCCCCTCCCCGCCCTAGACTCTTCCTTACCCCCACCCAGTTGCCTCTCCCATCGTGCGCTGCTGCTTGTAGTCTAGCTTCAGCCAGTAGAGACTGTGGTCAGGTGTGCGAGTTGCATTTGCAGGCGTGTGTGTGTGTGTGTGTGTGTGTGTGTGTGTGTGTGTGTGTGTGTGTGTGTGTGTGTTGACTGTGACAGTCTTTTTGTTGTGCCTATCTGCGAATCAGCATCTCTGGTGAGTAGCCAGTATCCTTTTTATTATACTGTTACATTCCATCCCGGATTTTCCATTGTTTGATTTTATCTTCTGACATACTTTTCTGTGCAATT
Organism: Schistocerca cancellata; assembly: GCF_023864275.1. Classification (NCBI taxonomy): domain Eukaryota; kingdom Metazoa; phylum Arthropoda; class Insecta; order Orthoptera; family Acrididae; genus Schistocerca; species Schistocerca cancellata. The sequence goes on along the minus strand of NC_064632.1, from coordinate 401,352,799 downwards.
TTTCCTCCTTGTAGGGTTTGAGTTTTGTTTCTAATTTTTATACTCAGCTTATCAATTAGTTTTGCTCTCTTTTTTAAGGGATCCCTGTTTGAGGTTGTTCTCCAACACAGGCAAGTGAATGCTATCTGCAACAATAATGCAGAGGCAGCTTGCATATGTATACTGTGGTGATAAGGTGTGTTGTACATGCTGATCTGACCAAACTATTTTTTTTTTTTTACTGAATGATTTATTAATGTTTCTTCCAGCAAACTAGACACCCTTTTCACATTGCTCAAGTAACAATAGGTCTTGCCAGCTCGCTGATGTTGTGTACCTTCATTTGCGCTCTTAATCTGAGAGAAATTGGGTTCATTGTGCTCAAGTTCTTAGCTTGGTGCCCTGTCAACTAGCAGTAACATTTACTAAAAATATTTCTCACTTTGTTCTGAAATATAAGTGTGGAGTTATTGATTTTTTTCTTTATCTCCACCCCCCATACATTATTGTAATGGCGATTCCCTTATACGTTTTTATTATTAGTGTATTAGTGGATCAATAAGAATGCATTTAGTGACTGAAGGCAGCTTGTATTTATCATGACTTGTCAAACAGTTACAGTTGTATCAGTTTTCATCATGTATAACATGAAGTGAGACCTACATTATCAGGTTGACAGACTTTGAAGAATGTGTTCCCACTTTGTTTCTCACTGCCTGCATGGGTAACCACATGCACAGATTAAATTAGAATGCAAAGTACAGGGCCAATATTACTAGCTACTATGTGCATTTATTGTATGCTACAGCACACAGTTTCCACTTTCACAGTGGCACTCGCATTGCAATAATAATAAAAATATTTGAACTAAGATATGTTATAGAGTATGTTCCACAATATTGGTGCAGAAAACCCTGTATCAAGGATTCTGTTATAATAACACAATCTACAAAGCTTGAATAAAAGGTTTCACTCGTACAACAAAAATATTTTCGCATGCTACCTCATGATCTTCCTCCGACACTGTAGATTCACTCCAGCATGCAAATATTAAACAAGGTTATAATCTAATTTGCATTTTTTTTCATGGTACATCACAGCAGCTAAGTGTAGTAAGTTAATCCTCACTATTAAGTACTTGTTAAAAATGACTGTCTTCTGAAGCATCCGCTATTTTAGAATGCAGCATATGTACATTGTGGCATTAATATTTTCAAAGATATGTCCCTGTATATTTCAATTACTTCTTCTGAAAAACTGAATGGACTGAAATGTTCAATGGAATGACAGATACAAGGAGGAGGTCCTCTAATTGCATATGATATACACTATCTCACTTCCTCTCAAAACCTGAGGAAGTGAATTGAGCAACCCTGTTGATGATACATTTGAGTGTGTATGCCCCCTCCACAATGAAGGATATACCATTAAACAAAAATATCATAACTGGAACTGGGCTGCACATGCAACAAAATATAGCATTATAGGGCCAATACTGGGTCCTTAATAATACATCATAAATGGGTTTGAGTAGTAGGCCTCTGTCCTTGTGCAATATTGCATACAACATGACCACATGGCCTACCATGTACATACATGAGTATCATGGCAGCTGTGCAATTAACACAAGTTTTATATTATTATTGGCATTATTATTACTGTTGTTGTCATCTTCATAATTACTATGTTATCAAACCTTAAAAGTAGTTCAGGACCAACAATTGTTGTCTCAGCACTTGAATGATGTAGAATAGAAAAGGGAGCATAATGTGAAAGGTGAATAAGGAGTATACATTGGTGACACCTCTAATTATACTTATGAGCCTGGGGGACACAAGAAAAATTATCTTCACAACGAAAATCACTTGAATGATGTAGAATAGAAAAGGGAGCATAATGTGAAAGGTGAATAAGGAGTATACATTGGTAACACCTCTAATTAGACTTGTGAACCTGGGGGATACAAGAAAAAATTATCCTCACAATGAAGAACTAAACCAAAATAAAAAATGAAAATGTCCTCTTAAATCAACCACCCTTTTACATTTTTAGGCACGGTGTTGAGTGTTTTGTATTATAGCTGGAAACTTCAAATAACTATTCTTGCCTCACTTGTTCTTTCCACCAACCACAGGTAGACAATACTGTAACTCAGTCTATATAAGTATTTTAGCATGAGATGGAATATTTGGCTACACTGATACTGCAAGAGGAGTAATTAGATATGAATTGTTGCCATGTGGGAAGGAAGATTACAGTTAAAAGTCTTATTCATAATGAGATCATTGGAGATGGAACAGAAGATAAGATTTGTCAGTATGTGAAGGAAATCTGCCATGTCTTTTGCAAAGAAAGCATTTCAATAATCGCCTAAGTGATTTAGGAAAATCTAAATCTGGATGGCTGCATGGGATATTGAACCCTACTCTCCCTAAATGTGAGTTCAATGTCTTACCACTGGGCCACTTTGCTCAGTATGTGGCCATATAGTTACTTATCACAATTTGTTCTTACACTGCCTAAAATGAAACCTACCAACAAAGTAGACGATTACTTGTAAGATCAAAAACTTAGGTTAGTGGTTTCTTCGTAATTACTGTTTGGCAAGTGAGACAATTATGGCTGCTGTCTAAATACGATCAGAACGGTTATGTACTGGCAAATTACTTTCAAAAATACTGTTAAATACATTTCCAAGCAATTTCCTATTGTGAGACAATGGCAAATCAAAAATAGTACTGGTGTCACTGTAGCCTCTCCATTTCTCTCTCGTAGTGCCTTTTTAAGCTCTTAATTTTACGACTTTTCATTTCTTCATATTCTTCCATTTTCTATCCTCCCTCCCCACCTCTTTTGCTCTTCTGTAGCAACTTTTAAATATTCTGACCATCTGTCAAATTTGCTTCCATTATGAAAGACACTATAGTATTGCACTTTCATGAAGAAGTAAATATAAATTAAATATTTTACCATACATCCAGAAACTACCCTTTTAGTTTCTTCAACCAAAGAACCACAATAAGCATGCTCATCACAAAATATTAATGGGAATGAACTCATTATTTGCTTTCTGCAATTAAATGTAACATACAATGTTAGTAAAAAAAAAAACAAGTTGTTTGTAAGCAGCAATACTGGCACTTAAAAGTCTCTGATATATTCACTATCACATCAAGTACCTTGTCCTTTATCTTCTCCTCCTTCTCCTTGAGCTCCTTCACAGGGCGTGCTGGTTCCATATCAGGAAAGTGATCGGGTGGGTGTGACATTGTATGGCGTTTGTTGGCATCACTGGCATTTTCTGCCTGCAGTCTTCCTGGCCCTGATAGGGCTACACCGTGTGAAAAAACAGACAGTTAAATCTTTTATTTTAAGTTCAGTTTCAGCTACCAAAACTAAAATATTACTTGCTATGATTCCACATACTAACACTGGTTATTTTTTATTTCTTCATATTTAGATCCACAGCAACAATAAGTCAATCTTTTTTCCTACTGAGACTGTCAATTTAAATGAAACAATTGGCTAATTTCAATTGCACAGTGATTTTCAAGTGCACCAAGGAATATATCAATACGAATACAGAGAGATGATAGCCCCAATAGTAATGTACAATCTGTTATAAAGTGCCAATAATATTATAATTTTAGTCCCCATTTTATTTTCCATGATCTTTTTACATTGACATGTTCCTAGATGAAACTGAAAATAACTGAATGGTCAATATCAGCCAACATTGTGGAACACAAATAAATTGACAGCTTCAGCAGTGGAGTACATAGTTTCTTTAAATCAATGTCTTTCCATCTATCTTTTCCTTTGTCCTGTTACTTCAGGCAGAAGCACCACAATAATAGATTGTACAGTACAATTGGGGCCATCATCACCCTCTGTGAAGGTATTAAAATGTGCTACTGTACAGAAGAATGCTGAAGATTAGATGGGTAGATCACATAACTAATGAGGAAGTATTGAATAGGATTGGTGAGAAGAGAAGTTTGTGGCACAACTTGACCAGAAGAAGGGATCGGTTGTTAGGACATGTTCTGAGGCATCAAGGGATCACCAATTTGGTATTGGAGGGCAGCGTGGAGGGTAAAAATCGTAGGGGGAGACCAAGATATGACTACACTAAGCAGATTCAGAAGGATGTAGGTTGCAGTAGGTACTGGGAGATGAAGAAGCTTGCACAGGATAGAGTAGCATGGAGAGCTGCATCAAACCAGTCTCAGGACTGAAGACCACAACAACAACAACAACTGTATGCTGAGATTCCACAGCGTCATTTACATTTAGTAGGATCAAAGTTATCAAAGATTGAACTAAATCAGTAACATTTGCGGTAGAAGAGGAGAGTCTTGTTAATATATATGACTGAATTTCTACCTTTGAGACATAGAATACACTGAAAAGTACCCCTGTCTAAAACAAAGAATATTTGAAAACATGGCAGACACAAATGGAAAGAAAATTAAAAGCAGAATATAAACAGAAAAGGAGAGCAGGGCGGATTCTCCTGATTCAATTTTTGGAGAAACTTTCCCTTTTTGTCAGCACCTTCTATTGTTAATTTCTTATATTTATCTTTTCCCCAGAAAAAAAGCTCCAAAAATTCCAGGATCCAAACAATCAACAATGTTTTTAAATTTGCCCCTTGCCTAAACTGTTCTTGAATCAACAGCTCACACCTACATAATATTCTTTTATTGCCTGTAATTTTCATGCGTGTTTTTCTTTTCATTATGAATATGAAAAAATAGTACTTGAAACATATTCACATTGGATAATTACTGAGGGAAAAAAAGCAGTTCTCAACAGGCAGAATGACAGACGTATAATGAACATTCTCAGCAACAAAGATTTTAAAGTTGCACGAGAAATAGTGACCTCCTTCTGGAACTGCGAGGAAGAAGTAGTTGGGTACGGGATGTGTGAGAATACAAACTAAAGAATACTGAACAGTATAAGTGGTCAAAGATGTGTAATATGCTGAGTAGAAGCTACAGTTAAACTAAAACAACTTCATGTTTCATCATGGTGCACAGTATAAAGTAGTAGCTCATTTTATTTTCTCTTGTGTACAATCCTCTCTATAATAAATGACTAAATAAGAAAGACATATAAAACAACACATACAAAAACAGAAAAGGATCAATCCAAAATTGTGTTCTTCAGGTAAAGGACACTTTTTATACACGTGAAACAAAGAACTTTGCATAGGAAATGTGTGCCAGCATTTAAAATTGAGCTTTGAAACCTAAAACTATTGACAGAAAAATATATTGTTCATTCAAAGAAACTGTCACCGACTGCACAATTTTCTCTCACAGTTAGGTTACATAACACACGTGGAAAAAAGTCTTTCATTCTCGGCTTACCATCCATGCTTCGTGAGGTGAGAGCTCGACCACTCAGGCTGCGTTCAAACCGTGGAGCAGGCCTTTCTATAAGTGCCTTTTTAGTCTCATAATGTGTCCGGCCAGAGTAACGGAATTTTGATCCAAAACGTGGGAACAAGCCTGATTTTTGCGTTGGTTCAGGTGTCATAAGTCTGAAAGTCAAGATTTTGTCAATACCTAATGCCACCAAGTTAGTAAGATATTTTCACAAACTTTCTTATTTACAGCAACAAAAAGTTTTAAACATCTCATAAGTATTACATTCTATCTACTTCAGCCCCTACACTATATGCTGGATAGGTGTCAATGAAAGGTTTCCCATTTTGCCTTTCCTTTCACAGATATTTCATTTGCATTATTTCCGTAATTTTTAAGGTATTGCCATTCAATTGAAAGGTTTCCCATTTTGCATTTCCTTTCACAGATATTTCATTTGCATAATTTCCATAATTTTTAAGGTATTGCCATATTCAAAAACGTGGCTTCCTTTATCGGGTTAAGACTAAATTTCTGTGTTGTTCCCCAAACACAAAAAGAGAGAGCTTGTAAACAAATAAAATAAACCATAGTGTTATAGCAAGAGCAGTACAAATGAAAGTTCTTTGTGTACCATCCAAATATTCCACAAAAAAACCACCAGTAACTGTCAAACTGGTTTTCTTTGTATACAAAACATTATCAAAAGAGAAAGCAGTTACAGGCAAGTGTGACAAATCCATTACTATTCATGATACCCAGGCATGAGTTTCTAATCAAACCATTACCACTCCAACGTCCTTTGGATACTGTAGGAGTCTGTAGAATTTAGAAACATTCTGTATACATCTAGAATGGCAAACCATGAGGGATGTAAGCCTTTTTTAGGAAAATGCTCATCCCAGCTTTGAGTGACAAGGTTTGGTATCCTTTCCAATGGCATTTAAGAGCCCACAGATGTATTTCTCATATCTCACATCAACTACACTATACTTCAAAAAAGGTAAAGCTGTCATAAATCTGACAACTGGTTTGAAAATCATAACACTTTACTAGGCATGGTCCTACTGAAAGTGGTATTCCATATCCGCTCCTCCGAGCTTTGAACTGTCTTACCCGGCAAGCTACAGGGGAACCTAAAGTTTAAAGTGAACTCCAAATTACAAAGCAGCTCAGCATCTAATACATTGCCAGAGGCAAATGAAGTGATACGTGACACATGAAAATCCTAAAGACATATCAGGGATGAACTTAGATCTATGGATCTATAAAATCTGGCTCTTTACCATGTTTATACTGTACCATAATTTCAAAAGTAGAACTGGTATTTTACCACTGTCCTGGCACAATTTCACAGCATAATAATACCTGGCACCCAATTACTTGGGACTATACAGGAGGTCCTCCATGAAAAACACATACTGTCCTCCTTAGCCTTCATATTCAACAAACATCTTACTCTAACAATGGAAAATCCAGGATGGAATGTAACAATATTATGAAAAGGAAAGTTACTACTCACACTATAGCAGAGATGCTGAGTCACAAATAGGCACAACAAAAAGAATGTCACAATATAAGCTTTCGGCCAACAAGGCCTTTGTCCATGTGTAAGTGTGAGCAGCATTTGCATTTTGTGTGTGTGTGTGTGTGTGTGTGTGTGTGTGTGTGTGTCAGTTGTCTACTTTCCACAAAGGCTTGGTTGGCTGAAAGCTTATATTGTGACTGTGTTTTTGTTGTGCCATAGCAACTTTCCTTTTCATAATATTGTAATATCCACCTCAATTGTAGATGCATGGAATTTCCTGAGCAGAGAATAAACAGCAATTGCCACTGTCTTTCTCAATCTACACCTCAGTAAAGTAGCGTAGCCCAATCACTGATGCCTCATGAAGAGATTTACCCCCCCCCCCCCCCCCCCCACATGTTGTAAATGTTAGTGCTCTTATCAACTGTGTACTAATTTTCATAGTGCAAAACTGTTGTATGGTGCTGAAAATAAGAATAGTACATCTTAGCTCACGAGTAACACATTTGTAATAAAAGTTACTCCCCAAGTTCTTACACTTATTTCTGCGCATTCCAGCATTCATAAATTGAAGTATGGTGAAGACTAAGTCAGCAGTAATTCTACATTGAAGGTCAAAGTCAGCTAACATGAGCATCTCAACAATCAAAGACATTTAACTACAGAAATATGGATAACTTTTTATAGCTTGTAGTAAAGCTCTACATTTTGTTGAACAGACAATTAACTGATTTGAAGATGCATTTGACATTATTTTCAAGGCAAATATTACAATTTACAAATAACTGTAAAATGTTTGCAATAAATTAAAATTATAGTTATTAACTGTAAAAATATTTCCAATAAACTAAAATTATAGTTACATCTCTCATATTAAAACACATACCTAAAGAAAGTGTGATGTTCCACAGAAACCTTCCATAGCTTTTTAGCAGCTCGATGGTTGGCCAGCTTGAAACCAATGGTTGATTCATACTGTTCAAATTCACCAGGACGGATCTTTATATAGAAATTGTGCCTCTTATATGAAATTTTCAGGATCTTTGGCCACGCAAACCGGTTAATCCGTAACCTGTGCAACATATCAGAAGAATGATTGCAAATACAGTGTATTTCTGCATGTGTTTAATTATTTGCTGAAACTTCTTAGTGAGAAAAACTAGAGCAACAGTGTTATCCTGCAGTGCATAACCAATATCTTTAAATAAATGAAGTTTCCAGGTTTGAGTCCAGATCCATCACATAGTTTTAATCTGCCAGGCATTTTCAAACCTGCATGCGATCCGCTGAAAAGTGAAAATTCATTCTAGTATCTTCAAGATTTAAATTTGAGCCACAAAACTTTTTTCACAGTGGGAAATTTAAATACGCAAGCGGAACAGTAATTGGAGTTACATTACGATATTTCAATGTATTTTTTGATAGATAAACTTAATAAATCAACTGAAATAACAAAGCAATAATTAAAACTGCACACCATGTGATCTTATGTAAGTACTTTCCCAACATTTGCCAAAAGTAAGTTTTGAAGAAAAACTTTTATGATACCAGCATAATTCAATGCAATATGCTCCAGACTACAGACAGTGTATAAACAAATAATGAGAGAATTGCTGAGCATTGCTTACTTTTCACAAGGAAAATGCGCCATTCTGCCGATAGACACATACAAAAGTGACACACGACCTAGCTTCCGGAACTAACAGATCCTTCTTAGGGGATTTGAAGGGATAGTTTGGGGAAGGTTAAACAGAAATGACAGTTCAGTCAGACACCAGGATCAGAGAGATCAACCTGTGGTGAGGACAGTAGTAGTCAAAGTTTTTGTCTCACTACAAGTGAGACTCTCTCTCTCTCTCTCTCCCCCCCCCCCCCCCCCCAACTCCAACTCCCACTCCACTTAACCCCTTCTCTTTTCACCTATGAAGAAAATGTGAGTTCAAAAAGCTAGATAGCATGCCACTTTTAATTTTATGTGTGTCTATCGGCAGTACTACAAATTTTTCCTCCTGAAGGTAAGTACTGGCCTGAAACTTGGCTCATAATTTATTTTTCTTGAATGAACATTCCTTTGATACAATTAAGAGTTCCGAGCATCTGCCAAGGCAGGCCAAGGTATGATCCACTCATCAGTCACAGCCTATCATGCATCAGTGACATTCTTGTCTTTGTTCTGTGCAGACTGTGCTGCGATCGTACATCTTACTGTTTATTTCAGTCACAGTGCTCCATGCTGAGTGATTATTTTGCCCTTGTAGTGTTTATTTTCAGTGGTAAGCAATCACACCAAATGCTGCACAAACAAACCAGAGGAATAGTGCCCTGTATAGTGTTTGTCATACGAAAGAAACCAAAAATTTTAATGAAAGCAAATGGACTATGTAGAGAATACTGAAAGATATGGGTCCACGTATTTTAAAACGAATGACAAGAGGAAATAACCAATACAACATAGTGATAATGTAGAGTATTAGCTTGGATGAGAAAAGTTATGAAACAATATTGCTCACAGAACCAACAACACTCCTGCTGCTGAGACAGGTTACTTAAAAAATTTTGTTTCTTACACATTTTGAAATGTCTAAAAATGTAAAAATTCCCAACAATTACAAAGGTCACAGAGCTGCAAGCTTCCCAAGTGCAACTAAGATTCATGGACAAATATTAAAAGACTGTGTTGATCATGTTGTTGTTGTTGTTGTTGTTGTTGTGGTCTTCAGTCCAGAGACTGGTTTGATGCAGCTCTCCATGCTACCCTATACTGTGCAAGCTGCTTCATCTCAAAGTACCTACTGCAACCTACATCCTTCTAAATCTGCTTAGTGTATTCATCTCTTGGTCTCCCTCTATGATTTTTACCCTCCACACTGCCCTCTAATACTAAACTGGTGATCCCTTGATGCCTCAGAACAAGTCCTACCAACCAATACCTTCTTCCAGTCAAGTTGTGCCACAAATTCCCCTTCTCCCCAATTCTATTCAATACCTCCTCATTTGTTATATGATCTACCCATCTAATCTTCAGCATTCTTCTGTAGCACCACATTTCGAAAGCCTCTATCCTCTTCTTGCCGAAACTATTTATCGTCCATTTTTCACTTCCATACAAGGCTACACTCCATACAAATTCTTAAAAAGACTTCCTGACACTTAAATATATACTCAATGTTCACAAATTTCTCTTCTTCAGAAACGCTTTCCTTGCCATTGCCAGTCTACATTTTATATCCTCTCTACTTAGACCATCATCAGTTATTTTGCTCCACAAATAGCAAAACTCATCCACCTCTTTAAGTGTCTCATTTCCTAACCTTATTCCCTCAGCATCTCATGATTTAGTTTAACTGCATTCCCTTATCCTCATTTTGCTTTTGCTGATGTTAATCTTATATCCTTCTTTCAAGACACTGTTCACTCAGTTCAACAGTTCTTCCAGGTCCTTTGCTGTCTCTGACAGAATTACAATGTCATTGACAAACCTCAAAGTTTTAGTTTCTTCTCCATGGATATTAATTCCCACTCCGAATTTTTCTTTTGTTTCCTTTACTGCTTGCTCAATATACAGATTGAATAACACCAGAGATAGGTTACAACCCTGTCTAACTTCCTTCCCAAATACTGATTCCCTTTCATGCCCCTCGACTCTTATAACTGCTATCTTCAGTATAAATTGTAAATAGCCTTTCATTCCCTGTATTTGACTCCTGCAACCTTCAGAATTTGAAAGAGAGTATTCCAGTCAACATTGTCAAAAGCCTTCTCTAAGTCTACAAATGCCAGAAATGTAGGTTTGCCTTTCCTTAATCTATCTTCCAAGAATCCAAACTGATCTTCCTCAAGGTCAGCTTCTACCAGTTTTCCATTCGTCTCTAAAGAATTCGTGTTAGTATTTTGCAGCTGTGTTTTATTAAACTGGTAGTTCGGTAATTTTCACACTTGTCAACACCTGCTTTCTTTGAGATTGGAATTATTATATTCTTCTTGAAGTCTGAGGGTATTTTGCCTGGCTCATACATCTTGCTCACCAGATGGTAGAGTTTTGTCAGGGCTGGCTCTCTCATGGCTATGAGTAGTTGTAATGGAATGTTGTCTACTCCCGGGGCCTTGTTTCGACTCAGGTCTTTCAGTGCTCTATCAAACTCATCACACAGTATCATATATCCTATTTCATCTTCATCTACATCCTCTTCCATTTCCACAATATTGTCCTCCAGTACATCACCCTTGTACAGACCGTAGACATACTCCCTCCACCTTTCTACTTTCCCTTCTTTGCTTAGAACTGATTTTCCATCTGAGCTATTAATATTCATACAAGTGGTTCTCTTTTCACCAAAGGTCTCTTTAATTTTCCTATAGGCAGTATCTATCTTACCCTAGTGATATACGCCTCTAAATCCTTACATTTGTCCTCTAGCCATCCCCACTTAGCCATTTTGTACTTCCTGTCGATCTCATTTTTGAGACGTTTGTATTCCTTTTGCCTGCTTCATTTACTGCTTTTTATATTTTCTCCTTTCATCAGTTAAATTCAATATCTCTTCTGTTACCCAAGGATTTCTACTTGATCCTCTGCTGCCTTCACTATTTCACCTATCAAAGTTACCCACTCTTCTTCTACTGTATTTCTTTTCCCCGTTCTTGTCAATTGTTCCCTAATGCTCTCTCTGAAACTCTCTACAACCTCTGGTTCTTTCAGTTTATCCAAGTCCCATCTCCTTAAATTACTATAATTTTTGCAGTTTCTTCAGTTTTAGTCTACAGTTCATAACCAATAAATTGTGGTCAGAGTCCACATCCGCTCCTGGAAATGTATTACAATTTAAAACTTGGTTCCTAAATCTCTGTCTTACCAAGATATAATCTATCTGAAACCTTGCAGTGTCTCCAGGTCTTTTCCACATAGACAACCTTCTTTCATGATTCTTAAACCAAGTGTTAGTTATGATTAAGTTATGCTCTGAGCAGAATTCTACCAGACGACTTCCGCTTTCATTCCTTACCCCCATTCCATATGCACCTACTACTTTTCCTTTTCTTCCTTTTCCTACTATCAAATTCCAGTCTCCCACGACTAATAAATTTTCATCTCCCCACACTATCTGAATGCTTACTTTTATCGCATCACACATTTCTTCAATCTCTTCGTCATCTGCGAAGCTAGTTGGCATATAAACTTGTACTGCTGTGGTAGGTGTGGGCTTTGTGTCTATCTTGGCTCCAATAATGTGTTCCCTATGCTGTTTGTAGTAGCTTACCCATGCTCCTATTTTTTTATTCATTATTAAACCTACTCCTGCATTACCCCTATTTTTATTTTGTATTTATAATCCTGTATTCACCTGACCAAAAGTTTTGTTCCTCTTGCCACCAAACTTCACTCATTCCCACTATATTTATCTTTAATCTACCCCTTTCCCTTTTTAAATTTCTAATCTACCTGCCTCATTAAGGGATCTGACATTCCACACTCCGTCCCGTAGAATGCCAGTTTTGTTTCTCCTGATAACAACGTCCTTCTGAGTAATCCCCGCCTGGAGATCTGAATGGTGGACTATTTTACCTCCAGAATATTGTATCCAAGAGGACGCCATCGTCATTTAACCATACAGTAAAGCTGCATGCCCTTGGGAAAAAGTATGGCTGTAGTTTACCCTTTCTTTCAGCTGTTCGCAGTACCAGAACAGCAAAACCGTTTTGGTTAATGTTACAACGACGGATCAGTCAATCATCCAGACTGTTGCCCCTGCAAATACTGAAATGGCTGTCGCCTCTCTTCAGGAACCACACGTTTTTCTGGCCTCTCAACGATACCCCTCCATTGTGGTTGCACCTATGGTACAGCTATCCGTATCGTTGAGGCAAGCAAGCCTCCCCACCAACGTCAAGGTCCATGATTCTTTGGGAAGGGAGGGGAGGGGAGGGGAGGGGGAGGGGGGGGGGACTGGAAGTTGGTCATGAGTTTACATATTAAAAGCTGCCTAATAACAAAATATGGTACTCACAAAGTACAAAAAAAGATCAAGAATAAGTACAAAGAGTGACATCAAATTTATGTACCCCAAAATAAAAATATAAACAAGTACCCAGCACACAGATGGTAACGGTAAGTATGTCTTGAGGCTAAAAGGGTGCTGACTGGCCAGTAGTCTTGGAAACATGTACCAAATAAATGTTAATAGGAGTGGAAAGCAATAAAACGTGCAATGCAGTGGTGCAAATGGAACTGTTGTACAGAAGGAGTAACAGAGAACATGAAAGGAGAATAAAATTGTTATTTGCAGCTCTTATCTTGTTCCTAGTGCAACCCTCTCTAATTAGTGCTATTATTGCTCCTGCCCTATTATTGTTATTAAATAAGAAATTTTTTCATCTCCATGCTTTTCATTCTCAAACAAACAACATTATTCCCAGAGTTAAATTTACCATTATCTGGATTTACAGACAGCTGAAAACAATTTTTTCAATGGTGTATTAATATGAAACAACTTAATTAAAATTAAGAGACTAGAAGGGTTATACAGTAATGTCACATATAATTCAACTCTATTACTGAAACGTAAATTGCGACATAAAATTGGCATACCTATCCCTGTAAACCAGCAGACCAGAGGCACAAACCCCCAGCATTATGTCCACGCCTTCTGAATCCTTGGCAGGGTGGAGGTCAACACCATACATCGCAAGTTTCTTTGCATTTTCCAGATAGTGGAGCTCTGCTTCTGCTGGTGTCTGCCCTCTGAGGAAAAGTGTCATGTAAGTGCTCATGCCACAATGAATAAGTAAATTCATGAATCAACATCATGTTACTGAATGTAAGTCTATAAATCAAACTCTCTCTGGTCAAGAATGTGAATATGTTAAAGACATTTTAATTTACTGTGATGTGATAATTAATCTGTAACACATCAGTCTCTAGTTAATTGCAATAAAATTTATCAAGTAATAGTTGATACACTGATGCTGTACACAATGAATTTTTTAAAAAATTCAGCAATGTGGTATTTCAAATCAATTCCATCAGAAGGTTTTTCACCAAACCAATGAGTCAAATAACCTTGTCATAAGTCAAGTGACTATAAAAACAATACACTAGCATAAAACAAAAAAGACTGGCTTTTAACTTTAAAATTTGTATTATTTACAAGTAGCTGAAATGATAAGGAAAACTTGCAAGAACTACTGTTTAAATGCTGATGTAAATTCTTGCTTTGTAACTATTTCACTATGAGATCCCCAATCACATAGCAGATGGAAAATTTCTGCAGAGTGGAATAACTGTCATAAACCTGCAAACAAATGTGTTCCATTATCAATACAAAACCAAGCATAATTACTTACTTGTGTGTACGGTGCAGATCCATGACTTTCTCCTCCAGCTCGGCTGTTTGGTTTGGAGCAAACCTGAAGTCTTTTAAGTAATTCCTCCCATGCTCATCTGGATCATAGTCTCCAAGCTCTGACTGAACTAAGTATGATCCCAAAAGAGCATGTGTTACGAATGAGCAAGGTAGCCTGAAAAATAACGACAGGAAGACATTAATTATATCTTTTGAAATAAAAATCTGTTTTTGCTAAAATTTTGCACCAAAACTTTTAGACTGCTGCTGCTGCAATCTGTGTTTCTGTAAGAGTCACTATACATAAAGCCCTCTTTATTTTTATCCTCAGGAACTGTGCAAACTAAATCACCCATAAGATTCCAGATGAAAAATTCTCTGAAAAACCTAACATCTTGTACAATATATGCTTCTGTGGAAAAAATGTGTGCACATGGGAGGGGGGGGGGGGGGGGGGTTGTCACACAGGTGTGTGTGCAAGGGCAAGAGACTAATAAAATCTTAGGCTGATGTATATTTTGGTTAAAAAAGTTAAAATGATTAACAGAATTATGAATATTTCACTTTCTCCCCAGTGACAGAAATACTGTATGCAGTTTTTAAACTGACAGCTGAATAAGAAACCTGTGAAGCATGAAATACAATAACAGTTATGGAATTCACTCATCCAAAACATACTGATTTAACATAACTGCATGATTTGCTATTCTGTCCACAGTCATATTTATTGTATATTAGAACAATACTCACTTTCCTTCTAGAATGTCATTGCGGATCTGTAGGCACAACTGGTATCTGAAACCCAAGAAAAAATACATATTTTCCTATGCACAGAAAAAAAGACACTGTTTGGGTAAGTATTCACATTTTATTTCTGTAGATTAGTAGAACAATACTGAATTATTATTTAACATCAGCAGTAAAATGCTTCATTATGCTTTGTCAGAAGCAGCTTTACTGTAGGCAGTTATCCCAGAGAGAGAGAGAGTGTGTGGACGACTACAAGGATAGTAGATTTTTTTGAAGGATTATTTATATGTATTAAACATAAGTCAATTTACTGAATCAAGGACATAAACAGCATTCTCCAACTTCAAATAAAGGGAGTGTACAAGTCTGTGATATGGAGAAAGATGCAAGTTCAAAATTAACTTTCAGCTTCTTGTTAACCTGCCTAACCGATGTTCATTTCTCACTTTATATTTACCACATGAATGTACAGCGACAAGCTAAAACATTATGACAACTGCCCACCATGGGAATGAATACCTGTCTGTGTCCAAAGGCTAGAACCAAGATACAATGGTTTAGCTACAACATAGCAGGGAACGTGTCTTGATACTGAAAGTATATAAGCACAGCAGAGATAACTGGGCAATCATTTTAGCGATTACATGGGTCCCAAGATGGTATATGGTTATGGCTCACTGCATGGGAATGAGCATATCAAAAGTATGAAACTGGTCGGCTGTTTGTGTACAACTGTCATGAACATCTATGGAAAGTGGCTGAAGGACTGAGAAACCACAAGTTGCCAACAAAGTGTTGGGTGCAGACACCTCATCACAGAATGTAGAGGTCGAAGGCTTGCCTGCCCTCTAAAGCAGGACAGATGGTAATCTGTGGCACATTGGATGACAAAATATGATACTGGTTTAGGTACAAGTCTTCCAGAGCCCACTATTCAGTGCACATTGTTGAACATGGGACTCTGAAGCAGCCACCCCAACGTCTGTTCCCATGTTGACTCAATGACATCATCAGTCACAATTTTATTGTGCAAGTGATAATCAAGATTGGATCATGGATCAAAGGAAACACACCACCTGGTCAAATGGGTTACATTCGTTGTTACACCAAGACTTTTGTGCCTGGATAAACTATCATCAGTGCGAATGGTGGCTCAAAACATGAATCATGCCATGAATGATAAGAGGCAAAAAAATTCCATGGGAGACATACACCTATGTTTCCACGGGACCTGTAGCAGTAATTGTAGGCACTGCGACAGCTGTGTACTATGTGAACACTGCGAACCTCCTACATCTCTTCATGCTTGATGTCTTCTCTGATAGCGATGGCACTGTCCAGCCAGATACCTGTCTGTGTCCAAAGGCTAGAACCAAGATACAATGGTTTAGCTACAACATAGCAGGTCAGCAACTGGAAGCAGTTAATTCCATAAATTATCTGGGAGTAGGCATTAGGAGTGATTTAAAATGGAATGACCATATAAAATTAATCGCCGGTAAAGCAGATGCCAGACTGAGATTCATTGGAAGAATCCTAAGGAAACGCAGTCTGAAAACAAAGGAAGTAGGTTACAGCACACTTGTTTGCCCACTGCTTGAATATTGCTCACAAGTGTGGGATCCGTACCAGATAGGGTTGATAGAAGAGATAGAGAAGATCCAATGGAGAGCAGCGCGCTTCGTTACAGGATCATTTAGTAATCGCGAAAGCATTACGGAGATGATAGATAAACTCCAGTGGGAGACTCTGCAAGAGAGACGCTCAGTAGCTCGGTATGGGCTTTTGTTGAAGTTTCGAGAACATACCTCCACTGAGAAGTCAAGCAGTATACTGCTCCCTCCTACATATATCTCGCGAAGAGACCATGTGGATAAAATCAGAGAGATTAGAGCCCACACAGAGGCATACCAACAATCTTTATTTCCATGAACAATACGAGACTGGAATAGAAGGCAGAACCAATAGAGGTACACGAGGTACCCTCCGCCACACACAGTCAGGTGGCTTGCGGAGTGTAGATGTAGATGCAGATGATAGTGAACTCAAATTGATGTCTTGGTCACCAAATTTACCTGATTTGAACCCTATGGAGCATGTCCTCAAGCACTATGCCCACAAACACTATGACCCCAATTCACACAAATTGCATGACCTGTGGGTAGAAATACCTTTGGAAACTTACCACAGACTTGTCAAATTCACGGTACATGTGGTCATAGTATTTTGGCTCATCAGTGTGGTTCTGGTAACCAATAAAAATTAATGTATCCACACAAGAAGGTACAACTAAGTCTCCAGTGTTTAGTATATATAAATTAATTTAACAATGAATAGACGGTACATAAAGTCAGGAAAACATTTTAAGATAAAAGAGGAAAGTTTGATATAAGAGAAAAGTGGGCCATATTTAGACACTGCCTTTGAACACCCTCACCATTGTTGTGAAGCACAATCAGCAAATAAACTATAATCAATAGAATTGGTGATCATGGTAAACTCACCTTGTGATGTCTTCTTGCAGCTGTGCTGGATCTGGAGGGTAAAATTTGACCTCAAAGTTGAATTTCCATGGTTCATCTATAAACAAAAAGAAATTTGCATGGAAAGCTGACCAAAATCATAAAATTAATTACAAACTAATTCTCAACAAAAGTAAGGAAATGATCGTTTCGAACTGTCTACTACAGGAAAGTTATACAAGGAAAATGTGAATACTATGGTATTTATGATACAACATGAAGTTTAGAACTGATGTTTGAAAAGAGACACAGGATTTGTAAGAATATTAAGGACAACATTCTTATAAATTAACAAAATGTTCCCGAAAGTAAATGTTGACAAATTCAATCAACAACAAACATAAGTGAAGAAAATATATAAATCACTCAATAACAATCTATATTCAACAATGCAATCAAATGAAATGAAAGAGGGTGAAGTTTAACAGTGCCCAACACATGAAATGAACCAATTAGTGGTTAAACAGAGCCCAACAGTGATATAGCTACAGTTATTGAAATATAATTTTCATGAATCTAAAAACAAAGATGATGTAACTTACCAAACAAAAGCGTTGGTATGTTGATAGGAGACACTCACAAACACAAAATTCAAGCTTTCGCAACCCACGGTTGCTTCATCAGGAAAGAGGGAAGGAGAGGGAAAGACGAAAGGATGTGGGTTTTAAGGGAGAGGGTAAGGAGTCATTCCAATCCCAGGAGTGGAAAGACTTACCTTAGGGGGAAAAAGGGACAGGTATACACTCACGCACACACACACACACACACACACACATATATCCATCCACACATATACAGACACAACAGTGTGTTTGTGTTTGTGTGTGTCTCTATCAACATACCAACACTTTCGTTTGGTAAGTTACATCATCTTTGTTTTATAGATATATTTTTCCCACGTGGAATGTTTCCCTCTATTATATTCATATAATTTTCATGACTTACATAACACATCCCTTTATATTGTAGTAACATAATAGTAACATAACATGCTTCCTTAAAAGAATGCACTTTTTGTTTATTTTACCTAAACATGTTTCTGAACAGTGTCAGCATCAGTGAGCACTTCTTTATTTCTACTGCAAGTACCGCTGCAGAAAGTATGAATTCGGGATTTGCTAGCTTTAAATTTATCACTACTTTCACATTATATTTCTGTTTGTTATACCTACCTAAAATTCCATTATCTATATCTTGTAATTACCTATTCCATCTCAGTCTTAAGTCTACACTAAATGCAGCATGTTGTCTACACTAAACGCAGCTTGTTTTGATCTACACCAGGATAGTAAATCAGTATGTGAACTAGAAATGCAAATCTAAATCCTCGTGCTCAATAATATGTGAATAGACTGTTGCTGTAATTGGCTCAGCCTGAGTTAAGCTAGATGGGCTGCTAGCTTTGCTTTTTATTATTTTAAAGAGTTATTAGTACTTTTGTATTTCTGGACATCTGTTGATCCAGTCATTGAGAAAAGAATGTTAACTGTGCAGCTCATTACAGAGCTGTAGTGGAGGTCATTTATTTTTCTTTGTTCTCATTCATGCTTCCAACTTCTAGGAAACTCATAATGAAACATACAACTAGCAGATCATCGTGAAATGTTTTTCATAAAATACACAACTAACTATTATTTACAATTACCAAAAACACAAAAAATAGTATTAATTCCTCAGAAACAGCTAGTTTAACTCATAGTAAGGCCGCTACAACAACAGTTCCTATTGCAGAGAATGATATATTTTATCATGTAACCGAAATATTTAGGCATATACAGGAAACGTGCAACTTAAGGTAAGATGCAGTACAATAATAATGATAGTGATATTTTTAGTGTCCATTGATTCAAAATTCATACACTTCCTGGTTCTGTATTTTCAGCACCATTCATTGTTGCTGTTGCTGTTGCTGTCGTTGTTGTCATCAAGTTCAAAATATATGATGAATGGTACTTCATTTAAGCAAATCAGATATAACTTTACAAACCTGGATCAAATTGAAATTCTTTATACAGTTCTTCAGTGACAAAATCTTTTCATTTTACATTCATTTATTCCCGACATTACCATGAATGGATAAAGTCATCTGCCCATTTTGATAGTCATGAGTCCCTTAGGCATTCAGTATTCAGTTTTGCATCAGAAGGCCTTATTTCTTGCAACATACAATGAAGCGCCAAAGAAACTGGTATAGGCATGCGTATTCAAATACAGAGATATGTAAACAGGCAGAATATGGCACTGTGGTGGGCAGTGCCTAGACAAGATGATAAGTGTCTTATGCAGTTGTTAGACTGGTTACTCCTGCTACAATGGCAGGTCATCAAGATTTAAGTGAGTTTGAAAGTGGTTCATAGTCAGCACTTGAGTGATGGGACACAGCATCTTCCAGGTAGCGATGAAGTGGGGAGTTTCTCATACGACCATTTCATGAGTGTACCGTGAATTTCAGCAATCTTGTAAAACATCAAATCTCTGACATCTCTGTGTCTGGAAAAAGATCCTGCAAGAATGGGAGCAACAATGACAAGAAAATCGTTCAACATGACAGAAGTGCAACTCTTCTGCAAATTGCTGCAGTTCAATGCTGGGCCATTAACAAGGGTCAGCGTGCGAACCATTCAACGGAACATCATCTACATGGGCTTTCGGAACCAAAGGCCCCCCTTGATGACTGCATGATATGAAGTTTTACGCATCACCTGGGCCCATCAACACCGAAATTGAACTGTTGATGACTGGAAACATGGTCGGATGAGTCTCTTTCAAATTGTATCTAGCGTCTATACATGTATGGGTATGGTGACAACCTCATGAATCCACGGACTCTGCCTATCAGCAGAGGACTGCTCAAGCTGGTGGAGGGTCTGTAGTGGTGTGGAGCATGTGCAGTTGGGAGTAATACGGGGCCCCTGATACGTCTAGATACGACTCTGACAGGTAACATGTACATAAGCATCCTGTCTGATCACCTGCATCCATTCATGTCCATTGTGCATTCCGACAGACTTGGGAAACTCCAGCAGGACAATGTGGCACCCCACACGTCCAGACTGGCTCCAGGAACACATTTCTGACTTTAAACACTTCCTCTGGCCACCAAACTCCCCAGACATGAACATTATTGAGCATATCTGGAATGCTTTGCAATGTGCTGTTCAGAAGAGATCTGCACCCCCTCGTACTGTTATGGATTTATGGACAGCCCTGCAAGATTTATGGTGTCAATTCCCTCCAGCACTCTTTCAGACATTAGTCGAGTCCATGCCATGTAGTGTCGTGGCACTTCTGTGTGTTTGTGGAGGCCCTACATGATATTAGGCATGTGTACCAGTTTTTTGGTTCTTCACTGCATATTTTACATGCAGTGTGAGCAGTGGTGCAACTTGCTAAACTAAATTTGTCACAGATACAGTACAGCAATGGATTCTTCTTAAGAATATAAGTTGTTCATAATGAAAACTGTACATTCAGATTAAATGAAACTGGGGGTATGACGAGTAACTGTTTATACGATGTTGTAAAATTTATCTTTTATTTCTGTAACAATTTAATTAATGTATTCATTGCATGGATGGAATGCATCAGTACTGTGTGTTCCTGAGAAATGTGAGAGAAAACTAATTGTGATGATACAGGCAGCAAGGAAATGATTAATTAACATTATAAATTACATTTGTATGATTCACTAGTTATTATCAGATGTAAGAACTCCAAACAAGAAATGACAGCTGAATAATGAAAAAGTGGCTACTTGACAAGTGGCACACACACAATAAATCTGAGAACACAAGGTCCATTCTGCCAAAAGAGTGGGTAGTCTTGGATGAGAGTAGAATTACTATTCAGTATTATTTGATTTCTCTTTGGATTTGTCTGGCTGTGGCCTACATGGTATGTGGTTAATGGTTGACTTCTCTGCTAATTTTCTCAATACCCTCAGTAATAAATCTCCACTTCCCCCCCCCCCCCTCTTCATGATGGAGCAATCTCCATTTTGAAAAACTGTGTGTCAATGAGTCCTGCCCTTTTGTAAAGAAAGGATACTTTTCCCCCTTTCTAGTGAACAAGAATTTCATGCATAAAATGATGTAACTTTCCGTTTGACTTCAAATGATTGCACAACAGGGCAGTTTTGTTCAAAATAATCCCAAAAACTGCGAAATTACATCAAAAACAGCCCTCAATTTTGCATGTATGTCACATCTGGTTACTCATTTGTTGAATCTAAGAAGCAGCAGCTGAGGCCATAAACTGTCCATTAAAATACTGACATGTGCAAAATGTTATAAAATGATTACGTCTCACACCAGTCTCTCACAAACAGAAGTACTACAAGAAATACTGAAAAATACAAGTAATTTATATGAAACCACAGTTTCACTTACTCTTTATGAATTTTGTGACCCGTTTGTCCAGCTCGAGCCAATTACGAGGATCGTGTCTGTCTTCGTAAGTCAGGGCAAAGTAGTCCTTCTCTAGAAGATTCAAGTGCTCACACACTTTATCCAGCACATCCTGGCCCTTTGCTCTTCGCTGTGAACAAAAACATACCCTCAGTGATGGACTGTAAATACTGGGAAAAGATTTTATACAATTCGCAAATGTGTTTGATCACAGTAAACACATTTCACCTTTTTATTTTATGACATGAAAGTGAATAAAGGACTGGGTACCACTGGATATCATTGTTACTTCAGTCATGATCATAACATTCCTAACTCATTTTATTGGATTCATCTGATAAAACCATAATTGAACTTTTGTTTTAAGTATTCAACTATTCACACATAGAAATCCAATTAAATCAAACAATGGAAAATTCAGGATGTAATGTAACAATATTATGAGAAGGAAAATTGCAACTCGCTATATAGCAGAGATGCTGAGTCACAGATAGGCACAACAAAAAGATTTTTCACACTTAAAGCTTTCGGCCAATGGCCTTTGTAAACAACAGACACACATACACGCACACACACTCACGCAAACCCAAGTCGTGTGTGTGAGTTACGTTTGCGTGAGTGTGTGTGTGTGGACGCGTATGTGTGCCTATTGTTGACAAAGGCCATTGACAGTAAAGCTTTAAGTGTGAAAATCTTTTTGTTGTGCCTATCTGCGACTCAGCATCTCCGCTATATGGTGAGTAGCAGAAATCCAATTAAGGAACCTGAGTTCCTCAACATTCTGCAATACTCTTTTTTTTTCTGCCATATTAACACCTGTTACAAAAGCTTTCTTCAAGCTACTCTTAAAATTCTTCAGATCTTGGGGAAAAACTTTCAATAGTCAAGATCACATAAATTATGTCTTCATTGCTGACAACCAGTTTCGACAATTGAACTGTCATTTTCTGTTCTTCAAAAAGTTTTTGTTATAAAATGTGTCCACTGTGATTTAGTACCTCATACCATGTTATGATTATATTGGATACAATATTTCACATTATTTATAGGTTTTGATAGAAATAGATTTATTTACAATTAAAAATCCCCTTGTGCACATGGACATGTTCATGTCTGTAGTGCTCACAGAAGCTTGTTAATTCTTAAAACACATAATATACAGACAGTCTCAAGTAAAACATAGATCACTCCTTCCGTTCAACATGAGAAAATTCAGTCTTCACATCTACTACTGATAGAAAGGATACTAGAACAGTTTTGCATAAGACCTCCATTTATTCCCCTTGCACAAAATAACTTCCACTGTTTTTAATGCATCTCCTCATACTTCAAATCTACTTTTCCCCAAGGATCTTCCAGTAGCTGGACACATTTTCATCTAATGTCTGCAAGGGCACTTCAAATAGCCTGCCCTTAAGATGCATTACTGCTTTCGAAACAAGACAAAGTCAGACTTGGTAAGATCAGGCTACAGAGAGGCTACTAAATGGGTCTAATGATTGCAAACATTGTAGTTAAAGTTCTACACTCGCATCCAGTAGGTGATGCATTTTAGATGCTGCAGGTCGCCAGCACTAAAGTCGCTACCATGCATGACCCACAGAGGCAGGACCTTGGTCATTTGGGCAATGCTGTTGACATGCATATAAGCTGGCCCATGGACAGTATCAGCATTTGTTATGTGCTGCATGAAGTGTTAAGTCTATTGTCATATCACTACCCTTAGAATGACCCTACTTTTTTTCTGGACTGTCTGGTTTTTGTTATTAGTATACATTCAGCACACAAATGATAACAATTCTTGCTCTGTTTACAGTTACACTTTCATATTAGGAGTGGTGGTAAGCACTTGCTTCCCTACCATGCATTTCATGACACAGCCAAATTCATTCGGGTACAATGGACACTAAGTTTCTTCTTAAACTTTGACAAAACAGCTGTTACTGCAGTAACAACAGCAACAGCACTAGTAAAAACTAAAACTGCAAAGCAGCAACAGCAAGAATAGCATGTTGCTATCCTGGAGCTCATGTGTCAGTAGTAACAACATCAGTCGTTGGTTACAACTAGGACTCCACTACCATTCACCTGCTTCGACAAGGCTTCAGAGAGCTGGAACACATCATACCTCCTAACACTTTGAACACCACTGTTTTGCTTATAGCATTTCAGATGGGCAGCAAAGCTTTACTCCTGTCTTCTGGTGGTGCAGAAATTGTGACCATTCACAGTCCATAGTAATTTATCTTTCAATGAGTTATGTACTCTGTTAACTTAACACTATAGTCATCAAGCACACCTTGTAGCAACCAACCTAAAGTTTAATCAGTATTATAAACAAGAGGGACAGTCATATGCGGCATGGGCTGATGACTTCAAGGGTCTTGCACAACAATGCATTTTCAATTACCAGAGTTGTAAAGTTTCCTATGCAGAACCACTAACTCATAATGTGGTTGTGTGTCCAGCTGTGCCTAGTCCCCAACAGGGAAGTCTGGCCTAAGCATTAGCAACATTCAATTCTGACCTTAGTGAACTCTTGTTAAATCTTTTGAGGTTGCTTCTAAAGCTCAGTGTACATTCGATAAAGTAATCGAGGTATCAAAAGTAGTTAGTGACTGTCATGACACCAGCATCCAGCTGATGATTTTGACTTGTCATCTTTTTCTTCCACCCTCAAGTCTCACCGGAGTTCAAGGTCATCCAAATCACTAGTATCTCATGAGAGACTTCACTAATTCGATCATAACAATTTCCACTCAACATTGCGTAAAACTTTTTATAATTATAAATGGGTGGGTCAAAAACATCCTTCCACGTCAGCATTGAAGCATGTGGCATCATACACATCACTGATCCTCAGTCATGGTCAGGTGGCAGCACAGTGCATGATACACTGGGATTGCAGCTGGCACTATCAACGGAAGCATCTCTGTACTGAAGTGGGGCGCTTATGTTTCATAAAATGTCAGACAGATCCAAAAGACTGGTTGCTTGCCCCTGAAAAACATTATTGGCACCACAACTGAATTATTCCCACACTGAAAACGTGGCTTTAGCAATTATTTATGCTGGGAAGAAGTTTCGTGTGTACTTGGTGTGCCTGCAAACTCCACTTATTGTTCGACAACAGGGCATTAATATTGCTTTGTGGGCATTGGACTAAGCTTCCAGAAAAGATAGCACAGCATCTACAGCGAAGGCCATTGTTTTTGAGTGGTTAACCAATGAAATCCACTTCCATCAACCAATTTGCTAATTTATATGTCCTACTCCCATTTCCCAGTGTTGCCGAAATCAAGTTCAATCTTCAGGAAACTGTTTTGGACCTAACCAGCATCTGCAACAAACCCTAGATGCCGACAGCATGCGCAGTAGTACTGCCCCTGACCCAGTTCTGCCCAGTTTCTCTGCAGTGCAGTCACAGTGGCCGGAGTGTTTATCAAAACATGCTGATCTAGCACATCAAAACTATTTTGATATGTAGCAAAGGCTTAATGCAACAAACGGCAACTTAACACTAACATTAAACTCCGAATACTGGTCATCATTTCACCCACACTCCAGCCACTTTGTGCCTCACACTTGAGGACAATAAGCAGAAAGCTGTGCCCAGCAGCACGTGTATTGGCTCTGTATTAATGCTGCAACTGAACATGTGGCCACTCCTGCCTGCTCACTGAACCAGCCAGCCCTGGCATAGCAGTGTTTGCCATAGTCAGGCCCAAAGCAACCATGGAAAAGAGTGTATGTCAATTTTTTTGCGCCATTTCAGGACGCTATGTGGTTTCTTGTGGGGGATGCTATCTCCAGTTTGCCTTTTGTGGCACAGATGCCATCATCTACTGCCCACACTACCATCTGTGCCCTCTGTCTAACTTGTGCAACTGAGAGCTTGCACTACATATTGATGTCCGCCAGGGATTTCCAGTTTATGCCATTACAATTCAAGGCCTTTCTTTGCCATAACAGCATTAAACGTCTGATCACTGCCAATTTCCACACAGCTTCCAATTCAGATGCCAAGCAGGTCATGACTTTCAAGACCTATGTGCCCAAGGATTTGCTGATAATGTTGACCGAGGGAGCACTACACAGCTTCCTCACCACGTAAAGGTTCATTCCCGTGGACTTGACATGTCTGGCCAAAATATTACATGGGTGCAGGCATCAAACCCTGCCAGAGCTGCTGTGCCCCTTACAGTGTGCACATGGCAACTGCGTCTGGGTATTCATATTACACTGCTGCCAAGGGTGACCCGAGTGGCTGTTGTAGGATGTAGGGGGTGTCAGATGCTCGACAACACAGCCACTCACAAGCTCATAACTCGCAACCAAGCCCAGCTCTGGCCACGACTGCATTCACTAACAGCACCACTGCCCCTCTGCCTCTGGCCCAGGGAACTGATACCCACACTGCCACCCACTGTGCTATCATATAATAGTCCTGTATCACATCTACTGCTCACTCACTGGTACAACCTGTGGCCCCTACTACCTCACTCATTAGCACACACAATCATGGTAACCCGTGAACACAAAATCACTCCCACCGCCAGCCCCTGTTGTACCCCCATCCCAGCCATTTGCCTCCCACATATCGTCAACCCAGCCAGCCCTGAAAAAACACAAGGCCATTTAAGTTATCCATGCCACTTGAACACATGATGGGGAGCTCCACTACAATTCCCCTCCTCTCATGCCTGCACCAACATTAACCTGGACTAATTGGCTCTACATAGCAATTAGAGTGAGGAACCTATCTCCAGTGGGTGTCTATAGCAGCAGTGACGTAGAGAAGCTGCAAATTCCCAGCATGGAAACTACGGCCACAAGGGTCAGGACCATGTGTGACACCACTAATGTGGATGAAAGCCAGCAAAGGGTCACTTTGGCGCTTGTTCCATGCTGTATGAGGTGTTTAGTCTAGTATCTTATCGCTATGCCTATGATGACACTGCTTTGTTTATCAACTATCCGGCTTTTGCTATTGGCTTACTTTCAGTGCACAGATAATGATGATTCCTACTCTGTTGAGAGTTATGCTTTCGTATCGGGAATGAATGTAAAGTTTACAAACCTACATCTGACATACATTCACACACTAAAGAGTAGCACTAAACCAGTACCAAGTACGCATCACATAGTGTCTATAATACAACATGAAATTATACCATACTTTTAAAGAAACTTCAAAATGCATACATTGATCCATGTAAGGTGGTCAACGGATGTGAGGCTATTTGTTTGAGATTTACGTCAGTTCACTCAGAACTAATCACTGTTCATCACCCAGCAGCTGTTGTTCCAGCAACACCACAGAACACTATAGCATCCTCTTGTGAATTACTGTACGAGTTTCCATGTAGCCACACCTGCAGAGCAGAGAGGTTGTGCCTGTAGCTGAACTAGTTTGTCTGATATACAGTACTTTCGTTTAGTTTCTGTTTCTCACAGACTTCTGCGAGAAAGTGAACTGTACCTGTGCACTTTACTCTTTAGACTAGTGTTTACTAACTTACTCTACGTTTTTGCATAAATTTTGGTGCACATCTTTGTGGGAGACAACTTTCCCACGTAGCTTCCCACCTCCAGAAGCACTATGTGACGTGACTATTTAAACCTCATGTTAGCGCACAGGGTTATAGTTTCAATCAGTGCTGTATAATTTGCGTATTTATTTCCTGCAGTAGCTTTTGAGTAGGCAGAGTTTCTAATAAAAAGTAACTGTTAATACATGAGTTTTCAGCAGAGAAATTTATTTCTGTATTAAAAACTTGTTGTTGTTGTTGTGGTCTTCAGTCCTGAGACTGGTTTGATGCAGCTCTCCATGCTACTCTATCCTGTGCAAGCTTCTTCATCTCCCAGTACCTACTGCAACCTACATCCTTCTGAATCTGCTTAGTGTATTCATCTCTTGGTCTCCCCCTATGATTTTTACCCTCCACGCTGCCCTCCAATACTAAATTGGTGATCCCTTGATGCCTCAGAACATGACCTACCAACCGATCCCTTCTTCTGGTCAAGTTGTGCCACAAACTCCTCTTCTCCCCAATCCTATTCAATACTTCCTCATTAGTTATGTGATCTACCCATCTAATCTTCAGCATTAAAAACTTACAGATCTTGTAATCTTAGGCTCTGCATAGCAGAGGTTACTGCCTCTGCTCTGCTACCGGCTGCATGGCAGTCAGTGGGTTAAACCTTGAGACAAAGTATTTCTTCCTGTTTTCTCTCCTTGTTTGTATGTTGCACACATTCCGATCTCAGTAGCACCACCGTTGAGTAATTTTCTCTTTTGCAGGGGTCTGTTCGTACTTTCTCAGTTACTTCAGACTGCTCAGTTTGTATTTCTTGAGATCTTATTCAATTTTTTACACAGTACAGTATTGCTAGGGGCTGTGCTGGTAGCGAGCAGACACAAGGAGAATTGGCTGGTGCCCATAAACAGCTGGAAGCTGCATTGGGCCCAGTAAACAGGCTTTTGACTACTACTCAAAGCTGTGGCAACACTGGGACACCAGTGACGAGACTAGTAACGCCTTTGGTGCTGCTTGAATCCACTGGTGACTTGGCTGTCACTGCATCTTCCAATATGCAACATCTGATTGGTCTGTCTTCACTTGAGAGTGAGTGGCAGATAGTGTTGGATTCCCTTCTCACTGGGTGGAAGGCAAAAGTGGGAATGGGCTGCATGGCTTGCTCCTTATGCCTTAGCAACAGGTATGAGTTGCTAATCAGTGTTGATAATACTCCTGAGCCAGCACAGGATGCCTTTTACAAGGTATTCTTTATGCCTCAAGTAGACAACGTAATTTGTTGGACTGTCTGAAAATAAGTTTACTTAAAATCACTAAAAAACGGTTATGATCATTGTCTGTGACACATTTTCAATCTGATATTATCTGTAACTAAAAAACTGAATAAAATTAAAATCTGTGTCTTATTATGTAACTGCAGAGCATTTTGTTTACTGTGTGAAATGTAATTACTGTTATTAACAAGAAGGCTAATTGCAAATATGTAAACAAACTACTTTAAGGAATTTCTAGACTGTTTTTCCAAAGACTGTTATTATTGAAATGAAGTACATTTTTAATGAAGCTAGGAAAAATGCTAGGAAGAAATTGTATTTGATATTTTTTCACATGATCCACAAATGCAACATGTACAGTTAAGATTTTTATATGCTATTATATTCAAATATCTTACTATTTTCATTGTGAATAAGATTGTTCTGAAACAAGGTACATTTACTGCCTAATGACATTTTATTTTACGATTCATACTATGTCATTTTCCATTTGGATATAAGTCAAATTTCATTGTATTTCATTAATTATCTAGTTTTAACAATCACCAACACTGTACCTAATGTATATAAGGCCCATCGGGACCACAGCTGTAGGCCAATTTTGCACGGACTTTTGAGGTGGCCACAGTGCTGCTCTGATTTGTTAATCTGAAATCTTTCTTCAAGGTACACACTGTGCCAAATTAGCCCACTACCACTGCTTGCTTGTTTTCTGGATGACTTCAAGATGGAAATAAATTACTTCAAAATCCAAACATGTGTGATGTATCAGTGACAGGTGACACTAATATGTATATTAGTGTCAGCATCTTTCTTACTCTGATCAGTTGTAAGATTTGGACCTCCTCCTGTAAAGCAACAGCAGCAGATCATATTTTCGACACAGATTACTCGAGTTACGTATATGTTCAATGAGTTCATCCATTGCTTCACTTTCTGCAGATACCGATATTTAACTGGATAACATGAAGAATTTTTATTACAGCATCATATCAACATAATTTAGTAACTTTATAAAGTTCAGTACATTAACTGACTTTCACTTATTTGATCCCAGCCAGTTTCAGATACTTTAATGATGGTATGATCATTATTCTTTGTTTTGTTTTTGTAATGAAAACTTCTCAAGATCAACCACTCTTCACCGAGTATTCTGTGTCTCTCTTCCCATTGATCCAACTTGGTAAGTGTCGTACAATGACAAGCAGTACTCAAGAATCGGTCGAATGAGTATATAGTTTAATGTGACATCCTACTTTAGATCACTTGAGACGGTTAGTTCCTAGTATTGCATGGTTATTATTGTTTCCAGTGATTTGTCGTCTAAAGCACTACAGAATAGTAACTGAATCTCTTCATCTATGTACAGAATGCATTACATTTGTTTAGTTCTCTGTCAATTGCCAGTCCTTGGCACAAATCACTAATCTGTAGATCTTCCTGTACTTTGTGACCATCCTCCAGCATAGCACGCATACAGGCAGAATACGGTGCTGCGGTCGGCAATGTCTATACAAGGCAACAAGTGCCTGTCACAGTTGTTAGATCTATTACTGCTGCTACAATGGCATGTTATCAAGATTTAAGTGAGTCTGAAAGTGCATCTCCCAGGTAGCGATGAAGTGGGGATTTTCCCAAACAACCATTTCATGAGTATACCATGAATATCAGGAATCTGGGAAAATATCAAATCTCTGACATCGCTGTGGCCGGAACAAGATCTTGCAAGAATGGGACCAATGACGACTGAAGAGAATCATTTAATGTGACAGACGTGCAACCCTTCCACAAATTGCTACGGATTTCAATTATGGGCCATCAACAAGTGTCAGGGTACAAACCATTCAACAAAACATCATCGATATGGGCTTTCGGAGCTGAAGGCCCACTCGTGTACCCTTGATGACTGCACAATACAAAGCTTTACACCTTGCCTGGGCCCGTCAACACCGACATTGGACTGTTGATGACTGGAAACATGTTGCCTAGTCAGACGAGTCTCATTTCAAACTGTATTGAGCAGATGGAGATGTACAGGAATGGAAACAACCTCATGAATCCATGGACCCTGCATGTCAACAGGGGCTGTTCAAGCTGGTGGAGGCTCTAATGGTGTGGGGCATACGCAATTGGAATGATATGGGATCCCCGATAAGTCTAGATACGACTCTGACAGGTGACACATACGTAAGCATCCTGTGTCATTATATGCATCAATTCATGTCCACTGTGCATTGCGACGGACTTAGGAAATTCCAGCATGACAATGCGACACTCCACACATCCAGAATTGCTACATAGTGGCTCCAGGAACACTCTCCTGAGTTTAAGCACTTCCACTGGCCACCAAACTCCCAAGACATGAACATTATTGAGCAAATCTGGGATGCCTTGCAATGTGCTGTTCAGAAGAGATTTCCACCCCCTGGTACTCTTATGGATTTATGGACAGCCCTGCATGATTCATGATGTCAATTGCGTCCAGCACTACTTCAGACATTAGTCAAGTCCACGCCACATTGTGTTGTGGCACTTATGCGTGCTGGTGGTGGGCATACACTATCTTACGTAGGTGTACCAGTTTCTTTGGGTCTTTAAGAGTGAGAGTGAGAGAGAGAGAGAGAGAGAGAGAGAGAGAGAGAGTGAGTGAGTGTGTATATGTGTGTGTGTGAATCCAGTCACAAAGATAGGATCCAGTCACAAAGATAGGATAAGAGAAATTAGGGCTCATACGAAGGCTTATAGACAGTCGCTTCACCCCTGATCTATTTGAAAGTGGAACAGGAAAGGAAATGACTAGTAGTTGTACAAGGTATCCTCTGCCATGCGGCACAGAGTAGCTTGCTGAGTTGCAGATGTAGATGTATTCCAATATGAGTAAGCTAGTACTTTCTTCATTAAACAGCAATAAGAAACTGTATTGAACGTCTTTAGGAAATTCACAAGATATCTGTTTTGCTGAAGGGTAGGCCTATGATTATGTACGTCTGTTTAACACATTTTGGAAGGGCATACTGGAAAGTAAGGCCTCCGAGTTTTTGTGTGTAAATTCTTAAAGTTTTTTTTTAAATGAAACTGCTATTATTAACATTCTACGTCTTTATTCTTCATGCCTACATGTTTATTTCTGAACACAGTCACCCTGGCGACAAACACATTTTATCCAATGAGGGACCAGTTTGCCAATATTGTCAACAAAACATTTTTACAAGAAGAGCTGGCAAAGTTAATTGCAAACGCTCTGTACATAAAGAGCTTAAACTGGCATGCACTGGGAAATCTATAATCGAGCATGCACGACACATAACGAATGCTGTCTAATAATGTGCTGCAGATACTGGGCAATTCAACAGGCACTGGTTCGAAACTAATGCCACGCAGACCTACCTCCACATTGAGCTCCAGCAGGCTGCCATCGAGCAGGGTGACCCTGGCGAGGACGGTCTTCCCGCCCCCACTGCTCTGCTTCACGGCCGGCTGTTGTTCGCCCTTCTCAGCCGCCTTCGTCTCCTCAGGCATGCTGCAACAAAACAAACATCCTCTCATTACCTTACACTGCAAGGTCTTCTCAAAACAAATACATTATATCTCCACAAACTTGTGTGAAAACTAAGAAATAAAATTAAAGAGAGACACATAAACATACAGAAGAGAGAGAGAGACAGAACCACTGGCCATTACTTGCCTTTAAGAGGCGAAATTTCAGCACAGGCCTCAGGAAGACAAGAGTCTGAGTCAGTTGCCCTTCCTTCTTAATCTTCCCCATTCTACCCCTCTTTGTTGGCTGATGAAGAAACTATTACTTGCAAAAGCTAAGATAGCATGTGCACTTTCACATGTGTCTATCAAAAGTAATGACCCAAGTGCTGGCCTTCAATTGTGTCTTATAATTTTGTAGTCTTCTCCAGAGAAATTTCCTTTTGATACAAATAAAATTCACAAATTACGTCTGTATATGTTCAGCTGAGTAAAACTAATTTTTATCACGATATGCACTATCTGATCAAATTATCTGGACACCCTATGTAATGTGCAATTGATCACTATAGGCCAATTTTCTTGCTTTCATGAAGACACATTTCCTTTACGTTTCGTTCTGATAAAATTTAGTTTCATTCATTTGCATATAGACAGAGTTAACATAACAGTTTCCACATGCAGCTGAGGATGACAGAACAACAAAGATGAAATAAAATTCAATCCATCTGTGCCTCGTGGAACGTTTCAAAGTGTGTGGCAGATGGTACTGTGTAGTTTACTATGTGTATCACGTGTCTTCTTGTTCCATTCATGGATATAGCGTGGGTGGAATGATTACTTACACAACTCTGAGCACGCTGTTTGAGCAACTGATGTGTGATCTTCAGTGGATTTTTAATTGCTCTGTCTCACATACTGCATCAGTTACTTTGTGCTGGTCGTGTCGTACTTCACACACCTTGTCATAGTTTTTGGTGCTGATACTTTGTTTACTATTGTATTAGGCATATTAAGCCATTTATTTCCATCCTTAGCGCTGTTTTAATAATAATTACACGTATTTTCACCAAGAAAATCAAAGTTTCTGATGTCAGTTCAAAGGATGATTAAATATTGTTGGTGTCATTCTATAAGTTAAATATTATTTCTGTAATTTATTCATTAAATGTTGAGGGAACGGAATGTCAAAATATTCCCCCAACGCATGGTCGCATTCACACGGGCTGTCAACGGAATATTATGTCAGCGTCAACGTTTTTCGCGAGTGTTCTTCCACAAGAGATTTAGGTTTTACAGTACCCCGACGAAATAAAACATCATGTACTCTAGAAATAATTTTCGTTGAATGACCTTTCTAAACAGTGAATAGGTCAGCTCTTTTCAAATACAAAACTACGATTTTTTTAATTTTATTTGACACTTATAGAGAAAAACCATAAAACTGATCGGTTAAAAAGGCTATGCGTATTGCATTGTAGTACAGTATGATGTATTTGATGTATACATTTTCTCTCGCAAACAACCGTCGATTTTTTGAAATGTTTGGACAACACTTTTCCGATTGTTTCATTTCTCAGCAGTTTACCACACAAACTTTGTCAAGATATAGTCCGTTATGAATCTTGCGTCGACCGTTAAATTCTACCACTGCTAGTTCCTTTACTCTGACACGACATCCAAATTTTTCTATCACGGATGATATCTCGTAACACGACTTTCATAGGGCTGAGCGAAGTGGTGTGATGAATTTCCGTCAAGTGTGAATAAACCACGATTTGAAGGTGACATCGCCGTACATTCAGATCCGTTTTCTGACGTCCAGTACGAATCTAATTTTAAACGTGAGGTCTGCAAAATTTTATTGAATCGCGTCAGTCACACACAGCGGCTTGCTTCACATCTGAAGAGCCATCCGACGTGCCCGTTTCGGCCGATCGCGCCAGCACACGGCTGCACGTGCCAGCTTCACTCGAGGAATAGCCACAGGCGGTCGGTGCCCGCCCCCCCCCCCCCCCCACTTCTCTTCAATCCCGGCCGCCTCGTGGCCAACCGCCGATGCCGTATAAGGCCACAACCGACTCCCGACCGGCTGCACGCGCGGGGATGTGCCGCCTCCAGCGTGCTACCCACGTCTATGTTATTTACTTTCATTAGAATGGCTTTATTTTCCGTACCTGGTCCATGCATGCTGCCAGTAATAGTAACGCGTTGCGCAAGTTTTGATTACCGGCGCCGAAGACATGACTAATCCTAATGAATCTTGCATCTGATGCGGATGCCCGTTACCAGTAACAACCGGTAACTGGAAACGATGCAAGAACTGACGCACAAAATACACTGACGAGCCAAAAAGTTATGACCACCTGCTTAATAGCTTCTTTGTCCGTATCAGAGATCCGACAGTTCGTTGGTAGGTTTGTGGGGGTATGCAGCATTAGATATTTACGCATAGGTCATGTACTCCACGCAAATGACGGGCCACTAATTTGCTAGCGGTATGGCGCCCGATAACAACCCAAATGGTTTCCATAGGATTTAAACCAGGTGAATTTGGTCGCCCAGAGTCAACGTGAGTTCAGTCTAACGCTCCTCAAACCACTGTAGCACGATTCTGGCTCCGAGAAATGCCGCGCTGGGTAGCCGCGCGGTCGAAGGCGTCTTGTCACGGTTCGCGCGGCTCCCCTCCCCACCCCCACCCCCCTCGGAGGTTCGAGTCCTGCCTCGGGCATGCGTGTGTGTGTTGTCCTTAGGGTAAGTTAGATTAAAAAGTGTGTAAGTTTAGAGGCCGATGACCTCAGCAGTTTGGTCCCATAAGACCTTCCCACAAATTTCCAAATTTTGCTCCGAGAAATGGGCAATTATACCGCTGAAAGATGATATCGCCGTTGGGGAAGACATCAAGCATGAAGGGATGCAGGTGGTTCCAGATGCCAGCGTGTCTTCGATTACTACCAAAGTGCCAAGCAACCGCAGGAGAGCGTCTCCCATAGCATAATACTGCTCCCACTAGCACGCGTGGCGCGCTGGACATTTCGAGCAGTTTGCCTAGAAGACGGCGTTTGTGGAGACGACCATCGATCTAGTGTAGCAAAAACGTGATTTACTCGAAGAGCCAACACGTTCCCATTGATCGACGGTCGAATCCATATGGTCTCGAGCCCACAACAACTGTAACTGACGATGTCTTTGGGTCAACATGTGAATACGTAAGAGTGGTCTGCTGCGGAGCTCCATGTTCAACAATGAACGATGGAATGGTGACTCCGAAACAATTGTGCGTGCACCGGCATTGTGCTCTTTCGGCAGAGATGCCTCAGATCACCATCTGCCCTGTATTACCGAGCAGACAATCCTCCGAACCCTACGTTCTGTGAAGAGCCGTGGATGTCCAACCATTTAGCGCCCACTGGTAGTTTCACTGTCCTACCTCTATCTGTAGATGCTCACTACAGTAGCACGTGAACATTCGACCAGCTTTGCCGCTTTCGAGATACTGCGTAATAATAATCTGCCCTTTGTCGAAGTCGCTTATCTCAATGGATTTCCCCATTTGCAGCCCATATCCTCGCTAGCCCGTCCGTGTCTGCTAAGCTTACATACTCTCCTTACGGCATCCAACGTCGCGGTGTGCAGTGGTCGTAATGTTTTGGCTTATAAGCGTAAATTTCTGTGTTGGGGAATACCTCAAACATACACGATTATCAAACTGTGGAGATTATAAGAACTTTAAAACTAGTAAATGTTTCAATGAAAGGAAATTGGCAATTGACACGGTGGCGAGTACAAACATCGGAAAAAATAAACCAGATCTTTCCGAGATTTTAATGGAAGAACCTACAATTAGTCGCACGCGACATAACCCATTTTAGTCTCCGCTAGCCAGTGACAGTATAACTGTCCTGTGCAAATGGTAAACGACTTGGCTTGAAACCACTAACACAAAGGTAGACTTTCTTGAGGTCACTGGCGGAATGCAGCTATGACATGTCCTCTTTCTCGTGCAAGTCACGTACATCGGCACGTGAAACAATGAGAAGCGACGATACAACGTCGAGGTCATACCGGGTGGTTTTTCCCGCGGGATATCAATGAAGGTATACAACAAAGAGAAAATGGGCGCCATTCACACAAGGCCACAGGGGTCTTCAGATCATTCACCAGTTGTCGAGGACTTACACACAATTTCAATTAAATTAATATTACAGTTGAAAGGACAGTAGTAAAAACCGTGGACGTTATGAACGGGTGAGAGCTTAAGAGTTCTGTTTTTCTTTTACCGCTGGCACGCATTAATATCAGTTCGACTATTTATGTCTTCTTATTGGTCTCTGATGGATGTGGCGAACACTACATCCTCAGTTGCTACCCACTGATGTGTTGTTCTTCCGACAGATCTTTCAGAACATTCGAGAAAAATATCGTGTATAATACTTTCATCAGCCATCTGACATACTGCATAAAATCCTCCACTGAACTTTTCCTTGTTTACTAATTTCATCCACCCACTTTCTATTAGGTCGTCATCTCTATTGTTACGTATCACTTGGAGCCCAGCGAAGAATTTCACATGCCACTCTACCATACATTCACCTGGCTGCATGTCTCACTCATCTCAATTACGTTTTTATAACAGTCCCACTTACTTGTTCCAATCTTTATTCTCTGCTCCATTTGTACAGTTACCAACCAAACCTCAGTTTTTGTATTGTTCGTATTCTAGTTCGTAATCTGTGGAAACCAAATTATTATGTACATGATGCTTGCTTGCCCCGTAGTGTACTACACTAAATTGCATGAAGTCATGAGACAACAGAGTCAAAATAGCTAAATAAGTATTACCACCGCTTGAAAGCTGTGTAAATATCTGGAACGTCACCAACTGCATCTACAAGCAAGTTATCAAACGTGGTTATACATTGTTGAGCCAAACCATTATGACCACCAGCGGTCCAACCGTTGGAGCAAATTACAGCAGCCATTCGGCGTGGCATGGATTCAACAAACCGTTGGTAGGTTTTCAGAGGCATGTGGCACCAGATTTCTAAGCGCAGGTTACACAATTTACGAAAATTACGTCCGGTGGTTTTTGGGGTGAGCATCTGACGCCCGATGGCGTACCAAATACGTACGTTCTGGTTGAGGTTAGACGAATTTCTACATCTACAGCTACATACATACTCCGCAATCCACCATACGGTGCGTGGCGGAGGGTACCTCGTACCACAACTAGCATCTTCTCTCCCTGTTCCACTCCCAAACAGAACGAGGGAAAAATGACTGCCTATATGCCTCCGTACGAGCCCTAATCACTCTTATCTTTGTGGTTTTTCTGCGAAATATAAGTTGGCGGCAGTAAAATTGTACTGCAGTCAGCCTCAAATGCTGGTTCTCTAAATTTCCTCAGTAGCGATTCACGAAAAGAACGCCTCCTTTCCTCCACAGACTCCCACCCGAGTTCCTGAAGCATTTCCGTAACACTCGCGTGATGACCAAACCTACCAGTAACAAATCTAGCAACCTGCCTCTGAATTGGTTCTGTGTCCTCCCTCAATCCGACCTGATAGGGATCCCAAACGCTCGAGCAGTACTCAAGAATAGGTCGTATTAGTGTTTTATAAGCGGTCTCCTTTACAGATGAACCACATCTTCCCAAAATTCTACCAATGAACCGAAGACGACTATCCGCCTTCCCCACAACTGCCATTACATGCTTGTCCCACTTCATATCGCTCTGCAATGTTACGCCCAAATATTTAATCGACGTGACTGTGTCAAGCGCTACACTACTAATGGAGTATTCAAACATTACGGGATTCTTTTTCCTATTCATCTGCATTAATTTACATTTATCTATATTTAGAGTTAGCTGCCATTCTTTACACAATCACAAATCCTGTCCAAGTCATCTTGTATCCTCCTACAGTCACTCAACGACGACACCTTCCCGTACACCATAGCATCAGCAGCAAACAGCCGCACATTGCTATCCACCCTACCCAAAATCATCTATGTAGATATAAAACAACAGCGGACCTACCACACTTCCCTGGGGCACTCCAGATGATACCATCACCTCCAATGAACACTCATCATCGAGGACAACGTACTGGGTTCTATTACGTAAGAAGTCTTCGACCCACGCATATATTTGGGAACCAATCCCATATGCTCGTACTTTACTTTGGAGTCTGCAGTGGGTGGCCAAGAAATCAATATAAAGTTCACTATCATGCTCCTCGAAACACTCTAGCACGAATCTGACCTTGTGATAGGACCAGTTATCGTGCTGGAGGATGCCATCTCCATTGAGGAAGGCATCAAACATGAAGGGATGCAGGTGGCCCGCCATAAAGTTCACGTACTCCACAGCTGTCATGGTGCCTTCCATTACCGGTACCACCAAAGGTTCACCGGAAGCCCAGGTGAATGTCCCTCAATCATAATACCGGTCCCAGTCAATTTCGAGGTGTAGGTTTCGAGTAGCCAGACACGAACAACGAGCTGGTACAACAAGAAAAAGTGATTAATCCGACCAGGTGATCTACGGCCCAATCTGAATGACCCCGTGCCAATGCAGTCGTAACTGATGATGTCTTTGGATCAATGTGGAAACACATAGAGACCTTTTGCTGTGGAGCTCTGCGTTCAACAGCGAGCGGAACAGAGTGCTCAGAAAGATTTTGTGTCTGCAGCAGCATTGTACCCTGTCGACAAACTTGCCCCCAGATCGCCACCTATCCTGCTTTACAAAGTTGCCAAGCCTTATACCACAACGTCATGGGTCATGAAGGACGGACGTCCAACATCTTGCAACCACTTTCCATAAACGCTCACGACAGTAGCATGCGAAGAACCGACCAGCTTCGCCGTTTTCAATATGCTTGTTCCCAGGTGCCGGTCCGTAACAACCTGCGCTTTGTCAAAGTCGCTTACGTCAGTAAATGCCCCATTTGCTGCCAATATTGTCGCTACAATGGTTCCCCATTCGTCACTGCTCCGCTCATATACTTCTCTCACAGAGTCACGTGCGCATAACGCCATCAGATGGCATTTAGACTAACGGTGGGCAGCTGTCAGATTAGTGTATGTACCCAACAATAGTTATCTGACTTTCACCACGGACTTGATCGTCTTTATTCACGACGATCGCGATCTCAGCCATACTCGCTTTGAAGGACGTTAATGCATAATGTTCCTTTTACGATGATACTGTCCTCGAGTCAATCATGTCTACTTGTTAGCATCCAACGGTACAGCAACGTATAAACTACTGTACGACTTTGTCAACAGTGCCAACATCAAGTTATAGCTCCCTATGCTGCTAATTTAATGCTCTTGGTAATTAGAATATCAGGGTAAGTCCGAAGCTTAATTAAACTACTATCTTCCCACTTGCTACTCAGGAAAATATGGAACTCTCAGCCTCTAACTGTACGTCACTATTTGCATCCTATATGTATGTGCCTGAATACTGCTGTAACTAAACATACGGCTGTACGTATGGTTGTAATATCCAACTCTTGTTCTTGTAAACTGTTCTCCTCTTCTGTTTAGATTGTACTTTTAGTTCTGAACAATTATTCAATTATCTATCCCCTGCTTTTGAAACAATTCTTGCAGGACACTTAAAAGAACATTTTATTGTTGCTTTAGATACATAGTCATTAATATGGATTGAATTGGAAACATCCCAAATGTATATCCAAATGAATATTATACAGGGTGTTTCAAAAATGACCGGTATATTTGAAATGGCAATAAAAACTAAACGAGCAGCGATAGAAATACACCGTTTGTTGCAATATGCTTGGGACAACAGTACATTTTCAGGCAGACAAACTTTCGAAATTACAGTAGTTACAATTTTCAACAACAGATGGCGCTGCGGTCTGGGAAACTCTATAGTACGATATTTTCCACATATCCACCATGCGTAGCAATAATATGGCGTAGTCTCTGAATGAAATCACCCGAAACCTTTGACAACGTGTCTGGCGGAATGGCTTCACATGCAGATGAGACGTACTGCTTCAGCTGTTCAATTGTTTCTGGATTCTGGCGGTACACCTGGTCTTTCAAGTGTCCCCACAGAAAGAAGTCACAGGGGTTCATGTCTGGCGAATAGGGAGGCCAATCCACGCCGCCTCCTATATGTTTCGGATAGCCCAAAGCAATCACACGATCATCGAAATATTCATTCAGGAAATTAAAGACGTCGGCCGTGCGATGTGGCCGGGCACCATCTTGCATAAACCACGAGGTGTTCGCAGTGTCGTCTAAGGCAGTTTGTACCGCAACAAATTCACGAAGAATGTCCAGTTAGCGTGATGCAGTAATCGTTTCGGATCTGAAAAATGGTCCCATGATTCCTTTGGAAGAAATGGCGGCCCAGACCAGTACTTTTTGAGGATGCAGGGACGATGGGACTGCAACATGGGGCTTTTCGGTTCCCCATATGCGCCAGTTCTGTTTATTGACGAAGCCGTCCAGGTAAAAATAAGCTTCGTCAGTAAACCAAATGCTGCCCACATGCATATCGCCGTCATCAATCCTGTGCACTACATCGTTAGCGAATGTCTCTTGTGCAGCAATGGTAGCGGCGCTGAGGAGTTGCCGCGTTTGAATTGTGTTGGATAGAGGTGTAAACTCTGGAGCATGAGACGATACGTGGACGTTGGCGTCATTTGGACCGCAGCTGCAACACGGCGACCGGAAACCCGAGGCCGCTGTTGGATCACCTGCTGCACTAGCTGCGCGTTGCCCTCTGTGGTTGCCGTACGCGGTCGGCCTACCTTTCCAGCACGTTCATCCGTCACGTTCCCAGTCCGTTGAAATTTTTCAAACAGATCCTTTATTGTACCGCTTTTCGGTCCTTTGGTTACATTAAACCTCCGTTGAAAACTTCGTCTTGTTGCAACAACACTGTGTTCTAGGCGGTGGAATTCCAACACCAGAAAAATCCTCTGTTCTAAGGAATAAACCATGTTGTCTACAGCACACTTGCACGTTGTGAACAGCACACGCTTACAGCAGAAAGACGACGTACAGAATGGCGCACCCATAGACTGCGTTGTCTTCTATATCTTTCACATCACTTGCAGCGCCATCTGTTGTTGAAAATTGTAACTACTGTAATTTCGAAAGTTTGTCCGCCTGAAAATGTACTGTTGTCCCAAGCATATTGCAACAAACGGTGTATTTCTATCACTGCTCGTTTAGTTTTTATTGCCGTTTCAAATATACCGGTCATTTTTGAAACATCCTATATATATATATATATATATAT
The DNA here is from genome assembly GCF_023864275.1 of Schistocerca cancellata. NCBI lineage: Eukaryota > Metazoa > Arthropoda > Insecta > Orthoptera > Acrididae > Schistocerca > Schistocerca cancellata. The sequence continues at coordinate 401,311,319 of NC_064632.1, read as the reverse complement.
ATATATATATATATATATATATATATATATATATATATATATTCGTCTTGTTTGCTCGTTTCAGTGTACTGCGGTTATAAGACTTACTTTATGTCGGAATCAGTCCTTTGTTAAGGCTATGTAACTTCGTTCCAGGGTACGATTGACGCTAATGTCTACCTTAAAATGTCAAAACAAACTAATCTAAAATACATTTACAGTGTTGACAGGAGTCTTCGTCTTTTGTATACAAAAAAGTAGCACTTCATGTAATAATTACTATCGAATTCATGTTACCTGCACACACAATTTCCACTGCGCCTCCACTCAGTGTGAAATTTTACAACATTAATAACGCTCCAGGCGGAAAATGTTGTCCTTTCTAAAGGAGACTTGATCGCCGGCGCGACATGTATAGGACATACCATATAAGGACGGGTCGCAGAAATTACATTGCACAGCGTTTACACTGTGCCAACATTAGCTCACTGTACTGCTGGACTCTGGCTTGTTTCCTGACTTTCATGCACTATCGTCAATGATAACGAAAGAGTGACAGTGTCTCAGATTACTCGAACTTTAAATGACAGACACAATAGAGATTATATGTGTCAAATCAGCAAATCTATATTTGTCTTTGATCTGACATAAAAAGACCGATAACAGTGTCTTTACTAACTGCCGAACTTTGGAACGAGGGTCTTTTTTGGACGCACTACGACATTCACTGAGCAATGATTATCGCTGCTGGGCTCGGTGAATGAATTTGTACAAGCTAATAGTCAGGTTCGTGAGTGACGCTTATTATATAGTTGGAGTCAGTTGTGAAACCAGCCCTTCAAGTGAAACCTATTAGGTCTAACTGCCAAAGCTCGAACCTATTGCGTGTAGCTGCTATAGCTCGAAAAGAACTTCGTGACTGACAGACTGCAGTAGCGGCGAGCGGCGGAGGGAGGGTGGGGGACTGCCGATTTTCAGGCGGCGGCGCCTGAGAAGACTGTATGGGTCAATGAAACAGGCGAGCACCTGGTAGTCGAGCAAGAATTGCAATTGGCTTGCGGCTGGCTCCTACTACTCGACTAGCTGAAACGTTAACGACAGAATGTAGGCTGTCTTAACACGATACTCCTGTGATAGTTCTGGCTGTCTGTTTTGCTACAGAAGAATGTGAAACATGACAACCCGTACACTAGAGCAGAATCCACCTGTGACGAGCACTTTACTACATTCATTAGTGGTCCGAGGGGGAGACACACGGCCGGAACGGCTGGCACACAACTACTCGGAGCATGACGCACACACACACACACACACACACACACACACACACACACACACAGTTCGCTGGGAAGCTGTGACGCCTGAGGCAGATGTAAGCTATGCGTATATTGTCCAGCAGAGACATTTTTGTATTCGGTCGCGCACTTAAAATCCTGATATCGGCCCTGATGTGGGATGCTTAGTTCTGTTCGACTTTGTCCTGGCCAAAGAAGAACATTTCCCGTGTCGTCGGAGCCTTGAAAAAATCCTATGTAGTACACTCAGCGTCGCTTGGACCGGGGTTGATTCTGGATCTGCTTCAAGCGATGCGTGTAAGAAAGGAAGGTGCAATTGGCAGCTTTGTGGCATTACGTGACTGTGAACTTAAGGGTCTATTGTAACACTTGAATTTACACGTACATTAGCGAACGAGGTGTTTAAAGCACCGGACTCGTATTCTGGAGGAGCGCGATTCAAGTCAAGTCCTGTCATCCAGATCTAGATTTCCAGAAATCAAATCAAGTAGATTCCCCACGCCCCGGATAATTGCTTTGAGAAATACACAGCTGACCTCCGGAGAAAAAGGAAATTTAACAAACGGACAAACAGACAATCGGATAACAAATGACCAAAAATGAAATATTTTTTCGTGCGCTATATTTACAAAATAAAGATTTTCGGAATTTATCGCTTACTTGTAATGTGAAAACTTGGTTTTCGCCAAATTTCATGATTCTAAGTCTACTGGAAGTATCCTACAGTTTTTAATGAGGAGTTTGCGGGTATCAAAATACGTGACATAAATGGCCTTATCTTTTGATTGCACGGATTCAGAAGCTTAAGGGACTTTGACCTTAGTACTCCGTCTTCAGGCCACAAGTGGGCCATCGGGACCGTCCGACCGCCGTGTCATCCTCCGTGGAGGATGTGGAAGGAGGGGCGTGTGGTCAGCACACCGCTCTCCGGGTCGTTATGATGGTATCTTGACCGAAGCCGCAACTATTCGATCGAGTAGCTCCTCAATTGGCATCAAGAGGCTGAGTGCACCCCGAAAAATGGCAACAGCGCTAGGCGACCTGGATGGTCACCCATCCAAGTGCCGACCACGCCCGACAGCGCTTAACTTCGATGATCTCACGGGAACCGGTGTATCCACTGCGGCAAGGCTGTTGCCTACTATAAACCTTAGTATGTGACATAAATTTAAATGTGATAAGTCTAACCCAGTGGCCGTCAAACTGCGGCCCAAATTACGTACTCGTGCGGTCCGCGATTCTCAGCTGCACTTGATAATAATATGTATGTAGCAACCAACAGCCTAATTCAAAAAGGTCACCTAACGTTAAGTGCTTCTTAGAAATGTAGCTTTCGTGCTCAGTAACATATAAAGATACTTACGGACATCGTAATATTTTAAGATGCGATTAATTTTAATTAGCGCTGGCGAATTCGTCGTTGAGCTAAGTAAAATTAGATGATTAGCTCAGGGGCAAAGAGGCTAACAGCGCGGTCATTGCTGGGTTACAGAGCGTTTGTTTTCTATTACTGACGACTCACGGGCGTATACAACTCTTACCGACCACCTGCTGTAGTATAAATTTTGACACGGAAGTAACATGGATTCTCGAATGCGCTTTACAGAGACGGTCATCTTCAAATGAGGTACTTATTTGTACCAAAGAAATATAAAATTAAATTAAGGCTGTGGTAATACGGCGCAATGGAGTAAAAAAAAAAGACACGCAAAAAAATAGTAAACATCTGCGATCTGTTAAAACTTGTTGAGATGACACAATTACTGAAGTAACACAACTTTGGAGTCGCTGGGTGTGGCAGCAATCTCAAACAAAAAAAGTCGACAGAAAGTGTTCCGAATGGTGCCGAATTTTAACGGTAAGTATTTGGGGCCCAGCGGCCAACTTACCGCGCTCTTATTCTGAAGCGCCAAAGAAACTGGTATAGGCATGCGTATTGAAATACAGGGAGATGTAAACGGGCAGGCTGCGGTGGGCAACGCCTATATAAGACAATAAGAGTCAGACGCAGTTGTAGGATCGGTTACTGCTGTTACAATGGCACCTTATCAAGGTTTAAGTGAGTTAGAACGGGGTGTTATAGCCAGCGCACGAGCGATGGGAGACACTTCTCCGAGGTAGCAGCCAAGTGGGGATTTTACCGTACGACCATTTCACGAGTGTAGCGTAAATATAGGGAATCCGGTAAAACATCAAATCTCCGACGCAGGAAAAAGATGCTGCAAGAACGGGACCAATGTTGACTGAAGAGAAACGTTAAACGTGACAGAAGCGCAACCTTCTGCAAACTGCTGCAGATTTCAATGCTGGGTCATCAGCAAGTGTAAGCGCACGAACCACTTAACGAAACATCATCGATAGCCGATAGGGTCTTTCAGAGCCGAAGGCCCCCCTCGTGTACCCTTGATGACTGCACGACACAAAGCTTTATGCCTCGCCTGGGCCCAGTCAACACCGAAATTGGATTGTTGATGACTGGAGACATTGCTTGGTCGGACGAGTCTCGTTTCAAATTGTATAGAGCGGATGGAGGTGTACGTGTATGGAGACAACCTATGAATTCATGGACCCTGCATGTCAGCAGGGGACTGTTCAAGCTGGTGGACGCTCTGTAAGGGTGTCGGGCGTGTGCAGTTGGAGTGATAGGAGACTCCTGATACGTCTAGACACGACTCTTGATATGTGGCACGTACGTAAGGATCCAGTCTGGTCACCTGTATCTATTCATGTCCATTGTGCATTCCGACGGACTTGAGCAATTCCAGCAGGACAATGCGACACCCCACACGTCCAGAATTGCTAGTGTGGCTCCCGGAACACTCTTCGGAGTTTAAACACTTCCGCTGGCCGCCAAACTCCCCAGACATGAACACTATTGAGCATATGTGGGATGCCTTGCAACGTGCTGTTCAGATGAGATCTCCACCCCCTTGTACTCTTACGGATTTATGGACAGCCCTGCATGATTGATGGTATCAGATCCCTCCAGCACTACTTGAGACGTTAGTCGAGTCGATACAACGTCCTGCAGCCACACTTCTTCATGCTCGTGGGGGCGCTACACAATATTAGGCAGGTGTATCAGTTTCTTTGGCTCCTCAGTGTACTAATGTATCGGAGGCTCACAGCATAGTGATTTATGTACAGTCTTAGACATAAAAACCGGCCGCCACAAAGACTACGTCCGAGTCGTTCACTTAAGGTGGCCAATAAACTCGACCGCCACTGACAACAGTTAAGTCAGGCCATATGCACAATCTGCCGACAATGTAAGATGCGGAAGTGTCAGGAGGAAGTGTTGTCTTCTTTTCTACAGGGCTATTACAAATGATTGAAGCGATTTCATAAATTCACTGTAGCTCCATTCATTGATATATGGTCACGACACACTACAGATACGTAGAAAAACTCATAAAGCTTTGTTCGGCTGAAGCCGCACTTCAGGTTACTGCCGCCAGAGCGCTCGAGAGCGCAGTGAGACAAAATGGCGACAGGAGCCGAGAAAGCGTATGTCGTGCTTGAAATGCACTCACATCAGTCAGTCATAACAGTGCAACGACACTTCAGGACGAAGTTCAACAAAGATCCACCAACTGCTAACTCCATTCGGCGATGGTATGCGCAGTTTAAAGCTTCTGGATGCCTCTGTAAGGGGAAATCAACGGGTCGGCCTGCAGTGAGCGAAGAAACGGTTGAACGCGTGCGGGCAAGTTTCACGAATAGTGATGTGAAAGATTCAGTGTTTAAACCTCCTCTACCAAGAAACGTGCCAGAACTGCGAGCTCGCATCAACAATGCTTTCGAACTCATTGATGGGAACATACTGCGTCGAGTGTGGGAGGAACTTGATTTTCGGCTTGATGTCTGCCGAATCACAAAAGGGGCACATATCGAACATTTGTGAATGCCTAAAAAACTTTGAGTTTTTGTATGTGTGTGCAAAGCATTGTGAAAATATCTCAAATAATAAAGTTATTGTAGAGCTGTAAAATCGCTTCAATCATTTGTAATAACCCTGTATATTAAAAAAAAAGAAGCATTTCGGCCCTCGTCTAAAGTTAAGAGTCTGACTGAACATGGAACATAGTTCGCTTCACATTCTACCCACCAGTGATAACAAATACTTCCAGAAACAACTATCAGAATAGCTTACGCTCCAGCATTTCCTCGCGCTAAAGCAACTAGCTACCGGCCACCGGCTAGACGCCACCCGCCGCCTGAAATCGGGCGCCGCCCAGGTGAATGCGGCGCGACGCAATCAGTGTATGTATCAACTGTATCACAGTATTTACTTTTGGTATAACAGAGGGTTAATGCAGAGGAGGTAGCTGTGTTGCAGATGTTACACTTTTTTCCACTTGCAACCCAATTTGAAAAACGCTTAACTGTAGTTCATGATTTTAAAGTATGCAAAATACAATGTTTAACTGCAAGATGATAACGAGAACTTCAAATTAGAAAATGTCAGTTGATACATTGACAGCGTCGCGCCGCATTCACCTGGGCGGCGACAGCGTCGCGTCGCATTCACCTGGGCGGCGCCCGATTTCAGGCGGCGGGTGGCATCTAGCCGGTGGCCGGTAGCTAGCCGCTGCAGCGCCAAGAAATGCTGGTGCGTAAGCTGTTCTGATCGCCACAGCCACGACCTGTCTTGCGGAGTTGTTAATCGGAGTATTTGTTATTACTGGTGAGTATAATGCGAAATGAATTATCTTCCATGTTCAATCAGACCCGTAACTTCAGACGTGGGCCGAAATGTGCTTAAAAAAAAAAAAAAAAAAACACCAGATACGGTTGGACGCGAACACGCGACTGTGATTTTAAAATGCACAACGATTACCACTCCCCCTCCCCCCCGATATAGTCCGTTGCGTTTGGTCTGGGCGGACGTCACAAGACATCCGTTCAAGTTAATCGTTGATCCCTTGACTCAGATTTTTTTTTCTTTTTTATTACAGAGAGCACGCAGCCCCCTGACCGAACACGCTGAGCTACCGTGCCGGCAGACACTTCCGCATCTTACAGTGTTGCCAGATTGTGCAGATGGCCGGACTAAGCGTTGTCAGGGGCGGTCAGGTTTATTGGCCACCTTAGGTGAACGACTCGGACTTAGTCTCTCTGGCGGTCGGCCGGCGGTCAGTTTTTATGTCGAAGACTGTACATTACCAATCAGTATGAAGACTGGTACATACGCGGCCCGAGGCGTCACCCAGTGTGTCAATTTTTGGTTCTGAGTAAAAAAAATCTTAAGGCCATCGGTGTTGCTGAGAAAAAGGGGGTCTTAACAATCGGGCAGGCAGGCATACAGACAACGAAATACGGTTCCGCTTTTAGCGATTTAGATACGGAACGCAAAAACAAAGACAGACACGACTGCGACGGGGTGAGGGACTAGGAAATGATGTTTACCAGCAGCCGTCAGACAGTGTACGAGGTGTGGCTAGAAAAAAACCGGACTAGTACTGGTGAAACAATAAAACGAATGCAATAAAGCTGAAAGTCGCGTGGCCTGTCACGTGACTCTCGCTCCGCCTACTGCTCGAGTTTCATCTGCCTCCTGCACTCAGTCTGCCCATGGCATCTGTTTTAAGTAGTTGACGTTTTGTCTGTGCGTCGGAAAATGTTGAGTGTACAGAAAGAACAGCGTGTTAACATCAAATTTTGTTTCAAACTAGGAAAATCTGCAAGTGAAACGTTTGTAATGTTACAACAAGTGTACGGCGATGATTGTTTATCGCGAACACAAGTGTTTTGAGTGGTTTAAACGATTTAAAGATGGCCGCGAAGACACCAGTGATGACACTCGCACTGGCAGACCATTGTCAGCAAGAACTGATGCAAACATTGAAAAAATCGGTAAACTTGTTCGACAAGATCGCCGTTTAACAATCAGAGCAGTGTCTGAATTAACAGGAGTTGACGGCGATCTTGTCGAACAAGTTTACCGATTTTTTCAATGTTTGCATCAGTTCTTGCTGACAATGGTCTGCCAGTGCGAGTGTCATCACTGGTGTCTTCGCGGCCATCTTTAAATCGTTTAAACCACTCAAACACTTGTGTTCGCGATAAACAATCATCGCCGTACACTTGTTGTAACATTACAAACGTTTCACTTGCAGATTTTCCTAGTTTGAAACAAAATTTGATGTTAACACGCTGTTCTTTCTGTACACTCAACATTTTCCGACGCACAGACAAAACGTCAACTACTTAAAACAGACGCCACGGGCAGACTGAGTGCAGGAGGCAGATGAAACTCGAGCAGTAGGCGGAGCGAGAGTCACGTGACAGGCCACAGGACTTTCAGCCTTATTGCATTCGTTTTATTGTTTCACCAGTACTAGTCCGGTTTTTTTCTAGCCACACCTCGTATGTTCGTCGATCGGCTGGGTGGCTTCAGGCGATTCTGAGAGTGGGAACAAGCGGTGCGGCGGCCGGCGTCGCCACACGCAACGACGCAGGGCCCGCCAGACGGCGCCGACACCAGCGGCGGCGTCGGCGGCGGCGTCGCGACGGCCTGGCGTCGGCCGACGCGGAACGGCTTCTCGGCACGAGAGGGCGCGGCGGCGCACGCGACCCCTGCCCGCCGGGAATACCGCGTCGGCCAGACGCCCTAACGATCGCCGATTATGCGCCAGCGCTCACCACCGGCTACACTTAGGGGCCCGCCACTCGTGCTCGGCTCGATTCCGCAGCCTGTAAAGGTCCCCTTAAACGCTAACAATGAGGAGCACCAGTGGGCTAGAGGTGCCCGAGAGAAGAATGTGCGCGGTAGGAATGCGACGTCAAGTCAGGCGTGCACTATGACGCAGTCTACAGAAGAATAGCACGTGCCGTCCCAAAAGCATTAACATCGTAACTGTGACTGTCTTGATGCAATTCGAGCGATGTGTGCAAAACTTAAAGAATGCAAGGAACTCTCGCTTGATGCGTCACTGCCAAGTGACATACATGGCTCGATGAAATTTGGACCACACAGATAAAGAACTGCCACTGTGCAGTACAGAACGTAAACTTATATTCAAAGACAATAACTACACTGAAGTCACTGCGAGTTATGATGGTCCCCTGGACGTTACAGAAGGCGGGACACGGTTCTCACAAGGGAACCTCCCCATCGCACCACCCTCAGATTTAGTTATAAGTTGGCACAGTGCAAAGGCCTTGAAAAACTGAACACAGATCAATCGAGAAAACAGGAAGAAGTTGTGTGGAACTACGAAAAAATAAGCAAAATATACAAACTGAGTAGTCCATGCGCAAGATAGGCAACATCAAGGATAGTGTGGGCTCAGGTGCGCCGTGGTCCTGTGGTTAGCGTGAGCAGCCGCGGAACGAGAGGTCCTTGGTTCAAGTCTTCCCTGGAGTGAAAAGTTTAATTTTTTATTTTCAGACAATTATCAAAGTTCAGGCACTCACACATAATCAACGTCGTTCTCCAGAATTCCAGGACATGTTCAGATTTGCTTGGACGTATGCAGGATTTAACGGTCTACACACGGAAAAATTTGAAAACGTCAAAAACATATGTTTTGACAGAGCACAAGGAAAACTGTACGACTGTGAAACTGTTGCATTCATTTGTTGCAGTTTATGTGACAAACTCCTATGTTTTCATCACTTTTTTGGGAGTGATTATCACATCCACAAGAAAACCTAAATCGGGCAAGGTAGAAGAATCTTTTTACCCATTCGCCAAGTGTACAAGTTAGGTGGGTCAACAACATATTCCTGTCATGTGACGCACATGCTGTCACCAGTGTCATATAGAATATATCATGCGTGTTTTCCTGTGGAGGAATCGGTTGACCTATGACCTTGTGATCAAATGTTTTCGGTTCCCATTGGAGAGACACGTCCTTTCGTCTACTAATCGCACGGTTTTGTGGCGCGGTCGCAAAACACAGACACTAAACTTATTACAGTGAACAGAGACGTCAATGAACGAACGGACAGGTCATAACTTTGCGAAAACAAAGATAGTAAACTTTTCACTCGAGGGAAGACTTGAACCAAGGACCTCTCGTTCCCCAACTGCTCACGCTAACCAGGGGACCACGGCGCTCCTGGGCTCACGCTATCCTTGATGTTGCCTATCTTGCGCATGGACTACTCAGTTTGTATATTTTGCTTATTTTTTTCATAGTTCCACACAACTTCTTCCTGTTTTCTCGTTGATCTGTGTTCAGTTTTTCAAGGCTTATCCACTGTGCCTACTTATAACTAAATCTGAGAGGGGTGCGATGGGGAGGTTCGCTTGTCAGTAGGATGCTTGATCGCCACATACAGCAGTGCATGCTCTGCAACTGTCCCATGGTGGAGTTCTTGTGGCAGGGCGTTCCATTCCTCCACCAGCGCGGATGACAAATGATGAATGGTCGTTTTTGTGTGTCGACGTGCTCCAATACGTTTCCCCAACGCATCCCACACGTGACCTACCGGTTTTGACTGGTGAGTGTACCGTGTTCAAAATGCGCCCAATGCTACATTATCCCTTCCAACACCACAACACATTCTGTACAGTCAAACATCGGGCCACTCTCACATCCGAATGCCCCACAAATCTGGCTACTGAACGACTCGACCAGTCGGCCAAATGGAGACCCACAATGAGGCCACTTTCAAACGGTCATATGTTCAGACGCTGTTCAAGCACCTTATGCAGGGTGAGTCGGGAGGAAAAGTACATACTTTGAGGGGTGATAGTATTAGTGAGCAGACCTTTGTGGCCGAGCGGTTCTAGGCGCTTCACTCAGGAACCGCGCTGCTGCTACGGTCGCAGGTTCGAATCCTGCTTCGGACATAGATGTGTGTGATGTCCTTAGGTTAGTTAGGTTTAAGTCTAGGGGACTGATGACCTCATGACCTCAGATGTTAAGTCCCATAGTGCTAAGACCCATTTGAACCATTTGAAGTATTAGTGATTCTGAACAAAAAAACTCCATATGGACGTATGCCCTATTCCGAAAGGTTTCCGAGATAGACCACAAAATATCACTTTGGCACGTTCTACATCTACATGGTTACTCTGCAATTCACACTTAAGTGTCTGGCAGAAGGTTCATCGAACCATTATCATACTACTTCTCTACCGTTCCACTCTCGAATGGCGCGTGGGCAAAAGGAACGCCTAAATCTTTCCGTTTGAGCTCTGATTTCTCTTATTTTATTATGATGATCATTTCTCCCTACGTAGGTGGGTGTCAACAAAATATTTTCGCATTCGGAAGAGAAAGCTGGCGATTAAAATTTCGTAAATAGTTCTCGCCGCAAAGAAAACCGACTTTGTTTCGGTGACTGCCACCCTAGCTCGCCTATCATATCAGTGACACTCTCACCCCTATTGCGCGATAACACGAAACGAGCTGCCCTTCTTTGCACTTTTTCGAAGGCCTCCGTCAATCTTACCTGGTAAGGATCCCACACCGCGCAGCAATATTCCAGCAGAGGACGGACAAGTGCAATGTAGGCTGTCTCTCTAGTGGGTTTGTCACATCTTCTACGTGTTCTGCCGACAAAGCGCAGTCTTTGTTTCGCCTTCCTCACAATATTATCAATGTGGTCTTTCCAATTTACGTTGCTCGTAATTGTAAATCCTAGGTATTTAGTCGAATTGACAGCCCTTAGATTTGTGTGATTTATCGTACACCCAAAATTTATCGGATTTCTTTTAGTACCCATGTGGATGACTTCGCACTTTTCTTAGTTTAGTGCCAATTGCATACAGAAATTCTCTCTAGATCATTTTGTAATTGGAACTGAACTAGACGGTAAATTACAGCGTCATCTGCAAACAATCAAAGGGGGCTGCTCAGATCATCACCTAGATCATTTATGTAAATCAGGAGCAGCAGAGGGCCTATGACACTACCTTTCGGAACGCCAGGTAACATTTCTGTTCTACTCGATGATTTACCGTCTATCACTACGAACTGTAACCTCTCTGACAGGAAATCACGAATCCAGTCACACAACTGAGACGATAACTCGAAAACCGCACCCTCCAGCGAAAACGTGTGGCAGTCCAAAATTGAACTATATTACATTTCCTTCCAAAAAAGGTCCTATTCATTTTTTTCTCTAGAACTAATGCTTAGTGCGAAGAGAGCGCGATTATGTTGAAAAACTAGCTCGACGCGCATGCGCTGTAGCTTACGTAGTTTTTGCAGGCCAATTAGATGTAACTTCCCGACTTGATAGATCGCAAGTGTCCCGTATCAAATTTTTCGTCTCAACTTGCTACCTCAATATGCTACCTAAATTGGCCTACAAAAACTACGTAAGCTACCGGGTAGCGCGTCGAGCAACTTTTTCAACATTTGCGTGCTCTTTTCGCACAAACCATTAGTTCTAGAGAAAAAAAATGAATAGGACCTTTTATGAAGGAAATTTAATGTAGTACAATTTTGTACTGCAATACGTTTTCGCTGGAGCGTGCCGTTTGAGTTATTCAAGAAAAACGTACGGAAGTGATATTATTAATGTGTTCCACCTCGGAAACCATTCGGAATAGGGCGCACGTCCATATGAAGTTTTTTGTTCAGAATCACTAATACTATCACCCCGCAAAGCATGTACCTTTCCTCCCCACTCACCCTGTATAACTTACCACGCCTGGTAACAACTCTAAACGCGATCAACACTAGTGCACTGTGGTGGCCGTTCTACCTGTCACAGAGAATCGCAACTCTAATTGTTTACATGCATATTCACCGTTGGCGTGTGCGTATACGAAGTTATGCTGACAACCGACCATGTCTCCTGGGTGCTTCACTTTTTTTAGAAGGAAACTGAATATTTCAGTGCACTACATATTTACTGCTTATCAAGCTCTTGAAAAGGCAAAGGAAGTTTCTTATAAATATATTTCAAGCTGTGTTTCATAGCAGATCTGCTGGAAATTCACAGAAAGAGAGAACGCATCAGCTCTTTGTTTCCAAGACTGCTTCAGAGTGTACCACGCCGAAAATTCATTGCATGTGATTATGTATGTCTCAAAAGTAATAAAAGGGTATTGCTAACAATATCTGAAAATTAATTTTCGGCAGGTAATATATGCGCTACAGAAATTCAAATAAAACGCTGCATTCCTGTACCATTTGGCCACGTAAATTATTGCCAGTGGAAGAGGCGCGAGGAGGGTGACTACCAGCTCAAATTATCGCGTCTTTTCAGATTCTTGCGGAATAATATCAGTTTAAGCCTGCATTTCTATGGTCGTATTATTAGTGGCTTTTGTATAAACGGCCTGTTTATTAACACTGCCGCTTTGTACGCAACTACAGAAATTTGCTTTCATCACGATGTACATCCCGTTTTATTCACTTAAAACATCTTCAGTGCTAGGGTTTCCTAGGTCTATTTTTTGTTTACAACATGGTTGCGATGTCGTCATGCAAGTTTGACAAGACTTTCCCCTTGGGCATCGGTGCTATAAACAAAAAACAAAACGGAGACTACACAACGCGAGTAACGAAGGTCTACTTTGGAGGCAAATTTTTTCAGATGGTCAACAACAAAATCTACTTGCAGCCTTGTGGCGGAAGGGAACGAGGAACAGTACTACTTCCCCGTTCTCTGCCCCATTCATCGCGAACATTCTTCTACTGTACGTACATGCAACTAGAAACATCTTGCAAGAAATCTTTTTTACATGTATGGTTATTTTTTATTTGAATCAAACACTTCATTAAACTGGCGATTAGTTAACTACTGCCCCTTGGACTTTATTAAGAAATACCAGACAAAGAAGATGTCATATGCTTCCGTCTGTACGCATATGGCTCTGAGCACTATGGGACTCAACATCTTCGGTCATAAGTCCCCTAGAACTTAGAACTAATTAAACCTAACTAACCTAAGGACATCACACACACCCATGCCCGAGGCAGGATTCGAACCTGCGACCGTAGCAGTCCCGCGGTTCCGGACTGCAGCGCCAGAACCGCTAGACCACCGCGGCCGGCTGTACGCATATCCAACATCCACACAGCACTGCGGAAAGGTCACCATTATTACAGCGTACCATGTTCCCGCCGAATGACGTAATGCCGTACAATCATAGAAGTGAGGTTCTGTATAGCTAGAACGGAAAAGTGCAACTCTTATGTGGGTTTAGTCACCGTATCATATTACACTAAAATATGTCAGGAAACATCTTCAGTACTGCGCAGTCTATGTCTTCAGGAAGAAAAGCACAAAATCTGACACTGACTACATCATCCAACCTGACCACCCGTAATTGTACGATATGTCTTAGGGTGGGAATATGGGACGCCATTACACGTGATCTTTCTAGAATGCAGTGATGATCATCACATGCCGGCAAATGGAAGGATTAACTCTGGTTTCGACTACAGGGAACACAGCAGCCTTTGGAAATTGAAGTACAGATAAATATTCAAAAAAATGGTTCAAATGGCTCTGAGCACTATGGGACTTAACATCTATGGTCATCAGTCCCCTAGAACTTAGAACTACTTAAACCTAACTAACCTAAGGACAGCACACAACATCCAGCCAACACGAGGCAGAGAAAATCCCTGACCCCGCCGGTAATCGAACCCGGGAACCCGGGCGTGGGAAGCGGGAACGCTACCGCATGACCACGAGATGCGGGCGATAAATATTCAGATGTCGCGTTTTATTTTATGTACAGGACTCCCATAAATGATTCATTCGTCAGCAAAGTTCTATATTTTCCCAAATATTACAAGAACAAATATAACTGATGCATGAACAGAACAGTAAACTCTCCAAGTTTGCATTTTGCACTCCACAAATCTTCTATGGGTGCCCCTCTGGTCACACGACACGCGACCACGCCCTAGTCAGGTTCGTTTCATATCTTATGTAGTAACATTCTGTCAATGGTCATCACGGCAGCACTGATGCGTTCTCTGAGCTGTTCCAGTGCTCTCGTGAACATGATCCTTAATGTACCCCCAAAGCAAAAAGTCATAATGTATTAAGTCAGGCGATCTGTGGGGAGGGGGGGGGGGCGGGGGGGGGGGGGGGGGGGGGAAGGGAACAGAGCCACACCATCTTCACCACTAAGCCGAATCCAAGGATGCGGGAGTTCGTCGTTTACATAGCGACGAACATGGATGCTCCAATGAGAGGCTGTCCCGTATTGTTGGGAGAGGAAATCCTCCGAATCAGCTGTCACTGTGGAAACAATGACAACTGCAACATATCACGGTAAGAGGTACCCGCCACAGTCTTCTGACAAAAGAAAAACGGCCCATACAGCTTCGTCTGTGACACTATACAGAAAACGATAACCCTCGGCGAATCTCGTTCATGCGCCATAATTTCATGAGGATGTTCCGAGCCCCACAAACTCACACAGTGGCGATTAAACTTTCCAGATAAACTGAAGGATGCTTCGTCGCTGAATATCAGCTTGGAGGCGAAATGTTTATCCTCAAGTGCTTCCCGCATTATGACGCAAAACTGAAGGCACCGGCCACTGTGGTGTCACCGCCAGACACCACACTTGCTAGGTGGTAGCTTTTAAATCGGCCGCGGTCCGCTAGTATACGACGGACCCGCGTGTCGCCACTGTCAGTGATGGCAGACCGAGCGCCGCCACACGGCAGGTGTAGAGAGACGTCCTAGCACTCGCTCCAGTTGTACAGCCGACTTTGCTAGCGATGGTCCACTGCCTACTTACGTTCTTATTTGCCGAGACGATAGTTAGCATAGCCTTCAGCTACGTCGTTTGCTACGACCTAGCAAGGCGCCATAGCATTTGATAATTAATAGTGTGAAGCCTGTACAGTAACAAGAGCTATGTTCTACAATTGTGGATTAAAGTTAAGTATTCTACCAGTTACTCTTGTTTTGCTAGTCTTATTTCTCTGACCTGTTCCAGACCTCACGCCAGCCTGCGTGAGCTTAATCGCGTGCCTTTCGGCTTCCTCCAAACCCCGTGAATTGGCTCCTGCCAATTCACTACAGCCACAATATTCCGGTTTTAATCGTTACCCGAACTGCAGACGATACGGTACGAAATGTAACCACCGTCACAAGATCATCCGCACATTCTGCTGTGGTATTTCAAGTTCGCAGCTTGCGCGGACCACTGATTTTTTTGGAATGCGTACAAAGTTTTCGCTCTTCCTCTCTACGGCTGCATCTGGCACACTTGGTCGACTGCTGGTTTCCCATTTACAAGACAACTACTGTCCCTAAACTGTCGAGACAAACGCACAATGCTCTGTTTACATCGTGGATCTTTTACACAAATCCTTCTGGTCGTATTTGTATATGTAACACTTTGGAATATACCGGACTCTGAAAACGAATGAATCATTTACAGTTGCTCGCTATTATTAATTTCGCTCACCTGACGCCAGTCTCTGCGGAAATTAACTGCCGTCACTAAAAGGTTCAAATGGCTCTGAGCACTATGAGACTTAACATCTGTGGTCATCAGTCCCCTAGAACTTAGAACTACTTAAACCTAACTAACCTAAGGACATCACACACCTCCATGCCCGAGACAGGATTCGAACCTGCGACCGTAGCGGTCGCGCGGTTCCAGACTGAAGCGCGTAGAACCGCTCGGCCACCCCGGCCGGCAACTGCCGTCACGGCAACATTGTGAAGTGCAGACGTAGATGCGAGAGGGCCTTTCAACTTTTAACTTGTTGCCACCGAGACAATGGAAACGCATGCGTCTGATAACGAAACCAGTAATATAAATATTACTCAGCGGCTAACTCGGCGCCCAGTCACAGTTGCCAGTTTCTTCCAGGACCAACGAAAATTTCATTTCCAGTATTTTCATTTAATCACTGAACGAATTTTAAATAATTAAAACCTGTCATAATCTACTCATTAAGAGATATAATCTTATGTTGAAGGTTTAACACAATAAGTCGGATATTAAAAGTTAGAAACTGCATATTACTTGAAATAGCGTAACAGAATGCGCTCAATTTACAAAGACTGTAATTGTCCAATATTTGATAATGAGAGCACTCAGCTACTTCTAACAAACTATACACACTATCTCGAACTTTTTGGAAACCTTTTGTCCCTTACACCTCCCACAAAATAATGGAAGGAAAAAATTTATAGCTTACTACCTTTCCACTGTGTATGCAGTAATGCTTCAGCATCGGGCGTACACGTTTTATTTTGTTCCTTCTTCACTAATATCTCTATTCGCAATACATTTTGCACATAACATCCATACACACCATTGTATGTATCTGCAAAATTATATCATTGTATGACAAACAGTTCGCGAGATACGACGTCATAAGCATTGAGATGCGTGAAAAACTTAACTTTTCTTAAAACAGAGCGTAAATGTTTCATTCTTTTCTGAATCGAATGGGAAGGGGAATTACGGGTGTCAAATAATACGCAAAATGTAGCGGTTTATCTGTATATTAATCATATTAATTTTTGTGTAATGTTTCTCTTTCAAAACAAAACCTCCTTACTGAATATCGAACATCTGAACTTCTTTCGTCAAACAACAAGTTATTTATTTTGCTTCGTTCGATTCCTTCGCTTTCTTCGATTAGTTTCGAGACACTGCAGTCATCACATCACATTTCGGTGTAGTGCTTCTTTGCATCAATCGTTTCAATTTCAAAAAGATTTCTCGACATTTCTACACACTAAAATTTATGGAGGATACATATCGGCAACTGAAAAGGCCGTCACAATAAACAGGGAGAGGCTTTCAGTCATTCAAAAGAAGGTGAATTTATCGGGCCACAAATCACATACTTGCTGATCGATAAGAAGTTTGATGCGAAACTCACGAATGCGAAGATACATACCTGAACTTCTTTGAAAGCCTCTGTTCTTGGCTTTTTAGGCAACAGAAGAGAATTATGTTTCTATTGTGACTGTATTGTTGGGTAACTGCAAAAACGTTTTTACATTCGCGTCTTTTATTTTCTCGCATTACGTGGGTGCTATGAACAGGCACAAAGCTTCCACGTATACACAGTTAACATGAAACATTGCCATCATGGATTCTTTAATGAAGAGGGATTACCGTTGGTTTTTATTTTGAGAGGCTGATGAGATATCTTACAAAATAAAAACGTCTTCATCTCACTTCTACAAATAAACTGACATGCAACTAGAAAGTGCATTAACATTTCTAATCATTATTACTGTTTGGAAGGTAGATGTCACTTTTTGTGTGATACGATGATTGTTTTCATTAGGTAAAAATCACCCATTTAGAAATTAGATGCAGAAAAAGAATGTTTCAGTTTGTTGGACGGTGTAAACAGACAGAACAAAATAAGCTAATACAGCAGTCTCCTACGCTACAGCTACCTTCACGAGCAAAGCTGTTAGGGACAGCTGTTGCGTTGCAGAGAAAGCGTTGCAGTCGCCACAGCGAATGGAGTATATTG
Organism: Schistocerca cancellata; assembly: GCF_023864275.1. Taxonomy (NCBI): domain Eukaryota; kingdom Metazoa; phylum Arthropoda; class Insecta; order Orthoptera; family Acrididae; genus Schistocerca; species Schistocerca cancellata. The sequence continues at coordinate 401,293,651 of NC_064632.1, read as the reverse complement.
ATGAATCATTTAAGTGGGTATGTCAGGAGACGTTTTTCTGGCCGTCGGCGTGACAGAATGGACAAAACGCGCGTGCCACCTTTTGGAAAAGAGTCACCGCAATGACCAAATGCCGTGGGCGACAATGTGTTAAGCCTAGTTTACACGACACTGACTTGCGCCACTCGTTGCGTGAAACAAGGTGCATGGAAATAGTTTCGTATATGTCTGTAGACACGCTGCCATCTGCGTACATTTCAGTTTCGTCGTTTGTGAGTGCCGTATATTCTTGTCTAAAATGAAAGTTTTGGCAGCTGCACGAGTTGTGGCGGAGTTAACGCTCCTTTGCGTGAAATCACTGCATAAGAAAAAAGATAAAAAAAATTAAGAAACGTATTTGGGTTCGCGACTCACTTGCTCTGCAACATTGCTAAAAGAAATTGTAGTGGAAGACCCAAGAAGTTATTTTAATCACCTCTGAATGACCAGTTCACGTATCTTTTAAATACAATGAGCAATGCAATACGGAAAAAAGATACTGTAATGAGTGAAGCATTGTCGGCAGAGCTAAAGTTACAAATTACATTGCGTTTCCTGGCAAGTGGCGATTCATATTTTTCACTACAATACCTGTTCGTGTTCCTAAGTCCACAATTGCCAAATTTGTTCCAGCTGTTTGTGATGCCATCTATTGTAACCCAAATCCCATAAATTACAACGGAGTGGTCTGTGGGCTCGGATGTGGCGCCCGGTTGCACCTCGGATATATTCCATTGGGTTCAGATCAGCTGAATTCGGTGGCCAAAACATCAACCTGAGTTCACTGTCATTTTCCTCAAACGGCTGCAGCACAATGCTGGCCTTCTGACACGGATAGTATGCTGCTGGAAGATGCCATCGCCGTTACGGAAGACAGAAAGCATGAAGGGATGGAAATAACGTCCACATAGGCGGCAGCTGACGTGTTATCTACTATTATTACTAGAGGTCTCACGGAAGTCTAAGAGACTGTCCTCTATAGCACAAAATTGCCCCATCGGTGTGCGCCCGTGCCGTGTTGCATTTTTTCGAGCAGCCGTGCGCCTTAATGACAGCGTATTTGGATATGGCACTGTTTAATTAATGTGTATTGTTTTGTATGTTATGTTTTTTATAATTGTCGTATAATCACTTTATGTGTAGTTTATAGTGATGGCACTACAAATAAAGTGATTATACAACAATAATAAAAAAAGCTTAACATTCATACCACTCCGTCTACAGGCCACAAGTGGCCAATCGGGACCATCCGACCGCCGTGTCATCCTCAGAGGAGGATGCGGATAGGAGGGGCGTGTGGTCAGCAAACCGCTCTCCTGGTCGTTATGATGATACTCTCGACCGAAGCCGCTACTATTCGGTCGAGTAGCTCCTCAATTGGCATCACGAGGCTGAGTGCACCCCGAAAACACACGCATAATTAACAACACATCTACCATGCACTTGATCGGCCATCGACTAGGATGAGCTATATACGGCAGCCTACGCCATCACGGGTCAAACAAGTCGATGTGCTATACGACGGTCGTCTGACGTGCGTATTTCAAGGACAGTCCTTAGCCCGAACAACGAAAGAATGCATTAGCAGTCAAGTGAAGACCACCCATGAGGCGTATACTTCAGGTGACTAATCTTCGTTGTAAAAGCAAGTGCTGCGTACAGACAAAGAAGTAGGGAAAAAGCGAAGCACGGTTAATGCACCTACCAGACGACAATGGAGCTGTAAAATCGGAAGCTCTCGTATTTGAAGTGTCGTTCTCGTTACCGGATGACAGAGTAGCATGAAACGCCCATTTCATCTTGAGCAAATCAATCTGTTCTATGATATTTGTTGATTTTCACTTTAGTTTGGTATAGAGTTTCAGAGACGTAGTAGCACAGTGGGCTTAGCTGATTCGTGAGATGAACACATTAAAGACAATGATTTACAAGCCATACTTTGGGATTTACAGTGTCTGCTGAAATATTGCACCGCGAAAATGCAGGCAACGAGGGAAGGGGGGGAGTAGACCCAAAGTGGAGAGGCTTCCCTTCCGAAACAGTTGAAATGAGAACATGTGCCAATGATCGCTAATAGAGCAAAAACTGACAGCGTTGCATTAAAGAAGAAGCCCCATTAAAAGAATGTAATACCATCTGTTTGCGCCAAGATGTGCCACTCAGCGATTGCTGCGCCCGAAGACCGATGTTCTCATAGTGCGCTGCCAGAGAAATACTTGCGACACTACTTTGCAAGCATTTGTCGGAATTCGTGTTTAAATATGGACCCGTAACAATAGGTTTTCATTTAAAAAAACCATATCTTTATTTTTGTATAGATATCGAAATCACAGCTATGAGACAAATTCTGATTCGCCGTTGCAGTCCCAACCAAGCAATCGGAAACCAACAGAAACGGAAATGATAATTCCCAAGGACAGCGAGCGCACCAGAGGTAGATGCGATCAAGCAACAAATGTTAAAATTCAATGCACTTTTTCAGCATTCCTTTCGCGCCTCCACTACCAGTTGTTTCCGAGACGGAACCTCGAAGTTATACACTCCTGGAAATTGAAATAAGAACACCACGAATTCATTGTCCCAGGAAGGGGAAACTTTATTGAGATCTTCCTGGGGTCAGATACATCACATGATCACACTGACAGAACCACAGGCACATAGACACAGGCAACAGAGCATGCACAATGTCGGCACTAGTACAGTGTATATCCACCTTTCGCAGCAATGCAGGCTGCTATTCTCCCATGGAGACGATCGTAGAGATGCTGGATGTAGTCCTGTGGAACGGCTTGCTATGCCATTTCCACCTGGCGCCTCAGTTGGACCAGCGTTCATGCTGGACGTGCAGACCGCGTGAGATGACGCTTCATCCAGTCCCAAACATGCTCAATGGGGGACAGATCCGGAGATCTTGCTGGCCAGGGTAGTTGACTTACACCTTCTAGAGCACGTTGGGTGGCACGGGATACATGCGGACGTGCATTGTCCTGTTGGAACAGCAAGTTCCCTTGCCGTTCTAGGAATGGTAGAACGATGGGTTCGATGACGGTTTGGATGTACCGTGCACTATTCAATGTCCCCTCGACGATCACCAGTGGTGTACGGCCAGTGTAGGAGATCGCTCCCCACGCCATGATGCCGGGTGTTGGCCCTGTGTGCCTCGGTCGTATGCAGTCCTGATTGTGGCGCTCACCTGCACGGCGCCAAACACGCATACGACCATCATTGGCACCAAGGCAGAAGCGACTCTCATCGCTGAAGACGACACGTCTCCATTCGTCCCTCCATTCACGCCTGTCGCGACACCACTGGAGGCGGGCTGCACGATGTTGGGGCGTGAGCGGAAGACGGCCTAACGGTGTGCGGGACCGTAGGCCAGCTTCATGGAGACGGTTGCGAATGGTCCTCGCCGATACCCCAGGAGCAACAGTGTCCCTAATTTGCTGGGAAGTGGCGGTGCGGTCCCCTACGGCACTGCGTAGGATCCTACGATCTTGGCGTGCATCCGTGCGTCGCTGCGGTCCGGTCCCAGGTAGACGGGCACGTGCACCTTCCGCCGACCACTGGCGACAACATCGATGTACTGTGGAGACCTCACGCCCCACGTGTTGAGCAATTCGGCGGTACGTCCACCTGGCCTCCCGCATGCCCACTATACGCCCTCGCTCAAAGTCCGTCAACTGCACATACGGTTCACGTCCACGCTGTCGCGGCATGCTACCAGTGTTAAAGACTGCGATGGAGCTCCGTATGCCACGGCAAACTGGCTGACACTGACGGCGGCGGTGCACTAATGCTGCGCAGCTAGCGCCATTCGACGGCCAACACCGCGGTTCCTGGTGTGTCCGCTGTGCCGTGCGTGTGATCATTGCTTGTACAGCCCTCTCGCAGTGTCCGGAGCAAGTATGGTGGGTCTGACACACCGGTGTCAATGTGTTCTTTTTTCCATTTCCAGGAGTGTATATAACAAATTGTCTCAGAACATTTACTTCTATCGACGAACAGTTCAAGTACCCCTAGAATCTCGGAGAATTTCCCGAATCTTTCAGAATTCCCCCAGATTACCCTGACGTTTGCATAAATTTAATTTCCCTGAGAATTCCCGATTTTTCAGGTGTTTCCGGCAAGTCGTCACACTCTACAGAAAATAAGGTGGTTTGCTGAGTGTTAAGTGCAGATTTAATCTGGACAAAAGTATCCCAACACCCACACGTACAGTGCTGAAAAATTGGCCACTAGATGTCACGACATGCGAACCCGGCAGTATAAAATGAGGCAGGAAGTACTGTGTTGTCAGTAGAGACGCAGTGACAGCAGAATCGGTCGGTTAGGTGACCTCTGTGATTTCGAACATGAACTAGTCATTGGATGTCACGTGAGTGACAAATGCATCTTGGACACTTCAACCCTTCCACAGCTGCTCTAATCAATAGTTGGCGATGGGACTGTGAAGGGGAAATGCGAAGGAACAACTACGGCTAAACCAAAAGCAGGCAAATCTCATGTACTGGGGTACAGGGAGCATCGAGCACTGCGGAGGGTCGCCGTAGCAAGTCTCGCGAAATTATCGGATGGATATACTCGTGACTTTCGAAGTACGAGCAGTCCAGCTAGCACAATGATTGTGCGCACGGAGTTAAAAAGAATAGGTTTCAATGGTCGAGCAGCTGTTCGTAAGCCATGTATTTCTGCAGTCAGTTCTAAGCGACGGTCTGGAGTGAGGATATACGTAGAAGATTTTGGATTTGGCTAATGCCTGGAGAACGTTACCTGCCATCATTGTGTAGAGCCATCAGTGAATTACACAGAAGATGGTGTTATGGTAAGGCGGTGCAGTCCGCTTATTGCGCTTAAGACAACGCTAAATGCGAAAGAATATGAACACATTTTACAGTACTGTGTGCTGTGTACAGAAGAGGAACAATGCCTAGATGATGATTGCATGAATCGCATGACAATGCAACGGGGCTCCGAATTTTTGCGCAAACGTTAAAGAAGTGGTGGTTTAGCTCTGATTAGTGTTTTGCAGCTTCAATTATCGCTTGCTTTATTCCAAAACTTCACTCGCATGTCCATGGACTCCTTCTCTTAGCTGCAATTGAAGCGAAGAATTCAAAGCAAGATACAAATTATCGACGATCCATATCAGCGCAAGAGAGCACTGACGTTGCGATTCTTACCAACAGGCTAGAGTTACGCTAGCCTTAAATAGCTATAATATTAATATTAATATTACTGAAATTTTTTGTTGTACACATGCAACTATATTCAGAGGCACAATTAAAAATGAGTAAAGGCCAGCCACATCTTTATCAGAGCGAAAACCATTTTCACACTCCATGTTAATGTTCATTAATAGGTGTTAGTGTATTTCACGCACCTAAAATTAGGCAATCCCACTTGCAACCAAATCTCGGCGATGAAAATTCCTTCCAGCACTGGCATTCGAACAAGCTCGGGTAGGGAAGAAAGAGTGATGTAAAGAAGTTTTGGCGCGATCCTTACCCTCGATCGGCTTGGAGATAGCTCGCAGCTGTCCGTGACAGGTTTTACAGGCTCCCGACCCTCGTAAGCGCGGTCAACGCACAGAGTGGTTGCACACGGCCGGAGGCTGGGAAAGTTTCCACGGCCGTGGCAGCTGCAATTTGTTATGCCGTGTGGGTTCACAAACCGTGTGAGCACTCAGCAACGCGAAAGTCCGCCCATTCTCCGCCTGTAAAACACACGCAGGGAAATCCTACAGGGGACAAGCACGGCTAATAACACGAGCTGCTGTCTTAAAATGTTCGTTGCAGGTTTGCTCTAACTAGGCAGGGCGGAAAGCTTGTCTTAAACACGTTGCCACAGACAAGCACGTAAAAAATTTTCATTAAAACGCTTATGCCTTTGCAAGACAGATAAGAAAAGTAATATAGAGGAAACATTAATAACTGCGTCTTCAGTCACACGATGCATTTCGGAACCTGCAGCTACATCGTCAGATACAAATCTTGTAACACAGTATTTATGTCTACTCGCAAGAGAGGTGAGGTGAAACGTAATTTTGTGAGGAGGTTAGATAATAATTTCCGAAGTCGATAGTTAAGCAACGGAAATTATAATTAAAAACGGTCCAAAACTTACCAAAAGAAGCAGAAAGTATTTTTTTAACTCTTCAGTGTCAACGCCAACTGCCTTACCGCAGTGGTAACACCGGTACCCGTCAGATCACCGAAGCTACGAACTGTCGGACTAGGTAGCACTTGGATGGGTGAACAGCCGGTCTGCCGAACGGTGTTTGCAAGCGGGGTGCACTCAGCCCTTGAGAGGCAAACTGAGGAGCTACTTGATTGAGAAGTAGAGGCTCCAGTCTTGTAAACTGACAAAACGGCCGGGAGAGCGTTGTGCTGACCACATGCACCTCCATACCCGCATCCAGTGACGCTTCATGGCCTGTTCGGGCAGAGTTTACTTTAGTTTTATTTTTCATAGAGTGGAACATGTGGTGTGGACATAAAGACATAAAAAGTTGAGTGGCAGGGCTGGCAAGAAACTGTGTAGCACGTGACGATCTAGCCAATAGTGTCAAGTCTTCTGCGTCTGTCTGTATAGAACTCTTCGATATGTGCGTACAAAAGTAGCGTTGATGTTATTGTTAGTTTAGACACGATTAAGAAAAAATGCCATAAGTCGCGACGTGTCCGAGTTAATTAGCATCGAAGTTAGCAAGTCAGACCGTTGCCCGCGCAAATTCAAAGGGCCCGCAAGTGACGGTGTGTCCAGATGTATTCTTCGTTTGGTTTCCTGAAAGCGAACAAAAGAGATGTACAGAAATTGGACATGGGACGGTATTAAGGACCGAACCCGAGCCAACGGCTGAGCAAAATGGCTCAAATGGCACTGAGAGCTATGGGACTTATTATATGAGGTCATCAGTCCCCTAGAACTTACAACTGCTTAAACCTAACTAACCCAAGGACGTCAGACACATCCATGTCCGAGGCAGGATTCGAACCTGCGACCGTAGCGGTTCCAGACTGAAGCGCCTAGAACCGCTCGGTCACAAAGGCCGGTAAGGGCTGAGCAGTCTCGTGCGCTGTCATATTCGCTATGAGGGCAACACCCTTACAAGCTTTTCAAACCGTACCTGATCACTCTGTATGTACACACACATCAAAAAAGTTTTGCATCACCTCGACTCCGAGAGTTCCGGATCATGTACAGAAAATTGGAATAGAGATCAACATAAACATCATTTCCGCCCTTCTTATTGCTCCTGAAAATCACACATTGCATATTGTACCACCATACAGCGAGACCTTCAGAGGTGGTGGTCCGATTTCTGTACACACCGGTACCTCTAACACCCAGTAGCACGTCCTCTTGCATTGATGCATACCTGTATTCGTCGTGGCATACTATCCACAAGTCCATCTAGCCACGAATGGTCCAGATTGTCCCACGTATCAACGCTAATTACGTGTAGATCTCTCACAGTGATTGGTGGATCACGTCGTCCATAAACAGCCCTTTTCAATCTATCCCAGGCATGTTCGATAGGGTTCATGTCTGGAGAACATGTTGGCCACTCTAGTCGAGCGATGTCGTTCTCCTGAAGGAAGTTATTCATAAGATGTGCACGATGGGAGCGCGCCTTGCCTATATGCTGCTGATATGGTTGCACTATCGGTCATAGGATGGTATTCACGTATCGCACAGCCGTTACGGCGCCTTCCATGACCACCAGCAGCGTACTTCGTCCCCACACAATGCCACCCCAAAACGGCAGGGAATCTCCAACTTGCTCCACTCACAGGACAGTGTGTCTACGGCGTCCAGCCTGACCGGGTGGCTTTCAAACACGTCTCCGACGGCTGAACACGTCTCCGACGACTGTCTGGTTGAAGGTATATGACACACTCATCGATGAAGAGAACGTAATGCCAATCCTGAGCGGTCCATTCGGCAAATTGTTGGGCCCATCTGTACCGCACTGCATGGTGTAGTGGTTGCAAAGATGGACCTCGCCATGGAAGTCGGGAGTGAAGTTGCGCATCATTCAGCCTATCGCGCACAGTTTGAGTCGTAACACGACGTCCTGTGGCTGCACGAAAAGCATTATTCAACATGGTGCGTTGCTGTCACAGTTCCTCCGAGCCGAGTAGGTAGCGGTCATCCACTGCATTAGTAGCCCTTGGGCGACCTGAGCGAGGCATCTCATCGACAGTTCCTGTCTGTCTGTATCTCCTCCATGTCTGAACAACGTCGCTTTGGTTCACTCCGATACGCCTGGACACTTTGCTTGTTGAGAGCCCTTCCTGCCACAAAGTAACAATGCGGACGCGATCGAATCGCGGTATTGACCGGCTAGGCATGGTTGAACTACAGATAACACGAGCTGTTTACCTCCTTCCTGGCGGAATGACTGGAACTGATCGGCTGTCGGGCCCCCTCCATCTAAAAGGCGCTGCTCATGCATGGTTGTTTACATCTCTGGGCGGGTTTAGTGACATTTCTGAACAGTCGGAGAGACTATGTATGTGATACAATATCCACAGTCAACGTCTATCTGCATGAGTTCTGGAAAGTGGGGGTGATGCAAAAGGTTTTTTGGTGTGTGTATTTCTAGACTCCGACGCGGAGACAGTGGCCCGATGTGGCGCTTACCCCAGCGTCGCCAGTTTACCGTGGGAGGCAACGGCTGGAGTGTGAGGCGTGGGGCAGGCAAGGAGAACGCTGGCGACGCCGTGAAGTATCCTCCATCCCTCTTTTCGCATAACACCCCACGAAGTCGCCTTCTTACCTGCACACCGCTATCGTTAATCCGCGTGTCCTCAATTCGGCATAGGGAGTTGAAGGACCTATCGGAGGATATTGCGTAACGCTGTTTTACTTTCACGTCCTTGCTAGATGATGTCACGGGTCGGCATTTCCACCGGCAATGACTCTGCAGGCATGCTCGACCCACACAGACAGCCCATTACGGCACGAAAGGCGCCGTTACCCGCGCCGAGATACGATCAAAGCGATGGCGGCACCCGCTCTCACTTTGCAGACGGGACTCTCTTTTTTTTCACCTGTGCTCGTTATCTGACTCAGCGACAACTTCAAGCGAAGGAAGCTGTGGATCGATAACGCAGCAGAAAACGGGGATGATTTGTTACTCCTGCACTGCGTGCATTCGAAATAGGCGAGGGTGATGAACTGCATGCATAGAGCAGGTGGATTGCTCGACTACTTATATGGTAGCAAGAACTGCTAGACGTTAAGACTCCTCTGATACATCATTGGCGCAAGTTGAAACTAGTTGGAAATGTAGATGTCAAAATGTAAATGTCGTGTGACTAGGGCCTCCCGTCGGGTAGACCGTTCGCCGGGTGCAGATCTTTCGATTTGACGCCACTGTGCGCGTCGTTGGGGATGAAATGATGATGATTAGGACAACACAAGACCCACTCCCTTAGCGGAGGAAATCTCCGACCCAGCCGGGAATCGAGTCCGCGCCCTTAGGGTTGACATTCTGCCGCGCTGACCACTCAGATACCGGGGGCGGACGGAAATGTAGATGAGATTCTGAAATAAACGCCCGATTTCAAAATAATTAAAGAGGCGCGAGGATCACAAACTTCTACAGGGATAAATATGAACTTTAGTTTTATTCAATAAATTTCAATAATCTGCACCCGTCTCATCTAAATCTACACAGATACTCCGCAAGCTACCGTACGGTGCGTGGCGGAGGGTCCCTGTGCCACTACTTATCATTCCCCTCGTGTTCCACTCGCAAATAGAGCGGGGGAAATACGACTGTATGTACGCCTCCGTATGGACCCTAATTTCTCGTATCTTATCTTCGTGGTCCTTAAGCGAGATGTTCCGGGTGATCAAAAAGTCAGTATAAATTTGAAAACTGAATAAACCACGGAATAATGTAGAGAGGTACAAATTGACACACATGCTTGGAATGACATGGGGTTTTATTAGAACCAAAAACATACAAAAGTTCAAAAAATGTCCGACAGATGGCGCTTCATCTGATCAGAATAGCGATAATTAGCATAACAAAGTAAGACAAAGCAAAGATGATGTTCTTTACAGGAAATGCTCAATATGTCCACCATCATTCCTCAACAATAGCTGTAGTCGAGGAATAATGTTGTGAACAGCACTGTAAAGCATGTCCGGAGTTATGGTGAGGCATTGGCGTCGGATGTTGTCTTTCAGCATTCCTAGAGATGTCGGTCGATCACGATACACTTGCGACTTCAGGTAACACCAAAGCCAATAATCGCACAGACTGAGGTCTGGGGACATGGGAGGCCCAGCATGGCGAAAGTGTCGGCTGAGCACACGATCATCACCAAACGACGCGCGCAAGAGATTTTTTTTTGTTCTAATAAAACCCCATGTCATTCCAGGCAAGTGTGTCAATTTTTACCTCTCTATCTACATTATTCCGTGGTTTATTAAGTTTTCAAATTTATACTGACTTTTTGATCACCCGGTACGTTGGCGGCAGTAGAATCGTTCGGCACTCGGCTTCAAATACCGGTTCTCTTATATTTTCTCAGGAGTGTTTCTCGAAAACAACGTCACCATCCCTTCAGGGATTCCCAAAGCATCTCCTTAACACTTAAGTGTTGTTTCGAACCTACCGGTAACAAAGCTAGCTGCCCGCCTGCTTCGATGTCTTCCTTCAATCCGACCCGGTACGGATCCCAGACACTCCAGCGGTGTCGTCCTATATGCGGTCTCCTTTGCGGGTCAACCACTCTTTCCTAAAATTCTCGAAATAAACCAAAATTGACCATTTGCCTGCTGTTCTCACATGCTCGTTCCACCTAATATCGCTTTGTAGTGTTACGCCCACATATTTAAACGGCTTGACTGTGTCAAGCAGGACACTAGTAATACTGTATCCTAACATTACCGGTTTGTTCTTCCTACTCATCCGCATTAATTCACATTTTTCCACACGCAAGGCTAGCTGCCATTCATCACACCAACTGGAAATTTTGTCTAAGCCATCTTGATCTTCTTATAATTACTCAGCTTCGACACGTTACCGTAAATCACGGCATCATCAGCAAACAAACGCAGATTGCTGCCCACGCTGTCCGCCAAATCATCCATGTATATGGAAAACAACAGCAGTCCTATCACACTTCTCTGGGGCACTCCTGACGTTAGCCTTGTCTCTGATGAACACTCGCCATCGACAGCACACTGGAGTCTAATATTTAAGAAGTCTTCGAGCCACTCACATATCTGTGATTTATTCCGTATGCTCGTACCTCCGTTAACAGCCTGCAATGAGTTCATCCACTGTTCTCAGTATGTCATGTGAAAAAAGGGTAAGCTGAATTTCGCACGAGCTGATTCGTGGACATAAGCTTCTTAGCCTCAAGGATGTTTATGATATTCGAACTGGGAATATGATCATGGATTCTGTAGCAAATAGAAGTTAACAATATTGGTCTGTAATTCTGCGGGTCTGTTCTTTCACCTTTCTTATATACTGGAGCCACCTACGCTTTTTTCCAGCCGCCTAGGGCTTTGTGCTAGGCGAGAGATTCGCGATAAATGCAAGCTAAATTTAAACGGCTCTAAGCACTATGGGACTTAACATCTGAGGTCATCAGTCCGCGAGGCATAGAACTACTTAACCTAACTAACCTAAGGACATCACACACATCTATGCCCGAGGCAGGATTCGAACCTGCGACCGTAACAGCAGCGCGGTTCCGAACTGTAGCGCCTAGAACCGCTCGGCCACAGCGGCCGGCAAATGCAAGCTAGGTAAGGGACCAATGCCGTAGAGTACTCCTTGACACTCATAGTTGTGTCGCTCAGTTGTGGCGTCTTATCATCATCAATGTATTGTTGCAAATTACAGGAATACAGTAACGGATTTGGACATTCAAAGGCAGAGTCCATACGTGGGATCTATTACGACAAGAAATTGTTGGATGCTGTTGTGAATGGGAAAATTTGTGACGCCTCTTTATGCACTGTTCGCGTACTGCGTCGAGCGTTGAGTAATGCATACTACGGTAAAGAAGGAGCAAAGAGGATAATTAATGGCTCTTCCGGAGACCTCTCCGTTAAATGAGGAACTAATAGTCGTACTGGAAGGACTTAGTTATGGTGACACTGAAGAATAGGGCCAACTTTAATCTTCTGAGAACAGCGTTCATTGTTGTCGGTATTCACGGGCATTGCAGTCGACAATACCAATGACAACTTGGTATGTGAGGTAGGATAATAGGAAGAAAAATTATATTGTCGTGATACAAACTCCTTGACTTCAGTAAGGCACTGTCGAATACCAAACAGAACATGATCTTAGTACTACCGAAAAATATCTGCGACTGGTCTCAGAACTATCTTGCAGATAAAACAAAGCGTCACTCTCAACGAAACAAAATCGCCTTATGTAAAGGTAATTTCAGGAGAACCCCAACGAAGTGTGACAGAACCGAAACCGTTTACAAACTATATAAATGATCTACTAGATAGCGTCGGAAACTCTCTAAGGCAGTTCGCTGATGGTGCGGCTGTCTATAACGAAGTAGCAACGCCAGAAGTCAGTATCTATTTGCAGGATGACTTGCAACGACAACCAATGAGTTTTATGTACTGATCTACACGCAGGGACACCCACTTTAATAGATCCTGACGATGACTTCACTTAGCAAAGTCTAATTACATCTAATACGTAAGTAGTATTATTTCGATAATTTTTAATCTGACACTAGAACGGCATACCGATGTTAGACTTATAGTCCTTCGCACCTTCTACGTATTTGAATAAAAAAATTCGTTGTTGTACCTGATAATGGCTGATAATGGTTCAAATAGTTCTGAGCACTAAGAGACTTAACATCCTTCGCACCTTCTACGTACTTGTATTAAAAAAATTCGTTGTTGTAGCTGATAATGATTCAAATAGTTCTGAGCACTAAGAGACTTAACATCTGAGGTCATCGGTCCCCTAGAACTTAGAACTACTTAAACCTAAGGACATCACACACATCCATGCCCGAGGCAGGATTCGAAACTGCGACCGTAGCAGTCGCGCGGCTCCGGACTAAAGCGCCTAGAACCGCTCGGCCACCACAGCTAGCAATGGCTGATAATGATAGTAATATAAAATAAAGAAGTTTGTACAGTCAAATGGCGGAAAAATTATTCAAACATTATCACATAACTGTGGTCGAAAGACAGGAAGACATTATCACTGATTTGGATCTGCCATATGTCAATGTCGTGTGATTAATAATATATTTTATTGGGCAGCCTGAGAGGAAAAAACGTATTGAGATATTATCGATTTCGGATATCAAACAATCCATCTGCATATCAATTCCTGTTACAAATAAACTCTTCAGTTTAGGAGCTGTTGCCTTTCTCCATTATTTTTTCTTATGCTTAACTTTCGAGTGTTACGGTAGTTATCACACTGGACTCGTACAAAATTTATACTCGACGCCTCGTCAATGAAACGGTAAACTGATGATTAAAAGAGGCGACTTAAATGAAACAAAAGAGAAGACGTACACATCTCATCCGCAGTAGAAAGCTGGAACACCAATAGCAACTGAGTGTGTGTGGTCAAGTACAACTCTGTGTGTAGCAAAGGCAGGTAATGCATCTTCACTGCTGATCATTAAAATGGCGGCACCATGAATGTGACCTGTGAGAAATGTCAACTGATATGAAGTGTACCGCACAAAGCAGCTAGGAATAACGTCAACAACTTTCAGAAATCGCATTTGAATTTCATTAAGATGACCGTGTTATGCCTCGTGTAAGAACGAGAAACGCCTACCAGCATTTGTCGGAAATCTACAGCGGCAGAAACTTGGCCTATCGACGCTTCTGTCTATCCTTTCGTCGTACTGCAGATCGCGTTGGTTTGGATCTCACGATTGTGTTGCTGATGTGGTCCTCAGTCCGAAAATTGGTTTGATGCAGTTCCTCATCATACTGTATCCTGTGTAAGTCTCATCCTCTCCGATTAAATAGAGCAACCTACTTCCTTCTGAATCTGCTTACTGCTTTCATTCATCTCTTGGTCTCCCTCTATGATTTTCACCCCCTCTCCCCATGCTTTCCTCCAGTACTAAATTGCTGATCCCTTGATGCCTCAGAACGTGTCCTATCAACCGATCCGTTCTTCTAGTCAAGTTGCGCCACAAATTCCTCTTTTCCCCAATTCTACTCAGTACCGTCTCATTCGTTACGTGATCTAGCCAATCAAACTTCATCATTATTTTGTAGCACAACATTTCAAAAGCTTCTACTCTCTTCTTGTCTAAACTGTTTATCATCCGTGTTACTGTTCCATACGTGGCTACAGACCATACAAATACTTTTAGAAAAGACTTCCTCACACGTAAATCTATACTCCACGTGAACAAATTTCTCTTCTTCCGAAACGCTTTCCTTGCCAATGCCAGTCTACATTTTATATGCTCTCTACTTAGACAATCATCAGTTATTTTGCTGTTGCCATAGCAAAACTCATCAGCTATTTTAAGTGTCTCATTTCCTAATCTAATTCCCTCAGCATCATCTGATGTTATTCGACTACATTCGATTATCCCTGTTTTGATTTTGTTGATGTTCGTCTTAAATCCTCCTTTTAAGAGACTGTCCATTCCGTTCAACTGTTCTTTCAAGTCCTTCGCCGTCTCTAACAATACCATCGGCAAACCTGTCTGGAGTTTAGTTTCCTACTCCAAATTTTTCTTTTGTTTCCTTTGTTGCTTGCTGAATGTACAGATTGAATAACTTAGCCGGCCGTTGTGGCCGAGCGGTTCTAGGCGCTTCACTCTGGAACCGAGCGACCGCTACGGTGGCAGGTTCGAAACCTGCCCCGGTCTTGGATGTGTGTGATGTCCTTAGGTGAGTTAGGTTTAAGGAGTTCTAAGTTTTAGGGCATTGATGACCTCAGATGTTAAGTCCCATAGTGTTCAGAGACATCTGAACAGCCATGCGTTCCATGGTAAATCAGGGTATTATGGAAGCTAGAAAATCTTCAAAGTTGATTTTCTCGATAATTTTTTAGAGTTGCATCAAACTGTATCAAATGACTGATATTTGAGTTCTGACCTTCATGTACCCTAAATATTAAAAACAAACAAAAAAAATCTGACTGCTGTGTGATCACGAAATGGGTTACTTGCAGCCATATAAGTATTCAGAAGGACAGTGCGGCGACGTCTGGAGTACCCCTGACTGTCAGCACGGCGGCCACTGTTGTGGCTTCCCTTGTCGCGACAGCAGAGAGGCACGGTGACAGAGATGCGCGCAACAACACTGGACACAGGTCAGACGAGTCCTGGGTTAGTGTACGACACAACGGTGGAGGCTCCAGACTGCATTAGTCGCCCTCTTCGTCGTCAATACGAGTTTAGCACCTGGCAGGGTGGTACAGGGTGCCACTGGGTACATAACATGATCAACTCTGGTTCGCACAGACCATAATTTGGCTGCAGCCGTCACACTTATGACGTGTTAAGGGCAGTGGGTGCCCGCTACCTTCGAGGTCTGCGTGATGTTATCTTTCAACAAAATAACACCGCATGGTATCCCTGTTGTCGTAACTAATTATATTCACACGGTGTTTGACAGTTGCTCTGGTCAGCACATTCTCCAGAATATAATTTAGCAATAAAAAAATTCAATGTCTCTGTACTATATATATATATATATATATATATATATATATATATATATACACTTTATAATAAATTTAGAAATTTAAAAAAATCAATGTCTCTGTGCTAGTGTAAAAGGCATTACAGTTGTGTAAATGAATATATGATCCTTTCCAAACATAGGACATCATCGTCAAATGTTACGATATATCATAGCATCTGTGATACTGATATGTTTGTAAGCTCTTTGTATGTATCAAAACATGTGGTGCGTGGTAGAAAACATCTCAGTGACAAATCTTAAGTGTTCAGTGAGAACAATTTACGTGTGCAACAATAAGTGGGAATGCATTTACATCTGTTGGACGAATTTTATGAAAACAAACACTCGAAACCGACGTTTCGCGTAAGTCACATGCAACGAAAATCTGTAACGCAATCATCAGTGTGTGGCGTGTTTATAATTACTTATTATTTATATTTTAGGGCAATTAATATGCAAAAAAACACACCACATGTCATAAAGAAAGCATGTAAACCGTCTGAGGATGAATCACAACGATTCGAAACCGGTAACGGTACCCTTTGAATAAAGGAACTGAAAGTAAATTTGTGGCTGGTTACTGTCCTAACACCATCAATAGATTATATGTTTTAATACACTTACCGCGAAATACTGTCTTTGAAGCTACTATAATCACAGATCGAGCAGTTGGAGAGGTCTCTCTCATACCCCGTGTCTAAGCGACACCAACCGTTTTAACCATTCATTTTAAGCAATTTCAATTCCAAATAAAGGTTTCATTAGCGGTAACAATCAACAAGGCTCAAGGTCAGATAGAGGGGTGCATGGACACGGGGGAAGGGAGTAAATGGACATAGAGAGAGGGAAAGAAATGGACAGACACGTGGGGGAGGAGGTGATGCACAGTGAGAGGGCAGGGTGAGGAGGAGATGGGCAGAGGGGGGAGGGGAGGAGTTGAGGTCGTGTATCGAATTCCTATACACATTTAGAATTCGCGAAGTACTGCTGGGTTCGCTACTACTGTATAATCACAACTTTCGTTATTCATTATCCTTCCTGGTGTTACTACTTCAAGGGCCAGTAGTGTATTAAACGTATTTCGCTGACTGGAGTAAACAGCGGCGTGCCTGACAAAGGAATAAAATGGCAGCCAGAAAAACCCGAAGCGGCACAGTGAGCTGCGACGACGACGGAGAGCCGGTGGCTAAGCGTGACGTACTGCTAGGCTAGGCGCGGGGGTCACTGACACCACGGACACGCCCTCCCTAGCGTACCACGCAGGAGGCAGCCAAAGATCTGCACAATCACGCGTGAAGAGGTGGACACACGAGACGGAAGCGGCCAAAAGCAAACGCACACCACTGTATAACCAGAAGACCAGCAGCACCCAAGAGCCCACGCCCCTGAAGAGAAACATTCGTAATGCAGGTATGTCAACACGGCTGTTCGTCTCTCCTTTCTGATGATATTGGCACACGCAATTACGGCACGGACCACGAGCAGTAGTGTAAACACAGCACCCCGCACAGGAGATACTATAAGGCGCTGTTACTGTAAACAGGCGTCTGTTGCACAGCAAAATTATTTCCACCAACTCGCGACTTCCAAAGTTTATTAAAAACAACACAACTACCCCCACAACTACCCCCGCAAAGAGAACAAAAAAGGAAAGAAAGAAAGTACGAACAGTGCCGTGAATTAAAACCCTTAGCCAGCCATGGTCCTCTTGAGTTACCACTACGCGGAGTGGCTCAACCAAGACACCATTCGTTTACCGGCTAGGAAACAAAGGCTGTGATTAAACCGTCGACGGAGATTAACGATATAGGCAAGGAAACACGTACACAACCAAATCGCGAGAGCCCGGCCTGATTCTGTCACCCCGCCAACCGGCTATGTTAACTCTTCGGAACGTCGCACGCAAACACACCGTTAAACGAAATGGACTCTTTCGCCAGACATCAAACGGCGCGAGAGCTGTTCACGTCGGCGGCACACGCGTCACCGGACACTGACAGATACCGCAAGTACAAATATATATTCTGGTCGCATACCTGTCATCTGTCACATTGCGAAAAGCGAGTGCGCTACACGTATCAGAGCACGTGAGAGTGAAGTGCGGTCGTGACACGTACAGAGCTGAATTGTACATTACGGCAGTGAAACTAAACAAGCGAGGGAAACCGAAACAAACAGGACGTAATGGAATAGCATGAAGCGAACACGGTGTCCAGTGAACGCACATACAGGAAAAAGAGGGAAAGCACGAACGTGACGGTGCAGCTCAAGATATCTAGAAGGAGGAGTGTAGCGTCTCAATTAACTTCGATTACTAAGCCCCCGTAAAATTTACGACTGCAGATGGTACCAATGCGCCGTTTCGGCCAATCTAATACTTTCAGTAAACGTTCTAAAACAGGGCATTTGGTACTTATTTTGTATGTGACATACAACTAGAGACCTCATAATCATAACTGACTGGTGACTTCCATTGAACAAAATATGGAATAGTAAAATTTACGATGGTTTAGTAACAATGCTACATTCGCCCTCCCCCTTTAGTCTTCTAGGGTTAAATGCTATTTAAAATACAATACTTGAAGAGAACAATTCTTCTTGCTACACCAGAGACGGACAGCGGATAATTTAAAACTCCACTATGGCAAATATTTTGCTCGCTGACTTTGATCGCACAGAGAAAGATGAAATGAACTATCGTTGAACGAATATCAAGACTTTCGCCTAGCAAGATGGGAATTGTTCGAGGCCATCAAGTCGTCTGTCTACCGAGACTGAAGACAAAAAAAAAAAAAAATTCTTATATGTTATTGAGCATTACAAAAAATCACTTATATTATTTTATTACCCTCGATATTTTCTGCTAATTATTAGTGGAAAACTTTGGAATTTGTGGTAAGGTCTTATGGGACCAAACTGCTGAGGTTATCAGTCCCTAAGCTTGCACACTACTTTACCTAACTTAAACTAACTTACGCTAAGGGCAACACACACACCCTTGCCTGAAGGAGGACTCGAACCTCCGACGGGGGGGTCCGACGGTGGGGGGGGGGGGGGGGGGGGGGGCACGACGCGAACCGTGACAAGACGCCCTAGACCACGCGGCTAATTATTAGTGGAGATTTGTGTTACAGTGTAGTGTTTTTGAACTGATTTAGCTAGTTACTTATAGGAGGACCTACAGTTTACTGTGGACCCCGAAACAAAGTCAAACTCGACATTTTCACGTTAACTAACATTTCCAGAGGTGAAAGAAGTGATAAGTGGCAGATCATTATCGTAGAAGTGACGATATCTTTCTAAATAGATCGTAATCAGTACCAAAAACTTTTAATAAGTTTCGCTGTTACGATTTAATTTGCCTTTTATTTTGTGAAGCATAAAATTTCTTGAATCGAATTTAACAAGTATTCAGGTACAATTTTCGTTCAATAAGAATCGGCAGTAACGAGGAATTTAAAAAAGAAAGACGAATCATTTAAAATACTGGAGAGAGGCGTATATAAAAATATTGTGGAAAATAGAAGGAAACATGTGACACAAAGGGATGTGGTTCATTGTGCTTCCTTAGTCTTGCACGTATGATGTTTTGGTCTTCAGTCCGAAGACTCGTTTGATCCAGCTCTCCATGCTACTCTGGCCCGTGCAAGCCTCTCCATCTCCGAATAACTACTGCAACCTACGTCTACTTGAACCATACTGCTTAAAGCCTTCGTCTCCCCCTACAACTGTTACTCTCCACACTTCGCTACATAACCGAACTGCCGATTCCTCGATATCTCGGAACGCTTCCCTATCAACTGATCCCTTCTTTTGATCGAGCTATGCCATAAATTCCCTTTTGTCGCAATTTGATTCAGATCTCCTCATTAGTTAATCGATCTGCCCACCTTATATTCAGCAATGTCCTATTCATCACATTTGAAATGTTTCTATTCTCTTCCTGACTGAACTGTTTGTCGTCCATCTTCAAAATGTTCAAATGTGTGTGAAATCTTATGGGACTTAACTGCTAAGGTCATCAGTCCCTAAGCTTACACGCTGCTTAACCTAAATTATCGTAAGGACAAACACACACACCCATGCCCGAGGGAGGACTCGAACCTCCGCCGGGATCAGCCGCACAATCCATGACTGTGGCGCCTGAGACCGCTCGGCTAATCCCGCGCGGCCGTCCCATCTTCCTTCTCGGTAAAAGGGCTACACTCCATACAAACACTTTCCGAAAAGGCCACTACCTGACACTAAAATGTATAATCAAATGGTTCAAATGGCTTTAAGCACTATGGGACTTAACATCTGAGGTCATCAGTCCTCTAGACTTCGAACTACTTAAACCTAACTAAGGACAATACACACATCCATGCCCGAGTCAGGATTCGAACCTGCGTCCGTAGCAGCAGCGCGGTTCCGGACTGAAGCGCCTAGAACCGCTCGGTCACAACGGCCGGTAAAATCTATAATCGACGTCAGCAATTTCTCTTCTTCAAATACGCTTGTCTAGCCACTGCCTGTCTAAATTTTATATCCTCTCGACTTCGATATCATCAGTTATTTCGCTGACCAAATAGCAAGACTATTTTAAGTGTCTCGTTTCCTAATTTAAATCCCTCAGTATCACCTGATTTATTTCGACTACGTTCAATTATCCTTGTTTTGCTTTTGTTGATGTTCATCTTACATCCTCCGTTCAGGGCACTGTCAATTGCGTTCAAGCGCTCTTGCAAGTCCTTCTCGTTGGCTAACCTCAAAGTTTTTATTTCTTCTCCCTGGATGATAATTTCTACTCCAAATTTTTCTTCACCGCTTGCTCAATGTCTGCATATACATCTACATATATACTCCGCTAGCCACCAAGCGGCGTGCGGTGGAGGGCACTATTCGCGCCGAAGTCATATTTCCCCCCTTCTGTTCCACTCGCGGGTCGCGCGAGGGAAAAACGACTGTCTGAACGCCTCAGTACGAGCTCTTCTTTCCCTTATCTTTGAATGATGAGCATTACGCGATTTGAAAGTTGGTGGTAATAATATATGCTCTACATCCTCGTTGACGATTGGATTTCGGAATTTAGTGAGCAGCCCCTTCCGTTTAGCGTGTCGTCTAGCTGCAAGTGTGTCCCACTTCAAACTTTCAATGAGATTTGTAACGCTCTCGCGATGGCTATATGTACCAGTCACGAATCTTGCCGCTCTTCTTTGGACCTTCTCAGTCTCTTGAATCAGACCCAACTGGTAAGGGTCCCATACAGAAGAACAATACTCCAAGACTGGACTAACTAACGTATTGTATGCTATTTCCTTTGTTGAAGGCCTACATCGCTTTAGGCTCGAATAACTTCAGGAATAAGCTACAACCGTGTCCCACTCCCTCCTCAATCACTGCTTCCTTTTCATGCCCGTCGAGTCTTATAACTGCCGTCTGGTTTCTGAGCACGTTGTAAAAAGCCTTTCGATCCATGTATCTCCCTGTATAATCTCGTCACCACTTATGGAGATACACCATGTCCCAAATACTAACGAGTGATGCACCGCTAGCCCTAGTAGACAAGGTAAAGGGGATTCCCCTAGCACCATTCGCCGGGCACGAGCGGCGGCAAATCTTTTCCTCGCACGGCGGCGACCCCAGAATCGCCTGTTGCGGGCCAGTAGGCGCGCGGCCGCTGGCGCTCTGCCGCCGACGGCCGGGTCATGGGGCGGCGGGAGGTTGGGGGAGGGGGCGGCGCGCAGGTTTCCGCGGCGCGGCCGCCGTGGCCGAGGTCATCGACCTGCGGAAGCGACGCGGCCGCCGCGCTCGATAGCGGCCACCGGGACAGCGCACGCCGGCACCGCACACCACAGCACGGCACAGCGGACCGTTCGATAGGCTCGGCTCAACTCGTCCGTACCACGGCGTCCCGTTGGTCGCATCGCAACTTCTTCGAAGACCGTTTTACACAAGCAACTTGCTGGCCAAATCCGACTACTCGCTGTGGCTGCGCGGCACGTGTTTGCGTGTAAATCAGCCGCCAGCCGCGTCGCGAATGGATCGGTGACGTCAATGATCAGGTAGTCTGGACTATACCGAGAGTGTAGTTGCTAAATTCTTGAGTTTGCTCCAGACTGCGCATGCGCAAAAACACGGAGACTGATTGTGGCGACTCTAGGTGATTTTTACATACCAGCTTTCTACACCCATGTTCATAAATTAAGGATAATTGCAGAATGTGGTGTCACACAACCTGACACTACACAAAACTGGCGCTAATAGCATAGGCACATAGGGAACACACACGACACAGATCTGTAAGTTGTAATGGTACTTGAATTACGTAACCATTACGGCACCTCACCTCAACCTCTCGATACCTGCAATATTCTACTGTGTTTCTGTAAAATAGTAAACATATTTCTGTGACAACATTCAGATTTGACTTCATTAATGTAAAGGTACTTCGATACATCAATATGTATATATTGCAATGATATTATTCTTTGTGTATTCTTTCTTTTGTCATTATGATCATTGACATACTTGTAACTCTGATTTTTGGGCGCGTAAGCGCTTATTGGAGAGTCAAGCTTTGGCCGTCATGTTAAAAAGACGCAAACTGTAGTCAGTTTATGAAATGTGAACTTTAACAGTGAGGAAGGTATTTTCAAGTATGTTTTATATTGTGAAGTGATGTTTTGGAAAGAGTTAACTGATATTGCAACAAAAGTAATAAAAAAGAAGTGAAGTTAAATTCTGAGTGCTGATTATTTTTTTTTACATCACCATTGTCCTAACTTGCAAAAATTTAATCTTCAAGAATGCTTTACGAAACACATCTATAAAACTTTTGAATATCGCAGAATAACGCCTAGGCCTCTTTGCATCCGAGCTTGGAATCATCACTACCTAGATTTTCGACGATTGGGCCATGAGTTCACATCGAGACCAGCGTGGGAAACACGAAAAGATGAGTGTGCCTAGTTTATCCATTATTTCAAGAAATGACTTTATTAACTGTGCTCTAATGACACCTGCCACATAATATAACTTTGTTGCTGCCCGCAAATGCAATATTTAGCTGCGTAAGCAACACTACAATCATAATTAATTTTTGACCTTTGTTGTGGTAAGGTTGTTGGAAAGTCCGCGGTATTGGTGATAAGTTGAGAAAACCGTCCCGAAACACATATGTTACAAAACGCCACGGTTTCCTGAGCATGTACCCCGACATCAATATGGGATATGATCACCATGCACACGTACACAGGCCGCACAACGGGTTGGCATACTCTGGATCAGGTGGTCGAGCAGCTGCTGGGGTATAGCCTCCCATTCTTGCACCAGTGCCTGTCGGAGCTGCTGGGGTATAGCCTCCCATTCTTGCACCAGTGCCTGTCGGAGCTCCTGAAGTGTCCTAGGGGTTTGAAGACGTGCAGCGATACGTCGACCGAGAGCATCCCGGACGTGCCCGATGGGGTTTAGGTCTGGAGAACAGGCAGGCCATTCCATTCGCCTGATATCTTCTATTTCAAGGTACTCCTCCACGATGGCAGCTCGGTGGGGCCATGCGTTATCATCCATCAGAAGGAAGGTGGGACCCACTGCACCCCTGAAAAGGCGGACATACTGGTGCAAAATGATGTCCCGATACACCTGACCTGTTACAGTTCCTGTGTCAAAGACATGCAGGGGTGTACGTGCACCAATCATAATCCCACCCAACACCATCAAACCACGACCTCCTTACAGGTCCCTTTCAAGGACATTAAGGGGTTGGTATCTGGTTCCTGGATCATCCCAAATGAAAACCCAGTGAGAATCACTGTTCGGACTATACCTGGACTCTCTGAGACATTTTCAACACACAGTCACCATTAGCACGTCTGAAAACGTCTGCACACTTACTCGCTGCACCGTACTCTGACATGCACCAACACACTTCTGCGTATGTGGGCTGCTGCCAGAGCCACCGTGCGACGACCGCAGGTCAAATGCACCGCATGGTCATACCCAGAGGTGATTTAAACCCGCAAACCGCCCACCAGAGCGTCGTTTCACCATGTATCAGCATTATCCTTAATTTATGAGCATGAGTGTAGTAGTAAGACTTGCTGTCATTTAGTATAGATCAATAGGCTCTCGCTGACTGTGAAGGTGATGAAATTGATACTGACCGTGAAATCGAGAAGGGTAAAATTGATGGCGTCATAAGGTGCTCGTCTCAACCGTCGACAAATCAATGGTGTCGTATTCACGACTGGGACACAAAGAAAAAGAAAGGAATACGGGTAAATTGTCTGCCATCACGACACTGTGATATTGTCAGAATGATTAGAAGAGGCGACAAATCGAACCACCTGACTCCAGAGGCAAACGGTTGAAGTTGGTTTCAGACCTCTACCAAGAAGACACATAGTAAGACGAACATCGAGACAGTTCTTGGTAGGACGACATCAGAAAGGAGAAAAATTCGAAAGACAGAGAAATTTAAATATCTAAAAGAAAGGATAAAAACGAGTCTGACAGAAAAAGAAGCTGCAGGAGCACGTATAAATAACATGAATTTAGGACACACTCACTATGATAATCTAGAATAAGAAGATAAACGCAAAATTGAAACGTTACCAGACACTGGGCCGCCCTGAAGCCTTATACGCAAAGCAGGATTACTTAAGAGGTTGTGGGACGCAGTATTCTCACGATGATACTGGGACCTCGAAGAACAGGAGGTGGACCATATTTATGGTGAGCGAATCAGGAACTCTATACCCAAATGGCGAGATCTCGGGAAAAATCAGGAAAAGAAAAAGCACGTTCCGTTTATACATCCTTAGAATGAACGAGGAGAGGTTCACACATGAGATAGCGTAGTTTCTTGTGAAGTCAGCCCTTATAGTTCCATGACGTTCCGACAGATGGCGGCGTTAGATGTTGCCTTCAAAATGGCGTCGGTAACGGAGGTGCGTTCCAAGCAAAGGGCTGTTATTGAGTTTCTTTAGCGGAAATCCAGAGCATCGCAGATATTCATAGGCGCTTGCAGAATGTCTACGTAGGAGACCTGGCAGTGAACAAAACCACGGTGAGTCGTTTGTGCGAGGCGTCTGTCATCACTGCAACAACATCGTGCAAACCTGTCCGTTCTCCCGCGTGCTGGCCGGCCGCACATAGTTGATATTCATTTAATGTTTGAACGTGCGGACACTCTCATTCGAGGTGATCGGTGGATCACAACCAAGCACTTCGCTGCACAACTCGATGTCTCTGCTGGTTGTGCTAACACACTCGTCCACCAGTTGGTCAACACTAGTGCATCCTCTATTGGTATTCCTTATGATGTATTGCAATCCCGAATTAAACAAACCTGCTTTCAGAAAAAAATTGTTGAATTACCTCCTGAACGCTCCTCGTAAATTCTAACATTTCGGTCTTCTTTTTCCCTTAAATCGTTACTAATAGACTACTGGCCACTAAAATTGCTACACCAAGAAGAAATGCAGATGATAAACGGGTATTCATTGGACAAATATACTAGAACACACATGTGATTACATTTTAACGCAATTTGGGTGCATAGATCCTGAGAAATCAGTACCCAGAACAACCACCTCTGGCCGTAATAACGGCCTTGATACGCCTGGGCATTGAGTCAAACAGAGCTTGGATGGCGTGTACAGGTACAGCTGCCCATGCAGCTTCAACACGATACCACAGTTCATCAAGAGTAGTGACTGGCGTATTGTGAGGAGCAAATTCTCGGCCACGATTGACCAGACGTTTTCAATTGGTGAGAGATCTGGAGAATGTGCTGGCCAGGGCAGCAGTCGAACGTTTTCTGTATCCAAAAAGGCCCGTACAGGACCTGCAACATGCGGCAGTGCATTATCCTGCAGAAATGTAGGGTTTCGCAGGGATCGAATGAAGGGTAGAGCCACGGGTCGTAACACATCTGAAATGTAACGTCCACTGTTCAAAGTGCCGTCAATGCGAACAAGAGGTGACCGAGACGTGTAACCAATGGCACCCCATACCATCACGCCGGGTGATACGCCAGTATGGAGATAACGAATACACACTTCCAATGTGCGTTCAACGCGATGTCGCCAAACACGGATGTGACCATCATGGTGTTGTAACAGAATCTGGATTCACCCGAAAAAATGACCTGCCATTCGTGCACCCAGGTTCGTCGTTGAGCACACCATCGCAGGCGCTCTTGTCTGTGATGCACTGTCAAGGGTAACCGCAGCCATGCTCTCCGAGCTGATAGTCCATGCTGCTGCAAACGTCGTCGAACTGTTCGTGCAGATGGTTGTTGTCTTGCAAACGTCTCCATCTGTTGGCTCAGGGATCGAGACGTGGCTGCACGATCCGTTACTGCCATGCGCATAAGATGCCTGTCATCTCGACTGCTTGTGATACGAGGCCGTTGGGATTCAGCGCAGCGTTCCGTGTTACCCTCATGAACCCACCGATTCCATATTCTGCTAACAGTCATTGGATCTCGACCAACGCGAGCAGCAATGTCGCGATACGATAAACCGCAATCGCGATAGGCTACAATCCGACCTTTATCAAAGTCGGAAACCTGATGGTACGCATTTCTCCTCCTTACACGAGGCATCACAACAAAGTTTCACCAGGCAACGCCGGTCAACTGCTGTCTGTGTATGAGAAATCGGTTGGAAACTTTCCTAATGACAGTACGTTGTAGGTGACGCCACTGGCGCCAACCTTGTGTGAATGCTCTGAAAAGCTAATCATTTACATATCACAACATCTTCTTCCTGTTGGTCAAATTCCGCGGCTGTAGCACGTCATATTGGCGGTGTAGCAATTTTAATGGCCAGTAGTGTACGTTTCCAAGAGGCATGACGGAGTAGACAGCTGAAATGAGAGTTTTTGAGGATCGTATGAAAAACACCGTAGAGATGTCTTGGTCAGTGCACGCGCTCTGTTGCTTAGACAGATGGCTGTTAATTTCTCCCCTGGCCGTGTGAGACGCAGCTGCAGAGCGTGCCGGTGGCAGCACGCCACGCCCCCTCGTAGCTGCTCGCGACCACGCACGGCCACGCCCCCACCCACTCCACATCCCCCTCACCATCCCCTACTCACCACGCCCCCTTGTAATAAAACGCTGTGTCACAGGCCGCTGTCATAAACACGACGATAGCGGTGCCGATGTGTCTGCCCGATATCCTTGCACACGGGTGCTGCTGCTGCTGAATAAGCGTGACACGACGGCGTTTGTATACCTGCCTGATGCTATAAATGGATAATAAAAACAAACACACTGCGCTCGAGTCCGACGACCAGTTAATGTTGGTAGCGATTTTTCTTGTCTGATTTTATGACTGCCGCATGTCAAGTACATCTGGACACACGGGAAACACCATACTGCTATAGCGAGTGCTAAAGAGGAAGAGGAAGAAGAAGAAGAAAAAGAAGATACAGCACATAGGATGTGTAAAGGAAAACATAGCTGATGAATTTTGGGTTCAAGGTTTTGTCAACATTCCAGAATGCTCAGGCATAGACGTAAATTACTGGCAGTGAAATGACAATGACGATGGTCATTGTAAGATTTCTGAACAACATTAATGGGTTTGTACATCTGCAGACGACGACGACAGCGATGATGTGGATCTGCAGACGAAATTGGCGTTTAATCTAAAGGCGTTATGACACATACAGAGGCAACAATGCGGAAGAACAAATTAATGGTTTATATGAAACGCCCATCGGAAAGAAATTATGCTGAATTATCGTTAGTGAAACACCCACGCGATGGTTGGCTCTGAGCACTATGCGACTTAACTTCTGAGGTCATCAGTCGCCTAGAACTTAGAACTAATTAAACCTAACTAACCTAAGGACATCACACACATCCATGCCCGAGACAGGATTCGAACCTGCGACCATAGCGGTCGCTCGGTTCCAGACTGCAGCGCCTAGAACCGCACGGCCACTCCGGCCGGCCCACGTGATGGTGTTGCATATAAAAGACATACGAATCTGACTAAACAACTGATTATTTCAGTGAATTTTTCACTATTTTTCCCAGTATATAGCCAAAATTTATGTGAAGAGAAATGTAAAGCGTTTGTTTACGGCATCTAATCCATATCTTTATTTCTTCTGAATTTTTCGAGTATCCCGATTGTTGAGAATTCAGATAACCAACAGTCCCACTTAGTCTTGACAAAGGCGTACTTCACACATCTTGACTAAGAACCTCACTTAAAACGCAAGACAGAACTGAGCGTAGTGAATCTGAAGGAAGCATCGGGTCGTATCGTCGAAGGAAAAGGAGAAACCTTCGGGCTCAACATCGCTGAAATCTAGGTAATATAGCATATTCTTCCTTCCTTTAATCTATAGCTTCATCTATAGAGAGCGCGTTCGCAGGCACTTTAAATAATTGAGTGTCGACGAATTCCAGCAAGTTTACTACAACCGAGGCGTAACCTGACGGAGCACGACGTATTTTTACTGACTGACGATATAACTTCTTCACGTTCGTTCTAATCCGCTAGTCCACTGCGTTTCTTGCCTGAACTTCCGCCTCGGTGTATCACAATAATAACAGTAGCAGAGCATGACGTTTCACTGCTGAATGTACTGCATATCAAAACAGTTGCCGCATCTTTCTTTTATCGTCGGCAACGGCCGTTACAGCGGTCTCACAATAGGAGCGTCGAAATATCGAGCGAACTACTTCTTGCGTAGTTACCTCAGAGGCGACGAACTGTATCAGAATTAATTAGTTCGAAAAGGAGGATACACTCATTGCGACTGTGTTTCATAATTTTTATCTGATTCCTTATGAAAACAGTAGCAGCTACTAGCCAATATCAAATATCCAATTTATCGTAAATACAGCCGAAAAATGCACTGTTTGATCGAAAGTACCCGGAGACCCCTACGTTATGAGGAACTGTCTACTAGATGTCATGAGAAGACCCGCCAGCATAAAAGGAGGCGGGGAGTATCGTGTTGTCGGTAGAGGAGCAGTAACAGCAAGATCAGTAGGTCATGAGAGATCAGTGACTTCCAACGTGAACTAATCGTCGGGTATCACCTGAGAAACAAATTCGTCAGGAACGTTTCACCCCTTCCAAAGCTGCCCTAGTCGCCGTTCATGATGTGACTGTGAAGTGGAAACACAAACGAACAACCACAGATAACCTAATACCACGCAGACTTTAAAGTACTGTCCGCAGCTCGTGGTCGTGCGGTAGCGTTCTCGCTTCCCACGCCCGGGTTCCCGGGTTCGATTCCCGGCGGGGTCAGGGATTTTCTCTGCCTCGTGATGACTGGGTGTTGTGTGATGTCCTTAGGTTAGTTAGGTTTAAGTAGTTCTAAGTTCTAGGGGACCGATGACCATAGCTGTTAAGTCCCATAGTGCTCAGAGCCATTTGAACCTTTAAAGTACTGACGGACATGGACAATCGAGCATAGCGGAGTGCGAAGGGTGGTTGTAACAAATCGCATGAAATCAGCGGAAGGAATTACCCGTGAGTCCCAAAGTGCTACCAGCTGTCCAACTGGCACAATCAGTGTGCGCAGGGAGTTAAAAAGAATGGGGTAAAACGGTCGGGAAGCTCCTCATACGCCACACATTGCTACAGTCAATGTCAAGCGACCTTTGAGGGGATGCAAAGAGCGACGCCACTGGGCAGTGAATGTCTGGAAACGAGTAATTTGGAGTTGAGAATCACGCTATACCCAGTTGTAATCCGATGGAAGGGTTTGGGTTTGGCGGCTGCCTACAGAACGTTACTAGCCCTCCCGTGCAGTGGCAACAGTGAAGTGCTGAGGAGGTGGTGTTACTGTATGGGGATGTTTACGGTGTGAACCCCTTATTGCGCTTAAGGGGGGTAGGACGTCAAACGGCCGACTTGGAGCAGGAGAGGCATCTCAGGACATTTTAATTTCCAGCGTCTATACTTTTACAAATAAATTCATAAAACTTTGTCAGCAACACCAGGAAGGATTCAGGATTCACACCCATTGCAGTGGAAGTTCGAAAACATAACAAAATAAATATTTTTACGTGCGAAATTTCATCATTTTTTCACTCACTAATGGCTGCATTTGTTGCTATAGGTTCACTTTTCTTCAGAAGTTAGAGAGATTCTTCGATGAATTTTGCACAGCATACAAACCATATTTACAGCTGTATGAAACTCTGGAATTTATTTAATTTATGAAAAACGAATGAGTTGCTATATTTTAAACTTCATGTTTAGAAAAAACACAAATTTTCTAGTTAATTACCTCAATTTTTACCACAGTTTTTAATAGATTTGTAAAATTCTAGACTTTCATACACCTTTGAGTATGGTTTGTATGCTGTGCAAAATTCATCGAAGAATCTCTCTTACTTATGAAGAAAAGTGTGAAATTTCACATGTAAAAAAAAGTAACCGATTTAAAACGTCTAGTAACATGTTTATCCATTTCCTACGGTTGCCAAGAAAAAAAAAGTTCGTCTCGAGACAATGTTTTTGGACAAGTAGGCACTGGACAGCACACCAGAATTAGATGTGACTTGTGTGAACGTCAAGCACAGTACACTGGGAGAATTCATTACACAGGAGCAAAACACGCTGTCTGCTGTCTGCTGCCTAACTGCTACGCTCCCTCCCCCAACAACACAGGTGCGCTTATGTAAGCAATCGGTTCGTGTGACGCTGCGCGTACTGATATCGCGAGCGTCAGTCGCAAACACATAGGCAACTACGGCCTACGTGGCTGAGTCATTGTAATACGCCGACCATCGTCAGCCGTCGAGTTACCTAAGCGGACATTACTGCAACTCTGTTAAACGTTAGGATGGAAGGGAAATCTACTGACGCTGAACTATGGGATATTCATTTAATTTATGCTGAGGCAGAAGTTGTTGTGAGGGCGGCTGTACGAATTTATCAAGAACGCTTCCCACAACGAAGACTTCCTGCACTATCGACATTTGTTGATTTTCACCAAAGCTTTGTATCGCCCTATACTCTCTTATTTTGCAACTAATTCGTAACGAAGTACACTAGTTATCTTTACCTTTCTACACTGAACTATGTATGCAAAATGTACTGCCTGTATTGATATGCTTTCATTTTATTGTTACATAAATGATGACAGAATGCAACTTAGAAATACGTATTTAATTCACATAGATCGAGAGATACAGTCTCTTTACCGCCCCGCGCAGAAGACAGAGGACCACAACGCAAAGAACGTACTTTGGAAGCTAAGGAACAAACCCTGGACCAATTCCACGAAGATCCTATTCATTGTCAGAGTAGTAGAAGCACCACTCACCAAGTGGATGTATCCCACACTGTCGTTCATCGCACTTTGAAAGAGGAGCGTCTGCGGCCTTACCACATTCAACGCGTACACGCGTTGGAAGCGCAAGATTTCCCTCCACGACGGTGGTTTTTGTTACAACGTGCGAAGCATGATTTTTGTAAAAAAATACTCGACACAAATGAAGCGTGTTTCACTCGCGACGGAAAAACTAATTTCCATAACATACACACGTGGAGTGTACACAATCCGCGCCAAGTAGTAGCGACACATTTTCGGCGCCGCTTTTCCCTAGATGTATGGGCGGGTATAATCGTTGATTACATTATTAGGCCTTATGTTTCATCTGCACGATTGACTGGTAACAATTATCGAACCTTTCTAGAGGAAACATTGCTACCAACTTTATTAGAAGACATTCCATTAACCGTGGTTCCTATACTGTGGTGGTCAACCCCACATTGTCTAACATTATACACTCCTGGAAATGGAAAAAAGAACACATTGACACCGGTGTGTCAGACCCACCATACTTGCTCCGGACACTGCGAGAGGGCTGTACAAGCAATGATCACACGCACGGCACAGCGGACACACCAGGAACCGCGGTGTTGGCCGTCGAATGGCGCTAGCTGCACAGTATTTGTGCACCGCCGCCGTCAGTGTCAGCCAGTTTGCCGTGGCATACGGAGCTCCATCGCAGTCTTTAACACTGGTAGCATGCCGCGACAGCGTGGACGTGAACCGTATGTGCAGTTGACGGACTTTGAGCGAGGGCGTATAGTGGGCATGCGGGAGGCCGGGTGGACGTACCGCCGAATTGCTCAACACGTGGGGCGTGAGGTCTCCACAGTACATCGATGTTGTCGCCAGTGGTCGGCGGAAGGTGCACGTGCCCGTCGACCTGGGACCGGACCGCAGCGACGCACGGATGCACGCCAAGACCGTAGGATCCTACGCAGTGCCGTAGGGGACCGCACCGCCACTTCCCAGCAAATTAGGGACACTGTTGCTCCTGGGGTATCGGCGAGGACCATTCGCAACCGTCTCCATGAAGCTGGGCTACGGTCCCGCACACCGTTAGGCCGTCTTCCGCTCACGCCCCAACATCGTGCAGCCCGCCTCCAGTGGTGTCGCGACAGGCGTGAATGGAGGGACGAATGGAGACGTGTCGTCTTCAGCGATGAGAGTCGCTTCTGCCTTGGTGCCAATGATGGTCGTATGCGTGTTTGGCGCCGTGCAGGTGAGCGCCACAATCAGGACTGCATACGACCGAGGCACACAGGGCCAACACCCGACATCATGGTGTGGGGAGCGATCTCCTACACTGGCCGTACACCACTGGTGATCGTCGAGGGGACACTGAATAGTGCACGGTACATCCAAACCGTCATCGAACCCATCGTTCTACCATTCCTAGACCGGCAAGGGAACTTGCTGTTCCAACAGGACAATGCACGTCCGCATGTATCCCGTGCCACCCAACGTGCTCTAGAAGGTGTAAGTCAACTACCCTGGCCAGCAAGATCTCCGGATCTGTCCCCCATTGAGCATGTTTGGGACTGGATGAAGCGTCGTCTCACGCGGTCTGCACGTCCAGCACGAACGCTGGTCCAACTGAGGCGCCAGGTGGAAATGGCATGGCAAGCCGTTCCACAGGACTACATCCAGCATCTCTACGATCGTCTCCATGGGAGAATAGCAGCCTGCATTGCTGCGAAAGGTGGATATACACTGTACTAGTGCCGACATTGTGCATGCTCTGTTGCCTGTGTCTATGTGCCTGTGGTTCTGTCAGTGTGATCATGTGATGTATCTGACCCCAGGAATGTGTCAATAAAGTTTCCCCTTCCTGGGACAATGAATTCACGGTGTTCTTATTTCAATTTCCAGGAGTGTAGATTAAGGGTCGACCTGCGACAGCAATCGCACAACTTGCGTACGGTCCGCTAGACGGGGCCGCGAGCGCTAAGCACAAAGCATAGAAGGATATAGAGCGGCTCTGTGGTGCAAAGAGTGCATTGCGATCGCAGACGCGCGTGTTTCGTACGGGCCACGAGGTGCCGCCACGAGCGCAACCGTATGTAAGTGCCGACGGAGTTCGGCCAGGCTCATTTTGTTGGCATCTCAGTTTTGCCTATTCTCTTATTTGCTTAGTTCTTATTCGTTTATGGCTCATGTTATTGTGCTCTCTTTCAGCCATTCTGATTGTTTTGATTTACTCCCAATTGAGAAGTTCTCATTTTGGCATTTCACTTGTGCATATTTCTCATTTTGCTAATAATATGCTCCTTAGCTTTTTACAGTTGAAATTGATTAACATAGTCTCATGTACTGTTTGTTCATTTCAGCCTGTTTATATTTTGATGTTCTTTAAATACTGTAATAATTATCGGAAGCATTTCTTCCCTTAAACTTGTGTAAAGTATTCTCGATGTAGGATTTGTTCTGTGACACAGGTGTAAGGTTTTGAATATAAATTATATACGAAACTGTGCTTTAAGAGGAATTTATTTTTTTTTCAGTTTGTACTACATCATACGACAATTTTGTGATATGAGGGAGAAATTTGAGGGGCGAATCCATGGAAATAGTCTTAAGTGATGCCCTTTAAAACTAAAAATTTGTGTGACACTGAAAGACGTGACACTGTAGGCACCGAAAATATATATATATTAAATTATACGTCACAGTGGAGGCACCGAAAATTTATATATATGAAACTATATGTCACAATTGGTCACATAGTACGAAGATATTTGAATACACAATTTCTAGGACGGGGGATATGACGTTTTGGTCCTCGTCGCTGTCCAGCACGCTGTCCTGATTTAAATCCATTGAATTTTTAGTTTTCGGCCATATGAAGGAATTTATTTATGCTCAGCAAGTAAATAATATGGACGAACATACGCAGAGGATTTTAGATGCTGCCAATACCATAAACGCAAATGTGCATGTGTGTGAACAAATGCGACGGAACTGGGTTCGCCGTAATGAAGCATTTGTCGAATTGAATGGTGAGTATTTTCAACACATTACAATACTGGTGCATGAGGAATCAAACTAATGTAGGTTTCATTTTCGTTGTGGCACTGCTGTAAAAAAGGAAACAAATCGAATTAATTTTTGTTATGATATTGTTATAAAAAGAGGAGACAGTCGATTGTAATTAATCCACAACGAATTACGTGATAACTGGTTGATTTTGTACTAACAAGGAAAACATTTTATTTGATGTTAGGTTTTCTTTACTACCACGACCTTCGTTATGGTAATGTTGTAAAAGAGAAAACGTCTGTCCCTACCTAATTCATTGTTTACGCAAAATGAATTTCACGTTCTCGACAACCCAATGACTGTTTATATTGCTTGTTTCGGTAGGACCTGACCGTCGTGCGGCGTCGTTGTACACGTCCAATTTTTACGTTGCTTTGGTTCGTTCGTTACCTTTCTCTGACTGCCGCGTCAATGTCGGTAATGCATAAGAAAGGTCATGTACCGTTAGTTGATGATGTAAACGGAAATGCGTCTAGTATCAATTCTACAAATATGTTTTTTTTAGGAATACAAAAATAAAGAACATGATGTAACAGTATTTCATTAGACTTTTTTGTAAACCACACGGATATGTAGTTTGGAAGCTTATACTGTTTGCACATTGTATAAAAAAACTATTTTATTACTAAAAGTTTCGTATACCTGTGGTTACTTTTCGACATAATAATCACGACGATTGAAGCATTTGTCGTACCTGTGGGCAAACTTTCCAATACCCTCTTCATAAAATGCTGCCCCCAGCGAATACAAATAAGTCTTGATGTTGTACGGCTCCTCGTTAGTTCGGGTGCGCTGCCCTCCAAGCCACTTATGAATGGAAGTCACTTGGCACTAAGTCGAGGCTGTATGGCGGGTGATCGAAAATGTCACACTGACACTTCCCAACGAGCGACTGGATTGCACCAGCACTGTGAGGACAGGCGTTGACATTGATCAGAACAATTCCGGAACTCACGCACGCACATCACCGTCACACGTAAAGTTTTCTCCATACACTCTGCTCATTCTTCGCTGAACTTCTGCTGCACTATTCCCTTCTGCTTGCTGGAAACAATAACGATTCCCAATTTGAACTTGGGTGGAAAATCAATCAATGTTAAGTGGCCATGTTTATGTGACTGCGGCTCAGCACAGACTGGTGTCTTGAAATCGAAAGTGACAGAGCGTGTGATGCGGCAGATGAGTGGCAGAGCAGAAACGGAGCAAGTACGAATCTAATGTTGCACGTTGCATACATTACAAATCAAGGCGTCGCTGTTACGTCAGTGCTGTAACGGCTTCCTTCCTTCCCGCCACAGTTCCGCGTGTATGACGGGTCTGAGAACGGTATGGCTGCGGTTGCTTCTTACTCTTCGACTAGTTCTCTCTTACTGAGCGTGCCCTGCTGTAAGGTTAATCGTGGTTTTATGTGACCGACTGTCTGGATCAGCTCATCGCCTCTAACGAGGCTGAGTAGGGCTTAAACATTAAAATAAATTTACAACAGTCTTCAGAAAAGTTTTACACACACACACACACACACACACACACACACACACACACATTATATATATAAAACTGTCGTGTCTGTCAGTCTGAACACGTTGTTCTCCGAAATTACTAGACGACTTTTCATGGGATTCTCGCAGGTAACTTGAGTACTGATTTGGGCATCGTATATCGAAATCGGATCACGGAAACAAAAGATGCCCACACATACTATAAAATTGTAAGTATGTGTGTTCCACTTCTCCTCCGAAACCAATAGTCAGATTTCAACCAAACTTTGCACACATGTCACTTACTGAAACTTTCCTGGCAGATTAAAACTGTGTGCCGGACCGAGACTCGAACTCAGGATCTTTGCCTTTCGCGGGCAAGTGTTGTACCGGCGGAAGTAAAGCTGTGAGGACGGGGCGTAAGTCGTGCCTGGGTAGCCCAGTTGGTAGGGCACTTGCCCGCGAAAGGCAAAGGTCCCGAGTTCGAGTGTCACTGTCTGGACGAATCGCTGTGGGACTAAGACCCACATACCTATCAAAGGGGTAGAGGTCAAATGTAAGTGTACACCACAACGCGCGAATACTCATATTTTATTCATCCACTATTTGCGAATGGGAGCACTTAGTGATTTGCAACAAACTTTACACATATCTCTAAGCACTTACAACACTTTTTCTAGCTTACAATCTCCAGAAAATAATGAAAGGGAAAGGGTTTGTCAGATACTACATTTTCGCTGTTCATGCAGTAAAACTGTCAGACGTTTTTATTTATTACTTATTTGATACTTACTGTATTCACGATACACTTTGGTGACAGTGTTGACATACACCTCTAAATGTACGTGCAAAATTATATCACTGTACGACACACAGCTCAGAATAAATGGTGTCATAAACACTGAGATGTAATTTATATTAGTAACACGCTGAACAGATCTCGATGAAATTTTTGTGAAGATGCTGCTAATGGTTGATATGTGCTACGCGATACGATTCAAAGTAATGAACACAATGGTTCCACAATATGCGACGTGTTTAGGGGGAGAGCTATGCTTACCCGACCAGGCAGACACATAAGCGCAGCTGATGTTATTGCATGTGCAGTAGCTTACTTACTCACCGTCACTCGTCACAACAAAACTACTGATAACGCGAGCGCAGCCGCGCGCAGCAGCCAGTATACGGAATCGTCACGCACAACGGTTGCTTACGCAGCGGCAATGCTGCCGGGTTCACGGTTGTATTTGCGAACTCGTGTACTCGCTCTCCTTTCTACGCTGGCAGAGTCCACTTGTATCCGGCAACAGACTCAAGTTTTTGGTTAACCGGTCAGTCGTGGAAATTTGCCGGACGAATGTCAGAACATGAGCGGTCGCCTACTGTGAACGTGCGCACCGCCCGCTTGCCGCTTGAGTAGAGTTCATGCTGTCCGACCGGAAAAAAAGACCCTCGTACGTTTGCTCCCAAAGAAAATATTGTCCTACCGGTAACTTCGTCTTGCACCTCGTAAATCACGATTGTGACAACGCGACATCTGTGGTGGTCCTAAGGGTTCGTTGTTTATGTTGAAGCTCTGATACGAGCATCTGAGAAGGCCACGACTGAAGCGAAGCGTGGCTCTCAGTTTGTGTGAGGCGTGCATGGCGGGGCTTCGGTGACAGCGTGGAGTTGATTGTTGAGCAGTGTATTTGTTTTGGATTTGGAAAGGAGGTCAGGGAAGTTCTTATATTTTTATTACTAAAGCTTGCTAGTGTAGTTGAAGTATACGCTTTTCTGTTTAGTATTATTGGATATTTGAACATTGATTACTTGTGTTCATGTTAGATGTAGTTTGATTGACATGCCCCAGTTGCATTTATCTGTATAAGTACATTAAGAAAGTAGCCACAGAAGTACAGTTACATACAGTGACAGTTATATATAGTGACAGTAGAACATGTATTTGTTTTGGATTTGGAAAGGAGGTCAGGGAAGTTCTAAATTTATTACGGAAGATTTTCCATTTTCTTCATGTTGCAGTTGCTGAAAAACTGACGAGCGACCAGGCAAGTCCCCGCAGTCTCTAACCCACTACGTCACAAGAAGCAACAACATACTGTTTCACAAAGTTATGCCCAGCCTTCACAGAGCGCCCATTGAATTAATGGCGACGCAATGCCCAGAGACACCAGGGAGGCGTGTATATTTTTTTTTACTGAAAAGGTTAATACTTTACGGAATACATATATTAGATAATAGTAAAACTAATGTAAGAAAAGTACACGAACAGCATCTACGTTAATCGCCACACACTGCTTGCACTGCTGGCCGGGAAATAAGTCATCCCGTACGGCAGTTGTTCCGAGAACGGCCACTTCCACCACAAGTGCTGCTTGCTAATATCTTCACATACATGCTATAATAATACTTCTTTTGAAAACAACAGTGCATAACTATGAAACACGATAAACTAAGAAATGAATTTGTTTTGCTATCTACTTGTTACTCATTTAGAACACTAACGAACTTCTTTTCGTGTTGGAGTTGCAACTATTGTGAAAATCGTAATTGAGATAACTAAAATTATAAGAACAGACTGTCAAATTGCCAAAAAGGAAAACTGCTGATGATGATTCCAGAAAAATAACGGATGTCTGTTACACTATTTGGAAATTTCGTAACTGCTTTGGAAATGTAGAGACGAAAAACGCATTCAAATTATTTGTCCTGCTAATTCTTCCTCTATTTTGAAAAACTACAAATGTTCTACAGTGTTACAAAGATTTTTAGATGGTATGTTCGTTTGCACTTCGTTCAAAAATGGTTCAAGTGGCTCTAAGCACCATGGGACTCAACTTCTGAGGTCATCAGTCCCCTAGAACTTAGAACTACTTAAACCTAACTAACTTAAGGACATCACACACATCCATGCCCGAGGCAAGATTCGAACCTGCGACCGTAACGGCCGCGCGGCTCCAAACTGAAGCGCCTAGAACCGCTCGGCCACCGCGGCCGGCTTGCACTTCCTTCCTTCTACTGGACCAGCTGCTATAATGAATTATTATGGGCTTCTCCGTATTAAGAGCATTTTTTTTTTTACCAGATAGATTTGCGTAAAGCATCTTCTTTGGTCATCCTGCAAAAAGCACTTAGTCTGTAGCATGTGTAAAAATGAGGCAAAAGCTGTATAAGTAAACGCTGTTTTCAATCTATAAATATCAAAATGCAGACATGTTATGCATTAATATCTTCAGAATGATCACAGAAGACAGTTTATAAATAAAAGGGCAACGCGTCTAGTCAAAAATACTATTTGTCTGCAAAAAGCTCGAAACTGAACAAACCAATAATATCGGTGGTTACGAAAAACCAACCGTTGTTGAAACAATCAGGTCATCACCTTTCTTTCTGCATTTGACAAACGGAGGAACCAGAATTCCAGATGCCAATGGTTTGTCAAACTGTAACACAATAATATACTTTATTCTTTTAGGCAATGAAGCTTACGCGCTTTTACTTACGAAGCTTACACACTTTCACTTACAGCGTTAAAACCTAACGAAAGGCCTCAGATGTTATCAAACAAAACTTCAAAACCAGGTTATCACGAAGAACAGATGAACGTCCTTCTGGTATAATGTATTCTAAACAGAAAATACTGGTCACACACACACACACACACACACACCACACACACACACACACACACACACACACACACACACACAAAAGCCGACTGTATTGTTGAATGCATTTGCTTAGTTCACAATTTAATAATTGACAGAGATGGTATCGAACATTATCTAACAGGGAAACCGATTTTAAAACCAATGAATGTGCCACCTACGCACGCTTCCGCCGATAGACCAAATTAAAGAGTTGCAAAATTTCGCGATCTCTTCAAAAATTATGTTCGTCGGACTCCAATGTTAGTTAGCACAATTATTAATGTGAAAATAAACTTTTTCTTATATGTGTTGTTTTCAGCTTGGCACTTCACTCCAAAATTCGTCGAAAGCAAATCTTCCTCGCCCTGCAGTGTGGGCTTTGCAAGTAATTTTACCAACAACAAATGTGACATTCGCACACGATATTAAGCGAAGACTCATGCAAGGATTACAACGTCCCTATCGCTGCTCAACTACTGTGCGTGGCTTAGAGCAACGTCGTAGTATAAACTCTGCTGTGGGAATTATGTTTACACTTTTCGCCGCTGCTCTAGAATCGTCGCTCATATCGTTCACCGCAGCCCCAACTTAAAAAGGAATCCGTAGACGTGTCGGAACATGCAAACGGCGATGGATAGGCACACTACTCTGCGTGTCGATGGGAAGTA
Organism: Schistocerca cancellata; assembly: GCF_023864275.1. NCBI lineage: Eukaryota > Metazoa > Arthropoda > Insecta > Orthoptera > Acrididae > Schistocerca > Schistocerca cancellata. Next base: position 401,253,814 of record NC_064632.1, on the reverse strand, counting down.
GTTATTACTGGGAGCCCGCCTGTTCTTAGTCACGCAGCTGCACCGGACGTCTGGGCTACCGCGGCAGTACATTTTCGACCTTGGTGCGCGTATCTTTACGACTCTTGGCACGCGTGTACTCGAGCAGGAAAACTCTGTGCTAGCTGATTTAACGCTGTCACCGGTGCGGTGTGCACGCACCAAAGTACAGTCAGTTCCATTGGAGGTGCAGAGCGAGTCACAAAAAACTTGTTCTGTGTATTCTACGGACGATATGGGTGCGTTTCAGCCCCAAGTTCCCCCAAGCAACCGTCCCGTGCTGAAGCACGCGTTGTACGAGGGTCTTGAAGATCGCCGAGTCGCGCTGGGGGAGCCTGGAGGTCGGTGGGTTCTGTGCCAGATAGAGGGCACAGAGCGGCCCCACAGCTCGGCAGCGTCCTGCGGTATCTGTTAAGGGGCCCTCAATAATACCGTCACACCGTTAATGTACCGATCGTCTGACGGCGTGTATTGACGTACTGTCAAATATTATAAATCTAGACGAGTGACCCTGATAGATCCTAAACTACCCTCAGTACTGTCAATATGTGCTGAGCGTGTGAGGTCGGGCATTGACGGTTTGACAGTACTCGCCATTCAGATGTGGGTAAGAGGTTCATGAACCACCAGCAATACTGTACAATGTGTATGTTTTAATAGGCTTATATAGGGACAGTCATTGTGCTTACCACTTCAGGAAGGAGGATTCACTCTGGCACTGTTTCCTTTATTTATTTGAAAACGTCTTTTTAGCTTGTGATATTAAACAGCAGTGCTGGAAAACGCTTCAATTCGTAAACTACGTCATACACATGCAATAACTACTACGAGGTTATGAGAGGTCCATGACTAAGGAATTTATTGCTAGCGCAACCGAGCAGATGTAATTTCGATGGATTGCTCACGCGCTGCCTGCGATATGTAAGCTATAATAGAATCGCAGACCAGGGAACAGCGCGGGATTAACTGAGCGGTCTGGGGCGCTGCAGTCATGGACTGTGCGGCTGGTCCCGGCATAGGTTCGAGTCCTCCATCGGGCATGGGTGTGTGTGTTTGTCCTTAGGATAATTTAGATTCAGTAGTGTGTAAGCTTAGGGACTGAAGACCTTAGCAGTTAAGTCCCATAAGATTTCACACACATTTGAAACCGAGAGAGGTGGCGCAGTGGTTAGCCCACTGGATTTCCATTCGGGAGGACGGCGGTTCAATCCCGCGTCCGGCCATCCTGATTTAGGTTTTCCGTGATTTCCCTAAATCGCTCCAGGTAAATGCCGGGATGGTTCCCTTCAAAGGGCACGGCCGAGTTCCTTCCCTATCCTTCCCTAATCTGATGAGACCGATGATCTCGCTGTCTGGTCTCCTCCCCCAAAGCAACCCAAACCACCAACCAGAGAGCAGTGTCGGCTGCAGTAGGAACAGTGTCGGCAGCAGTGGTGGTAGCTCACAGTCGGCCGCTTGGGCCGGTCGTGCCTGAGCGATGTATTATAAGGTAAATGCAGCCGCGCGCATATCTAATTTGTTACAACTAAATTTGTACTATTGCTATATAAAGTCCCATGTAAATGTTTTTAAAAATCTTTTAATAATAATCTTTCTTATAAAATTAACTTTTGGCAATCATTCACCTGAATTTAAAGAATTTACCAATTTCTCCAATCCACGGTCATCCCTATTATCGTAAAGAAGAATCAGTTTTTTTTTAATACATAACAAATCTAGTGGCCAGCACTGCACTGGGCTGTACCAGAAAAATTTCTTATAGGAGCAGATGTATACGCGTTATCCGGCGACTTCACTGGGGTATGATTTTTCAATTTATTCAGAATAAATTTTCGGGGCCAGACGCAGCATTTCTGACGTCCAGATTTATGAGTTTAGGTTCGCAGTCAGTTAATTATTGAAAGGTTATATGTGAGCCACAGTTTTATTGACAGATTAGTCACATTTTATTATTGGTAGGTTACAGAATTTATCTTTTGGGAGGCTACACTAAATGTGAATGTTATAATTATGTATATAATTTTATACATATTTTTTCTGTTGAGAGGTTACAAGGTCTGCGAAATGCAGGTCATTCACACCAAATCATCGCAAAACGTAAAAAATGTTTTGCATAAATCACCTGAATATATCTTTCCAGGGCAGATATAATTTCAGTGCATCCATTGTGGATGACGAACTGCGACTATGATTTGATTTGGCGTTTATCTGGTGATAAATATACAACCAGTCGCTTCTTAACGATTTACTCAACAATGAACATGTTTTCGAGCCACTGCAGACTCATCTTCAGATGGAGGTGTTACAAAAACATCATGTTATGGACCAAGAGTAGCTAGATGCAGTGCTGCTGAGTGCACTGCCTTGTGGTATTCACATCTGATTGCTTCTTATAACGTGCATTACTAAGCTACAAATAAACACAGTATGTAGCTACACTTGGTTTTACACTGGCTCACTGAATGTAAACATTGCTTCACAGCTTTCCATGACAATTTTGCTGAGTTCCCAGGTGTTACAAACGTAGACTGCGATAGTCTCTCTCATTAACGTATTTCGTATCTCTGTTTTATCTCTTAGCTACATTAATAATTTGTTGTACCACGCCAGTCTCATCGGAAAATAGATTCATAAATCTTTCAGGTCCGTGGCTCTGTTTTGAGCCAGTAAATTAACATGCGGTAAGTCGCTCCATTTTTTTTCCCCCCCAAGCCTTTTCGGACCCATTTCTTTTTTTAAACTCGTTTTCTTTTGAGCTGCTGCTAATTTAATTGTAGCACAAGCTTTCTTTTGGGTGTTCGACATCTTAACCTTGTAAAATCGCGTTGCCAGCTGACATTACTGACTATATTACAGATGGTGCGAGAATCGATATGGTTCAAATGGCTCTGAGCACTATGGGACTTAACTTCTAAGGTCATCAGACCTCTAGAACTTACAACTACTTAAACCTAACTAACCTAAGGACATCACACACATCCATGCCCGAGGCAGGATTCGAACCTGCGACCGTTGCGGTCGCGCAGTTCCAGACTGTAGCCCCTAGAACCGCTCGGCCACCCTGGCCGGCGAGAGAATCGCTTCAGTATATTAAAGGCTTGAAAAACTAGTGCTGACAATAAATATTGAACAGATGCAGGCCCTTTATCGCCACTAAAAACGCTTGTACCAAGGTATATTTTGATGACTCCCGGCATCTACAAAAATAGTTGAGACCCGAGAAGAATGCCTGCCTGCAACAGCTAAGGCGGGGAGCGCGAAAACAGCCTTTTCCGCTTGCTCCCTTCCACCCCGTGGCTGCAACTGGTTACTAGCCGTCTGAAAAATATTGCCTTGTTGTGTTTTATTGTTCACCATTTTTAATCTGCTTATTTATTTTACTTTTTATGTACGGCAGCAGAGAGTAAAGTAGGATATTCTGGTGAAACGGCCGTGCAAACATCATATCCAAATTGTAAGCAAGAAACGGATGAGGAAAACGTACCATTGGCGTGTTTTAAGTGAATGAAAGGTGAAGTGTATTGTGGCGAAACGCCTTTCAGTAGTTACAGACACAGTACCAGTTCTAATAAACTACTTATACAACAGGTACTGAACCACAGGTACACAAATCGAGAATTAGAACAATATACAAATCGAGAATTAGAACAATATTATTAGGACACAAATGTATCGGAGCACTGAATTGAGCAGACAGTTTAAGTAATTTGGGTAGAGGGACTCTCAACGAGCAAAAGCGGTAGCAATGTTTTCAGTCTTAATCTATACTGGGCCGGGGAGCAATTTTAATTAATATGTAGCTTAGTAATAAGCGTCCGCGAAGAAAGAAGCTAACAATTGCTCTGAATGGCATCATTATGTTTTAAAAGCATGTGTAACGCGAGTCAAAACATTAGTACAATGAGAAGGTTTTACAGAAACCGCTGGCAGTCATAATACTTTCTTCTGCTTCAGTTATTACGTTCCTTCAGCATGTTTCTGGATATTACCTCATGGTCAGGTTAACATGACGATGTACAAAGATAACTTAGAGATCCATAGATTTTACCGAAGAACTTTCTTTTGGACTCAGCACGTACCATGGATTGCCTGGGGAGAAAGTTTAACAAATCTGAGAGAGCGTTTGGTTTGACGGCACGGGCAGTCGTTGACAGGACAAAGTCACTAAACACTCTGTGATCTTACGACGCATTCTCCTTCTTCATCAGTATGATTCGCTATATTTTGTTGTTCACTGTCAGTAATCTCGAGAAATAACGAATAGCACGCTGTTTATTGTATAAAACGCCGTAGGCTAGAAAGACGGTGGCGATCAAAACTACACTTGGTTCGGCTTCGCTTTAGATGAGCCAACTTTGGTGATATGTCAGTCTGTAATGGCTCCTACACACACACACACACACACACACACACACACACACACACACAGCAAGGCACCACTAATGTTTGTACACGAAATAGGCAACGATATTATTTCTAAAGGCAAAGATATAATCACTCTAAAATTGCGAAGAGATCCCTACTTCATAATTTAACAGCATTGAATCAAACGTTAGTGAAGAATTGTGACTTCTTAAAGTCCTGAATTTCATTCAAGATTTCATTTTTCCATTCTGAGGTCACAAATGAATGTACCGATTTTCCAGCTCTGAAGTGTGCGCTGATAGCAGTAACTATTAAACCTGTTTCTAACAAACAGTAAAGGTCGAGTAACTACTAAATATTTCACATGCTTGTGCTTCATCACTGAGAGTTCAATAAACAAAGTATGCACCAACGGGTTGCAATTATAACCTACTATTGTTGGGAGCAAAATAGCAAGAAGGGATGGGGGCAGATACATGTTGCGCTTTTGGTTAATCGGAATAAGAGCGGCGGTACGGACGTGAAGAACTCGTCCAGTGATGAGGTCACTCCGGCAGCTGGCTGTCTATCTGCCCAGTCCGACATCCAACATCGTCCCACGGTCACGCCAAGGTTACAGAGCAGCACGTAATCCGCCGCCACAGGGGAGAAAATACGAAGCACAGAACAAAAGCACTTCCGCGCGTTGCGGCGAAGAGCACACGCTGGAGGCGTCTGTGAAACTGCGCAGCGGATTTTTCTCCTCAAGTGCGCTGATGCAGTTCTGACTACCAATTATAGCAATTTCGTGATTTACTCTCTTTCATCTAAAGATTTCCCTGAAGTCCGTGAGATATAAGCTCTTGCCGCCCCCGGAAATTCCTTAGTAACCGTACCATGCCGTGTCAATGTGCCATAACCTCAATTATACGAGCAATACTCGCATTAACAGGCAACAAACTATTGTCACTGAATGTGAATATCGATGGACTTTGATAGCAACGATGCGTCGTATTTCAAACCATACTCTCTTTACACTTTTCTCATTGTTAACATGAAGTATAATGCTACGACAATATCGGCAAAGTACTACTTTACACTGGAACTGGAAAAACGTACGAAACCTGAAAATTCAGTGCTGATCTACGAGATATGCGTGTTTCAATAGTGAACCGTATTTATATTTATTATCCAATTACGAAAGGTTACGCTGACAAGTTGCCACAATTTGTCTCTATCGTTATTGCACAAAATGCATACCAACCAGACTGACTGCCCGTTCTAGAACTAAAGCTTCATTTCTGTACTCCTGCACACATACCGCGTGGGGCAGGTCAGAAACTGGAACCGCATACGGGAAGTGTATAGGTCAAAACGTCGTTGGGCCAAATCGATCTAGTTCCCTGCGGTCACATTTAATCGATGTAAGCGAACACCAAGATACTGCCTTCGAAACGACCAAGGCTGTTATCTAGTGTTCAGCGTGTGCTTAGTCTCTAATGGCAACGTCCACGATACAGCTACCATATAGTGCATGGCGGAGGGTATCTTGCACCACTGCTAGTCATTCATTAATGAAAACGACAAATTGAAGGGACGAATTCCGGACTGGAAATTGAGGGAAAAAAGTCTTAGGAACATGTGTACGGAAATGGACGCTGTGCGTGCAATGACAACAAATCGTCCTGAAACACAGTACAGAGCTGTGTCCCATCCACATCACAATAGATGTTACCAGTAGGCTCCTTGCAAATGTATGCGTTCACATGTCACATCATGAGTTACCGCAATCTTTCGCACGTTCCGACCTCTCTCCGAATAGCGTCACAGGCTTCGTGAAGACGCTACTAAAGGATCTGCCCATCAGGAACTAGTTCATCATACACAACGCTTTCCAGATGCAACCAAAGATAAAAAGCCCGGGGGGTTTAAGTCCAGCAATTTAGCAGACCATGCTACAGAGCCTCCGCGTCCTATCCAAAATCGGGGAAAGATGTTGTTGAGGTATTGGTGAACTGTAATTCAGAAGTGGAGTCGTGCTCCATCATGCAGAAACCACATAACCTGTCATACTGCCAAAGGCACACTCTCAAGCCGCCCAGACAGAGTATTCCGCAGGAAGTCCAGGTACGTTCCTCCGTCGAGGCGTTGTGGAATAATAACCGGTCCAGGTATGTGGTCGCCAAGAATACCCAACCACACATTGATACTGAACCGATACTGATCAGACGCCTTAACCACTCCTGGAGGATCGTCTGTAACCCACAGGTCATGATTATGCAGATTGATGATGCCAGTTGTAGTTAAGGGTCAGCCGCTGTGGCCGAGCGGTTCTAGGCGCTTCAGCCCGGAACCCGCTGCTACTACGGTCGCAGGTTCGAATCATGCCTCGGGCCTGGATATGTGTGATGTCCTTAGAGCCATTTGAACATTTTGTAGTTAAGGTTGCTTGGTGAATAAGGGCGACTGATGACAGAAACCACATAACAGTGATGGTCTGGTGCAAAAACCATCGTCAAAATCCTCCCCGTAGAGATAAGTCCACTACTGATAATCCTTGCATTCGTTGCAGGTGATTGGGATAGTAGCGGATGTCTTACAGGATACACATAATAGTACTTTGGCTTACACGATGTTGGCGAAGCACTTGTCTAGAGCTAATACTACGGTTAGTCTCAATATCCTGTAGAAACCGATGTGCCAAATCTGGTGTATGCACAGTCCGCCGCTTCTATGCACGTTCATCTGTCTGAAACGACCCATGATCAAACAAATGCCCAAAATAGGCTTGAAATGTTGTGTGATATGGTTGGTGTCTGTGAGGGTACTTGTTTGGTATAGCCGTGCTGCCTCTCGACCGTTGCCACCTGCTTGGCCTTACACAAGCACTATCTCAGGCTTGTTTCGACATGAATACCGGACCATTCTGCTGCTTACAGCGCGCTGCGCCAAACACACTGCCTGTAACCCACAAGGAACGCACGGCACGTGGCCAAAGGAACTTTTATTCGTCAGTATGATCTACCGTGGCAACCATGCCTATCCTGGATGTTCATAGGACCTTTTTTCCTCATTTCCAGTCAGGAATCCGTCCCTTCAGATTGTCAATTTTATTAATGTTCACTCTGTATACGAGGGCGCTCAATAAGTAATGCAACACATTTTTTTTTTCCGAAAGCAGGTTGGTTTCCAAATTTAATTATGAATAGGACGATGTTAAAAAAGTAAAATCACTTTACTAACCCTTTTATTTTGGATTCCAAATCACAACATTATTCCTAATTCTTTTGGCTACAAAACCCTTTTTTCAATATAATCTCCTTTCAATTCGACGACCTTACGACACCTTACTAGGAAGGCCTGTATGCCTGCATGCTACCCTACCACTCTACTGGTCGACGTTGGACCTAATGTCTCTCTGCATCAATTTCCTCCACATCATCTATGTACTGCTTCCCGCGGAGTGCATACTCCATTGGGCCAAACAGGTGGAAGTTCAAAGGTGGATGAGGAAGAACACTCCAAAGATGTTTTGTGAACACCTCTCGGGTGCGCAGACTTGTCTGAGACCTTGCATTATCATGGGGAAGGAGAAGTTTGTTTGCTTTTTTTATGGTGACGACACGCTGAAGTCATTTCTTCAGTTCACTGAGGGCAGCAAAACACACTTCAGACTTGATCGTTGCACGATGAGGGAGAGCATCAAACGGAATAACCCCTTCAAAGTCCCACAAAACCTTCGCCATGACTTTACCGGCTGAGGGTTCGGTCTTGAACTTTTTTTGCAGGGCAGGTAGTGTGGCGTCACTCCACGGATTACCGTTTTGTTTCCAATTTGAAATGATGAACCCATGTTTCATCGCCGGTGACGATGTTCGACAAAAAATGGTCCCGATCAGCCTCGCAACGCGCAAGCGATTCCGCACAGATGGTCTTTCGTTGCTCTTTATGGTCTTCTATTCGGTGGCGAGAAACCCAATGGGCCCACACCTTTGAGTAGCCCAACTGGTGGACGAGTTGATCAGCGCTACCAACAGAGACATCCAGTTGTGCAGAGAGGTGTCTGATTGTGACCTATCGTTCACTTCGAATGAGGGTGACCGCACGTTCCAACATTGCAGGAGTCATAGCTGTGTGCGGCCAGCCGGTACGCGAGGAATCGGAAAGTTTTGCGCCTCCCCCAACGACTCACCGTGCTTTTATTCACTACCAGTCTCTGCACAAATTCTGCAAGCGCCTATGAATATCAGCTATGATATGGCTTTCCGCTAAAAGAAACCCAATGACAGCTCTCTGCTTGGGACCCACCTTCATTACAGACGACATTTTTAAGTCTACGTATATCGCCGTCACCAATCGGAACATCATGAAACTATAGTAGCTAAAGCGGGAATATTCCACGATGTCCCATAAAAAATTCTGTGTTTTCAATCGAAATTCAAATGGTTCAAATGGCTCTGAGGTCATCAGTCCCCTAGACCGAAAACTACTTAAACCTAACTCACCTAAGGACATCACACACATCCATGCCCGATGCAGGATTCGAACCTGCGACCGTAGCTGCAGCGCGGTTCTGGACTGACGCACCTAGAACGGCTCGGCCACAACGGCCGGCTCAATCGAAATTGGCCAAGAAAAAAACGTCTTGCATTACTTACGGAATGCTCCTCTTACTTTCCTGCGAGCGTTAATGTCTCTTATCTTGTCTTCGCAGTTCTGTGAAATTGTGCGTTGGCGACAGTAGAATTGTTCTGCAGTCTGTCGCTTATCTCGGTTCTTTAAACTTCCTCAATGGTGCGCACGAAAAGGATGTCATCTTCCCTCTAGGGATTCCCATTTAGCATCACACAGCATTTCTGTAATACACACGTGTTAATCGAACCTACAGGTAAGAAATCTAGCACCACATCTCTAAATTGCTTCGACATCTTCCTTTAATTCTGGTGGGGAGCCCAAACACTCGAACATCGCTCAATAATGAAACGCATCAGTGTTCTGTATGTGCTACACTTTCCCAAAAATTCTCCCAATAAACCGAGGTCGACCATTCGCCCTTTTACTACCGCGCCTAACAGTTCGTACCTTTTCATATCGCTTTGCAATTTTACAAACAGACAATTAAGCGATGTGGCTACGCCAAACGGTATACCGCAAATACTGTATTCAAGCATTACCGGATTGCTTTTCCTACTCCTCTGCACTAGCTTACATTTTTGCACATTTAGAACAAGTTTCTATCCACCGCACCAAATAGAAATTATGTCCAAGTCATCGCGCATCATCTTACAGCCAATCAACGGTGTTACTTTGCAGTACACTACAGGCCATCAGCAAACAGGTGCTCACCCTATCCGCCAGATCGGTTATGTATAGAGAGAAAGCCGAAGATTCAGGCGCCCATGTAGATGTGGTGTTCCTTGGCTTCTGGAAGGCATTCGATACAGATCCGCCTAATGAATAAAATACGAGCGTAGGAATGTCAGACCAACTACGTGACTGGACTGAAATGTTTCTAGCAAGCAGAACACAGCAAGTCACCCTCAACGGAGAGATGTCTTTAGACGTAAAAATAATTTCAGGCGTACCCTACGGGAGTGTTACAGGGCAATTAATTTTCACACTACGAGGTATGTTCAAAAAATTTCAAAATATTCCTAATTCCGCGCCAATGGTATGTTGGGGCGAAATACGGTTGGCATCCCTGCAGACTCCTCAGTTTAATGTGTAATTGCTGGAAGTTTCATTGTTGTACGTCTGTTATATATTGTTCAGTGGCGTATTAAGTAGAACGTTGTGCCGCACAGTTCGTGAATTTCGAAATGGCAGAGTTAGAGAAGCAAAGAGTCTGCATTGAATTTTGCGTGAAACTCAAGAAAACCTTTACAGAGACACAACAGATGATGTAGGACGCCTGCGGTGACGAGTGCATAAGCCGTACTCGGTATTACTAATGGTTCACACTGTTTAAATATGGCCGGACGTTAAGTTAAAGATGGCCGTCGTTCAGGACGCCCTTCGACATCTACTGATGACGTTCATGTCAGGAATATCAACGAAATTGCGCGTGCCAATCGAAGACTGACTGTCTTAGAGATTGCCGAAGAATGTAACATTTCAGTCGGATCATGTTATGAAATCCTGACACAGCATGTTGAAACGCATCGTGTTTTTGCCAAGATCGTCCCACGGGACGATAACGCACCCGCACATTCATCCCTGTTGGTGCGTGACTACTGCAAAAAATAAATAAATAAACAACAAAAATAAATAAAAAGTTGAAATCACTGTGCTGCCTCATCCTGCGTACTTTCCAGATCTGGCCCCTCATGACTACTCTTTATTGCCGAACTTGAAAACCCCGTTGAAAGGATCAAATGGCTCTGAGCACTATGGGGATTAACATCTGAGGTCATCAGTCCCCTAGAACTTAGAACTACTTAAACCTAACTAACCTAAGGACATCGCACACATCCATGCTCGAGGCAGGATTCGAACCTGCGACCGTAGCGGTCGCGGGGATCCAGACTGAAGCGCATAGAACCGCTCGGCCACACCAGCCGCCCCGTTGAAAGGACGAAGATTTGCAAAGATAGACGAGATAAAAGAAAATTAGCATACGGCGCATCAGCAGACGGCGCTTCGCGCGACCCAGCAAGACGCTTACCAAGGCTGCTTAGGTGGAAACGGCGTTGGGATCGATGTATCAATTGTAGAGGAGAGTATTTCGAATGAGACCATGCACAGCAAGTGAAAGGTAAGCATAGGAAAATTTCGTGGACAAGTAAGTGTAGAAAAATTTTGTGGACAAAGTTCCGGAATTTTTTAACAGACTATATAGGATGCCAGAGTACACACAGAAGTAGCAACGCTATAAAATAGCAAAATTCAAAAAGACCTGCAGAGGATCGACGTTTGGTGCAGGGAGTGACAATTGAAACGAAATTTAATCAAATGTGATGTATTGCGTAAACGTAGATACAACACCCAATAAAATCAATGGAATCAGCTACTTTCACAAAATATCACGGAGTGTGCGTAAGGAACAATTTAAAGAGGAACTACCACACAAAACTAACCGCATGTAAGGAAGATGCCAGATCACGATTCGCCGGAAGAATCCTCAGGAAATGTAGTCCACCAACAAAGGAGAGGGCTTACAGAACCGTCGTTCTACCAATACTTGAATAATGCTCGCCAATCTTGGATCGGTTTGAGGCTAGATTGATAGAGGAAATCGAAAAGATCCAAAGAAGAGCAGTGCATTTTTTTATAGATTCATTTAGTAAGGACGAAAGTGACACGGAGATGCTCAGACGACTCTACATCTACATCCATACTCCGCAAGCCACCTGAAAGGGGAGGGGGGGGGGGCGGAGGGTACTTTGAGTACCTCTTCTCCCTTCTATTCCAGTCTCGAGTTGTTCGTGGAAAGAAAGATTGTCGGTTTGCCTCTGTGTGGGCTCTAATCTCTCTGATTTTATCCTCATGGTCTCTTCGCGAGATATACGTAGGAGGGAGCAATATACTGCTTGACTCCTCGGTGACGGTATGTTCTCGAAACTTCAACAAAAGCCCGTACCGAGCTACTGAGCGTCTCTCCTGCAGTCTTCCGCTGGAGTTTATCTATCATCTCCGTAACGCTTTCGCGATTACTAAATGATCCTGTAACGAAGCGCGCTGCTCTCCGTTGGATCTTCTCTCTCTCTTCTATCAACCCCATCTGGTACGGATCCCACACTGGTGAGCAATATTCAAGCAGTGGGCGAACAAGTGTACTGTAACCTACTTCCTTTGTTTTCGGGTTGCATTTCCTTAGGATTCTTCCAATGAATCTCAGTCTGGCATCTGCTTTACCGACGATCAACATTATATGATCATTCCATTTTAAATCACTCATAATACCTACTCCCAGATAATTTATGGAATTAACTGCTTCCAGTTGCTGACCTGCTATATTGTAGCTAAATGATAAAGGATCTTTCTTTCTATGTATTCGCAGCACATTACACTTGTCTACATTGAGATTCAATTGCCATTCCCTGCACCATGCGTCAATGCGTTGCAGATCCTCCTACATTTCAGTACAATTTTCCATTGTTGCAAACTCTCGATATACTACAGAATCATCCGCAAAAAGCGTCAGTGAACTTCCGATGTTATCCACAAGGTCATTTATGCATATTGTGAACAGCAACGGTTCCACGACACTCCCCTGCGGCACACCTGAAATCACTCTCATTTCGGAAGACTTTTCTCCATTGAGAATGACATGCTGCGTTTTGTTATCTAGGAACTCTTCAATCCAATCACACAATTGGTCTGATAGTCCATATGCTCTTACTCTGTTCATTAAACGATTGTGGGGATCCTGTATCGAACACCTTGCGGAAGTCAAGAAACACGGCATCTACCTTGGAACCCGTGTATATGGCTCTCTGAGTCTCGTGGACGAATAGCGCGAGCTGGGTTTTACACGATCGTCTTTTTAGAAACCCATGCTGATCCCTACAGAGTAAATTTCTAGTCTCCAGAAAAGTCATTATACTCGTACACAATACGTGTTCCAAAATTCTACAATACTCCAGGGGCAGACGCTGCATGAGAGGCGTTCTGCAAGTAATTCTGGGAGCGCACGCTCCTAGAGGAGTCAACCAATATGTTACTCCCTCCTACTTGTATCTCGTGAAAATACCGTGAAGATAGGGTTATAGAGATTCGAGTCCACACGGAGGCTTACCAACAATCGTTGTTCCCGCGGACCATTCGCGACTTGGAACAGGAAAAGTGTACAGTAGTGCATAAAGTGTACTTCACCGTGCACCCTAAGGTGGCTTGTTGCTGTTGTTGTTGATTTGAGGGTGGGGACCAAATAGCGAGTCATCGGTCCAATCGGATTTGGGAAGGATGTGTTGGAAGTCGGCAGCGTCCTTTCAAAGGAACCATCTCGACATTTGCCAGAAGCGAAATAGGGAAATCACGGAAAACCGAAATCACGGTCGAACGCGGGCTTGAACCGTTGTCCTCCCGACTGCGAGTACAGCGTGCTAAGGTGGGCTTGCGCAGTATAGATACAGACATAAACATAGATGTAGATGTAGAAAACAAGAGCCGTCCCAACACACTTCCCTGGGAACTTCTGGCGATATATTTGTCTCCGATGTACAATATCCGTACAGAATAAGGTACTGGGTTGCATGGTTCTATCACTTAAAAAGTCTTCGACCTATTCAATGTATTCTCCATGTCCTACGTTTCGCGGTTTAGCTTTAGGGAAAAAAAATTAAACAGTTGTTTTTGGAAAGAAAATGGGTAATCAGATTTCCCCTGCTTATACTGATCACAGTTTTCAGATGACGAAAGTCACAAGGCACTTGCTATGGAAGTATTCGGTCACTAAGTAAAGTTTGATCACGTCTTTTCGGGTCTGTACCGATTACGTCAATTTCTCATAGAAGTGGAGAGAAATTCTGTCATACGCAAATACATTTCCGCTCTTTTTGTGACGTCTTCAGTGGATTTTGTTTCCTATTCTGTGTGAAATGTTGCTATTATTTATTTCGTGCTGGTACTGCTGTATCTAGCATACATTCTACAGCTTGTCGTGGTTTCTGAAGCTGTCGTCTGGCTCGCTGTTGCTTCAGACGTATTAAAACGATTATTTCCTTCGCTATCGTCCTTTGTAACGCATACACGCGCATTTTATTTATTTCATCACGAAACACAAGATTTCTGTCGCCAGCTACAGCGTAATTGTTACGTCAAATGACGGCTGAATTCTTGTATTTTGTCATAAAATAAACAATGTGAGTGTGTAACGGTTAAAAATAGCAATAGCAAAGGAAGTATTTAATACACCAGACAAACTCATTCAAGCAATCGTCGTTTGGCTAGTGCCCCCGTCGGTCAGACCGTTCGCCGGGTGCCACTTCGGCGACCTGCAGTCGATGAGCATGATAGGATGATGATAAAGACACCACAACACCCAGTCCCTGGGCGGAGAAAAGTCCCCGACACAGCCGGGAATAGAATCCGGAACCAGAGGATTGACAGTCCGTCACGCTGACCATTCTTCTTCTTCTTCTTCTTGTTTTTTGTTGGTCTCATTTTGTTCTATACTGTTCGTTTAATTTGCGACGACACCCGTTCAGGTTCTTCGTTGATCCGTACACTGTTTTTTTTTATTTTTTTATTGCAGAGGGTAGCTAACCACCCTCTGACCGAACACGCTGAGCTACCGTGCCGGCAAAACTCTATCCACTGCACCAACTGCACAGCACAATTCGTCGTTTACTACACAGGCATTTTACTGCCAAAATACCAAGAGCGTATGATCCACGAAGAGTTAGGCAATGCATTACTTCGTCCAATATACATACTGCAAAATGACAGTGACCGGGAAAAATGATAAATGAAAGTCCACACGGACGTTTACGGCAGTGGTTCTCTCTGTTCAACATTCGATAAGTGGGCAAGAGAGAGGAAACGATATTGACACACGAAATGTACATTCTCCGATATACCTTAAGGCCGTTTGCGTAGTACTGACATATATTTAGAAACCAACAATGTATCCCGTTATACCTATTCAAAGAGCACAGCCTTGAAAGCGATACTAGGTCGCCAACCTACATACATGTCTGCATACCTTACACTTTCACCGCTGGTCTAGTGTTTCACAGGAGACAGAAGAGCTCTCGCCTCAGTGGCGGTGAGAGAAGAGGGGGGTGGATGGGGGCAGGGAGGGAGGGGGGATGGAGAGGGGGAGAGAGAGAGAGAGAGAGAGAGAGAGAGAGAGAGAGAGAGAGAGCGCGCGCGAGAGAGAGAAGAAACAGCACTGATGAGGAAGGTGGGAGAGAAATAGAGCTTAACGCTAAAAGCCGAAATGATATTATCAAAAGAATTAATTACACCAGTGGCACCAAGTAGTAGTAGTAGTAGTAGTAATTGTGGCGAGATCAGTGAACAGCACAAGAAGAAAAAGGGGTATGGCACGGAGTTAATTTACGGGCCTGGCATTCGGGAGGAGCTGGTTTCAAATCGTGAACCAGCCATGTTTTCCATGGTTTCACTGAGCTTCAGACGAATGAAGAACACAAGCGGGAAAAGAAGGCAAATCCACTTTTTTTATCAAAGTAATTTTACGCTCCATTCGAGTACCTTACATTCTGTATACTACAGGGCACAAATAAGTTAAGGAAGAAAGAGTTTGGTCGCAGAAATATTAATTGTTTTAATATATTTTATGCAGTGCAAATCAGAAGCTGGTCCAGCGCCTATTGACGGAAAAATGAGGCACGTGTATGAATGAGGAGGTGGGGGAGATTAATGTTTAACGTCCCGTCAAAATCGAGGTCATTATAGACGAAGTACAAGCACGGACTGTGTCAAGGATTGGGAAGGAAATTGGTCGTGCCCTTTCAAAGGAATCATTCCGGCATTTGCCTGTAGCGATTTAGGGAAGCCACGGTAAGCCTAAATCTGGATGGCTGAACGCGGATTTGAACCGTCGTCCTCCTGAATGTGAGTCCAGTGTGCTAACACTGCGCCACTAACACTGCGCCAGTACTGCAACATATTTCTTTTCTCGGCCAACTTCGGTTGAAAAATGAGGAACTCGTAGCAGTACATCGTGGAATACTCCCGCTTCAGCCTGCACAGTTTCATGAGTTCCGAAAGGTGGCGTCGCCATAGATAGCCTTCAAAATGGGGCCTGTAACGGAGGTGTGTACCAAGGAAAGGGCTGTCATTGGGTTTCTTCTGGCGGAAAACTAAGAGCATTGTAGATATTCACAGGCGCTTACAGAATGTCTTGGGAATCCTGGCAGTGAACAAAAGCACGATGAGTCGTTGCGCGAGGCGTAGTCATCGTCGCAACCTGTCCAATCTCCCATGTGCCGCCCGGCCCCACATAGCTATGACTCCTACAATGTTGGAAACTGACAAAAGATTTCAGTGCATTCGTCGTCACGAAATGCCAAAGAACTTCTCCTTCTATATGACAACGCAAGGCCTAACTGAAGTCTATGTACAAGAGAGGAGCTCACGAAAGTGCAGTGGACTGCTGTTCCTCATCCACCCTACAGAGACGATCTCGCACTTTTCAACTTCCATCTGTTTAGTTCAATGCATAATGGACACCGAAGGGAGCAGTATATGGATGATGGCGAGGTTACTGATGCACCAAGACGTTGGCTCCGACGTCGATCAGTAGAAAAAAATGGTTCTGAGCGCTATGGGACTTAACATCTGAGGTCATCAGTCCCCTAGAACTTAGAACTACTTAAACCTAACTAACCTATGGACTTCACACACATCCATGCCCGAGGCAGGATTCGAACCTGCGACCGTAACGATCGCGCGGTTCCAGACTGAAGCGCCTAGAACCGCTCGGCCACACCGGCCGGCGTCGACCAGTAGAGCGGTACCATTAGGGCATTCAGGCCCTCCCAGTGATGTGGAATAAGGTCGTCGCATTGAACACAGATTATGTTGAGAAGTAAGATTTTTTTAGCCGAAAGGGTGAAGAACAATATGTTGTATTGGAATCCTGACTAAAACCAACCTGCTTTCAGAAAAAAAAACTGTGTCGCATTACTTACTGAACGTCCCTCGTACTACAGTAGTGTGCATCCGGGTAATTATTATCGCTGGGTAAGCGCCACAATGGACCACCGTTTCTGTTTCTGACGCTTCCTAAATAAATTTATGTGCTAGGAAAGCTATCGGTGTCACTTTTCCTGTCTGCTTATGCAATCCATAATGAACACTACAGTGGCCAAGTATCTTTACTATACCTAAAGAAACACGAAAAGGAACGCTAAATCTTCTACGCGTATCTCAACGCACACGCTACAAGCAGACACAGAAGCGTGGCTGCAGCGTCACATGGTACACAGACGTAAAGAATTACTGGGAACTAATGCATCATCAGAAATACGTTACAAGCACTTTTAAGTGCAGCAGAGAAATTGTAATAAATTCAAAATGAAACTTGTAACTCAATCTGGCTGAAAAGGACAATAAACAAGCCTCAAAATAGACGCCTCCATCCTCCATCAGACGGCTGGATGAAAAGTGCTAAAAAAGAAGTACACTACCTCTTGCCACTGTGCATCGCCTCATCACCCCACTACAACAGCGGATTTTTTTTTTTTTTTAATTTTGAATAGGCCAAATTACACTTAATCAAACCGGCAGTTATTTTGATGCAATAATTTGTAGAAGTTTATTTTATTTTATGAAGTTCTATTTGATACCAATTTCGGCATTACATTGATGCCATCTTCAGGCCCCACTCGTCACAGCCGTAAAATCGCTATACACGAAAGGAGCCGTATAACTGGATCCGTGAATCAATCGTCCTGCAACAGCTCTTGGTGGCCAGGCGACACAGACTATGACGAGTGGGGCCTGAAGATGGCATCGATGTAATGCCGAAACTGGTAGCACACAGAAGTTCATAAAATAAAATAAACTTCTACAAATCATACGGCTGTTGATAAATTATTGCATCAAGAAGTTCATGCCAGCCGTTGTCCCACGATCCATAATGGATAAACGAAGATTAAGGCAGTTCTTTTATTCCCCATTTCAATTCTAACTTTAAACCGTATGTTCAATGTCAATGCGTTTGCTATTGTTTTATCAGCACTGTATTTGTTAGCGCAGTGTTATTACTAGTGTGTCTTGGTAGACTTTCCTTTTATTTCTTTTTTTCTGGAGATGCTGCAGTGCAACAGTTTATTTCCGACCGACGTAAGTGTTGACACGCCTTCATCTATAAATGGTACTATACAGCAAATCCGCGGAAGCTTAAAAGTCACAACAAGAGACTCATGGCATAGTTACGTAAGTAAGGTAGACCCTGCAGCTACTAACTGACGCGTTCTGACAACATCCAGGCACTAGAAAATGTCAAAAATAATTAAATATTTTTAACACGTTTGATCCTCCACAGCCCAACACTACCATTTCTCACTATGACATGACTGCTGTATTATTGCTTTAAAATATTTTTAAAACCACAGAATGAACAAATTGTAATTTTATACGTATTGTTTGGTATCACAATCTTCTTTTTAACCATGAGCAGGTTCAAAAAAAGTTCAAATGTGAATGAATTCCTAAGGGACCAAAGCGCTAAGGTTATCTGTCCCTAGACTTACACTCTACTTAAACTACCTTATGCTAAAAAGAACACACACACCGATGCCCGAGGGAGGACTCGAACCTCCGGAGGAAGAAGCCGCGCAGTCCGTGACATGACGCCCCAAACCGCGCGGCATGAGTAGGTTCGTTCACACTAATTTCCATTGTCTTATATATATATATATATATATATATATATATATATATATATATATATAGTGCTCGTACAACAACAGTTGTACAGTTACTTCCATAAATATGCGCTAGTAAATATAAAGGAGGGCTTCAGGAACAAAATATTGGTGTATGAATCATCGTGCTTCATTTTAAAAAAATTGCTTTCCTGTCAAATTTGTTTATAATGAATCTATCCCCTTTTCCTCTTATCTTCCTCTGTCCATGAGAGGATTTCTTTGAAACGAATAGGGTTGATTTTTTTCGCAATCCTGTCCAATTGCAGCTTGTGCTCCTTCGCTAATGATATTGTTTCAACATGAGGTTGAACTCAGACTTTTCTTTAGAGATGACACGAATGGGAAAGAAAAACGACGATGAACTTTTAATGTGCACCATTTCAGCCTTCATCAGATGCTACGTATTTTGGAAACCCCCGGTAAGACTAAATGTTGCCGGCCAGACGGGGAAGATTTTAATACCGAATGTGATGTCGCCCAGCTCGGTTATGAAGCAAAAAACACTATCTACGTTTCGAGCCGATTGCCATCAATAAGGCTAAGAAATGCAACACAATTATAATCGATGTTTCTTGCATTTTCACCGAATCTAACACTCTTTGTCACGTTCCAGTAAGTATGACTCTAGATAAAACGCTTCTCTTACAACGTAAGTGTAGGGCAATAACTTGTGAAACTGAATGGTGATGTACACCCAAAATGTACCAAGTACACGATTAACGGTAAATGGTCCGGTTCATCACTCTCATTAAGTGTTATCAATATGCAGTCTGCTACATCTCTTTAAATTAGTGTTAAATTACCCATGTTCATCTCTGATTGCCGAGCAGTGGATCAGGCTCGAATACGTATTGCACAAAAATAAAAAACGTTTCAGTTTTCGGCGATCGCAGTCAGTAACCTGTTCTAACTTATTGCCATCCCATACCGGACTTTAACCTGACTTTCTTCCCTTTTACACAGTTTCAGGGGCAAGGCCTCAGATAAGAAGAGTGGGGGCGAAATAGTGCCGTTAACAGTTGGTAGACCATCCGTTTGAGTTGCGAATAGCACACTCATGAACATTCCAGACGTTCTTTCATAGGCTCTATGGTAACAGATTATGGCAAAGACCGTCATCTTTTCGCGTGGATCTTCATTCGTACTTCAGCGAAACTCTTAAATTTTTTTTGAGTATTTGCATAAACTCGAACACGCAGCATTTGGTACACGCTATAACACCGCGAGAACACGAACATTTTACCCTACTTCAATATCGGTACACTCAAGACTTCGCAATCACGAGATCGCTACTCACTGACAAAGCTTTCTTCTCACGACGCTTCCACGCCGTATCTGTAAGATAACCAGCGCTATTAAAATTCATTCATTTCATTTTTTAAAAATGGCTCTGAGCACTATGGGACTCAACTGCTGTGGTCATAAGTCCCCTAGAACTTAGAACTACTTAAACCTAACTAACCTAAGGACATCACACACATCCATGCCCGAGGCAGGATTCGAACCTGCGACCGTAGCGGTCGTGCGGTTCCAGACTGTAGCGCCTTTAACCGCTCGGCCACTCCGGCCGGCTACTATTAAAACGGTCGTTGGTTTTTCAAAATATAAGTGAAGAAGTCCTCGTTCGGAAGGCTCGTCAAACTGACATCAGTGTGATTTACGATACTCGTTCCCAATTAAAGTGGTTCGCCCTTTAATTTCCTCCGACCTGTGAACCACCTTACCTATCAATATGGAGTGAGGAAGTGCAGTTTGGAAGACCTGGACATTACTTAAATAGTGGCGACATGTAACTAGTAAATACATCACCTCGACGAGTCACATACGAGAAACCTGTAGCACGCAGAAAGCAGCCTTCACTCCACGCCACGCAGTGCGACGTGGTCGAAGTTGTAACTCACCTGAAACAAAAAGATATTCTATTACAGTCTGTCCAAGTACTTGCAGGAATAAAAGCAACAAGGTATCAAGATAAAGATGTAATGCTGCAGTAAAAAATAAATCACACTTCTTGTTGGTGCTTTACATTCTTTTAAAACCACAAAATTTTAACAGAAATAATAATATAATTCGGTGGACTTGGAATCGCAATTTAGTGCATATTGGAAGCTAGTTAGAACTATAGAAATGTATATTTACATATTTATAATGTCTTTGGAATCCATGTACTCTAATTCTGCCTCAGACAATTTAAAAGACGAGTTATGGAAACGGGCAATTCTGCTATTGACAACACTTCTGTAGACACATCGAGCTAGCGAAACCAAACTTTGAGACTAATAAATCACAAAGGAATTAAGGACCTGAAGACGTATTTTAGAAATACAAACTGGAAAGAAGTATGACAACACAGCTGCTGTCAACGGAAAATGTAATGTATTCTATAAAATAGCTAACAATTTCCAAGGAAAGCATTCCGAAACAAATTTAACGAATTTCAGTTCCCGCTTGTTTAGATTCCGAGCCTCAATTTGTAAAACTGGAACTCTTACAGAATCTCTTTCTTGTCTCTCTGTCCGACTGTTAAGAACTTTTTTTTTTTTTTCAGGAACGAGTAGACTATCACGTTCAAACTTATGTCACATAGTCCAAACTTATATCCGTAGTCCTTTTTGGAGTGCAAAGTCGGTGCACTCAATGTCACGTACTTTGAAAGTTGAAAACTCATCATCAAATCCTGTAGGGTTAAAAAAAAAACGGTTCAAATGGGTCTGAGCACTATGCGACTTAACTTCTGAGGTCATCAGTCGCCTAGAACTTACAACTAATTAAACCTAACTAACCTAGGGACATCACACACATCCATGCCCGAGGCAGGATTCGAACCTGCGACCGTAGCGGCAGCTCGGCTCCAGACTGTAGCGCCTAGAACCGCACGGCCACTCCGGCCGGCTGTAGGGTTCATTCCGTTGACATAGGATCATGACATTTGGCAGGTTTCGCAGAATATGTAAAGGAAAAAAAATCTGAAAATTCTTAATTTGTAATTATATAACACGAAAAAATATTTTGTCTTTTTTATCCGTCTGTCTGTTTGTCCGCACATTAAGATCTTTTTCCTCTGGAATAGTTTGCGCATCAACTTCAAATTTATGTCACTTACTAACAACGTCTGTTGTCCCTTGCCGATGTAAAATTTTAAGCTTTTCAATCAAAGCCATCAAATGATACGGCCATGTCACATATATTGACACTCACAAACTCACTCATCAAAACCTATACGGTACTTCCCGCTGATACAGCATCATCAACTTTGGCATGAAGCAAGGTTTCACTGTACAAGTAAAGGAGAGAATCCGAAATTGTTAATAAGTACTTATATCACGCGAAAAAAGTATTACTTTTGTCCTCTGTTATCCGACTTCAAACTTCAAATTAAAACATTCTCGAAGTTCTTGGAATCCCTGGAACTGATATCTCGCCAGTATCAATGTCGATGACAGAAAAAAATCGTCAATGTCCTCAGTTCTACTAATGGATAAACTGTCTATATACTGTACGTAATTAAGTTTGTACGGAACGAGTGTCCTACTCGCGCAAGGCCGTTGTTTTTTTCTTTTGCAAGGATTACTCGACATGCTGATATCAACTGTCATTTTCCGTAGCTGAAGTTCACGATACAGCGGCGTTCGAATACTGATAAATCTATCGTGGGCGGAGGAGTCGCAACAAGCAAGTTATTGCAAGCGATTTATAGTTCGTGTGTGTTGGGGGGGGGGGCGTTTCTTTAAATGGTAATCTTTCTTCTTATCATATTTCTTCAAATGATCGAACGTGTATGTAAGCGTTTTCAATGTCCAAAAAGACGTCGAACCAAGCTGCTCAAGAGGCCGCGCGTTGTTAAGGTGAGTCAGTGGGATATTTTCGTGAATAGCCGCTATTTTCTCCTCCTGACACTGGGGCAACTTCGTCGGCAGTCCGGCTGTCGATGGATAAGACGTGTTGCGTATTAATAGCGCGGAGGCCGGTATATGCTGCCGGCGACTAGCAGCGTAGCGTAGTATTCCGGAGGGTGACGTAAGCACCGGCCGCGGCTCGGCCAGATAGCGAAACTGGCCGCAATGACACGTTCGCCGCACGGCCAACTCCTACGAGATGCGTCCACACTACTATGCTCTTCGTCCTAAGTTTAACACAGAAGTTACCGATGTGCCACGTATTCCTCAGCGTTTGCACGTTTACAAGGTACGTTTCAGCTGTGGCCTCACGGCTCGCGCATAGCCTCACGTCCATTTCACACGATCGATTTTAAAGTCTCGATTGTATACTTGTAACAATCTAGTCCACTGCAGCGTGCCCCTGGCGTATTATTCCTCTACTGCGTCTTGTCTTTCAGCAATGGCCATTTCTGTTTAACGTCAGTGATAAACTTGCCTGCTTTGTGAAACTGTTTGCTGTGTGATTTTCCACCCTGAAGCCAGCCGCGGTGGCCGAGCGGTTCTAGGCTCTTCAGTCCGGAACCGCGTGACTGCTACGGTCGCAGGTTCGAATCCTGCCTCGGGCATGGATGTGTGTGACGTCCTTAGGTTAGTTAGATTTAAGTGGTTGTAAGTTCTAGGGGACTGATGACCTCAAATGTTAAGTCCCATAGTGCTCAGAGCCATTTGAACCATTTGCCACCCTGAACCGTGAAAGTGAGATTACGAGGAACCATCCTTCTTATACGAAGTCGAAATACAGTAATAGAATGAAGGAGCTATTAATGACAAAGTTCACTGACGACTAAACATAAATCCTTAGTTAATATTCTTGACAAACGTAGTATGGCAAATTTTCCATGATGCAGAGTACCGAAAGATGTGTCGTTCACATGTCACTATAAACATCTTCATTTATTTGCTCGAGGAAACACACAGGCTGATCCCGCAATGATGTTACAAGCTTTCAGGGATGATGGAGAAGGGTAAATATATCAATTTGAGATAAGGGACTCTGTACCGGAAGGGAATGAGTCGAAAGTTCGAAGCAAAACCCGTTCTGGTACCTCTGACAATGGAATACATGTACTGATACTGTTGTTGCTGTGATTGTAGGATAGGCAACTTTCAGAAATGGCATATGAATGACAATAAGACAAAAATGACAAGTAAACATGACCTCCAAAGTGCTCAGTTGAGAGCTACGAGCACTTGTTCATCTTCGATGGTGTGGAACACATCTCTTCTACTGAACAAGTGCCCATACATCTTAATCTGTGCATTTTAGAGCAGGTATTTACAGGACATTTTGTTCTTGTTTTGGTCCATACTACAACCTCTGAAAAGTTCCCTACCGTACAGTCTTAGCAACAAGACTACCGCTACTCCACTGCCAGAGGTGTCAGAATGAATATCGGCCGCGAGAGGTAGCCGCGAGGGCTAAGGCGCCTTGCCACGGTTCACGCGGCTACCTCGTCGAAGGTTCGAGTCCTCCCTCGGGCATGGGTGCGTGTGTTGTCCTTAGCGTAAGTTAGTTTAAGTCAGATTAAGTAGTGTGTAAGCCTAGGGACCGATGACCTCAACAGTTTGGTCCCAAAGGAACTTTCCAATGTCCAATGATTTTCGCTTATAACTTTCTACCCGGTCGTTTCCGGGCCACGATCCCTGACCTCAAATTGATACATTTACCCTTCTCCATCATCCCTGAAAGCTTCTAATGGCATAGCGGAATCACCCTGTATGCACACAAACACAATCATCATTTTCAAGGCAGCGCCTATTTATTTCATATTTTCCATTTTTTAAAGTGCGAACTAACAACACTATTCCTCTCGTTCAGTATATCTTACTTTTTCACCGGTGAAACAATTTTCATTAAATCGTTTTTCATCTATTTACAACCGTATTTATGCACAGTATAAGCTTTTTCTATGTCCAGTGTTGTAAAACTTGCTTTCAAATATTTGGTCTCCCTTTTGGAAGAACACCAGTAGGAATAATATAAAGTCCTCATGCAATCTTTGCAACGTTTCACGAAAACAAAGCACCCAACAAGATACAGCATAACAAGACACAAAAGCACAAAACCCATTAATATAATTTGAATAAGGCGGCGAGAATGGGTTAGCTTCCGATGTTAGCAGACGACGCAGCCGCCCGCTGTTTCTCCACATGCGCAGTCTTCAGTATACTCATATTTTAGAACTCTACACTCGGCACATTTAACTTGTCAGAGACATCACGGACTCATTCGCTGCATGGTTGGCGGCCAATTTATAGGCAGTAACTTGACGAGCACCCACCACGACTAGTCTGATTTGGTTCGTGTGGAATGAGCTTTATTAGCGCAACTAACATGCAGCAAACTGCCCTCCCCATCCGTCGTTGGCATTAGCGCCAGGCGATGATTAGTCAGGAGTGGACCGTTTACCCCTGTTTTCCCTTTTTCACAGGCACTGTTTTTTCCGATTTTAGTGTTAATGCTTTTCCTTGTTTGCTGCCTTTATATTTATTTACTGTACAACGTTTTAACTTTCTAACTGCATTACCGCCGCACTGTCGATGACATATACTGCACGGTATTTGAGCCAGTCTAGATTAGTCACATCTTTTCCAGTTTTGTTTGGCCGCGGTGGTCTAGCGGTTCTGGCGCTGCAGTCCGGAACCGCGGGACTGCTACGGTCGCAGGTTCGAATCCTGCCTCGGGCATGGGTGTGTGTGCTGTCCTTAGGTTAGTTAGGTTTAAGTAGTTCTAAGTTCTAGGGGACTTATGACCTAAGATGTTGAGTCCCATAGTGCTCAGAGCCTCCAGTGTTGTTTGTAAATATTGTAACTTCTTTGACAACGATAGTCAGTTAAAGTCTGATGATGGACTTGTAAGCCGAAAACTCAATCGCGCAGAACATGCACAATGTTGTGCTTTCATTTATTATACTGTGCTAAGAAGAAGCGACGGATGACTCAGTTGACACGACAAAGCACAATCTCTTGTCGCTTTTCAACCGTCTTCCCCGTCTACGTTTCACTGCAGAATACGAAACAAGTTCACACATTCTCAGGCTAGAAAAACAACGTAAAAGACTGAGGCTAACGAATTTCGCTGAGCATGCGTTTTTTTACACTATGGCTAAACTTACTATGATGAAGTATAGCTAACCGTGCTTGAGCGCGTTGATATACCGTGATCAGGACAGCAAAGTAATTGTCACGTACGCAGGAGAGTGTGTGGTGTAGTTGGTTCGCCGTGACCTGACCATAGTAAGTGCAAGCGGGTAATAATCAGTAAACTGAAGAGCGAACACGTGACTCGCACACTCCCTCTACCAAGTTGCATCTCAAAGAGCACCTACCGGCTACACCAACAGATTACACCAATATTTCGCAGCTCGCTTTTAAAATCAGTGGCGACGCCGTGCGTAGGTGGATCCGAGGAGTGTTTCCTATCCATTAAATGCATTAACATTATCCGGAATACAGAAATTAGTATCTGATCCAAACAACGCAAGAAACGCACTCTAACAGAATCTAAGTAAACCACTATAAATGTTGTACTTTACCGCCAAATGGGAAACTCATTCCAAGTCATCCTGTACAATTGTTGCGTACTTTCGAGAAAGCCAGCCCCCCCTCCCCCAGAAGCACGCAACAAATGCCTTGCAGGATGACTAACCGTCCCGAGGTGCAGTGCACAGACCCTATTTCAGTGTGTCTTTTATGCGTTCCTTATATTAGTTGCTAAATTCTGTATTCCTTATAGGGTTAACACATTTACTGCAAAATAATCTATCCCCGGGCGGCCCAGTGCACTGCGTTTCCTTAATGCACGCGGCCAGATGATTGTTACAAGGGTGGATCAAAAAGTAATGTCTCCTCTGTCACAAAACAATTAAAAATTTAAAAAAAGTTACTTCGGAACATATAACACCGGAATTAGTACGGGTCATAGCCTGAACAGACACCTACATAACACTATCGTCCACCATAATCACCGTGCATTTGTAATTTGTATTCACTTGCGCCATCGTCGAATCCTGACAATCGAACCATTTGGAAAAATTCTGGGTTTGCTTCTCGATCCATGATTTTAATGCTATTTTAACTTCATCCATGAAGAATGTGCATAGAGACGCTGTAATGAACCTCAGCAATGTGGGGCGGTGGATGCAGAAGTTGGCAACGGAGAAACAGATTGTAGGTAAACTGCGCAGCTGCCAGGCGACAATATGTCATATTTATACGTCAATCAAAGATACGCTGATGAAGTGATTCGGGGAGACAGACGCGTAAGAGTTCACAATTAACAGCGAAACCTGGGTTTGTACAATCATTAATCAAGAAGCAAAACCCTAATTTTTTCCAAACTTGATCTGATAGCTGCGTCACCAGTGGCGCAAGTGTGTACGATGTTGAACGGCAGTGTTGCGTAGAGGGCAGCTCAGACTATGATCTGTACTAATTCTGCTGTTATACGTTTATTATTCCATTTTTAATAACACAGGATACATTACTTTCTGACCCACCCTCGTACAACTTTGTGAAACCCTTACGTGCGCTCCTGGTGAGGTAGCTGTGGAAGGTGAGTGAGGACTCGCCTGCTCGCTCTTCAGTCCGCAAAGAGAGAATACCTGCCCAGTGGCTGTCGGCAGTCTGAACCGGCAACATGAATGAGCCTGAGTAGTCCAGTGCGACAGGACCCGGTACAAACAGGTTCGCCCCTACCAACGGCAGCTTGCCAGAATGAATCAAAGATAATCTTTCCCTGATCTTATCGCGTCGGCAGTGAGTTCACGCCAGTGCTCCGTTAGTCGTCACAGGGTAAAGAATTTACATTATGGGACATAACGGTTGACGCGGAAGCTTTAATTACATACGTTTTTTCGATGTTCTGTTGTTGTTGTGGCTATCAGGCGGAGGACTGATTTGAAGAAGCTCTCCATACCAGTCTATCGCGTGCAAAACGCGTTCAGATACGCGTAACTACTGCGTAGCTATTGCAACTACATTCATTTCAACCTGCTTGCTGTAGTCAAGCCCTGGTCCCCAATAAATTTTATTCCCCATACTTCCCTCCACTACCAAACTGGCTATTCCTCCATGCCTTTGGATACGTCTTAAAAACGATTCCTTCTTTTAGTAAAGTTGTGTCATTTATCCCCAGCCCCATGCGATTCAGTACCTTTTCATTAATTATCCTGTTTACCCGCCTAACTCCTGTATTCTCCTGTAGCATCACATTTCAAAAGCTTCTGTTCTCTTATTCGTCGTCCACTTCGCACTTCTGTACAACGCTACGCTCCAGAAAAATGACTCGACAGAAGACTGCCTAAAATTTAAATTTATATCCGACATTAATCAGTATTTCTGTCCGTGGCTCGTGGTCTTGCGGTAGCGTTCTCTCTTCCGCGCACGGGGTCCCGGGTTCGATTCCCAGCGGGATCGGGGATTTTCTCTGCCTCGAGATGACTGGGTGTTGTGTGTCTTTCATCATTTCATCCTCATTCACTCGCAAGTCGCCGTAGTGGCGTTAAAGAACTTGTGGAGCGGCGGCCGAACCGCCCCGCGAAGGTCTCCCGACCACCAATGCCATACGCTCATTATTATTATTATTATCAGTATTTCTCATTTTTAGAAACTCTATTCATTCCTCTACTAGCCTGCATTTTAAATCTCTGGTTTTCTGTCATCCTGCTGCCCGAATAAAAAAAAGTCACTTATTACTTTTTAGTTTTTCCTAATTTGGTGCACCTAACTGTGGTGCACCGACGCAACTTTGGTATGTATGGGCCACCTCAGCAGCCGCCTGCTTCATCTACATGCTGACGGCGGGTGGAATTTTCAGTCCGCAGCTCGTGGTCGTGCGGTAGCGTTCTCGCTTCCCGCGCCCGGGTTCGATTCCCGGCGGGGTCAGGGATTTTCTCTGCCTCGTGATGACTGGGTGTTGTGTGATGTACTTAGGTTAGTTAGGTTTAAGTAGTTCTAAGTTCTAGGGGACTGATGACCTCAGAAGTTAAGTCCCATAGTGCTCAGAGCCATTTGAACCATTTGAACCCCTGCATCTACCAGCAGGGCAATGCAGCGTGTCACAGAGCTCGCAGTGTACATGCGTGTTTTGAAGAGCAGCGTACACCTGTGGCAACCAAATTCCCCGTATCTGAACCGCAGCGAAAATCTGTGGGACCACCCCTATGAGTCTGTTCGTGTCATTAATCCTCGACAGAGAAACCTAGTGAAGATGGTCACGGCAATAGAGTCGGGACGGCTCGACGTCCCTTTCGTTATCATCCAGGACGTCACTGACTCTCTTCCTGCATGTCCATATTACAAAAAAATGGTATTCTCAAGCTTTTGACAGGCGGTCCCATTAATGTGACTGATCTGTGTATTTCACGTACATTTCACCACCCTTGTTTTACTTCTGTTGATATACATCTCAAACTCTTTTCAAGTTTTGGATGCATCGTTCAAGAAATGGTACCTTCACTTGTATCTCAGCAAACAGTTATGGCTGACGTCCGACGCACAGCACAAGTCTTAATGCAGTACACAAAATACCTTGGGATAACATTAGATAGAACTCTAACTTGCAATCAGCACTTTGAAACGTAGCTGCTAAAGCGAAACGGATCCATAGCTCATGTTTTAAGAGCCACAGCCTTAGCTTTATGATACTCCATTGCTGAATAGTACTGCTCGTTCTGGATCAATAGTGCTCACATTAAGAAAATAGACGTGTAACTCAATCAGGCAACGCGGACTATTAGGGGCTGTATTCAGAGTACAAACTCACTGTGACTTGAAGATCAAAAGCTCTCCTGGAGGTCTGGAACAACTTTCAGAAGATTCCTCAGCTACGCATTCAAGAGATATTGCAGAAGCAGAGCATAAACGTTTGAAATAAAGACAACCGTCATATTGCACATCAAACAACCTTGTTGGGCCCTCTTTGTCAACCATTCATGGAAGATCCAGTACGAGGTATCGTCAACAGTCAACAAATGTCTAGTTGAGAACACTTCAACGCAGATGTTTTGGGATTCGATCTCCCCCAGACATCAATGGAGGATCACGAATCTGACAAGGTAAATGTGGTAGCCTAATGCACAAGTGGGGATGGGCTAGTCCTGCAACTTGTGACTGATGCCTCCTTACAGTGAATCTACCCTATCGTTGTTGACAGTCCTGTTCTAGCGTGCAAAGGAACGACAACGAATATTCAGCACGCATCGGATGAAGACATAAAATCGATCAAGGAAGTAGAGCTTGTGAGTCAGCACATTTGTCCACAAAAGTAATATAATTTTCACCACACGATAAATAAATAACTAAATGAATAAACCTATTTTCAACGCACTACTGAATCCGTTCCGGTTGATCCTCTGTGCCTCACCGTGGAGTTTTTATTTAAACATAACGACAGAGTCTGGAATGAGAGCTCCACTTAGAAGTGTTTCTCCCGCAATAGCCGATTCCGATCGTCTTGCTTTTCAATTTTATTTTTTAATTACATTTCTGGGATGTTTTCGCGAAAAGGGAAACAATAAGAAGCGTTATATCACTGTACTCATCTTTCCACGGCTTTTGAATGCCGTTAACAAAACCACATCATAAAAAAAGAATTACAAAAATAAATAATTTCTTACTTCAATATCTCGGTTGTTCCTTTTAGTCAATATTGTTCTCTAAACCCATGGTTGTGTAGAATGCTACCACGACTGTTCCCTCGTTTTTGGTTGATGGTGCAGCTATTGCCTGCTTTGTAATTTGAGTGTTTGCATCTCTGCCAAGAACATTATCCGCGACTTATTCACTGAAACACAATCATATTGCAGTTCTGGCTTTTCCACAGATAGCGCGGAAATAGGGACACATCGTTTCCAGAAAGTAACATACGAAACGTTATCGCTATTACCAGACATTAGGTCTTTGTTGAGAACCTGTGATTTAACTTAAATTCAAGACACAGACCACCAAGCACAATCGATACAGCCAAGCCTTGCCATAAGTGTACTGGCGTCGTTCGGCATATCGTATCCCCCGTCTAAGTCTACTAAATATACAGCTACATCCGCAAGGGACCTTATCGTGTGCATCCAGTCGCAAATCGTGGACGGGAATAACGACTGTAGGTAAACACCTCCGTGTGAGCTCGAATCTTTCTAATTTTACCTTCACGGCCTTTCCGCGAGATATACGCAGAAGGAAGCAATATATTGCTCGACTCTTCTAGGAACGTGCGCCCTCGGGATTTTGACAGTAAACCACACCGTAACGCAGAACGCCCCTCCTACGGCGTCTGCCACTGGAATTGGATCAGCATCTCCGTGATGCTTTCATCCTTACTAAGTGAGCCTGCAACAAAATGCACTGCTCTTCTTTGGATCTTTTCGATTTCCCCTATCAATCCTGCCTCATACCGATCCAAGACTGATGAGCAATATTCGTGTATTGATCGAAAGAAGGTTCTGTAAGCCATCTCCTTTGTTACTGGACTACAATTCCTGAGGAGTCTTCTGGCGAATCTTCATCTGGTGTCCGCCTTACATGTGTAGCTTTATGTCGTAGTTCCACTTTAAATCGCTCCGGACGCATACTACTAGATATTCCAGTGATTGTTGTGCCTTTTTGTAATCACACAATAGCTAGAATTTCCAGTTAAGCTACTGGCCATTAAAATTGCAACACCAAGAAAAATGCAGATGCATTGAGCAAATGTATTATACTAGAACTGACATGTGATTACATTTTCACGCAATTTGGGTGCATAGATCCTGAGAAACCAGTACCCAGAACAACCACCTCTGGCCGTAATAACGGCCTTGATATGCCTGGCCATTGAGTCAAACAGAGCTTGGATGGTGTGTACAGGTACAGCTGCCCATGCAGCTTCAACACGATACCACAGTTCATCAAGAGTAGTGACTGGCGTATTGTGACGAGCCAGTTCACGGCCACCATTGACCAGACGTTTTCAATTGGTGAGAGATCTGGAGAATGTGCTGGCCAGGGCAGCAATCGAACGTTTTCTGTATCCAAAAAGGCCCGTACAGGACCTGCAACATGCGGCAGTGCATTATCCTGCTGAAACGTAGGGTTTCGCAGGGATCGAATGAAGGGTAGAGCCACGGATCGTAACACATCTGAAATGTAACGTCCACTGTTCAAAGTGCCGACAATGCGAACAAGAAGT
The DNA here is from genome assembly GCF_023864275.1 of Schistocerca cancellata. Lineage (NCBI taxonomy): Eukaryota > Metazoa > Arthropoda > Insecta > Orthoptera > Acrididae > Schistocerca > Schistocerca cancellata. The sequence goes on along the minus strand of NC_064632.1, from coordinate 401,222,006 downwards.
GACCGAGACGTGTAACCAATGGCACCCCATACCATCACGCCGGGTGATACGCCAGTATGGCGATGACGAATACACGCTTCCAATGTGCGTTCACCGCGATGTCGCCAAACACGGATGCGACCATCATGATGCTGTAAACAGAAACTGGATTCATCCTTTTGCCATTGGTGCACCCAGGTTCGTCGTTGAGCACACCATCGCAGGCGCTCTTGTCTGTGATGCACTGTCAAGGGTAACCGCAGCCATGGTTTCCGAGCTGATAGTCCATGCTGCTGCAAACGTCGTCGAACTGTTCGTGCAGATGGTTGTTGTCTTGCTAACGTCCCCATCTGTTGACTCAGGGATCGAGACGTGGCTGCACAATCCGTTACAGCCATGCGGATAAGATGCCTGTCATCTCGACTGCTAGTGATACGATGCCGTTGAGATCCAGCACGGCGTTCCGTATTACCCTCATGAACCCACCGATTCCATATTCTGCTAACAGTCATTGGATCTCGACCAAAGCGAGCAGCAATGTCGCGAAACGATAAACGACAATCGCTATAGGCTACAATCCGACCTTTACCAAAGTCGGAAACGTGATGGTACGCATTTCTCCTCCTTACACGAGGCATCACAACAACGTTTCACCGGGCAACGCCGGTCAACTGCTGTTTGTGTATGAGAAATCGTTTGAAAGCTTTCCTTATGTCAGCACGTTGTGGGTGTCGCCACCGGCGCCAATCTTGTGTGAATGCTCTGAAAAGCTAATCATTTGCATGTCACAGCATCGTCTTCCTGTCGGTTTAATTTCGCGTCTGTAGCACGTCATCTTCGTGGTGTAGTAATTTTAATGGCTAGTAGTGTATTTATGGGCAATAAGTTAAATCTGTTTTCTTGTGGGCCAACTGCCAATCCCTGCATCAAGCAGCAACTCCCAGGTGATCTTCCTTTCGCTACAATTTTCAAAGGGTTACCATTTCTCCATGCACAGCAGCATTATTCGCTAACAGCCTCATCGAAAATTGGAAATTTGTGGTAAGTTCCTGTGGGACCAAACCGCTAAGGTCATCGGTCCCTAGGCTTACACACTACTTAAACTAACTTACACTAACACACAAACACAAACGCCCATGCCCCGGGGAGGACTCGAACCTCCGACGGGGGAAGCCGCGCGAACCGTGGCAAGGCGCCTACACCGCACGGCTACCCCGCGCGGCCAGCCTCATCGAGCTTCTGGTGTTATCCACTAGCTTTTTTAAATGCACAGTGAACAGCAATGGTCAAAAAACACTCCCTTGTGGAACGTCCAAAAAAAGTTTCACTCTGAAGATTTCTGTCCGCTAAGAATGACATGTTGTGTTCTGTTTGCTGGTCTGTTATACCGAACGCCTGCATTTTGGTCATTAGGCGACAGTGCCGAACTGTATCGAACGCATTCCGGAAATTAAGGAACACAGCACTGACCTGGACGAGAACAGAAAGTGGTTTACAATTCTACCATACACAGACGTCAGTGATATAAAACTATCGTGGTGTGCGTCTGTTCGACGACTAGTCCTGAAAGCGGGAATGATATGCACATATCTCCAGTCACTGGGAACGCTGCATCCCGCCAGCAGTCTACGGCTCCCACACACGAGAAGGCCGAGTACCAGCTCTGCGACTCGGCGTGGTGCATTGTGGGCCTGCCGAAAACCCGACCGGACCGGTTGAGCCACGCCAGTCCATCTCTCTCAGCTTCCCCAGACACTGCCAGTTTCCCTCAGGGCAGGCCCATTTGACTTGCTAGATTGTTTGTGCGGGGCGGGCTTCATACCTTATCTGATGGCGGTAACGAGCGTGAGATTCCATTCACACGCTCCCGCTTAACTTGGCAGTACGAGTAGGCTTTACACAGTCGTAAGAGCCTTATCACTTTCATGCGCACTTACGCTACTAGTTTCAGGCATGTCGCACACGAAAACAAAAGAGAACAGTTGGAAACGGATCACAACCAGTCACCTCTATATAGCCCTATAAATTCCGCGGCCCCTGCAGTTTCTTGAGGCAGTTGCTGTTTTACCTTCGAAAAATCTTCCGCAGGCGGAGACGAAAAGTCACACAGTTTACATCGACCAGGCCTAAGTGGCCTTAAGTTTTCACTGCAGTAACTGTAAGTAGCAGTCAAACGAAAATGAGACAGATGGGAAAAGTAAACAAATTATTATTATTATTTCAAAAAGGCGTAAAGGTTAATATATTTATCACACTGTGAAACAACACGGACAATGACTTCAATGAAAATTGTTTGCGGTTAACAAGGCAGATAGGAAAAAGTAACAAATTGTTTATTATTTAAAAAATAATCGACATAAAGATTAATACATTTATCCCATTGTGGGGCAAGACGGTCAATGCCTTCAATAAAAATGTTTACGGCTAAACAGCCATGATTATACCCAGGCGTGCAAATAGACGGCCACAACTATCTACACTCCTGGAAATTGAAATAAGAACACCGTGAATTCATTGTCCCAGGAAGGGGAAACTTTATTGACACATTCCTGGGGTCAGATACATCACATGATCACACTGACAGAACCACAGGCACATAGACACAGGCAACAGAGCATGCACAATGTCGGCACTAGTACAGTGTATATCCACCTTTCGCAGCAATGCAGGCTGCTATTCGCCCATGGAGACGATCGTAGAGATGCTGGATGTAGTCCTGTGGAACGGCTTGCCATGCCATTTCCACCTGGCGCCTCAGTTGGACCAGCGTTCGTGCTGGACGTGCAGACCGCGTGAGACGACGCTTCATCCAGTCCCAAACATGCTCAATGGGGGACAGATCCGGAGATCTTGCTGGCCAGGGTAGTTGACTTACACCTTTTAGAGCACGTTGGGTGGCACGGGATACATGCGGACGTGCATTGTCCTGTTGGAACAGCAAGTTCCCTTGCCGGTCTAGGAATGGTAGAACGATGGGTTCGATGACGGTTTGGATGTACCGTGCACTATTCAGTGTCCCCTCGACGATCACCAGTGGTGTACGGCCAGTGTAGGAGATCGCTCCCCACACCATGATGCCGGGTGTTGGCCCTGTGTGCCTCGGTCGTATGCAGTCCTGATTGTAGCGCTCACCTGCACGGCGCCAAACACGCATACGACCATCATTGGCACCAAGGCAGAAGCGACTCTCATCGCTGAAGACGACACGTCTCCATTCGTCCCTCCATTCACGCCTGTCGCGACACCACTGGAGGCGGGCTGCACGATGTTGGGGCGTGAGCGGAAGACGGCCTAACGGTGTGCGGGACCGTAGCCCAGCTTCATGGAGACGGTTGCGAATGGTCCTCGCCGATACCCCAGGAGCAACAGTGTCCCTAATTTGCTGGGAAGTGGCGGTGCGGTCCCCTACGGCACTGCGTAGGATCCTACGGTCTTGGCGTGCATCCGTGCGTCGCTGCGCTCCTGTCCCAGGTCGACGGGCACGTGCACCTTCCGCCGACCACTGGCGACAACATCGATGTACTGTGGAGACTTGACGCCCCACGTGTTGAGCAATTCGGCGGTACGTCCACCCGACCTCCCGCATGCCCACTATACGCCCTCGCTCAAAGTCCGTCAACTGCACATACGGTTCACGTCCACGCTGTCGCGGCATGCTACCAGTGTTAAAGACTGCGATGGAGCTCCGTATGCCACGGCAAACTGGCTGACACTGACGGCGGCGGTGCACAAATGCTGCGCAGCTAGCGCCATTCGACGGCCAACACCGCGGTTCCTGGTGTGTCCGCTGTGCCGTGCGTGTGATCATTGCTTGTACAGCCCTCTCGCAGTGACCGGAGCAAGTATGGTGGGTCTGACACACCTGTGTCAATGTGTTCTTTTTTCCATTTCCAGGAGTGTATTTTCATGGCTCAAAAAATATGGAAATCGTAAAAGGGTGAGATCGGCACTGTATGGAGAGGAGGATATACACTGAGCCGCCAAAGACGCTGGAATAGGCATGTGTATTCACGTACAGAGATATGTAAACAGGCAGAATACGGCGCTGTCGTCGGCGACACCTGTATAAGGCAACAATTGTCTGGCGCAGCTGCTACAATGGCAGAGAATCAAGATTCGAGTGATTTTGAACGTGGTGTTACAGTCGGCGCACGAGCGGTGGGACGCAGCATCTCCGAGGTAGCGACGAAGTGGGGATTTTCCCGTACGACCATTTCACGAGTGTACCGTGAATATCAGGAATCTGGTAAAACAACAAATCTCCGACATCGCTGCGGCCGGAAAAAGATCCTGCACGAGCGGGACCACGACGACTGAAGAGAACTGTTCAACGTGATAGAAGTGCAACCCTTGCACAAATTACTGCACATTTCAATCCTGTGCCATCAACAAGTGTCAGCGTGCGAACCATTCAACGAAATATCATCGAATGGGCATTCTGAGCCGCAGGCCCACTCGTTTAACCTTGATGACTGCACTAAACAAAAGTTTAGTCCTCGCCTGGCCAGCCACTGTGACCGAGCGGTTCTAGGCGCTTCAGTCCGGAACCACGCGGCTCCTACGGTAGCAGGTTTGAATCCTGTCTCGGGCATGGATCTGTGTGATGTCCTTAGGTTAGTTAGGTTTAAGTAGTTTTAAGTCTAGGGGACTGATGGCCTCAGATGTTAAGTCCCATAGTGCTTAGGGCCATTTGAAGCGTTTTTCTCGCCTGGGCCCGTCAACACCGACATTGGACTGCTGATGACTGGAAACATGTTGCCTGGTCGGAGGAGTCTCGTTTCAAATTGTATCGAGCGGATGGACGTGTACGGGTATGGACACAACCTCATGAATCCATGAACATGCATGCCAGCGGGGACTGTTCAAACTGGTGTAGGTAGGTGTACAAGTTTCTTTGGCTTTCCCAGCGAGACTTCTGCAGCGTACTTGAATCCTGTAAAAGTATTGCTGGGAAGCCCTTACATATTCTCCATACAGTCCCGGTCTTTCCCCGTGCGATTTCTCTATTTTTTGTGGTCTGAAGGAAGACATTCGTGGCCGTCGTTTTGCTTCGGACGAAGAAGTGTTTGTCTGCGTTCAGCCATGGTTTCGCAGACAACCGCAAACGTTTTTTCATGAAGCCACTGAACGACTTAATTCGCAGTGGGATAGTATATTAACAGTTACGGATATTACTTTTGAAGTGATAAACAGTTTACTTACATTTTTTCCCACCTGTCTCGTTTTCATTACACTGCCCCTTATACACGATCCTGCCGCGTTAACGTGACCACTACCTATGTTCGACGTCAAAATTCGACTCTCAAACGGTAGGTGGAAGCACTGGCAGAGTAGGGTATATAAAGCGTGTCCGGGGGGCGCTGCAGTCTTTGTGGTAACGCCGAAATAGAGCGATTTATGCGACGCCCAAAAGGGCATGATCTTCGGCTTTCGAGCCAAGGGTGAAAGGATTTCCTAAAAAGTCTGGTTGTTCGCGTACCACTGTGATTAAAATATACCGTGCATGGTAAAATGGTGCTGTCCAAAACCGGCGCCGAAACATCGAATTAAGGAGCTATCAACAGCGTCTCTTCAACGACCGTTCAGCGAACGATGCTGCATATGGGTCTCCGCAGCAGGTGCCTGGTTTATGCACCCACGCTGACTCCAGTTCATCGGCAACGAAGGCTGGAATTTGCACGCTAGTGACTGGACGTCCACCGAATGGCGACAGGTGGCCTTTTCAAATGAATGACGTTTTATGCTCCATCGAACAGACGGCCGTAAAACGCCTGAAAGCGAACATCCTGCAACAATCGTAGGAGGGGTTCAGGCCGGAGGAGCGAGCACTATGGCCTGTGGAGTGTTTTAGTGGCATTCCCTGGGTGATCTCGTCATTCTGGAAGGCACAATGGACCACGACAAGTTTGGGAATCATGTCGGCGTCTACATGCGGTTTGTTTTCCCTCGGCATGATGGCACCTATGAACAGGACAACGCAACGTGCCACTCAGGTAGCAGTCTACGTGCGTGGTTCAAAGAGCACCAGGGTGAATTTAATGTACTTCCATTGGCCACCAAACTACTCGGATTTGAACCGAATCGAGAACCTGTGGGACCACCTAAATCGAGCTGTACGAACCTGAAATCTTCAAGCGAGAAGCACATTACGGCTGGCTACGGCTCTCGGGCCGGCATGGAATCGCATCGGTACTTCCAGAACCTCATTGACTTTCTTCCTGTACGTCTCGCAGCGGTCCGCACTGTAAAAGGTAGTTATTCAGACTTTTGACACATAGTAAAATTAATGTGGCTACAAAAAGTGCCTGTTACTCAAAAGTGGTTATGTGAATTACAGGAGGAAAAATAAACTAGCTGGGCCTCGTTCACAAAATCATCCCAGCCGCTCTCAAAAGTGATTTACAGAAAACCAGGATGGCTAAACAGTAATTTCGCTATCGCTCTCCCCAAATTCGAGTCTAGAATCTGTATCACCTCCGCCAATTTCGTTGGCAATCCATAAGATTTTCTAAATTACACCGCTTGAGAGGCCTTACACGTTTACGAAAAATATCGTTACTTTTAGAATTGTCTGAGAGAGTTGTTAACAGACACAGAGGAAGACCTAAGGTCACCTACCCTCCAACAGCACCGTGCCTGGTCATATGTTTTCTGTTTGCATTTCTCCTCATCCTTCCGCACCCAACAAAATACGCGACTGTACTGCTGAGAGATGACAACACGCCCGGCAGGAACGCTGGCCCCATTATAAACGCCCGAGAGCACTGTTAACGGCGCAGAAAATTCCGTCTTGGAGAGCACTTCACAACAGACGAAAGTAAATTTCACCACATTGTGCGAACATATTACAGCATGTTCGTTAATTGGTCAGCAACCACTTGCCACTCTTGCAGCCAACAGGAACAGATCGGCACAGCTTTTCTCCCTGAACCAACCAGAATAGTGACATGAGCGGGTTCGAACCGAGGATAGATGGGTATCGATTAACTTCTGGTCGATTTTTCTTTCGTTATTTGATTGTGTGCGGGGGGAACGGTGGCGCGGGGAGGTGGTGGTGGGAGGGGGGTTGTCACGGGGAAAATGTTCCGTAAAGGTTTTATATTGTGTGTATAATCTGTTGGAAGCCGCTAATAGTTCTCACTCTCAGATACTAGATGACTGTAATCTGGGTAGTTTGGGCGCCGTTAGTTCAACTGGCTCAATACATACGCTGTTTCTAACTTCAGTACTTGTTGTGGTACATCCCTAACGTTTAGGTTATATCTCTTACTGAGTACATCAAAAACATTTTATATTCGATCAATGATTATATGAGGCACTGCGCACCATAAAGGTCCAAAGCACAGACACAAAGTTCTGAGGAAAACAAATTTAACCAACTCTAAGCGCACTATATTTCCTATAAAAATTATGAACCCATTTTACTTTATGAAAATTAATATTTAGGTTTGTTATTATTGATAATATTAGTTCACGCAATTTTCGCATCTAGGCTAGTGGCGACAGTGTTTTTCTGACTGTTGTGTGGTTTGTAATTAATGAGACACTAGAATCAGAACATAAAGGGCAGATACAACCTACCACACACACACACACACACACACACACACACACACACACACACACACACTGTTACGACCTATCCCAAAACTTCATGGTTCTCGTTATCATTATTTTCATTAAGCACCTTATCTGGCTCGAGGTCAGAAAACCTGCGTATTACTCGCACAAACTTGACACTCGACGCAGTGGCTGATGGGAGCGACTGTAAATGGGAAATGCCTTCACGGTCGCTCCCATCAGCCATCGCGCCGAGGGTTAACTTTGTTTGCGCGAGTAATACACTTCCGGCATGAAATATACTGGTTTTGTTAAGTCATGAAATCTAGTAGCTTTGTTAAGTCTATGTGGTTCTTCACAAGTTTGATCTAGTAGTTTAGTTAAGTCTTTGTGTTTCAAGATTGACATTTGCCTTCCGCCTGCGTATTTTCACACTAGATTCTGCAAGGCATCTACAAAATGTCGGAAGATAAATTGTGGTCTCCTTCGATGTGGCTTGAAGAAAATGGTGGTCTCACACAACCCCACTGAAGAATATGTCACTTTATGCAACAGTTCATTCCTGGCAACTTGTTGAAAACTTCATCAACGTAATACTTCTGAAATGTAAATTGTTGCCATATGCACCCATTTTTGGTTTGGTAGTGAAGTCGATAACGTTTTTAATGGTCCTGAAATAATCAGCATCCGTTTTACAGACTGGAATACCGAAACCATGGCAAGTGAGGTTAGGTTTTTGTACGGGGATCTCTTCAAGAGGTTCCAGCTTTCAAGAAGAAATGGGCGTCAGTGTAGCCAGTGACCGTTGTACAACAATGAAAATTTGTGCTTTGGGCCCCTATGGAAGCTAATATCACAGAAGTCTGTCAGACAGCTTTTCGCAAATGATCAAATATACAGTGTAGGGGTACTGCGTAGATAAATTTGGTTCACCATAAGATCAACAGATGTCAGGAGCATGCAACCATGCTACAATCTCAAAAGCGACGACGGCGTGCTATAGGCGCCTCATATGTAATACTGAAAATCAAACTTCTATTGTCCCTGGAAGTGTTACATTGGCAACCGGCAACGGTGACGTGGTGATTTTAGCCGTTTAGTAACATAGATCCCCCCGCCGTTAAGTCGCAACAGCTTGTAGCTAAATCAATTGGCTCCAACGCTACAGCCTGAACTGCCAACATTTGCTCATTTGCCACGCTAATGCCCGTATTTGACTACAGGATTTTTGTCAAATACCTGTTGAAAAGACGCTTTAGAAAAACTTTGACGGTGTGCTAGGTACTTTCGCCGTGTCTTTTATATAAGTTAGAGCATTGTCCTAGCTTTTATAACAAATTTGTCAACAAACTTTGGCACACTAATGCGGGCCTAACAATGTCACGGCTGATGTTTGCCGCTAGGACTGCGCAACTAGTGCTACGCCCATCGCCACTCTGCAAACGACTTAGCGTGGAGTGGTAATAACATTATAGCCAACAAGACCTCCCGCCGTTAATCCAAATTGTATTCGATTACTAAATGCTATATGTGGGTCTATTTGCCAACGAGATGCGGCCCAAGGAATGGGAAGCAAGCCAGCTTCGTCCCACTGTCGGTGCGTGGCAGACGCCTCGGAATGCGCAGTAAATGTCACGGATTCGTGGCTGATGATGGCATCACTTGATGGCAGTGAGATCACCAGAAAATTACCTCGGAAACTGCGTCAGCCGCCCAAGGGGTTAATCAGCTGATGCGCTCATGTCCTGGATGACATAAACTTGACAGGAAGTCCCCTAACGTCAATGTCACTGGCTCTGTAAACACGAACACAGACACAGGAGAATCTCACGAACGCAACGTCTTCATTCGTTATTTTCTCCTATTATTATGATTATTATTACTCGTATTAACGTTTTGTAAGTGGCGACTTACATAGATTTGTAAATAGTTTTTCTTGACAAAAACACAAAACCAATAACATAACTACTATATTACTGGAACAAATTTACCGTAGGGAATGTCAAATGGTCTTTACCTATACCTGTGCAACCACTGCTCTGTCTTCAGACCTGATCCCCGTCTCATCACAGAGCAAAACTGGTGTGATGAATGGCAGCTAGCCCTACATGTGGATAAATGCACGTTAATGTGGATGAGTAGAAAGATCAAACCTGTAATTTTCGGATACAGTATTAGTAGTGTCACGCTTGACACAGTCAAGTCGTTTAAGTATCTCGGCGGCGTAACGTTGCAAAGCGATATGCTGAAAGAACCACAGGTTGTAAAGAGTTTCAGAGGGAGTATTTGGCAAAGGTTGACTAGAGCAGGGAAAGGAATACAGTAAAAGACGAATGGGTAGCTTTCAGAGATGAAATAGCAAAGGCAGCAGAGGATCAAATAGGAAAAAAGACAAGGCCAAGTAGAAATCTCTGGATAACATACGAGGTACTGAATTCAATTGACGAAAGGAGAAAATTGAAAAATGCTGCAAATGAAGCTGGGGAAAGAAAATACAAACGTTTAATAAATGAGATTGACAGGAAGTGCAAAATTGCTAAGCAGGAATGACTAGAGGAAAAATGAAAGGATTTAGAAGCATATTTCTCAAGGGCAAAGATAGATATCACCTACAGGAAAATTAAAGCGGCCTTTGAGGAAAAGAGAAGTAGGTGTATGAATATCAAGAGCTCAGATGGTAAACCACTCCTAAGCAAAGAAGGAGAAGCTGAAAGATGGAAGGAGTATACGGAATGTCTATACATGGGAGATGAAAGCTATATTATAGAAAGGGAAATGGAAGGAGATGAAGATGAAATGGGAGATATGATACGGTGAGAAGAATCTGAAACATCTAAGCCGAAACAAAGCCCCAGGCGCAGACGAAATTCCGCCAGAACTACTGATAGTTCTGGGAGAGCCAGTCATGACAAAACCCTCTCATCTGGCGAGCAAAATATATGACGGACGAAATACCTTCAGACTTCAATTCCAAAGAAAGCAGCTGCTGACAGGTGTGAAAATTACCGAACTATCTGTTTAGTAAGTCATGGTTGCCCGCCCGGTTAGCCGTGCAGTCTAATGCACGGCTTTCCGGATTGGGAAGGAGCGCCTGATCCCCGGCACGAATCTGCCCGGTGAACTTGTGTCGAGGTCCGATGAGCCGGCCAGTCTTTGGATGGATTTTAGGCGGTTTTCCATCTACCTCGGCGAATGCGGGCTGGTTCCCCTTATTCGGCCTCAGCTACACTATGTCGGCGATTGCTGCGCAAACAAGTTCTCCACGTACGCGTACACCACCATTACTCTACCACGTAAAATAGGGGTTACACTCGTCTGGTGTGAGGCGTTCCCGGGGGGGGGGGGGGGGGGGGGGCGGCACCGGGGGCCGAACTGCACAATAACCCTAAAAGAGAGTGGTTCGGTGTGGGGCGGCGGAGGGGTGAAGTGGACTGCGGTAGTCGTCGTGGGGGTTGTGGACCACTGCGGCTGCGGCGGGGACAGGACCCGGTTAACATACAATACAATGCAGGTCATCGTTGCAGAATACTAACACGAATTCTTTACAGAAGAATGGAAAACGTGGTAGAAGCCGACCACGGAGAAGATCAGCTTAGATTCCGGAGAAAAGTATGAACACAAAAGTCATGGAACATGCGAGGCAATACTGCCCCTATGAATTGTCTTAGAAGACATGCAAACCTACGTTTATAGCGTTTGTAGACTCAGAGAAAGCTTTCGACAATGTTGAGCGGCATACTCTCTCTGAAATTCTGAAGGCAGAAGGAGTAAACTTCACGGAGCGAAAGGATAGTTACAACTTGTACAGAAACCAGGCGGCAGTTCTAACAGTCGTGGGGCATGAAAGGGAGGTAATGATGTTATTCAAGCTGTACACTAAGTAGGCAGTAAAGGAAACAAAACAAAAATTTGGAGTAAGAATTAAAGTCCAGGGAGAAGAAATAAAAACCTTGAGGTTTGCCGATGACATACTAATTCTGTCAGAGACAGCAAAGGACTTGGAAGAGCACTTGAAGGAATGGACATTGTCTTTAAAGGCGGATATAAGATGAACATCAACAAAAGCAAAACAAGGATAATGGAATGTAATCGAGTTAAATCAGGTGATGCTAAGGCAATCAGATTAGGAAATGAGGCACCTAAAGTAGAAGATGAGTTTTGCTATTTTGGCAGCACAATAACTACTGGTGATGGTCGAAGTAGAGAAGATATAAAATGTAGACTAGCAATGGCAAGAAAAGTGTTTCTGGAGAAGAGAAATATGTTAACATCGAATGTAGGTTTAAGTGTTACGAAGGCTTTTCTGAAAGTATTTGTCTGGAATGTAACTACGCACGGAAGTGAAACATGGCCGTTAAACAATTTAAATAAAAGGAGAATAGAAGTTTTCGAAATGTGGTGCTAAAGAAGAATGCTGAAGATTAGATGGGGCAATTACGTAACTAATGAGGAGGTATTGAATAGAATTGGGGACACAATAAATGTGTGGCACAACTTGATCAAAAGAAGGGATCAGTTGGTAGTACACATTCTAATACATCAACGTATCACCAGTTTAGTGTTGGATGGAAGTGTGGGGAGGGGGGTAAAAATCGTAGAGGGAGACAAAGAAATGAATACAACAAGCAGACTCAAAAAGATGTAGGTTGCTATATTTATTCGGAGACGAAGAGGATTGCGCGAGGATAGAGTAGCATGGAGACCAGCATCAAACCAGTCTTCGGACCAGTGCTTTTTTTTTCTAAAAAAAATTTTGAGGGTACTCCGACACAGGATATAATTCAGCGAAAATTACTTATAACTGAAGCATGGGATACCACCCGTCTGCTTTTAGCCATGACGTCATCAACATGTCGAAATACAAGAAAATGGTATCGGACTCTTCAGCTGACTTTACAGCTCAAATGAAGCAGGTGATACCGGGAAACACCCATACAAGAGAATGTGGTATCGAACACTTCAGTTTACGTAATTTCAAATGAAGCATGCGATTCCCATCAACCGCTGAATAATAAAATAGTATCGTACACTTCAATTGACCTATAATACACTTCAAATGAAACAGGTGAGTCCAATCAACCCTCCGACATACAAAACAATACAAGGAAATATTACCGAACACATATTTCAACCTATAAAACACCACTAAAAGACAATACAACAAAAACCATCCACACCTATCATGAACAACAATAGAAACTACACTACAAAAATCTTTTGTAAACTTGTTTGGCTCCCGAAATGGCATAGATGATGGGTGGTATCCCGATCTTCAACTGACCCAATTTTTAATACAGCTGAAAATTTATTTGACTATAAAACTACAGTATAACTTATAGTAATAGCATTACAACAGTTTCCAAACTGGCTTTAGTTCATGGCTGCAATAGTCTTCACGCCTTTTTACTTTACTCTTGCTATCAGTAGCAAGATGGAGGACCAACCAACTTCATGAACATCAGATTGCTGACTGTGGAAAGATGAACTGAAGCTCTTGTTGGCGAGACGATCATATTCACTTGGGGAAACCCCACGTTCACATTCACTCGTCGATATAGGAACACATTTCAGTACATTCTGAAGAGGAAGGAGGGATACTGGCATTTTCTTCTTCATCAAATACTCCCGAACTAGCTGCCAGCGATTCAGTTGTCGAGAACGGTTGCTGCAGCTTCGAAATGCTTGAAACAGTCAATGAAATCGCTTTTCCCACCAAAAACTTCACTGGTATCGTTCGTATTGCAATTACCAACACGAAAAAATGAAATAAAAAATTTACGTCCTTGAAATAAATCTTTGGTACTCTTACAGGGCCTCAAAAAGAAAAAAAAAAAGTATGTTCAAATGTGTGTGAAATCTTATGGGACTTAACTGCTAAGGTCATCAGTCCCTAAACTTACACACTACTTAACCTAAATTATCCTAAGGACAAACACACACACCCATGCCCGAAGGAGGACTCGAACCTCCGCCGGGACCAGCCGCACAGTCCATGACTGCAGCGCCTCAGACCGCTCGGCTAATCCCGCGCGGCTCCAAGTTCTCAACATCGTAAAAAAATTACTTTGTCGACGAAAAAGTTTAGGGGTACGCATCCCCCAGCGTTCCCCCAGAAAAACAGTACTGCTTCGGACTGAAGACCGCATCAACACACATTACAGATAGTCTATTCTGTCCCGCGGCTCCATACTGTTTTATCTTTGGCGCGACGCAGGCAGTGTTGAGGTTTTTAACTGTACGGTGCAGGAACTGTACACAGAAGTTGGTGGCGCAGTGCGTTGCGGACGCGGGATCCACGGCGGCTGGCCACGGTGGGAGCTGATGTAATCTGCACGCGGCGCGTCCTTGCCCCCAAAACCGGCCCGCGGCGCACAACCGCCGGACGCCGACGCCGCCTACTGGAACAGGCGGGCCACGTTTCTGGACAATCTGCGCACCGCTGGCTGGAGCTCTTCTTCGCGGGGCACAGGAGGACCGAGCGATATATCGCTGTACAAAACCGGTGCATTACACGGTGGCGCACGAAACACCGCCTCGAATACTAGACTGCTCATTGTCGCCCACCAACTGTCATCTATTGTTTCGAAGCTACTGCGACTACGTTTTGTATTGTGATTTTTTATTAGGAAATACAAATAAAAATGAAGTATTTTAATGATTCTTTGTTCTTTATGTTTTTTGGTGCATAGCTTCCACTCTTCAATTAAGTACCTTGTGCAAAATTGTTAAGGCTTTTCGTGGCCACTTGTTGACAAACTGCCTATTGGCTTCTGTCTCGGGTTCTTCGGCCGACGTTCATCTAATGATTTTTCTGATCCATGGGTAGTCCTCTCAGTCCATTGGTGGCCAACTTCTTCATGGAACAATTCGAAGCACAGGCACTGGACTCGGCGACTTGCAAACCTAAGGTGTGGTACAGGTACGTCGATGATACTTTCGTGGTGTGGATCCATGGTGAAGAACAGCTCGGTGACTTCCTAAGACACTTGAACAGCCTCCATGTCAACATAACATTTACCATGGAAGTAGAAAAGGACAAGAAACTGCCATTTCTAGATGTGCTGGTCACAAGGGAAGGCGAAAACCTGGGACACAGCGTGTATCGAAAACCGACACACACGGACCGATACCTGCACAAACTGTCAAACCACCACCCGAGCCAGAAAAGACACATGATTAGTACGCTCGTAACGAGAGCAGGACGAATATGTGAGCCGCAACACCTCAAACGAGAAATGCAACACCTGGAAACTGTTCTGAGGAGCAATGGGTACTCCACAAATTACATTAGAAGTGTAACAGAGCCCAACACTCGGCGAAGTAAGGAACCAGAAAAAGAAATGTCGGGTACGGCCTTTCTGCCATACATTCCCAGAGTGACGGACAGAATCGGCCGTACATTGCACATACATGGCGTAAAGACGATTTTTAAACCGACAAGGAAGATCAAAGAGTGTCTTAGATCGGCGAAGGAGAAAAGAGACGCACTTGCAATGTCGGGAATATACCGCATACCATGCACATGCGGAAAAGTTTATGTCGGAATGACTGGACGATCAATTAACACCAGGATCAAAGAGCACAAGCGACATTGCAGGTTGGGGCAGGTGGAGAAATCGGCCGTGGCAGAGCACGCACTGAATGGAACCGACCACGTAATAAAATTCGCCGACACGGAAGTTCTAGCTGTAGAGAAGCACTATCACACGCGCTTGTTCAGAGAAGCCGTAGAAATACAAAAACACGCGAACAGTTTCAACAAGAAAGAGGAAAGCCTTAAGGTAAACGGATCCTGGCTTCCCGTACTGCAGCGAACGACCGTCGCAGGTAGCAAGAAGAGAACCGCACCGGAAATGACCGCGGAGAAGCCCTCGGACGTTGGCGCGCCAGGTACATATAGGCTGTGGCCGCGAGCTCGCCTCCAGTTCACCACCGGCAATGGAGTGTGAAGCTTTGACAATGCCAGCCACTAGTGCTGGCGAAACGTCAGAAAAATCATTAGATGAACATCGGCCGAAGAACCGGAGACAGAAGCCAATAGGCAGTTAAGTACCTTGTCATACACGACATTTTTTTGTTTTATTATCAGTCGCAAGAACAAACAACGCAGATGGTCTTCCGACCCTTGAACATGTGAAAAACATGGATATTCCAGATTTAAACCACAAACTTTCAAGGATTGGCCTTGTGATTTGTTAATGGTCATGGCGAATGCAAGACGGATCGGAAATTGAAGTCTTTTAAACTCAAACGGCATATCGGTTGGGAGCATCGGGATCCTCGGAATGAGAATTCCTCACCTTCGAATTTTCCTTTGAGTATCGTCGCGTAAATAATATTGTTCTTCAATTTACTTACTACCAAACGCGTACCGTTGCACAGTTTTGGTTGGTTTATGTTTCGAAGCATGATTACTACGGAGCCAACTCTTAGGCGTAAAATGTGCGGTAGTAAGCCAGGCACATTCAAGGAGTTTAAAAATTCAATTGGATAGTTGGTGGCTTTATCTTCATTTGTTACACAGTCAATAGATTTGAATGAATACATTTTACCAATGATCTCATTTTGAATTATGTAGTTTAGGTCATCTACGTCTTTATTCTAGGCCTCTAAAATTGCTCGCTCACTCAAGCATTCATTACTTTTGTAGTTAGTAATGATGTTTGGGAATACTTTGTTGATAAGTGTGCTGCAATCATATCTAAACGCTGCTCGATTCAAATCATCACGTGATAAATTTCTTCTTGTGCGTCGAAAATTATCTACATGTTGATCTCTGTTGTTCGCTCTCCGATTTCGCATTGCCAACCGAGCCGTTTTACGTGCTGCCTCACTTTGCTGTTGTGATTGACAAGCACTAAGTCGAGCCATACTAACGCGGCGCTCTCCACGGGCAATTTGTTGTTCTTCTTCAGTCCCTTCATTCACGATGTTTTGTATCCTTCTTGCATTCGGCTTTGTCGAGAAATATTCGATCGTCTTGGTCGCGACATTGTTAATGATGATTCAAAGAAAATACAAATTATTTCTTTAAACTTTTAATTAATGATATATACTGATACTTAACCATAGACGTTTAGCTGTCATTTGCGTTTTGTTATTCCATGTCAGATGCGTTTTTGTTATACCACGTTTTATAGTGACGTTTAGCTGACATTTGCGTATTGTTATTCCATCCCAGATGCGTTTTTGTTATACCACGCTTTATAGCGGTCGAACGGGATAAAAAGTATCCTATGTCCGTCTCCTGGTTCTAAGTTACCTCTCCACCAATTTTCAGCCAAATCGGTCCAGCCGTTCTTGAGTTATAAATAGTGTAACTACCAAGACTTTCTTTTATATATATAGATTAACACATGTTTATTTATTTGTTGTTGTATCTGCTCGTGGCGGGCAACAATTTGTGCGTAACTGCCGCGCAGTCTGCACTCGGGGCCGGTTTTTCGTGTTGCCAAATTACGCGAAACTGTTCTAATTCCGCAGCCTCTATACATTCATACTGCACGTGTTAGAGAGAGAGACAATGGACTTATAAATCACTGTATAGAAAAAAGTAGTTTAAGACAATCACGTAAATGGTCGGAATTCTGCCACATTTTTTACTGAGAAACTAACTATAGCTCCAAAACTGACTCGTTCCACATCATAGCGAAAGGTCTTAATCCATGGCACATGCAATGACCAAACTAAACGTAGAAAAGGGAAGATCTCGGTTTAACGTCACGTTGAAATGCGGTAATTAAATATACACACGCATGTCTGAAACGATGGATGCTGCTGATGATATACGAGGTGCGACAATAGTAATGAGGCTGATTTTCGTTGCAAGATGTGTCAACCCTGCAGGCTTTCGTAGGCACAATATCTTTGACCTTGGTCTATAAGCTGCTTCTAGTCCAAGCGGCACATCGATGCAACTGCTCAGTCGTGAGTTGTTCTGTGATAAGTTAACACGTGTTTGTGTCTCTCGTCACGGAAATGAAACCGCAACGGTAAGCCATTTCTTTTTGCGTTGAATTGGGTGAAAACGCGACGACGACTTACGGTAAGCTTCAGAAGGCTTTTGGAGAGGAGGTTCTGTCAAGAGCTCAAGTTTTTCGTTGGCATAAAATGTTTAGTGAAGGCAGAACGAATGTTGAAGACGAAGACCGCAGTGGACGACCATCAACCTCACGGACGGACGTCAACTTGGCCAGGGTGCATGAACTCGTACGATCTGATCGAAGATGATGCGTGAAAATGATTGCAGAAGAACTGAACATCAATCGAAAAACGGTTCGTCTAATAATAACTGAAGATCTTCGCGTGAGAAAGATTTGTGCAAAAATGGTCCTCAAAAATCTCACACCACAACAGCATCAGATCTGTTGACCAAACGGAAATCAATCCAGAATTGTTGAGCCATGTTATCACTGGTGATGAAAGTTGTTTTTTTCGGTACGATCCAGAGACAAAACGCCAATGGTGCTCAAAGGGATCACCCAGACCTAAAAAAGCTCGCATGTCAAAGTCAAAGGTGAAATGCATGCTTGTCAGTGCTTCTTTGATTCCAAGGGCATTGTTCATAAAGAGTGGGTGCCTCCTGGACAAACGGTTAACCAATATTACTACAAAGAAATTGTAGAAAGACTTTGTAAAAGAGTTCTTTGTGTCCGTGCCAACATTGCTGATAATTGGATTCTGCATCACGACAATGTAACATCCCATACTGCTCTGTCAGTACAGCAATTTTTAACCTCAAAACAGATTTCAGTACTACCACAGCCACCTTATTCACCAGATATCGCTCCATGCGACTTTTTTCTATTTCCAAGAGTCAAAACGGCGATCAAGAGACACCATTTTCAAACAACACAAGATGTCCAAAAAGCTGTGACGAGGGTCTTGGAGGATATTACAGAAGATGAGTTCCAGAAATGTTACCATCAATGGCAGAAGCGCTGGAAAAAGTGTGTGCAATCAGAAGGGAACTACTTTGGAGGAGACAACACTAAACTTGACTAAAACGGTAAGCAACACTTTTTTTTCACATCAGTCTCATTACTTTATTGTCGCATTACTTTATTGTACAACATACTTCGAAATTAATTCACTGACAGCGAATTCCTTGAGATCAGATATACTGAGTATATTTACTACCCAATTCTATTCTAGAATTGGGTAGTAACAGTGCCTACATCCTTATATTAACGTTGGTTGGTACCCACACTGGATGCTTATTTTGTTAGGTGTCAGAAACAACAGCAGTGTTTTGGTATGCTCGGCGAATTTTAAAGTGTGAAAAAAAATGCATTTAATTTTGCTTCAAGAATAGAATTATAGTTTGCGTAGGACCTTAAATCAAATCCGGATTTCCCGCTTATCGCGAGCAGTCGCCATAAATACTTCTGCTATCTGTGCACGCTCCCCGGACGTACCAGAACTTCCGTATGTAACATTGCCTACATCCTTATATAAGAGTCCCCGAAATTCGTCATCCATCGCGAGGCAACATTACTTGGATTTAACACGCATGTTTAAAAGAATAGACACTGTTGACGGTACACAGCTGTACACAACACATCTAAATTAATTCGCTTAATTCGGTCCACGG
The DNA here is from genome assembly GCF_023864275.1 of Schistocerca cancellata. NCBI lineage: Eukaryota > Metazoa > Arthropoda > Insecta > Orthoptera > Acrididae > Schistocerca > Schistocerca cancellata. The sequence goes on along the minus strand of NC_064632.1, from coordinate 401,202,874 downwards.
GGCATGTACGGAGAGCCGAAGTGGCTAAAGCTACAGCCTGCAAGTGGGTAATCCCGGTTTGGACTCCCGATCCGGCACAAATTTTCACATGTCACTACTGGGCAGGGTAGTACAGCTGATGTCAAGGAATTCGCAGTCAGTGAAATAATATCGAGGTAATTAAAGCTGGAGCACAAACTCAGACGGGGAAGTACTGCGGTTGCGCCATGAACCATTCCGTCGTTTCCCTTACACAATTTTGGGAAAACTAAATCAGAATGTCCGGACGGGCAACTGACCTCCGATAATGTACATATCAGTTCAATGTCTCAACCACAGCGCCCCATCTTTATCTCTAGACATGCAACTGTCTTCAATTTTTTCTTGAGTTTTATATCTGTCGTAGGTACATTTTAACGTTGGTTGGTACCCACACTGGATGCTTATTTTGTTAGGTGTCAGAAACAACAGCAGTGTTTTGGTATGCTCAGCGAATTTTAAATTGTGAAAAAAAAATGCATTTAATTTTGCTTCAAGAATAGGATTAAGCACACCACGTAATTCGACATACTGAATCTTATTTATTTCAAGTTTCTGCTACCAGTCACTTTTTATTTTATACTTAATCTAACATAATGCAACGCGTTTCGAGCATGTTTTGTTCATCTTCAAGCGTTTGTACATACATACATAAATCGAGAAATGTTACTTAAAAATAAACAGTCTTAAACTAGATTGATCTAGAACACTTTGTTTTTTACTGTAGCTGCCGGTGTGGCATTTGGGGGGAAGGAGGGGGACAGTGTACATCTAGAAATCGAAGTCAGTGATGTCTTCTGCTGGTTTTCTTCATTTTTGTTGACTATACATATCACAGCCTGTATCGGATGCAGATAGATTTGCATCAGTTATGTGTTACGAAAATAGTGCGAAAGGCTTTTATATGACAGCTGATCACTTACAGTTACATCATCTTGCTGCTTCACTTGCATCCCTGGTATAATGGTTCAAATGGCTCTGAGCACTATGGGACTTAACTTCTGAGGTAATCAGTCGCCTAGAACTTAGAACTAATTAAACCTAACTAACCTAAGGACATCACACACATCCACGCCCGAGGCAGGATTCGAACCTGCGACCGTAGCGGTCGCTCGGCTCCAGACTGTAGCGCCCAGAACCGCACGGCCACTCCGGCCGGCCCCTGGTATAATGGCGGAGCTGTTGATTGACATTACACTATTGCATATTATATTTTGTCACTGATTGCCACTGCACAAATTGCTTCGGAGGACTATATGTATGTACAAACGCTTGAAGATGAACAAAACATGTTCGAAACGCGTTGCATTATGTTAGATTAAGCATAAAATAAAAAGTGACTGGTAGCAGAAACTAGAAATAAATAGTTTTCTCACACAGTCACTGTTTACAAACATAGCCATTATGGCTGAAAATAATACTGAAAGTTGCTTTTCGAGAGTCATCAGTGACTGAAAAAAGCATAATTACAAGGTGTATTCGTTAGTTACTGTTTGATCGGTCGTGATGTGGAAACCACAGTGAAAATCCGACGAAACTTTGCGTAGATGAACTGGCAGTGTCTCTGGTATGCCCGTCGACTGCGTGAAGTCACAGCTTCAGTTCTGAGCGCAGGGTGAGCACGTAAAGATAGCTAGAACAACAGAATCTTCTGCCACGAATGAATGCCTTCTTAGAGATTTATCCTGATTCCATGCAACTCACATAACGTAATCGTCATGTATTACCTTCTTCACCACAATTCTCGGCCGCATACTGCAACTGCAATGAAAACGCTCCTGAAGCGTTTTCGATGGGAAGCAACCAAACAGCCCGGACTGGGCTCCGAGCTTCATCTCCGCTCACATGAACACAACATTTTTGACTGCACACCAGCGGACGGAACTGACGGAAAGCACAGGGCTGCTTCCTATGACGAGGTTATTGGAAAGTTGGTACAAAGCTATTACAAATGTGTGACTCGGAGCGGTGACTATTCGTACCAGGAAGGTGTGGCTAACTGATGCAAATAAAACATTTTTTATTTTCACTGTGGTTTCCATTTCGCGACCGATCGGATCTTAATAAATGAATAGCCCTCGTATTTTTCCGTGAAAAACATGTAAATGGTAACGCCCTAAACACCGCAGTACAACAACTTATTAGTAATGCGAAGAATATGGCCACTCTAAACCTGCCAATAGTTATCGTTACTGATTTTCACGTATTATTTGGCTCGAGCCAAACAATTTTTCCAGGTGTTTTCAAAGCAAAATGTGTTTCAATAATTTTGTATTTAGGGCAACGTAGAGTCCAATGGACATTGCCCAGGAATGCCAAATAAAAACACACAAGCGAACAAAGCAATGAAAGAAGGAAAAGAACATTAGTGTTTTCGGGTTCATCAACGACGATATCCTTTACACTTGTAGTTGAAACTTGGAGGAACGAAATCTGCCGTATCCTTTTCGGTGGAACCATCCAGGTTTTAGTCATATGCTATTTAAGCCAACCACGAAGTACCTAAATCTGGCTGTAGCGACGGGGATTTGAACCACAGTCCTTCCGAATGAGAATCTATTGTCTTGCCACCGCGCCGCATCCCTCGCTAGATGGAACAGGAACAGGGTTTAACCAGCGATGAAACATGAGTGTAGCTGTATGACGTCGACCAAGGCGCACTAGTCCCACTGGAAGATCCTCGAAGACTTAAGATAAAAAACACTCGCTAAATTCCATCCATAGTGGGCGGTTCTGCCCACTATGTTCTTCGATTTAAATGGTGCAGGGTGCAGAGATCTTTACCACCACATAGTACGATCACAGAGAGCGAGGTATCGCAGTCGTTAATATGTTGTACTAGCATTCGAAAAGATGGGGTTCAAATTCCTGTCCCACTAGCTAGTTTCGGGTTTTCCGTGGTTTTCCTAAGCAGATTATGGCGAATGTTTGGATCGTTCATTTGAAAAGAACGCGCTCGATAATGCTCTCAAATTCTTAGGCACCCCTCTACTGATCTCGCATATGATGGTGCGCTGAACCTTCGTTTGCAGAATCAGTAACGAATACAATGCGGAAGTTCCACGTCGTTTTGGCGAATAAATCTGCAGAAAAAACGCGTGACGGATGGCGAAACAGTTCATAGCAGTTCCGCCAGAATAAAGCACCTGCTGACACTTCACTGCTTCTTCTGAATTTTTGCAACTATGAATACTAGTCTTAGTCCAGTACTCAGACCATAATGGCTCCCAGAGACATCTCTCCATCCATTAAGCTGCAACGAACCATGGAAGAACTATGTTTTGCAAACAAAAAATCGATGAACACAGAATCGATGAAAGAGGTAAACCACATAATTATAAACAATGTTACAGGAAAGATTCAAATATCGAAGAAAACAAAGCAGTGGCACAAACTGCCTACATTCTAATGCATCGTACCTTGAAGGAAATTAATACCGACGCATTAATAAATAATTCTGAAAAGATACATGCATTTTTATTCAACCTTGACAAACATAACCTGGGAAAACGAAGGCGGGTATTTTGTTCTCGTTCAAGCGTTGCACAACATTAAACGATATTCAAACGAGGACTACTATCCTCTTGCGTCGTCGGTACGTAGCACACGAGTGCATGTTTAAAAGCAAAATGGTAGTTAGAACTACTTTTGCGTCAGGGCTTAATGGGATAACCAAGACGGCTAAATTACTTCGGGCTGTCAGTTACTGGACAAATTTCGATTGATGATCATAGCACGCAGGTTTAACTTTCGACTTGCGTATCCAGGTGGTTAAATGGCCGTCGTCCTTCACTTGATTACAGACTGAGGCAACGATTTATCACCATGGGTCGGTCATTACGTTTGCTCGGCCACGACCTGAAACCGGTACGGATGACCCACATTAGCTATGTTTTCATTTGGCTTTCTATCACCCAGCCACATAAAGACTCTTGACTTTTTACTTTGAGGTTCCAGTTATCTACACAATGCGATAAGAAGTATCTGGACACACCTATGTAATGCGGAATTGAGCACTAAACTTCACGAGAGTAAAATTAAAAAAGGAGGCGGGGAGTACTGTGTTGTCAGGAGAGAAACAGTCAGCAGAATGGGTCGGTCAGGAAACTCAGTGACTTCGAACGTGGATTAATCATTGCGTGTCACGTAACTAACAAATCCCTCAATGACACTCAACCCTTCTAAAATTGCGAAGTCGACTGTTGGTGGCATGATAAGTGGAAATGAGAAGGGGAACCACAGCTAAACTAGACCATGTAGACTTCGTGTACTGACAGACAAGGGCAGTCGAGCATGACGGAGGATAGTTGTAGAAAATCGCGTGAATTCCGTGAAAGGAATCACTCGCGAGTTCCAAACTGCTACCAGTAGTCCAGCTAGCACAATGGCTGTACGTAGAGAATTAAAAATAATGGGGTACAACGGCGAGCAGCTCCTAACGCTCACTTGCAGTCAACCCAAAGAAAAGCTTTAGGTAGGGGCTGGCCATGGTGTGCCAGGCTTCACGCAGGTCACGTGTGTGGGCCAAAGGTTCGCTCTGTCTCGGCTTTGATCGTTCTTACCCGGAAGTATTCGGTACAGCCTGACTTTTCATTCAGTATCGCGGTGTGTCATTTGTCGGCCGAGTCTCAAAATAATAAAAAAAATCCTAAAACTACAATTTAACACTAATGGTGAGAGAATTTTACAATTTGTGAGTCTACTGTTCAGTAGCCACGACGGCACGGTCATTCGCCGCCACGAGGTCTCAGGGTTCGCTCAGATTACTGAAGACCGACAAGTGTTCAAGAGTGCTGCGTTGCCCCGCATCCACAAGTTCATTATCGCTGATACTCCACTTCCTCAAATTAATTTTGTACCTCTTCATTCCTGCTGTCAATCTTGAGGGTCTTCCAATTCCCGCATTGCAGACGGCAGGCCGATGGTAGCTTCTCTTTTGCTATTCATAATACTCCACGGGACGCTTTTCTCAACAGCTCAGTTCGGCAAGCCTCTGCTGAAGTTGGAGCTAGTGCTGTTGTTATGAGGGAGCTTTCTTTGGATTCAGTCGTGACGGATAAGGATGAATACCAAACAACGGATGGCTTGGATCTCTCTCTTGAATTTTGTTATCTGTGCTGCTACATCTACGTCTACATGGTTACTCTGCAATTCACACTTAAGTGCCTGCCAGAGGGTTCATCGAGACGTTTTCATACTACTTCTCTACCATTCCACTCTCGAGTGGGGTGTGGGAAAAAGTAACACCTAATTCTTTCCGTTCGAGCTCTGATTTCTGTTATTGTATTATGACGATCATTTCTCCCTACGTATGTGGGTGTCAACAAAATATTTTCGCATTCGGAAGAGAAAGTTGGTGATTGAAATTTCGTAGATCTCGCCGCAAAGAAAACCGCCTTTGTTTCAGCGACTGCCACCTCAACTCGCGTATCATATCAGTGACACTCTCTCCCCTATAGCGCGATAACACGAAACGAGCTGCCCTTCTTTGCACTTTTTTCGATGTCCTCCATCAGTTCTACCTGGTAAGGATTCCACACTTCACAGCAATAATCCAGCAGAGAACGGACAAGTGTAATGTAGGCTGTCTCTTTAGTGGGTTTATCACATCTTCTAAGTGTTCTGCGAACAAAGCGCAGTCTTTGTTTCGCCTTCCCCACAATATTATCTACGTGGTCTTTCCAATTTAAGTTGTTCGTAATTGTAATTCCTAGGTATTTAGTAGAATTGACAGCCCTTAGATTTGTGCGATTTATTATACCCAAAATTTATCGGATATTTCTTTTAGTACCCATGTGGATGATCTCGCATTTTTCTTTGTTTAGTGCCAATTGCCACTTTTCGCACCACACAGAAATTCTCTCTATATAATTTTGTAATTGGAATTGATCGTCTGATGATTTTACTAGAAGGTAAATCAAAGCAAACAATCTAAGGGGGCTGCTCACATTATCACCTAGATCATTTATGTAAATTAGGAACAGCAGAGGGCCTATGACACTACCTTGCGGAACGCCAGATATCACTCGATGATTTACCGTCTATCACTACGAACTGTGACCTCTCTGAGAGAAAAATCACCTGTCTTCTTACATCTGGAGGTGCTACTCGCGAGAGAGGAAAGGTCTTATTGATTGCAACTGGTCTTACGCAGCCTGTTATTAGCTCAGCCTGTCTCATGAAGAGCCACATCAACGTGGAAAGGCTGTGCAGACTTCGTCCAGAATGGTGCGGCATACTGTACAGCAGAGAAACATAGAGCGAGAGCGTACCTTCTGTCTCGTGCCTATACAGTGTTGTTTAACAACTCTAGGTATTAGGGTTGGGCACAGTATTTAAATTTCGTGCTTTCCAGGTTTCTTCTCGCCTCTCGAACACACTTGAGTTTTGTAGGGATTGGGTTTCGAGTGGTTTTGTGCGCGCTTGCGTGAATGTGTGCGTTTAGGGCGGAATGTACTTGTTAGTTGTGTGTGTGTGTGTGTGGTGTGTGTGTGTGTGTGTGTGTGTGTGTGTGTGTGTGTGTGTGTTGGGGCTTATGGGCGCTCAACGTCGAGGTCATCAGCGCCCTGACACACATTAAAAGTAACCAATCTGCACAGACCTAATGAAACTGAAGCAGGCAGGAAAAGAAGGAAAATGCTACATAAGAAAGTAACACGTAAGGAAAGGGAAAACGTAGCAACAAGAATGCCACAGGAAATTGTCATTGGCTGGCCACTTACATAAAATATGGTCGAGCTTGTCACACAGTGAGCAAATTAAGATCCTCTCCCTAAAATCTTTGTAAAAACATTTGACATGGCACAGAACTTTAAAACTTTAACCACATTCGTCCGAGTGTTGCCTAAAAGAGATGGCAGGTCCTCTGGCAGGTCAGCCGCGGCGCGCTGATCAGAAAATAAAACGCAATCCAATAAAACGTGGCGCACAGTGAGCTGGACGCCGCAAGCACCACACATTGGAGGGTCCTCTCGCTGGAGCAGGAAGCCATGCGTCATAGGGTTGTGGCCTATTCGAAGCCGAGTGAGGAGAACCTCGTTCCGTCTACGGGGCTGGAAAGAAGTACACCACACACGGGTTGTGGGCTTGACTATACGGAGCTTATTGTCAGTCACTTCCAGCCACTCATCCTCCTACCGATGCATGACTCGTGAGCTCAGCAGCGAGGTGAGTGCGTGCAGGGGGATAACACACTGAGATACTTGTGGATCGAGACACGCCTCCTTGGCTGCGAGATCTGCTTTTTCGTTCCCAGCAATGCCGACGTGCCCCGGAACCCAGCAGAAAGCCACAACCTTCCCCAGTCGCTGTAGTCGGAGGAGGGCATCCTGGATGGTCTCGACTGTTTTATCTGCTGGATACAAACGTTGCAATGAGTGAAGAGCACTGAGTGAATCGGAACAGACAAGAAATTTAGGACAGGAAGAATGTCTCATCCGCTCCAGTGCCCGCAAGATCGCAGACAATTCTGCATCAAAGACAGTAAAAGGCTGAGGCAGTCGGACATTGAGGACACGATCCGGAAAAACAACAGAGCAACCAACGGAATCCCCCTGTTTCGACCCATCCGCAAAAACAGCTACATAGTCGAGGTGCTCAGATAAAATGGCAGAAATTGCTGCATTAAAAACGGTGGCAGGGGTGCAATCTCTCTTGTACAGCAATAAATCTAAAATCACCCCGGGCCTCTTCAGTAACCAGGGTGGCAGGCGGTTAAAACCCAGGATTTGGGGTTGTACAGACTCCACACCGAGGGACTCTAGCACACGTTGCACACGGATCCCAAACGGCAACGTAGCCCGGGGACGGTGGGAAAAAAGGCGGTACAGAGGTGGATGAGCAACAATATGGTAAGCAGGCGAGGTCGGAACTGCAAGGAACTTACAAGCCTGGCGCACCAGCAGGAGCTAAGCACTTGCGATGAGCGATCGAGAGGACAAAGTACAGTGTGTAAACTTTTAGATGGCAGACCTCACCCTAGTCCTGAACCGGTAGAAGTCGGTAAACGTCGGGAGGCTTCGGTAGGCACGCAGTTTCGACTGCTGCCAACATTACGTAGCTGACTATGTTGTACAAGGTAGCCATTGTCGTCTGCTTCGTTATTGTTTTGCGCTGTACTGTTCTGCGTGTTTTTATTGTGCAGTTGTGCTAAACATTATCAAAATGAGTGAAGAGGCAGTTGTTGGCCCATCTCGGGAGTCGCCAACAACCCCTACCGGTAGGCATACGGTTAGAAGAAAACCAGTATTACGTAGCGATGCTCGCAAAATTATATTGCGTGTGATTGAATGCTGCGAAAGGGAAAGGGAGTAGAAAAAATTGCTTCACACTATTTACAAATCTTCAGTGAGAGCTGCTACATACTCAGGACAAAGCATGCGTAGCATTGGAAGATTCAAACAGTTTCCCAAGAATCATCCTGGCGTATCACCACAAACGCCTGGCAAGAAAAGGTGAGTTTCCATTTCAGATATTTTGTTCGCGATCACTTTGAAGGAATCACCAAAATTTCATCGCAATCGGATGAATGGTTTGGGAACGCACAGTGGGCAGACATACATACACTTTAATTTTATATATAGAGATTGATAATTACGTTATACTATATGACCTGTTTAAGTATATTTAAATTTTATAATTAATAGTTTAACATTGCGGGGAATGAAACAAAATGAAAAGAAAAAATTGCGAGTAGTGGGAATCGGACCCGCGTCCGCTGCATGACAAGACTTTACCTAATCAATTGCTCTACGCATGCAACAGTGACCTACCTCTTGAAACTTTGTCTATTACTGTTTTCGGGCGTTCGGAGAACAACTCACCAAAGTTTCATTGCAATCGGATGAATGGTTTGTGAGCGCATAGTAGACAAACATATATATATAAAGCGAGTTTTACTTCCAAGCCTTTCGTCTGCTTTCGTGTAAGTATGACGCGCAATTTGTAGTGAAAGCACTGCAACTGGTAGGCGTGCCTCTTGCCCCTCCCCCCAACTGCTCCTCACCCCTCGCTAGCCAATGCCTGCTTCCTCCTCTCCCCGCAGTCCCCTCACAACTCGGCCGTCTTACAGTTAAAACACTTCACGGATAGCGTGTGTTCCTCTCTGAGAATCAACAGCCTTCCGCTGCAGTAGCAAACACGGGAGCGCCTACCCGAGGGGATTGCTCCCGCAGCGCGGCGCCAGCACAGAAGAGGTAACGAACCGCGAGCGGGCAGGGGAGTGAGAGGGAAAGCGTTGGACCGCAGCACAGCACGGCACGGCACGGCACGGCACACTGTCGGCCCACTTGCGCCGCTATTGATCGCGGGGTGCGTCTCCGGGCCGCCCCTGACCGCATTACGGGGCTCGGCGCCGCACCGGTCCCATCCTGACCCGCTGCTCTAACCCCGTGGCGGACCGCACGGGCGCACACCACGCCGCCAGCTTCAGCTGCGCAACTCTTCACCGCCGCCTCCCGCTAAGCCTTCCTTCATTCAGCTGTTCAATTATTAATTGCAAGCTTCACAGGCAGGCTTCTTCCGAAGTAAGAGTGATTTCAGGTGTGCCGCAGGGGAATGTCGTAGGACCGTTGCTATTCACAATATACATAAATGACCTTGTGGATAACATCGGAAGTTCACTGAGGCTTTCTGCGGATGATGCTGTAGAATATCGAGAGGTTGTAACAATGGAAAATTCTACTGAAATGCAGGAGGATCTGCAGCGAATTGACGCATGGTGCAGGGAATGGCAATTGAATCTCAATGTAGACAAGTGTAATGTGCTGCGAATACATAGAAAGATAGATCCCTTATCATTTAGCTACAAAATAGCAGGTCAGCAACCGGAAGCAGTTAATTCTATAAATTAATTGGGAGTACGCATTACGAGTGATTTAAAATGGAATGATCATATAAAGTTGATCGTCGGTAAGGCAGATGCCAGACTGAGATTCATTGGAACAATCCTAAGGAAAAGCAATCCGAAAACAAAGGATGTACGTTACAGTAAACTTGTTCGCCCACTGCTTGAATACTGCTCACCAAGCGTGGGATCCGTGCCAGATAGGGTTGATAGAAGAGATTGAGAAGATCCAACGGAGAGCAGCGCGCTTCGTTACAGGATCATTTAGTGATCGCGAAATGATAAACTCCAGTGGAAGACTGCAGGAGAGACGCTCAGTAGCTCGGTACGGGCTTTTGTTGAAGTTTCGAGAACATACTTTCACCGAGGAGTCAAGCAGTATATAGCTCCCTCCTACGTATATCTCTGGAAGAGACCATCAGGATAAAATCGGAGAGATTAGAGCCCACGCAGAGGCATACCGACAATCTTTCTTCCCACGAACAATACGAGACTGGAATAGAAGGGAGAACCGATAGAGGTACTCAAAGTACCCTCCGCCACACACCGTCAGGTGGCTTGCGGAGTATGGATGTAGATGTAGACGCATGCTCGAGCACTTCGTGCCACCATCCTTCAACTTGTCGCACCCCGGCAAGAAACGCGACACAAGTCGAAAAGTGGCCATTTTCAGTTTGTCAGTGATAAAAAACTTGTGTTGTGCCCCAACGTTCACGGAAAAATTAATGGAATTTACTTCCAAATACTTACTTGAAATTTAAATGAAGCTTATGCTATTTCAGCATAAGTTTTGTACAATTAATTCTAAGTCGAGTTTTCTCAAGTATTGCATTTTTGAGTCACTGTTCCTGTTGGGGTGCGGTAAGTAGACTAATTCTGCACAATCATTACGAGTGTAAAATCTGCTTGACACTTGATCTATTTTCAAGTCATACGAGGAAAGCGACAAGCAAACGCTTGAGCATGGGTACCCAACGTTGATCAAAGAGGTGGTAAAGGGACTCATGACAAATCTCCCCCCCCCCTCCAACCGCCGAAGAAAACACTGTTGTAAAAGCTTTTACGCTTTTAAATGTATCACATTTTTAGCATTTTATCCATGTTCAGCAACTGTATTTCTGTTTGTTGAAAATATCAGCAACCAGTCGCACGAAAGATATTTTATTCCTTTACCGGTTTCAGACACCTAGTGCCCTTCTCTTCAGAAGACAGTGTAGAAAAATATAGAAATAAGTACGAGCTAGACAAGAATATTAAAATTCAAGAATGAAAAGGTTAAAAATTTAAAGATAAAAATATGGTACACACTTGTAATTATCGCATTATCAGCGACCGTCAAAAATAAGCAGGTTTATGCAGCATATTACTAAGTCCTAAAAAAGACAAGAACAATTGTAATGCAATAACAAATGTGTTAATGCAAACAGAGCTTGTAAATGCTTACCTGTGGATCACAGTGCCTGTACAAATATAGTATAAAAAAACTAAACAACATGTACGGACATCATCCCAGAGTTGGAGCTAATAACACGCGTAACTTGATGTTGGTCTCAGAATGGGGGTGAAAGTATGATAAAATAATAAAACAAAAACTTTCGCAACTGTAGGCACAAACGCGCATTGACTAATATACAAAAAAACTAATAATAAAGAAAATAAATTAATACAAAAGAGATGTGAGACTACCGATGGGAAGTTTGCAAGTAATCTCCCTAACAGGTGTAGTGAGGTCAGTAGCGCGCTAGTAGGGATATTATCGGCGAAAACAAAGTGCGAAGCGTATCATGGAACTGCAAGCTCCAACTAGAACAAGTGGAAAAACAATTCTCAGTCAATAGCTAGTTATGAAAAGTATCAGAAAGTTTATGTCATGTGGCAACTACTGTAGCATAAGGTTTTTTGTTTTATTATTTTATCGTACGTTGACCCCCCACCCTGAGACCAACCCCAAGATACGCATATCATTAGCTGATTAGCTCCAGTTCCAGCATCATGTCTTTACTTGTCGTTTGGTTTCCTTACACCATATCTGTACAGGCACTATGATGCACATGTAAGCATTTACGATCTCCTTTTTGCGTTAACGTATTCATTATTGTATTACAAATTGTTCTTGTATTTTTAGGGCTGTAGTAGTATGCTGCATACACCTGCTTATTTTTGAAGCTCGCTAATAATGCGATGATTATAAGCATGTATAATATTTTCATCTTTAAATGTTTAAACTTTCCTCTCTCGAATTTTAATACTATTATCTAATATGTATTTATTTATGGTGTGCCTCCCGAGGTGAGCGAGCGGTTCTAGGCGCTACAGTTTGTAACTGCGCGACCGCTACAGTCGCAGGTTCGAATCCTGCCTCGGGCATGAATGTGTGTGATGTCCTTAGGTTAGTTAGGTTTAAGTAGTTCTAAGTTCTAGGGGACTGATGACCTCTGATGTTAAGTCCCATAGTGCTCAGAGCCATTTGAACCATTTATGGTGTATTTTCTCTACAGTCTACTCGAGAAGGGCACTAGGTGCCTGAAACCAGTGAAGGAATAAAAAGTCTTCTGTGCAAATGGTTGGTGATCAGTTCAACAAATTTATCAGCTTGCGTTTGGAGAATAACAGCACGAAAACTAAGAGTTTCGAAAATGGCAAGGAAATCTAGAAATTAAAAGTTGATGCCACCAGTTTGAACCGTGTACGTCGACGCTGTGGCGTGAGCGGAAGACGGGCTGTACGTATGCGTGTCCGTAGGCCGACTGCTAATATCCAGTCCACAACAATTCGTATTGACACGTCTGTGCTCACGAGCCCTCTTACCTGTGCTGTGGTAGCCGTGTACAATCTACCACTGCTCCTCTTACAGCACGACGATCCTGGCTGGCGTCCGTGCTGCGTGGACGTCTAGAACGGTGTGCGTTTTGCCACGCCGGACAGCTGCCACGATTTTACCTGCTCCGAAGGGTTGCGTCCCTTGTCTCCCCCTCCTCCTGCTCACCCGCCGCCCGACCCATAGAACTGCATTTAGTAACTCCACTTCAGTGGCACTGTCAGTAACATTACCGTCGCTGTCGCGCAGTAAAGGTACTTACTGAGCCTTTCCGCCGGTTTACTTAACATAGGTCCAGAGTCTCTTTGGATTTTCCGCCACATTTCTATAGAGAGTATCATTGTGGAATGTATTAAATGCATTTCGCATTGAAATCCGCACCAAATTTCGAGCCTCAGTAAAACTTCGCCAGCCTTGGAGATTTTGCGTTCATCTAAATTATACGTGCCTTTCTTGGTGCTGCTGCAGCAGCTTTCGTTCGTGTTTTGTGTATCATGGGGGATCAGTTCCGTATCTTATTAATTTGTTTGGTATGAATCTCTCGAGTGCTATTGATACTATTTCTTTAAACTTAGCCACGTATGGTCTTCACTTACATAGTTTGGAAGGACTGGAGACTGTCTCTTAGAAAGACGTCAACCGAATTTTTAGCTGCTTATATAAATAGATATATTATGCGTTTAGTTTTGGTGAATTTCTTTGTTACGGAATTGAGCCTCTCTACTACTGTGTGTCCACTAATCCCGGTATCCGTCGTGATTCTCAGGATTATTTGTGGCTAAGAGGTCAAGTGTGTTTTCGTAACCATTTACAATTTGAATGGCCGCATGAACTAATTATTCAAAATAGTTTTAAAAAATGAATTTAGAACAATTACGGAAGTTGTTTTCTATCTACAATAGGGTCTGAAAATGTATTTTTGTCAACATACGGAAGGTAGATTGAAGTCACTGCCGACTATAATTGTATGAGTAGGGTACCTATTTGTGATGAGACTCAAGTTTTCTTTGAACTGTTCAGCAACTGTTTCATCTGAGACCAGGGGTCGGTAAAAGGAGACAGTTATTGATTTATTCCGGTTGCCGAATATAACCCCTGCCCATGCTGAGTCACAGGAACTATCTCCTTCCATGTCGATTGTGAGCTTGAACACACATTACATTATTTTTCCTTAAGTTGTCCTTCTTGTTTCTGTTTGTAGTGCAGTTCATTACAATTACGGCTTTTCCCTCCAGAACCAAGGATGCTTTCTGTGTGACCCTGTAAATAACAGACCTAAACGATGTAGAACAACAAGCATAGCATTCTGTATTACTTGATTTTCTTATTTCTAACATTTTAAAATTGTACGTCGATTTTAGATGACATTTCAATCATAGATATTCTTATCTCTATTTAGTGAACGTATTTTCAGTCATGTTTTGAACATTGCCCCGCTACACTTTATTAACTGATGTTTCGCCGCAAGGGATATCGGATTTGAGAGAGTAAATTAACATGGAGTATGTCGTTACTGTTTTCAAACATTCGCATACCCATTTCTTCTTTCCTTATTGTCTTTTGGGCATGCAGTTGTAGTAATTAAAGTAGGCACAAATACAGTGATCAAAAAGAAATGGTTAGCGTACATTCGCATTCTCTTTACATCGTTCCTTTCTTGTTGCTCCCATGGCGATGGACTGTTTCTATCGCAATCAGTAAGCGTGAAAGGAAGCTACCGTACAGACAGAGCGATCTATATTTATACTTGGCAGAACTAATTACATACTGACATAATCGTCGGTATTGCTTTCGTTTCCCAAAAGTTATAGATATTTCGATTTCGGAAAAGAAGCTCTGTATTTCGCCAAGATGTCGAAGAAGAAGGTCCCTTACGTACTGGTTGTATCGAGTAAGATGGGGAGACGGCGGTTTGAAAGCGGACAGAAGAAGTACGGGAAGGGCGTCCCTTACCTGAGGGATCGCTACTCAAGCTACCTGGCGAAGGGGCAACTGTGGCAAATGTCCGTCGTGGCAAATGTCCGGCATTCTCCAGAACCTCGTCTACGGGTGCGGCAATGTTCACGTGATCACTGATACCAGCATCGTAGCACATCTGACGCAGCACGTCTAACTTTCGGCAGTTCTCCACAAGGACCATCCCGCCACTGTAGAAAGCACGAGTGCGTCTCCGTGTTTGCTTCACATGTTTGTACCACACTCAGCCTTCCTGTTGTGATCATTCCCTATCAAAGGTTAGACACAGATGGTACTCTGGTAGCTCACTACGCTATCTGTTGGCGGACGACGTTGAAAGCATTACCAGTACATCTACTATGCCCCAGATGACATATTCTGTCATCGGATCAAAATCAATCGACGCCTTCTTTACAGGTGCACCAATTTTTTTCCCCCGACAGTACACACATTCTGCCATCATTTTGTCGACGTTCATTACAGAGAAACTGTGCACCGTGCTCGCAGTGCAGTGAGCGTGTGCCATATTAACCGCCTACAAGCCTCGGACATAACCCAGACGTCGCGACCTTTCAGCGACCCACGCGAGGGGAGCGATTTAAGCTCCGGTTACGACTCGCTTCCTGCCGAGCAGAAAACCTGCACGCGAGCTCGGCTGCCACACTTATTGCGCAGAGATTGGCAATCTGTGAGTTGCTGGCGCATGCGACACTCCCTGAGTGCGCCTGCCGTCTATTCCTGCAAGCCAATCTCATCTCCGCAGACACGCCGGCGGCCCGGCTCGAAACTAGTTACAACTTGGCCATCGCCACCTGGTGTAGGGGGGCTAGCTGAGACGTGCTGCGCAAGGGCCCGACTGAGCCAGCGCTCGTGTACTGGAATGCACTAACCCCCTCATTTACCTTGAAATCTGGTAATTGTCCAGTAACTGAATTCGACACGCCCACACCCATCCACCCTCACACACACACACACACACACACACACACACACACACACACACACACAATCTAAGTGCATTACGATTTGCGGCAATAATACAAAAACCTGAAAATGAGTTCCAGCTAGTAATACATCGGCTAAAACAGATATGAGAGTAGCTTTTTTTTAGTTCCAATAACTCAGCATGAACGCCAGACGGGTGGGGGGGCCCAATAGGCGACTACCCATCTCCGGCACCACAAGGTCTTTCACTGCCAACTGCCCAATGTGCGACTACCCGTCTCCGGCACCACGTGGTCCTTCACGGTCGAACTCGAGCAGTCACTCTGTAGAGAGCTCCAGTCACATGACATATTATTCCCTCTATAAAGGATTAATTTCCGGGCAAGTTAATTTTAAGGCAACACTTTCCAAAATGTAATTATTGGTGGTCACCAAGATGGCGGTGACCGTCAGATGGGTATCTTGGTTTAAAGAAGGGCGCCTGGAGCGAAGAGAGACCTTCCTGGGAGGTTGCTGGCGATCAGGAACAGCCAGGTAATGGCAACCTAACAGATCTGGAGAGTTCTCTAGTAAAACAGGCACAGCTTTTTCTATGTACGGCCTTTTAGGGTCGCAAAAGAAAATAGCCCTTAACATGAGAGTTTGCTGTTTTCTTGCTAGGAAGGAGTATTTCAAAAGTATCCAACAGGGTCACACAGCCTTACTTTTGTCGGTGTCCTGGATTAGTCAACACGTACTGTTCTCTACAAAGAACCTCGTGGACACCTGTAGTCGGCACAACACAACGAGATACTACGGCCTGCAAGCGAGGTAATGTGCCATCATGCGCCAATGTTCCTCACTGCAAGCATTTCTCTCTCCGGCTTGTCTCGACCTTACGGAGCCTTCATCCATTATACTTTTGTAGGTTCGTAACTTTTTATTTTAATTGATGCTCGATAACAAGCGAACACGGTACTGAACACAAGTGCACACTGTCCTCGCGATTTCCACGTTTAATATTAGTTTTCTAAGGCTTTGTAAATCTTGGATGGGAAATACGGGGCGTGTTCGGAAAGTAAGTACCGTTTTGGAAAGAAATTCATAAAACATTTGCTTCACACCAAAATTTATTTTCACAACAAAGAGTACTCTTAAACTATTTTTCTACATAGTTGTCACCACTGTTCAGACACTTATAGTGTGAAACCAGCTTTTCTGTGCCCCCTTCGTAGAAAGATGCCGCTAGTGAAGACAGCCACTGCTGAACACTGTTTGTTGCGACGTAGTCGCTGTCAATGCGCCTTTCTCCAAAACCACGCTTCAGGTTCAAGAGTAAGTGGTATTCGGCACATGCGAGATCGGGAAATTCTAAACAAAAAGAGTGTAAGGCACTGTGCTGCTTCATGTCAATATCCCCCCCCCCCCCTCTGCTGGTGTCACTGAAAATCTTTTTCAGAAACCTTATTCAACAATTCAATTGGGAGCAGTCTGATTACGTGCCGTACAGCTTCGAGCACGCACCTTCTGAATACCACTCGTTCTTCCCACTGAAGCGTTGTTTTGGAGGAGGGTGCTTTGATAGCACTAACGACGCAACAAACTGTTCAGCTGTGGCGGTCTTCACTGGCGGCAATTTTCTATGAAGGGGAGAAGGTGATTGCCCATTATGACAAAACGTCTGAACAATGCTGGCAACTATGTGGAAAGATAGTTTAAGACATCCTCTTTCTTATAAAAACAAATTTATGTTCAAAAAATGGTTTTATGAGTTTTTTTCCAAAACGGTACTTACTTTCCGGATATGGCACGTGTATCGAAATTACGGATAAGAGTTTGGGCTGCTTCCCACTGTTGTGATTGTGGTATTACATTCCTGTTCACCTAAACCTCATGATTAGCTTCGAATAATCAGTGTACACAGTGACTGCTTGTTTCACGTCTGCAAGTAGGGAAAAATCAGATGCTTCCATAGCTACGGGCTATGTACGGCACCACCTTTAGTGGGCTCCATTTCTCAGCGAAAGCGATGGGTAGGCGAAGTGTGACACGACACTCTGATGGAACGTAGTCGACTGGATATCTATTGCGGGCGTTCCAATATTTCTACCAAATTTTGTGTCACATCCCTCACAAGTTTCAAATATGTTGGTGCCCGCGGTGAGATAGAGAAGAATAAGACTCCACGCCGTCCGGCGTGGCCGAGCGGTTCTAGGCGCTTCAGTCTGGAACCACGAGACCGCTACGGTCGCAGGTTCGAATCCTGCCTCGGGCATGAATGTGTGTGATGTCCTTAGGTTAGTTAGGTTTAAGTAGTTCTAAGTTCTAGGGGACTGATGACCTCCGCTGTTAAGTCCCATAGTGCTCAGAGCCATTTGAGCCAATAACGCTCCACGACAATATTTCAGGTAGTTTCTAATTTTAACACCAATCTAAAGCACAGACTCTTCCTCATCTTCCTCACGTGTATTTCACAGTTAAGCGATCCGAGGCAAGACATTCTTGAAGGCAGTTCCGAAATACATTGAGTGCAATTTTTTAGTTTTCCCATTGACGGTCCACAAGCAGGTAGGAGACTGATTGCATACATTGATTACCATGACTTACAGGAGTAGAGCTGTTCTATAAGTCACAGAGTTATTAGATATAAAATATTTTCAACAGGCATCTTTTGCCCACTGAACTGTGCCCATTTGACAGCAAAATACGGTAAACGCTTTTAAAATGAAGCGAGGTCTTCCTGCATGTTGATGCAATGTGCGCAAACTTGCTGATGAGAAGTTCAATCAATCTAGATTTAATTCGCGCTCTGGACTAATGGCCACTGGTACAGTGGGGCAAGATGTCTGAAACACTCAGGAAAAAAATACACAAACGTTATAGGATGGATGGATACGATACAATACGTACGAGAAGCAGTAGGGAAAAAAAGAATTGAGGGCCAAGAACAAAGTGCTATGTTTAAAAAGAGCGTAAGTCAGAATGCATTCTTTCTCCTATACTGTTTAATCCGTACAGCACATAAGTACTGATGGGCATAAAAGTAATGTTCAGAAGTGGGATAAAAATTCAAGGTGAAGCGATATCAGCAATAGCATCAGCTAACGACATTGCTGTCTCCCGTGAAAGAGAGAATGAAGAACAGTACAGGATGAATAGTCTGCTGAATACAGAATATGGACTGAGAGTAAACCAAACGAAGACGAACGTATTGTGAAGCAGCAGAAAGAGATTAGTGAAAAATGTAGCATCTAAATTGAGAAAGGAATTGCGCTACCATGGAAGGAAAATAACGCGTGACGGACGAAACAAAGCTACAAGTAGCTGAAGAGTAAAGGCAAAACAAGTCTTCTAGTATCGCAGACCTTACTTCAGAAATAAATTTTTGAGAACGTATGTAGGAAAGTCAGAAAAAAGAGAAATGAGTTGTTTGAAGCATGATGTTACAGGAAGATGTAGAAAAGCACTAATAAGATAATAAATCAGGCAGTTTTTTGCTAAATCGCCGGGGAAAGGAATACGTCGAGAATAACTCAAAGAGGGACACGATTATAGAACACGTCATTTTTTGTTGTTGAGGTTTCTGCCTCGTGCAGAACACAGTTTCTTGTTTTCCTCTCTTGCGCCATCCATCATCAGTAGCTTTTCCTTTATTTTACCTAATGGCACATTTTGTTGTTCGTGTTGCTTTTTGCCTTCTGTAGTAAGTAAAATAAAATAATTGTTCTAACGTGGAAGCAGATAGTGTACTGCTCTAATGAAAAATCACTTTAAATGTTTAAGAAGTATGTTAACACATCGGGGAACAACTTCTACGATACTAGAGGTGAACATTTTAGGAGCGTACAGATATTATAGAATGTACGAACAAATAATTGTGGCCGCTTGATGTAAGTTGTAATTTGAGACGACGAGATGGCACAGAACACGAAATGGTGGTGAGAGGGCCGCATGAAACCAATCACAAGACTGACGCAGAGAACGAAACGAATACGCACACAACACAGCTTAAACAATCACAGCCCGATAACACACATTATTTTCCTACCTTGCCTTAAACGATGATTGCGCAAGCAGGAAAGGCACTGAGTCACATGTTAAAAATAAAATTACATCCGAATCTTGAATGAGTCCTAGCCAATCAATAGTTAGCCTTGCCGCGCGTGGAAAAACAACGAACGAAAAAAAGAAGAGGATGTAAAAAATATGCTCATGCTACAAGTGAAAAAGAGGCCGTGATGAATTCAAATGGAAACCATTGGTAGCACTGAGAAAGAAACTTGTATATAACGTAGCGCATTTCCTGTGAATGCGTTTCTGGAAGCAAGCGCAGACCAAAAAAGGGAATACAGTCTCACTGTTGAGTTCGGGCAAGCCGAACGACGCAGATAACGGAAGAACAAAGAGCATTCTGTGTGTATGTGAGGCAGTGATAAACGCTAACGTTCCTCAGACTGAAAACAGTTACAAGCGGGTCCCTTCAGCCAGCAATTAGCAGCTACCGCACTAAAGGCACGACGGAACACGGCTCCATTGTGTATAGCGGATGATCTGTACGTCGCAGGAAAATACCTAATTCGTAGCTAACGCAACGCAGAGTGGACTAGTCCACGGCTTGGTTCGAGCTGACAAGTATCGAAACGTTGCAAAGGTGGAGTCTGGTCCTGCACGCGTCTTTTCAGGAAAAACAGCTTGATATTCTACATCCACCCCTCTCATAACACGATCACAAGGGTTGCAACAAAAGATCATAATTTTTAAAATGTAAAAGAACTAACACCATTGAAATGGAAGAGCGTTGGACCAATATGGACACAATAACTACGATTTCTTCTAGGTACACAAGTGGAAAAGTTTTCCATGATAAGACACTACGATAAAATACATTTTGCCATTGCTATTGCTCTTTGAAAACTAGCTCTGCGTGACCTACTTGTCCGGTAGGCGACTAAACAACATATCACGACCCATGCTGCACTATCATTTTCTTGGATGTAATCGCAACCCATACCTAAAGCAGGGCGGGACTGCTACGGTCGCAGGTTCGAATCCTGCCTCGGGCATGGATGTGTGTGATGTCCTTAGGTTAGTTAGGTTTAATTAGTTCTAAGTTCTAGGGGACTGATGACCTAAGATGTTAAGTCCCATAGTGCTCAGAACCATTTGAACCCTAAAGCAGGAAACTGAAAACGAAAAGCGTTAAAAGCTGCTGAACAACTGTACCGATCCCATCGCATATCTGTGGCCACGTCAGGTACCTTTCACATGCATATCTTGAGGAAATGATGCTTCTCTGAAGGATGGAATATATCGCAGAGAATCAAACCTTAATTACATAACAATAAGTCCACCAAAGGCCGTTAAGGGTATTTGGAATGGTGCAACCTCTGGAAAATCAAAATGAATCCCGATGACAAAGCATCACATTTACTTCGAGGAGAGGTGACACCATACATCCTGTCACTCTCCTGAATGGATTCATGCTTCAAAACTAATAAAAAGCTCAGCTGCAATTTGCATGCTAATAACGATTTCAGTAAACTGTGCCTGCTGTATCGTCTCGTCAAGCAAGA
This sequence comes from Schistocerca cancellata, assembly GCF_023864275.1. NCBI lineage: Eukaryota > Metazoa > Arthropoda > Insecta > Orthoptera > Acrididae > Schistocerca > Schistocerca cancellata. The sequence continues at coordinate 401,181,741 of NC_064632.1, read as the reverse complement.
TGGGCTCGATATCTACGATTTATAGGATGGAGCTACTTCACTTCTCATGGCATCATTAGATCAAAATATTCGCATCTTCGACTATAGATGCCCGAAATTCACTATTTCGACAACACCCAATTTCTACTTGCCCACTCTTTCATTCAGTGATGTAACAAACAGAAAAAGGCATCTTCACATTATAACCAATCACCTGTTTACAAGAACAACAAAAGAAATTACCCTGTATAAACGTTTTATTGTTTCTCAAAACAATTAATACTCTTTTGCGTATGTCGAGCCAATTCTGGAAACATTCTTTCCCAGTCTTATATTGGTCCCTAAGAAAACACAGTTATTGGAAGGATTCGAAAACTGTCCAAGAATTTTTTTGTTTGTAATAAGGGAAGGAAAAGAAAGAGTTTCGCGATGTGTCAAGAGGATACAGACAATGAGACTGTAGTTCGAAGTTTTTCCCCTTCAAATAACCAACTGATTTGTAATGTTATGATGAAGAATCATTAGACTTTTCGTTTCTTTTTTCTGATTTCATCGACGATTCGTGAACATGTTCACTATAAGGAAAGAAAGAAGCCATTATTTTCTTGAAAGTGTGTCGCCAACAAGCAACTTCTATTGATTTCGGTCCGTTTGTAACAACCGAACGGATGACTGCTGCTTGTGGTGTCACCGCCAGACACCACACTTGGTAGCCTTTAAATCGGCTGCGGTCCGTTAGTATACGTCGGACCCGCGTGTCGCCACTATCAGTGATTGCAGACCGAGCGCCGTCACACGGCAGGTCTAGAGAGACTTCCTAGCACTCGCCCCAGTTGTACAGCCGATTTTGCTAGCGATGGTTCACTGACAAATTACGCTCTCAATTGCCGAGACGACAGTTAGCATAACCTTCAGCTACGTCATTTGCTACGACCTAGCAAGGCGCCATTACCAGTTACTACTGATGCTGTAAAACATGTACCGTCAAGAGCGATGTTCACCAATTATGGATTAAAGTTAAGTATTCCAGAAGCTACGTACGTTATTGGCTATTATAATTACCTTGTCCTGTTCCAGACCTCACACCAGCCTGCGTGAGCCTAAACGCGTGCCTTTCGGCTTCCTCATACTGGCTTGGCTGTCTTGCCAAGCCACAACACTGCTTACTAGTCTCCGGTTCGTACAAATATATCCCAAATCAGTATTTTCCATCTTAACGATTAGAGGTAGCAGTTGTGAAAGTAATCACCGTATAATTGTTTACAGAACAAGCTGCAGTACGGGAGCGTTGCTGCTGTGACTTCTAACAGATGCGGTCGGTGGTATCTATTAATGAGCACTTGAGTGAATGGGCAGCAGTGAGAAGAAGCAAAACAGTGAAACAGGTATTTTCGGTTTTAAAATAAAACTATGACGTGTCAAAACACGCTCATTTTATTTTACTTCGTGACTAGTTTGCCCTTTATTAAGTGCGTGTGTTGGAAAGGTTGACCGCAGACAGCCGTTTGAGGGGAGCTTGAGACCTGAAACGCGTAGCTACGGACACACTCCTCTCTTTTGTATGCTTTACGCTAAATAGATCAGGTTTTCGGGAAAATATCACCCGCACAGTTCCGAAGATAGCAACGGCAAATACGTGCGAAAACAATCGCACAATCAGCTTAACAGCTTATGCATCGAAGCTGCTGACAAGAATAACATACAGAACACTGGAAAAGAAAATTGAGGATGTGTTAGAAGACGATCAGTTTGTCTTTAGGAAAGGTAGAGGCACCAGAGAGGCAGTTCTCAAGTTGCCCTTGATAACGGAAGCAAGACTGAAGAAAACTCAAGGAACGCTCATAGAATCTATAGACCTAGAAAAAGCGTTCGACAATATTAGTGCAAGACGTCTTCTGAGAAAAAAGGGTAAGCTGTAGGAAAAGGTGGGTAACATTCAATATCTACAAGAACCAAGAGGGGACAATAAGAGTGGGAGACTGAATCGAATTGCTCGGATTAAAAAGGGCTACGGCAGCGACGTAATCGGGAAAAGGGGCATTCCCGGCCAAGAGAAGTCTACTAGTACCAAGCATAAGCCTTAATTGGAGGAAGAAATTTCTGAAATGTAGGTTCGAAGCACAGCATTGTATGGTAGTGAACCATGGACAGTAGGAAAACCGGAACAGAAGAGAATCGAAGCTCTTGCGATGCGGTGCTACAGAAGAATGTGAAAATTAAGTGGGCTGACAAGCTAAGGAAGAAGTTATTTTCCGCAGAATTGGCGCGGAAAGGAATATATGTAAAACACAGACAAGAAGAACGGACATGATGATTGGACATCTGTTAAGATATCAGGAAATAACCCCCATGGTACCAGAAGGAGTGTAGAGGGTAAGGACTATAGAGGAAGACAGGTTGGAATACACCCAACAAATAAAAATGAGGGCTTTAGGTGCAAATACTACTCTGAAATAAACAGGCTGGCACAGGAAAGGAATTCTTGGCGAGGGCATTTGACCAGTCAGAAGACTGATGACGCAAAAGAACAATGGCTATTCGTCTCCTGTTACGTTGTTGTACACGAATTTTGCATTTCCCCTGTCGATTTTTTTTTTAACATTTCCTTACACCATTTGACAGGAGCCTGTTTTTGAGATGAGGTAAAATTGGGCAGAATCCATCGGGAACAAATCTTTTTCAGAGCTAAATTTTCGCGCAAAATTGAATGTACTACAGTCTTCGTTACGACTAAGGATGGCTCTATCTCATGTTAAGCCACGTGCCGGACCTCTTCAATCATGCTGCGCACAGCTCGATGGTTTTTGGAACAGTAAACGATTTTGGTAGGCGTATACGAAATTCTTTGTTGACGGAAGCACGACCCTCGATGAAATTCTGCATATCAATTGCCAACAGTCTTTTCTGAAGGCAAAAGTAAAGTCGTGTGACAGTGCTGGCTGGGAGATCACATCTACATCTACACTGATACTCTGCAAATCACATTTAAGTGCCTGGCAGAGGGTTCATCAAACCACCTTAACAATTCTCTATTATTCCAATCTCGTATAGCGCGCGGAAAGAATGAACACGGAACACCTGTATCTTTCCGTACGAGCTCTGATTTCCCTTATTTTATCTTGGTGATCGTTCCTCCCTATGTAGGTCGGTGTCAACAAAATATTTTCGCATTCGGAGGAGAAAGTTGGTGATTGGAATTTCGTGAGAAGTTTCCGTCGCAACGAAAAACGCCTTTCTTTTAACGATGTACAGCCCAAATCCTGTATCATTTCTGTGATACTCTCTCTCACATTTCGCGATAATACAAAACGTTCTGCCTTTCTTTGAACTTTTCGATGTAATCCGTCAGTCCTATCCGATAAGGATCCCACACCGCGCAACAAGAGGACGGACAAGCGTAGTGTAGGCAGTCTCCTTAGTAGGTCTGTTACATTTCCTAAGTGTCCTGTCAATAAAACGCAGTCTTTGGTTAGCCTTCCCCACAACATTTTCTATATGTTCCTTCCAATTTAAGTTGTTCGTTATTGTAATACCTAGGTATTTAGTTGAATTTACGGCTTTTAGATTAGACTGATTTATCGTGTAACCCAAGTTTAACGAGTTCCTTTTAGCATTCATGTGGATGACCTCACACTTTTCGTTATTTAGGGTCAACTGCCACTTTTCGCACTATTCAGATATCTTTTCTAAATCGTTTTGCAGTTTGGTCTTCTGATGACTTTATTAGTCGATAAACGACAGCGTCATCTGCGAACAACCGAAGACTGCTGCTCAGATTGTCTCCAAAATCGTTTATATAGATAAGGAACATCTTGGAAAAGCAAAGGATCTATAACACTACCTCGGGGAACGCCAGAAATCACTTCTGTTTTACTCGATGACTTTCCGTCAGTTACTATGAACTGTGACCTCACTGACAGGAAAAAACAAATCCAGTCACGTAACTGAGAAGATATTCCATAAGCACGCAATTTCACTACGAGCCGTTAGTGTGAAACAGTGTCAAAAGCCTTCCGGAAATCCAGAAATACGGAATCGATTTGAAATCCCTTTGAACTGTGCGTCAATAGACCGTTTTCGTCGAGGTAGTTCACAATGTTCGAACACAATATATGTTCTAAAATCCTGCTGCATATCGACGTTAACGATATGGGCCTGTAATTTAGTGGCTTACTCCTACCTTTCTTCAATATTGGTGTGACCTGTGCAACTTTCCAGTCTTTGGATACGGATCTTTCGTCGAGCGAACGACTGTATATGATTCTTAAGTATGGAGCTGATGCAACAGCATACTCTGAAAGGAACCTAAGTGGTATACAGTCTGGACCAGAAGACTTGCTTTTACTAAGTGATTTAAGTTGTTTCACTACTCCGGGGATATTTACTTCTAGGTTACTCGTGTTGGCAGCTGTTCTCGATTCGAATTCTGGGATATTTACTTCGTCTTCTTTTGTGAAGGCATTTCGGAAGGCTGTGTTTAGTAACTCTGCTTTGGCAGCACTGTCTTCGATAGTATCTCCATTGCTGTCGTGCAGAGAAGGCATTGATTGTTTCTTGCCGCTAACATACTTCACATACGACCAGAATCTCTTTGGATTTTCTGCCAGGTTTCGAGACAAAGTTTCGTTGGAAAAGTTCTTTATTCCTTCGCGCACATTGGCATCCTTTACTCCGCGAAGTGTGAGAACTGTGTATTTTAGTGCAGCTTGTGATCGTAGATCCCTGCGTATGGGTGTGTATAGTGTAGTGTCATGCTTGTGTCGGATGACGATGAGAGGAGGGAGAGGATGAAACCCGGTGGCGATAGACAGCCTACTCCTCTCAGGCAACACCGAGCTTAACGTCGCGATCCGACGGACGGTGTCACGTGCCCTCCCTCGTGAGAGACTTTGCAGAAGTTCGGAATTTAATCCAGGACACTGGCGAGAAAACTGGTGATCAGGAAGTTCACGACGGCGCTACACAACAGCACGTTGTGTACCCAGGCGGTTACAGTTTCGTTAAAGGCTCATTGTAACGCTATTCGATCAGTTCCGCACTTGCCATGTTTCAACAATAACAAAACGGAGAGAATTTTAAAACGTTGTTAATATCACACCTCAGTAGCCGCATCTAGTGACCTTCTGTAGAAACTTAAAAGGTGATTCTCGTGGCACAGAGTCTCGCGGAAACGTACCTCCACATGTGCAACCATACTCTGCATGCTCCCTTACGGCGTGTGGTGCGGATAACTTCTGGAACCCCTGATTGCGCCCCACCCCCCACCCCTCCCCCTCCCGATTTCCATGTACCATTCACGAGTGGTGCATCTGGAGAAGGACTGTCGATAAAGCTCCGTATACATGTAATTCCTCTTGTTGCAACGTACGCTCTGGAAATTTAAACGATAAATCTTTTCCTGAGGCACGACGCCTCTTTTCCCTCTTTCTCCCTCGTAGTGTCTGCATTGGTAGTTTGTTGAACAACTTTATAAAGTTCTCGCGCCAACTAAAGGATCCCGTGACGAAATGTGCCGTTCTTCTCTGGATCAATATTTCATATATTAACTCAGCCTTCAAGTGTCCCAGACTCAAGAATTAATTTATCGATTTATCGTAAACCAATTCTTTCGTGGACGAATTACAGTTCCTTAAGATTATGCCAGTGAATCTCAGGCTGGCATCTGCTTTTCCTACTATTTGTTTTATGTGGTCATTCTACTTTTAAGTCGCTCCGGTGGCATACTCCCAGGTATTATACAGTGGTTACTGTTCCCTGTGGCAAGTTGCCAATATTGTAATCGAAAAGTGGTGGATCTCTTCGATTATTTATGCACAATACCTTATATTTATGGCCAACTGGGTGTCCTGTAGCTCTTATCGATCGTGTATTTCGCTAGTCTTCTGATGTTGCGGAGCCTCGAAAGTTGTCCACTATTAATACATGGTCCAGTCACATTAATGTGACCACTGCCTATGTTAGACGCCAACGTGCAAGAACCACTCACAGATGGGTGGCAGCACTGGCAGTGGAGGCTATATAAAGCGTGTCGGGGGGAATGAGGAAAAACAGTGAAGTCATTGTCGTAATGCCGAAACGGAGCGAATTGTCTGACGTCCAAAAGGGTATGATGATTCACTTTTGGGCCAAGAACGGAAGTATTTCCGAAACGGCTAAGTTTGTGAACTGTTTGCGTGCCCCCGTGGTTCAAGTATAACGTCGATGGCAAAATGACGCTATCCAGAATCGGCGCCGAGGCAGTTGTAGTGCGCTACTGGCCATAGGTCCGGAGCTCGTGGTCTTGAGCTAGCGTTCTCGCTTCCCGCGCACGGGATCCCGGGATTGATTCCCGGCGGCGTCAGGGATTTTCCCTGCCTCGAGATGACTGGGTGTTGTGTCGTCTTCATCATCATCATTCATCCTCCTTAAGGTCGGAGGAAGGCAATGGCAAACTACCTCCGCTAGGACCTTGCCTAGTACGTCGGTGCGGGTCTCCCGCATCGTCCCCAACGCTCCTCGGAATATGGGTCATCATCATCATCATCATCATCAGGAGCCATAGGTGACAGGGTTCAACAGCGGCTGCGAACATATACACGGGCGAGCAGACGTGCAACTCTTGAGCAACTGACCGTCCAGGCCCCAGATGAACCAAGGAGCTACCAACAGTGCCTTTTCAACGACCGTTTAGCAAACATAGCTGCGTATGACCTTAAGCAGCAGCCGCCAGTTTCACGCTTCCAAGCTGACTACTGTTCATCGGCGACGAAAACTGGAATTTGCACGCCAATACCACAACTGGATGTCCACTGAGCGGCGACAGACGGCCTATGCTCCATTGGCGCTGCAACAATCGTGGTAAGGATTCAGATTGGGGAGGAGAGAGCTTTGTGGTATGGGGAATTTTTTCATGGCATTCTCTGGGTGATATCGTCCTTCTGGAAGACGCAATGGATTAACACCATACTTATCTATCCCTGGGGATCATGTCCACACATACATGCAGTGCGCCTTTCCTCGGCATGATGGCATCTGCCAGAAGGACAATACAATGTGTCACACAGTAGTAAACGTGCGTTGTTCGAAGAGCACCTTTTACCGTACGCCCTTGGTCACCAAACTCACTGGGTTTGAAACCAATCGAGAATACTGGACAGTCTATAAATACCACATAGTAGCGGCCGTATTACTCTCCTTTTGGAATTCCCGAAATTACATTTGTCGATTTCATTTCGATGAGTTCGACGACTTGAATTCCATCTGCAAGAAAGCCCCCTATCCAATCACAAATCTGGTAAGGTGGTACTTCTGAATTTGTGACAACCGCGAAGGCACTAGAATCGTATTCAGAAACTCCTCGTTTCTAGCCGGGCACACACAGCGAAAGGCACGGCCAGTCCTATGCTAACCTACAAAACCGCCAGCCTGTGCGTCTTGCACTGCAGCCTGTCGCAATGCGGGCTGCGGGATAGCGCCAGACGAAGAGTGGCGACCCGGCGTGCGGACGCGGAGCCAGCCTACTGTGCGTTAGCCTGGCCACGCGTCCGTGGGGAGCCACGCTGCGGTGCGCGCTTTCCGCCGCCCACGCAGGGCTTCTATTGCGCAACCCGCCGCCTGTGGGCGACACTGCCGGCTGCAGGCAAACCTTCACCTTGTTCTGGCGCGGGCATCGTCACCCACAAGTGTCCTCAAGAGAAGCCGGTGGGGGGAGGGGGAGGGGAGTGGGCGGGGGCGGGGGAGCCAGATCCAGGAATCTCAGTACTGATTTACAGGGTTATTACAAATGATTGAAGCGATTTCACAGCTCTACAATAACTTATTTGAGATATTTTCACAATGCTTTGCACACACATACAAAAACTCGAAAACTTTTTTTAGGCATTCACAAATGTTCGATATGTGCCCCTTTAGTGATTCGGCAGACATCAAGCCGATAATCAAGTTCCTCCCACACTCGGCGCAGCATGTCCCCATCAATGAGTTCGAAAGCATCGTTGATGCGAGCTCGCAGTTCTGGCACGTTTCTTGGTAGAGGAGGTTTAAACACTGAATCTTTCACATAACCCCACAGAAAGAAATCGCATGGGGTTAAGTCGGGAGAGCGTGGTGGCCGTGACATGAATTGCTGATCATGATCTCCACCACGACCGATCTATCGGTTTTCCAATCTCCTGTTTAAGAAATGCCGAACATCGTGATGGAAGTGCGGTGGAGCACCATCCTGTTGAAAGATAAAGTCGGCGCTGTCGGTCTCCAGTTGTGGCATGAGCCAATTTTCTAGCATGTCCAGATACACGTGTCCTGTAACCTTTTTTCGCAGAAGAAAAAGGGGCCGTAAACTTTAAACCGTGAGATTGCACAAAACACGTTAACTTTTGGTGAATTGCGAATTTGCTGCACGAATGCGTGAGGATTCTCTACCGCCCAGATTCGCACATTGTGTCTGTTCACTTCACCGTTAAGAAAAAATGTTGCTTCATCACTGAAAAACAAGTTTCGCACTGAACGCATCCTCTTCCATGAGCTGTTGCAACCGCGCCGAAAATTCAAAGCGTTTGACTTTGTCATCGGGTGTCAGGGCTTGTAGCAATTGTAAACGGTAAGGCTTCTGCTTTCCAAACCGTCGGCTGTGGTACGTTTAGCTCTCTGCTTGCTTTATTCGTCGACTTCCGCAGGCTACGCGTGAAACTTGCCCGCACGCGGTCAACCGTTTCTTCGCTCACTGCAGGCCGACCCGTTGATTTCCCCTTACAGAGGCATCCAGAAGCTTTAAACTGCGCATACCATCGCCGAATGGAGTTAGCAGTTGGTGGATCTTTGTTGAACTTCGTCCTGAAGTGTCGTTGCACTGTTATGACTGACTGATGTGAGTGCATTTCAAGCACGACATACGCTTTCTCGGCTCCTGTCGCCATTTTGTCTCACTGCGCTCTCGAGCGCTCTGGTGGCAGAAACCTGAAGTGCGGCTTCAGCCGAACAAAACTTTATGAGTTTTTCTACGTATTTGTAGTGTGTCGTGACCATATGTCAATGAATGGAGCTACAGTGAATTTATGAAATCGCTTCAATCATTTGTAATAGCCCTGTATTCACTATAGAACTTTCAATGAGTTTTTTTTATACTGTTTACGACTCTAGTAAACTGCAGCATTAAATTTGCCTTGTTCGATGGGAGATACTACTACCCGTAGCTACCAGCGTATCGCGCACCGAGCGAGGTGGCGCAGTAATTAGTACCCTGGTCGCGCATTCGGGCGGACGACGCTTCAAATCACTGTCCGTCCACCCAGTTTAGCTTTTCTGTGATTCCCTAAGTCCCTTAAGACAAATGGTGGGATGACTGAAACGGGCACGGCTAATTTCTTTCCCCAATCCTTCCCTACTCGGAGCTTGCGCTCTGTCTCTAATGACCCCGTTGTTGACGAGACATCAATCTTCCTTCCTTCACTATTTTCTCTGTCGTTTTCTTGAAAAGTAGTTATCCAGAAACACAAATAGGCAGATCCTGACGCGCGGATTCCGACCACCATAACATAATCAGTGTTGCAGTATACCTGCACGTAATACGTCCTCAATCCACACAAGCACGCGGCTTCCACTCGCTGCACAACGGAATTACAACAGTAGTTTACCGTTTGGCTGTGAACAAAGAGGACCCATAAGAACGCGCTGATTCTATACTCAAAGTTTCCCACGCCAGGCTACTGTACTAGACACTGAAGAACACGACCGCGCTATACTGGAGGTGCGTACGTATATCTACACCTAGTCTATGGACTCAAAGTCGGTCGAAGAAAGAAAATACCGTTTTCTGCATTAGAAGGGAGAAATATAACGAGTGAAATTTCAAGGTCGAAAAGATGTCCACTCCAGTAATTGGAACATCCTCAAGGTGCAATGGGGGTCCACCAATGTAGCACAAGCAGTCGTGGAGTTACGAATTCTGCAATCCCCTTGCCATAACTCCAAAATAAAGTGTTTAACAGTGGAGGCGAGGATTAACTTGGTTCAGGCCGAAGCTGTTAAAACTCAATTCCACCGACCAATCTGAAGGTCGCTTTGGGAGATTTCTTAACGTTCACCTAGTCGTATACTGGCCATTGGTTATACTATACCCCCCCAATCCAAAAACGCAGCTCTGAAAACACATTTAGTGCAACTAAAGTTATGATAGTCAACATTTAAAAATAGAAATCATGAAAGTAATGCAACAAATCCATTAAAATGATCTTACATGAAGTCGTGGAAGCAAAGTCTTGTACGCGACGTGAAAGTTGAATAACCCTTTTTTAAAAGTTTACTTGCCGTTTCTTCACTCTGAAGACTATGAAATGTGACAAATCTTCGTTGGTATTTTTTGTTGATATCTAAGAGGATTTTCTCAATTGTTCTCGCTTATTTTATATGTCCTTTTTTTTAATTTTGAGTGTCAGTCTAACATCATTCGAATATGAACAACAGTTCTGGGACATAGAACAACAGTTCTGGAAGATATTACTTTCTAGCTTCATTTCATAGCGCATTTTAAACTCCGCATTTTTAATAAAGATATGGCATTCTTATTCATATTAACAGCATACAAAAATTTATTTTGGGTATACTATTATATATGCTTACTGTTTAGCTACAACATAACCTGCATTAAAAATTTATGTGGATAACTATCAATCACACTACATACAATAAGTTTACCAAACTTTCGGTCAAATTTAGTTCCTTGGGTACGATACGTTGAGAGCTGTATCCAAAATGGGAATTTTAGAATCTTACTCCAAGGTATCAGATAGATTATATAATGGTAAGACAGCGATTTAGGAACCAGGTTCTAAATTGTAAGACATTTCCAGGAGCAGATGTGGACTCTGACCACAATCTATTGGTTATGACCTGTAGATTAAAACCGAAGAAACTGCAAAAAGGTGGAAATTTAAGGAGATGGGACCTGGATAAACTGAAAGAACCAGAGGTTGTACAGAGTTTCAGGGAGAGCATAAGGGAACAACTGACAGGAATGGGGGAAAGAAATACAGTAGAAGAAGAATGGGTAGCTTTGAGGGATGAAGTAGTGAAGGCAGCAGAGGACCAAGTAGGTAAAAAGACGAGGGCTAGTAGAAATTCTTGGGTAACAGAAGAAATATTGAATTTAATTGATGAAAGGAGAAAATATAAAAATGCAGTAAATGAAGCAGGCAAAAAGGAATACAAACGTCTCAAAAATGAGATCGACAGGAAGTGCAAAATGGCTAAGCAGGGATGGCTAGAGGACAAATGTAAGGATGTAGAGGCTTATCTCACTAGGGGTAAGATAGATACTGCCTACAGGAAAATTAAAGAGACTTTTGGAGATAAGAGAACCACTTGTATGAACATCAAGAGCTCAGATGGAAACCCAGTTCTAAGCAAAGAAGGGAAAGCAGAAAGGTGGAAGGAGTATATAGAGGGTCTATACAAGGGTGATGTACTTGAGGACAATATTATGGAAATGGAAGAGGATGTAGATGAAGATGAAATGGGAGATACGATACTGCGTGAAGAGTTTGACAGAGCACTGAAAGACCTAAGTCGAAACAAGGCCCCCGGAGTAGACAACATTACATTGGAACTACTGACGGCCTTGGGAGAGCCAGTCCTGACAAAACTCTACCATCTGGTGAGCAAGATGTATGAAACAAGCGAAATACCACCAGACTTCAAGAAGAATATAATAATTCCAATCCCAAAGAAAGCAGGTGTTGACAGATGTGAAAATTACCGAACAATCAGTTTAATAAGCCACAGCTGCAAAATATTAACACGAATTCTTTACAGACGAATGGAAAAACTAGTAGAAGCCGACCTCGGGGAAGATCAGTTTGGATTCCGTAGAAACACTGGAACACGTGAGGCAATACTGACCTTACGACTTATCTTAGAAGAAAGATTAAGGAAAGACAAACCTACGTTTCTAGCATTCGTAGACTTGGAGAAAGCTTTTGACAATGTTGACTGGAATACTCTCTTTCAAATTCTAAAGGTGGCAGGGGTAAAATACAGGGAGCGAAAGGCTATTTACAATTTGTACAGAAACCAGATGGCAGTTATAAGAGTCGAGGGACATGAAGGGGAAGCAGTGGTTGGGAAGGGAGTAAGACAGGGTTGTAGCCTCTCCTCGATGTTATTCGATCTGTATATTGAGGAAGCAGTAAAGGAAACAAAAGAAAAATTCGGAGTAGGTATTAAAATCCATGGAGAAGAAATAAAAACTTTGAGGTTCGCCGATGACATTGTAATTCTGTCAGAGACAGCAAAGGACTTGGAAGAACAGTTGAATGGAATTGACAGTGTCTTGAAAGGAGGATATAAGATGAACATCAACAAAAGCAAAACAAGGATAATGGAATGTAGTCGAATTAAGTCGGGTGATGCTGAGGGAATTAGATTAGGAAATGAGACACTTAAAGTAGTAAAGGAGTTTTGCTATTTGGGGAGCAAAATAACTGATGATGGTCGAAGTAGAGAGGATATAAATTGTAGACTGGCAATGGCAAGGAAAGCGTTTCTGAAGAAGAGAAATTTGTTAACATCGAGTATAGATTTAAGTGTCAGGAAGTCATTTCTGAATGTATTTGTATGGAGTGTAGCCATGTATGGAAGTGAAACATGGACGGTAAATAGTTTGGACAAGAAGAGAATAGAAGCTTTCGAAATGTGGTGCTACAGAAGAATGCTGAAGATTAGATGGGTAGATCACATAACTAATGAGGAAGTATTGAATAGGATTGGGGAGAAGAGAAGTTTGTGGCACAACTTGACCAGAAGAAGGGATCGGTTGGTAGGACATGTTCTGAGGCATCAAGGGATCACCAATTTAGTATTGGAGGGCAGCGTGGAGGGTAAAAATCGTAGGGGGAGACCAAGAGATGAATACACTAAGCAGTTCCAGAAGGATGTAGGTTGCAGTAGGTACTGGGAGATGAAGAAGCTTGCACAGGATAGAGTAGCATGGAGAGCTGCATCAAACCAATCTCAGGACTGAAGACCACAACAACAAGAACAACAACTCCCTCTTGGGAAAATTTCTCAGGACGCCCTTGCCATCAACACTAACTCCCGGAATAGTGTATTTTGCGATTTCATGCAGCAGCCACGTTAGACCTCATTATTTCAGGTGCGCATAGTTTAAGAAAGGGCGACCAAATAAATTTAGCCATGATTACAGCAGATGTTAAGACTCATATTTACTGGCATAATCCTGCAGTAATGTGATTCGGGCACGAAAATTGGAAACAAAACCCGTGTTGGACCAATTCTTGAGCATTCTTCGCCTGTCTGCGACCCTTATAAAGTTGGATTAAAAACAGACATAAGCTCAATGGACAAAGCAATAGTCACTTCTGCTGTTCGCTTTGACAGAGCTGTAGCTGGTGTAATATTGGTATGTCTGGACGTGCCCGTGTCCACAACGTGAATGAAGTTACACCATATATAGGTATGCGAACGGGGCCTATCCTATGTATCTACAAGGAATATCGTACCACTCGCATCCACACGCCTAAGTGGTCTCAAAAAGAGACTAAACTGCAGAGACAGCAGACGATTGACACACTTTGTGGAAGATAACTTGTTTCAAATTGGACAGGAAATTATTCTTTCAGTAAATACAGGTCCCTCCCAACCACTTCCCGAGCGCACATTGGTACACGAAATACATGTAAAGGGCGTTTGGTGTCTGTTATCTCGCAAAAGGCCATTGCCCACAGCGGCTACGGCTTGCACGTCTTCAAACAACACAGAAGACTCCTTAAATTATAGGACCCAGTACGCTGTCCTCGACGGCGAGTGTTCATCAGAGACAAAGATGTCATCAGGAGCGCCCCAGGTTGTGTGTGTTGGTCCGCTATTATTCTCTATATACATAAATGATTTGGCGGACAGGGTGAGCAGCAATCTGTGATTCTTTGCTGATGATGCTGTAGTGAACGGTAAGAGTCGAAGGAAAGTGACTGTAAGAGCATACAAGATGACGTGGACAAAATTTCTAGTTGGTGTGATGAGTGGCAGCTAACTCTAAATGTAGAAAAATCTCAGATAATCAGGATGATTAGGAAAAACAAACGCGTAATGTTCGGATACAGCATCAGTAGTGTCCTGCTTGACACAGTCACGTCGTTTCAATATATGGGCGGAACGTTGCAAAGCGATAAGGAATGAAACCAGCATCTGATGATTGTGGTAAGTAAGGCGAATGTTCGACTTCGGTTTGTTGGGAGAATTCCTGGGAAGTGTGGTTCACTTGTAACGGAGCCCACTTATAGAACACTGGTGATGCCAGTTCTTGTGTACTGATCTAGTGTTTGGGATACGTGCCGAGTTGGATTAAAGGAAGATACAGAAGATATTCAAAGACGAACTGCTAGATTTGTTACAACAAAATTGTCACGGAGATGCTTCGGGAACTCAAATGGGAATCTATGGAGGGATGGCGACGTTGTTTTCAAGGAACACCATTGAGAAAATCTAGAGAACCGGCATCTGAAGCTGACGGCCGAATGATTTAATGCTGCCAATATACACTGCGCGAGAAATTAGGACTCATACGGAGCCATACAGACAGTAGATTTTCCCCTCGCTTTATTGGTGTGTACTATGACTAGCAATGATACAGGGTTCCCTCTGCCATGCGCCATAAGGTGGATTGCGGAGTATCGGCGTAAATGTAAAATGGACAGTAGCGGAAAGGAGAAGTGTAGTGTTGTCCGATGAGACTCAATTCTGCATCTTTTCAAATCATGTAAGGCGTTGGGTGCACCGACGACTCAATGAGGCGTTTAACCACCAAGGATCCGTTTCCAAAGGCAACGAAAATTTGTTCACACTTCGCCACCACCACCACCACCACCACCACCACCACCACCACTATAACTGTCAGTGAACTGGCCTATGGAAACACTCCATTGGCTCCTTTCATGTAGCTGGCCTGAAAGTCAGAAATGTTAAGACACGTTTAACTTACTGGCCACACGCACCTTCCCCAACACCGTCGTATAGCTTCAGCCCGCTATCATAGTACAGCATCGGCAGCTGCCGCTATATGGATCTGCTTTTGTTCGTTGGACAGCCCACATCTTGAAACGTTTGTTCCTTTACGTGAAAAGTTAGCATCAATGGAAAAATGGGCTTCGGCTTCAGCATACTTAGTAAAGCGGGAGAATGTTCTAAAACCTTCTAATAGTTATCTCGTTCTAGTCTTTAGCAATTCTTTATAATCACTTATTTATATAAATAAAAATGTAAATGTTCGTTTGTTCAAAACCGTGTACCTCCGACAGTTCTAGACTGATTACTTTGAAATTATGGCACCATGTTGCTTTCTGATACATTGTTTGTATATATATATATATATATATATATATATATATATATATATATATATATGTTTGAGATTGTTTGTAACGTTTCGCTATTATTAAATTTATGAAGAATTATATCTTAGCCGAGCGACCGCTCCTGTCGCAGAGTCGAATCCTGCCTCGGGCATGGATGTGTGTGATGTCCTTAGGTTAGTTAGGTTTAATTAGTTCTAAGTTCTAGGCGACTGATGACCTCAGAAGTTAAGTCGCATAGTGCTCCGAGCCGTAGCCAATTATATCTTACATATATTAAAAATAGGCATACAAAAACACATGCGTATTTCAACGTGACGTTGTGTAAAAATTTTTAAGCAATCGGTCACAAACTTTCAGAGATATGCGATTAGGAACACTTACAATTTCTATATAAGTACATTTCTTCGAAATCTCAAATCTCTGAATGTTCTTCGCGAATTGCTTTGAAATTCTGGCACAACACTGCATTCTAATACTCAAGTGTTTTTATATATCTAATGGAAAGCCACCTGGTGTATATTTAATATATTTGTAACAAAAGGGGAACGTTATAAAAACGTTAAAGTAGGTTTGTTCAGAATAGTTAATCTACGAAACTTCTTGACCGATTACTTTCAAACTTTGCCACAATGTTGAATTCTAGTGCGGGCGTGTTTTTAGGTTCAAAAATGGTTCAAATGGCTCTGAGCACTATGGGACTTAACATCTATGGTCATCAGACCCCTGGAACTTAGAACTACTTAAACCTAACTAACCTAAGGACATCGCACAACACCCAGTCATCACGAGGCAGAGACAATCCCTGCCCCCGCCGGGAATCGAACCCGGGAACCCGGGAGTGGGAAGGGAGAACGCTACCACACGATCACGAGCTGCGGACTGTTTTTAGGTACCTACATCTTTAATATACGTACATTTTAATACGTATATTATATAAACATGTATAATACACACTGCGCTGCGGTCGGCAACGCCTATATAAGACAACAAGTGTCTGGAAAAGTTGTTAGATCGGTTACTGCTGCTACAATGGCAGGTTATAAACATTGGACTGTTGATGACTGGAAACATGCTGCCTGGTCGGAAGTCTCGTTTCAAATTTTATCAAGCGGATGGACGTGGACGTGTACGGGTATGGAATCCATGGACCCTGCATGTCAGAGAGGACTGTTCAAGCTGGTGGAGGCTCTGTGGCGTGGGAAGCGTGCAGTTGAAGTGACATGGGCCCACTGGTACGTTTAGATACGACTGACAGGTGCCACGTACGTAAGCATCCTGTCTGATCACCTGCATCCATTCATGTCCATTGTGCATTCCGACGGACATCTGCAATTCCAGCAGGACAACGCGACACCGTACACGCCCAGCATTGCTACCGAGTGGCTCCAGGAACACTCTTTTGAGTTTAAACACTTCCGTTGACCACCAAACTCCCCAGACATGAACGTTACTGAGCATATCTGGGAGGCTTTGCAGCGTGCTGTTCAGAAGAGATCTCATGTCGTACTCTTACGGATTTATGGACAGCCCTGCAGGTTTCATGGTGTCAATTCCCTCCAGTACTACTTCAGACACTGTGCTCGCGGGAGCCCTATACGATATTAGGCAGGTGTGCCAGTTTCTTTGGGTCGTCAGTGTATAAACGCAGTAAGCATACTTTAGTGGTACTAAAGAGGTTTCCATTTGCCAGCTATCTAAGTGTTGCTTGTAAATGAAAGCGAGCTGCCATTTCACTTCGCATACAGGTATCAACTTCTGTAAAGAGCACGAAATACAGCTCTAAAACAATCGATAAGTAGTTTTATTCATTTATTTACTTTCCGAACGGCACTTCGTCGTCTTTCAACACTGATGGATACAATGTCTGTTAATACAGTGTCTATACCATCATAATAATATATCCTTTAGACATGCATGCAAGACACTGTCACTGAAGATTACAGCGGGGTAAACATTATGAAGTAAGGCCGAGCACAGGATTGTAGCCACCCATGATGTATCCATGCCTCGACGGGCTGAACTGGCTCCGATATAATATTTGCCTCCCTCTGCGGGAACCACGAATGGTGCGAGCATGAGTTGTCGACTCCGTGGCATATGTAAGTTTGATAGGCGACTCCATGGAGTGCTGTGTGCACAACGACCATATATGTTAAATTAACAGGAAGGTCGGCGTTGGCCGTAATATTAATGTTTTATTGATAGCAGAATCGATTTTCGATCACATAGTGATCATCTTCAGTGCTGTACAAATGAAACTCAGACACTGGTATCAAGTTATCAATAACCAAAACTGAGAAGAGATCACAATGTAAGCTTGCATCGGTCCTGGAGGTGTGCTGGGATAGCCACCTGGAGGGAGGTGTGCTCGGGTAGCCAAAGTTGTTAAGGTGGCCGCTCGCTGTAAGTGGGAAATCCGAGTTCGAGTACCGGTCGCGAACAGCTGACGTCAAAGTATAGTCGTAGACTGTGAAACTATTTCGCAGCTCTTTCAACATGACTTATTAGAGTGTTTGACGCTCCCAGCTTACTTCAGTCCACGTGTTTTTTACTACAGTGACAATATGAAAAAAATACCAACTCTTACTGGGCTCCGAATGCGATGGTGGGTAGATGCACGCTGTTTTTCTTCACGCTGCCAACACAACTGCCCGGACGCACCGGCAGAGCTGAAGTTGCGCAGTGGCAGCCCGGCCTCCAGCGAGGCAGTGTGGCGGAACGGCGTGCAGTCCCTACCTAGCCTGCACTCCGGCCCCCGCCCCCACCAACACCCCACCCTGCACAGACACCTGCTCTCGCAGCTGCCGCTGCTGGCCCACATTCCGCGGGAAACTCGACGACGCTGCGCGCCTGCCTTTGCTAACCCGACAAACAAAAACCTGTCGCGTGCACCTGCTGGCCGTCTGCGGGTGATTCAGGACGGAGGATAACTGTACCCAAGGGGTAGAACAGTGCTAGAACTTGAGAAGAGGTGGCATGAATTTCTTCCCGTTTCGTTCGACATCTGTAATAGCGACATGTGGTACTTGGCTTCGAGAGTATAAAAGCTCAAAATATGAAGATGATGTTACTTATACGCACCTTTGATTGTGGCACCATACGCAATCATTAACCCGGCTCCAGGGAGGCAGGGTCCCCTTCGCAATTCCTCCACTGGGGTAATTCCTGTCTGGCGCGTCCACGTCGCGGGGGTGGGCATCCTACACCTGAGTAGGCCGGAGTACTAAGATGGTTGAGGTCAGGCGGGGACCCAATCCCGTGGGGTGTAACACTGAACCCATGCCCAGGGTTACGGGTGAAGACCTTAATGGCAGCGACGGCGGAGAAGGAAAACTTCGGAACGGCGTAGCTGGCAGATGAGGCAACCCTCCTTTCTGGGGATTAAATGAGAACGGCACCACTGCCTTGTGGTGTAAGAGACACTCCAAAAGCTACAGGAGACAACCCCAACAGAAAATCCTTTCTTGCGTTAGGCCTAGCAAGCCGGTACGAAAGTCTTCATATATTGCTTTCAAAACACAGACGAGCCTCGGAACGAACCACTCAGGATTAGATAGTTACTTATATGCATTTCCGCGCAAAGTAAGCCACGGCTGCGGATTCAATTGGAGCGGGGGGAAGCGTAATTATACGTATACTGTCGTGAGGATAAAGTAGCGTAATAAAAAGTCTCGGATCAGGGTACATGATACTTTTCAGTTTCTTACCTGAGGACCAGCCTTAATTCATGTGCTTCCAGAGCGGTAAATGCACACATTCAAACGATGACTGTCCTTGCTGTCAACATCTCCAACATCGCTCGTGTGTCCACATAATGAACTGACAGGGAGTTCAGTAACGGAAGACAAAAGTGGAAAAATAACATTCACTAAGAAAAAGGAAACCACTGAAAACATGACTTCCCAGACATAGGCGGAAACGACTGAAGGAAACGGCATTCCCCTCATTTACACGTTCACACAGCCATGGTCCGCTGACCTCTATTCAGAATCCAAGTGTTACATGAGATACTGATAATGGTGTGTGCACACTCCGATTTTGTACTGTGTCAGTTTTGGCGCTGTCAAAATTATGAGAAGGTCTTGCTATCATTGTTGTTGTTATGGTCTTTAGTCCAGAGACTGGTTTGATGCAGCTCTCCATGCTACTCTGTCCTGTGCAAGGTTCTTCATCTCCCAGTACCTACTGCAACCTACATCCTTCTGAAATCTGTTTAGTGTATTGGGCTCTGAGCACTATGGGACTTAACTTCTAATGTCATCAGTCCCCTAGAACTTAGAACTACTTAAACATAACTAACGTAAGGACATCACACATATCCATGCCCGAGGCATTATTCGAACCTGCGACCGTAGCGATGGCGCAGTTCCAGACTGTAGCGCCTAGAACCGCTAGGCCAGCCCGGCCGGCCAGTCCCGTAGAACTTAGAGCTACTTAAACCTAACTAACCTAAGGACATCACACACATCCATGCCCGAGGCAGGATTCGAACCTGCTACCGTAGCGATCACGCGGTTATAGACTGAGGCGCCTAGAACCGCTCGGCCACACCGGCCGGCTGTTTAGTGTATTCATCTCTTGATCTCCCTCCACGCTGCCGTCCAATACTAAATTGGTGATCCCTTGACGCTTCAGAATATGCCCTGCCAACCGATCCCTTCTTCTAGTCAAGTTGTTACCACAAATTTCTCTTCTTTCCAATTCTATTCAATACCTCCTCATTAGTTATGTGATCTACCCATCTAATCTTCAGCATTCTTCTGTAGCACCACATTTCGAAAGCGTCTATTCTCTTCTTGTCTAAACTATTTATCGTCCACGTTTCACTTCCATGCATGGCTACACTCCATACAAATACTTTTGAAACGACTTCCTGACACTTAAATCTACTCTCGATGTTAACAAATTTCTCTTCTTCAGAAACGCTTTCCTTGCCATTGCCAATCAACATTTTATATCCTCTCTACTTCGACCATCATCAGTTATGTTGCTCCCCAAATAGCAAAACTCGTTCATTCCTTAAACGTCTCATTTCCTAAACTAGTTCCCGCAGCATCACCCGATTGTATTGCTATCATAAATCTCTTAAACTTATTACATGACACACATTTTTCTAATTTTTAAATGTATGCGCTCCAGCTGCTATATTTCTCTGAGTTGCATTTTCATCGACGTTATGCTACGATTTTTTGTGAAATATAGAATGAGGTTCAAGGCTGGGGATCTTCGTTTACCAGTAGCAACAGAATAGAAATGGAAATCAAGCAAAGTGCAGCAGCAGGAATGAAATTCATGTACTGCCTCCGAGATACGCTCAGTTCAAAATGGAAAAAATGGAAATGAGCGTTTGGCGCCATTGGCCCCTTACGGCGCAGGTCCGGCCGCCTTGGTGCAGGTCTTATTACATTGGACGCCACATTGGGCGACCTGGACGCCGGATGGGGATGAAATGATGATGAAGACAACACAACACCCAATCCCTGAGCGGAGAAAATCCCCGACCCAGCCGGGAATCGAACCCGGACCCGTAGGACGGCAATCCGTCACGCTGACCACTTTTTTTATTTTTTGTTCGATATAGTTCGTTCCTTTTGGCGTAGGCGGACGTCACAAGACATCCGTTCAAGTTGATCGATGATTGCCTGACTCCGTTTTTTTTTATTACAGAGAGCACGCAGCCCTCTGACCGAACACGCTGAGCTACGGTGCCGGCACCACTCAGCTATCGGGGCGGACAGTTCAAAGTCAGTATCAGCGAATACTAAGAAGAAAATATTGTATATAACTCAGTGATATGCCCAGCAGTCATGTACGTTTCAGAAACCTGGAGCATGACTAAACGAGAAAGGAAAAAACTATTAATATTTGAAAGAATAATAATGAGGAAGATGTGGGATGCGACCTTGAGTAAAGGAGAATGGTGAAGGAGGAAGAATGAGGAAATTACTTCTTTCCTTGATGTAACAGCCAACAACACTGCAGAAACTGAAAGGCAAAAGAATCCAGTGGGCAGGCCATGTAGTCAGTATCCCAGAAGACGGGCGAAAAAAACACCTGAGGAACGACCAGGCACTAGACGCCCTACAGGACGACTAATGCGGCGACGGGTAGAAGACCTGGCAGCCCTGGGAACTGAAGAGGCCCGGAGGAGTCGAGCACAAAACAGAGAGCAATGGAGGCATTTCGTGCAAGGAACGCGTAGTCTGCAAGGCTTCTGACCGCTGGATACGTATGAGTATATAATATTTTATTATTTTTAATGTCCGCCTCCGAAGCTAAGCGGTCAGTACGGCTGACTGTCATGCGGAGGAATAAGGATCGATTCTCCCAGGTTTTCCCCTGGTTGGTGGTCTGGAACGAGGTGCACTCAGCCTCGTGATGCAAATTTAGAGCTACTTGACCGAGCAGCAGCAGTTCCAGGTCACGAAAACTGACAAAGGTGAGGAGAGCGGTGTGCTGAACAACGCCCCTCCACACCGCATCCAATGACGCCACTGACAGAGGATGACACGGTGGTCGGTCGGTACCGACAGGTACCGACCGAGCAGCAGCAGTTCCAGGTCACGAAAACTGACAAAGGTGAGGAGAGCGGTGTGCTGAACAACGCCCCTCCACACCGCATCCAATGACGCCACTGACAGAGGATGACACGGTGGTCGGTCGGTACCGACAGGCCTTCCAGGGCCTGTGGACGAAGTTTACTTGAGTATTATTCCTAATGTCTTAGGCATCTGTAGCACATCAAAAGTGAAAATAACGGCAAGTTATATTTGTGTGTGTTTTAAGGGAGGGATGGGGTAAGGGGAAGGAGGGAGAGGGGGATGGAGAGGAGAGAGAGAGAGAGAGAGAGAGAGAGAGAGAGAGAGAGAGAGAGGTTAAGGAAATGTGACTCGCGCTCAGAACCAAACATTGGATGCGCGCCTCAGGGTGTATGAGCTCGTATGCGCAGCTATCAAGGAATCAGGAATGTCTAATCAGCAAAATCACGATCCTGCGACTACAGCAAGAGTTACGTAAAAGAAGTCACTGTGAGGCGGCAGAGACGAAACGAAGAATCGTATTGCCTGGAGGATACAATTACCCAGTATATCAGAAGGCAAAGAGGACGCATAATAGGAAATATTACTTCTTTTCTTCCAACTCAATTTGCTTCTTGTACATAGATAGGCTTAGTATATACAAACAAATTTTATAAACATTTTTCCTCTTCTACTATAAATGTATTTCAATGTTGTACATACATAATTGTCAAAACGGGATACTGTTACTAAAATGTATATAATAAGATTGGCTGTATAGCCGTGAAACCAAAAGGCAATGAATAAATTTTAAAAATCCGGGTCTCGCTGAACTCGCTGCCACACAAAATAACGCGAGGCGCATATCTATACGATCTGGTCACTTCTACCATGGAGCAGCGCTTAAAAAAAAAAAAAAAAAAAAAAAAAAATAACACTGCGATATGGTTTGATGTCTTGGATGCTTCATCTGAAGCTTTTTAATTGGATATAAAATACTGATATTGAACTGGGAATGTGGAATGTCGTGTCAAAGCTGTTTTCTGTTACTTGTATTACTTTTAAAAACACCAATAAATTTTTATTGTGCTGTTTTGTTCCTATCAAGATGTAACTACAAATCCGCAACGCACTGAACGACGCACGGCAGAGGGTACTCCATCTGACACTGCGTTTTAAGCCATCCGAATATGGCGCAATGGGAAAGTAACTGGACGTAACTTCACCACATTGCCCTAATCTCTCTTGTTGCAGGGTCTTATTCTTCTTTCTCCTGGTCCTATCCCGTATCTTCATGGGGTCGCTATGTTAATCTAGATTCTTTATTGTTAGCGGTAGGGAGTGGCCGTAAGCCATTCCTGTAGCCACTCCTTTCACACCCAGGGCGAAATTTGTGTGCCCCACATATCTGCGTCTAGGGTTAACCCATGCAAAAGTGTGAGAATGCTTTCGAAACCTTTCCGAATAGCCTAAATGAGACGGCACGTGGGTACCAGCCCGATATTCGCCTATTCGGATACGGGAACCCGCCTAAAAACCAAACCCAGGCTCACCAGCACACCGGGTCTCGTCGGGTGATCATGATGTTTGGTTTGTGGGGCGCTCAACTGCGCGGTCAACAGCGCCCGTATAAAGTACCAGTTTTTACAAAGTCCAATTTTTTACACAATCAAATCTAGCCACTGTCACTAATGATGATGAGAAAATGATGTGGACAACACAAACATACAGTCCATGGGCAGAGAAAATCCCCAACGCGGCTGGGAATCGAACCCGGGACCCCGTGATCCAGAAGCAGCAACGCTAGCCACTAGACCACGAGCTGCGGTCCTTTGTCGGGTGAATTCGACCAGCGGCTCTCTGAATTCCGGAAGCGTCGTGCTAACGCACGCAGCTATCTGAACAGGTTTGTCTTCTCTCAATACCAGTTCTTTATTTTTACACACAGCTTCATCTTAAAAGCAAAAAATCCATTGAAGTGTTATCCGCGCGTCCGTGTTGCTCTTTCCTGTGGGGTACACACATTTATTAAGACTCCAGCAACTTTTCTCTGAATCTGCCTTTGGTTGTACGAGTATAATGATAACCACCCCAAACTAACATCAGTACTGTATAATCAGTCACACTACGCTCTTTTGTGCGATTTCATTTACAGACGCACTGTATTTAAAAAACTGCATCTCATATTGCCT
The DNA here is from genome assembly GCF_023864275.1 of Schistocerca cancellata. Classification (NCBI taxonomy): domain Eukaryota; kingdom Metazoa; phylum Arthropoda; class Insecta; order Orthoptera; family Acrididae; genus Schistocerca; species Schistocerca cancellata. The sequence continues at coordinate 401,157,708 of NC_064632.1, read as the reverse complement.
TTCCGTACTAGGCCTCCTTTCAAGTATTCGTCCATTGCATGTCGCCTCACAATACTGCCAGTGGATTTCGTCAAAGGCGAAAGACGTTCAGCGGCAGTAAAAAATAATAATAATAATAATAATAATAATAATAATAATCTTCAAATCATGCAACCTAATGTCCATAGTCTAGCCGCAAAGATTACTATCACCTGCTGTTTCAGATTCGTACCGCGGAGATCAAGCGACTCTGGTAGAAAGACCAAAATCGGGCCCTCTGCCGTAAAATTACTTGCTTCTTTGAGCAGTGAAGGAAACAAAAGAAAAATTCTGAGTAGGTATTAAAATCCATGGAGAAGAAATAAAAACTTTGAGGTTCGCCGATGACATTGTTATTCTGTCAGAGACAGCAAAGGACTTGGAAGAGCAGTTGAACGGAATGGATAGTGTCTTGAAAGGAGGATCAACAAAAGCAAAACGAGGATAATGGAATGTAGTCGAATTAAGTCGGGTGATGTTGAGGGTATTAGATTAGGAAATGAGACACTTAAAGTAGTAAAGGAGTTTTGCTATTTGGGGAGCAAAATAACTGATGATGGTCGAAGTAGAGAGGATATAAATGTAGACTGGCAGTGGCAAGGAAAGCGTTTCTGAAGAAGAGAAATTTGTTAACATCGAGTAAAGATTTAAGTGTCAGGAAGTCGTTTCTGAAAGTATTTGTATGGAGTGTAGCCATGTATGGAAGTGAAACATGGACGATAAACAGTTTAGACAAGAAAAGAATAGAAGCTTTCGAAATTTGGTGCTACAGAAGAATTCTGAAGATTAGATGGGTAGATCACATAACTAATGAGGAGGTGTTGAATAGGATTGGGGAGAAGGGAAGTTTGTGGCACAACTTGACTAGAAGAAGGGATCGGTTGGTAGGACATGTTCTGAGGCATCAAGGGATCACCAATTTAGTATTGGAGGGCAGCGTAGAGCGTAAAAATCGTAGAGGGATACCAAGAGATGAATACACCAGGCAGATTCAGAAGGATGTAGGTTGCAGTAGGTGCTGCGAGATGAAGAAGCTTGCACAGGATATAGTAGCATGGAGAGCTGCATCAAACCAATCTCAGGACTGAAGGCAACAACAACTTTGAGCTTTCTAGACAGGTTTAATAAAAATTATACAATCTTGTCTGCAGGTTTAATGAAATTGAAGCTTTATTGAAAAATCGTAGTGAAGCGGACTATATTGATGAAAACCATCGCACACGACAAATTAAATGTTTCACTGTAGCAAATTACAAATTGTATATGGCTTTTATTAACGAAGGTATAAAAAAGTAGAATTTGTCCCCTTCTCATGCATTATTAGTAGTCTTCAGTCGACAAACAGCATAATTTTACTTCGTTACCTGCAAGCCGATCATTGAGATCCTACAATATTACCGTAGCGAAAAGTAGCACAGGCAACTCCATTGTTGAACGTGAGCGAGCTGTGCATTGTGAACTGAGTGCATTGTGCCATATAAACCATGTTTGCGATGGACGTCCGTTCGATAGTATCTATTTAATTATTGGGCTACTTGGAGGATATGTCAGCGTAACAACAGCGTTCGTTTAACGTGACGGGGCGAGGGAAGTCTATCCAGATTTAGGTTTCCCGCGATTTCCCGGAGCCGCTTAAAGAAAATGATGGGACGGTTCATTCTAAAGGGCGCAGCCGTTTTCCTTTTCCATCCTCCCGTTATCCGGGCTTGTGCTCCGTCTCTAATGACCTCGTCGTTGACGGGGCGTTTAAACACTAATCTCCTCCTCTCCCACGAGGGAAGGCTTCTTCTCGCAGACAAAAGCTATGAAACGATGGGTTGGAGAAATCACGCACCCCTCCCCCATTAGTTCTTAAACTGTCTCTCTTTCTCGTCTTCTTTTTCGGTTAATTTTTGCGTTCCTTCTGGGCCTGCGCCCTGTGCGTTGGCTTATCTCACCACCCTCTCGGTACGACAGTGGCTGCTGATAGCAACGAAGATCGTTGAATTAGCAGGCGGCTCATACAAACACGAAGTCCGCCAAGCCAGAAACAATGCATTACGTTCCACGAAAAAATTGAAGCTCCCGCTAGGGTAGGGTCGGTCACGTGTGGTTTCTCCTGCAATCGTGCCTTCAGCATGAATCATCAAACCACGCCCTACTTGTTGTCACCAGTCCTGAGGTACCCACCGAAGCACGCACAAACAAATCCTCTACCACAGTGCAACGAGTGGTTGCAGGCCACCCATCGGATAGTAGCGTGTCCACCGAATATTACCACTTTTCTCACACAGCCAACGCCCCTTTCAGTCCTTGCGCTAAGAACTCGCTCCGTCCTCCAGCGGTTGTTCCAGAAACTGAGACGGAGCCGGTTCCTAACACTGCGATGAATAGCACTTGGGGAACTCCTATCTATGTCTGAGCTTAGAAGAGGAGGTGATTGCGGGTTACGAATTTACAAAACGGTAGCTTGTCATTGGGAGAAAAATCGTTACACATTTCGGCAGTCTTCTGAAAAAAATTAAAAAAAAAAAAAAACGATACTAAAGATACCTTTTAGCACACATCCTTTTGATTATAATCAATTGGTAATTTCATCCATTGGGCGTACGGTAAAGTCGTGGACTAGGATTTGAGAATTTCGAGGGAAAATTGTTTTTGGTATAAGCTATACTACTTCTCACAGTGATCCCACATCAGTGACCACGGACAGTTTTATTCTTTTCATATAGAATACAACACCTAATTGTATTTTAAGAACAGCTGACATTATTGTATTGAAAATGTATAGCATCACACATCTATCTCGCCTTATTCTATAACATTAATCCCATTTAAGCTTAAACGCATTACGGTCGGCACGCTTTTCGTGGGAACTTGTCTACAGAAGAAAAGAGAGAGAGAGAGAGAGAGAGAGAGAGAGAGAGAGAGAGAGAAGAAGCAGCAGCACAAGGCTGATGACAAATGAAGCACACGCTTCAATTTAGTATTTATGTCAGAAAAAAACTGAATGTTTAATATACTGCAATGCTCATTATTTCGCGAAAACAGTATTGTTTCCGCAAATATAAAGGAAAAGAAGAAACTCAAAATCGATATGCGGCTCCGCATACCTATATATGACGCCTTCACCTTCCACCCACAGAAATACTGCGATTTAAGGAATACAGGTAATGCCTACATCGAATAATTAAAAACATAAAGTCACAGAGCCGAGTGAAAATCCAAAATAACTTTCGTGAATTCAGCTGCTAATATTATACAAATCCATAATTTCCCAGTCTCCCGTTTCTCATTCTTGCTCACGCTGCGAGAACCGCTGCAACACCGTCCGTAGTCCTGTCCTAAGAGCTAAACAGGTTTATTGTTTGCAAGCAAATTCGCACAAGTGCTGAAAAATATCGTTTACCTACGTTGGGAACATTATCACCATTACTTGACCAAATGTTGGAAATCCTGTGTAATGCGTGTAAAGAACAGGTATCCAATTACAACAGCATTCTTCTCTATTTACTCGAAACAATTAGTGCTCACGCCCTGTTATCAGTTGCCTGTAGTCGTTGTGTGCATCGCTTCAGCAGGCTACTTACTGTCACTGCAATATACGATACTGAGTATTACAGTCTGCAGTGACAAATATACGCCAAATCTATAGGTCTGCAGGCGAATACCCAGTTTTCGTAATAGCCAAAATGAATTTGCGTGTTCACTGGACGTGCAATTCCCCGGTGCTTCATTTACGAGACGTATCTCCACGCCGATCAGAAAACTTAGGAAATACACCAATACAGACTGTACCCACGTACGCACACAACCATTAACGTCATTACGACGCACTTACGAAAGCTCCATAACAAAACTAGAAGTCTGACGGGCGTAAACCAGTGGTCATGCAACATACCGTATTTAACACAATAGGGATACTTGGAATATTAATGTTAAGATGCTCTGCCTCACCTATCGAATCTGATAGTTGCATAATTATAGGAACCATACCTGCGTTCAACTCAGATAAATTGGTATTTGGTAAAATCTCGCTCTTTTTAATAGAACTTCAGCTTCACCCTATTAGTCCTTACTCTTCTGCACACCTTATACTGTTAGTTTTTGCTCGTAATAGCTGAAGAAAACCGCTTCTCGTCATGTAGTGAAAGTGTCCCCACCCGGTGAATGGCGTAATATCTTCCCTGAGAGTTCGAAGTGCTTTGAAGGTGCGAGGGATCAACCACCTCAGCATTTGCCGGGACAGACAGTGTGAAACCACGCCCAAAGCTGGCCAGCGTCCAAGACGAGGACTACCTACCATCTCTGTACACTCCCAGGTAGCGCCATTCTGCGAGCCACCACCAAAAGCAACTGCGAGTCATCGCAGGTATCACTAACTTTGTAATACCGCCTACAAACATATTCACACCTCATCGATAACAGTGCAGCGCTTGCGATGGAGCGGAATAATTTGCTCGCGTCGTTCAACGGTTCAGTCAGCAACAGTATTCCTTCAATGAAGGCACAAGGGATCAACAAAACGACGCTTCGTCTGACAAAAAGGTGGCACAGAAATCGTTTAGAAATTCTAAATTGCTGTGGCGAAATAATGGGACATTGATTCAGTATGATGGATGCGCGAAAAATGAGATGTTTGTGGCATACAAGAAGTACTTTTAATACTAATGCGACAACTACTGAGGCATACGGGCGAGTAGAAGCAAGGACGAGACATGTTTTCACTCGATGATGAACAAAATACCCGACTACCACAATGCGATAATTTCATGCAATAACCTTTATCTCTGTCGTAACAGATTATGTACCAGCGATAGCTTGCGGCGCGACATTATCTTTTACAATGCTAGTGGCCGACTACGGACTAACAACATGACGCTGTCTCACCTGAAATAACAGCACTGCCTAAATCAGGAACAAGGACGCAATCCACCAATATTTTCCAGTCGTAGGACACTTCTAGGTGCGGGCAGCTGCGCTACTTCATACTAGTAACAATCACAGTGAAGTGTTAATTGCCTCCAAACGCACAGCACACGAACAAACTTGCACACAATCGTTTCACTCCGTCCGCGGTTACTCGCTGACTGGCGAGGGAGCCGCCAAGCTCTTTCGTCCCCCCCTCCTGGCAGTGGAAGGAGGCGCGTGTGACACGGATGACGTGTCGCGGCGTGGAGGGGGAAAGACGCGCAGGAGTGGCGAGGTGGAGGGGGGCCGCGCTGGATTGCACGCACCGTACGCACCGCGACGGGACGCCGGAAACGCGCGCCGCTGTGCAGAGTAACAACGTGAAGGCGAGAGAGAGGTGTTGCAACAGCGCCTGCCGCTCTGGGATCGGCGGCACGACAAAGGACTTAATAAAAACCTCTCGCCCTTCCCTCTCTCTGTAACGACAGTGCCGATTCAAAACTACGTTTGCATTCTGCAAGGCACTGTGCTTTACCTACCACCATACGACTATCAAGTTCACCTTATTCTCCTCACAAATGAACCAATTAGAAGGTAGAACTGCATTTTCTAAGGCCTATAAATTATTACGGTGTTCCACAAGGTGCAGTTTTAGGTCCAGTATTGTTTTTCACACAAATGACCTTAAATTAGACACTCAAAAAGAACTAACAATAATTTACCGTTAAGTGAGCAAAGGAACATCACAACAGGGCGGAAATGCAAATTGTGTTGAAATATCAGGAACAAGTCACACGTGTTGAATTAACTTCATTTTGTTATACCATGATCAGCTTCGAATATTCTCTCCGTATTTTATGATGTTTATGTTTCGAGTGACTGGCGCACATTTGCAGTAAAGTACACTCGATTAACCTATTAACAGGGAAAGCTGTGAAATAAGATCTTAAAATAACTGGTTTTCTCTTTGAATAACGATCGAGAAGGGAGCTTAATTTACCTAGTAAGCTGTTCGACTTTGGTTCAAAACCGTACTGGATATACTGCATTGGAGTGACGCACTTCATGGTTAAAAGTGTCATTTGTACTGGAAACGGAAAGGGTAACACAATTTACGATCGTTATTCACTGTAAGACTCAACCTATCTACATAAGATTCTACCTTGCAACTATTCACACCGACACACTGAGTACTTGAACCCCAATGTATATCATCAAAATTAAACATTTCTATTTAATTTAAATCATCACTACATGTGTAGAAAATACTCGTAACCGGACGTGGCGCAACGAAATAAAGTTCATGCAATACCAGAGGCAAACCACTGTTCTTTAAATAAGTCTTTACAAGCCGAATCGTTACATGATACGACTAAAACAATCAGTTGTAACAGACAAAGAGCGTGACAACAAATCGTAAAATTATGTTTGAACTTCATGTCATTGCAAGTTTAGGAAATATACAGACCAATATGACACCGTATTTTGCTTCATATCATTCAATAATGGCCTATGGGAATACATTCCCAAGTAAAGTAACTTAAAAGTTAACAAGCGCACAGAAAAATGAATGTACACAGTCTCTCATGAAAATTGTGCTGCATAAAACCAACTTAGTTCTGGAGAAATGATGAAATCTGTAATTGTCCTGCTTGAACACATTCCGAAGGCGAGTTTGGCACATATTTTCTCTGGTTTATCGATAGCTTCATAGCCTTAGTGCTAAATATTTATACTTAAATGTAGCATTCGAACATCAACGAATTTGCAGGATATCGTAATTCAACCTCTCATTTTAAATTAACCGTCCCATCAATCATCAAAGAAAACTTACCAATTTCTAGTTTCAAAAATAAACCAACCTGCTTATCGCTTTAAATAATGGCATTCCTTCCTTTACTTCCTGTTGAGCCAAAACACTCCATAATCTCAAATCTCGATATCGTTGCCCAAAGGGTTAGAAATGTTTTAGTTTCTTCTCGTTTGTTTTTTATTTTATTTTCTATTTCACTCTCCGTAATTTTTTCTAGTACTGGATTGCTAATACTTGGTTTATGCAGCATGAATGAAGATAATACACACGGAAAGCTCCAGGTGATATTGTTAGATACTTGTCTCAAATAGTCTTTGTTATAATCAATATGACTGGGGAGAAAAATTATAGAGAAATTTTGGAACATGAAGCAACATGCAGGACGGATAAAGGAAATCAGGGAGGATACGAAAGTGCTAGAGTTACCCCTGTACGATTCACAAAACAAAACAGAAAATTTAAAGAAACTGAAAAATTTGAGGCAAGATTTAAACAAAAAACAGACACACGACATGCAATACGAAGTGTATGTACATATGAAAAAAAGATCAGATTGAATGAAAAAGCATTGGTTGATTGGTTGGTTTGGGGAAGGAGACCAGACAGCGTGGTCATCGGTCTCATCGGATTAGGGAAGGATGGAGAAGGAAGTTGGCCGTGCCCTTTCAGAGGAACCATCCCGGCATTTGCCTGAAGTCATTTAGGGAAATCACGGAAAACCTAAATCAGGATGGTCGGACGCGTGATTGAACCGTCGTCCTCCAGAATGCGAGTCCAGTGTCTAACCACTGCGCCACCTCGCTCGGTGAAAAAGCATTGGGCAGTTGGGAAAGTAAACTTATTGAAGATGACAAAATGACTGATTGAAGTGGACATATGAGTTTGCAAAGACTCAATCAGAGATTCAAAAATGGCATTAGGGTGGCAAAAACCTTTCCAGGTGCAAATGCTGATAAAGATCATAGTTTACTCGCAGCAGACATTTGGACAAGGTTAAAGTCTAGTAAGAAAAGGCAACAGATAAAGAAATTGGATGTCGAGAAATGGAAGAAAGAGAAATTTTGAAAGAGCACAGTCACATATGCCGAAAATAAATAGGAACACGTTAGGAGAAGTTCAGAAGTCACTTAAAAGTAGAATACCACTAAGAAATACATTGCTGGAAATATTTGAGATAAAAATTCGAGAGGTGAAAAGAACAAGAATAGACGTCTTCGGCCTGGAATCTCATTTGCCTTCAGTGGTGAGTACCGCTTAGATTTGAGCCACGATGAACAGAGAATGTGTGTCCAGAGACGCCCCGGGCAGCGGTGGGATGCCTGTCCAACTGTCGGCCAACACGCGGTCCGACAAACTACGAGTGATGGTCTGGAGTGCCATTTAATTTCATAGCAGGACCTCTTTGGTTGTCATCTGTGGCAACCTTACACCACAGCAGTACGTCGACGATATTCTACGCCCTGTTTTTTTGCCCTTTATGGCAAGCCATCCTGGGCTTACATCTCAGCATGTAATGGCAGTCCGCAAACGGCGAGAGTTTCTACTGCTTGTCTTCACGATCTCCAAACCCTACCTCGGCAGCAAGGTCGCCGGATCTCCCCCAAATTGAGAACATTTGGGGCGTTATGGGCAGGAGCCTCCAACCAGCTTGGGATTTTGACGATTTAACACGCCATTTGGTCATCATTTGGCACGATACCCCTCAGGAGGACATCCAACAATTCTGTCAATCAATGCCAAGCCGAATAACTGCTTGCATAAGGGCCGGAGTGTAAGCAAGCATTACTGACTTGCCCCATTTTGTGAATCTCTTTCCCTTCAATATATCGTTCTGTTTTTCTGAAATTATAATGATAGGTTTGTCTGTACATGTACATCAAATCCACCTATTTCCTTCGTGGTGCGTCGTTTTATTTTTGTCTTAGAGTGTATTATATTTAATAGCATAAAAAATAAGTATTTCTACACTGTCTGCTGCATAGATGTTTAGTTTTATATAACGAAGGCCCTTAAGGTCCTGATCTGGGGAGGCCAAACAAAACAAATAAATAAACAAAATTAAATAATTAGCACGCCGAAATAATATCTTATTACTTGATTATTGGTGAGTGTCTTGAGCACGTCAAATGTGCAAGTATTTAGGGCTAATACTAACAAGCGATATGGACCCACCCAGACAGCCGATCGGATCGAATCCGCCCCGCGGATTAACGACCTGAGCTCGTGAGCTTGCCAGACTGTATGTGGTTTTTACGCAGTTTCCCACACCCAATTGGGCGCCAATATAAAATGACTTTTATCTTAATAATATGAATATTTATATGTGTGTTTGGAGAGAGAGATTGATTTTGATTGAGATTTTACTTTAAGTCGTAACTGGTACCTGAATTTTGGTTGCTGCCTCCTTAAATGATCAGCTTCTGCACCAGTTGGTGACGTATTATAACTTGGAGGAAGTTATTGTTCTTTAAGATTTGAAGTACGACTCTGTTGGTTACTTGGCCGTATTGCGGATAGCTTTGAGCCCAAGTTTTTTTAGCTTATCATACCTAAGGGGCCAGATCAAACAGCAATGTGCTTTTCGTGAGAAAAGGAGATTGCTTGGCACACAAACTTCCTTTAAACTAGACGTCCTGCTACATCAAAATTGGTCAGTGGAGTTCAGCACCATACTATTCTACAAGAATATAATCCAATTACCGTAATTAAGAAATTATGAGAGGTTGTTACGTATTGAATGAAAACTATAGAAAATGCATTTCTCTTCCTGTACTTTAGTGAACTTTGTACACTTACAATTCCGTCGATTGATAGACGGCAACGACAATGAAGTTCACTCCCTTTTCCAAAAACAAGCTATTTCTATTCTTCAGTCCCAGAAAGTTTGTATACATAAATGTTTGGCAACTCTTACACATACTTTATTCGGTTTTATCACTAAAATATCAATTTTCATTAAATGTAACAACACGTTCTGCGCGACGGCCTAGCAACACGTCATCTTTCCACAAGATACTTCCTCTTTTTTTTAATAAATCCATTGTCTTTTTTTTTAGAGTCCATACTCGAAGATTCACAACTACTATCGTTGCGGGGATTGCGCGCTAAAGAGTTTATTGCTGTCCAGCTGCGAATCACTTCCCTTCAAGTACTTTTTGAGTCACATTTACATTTACGGTATTTACATACATTACTGAGCTTCTCAGAATAAAATCAGGCACAAATTAGTTTTAAAAAAAGGGCAGTGAGGCTCATACAACATTACAACATACATCGATTTCCTTCGTGGTATGTCGTTTTATTTTTGTCTTAGACTGTATTATGTTTAATAGCATAAAAAATAAAAATAAGTATTTCTACACTGTCTGCTGTATAGGTGTTTAGACCCCGAGGTCCTGATCTGTGCAGGGCAAACAAACAAATATATTTTAAAAAATTAAATAAGTAGCACGCCAAAATAATATCTTATGACCTGATTATTGGCGAGTATCTTGAGCACGTCAAATGTGCAAGTATTTAGAGCTAATACAAACAAGCGATACGAACCCACTCAGATAGCCGACAGGATCGAATCCGCCCCGCGGATTGACGACCAGAGCTCGTGAGCTTGCCAGGCTGTATGTAGTTTTTACGCGGTTTCCCACACTCAATTACGTAAATATTGGGCTGGCACCCAAATCCCGAATCAGATACACACTAAGCAAACATTTAGAAAGCGCTCTCACATTTGAACATGAGACTTACTCTAGGCGCGGAAAGATGGGATACACAAATTCTGTGCTATAGACGACTGACGGCATTAGGAAGGGAATCCGCCCACCAACTGTCACTTGCACTGTACTATTCCTTCGCTTACTCTACCGTAGCCTCGGTATTATATGGCATACATGGTATCTGCAGGGGAATAGATGATAATTATCAAGTTTACTGAATAAGTGGTAGTGTAGGTCTCGCAAAATGACCACGACGAAGAATCAAAGAAATGACAGCTGATACGGAGAATAATGGACAATAGTTCTTGCCACAGTATTCGAGAAAGAAACAGAGTATTAGTAGTAGTAGTAGTAGTAGTAGTAGTAGTAGCTTTATTCATCCGTAGATCTCTAGACCTCTTTTTACCAGGATATAGGACATGTAGATCTCTAGATCTCTTTTTACCAGGGTATAGGACAAGTCATATTATTTACTAATTTAGATCAATTTAAAATAAGCTAATTCGTGTACACATATATTTATAGACTTCTAGTTAGAGACAATCATTACATTTACTCCTGGTATACAATACTTTTTTTTACAAATAACTTATTAAATAATGTAATGCTACATTGATCACTCATATCTCACTATCAGTCACTGCACACACTATACACACATTGTTTCATAACCATTCACTACACAGACACACACACACACACACATACATAGGTGACCTCTGGGCCATTTTCTGTACCGCAACTTCCCATTTGCTATCCTGAAAAACTGAGTCAGCTTCCCTCCATAATGAGTGAGATGTTGAGCTCAGAAAGAGGAAGAGGTGTTAGTACTGTGCTATGCATAGCTTGGGGTTAAGTATTTCTAGAAAGGAAAAAAAGAAGGAAAAAAACAAAGTAAAATGTTATGTGGAATGTTGCGTATTTTATAATCATTATTATTATTATTATTTATTTGTATAATATTTTTTATCAGACCCCTACTTTGTTTTACCTAAGTAATCGTTCAATGTACAAAATGTATTGCACAACAGGTACTTTTTAGCTGCCTTTTTAAGTAAGTGTATTTTGGCAATTTCTTTAATCTCTTTTGGTAATTTACTGTAGAGTTTTATTCCTCGGTAGAAGATGCTGTTTTTGAGTTTTATGTTCATTTTTTCTTGGTGAATGTAAGTTGAGTCTCTCTCTTGTTGCATGGTCATGGACAGAGCTGTTAGTGCAGTAATTACCAAAGTTATTTTTGATGTGAACAACTGACTAGTAAATATATTCACATGCAGCAGTTAAAATCCCCAGTGTTCTGAACAGATCTTTACAATGAGCTCGACTCGTTATAATTCTTATGGGTCTTTTCTGGAGTTTGAAAATTATGTTCATATTTTGTGCATTTGTTCCCCCAAAAAGAATTCCATGGCTAAGAATTGAGTGTACATATGAATAATATGTAACTAAAAGACATTGCATGTTACATACTGATGATAGGATTCTAAGGGCATAAGGAAGGAAGGAAATTACAGTCGACCGTCCGCCACACACGATAAGGTGACTTGCGAAGTACAGCTGCAGATGCATATGAAAAGGACGGTGAAGCGTGTAATCTGAGTAGGTCCTCTAACAAACATAAATTTTTTACCGACCCTCCTACCGCTTCGAGTGTGGATTAAAGGACTCAGCTGTGGGTGGTCGCGTGAACGCCAGCATATAGTGTGGGCCCCGTTTCTCCTCGTCCGCTGACCGACCTCGGCGCTAATTGTCGTGCCCTCCTTCTGTGTCGCATTCCTGCCCTCCTCCCTGATATGGCGACCTAATGGCTGCCGGGTGGTGTCAAGTCGTAACCTCTCCAGGGAGTTCGGTATGCTCATAAAATAGCTCCATATTTAGCAATTATATACAACCACTCGCTCACAGAAAGATCCGTACCTAAAGACTGGAAAAATTGCTCTAGTCACAACAATACCCAAAAAGGGAAGTAGGAGTAATCGGCTGAATTACAGGCCTATATCACTAATGTCGATTTGCAGTAGGGTTTTGGAACATATACTGTATTCGAACATTATGAAGTACCTCGAAGAAAACGATTTATTGACACACAGCACGGATTCAGAAAATGTCTTTCTCGTGAAACACAACTAGCTCTTTATACTCATGAAGTAATAAGTGCTATCGACAGGGGATGTCCAATCGATTCCATATTTTTAGATTTCCAGAAGGTTTTCGACACCGTTCCTCACAAGCGTCTTCTAACCAAACTGCGTGCCTACGGAGTATCGCCTCAGTTGTGCGACTGGATTCGTGATTTGCTGTCAGAAAGATCACAGTTCGTAGTAATAGACGGAAAGTCATCGAGTAAAACAGAAGTAATATCCGGCGTTCCCCAAGGAAGTGTTATAGGCCCTCTAATGTTCCTGATCTATATTAACGATATAGGAGACAATCTGAGTAGCCGTCCTAGATTGTTTGCAGATCATGCTGACTTTTAACGTCTTGTAAAGTCACCAGATGATAAAAACGACGTGCAAAATGATTTAGATAAGCTGTCTGTATGGTGCGAAAAGTGGCAATTGACCCTTAATAAGGAAAAGTGTGAAGTTATTCACATGAGTACTAAAAGAAATCAGCTACATTTAGATTGCGCGTTAAGTCACACAAATCTGAAGGCTGTAAATTCAACTAAATACTTAGGGCTTACAATTACAAATAATCTGAACTGGAACGATCACATAGATAATATTGTGGGTAGAGCAAACCAAAGAATGCGATTCATTGGCAGAACACTTAGAAGGTGCAACAGGTCTACTAAAGAGACTGCTTACACCACGCATGTCCACCCTATTCTGGAGTATTGCTGTGCGGTGTGGTATCCGCATCAGGTGGGACTGACGGATGACATCGAAAAAGTACAAATAAGGGCAGCCCGTTTTATATTATGTCTCAGACGTGATACGTGAATTGGAGTGACAATCATTAAAACAAAGGCGTTTTTCGTTGCGACGGGATCTTCTCATGAAATTTCAATCACCAGTTTTCTCCTCCGATTGCGAAAACATTCTGTTGGCACCCACCGACATAGGGATAAATGATCATCACGATAAAATAAGAGAAAGCAGGGCTCGCACAGAAAAATTTAAGTGCTCGTTTTTCCCGCGTGCCGTTCGTGAATGGAACGGTAGAGAGACCGCTTGAAGGTGGTTCACTGAACCCTCTGCCAGGCACTTTATTGCGAATAGCAGAGTAATCACGTAGATGTAGATGTCACTACAGATACTCTAGGCACCCTACTTGCCCCGCTGATGTCAACAAAAGATTTCTTCTAGTACCAGGATATCATCAGGTAAACTTTATAAATAGTCAAGGCTGTAGAAGCAAGTATGTCTACTGAAAGATAGATAACGCCTGTAAGAAAAACACATTTATGTGAAAGACACGCACATACACGAAGCAGAGAAGGGAAGGCTGAAAGGAGGATGGAATACATAGACGGTCTACATAAAACAAACTTCAATACCGAAGACAGTATTATCGAAAGAGAAGAGGGAGTTAATGAAGATGAGATAAGATACTGCGAGAGTAATTTTACATGTTGTTCTGAATATGGGTTATATCTGTCACGACAGTAATAGTCTTACCTAAGCCACACTCGTTTCGCTTTATTTCAAAGTTTCTACGGTGGTCACTATTACAACGTAGTTTTTTTTTTAACAAATCTGTTTATGAAGATCGTAAACAGTTCTTATGCCTTGCATTACTACTATAAAACAACATTAAATTACAATTACTGCCCATGATTTTTTGCTTCATACTTCATTTCTAATGTTGTTATATACATACGTGCTCTGTTTCGTGCTAGAGGATGGCACTTCGCTGGCATTGGATATATTTTCGTTTTCCTTTTGTGTACATGCACTTATATCTCGTGTACTTTGTTTTGATGTTGCGAGATGCACTCGTCCTTTCTTTTCTTTGGCTCTGGAAGTGCTCGTTACTCCCCCGCCTGCACGACAGAGCTCTGAAAGACCGAACTCCGAACAAGACGCATGGAGTAGATGACATTCCCTCAATATTATCAAAATCCTTGGGACCGCCAACCATAAAGAAACTATTCCGTATTGTATGGAAGGTATATTAGACAAGCGAAATATCGTCAGACACCAAGAACAATGAAATAATTCCCTTTCTAAACATGGCAGGTAGTGTGAACATTCCCGAACCATCACTTTAATAACTCATGGTTGCAAAATATTGACAAGAATTATTAACAGGTGAATGGAATAACCTCCAGGTTCAAATGGCTCTAAGCATTATGGGACTTGACATCTGAGGTCATCAGCCCCTAGAAGTAGAACTACTTAAACCTAACTAACCTAAGGACATCACACACATCCATACCCGAGGCAGGATTCGAACATGCGACCGTAGCAGCAGCGCGGTTCCGGACTGAAGCGCTTAGAACCGCTCGGCCACAACGGCCGGCCGACCTCCAGGAAGATCAGTAATACTGACCTTACCATTTTTATTAAAAGATAGGTTGATGAAGGGCAATCATACGTTTCTAGCATTTGTGGATTTAGAGACAGCTTTTGACAATGTTGACTGGCATGCTCTCTTCGAAATTCTGAAGGTAGCAGGGGTAAAACACAGGGGGCGACAATACTAATGCTCGAGGGACATAAAGGGAAGCAGTGGTTGAGAAGGGAGTGAGACAGGGTTGTAGCCTATTCCCGACGTTATTCAATATGTATACTGAGCAAGCAGTAAAGGAAACCACTAAAAATTTGGAAACAGAAACGAGTTCCAGGGAAAAGAAAGTAAAAGTTTGCCGAAGACATTGTGATTCTGCAGAGACAGCAAAGAATCTGGAAGAGTAGTTGAACAGAATGTATATTGTCTTAAAAAGAGATTGTAAGATGAAAGATCAAGAAAATTAAAACAAAGGTAATGTAATGTAGTCAATTAAACCATGTGATGCTCAAAGAATTACATTCGGAAATGAGACAGTAAAAGTAGTCGATGTGTTTCGCTATTTGGGCACCAAAATAATTGTTGATGGAAAGTGTTATAAAATACTGTTTGACTATAGCGAGCAAAGCGTCTCTGAAAAAGAGAAATTTGTTGACATCCCATATAATTTGAAATGTTAAGAATTAAGTTCTGAAGCTATTGCTTTGGAGTGTAGCCTTATACGAAAGAGAAATGTAGACGACAAGCAGCTCATACTACAAGAGAATAGAAGCTTTTGAAACGTGATGCTACAGAAGAATGTTGAAAACTGGATGGGTATATCGAATAGCTGAGGTGGCACTGAACCGAAGTGCGGAAAAAAATTCATGGCACAACTTGACTAAAATAAGGGATCGGTTGATATGACGGCGCTGAGGCATCAAGGAACTGTCAATTTGGTAACGGAAAGAAGTGCACGGGAGGGAGAGTGTAAAAAGCTCAAATAGGTATATTTTGCAGTAGTTATGCAAAGATGGAGAGGCTTGCGCGCTATAAATTTGCGCGGATAGCTGCATCAAACCGTTGAAAATCACAACAAACAACAGCATCCGCCAAGGAAAAATTAAATGTCTCCCTCTGTAAGTCCTGTCTACGGCGGGAGTCATATTTTCCAAACGAAATAATAAACTTTTCAGTTTGTACAAGTAAATATTTTTCCATTAATAGCGTGTGTTAGGGCAGGGAAACTGCTTACGCTGGCTCCCATATATCGTTGCGCATATTGTTAGAAGAAGAAAGAAGCCAAAGAAATCCGACACATTGTATGGAGTGTCTGCAACTACATGTATTATTGTTCTACGGTCAGTCAAGAATTAACGCAAAGAGAAAGAAGTTTAAGGGGTAACTACGAGATTTATTAAAGTAACAAAGTCTGAACCTTACTATAGCATATAAGCACTTCAGACTGCGTCTAATAGTACAGTTATCAGTATACCGCTCCCTCTATCGCCTTCCCCAAACTATTCAGGAATGCTGCGTTTCTCTAATCTTCTGTCTTGTTTCGAAGCCCTATCATCTAATCTAATTCTGAAATTCTAACACTCTTTTGGCTGCGTTGCTCTACTTAATTTCGGTGCATGTGAAGAAAAACTCTATTAATTTTATTGATTTTAATTCAACTGAAGAATTCACTGAAACGCGAATGGGTGGGAAATTCCGCCGCAGGAAACACACTGTTTATTTTCGCATTAATCATACTCGTCTCGGTGCTGATTGTATAAACTTCAGTAACGTATTGTTTATTATTGTGTCTATCATACACAGTTACTTTGCGCTTGTAGTTTTTTTTTATATAGAGCGCACATTGTGCAGCTTTTCATGGTTTCTACTGCTGTAGCCTTGTTTCCTGTTGTTTCAGTCATGTTAAAACGGTTTTATTTTCTTCTCTAACTATGCTTTTAGCCCTCAAACACGCATTTCGTTTATTTTATTACAAAAACCGAGGTTTCTACCGCCAACTCACGTGTTATTGTACGTGTTTTTGTACACTTCTATAACTAGGGCGACCAATACCGTACTGTCAGAAAGCATGACGAGCTGTACGATGTATATATATATATATATAAAAAAAAACTACCAGCAGAAAATAACTGACAGCGTTATGTAAGACAGAATAGTAAACAAAAAGCCACTGAAGATACCACAGAAAATGCTGAAATACGTATGAGTAAAGCAAGAATAAACATACTTTAGCTTGCAAAAGGCGGACTTTCTCTCCAACTGTCCTAAAATTACTGTTGCAAAACGCAATTCGCGATTTAGCGAGTTCTTCTGCTGAATTAAAATCAATAAAATAAACACAATTAAAAGGTAATGAAATCAGTGGAATGCGATAATGTCACTGCAATCCATTCAGAAAAGCTGTACCTGCAATGTAATGAATACTCCGTGACAAATGAAAATCTGTGCGGGGCTGGGATGCGACCCGGGATCTCTTGTTAATCGCGAGGAGTCGCCTTAACCGATTAAGCCAGCCGACTTTAATTCAGCTGAAGTTCATCCCTACAGCAGGAAAAGCTATGGTCCGCCAACTTTCCCCGATTGTGCTGTTTCTGAAGAGAGAACACCCGGTTGTTTATTCGTAAAGTACGAAGCGACTATTAATGTCCGTGCCGGTCTTGTAGACGTACTCGGAGGAGCTGACTGGTTAAAGCGACTGCTAACAATAAGCCAGAGATCCGGGTTCGAATACCGGTCTGGTGCTAATCTTCTTTTGTTACGAAATATTCGTCAGTTACTTTTTTCTGTGAAGTGGCCAAATCGGCTTTAAATTCCAGAATTGGCGGTTCTTTTCCATTATTTACGACATTAAAAATCGTACATCATATGCGTGACAAATCACTGTTTCTCATAGTTTGCAGAATAAACATACATAAACATAGTGACCTTTCAGGCTGTTACACGTTCTCTACTGGGATATTGAAGTTTAGGGAAAGCTTAATATTTCGGGCAGCCGAAGGGTGGGTGGAGAGTGTAAGGAATGTAAGTATCAATGTGGTGGTGATGGTGGTGGTGGGGGTGAGGTGAGTGAGCAGGAGAGAGAATTTTAAAGTTTGGTGCGACAGCGATGTAATATGCTATTCAGAGGTGATTACAGGTAGGTTACCTAATTATCTTTCAGGAAGGCACAGACATTTTTCAAGCACAGATAATGGTGGTTACTCGATCCTGTTCTCTTTTGTAGGAGAAACACACACATTCTATCAGTTCAGCCGAGATTACTGCCAAGGAAAAGTTCATTTCATTCTGTCGCGTATGTGTACAGTTGAGACAAGTGATATTTTCTTGTAGAGAGTAACTGGTACCGAACAATCAGCAAAATATTTTTAGTTTCTGTGTGTACTTCTTGTCTGTGTAGCCATCTGCCCGACCATCCCATTCGAACGAGAGACTAGGAAAGCGCGTGGTAGGATTCCCCTTGTGAAGGTTTTAAACGTCATTATTGCCTGTTTGCAGATGTGTCAGTGTGAAAGATAGTTTCAAACTGCACCCAGTCCTTCTGGCGTGAAGCATTGCCCCTCAAACATTTCCAGTGGGATTGGACATATTTAAAGTATTGAACTCTCATTTCTGTCGCCCTTGTCTATAGCAATGCTTGGTACGTTTCATCTTGCGAGAGGTGGCGACTGATTAGTTCTGTCTGGCGAAAGTAGGACGTCAACAAAGTTACTGATAGTAATAACGTTTTCCGTTTTTGTTATTACTATTATTATTAGTCAGATAAGAACATACAAAGGAAGAAATTACGTTCAGTTGCAAAACTCGAGGATCGAAACCTGTACTGTCTCAGCGGACGCCATTTCGCGGCTCTCAGCGTCCGCTCTTGCAGCTGTGACGAAAGAGGCATTTGGCCAGATGAAGAGAAGCTCGCGCTACTGTGGCTGACCTCAATTGACAAATGTATCCTTTTGTCGCGCACGCTGACAGACCACTGCGCCAAAGGACGACATCGTGCGCCGCATGGGACGATCTCTCCTGCTGTTCGTACGTGCCTGTCAGCACGTGCTGGGCAAAGCGTGTGTGTGTGTGTGTGTGTGTGTGTGTGTGTGTGTGTGTGTGTGTGTGTGTGTGTGAAGAATTACGCTTAACTCCAAGTTACTGATTACGCTGAGGCGTTGCAGTTTCCACATTTAAACAGTTTTGTACCTTGGAAATTATTGCGTACAGTAATATTTCTGCTGCCAGCAGATTAGCTAGCGGTAAAAGAGCGGAAAGGAGGAGACCGGTACATTTTCATATATGAGCATCTTTGTATTTTAATTGATGAGCAGCTGGAACTGTCTGAGTGCAGTGGGTCTGTCGAGCCATGAGAACAATATCGAAGAAAAAGACACCTGAAGACTGAAGAAACGGAATCATAGTGCCAGTTCTTAAGAAAAGTTGCAGGAATCTATGTCAAAATTATAAGGGATTGATCTACCAGGCTGCCAGGGTATTTGAGTAGACCATGAAAAACAGGTTACGAAAAAGATAGCTGGACAGACAGGAGAGAGACAGATTATAGGCTTAGACTGGATAGCTCGACAGTGGATCTAGTTTTTAGTGTAAGGCAATTCGAGAAAAACACTATGAATATCGTAGGATCTAGTAATGGTGTTCTTGGACACTGAGAAGGTTTATGATACTGTGGAAAGAAGCGAGATCAGGAAGAGAGACCACGAAGAGAAAACCACGTCTATCAAAGAAGCGTGACTTGTGTAAAAGCAGCAGCTGTCAAGACACACTAGCCAGAATAGAAAATAGGCTGAAGCAAGGGCGTATGCTATCCCATTTACACTCCTGGAAATGGAAAAAAGAACACATTGACACCGGTGTGTCGGACCCACCATACTTGCTCCGGACACTGCGAGAGGGCTGTACAAGCAATGATCACACGCACGGCACAGCGGACACACCAGGAACCGCGGTGTTGGCCGTCGAATGGCGCTAGCTGCGCAGCATTTGTGCACCGCCGCCGTCAGTGTCAGCCAGTTTGCCGTGGCATACGGAGCTCCATCGCAGTCTTTAACACTGGTAGCATGCCGCGACAGCGTGGACGTGAACCGTATGTGCAGTTGACGGACTTTGAGCGAGGGCGTATAGTGGGCATGCGGGAGGCCGGGTGGACGTACCGCCGAATTGCTCAACACGTGGGGCGTGAGGTCTCCACAGTACATCGATGTTGTCGCCAGTGGTCGGCGGAGGGTGCACGTGCCCGTCGACCTGGGACCGGACCGCAGCGACGCACGGATGCACGCCAAGACCGTAGGATCCTACGCAGTGCCGTAGGGGACCGCACCGCCACTTCCCAGCAAATTAGGGACACTGTTGCTCCTGGGGTATCGGCGAGGACCATTCGCAACCGTCTCCATGAAGCTGGGCTACGGTCCCGCACACCGTTAGGCCGTCTTCCGCTCACGCCCCAACATCGTGCAGCCCGCCTCCAGTGGTGTCGCGACAGGCGTGAATGGAGGGACGAATGGAGACGTGTCGTCTTCAGCGATGAGAGTCGCTTCTGCCTTGGTGCCAATGATGGTCGTATGCGTGTTTGGCGCCGTGCAGGTGAGCGCCACAATCAGGACTGCATACGACCGAGGCACACAGGGCCAACACCCGGCATCATGGTGTGGGGAGCTATCTCCTACACTGGCCGTACACCACTGGTGATCGTCGAGGGGACACTGAATAGTGCACGGTACATCCAAACCGTCATCGAACCCATCGTTCTACCATTCCTAGACCGGCAAGGGAACTTGCTGTTCCAACAGGACAATGCACGTCCGCATGTATCCCGTGCCACCCAACGTGCTCTAGAAGGTGTAAGTCAACTACCCTGGCCAGCAAGATCTCCGGATCTGTCCCCCATTGAGCATGTTTGGGACTGGATGAAGCGTCGTCTCACGCGGTCTGCACGTCCAGCACGAACGCTGGTCCAACTGAGGCGCCAGGTGGAAATGGCATGGCAAGCCGTTCCACAGGACTACACCCAGCATCTCTACGATCGTCTCCATGGGAGAATAGCAGCCTGCATTGCTGCGAAAGGTGGATATACACTGTACTAGTGCCGACATTGTGCATGCTCTGTTGCCTGTGTCTATGTGCCTGTGGTTCTGTCAGTGTGATCATGTGATGTATCTGACCCCAGGAATGTGTCAATAAAGTTTCCCCTTCCTGGGACAATGAATTCACGGTGTTCTTATTTCAATTTCCAGGAGTGTATTTCTCATCATCATCATGTATGAGATATGCCATTAGTGGAAGCTCGAGCAGGACAGGACACTGTGAAAGCAATGGTGCTTGCCGATGATTTAATGGTGTGCAGAAATGGAAAAGCAGGATTATAAGAAATGCTAAATGTGTGGTAGGAAGTGGTGGGACGACATGGGTTGAAATTTAATCGGAAAAAGTGTGAAATGACGGTGATAACGACGAAAAAGGTGGGAGTAGCAACGGATTTAAGTATAAAAGAAAGGTGGTAGTTTCAAGCACCCGGGGCGCGTAATAGAAGTCAGTGAGAGGAATAATGAGATCAGTAAAAGAGGAGGAGCACTTGGATTTCAGCAGAGGGCAACAAACTTGGTGTGGAGCAAGAATGTATAAGGAGCAATCAAATGAAAATCGAACGCTCGCCACAACGGTGCCATGTAATGGACCCACTCAAAAGTAATCACCACACACGTTAAGACATTTTTTCCACTCAGAGACGAAACAATTAATTCCTGTTTCGTAGAACGCGGTTGGCCGCTGACGGATCCACAATCGCTCCCACTCCTACACTTCCGACGTTCACGTATGTTCAAATGGCTCTGAGCACTATGGGACTTAACATCTCGCGCGGTTCCAGACTGAAGCGCCTAGAACCGCTCGGTCACAGCGGCCGGCTTCACGTATGTCTTTCTTCCGGTCGGCAAAGGTGTGAAAATCACACGGTGAAACATACAGGGTGTACGGAGGATGCTGCAGTGTTTCTCAACCAAATTGCTGAAACATAGCCGTCATCCGATTGGCAGTGTGGGGTCGGGCATTATCGTGCAATAGGATGATTCCGTTCGACAGCATTCCTGGGTGTTTTGACTTTACGGCGCGTTCCAGTTTCTGAAAAGTGCCTTCACACTGGACACTGATTGTGGTTCCACGTCGAGGATCTCGACGAGCAGAGGACCTCTGCAGTAGAAGCAGGTCATCATGACCTTACCGGAACTTGTGTGAACAGCTTTGGACTACTTTGGCAGGGGAGATGTGGGATATTCCCATTGTTGGCTTTGCCATTTGCAGTCGAAATGTTGGCGGACGGGATCATTCGGTTGCACGATAACGCCTACCTCCAAATTGATAATCGGTGAAGCCTATGCTTCAGCGGTTGACGGCGTTCTACGAAACAGGAATTGATCGCCTCCTCTCTCTGTGGGAAAATGTCTTAACGCGTGTGGTGATTGCTTTTGAATGGAACCATTCCGTCGTCCCATTGTGGCGGGTTTTCGTTTTCATTTGACTGCCCCTCATACAGAACAAGTAAACAAACGTTATATCGAGCATATTATACTTCAGTACTCAAGTGAGCAACGGGAACGTGGATAAAAACAAACGAAAAATGTAGAGAGCTGTATACAGCCGCGCGAGATGGATTTTCAGAGAAGTTAGATAGGACAAACAGGAGGAGATAAAGTAAAAAATGAGACAGTGAAAGAGAAGCCCATGGTAGAGGCCATAGTAAAGACAAGCTTAAGATGGTACGGTCTTGTTAAAAGAATGGAATTTGGCAGGATACCAAGACAGGCTGGTGAAATGACAGTAGGAGGTAAGAGATCCAGAAGAAGACCGAGAGACAGAAGAATCCTTGAAGTGATGGAATGTGTGAAGAAGAGAAGACTGAGGCAGAGTAAAGAGAAGAACTTGTTGGGAGGACATGGAGACGCTTATGGTCCGTGCAGACCCAGCCAGGAGATAGGAACTGAAGTAGATTATTATTATTATTATTATTATTATTATTATTATTATTATTATTATTATTATGTCCGCCCCCGGTAGCTGAGTGGTCAGCGTAACAGAAGGTCAATCCTAAGGTCCCGGGTTCGATTCCCGGCTGGGTCGGAGATTTTCTCCGCTCAGAGACTGGGTGTTGTGTTGTCCTAATCATCACCACATGCCAAACGACGTCTCGCTTGGTGTAAGGAGCGTAAACAATGGACCATTGAACAGTGGAAAAACGTTGTGTGGAGTGACGGATCACAGTATACAATGTGGCGATCCGATGGTAGGGTGTGGGTATGGCGAATGCTCGGTGAACGATAACTGCCAGCGTGTGTAGTGCCAACAGTAAAATTCGGAGGCGGTGGTGTTATGGCGTGGTCGTGTCTTTCATGGAAGGGGCTTGCACCCCTTGTTGTTTTTGTGGCACTATCACAGTACAGGCCTACATTGATGTTTTAAGCACCGTGTTGCTTCCCACTGCTGAAGAACAATTCGGGGATGGCGATTGGATCTTTCACACGATCTCTTGTTCATAATGCATGGCCTGTGGCGAAGTGGTTACACGACAATAACATCCCTGTAATGGACTGGTCTGCAGAGAGTCCTGACCTGAATTTTATAGAACACCTTTGTTTTGGAACGCCGACTTCGTACAAGGCCTCACCGACCGACATCGATACCTCTCCTCAGTGTATCACTCCGTGAAGAATGGGCTGCCGTTCCCCAAGAAACCTTCCAGCACCTGACTGAACGTATGCCTGAGAGAGTGGAATCTGCCATCAAGGCTAAGGGCGGGCCAGTACCATATTGAATTCCAGCATTACCGATGGAGGGCGCCACTAACTTGTAAGTCATTTTCAGCCAGATATTCGGATACTTTTGATCAGATAGTGTAGGTTCAAAACGGCAGCACTAATTCGCCCAGTACTGGTAGGAATGGACAAGAAAAGCATATCGGGTCAACAGTAAGAAGGAGAGTGATTGGTGCCGGATTGAAAGGACAATGTAGCAGTGAGGAAATCCCTTCCGAAGCATGTAAATAAAAAGAAAAGATTCGAATGGGCAAGAACACTTGAGTGGAAGAAAGATGAATCGAACTTTCTGATACCAGACGGACGACATTTGTTCGTCGGTCTGAAGGAGGAAGAGTGGTCGAGTAGTGCATTCTACCTATACTTAAACACGGTGGGGGTTCTGTTATCGTTTGTGTGTGTTTTGCATGAGACAGAGTTGGCGACATTATGAAAATAGAAGAGTGTACGGACAAGAAGAGTTATCACTGTATACTTCTCCATCATAAGTACCATAAGGATTACGATTAATAGGGAAATGTTTCACATTAGAGCAGGGTAATGACCGAAAACGTCGAACGGCCTTTGCAGGAAGTACACTGCATCAAAGAAATAAAAGGTACTCAAAGATATGGTGTGGCCGTCCCAAAGGCCTGATTGTAATCCTACTGACATTGTCTGGGATGAAGTGGACAGACGTAATCGGAAAGTTCACATAAGCAAGGATCATCACCGGAATGTCGTTGAGGATGTATGCAACCATATAGACTCTCAATACCTACAAAAACTTACTGACTACATGCCTCGAGTCTGTGAGGTAGCTATAAAGGTCAAGAGAGGATACTGAATTTAAACAGTGAACTTTTCCGCGTTATAGAACGCCTCTCAGGTAGCGTGTGCCATTGGGTTTTGTCGAAGATGCCCGTAGCACTCTCGCGCTAACTAAAACAACCCGTCACAAAACGTGCTGCTCTTCGCTGGATTTCCTATTAATCCAACCTAATAAGGGTCACAGACCGGTGATCTATACTCAACAGTCGGTCAAACAAGTGTTTTGTATGCCCCTTCCTTTGTGGATTAATCATATTGGCTTAAAATTCTCCTTAAGGATCTCAGTCAAGGATCTGATTTCCTACAGTTACTTTTATGTGGTCATTCCACTTTAGGTCGATCCAGACGGTTGCTCCGATGTACTGGGTGGTTACAGTTAAACCGCAGCTACTCACACAGGTCAAGTGTGGGCCGTAATTATCGTATGGCAGCCAGACTTGGTGCATATTCTAATGTGTTACTGCGGAAACAATTTACGCTGGAAAAAATTAGTTATAATTTTGGGCACCAGGTGCAAAACTGGCGCTGTGAAGGCAAGAAAGACGTACAAAAATGTTTCCACATGTAATTAATTAGGAACGGGACGTGGGAAGAAAAGGTGGAACAAGTGAGAAAGGCATAATGTTGATTTTATTATTAACCGCCGCATTCGCAATTTTTTTCAATATGAGCATCGGAGAGGTCGACGAGACGCTGTACAGTGGCAGGTTTTCACCTGGTGGCCAGAATTGGAGTAATTTTTTCCAGCATAGATCGGTTCCGCATTAACGCATTAGCATATCTGACAAGTTCCGCTGCCCTCCGATAGTTAGAGCCCATACTGGACCCCCGCGAGCTGCTGCACTTGTATTATAACCACCCGCTACTTTATGGTTGTTGCTATTTACAGAGATTTATCACCACCAACAACGAACAATTACGTATCTCTTCGCCCATCATGCGTAATACTTTACATTTTCTTATGTTCAGGGTCAACTGCCAGTATTTCCACCAGTCATCGATCCTCAGCAGGTTTTTGTCCATTCCACTGTTGTTCTCTGGTGCTGCAACCTTACTATGGACAACAGTATCGTCTGGGAACAGCCTCACGTAACATCCAACGTTATCCACTTGATCACTTATATGTATATAGTACGCGGAAAACACATTGTAACGCCCCCTTGGGGTACATCCGAATCACCTTTACGTCTGGCGATACCATCCTGTTAAGAAAATGTTTCGAGGTCTACCTGCTACGAAGTCCTGAACCCAGTCACAAATCTGGGTCGATACACGGTAAGCTCGTATTTTGTTCACTAAAATGACAGTGGGTAACTGTATCTAATGCCTTCTACAGACACGGCATCAATCAGGGCTCCTTGGCCAACAACGTTTCACCTTTAGCACGAAAGCTCAAAATTTTCAACTGCTTATTAAAAACCAAGCTATAAAAATATTAAAATAACGTTTCAGGCGTGCTCCAGTCTTCATATTACAACGCTCACCTGAATGCAGAAAAACTTCAGCCACATATTTAGCGACTTGTTTTGATAAAAATGGAAGGTAAATGAACAAGCAAACCGTGTAGCTATGTTGAAATCTAATAAACTTATTAGCATAAGAAAAGGCGTTTCCAAGTTCCATCTGCTGTTACTAAACATTAAGAACAATTTGCTTGCTCGATTATAGCTCAAATATATAAACCTGCTGTGACCGTTAGAGGAGAGAAAAGAAACATTTCCCTCTGAAGCAAAACAGTACATTAGGACCACTATACTGGTAACACTGGGACTGTGTGGATTGGACTTGGTAATTCGACTATGAGCAGCATTTTATCGGTAAAAGAAAGGATAATTCGATAAAATTGATATGATAAACAGTCAACTAGCACTTAAATGACAATGGGAAGTCTCTGATACACGATGTAGAAGTTTTCAATTTTTGCTACTACACGAGAGAGAGAGAGAGAGAGAGAGAGAGAGAGAGAGAGAGAGAGAGAGGATGGACTTACACTCCTGGAAATGGAAAAAAGAACACATTGACACCGGTGTGTCAGACCCACCATACTTGCTCCGGACACTGCGAGAGGGCTGTACAAGCAATGATCACAAGCACGGCACAGCGGACACACCAGGAACCGCGGTGTTGGCCGTCGAATGGCGCTAGCTGCGCAGCATTTGTGCACCGCCGCCGTCAGTGTCAGCCAGTTTGCCGTGGCATACGGAGCTCCATCGCAGTCTTTAACACTGGTAGCATGCCGCGACAGCGTGGACGTGAACCGTATGCGCAGTTGACGGACTTTGAGCGAGGGCGTATAGTGGGCATGCGGGAGGCCGGGTGGACGTACCGCCGAATTGCTCAACACGTGGGGCGTGAGGTCTCCACAGTACATCGATGTTGTCGCCAGTGGTCGGCGGAAGGTGCACGTGCCCGTCGACCTGGGACCGGACCGCAGCGACGCACGGATGCACGCCAAGACCGTAGGATCCTACGCAGTGCCGTAGGGGACCGCACCGCCACTTCCCAGCAAATTAGGGACACTGTTGCTCCTGGGGTATCGGCGAGGACCATTCGCAACCGTCTCCATGAAGCTGGGCTACGGTCCCGCACACCGTTAGGCCGTCTTCCGCTCACGCCCCAACATCGTGCAGCCCGACTCCAGTGGTGTCGCGACAGGCGTGAATGGAGGGACGAATGGAGACGTGTCGTCTTCAGCGATGAGAGTCGCTTCTGCCTTGGTGCCAATGATGGTCGTATGCGTGTTTGGCGCCGTGCAGGTGAGCGCCACAATCAGGACTGCATACGACCGAGGCACACAGGGCCAACACCCGGCATCATGGTGTGGGGAGCGATCTCCTACACTGGCCGTACACCACTGGTGATCGTCGAGGGGACACTGAATAGTGCACGGTACATCCAAACCGTCATCGAACCCATCGTTCTACCATTCCTAGACCGGCAAGGGAACTTGCTGTTCCAACAGGACAATGCACGTCCGCATGTATCCCGTGCCACCCAGCGTGCTCTAGAAGGTGTAAGTCAACTACCCTCGCCAGCAAGATCTCCGGATCTGTCCCCCATTGAGCATGTTTGGGACTGGATGAAGCGTCGTCTCACGCGGTCTGCACGTCCAGCACGAACGCTGGTCCAACTGAGGCGCCAGGTGGAAATGGCATGGCAAGCCGTTCCACAGGACTACATCCAGCATCTCTACGATCGTCTCCATGGGAGAATAGCAGCCTGCATTGCTGCGAAAGGTGGATATACACTGTACTAGTGCCGACATTGTGCATGCTCTGTTGCCTGTGTCTATGTGCCTGTGGTTCTGTCAGTGTGATCATGTGATGTATCTGACCCCAGGAATGTGTCAATAAAGTTTCCCCTTCCTGGGACAATGAATTCACGGTGTTCTTATTTCAATTTCCAGGAGTGTATATGCCCAGATTGCTGAACGTATGCATTGACCAGTAAAACCAAAAGCACGATAGTTAAAGACAAGGAAATTCGTACCATACTGAACAGTCTAGCAGCATCAGTATCACTGTATGCTTACGGTGATTTCGCTGCTCGTGAGCCTACAATAAAAGGGATAACAATTGTCAAGGGACACTAATGGCAGGACTATCACCGAGCTTCTCTCTCTCTCTGTCTCTCTCTCTCTCTCACACACACACACACACACACAAACACCCCTCAGGCTGTCATGTCTACTGATCCTTTCTCTTAGCTAAGTTCTCCCACGCATTCCTTTTTCCCCAAATTTAATTCACTGTATCTTCTTGAGTTATTCGATCTACCCATCTGATCTTCATATTTTTCTTTTGTACCACAATTGAAAAGCTTTTATTCCCTTGCCTACACTGTTTATCAACAACGTCTCACTTCCCTACAAGCACACAATTCGGATAAATACATTCAGCAGAGACTTCGTAACACTTAAATTTATATTCGATGTCATCAGATTTCTCCTTCTGTAAGTAGGCTGTTTATGTTTTCTTATTGGCAACGTTACGTAGCGCTCTGTATGAAAATCACTGGCTTAGCTGTGTGAAGTCTGTGGCTAGTTTGCATTGTTGTCTGCCATTGTAGTGTTGGGCAGCTGGATGTGAACAGCGCGTAGCGTTGCGCAGTTGGAGGTGAGCCGCCAGCAGTGGTGGATGTGGGGAGAGAAATGGCAGAGTTTTGATATTTGTAAGAATGGATGTTATGAACTCCTATATATATTATGACTATTAAGGTAAATACAATGTTTGTTCTCTATCAAAATCTTTCATTTGCTAACTATGCCTATCAGTAGTTAGTGCCTTCAGTAGTTTGAATCTTTTATTTGGCTGGCAGTAGTGGCGCTCGCTGTATTGCAGTAGTTCGAGTAACGAAGATTTTTGGTGAGGTAAGTGATTTGTGAAAGGTATAGGTTAATGTTAGTCAGGGCCATTCTTTTTTTGGGATTTTTGAAAGTCAGATTGCGTTGCGCTAAAAATATTGTGTGTCACTTTAGTGAATGTTTGAGTACGTCCAGTTTTGCTCAGCTGTTTGAAAAGCAAATAATGTAAGAGGTTTATCAGCACAGTAATTCAGAAATGTTTCTAAGTGGACGTTTCACTTCCTTCCAGAAACGCTTTTCTTGATATTGCCAGTCGGCATTTTATATCCTTCCACATCATCTATCGTCAGTTATTTTGATGAGACTGTGTATGGCCAACAATGTCGGTCCCACTGTGATCTCACTTTCAGCAACCGTCCCAGCATTCGTCTGAAATGATGTAGTGAAAAGAGAAAAACCTAATTGGGATCAGTGGGAGGAGGTT
Organism: Schistocerca cancellata; assembly: GCF_023864275.1. Classification (NCBI taxonomy): domain Eukaryota; kingdom Metazoa; phylum Arthropoda; class Insecta; order Orthoptera; family Acrididae; genus Schistocerca; species Schistocerca cancellata. Next base: position 401,128,421 of record NC_064632.1, on the reverse strand, counting down.
CGATCCCCAATCGTTCCTATTACTAGTCCACTTTGTAACAAGTGACGCACCTCATATGGGTAACAAAAACTAGCAGCGAGTCAGGCGACAAAAATCTCCAACTGCCAATATAATACTCGTATCATCTGCTCTGACTCCGATGGAGAACAGCATGGCTGTCGTGAAGTCAGTCATTATGCTGCTTCCGGACAATATGTCAGGCAAACAAGATGTGCATTTAAAACTGCAGACCAGCCACAAGTCGCTTTTTTAAAGTGTAGCCCTCGCTTACGTAATTTCTGAAGATGCTCGCGTTGGTCGAGTGAAATACATCAAAATAAAGTTACATGCGACCTTTGGCTGATCTGCAGTTTTAATTTCTAACGGTCGCTGTCCTCCTGCAGGCAATGTCTGCACTCGCTAAAGATGTGCATGACTGCCCTGCTAGCGGGACTTGTTACCATTCATCTACCACCATATATCTCACTCGGCGCGTAAGGACGCTTTTATATTCGTCTCCGCTGGCTTCTTTCAAGCCGCTAGCAAACTGCCGACCCTAACGATGTCATTTGTGCACTGTATGACATGAGTTATACAGCCGGCATTCATATCTAACGCACACGTATCTTTCCTTGGAGCTGTAACATGGATCGTTACCTTTAAAGGACATGGAGGATGCCATCAGAGACCAGTACATCTACACTGACGAAAATGCAAAGTGTTACACCATTACCGGTTTGCGCAAACGGTACGAAACTGACACTCCAGTGTTTCCTTGCCTGGAGGATATGCTGTTGTTGTTGTTGTGATCTTCAGTCCTGAGACTGGTTTGATGCAGCTCTCCATGCTATTCTATCCTGTGCAAGCTTCTTCATCTCCCAGTACCTACTGCAACCTACATCCTTCTGAATCTGCTTAGTGTATTCATCTCTTGGTCTCCCCCTACGATTTTTACCCTCCACGCTGCCCTCCAATACTAAATTGGTGATCCCTTGATGCCTCAGAACATGTCCTACCAACCGATCCCTTCTTCTGGTCAAGTTGTGCCACAAACTTCTCTTCTCCCCAATCCTATTCAATACTTCCTCATTAGTTATGTGGTCTACCCATCTAATCTTCAGAATTCTTCTGTAGCACCACATTTCGAAAGCTTCTATTCTCTTCTTGTCCAAACTATTTACCGTCCATGTTGCACTTCCATACATATTGAGTAAAATTTCCTCCTTCTGAGAGCTTATTTTCAGCACAGAGGGAAATCATTCCTACAGATTAAGGGCGATGTAAGTACTTGATGGCTATTGTATGTGTCCAATGTTACTCGAACTTTTCATGTGGATATCGCAACGCAGCATGCACGTCCAGTGGACGTCAACCTGCAGCTTGTTGCACATTTGGGACATCGAGAATGTTCAGTCAGTGACTTGAGGGACATGGGAGCATCATACCGACAGATCGCATAAAAAGCTGGGTTTTAGTGTAATAACTTCAGAACTAGTGGTCACGAGACGACCTCAGAACAAAGAAGAATAGGCACAGGTCCTTCCAAAAGGACTACATCACGAGGAGATCGTAGGATTGCTAGATCGGCTCTGATGAACTGACGGATGACAACAGTTGAAATCCGGACAGAACTTACAGGCAGAGTGTCGCCACAAGTACCCGGGAGCAGGTTACTGGAAGGTGGGTTGAAATTCGAGTTGTCATGCGTCGTTGACATGCCGCTGCCACCATACAACAGAAAACACAGACCTTCATAGTGGAGGACCAGAATCAGTTGGGACACAGTGGTATTCTGTGGTGGTTAGAAATGAATCTCGCTTTTGTTTGTGGCAGCCGGATCGACGCCAACGTGTCCGCAGACCATAGCGAGCAGTGATTCTCGAGACACACACGTCTGAAACTCATGGAGTCTTCGAGTGGAGTCCGCAGCTCGTGGTCGTGCGGTAGCGTTCTCGCTTCCCACGCCCGGGTTTCCGGGTTCGATTCCCGTCGGGGTCAGGGATTTTCTCTGCCTCGTGATGACTGGGTGTTGTGTGCTGTCCTTAGGTTGGTTAGCTTTAAGTAGTTCTAGGTTCTGGGGGACTGATGACCATAGATGTTAAGTCCCATAGTGCTCAGAGCCAAGTTGTCACCTTGTTTACTGCGTATAGGTTATTGTGTCGACTTTGACCTGCGTTGCGTGTTAACTTGTGTGATATGATGGGTGAAGTGAGTGGTAATGAGTCAGAAAATGACTTTACAGGCAAAAAGAAGAACAGTGGGGAAAGTTGACGGACATTCAAGAGCTGTTGCGCTTTCTTCCTGATACAGTAAAAGGCTGGTATGAAGAAGAAGACGGAGTAAACAGTGAAAAAGCTACTGATCCTGAACAGGAACATAAACTATAATGGCCATGAACATATATATCGTTTGTTAATGTACAGTTTAACTGGATAATAAAATAATAAAAGCAATTTTCAACTCAAATTTCATGATATTTTCTAGAGGTATCATGGTTTGATGGAAAAAGAGCATAAACCATTTATCATATATCCCAAATGGAAGAAATATCTTCAGTGGTAAAGAATGATTCTGTATGTTAAAAGTATGGTCGAAGACAGATTTACTACATCATTGAAATATAAGTGTTTTTCAATAAGATATAAACATTCAAATCTTGAACTCACTTTTACCGGCAATGCACTTTTCGGAGTTACGCCCATAGTCCATCAAACTCCTCAATTGATCCTCTGACGGCACCAGTCGAACGGTGCACGTCGATGCTGTGTGATTTAGGTGGAAGACGGGCTAGAGGTATGCCTGACACTAGTCCCACGGCTAATAACCGGTTCGCAACAGATCTTGCTGGCACATCTGGGCTCACACGCCCTCTTGTTTGTGCTGTGGTAGCTGTACGATCTGCCACCGCTGCCCTTACAACACAACGATCCTAGCGGGCGTCTGAGCTGCGTGGGCGTCCAGAATCTCGTCTATGGGTGTGGTAATGTTCACGTGACCACTGATATCAGCATCGTAGCACCTGTAACTTGTGTGGTAGTTCTCCGAAAGGACCACCCTGCTTCTCGGAAGGCCACAATTACACCCCTTTCAAACTCGCTCAGTTGACTGTAGGAAACAAGAGTTCATCGCGGTGGGATGGTTGTCTGCTTGCTTGACATGCCTGCACCGCACTGAGCCTTGTGGCTGTGAGCGTTTCCAACTAAAGGGCAGACATAGATGGCGCTCTGGTAGCTATGCCACTATGCTACATGTTGGCGGACGACGCTGAAACCATTAGCAGTACATCTACTACTGAAACATTCCGAGCTTGTGCTCCGCCTCTGATAACCTCGATATCGACGGGACGTCAAACCCTAATCTTCCTTCCTTCTCCTGGGTATGTCACGTCAAGAACGCGCCTTCCAATTTGCAAAGCAGTTCAGCGGTAGTGTAATGAAATGTGAACGAGTGGTTAGTGCCGACGAGACGGTGGCGGGCGGCTGCCAGAGAGGCAGCGAGCACCGAGCTGCCCCCAGGCTGGCGCGGGGCGACGGGTCAACTGGAGGCGCCGCCCACGCGCTTCCTCCGTGGCCGCGTCATCTCTCCTTTCCAAGGCCTGACACAACCACGAGCTGCGCTGCACTCCCAGTGATGAGATACAAAAACATCGTATTCAACGGTTTAATCGCAATACGCATGGTTTTATAACGTGTTTACCTGGTTGCTTAAATAATGGCCACATACCTTCCAAAAGATACTGGCCGGCCGGTGTGGCCGAGCGATTCTAGATACGTTCTAACTGTGAGCCACCTACGCGTTATCCGCTTCGAGGACGCCTTTTAGAAGCCGAATACAAACGTGTGCAACCACGTGTTATGTAGAAGATACAGAAGTCACGTTCGTTCGCATTAATTGTGGATGGCTGGACGGATGCTGAGGGCCGAAGTGCGCTTAATTCCGTAATAAGCACTCTGGATCCAGAATTTTACAAGAGTACTCGTCCAGGAGTGCAAAAAGGAAACTGTCCAACATTGTGCGCATACCGTCACTGACGTATCGATGAGATAGGCAGCGAAAAGTTCGTTGCTGTTATAACAGAAAATGCTCGAAATATATGATGGCTGCATGCAACATTTTACACCAACAATATCCTAAAATCGCCAACATACGATGCGCGGCACACAGCATCAGCATACTGATAAAACACTTTACCGCTCTAGAAGTACCGGATGATCAAAAAGTCAGTATAAATTTGAAAACTTAATAAACCATGGAATAATGTAGATAGAGAGGTAAAAATTGACACACATGCTTGGAATGACCTGGGGTTATATTAGAATCAAAACAAAAAACAAAGTTCACAAAATGTCCGACAGATGGTGCTGGACAGCAAAACGTCAGTGACTGCATGACAATCGTGTATAAAAGGAGCTGTAATGAGAGAGATAATCAGATGCGCCAGCAAGACGCAGCATGTTGATGTTACCTGAAAAAGCGCTTTTAGTGAGATTGTATTATCAGAATGGGGAATGTGCTAGTTCAGCGTTACGATCATATCGCCATAGGAAGGGGATTCGAAAGGGTAAAGGTCCGTTGACAAATGCAGCTGTGGCGAGAATGATTCCGAAGTTCGAAGCCACGGGTTATTTAGACGATAGACCCCGTAGTGGCCGACAGAGCACAAGCCGTAATGCTGCTGAGACAGTTCAGGAAGAAATGGAGACTGTAGCGGGTTCGTCTATGCACGGGGAAGTCAGCGCTCGTGCAGTCGCACGTCGCACCGACATTCCATACACTACTGTTGGGTGGCACTTATGCGTACCCTCCGATGCTATCCGTACAAAATCCATCGGCATCATCAACTGTTATCTGGCGATTTAGTGAACCGGAGGGCATTTGCGGTGTGGGCGTTTCAAAAGATGGCGGAAGATGACGATTGGTTGAGTAACGTGTTGTGGACCGACGAAGCTCATTTCACGCTCCGAGGGTCTGTCAACGCCCAAAACTGCAGAATCTGGGCTACCGAAAATCCTTGAACTGTCGTGGAAACTCCATTGCACGACGAGAAAGTCACGGTATGGGTTGGATTTACCACATCTACCATTATTGGGCCTTTTTTCTTCGAGGAAATGCGTGATTCTGGTTTTGTAACTGCTACCGTGACGGGTGAGAGGTACGCCGATGTGTTACAGAATCGCATCATCCCCAGCCTGGCTGATAAACACCTGCTGGAACGTACAACATTTATGTAGGATGGCGCTCCCGACGCCAATGCCTCACCACAACTCCAGACAGGCTTTACAGTGCTGTTCACAACATTATTCCTCGATTACAGCTATTGTTGAGGAATGATGGTGAACATATTGAGCATTTCCTGTAAAGAACATCATCTTTGCTTTCTCTTACTTTGTTATGCTAATTATTGCTATTCTGATCAGATGAAGCGCCATCTGTCGGACCTTATTTGAACTTTTGTATTTTTTTGGTTCTAATAAAACCCCGTGTCATTGCAAGCATGTGTGTCAATTTGCACCTCTTTATTTACATTATTCCGTGATTTATTCAGTTTTCTAATTTATACTGACTTTTTGATCACCCGGTACTTCATGAACTTAACGCGAGCGACGACGAACAGCTTCTGAACAGCACGTTGCAAGGCATCCCAGATATGCTCAATAATGGTCATGTCTGGAGCGTTTGGTGGCCAGCGGAAGTGTTTAAACTCAGAAGAGTGTTCCTGGAGCCACTTTGTTGCAATTCTGGATGTGCGAACACTTGGTGGCGCGTCGCGGCGAGTGTACGCTGGCCTGGGGCATAGCGGACGGGAACTTCTACCGAACACCTTGTAAGGAGCAATGGCTGTTGTGATACGGCAGTGCGAAGGTGGCTTTTCACCTGCATCGTGAACATCCTCTGGATCCGGCTCGATCTGTCCTCTTGACGCGGAGACTTCGTTTGTTTAATGGTGAGCACTGATAAATTTTCTTGGGAAATTGTCAATCTTATGGGGAAACATACCGGCTTATCCCATTCTCGTTGTCTGCCATTGTGAGGAGTTTTAAAAAAAAAATAATAAAATACAATTCTGGATCGTGTTGAATGTAACTATTCGGGCTGTGATAAAATTTGTCCTGATACTTGTGAAGTTAATTAAAATTTGCTGAGCGCGAGAAAGTTACGTGATTGAGATCAGAGCTGTTGATACATTTCAATGGCTATTTTGAGTCGCTGCTTGAATCAGTGTGATAGTTGCTGAAGTCCAAGTGGTTAAATTTTATTCATTTGTGGAGATCTGAACATGTTCCTTTTAAACTGCGTGTGTTCATTGGTTCTGAACCTATTTATATTTCCTTCATGTGTTCCAGATAGCTTAATAATTGTGCTTGTACTGATGGCTGGCGAGCGTTATATAGGTCACGGTTTAGTCTCCTGTTACCGCTACGTGTAAGTATTCTTTCACCTGATGCGAGTAGTCACGTCTGCTGGTTCTGGCGTGATGCCGGAGTCTGTTATTACTGTAATTTATGAGACACGCGCAGCCTTATTTATGTGTAAAAGTTAATTCTTTAAGTGGCTCAGAGAGTAGTTCATTTGCCGGTCGGAGTGGCCAAGCGGTTCTAGGCGCTACAGTCTGGAACCGCGCGACCGCTACAGTCGCAGGTTCGAATCCTGCCTCGGGCATGGATGTGTGTGATGTCCTTAGGTTAGTTAGGTTGAAGTAGTTCTAAGTTCTAGAGGACTGATGACCTCAGAAATTAAGTCCCATAGTGCTCAGAGCCATTCGAACCATTTTTTGAACCAGTAATTCATTTAATGGAATGCTGTGTAAGGTTTGAACTGGGTTTTAGTGTCTCTGAATTCTACTTTGGTCATTAGCAAATTTTATCGCTGTAAGAACTGTTTGGCTCGTAGCCGCAGTAATTTTCTGGAGTTTAAAGTTAACTGAGCGTTTCGAGGTTTAAATGAGAAGTTTCGATTGAATTTTCTTCTGCAATACTTGCTTGTTTAAGTCCATTATGTACGTCATCAATTACAGGTGTAATTATGATTCTATTTAGCTGTTGGAAATTTTATCTGTAGTAAATGTTTTTTAAGGTATTATGTGTTTATTAGCTAATCCAATTCCTCACCACTTCCGCTCCTGGCTACCGCCCTATTACAAAAACAATGGGTTAACTGCAAAACGGTTAACGCAGTTTGTACAACAAATTACCACAACGATAAAAAAGGATTTGATATCAGCAAGTCGATAGAGGAACAACAGAATATTTAGAACACGGTATTCAGAGAGGTGGCTCGGAGCCTCATTGGTAAAGTAACATACTACTGATACAGAGGTTTCGAGTTCAAGCTCTTGTAAGTTTTTATCTTGTCCTTATTACTTGTTTCACTTCCGGTAACATTTGTCATTGTGAAAAATGCTGAATTGTAATGTGGTTCTGAATCCATGATAAACTGTGGGTCTCGCTGAGTCAGAGTAAAAGTAGAAGGAAGGTTAGGTCATAGAACCTCCGATAGAATCATGCCTAGTAAGGAATTGTGATGCTGAAATGACAGCTTTACCTTTAGTTAATTATAGAGGGGTATATTCTCAAGAATTTGCCTTCGTAGCAGAGTGGTAAGTGTTGATGGATGCCTCGCAAAGATCCTGGATTCGGTTCCCTATACTGACAAAGATTTTTCCTTAGTGGGTGGATTGGTACGGGGTGCATTCAGCCTAGTGGTGCCAACTGAGGAGCTACTTGACCGAGTAGTAGCGGCTGACCATGTGCCTCTCCACACCGCATGTGTACGACGGCGCAAAGCAGAGGACGGCACGGGGCCTTCACGCATCGGACGGGGAGCTCCTTTAATATATTGTCAAGAGCAAACGCCTCTATGGAATATAGCACATAAGCGAATTTAGATACCGTACAAGGGTTAGTCATAAAGTTTAATTATCACCTCGAAAAAATACAGTTACATAATCAATTTTATGTATTTTTTTCAGGTACATGTTTGAAGTACTGGTACACTTTGAAATTCCTGTGATGTAGTACTACATGATATCACTCGAGGAGTCAATACGAAATGGTCGAGCCCATTGATAAAGTGGAGTATCGTGCGATAAGTCGAGTTCGGTACCAGCGGTATGTTGCAGCTGTATCAGGTCAGTCAAGCTGACTTCCTTAGCCGTCTGGATTGGCCTGACACAGCTGGAACATACCGCTGGTGCCGAAGTGGCCGCGCGTTTTGAGGCGCCATGTCGCGGATTGCACGGCCCTCCCGCCGGAGGTTCGAGTCCTCCCTCGGGCATGGGTGTGTGTGTTGTTCTTAGCATAAGTTAGTTTAAGTAGCGTGTAAGTGTAGGGACCGATGACGTCAGCAGTTTGGTCCCTTAGGAATTCATACACATTTGAACATTTTGAACATTTGATGCCGAAGTCAACTTAGTTGATGCCGAAGTCAACTTACCGCACTATACTCCACTTTATCAATGGGCTGCACCATTTCGTTTTGACTCCTAGAGCGTCATTAAAAATATTCGACACCAAAGATGGAATCAAACAACCAACTTTTAGATAGTTGGTACTGAAATATGTCCGCAGTAAACGAAGGGGGCCAGATAATATATATCCCTACAACTGAAAACAGCACCGGGCTCTGCTTTCCAAGACAGGAAATTCGCAGTCGAGGAAAAAACATCGCAAATTCTGCCTACTGGATCCGAGCTTGGTTTACTTACTCTTTAAATGTCCAAGAACGGACGTCACGTGAAGAAACAGGCTACACGTTTCTAGCTTTAGAGGAAAACGTTCCCCTAGTCACAACATGGTCTAGAGTGACCAGACTCTCCGGTGTGTTTTGAAACGCGCATGACGCGCTTCTCGGCCGAGCTGGCTAGCGCTTTTCTGGGAAACCCTATAGTTGCTTCCACGTAATCGGCTTTTCGTAATACTCCGAAAATAACTAGGGCTTCTAATAGCGACGGCTGCGCGACGAGACGCGATTCGCGCGGATTTCCGAACAGCACGCTTTCGAGGAAACCGCAGGTTTATTTAAGGAAACCACTGTTGCGCCGTCACACATCGCTCAGGACTGGGCCTCGGGAGGACAGCGAGCGTTACCTGAATGCTAGTGAAACGACCCACGTCAAGGACCTAGCTTAGCTTCTTCAGAGCAACAAGCAAAGCCGCATGCGTCGATCCATTCCTGCGACGAGACTGGAGATTCACCCACCTGAAACAAAAAGGCAACCTTTCAATATCTGTCGAAGTATTCAATAAAACAATGCATAAACGTCAAAATTTTGGTTTAGGCTCGATCGTGACCAGTCACAGTAGTTTATTGTAATTTCCAGTACACGTTACACTCCCTCCTCCCCACCGCCAAATCATCAGATCTATTTATGTCAATTAATGAAGCACGTATGTATTCTGTGTACGAACTTTGGGGTAGCATGTGGCACAAAGCAGAAAAAAACACGTTTTAGTACAAGGCTCTAAGTTATATGGAGGCTTTTGATTCGATAGACATGAACAAGATGGAGCGCTTACACCCACCCACTCCCTCAACCGCTGGAATCTGGAGTACAGAATCTTCGTTCATATACTGAGTGAAAACTATCGAGTTCTCTGGAATATAATAACTTTTTTAGGCCACCTATAAAATTTAGTTATTGAGGCAAGGCAAATCTCAGAACTGAACAACTCATTTACATGAAAAAAGGCAATTTTAGCGTCTTGCCCAACCCCCTGGAGAAATTTCTGCGGACGCCCATGTGTTGGTTAACAGAAATACAAATTTAAATGCCTTTCTCGTTCGTGTTTAGGCCCTACATTACATGCACTTTGTATACAATGAATTAAGCAAGTACGACCTATTAGGAGCTGACAAGGGCAATGAACATACCAAAATAGTAAAGTCTCCAAAAGCGGCAAACTCTACGTAACGTTTTAGTTACTATTATTAACACATTAATTTGGTCTTTGTGTGTTTATGAAGCAGGGCAGAGAGAGAGAGAGAGAGAGAGAGAGAGAGAGAGAGAGAGAGAGAGAGATTGCACAAGTTGATTATGACAGAACTGAAGGTTTTTAGTCATATGATTTTCAATGATTTCTTTATTGTGACTAGACTTAGGGCTCTGTTCTAAAATTTCCACGAATTTCTAAAATTGGTGTGCATGGTGTGTTGAGTGGGTCCTCCTTGTAAGGGTGCTGTTGTGGCGCGGTATTGAATGGTGGTAAAGTTAATATTTCTATCTTTCTTTCTTTCTTTCTTTCACCCGTCTTTTGCTACCAGACAGGGCCACATGTTTCCGCAAATGACGTATGTACGATACACACATGCCTTATTGATTGGCACAAGTCCACCTCATGACGGAGGTGTGAATCTTTGAAATGCGTAGTGGAAATAATAAGAAATTATGGGCGGGTCCACTAATCTGAAGCACTATTTTAAAACGACCTGTGTTAAGAATACATGAGCAATATACTAAACGCTAGCGTTAAATGACTTATTTTGTTCAGCTGATTTACACATTTACACATACGAGTGTCCGATTATTTTGTTCGTGCAGTATTACACATTTAGTTATACAAGTCTCGTTAGAGGTAACAAGGCCGATGCAAGTTACCGCCATTTGACGTAGGCAGCATTCAACAGTCACTGACTCAAAAGAATACGTTTACTTGACCTAGTTTAAGGAAAAACACACAATGAGCGTTAAAAAATGGAGATATTGACGAAGCAGTTGTTGCTATGATGTTGCTGCCGTTGCACGATGCTGGAAATAAAGGTGATGATAGCAGAAAAACCGTTAGATCCCAAAACTGGACCTCTGATTGGACAGGGAAAGGAAATGGATTGGCCGTTGCCTTTTATACGGGATCACCGTGCTAATTTGCTTCCATGTGAATGAAGGAAACCACGGAAAACCGAAATATGGATGTTATGTCCGAGACTAAGCCTCACTCCTACCGAGCATGAGTCCAGTGGAAGGCGGTGGTAAAACTGATGTTGAGACATCGAATAGCACGGTATTGCAAAGGACGTGGGATACAGGTTTACTGGCGCGGCATAACGGTGATAAGGCTTTTAGTCTTGATAGTTGTCTCAACCGGCGAGGAAGAGAGTCCTCAAGTTTCTTTAGATATGCCGTATCCACGAAGAGCGTTGGGTTGGCTCGCCCAGGAAATGAAGCATGTTATCGAAGTGCTATGGTAACTAGCAGGTAAAATACGAACAGGTGCTGAATATGTCGCGGAGCATCTATTTTCCACGACTCTGAGGGATTTATAATCTCTCTGGTAGGATCGGAGGTCCACGCATCATCTGCGTAGGTTCATATCAGGCGGTAAATGTTGTAGCGTTGAGCTTCCAATTGCTGTCTACATTGGTTTATTTTTGGCTCTGTGCTGGCTAGTAAAATCAGATGCTTATTGCGTTTCAGTTCTCCATCTTGAGTTAGCATAGTGGGTTTTACTTTCTTAGAGACGCGAATTAATTTCATCTGGAGAGGTCCACCTATTGCAGTGATCAATGCTGTACGACGAAGGGTTATATCTTACCAGCCCAGAATTTCAGTATAGCAGATCAAAGAAAACCTGCAGCCTGTATAGAAACTCCAATGAGGTAACTTCAGTCAACAGACAGGGTGATCTACTGTAAGTCATAACGGACATACACGATGGTGTATCTTTGTGTAACATTTCCACTGCCTCTCTACGTTAAGCCAGCGTAACTGCTACAGGACCAACAAAAATGTGTGGAAGACTGCATTCCGGACACAGTGAAATTGCTTTTATACCCGATTTCTAAAGTATAATACAAATGTTCCCAGATATCGAGGCCAGTACCGCTTCCTTGAAATTTTCCATGTCAAAACTCGAATTACAAACTCTCGTATAAATTCAAAAGCCTAAAAGGAAGGATTAGTATTTTTTCTTTTTAGTTCTACCTACAAATTCTGAAAAACATTCTGAAACCACCAATACATCTCACACATCGCCGGAGAGGGCACACTGCGAGCGGTATTCATTAAGATCTAATTATTATCACCCGAAAAAAATAATTTTTTGCTTGTTGACAGGTTGTAAGCCACCCCTACTATTTTATTGCTTTTATATACGACTATAGGTGATTAACACTTGCTGTAGTCTGGCTTGTTGGAAAATTAGGCACCGGACATCAATAAGTAGCCAGTTCCAGAGGCCGAATTTACACCCTAGGTACATGCGCCGACACCTGAAGTTCTGACCATGAACCTACGACGCATATCCTATCTGTTCTCCCACACTGTTCTGTGGTTCTGTCCCTTCCAAAATATTCTATTAATAAAGAAGAGATTATAATATGTGAACATTTTTGAACGAGATAGATTACTTTATTCCACTTTAAATTCACATAACGCGCTCCTACTTGTTCTGATTGCACTCATTCATTTATCACGAGCTTGCATGAGTTTATCATTGCCGGTTCTTTACTGTGGAATCGCCTTTCATTACATAACAACTCCACAAGATACTAAACAGAAATGTGAGCTTCAAAATCCTCACATGGCTCACACAGCTACGCGTTTTAGCTCTGGGACGACTGTCAGTATACTCTTTCCACTATTTTCTTCACTTTTATGCACGATACCGAGAAGCGCAGGCTCTAGGGATATGCCCTGTAAGCACGCTCCGGTTCGACTGACCATAATCCATCATATCACAAAACTAATTCAGTTTTTTACGCGCGAAGGGCGCAGCACGAGCTTCCGGGACCTTCCCTGCAGGCTTGCGAACGCCCGAATGACACACTCCTTCTCACCGAATATCTCGGCCGGCCGGGGTGGCCGAGCGGTTCTAGGCGCTACAGCCTGGAACCGCGCGACCGCTACGGTCGCAGGTTCGAATCCTGCCTCGGACATGGATGTGTGTGATGTCCTTAGGTTAGATAGGTTTAAGTAGTTCTAAGTTCTAGGGGACTGATGACCTCAGAAATTAAGTCCCATAGTGCTCAGAGCCATTTTAACCATTTGAACCGACATCTCCAGGGGCCAGTCTCCGCCCTCTATATCGATGGGAGGTCCTCGTCAGCGATGCCGCTGCGCTGTACCAAAGGATCGTAAGGGTAGGGGGGAAAAAAGAGAAGGAAGCGCGAGGCACCAATGAAGTGAAATTGCCTTCTCTAGTGACCTGCTACGATACCATGTCACGCGGATTTCAATGTGTACCGTACCTACACATATTTACCTTCAAATAAACAAAAATTATTACTTAACTTTATTCTTCCGTGATCGTAACTTTAACTTTCTGAATACTACTCGTAATCTTACACTAACAACGTCAATAATTACTAACCAGACGTATAAGATGTCGTATCGGTACTATCTGATAACATCTTTATGTAAGACAGCGAAGTAAAATGCAAAACATGAATAACTGTAACACGCCGCAAACTCCGGATACAATTACAGTCAAATTTCGTAGTAAAGAAAAGTGAATATAAACAAAAAACATTTAAATGTATCTGCAATGGAGCATACAGTAATGTCAAGCATAGGAAAGAGGGCGAAAGGCAGTGGTAACAGAAATCATGAACTTGGAATTCACGCAGGTATATTTGCAGAGAGAGGGATGTGTACGTGCCAGACACGCGTGAACGTGCTGGGGAAGGTTTCAACGGGAAGTGCTCTACATGGACCTGAAGTGTGTGTTGTGTGTGTGTGTGTGTGTGTGTGTGTGTGTGTGTGTGTGTCCGTGCGTGCGTGCGTCGGAGGAGGAGCGGCGGGGGAGGGGGGAGGGAGAGAAGACGGGGGAGAAGCACAAGTGCACGGGGTATGCGTCAGGCGTGAGGCAAGGGAGAAGGAATGTGTCGTCTCCCACAATCGAAGACGTGGAAGTAACTCCTTGGCAACAAGGTGTGTAATTTGTTGAACAGCTACAATACGTACCTTAATATGTAAACGGGACATTGAGGCAACTATGTTTTTAATAGAAAATATTATTTTTATAGCGGCATTTGAGAACTCGCGAAAGAAACGTAATGAGATAAAATTGCAAAAAAACCTCTGATACAAAAATAGACGGAAAATGTGACAGATGAAAAGCCCAAAACTGTAGACATACGCTGTTTATCCCTGTCGCCATGCAAACGTAGCATAATGCAGCAGAAATTGCACTGTGCGACGGTGTTAAAGGCTTTTCACCTGTTATAAACCAGACACAAATTAGTCACCCCAGAACTCATCGTGTAGCAACTCTTTTAGCCTTGGCAGTTGCCTCTATCGGCGGAGAAGGAAATCCAGAAGTTTCTTTAGATATGCCATATCCGCCGACAGCAAATCATTCTTGATTAGATCTCTCAGAGCTACAAAACTACGGGGATGTTGATTGCTACCTTTTACACGTTTGCCCGTATAGTCCCAGACATTTTCTACGGGGTTAGTACCGGTATTTTAGCGGGCCAATCAAGGAGCGATGGTGGGTGTGTTGGCTCTGAGCACTATGGGACTTAACATCTGAGGCCATCAGTCCCCTAGAACTTAGAACTACTTAAACCTAACTAACCTAAGGACATCACACACATCCATGCCCGAGGCAGGATTCGAACTTGCGACCATAACGGGTGGGTGTGTCCATGTCATCTTGAAAGACTGGAGTACACACAGAACACTCACCGTGAAAATACAGACCAAAGGGAAACACTTAGTCACCGACAACGTTGAAATAAACATCCTGCTTCAAGATAACGGTACCTTAAATGAGTGAGTCCAAGCCTAGATTCGAAAACTCAGAACATCGCAGAATCACAAATATTGTGAATCATCCTGTGTCATTGTTAGCTTCTATACTATTTTTTCCACTGTCTAGCTCCGACTGATCGTCGTCTTAGATACAGCATCTGTCTGTTCAGCCTTCCCGGACTGTAGCACAGAATTGTCTTGATAAGGCTTTCATTCTTCATTCAACTTATATGCTGTTTCCACCTCTCTGTATTCAGTTATTTCCTCATTGGCAGCACGAACATTCACAAATACCTTTGTGGAGCTCTTCACTCTCCTCAAGTAACTTGTTTCTGCTGCTTGTATTGTGCTGTATTTTTCCTTTCTGTCCCCTGCACACAACAATGCAGGTATTGCAGTATTTTCTATAAAATTTAATTCTTGAATCTTTTCAAGTTTTATACTCAAATATTCCGTTTATTGTTCTAAGTATTGCTTGAAACTTGTATAACTTTCCATCTACACCATTAGGAACATCATAACACGTGCCGCAGCCCAGATATTGGAAATTCAAAATCTTCTCAATAACTAAGTTGTTAATACTATTTTGGAGCATATTGAATATTTATTTAAAAAGGCCACGATTTTCGTCTTATGTAATGAAATTTAAGCTTACATTCTACGTATATTTATTATAGCTGATGTACTATCAATTGAACGTCGGTAATTTCCAAGAATGATTGCCTATCGAATATGGAGGGCTCCAAACGATACATATCGAACGTGCGATAGTAAATCGATTATGGAAGTCTCGTGGTGCGTTTTATGATAAATTACTTGTGATTATCATTTTTATCAGTTTGTGTTGTTTCTTCAGTTCATGTATATTACATTCCCGCCGTAATTTTTTGTGATTCCATTGGGAAATCGACACGGTTTCTCTTGATAACGAGTGTAATGTGTGCTGCTTCTCAAGTTTCTTCTGCGGATTGCCTCACATGAAAAACTCAAATCCCATGCATTTCCAGCATAGACAAATATTTGACGTTTTTCGGGAAATATGGACTTCTGCGGGACGAGTTTCCAGGGACTGTGTTGACTGTGGTGCTGCGATGTCTGTGAAACTCCGTAAGAGGAGTGTGGACACTGAGATTCCGTTTCAATTTCATTGCGGACTTTGCGGAAAGCGAACCAGCACCAGGAAAAATATGTGGTTTGAGTCCTCCAAGATTAAGACGAGCGTAATTCTTCTGTCGTACTGGATTCGAGATTACTCTTTTCAAGCCTCAGCATCATAAACTGAGTTATCGCCAAATACCGTGTGTGACTACTTCGGGTTTTGCCGAGAAGTGTGCTACGTGATAATGACAAATGACAGTGTGCCAGTTGGTAGACCAAATAAAATAGCGTAAGTGCATGAATCTCATATTTATAGACGAAAGAATCAGAGAGGACGACCTTCTAAAAGTGAAGTAGATCATATTTGGGTTTTTGATGGGATAGAAAGGGAGTCACGCGAGTGTTTCGTTGTGAGAGTATTGTCCTGAGACAAGGTGACTTTAGTCGGTCTCACGCCCGGGTTCCCGGGTTCGATTCCCGGCGGGGTCAGGGATTTTCTCTGCCTCGTGATGACTGGGTGTTGTGTGCTGTCCTTAGGTTAGTTAGGTTTAAGTAGTTCTAAGTTCTAGGGGACTGATGACCATAGATGTTAAGTCCCATAGTGCTCAGAGCCATTTAGTCGGTCTCATAAAATATTTCACACTGCTTGGAACAAAAGCCACCACAGACGGGTTTCAGTCGTACCAGACTCTCAAAGCTGAAGGGTTCGAGCACGAATTCGCGAACCGCTCTGTGGAGTTTGTCTCTATAGATGACGCCAGTGTCCATACCCAGAATATAGAACGGCTGTGGAAGTCTGTCAAGTCTACCATAAAAAGAGAAGGGCGTCTAGGAAAGAGGGAAGAAGTGTATTTGTTCCAGTGCCTATACTTTTACAACTCGCGTTTTCAGGGGAAAGTCGACGCATACGACACTCTGCCGATATTCCTGCATAATATTGTCAGAGTTTACCCTGGGTATGGGAAAAAAGGAATTGCCCCTGCAGCTTATACATCACGTGGATTGTCACAAGACGATAGCACCGACGACGAGTAAGGTAAGTCGTCTCCTTTGAATTTACAAGTGCTTCTCTAACGCTTTTATTTTGTCGTTTCTGTAGTGACAACTTGAAACATACTCGTAACGCGCGCCACGAGACTTCCATAATCGATTTACTATCGCACGTTCGATATGTATCGTTTGGAGCCCTCCAACTTCGATAGGCAATCGTTCTTGGAAATTACCGCACGTCGGCTCACCTTTTGTATTATTATTTTATCATCTGCAAAATGAAACGCACTTAGATTAGTGTATTTATCTAACAATTTATATTGTTTATAAAATCCGCATCATGTTATTAACTACTAAAAGGCGCGTGTCTGGTTACTGGTTGAAGCAAGCCGTACGCCACGCCTTTCGGAAGGAACTCTTGTCGAAACAGCAGCGTTAATCACAGCACCTGCAATCTGCTGCTGCTTGGCGCCAGTGATCGTGTTGAGGTGGCAAGGATTTGGCTGTGGTGTCGCGAGGCGGAACTTCGGGGTTGGTGGCGACGTCCTTGGCGCGAGACGAGGGCTAAAGCGGCCTTTGAGGCGCGTGGAGCGGGTTATTCAGCTCGCGGGCACTCGGGCCGCGTTGCCCGGCAACGGAGCACAAAGAGCGTCGAGTGTCCGCGGGATGAGCCCTGCAAACACCTGCCGCTTCCTCACCTGCGGCGCACCGCTGCACCACTCTAGTGCTGCCTTCTTGTTGCGGTTATTACGGCCGACCCTAACCCCTGTTGGCGCTAGACTCAGCCACCTTCACACGGAATGTGACATGCAACGTGTAACGCTCTGACGTTATCGCCACATCCTGCTAACATAAAGAAATTATATGGCTTATTCACGGGGAAGTGCACCGCGACTGATCGTACAACGCAGCGCGCTCCAGCGGCAAACTGGCAGCTACAGGTGCCGCACGCGAACTACACCATCTGATCAAAAGTATCTGGACTGTGGTGTCACCGCCAGACACCACACTTGCTAGGTGGTAGCTTTAAATCGGCCGCGGTCCATTAGTACATGTCGGAGCCGCGTGTCGCCTCTGTCAATGATCGCAGACCGAGCGCCACCACACGGCAGGTCTTGAGAGACTTACTAGCACTCGCCCCAGTTGTACGGACGACTTTGCTAGCGACTGCACTGACGAAGCCTTTCTCTCATTTGCCGAGAGATAGTTAGAATAGCTTTCAGCTAAATCCATGGCTGCGACCTAGCAAGGCGCCATTAACCATTTCTAGAGAGAGTCTCACTTGTATCATCAAGAACGCTGTATACAAATGATGGATTAAAGTTAAGTATTCCAGCAGCTACGTACTTTTCTTTATAGCATTCATTACGTATCCTGTTTCAGACCTAACGCCAGCCTGCGTGAGTTGACGCGTGCATTTCGGCCTCCTCTAAATTAGTGTGCGTTGTGTTGGCTAATCTGCCGACACAACATGGACACTTCTACGAAACAAGGAATTGACCACTAGATGTCACGAGATATGGACTCACCAATATAAAAGGAGGTCATGGTCATTACGCGAGACGTATGTAGGAGGAAGTAATACGTTGTCCGACTCCTCCCTGGAAGTGCTCTCTCGAAATTTCAGCACTAAGCCTCTCCGTGATGCATAACGCCTCTCTTGTAACGTCCTGCCAATAGAGTTTGCTGAGCATCTCCGTACCGCTCTCGTGTCGACTAAACGATCCCGTGGCGAAACGTACCGTTCGTCGTTGGATCTTCTCTATCTCTCCTGTCAGTCCTATCTAGTAGGGATCCCAGGTCGATGAACAATACTATATAAGCCACTTCCTTCGTGGACGATTATATGAGTCCACTGGACTTAGTCTTACACTGAAGATGATCACTCTGTGATTGAAATCGATATTCAATAATAATAATAATAATAATGTTTCAAATTTATACGACCAATGTTGGAGTTTTCCACGTTTGCAATACTCGTGTGGTCGTAGAACACAAATTTGCTAATGGCATCCATTGCCAAGGAAATCTATCAAGGCCATTTCAACCGTCCTTCAGACAGGGTCTGTCGAGCAATCACTCCAGACCACAGCGTGCTCCTTACCCCAACATCCAAAATCACTACCTTCACTGGGGATGCCATTCTTCCACAGCCAATCAGACCCCTCATTGACATGTCCCAGGCGACTTCAAACCGTTATAAGGACGAAGGATGGACACACCCCACACTGGTATCCAGTAATAGGTTCCCGGATACTTACGATAGTATATATATCTGGTCTCGAAATGGACACGCACAAATTAACTTTTCATTTTATCAAAGACACGAGATAGTCTCCACCGTCAATGTATATTGGTGCTTTGTCTGTACTTAAACGCGAAGCGATGAGCGTGTAACGAAGATGAAGTTCTCCCACTTCGTTTGTTCACGTTCGAAGCCCCGTTCAAAATACCTGCCTTTTTGATATTACCCTGGGCGTCTGGAAACACTCAGCATCGTGCGTCTTCCTCAATCTGACGCCTGAAATTCGTCATATATATAGTACGATGACGTCCGAATTCACAGCCCACGTGAGGACGGCTGAAGAGATCCTGGGAAGGGAGGAAATTATAAATCCTATCTACATCCACCTCTGCGGATCAGCATGGAGTACGTGGCAAATAAGCCTCTGTGCGAGATATTATTTCCCTAGTCTTACTTTGAAGTTTCCTACGGAGGCTCTAGGCGAGCTGTAAGGCGTGTTGGTTTTGAGTTGCTGCCAGATTAGATTTTTCTACATTTCAGTTACTCTCTCTCGCCAGATAATAAAAAACCCTGTGACCATTCATATCTTCTTCTTCGTTTGCAGCCGATGTTCCCCTTTAGGCCGACCCGATATAGATCCCATACAATGCAGTGCCACTCACATAAGGGCCGTACAAACATGTTGTATGTATTTTCCTTTGTAGTTATCTGGTAACATCTTGCTAATGGATTGTTCATCGAAATTCTCATCTAGAAACCTACGATGGTAAGTAAACAAGTACCTGCATTTTGCTCTGTCTTTAGATTGAATCCACTGCTTTGTGTGGTCACCAGCCGCTAGATGGCGCCGTTGTCTTCATCCGTGGTAGGTTTCAGCCCTAAGTAAGTCTGCTTTGCGTTGTTGGAATCGTATAGGTAATGTTACAACAGTAAGACTGATCTCGTAAGGTTAGACATATTTCACAGAAGTCTTTACAACTTATCTATGAGTCATGTTTAGGATCCATGTATTTCGTTAAATGACTGTAAAATTTGTTTATTTTCTTTCCAAGTTCTTGCGCAGTAATTTTACTTTAGCGAAAAGGGTAAAATTCTTCCCATGTTGTTTCTTAGCAACTTTGTTGTACCTCTTCTTTTCTTGGATCTCTTCTTTTCTAGATTTTTATATCAGAACATTTCTTCTCAGCACTAATGAATAAGAAATACCAAAATTCTTTTCTGTTCACTTGCAACTGTATTCTTGTTGAACGTGTAGTAGCAGTACAATTTAATTGATATACTTTTTCACGTCCGTGATCGATTAACTTGTGTTTGTTATTTAGAAAAAAGCTTTCATATAGCAACTTCCCTTCATGAGAAGCAGTTCAAATTGTATAGTATAAAGTTCTTAATACTTCATATAGTAGCACGTCTTTACTGTGCAGTCAGCCACAATGGAACGTAATTCTAATAATGGTTATTCCATGATATGGAATTTTGTGCTCAAAGCACATTTAATTTTTTTTTGATTTAATAAAATTAAAGCACAAAATATTATAATTATTTGTTTTATTTTCTTGTATACTTATTACTGATTCGCCTTTCAGTGTTCGTCAACAGGAATCATTTTAAACGTTAGCCTTCAGCTGACTTTGTACTTTTGAACGATACACTACAAAGGCTGCGCCACACGGGGTTTGCAGCGTTCCGTAACCTGTGTTCTGCGGTCCGAATGCGTACCAGGAGCGGAAATTCATAGAAGACTTTCAGGACAATATGGGGACAATGTTTTTTCACAGCGAAGTGTTTACCAGTGAACTGAACAGTTCAACAGTGGTCGAACGAGCATGAAGGATGAGGAAAGACCGGAGAGTCCAGCTACAGCCACAACTAATGGCACAAATGGCTCTAAGCACTGTGGGACTTAACATCTGAGGTCATCAGTCCCCTAGAACTTAGAACTACTTAAAGTTAACTAACCTAAGGACACCACACACATCCATGTCCGAGGCAGGATTCGAACCTGCGACCGTAGCAGCAGCGCGGTTCCAGACTGAAGCGACTAGAACCGCTCGGCCACAGCAACCGGCCTAGCCACAACTGATGCCGATTGTGAACAAGTCCGTGCCTTCATTCTGAATAACAGACGGGTGTCTGTTGATGATGTGCAAACCATATTCAGATTATTCGTGGCTCTGCATTAGAAATCATACACAACACGTGTTCTTTTGTTGCTTGACAATGCGTGTTCCACATACCGCCCCTACACCATTCAACCTCTTCAGGCGCTGTGTTTCCAGGTGTTGGAGCATTCCGCATACAGTCCTGATCCCCCACCTCCCGTCGGTTCGCCACCGGTTTGATCCACTTAAGGATGCTTTAAGAGGCCGTCGATTCAGCTCCGATCAACAGGTGGAGGAAGCGGGACATATGTTGCTTTTCAGAGGGCATCGGGAAGATTGTGCAACGGTGGGCCACGCTCACTGTAAAGCAGGGTGACTATGTTAAATAATGGTGCCAATAACAATTGTGTACTATTTTGTAATAAATTATTAAAAAATTGATTGCACATACTTATTGACTAAGCCCTAACCCTATAATACTAAATTACATGTAAAACTTGCGATTGCATTAGGCTACAAAACAGGGCATTTTGTACTTAATTTGAAAGTAACAGACCACTGGATATCTAATAATGGTAATTAATGAATGTGTAACCCATAAATTATGACTCACTTGGAACAAAATGTGGAGTAGTAAATTTTACGATGGTTTAGTAGCAATGCAACGTTTTCTCCTCTTTAGTGTTCTCAGATTAACGTCCCCATCCGACAGACTAGATCACCATTAACAGTCATATGCCCTCCTTGCTCCTCGAGACATGCGGAGAGGTTTGGAATTTAATCCGGGACATTGGTAAAAAGTCTGTTTATCAGGAACTTCCCACCATCTTTCCTCTCCCTGGCGGCCAAATATTGGTGGTGAAGATTTCTTCCATCGCCGGATTTCGAAACTGGCCACATCTTAGTAGAGCGCCGCCGCATAGGCAGGCGTTAACGATCTTGGCTACAGAAGGGTTTATCTTTTCATAACAGAAAAAGTAGTTTATATATGAATACATGGTCTCGCGGCGTTACAATTGATAAGATCTTCTCAGGCTTCCAACCACGTCACGTGGTTAAAAACCCACGAGCTTTCGACCGAGCTGTCCTCGGAAACTGTGAAGTCGTAAATGACTTCTTTTTTTTCCTTCATTGCATTTCGACTCCCCCTTGGTGGGGCGGGGGTGGCAGCAGCGTAATATGCTGCTCTACAGCCTACAGAAAAGATAATAAACATAATGAGAATATAAACAAACAAGAAAAAAGGCGATAAATCGGTGACATTATAAAAAACTGTGAAATGGCGGAAAGTTGTGGAATTTAAAATATAAAAATACTGCGGTGACGATGCGGATGAAGACACACTATAAGTAGGCAGGCACAATTAAAAAACAAGGCGACAGTCTGGTTTCTGTTCGCACTAGATAAAAACACAACTAGCGACAGTATGGTGGCTGTTCGCAACACTGACAGGGACGCACAACACTGAACATAGCATAGGTGTAAGCACCTCTCGTTGTTCCGTCCGGCGTTGCTCCACAGTGCGTACTGTTTGGCCAACATAATGGCAGCCACAATGACATGGTATCTTGTAAACTCCAATCATTCTGAGCCCTGGATCGTCCTTCACAGACCTCATGAGCTATCATATTTTTGCTAGGGGCCTGAACAGTGACGAAATGTTTCGTCCTTTCGGGAGCCGTTAATCTTTCACGATGCTGGTATCACATAATAGCAAAACTGCAATTTTCTTGTTCTCTTCTTCGATGGGGTTATTCCTGTGCGTCTCACCAGAAATAACCTGTGATAGCTGGCGGTGGTTGTAGTCATTTTCCCGACAAATTTTTCGGAG
Organism: Schistocerca cancellata; assembly: GCF_023864275.1. Taxonomy (NCBI): domain Eukaryota; kingdom Metazoa; phylum Arthropoda; class Insecta; order Orthoptera; family Acrididae; genus Schistocerca; species Schistocerca cancellata. Next base: position 401,105,487 of record NC_064632.1, on the reverse strand, counting down.
GTGGCTTAGCTCAAGTCGCAGGTTTTCAGCGTTTGAGATAACTTTAGCATATTGGACAAGTGCGTTCTGAACGCCACGTTTTTGTGCCCGATGGCGGTGGCTGAGAAATTGTAGACACCGATCCGTACCTGTACATTTCCTGTAGACAGTCAACGTGCATTTAAACAATCCCACCTGTACTATAAAGTAACTGAGAGAGGGGACACACAGCGTTTGACACGAACACGTATAAACAGAGAGACCAATCCAAAACTGACCATTGTATTACCTTGGCCAATACGCTGATGTTTAATTCGGCTGATAAAATTGTCGCCGCGTGGGATTAGCCGAGCGGTCTAAGGCGCTGCAAAAAAATGGTTCAAATGGCTCTGAGCACTATGGGACTCAACTTCTGAGGCCATCAGTCCCCTAGAACTTAGAACTACTTAAACCTAACTAACCTAGGGACATCATACACACCCATGCCCGAGGCAGAATTCGAACCTGCGACCGTAGCGACCTCGCGGCTCCAGACCGTAGCGTCGGGCGCTGCAGTCATGGACTGTGCGGCTGGTCCCGGCGGAGGTTAGAGTCCTCCCTTGGGCATGGGTGTGTGGATTTGTCCTCAGGATAATTTAGGTTAAGTAGTGTGTAAGCTCAAGGACTGATGACCTTAGCAGTTAAGTCCTATAAGATTACACACACATTTGAATATTTTTTTGATAAAATTGTCGGTGTTCTTACCGCTACGCACACAACGACCCACATGCGGTGTAAGGGGGCTGACCAGTTGTTATGCTAGTCTATAAGTTGGTGGCACACGATATTCACAGCTGGCTGAAGAAGAGAATTCGTTTTGTGCATAGGCGGTCTCGGCGCCTGACGGAGTTACATATCTGATAATAAACGATTTAGCTAACATTAGACTCGTATAAAAAGAACTGCAGCCATCAGAAAAAAAGGACACAGACAAAAATAAATGCTTGTTTATTGTTGTTTTCCCTCATTAAACCGCACAGAAAGTCTGGGAGATTACCTGCACATCAGTACTATATAAAGTAGGTAGCAAATGACAAGACGAGACGACTAAGGACAGCCGTTTGTTTCGCCCCTGTGGCAACTCGGCACCACCAGAGTGTAAAGCTGCAAGAGTCTGTGGGGCAGCCGGCGCGGTGTAAAGGTTTCCGCCGGGATGTGTACTTTGTAACGGGCGATTGTTTGAGTAGCAAAGCGGTGCGGCCGCGCGCGAGATCAAAGGGAGCGCCGTTGACGGACTGACCCGGCGCGCAAACTGAAACTCGTTCCCTCCAACTCCTCTCGTCACAGGACAGCCAATTCCTGGTCATACGGAGGAAATAGATGTGGAGAGTCGCTATTTTTAATTTACGGGTATTCCAAACAGGTGGTCCGGCGCACGTGTTAACGACACGAGAGAGAGAGAGAGAGAGAGAGAGAAGCAAAGCCGCTTGAGTGCTCAACGATTCGTAGAGCCCGAGGTTATTACGGACGAGGCACTAACGCAGTCGGATGAAGGCGGTCTGTCATCTGCTTAAAGAGCCGATCTTCGAACCCTCCAGTTAATTCTGAGAACCATGCAAACGTTGGATTATTATGCAGCTAGGGGAAAAGATTTAGGGATAGGTTTCCTTGCCCTTTAAGCTTTCGATATGGAAGCAAGCTTTAGAACGTCATGGAAAAAAACGTTTTCTGAGTTATTTAATACAGGTATTAAAGCGTTTGTATCAAAACAGAGAAATTATAATAAATACAGGGTAAGAGAAGACAGGACCAACATAGATCAACAGAAGAGTGTGGCAGGAGTGTAGCCCGTTAATATATTCAATATATAGCTAGACGACATTGTTTGACAGTGATAATCGTACGACACTGATGGCCGGGAATCCCCACCTGGGGAAGCTCGGCCACCGACGTGCAAGTCTTTTTTAATTTGTAGCTAGAATGAGCGACTTGCCTGTCGATAATTATAAGGACAGCACAACATCCAGTCCCCGAGCAGAAAAATCTCCGAGACGGCCGGAATTGAGAATCCGGGCCCGCTGCATGGCAGTTACACGTGTTGAACACTCAACTAAGGGGGAGGACTGTTTGAGAGCGGAAGCGGAAAATTAAAACAGTGTCTGACTAATACAAGAGAACGAGTGCGCGGGAGGGGCCGTGCAGTCCGTGACATGACGCCTCAAACCGCACGGACACTCCGCGCGTTGCTGACGACCCAATAATTATGCAGGAGACAGAAAATGACCTCCAGTTTGAAACACACTGCCTAAATCAAGTTTGTAAGAAATACCATTTAAAAATTTCACTAAGAAATTAAAGTAGTGGTCTACAAACGAAAACTTCAGTTACGTTCGAAAAAAGTACTGGATGACCAATCAGTAGAACAGCTGCCATATTTCAGCAGTTAGGTTCCGTTATTAGAAGTGAATATGAAAACCATATCACTAATAAAGTTTCAAATGATATACAGAACACAAAGTAACAAGACAAGGAAAGATCCAAAGCTCCCGGCATGGTTCATATTATCATATGCCACTAATAAATTACCGAGCGAGGTGGCGCAGTGGTTAGCACACTGGACTCGCATTCGGGAGGACGACGGTTCAAACCCGCGTCCGGCCATCCTGATTTAGGTTTTACGTGATTTCCCTAAATCGATTCAGGCAAATGCCGGAATGGTTCCTTAGAAAGGGCACGGCCGATTTCCTTCCCCATCCCTCCGTAATCGGAGCTTGTGCTCCGTCTCTAATGACCTCGTTGTCGACGGGACGTTAAACAGTAATCTCCTCCCTCCTCCTCCTCCTCCTCCTCCACTAATAAATTGTATAGCTGAAGTCTACTCTTATCCGCAATTACAGATACATTTCGCCTATTTCATATAGCTCTAAAATCTCATAGAAAAATGAAGTTATTTAATATAAGTATTGCAGAAAAGTTTCAACACACAAAAATTAAAATAAATACTGGGAAAGAGACCAATAGAGGTCAACAGAAGAGTGCGTCAGGGGTGCAGCCTTTCATCTTGAGAGACGTTTGCATGTCTGAAAGACATTCATAATACACCGTCAAACACAAACGCTGCAAAATAGTTAAATAATTTGCATACCTGCCAATGGTGTGTACATGGTATAAAGTTACATTTATATCCGACCATGTCTTCTCAGTGCTTCACATTTTCGTTCGGCAGTGTAGTTCAAGAGATCAATCACAAACACACATAACTGGTAATGAAAACATCGACATTCCAGAAGTTTAAAAATCCATTCTAGACACGAAAACCGGAAACTTGCTTGGAGATAATGACGTTTCAATAGGAACGGTTCAAGTTGGAGGTAAAGTAATACGTAAGGACATTGTCAAAATTGTTTATACTTTACAGAATGTCTGAGGGGGACAACAATTCCCGAAAACTGGAACAGTGTTGCAATTACTCTGAGGTGCCAAAGTCATAGATAGCGATTTGTTCATACGCCGATGGGAGTAGTATTGTGTACACAAGGTATAAAAGGCCAGTTTATTGACGCGGCTGTCATTTGTACTCCGGTTTCCGTAGTGATTATGGCCATACGAAAGGAATTACTAGACTCTGAACGCGGAATGGTAGTTGGAGCAAGACGCATGGGACATTCAATTTCGGAATACGTTAGGGAATCCAATATTCCGAGAGCCACAGTGTCAGCAACGTGCCGAGAATACCAAATTTCAGGTATTAGCTCTCACCACGGACAACGCATTGGCCAGCAATTAACGACCTAGAGCAGCGACGTTTGTGTAGAGTTGTCAGTGCTAACAGACAAGCACCTCTGCGTAAAATAGCCACAGAAATCAATGTGGCATGTATGATGGACGTATCCGTTGCGACAGTGCGGCGAAATATGGCGTTAGTAGACACTGGCAGCAGACAAACGACGCCAGTGCCTTTGCTAATAGCACGACGTAGCATCCAGCGCTTCTCCTAGGATCGTGGACATACCGGTTGGACCGTAGACGATTGGAAAACCGTGGCCTGGTGAGATAAGTCCCGCTTTCAGTTGAAGGTAGGCTCCGAGTGTGGCGTAGAACCTACGAAGCCATAGACCCAAGTTGCCGACAAGGCACGGCACTGTGCAAGCTGGTGATGGCTGGTGGTATTGTGCGCTGTGTTCACGTGGAATGGACCGATCCTCCTGTCAAACGAAACCGATCATTGCCTGGAAATGGTTATGTACGGCCACTTGGAGACGATATGGAGGCTTTCATGGACCTCATGTTGCGAAGGCAATGCGCCATGTCACAGGGCCACAATTCTTTGCTTTTGGTTTGGAGAGCATTCTGGACGGTTCGAGTGAATGGTTTGGCCACCCAGACCGCCCGGCAAGAATCCCATCGAACATTTATGGGAGAGGTCAGTTCGTGCACTAAAACCTGCACCGAGAACACTTTCGCCATTATGGACGGCTATAGAGACCGCGTGGCTCAGTATTTCCGCAGGGGAATTCAAATGACTAGAGCTGCTGCACTACGACGGGCAAAAGGTGGTAAGACACGATAATGGGAGGTACACCATTATCACTTCAGTATAGAATGGGATTCTTATATCGCATTTTGCGCCTGCACATAAAATAAAAGGATGTATATTTACACATAAAATAAAAGCATGTATTTACAATATTTTACTTTCATCCCTCGCTTTATAAAGCACAGCTCCAAAATGAATGCATTAGTTGTCATTGTTCTAAAGACAAATTCAACTACGTTACGATCATAACCTCATATGCTATCTCACGCCCGCATCTCGTGGTCGTGCGGTAGCGTTCTCGTTTCCCACGCCCGGGTTCCCGGGTTCGATTCCCGGCGGGGTCAGGGATTTTTCTCTGCCTCGTGATGGCTGGGTGTTGTGTGCTGTCCTTAGGTTGGTTATGTTTAAGTAGTTCTAAGTTCTAGGGGACTGATGACCATAGATGTTAAGTCCCATAGTGCTCAGAGCCATTTGAACCATTTTTTGCTATCTCACGAATTTCTGCCTACTTGCGTGGGACACTTCCGCTTTCACTGGATCGTGTTTTTGTACGATTAAATCACTCTACCACAAGTCGTAACACACTGTGTACTCTGATGCTCTTCTCATTCTTTGACAGATACTCTATGTGATCAAAAGTATCCGAACACCCCCAAAAACATACGGTTTTCATATTAGGTGCACTGTGCTGCCACCTACTGTCAGGTACTCCATATCAGCGACCTGAGTAGTCATTAGACATCGTGAGAGAGCAGAATGGGGCGCTCCGCGGAACTCACGGACTTCGAACGTGGTCAGGTGACTGAGTGTCACTTGCGTCATACGCCTGTACGTGAGATTTACACACTCCTAAACATCCCTAGGTCCACTGTTTCCGATGTGATAGTGAAGTGGAAAAGTGAATGGACACGTACAGCAACAAAGCATACAGGCCGACCTCGTCTGTTGACTGACAGAGACCGCCGACAGTTGAAGAGGGTCGTAATGTGTAATAGGCAGACATCTATCCAGGCCATCATACAGGAATTCCAAACTGCATCAGGATCCACTGCAAGTACTATGACAGTTAGGCGAGAAAACTTGGATTTCATGGTCGAGCGGCTGCTCATAAGCAATACAACACGCCGGTAAATGCCAAACGACGCCTCGCTTGGTGCAAGTAGGGTAAACATTGGACGATTGAACAGTGGAAAAACGTTTTGTGGAGTAACGAATCACGGTACACAATGTGGCGAACCGATGGCAGGGTGTGAGTATGACGAATGCCCGGTGAACGTCATCTGTCAACGTGTGTAGTGCCAACAGTAAAATTCGGAGGCGGTGGTGTTATGGTGTGGTCGTGTTTTCCATGGAGGGGGCTTGCACCCCTTGTTGTTTTGCGTGGCACTATCACAGAACAGGCCTACACTGATGTTTGAAGCACGTTCTTGCTTCCCACTGATGAAGAGCAATTCGGTGACGGCGATTGGATCTTACACACGATCGAGCACCTGTTCATAATGCACGGCCTGTGGCGGCGGTTATAGGACAATAAAATCCCTGTAATGGACTGGCCTGCAGAGAGTCGTGACCTGAATAACACCTTTGGGATGTTTTGGAACGCCGACTTCGTACCAGGCCTCGCCGACCGACATCGATACCTCTCCTCAGTGTAGCACTCCGTGAAGAATGGGCTGCCATTCCCCAAGAAACCTTCCACCATCTGAATGAACGTATGCCTGCGAGAGTGCAAGATGTCATCAAGGCTAAGGGTGGGCCAAAACCATACTGAATTCCAGCATTACCGTCGGAGGGCGCCACGAACCTTAAGTCATTTTCAGCCAGGTGTCCGGATACTTTTGATCACGTAGTGTACGTTTCCGTCGTCCGCTGAAATCAATTCAAAAGTGCAAACGCCTCTCAATCAGATATTGACTAGCGGTTCCATGTTACGCTGCGAAAGATTATTGATGATGCCGTCTCCAGACGGATTAGACTGGCAGCTGTATATATCTGCGACTGCGACTGAAAATTGTTCTTATACGTTCTCCGTAATGAGCAGTAGCAGCGCTGGGCGGCTGAACCAGCTGTCACGAAGGGTGCGGCCGGCATTCCTCGGCAGCACGGCTTCATCAGGCAGACCTGAGTTATTTCCGTTCCGTCGGCCGCAGACAATTATCTGGCGGGCACGGCTTACGTGACCGGGGCGTCGGTACACAGCGCGCCCGCGGGCCGGCCGTCACGTAACGGTCGTGCGATCGCAGCAACTGCAGTGATTCAGCCGCCACAAACGGCTTCTGATGTGGACGGCCGACTCTGGTTCCGGAGTGACGCAACGCGGGAGCGCTGCGTGCCCTGCGCCCTGTGAATGTATTTCCGCTGGGACAACATGTCACACTGCCGTCAGCAACCCAACTGGAGTACAGGAAAGCTGCTGTGTCGCTTTTGTTTTCTTGTAGTCTTCGGTCCGCAGATGGTTTGAAGCAGCTCTCGACGCTACTGTATTCTGCGCAAGCCTCATCCTATCCGAATCATTACTGCAACTTACATCCTTCTGAATTTGCTTACTGTATTCAATCTTGGTCTCCCTCTACGACTTTAACCTCCCCCCCCCCCCCCCCTCCCCAACACTTACAGAATGTGTGCTATAAACCGATCCCTACACTTCTTGTCAGGTTGTGCCACAAATTTCTTTTCTCCCTAATACTATTCAGTACCTCCTCATTAATTACGCAATCTACACATATAATCTTCAACGTTCTTCTGTAGCACCACATTTCAAAAGCTTCTATTCTCTTCTTGTCAGAACTGTTTATCGTCCACGCTTCACTTCCATACACTCTACAATACAGGCATCTGCTGTACAAAGTGGCCAATTCCAGCTACGCCATTACGACACATTAAATGAGGATTCATATTCGATACCGAGTGAGATGACACACTGTTTAGCACACGGGACGATGGTTCAAACCCTGTCCGGTCATCCGGTAGATTTTGCGTACTTTCCCTAAATCGCTTAAGGCAAGTGCCGGAACGGTTTCTTTCAAAGGGCGCGGACATTTCCTTCCCCAATCCGAGCTTGTCGACAGGGCATTAAACGCTAATCTGCCTTCCTTCCTTCCTTCATGTTCGACAGGAACACAGTACAATGCCTGCACACTAATACTGAACTACGTTACCGGTCATTTCCCTACTAAATCATAGAGAGCGAATGTTTGGATCGTTAGGTCAGTAAATCCGGGGCTTCCTTAATCCTCCATCCAAGTTCATCTGAGCTACTGAACCCTCCATACCAGCACATCAAGGATACTTTCAAATCCAGCATCACTCTTCTTTGTCAAACTTCGTCAGGACTTTCAAAACGAGACTGATAGATTCTCTGAACTTGTCGTCCTGTTTAGTTCAGCGAAATATTGAGTCCTAAACTCTACGTCCTGCTTCAGTGCAAAATGCACTTTCTACACATATCAAAAAGCATTTTGCACCACGTCGCTTCCGAGAGTTCTGGAATCTGTACAGAAAATAGGAATAAACATCATTTCCGCCCTTTTTGTTGCTCATGAAAACCACACTTTGCATGTTGCACCACCATGCAGCGAGATCTTCAAAGGAGGTAGTCCAGATTGCTGTACACACCGGTACCTCTAATACCCAGTACCACGTGCTCTTGCATTGATGCATGTCTATATTCGTCGTGGTATACTATCTAGAAGTACATCAAGGCACTGTTGCTCCAGATTGTCCCGCTCATCAACGGCGATTCGGCGTAGATCCCTCAGAGTGGTTGGTGGGTCACCTCGCCCATAAACAGCCCTTCTCAATCTATCCCAGTCATGTTCGACTGGGTTCATATCTGCAGAACATTCTGGTCACTCTAGTCGAGAGATGTTATCCTGAAGGAAGTCAGACACAAGATGTGCACGATGGGGGCGCTAATTGTTGTCCACGAAGACGAATACCTCAAATGTTCAAAATGTTCAAATGTGTGTGAAATCTTAAGGGACTTAACTGCTAAGGTAATCAGTCCCTAAACTTACACACTAATAAATCTAAATTATCCTAAGGACGAACACACATACCCATGCCCGAGGGAGGACTCTAACCTCCGCCGGGACCAGTCGCACAGTCCATGGCTGCAGTGCCTAAGACCTCTCGGCTAATCCGGCGCGGCGACGAATAAATCGCCAATATGCTGTCGATATGGTTGAACTAATGGTCGGAGGATGGCATTCAGGTATCGTACAGCCGTTACGGCGCCTTCCATGATCACCAGCGGCGCACGTCGGCTCCAGATAATGCCACCCCAAAACAGAAGGGAACCTCCACCTTGCTGCACTGGCTGGACAGTGTGTCTAAGGCGTTCAGCCTGACCGGGTTGCTTCCAAACACGTCTCCGACGGTTGTCTGGTTGAAGGCATATGCGGCACTCATCGGTGAAGAGAACGTGATGCCAATCCTGAGCTGTCCATTCAGCATGTTGTTAGGCCCATCTGTACCGCGCTGCGTGGTGTCGTGCTTGCAAAGATGGACTTCGCCATTGACGTCGGGAGTGAAGTTGCGCATCATGCAGCCTATTGCGCACAGTTTGAGTCGTAACACGACGTCCTGTGGCTGCACTAAAAGCTTCATTCAAGATGGTGGCGTTGCTGTCAGGGTTCCTCCGAGCCATAATACGTAGGTTGCGGTCATCCATTGCAGTAGTAGCCCCTGGGCGGCCTGAGCGAGGCATGTCAGCGACAGTTCCTTCATGTACGAACAACATCGCTTTGGTTCACTCCGTGACGCCTGGGCACTTCCCTTTTTGGGAGCCCTTCCTGACACAAAGTAACAATGCGGACGCGATCGAACCGCGGGACTGGCCGTCTAGGCATGATTGCACTAAAGACAACACGAGCCGTGTATCTTCTTCCCGGTGGAATGACTGGAGCTGATCGGCTATCGGACCCCCTCCGTCTAATAGGCGCTGCTCATGCCTGGTTGTTTACATGTTTGGGCGGGTTTAGTGACATCTCTGAACAGTGAAAGGGACTGTGTCTGTGATACAATATCCACAGTCAATGTGTATCTTCAGGAGTTCTGGAAATCGGGGTGATGCAGAACTTTTTTTGATGTGTGTACTTCTATATATGAATTTGACGAATAAAATCAAAATTATCGAAGCGTGTAAATGGACCTATCGCCACTATATAGCTCTTCTCTTAGACAACAGTGTTCGAGTTAGTAATTTTGAGAACCAAGAATAAAACGTTGGAATTCCGTACTCCACAGCTCGGTTCGGACGATTTAGAATTGTCGTATCCTGTTTTGATTTCCCAGGTTTACGCTAAGAAAGGCGTCTAACCGACTGACTTTTGTATTTGTTTCATACTTATGATCTGCTGATTAGTGCGCGGACATTAACTTCCTAAAGCAGAGCGACGCAGTGCTCAAGAAATAAATAAATAGCCTTTGAAGATCAGAAGCTATCCGTGAGCAGTTAGATACAAATCATTACTAGTTTACTAACGTAGTCGCTGGCAGCGTTCATCCCGTGTTTGGATGCCGTGGCTTGAGGAAATAGCTGCGGTTGTGTGCAGCGGAGCGCTTGTTTACTGCGGAGTACTCCAGAAAAGTGTCAGCTGAACTGTACGTAAAATATCTTTCTTGAAGGCAGAAACCTTGAAATTTTCTTTTGAAAGGCAGAAATACCGAAACGCTCCTCCCGCCCCTCCCTTAGTCTGAAATTACAGCTTAATGATGTCAAGTTGCTTTGATGACGAGGTGATAGGTACTAAACGTACGCTGTAAATTGTGAATATGCTAAACGAACAAATAGTGATATCTGTGTGCGAACAGTCAGTATAACTGGTGATAGCGTAAGATTTAAGCATAATCATGGTCCCGTTAGCGCAGTTATGCAGGTTGCTTGGAATCTGTGAGTATTTGTGCCGCTTGCAAAAATTCAGAGATTTGCTTAGCCTTTATTGGGCAGTTTACGATATCAGAGAACCGGTGTGGTCCGACAACTTTTGGCGTGACAAGTTTAATGGCAATCGAACAGCCACAGTGGGATGACAAACGCACATACCCAATTTTCTGACTGTGTACGGTCGTAGGTCGTATGTTGTGCGTGGAAGGCAAACTCTCACCTGCTTCATATCCTAGTCAGCTGGACACCTGAGGGAAAACTGAGACCGTAGGCGCCCTGTACAACTGCCTATTGGAAAAAGTGAAACAGAAGTACTGACATATTATGCAAGTGTTCTGTTTGGACGGACAGACCCCTATATGGGTACATCCGGGCCTGGAAGTGGGAGAAATGTGAGTGAAGAAGTTACAGGAATTGTCGCCGACGAGAGAAGGAACGGAGTGGAGTGTGATAAAGCTGTGAATAAAAGTAAATCGATCGACTAGGGGCGATATCGGCGTCATTAATAACACACATGGCGGGGAACAACAGATGCGCCTACGGATCTGGAAGAGCATGTGTAGATGACAGCAAGCGTTAATGCGCAAATCGCCACCGAGAAAGTGAGCGGAATGGAGACCGGCATGGCATACAATAAAAGTAAGTCAATCAATGAAGAGGCTATCAGCGTTACTAAGAACGCACCGGATGAGGAACTTCAGAATGCACCTATGAAAGAGGCAGAGGATGTGAAGATGAGAGCAAGCGTTAGTGAAAACATACAACGAGAAACAGTGAAAGTAGCTAATCTGAATACGCATAAACCAATGTGACGACGAATCTATGATCGACGAAGGCATCGTGCTGCTAAAATCCGTGACAAATAGACACAATAACTTCTACAATGCGACAATTTCAAAAAATCTTCCTTGTAAACTTCCAGTCCTATAAATATGAAGCAATCGAAGGGTGCCAGCAGGTAAGGTCTTCTTGAGGGACACGCCTGTTCCGGTTTCGTCATCTAGTAGACGGTTGCCAAATGGTTTTCTCCTCAAAAGTTTATAATGCAGGATCCAAGTCTCTAACGTCTGAGATTACGACGAAATTTGATCGTCGTCATTCGGTCGTCAAAAGGGAGAGAAGGGAGTTAGTGTATTTCTATGAGCTGAGAATCCTGGGACAGATGTTAAATCTTTCTACTGTGCTCACAAGTTGGTATCGGCCACTAGGATCGGTGCTTTAAACTCGGCGGCCACCATGATAAATTACAGAGGCACTCGGTTTCACCCTCTCTTCCCATGTGTCCCTTCTTCATCCGTAACAACACCGATATTGCAGCATAACAACTCATCTCAACCATCCACACGATACAGATAAATGCACTTGTCACTTCACAACTGGTCGGAGGACCCACGCTCGACCTGTGCCCAGGACAGAGATTCCTGCCTTTTTCCCAGCACTGAGTACGGTATTGACTCCGACTTTGAAATACTTACATTCGTTCAGTAATAAAAGCCGTTAGCAGGTGGCTAGGGCTGAGGTTGGATTGTCAATAAAAATTGTTTAATACAAAGACAGAAGGTACAGAAGTACTAGGCAATTTGACAGCTGCAATTTCTTGACGATTCCCACCGGTTGACACCAAGTGTGACAAGGAAGCCAGTGCAGGTGAACTTCCATTAAGGCATCAAGTGTAGTGTATAGCTTGTGCAGATAAAATTTTTCAACCGATTAATTTAAGGCAAATGTTCATGTCATAAAGAATGTAAGTGAATGCGAATTCTTTATTCATAAGTTTTTGGAAGTTTCCGATGGCGTCAAACAGAGCAAAGCAGTAAGTGACATATTTTTATTGTGTTTATATATCCAGTATCCACATTCCCAAAGCGCTACTTTATAAACAAAACAATTATGTACGTAATTAATAATACCACTATGTTTTAATTTAATACTGAATATAAATAAAGACAGGACCTTCATTCAGTTCATGTTCACAAATTTGACCGCTGTTAAAATTAAGTTATCACGTCAGAGGAAGGCGTGTCATTGCACGGGTCGACTCTTTAGCCTATTTATCACAAAATTCCGAAGACATGAGGCAACAGTCCGTAACACGAGGTACAAAGCAAGCGGTTTGGGCTGACTTTGCAACCATGATTTGGCAGTTTCTAGAATACTCTTGCAGAGGTGAAGGAAATGCGTAGCAAATGTTAGATAAGTTATTTCCTGATGTCTTAATACACATCCTATGATCTGTCATTTCTCCTAAACAGTATTTTTCACATATTCCCTTCCGCACTGAGTTATCAAATGGTTCAAACGGCTCTGCGCACTATGGGACTTAACTTCTGAGGTCATCAGTCCCCTATAACTTACAACTACTTAAACCTAACTAACCTAAGGACATCACACACATCCATGTCCGAGGAAGGATTCGAACCTGCGACCGTAGCGGTCGCGCGGTTCCAGACTGTAGCGCCTAGAACCGCTCGGCCACCCCAGCCGGCACTGAGTTATCCTTCTATGGCTACACATCTCCAACGGTTCGATCCTCTTCTTTATCGGTTTTCCCATAATCTATCATTCACTTCAACACAATGCTATGCTCCGAACGCACGTCCTCAGAAGTATATTCCTCTTATTAATGCCTACGCTCAATACCAGTAGACTTTTTTTTTCTTAGCGAGGTATGTTCTATTTGCCTGTGATAGTATGCTTCTAATTTCCTTCTTGCTTCGTGCGTCAAGCGTTATTTTGCAACTCTAGAAGTAAAATTCCTAGACTTTCTCTACTACATGGCCCTCAATTTTAATTTTTTAGTTAATCTCGTTTCTGCTACTCCTGATTGGTTTAGCCGCACCACATACCTTGTATTTATTAGACTGCTCATTTCATTCAAGAGGTCCTGCAATTTTTCCTCACTTTGAGGATACCAATGTCATCGGCGAATCACATCACTGATACTCTTTCACGTTTTATTACAATCCCGCTACATGTATGTCAGACTATTTTTAATCTGAGCACTTTTTTTTTCTTTATTGTGATTTCATTCCCCTGCCTCATATGGGCAGGGGAGGGACTATTTTTAATCTGAGCACTTCTCTCCCACGATAAATAATAACAGCCAAACAGTTGCAGGATAAAGATTTATTGAAACCCTTGACCACTATTTCGGTATATCTAAATATACCTTCATCAGAAGCAAAATACACCTGAACAGAAAGACATCTACATTAGCAAAAAACTTAGCACCATAACTGAGATAGAAGAAGAAGAAGAAGAAGAAGAAGAAGAAGAAGAAGAGCCTGTGAACCAGCGTGAAGAGGGTGTGAAAGCACTAGGGCAGACAGTTTCACCGAGAGAGGGCACTTGTGGCAAGCGCGAGACACTCGTGCACATTAAAACCCGGGGATACTACTCACCCGTGTCAAAATTTTAAAGGTTGTGTTAATTCAAACTCTCTGTGTTAATAAATAAAACATATCAGAAGCATTTAAGACACCAACATACAACAGAAAATATGAACACCTATTTGCCTGTGTCCTAGTGTCAAGCAGGTGTAGCTTGCGCTAAGGAACACATCTAACGAGAGAGGGCACTAGTGTCAAATTAAAGACTAGAATACACACTAGCGAAAACGAACAATATGTTTTAGTAAATCGAAATCATCTGTCGTCATGAATAAAAAACATAACAGAATCATTTAAACCACGCATACACATCGAAAACCGCGAACAACAATCATCAGAAATAAATAAAATCCCACCAAGGCAGGAAAGGAGCATCTCACCAGCATCAACAGGCAAGAAAACTAGTTTCTAGTCATTCAGACTATATTACGTTAGAGCAACAAGGGGTTTGAAAATATCCAAAAAATGTTTGTTTCTAAGCTACACCTGTTCGTTAAGAATAAATCCATCTTTTTGAGATAAATGATTGATAATTTCTAATTCCTCTTACTCATTTCGTGTAACAATTCTACGTCATCCAATTTACATGGGGAATACTGTAAGAGCAATAGATGTTCAGCAAACGTGGAATTGTACACGTTTTCCCCATTTTTACCTAGCATATGTTATTTATATCTTACTTTAATAGATCTACCTGTCTGTCTCTCGTTAGATGTGTTCCTTAGCGCAAGCTTCACCTGCTTGACACTAGGACATAGGCAAATTGGTGTTCATATTTTCTATTGTATGTAGGTGTTTTAAATGGTTCTGATATGTTTTATTTTGTTAACACAGAGGGTTTGAATTAGCACAACCTTTAAAATTTTGACGCGCATCCGTATGTATCCCTGTGTTTTAATGTGCACGAGTGTTTCGCGCTTGCCACAAGTGCCCTCTCTCGGTGAAACTGTCTGCCCTAGTGCTTCCACACCCTCTTCACGCTAGTGCACAGGCTAAGTACTGATAATGTGCCGTGTTCGCATCGACCATCTTTTCATAATTATGCTGTACAGATGGAGGTGATATTTTAATTTTAACTACTGACGACGCCTTTGGCACGATTGTTTTATTTATCTCCACTGCAGGATGTGATTTTAGTGTACGTGACTAAACATTTTTGTGCTTGTAATACTTTGGTAATTTTCATGGTTACTTAAAGCTTTAAGAGTGTTTTTTTTCCTTCTATCTCAGTTATGGTGCTAAGTTTTTTGCTAATGAAGGTGTCTTCGTGTTCAGGTGTATTTTTGCTTCTTTGAAGGTATATTTAGATATATCGAAACAGTGGTCAAGGATTTCAATAAATCTTTATCATGCAACTGTTTCGTTGTTATTATTTACCGTGAAGACTTTTAACAGTTGCTGCTTCAGCCATGTTTAAAATTTTGACTTATCTCCCAGTCTTTGATTCGTACTGTTCACTCATGGGTTCTTGTGCATACTGTACAACATTCGTCTTTCCCTGCAGCTTACAGTACTTAAGTTGTCGAAAGCATTTTCTAGGTCGACGTATACTATGAAGCCGTAAGACAGAGAGGAAAAAAATGTTTCGCCTGACTGAGAATCGAACCCCAGAGCTTCCATTTTTTTTTTTTTTTTTTCTGACACTCGTCCAATTAGCCTTCGGGCCACAGTGAACCGTGTGACATAGATGCAATGTCCACAGCGGCAGAGTGGGAAAGTCAACGTCCGGCGGGCGGGGGCGATGTAATTACACATGACAGACGGCGTGCAGTAGCTGCTGCTATGAGACGCGCGTACGCACCCAGAGGCGCAGCTACGCACAACCCCACAAAGGCCGCCACACGGCGTGCGACGCGAGCCGACCATCCAGCCCGCCACACAGCACATTCCTCGCGCGCTCCCGTGCGCAGCGCATTCCCGGACACACCGGCTGCCCATCTCTGTACTCACCGCTCGGCTGTTTTCCTCCCGCCTTACTACTGACTCACGCCTCGTGCAGCAACAACGCTGTCGTTGTTGTTGTTGTTGTTGTTGTTGTCGTCTTCTGGCGAAGACTATACTGACTACTGACATCGTACTCCTCTCTACTGTATCCTGAGAGTCTCTAAATACTAAAATGTAGACTTTCAAGGCCGGAAATGTCATGTCCATTATAATTATCTGGGCTGTTATGCCGTGGTCGGTGGATGAATTCTGTGTCAATTGCCAACGTTTTTGGAGAAATTCGAAGAACAGGCCTTAGGTACTGCCAGCAAAAAACCAAATGTATGGTTCCGATACGTGGATGACACGTTTGTGCTGTGGAGACATGGCAGGGAGGAACTAAGCCGGTTCCACGAACATATGAATAGTATAAACTCGAGAATTCAGTTTACAATGGAGGAAGAGGTAGACGGCAAATTACATTTCCTTGATGTGCTTGTTTTTAGAAACGAAAATGGTAGTTTGGGCCACTCAGTATACCGCAAACCCACCGCACACGGACCATTACTTGCACCGGGGATTCGAACCACCACCCACAACAGAAGCGGGGTGTCATCAAGATGTTAGCGGACAGAGCTAGAAATATTTGTGAACCTGAGTTGCTCGACGCTGAGATGGAACATCTCCACAATGCACTAATGAAGAACGGATATTCGTCCGCCGAAATAAAACGTGCGTTGAGGCAGCCACGCAGAAATCATAGTGACGTACAGGCTACTGCAAAATCTATGGTTTTCCTGCCGTTTGTTAAAAATGCAACGGAAAGAATAGTGAGGATCTTGACGTAGCGGAATATTACCGTAATTTACAAGCCCACCAGGAAGATACAGGAATACCTTAAGCCTGCCAAGGACGCTCGCAAACCATTGGAAAAACTGAAGTGTATAGGATCTCATGCAGCTGTGGAGACGTTTATGTGGGTACCACTAAAATAACTGTTTCAAAACGTTTGGAAGGGCACAAGGGCAATTGTAGAAGACGAGAAACGGAACGATCAGCTGTTGAGGAGCATTTCAGCCAGGTAACCACCAGATTCGTTTCGAGGAGACGCAAGTACTAGAGGCCAAAAGATGATATTACGAAAGGCTCTACAGGGAGGCAATCGAAATCGCCAAACACCGTAATAATTTCAATCGAAAGGAAGAGGGCGTGAAATTAAACGGTATATGGACGCCGGTGTTGAAGAAGATGTGTACCACCCGTCCATTACTGGGTGATGGCAACGGCAATCGATGGCAGCGGACAGCGGCCAATTGCACTGACGTTTTCAAAACACGTGACGTCACGCCTCGGCGCGGGAGCGCGCGGACACGGAATTTAGCGGCAGTCAGTAGCGAGCCAGTGGGTGTGTTTAGGATCTTCCATCGAGCTACAGACCCCCTTGAAGATGTCCTCCGCAGACGGGGACGAAACGTTGGGAATTGACACAGAATTCGTCAACCGACCACGGCATAACAGCCCAGATAATTATAATGGACAGTCTCTAAATAAACTACCTGATCAAAAGTATATGGAAACCTATTAGTGGACATTAATAATGTGTATATATCCACCGCTTGCCCTTTTGTAGGCTTGAACTCTGCAAGGGACGCTTTCACGAGAAGTCTGAGTGTCTGTGGAGGAACGGCAACCCATTCTCCTTCAACAGCCGAAACCAGAGAAGGTGCTGATGGACGCTGGGGTCTGGAGCGAAATCAACGTACTAACTCATCAAGAAGGTGTTCCAAAGGGTTCAGGTCGGGGTTCTGGTCAGTCCATTTGAGGAATGTTACTATCCACAAACCATTGTTTCACAGGTGCTGTTTTACGGCAGGACGCATTGACACACTAACACAATCATCGCCTCCGAGCTTTCTCTGTACTTTACGCAGTAGACGATGCTGTAAAATCTGATCAAATCCTTCCGTATTTAGTGTTTCCTTAAACACAATAAAGAGGACCACAACCTAACCATGAGTAACACCCTCATACCGTAAGTAACACTCACTGCTCCGCACTTCACCGCTGACACGACACATGACGGCATGTAACGTTCTCCAGGAATTCGTCAAACGCAAACCCTTCCATCGGATTGCCAGAGGCTATAGCGTGATTCATCACTCCAAATTACCCGTTTCCAATCATCCACTGTCCAGCGGCGTCGCTTTTGGCAGCACCTAAAGCGTTGCTTAGCGTTGCTTACAGAAATGTGATACGTATGAGGAGGTGCTCGACCACTTTAGACTATTCTTTTTAACTCCCTATGCATAGTCGTTGTGCTAGCTGGATTGCTGGTAGCACTTTGGAACTCGGGAGTAATTTCTTCTCCTGATTTCATGCGATTTTTTGCACCTACCATCGGCAATGTTCGACGACCGCTGTCTCTCAGTAGATGAAGTATGCTTGGTCTTGGTTTAGCTGTGATTGCTCCTTCGCCTTTTCACTTCACTATCATATCACGAACACTCGACTTGGGAAGCTTTAGAAGGGTTGAAATGTCCCTGAGGGATTTGCTATTCAAGTGACTTCCAATGACTAGAACACATTCGAATCTCTGAGCTCTCCTGACTGATCCATTCTGCTGTTAATGCTTGTCTGCTGACGACACAAGACTTCCCCGCCTCCTTTAATACTGGCAGGTCGGCTACTCGTCGTACATCTAGTGGTCAATTCTGCGTTGCATAGGAATTTCCTGATACTTTCGATCAAATAGGGTATCTGCATAACTACTGCAGCCAGCCAGTTTACTCTGTTCAAGCCCTGCTCCGTTTCTATAATATAATCCTTCCTTCCTCACACAAACACACCCACTTCCCTCCATTACCAAATTAACTTCTCTTTGATGCCTTGAAATGTCCTGTCAATCTGTCCTTTCTTTTAGTCAAATTGTCACATGAAACTCAGTTTCCTCTGATTCGATTCTTTCTCTATACTTCTCTCTCTTTCTCCCTTTCTATCCACCTATATCTATCTGTTTTTTAGCATTTATCCTTTTCAAAGGGGTTCAGTGTTTTTCCTGATCTGGTGAATTAATTTATTTTGACTTCGGTTCGGATGCCCTTCCTGTCGCCACTGTCCTCAATTAACCTAATGCAGGATAGAGAGCCTTTGCGAAGAAAGAGTGGCCAATTCTCAGGTAATCGCTAGTTTTCTTCCAGACTTCGCGGTGGATGTACAACTAGGTAGCGTCGCAACATCATATCCAGTCGCCTATCGGCTATAACAGGACAGAGATCGCAAATGTGACACCAAAGCAGCACGTTTAGCTTGTTATTAGGAACGTGCCTAAACGCTATATGGCTACAACAAAATTGGAAATTTGTGGTAAGTTCCTATAATATGTAATCTGGATATAGTTTGTAGATGTCTTTTTTGAAGCTATATCACTTTATGTTCTGCTTCCCGATTAGGGGATGTAGAATTGTACACGACAGAAATGCTCGAGGTAAGTCCCACTTCAACGAAAAGGCTTGGGCGGATATGTAAAATGTGAAGTCGCGTGAAGAGATGCCAGGACTCTTCGTGGCACAGACAGTCAGTGGCTAGCTCTCGAAAAGTTAACATCCCGGGTTATCAATGAGGCAAAGATTTCTGGAAAATTGGAGTAATTATGTCACGGTTGTGGACTGTTACTAGCACGTGTATCATAGCATTTATTTGGTTGCTCTAAAATCTGCATTTACGACGCCAAGAAGATATTTCACAAAGCATATTACATCAAGAGCCTACTCCTGCTACACGAATTTTCCGAGTTAACCTTTTATGAGAAAGTGAAAGTACTTAAACGGTAAATTACAATAATTAAAAGAACTGATAATTCTTTTGAGCGATAGGATTTAGTTATGCAAATAGTCTTTCGGGTAAAGTGTTCCATGTGGTAGGTAAAAAAATGCTTAATTTCAATCTACAGTAAGAGACATATCTGTATAACAGGTTCATAAAAGGTGAATTCGTGTACATATTCCTTTTTATGTATGTTGCAATTATTGTTTATTATTGAAAGAGCTGATCAGGATATGTGCTGTGAGAAAAAACAGCTTAAGACTCCCCCCCCCCCCCATGTTATAATCAGTTAACCAGTAAGCCATAGTGAATGTTCGTGCGAAACTTAATTTATAGTGAACTATTTGTGCTATTAAAGTCATAAATTGTATTATGTTACTTCATCTATAGAAGATTTAGGGTCTCCATGAATAGCTCACGTTCTGTGCAATGTAAAGGTTTACACACAGTCTATGATAACTATTAGTGCTCATGTTACTTAAAATAGCAGCTTGGTAACTATATCCAAATTTCTGTCCTTCACTAATGAAGTTTTACAGCCATCTCGGGTTCAAATTAATCGATTCTCGCTCGAATAACTCTGCTCTTTTCAATATTCGCCATGTGTCTAAGTACAGTCCGATTCCTCTGCCTTCATCGAACACCTCTGCAATTCCTATACCATCCGCAAACTGCATTCCAATAACCCCACTGTCTCCCCTCTCATCACCAACCCTGGTACGATGTCTCGTCTTTACAAACACGTCCCACCATCCCTATACCTACACACACTCCATATCCTAACCCAACACAACGTCACCGACTCCCCTCTCCCAATCAATGAAATCCGCTCAGATATTTATCCATACTACCAGCTATAGCTTTTCCCACTTATTTCCACTCCACATCAGGCGTCGCCCTCTCGCTAACCTCTCCATTATACTCTCCTCCTTCCCCGCCCACCCACCAGACTCATCCTTCCTTTGCATCTTTCCCAGTACACACTCTATCAGCTATCCTTTTTCTATGGACACCACCCAACAGCTTCATACATTTATACCCACCATCATCCAAATGTTTAATCTCCCCACGGCTTCTTCACCCAGCGCATGTCCTTCGGACTCTTTAGTGAGAGCGTATTGCTTCTTTTTATTGAAGGTTGCCGTTTCATTTTAAACGTCCAGTTTTTTGTATTTTTATCTTTAACTGTCAGAATGTTTATTTCCTTTTTAAACTTTAAACGAAGAAAACCGCTTCGTACATTTGTAACCATCTCTCGCTTGTATTTTAAAATATTTTTAAATGTTTGCGTCTGTGATTATGTTTTGTCATTTCTTGACTGTTTTTGTAAGTGCTCTAGGCCGAGAGAGGGATTTTGTAACCCTGGCAGCCCATCCACCGCCCAGCCCAGAGACAGAGAGAGAGAGAGAGAGAGAGAGAGAGAGAGAGAGAGAGAGGTACAGTCCGATTACTTTGTCATACACGATCACGGTCAAAATAATAATTCTGGTAACGGGGCAATTCTACAGTGTGCAATCACTAGTATTAGTATGCCAGGAGAGTGTTATAGAACGAACGCTAAGAACAGTGAAATAATAGCCACTCATTGGATTTCTAGACGTTCTGAAATAACGGAATCCAACAAATAAAGATTCATTTGTTTTATTTCAGATGTTCTGAAGCCATTTCCTGCTGCGATATTCATCGGTGAAATTAGTACTTTGAATATCTATTTTTCACCCGCATATGATTTCAGTGAGACACTGTAGACCTAATAACATTCTCTTACATGAGGTAATTCAGCAATACGTAGCTGAAACATAAAGAACCGAAGAAAACAAACAACTTCATAGAATTTGATTTTCGGAAACGAAAAAAAAATATTTCCACAGAGTAATACATAACAGGTAATTGGTTATCCATCTTGTACACGCTAACAGAATAACAATCGTCAGATTTATATTCTTTGCCCTTTACTTCCCATAGTCAATACTTTGTCGTGTGATTGTCAATAAAAATGTGCGGCATGTAGATTTGGTGTACCAAAAAAAAAAAAGTTCAAATGTGTGTGAAATCTTATGGGACTTAACTGCTAAGGTAATCAGTCCCTAAGCTGAAACACTACTTAACCTAAATTATCCTAAGGACAAGCACACACACACCCATGCCCGAGGGAGGACTCGAACCTCCGCCGGGATCAGCCACACAGTCCATGGGTGTACTACTATTGGCATATGTCACAATAGGCAAATCAAATTTTCTCTTTAACAAATCACTATCATAGACGAAGAAAGCTACAATCGAAAAGAAGGAAAAGATGGAACTGACTGAAAACTGAACCCGAGGTCTTGGTATTATTTTGGATGGGCCCTATACAATTTAACCACTGAGACAAAAACGAAATACACATTTACAAGTGTGTATTACGTACTAAGTGAAAAATTTTACCTATTTTTTTAGGCCAACAACTAAAATCATCGTATGAAAACAGTAATACTAAAAATGTGACTTTTTTATTCGTTCTTGTGCTAGCAACGTACAAATCGTACAGCTGAATATTCCTGGTACATTAGTACAACAAAATGTTGTTGATTAGACTATTAATGACAAAAACAGCACAAAATACATACTTCCACAGCAGGAATAATTTGTCGGTTTTACGAATCTCATTTTCTGCGTTGCTTTAATAACCAATTGTTTGCGTCTTTCTTCATTTATCGGGAATACTAATGTCATGAAACTATCTTCGCTACTGTTTTTACTTTCAGTAACGGAACACCGTGGAATTGCTCTTTACTGAACTTAAAAATTACGTTAAATTAATTAAATCTCCCGTGAATCAAAATTTAGTCTACAAAAACTGGTGTCAGAATGCTAATGTGTCAATCATCGCCGCACATTCGATTTATGACATGATTCTGTATTGATGATAAATTACGAAAACGAAAGGACAGCGGAAGTGCGCCAAAACCTACTGTATTTCTTTCTGCAAATAATTATGTCACATAATAGGTATTGGGAGCGTTAAATTCGGCCTGCAACAGAACCGAGCACACTTCTCCAGCTACAGTAAACAAAAGACGGTTAAAAATATGGCGCCCTGAGCTCGCAGCCAATCAGCTTCGAGTTCAAAATCGCCCCCCCTCCTTCTCTCTCTCTCTCTCTCTCTCTCTCTCTCTCTCTCTCTGTGTGCTGTGTGTGTGTGTGTGTGTGTGTGTGTGTACACTCTCTAATGGAAGGAAGTCGTGTGCGCCATGTGTCTGCGAATAGTATAAACTTCGTTCCGTATTATCGGTATTTTAACTCGTTCGTTTAGCTTTTTCTTTGGCAGAGATTCGGCACAATCCCAGCATTTGACTAAAAGATTGTGGAAAACCGCCTAAAAACTATACTCAGTCTGGCTGGTGTTCAAGGCCAATGGTCGATACTCTACCACGAGGATTCGATCCGACTTTGGCTCACCTCCGTCTCGCTAGCTCTTTGACACGAACAAGTCACGTGAAAGAAAGGCGGCGATACATATTTAAAATTTTCTTTTTTGTATTTACTTTATGAAAAATGTCTTATGAAACCTTGAATAACTGTTACGAAAAACTGACTGAAAAAAAATCGCTTCACCAAGGAGGAGTTGTGCTACATAAACTAAAGTTGGCAGGCATGTTTCTACGTCTGAAAGACTATGTCTATTCAGATTTCGCACCAGCTGCATAACAGTGGCGCTGGTAAAGCGCCACTATGATGACGCAAATCAGATTTGCTTTAGACGCGGTAACGATCGTGAGCGTTCGTTACCTTTGAGATAGGACGTGGTGAGCTGATGTTAAGTCAATACTGCCCATGCGGCGACAAAGACGCAGTGATCAACACGTCACTGAGTTTAAATAAGAGCGTGTAATAGGGCTACGAGAAGCTGGAAGTTTCTTCCGCGATATTGCATAACGACTTGGCAGGAATGTAACCAAAGTACATTATTGCTGGCAGTGATCGTCACGGAAACGTACGCTCGCAAGAAGACCAGGCTCTTGACGGCCATGACACACTACCGAGAGGTTCTTCGGACTTTCCAAGTTACATGTGGAAAGTCGTTTCCTACCAACTACGGATTTTGTCAGTGTTACCTACTGCACACATAAAAATTGTATTACGCACACTTGTACTCTATATTAATTTAATAAGCTCGAGTATAATTACTCCTGTGTCACATCGAAATCTTAAGTGAACTGCTTTCTTTACTGCACCTCAGTGAAACGAAGTTGCTCCGTTTTTTCAACACAGTGTCCTCCACGCGACCAGTTTCCGACATCCTTGGCTTACAGAAAGCCTGAATCACTGTATAAAAATAGTGTTTGATAACTGCGCAACCACTCACTCACCACGTCGCGAGTGTGTCACGTTAAAGTTTACTTTTTTGGATAAACTGTCTGAGTTACCCGAACGCTAGGGACAACACTGTACAATTAGGTAGCCGTCCGAAAGTGGCTGATAGTCACAACTGCGGTACACGCAGTGTGAGACTAACCGTTATAATAATAATTAAAAAAAAAGTTATTTTATGAATAACTGGTCGAAATAACGTTAGACAGAACAAACATAAAAAAATTGTCAACCTCAGTTCTTACAGTGTGGAACCGAAAATACCACAATCGCTCTAGGAGTGATCTGGTATCAGATGACTTGAAAAAGTTGCACATTCGCCAATTCAAACTTCCACGTAACATGGACAACCGTACTGAAACAAAATCAAATACGCTGTCTGAAAACTTTAACGGAACTCGTTAACTCGCATGCTGCATTGTCCTATACGAGGTAACATAGATAATCGAACAGAAAACACTTGGTCCGTGGTATTAAATATTTGTTCAATGGTATCTACCACCTAGTGTCTGGACAGACATACAGTGACGTCGGAACCAACGTCAATGGCTCCACTTCCCAATGTTTCTGCTGTACTGTACGAAGTCAGAACCAATGCAATAACGATCGGAAGCGGAAGCCGCACACAGACACAAATAGTGAAATACAAAACCAGGGTAACCTTCGAGTGACGTCTCTTCTCTGTATTTACCTTTTAGAGCAGTCGCAGTCCGAAGAAACGTAAGTACTGTGTGTGTGTGTGTGTGTGTGTGTAATTGATGATACCTCCAAAACCATCCACCACCGCTAATCACTGGCTGTATTGTCTGGTGCTTCTCTTGTTCCCCCGTGGCGCACTATAGTGGTTGAAGAACCACTGTGGAGTGAAGAGTGTTGGAAGTAGTCGCTTTCACATCGTGATGGTCTCAGGACATCAACTGTCTCTTTCGCATCAATGTATTTATCAAGGAAAAAAACTCAAGATTGTTTTTACAAATATTCTCGAATGTTTTCAAATACGACTTGTAAATGGCACAGAACGCATTGATCTACATCTATGTGATTACTCTGCTATTCACAATAAAGTGCCTGGCAGAGGGTTCAATGAACCACGTTCAAACTGTCTCTCTACCGTTCCACTCTCGAACAGCACGCGGGAAAAACGAGCACTTAAATTTTTCAGTGCGAGCCCTGATTTCTCTTATTTTATCGTGATGATCATTTCTCCCTATGTAGGTGGGTGGCAACAGAATGTTTTCGCAATCGGAGGAGAAAACTGGTGGGTGAAATTTCATGAGAAGATCCCGTCGCAACGAAAAACGCCTTTGTTTTAATGATTGTCACTCCAATTCACGTATCATGTCTGTGACCCTATCTCCCCTATTTCGGGATAATACAAAACGGGCTGCCCTTCTTTGTACTTTTTCGACGTCGTCCGTCGGTCTCACCTGATGCGGATCCCACATCGCACAGCAATGAGGATAGGGCGGACAAGCGTGGTGTAAGCAGTCTCTTTAATAGACTTTTGCACCTTCAAGTGTTCTGCCAATGAATCGCAGTCTTTGGTTTGCTCTACCCACAATATTGTCTATGTGATCGTTCCAATTTACGTTATTTTTAGTTGTAATCCCTAAGTATTTACTTGAATTTACAGCTTTCAGACTTGTGTGACTTATCGCGTACCCGAAACTTAGCTGATTTCTTTTAGTAGTCATGCGAATAACTTCACACTTTTCTTTATTCAGGGTCAACTGCCACTTTTCGCACCATACAGATATCTTATCTAAATCCTTTTGCAAGACGTTTTGATCACCTGATGTCTTTACAAGACGCTAAATGACAGCAACATCTGCAAATAATCTAAGACGGCTTCTCAGATTGTCTCCTATGTCGTTAATATAGATCGGGAACAATAGAGGGCCTATAACACTTCCTTGGGGAACACCGGATATTACTTCTGTTTTACTCGATGACTTTCCGTCTATTACTACGAACTGTGACCTTTCTGACAGGAAATCACGAATCCAGTCGTACAACTGAAGCGATACTCCGTACGCACGCAGTTTGGTTAGAAGATGCTTGTGAGGAACGGTGTCGAAAGCCTTCTGAAAATCTAAAAATATGGAATCAATTTGACATCCCCTGTCGACAGCACTTATTATTTTACGAGTATAAAGAACTAGTTGGGTTTCATAAGAACGATATTTTCTGAGCCCGTGCTGACTATGTATCAATAAATCGTTTTCTTCGAGGTACTTCATAACGGTCGAATACAGTATATGCTCCAAAACCCTACTGCAAATCGACGTTAGTGATATAGGCCTGTAATTCAGCGGATTACTGCTACTCCCCTTTTTGGGTATTGGTGTGACTTGAGCAATTTTCCAGTCTTTAGGTACGGATCTTTCAGTGAGCGAGTGGTTGTATATAATTGCTAAATATGGAGCTATTTTATCAGCATACTCTGAGAGGAACCTGACTGGTACACAATCTGGACCGGAGGCCTTGGCTTTATTAAGTGATTTAAGGTGCTTTGTTACACCGAGGATATCTATTTCTACGGTTCTCATTTTGGCAGTTGTGCTTGATTGGAATTTCAGGAATATTTACTTCGTCTTCTTTGGTGAAGGAGTGTCGGAAAACCGTGTTTAATAACTCTGCTTTAGTGGCACTGTCGTCAGTTACTTCACCGTAGCACAACCGTCTTAACCGAAGATTTGTACAACATAGTTTAGGCAGAGGAAGAAAGGGGAATCAGAGGATACCAATGAAACAAGATTTCCCCAGTTGTACAAAGTCAAGGGGGTATAGGGACTAATCGGAAATGGGTCAGACCGCAGCGTTTGTGGACGAAACAACACTGCTGTTTAACCATAGACCAGTGGGTCTCGTGTTTAAATGATTGGGTATGTTGACGTAATGTGGGCGTCCGTCAGCTTGGCTGAGGCCCTGGTACGTAGGCAGATGCAGGGAGTACTACAGCTCGCTCGGCGAACTCGGACAGACGGCGCCGCACAGTGCGGGCGGCCGCTTATCGCGGGATGGCTTGCACAGTGCCCTATCGCGTAACGCTCCGTCTCAAGGCAAACAGATCTGTGCGCTTCAAACAGACGGCAGCCACCACAGAGGCGCAGTGCGCCGACTGCCTCTCCACGGTGTCTGGCATCTCTGCCGCGCAAACTATTCTGCCACGGCGCGCAGAGTCTGTCTCGAACTGTACTACCTTCCGCGAAGGGAAACCCACTAGTGTGCAAGACGGGATGACGCAGATGCAATAATTTACACTGTAAATATCTCTAACGTCATTAAAATTTAAGATTTTTCTACCAAACTGAGATCTGTCTATTTTATTGTTTTGGCATAAAAGGCGAACCCTCATTAGCACATTCTCAAATCCACAGCTCCTACGGATGTGCTCACTGATTTGTCCAAGGTTGCAATTACACAGCTTCATATACAGGGCGAGTCAAAAGTCCTTGGACACCTTCATAAGTTGGAAGGTTAAAGGGAAAATTGAAATGTGATGATGGGAACATATGTTTGACGTGGGGCCGCAACTTTTGCAGTGGATGTCATTCACGGCCGCTATCTTGAAATCCGCCATTTTCGATTCAAGTCATTTTTTTTAAATGATAAGGGTGTGTATGACGCAACAAATAACACTCGCTTGAGCTATGGAATTTAGTGGTGTAATTTGTTTTTGTCTATCTTGTACAGTTTAGAAGTTACTAATGTTCAAAGTTACCTTGATACCGACTCATGTCTCTCTTTGTTCCAGGTGACCTAAAATGGGTCTGACACGTGAACAGAAGATCGAAATCATCCTTATATCAGGGGAACGCAGCTACCGAACAGTAGCAGCTGATTACAACAGACGGCAACCAGACAGAGACCCGGTATTGCACAGCACTGTGGTTCACGTGATCACCAAATTCCGGGAGACGGGCTCTGTTCACGATAAGGTACGCATTGGGCGACCACGGACTGCCACCAATGAAGAAACTGCAACTGTGGCTGTTGCGTCGTTTTTGAAAAGTCCTAAACGAAGTACCCGTCGTGTGGCCCTCGCATGTGGAATAAGCCAAACCTCCGTTGTCCGGATATTGCACACCAAGAAGTGGCATCCATACAAGCTGCAGAAGCAACACCGACTTAACGAGGATCACCCTGATCGCCGGTTGGAGTTCTGCCTGTGGGCTACTGAACAACACGAACTGGATCCTTCGTTTGCCAAGGGCATTCTGTTCAGCGACGAGGCGTATTTCACTTTGAACGGGGAGGTTAAACGACATAATTGTCGATACTGGAGTAACGCAAATCCGAACTGGGATGCCCCAATTCGAGAACATAGTCCAGCGAAGGTGATGGTGTGGTGTGGCATATGGGACACCCGCATCATTGGGCCCGTTTTTCATTTACAACACCTTAACTGCACTACAGTATCTGACGCTGCTGCACGACCTTGTGTTCCCTTCCACACTGAACGCTCACGGCATCTTCCCATCTTATTTCCAGCACGATGGAACCCCTCCACACTATGGCATTGGTGTCCGTGAATGGTTGGAGGAACAACTGCCAGCGAAGTGGATTGGTCGCCGAGGTCCCGTGGAGTGGCCGCCCAGATCCCCTGACTTATGCTCCTTGTTTTTTATCTATGGGGACATCGTAAGCAGATAGTGTATGCTGAGAGCATCCGTGATTATTTGACACACCTGGAGGAACGCATACAACACACCTGCGACCAAATTGCAGGAGACACTTTCCTCCGTGTGCAGTCAGAGTGGTTGCGGCGACTACAGCTG
Source organism: Schistocerca cancellata (assembly GCF_023864275.1). Taxonomy (NCBI): domain Eukaryota; kingdom Metazoa; phylum Arthropoda; class Insecta; order Orthoptera; family Acrididae; genus Schistocerca; species Schistocerca cancellata. Next base: position 401,076,837 of record NC_064632.1, on the reverse strand, counting down.
TGCATTGCACGGGATGGACGATGCGCAGAACATGTGTTGTAGCAACCGGTATGAAGGTAATTTCCCAACTTTGAACATTAATAACCTCTAAACTGTACAAGACAGACAAAAACAAATTACACCACTAAATTCCATAGCTCAAGCGAGTGTTATTTGATGTGTCATACACCCCCTTCCCATTTTAAAAAAATGACTTGAATCCAAAATGGCATATTTCAAGATGGCGGCCATGAATGACATTCACTCCAAAAGTTGCGGCCCCACATCAAACCTATGGTCCCATCATCACATTTCAATTTTCCTTTTAATCTTCCAACTTATGAAGGTGTCCAAGAACTTTTGACTCGCCCCGTATTGTGTGAGGCGACTTTAGTGAGAAACAGAACATTTGTGTAATGTTTGTATATTATTATTTGGGACAAAATTAAAAAAAAGTATTGCTCCACTTCAATATGGTGTCTTCAGCGTTGCCCGCGGTATTATTCATTAAGTCGAATAGATCGAATCATCCGAAACTGTTGCTCTGGTGACTGTGTTGGTAATCGCCATGGCTCTCTTCAAAACTCCCCAGAACTGCCCATCGTCAGCCGACATGGCTTCTGCATACTATGCCATTTTTTCGTTACGTTTTTGATGTGTGAGGTTCTGCTTTGTTCGTTTGACTTTACGACAATAAAGAAACGCGCAATTTTTTGTTGATTACAGATATTTATATATATCGGTGGAGAAATTTGGGAGAACTTGTACTAACAGTTTGTTATGGTCCACTTCTACAGAGTCTCACACATGTGTGATTTTAGAAATAAGACTTTTTCCGACGGAAAACTGATGCACCTGAGTGCCTCCACACTGCGGGCTTCTATGGAATGACGTGTTGCTGCGGCAAAGTATATATAGGAGAAACAGGAAGGACTGTTAAAGAGCGTATTCAGGAAAAACTAAAGGCACATGCGGCTAAAACAAAGCATGAAATCGACGGTGGAGGAACATCACGAGAACTTTAGCCTTGAAATCGATTTCAATGAAGTACGCGTGCTAGTTCAGGAAACCAATATTTATAGAAGAAAAGTTCGAAAAGCGAATGAAATTTCTAAGAACGCATGTAACTTCAATAAGAGAGTGCGGCTATAGGCTCGGGCATCGTGGCTCCCCGCCACCAAGGAAGTGAATAAGCGGGCGCAGCGTGCGAGCAATACAGACAACGCCCTGAAAGCCACCTCTGCGGACAATAACACGTATTTTGGATAAACATTTCCCCTCTTCATGCTCTGACTGTTTGCTTCTAGCCAATGATGTGGGCCCGCCAACAGCAGCAGGAGGAATTTTAACCAGTAACTCTTCACCAGCATAGGTGCGGGAAAAATCCCTTTCCAACCAACGTTGGCCCACCAATGGAAGCCATAAGCACTTTAGCGAATAACCCCCTTCTTCGGTATTAGCGGGAACACTTCTCTTTCTCCACAATAAAGACGGCCCGCCAATGGTAGCCCAAGATTTTTACCCAATAACCCAACTTCTCGAGCACAAGCGCGGGTGAACTCCGCTTTATACTAGAAGGCCACACTGGTCTCCGACAGTGCTCGATCTAAAGCAGACACCACAACATCGTGAAGAAGATCCTAGAAGACGGGTCGAAAGGTCGATTGTATGAAGAAATATGACGCGGCCAAACAACCCACATAATTTTAACTGTAAGTTGGGCCTATTAGTTATTTTGCTCTCAGCTTCAGAATCTTTGCCATCTTTATCTTTCTTAATTAATGTCAAACTAGCTTATTAAGTTTTCCTTTAGTTTTTTATTCCTAATAAGACTTGTTTGACATTGCCAAGCAAGGAGACGGGCGATCTGTTACGTTAAAATGTGTGAATCAAAGTCCTGGTTCAAGATCGAGAAAATTCCTTTATTGATGACCAGTTTCAGCTCATTGATGCAACATCTTCAGATCAACAAAAATTATTATTTAATTATGTGTGTATCAGCCACCATGCATTACACATCGACATAATCTGTTGAGCTGAATCGCTCTTATTGTTGTGTACAAACTAAAGTAGGCCGTCATCATTGTTACATAATTTACAGCGTTAGCCATGTATCAGACATGTATCCATATGTGGCACATGGCTAACGTTGTAAATTATATAACCATGCCGACCATTTATTTTGGTGTGTATATAACAATAACAGCGATTCACTTCAACAGATTATAGCGATGAGTGATGCCTGGTGGCTGATACACACTGAATTAAGTAATATATTTTTTTTATTGATCTGAAGATGGCTCGTCAATGAGGAATGTTTGCGATATTGAACTAGGATTTTTATACACACATCCCACTACGATTGGCTCTGAGCACTATGGGACTTAACTTCTGAGGTCATCAGTCCCCTAGAACTTAGAATTACTTAAACCTAATTTAACCTAAGGACATCACAAACATCCATGTCTGAGGCAGGATTCGAACCTGCGACCGCAGCGTTCGCGAGGTTCCAGACTGTAGCGCCTAGAACCGTTCGGCCACTCTGGCCGGCCCCACTACGATTGTTTTTTATAAGAGAGTCTACTGTATTATACGAATTCTTAACTCGTTTTATGTCAGTATATTGCGGCTCCACCTTCAGGTTTTTTCGACCATCATATGACGACTACATGGCAGCGGCTAGTCGCATAATTACTTCGTCCATTTTTAGCTATCACGGAGCAAGTTTTCCCTTAATGTACGTACTTTATAATCTACTATTCGTTCAACGAAACGCGAGACTCCGCCGCCGTTTGCGCTGACACAGCCTTAAACAAATACTATAGCAAATACGTGATATTGGCTGCAATTAAAAGTTTTCGCTCTAGTTACGTATTCCGTGTGCGCGGCGCTACGTGCCTGGCTTCAGATATAAAAAGATACCACCACTAAAAATTATCCTTTCCATGGCGTCTGGGACGACGGAGATTCATCGCAATATCCCCCCTCCCCTTTCCCCTTTCTTCGTTTTGCTCCATGATATCTTCCATCTTACTCAAACGGTTATTCTTGCACCGACTTTTTCAGATGCATAGTACACCGCTAATCACTATATCTGTCGGGTAATGACCGACATCTTCTTGACAATTTTTTTTGAGGGCTTTTATTGTCGGGCCACATTGATTTATAAGGGCGCATACAGTCGGTGTGGTGGCAATCTATTATACTTACATTCGTTGAGAACTCGAATGGTCCATTTTAAGTACGCTCTATTGCTACCTGTCGCGACGCTTAATGTATTCGTGAGATAAAATTAAAAGGAAATTCACCACAGCCCATTACAATCGCAACACCAGGAAGGATAGCAAATAATTAATTTTTACTTACTGTGCGTATACAATTTAGAACGAAGTTAAATCTCAAGGTAATATCGAGGGATAGAGCGGGCGAAATTTAGTACACTGAGCTGCTGCCTCTAGCAGCAACAGTGGCCCTAGCCCGGCTGGGCAAGAAGACGAACTGAGCTTGGACGACAATATGGGTATGTCGTTCCACGCTGTTTAGGCCAGAGTTCATCAACAGTAGTTGCTAGAGTGTGGTGGCATGCCAGTCTCTCGGCAGCGCGTGATCTGATGTTTCCAGTTGGTGAGAAATCTGGAGAACTTACGGACCAGGGCAATAGCCGAACACCCTCTGTACAGAGGTAGGTCAGAGTACAAAGGGCAACATACAGTCATGTGTTATCTTGCTGAAATATATCGGAAGACCTTGAAAATAGGGCGCAGCCACAGGCCATAATACATCAAAAATGTAACGGGTATTGTCCAAATTACCAGCTACGCGAATCATCGGTGATCTTGTTGAGTACCCAATACCACCCAATACCGTTACATCATGTGCTGGGCCAGTATGATGAGGATGAATGCACTCTGGCAACGTTCATTCTCCTCATAACCTGCACACAAGTTTACGCTCATTGTGATGATGTTCAAACAACTGTATCTCGTCTGAAAGACGACATGGTACCAGCATTGTATCCAGTGTCGTTAAAGGGCGCACCACCATCGGCCCGTCTCTCTCTCTCTCTCTCTCTCTCTCTCTCTCTCTCTGTGTGTGTGTCGCTGCTGCCGCATCAAGAGAAGCTGCGACAATGGGCGCGGTACTAACAGTTCATGGTGCTTCAAACGTCGTCGCGCTGTCCTTAAGGATTTATGTCTAGCCGAAAGCCATCCTGTCCCCTGATCAAAGTATGTGATTCGCTCAACGATCCTGAAGGTAGAAATATCATGTCTGTCCTCTCAAGCGCTAGTCGCTTGCGGCAATTGAGATCCGGCATGGCGTTGATTATGGCGCTCCTGTAGCCACCGATTCCATATTGGCATGACAGTCGTGGGATCCCGACCAATGCCAGCAGCAACAGAGCAGAATGGGAAACGGCGCTCTCGATAGTCCACGATCCTGCCATTGTCGGATTCCGAAGAGTGATGATAGACGTTTCCTTTCTTATAAGATGCATAACGCGCTCTTCTCACAAAGAACCATAATCTAAATGCGATTTCTGAATGAGAAACCCCTGAGTAGTCATTTTTTTACAAAGACTGTAGACGGCGTTACTCCAACTTACTTTCTGCTGCTGCGCTAAAAAGCTAATGACTTGCGTATAGTAAATACACTTCATTCCAATTAAGTGTTAATTTTATGCCGTCTTACTGGCGTTGCAATTTTAATTATCAGAAATGTACATAGTGAGAAACAGTGCTAATGCCACTGATCTATGTTGCTTTCTCATGACAAATGGGCGGAGAAGAAACACGTAATTGTTCAAAATTTTGCTTTTAGTTTATTCAACTTTAAATAAGCAATATAAAAATTTGCGGATCACTTTATGCTCAGCGCTGTAATTTGTAACAAGACAAATTTTTAAGTCAACATTTCAAAAGTTTACGATTGAAGCGCTTCCGGCCGAGCGGTTAAAGGCGCTACAGTCTGGAACCGCACGACCGCTACGGTCGCAGGTTCGAATCCTGCCTCGGGCATGGATGTGTGTGACGTCCTTAGGTTAGTTAGGTTTAAGTAGTTCTAAGTTCTAGGGGACTTACGACCACAGGAGTTGAGTCCCATAATGCTCAGAGCCATTTGAACCATTTTTGAAGCGCTCCCACATTAGTCTAGTGCGATATTTGTTTTATCGATATGTATCGACAGGGACAGTAAAACACGGAGAATAACCTGTACTCCACCAGCAACTGAGCAGCGCTGCTACACACCAGTAGCATTCATCATGGGCCAGGGCGGTGCTGTCGCTGCTAGAGTAACGTTTATTCTTCGCGTTCTGTAGTCCCTGTTAATAAATATCGATAAAAGAAATATTGTAGAGACTAATTTGGGACGCTCTGTCGAGTGGGCACGCAAAATTCCGCTTTAAAAATCATTTTCTTCGTAATGGGAAACAAACAGACGCTTTCAGTGTACAGCAGGCATCGGATGAAAAACGTAATGAACAGAATCTGTATGGGCTGACTCCAGATACACAATCCAGAAACGAAATTGCAAATATCTGCCGAAACACCAGTGAAAATGAGCCTGACGACTCTTAGAGGCACAACCCGTGTACACAAAACTTCTTCATGAATCAGTCTACCTGTTAGTGAAAACCGTATCAAAATACATACAGTAACTTCAGAGATTAGCTTTCGCATGCAGACAGCAAAACGCGGCAGGGAACTTTAAGTTATAGAATGAAGCGCCAAAGAAACTGGTACAGGCATGGGTATTCAAATACAGAGATACGTATACACTAAGAATACGGCGCTGCTGTCGGCAAGGCCTATATAAGACAGTAAGTGTCTGGCACAGTTGTTAGATCGGTTACTGCTGCCCAGATAGCAGGATTTAAGTGAGTCTGAACGTGGTGTTATAGTCGGCACATGAGCATTGGCACACAGCATCTCCGAGGTAGCGATGAAGTGGGGATTTTCCCGTACGACCATTTCACGAGAGTACCGTGAATATCAGGAATCCTGTAAAACACCAAATCTCCGACATTGCTACGGCCGAAAAAAGATCCTGCAAGAACGGGACCAACGACGACTGAAGAGAATCGTTCAAAGTGACAGAAGTGCAATCCTTTCGCAGATTTCTGTACATTTCAATGTTGGGCCATCAACATGTGTCAGCGTGCGAAGCATTCAACAAAATATCATCGATATGGGCTTTCGGAGCTGAAGGCCCCCTCGTTTATCCTTGATGACTGCACGACACAAAGCTTTACGCCTCACCTGGGCCCGTCAATACCAACATTTGCCTGGTCGTACGAGTCTCGTTTCAAATTCTATCGAGCAGATGGACGTGTACGGGTAAGAAGACAACCTCATGAATCCATGGACCCTGAATGCTAGCAGGGGACTGTTCAAGCTGGTGGAAGGTCTGTGATGGTGTGGGGCGTCTGCAGTTGGAGTGATATGGGACCCAGAGATACGACTTTGATAGGTGACACACACGTGAGCGTCCTGTCTGATCACCTGCATCGATTCATGTCCATTGAGCTTTCCGACGGACTTGTGCAATTCCACCAGGACATTGCGACGCCCCACACGTCCAGTATTGGTACAGAGAGGCTCCAGGAACATTCTTCTCAGTTTAAACACTTCCACTAGCCACCGAACTCCCCAGACATGAACATTATTGAGCATATCTGGGATGCCTCGCAATGTCCTGTTCAGAATATATCTCCACCCCCTCGTACTCTTACGGATTTATGGACAGCTCTGCATGGTTCATGGTGTCAATTCCCTCCAGCACTACGTCAAGACATTACTCGAGTCCATGCCACGTCGTGTTGCGATACTTCTGCGACACAATATTAGGCAGGTGTACCAATTTCTTTGGCTCTTCAGTGTATATATACGGACAGACGTGTTATAAGAGAAAATATTCCTGAAATTTAACATAGCATGTACCCCTTTAACTAACTAAAACGATGAATCAAACTCTTTTGTGTTGCGGGTGGATTCGTTCCGAGTCCAGCTCGTCCACTGACTCGGAGCCTTGCAATGCATCTGGAGCTGCACATGACCAGGTAGGTATTGACAGTTCATGAGAACGAAGAAGATAACTGACTGGTGACATGAATGGAGAGCTTCAGGAAACTAACGTTAGGTTTGGTGACCAAAACAAGAACACTGGAAGTGTTCTGGCTACGACTTGCCGCCTGCTCGTGCAAGACAGCAACAGCAGAAATAGTTGTGAGTAATGAGCTGCCGCTGGATGCGTCGTCTGTGGCTGGTCCCGCGGCAGGCGGGCTCGCGTCACGGCCTCAGACAGGCGTGACTCAAGGGTCACGGGCCGTGCTCAGAAGGCGCGTGACGGAACGCGTCCGCTCCACCTACACGCAGCGTCGTTTCCGGGCGTAGCGGTTCCCGCATCGCGGCGATGATCGTCTACAGAACGTTAAATCTTCGACGCCGAGCCGAAAACAATCTACCCAGTTGCTGGTTTAATAGCCAATTACACCCCACTGCATCATACATGCATATCGTATCAGAGTACGTCATTAGTCTACAATAAATACTATCTGATCAAAAGTATTGAGACAACTATTTGTGGACATTATCGTGTGATGCGCCCCTAATGACGACTTGAACTCTTCCTGGACATTTACTACGAAGTGTCTGAATGTCTGTGGAGGAATGGCAGCCCATTCTTCCTCAAGAGTCGAAACCAGAAGAGGTAAGAGGACAAATCGACATTCTAATTCACCCCAAAGTAGTTCCATTGGGTTCAGGTCGCGACCCTGGGCAGGTCAATTCATTTTAGGGATGTTACTGTCCACCGACCATAGCTTCACAGACGCTGCTTTAAGATAGGATGCACCGTCATGCTGACACAAACAATCACCTTCTCCAAAGTATTGCTCTGTTGTATGCGGTACACAATGCTGTAAAATTTGTCAAATGGTTCAAATGGCGCCGGTCGGAGTGGCCGAGCGTTTCTAGGCGCTACAGTCTGGAGCCGCGTGGCCACTACGGTCGCAGGTTCGAATCCTGCCTCGGGCATGGATGTGTGTGATGTCCTTATGTTAGTTAGGTTTAAGTAGTTCTAAGTTCTAGGGGACTGATGACCTCAGAAGTTAAGTCCCATAGTGCTCAGAGCCATTTGAACCATTTGGTTTGGTTCGGTTTAAGTACTTAGAACTACTTAAACCTAACTAACCTAAGGACATCACACACATCCATCCCCGAGGCAGGATTCGAACCTGCGACCGTAGTGGTTGCGCGGTTCCAGACTACAGCGCCTAGAACCGCTCGGCCACACCGGCCGGCAAAATTTGTCACTATCCTTCCGCATTTAGCGTTTAATCCAATGAGGAGACCACACCCTAATCGCTAAATACACTCTCAAACCGTAAGACCACTTTCTCTGTATTTCATCGTTGGCACTACACGTGATGACAGGTATCGTTTTCCAGGTATCTGCCAAACCCAAACCCTTCCATCTAATTTCCACAGTGTATAATGATTCATGAACTATAAATAACTCGTTTCCAGTCCAATTGCAGTGCTCATTACACTACCTAACGCGTAACACTGACTTCAGAAACGTGTAACTTATAAACAGATGCTCAACCATTCTACGAAATTCTTCTTACCTCCCTACGCAATAGCTAGATTGCACTGTTGAGCTCACGAGTGTATCCTTACGATGATTTCATATGATTTTCTACAAACACCCTCCGCAGCGCTAGGCGGTCGCTGCCCAGCAGTACATGATGTCTGCCTGCCTTTGGTTTACCTGCGGTTCAACCTCCGCGTTTCCTATTCACTATTAGATCACCGACAGTCGATTTAAGCAACTTTAAAGATCGCTGATGTATCTTTTACTCTGGTGACATCCAGTGATTAGTCGATGTTTGTTGGGTTCCGGTACTCACTTGCCACTTCAAGTGCCATCTAGTGGTATTTTACAAACTGGATAAGTCAGTCTGTCCAGCACAGTCTGCTCCCTGTCGGGAAATACTGTAATTCTATGTGTGTGGAAGTGGACTTTCCTGGGCCTTTATGCACGCAGGTACTGCCCAGTATCCGCTGAGAGAGGATGCCTCAAATACCCTCGAGATACTGCAGGGAGCAGATGTATGTCTCGAGCAGCCAAAGAGCCGCAGTTCGCGAGCACCCTGTAATTACCGAACATCACCTAGTGCACTTTGTAAAGTAATACGAAATAAAGTATTTTTACGCAATATAACAAGCTACATTCATTCTTAACTGTGGAGTGGAAATAAGGGGAGGTTATTGAGTCCTTCGTGGCCAACGGCCTTACCGCAGTGATAACACCGGTTCTCGTCAGATCACCGAAGTCAAGCGCTGTCGGGCTGAGCTAGCTCTTGGATGGGCGACCATCCAGTCTGCCGAGCGGTGTTGGCAAGAGGGGTGCACTCAGCCCTTGTGAGGCAAACTGAGGAGCTACTTGATTGAGGAGTAGCGACTCCGACCTCGTAAACTGACATACGGCCGGGAGAGCGGTATGCTGACCACGTGCCCCTCCATATCCGCATCCAGTGACGCCTGTGGGCTGAGGATGATACGGCGGCCGGTCCGTGCCGTTGGGCCTTCATGGCCTGTTCGGGAGTAGTTCAATTTTTTACTGACTGCTGCTGACAATTTTTCCGGGTTGTATGGCCGTGGTCCATGGAACTCTTCATCCCCGACGTTTTGTCCAAGGCTACGTTGGACATCTTCGGAGGAGCTCCTGGTTTTTTCTATTAAAATTATCCCCATGTTTATATATTTCGATGGCTTCTCTATACAGCCATGGATAATAGTTCGTCACAGTACGTAAAACTTCAGTTTCTGAAAATTTCACTACGTGATCACCTGATTGAAGAGCATGTTCCGCCAAAGCTGACATACAGTGGTCAATTCCGCATTACATAAGAGGATCCGGATGCTTTTGATCATGCCATATACGAGGATGTTACGATGTTTAAGCAGCAGACCTGTACACTTATGCGCCAGAACCTCATGATCCTCCACCTAATAGTACGAGGGCTATCCACAAAGTACATTACGTTTTGGAATTAAAAATAAATAAAGTATTGGAAATTTTTTTTCATTATATACAGATGAAAGCCACACTTAAATACTACTTTTCTACATAGTTGCCATTTAAATTAAAGCACTTATCGTAGCGATGGACGAGCTTGGAAATTCCTTCGTCGTAAAATTCGGCCGCCTGCGCCTTCAACCACGTAATGACTGTCTTTTGGGACAGAAAAGGTACGATTTTTGTGGATTTCTTGGAAAAAGGCACTACAATAAACTTTCAAAGGTATTACCAAACTCTGCACAACCTCAGAAGAGCAATACAAAACAAGCGCAGGGGAAAGTTGGGCTCAAAGATCTTGCTGATTCACGACAACGCCCGGGCCCACACGGCAAATGCCACTCGTGAAGTTCTCAAATCTTTTAAGTGGGAGTGGTTTCCTCATCCGCCGTACAGTCCCGACCTGGCACCGAGTGACTTCCACTTATTCCCAGCAATGAAGAAGTGGTTGGCTATGCAGCGTTTTGATGACGACGCACAGCTTCAAGAAGAGGTAACCACGTGGTTGAAGGCGCAGGCGGCCGAATTTTACGACGAAGGAATTTCCAAGCTCGTCCATCGCTACGATAAGTGCCTTAATTTAAATGGCAACTACGTAGAAAAGTAGTATTTAAGTGTGGCTTTCATCTGTATATAATAAAAAAAATTCCAATACTTTATTTATTTTTAATTCCAAAACGCAATGTACTTTGTGGATAGCCCTCGTATATCGACGCTTTACTGCTAAACGGAACAGTGACAGTTCTTAGTAACACGGGTCCTTGCCATACGGACAGAGATAAACGGGTCCACATGCTCACGCGCAAGCCAACAGTGCAAACTGATTACGCGGATGTGCTTTCTAAGATGTGAGCTGGTGCATGACGGAATACTAGCTGTATTCGACAAGGCAGGTATTCGGCGAATTTAGCGATCACAACATCAACTGCAATGCAGTATCAAGCTCCTAGAGTTTCGTCTTTTAGAATTAATGAACACATGTATTGAAACTTCCTGGCAGATTAAAACTGTGAGCCGGACCGAGACTCGAACTCGGGACCTATTGCCTTTCGCGGGGTAGAGCACTTGCCCGCGAAAGGCAAAGGTCCCGAGTTCGAGTCTCGGTCCGGCACACAATTTTCATCTGCCAGGAAGTTCCATATCAGCGCACACTCTGCTGCAGAGTGAAAATCTCATTCTGGAAACATTCCCCAGGCTGTGGCTAAGCCATGTCTCCGCAATATCCTTTCTTTCAGGAGTGCTAGTTCTGCAGGGTTCGCAGGAGAGCTTCTGTAAAGTTTGGAAGGTAGGAGACGAGATACTGGCAGAAGTAAAGCTGTGTGGACGGGGCGTGAGTCGTGCTTGGGTATCTCAGCTGGTAGAGCACTTGGCCGCGAAAGGCATAGCTCCCGAGTTCGAGTCTCGGTCCGGCACACAGTTTTAATCTGCCAGGAAGTGTCATATCAGCGCTCACTCCGCTGCAGAGTGAAAATCTCATTCTAGGGACACATGTATTGTTTGGTAGTCACCGTAAAGGCGCAGAAGAGAACCAGCAGTAATATATAAATAGTTCCTGGTTTTCATGGTCTCTTCTGTAACAACCAGACAACCAAGTGACGATCTTACAGCATTGTAATGACATCAATGGCCTGCAAAAATCACGTGTATCATGTCCACCAAACTGCAATACAGGTATGTAAAACTTTGCACTTCACAAAACGCAGAATAATATCTTCCTATAGCGACAGTATCAATGAGTCACAATTGAAAACAGTCAGTTCATACAAATACCTGTGTATAACATTTTGTAGGCATGTGAAGTGGAATGATCACTCAATCGTAAGTAACGTATGCAGCAGTCTTCGATTCACTGGCAGGATACTAGGAAAGTGAAGTCTACAAAAGAGACTGCTTTCAAATCACTTGTAGGTGTCATATTTAAGTATCGCTCAAGTGTACGACACGTAGGACTAACAGGGGAGTTGAACATATTCAAAGGAACAACAAGGTCACAGGTTACTTTAACTCACAGGAGAGCGTCGCGGAAATGCTGTGACATGTGAATTGGCAGCCGCTTGAAGACTGAAGGAAATTATACCGCGACAGGGATATAGTTTGGAGGCAAAAAGGTTGAAGAAACATTATTATGTGAGGAACCGTAATATACTACAACCGCCCGCGTCTCACCTTCTTAGGGGCCCCGAAGACAAGATGACGAAGATCAGAGTGCTATTCTAGGATTCGACTGTATCGGACAAAACGAACCGGTTAAAAGGCAGTGAACGTGGACCGGAAAGATCACAATCGGACGTCAGGCGCAAAAATCATTACCGTCGCTGTCCGTTTGGTGCGATTGCCAACAAGGAGGGAAGTTGGACTGGGGAGGAAAATGTACCCGAAGTCTAGAAACTAGACATGTTTCCGCCACGGACACTTTTGCTTCCAGATCCCAGCCGCGTAACTGGGCTGACTTCATGCGGTTAGACTGTTTCGCAGAAAGCAAAGGGTAAGGGAGAGCGGTACGTCATCACTATGACACTGCAGGCTATGACGTGAGCCGACTTGGCGGGCGATGACGCAAAGAGAAGGGCACTCGCTGCATAACTCTTCCGTAGTTGGGACAGGTTGTCTGTCTGGCGTGGGCACAGCCACTGTTGCCAGCGCGCTGGTGCCAACGTCCGTTTAACTCGAGTACACGCCTTAATTTATTTTCTTGAAAGATCAGAAAGCGGTCAGTCATTTCTAGTGTTTAGTAAGATAACTTTAATAGCAATCACTTTTCTAACACGAAAACGTTCAACACGAAATGACACTGTATTCATGACAAAATACTAATGTAACATCACAGTTTCTTTCATGGAAAACGAAACAAAACATTTGTCATGGTTAACAACAGCTCCCTTTCTACACACAACACGAGGGGTTAAGATGGTCATTGAAAAATCGATTTTTTCGATGTAATGCATGGCATAGTGGGATCGATGTAATAATGACTATCGAGAAACACATCAATTTTTTTCCAGTAGACAGACTTCTCTCTCTCTCTTTTTTTTAAACTGAATACCGATACGACTGAAAGAAAGTAGAAGTTTTCATGATGTCCAAAATCTTTTACTGGAATGTACCAAGACAGTTATCGCGATAATCCTAGCATTTCTTTTCTACGCTTTGCAAAACAAAATTACACTGAATTGTTTGCGCGTCAATCGATTTCATTGTCGATTCAAAACCTTCGCCGTCTGTGAAATTAGCCTCTCAGATGGAACACACGTGTCGACTATTGTCAAATATTTAATCGCGATATTATAAAATTTTAGAAATTGTATTTTATAAATTTATCAAATTTCCAACTGATTTTCGTTTGGTCTTCGCACAGGACCTCTCAGATAAATTAAAAGATCATCTTCAGATTAATTATTCTTTCGATAAGTTTGCTGATGATTACTCTATAGTGAAAATACATCTCCATTTTTATCACAGCTGTCAAGAGTCGGATTCAGTATCTTCAGATCAACTCCAGTCAGTTTCCATGAAATTTTTAATTTTTGCTACAGCATTCGCACAAGCTATTGCATCGTTTAGGTGTTTACTTTTGAAGCGGGATCTAAAATGTTCGCAATGGAAAAGCAGTCACAGGAGCTATGGGACTTATGTTTCTGGTTATTTCATTGAGAGCAACTTGCTGCACCTCTTTCGCCACGGGTTTTTCAAAGACAGGTGATCTAATTTTTGAAAACTTGCACGGACTAAGGGCATGATTTTCCAATATGTGCGATATTTGTCACCAGAAATTTCTTTTGTAGTAGCCTTTAAGATCGCAATCTGTCACAAAGCATTTTCTGATCCACGAGCATTGAAGGAGCATTGGTCTGACGTAAAAGAATGTCATTTAATGCAATCCGCAGATCTAAAAACCTTAGTACCATATAGGAACTAATGTTCCAATGAGTGGACTCCCATTATACTAATTTTGTCGTAGCAGTGGAACTTTTAGGCAATTCGTCACTAGTAGTGCAACACTGTTTAAACTATGTTACTATTGGTTTTATTTTAGAAATAATGTTTTGCGTTCCACTGCATGCGATTATGTCCTGAGCCGTCAAATTCAACATGTGAGCGAGACATGGAATGTGTTTCTTCTGACAGAAAGCTGCTTGTGTGTGGCTCAGCGACAGCGCGCGAGTCCCTACTCTACGCCACTACGGCGATCACGCAATTCTAATTTATCTGCTATGGACATGTTGGCTGCATTATCGGCAACAACAGACGACACATTCGCTTTGGTTAAACATACTCGGATAAAGCGATATTACGTTCAGATTCACGAAAGGAACGAATGTCCATGTGCCTTGTGCCATGCCCTCCCAGAAGGCAACAGAGATAACAAAACAAATGAAAGTGTGTATGTACGCCCAGTCGATAAAAAAAAATGAAAAGAACAGCGATGTATCGAATACATCGAAATGTACAAAATAGTTTTGTTCAGTTCGATGCAACGAGTGTTTTTAATACAGCGATGTACTTCATTTACCACTACGAGAAGTAGTAATAAAGCGTTATTTATCACCTCGAAAAACTAAAGTGAAATATTATTCGGAAATACATGGTTCCAGTGCGCTTGCCTAGTGAAATACCGCTCCACTGTATCGTAGCACGCCAGAGGAACCAAATCAAAATGGCGCATCTCGATGGTAAAGTGGAGTACCGTGCGGTAATTTTCTGCATCTGAAGGACAGAGCTGCAACAATCCTTGCTGATCTGGTGGAATTGTAAGGTAACAATGCGCCATCATAGAGTGGTTCCTATCCGCAGACGCTTCCTGTCGGCGACTACAGATTGGGTTTTATTTTTAGCAGTTTTGGAGAAATGTTTTTGTGTGGTCTTTGGGAAAATGGAAACATTGAAGAAATTTTTGGTGAAGAAAATTTCGGTACCAGAGAAACTGGAGACGTATTTTATCTGTCTACCCTTGCTACTAATGTCATCTCTGATATTTTAGCTCAAACGACACATACTTAAGTTTTCTAGATATTCACCAGCTCTCAAGTCTCTCTTCAGAGCAATCGATGGACTTAACCTTTTATGGGAGACGTCACGCTCACCACGATGATACCTCACCGTGACATTACTATGACGTGTAAATGACCAGCTTCGACCGTTTGGGACATCTATCGACTTTTGCTGTCGTATCGCGTTCTAAGGAGACGCCATATTCGATTTCATCGTCGTAGTTGAATCTTGCATGTGATGGCTTTTATATTATAACACACGTAATATGAACATATACTGTTTCAAATATTGAGTATCTCTGGAAAACGTTTCGGTATTGGTATGATCTGTTTTAATTAAATGTAAAAAATGGAAGATCGGCGGTTAAGACCGTTCAGGAGGTGAAAGTAGAAAACACAGGAATGTTTTTTTTTGTGTTCACAACACCGTAGTGGATAGAGGGTGTCGAGCTGCGAAGTGTGTTGTAGGTGCCGCGCTGAGGCTAAAACAACAGAAGAATTTTAAAAAAGCAGGTTATCATTTAAAAATTAAAAATTTTAGTTGTGAACCATAATTTTTGATATGTATGATAATTTTGTGATCCTGAACATTTAATACCAACTCTTCAAGCTGACAAGTTGATAATACATAATAGTTTAAAGAAGCAGCTGGGTTTAAGATATCTTGGGAGAAGTTGCCGAAATGGTATCATTTTGGAGAATTTTTATGCCTGGCATAGGGTAAATCGAAAGCTCAGTCTGGAAAAGCTGCTTTTGCTGTGATAACACAAGTCTGTATGGCACAGAAAGGAGTGGGGGAAAAAAAAGGAGGAAAGCAAAAAGAGGACAGATAAAAATACACAATATTGAAAAGGGCGAAGACACAGTCATCACCACACAAAGTGATGCTAACTGTTTTTTGGGACTGCTGTCGTGTGATGCAAAAATTATTCTCTTAAAGGGCAAACCGTCACACGAGCAGGCCAAATTCGGAAGATGTTACAAGAGGACGTCAGGACGAAGCGTAGATGAAAGCTATCCCAAGAGGTGGTGTTAGCATCACGAAATGGCCAAGCACGTTCTGCACAGGACACAGTTATACATGCAACCATTTTTGAGATGTCAAATTCTGACTCAGCCCGGAGTCCTTCTGGCATGGCACCCGCTAATGTCTTCCTCTTTAGTCAGGTGAAGAAACAATTACGCAGTTGGCACTTCCAGGACGAAGACGAGTTGATTGTCAATGTGCATCGTTTCCTCAATAGCGGCGTTTGTCAGTGCTAACAGACAACCAACTCTGCATGAAGTAACCGCAGAAATCAGTGTGGGACGTACGACGAACATATCCGTATGGACAGTGAGGCGAAATTTGGCGTTAATGGTCTACGGCAGCAGGCGACCGACGCGAGTGCCAACAGCACGACATCGCCTGCAGCGCATCTCCTGGGCTCGTGGCCACATCGCTTGGACGCAGCTCCCAAGGAGCCAATGATCCAGGTTGTTATCAAGGCACTGTGCAAGTTGGTGATGGCTCCGGAATGGTGTGGGCCGTGTTTACACGGAATTGACTGGATCCCCTGATCCAACTGAACCGATCATTGACTGGAAATAGTTATGTTCGGGCTGATGGAGCCTATTTCCAGCCATTCATGGACTTAAAGTTCCCAAACAACGATGACATGCGCCATGTCAGCGGGCCACAACTGTTCGTGATTAGTTTGAAGAACATTCTGGACAAGTCCAGCGAATGGTTTCGCCACCCAGGTCGCTTGACACCAATCTAATCGAACATTTATCGGACATAATCGAGACGTGAGTTCGTGCAAAAAATCCTGCACCGGCAACATTTTCGCGGTTATGGACAGCTATAGAGGCAACACAGCTCAGTATTAGCCGGTCGTTGAGGCCGAGCCGTTCTAGGCGCTTCAGTCCTGAACGGCGCTGCTGCTACGGTCGCAGGATCGAATCCTGCCTCGGGCATGGATGTGTGTGATGTCCTTAGGTTAGTTAGGTTTAAGTAGTTCTAAGTTCTAGGGGACTGATGACCTCAGATGTTAAGTCCCATAGAGCTCAGAGCCATTTGAACAGCTCAGTATTTCGGCAGTGGACTTCCAATGACTTGTTGAGCCCATGCCACGTCGAGTTGCTACACTTTTTTTTTTGGTCATCAGTCTACTGACTGGTTTGATGCGGCCCGCCACGAATTCCTTTCCTGTGCTAACCTCTTCATCTCAGAGTAGCACTTGCAACCTACATCCTCAATTATTTACTTGACGTATTCCAATCTCTGTCTTCCTCTACAGTTTTTGCCCTCTACAGCTCCCTTTAGTACCATGGAAGTCATTCCCTCATGTCTTAGCAGATGTCCTATCATCCTGTCCCTTCTCCTTATCAGTGTTTTTCCACATATTCTTTTCCTCTCCGATTCTGCGTAGAACCTCCTCATTCCTTACCTTATCAGTCCACCCAATTTTCAACATTCGTCTATAGCACCACATCTCAAATGCTTCGATTCTCTTCTGTTCCGGTTTTCCCCACAGTCCATGTTTCACTACCATACAATGCTGTACTCCAGACGTACATCCTCAGAAATTTCTTCCTCAAATTAAGGCCGGTATTTGATATTAGTAGACTTCTCTTGGCCAGAAATGCCTTTTTTGCCATAGCGAGTCTGCTTTTGATGTCCTCCTTGCTCCGTCCGTCATTGGTTATTTTACTGCCTAGGTGGCAGAATTCCTTAACTTCATTGACTTCGTGACCATCAATCCTGATGTTAAGTTTCTCGCTGTTCTCATTTCTACTACATCTCATTACCTTCATCTTTCTCCGATTTACTCGCAAACCATACTGTGTACTCATTAGACTGTTCAGTCCGTTCAGCAGATCATTTACACTCCTGGAAATTGAAATAACAACACCGTGAATTCATTGTCCCAGGAAGGGGAAACTTTATTGACACATTCCTGGGGTCAGATACATCACATGATCACACTGACAGAACCACAGGCACATAGACACAGGCAACAGAGCATGCACAATGTCGGCACTAGTACAGTGTATATCCACCTTTCGCAGCAATGCAGGCTGCTATTCTCCCATGGAGACGATCGTAGAGATGCTGGATGTAGTCCTGTGGAACGGCTTGCCATGCCATTTCCACCTGGCGCCTCAGTTGGACCAGCGTTCGTGCTGGACGTGCAGACCGCGTGAGACGACGCTTCATCCAGTCCCAAACATGCTCAATGGGGGACAGATCCGGAGATCTTGCTGGCCAGGGTAGTTGACTTACACCTTCTAGAGCACGTTGGGTGGCACGGGATACATGCGGACGTGCATTGTCCTGTTGGAACAGCAAGTTCCCTTGCCGGTCTAGGAATGGTAGAACGATGGGTTCGATGACGGTTCGGATGTACCGTGCACTATTCAGTGTCCCCTCGACGATCACCAGTGGTGTACGGCCAGTGTAGGAGATCGCTCCCCACACCATGATGCCGGGTGTTGGCCCTGTGTGCCTCGGTCGTATGCAGTCCTGATTGTGGCGCTCACCTGCACGGCGCCAAACACGCATACGACCATCATTGGCACCAAGACAGAAGCAACTCTCATCGCTGAAGACGACACGTCTCCATTCGTCCCTTCATTCACGCCTGTCGCGACACCACTGGAGGCGGGCTGCACGATGTTGGGGCGTGAGCGGAAGACGGCCTAACGGTGTGCGGGACCGTAGCCCAGCTTCATGGAGACGGTTGCGAATGGTCCTCGCCGATACCCCAGGAGCAACAGTGTCCCTAATTTGCTGGGAAGTGGCGGTGCGGTCCCCTACGGCACTGCGTAGGATCCTACGGTCTTGGCGTGCATCCGTGCGTCGCTGCGGTCCGGCCCCAGGTCGACGGGCACATGCACCTTCCGCCGACCACTGGCGACAACATCGATGTACTGTGGAGACCTCACGCCCCACGTGTTGAGCAATTCGGCGGTACGTCCACCCGGCCTCCCGCATGCCCACTATACGCCCTCGCTCAAAGTCCGTCAACTGCACATACGGTTCACGTCCACGCTGTCGCGGCATGCTACCAGTGTTAAAGACTGCGATGGAGCTCCGTATGCCACGGCAAACTGGCTGACACTGACGGCGGCGGTGCACAAATGCTGCGCAACTAGCGCCATTCGACGGCCAACACCGCGGTTCCTGGTGTGTCCGCTGTGCCGTGCGTGTGATCATTGCTTGTACAGCCCTCTCGCAGTGTCCGGAGCAAGTATGGTGGGTCTGACACACCGGTGTCAATGTGTTCTTTTTTCCATTTCCAGGAGTGTAATTCTTCTTCACTTTCACTCAAGATAGCAATGTCATCAGCGAATCGTATCATTGATATCCTTTCACCTTGTGTTTTAATTCCACTCCTGAACCTTTCTTTTATTTCCATCATTGCTTCCTCGATGTACGGATTGAAGAGTAGGGGCGAAAGGCTACAGCCTTGTCTTACACCCTTCTTAATACGAGTACTTCGTTCTTGGTCGTCGACTTTTATTCTTCCCTCTTGGTTGTTGTACATATTGTATATGACCCGTCTCTCCCTATAGCTTACCCCTACTTTTTTCAGAATCTCGAACAGCTTGCACCATTTTATATTGTCGCACGCTTTTTCCAGGTCGACAAATCCTATGAAAGTGTCTTGATTTTTCTTTAGCCTTGCTTCCATTATTAGCCGTAACGTCAGAATTGCCTCTCTCGTCCCTTTACTTTTCCTAAAGCCAAACTGATCGTCACCTAGCGCATTCTCAATTTTCTTTTCCATTCTTCTGTATATTATTCTTGTAAGCAGCTTCGATGCATGAGCTGTTAAGCTGATTGTGCGATAATTCTCGCACTTGTCAGCTTTTGCCGTCTTCGGAATTGTGTGGATGATGACTTTCTGAAAGTCAGATGGTATATCTCCAGACTCATATATTCTACACACCAACGTGAATAGTCGTTTTGTTGCCACTTCCCCCAATGATTTTAGAAATTCTGATGGAATGTTATCTATCCCTTCTGACTTATTTGACCGTAAGTCCTCCAAAGCTCTTTTAAATTCCGATTCTAATACTGGATCCCCTATCTCTTCTAAATCGGCTCCTGTTTCTTCTTCTATCACATCAGACAAATCTTCACCCTCATAGAGGCTTTCTGCTCTCTCCTCTGCATTTAACAGTGGAATTCCCGTTGCACTCTTGATTTTACCACCATTGCTTTTAATGTCACCATATCTTTTTCGATGTCTTCACATTTTTTCTGCAGCCATTTCGTCTTAGCTTCCCTGCACTTCCTATTTATTTCATTCCTCAGCGACTTGTATTTCTGTATTCCTGATTTTCCCGGAACATGTTTCTACTTCCTCCTTTATCAATCAACTGAAGTATTTCTTCAGTTACCCACGGTTTCTTCGCAGCTACCTTCTTTGTACCTATGTTTTCCTTCCCAACTTCTGCGATGGCCCTTTTTAGAGATGTCCATTCCTCTTCAACTGTACTGCCTACTGCGCTATTCCTTACTGCTGTATCTATAGCGTTAGAGAACTTCAAACGTATCTCGTCATTCCTTAGTACTTCCGTATCCCACTTCTTTGCGTATTGATTCTTCCTGACTAATGTCTTGAACTTCAGCCTATTCTTCATCACTACTATATTGTGATCTGAGTCTATATCTACTCCTGGGTACGCCTTACAATCCAGTATCTGATTTCGGAATCTCTGTCTGACCATGATGTAATCTAATTGAAATCTTCCCATATCTCCCGGCCTTTTCCAAGTATACCTCCTCCTCTTGTGATTCTTGAACAGGATATTCGCTATTACTAGCTGAAACTTGTTACAGAACTCAATTAGTCTTTCTCCTCTTTCATTCCTTGTCCCAAGCCCATATTCTCCTGAAACCTTTTCTTCTACTCCTTCCCCTACAACTGTATTCCAGTCGCCGATGACTATTAGATTTTCGTCCCCCTTTACATACTGCATTACCCTTTCAATATCCTCATACACTTTCTCTATCTGTTCATCTCCAGCTTGCGACGTCGGCATGTATACCTGAACTATCGTTGTCGATGTTGGTCTGCTGTCCATTCTGATTAGAACAACCCGGTCACTGAACTGTTCACAGTAACACACCCTCTGCCCTACCTTCCTATTCATAACAAATCCTACACCTGTTATACCATTTTCTGCTGCTGTTGATATTACCCGATACTCATTTGACCAGAAATCCTTGTCTTCCTTCCACTTCACTTTACTGACCCCTACTATATCTAGATTGAGCCTTTGCATTTCCCTTTTCAGATTTTCTAGTTTCCCTACCACGTTCAAGCTTCTGACATTCCACGCCCCGACTCGTAGAACGTTATCCTTTCGTTGATTATTCAATCTTTTTCTCATGGTAACCTCCCCCTTGCAGTCCCCTCCCGGAGATCCGAATGGGGGACTATTCCGGAATCTTTTGCCAATGGAGAGATCATCATGACACTTCTTCAAATACAGACCACATGTCCTATGGATACACGTTACGTGTCTTTAATGCAGTGGTTTCCATTGCCTACTGCATCCTCATGTCGTTGATCATTGCTGATTCTTCCGCCTTTAGGGGCAATTTCCCACCCCTAGGACAAGAGAGTGCCCTGAACCTCTATCCGCTCCTCCGCCCTCTTTGACAAGGCCGTTGGCAGAATGAGGCTGACTTCTTATGCCGGAAGTCTTCGGCCGCCAATGCTGATTATTTAACAAAATATAGGCAGTGGCGGGGATCGAACCCGGGACCGAAGAAGTTTTTGATTATGGATCAAAGACGCTACCCCTAGACCACGGGTAACAAATGTTGCTACACTACACCTGCAAAAGGAGGTCCGACACGATATTAGGAGGTATCATGTGACTTTTGTCGCTTCAGTGTATTGTGTGGTCGGTTGGCGCGAGGTGAGATGGAGTGTGATGCGAGGAACGTTTTGCTAGGCGTGAAAGAGCGAAGACCAATATAGAGCTCTATCTAAAAAAAACTGTTAATAATGGTTCTCCAACATTACATGTAAGTTAGGAAATAGGATTTTTGGATTGGGTTGTTTGGAGGAGGAGACGAGACAGCGAGGTCATCAGTCTCATCGGATTAGGGAAGGACGGGGAAGGAAGTCGGCCGTGCCCTTTCAAAGGAACCATCCCGGCATTTGCCTGGAGCGATTTAGGGAAATCACGGCAAACCTAGATCAGGATGGCCGGACGCTGGTTTGAACCGCCGTTCACCCGAATGCGACTCCATGTGCTAGCCACTGCGCCACCTCGCTCGATTAGGATAGAGGGGCAAGACTGTATATTACTGGGAATAGTATTCGGCTAGCATCGTTCATAGTTTGGATTACATTCATAACATCCAACTCATTGTAACTATGGGTTAATAAAGTATCAGTACAAAAGATATTTGGTCCCGGCAGAGGTTCGAGTCCTCCCTCGGGCTTGAGTGTGTCTGTTTGTCCTTAGGATAATTTAGGTTAAGTAGTGTGTAAGCTTAGCGACTGATGACCTTAGCAGTTAAATCCCATAAGATTTCCCGCACATTTGAACATTTTTTGAACAAAGGATGTTTACAAATGTATTACATTGGACACAATGAATACATTTCTACCTTCTTGTTGCATTCGTTTTTCTTCCAGTTTCTGCGCGAATTAACTCATTTTTCACTTGGGTTTTTCAGTAAGCTTGGACCATATCTTTGATCATATCCCACAAAAACATTCTGTTCGAGAACCAATTCTATTAGCTACTCATCTTCTGAGGCTGAGAAGCGGTGAGCCGACATTTTTGGTGAATGCTTCAATAGCTAGATCGAAAGGATTACCGTAGCTACTCTTGCTACTTGCGCGCGAAACAAATTACTGCAGCTGTCATCTAGTAGTTGCCTGCTTCTCAGTTCGACTTCCCCCAGTCCTCAGACCGAGCAAATCGCTGCAACGTTTGGGACAGACTCTTCCCGAAGCACGCAAGCGTTTCCTGCAGGTAGTGTCCGCAGCGGCATTGCGTTAAACGGCCTGGCATGTTTGTACTGTGCGAGTGAGGAACACGGTCTCGCACGCGTTGTACGCAGCAAGTTGCGGGAAATTCTCGCAGCTATGAAAACATAGCTTCACCCGGTGTTTACGACTCCCCGTGATTACCGTACAGAGTGGTGAGAGCGACGGGCACCAGAGGCGCGGCTGTGGGCAGGTGTAAACTAACACGGGTCGCTTCACGGAGCGGCAAGCACACGGAACAGGTCCGCCCGACGCTTATGTAAAGCAGCGAAGCCTTACCGCCAGAGACGACTGCCCGCCCTTCCGACGTCCCCTCTTCCACAATGACGCATGTAAACTGCATTCTGCGGCGCTTCTCGGCTTGCCAGGCAAGGATCCGCGGAGGTGGGAGAGAAGTGTCGTGGGCCCAGAACAAGAAAAGGGACAAGGGTGTATATTTTTACACACTTATGCTCATAAATTAAGGATAATGCTGATACATGGTGAAAAAACGCTCTGATGGGTGGTTTGCGGGTTTAAATCACCTCGGGGTATGACCATGCGGTGCATTTGACCTGCGGTCGTCGCACAGTGGCACTGGCAGCAGTCCACATACGCAGAGGTGCTTTGGTGCATGTCAGAGTATGGTGCAGCGAGTAAGTGTGCAGACGTTTTCAGACGTACTAATGGTGACTGTGTGTTGAAAATGTCTCGAAGAACACATATTGATGACGTTATGAGGGGTAGAATACTAGGGCGACTGGAGGCTGGTCAAATACAGTAGGTCGTAGCACGAGCCCTTCGTGTGCCACAAAGTGTTATCTCAAGATTCCAGCAGACAGGAAACGTGTCCAGGCGCTACAGTACGGGACGTCCACAGTGTACAATACCACAAGAAGACCGATATCTCACCATCAGTGCCCGCAGATGGCCACGGAGTACTGCAGGTAGCCTTGCTCGGGACCTTACCGCAGCCACTGGAACAGTTGTCTCCAGAGTCACAGTCTACAGACGACTGAACAGACGGTTTATTCGCCCGAAGACCTGCAAAATGCATTCCACTGACCCCTGGTCACAGGAGAGCCCGTAAAGCCTGGTGTCAAGAACACAGTACATGGTCATTGGAACAGTGGACCAAAGTTATGTTTACAGACGAGTCCAGGTATAGTCCGAACAGTGATTCTCGCCAGGTTTTCATCTGGCGTGAACCAGGAACCAGATACCAACCCCTTAATGTCCTTGAAAGTGACCTGTATGGAGGTCGTGGTTTGATGGTGTGGGATGGGATTATGACTGGTGCACATACAATCCCTGCATTTCTTTGACAGAGAAACTGTAACAGGTCAGGTGTATCTGAACGTCATTTTGCACCAGTATGTCCGCCTTTTCAGGGGTGCAGTGGGTCCCACCTCCCTCCTGGTGGATGCTAACGCACGGCCCCACCGAGCTGCCATCGTGGAGGAGTACTCTGAAACAGAAGATATCAGGCGAATGGAGTGGCCTGCCTGTTCTCCAGACCTAAACCCTATCGAGCATGACTGGGATGCTCTCGGTCGACGTATCGCTACACGTCTTCAAACCCCTATGACACTTCAGGAGCTCCGACAGGCACTGGTGCAAGAATGGGTGGCTATACCCCAGCAGCTGCTCGACACCTGATCCAGAGTATGCCAACCCGTTGTAAGGCCTGTGTATGTGTGCATGGTTATCATATCCCATATTGATGTCGGGGTACACGTGCAAGAAACAGTGGCGTTTTGTAGCACATGTGTTTCAGGAGGGTTTTTTTAACTTATCACCAATACCGTGGACTTACAGATCTGTGTCCTGTGTGTTTCCTATGTGCCTATCCTATTAGCGCCGTATCCCACGTTGTGTGGTACCACATTCTGCAATTATCGCCGGCCGGCGTGGCCGAGCGGTTCTAGGCGCTACAGTCTGGAACCGCGCGACCGCTACGGTCGCTGGTTCGAATCCTGCCTCGGGCATGGATGTTTGTGATGTCCTTAGGTTAAATGGCTCTGAGCACTATGGGACTTAACTTCTGAGGTCATCAGTCCCCTAGAACTTAGAACTACTTAAACCTAACTAACCTAAGGACATCACATACATCCAAGCCCGAGGCAGGATTCGAACCTGCGACCGTAGCGGTCGCGCGGTTCCAGACTGTAGCGCCTAGAACCGTGTCCTTAGGTTAGTTAGGTTTAAGTAGTTCTAAGTTCTAGGGGACTGATGACCACAGCAGTTACGTCCCATAGTGCTCAGAGCCATTTGAATCATTTGCAATTATCCTTAATTTATGAGCATGAGTGCATATAACATCAATTTTCATGTTTCATAGCTAACTTCCAAAGAATACAGTAGCGAGAAGACAGAGTATCGACTACAGAAACGTAATCTAAAACTTACAAGTCTCATCCAACACGGTACCTTTCCCGTTGCTTGTATAAGCGCCTGTTCAAATGGATGGTTTTGCAGCCGGACCGGTAACATTCCACGCAGGTAAAGGTGCAGATTTTTAGAGTTGCCATAACTGCTGTCAATGACAAATCCGACAGGGTTCGTTGGAGCCACAGGTAGACCCGGCAAACCACAGAAAGGTTAGTAAGGAAGGACGCATAGGCAGAGAATCTCCACTAATACATGTTCAGAATGGACACAAATAATCTGAAAACCTGTGCCGATAAATGTGCTAAAAAAAAATTCGATACGTTCTCCGTTTCCTAGTTAAGCAGCATTGAAGTTAGTCAATCAGGCCGCTGAGCGTGCCAGTTCATATGGCCCGCCAGGGACTCTGTCGCAAAGGTGTTCAAAAATGGCTCTGAGCACTATGGGACTCAACATCTGAGGTCATAAGTCCCCTAGAACTTAGAACTACTTAAACCTAAGGACATCACACACACCCATGCCCGAGGCAGGATTCGAACCTGCGACAGTAGCAGTCCCGCGGTTCCGGACTGCAGCGCCAGAACCGCTAGACCACCGCGGCCGGCCGCAAAGGTGTTGTTTGTTTGGTTACCTAAAACCGAACACGAGAGCGATACCAAAATTGGACGTGGGACAGTGGTGAGGATCGAATCCGAGCCAAAGACTGAGCGGTCACGTGCGCTATCATCTACACTATGAGAACAACTGACACTGATTCTATTTGTCGGGCTGCTTGAAATTGCGCGCACAACGGCATGATTTGGCTATTTTCGGTGCTAATTAACGCAGAAACAGTGCAGCATATCGAATTCTTTTCTTAAAAACTATTTGCCAGCACAACGTACCCTGCCACACTCTAACAAACTTTTAAGACAGTTTCTTACCACCCCGTTTATATGAAAAACAGAAAAACTGACTTCTCGAGCGTAGGCGGAAACGAATGGAAGAAAGGGCAGTCCCCTCATTTACACGCTGGTATAGCCGTAGCTTGCAGACCAGTGTTTACAATCGTAATGCTTAGTTAAATACTGATAATGCTTACAAGAAGAAGGCCTCAGGCACGGTCAAACGATTCGGCTCATACTTGGCAAGTCGCTTGGGTACAACCTAAAATGAAAGACTGTTAACATATTTTCGCTCAACAACGCCCCGCATTTTAAAAAACTGCCCCTGAAGTTCGTGACGCGCAATAGACTCAGAATTGGCGGAATCGATAGATAATTGAAAAAAAAAATCAGCATTTTTCATCAACATAATAGGGTTGTCCAGAAAGTAAGTTCCGATCGGTCACTAAATGGAAACAACGGTGAGAATCAGAAACTTTTTATTTGCAAGAGTTAGCTACACTTCCCAGTTACTTCTCTACATAGTCGCCGCTCCGACTTAGACATTTGTCGGAGCCTTATACCAAATTTCCAACACCATCGTCATAGAAGGCAGCCACCTGTGGTTTTCGATAATTATCTACGCTGGTCTATAGCGTGTAGCCTGCGCCCAAGTGTTTTCTTCGTATCCAGCGTTTCATGTGAACAGAGATGATACTCAGGACGAGCCAGTTACGGCTGTGTTGTGGGTGATCGAACACTTCCCATCGAAAAGGCTGCAGGAGCGTCTTCACTGCACCTGCAGAGTGCGGCTGAGAATTGCCATGAAGAAGGAAGTGCGTGGAACATAATGGAAGGAAGCTATTGAGAGGAAAAGCTTACTATACTATGGTCGATCACAAAATGATTGGATGATAACAGATTGCCAAAGAAGATATGGATATGAATGTGATCCTGGAGGGCAAAAGGCCTAAGAGATGGATGCCAGATTCAAGGAAACTACGCCTTATATTCATTTTTCTATAGCGTGAGGGTATTACTTCGAGTCCATTCTGGATGGAAATTCAACCTATTCTCTCTCTCTCCAGCTGCAATTATTCAACTCGGAACATTAACAATATTTGTTTCACTTTGTGCTGCAGAAGAGAGCTGTTGTAGCCTTCAGTCCGAACAAAGATTTGATGCACTTCTCCACGCTAGTGTATGCTGCGCAAGCCCCTTCATCTTGCAGAATTGCTGCAACCTAAAACCATTTGAACCCCTCTTACTGTAATCAACCCTTGCTATCCTTCTACCAGTTTTACCCCCACACCTACAACATCCATTACCAAACTGAAGATTCCTTGATGCCCTTGAATGTGTCCCATCAACCAATCCCTTCTTGTGATTAAGTTGAGCCTAATACAATTTTGTACAATAATTCCTCGATCTACCCATCCAGTCTGCAGCATTTTCCAGTAATACGAGGTGCATTAAAGTTCTAAGGCCTCCGATTTTTTTTCTCCGGACTGGAAAGAGATAGAAACATGCGCATTGTTTTAAAATGAGGCCGCGTTCATTATCAATACGTCCCAGAGATGGCAGCACCGTATGGCAGATGGAATTTTACCGCCAGCGGCGAGAATGAGAACTGTTTTAAATACTTAAAATGGCGACGTTTTCCTTACTTGAACAGCGTGCAATCATTCGTTTTCTGAATTTGCGTGGTGTGAAACCAATTGAAATTCATCGACAGTTGAAGGAGACATGTGGTGATGGAGTTATGGATGTGTCGAAAGTGCGTTCGTGGGTGCGACAGTTTAATGAAGGCAGAACATCGTGTGACAACAAACCGAAACAACCTCGGGCTCGCACAAGCCAGTCTGACGACATGATCGAGAAAGTGGAGAGAATTGTTTTGGGGGATCGCCAAATGACTGTTGAACAGATCGCCTCCAGAGTTGGCATTTCTGTGGGTTCTGTGCACACAATCCTGCATGACGACCTGAAATTGCGAAAAGTGTCATCCAGGTGGGTGCCACGAATGCTGACGGACGACCACATGGCTGCCCGTGTGGCATGTTGCCAAGCAATGTTGACGCGCAACGACAGCATGAATGGGACTTTCTTTTCGTCGGTTGTGACAATGGATGAGACGTGGATGCCATTTTTCAATCCAGAAACAAAGCGCCAGTTATCTCAATGGAAGCATACAGATTCACCGCCAGCAAAAAAATTTCGGGTAACCGCCAGTGCTGAAAAAATGATGGTGTCCATGTTCTGGGACAGCGAGGGCGTAATCCTTACCCATTGCGTTCCAAAGGGCACTACGGTAACAGGAGCATCCTACGAAAATGTTTTGAAGAACAAATTCCTTCCTGCACTGCAACAAAAACGTCCGGGAAGGGCTGCGCGTGTGCTGTTTCACCCGCACATCGAGCTAACGTTACGCAACAGTTCCTTCGTGATAACAACTTTGAAGTGATTCCTCATGCTCCCTACTCACCTGACCTGGCTCCTAGTGACTTTTGGCTTTTTCCAACAATGAAAGACACTCTCCGTGGTCACACATTCATCAGCCGTGCTGCTATTGCCTCAGCGATTTTCCAGTGGTCAAAACAGACTCCTAAAGAATCCTTCGCCGCTGCCATGGAATCATGGCGTCAGCGTTGTGAAAAATGTGTACGTCTGCAGGGCGATTACGTCGAGAAGTAACGCCAGTTTCATCGATTTTGGGTGAGTAGTTAATTAGAAAAAAAATAGGAGGCCTTAGAACTTGAATGCACCTCGTACTACATTTCAAAATCTTCTATTTAATACTATATTAAACTTTTTGTTTGTCACGTTTCACTTCCGTATCACGCTACATTCCAGACAAATATCTTCAGAAAAAGACTTCCACAAATTTAAATTTACATTCGATGTTAACAAATTTCTGTTTTACAGACTTACTTTCCTTATTATTGCCAGTCCGCACATTACACAGTGTGTCCCAGTTCCGATAGGGCTGCTTTTGAGAAATTTCAAACTGCAGTGCTATCTCGGGGAGAGTTGCGGCGTTAGGATCCTCGAAGTTTCAACAACAGTTATGTAGAGGATCAAAGCGCTAGCACCGCTGCAGCAGGAGTCCTGGCCGTAAATGTAAAAGTAGATGTCTGACAATGTCGGAAAATGGCGGTGGAGCAGCGAGGCTCCATCAAGTTTTAAGGTTTTGTGTTTTTGGGCGAAAATTCGTCGAATTTGACCTGAATACCGAGAGGCAGTTTCCTGATAGCTCCTCCACTACAACGCCCCAGTCCACAAGGCAAAGATTGTGCTCAGTTCTTGGCCAGCCAACGGATCACAGTTCTGCGTCGTCCAGCGTTTTCGTCGGATTTGGCCCCATCCGACTACAGTGACTTAAAAGAAAACACTTTTCAAACGATTTCAGCTGTGTATTGATTCAGAGGGAGTCTATTTTGGATAAACGTGGTGATTTTGTGAACATAATACATGACTTTTGTTTTTCATAGCCACAGTCCTAACAGATCTGGAACGCACTGTGTATCTCCTCTCTACTTCGGTCACTGTCAATTACCTTGCTGTCTAAATAGCAAAACTCTTCAACTACTTGCGGTGTCTCATTTTCTAATCTAATCCCTCAGCATCGACTTCTTTAAATTCAACTACATGTCATTAACATTTATTTTTTATTTTTGTTGGTGTTCATCTTATAGCCTCTTTTCAAGACACTATCCATTTCTTTCAACCGCTCTTCCAGTACTCTTGCCTTCTCTCACAGAACTGTACGGTAATCAGCAAACCACAAAAATTTTATTTCTTCTCCTTCAACTTTAATTCCTTTTTCCAATTTCCCCTTTAGTGGCTTTAGTTCTTGCTCAACGTATAGACTGAATAACATTGTTGATAGGCTACAAACTGCATTAATCCTTCCTCAACTGCTGCTTTCCTTTCATCTCCCTCGAGTCTCATATCGGTAGTTTAATTTCTGTCCAAACTGTATACAACCTTTCGCTACTTGTAATACATCCATGCTACCTTTAGAATTTCAGTGTGTTCCAGTCACAAAATCAAAAGTTTTCTCTAAATCTACAAATGACATAAATATAGAATGAGATTTTCACTCTGCGGCGGAGTGTGCGCTGATATGAAACTTCCTGGCAGATTAAAACTGTGTGCCGAACCGAGACTCGAACTCGTGACCTTTGCTTTTCGCGGGCAAGTGGTCTGCCAACTGAGCTATCCAAGCACGACTCACACCCCGTCCTCACAGCTTTACCTCTGCCAGTACCTCGGCTCCTACATTCCAAACTTTACAGAAGCTCACCTGCGATCCTTGCAGAACTAGCACTGCTGAAAGAAAGGATATTGCGGATACATGGCTTAGCCACAGCCTAGGGGATGTTTTCAGAATGAGATTTTCACTCTGCAGCGGAGTGTGCGCTGATATGAAACTTCCTGGCAGATTAAAACTGTGTGCCGGACCGAGACTCGAACTCGTGAACTTTTCCTTTCGCGGGCAGTCCGCAGCTCGTGGTCTTGCGGTAGCGTTCTCGCTTCTCGCGCCCGGGTTCGATTCCCGGCGGGGTCAGGGATTTTCTCTGCCTCGTGATGACTGGGTGTTGTGTGATGTCCTTAGGTTAGTTAATTTTAAGTAATTCTAAGTTCTAGGGGACTGATGACCATAGATGTTAAGTCCCATAGTGCTCAGAGCCATTTCGCGGGCAAGTGCTCTGCCAACTGAGCTACCCAAGCACGACTCACACTCGTCCTCACAGCTTTACTTCTGCCAGTACCTCGGCTCCTACCTTCCAAACTTTACAGAAGCTCTCCTGCGATCCTTGCAGAACTAGCACTGCTGAAAGAAAGGATATTGCAGAGACATGGCTTAGCCACAGCCTGGGGAATGTTTCCAGAATGAGATTTTCACTCTGCAGCAGAGTGTGCGCTGATATGGAACTTCCTGGCAGATTAAAACTGTGTGCCGGACCGAGACTCGAACTCGTGACCTTTGCCTTTCGCGGGCAAGTGCAAAGGCAAAGGTCCCGAGTTCGAGTCTCGGTCCGGCACACAGTTTTAATCTGCTAGGAAGTTTGACATAAATATAGGCTTACCTTTATTCAGTCTATTTTCTATGCAAAATTGTAGGGGCTGTACTGCCTCGCGTGTTCCTACATTTCTCCAGAACTCAAAACAATCGTCCGCGATTACACTTCCATCAGGTTTCCCTGCTTCTGTAAATATTTCTTTACAGTATTTCGCAACCATGAGTTACTAAAGTGATGGTTGAATAATATTCACACATGTCAGGATCTGCCTTGTTTTGGATTAGAATCATTACGTCCTTCTTGAAAACTGAGGATATTATTTTAAGAGTAATGAGTACTGATGCGCTTGCATGAAGGCAGTCTGTCACCGACGCCCGAACAAAAACACTTCAATTTAGTCCTTTCCTCGTCTCTGTACAGCGGTTGACACAACTCGCACACAATAGCCAAGCAAATCTCTCTCTCTCTACAAAATAGGAAGCATTTAGCAGGCGCAGCACGCGTTTATTGACAAATTTGAACAGTAAGGAAGGCTATTCACAGTTGCAATTCCAAATGTATATCGTTGAAAGGGACTTAATCACAGCACGTTCATGAAGTTTTCAATTAGGCAGTTAAAGCTACTCTTTGGATCTTCCAGTCAACTGCTATCCCGACTCAATGGCGATTAAAACTTTTATGCTGCACAGTTCTGCGAGAGTTTTTAATGCACGAGGCGCTGCTACGCAACGTTAGGGGAGCGTCGCAATTATCCTCAGCTGCTTCCTTTCTATTGATACAGAAGAACGCTGAGCCAGTAGCTCCCCCAGCGTTACTGGTCGCACGAAGAAACTGTACTGCGGTATCTGTGTCTTCTTCAAATCCATCCATAACGTACACGCTTTATTTTCAATACAAACACCCATCTAAGCTTCCTGAATGTTAACGTCGGGACACATGGACGGGAAATTAGATTCCCTCAACTACGGTAATCGATTTCTCGTGTGGTAGATTATACGCGGCGCACACTGCAAAAACATCCAAGCTATCTGTGGCAAATTATTCGTATTTGCACAGGTAGTTAGTGCGCAGTGGTGCAGCGCTCCTTCTACTTTGGTCGTTCTCAGCAACAGTAGGAATCCAAATGTATAGACAATCAACGATAGTTTCCAAAAATAATTACGCACAATACTTCTCTGTCTACATGGCACTACATCAGTTGCAACTGGATTGCCACTCAAAGTAACCTACAGTGTGAATCGCATTTATATTCACTATTCGTTCATGGAGAAGTGAAAAAGTTTCTGCAGTAATGGAAGAAAATGGTTCTTGTTCAGAGAATATCTGCCAAACTATGAACAGGTGGAGGATATTCACTTACAAAGAGACCACGCTGTTATTCCACACTGTGAGACAATTGTTTTCATTGAGAAAGTTTTCCCGCATGGATGATATATTTTGCTAATACTAACTTTTCAGTGAGTCCTGGGTGATTATTCAAAAGAAACCAATGATTACGGTTTAATGTTATAGCTGGCGACAAGGCTAGTATAGAGAATGCACAAACTCGAATAGGATAAGGATGGAAAAGGACTTTCTTCTTTTCGAAGGAAACAACCCAGTCTTTGCTTCAAACGATTAAGAGAAAGGAACGAAAACTAAATTCTGAGTGACCATAGGAGAATTAGGTCCCAGTCATTCACGAAGCGTGTCCAGTGTTTTCACCACTGCCCCGGTATTAGTTTCGTGGTACAACGGCTAGTACAGGAAGGTTTCGTTCAGCTTCACACGATTTGGAAGCCTCGCGACGAGTAGTTTTGTCGCACGATCGTCATAAGAACACCGAGATATAGTGTGTGTAGTTTTTAGATATCTGATTACAGAACTAGAGATACTGGTTTTCTGAGTCGCGTATTAAGAACCGTGCTCAGCCGGATGCAAGCTCGAAATGCTGACCCGTATAAAGCTTCTTAATAATCCTATTGTAGACTGCACGCTGGTATTAAGTTTCTCAACGCTTACTCAAATCTCCTAATGCCTTTCCCTCATATTTGTCTCTGCGGAAACTCTTAACAAACGATCGGCCGTTCCTTCCCAGTGACTAGAAGAACTATTAAAGATGCCGTGACCGTTGTAATGCTGCAGTTTAGCGTAGCAGCAAACGATAGACAATATAACACTACATCAAACATTATACCATCAAGCAAATGCAACTAGACATAGAACATCTGATAAACTTGTGAGACCTATTATATGTTCTACTGTCTATTTCAACACATACCAACTCTATTTGTACTTCTCTCTCTCTCTCGTGTGAGTGACTGTGTGTGTGTGTGTGTGTGTAACACTTTTTAACAGATTTACAGAAAACAGCTCATTATGAATTCATCAAACATATTGGCTCTGAACACTATGGGACTTAACTTCTGAGGTCATAGTCCCCTAGAACTTAGAACTACTTAAACCTAACTAACCTAAGGACATCACACACATCCATGCCCGAGGCAGGATTCGAACCTGCGAGCGTAGCGGTCGCGTGGTTCCAGACTGTAGCGCCTAGAACCGCTCGGCCACTCCGGCCGGCTCGCCGTAAAATAAGACACGTATACAAGCATCTTTATACAGGCTGTCCCACTCAAAGCTCCCTGATTTCAAAGACCATGAAAAAAACCATAGTAGATACGACAATGAAAAATGCACCACATTGTAGAGCATCTCAAAGAATTTGTTTATTTATCGTTAATACACCTCTACAAGTGAGCCATTTGTAGCACGAAGAATATCGAGCCTGTATTCAATTTCTTGCCAAGTTCTTTGTAACATTTCCTCTGTTATTGTTGCAATCGCATTAGTGATACGATGTCGCAACGTAGGAATATCGTCTACTTCGGTCGCATACATGAGGTCCTTCACGAATCCCCACATGAAGAAATCAAGCGGCGTAACGTCAGGTGAACGTGGTGGCCAGGCAATGGGTCTCCCGTGTCCGATCCAACGATTGGGAAATTTCCTGTCCAGGAACTTGAGAACAGCCGTTGACCAATGTGGCGGGGCTCCATCCTGTTGAAAAATGATGTTGGCTTGCAAGTCTTCTATCTGAGGGTACACAAACTGCTCTAACATGTCCAGATACACTGACTCATTCACTGTTTGTTCCGCAAAGAAGAACGGTCCAACAATCCTGTCGTGCATTAGCCCGCTCAGACGTTTAGTCTAAGGCTATCACGAACATGTTCAATGACAACGTGCGGATTTTGCGAACCCCAAATCCGAACATTACGCCTATTAACTCTTCCTGACGGATGAAAGGTTGCCTCCTATGGGAATAAATATCTTTCCAGGAAGCTGGCATCCATATCAATAGGTTGCAGCATATCCGCAGCAAATTGTTGTCGGCGGGGTTTGTTGTTCGGCGTCAGAAACTGCATAATTTGCACTTTGTAAGCACACATACGAAGACGCTGGTGAACTAAATGATGCAATGTTGATCGAGCTACATCAAGTTGCCTAGATACTTGACGAATTGACTTACGTGAGATTCTGAGAAACGTTTGTCTGATGTCTTCCACTGTCTCTTCTGAAACGCTGTAACGTGCACCGCCAGCATGTTTCAGAACACTTCCTGTTGCCAGAAACTTCCTATACCATTCCTCAACTGTTTTCACATTAGGTGAATCACATTCATACATACGACGATAATTTCTTTGCACAGTAATCGGCGATTTTGTGTCTGCAAACCACACTTCTGCTTGCGCGCGATGCTATGGAGTCGCCATTTTCACTTCGTGCGACCATGCTGCACTCTTGCGACGATACTTGGCACTTCTGACGCAGGAATATAAATTCTTTGAGATGTTCTACAATATGGTCCATTTTTCATTGTCGTATCTACTATGGTTTTTCCATCCTGGGTCCTTGAAATCAGGGAGGTTTGAGTGGGACACCCTGTATATTGAGGAGAAAAAACTCATGGGGTACCTCGTAATGTCGTGAAGTATGTCCTTTTGCTCGGCGTAGTGCAAAAATTCGACGTGTCACGAACTCAACAAGTCGTTGGAAGTTCCCTGCACAAATATTGAGCCATGCTGCCTCTACAGCCGTCAATAAATGAGAAAGTGTTGGCGATGCAGGGTCTTATGCACGAACTGATCTCTCTGATCTCTCGATTACGTCCTATAAATGTTCGATGTCGGGACGTGTGGGTGTTCAAATCATGTGCTCAAACTGTCCAGAATTATCTAAAAAAAAAAAAAAAAAAAAAAAAGGCGAAAAATTTTGCCCTGATGACATAGCGCATTGTCATCCATAAAAATTCCATCGTTGTTTGGGAACATGAAGTCCATGAATGGCTGCAAACAGTTTCCAAGTAGCCCAACATAACTATTTACAGTCAATGACCGATTCAGTTGGACCAGAGGACCCAGTTCATTCCATGTAAAAACAGTCAACACCATTATGGAATCACTACCAGTGTGCACAGTGATTTGTTGACAACGTGGGTCCATGGCTTCTTGGGTTAGCGCCACACCCGAACTCTACCATCAGCCCAATCATAACATGTAAGCTTTCACGGCCGGCGTCTTCATTAATTAAAATTTCCGGGCTGAATTGCCGTGGTGCATATATAAAACTTCTTCTCCTTCCTGACGTTGCCTACTGAGGGACAACATCTTCTGAGGTGAGTCGGCGACACAGCCGGCCGCGGTGGCCGTGCGGTTCTAGGCGCTTCAGTCCGGAACCGCGAGACTGCTACGGTCGCAGGTTCGAATCCTGCCTCGGGCCTGGATGTGTGTGATGTCGTTAGGTTAGTTAGGTTTAAGTAGTTCTAAGTTCTAGGGGACTGATGACCTCAGATGTTAAGTCCCATAGTGCTCAGAGCCATTTGAACCATTTTTTGAGTCGGCGACTGGCTGCTAGGCGCTGGAGGTCCCGCTTATATAGAGCGCTTAGATAGCGCCACCACTCATCACGTGCTTTCGACGTTAAAACTATCTCTGGCTAGTGCCATCTCTCTCGATTACAGGTAATCGATTGTCACTTCGTTGGTACAAAGTCGACCGCCACATCTTGTCCAGTTTTAATCCTTCCTCTTTTTTATTAAAATTATTTTCGTGCTTGTAGATCTCTATAGCTTCTCTATACATGCGGGTATAATAATGCGAGGTCCTAGCTATCACGTTTGTCTCACCAAATTTTATGTCGTCATCACCGTCTTTGAAAACGTGTTCCGCTACAGCTGATTTGTCAATTTGTCCCAATCTACAGTTCCTTTTGTGTTCCGTTAGGCGGGTATTAACACTCCTTTTAGTTGTTCCAATATATACCATGCCACAGCTACACGGAATTTTATACACACCTGAGGCAGCTAAGGGGTGTCGTGCGTCTTTCACCGATCTACCATCACCCCTTACCAACTGACGTCGAGACACATCTTACCATCCCGCGTCCGGCCATCCTGATTTAGGTTTTCCGTGATTTCCCTAAATCGCTCCTCCAGGCAAATGCTGGGATGGTTCCTTTGAAAGGGCACGGCCGACTTCCTTTCGGATCCTTCCCTAATCCGACGAGACCGATGACCTCGCTGTCTGGTCTCCTCCCCCAAAAAACCCAAACACATCTGACCAGGCCACTGTTTTCCATTCGTCTAAGAGTCCAACCGATATAGTCAAGAGCCCAGTTGTGGCGCTGTTAGCAAAGGCACTCGCGTCGGTCGTCTGCTGCTATGGCCCATTAACGCCAAATTTCGCCACACTGTCCTAACGGATACATTCGTCGTACGTCCCACGCTGGTTTCATGCAGTGTTCTTTGTTTGTTAGTACTGACAACTCTACGCAAACGCCGCTCCTGTCGGTCGTCAAGCGAAAGCCGTCGGCCACTGCGTTGTCCGTGATGAGAGGTAATGCCTGAAATCTGGTATTCTCGGGGCACTCTTGGCAATGTGGATCTCGGAATACTGAACACCCTAACGATATCCAGAATGGAATGTTCCGTACCTCTAGCTCCAACGATCATTCCGCGTCCAAAATCTGTTAATTCCTGTTGTGTGCCCATCATCACATCGGAAACCTATCCATGCGAATCACATGAGTACAAACGACAGCTCCGGCAATGCATTGTCCCTTTATACAGGGTGATCAAAAAGTTAGTATAAATTTGAAAACTGAATAAATCACGGAATAATGTAGATACAGAGGTACAAATTGACACACATGCTTGGAGTGACATGGGTTTTTATTAGAACCAAAAAAATACAAAAGTTCAAAAAATGTCCGCCAGATAGCGCTTCATCTGATCAGAATAGCAATAATTAGCATAACAAAACAAGACAAAGCAAAGACGATGTTCTTTACAGGAAATGCTCAATATGTCCACCATCATTCCTCAACAACAGCTGTAGTCTAGAAATAATGTTGTGAACAGCACAGTAAAGCATGTCCGGAGTTATGGTGAGGCTTTGGCGTCGGATGTTGTCTTTCAGCATCCATAGAGATGTCGGTCGATCACGATACACTTGCGACTTCAGGTAACCCCAAAGCCAATAACCGCACGGACTGAGGTCGGGGTACCTGGGAGGCCAAGCATGACGAAAGTGGCGGCTGAGCACACGATCATCACCAAACGACGCGCGTGAGAGACTTTTCACGCGTCTAGCAATATGGGGTGGATCGCCATCCTGAATAAACATCGAACGTTCCATCAGGTGTTTATAAGCCAGGCTGGGGATGATGCGATTCTGTAACATATCGGCAATCAAGACGGATTTTAAGTAACATTATAAAGTCACTGATTGCTGTTATCCCATAAGACATTATGTCTGTTTTTGCAAAATATCGGCGTACCTCTCACCCGTTCACGGTAGCAGTTACAAAACCAAAATCACGCATTTCCTCGAAGTAAATCCAACCCATACCGTGACTTTCTCGTCCTGCAATGGAGTTTCCACGACAGTTCTAGGATTTTCGGTAGCCCAAATTCTGCAGTTGTGGGCGTTGACAGACCCTCGGAGCGTGAAATTAGCTTCGTCGGTACACAACACGTTACTCAACCAATCGTTATCATCCGCTTCACTAAATCGCCAGATAACAGTTCATGATGCCGATCGAGGATTACATCGGAGGGTACGCGTAAGTGCCAACCAAAGAGTAGTGTATGGAATGCCGGTGCGACGTGCGACTGCACGAGCGCTGACTTCCCCGTGCATAGACGAACCCGCTACAGTCTCCATTTCTTCCTGAACTGTCTCAGCAGCATTACGCCA
Source organism: Schistocerca cancellata (assembly GCF_023864275.1). Lineage (NCBI taxonomy): Eukaryota > Metazoa > Arthropoda > Insecta > Orthoptera > Acrididae > Schistocerca > Schistocerca cancellata. The sequence continues at coordinate 401,038,289 of NC_064632.1, read as the reverse complement.
ACATCTACATCTACATGATTACTCTGCAATTCACATTTAAGTGCTTGGCAGACGGTTCATCGAACCACAATCATACTATCTCTCTACCGTTCCAGTCCCGAACAGCGCGCGGGAGAAACGAACAGCTAAACCTTTCTGTTCGAGCTCCGATTTCTCTTATTGTATTCTGATGACCATTCCTACTTACGTAGGTTGGGCTCAACAAAATATTTTCGCATTCGGAAGAGAAAGTTGGTGACTGAAATTTCGTAAATAGATCTCGCCGCGACGAAAAACGTCTTTTCTCTATTGACTTCCATCCCAACTCGCGTATCATATCTGCCACACTCTCTCCCCTATTACGTGATAATACAAAACGAGCTGCCCTTTTTTGCACCCTTTCGATGTCCTCCGTCAATCCCACCTGGTGCTCGGTCGGCCACTACGGGGTCTATCGTCTTCAACAACCCGTGGCTTCGAACTTCGAAATCATTCTCGCCACAGCTGCATTTGTCAACGGACCTTTACCAGTTCGAATCCCCTTCCTATGGCGATAGGATCATAACGCTGAACTAGCACATTCCCCATTCTGATAATACAGCTCCACTAAAAGCGCCTTTTCAGGTAACGTCGACATGCTGCGACTGCTGGCGCATCTGATTCTCTCTCTCATTACAGATCCCTTTATACAAGATTGTCATGCGCAATCACTGACGTTCTGCTGTTCAGCGCCATCTGTCGGACATTTTGTGAACTTTGTTTTTTGTTTTGATTCTAATAAAACCCCATGTCATTCCAAGCATGTGTGTCGATTTTTACCTCTCTATCTACATTATTCCGTGGTTTATTAAGTTTTCGAATTTATACTGACTTTTTGATCACCCGGTACGCTGTGCATGTGATACTGTAGTCGTCTGTATATGTGTACATTGCCATTCCATGGCTTTTGTAGCCTGAGAGTAAATGTTCACGAGTATACCCGACGAAATGTTATTTTCCGCAGGAATGAGAACCCAATGACAGACGGCGCACTATTGACACCCATGTAAAGCTGGAGCGACGGAGATTGGTCTGTCACGGAGCCGGCCTCGGTCGGCGGCCAGAGTGGCCGAGCAGTTCTAGGCGCTCCAGTCTGGAACCGCGCATCCGCTACGGTCGCAGGTTCGAATCATGCCTCAGGCATGGATGTGTGTGATGTCCTTAGGTTTAAGTAGTTCTAAGTTCTAGGGGACTGATGACCACAGATGTTAAGTCCCATAGTGCTCAGAGCCATTTGAGCCGGCCTCGGTCGCCACGGGGAAGACAGGGCGGGCGGGCGGGCAGGCAGGGTGAAGCCAGCCGTATTTCTGGAGTCCTATATTTGCAGGGCTGTGCGCGGCGCGGCGCGGCGCAGTTTCACAATGCGGCGTGCGGCAGCGGAGTGGCTGCAGATCGCGTTACTGCAGGCAGCGCCCCCGCCGCTCGATAGGCGCGCGGCGCGATCCCGCACGGCGCTGCGGGCTGCTGCCGCACGCAACAAGTCCGCCTGCCGTCAATAACACACGTGTCGCCGCCGCGCTGGGTCACTCCTCCCCACGAGCAGGTGGCGCCGACTTGCGAAAGCACAGGCAGTCCAGGTAACGAACGGTTCAAATGGCTCTGAGCACTATGGGACTCAACATCTGACGTCATCAGTCCCCTAGAACTACTTAAACCTAACTAACCTAAGGACATCACACACATCCATGCCCGAGGCAGGATTCGAACCTGCGACCGTAGCGGTCGCGCGGTTCCACACTTTAGCGCCTAGAACCGCTCGGCCGGCTCGAAGTAACGAGGCACAGTTTTTAGAGTGCGCGATTTTCATTTTGAGCGATTGGCAAGTCTTACAAGGACCCCCTTAAGTGAGAGGTGGTGAAAGGCCAATGATGTTTACGGCATGAGAGGTCGTGATAGGCCAATGATGATTACGGCGTTCGACGCCCCACATATTCTCTACCATGCAACCACAATATTGGCTGCTAATGGCAACAGGGGCAGTGTAGCGACCCTTTTCTCTATCCCGACTTCCGTATCTTGCATATAAGTAGGAATGTTAATTTATCTATACATTGACTGGTATTGAGGGGTTTTGTTTTATCCCGGCTAGTTCTTAAATTAACCCCAGTAAGCCACTACACGTATTGTCTTCCCAGTTTTGAAGGAAAAAACCACAAGTAAATTAATACTAGTGTTTTCAATAGAGTCTCGTTCACTCGTTTCAGTTACTAGTCTGCAGTTTATTCTTGGTGAAAATCACGTAACCTAATTATTTATGAACCTAAATCGAAGCAAAGTTCAAGACGAATAGTCAGTTTCAAATTAACACGTTATTTTATTTAACAATAATTATTAATAAATCAGTTCATTCACACGATCACATTCAAAGGGGTTCTTTGAATAAGTATCTAATCTGGAATCCCGTCAATATCAGAGATACTAAACAATGTTCCTTCACTTTCGATAAAAAGATTGTTCCCGTTTAATACCCATAAACTGTCACGAACTATGATTACTAGTCGCGTGAAGTAAAGCTTTTCCACTATCACAATACAAAGTTCGAATCTGTCCAAAAATCGTTAATTCCGTAAAAGATTTAAATCTTCACACGAAGTGACAAAGTCAGAGAGATTATTGATCACCTCCCCGTTCCTCTAATATGTCAAAAGTTCTAATTCTGATCTGAAATCAATGCTTCCCAAAAAACAATCTCGTCGCGATTTATTCTTGAGCCCTGGTTTAATTAAGCTCCTATTGTTGCTTCCTAAAGCTGTACGTCCTAATTGACTTAGAACAGACTAGAGGATAGAGACTGGAGTATCATAATTGCATTGTATGTCTATTTATACTTTAGTAAACGCTATCTTTGGTGTTCAAGACCTACGTTCTGTGACTATAATATTGATTTTCTCATATATAAGAATAACTAATAATTTAACCATTTCTATCGTTTTTCCTCCCTCCCATGCTTCCAAAATTTATGATTAAAATTCTTTTCTTTTTCTATTATTTTTCTACTATAGATTTCCCTCTATTTGTCTCTTATTTCTATTTCGTTCAAAAAAATGGCTCTGAGCACTATGGGACTTAACATCTGTGGTAATCAGTCCCCTAGAACTTAGAACTACTTAAACCTAACTAACCGAAGGACATCACACACATCCATGCCCGATGCAGGATTCGAACCTGCGACCGTAGCAGTCGCGCGGTTCCGGACTGAGCGCCTTAACCGCGAGACCACCGCGGCCGGCTTCTATTTCGTAAATTACTACTTGTGGAGGGGCTTGGGACATTTTCTGAATTTATATTTCGAGGGCATGGGAGCTAATTTGGGAGCTATTTTGGTTTATTAATACCGAGAGGCGTTGTAGGTGTTACAGCACGCACTGGAGGTATCCACATCATGATGCTACGGCGCGTACTTGAACTGCTTAGTCGACGAGTAACTCACAGCTTCGCTACAATGCTAGCGCTGTTGATGCAAAGCAGACCAATGGCAACGATAAACAAAGCAAACATCGCATTATATCAACAAAAACACCTGCAGAAGTTGACGTATCTTCAGAAACCCAAGGAATTTCGCACGGTGAGAAAGAAGTGGCAGATGAAACATTAGCGTTTCTGCAAGATGAGTCAGTGGAACGTGTGATTTCGTATACGCTCGAATGAGCGGACAAAGTGCATGAGGAGTACAATGATTACGATACGTGCTTAACAAGTAAAAGTGATTTTTAAAAAAGTGTCGAGACATGTCGGACAGGTAGCCACGAATCTCGTCTCCATTGAAACGTTGCCCGAGGACCGGGTTGCTGTTGTTGTGGCCTTCAGTCTTGAGACTGGTTTGATGCAGCTCTCCATGCTATTCTATCCTGTGCAAGCTTCTTCATCTCCCAGTACCTACTGCAACCTACATACTTGTGAATCTGTTTAGTGTATTCATCTCTTGGTCTCCCTCTACGATTTTTACCCTCCACACTGCCCTCTAATACTAAATTGGTGATCCCTTGATGCCTCAGAATATGCTCTACCAACTGATCCCTTCTTCTAGTCAAGTTGTGCCACAAACTTCTCTCCAATTCTATTCAATACCTCCTCATTAGTTATGAGATCTACCCATCTAATCTTCAGCATCCTTCTGTTGCACCACATTTCGAAATCTTCTATTCTCTTGTTGTCCAAACTATTTATCGTCCACGTTTCACTTCCATACAAGGCTACACTCCATACAAATACTTTCAGAAACGACTTCCTCACACTTAAATCTATACTCGATGTTAACAAATTTCTCTTCTTCAGAAATGCTTTCCTTGCCATTGCCAGTCTACATTTTACATCCTCTCTACTTCGACAATCATCAGTTATTTTGCTCCCCAAATAGCAAAACTCACCTACTACTTTAAGTGTCTAATTTCCTAATCTAATTACATCAGCATCACCCAATTTAATTCGACTACATTCCATTGTCCTCGTTTTGCTTTTGTCGATGTTCATCTTATATCCTCCTTTCAAGACACTGTCCATTCCGTTCAGCTGCTTTTCCACGTCCTTTGCTGTCTCTGACAGAATTACAGTGTCATCGGCGAACCTCAAAGTTTTGTGCCCTCGCAGTCAAGGGGTTCCTTGTCAGTTTTCATCTTTAGTCCGATTAAAATTACTTGACAGTTGGCGTCTGTTACTTGCTGCTACAGAGTTGCTGCATCCACTACCGGCTACCGCTCGGTTATAAGCCAAACACAAACAAGGCGGATCGCATCACATAATAATGCTGTTAAAACGTGTGTATAGGAAATTCGAGATTCTCTGTTGACCCCCTTTTTAAGTGACCAGTGACTAAACTGCGGCAGACGACGCGTTTTGTAGCCCTGAATTCAAACTCGTTCCTAAGCTTGCTACAACCTCTTGATGTGTAATGTACCCGAGAAAATGACGCTTAACAATCTGAGGCATTCGTTTTGTTCACGGCGATTAAATTCTCGCTATCATTGGTTACCTGAAACTATCCTTACACTGGCCACACGAGTTGCCGCGTTACCAACCAATGAGCAGTTCTCGTTGACACTTGGTTGCAGTTTATAGGCGACACAGGCAGAGTCCAAACGATTAAAGAACATATAAATAATGATAATCATCTAATAGATGAACGGAAGAAAGAATGATCGAAAGAAAAATAAGAGCAAATGGAAAAGTCAATATGATGACGAACATGAAGCGGAAACTATTAGAAACAAATTTAAAGCAATTATAGTATTAGAAACAAATTTAAAGCAATTAATTGAATAAAAATATTAATCAAACTCTTTTAATTAGACTTACAAATTAAAAAATTGCAACATTTGACAAGATTCGAACTTACTACCTTCTACAAGTGGGATTAAAAAGCTAACCGTTGCGTTATACCACAACGCTGGATAGAGCAGCTGTATTTACAACTGTGATGGCCCTGTCGCAACGATGAATTGCAGCCTTCAAATATTCGGCTTCATGCAGTGTCGAAGCTTATCTACTGCAAGTCAATTTCTGTTATTATAATAACTCACATGTAACGCTAAATCGCGATTTTTGCGTGACTATCCAGTAGTGTATGAAACGTTTTATTTCATTAGCATCGCTGTGTGTGTGTGTGTGTTTTCTACATGTCATGGATACTCTGCAAATCACATTTAAGTGCCTGGCAGGTTCATCGAACCACCTTCACAATTCTAGCGCTCGGAAAGAACGAACACCTATATCTTTCCGTCCGTGCTCTGATTCTCCTTGTTTTATCATGGTGATCTTTTCTCCCTATGTAGGTCGGCGTCAGCAAAATATTTTCGCAATCGGAGGAGACAGTTGGCGATTGGAATTTCGTGAGAAGATTCCTCCGCAACGAAAAACGCCTTTGTTTTAATGGTGTCCATCCCAAATCCTGTATCATTTCAGTGACACTCTCTCTCCTATTTCGCAATAATACAAAACGTGCTATCCTTCTTTAAACTTTTTCGGTGTAACCTGTCAGTGCTATCTGGTAAGGATCCCCCACTGCGCAGCAGTATTCTTAAAGAGGGCGGACAAGTGTAGTATAGGCAGTCTCCTTAGTAAATCTGTTACATTTTCTAAGTGTCCTGCCAATAAAACGCAATTTTTGGTTAGCGTTCCCCACAATATTTTCTATGTCTTCCTTCCAATTTAAGTTGTTCGTTATTGTAATGCCGAGGCATTTAATTGAATTTACGGCCTTACGATTTTATTGATTTACCGTGTAAGCGAAGTTTAACGGATTCTTTTCAGCACTCATGTGGATGACCTCACACTTTTCGTTATTTAGTGTCAATTGCCAATTTTCGCACCATACAGATATCTTTTCTAAATCGTTTTGCAATTTGTTTTGATCTTTTGATGACTTGCTAGTCGCTAAACGACAGCGTCATCTCATCTGCAAAGAACCCGGCTGCTCAGATTGTCCTCCAAATAGTTTATATCAATAAGGAACAGCAAAGGGCCTATAACACTACCTTGGGGAACGCCAGAAATCACTTTTGTTTTACTCGATGTCTTTCCGTCAATTACTACGAACTATGACCTCTCTGACAGGAAATAACAAATCCAGTCACATAACTGAGACGATATTCCATAAGCACACAATTTCATTGCAAGCCGCTTATGTGTTGTTTCTGATGTGGTTCTCATGTGCGATGAAATACGAAAAAAAAGTGCCAGACGCATGTCAGTTGTGGCTGTTTGACAACGGCGGACGGTTCGGGCGTGATGTTGAGCGCTCCGATTGGAGGACACCAGCTCAAAGCGTGAGGTGTAAGCTATTATGTAATTTTAATCCGAGTATAGCGAACAACGCGATTTCAAAGTCAAAAATTATTGCAGATAAGTGGAAAGATCTTTAAAAAGCTCTAAAAATTACGTACAACTTCCGGTCAAAGAAACGTACAAGATTCATCGTCGATTCGACGACTATTCGTGGGGTATGAGAAAAGTAGTTCGGACATCAAAGCGACGTTGTGCCGGCTGGTCTGCTAAAAATACTGTCTCAGTACATGAGAATGCAACCTGAAGTCCCCGAACGACGATTCGCAGTCGCCCACAAGAACTGGATACATCGAGGAGCACCATGCAGCGAATTCTGACAAATGTTCTTCACATAAATCCTTGCAAGGCTAAACTGACGCGACAATTACTGCCAACGGATCACCTGCAACGGCATGATTCGCCGAGTAGTTGTTGGAAAACACTTAACAATTACGCGAGGAGTGTCATCTTCAGCAATTTCAATTGGATGGCTACGTCAACAAGCATAACTATTGGATTTGGGGCAACGAGAATCGTCACCTACCACTTGAGCAGCCGATGCACGCACAACGAGCCATTGTTTGCTGCGGATTTTGAGCGAGCAGAGTGACTGGGCCTTATTTTTTCGAGAATGCCGCGGGTAATGCACTGATGGCGAATGGCTTACATTATCAAAAATGATAACTGAATTTCTTTGGTCCCACCCGGATGAGATGCACCTCGAAATCAAATGGTTCCAGCAAGACGGCGCCACCTGTCATATCGCACGCGAATCACTCACTTCGCTGCACGAGTAATTTGCAGAACGCGGCTTCTCACGGCGAAGAGACGAGAATTAGCCACCAAGTACCTGCGACGTGACGTCGTATGACTATTTCCAGCGAGGACACGTGAAGTCACGTGTTTACGTGAAGAAAAAACTATTGCTGAGTGAAAGAACCAAATCCAGGAAATCGATACAGAAATGTGAGAAAATGTCATTAAAAAGTGTAATAAGGGTAAGAGTTTGTGAATAACTTTTTGGCGGTGATATCTCTGACATTTTTTCCCACGCGTAACTGCATTGTATACTCATGACAACAAAAAATTAAAATATTTCAACTTCTCAAGTAACTGACGTGTTTTATTCAAAGATTAAATTGCGTTTTCTTCTTGGGACACAATTTAGCTCTGACTGGCGCCCTATGACCTGATATTAAAATAAAATTATTTTTCAGATTATCTCAAAATGACAGATTGGTTGCCCATTCTAGATGAAGCGTTCATTTTTGCGCAAAGTGTTTCAACTACTCATCCTGTAGTCGGTCAACATTGAGTCTACTCTTGTCACATCATCCTCGGTAGCTCGCTCCTTGCCTAGTTTTTCAGCATTCCGCAACTAACAATAATCTGCCCGTGTCCTAACTCAACACAATGTCCGACAAGTTATTAATTGAAAACCTAACAGTGTGATCGATGTTTTACGTATGTTCATGAGATGGACGGTCCGTCCTGTCATTCAGATTTAGGTCTACGATGTTGCCCCTAAGTATGGAAAATCCAGTAAGGTTACTTCCGAATGGTTACGTCCAATTTCCCTCCCCATGTTTTCTCATGCCGAATCTGTGGTCCGTCTTCAAGCACCTGGTGCGCGACGAGTACTTAAACCCCGATCGTGGGTGTCAGCTATCACGCGTTAGACCATGGATCGCAACACCTGATAACGATGACTACCAAAGTCGTACAAACTGCGGGCACAACAATGGAATAGTCATCGCACGTGGACACACAAAAACGTACCATATAGAGTGCCTCCGATGATTTAGAGAAGAATAAACAAAAGGCAGTATTAATTCTAGAAAATATGTCATCACTTACGAGCAAAAAGCACCGCAATCAGATAAGGGCGCTGAAGTTGTGAGGGCAGGTTGTTATTGTGCCTGCATAACTCAGTCGGTAAGAAAATTGTCCGTGAAAGGTGAGTGTCCTGGTTCGAGTCCCGACCCGACACTTTAGTCTATCAGAAAGTTTTAAAAAAACGCCGAGACGAGTACATGAGCGCTCACGCGAGATCGAATATGAAAAAAAGCTCCAATTAATTAAAACAAGATTTATATTGACCGCCTCCATAGATCAGTCGTCAGCGCATCTCGCTGCTATGAGGAGGACCCGGGTTCGGTTCCCGCTACCGACAGGGGCTTGGTGAGAGGACTGGAACAGGATGCACTCGCCCTCGTTATGCTACGATGAGCTACTTGAGTGCGAAGTAGTAATTCCAAGAAAGCTGACAATGGCCGGGAGATAAGTGTGCTAACCCCAAGCCCCACCATATGGCATCCAGTGCTGCTGCTGCTGCTGCTGCTGGTAGAGGACGACACGGCGGTCGGCCGGTCCCCCATCAGGGCCAGAACGCGAAGCTCGAGCTTGATTTACATACCTATGGAATAATGATCACCACGTTAAAACTAACATACAGGTGTATTTAATTTTTTTTATATTATCTCGATGTCTGTACAACTCTCTCCGTCATCTGATCTGTGATACAATCATCACGAGAGAACATTGCCCCGAAATGGCGACAGCCATTAGAATCCGCTAAAATTTTATCGACTCCTCTTTTAAGACGTCCTCCCTTGCGTCAGTTGGTGCAATAAAAGGGTGGAAAACCTTCAAAAAAAGTGTTCTAAAATGTAGAACATCAGAGGTTGCAGTTAAATGGTACGCTTGGAAGACGCCAAAGGTTATCGCATTCGGCTGCAGCCTTGAATCTCTTTTAATTACCTTTGACAGACACACGTAATGGCGCTCATGAACCGTTTTAATGCGGCGCGAGAAAGAGTTTCGAGCAGGAGCGTTGTAGCAGTCTGCTGGATATCCCCAAGCTACCTTCGACATTGCCATGCAGTAATAAAGCATCGCATCTCTTTTTTAAATATATTATTATTATTTCTTTCCTTTCTCAGACGTTATGTCTGATTAAAAATGGAAAGTGACGCGGACCTTGATCAAGCGTGACTTCCTTTTAACTGTACGGTGTATGTTACATTGCATTTAGGAACTTTCGGGTAACTGAACATGTATCAATAATTACAGATTTCTGTAGTTGTATATATACGTTTGGATGTAGCTGTATTGCGTTGATGTACTGGTGGATATTGTGTGGTATGACTCCTGTAGTTGATAGTATAATTGGTATAATGTCGACTTTATCCTGATGCCACATGTCCTTGACTTCCTCAGCCCGTTGGATGTATTTTTCAATTTTTTCTCCTGTTTTCTTCTGTATATTTGTTGTATTGGGTATGGATATTTCGATTAGTTGTGTTAATTTCTTCTTTTTATTGGTGAGTATGATGTCGGGTTTGTTATGTGGTGTTGTTTTATCTGTTATAATGGTTCTATTCCAGTATAATTTGTATTCATCATTCTCCAGTACATTTTGTGATGTATATTTGTATGTGGGAACGTGTTGTTTTATTAGTTTATGTTGTATGGCAAGTTGTTGATGTATTATTTTTGCTACATTGTCATGTCTTCTGGTGTATTCTGTATTTGCTAGTATTGTACACCCGCTTGTGACGTGATCTACTGTTTCTATCTGTTGTTTGCAAAGTCTGCATTTATCTGTTGTGGTATTGGGATCTTTAATAATATGCTTGCTGTAATATCTGGTATTTATTGTTTGATCCTGTATTGCAATCATGAATCCTTCTGTCTCACTGTATATATTGCCTTTTCTTAGCCATGTGTCGGATGCGCCTTGATCGATGTGTGGCTGTGTTAGATGATACGGGAGCTTGCCATGTAGTGTTTTCGTCAAAAAAAAATTCTTATAAATTGTGTTAGCTGTCCGATGTCTTTTCTCAGTTTTTCTATTCTGATCTGTAGCCTGTGTTGCCATGCTGGTTTTGTGGGTTTCTTCTGTGTGTTGGTTGGTTCTGATCTCTGCCTAGTGTGTATAGTGTAGTGAGTGCTCCTATATAAACCAGTAGTTGTAACTCTTCCATAGTTGTATTTTCATTTATTTTGTTGTGTATGATTGTGTTGATAGTTGTTATTGTTGTTTCGACTTGTGGGTTATTTGGTGGTCTATGCAAGAAAGGTCTAATGTCTGTATTTGTGTCTTTGTATTCTATATATGTCAGCTGGAATTTTTCTTCTATATCTAACACGTGTGTCACTTCGTGTTCTATTTGTGCTTGTTCTGGTGGCTGTCTTAAGATTTCGTTTTCCTCTGATTGTTTAATTGATGGGCGTTGTTCTTTGTTTGTTTGTTCTGGGATGTTTGAGTCCATTACTGTATTTTCTTCTTCTTCTGATTGCACATTATTTTGTTCCAGTATTTGTTGTACTTGTTGTTTGATGTTTTCTAATTCTGACTGGGTTACCCTGTTATTTTTGATTATTACACGGATCTGATCAGCTAGTCGTTGTTCTGTTAAAAATTTTAATTCTGGGTATCTGGTAATAAATGTTGTGTATACTTGTGATCTGTATCCAGTTGTGTTGGTTCCTAAGTTTGTTGCTTGGTGATAACAGAACATGAGGTGTCGGTTAACTTCATCTGACGATCTCATCCTGTCTTTGTTTTCCTTCTAGAGTGGTTGCAGGAAGAATATCCTGCAAAACACCTCTATTTGGATTTAAATCATTTTCCGTGTGGCTAGCAGTGTCGTTACCATTGTGGACGGGCATAGGGTTCAAGCGTCGTCCCCGACCATGACAGCGCTTGTCCGAGGCTTCTTTAGTTCTGTCCTGAACCAACTAATCACACTAAAAGGGGGTTAGCCCTATTAGTTGGTTGGTTGGTTTGGGGAAGGAGACCAGACATCGTGGTCATCGGTCTCATCGGATTAGGGAAGGATTGGGAAGGAAGTCGGCCGTGCCCTTTCAGAGGAACCATCCCGGCATTTGCCTGGAGTGATTTAGGGAAATCACGGAAAACCTAAATCAGGATGGCCGGACGCGGGATTGAACCGTCGTCCTCCCGAATGCGAGTCCAGTGTCTAACCACTGCGCCAACCCGCTCCCCTATTAGTGGTTCGTTCTTTTCGTCGCCTTTTACAACTGGCAGAACATACCGGAGGCCTATTCTTTTCCCGGGCCTTTACTATTATTATTATTATTATTATTATTATTATTAATAGTAGAAATAGTTACACTGATGGGAGGTAGTATTGTGTAGGATGGCATTAATTATTAATGTAAACTGGATAATTTATGTAAGAATCAACACCGCGGCTGTTTAAATTGGAAGTAAGAGGCTACAGTGGAACGGGGTAAATGAATAGCTTTCTCCGCGCCACCCCTGTTTTCTTTGTACCCTCGTCCGAAATATCATGAGTGCAATGATTTCTCCGGTTTATCTCGAAATCTTTCGCCAACAATATCTGTCGTGCAGAGGTGAAATTTCGCTCCTAGAAGCATGTTTGACACTCTACTACCAAACGTATTTAGTAACTTATTAACAATGCCGGTTTCCCTTTAAGTGTTAAGTCTTTTACTTACAGCTGTCTGCAGCAAATTCTTGGATGCTACCATACTTTTGTGAAGGACGTTCTCGACAGTGTGAAAGACCTGGTTCTAACCCTTTTCGCTGCTGTGGACGTGTATGCAAGTCTTGCTACGCCGTTCCCCACGTGTTGTGGGCGCGTATACGCACGCAACTTGCGTTTTCCTCCAGTGCTATGGACGTCTGAATGCGTCCTGAATTGTCGCCATCACTGCTGCGGACATGTTATTTCCACATCTCGGTGAATAAAAAAGTTTCGAGTATTTATCATAGAAGATATGTGCCTCATTGCGTACTATCATTTGCAAATGGCTCTGAGCACTATGCGACTTAACTTCTGAGGTCATCAGTCGCCTAGAACTTAGAACTAATTAAACCTAACTAACCTAAGGACATCACACACATCCATGCCCGCGGCAGGATTCGAACCTGCGACCGTAGCAGTCCCGCGGTTCCGGACTGCGCGCCTAGAACCACTAGACCACCGCGGCCGGCCTATCATTTGCAAGAAACCACGTTTCGACATCTTGAATCGTTTATGAGATATGACCATTGTTATGACCACGTGATTCGCAATGCGCAAGAACGTGAATGGGCGAGCCGCGCGCGGCACCATCCTTCGGATATAAAAGCCAATAATTCAAGAACGAAAAGAGATATTGTTCTGCTCTCAGTCTTAAATATAATTCCGATATCTTATCTACATTTCACTAACTGCAATGTATGAGGTAAAATAAAACGTACGCAATGCGATTAACCTCTGCGACCTCTTTAAAGTTTCTTGCAATGTTTTACTTAATTTGATGCAGCGCAATAAGTAAGACGCGATATCCTAACCTACCTTCGACATTGCCATGCAGTAATAAGGCATCGCATCAGTTCTTTAACGAATGAAGATATCAGACTGTAAGACGTGAAAATCTCAGGTTTTTTCACCAAATAGTTTTCGAAATATCGGATGATACGTGTTTCATATCGGCCGAAACGCCGTGTCTCAACAAAGGCACCAACATTAGGCGGACAGTACACCCATAACGAAAACCGCTTCAGCATTGAATGCTAAAGAGCACGTTTGTAGCAGCGAAATGGCTAATTATGAATATTTTAAATATAACCCATTTATTTGTGTGTTACAACCCTTATCTACCTCCTCTCAGTCTCTTAATCAATGTTTAGAGCCCCTTGTGAGTAGGGACGAATTAACGGAGACAGCAAATCATAATTAACTTTCCCACGGACGGGGCTTAAGGTGAAGACATTCCGTATCCCGTACTTAAAAGGACTGTCTACACAACGCAAAAAGCTAACAAACAGTGACAAAGAGAATGGAGACACATCGCGCTGTAGATCTACTTCAAAAAGTGAACAACAAAAATCATCCTGTAGTCGTATTTTGAAACTGCTTTGATAAAAGTAAGCGATTACCTCCTCCTCTCTGGGTCAATGAAATGTAAAATCAATGTACAGCAGGGCGCTGAAGAGATACTGGGCAAACCGACGCAGCAGCAAGGTCTCGGGTTGGGGCACTTAACTGCGGACGAGAAATACGGGCATCGATCACCATAGCGTGTATAAATACGCTCGGAGAGTAACCCTCTCGACAGCCTATCTCGAGTGGCATTCGTCCGCAATCTGAAGGCTGTGGGCAGCTCAAGCTAAACCGAGTACGCCAGGGATCGCGATCCAGCAGACTACCTTAAACATTGTGGCAATAATGGAGCCGAACGCTTCAGTAAACTCTGTCCTAATTCCGGACCTTCCCGTTCCTCGGCGTGTTATCTCTGGCAACAAGAGCGTGATTCATGAGTCGGCACGGCTATTTATAAGCAGCACGCAACAAGGCCCATCTAGCCTAAAGCATCACCCAAAGCCAAATCTACGTCTCACACAGAGGGATGCTGCGCGGCGTCTGTTGCTACTGTTTCACACTATAAGCAATTACACTTGTCATTCGACAAAGTCATGTGTTGTGCAGAGAAAGAACCTATGTATGAGCTCGCGAGTAAAGAACGGAGGTTACCTGAAACATGCTGTATTTCGACACAGTGAATATAAGGGGGGGGGGGGGGGGGGGGGGAAAGAATGCAACTCTGTGACAGCCAGATAAAGATGCGGATATCTCTGCTACCAAACATAAAAATCACAATGAAACAGATTGTAGCAGAATTACGAAAACATGCCATTAGTAATATTGATATTTGTTTTAATTTTTCAATATTGTAACATTTTTATGAAATAATTTTTCAGCTTCAGTCACCTTTGTTTAGCAACATTTGCTGGCGCGACGCGTTTCGGCAGCATGTTCCCATCATCAGTCGCTTTACAGATAGGTGTAGGTTAACTTTCACTTATAGATCCCTTTGGAGTGAGTTGAGGTATATTTGCTGGGCATGCCAGTGAGGTTATGCACCGAAACTTGTCCACGTCCAGAAAGATTCATTTACTTTAGTGTGTCCTATTTACGATTGTTTTATCATCTGTGCTGAATCTGGCACACAAAGCACAAGAACGAACAGGACAGAACCACTTCACACTTCCATTTACCGTAGTTTGCATTCCAAATATTTAATTTGGTATAAGCATAATTTCTTTCATATTCATATGTCAAGGGATTTGAATTATTTCCCTTACCTTTCATATTCTTAACTTAACTAATCTGAAAATTTGTGTACACTTTGATTCACGAACAACCAGGAATGAACGAATATGCATTGCGAAATTTAAAATTTAGATTTACGGTGGAATAAAAACCAAACAATAATCAAAATATAGGCAGTCTTTTTGAAAGTGAACATCTCTGTACACCTGTGAAATCAAAATCTGCTACTGGGAAACATTCAGTACCATGCTGCTCCACGCCATGCATCATTACAAGATTGGCTCTTTCTTGATATGCTGTCCACAAGGTGGTCGGTGCGTAAATGCTCGCGCATGTCCCATTATCCGACTGTGACTCTCCCGTTTCTGCGACGACGCACTACAACTGCTCGCAAGCATGCTCGGCCGGGTTTATGTCGGCAGATGTCACAGATCATTCTACTTACCAGCAGTTGATTTGTTCCTCCTGCAGGAAAGTGTACACGGGGTGGACATGGTATGCTCAGTGTATTATCTACCGTGTTGGTACCGCTGAAATGTTGACTTCTGGGTTGAACAACAAGTTGGAGCTGTAGGATCCTATACAAAATCTGCGCAGACCTCAAACTGCCTCCGAGGCGTCCGACATCAGTCCACGTTCAGTAAAATTCTTCTGGGTTTGGAACCGCATTGTCCATATGTAAAACTACCGACGTATCACTCCCTGTTGCAAGTGACCTTCTTCAGAGTGTTCTCGTTTCCAGTAAACAAAAGAAGGTCTCTTGCAACAGGGACCAAAACGTCGGTAGTGTTACATATTGACAATGCAGTCATAAATCCAGAAAAAGTTTACTGAATGTGACAATGGCCGCGGAAGCCAACGTTTATACACACATGAAAAGAAGTTTCGCATCACCTCGGTTCCGACAGTTCCGGAACCTGTACAGAAAACTGGAATAGAGATCAACATAAAACATTATTTCCGTCCTTTTTGTTGCTCATGAAAACCACACATTGCATGTTGTATCATCATACAGCGAGACCTTCAGAGGTGGTGGTCCAGATTGCTGCACACACCGGTACCTCTAATACCCAGCAGCACGTCCTCTTGCATTGATGCATGCCTGTATTCGTCGTGGCATACTATCTCTAAGTTCATCAAGGCACTGTTGGTCCAGATTGTCCCACTCCTCAACGGCGATTCGACGTAGACCTCTCAGAGTGGTTGGTGGGTCACGTGGTCCATAAACAGCCCTTTTCAATCCATCCTAGGCATGTTCGATAGGGTTCATGTCTGGAGAACATCCTGGCCACTCTAGTCGAGCGATGTCGTTATCTGAAGGAAGTCATTCACAAGATGTGCACGATGGGGGTGAGAATTGTCGTCCATGAAGACGAATGTCTCGCCAATACGCTGCCGATATGATTGCACTGTCGGTCGAAGGATGGAATTCTCGTACCGTACAGCCGTTAGGGCGCCTTCCATGACCACCAGCGACGTACGTCGGCCTCACATAATGCCACCCCAAAACAGCAGGGAACCTCCAACTTGTTGCAATGTGTCTAAGGCGTTCAGCCTGACCGGGTAGCCTCCAAACACGTCTCCGACGATAGTCTGGTTGAAGGCATATGCGACACTCGTAGGTGAAGAGAATGTGAAGCCAATCCTGACGGTCCATTCGGCATGTTGTTGGGCCCATCTGTACTGCGCTGCATGGTTTCGTGGTTGCAAAGATGGACCTCGCCATCGACGTCGGGAGTGAAGTTGCACATCATGCAGCGTATTGCACACAGTTTGAGTCGTAACACGACGTCCTGTGGCTGCACGAAAAGCATTATTCAACATGGTGGCGTTGCTGTCAGCGTCCCTCCGAGTCATAATCCGAAGGCAGCGGTCATCCACTGCAGTAGCAGCCCTTGGGCGGCCTGAGCGAGGCATGTCATCGACAGTTCCTGTCTCTCTCTGTATCTCCTCCATGTCCGAACACCATCGCTTTGGTTCACTCCAAGACGCCTGGACACTTATGTTGAGAGCCCTTCCTGGCACAAAGTAACAATGCGAACGCGATCGAACCGCGGTACTGACCGTCTAGGCATGGATGAACAAAAGACAACACGAGCCGTGTACCTCCTTCCTGGCGGAATGACTGGAACTGATCGGCTGTCGGACCCCCTCCGTCTATTAGGCGCTGCTCATGCATGGTTGTTTACATCTTTGGGTGTGTTTAGTGACATCCTTGAACAGTCAAAGTTACTGTGTATGTGATACAGTACCCACAGTCAACGTCTACGTGATGAAAAACTTTTTTTGATGTGTGTATTTAATCAGTCCGTTGTTGCAGCAGGCTTCCGTCCAAAGGCTGGCTTGATGTAGATCTTCGAACTAGTCTATCCTGTGCAAGACTCTTCATCTCTGCATAACTAAGTAAACCTACATCCATTTGCAACTGTTAACTGTATTCGAGGCTTAGTCTACTTCTACAATTTTTAACGCTACTCTTTCTTCCAGTACTACACTCCTGGAAATTGAAATAATAACACCGTGAATTCATTGTCCCAGGAAGGGGAAACTTTATTGACACATTCCTGGGGTCAGATACATCACATGATCACACTGACAGAACAACAGGCACATAGACACAGGCAACAGAGCATGCACAATGTCGGCACTAGTACAGTGTATATCCACCTTTCGCAGCAATGCAGGCTGCTATTCTCCCATGGAGACGATCGTAGAGATGCTGGATGTAGTCCTGTGGAACGGCTTGCCATGCCATTTCCACCTGGCGCCTCAGTTGGACCAGCGGTCGTGCTGGACGTGCAGACCGCGTGAGACGACGCTTCATCCAGTCCCGAACATGCTCAATGAGGGACAGATCCGGAGATCTTGCTGGCCAGGGTAGTTGACTTACACCTTCTAGAGCACGTTGGGTAGCACGGGATACATGCGGACGTGCACTGTCCTGTTGGAACAGCAAGTTCCCTTGCCGGTCTAGGAATGGTAGAACGATGGGTTCGATGACGGTTTGAATGTACCGTGCACTATTCAGTGTCCCCTCGACGATCACCAGTGGTGTACGGCCAGTGTAGGAGATCGCTCCCCACACCATGATGCCGGGTGTTGGCCCTGTGTGCCTCGGTCGTATGCAGTCCTGATTGTGGCGCTCACCTGCACGGCGCCAAACACGCATACGACCATCATTGGCACCAAGGCAGAAGCGACTCTCATCGCTGAAGACGACACGTCTCCATTCGTCCCTCCATTCACGCCTGTCGCGACACCACTGGAGGCGGGCTGCACGATGTTGGGGCGTGAGCGGAAGACGGCCTAACGGTGTACGTAACCATAGCCCAGCTTCATGGAGACGGTTGCGAATGGTCCTCGCCGATACCCCAGGAGCAACAGTGTCCCTAATTTGCTGGGAAGTGGCGGTGCGGTCCCCTACGGCACTGCGTAGGATCCTACGGTCTTGGCGTGCATCCGTGCGTCGCTGCGGTCCGGTCCCAGGTCGACGGGCACGTGCACCTTCCGCCGACCACTGGCGACAACATCGATGTACTGTGGAGACCTCACGCCCCCACGTGTTGAGCAATTCGGCGGTACGTCCACCCGGCCTCCCGCATGCCCACTATACGCCCTCGCTCAAAGTCCGTCAACTGCACATACGGTTCACGTCCACGCTGTCGCGGCATGCTACCAGTGTTAAAGACTGCGATGGAGCTCCGTATGCCACGGCAAACTGGCTGACACTGACGGCGGCGGTGCACAAATGCTGCGCAGCTAGCGCCATTCGACGGCCAACACCGCGGTTCCTGGTGTGTCCGCTGTGCCGTGCGTGTGATCATTGCTTGTACAGCCCTCTCGCAGTGTCCGGAGCAAGTATGGTGGGTCTGACACACCGGTGTCAATGTGTTCTTTTTTCCATTTCCAGGAGTGTAAAATGACAATTCCTTGACGCGGTAGAGTATGCCCAGTCAACCAATACCTTCTTTTAATCACGTTGTGCCATAAATATGCTTTTCCTCCAATTCGATTCAGTACCTCTTCATTTGTTTTACTATCACCTCATCCAATTTTCGATATTCTTCTGTACCACCACATTTCAAACGCTTTTATTCTCTACTTCTCTTAAATGCTAATAGTTCACGTGTCACTTTCGTACAAAACTACACAGTACTAAACATCATCAGAAAAGACATCCTCACATTTAAATTTATATTCGATGTTAACTGTTTCTGAGTATAAGAATTGAAAGGAGAGAAGAGAAGAAAGGATGGTGAAGCCAGTGCTAGAAGGGCAGCCGAAAGGTACGAAACCCCTTTGTACACCAAAAATGATGTATAAGGATGAAGTTAAGAGAGATCTGGAGACACTGGTACCCTGGTAATGAACAGATTTTCGTTCATGTGGGCAACTAAGTAAGTAAATTAACTCTTTTTTAGGGAACGCTTTTCTTATTCTCGCCAGTATGTGTCTTGTTTCTTCTTTACATCAACGCCTGTCAGTTACTTTGCTGCCTAATTAACGAAACTAATCGTATTTTGACTGTCTGATTTCTTAATGTAATCCACTCTGTAATTACCTGATTTAATTCGACTTCATTCCACTCCTCTTGTTTTTTACGTTGATGATCATCATATAACCTATTTTCAAGACACTATCCGTGCCGGTCAATTGCTCTTCCAAGTTCCTTTGCCGTCCCTGATAAAATTGCAGTATATCCGCAAATCTGAACTTTAACCCCTTTTCCTTCGTTGCCTTTAATGCTCGCTCATTGTAAAGATTTAATGACATTGGGGGTACGTTATAGCACCGTCTCACACCCTTCTGAACTACTGCTTCCATTTCATGTCCTTCGACACTTATATCTGCATTCTTGTTTCTGGACAAGTTGTCCCTTATTTTATCTATGTTGATTTTAGAATTTCAATAGCTTCCTCGAAATACAAATGTGCTATAAAGTTAGGTTCGTCTTTTATCAATCAATCTTCCTACGTAATTAATAGGGTCAGAACTGCGTCATGTGCTTCTGTTTTATATATATATATAATCTCCCTTACACAAACCACCATACGCGCCTTGTGTCGAAGGGATCGCTTTTTCATCTCCAAAATGGCGCATTAATTTTTTAGTGCGCTGGCGAATTGTGTGACCGCCAACGGATGTTTCATGTGGAAGCAGCACTAACCAGGATCATTCCGCAGTCGCACTCTGCCGTTTTACTGCTGAGCTCGAGTAAGATGGCCTCTCGTAAAGTTGCGACGCACGGCTGCAGTCCTTCCCATTCTCTCTCATTTTGCCACATCGTGCCTCTGAAATAGACTGTTCGGAATCAGCTCATTGCGCACGGGTTATGTTCTTCTATCTGGAGCTAGTTCCCGGCAAGGTATCCACAAGTAAGTGTGTGTGAAATACTAACCTCAGCTTTAAATGGAGGCAAACTGCGGCCATTCGTGATAAGAGTGCCTCCTACGTACAGTGTTTCATTTTTACTACTTAAAAGAGAGTCACAATGTAAAATATACCACAAAATAAAAACAGCATAAAAAACGAAATTTAAGAAATTACTTATCTGGAACAGCCTCGGCCCCACTTCGCGACCGCGATGCGGCAGCCACGAGTGCCGTACTGGAACTCCAGATAAGTTCCAGACAAGTTTTACAGTCTCACGATAATTTATGGATTTGTAGTTTTAGCGTGACGATGTCCACTATGGACAAACGGTAGTTACTGTTAATCTGAAGAAGGTTGGGTTATCCCGACTGAAACCTAGGTAAATTCTAGGTAAACGGTGCAATTGACGTTGTTGATTATTAAAATTAAAATTAATATTTATACAGTTGCTGACAGGGCCGCGAAATATTGAAGATAAGTTGGAAGTCCCCTGCAGAAATATTGAGCCCTCTTGCCTCTATAAGCTGTCTATAATTGCGAAAGTGTTGCCGGTGCAGGGTGTTATGCACGAAAGGACCACGTGATTATGTCCCATAAATGTTCGGTGGGATTAATGCCGGTTGATATACACTCCTGGAAATGAAAAAAAGAACACATTGACACCGGTGTGTCAGACCCACCATACTTGCTCCG
The DNA here is from genome assembly GCF_023864275.1 of Schistocerca cancellata. Lineage (NCBI taxonomy): Eukaryota > Metazoa > Arthropoda > Insecta > Orthoptera > Acrididae > Schistocerca > Schistocerca cancellata. Next base: position 401,017,356 of record NC_064632.1, on the reverse strand, counting down.
GACACTGCGAGAGGGCTGTACAAGCAATGATCACACGCACGGCACAGCGGACACACCAGGAACCGCGGTGTTGGCCGTCGAATGGCGCTAGCTGCGCAGCATTTGTGCACCGCCGCCGTCAGTGTCAGCCAGTTTGCCGTGGCATACGGAGCTCCATCGCAGTCTTTAACACTGGTAGCATGCCGCGACAGCGTGGACGTGAACCGTATGTGCAGTTGACGGACTTTGAGCGAGGGCGTATAGTGGGCATGCGGGAGGCCGGGTGGACGTACCGCCGAATTGCTCAACACGTGGGGGCGTGAGGTCTCCACAGTACATCGATGTTGTCGCCAGTGGTCGGCGGAAGGTGCACGTGCCCGTCGACCTGGGACCGGACCGCAGCGACGCACGGATGCACGCCAAGACCGTAGGATCCTACGCAGTGCCGTAGGGGACCGCACCGCCACTTCCCAGCAAATTAGGGACACTGTTGCTCCTGGGGTATCGGCGAGGACCATTCGCAACCGTCTCCATGAAGCTGGGCTATGGTTACGTACACCGTTAGGCCGTCTTCCGCTCACGCCCCAACATCGTGCAGCCCGCCTCCAGTGGTGTCGCGACAGGCGTGAATGGAGGGACGAATGGAGACGTGTCGTCTTCAGCGATGAGAGTCGCTTCTGCCTTGGTGCCAATGATGGTCGTATGCGTGTTTGGCGCCGTGCAGGTGAGCGCCACAATCAGGACTGCATACGACCGAGGCACACAGGGCCAACACCCGGCATCATGGTGTGGGGAGCGATCTCCTACACTGGCCGTACACCACTGGTGATCGTCGAGGGGACACTGAATAGTGCACGGTACATTCAAACCGTCATCGAACCCATCGTTCTACCATTCCTAGACCGGCAAGGGAACTTGCTGTTCCAACAGGACAGTGCACGTCCGCATGTATCCCGTGCTACCCAACGTGCTCTAGAAGGTGTAAGTCAACTACCCTGGCCAGCAAGATCTCCGGATCTGTCCCTCATTGAGCATGTTCGGGACTGGATGAAGCGTCGTCTCACGCGGTCTGCACGTCCAGCACGACCGCTGGTCCAACTGAGGCGCCAGGTGGAAATGGCATGGCAAGCCGTTCCACAGGACTACATCCAGCATCTCTACGATCGTCTCCATGGGAGAATAGCAGCCTGCATTGCTGCGAAAGGTGGATATACACTGTACTAGTGCCGACATTGTGCATGCTCTGTTGCCTGTGTCTATGTGCCTGTGGTTCTGTCAGTGTGATCATGTGATGTATCTGACCCCAGGAATGTGTCAATAAAGTTTCCCCTTCCTGGGACAATGAATTCACGGTGTTCTTATTTCAATTTCCAGGAGTGTAAGTAGCCAAGTCATTGGCTCGGATTGTCCAGAATGTTCTTCAAACCTACCGCGAACAACTGTGGCGCGGTGATATGACATCGTCGTTTGGGAACATGAAGTCCATGAATGGCTGCACATGGACTCCAAGTAGCCGAACATAGTCATTTACAGTCAATGATCGGTTTAATTAGACAAGAGGACCCAGTCCATTCCGTTTAAACACAGCCCTCGCCATTATTGAGCCACCACCAGACTGAACAGTGCCTTGTTGACAACTTGGGTCCATGGTTTCGTGGGGTCTGCGCCAAACTCGTACCCTACCATCGGCTCTTACCGACTAAAATCTGGACTCACCTGACCAGGCCACAGTTTTCCAGTCATCTAGGGACCAACCGATATGACCACGAGTTCAAGAGAGGCGTCACTGATCACATCGTGCTGTTCGTAAATTCATTAGCGTCGATCGTCTGCCCTCATAGCCCCTTTAACGCCAAATTTCGCCGCACTGTAATAACGGACACGTTAGTCGTACGTCCCACATTGATTTTTGCGGTTATTTCACGCGGCGTTGCTTGTCTGTCAGCTCTGAAACCTTTACGCAAAAGCCACAGCTCTCGGTTGTTTACTGAAGGCTGTCGGCCACTCTGTTGATCGTGGTGGGAGGTAATGCCTGAAATTTGGTATTCTCGGCGCTCTTGACACTGTGGATCTAGGAATATTGGATTTCCTATCGATTTCTGAAATGGAATGTCCCAAGCGTCTATCTCCAACTACCATCCCGCGTACAAAGTCTGTTAATTCCGTCGTGCGGCCATTATCAAGTCGGCAACCCTTTCACATGAATCACTTGAGAACAAATGGCAGCTCCGTCACTGCACTGCGCATTTAAACTTTGTTTACGCGATACTATCTCCATTTGTATATGTGCGTATCGCTATTCCGCAACTTTTGCCACCTCAGTGTATATGTAGTTGCTTAAATTTCATATTTGATGCTGTTTTTATTTTTTAGATATCTTTTACATTACGACCCTTTTTTAAGTTGTAAACACGAACTCTGCACTTAAAGCTCAGGACTGACCTTTACTTTTAGCGTTTGACACACCTACTTGGGAACCTAGCGTGACAACAGTGCCAGAGGCAGGAGCTAGCTATATATTTTAAGGCTGCACTATGCACCATAAGTTTGCTATCATGGAAAAAACGTAAAATTCTCTTACATTATTGTGCTAACGATGCGCTGGGATTTTTTCATTACAGGGTGGTACAGTATGCAGAAACCGGTAGCCAAAGGGAAATTTTACAAAGGCGGATATAGATTAAAACTTTTTTTTTCTGATTGTGTTGGACGCTGTTCCAACCGTCGGTACTTCGGGAATACGACGAGTAGAAGAAGTTTTAAAATCCATTAACAGTAAGAAAAAAATAATATGTATACTTTAAATGCGAACATTTTTAGGTTAGGCTTTACCGTGACTGTTAATGACATTAAATGAAACAACAAGTTTACTGTTACCAGTCACCGTTTTATTTATTTCCACGACGCGTTTCGAAGGTTTAAACCTTCATCATCGGGTGGATTTACATTAGTTAGTATGTCATTTGTGTGTGTGTTGTGTTACGATTTTTGGAGGAAATTGTGGCACTGCCTAGTGGAGAAACAAGACACTATTTCAGAATATGGTTTAGGATTACTTTTGACAAAAAATTAAACTGATATCTAACGGTAAACATTAAATAAGTAACCTAGAATACCTCCAGTGGTCACAGGTTCCTTTTGCTGTCGTAACACATCACATGTATACTGCCACATTTGTAAACAAATGTGGCGTCTGGAATCAGCTGGGTGCAAGGTTCGTATAGCAGAAGAGAAGACATAATCGCAAAGTGCAAAGAATATACATCGTAACAACATTATTACAGAATAATTGTTTAAAGCATTTGGAGGTGTTTGTTTTGAGGTGTCGAATACATGTGTGTGTACTTCAGGTGGTATATAAATCCAATTTTGACAAGTTAAAAAAAGCTAAACATTCGTACTCGTTTATACAATCAGGTGAAATGTTAAAATGGCTTAAACTTCATACTTGTTAATAACAATTACGTGAAATGTTACAGACTTGAATTACAATGATCATATTGGCTACAGCAGTAAAATCATACATAGATGACACTCTTTGATTGGCATTAATAAACAGATGTGAGGGGCTGGAGGTAGAAGGAGAGGAAGAGAGAGAGAAAGTGTGTGTGAGAGAGAGAGAGAGAGAGAGAGAGAGAGAGAGAGGAGGAAAGAGTGATTATATGAGAGCAAACATTTACATGGCAAGGAGTCTTAAGATTACATCTTACATATATTAGCTGCCTAAAGGTTGGGGTAATACATTGGTTAATGCTATAAAATATGCAGATAGGTATACAATTTGTGCCAGTAGTTGATGTACATACAGTTTTAAGCTGACAAGGGGTACTAGCTGTTGGTGTGATGAATTATCTGTGAATGAGGTCAGTCTCTTGTACTCCTGGCGGCTGTCAATATTTATGGTAAATATTAGGATGTGTGAACGTGTGTGTGTGTGTGTGTGTGTGTGTGTGTGTGTGTGTGTGTGTGTATGTGTGTGTGCGCGCGCATTTTTAAGAGTGTAGGCAGTTGCTGAAAACAGAGATGATACTATTGTAAATATTGTCATTTTTGTCATTTAAGATGGATTCCGGTTGCTTCATTTGGTGTTTGTATATTTGGAGTGTTTCAAGGATATCTAGTTTTCTGCCTTTTGGTTGGATGTGTAGGATGCTAATACTTGTGTTGTTAACATGGTGTTTTGTTTCATGCAGGTTATATACCACCTGAAGTACACACACATATATTCGACACCTCAAAACAAACACCTCCAAATGCTTTAAACAATTATTCTGTAATAATGTTGTTACGATGTATATTCTTTGCACTTTGCGATTATGTCTTCTCTTCTGCTATACGAACCTTGCACCCAGCTGACTCCAGACGCCATATTTGTTTACAAATGTGGCAGTATACATGTGATATGTTACGACAGCAAAAGGAACCTGTGACCACTGGAGGTACTCTAGTTTACTTATTGAATGTTTACCATTAGATATAAGTTTAATTTTTTGTCAAAAGTAATCCTAAACCATATTCTGAAATAGTGTCTTGTTTCTCCACTAGGCAGTGCCTCAAGTTCCTCCAAAAATCGTAACACAACACACACACAAATGTCATACTAACTAATGTAAATCCACCCGATGATGGAGGTTTAAACCTTCGAAACGCGTCGTGAAAATAAATAAAACGGTGACTGGTAACAATAAACTTATTGTTTCATTTAATATGTATACGTGTTATCTTTAGTACAGATCAACTTCCAACAATTAACTGAAGAAATTAATGGAGCAAAGTTGAAACTAGGCCTGAAAATCAACTGTAATAAGCCTAAAGGTATGTAACTGTAGCCAACAGACTGAAAATAGAACCGTGCAATTTACCAACGTAGACTTGGAACAAGCTGAAGAGATTTTTATCTATGGAAATTGAAGACGACAGCTGCATGGGTTCAAAATGGTTCAAATGGCTCTGAGCACTATGGGACTTAACACCTTTCGTCATCAGTCCCCTAGAACTTAGAACTACTTAAACCTAACTAACCTAAGGACATCACACACACCCATGCCCGAGGCAGAATTCGAACCTGCAACCGTAGAAGTCCCGCGGTTCCGGACTGCAGCGCCAGAACCGCTAGACCACCGCGGCCGGCTAGCTGCATGGGCAGTAACAGAAATAGAAGAAGAACAATGCCTGGGAGTGCTTCCGGTGGACTAAATATCGTTTTCAAAAACATTCTTTTTGAAGTGTCTGAAATGGAAAGTTTGCAGTGAGTGTTTATTATCAGCTTTTCACTTACTGCTGTAAGACAGGGACTTAACGAATTATTCAAAAACTGATGATTGCTAAGTGGATAACGGATAGATGCACGTTGGGAATTACTATGGAGTGAAAATAAACAATCAAATGTGTCGGGGAACAGACTGGAGCGAAAAAGTACATTGCGATGAAAGTAAAAACGAGTTCGGCGGAACAGGTAGCCAGCCGAACGGACTGCAGGCGCTATGCACGGAGACTATGAGAAAACCTAAGTCAGGATGCCAGGACATGGTTTTGAGCTCACTTCCTCACGAATACGCCACCTCATCGAGTAAAAGACGATGTTTCTAAACTTTTATTTCAAAAAAAGACACAAAATTCAACCACCCAACGCGAAGTTGTTGTCTGGCACCTTCGAAACTTCTCTGGTCCTTCCAGCTACCTGGTTACAAGGAGAGATGGTCCTTCAAACTTGTTACAGGGAGACCTTAAACTGAACCAGGTAATGGGTTCACGTTAGTACTGAAATGCTACAGAGTACAATGACTTGAAAATGGATATGTACAAACCGAAATTAGTGGGAGTTTACTGTAGAGTGCAACTGAGACTGAAAATATATTTAAAAAATGTACAGTACAGACAAGTTGCTGATCCTTACACTCATGAGGATGTTCTATCTAAGTACTAAAGTACTGGAAATCGAACTCGGGTCCACAGTGTAGAATTCACACACGCTGATCGTTCACGTTAAAAATGTGTACTCCATGCTACAGTTAAAACAACATGTCGAAATCTATAATTTTTTGTGGTATAGAGTCTGCTAATGATAGAGTTTGACAGAGCACCCGGCGTCTGACAATCGGGGAAACGTTGATCTGAAGCCGGAAAGATGAAGTTGGATTTCCAGATAACTGGCCTTTCCAATAGCCCAATTTTGTCCCGTCCCATTTTTTATATTCACCTATCGACTATCTGGAACATGTAATTTAAAATACCTTAACAGAATCAGCGTGAGCTCTGTTCATGACAACTCTAACAGGACCAGCAGTGGATTACATGAGGAGAAACGGAAGATTTTATCATTTGGACCTTTTTATTTGAAGCAAGTAAAAAAGGTGCTCCTGTGAGCATACACTCTTGTTAAAATATTCAGGATTCATCGCAAGCCCTTAGAGTTTTTAATGTGTTACGGATCTCTTCTGTATATTTATAAGCCGCTTGTGTTTCGTTTCTGTTAAAACAAGTCACCATTCGGCTTAAGAAAAAGGGCCGCATTGCAAAATATCCAAATACAATTTTAACAGATCTTAGTAAGTATTATGTTAGTCTCATATCGTTCGCAATGTTAGCATAAAACCCACGGAAAAGGAAATACACAACATAAAAAACGAAAAAAAACCAGAAAAATCGCAAGTGAAAGAAGTGGGCAGGTGAGGACAGAGGAAAGAATACAAGTAACGGACATACGATAAATATCGAGCGGGTCCTCTTATAACTCACTCGAGTGTTGTACAAGAAGGACCGAGCTTCATGTGTTCTGCCTGGAGACAGAATAAATTACCTCGTTGCCAATTTGGTCTCTCTCTCTCTCTCTCTCTCTCTCTCTCTCTCTCTCTAACTTCCATATTTCATCTTTTCTCCTTTGGTACTGGCACTGGTGAGGCACGCTCTACATGCCACTATGATAAGTCTCTGGTACTGACGCTCTATCAGAACATTCATATGCACAGAAAATTATCAGTTTCTTTCTGCAGAATCTGATCTGTTACTTATTTGTGAACCATGTTGAAATCTGTCATAACAGAGTAGCCACGCGCACCAACACTAAAATCGTCGCTATATGTTGAAAGCCCACTCCGAAGCGCGAGGAACTAAAACGGCAGGATGACGTTATTTGCCGAATCATCTTGTGGTGCATCCTTGTCCAGAATTTGTATATTCAAAAGAGTATTAACACCACTCAGAAACACTCATAGATTGGAAGGGTGACATTTGGGAAATCAGGGGATTTTGTGTGAAAAACGTGGTCGTGAACCATAACCACGATTTTTCCACTTACTTTTTGTACGAGCGCAGTAGCTTTAAAAAAGATCACGACACAATAAAAATTATTTTCTTAGTTGATACGCACAGGAAAAGATATTTCTGCAGAAAGAATAACGTTTTTTTTTCCTCTTCTTCTGCTCCCTGTCTTTTGCTTTCAAACAGCGTTATGAATAAAGATGCAGCGTTCCCCTCTCTGTGAGGCTGTCGTTGCCCCTAAAGACAGACAGGACAGGTGATTACAGGTCTGTCGCGAATCGAATGCGAGGGAAGGACAAAGATGAAGAATGGCTTTGTTAGCACGCAAATTTGTTCCCCCGTGCAGTGTGGTCTAGTGAATAATATTCTCTTTATTATCACCATAGTATCAATACGAAAACCATCCATGCTAAGCCTTGTAAACAGAGCCTATAATAAGATTCTACTGTCAAATTCTGCCACAACTGACGACTCTACTTGCTGCAGTCACGCCGGCATGTAAGTATCGTCGCACTTAGGAGTGCGAGTATGGTACACCTGATTAATCAGGTATCGCTTCGTGCGCTATACGACGATTGCCAGAAGTAAACGGCTACAAAATAAATACACGCCAACGCGTTTAAATGACAATAGACAATATGAAGGGTAGACAACAGTTCTTCTACAAAATGATTTTCAGTGAATTTGACAAAACATGGAAGTAGCACCGAGCAAAGAATATGACTTCAGAACAAAACTATTACACAGTTATGAAATCTTCACGGGTTATCAGCCGAGTGGCGTCATCTTTCTAGTCGCACTTCGCATGAAGATGACGGATACGTGATCCATTGAAACGTTGCGACTAGAAGACGACGCCACTCGGCTGATAACCCGTGAAGATTTCATAGCTGAAATACGCCGAGGAGGCCTGCAATCGCATATATTACACAGTTACCTACGCTTTCCACACGTGTGATTTATGTGAAAACATTTAGCAGCACTGCCGGCTGGTAGCGCAACAACAGCGTGAAAAGTACAAGTTTATGCCTCTACCTTGCGGTTTGACCTATTTTGTAAAGTGCCATACACTCTGTACCAAGCATAAAACACACACGATGGCAGTGACAAGGACGAACCCACAATAGTTCGGTGGCGTCCATTTTTTGTATGCTTTTTATTTTACAATTTTACAACGGAGCGTGGAACAAGAGCCCCATTTTGCAATGTTGAAACCGCAATTCCGACTCCAGCTACCTCGCTTTCGTATTTCGCATACATTCCGCACATTTTTGCGACATGCTTCAACGCTGTACTCGTGTTTTCAAGACCTTTCGAATGTAGTTTAGCAAGTTACATCGTTCTATAAAAAAACCTATATGCTTTAATATCTCGGTAAATGGAAGAGTAAAATACGATGAGCCGGCCGGAGTGGCCGAGCGGTTCTAGGCGCTACAGTCTGGAGCCGCGCGACCGCTACGGTCGCAGGTTCGAATCCTGCCTCGGGCATGGATGTATGTGATGTCCTTAGGTTAGTTAGGTTTAAGTAGTTCTAAGTTCTAGGGGACTGATAACCTCTGAAGTTAAGTCCCATAGTGCTCAGAGTCATTAGAACCATTTCGAATACGATGAACCCAAACATTACGACGACTGCCCAATGCGAAACTGAATGCAGCGTCGTAGTGTTGCAGGCACGTGACATGATAAGGAAAGTATACCAGGGGGACAGACACGAAGCATACTAGCGGCTGTACGCAAATGGGGAAATCCACTGACATAAGCGACCTTGAGAGAGGGCGCCTGGACACCAGCTTTATCGGAAATACTTTTGTCGACATCATCTATGGAAACTGATTGAATGACGGTGAAACCACGAGTAGGCACGAAGGTTTTAACGTCAACGTCTCGTCACAGAACATAGAAATCAAGAGACTTTTCCGCCCTGTAAAGCAGCATAGACAGATCTGACGACAGAGTACAATGCTGGTGCGGGCACAAGCGTTTCGGAGCTCACTATTCAGCGCACAGCGTTGAACAGGGTGCTCCGTAGCACGCTGCTCTGACGTGTTCTCATGTTGACCTGATGACATCGTCAGTTATTAGGTCTACAACTTTGCTTTATTCTCGAAGTTCCATGCTTTATAGTAAAAAAAACTGCGATTCTAAGTAGTGGGACTCGCTGGCCACTACTTTTTCAAATCTTTCGGGCAGCATACGGTACCCGTATCGGAAGAATTGGATCTCATTTGAGGAGATCTATAAACCGATCATATTTTGCACTTGCTCTTATGAACAGAGGTGCAGGTCAGCCAGACCATAAGCTATTGACAGAAGAAGGTGGTAGTCAGAGGTAGAATATGCGGATGGCGTAGGACGTCACATCTCAACGCTGCAAAATCACCTTTTCGTGTCTATCGCTGCACTGTGGCTGTTTTTCTTTCAGTGCTCGACTCAAATGTGAGCCGTGGCGAGCTGGCGCCAGTGTTATTTTGTTCATGTATCGTTGAGATCGATTGTGGTTGAGCTAAGCTATCTTTGCTTTTCGCGTGTCTTATCTTCCGGGTTGGCGGGCGAAGCGATTTGGTTGTTAGCCTTCGACGGGTAACCCTCGAGATCTCGTGACATTCACTAGGAGACGTGTGTCAACGGCTGCCGAACGAGCGTGATGACCGTTATACGTTGTGGTGTGAAATTGGTCGGCCTTTTTGGCGACATGGGCAGCTTGGAGATACAAGTTCTGCGACTTCGCTGGGAACAAAATTTGATGTGAAGCGGTGAACCTGTGGAACCCGCTCCTTCGTATTGTGTACGTTATATGAAGTAAGTGGTCGTAATTGTCTTTTGTTGACCGACGTACTCAGAGGCATTTAAATTTTATTATTATGGTGAGACTTTCATAGTCGAATTTTAAGATGGTGTGGAAGAGTTCAGTTGGCCTTGTTAAATGGTGGCCGTTATTCGAAAGTTTTCTCAGAAGTTTTACTAGTGCTCTGTGTTTCTTGTAATCATATGATTTTATATTGGCGTTTTCAAAGCCTGCACTCTATTGATACGGTTGTCCATGTGTAAAATGCTTAAGGTCAAAGTTGCGAATCTGTCAGTAGTGTAACATGTTCCTTTGCACGCTTACTCAGATATCGAGTCAAAGGTTCTGCCGAGTGTTTCTATGTTTCAAAGTTACTGGAATGTCTTTGTGATTCGTGCAAAAACCTTTGATTGTGCCAGCGTCTTGGCGGCGAGTGAAATGTCATCCGAGGTCTAGGCCTGGAAGTGTTTAAGAACCTGACCACTACCGCGAGTTGTTCACATACCGCCTTCCAAAGTTTAGTATTTGTCTTCCTTCCGCCAAGGCGGGTTAAGATGTAACCTGTTCTTATAAGAACCTGTTTCCTTAAATCTTACCGACTGGAAACTGGCTAAACTTTAAACTGCATAGCATCTGCTGAGTTCCTTGCACAGCTCTTCCTAGTAGTCTTTAATAACACGTCTGAGAACGTGGACATTCATTTTTAAAGATCAGTGTTTCTGCTGTAGTTTTTATGTAAGTGGTTCTATCATTTTATGTAATAGGATCCTAGCTTGGCATTAGTGTTGAAGTGTCATTAAATCACCCTTTATTGGTAACGGTTTTCATTATATGTATTTTGAGGGAAATCCTATATAGGTGTTTGAATTTCCGAAGTTTGTCAGTAATTCTCTTTTCTTAATAAGGGAAAATAAAGCGAGGGGTATTAGTACCCGGAAACGTTAAGTTTGTAATTGACCTTTTAACAAGTGCTTCTTTAAACGGATTGAAATAGTAACTTCATAAGGGAATTTTAGTGACGAATGTTAAGTGTGGCCTTCTTAATGTAATAACTGGTTTTAAGGAGTTTGATGAAGTGGCTATGTGAAGTAATTGATAATTGCTATGCTAAAGGTTTCTATAAATGCCTGGCACATTAAGTTATTTTATAACTTTCTCTTAAGGAACTGTTTATTTGAGTACTGAGTACCTTTGTTTTCTAGCTGTATTTGCAAAGTTTTATGTAGTGGCTCGTCTACAATTTGTAATTGTCAAATTCCTTAAAAGGCGTAATGTCAACTATAAATTAATTATAAATTGTGACTACCAACCATGATTCCATCCCGCTTCCTCTTTTATGTATCTTAGATATGGCGGTTAAGTGTGATACGAATTGGGAACCACGTACCAAAATGCATCAACTGCTTTCAATAACTGTCTCCTCTCATTGTTTCCGTTGGTTTAAGTAGCTTCGAAAACATTCTTTCTTTCACCGTCATGCCGGTCTTCGACGTCAAAATCACCGTTCTTGTAGCGTTAAAAACATTCTCTGCATGTTCTTTCATAATACGCGCCTCACCCATAGGTCTTACCCATTATTTTATGAACCTCAGCCGCAGACTTATCCACGTTAAAGCAGAAAATTAAAACTTCCCGCAAACGATGAGAATTGCGCCCGTAAGTTTACTTATTCAATCGAGAATAACTTTATGACGCAATCACTAATCGACTAGTATTTCGATGGCATGCCTAAGCTGATTCTACGACACTTACGACCTACCACCTGAACCACCACTTGCCACTGCTGCTGCGTATTGCAAAATGGCGGAAGTAGACATGATGCGATTTCATTGGGCATGGGATTAACGAGACTGGACAATGGGTCATTGTAAATCAGTCGCCTGGTCGGATGAATCATGCTTCTTGTTATACGAGGTCAGTGGTAGTGTATAGATACGCTGTCATACACTGAAGCGCCAAAGGAATTGGTATAGGCATGCGTATTCAAATACAGAGATATTTAAACAGGCAGAATACGACGCTGCGGTCGGCAACGCCTGTACAAGACAAGTGTCTGGCGCAGTTCTTACATCGCTTACTGCTGCTACAATGGCAGGTTATCAAGATTTAAATGAGTCTGAACATGCTGTTATAGTCGGGGCACGAGCGATGGGACACAGCATCTACGAGATAGCGATGAAGTGGGGATTTTCCAGTACGACCATTTCACGAGTGTACCGTGAATATCAGGAATCCGGTAAAACATCAAATCTCCGACATCGCTGCGGCCGGAAAAAGATACTGCAAGAACGGCACCAACGACGACTGAAGAGAATTGTTCAACGGGCCGGAAGTGCAACCCTTCCGCAAATTGCTGCAGATTTCAGAGCTGGGCCTTCAACAAGTGTCAGTGTGAGAATCACTCAACGAAACATCATAAATGTGGGCTTTCGGAACCGAAGGCCACTCGTATATCCTCGATGACTGCACGACACAGAGCTTCACGTCTCGCCTGGGTCCGTCAACCCCCACATTAGACTGTTGATGACTAGAAACACGATGCGTGGTTGGACGAGTCTCGTTTCAGATTGTATCGAGCGGATGGACGTGTACGGGTATGGCGACAACGTCATTGAATTCATGGACCCTGCATGTCAGCATGGGACTGTTGAAGCTGGTGGAGGGTCTGTAATGGTGTGCGGCGTTTGCAACTGGAGTGATATGGGATCCCGGATATGTCTAGATACGACTCTGACCTACGTAAGCATCCTGTCTGATCACCTGCATCCATTCAAATGTATTGTGCATTCCTGGGATGCCTTGCAACGTGCTGTTCAGAAGAGATCTCCGCCCCCTCGTATTCTTACGGATTTATGTACTGCCCTGCAGGATTCGTGGTGTCAATTCCCTCCAGCACTACTTCAGGTATTGGTTGGTTGGTTCAAATGGTTCTGAGCACTATGGAACTTAACGTCGCAGGTCATCAGTCCCCTACAACTTAGAACTACTTGAACCTAACTAACCTAAGGACATCACACACATCCATGCCCGAGGCAGGATTCGAACCTGTGACCGTAGTGGTCGCGCGGTTCCAGGCTGAAGCACCTAGAACCGCTCGGCCACATCAACCGGCCGTTGGATATTAGTCGAGTCCATGCCACGTCCAGTTGCGGCACTTCTGCGTGCTCGCGGGGGCCCTACGCGGTATTAGGCAGGTGTACCAGTCTTTGGCTCTTCAGTGTAGAACTGCTCCTCGAAACCAGGCCTGTGGGTGCACCATTGTGATATGGGGGTCATTCATCTGGGCTTTCATGGGACCTGTGGTATTAATCGAAGGCACCGAACAGCTGTGGAGTACGTAAACACTACTGCGGATCACCCGCAACTCTTCATGCTTGATGTAGTCCACGACGCGTTAGCATCTTCAGGCAGGAGCATCACAATTCCGGCCTGGTCCCCGGTACGAATCCGCCCGGCGGATTTGCGTCGAGGCCCGGTGAACCAGCCAGTCTGTGGATGGTTTTTAGGCGGTTTTCCATTTGCCTCGGCGAATGCAGGCTGGTTCCCCTCATTTCGCCTCAGTTACACTATGTCGGCGACTGCTGCGCACACAAGTTCTCCATGTACTCGTACACCACCATTACTCTACCACGCAAACATAGGGATTACACTCGTCTGGTGTGAGACGTCCCGGGGGGGGGGGGGGGGAGGTCCACTGTGGATCGAACCGCACAATAACCCTGGGTTCGGTGTGGGGCGGCGGAGGGGTGAAGTGGACTGCGGTAGTCGTCGTGGGGTTGTGGACCACTGCGGCTGTGGCGAGGACGGAGCTTCTCCATCGTTTCTAGGTCCCGGGTTAATATACAATACGTACAATACAATGCATCACAAGGCCAGAATCGTGCTACAGTGGTTTGAGGTGCAGGATAGTGCCTGCAAACCACCGACCCATAATTTATGGGAACTGCGTGACTAGTGTCTCATACCTCCGGAAACGCACCAATGACTTGTCGAAATCATGCACGCATGCCTACTACGTTCCACAGTTGTATCAGTACGTTATTATGCAGTAGGTCATCAGTGTATACACACAACTATTTTGAGTGAAGTCTCTGTTCCTTAATTGCAAGGACAGAAATTTTGCTGTACATTAATTGCTGGAGGGACGCACGGTGAGTAACGTGACAAGACCAGGAGCGTCGGCTGTGGATGATGCGCGCCCACTGAGCGTGCCGGTGCAGCCTACAGCGCAGCTTGGACACTTTCCAGCCGAGTCGGCTGCGCATCTCCGCTTCCGTCCGTCACTGCCCGCGGGCGAGCATCATGCGGAACGCTGACAGCGGCGCGCGCCGACCCGACGCCTCATGTCGCCGTATGTCGCAACGGGCGGCAGCTGTAGGGACCGGCAGCGCCAACGCGCTCCCAGCCCGTGCCAATTATACGGCCACCCACAGCGAACTGCGGCGAGAACGACAGGGTGACCTGCTGAGGCTACAGGCTGGATTCGTAAGTCTGGTACACCGAGCGAGGTGGCGCAGTGGTTAGGCACTGGACTCGCATTCGGGAGGACGACGGTTCAATCCCGCGCCCGGCCATCCTGATTTAGGTTTTCCGTGATTTCCCTAAATCGCTCCAGGCAAATGCCGGGATGGTTCCTTTCAAAGGGCACGGCCGACTTCCTTCCCCGACCTTCCCTAATCCGATGAGACCGATGGCCGCGCTGTCTGGTCTCCTTCCCCAAAAACCAACCAACCTAAGTCTGGTACGAATAAGTACACTGTCCAGTCACATTAATGTGACCACTTGTCAAAGCCAAATAAACACCTTTTCCAGCGCGGACGTGCAGAAAGAAAATCAAGCAGATTCTGGAAGATATCGACAGGTATGTGCAGCTATGCCGACTCCAGTGCTGTGGCCAGCTGCGCTAGGTTTCTCGGTTAAGGATCTATGGCAGGTACAGTCCAAACGAAATGGTCTGACGGATTCATGATTGGGTTTACATCCGGGAAGTTTGGTGGCTATGGGAGTACGCTAAACGCATCCTGGTGGTCTTCGAACCACGTACATACATTGCAAGCTCAGTAACATGGTGCACTGTCCTGCTGATAAATGCCACCGTGCTGAAGAAAAACAAACTGCATGACGAGGTGGACGTGAACCAAAAGGACAGATGCAAACTTGGCTCAAATGGCTCTGAGCACTATGAGACTTAACTTCTGAGGTCATCAGTCCCCTAGAACTTAGAACTACTTAAACCTAACTAACCTAAGGACATCACACACATCCATGCCCGAGGCAGGATTCGAACCTGGGTTCCGTAGCGGCAGCGTGGTTCCAGACTGTAGCGCCTAGAACCGCACGGCCGGCGATGCAAACTTGTTTTAATCCATTGTGCCTTACAGAAGGACGAGATCATACAGAGAATACCACGAAAACATTTCCCAGACCATAACGTTTTCCCTTCCGGCCTGGACTAGTCCGACCATTGTTACGTGATGATTCCTTTCAGGCATTTCAATCCGTACGCACCAACGGCCATCTGGCCAATGAGCCATAAAACGTGATTCACCTGAAAAGGTCACCTGTCGCCGCTCAGTGGACGTCCAGCTGCAGCATCAGCGTGCAAATTCCAGGCTTCGTCGCCGATAAACAGGAGTCAGCACGGGTGCACGAACCAGGCACCTGCTGCGGAGACCCAAACAAAGCATGTTCGCTGAACGGTCATTGAGGAGACACTACCAGTTCCTTAACAGTTGCACGTCTATTTGCCCGTACACATCTCCGTAGCTATCATTCATCCCTGTCATCTACGGCTCGTGGAGCAACACAGCCGCCTCGATGCCGGTTTTGGACAGCGCCATTTTGCCATGCACGGTACATAGGGTGCGGCGCTTAAATCCGGGCAAATTTCAATTCTCCGCCATATCGTAGTTCTGCCGAAGGTCGCGATTGACTTTCCTGAAAGTCGTAAGCATCTAGTAAACAGTCAATCAGAACATCAGAATGACCGAGATGTTACGTACAAGTGGGGAGTAGAACCAAAGAGCTCCGATTATCCAAAGTCTTCGCGCTTGGCGTTCGCCCACTGAAACAGTTCGATTCTTCGGGTACCTGAGATCAACTGTTTACAATATTGTGGCCAAGTATAATGCTTCTGAGAAGTCTGGGGAAGGTTCCCCGAACCCTGCGAGGAAATCTCATTCTAAGAAACGCGTGAGACGAACTGCAGCAGTCATCAAAAAGGCTCAGGCGCTGACTTCGGAGGACCCAAGGCAATCGCTGACGCAACTGATGTCAGTATTGAATGTCAGCCAACGAACAATGCGTCGGATGGCAGAGGAGGACCTCATACGAGCCATTCAGTCCAAAATTGGCTCTCGGATAAAGTTGAAATGTTCTGATCAAAGGAGTTCTGCCCCCCGAATAGACCAGATTTGAACTCCCTCGACTACTATGTTTGGGGCGTAGTCGAAAGAGTTACCAATAAGACGAGGCACCCGAATGTCGCATGTCTACGCGCCGCTATCCAAGCAGCATTCGCGAATGTAGACAACGATGTTTCAAGTTTGCGTGCGATCGCTCCAGGATAACATTGGAGGCGATCATTGCGGCTGAATATATCGAGTAACGCTACACTTGAAAGATAGCCCTACTTATATGTAGAAGGAGTTTCATTTTCATTTGTATTTTGCTTTAATAAATTTGTTTTTAAAAAAAGTTTCATTTGTCCCGATTTAAGAGCCGCACCCTGCACGTTAAACACAGCAACACGCGAACAGTTTACAAACTTTGCCATTTCCGAAAGTTTCCAATCTTGCCCCAAAAGCCAATGATCATGTCATTTTAGACGTCACATAAATCGCGCCACCTCTACGTTACAACGACTGCACTGTTTTTCACATCTCACCGACACGCTTTATATACACATCAAAAAACTCCTGAAGATAGGCATCGACTGTGGATATTGTATTTCAGACACAATCCCTTTGACTGTTCAGAGATGTCACTAAACCAGCCCAAAGATGTAAACAAACATGCATGAGCAGCTCCTATTAGACGGAGGGGGTCCGACAGCCGATCAGTTCCAGTCATTCCAACAGGAACACAGCTCGTGTTGTCTGTAGTTCGACTATGCCTAGACGGTCAATACCGCGGATCGATCGCGTCCACATTGTTACTTTGTGCCAGGACGGGCTCTCGACAAGGGAAGTGTCTAGACGTCTCGGAGTGAACCAAAGCGATGTTGTTCGGACATGGAGGAGATACAGAGAGACAGAAACTGTCGATGACATGCCTCGCTCAGGCCGCCCAAGGGCTACTACCGCAGTGGATGACGGCTACCTTTTCATGTAGCCACAGGACTTCGTGTTATGACTCAAACTGTGCGCAATAGGCTGCATGATGCCCAACTTCACTCCCGGCGTCCATGGCGAGGTCCATCTTTGCAATCGCGACGCCATGCAGTGCGGTACAGATGGACCCAACAACATGTCGAATTGACCGCTCAGGAATGCCTTCAACTAGACAATCGTCGGAGACGTGTTTGGAAGCAACCCGGTCAGGCTCAACGCCTTAGACACACTATCCAGCGAGTGCTCCAAGTTGGACGTTCCCTGCTGTTTGGGGGTGGCATTATATGGGGCCGACGTACGCCGCTGGTGGTCATGGAAGGCGCCGTAATACGTACGATACGTGAAGCCGTCCTCCGACGATAGTGCAACCATATCGCCAGCATATTGGCGGGCTATTCTTCACAGACGACAATTCACGCCCCCATCGTGCACATCTTGTGAATGACTTCCTTCAGGATAACGACATCGCCCGACTAGAGTGGCCAGGATGTTCTCCAGACATGAACCCTATCGAACATGTCTGGGATAGATTGAAAAGGGCTGTTTATATACGACGTGACCCACTAACCACTTTGAGGGATCTACGCCAAATCGCCCTTGAGGAGTGGGACAATCTGGACCAACAGTGCCTTGATGAACTTGTGGATAGCATGAATGCAAGAGGACGTGCTTCTGGGTATTAGAGGTACCGATGTGTACAGCAATCTGGACCATCACCTCTGAAAATCTCGATTTATGGTGGTGCAACATGCAATGTATGGTTTTCATGAGCAATAAAAAGGGCGGAAATGATGTTCAAGTTACTCTCTATTCCAATGTTCTCTGCATGTTCCGGAACATTCGAAACCGAGCTGATGCAAAACTTTTTTTGATGTGTGTAAATCCTCCACTGGTCATTGCTCGGTGACGTGGAACGTATGCGGTGGTCACATTAATGTGCCTGGACAACGTACTTATCGCAACGATGCTGCGCGGTGAAGTGTATGAGGTGATTTCCTTCACCACCCAAACGAAAAAAAAATCGTGATTTTAAAGTTCGGTGTCGTGGTTGCTGAGCTCCATCGCAAAGGCGGTAAAAAATATGTGAAATGTGGGTAAAAGAGAGTGTGAAGACCTTCCATCGTGTAACACGTCCACGGTGGCGGTGGACAGGTTCAAAAAAATGGCTCTGAGCACTATGGGACTTAACAGCTATTGTCATCAGTCCCCTAGAACTTAGAACTACATAAACCTAACTAACCTAAGGACATCACACAACACCCAGTCAACGGTGGACAGGACTTTGATGAAAAAAATCTGGAAATTTGTGGTAAGTTCCTATGGGACCTATGAGGTCATTGGTCCCTAGACTTAAACACCACTTTAACTTAAACTGACTTACGCTAAGAGCAACACACGCATCCATGCCTGAGCGAGTACTTGAACCTTCGACGGGGGGAGCCGCGCGAGCCGTGACAAGGGCCTCAGACCGCGCGAACTTTGGTGAAATTTGGTGCCAATGTAACATCATAAACAGACCTTCCACTCAGATGAAACTGCTGAGGTATGGCCTTTTTCCCATGTGTCGACAAAATTAGCTGTTTGAAGCGTCGCCGAGCCAGAGAGCGCCGTCGCAGGGCGCCACGTTGTTGCACCATTACAGAGGAGGGTTGCAGGCACCTTAGAGTCAAAATTCACACTTAGTCGTCAATTACGATTAGATTTTGTTGCGCACTGTAGTCAGATTGCTACGGGACGTTTAGTATTCACTCTGGTAGTGAGACTTTCAAACTGTCTCTTGGGCACTGGCACCCTTATTTAAACTGACATTATGAAGTACCTAGAAGAAAACGATTTATTGACATATAGTTAGCACAGATTCAGAAAATATCGTTCTTGTGAAACACAACTAGCTCTTTATACTCATGAAGTAATAAGTGCTATCGACAGGGAATGTCAAATTGATTCCATATTTTTAGAAGGCTTTCGACGCCGTTCCTCACAAGCGTCTCCTAATCAAACTGCGTGCCTACGGAATATCGCCTCAGTTGTGCGACTGGATTCGTGATTTCCTGCCAGAAAGGTCAAAGTTCGTAGTAATGGACGGAAAGTCATCGAGTAAAATAGAAGTAATATCCGGCGTTCCCCAATGAAGTGTTACAGGCCCTCTATTGTTCCTGATCTATACTAACGACATAGGAGACAATCTGAGTAGCCGTCCTGGATTGTTTGCAGATGGTAGTGTCATGTACCGTCTTGTAAAGTCCTCAGATGATCAAAACGACTTGCAAAATGATTTAGATACAAACAACCTAAATTGGAACGATCACATAGATAATATTGTGGGTAGAGCAAACCAAAGACTGCGATTCATTGGCAGAACACTTAGAAGGTGCAACAGGTCTACCAAAGAGACTGCTTACACTACGCTTGTCCGCCCTATTCTGGAGTACTGCTGTGCGGTGTGGGATCAAAAATGGTTCAAATGGCTCTGAGCACTATGGGACCTAACTTCTTAGGTCATCAGTCCCCTAGAACTTAGAACTACTTAAACCTAACTAACCTAAGGACATCACACACGTCCATGACCGAGGCAAGATTCGAACCTGCGACCGTAGCGGTCGCGCGGTTCCAGACTGTAGCGCCTAGAACCGCTCGGTCACTCCGGCCGGCGGTGTGGGATCCGCATCAGGCGAGACTGACGGATGACATCGAAAAAGTACAAAGAAGGGCAGCTCGTTTAGTATTATCGCGAAATAGGGGAGATAGTGTCACAGACATGATACGTGAATTGGAGTGGCAATCATTAAAACAAAGGCGTCTTTTGTAGCGACGGAATCTTCTCATGAAATTTCAATCACCAGTTTTCTCCTCCGATTGCGAAAACATTCTGTTGGCACCCACCTACATAGGGAGAAATGATCATCACGATAAAATAAAGACAAATCAGTGCTCGCACGGAAAAATTTAAGTGCTCGATTTTTCCCGCGTGCCGTTCGAGAGTGGAACGGTAGAGAGACAGCATGAAGGTGGTTCATTGAACCCTCTTCCAGGCATTTTATTGCGAATAGCAGAGTAATCACGTAGATGTAGATGTACATGTGTTGCACTGCAGAGAACTAATCCTGTTTCCCCATTAAACGTTTCCTATTAAATCTGGGGAGCAGTACTTAAGTGTAATTAGTCTCGCTCGGCACACATCGTCAAGCGTGCTTCGATTCTGGCCGGGGCCGAGAATAGGACAACGGACGACGCCGCAGAAGCTCTGGGCCACGGACGAAAGGAATGTTTCAGTGTGTACGATTTCTCAGACAGCGATACTTTGTTCAGCGACTGGCTAATTTTAACTGCAGGTGTCGCTGCTTCCGCACGCTGCGCGCACAGTGAAAGCGTCTGCGGGGCGCCTGTTGTGGCAGAGGGAGCCTGGAGTGGGGTGGGGGCGGTGGAAGGGGCGGGAGGGAGGGAGGGAGAAGTGTGCGTCCCCAATTAGAGCGGCGCCGGTGGGGCGCGCGCACAATCGATGCCCACTCCGACGCCGACGCCGCCGCTGGCGCCCGCTGTCGAACGCGTGCTGGCAGCGCTGGGGAAAACAGCCGTGGTGGGGGGGAAGAGAAAGGGACCCGCAGTGGGGACGGAACCCCGCTCATTAGCCGAAGCCGGACGTCCGCTCGCAAAACACAGGACTCTCCTCCCCTTCCTGGGACGCGCGGGGCTGCAAGTGGCCGCTGTCTTCATTATGCGCCGCTCCTCTACCCCCAGAGTGGCATTAAACAGTGAAGGGCCGACACTTCGTAACCGGCATCGACAGCGGCAGCCACCACACTGCGACAAGGCGGTTGTTTTTTAACACTTCTTGCACTTTTAATCGAAAAGAACTCTTTTAATATACACCTATAAATTTATAAGGTGAATCTAAACTTCATCAACAAAATTACGAAGGTTGTTCAGGGATATTTTCTGAGTATTTTGTGTAAGGAGCCAGTGGTCTCTGGTGGCTCGATACACAGAGTCCACTACAACCTCGTTTATCCGGATTACGTGCAATCTTAGCTCTTCCGGATTATCGAAAAATCTTTTTTTAATTTATTGGCTGTCCGGAAGTGCCTATTATGACGATACGAACGTAGAGATAACACAATTCCCACTCTCCGATCGGAGAAAATCTCCGACCCAGCCGGGGATCGAACCCGCGCACCTTCGGTTAGCAATCTGAGCGCAGAATGCACAGTTACCGAGCCGGACATCGAAAGTCTAGAAATTCAGAAGGAAATTAGAATAACACGGATTATGTCCCATAAACACACTCATTATATTTACTTTCACGTAAATACGCCCATTGTAAATTTTTTTCGCACACATGTAGCTACATATAAAAAACATAACTTTATACACTGAATTAATTAGTAAGTACGTTTAGAGCTGAAGTCCTATGTGGTTTTCACTCAGTACGATCACATAGGCGCTTCACCAGCGCCGGCAGGTGTGGCTGAATGGTTCTAGGCGCTTCAGTCTGGCACCGCGCGACCGCTACGGTCGCAGGTTCGAATCCTGACTAGGGCATGGATGTGTGTGGTGTCCTTAGGTTAGTTAGGTTTAAGTAGTTCTAAGTCGAGGGGACTGATGACCTCAGATGTTGAGTTCCATAGTCCTCAGAGCGATTTGAACCATTTTGACCTTGACCAGCATTACTTCGATACAACCTGTTTCCGCCTGGCATTCCAAATCAACCATTATTCTGTCCTGCTGCATCGCAGCTTCTTTAGGTGTACTGATGCCCTTAGACTGAACGGCAACTTTGTCCAGTGATCCATCATCGCTATCGTTACTGTCTGCACTCGTGCAAACGGCGATAATTTTTGTCATCAAAAATTGTGATTTCTTTCCGCTTCTTCTTCCAATCTGGCACCGTTGAAGATCCTACACCAAATTCAGAAGCAACGTTTTCCAAGAGTTCTCCTTTACCCATGGAATACAGTGCATGTAACTTTTTCTGCACGGACGATTTTCCACTGTTGTGAAGGTATTTCAGAGCAAGGAAGGTAACTGGGATAAAAAACCGAACTGCGTCTGAACAGGCCTCGAAAGGCCCAACGGTACCGTTCGATCGCCGTGTCATCCTCAGTCAACAGGTGTCACTAAATGAGGATATGAAGGGGCATGTGGTCAGCACACCGCTCTCCCTGCCGTTGTCTGTAGCTCCTCAATCGACCTCACAAGTGTTGAGTGCAGCCCGCTTACCAACAGCACTCGGCAGACCCTGACGATAACCCATCCAAGGATAACAAACCGGTGCCGCCGAGCGGTTCTAGACGCTTCAGTCGGGAAACGCGCGACCGCTACGGCCGCAGGTTCGAATCCTGCCTCGGGCTTGGATGTGTGTGAGATGTCCTTAGGTTAGTTAGGTTTAAGTAGTTCTAAGTTCTCGAGCACTGATGACCTCAGTCCCATAGTGCTCAGAGCCATTTGAACCATTTGAACAAACCGGATCAAACAAAATTACATTATTACTCTATAACGTGTGCCTGAGATCACTGGCTATCTTTTACTACGATATTCAGATAGTATCCCTAAACAACCACCGAAATTCCCTGGTTGCAGATCGTGTTCAATCTCAGGTAAGTTTGCAAATTTCCTGTATTAGAACCTCTATAGAAATACATTATCTAAGAAAGTTCAAGGAATCTATATACCAGGTCATTAAATAAAAATGAGAGAAATAAATGACCAATGATATAATTTGCCTCTTACAACATTCTACCAATGCTTGGGTAGATTTTGAAACCACTCCATTACAAACCAGCTCGTGTGGAGTTAAACAAACGGTTACACTAAATAAGAAGCTCACTTTCATCTGCAAAGTAATTTCCGTGATAGTTGTTGGATACAGATCGGTAGAAAAGAAAAGGCGACGGTCTACGAGATGGGACAGAGAGCGGGATTGCAGAGCTGCTCCTGTCAGCCTGGCCGAGTGCGGATCGTTATCGTGAAGTAGCAGTACTTGGCGCACTCTTGTTGCTTGTTTTCCCTGGAGGGCGTACGCAAGGTGTCTCTGTTGTTGGCAATAAATGTCAGCAGTGATGGTTATACTCCTGGGAAGCAACGTGTAACATACAACTCTCTCATTGTTCCATCAGGTGTATAACACTGTCTTTGTGCGTAACACAGACCTTTTTCACAAACACGTACTTTTCTTTCTGTTTTTGGAGCTAACATATGAAGGCATAATTTCTCGTCGGCTACAAGGATATTGATTGGCTGATACTGTTCACAACCAAAAGGGCACACAATGATGCTTATGAACTCATTCTACCATCGCTCTTTTCCTACCCGTTGTTATAAATGCTGAAATTTAATTTTTTTTAATTTGAAGCTTAAAAATGTTTATTATTCATATCGCATTAGTATAATGAATGTAACTATAAAGTCTATAGAGGTCGATATGCCTTTAGCTAATATAAACATTTATCAATAGACAAGTAAAGAATTTCGTAACATCTACAAAAACCTCGACCTCTATCTACCGTCCCCTTTAGTTTTGTAGCAACACAACGGAAATCTGTTTCAGCATGTGCCTTTAAGTATGATGTTATTCTTGTATATCATAACGTGGACAGTTATTTGGGCCGCACGGGATTAGCCGAGCGGTCTAGGGCGCTGCAGTGATAGTGCAGCTGATCCCGGCGGAGGTTCGAGTCCTCCCTCGGGCATGGGTGTGTGTGTTTGTCCTTAGGATAATTTAGGTTAAGTAGTGTGTAAGCTTAGGGACTGATGACCTTAGCAGTTAAGTCCCATAAGATTAAAAAAAAAAAGTTATTTGGTAGATTTCATCGAGTATACATTGATTCTCTTTTTCCTCGTTTTATCTACCGACAGCTGCTCGAAACCAGCTGATACTACAGCACCAGCCGATTTTTCTTAGTTAGGCTTAGGTCTTACGGAGCCCTTAAATCAAATTACTGAACCTTTAAAAACTGGAAAACAAACGTCACACGATGGTCGACGGTCACAGTTCACCGAAAACATTTGCCGCTTTTTGGTTACACTGACTGAGATTATTGTGGGTTAAAAGAGTTCAGACGCCCTTCATAGACGTCTGAGATTTCCATGTGAACGTGGAAATAGCTTACGTTAAAACAGCCACCTATCGACCGAGTAGACCACTTTCTTGTTTTAGAATTCTCCCCAAATTCAGCATAAATATTTCGAACCGTAACCGCTTTCTTTTTCCCTTTATTAAATTCACAGAGCATATCTTGACGGTCGACTGCTTCCACTTGCTACTCAATTTTTCCATTGTCCACAACGATTCTCACTACTGTTAACCATCTGAAATTCAGTAGTCTCTTCAAATCCAATATTAAGACCTGACAATCGATTAATGTTCTCATGGTAAATGGACGCAACAAGCATAATAAAACCTACGCATCAATATAGCAACACACTTTCAACAGTTTCTACTGAATTGTCTTTGCACTTAAGCGAGTGTTCTCTGTGGCAGAAGATCAACGAACCATTTGTTCAGAAGTAATTACATGGAATTCCATAGTTACAGTGTTGAGACAGTAAAGCTGTTCCAAGATTTGCCCAAGTTGTGAATCATATTGATTCTTCTGCAGCCAATCGGATAAAGTAACGCCCTAGTTTAGCTCTTGTTTGTGAAAAGATCCATTATACGAGCACTCACCGACAGTTAGATTTTGTTTGCAAGGAATTATTTTGGCTTCATTTAATGACTGATTTGAAAATTTCAGCATTTTCTTGGGATTGGATGGAAAGTTCTTCTTGGTCGCACTCCGACTGAGAATTTCATACTGTAACCACCGGGCATTCGGCGAAGTTTGAAAGTTCCTGTGGCTCGGACTGTAATACTACATCCAGACGTTCTGTGATCGATCTTACGAAGAAAGCTTTGGACAATGCAGATTTAAGTTTTGCACTGACGCCCAAGCGATTTTAGAAGTTCTCTCGAACAGGCTGGTTTTAAACTACGTACTGATGCTATCGAGGAGTTAGGAGAGAAGCACGTCGTGTATTGTCTGGGGCGTGTTCAACCAAGAGTAATATAAATAACACCAGTCGAAAGGGCTGATTTCCGGTCACCCGGGGGAGCGGGGTGTCCTGATATTGTTATCTTACCCATCAACAAGGGCAATGTTACAGTTGTGGTGGACAAGCAGGATTACGTTCAGGTCGTGCGGTAGCGTTCTCGCTTCCCGCGCCCGGGTTCGATTCCCGGCGGGGTCAGGGATTTTCTCTGCCTCGTGATGACTGGGTGTTGTGTGATGTCCTTAGGTTAGTTAGGTTTAAGTAGTTCTAAGGGGACTGATGGCCATAGATGTTAAGTCCCATAGTGCTCAGAGCCATTTGATTACGTTCAAAAGATGCAGTGTTTACTATCTGATACAGCGCATCCCAAGGTCAGTGCTGACCGTACAAAAAAGTGTTGAGAGAAATAGTAACAACCACATGAAGAAAAGTTCATTGTCTCACGAGACTATCAAGAGTCTTCATTCTTATTGTGTTGTCTCTCATAGATTATATGGTCTTCCGAAGTTCAACAAGGAAGATGTTCCCCTTAGGTCGACTCTGAGTAAGACTGTCGCTCCGACATGTCGTGTAGCAAAACATCTTGCTACTCGAACCCACTAGTAGGTCAGTTCGAGCATCAATTTAAAGAGTTCGGCTGATCTATTATGTCGATTAGAGAGATCATGTTTGAGTGACTCTTATATTTTAGCACGTTTTGATGTGGTCTCTCTCTTCATTCGCGTTCTCTGTCTGATTCGTTACGGTTAATTGAGGTTAGGTTTTAGTGTTGCAGGACCCATGCCATTTCAGATCCTGAAAGTTTGTCTACTGAGTTAGCACACTTTGAAATCACCTTTCGCCAGAATGGTTATAGTGAAAGACAGATTACACAAGTGTCGCGCTATCGACCAATCGGGCATCGGGTGAGTGAAGAGAATACCGACATATCATCCAAGAATCTGACCTTTCTGTCTTACGCAGGAAGCATTTCCAACAGTACTGGCCGTATTTTTTGGAAATATTCTAAGGTTTGGATCCTTTCAGGATCTGCAAAGGAGGGACCCGAAATACGCAAGGGCCGGGCGCGGTGGCCGAGAGGTTCTAGGCGCTACAGTCTGGAACCGTGCGACCGCTACGGTCGCAGGTTCGAATCCTGCCTCGGGAATGGATGTGTGTTATGTCCTTAGGTTAGTTAGGTTTAAGCAGTTCTAAGTTCTACGGTACTGATGACCTATGATGTTAAGTCCCAAAGTGCTCAGAGCCATTTGAACCATTTGAAAATGCGCAAGGCGCGTGTCTATCGTATGTCTTGGAGGTGTGACGTCATATATTGGGCAGGCCATCAGGGCCGCGGATGACCGATGTATTGAGCACAAACTTAGCACACGCTTACAACAGCAGAGCAAATCTGCTATTCTTGCGGGTTATAACGACACGCGGAGTGTGGCATACACTTCCAGCAATGGGGATACTGGTGTTAAGAAAGCAGTTGAGATTAAATTAGTAAGTTACTTTACATTAAAGATTGAAGTTATTGCTTGTGTTTTACTTGGAATCTTGATCCCCCTGGTCAAGTAACAGAGGTACACCGTTAATGGTACCTCACCGTTGTTTGTTAATATGCACGATCGATAAATTCTGACGCTGGTCGTGTGCTGATGCTAGTGTTTACAGTGTGTGTGTGTGTGTGTGTGTGTGTGTGTGTGTGTGTGTGTGTATGTGTGTGTGTGTGTGTGTGTATGTGTGTGTGTGTGTGTGTGTTTGTCTTATCTTTCCGGAATATTTCTGCAAACCAAGATTTCAAATTTCCGTGCACAGGACAGGACGTGCTCCTGTCGAAATATCAGCGGTTGTCGACGACGGCCGGCTGTATTCTCCGCCCAGAGAAACTCAAGGTTCGATAGATTTATTGGCAACAGGGGAGGGGGTTCAAAACGCAGTGCTAATGAAGAAATGTCAGAAATAACTCTCTAACGATGTGACTGGTTGGTTCCTCATCTGACATCCACTGATGGATCTCTAGGCTTTCCTATGCATTATGGTCTTCAGCCGATACATATCCCCGTTACCCCAGCATATTTTCTGATGTCATCTGCCTACCTTCCTTTAGTTTGTTATCTACACTCCTGGAAATGGAAAAAAGAACACATTGACACCGGTGTGTCAGACCCACCATACTTGCTCCGGACACTGCGAGAGGGCTGTACAAGCAATGATCACACGCACGGCACAGCGGACACACCAGGAACCGCGGTGTTGGCCGTCGAATGGCGCTAGCTGCGCAGCATTTGTGCACCGCCGCCGTCAGTGTCAGCCAGTTTGCCGTGGCATACGGAGCTCCATCGCAGTCTTTAACACTGGTAGCATGCCGCGACAGCGTGGACGTGAACCGTATGTGCAGTTGACGGACTTTGAGCGAGGGCGTATAGTGGGCATGCGGGAGGCCGGGTGGACGTACCGCCGAATTGCTCAACACGTGGGGCGTGAGGTCTCCACAGTACATCGATGTTGTCGCCAGTGGTCGGCGGAAGGTGCACGTGCCCGTCGACCTGGGACCGACAGTCGCTGGGACGCACGGATGCACGCCAAGACCGTAGGATCCTACGCAGTGCCGTAGGGGACCGCACCGCCACTTCCCAGCAAATTAGGGACACTGTTGCTCCTGGGGTATCGGCGAGGACCATTCGCAACCGTCTCCATGAAGCTGGGCTACGGTCCCGCACACCGTTAGGCCGTCTTCCGCTCATGCCCCAACATCGTGCAGCCCGCCTCCAGTGGTGTCGCGACAGGCGTGAATGGAGGGACGAATGGAGACGTGTCGTCTTCAGCGATGAGAGTCGCTTCTGCCTTGGTGCCAATGATGGTCGTATGCGTGTTTGGCGCCGTGCAGGTGAGCGCCACAATCAGGACTGCATACGACCGAGGCACACAGGGCCAACACCCGGCATCATGGTGTGGGGAGCGATCTCCTACACTGGCCGTACACCACTGGTGATCGTCGAGGGGACACTGAATATTGCACGGTACATCCAAACCGTCATCAAACCCATCGTTCTACCATTCCTAGACCGGCAAGGGAACTTGCTGTTCCAACAGGACAATGCACGTCCGCATGTATCCCGTGCCACCCAACGTGCTCTAGAAGGTGTAAGTCAACTACCCTGGCCAGCAAGATCTCCGGATCTGTCCCCCATTGAGCATGTTTGGGACTGGATGAAGCGTCGTCTCACGCGGTCTGCACGTCCAGCACGAACGCTGGTCCAACTGAGGCGCCAGGTGGAAATGGCATGGCAAGCCGTTCCACAGGACTACATCCAGCATCTCTACGATCGTCTCCATGGGAGAATAGCAGCCTGCATTGCTGCGAAAGGTGGATATACACTGTACTAGTGCCGACATTGTGCATGCTCTGTTGCCTGTGTCTATGTGCCTGTGGTTCTGTCAGTGTGATCATGTGATGTATCTGACCCCAGGAATGTGTCAATAAAGTTTCCCCTTCCTGGGACAATGAATTCACGGTGTTCTTATTTCAATTTCCAGGAGTGTACGTCATTCCTTACCTCTTTGAATGTTGCAAGGAATGCCTTGGTTTATCTACCATCTATTTACCTGGCTACCTGGGCCAGGCGGCCGCGGTGGTCTAGCGGTTCTGGCGCTGCAGTCCGGAACCGCGGGACTGCTATGGTCGCAGGTTCGAATCCTGCCTCGGGCATGGGTGTGTGTGATGTCCTTAGGTTAGTTAGGTTCAAGTAGTTCTAAGTTCTAGGGGACTTATGACCTAAGATGTTGAGTCCCATAGTGCTCAGAGCCATTTTTGAACCTGGGCCATACATTTCGATGTTACTTTCAGTATCGCTATCTTTACATCTTCTACTTCAGTCTGTTCCATAACCCATTTCAATGTTTTCCTGTCTCTCAACGTATTCTAAAGGCACATATGTCCACTACAACCCTTAGTTGCAGAATGGTTTTCTCATTATAAGACTAGGTCTCACTGCCATAAGTCAAAACTGGTAACGCACACTGACAGAAGACACGTCAAAGGGTAGTTTAGAAAACAGTTTTTATTTCATCAAAATTACTCTGGGCCGTTTTCTTTTTTTACTTACTCCTTTTGCTGTTCATCGAATGATTCTCCTCAGCTGCCCTAAATGCAAAAACACTCTATCCACCAATACACTGTCAATATGTACAATTTTCTTTTCTGCGAGTTCATTCTATATTACTTCAGTCTTATTATAGCTAATTTTCAGGCCTCCTTTCAAACTTTCTTTCTTCCATTCGTAGTTTAGTATAAATACAGTCATTACAACACAGTCGCCATACAACAATACTGCCCTTGGGGGAAATAATTATCATATGTTTCAGATTCTGTGTGACGTCAGGAAACAAGCCTGAAACGGCACCGGTTCTGTAAACCTAACTGACGTCGATGACATCAGCTGATATTAAAAGATCAAGCCTTGGAGCTCCATTTACACAAACATCGTGCGTGGAATGCACGACTGACGCCATCGCCTGTAAATACGCAGCTCAAGCAATATTAAGACACACGCACCGCCTCTCGGACATTTTCTCACTACTAATAGAAATTGGAAATAAGTAAAGGGAATTAAAGTTCAAGGAACAAAAATGAAAACTTTTGAGGTGAGCCGACGAACCTGTAATACTGTCAGACATGGTAAAAGACTTGGAAGAGCAGTTGAACTGAATGGAGATTGTCTTGAAATGAAGTTATAAGATGAATATTATAAAAAGTAAAACAAGGGTAATACACACATCAAAAAAAGTTTTGCATCACCCCGGTTCCCAGAACTCCTGAAGAGAGACGTTGACTGTGGATAATGTATTACAGACACAGTCACTTTGACTGTTCAGAGATGTCACTAAACAACCATGCATGAGCAGCGCCTATAGACGGAGCGTGTCGGACAGCCGATCAGTTCCAGTCATTCCACCAGGAAGGAGGTACACGGCTCGTGTTGCCTGTAGTGCAACCATGCCTAGAAGTTCTATACCGCGGTTAGATCGCGTCCGCATTGTTACTTTGTGCCAGGAAGGGCTCTCAACAAGGGAAGTATCCAGGCGTCTTGGAGTGAACCAAAGTGATGTTCGGACATGGAGGAGATACAGAAAGACAGAAACTGTCGATGACATGCCTCGCTCAGGCCGCCCAAGGGCTACTACTGCAGTGGATGACCGCTACCTACAGATTATGGCTCGGAGGAACCCTGACAGCGACGCCACCATGTTGAATAATGCTTTCGTGCAGCCACAGGACCTCGTGTTACGACTAAAACTGTGCGCAATAGAGAGCATGATGCGCAACTTCACTCCCGACGTCCACGGCGAGGTCCATCTTTAAAACCACGACACTATGCAGCGCGGTACCGATGGGCCTAACAACATGCTGAATGGACCGCTCACGATTGGCATCGCGTTCTCTTCGCCGATGAGTGCCGCATATGCCTTCAACCAGACAATCTTCGGAGACATGTTTGGAGGCAACCCGGTCAGGCTGAACGCCTTAGACACACTGTCCATCGAGTGCAGCAAGGTGGAGGTTCCCTGCTGTGTGGGGGTGGCATTATCTTCGGCCGACGTGCGCCGCTGATGGTTATGGAAAGAGCCGTAATGGCTGTACGATACGTTAATGTCATCCTCCGACCGATAGTGCAACCATATCGGCAGCATATTAGCGAGGGATTTGTCATCATGGACGACATTTCGCGCCCCCATCGTGCACGTCTTGTGAATGATTTCCTTCAGGATAACGACATCGCTCGACTAGAGTGGCCAGGATGTTCTCCAGACGTGAACCCTATCGAACATGCCTAGGATGGATTGAAAAGGGCTGCTTATGGTCGACGTGACCCACCAACCACTCTGAGGGGTCTACGTCTTATCGCCGTTGAGGAGTGGGCAATCTGGACCAACAGTGCTTTGATGTACTTAAGGATAGTATGCCACGACGAATGCAGTCATGCTTTAATGCAAGATGATGTGCTACTGGGTATTAGAGGTACCGGTGTTCACAGCAATCTGGACCACCAACTCTGAAGGTCACGCAGTGTTCAAATGGTTCAAATGGCTCTGAGCACTATGGGACTCAACATCTTAGGTCATAAGTCCCCTAGAACTTAGAACTACTTAAACCTAACTAACCTAAGGACATCACACACATCCATGCCCGAGGCAGGATTCGAACCTGCGACCGTAGCAGTCTCGCGGTTCCAGACTGCAGCGCCAGAACCGCTAGACCACCGCGGCCGGCGTCACGCAGTGTGGTGATACAACATGCAACGTGTGGTTTTTATGAGCAATAAAAGGTGCAAGACAAGGCTGTAGCCTTTCGCCTCTACTCTTCAATCTGTACATCGAGGAAGCAATGATGGAAATAAAAGAAAGGTTCAGGAGTGGAATTAAAATACAAGGTGAAAGGATATCAATGATACGATTCGCTGATGACATTGCTATCCTGAGTGAAAGTGAAGAAGAATTAAATAATCTGCTGAACGGAATGGTCTAATGAGTACACAGTATGGTTTGAGAGTAAATCGCAGAAAGACGAATATAATGAGAAGTAGTAGAAATGAGAACAGCGAGAAACTTAACATCAGGATTGATGGTCACGAAGTCAATGAAGTTAAGGAATTCTGCTACCTAGGCAGTAAAATAACCAATGACGGTCGGAGCAAGGAGGACATCAAAAGCAGACTCGCTATGGCAAAAAAAGGCATTTCTGGCCAAGAGAAGTCTACTAATATCAAATACCGGCCTTAATTTGAGGAAGAAATTTCTTAGGATGTACGTCGGGAGTACAGCATTGTATGGTAGTGAAACATGGACTGTGGGGAAAACCGGAACAGAAGAGAATCGAAGCATTTGAGATGTGGTGCTATAAACGAATGTTGAAAATTAGGTGGACTGATAAGGTAAGGAATGAGGAGGTTCTACGCAGAATCGGAGAGGAAAGGAATATGTGGAAAACACTGATAAGGAGAAGGGACAGGATGATAGGACATCTGCTAAGACATGAGGGAATGACTTCCATGGTACTAGAGAAAGCTGTAGAGGGCAAAAACTGTAGAGGAAGACAGAGATTGGAATACGTCAAGCAAATAATTGAGGACGTAGGTTGCAAGTGCTACTCTGGGATGAAGAGGTTAGCACAGGAAAGGAATTCGTGGCGGGCCGCATCAAACCAGTCAGTAGACTGATGAGGAAAAAAAAAGAGCTGAAATGATGTCACTATTGATCTCTATTGCAATTTTCTGTGCAGGTTCCGGAACTCTCGGACCCGAGGTGGTGCAAAACGTTTTTTGATTTGTGTAGAATGTAATCGAATTACATCATGTAATTCGGATGGAATTAGAATAGAAACGAGACACTAAAAGCAGTAGATGAGTTTTGTAAGTAAGTGACGATTGTTGAAGTAAAGGGGATATCAAATGCGGGCAGGTAGTAGCAACAAATGAGTTTTTGAAAAAATGAAATTTGTTCACATTAAGTACGCATTTGTTAACAACGCTTTTCTAAAGGTATTTACCTTGTACGGAATTAAAATGTGGACGACAAACAGTTCATACAAGAAGAAGCTCCTGAAATCTAAAATTGAACACATGAACTCTCGGTCACAGTTTATAGTCTTATTAACCATTTTTCAACACTTCTATGGGTGCCTTCATCAGAATTTAGAAGTGTTGAAACCTGGTTAATACGACAAAAAAAAATTGTGACCGAGGGCTCATTTGTTTCAATTTTAATTTATAAACGGTCGCTGAACCAAGCAGCCATGTTCAAAACTTCTGAAATCTGATGTGACAGAAGACTGTTAAAGACTGGATGGGTATATCGACTAAGTAATAGAGAGGTAGTGAATCTAGCCCAGGGGAAATTTATGGCACAACTTGACTACGAGAAGGGATCATTTGATATCAGATATATTGAGACATCACGGAATAGTTAATTTGAACTTCCTAGATGATCAAATCTGAGTGCCGGACTGGGACTTTAAGTCTGGATCTTTGCTTTTCGTGGGAAAGTGCTCTACCAACTGAGCCAGCCAAGGACCGCTCACGACTCTTTCTCACACCTCCTTTTCTGCCAGTATCTCATCTACTAACTTCCAAGCTTCATAGAAGTTATCTTGGGAAGCTTGCGGCACTTTCACAGCTGTCAGAAAAGATATAGCGTAGAAATGGCTTAGGCACAGCCTGAGGTGTTGTTCCCAGAATGAATTCACTCTGCAGCAGAGTGACACTAATATGAAAGTTTGGAACTATGATATGACGTATTGGCAGAAGTGAAGTTGAGAGTATTGGTCGTGAATCGTACTAGGAAAGCTCAACTGGTAGGGCACTTTTTCCGTGAAAGGCGAAGGTCCCCGAGTTCCAGGCTCGCTCGGCACTCAGTTTTGATCTGCCAGCCAGGAAGTTCACATCAGCGCACACTCCGCTACACGGTGATGAATTCATTCCGAAATAGTTATTTTGTTAATGGAGGGAACTGTGAGAGGGTAAAACTTTTAGATGGAGACAAGTACTTGCACGAAAAATGGAAAGTACATTACTTTCCTCTGTAATCACCGTTCCACTGCGAATATCGGCAAACAGTTCAAGTACTCTGTGTAATATTTCTGTCTCCGGAACTCATGCAATTCTGCAATCTAATATTCGCTTCGAGACGAGAGCCAGTTCTTCAGGTGGAGGCAGAAGTAGCTATTGCGCGGGAGGTCACGACGAGAAGGTAGATGACCAAATCCCATCGGAATCTCGCAGCTGCTTCCACAGTGCGAGGAGCAGCTATAGCTGATACGTGTTGTCTTGCATGCCGTTTCAGAATGCAGGCTTCTTCTTTGAATTTCAAATAACATCTCCTTGTTTAGGTAGAGTCTCCGCAAAAGACCATCTTCCGATGCAACGATAGTCGTAGGATCACGTGTATTTTATGTTATGTTGAGCTGCAATGGGAGGTCAGCAAAGCGTCTGTGTAAAAGATAGCCCCGTGTTCCACGAAAGTTGCGAAACTTACGTCTGTTCCTGTAGTTACAGTGAATTTAGACGAGTGTAAGGAATAGCAATGGCAACACTATGAAATGATAACTGCATAGTTATCGGACGCTCGAGGAAGTCAGTAACGGCTAAAATTAACTGGAAGATGACGCACAACTGAACAAAATATTCGAGCGTATGTTACAGTAAACCAAGATCGAATAAATATGTCAGCCGTCTTTTTGCCAGTTTGTGTTTTGAAATAAACAGTCTCTCATGTTATGTGGAAGATATTGCGATTACATGAACAGAAAATCAACAACATAGGAGATTATAGCACAGCCATTTTTTGATGAGAGGGAGTGGGAAACGTTTTAAGTGACATTAAAAAAATGTGTTTCCTGTGCTACTGTGATCTTGATACTCTAGTGTATGTCCCTAGACTTGTTCCAAGAGTCAAATCATGGAACACATTTTCAAACTTTTAAACATCCATTACAAGAAATTGCTGGTCTTTGTGCCATGCAGTGCTTCCGTCGGCAGTTCCGTCATCTAATGCTATGAACCCATTCCATGGTACTCTTATGCGTACATCTGACTCCCTTGATCGTGAAGATGCTGCTGAAATAGTGTTTTCAATGCAGGCGTGTAAGTTCCACAACCGCTGTATCATCTAAGTGTCTCATACTCATCCATCTCAAACGCTATTACAAATTCTTACTTTCAAACGGAAGAATAGAAAAATGACAATGTTTTCAAAATAGGAAAGACCAACGCAGATGTATGCCATGCTGTACTTCATCTGAAAGATCAAACATGTTTATCAGTTGCAAAACAGGAAGACCTTTTGGCGACGTTCCACTTCTTCCTCAACGGCACACGGAGTTTTACGGTAAACTTGGCAACATCTGATCCCAAGAATGGAGTTGTGTAGGAAACATAAGACAATAATTGGGGAGTACTTTCATTAATTCAGTTTTTATTATCACAAATAGAAAGTGGCGCCTCAGTATTAATAGCACATGGAACAAAAACTAAGTTAATGGCGCCTACAACCACTCGTTTCCTGGTTCTTAATGAAGTATTTATTTTTTAACATGTCTCATTTTTTTGCGGTGATGAGGTAAGCACATAATTCTGGGTTACCAGAATACTTCCCCTGACAAATGTGAGATTTAGCACTTAGTGTGTTCCACTTCTATTCCTCATTTAATCAGCGTTCAATTTATGATCTCAATCGGAAAGCAGGAGACCGTAAGTCACATTCAAACTGCAAACACTAGAAATTCGGTGACATGAAAACCAATTTAGTGAATTCTGTACAAACGTTTTTCCCATCCATGTGAATTATTGAGAGCTTATCGATTGTTTGAAACAAGTTAACATACCCAGAACAGCAACATCAGTCGATGTTCGCATGGTCAACCAGTAAACGAACGTACCTGTGAACAGAAGAGTAAAGATAGTCGTAAACAACTGCAACACGCTAAATTTTGAGGGTTCAGAGCTTTACTAAACATATACTGTCAAATAAGTTTGCGTTGCAGTACATATCATTATCATGTCTTATATGGGAAGGTGTTTGGCAAGGCAACGTTTAATTTTATCCGGTGGAAATAAATGACAGGTTACATCAAAATTCAGGCTCTGCTCTGAATGTTTTCTAATGCCATATATCCACATTTTTCAATACAGACTTTCTGCATAAGATAACACTTCTTCTACGAAAGAAGGACTGATACTAAAACTTTTTTAAGGCTTACAGCAAAACGAGATGCAAATAATTTTGTGTTTCCCTGTTGTTCAAGGCGATACAAGAAATGACAAATACTTCAGGTTCTCGGTACAACAAACCTAGATTTAGGGCTTTATGTATCACCCGAAGCTTACGATACCATCCTGAGTTAACAGAAATCTGCGATTCCATCTCTTTCTCTGGCAATGTTTATTCTGATTTCGGTTGAGCAGTACTAGATTCGTGGTATTTATATCAGTATGCTATAGTATGAAGTATTCGCATTCTTTCCCAAATTTTTATTTTAAACTATTATGTGAAATTATTTCGTAATGGAACTTAGTCAACCTATGGATCTCACTTTAAAAAAACATACAATGAAAATATTTTGTGTCTATGAGAAATGTGGTCTGTTACCATTTTTCCTATATCATTTATTACTAATGTCACGTGGACTTTATTATTTTTGAAATATGATTTACGTAATGCCACGTTGTTCGGTAAATCATAGTTCAAAAACACATTCAGTTTCTTCGAAAACAATTTGGTATGCTGTAAAAGTTAGATATGTAAAACCTTTACTTGTGAAATATTTTGAAATTGTTGAATTTATTTCGTAATTATTAAGTACATTTTATTACTACTTTGATCCTTAGATTTTTGTAAGCGTAAAGAGATATCAGTACGCTTAAAATCGTTAGAGACATAAAAACCAGATGTAACTGTAAACTTCAATTCCAACAAATAGCTTCTAGAACATTCTGGAAAACAATGATTTGCTATATGGAACTGAATGTACGCCGAATGAGCCAGTCTGCGGTTAGCCGTAATCAATCTGGAATCAGTCAGTCTGTGATTCACTTCTATTATACAAGCAACTGTACTACGCGCAAAGAATGCCTTTTGTTCCGAAAAGTGCTGCGCAAAAAGCTCTCTTGGGTGTGTTGTACTTTCGTGATAAGAGAAATTTCCAACAAAATGTAAAGAACAATCAAGGAATAGTATTTTCACTGAAAAATAAACAGTCTGAGGACCAAATCATGACCTGTTAAGAGGACGAGCACAGTAATTTTAGTAAGAAAAAGATAAGTACTTATTTACGATAATAATATTCATTACATTTAGTTGTGAAAGACCATTCTTTCCGTAACTTCTGAATGTAATGCCTTAGCAAAATTATAAGCTGAAAAAGTACTTAATTTTTTATAAAAACTGCAAGAACTTTTTATGATTTTGTAAAGAATGTTATTTCAATTGGAAGGACATTGCTATAGGTCGCACACTTCACGATCACAAAGACGTCACGGGGAACACAAATCAGCCGTTCCAGATGGTAACACAATTAGCTACACAGCATTTTTTGGCATTTCATGGCACTAACGCCAGAAGAAATAGCACCATCAGTAATACTGGTACCACCTCCTGGCTCATACATGTCATTACAACGCTGCAGCACACAGAGGAAGCTAACACGGTAACTTCTCCCTTCCACCCAGCAGGGCAGTACGTGTCTTCAAAAAATTCACAAATCTCAAGAACGCACTTTTTGGCAAGCAATTTTAGGCAAAATGTGTTGCAGTTATTTGAAATACTGTTCGAGGGAGAAGCATTAAGTTTCAAATACTCGTACGTATCATTTTTAAGGATTCCAAATGCAGTATTTACTCAAAGAATCTGACTTGTTCACCTCTTTGATAAATGAGAAATAATTAATCTCGTTAAAGAGTTCCATGT
Organism: Schistocerca cancellata; assembly: GCF_023864275.1. Lineage (NCBI taxonomy): Eukaryota > Metazoa > Arthropoda > Insecta > Orthoptera > Acrididae > Schistocerca > Schistocerca cancellata. The sequence goes on along the minus strand of NC_064632.1, from coordinate 400,979,532 downwards.
CCTTAATATAAATAATAAATTACACTACTACGGATTACACTCACAAGTGCAAAAAGGTACCAGCAGGCGATATAACTCAGAGCTTGACTATTGCACTCAATCGGGCAGCAAACAACTCTGAAGAATTACGTTGCACTACTTTGTATCCTCATGATCTCTTGTTAGCAAAATAGTTCCCCGAATAACTTAATTAAGGGCTTTGAAAAGGACACAGCCGATTTCCGTCCTTTCCTACCCCGAGCGTACACTCCGTCTCTAATGACAATGTCGTCGACGTTACACCTGCTGTAGCCAACTACTTACAGAGTGCGACTATTAACTCGTCCCAAACACGACAGGTGGTGCCATACATTCGCAGCAGGCAGCGAGTTCACAGCAACAGGCCAGGGACATGCCCTCCACCGTCACATCATTTCCCGTGCTCGCCGGAGCGGAATAAAGGTGCCCGCACACTAACAACAACCTAGTCTAGTGTTCATCTCCGCATGCGTAACTGATACGTGCCGGCTGTCATTATTGTGCACAAAACTCTCTAAGTTCAACATAATTTGTAACTTGTGTCTCTGTTCAAATAAAGGGAACAGAAAGACCGCCCCAACAACACCCCAACCTTCCTCTCTTTCTTTGATAATCATATGTCACATTTCCATACTACTCCAGAATCCACAACAGACTGTGTAAGGTTTTTGTAACCAATCTGTTTCGTAGGAACGCAGCAATCGCCAACAGATCTGCATTAGACACTCCGCAAACCAATGTACAGAGCTTGTGCAGAGGGTACTTCACACCCATCTTTACTTGACGAAAGCATAAAGGCGCAGACCATCGACATCCTTAAAGTATCAGAGGTTGGTACAAACGAAAATTCTTTTCTGCAGCCGTTAAGCCCTATACGGCCAGGAAGTCCGCTGTGCGTATTGTTCGGTAGCGGCAGGGCACGATAATATAACAGCGTAAATGATAAGTTTTCTCTTCGGTCCTCTACTGCGGTAAATAACATTTTTAGCCATTCTCTGACCTCCAGCATCTTCCTAACATCCTGGAAGCACGGTCTCATAAAACGATTACCCAAAAAGGGGTGTGCCAAACAACATTCTGACTAAAAGCCTATTTGCATTCGATGAGCATTATCCAAGACTTAAGATTACATAGCCTAAGAATACATAGTCCACGAACAGCTTACCAATTAGTTAACAACAAATAACCTTTTAGATGAATACCAGCCGAGGTTCCCTGCAAAATCGCATCACAACGACCGCTCTTATAAAAGTGAATGACGAACAGAAACAAGGTGTGGATAAATTGCAGGCGACTATTATGTGCGTTTTGAATTTCAGCAAAATTTTCGACGCTGTTGACTTTGACTTCTACTTGTTAAACTCAAAAGCCACATTTTTCTTCGAGTGCTGCGCAGTGGTTCCATTCATAACTCGCCAACAGTGTGTAATGATTGGAACAAAAAGGTCAAACTGAAGGGTTGCAGTTTCTGGGGTCCCAAAAGGCTCAATACTGGGCCCATTACTTTTGTCATTGTATGTTAAAGATTTGTCAACTATTCTCTCCCGCTGCAAATATCACCTATACGCTGACAACACTCCATTATATCTACGTGGAAGTCCAACAACCTTGTGCACAGCCATCCAGTATGTAAATGATAATTTACTTTCCTTATGTCTGTCGGCGCAGAGCCGAGGTTTGAAATTTAATTCATCTAAAACGCAAGTAATCTTAATCGCTCACAAAGCATTTACTACCACGCAGTTCAGAGAATCTCTTCCAACGGCACAAAAATAACCTTCTCATCTTCGTCAAAGAACTTGAGATTAAATCTGGACCACCACATAGACTGGAGTGGAAACACAACTACAGTTTGCAAGAAGGTGTCAGCGTCAATTCATTCACTATAGAAAGTTAAAAAAGTATTTCTTTTCGAGTTCAAAGAGAAGCTCGCGAATTCACTAATACTCCCTATACGTCACTATAGTGATGCTATTCTCCAAGGACTTTCGTGCAAAAGCTCGAGCAGGCTAGAACTGGTAATGAATGCTTGTAAGCGAGACATTTATGACGTACGCTATTTCGACTATATCACTTCTGCCTACGAACAATTATCATGGCTGCATGCCGATAAGAACAGAGACTATCAACCCCTATGCCTGCTCTATCGTCTTCTCCAGTAAAATCCACTCTGTACCATTATGCCATGTTCTCTAAACCATTTTCTGTATCAGGCACGTGACTTTCGAACAATCTCCCTCAAAAAAATCAGATAAAATAAATTTATTCGAAACTTCAAAATACGATTAAAGTCCCACGTTCTATCACACTAGCCAACTCTCCCATACACTAGTCTGCAGCTCACTCTCGTCAGTCCCCCCTCCCAACTTGTCCGTCCCCATGTTGCCACAGTTGTTTATTAGTGTCAATTATTGTTATTATTATTATTATTATTATTATTATTATTATTGTGACTCTTGTGAATCTTTTTATAATATCTCTGCTCAGATGAAAGGTAGGGCCGTAAGTTCCAAATCTGGTCAGGCTGAATAAGCAACAAATAAATATTGGCGACTGTTTTTCTCACTGCATTCGCCTACAAAGCGAAGAAAAAATGTCCGTCTGCATAGTTCACTAATAAAAGCGGAATTACGAAGGGTGCACACACTATCTGACACACAGTTTTTCTTTTTTTCTCTCTGTCTAAGTTAACTCACGAGGATTTTGAGGAAACAATGACGCTTTTTTCCAGTCATTCACATTTAAATTCCCTCAGCATCTTCGCTGTACTGACATGTTAAGCTATCAGAAGTGCCTCTGCAATAAGGTGAGTTGTAGAGTATTGCGGTGGATGTAGATGTATATTTCCTTCCTTATCCTATATCCGCCTTCTGTTGTTCGCCACAGTGGTCCACTGTGCACTGAGATGAGAAAAGTCATGTAGTGTCCGCCCCCGGTAGCTGAGTGGTCGTCACAGAATGTAAGTCCCACGGGGCCGGGTTCGATTCCCGGCTGGGTCGGAGATTTTCTCCGCTCAGGGACTGGGTGTTGTGTTGTCCTAATCATCATCATTTCATCCCCTTCGACGCACGAGCCCCCGAAGTGGTGTCCATTCGAAAGAGTTGCACCCGGCGAACAGTCTACGCGACGGGAGGCCCTAGTCACACGACATTTACATTTTTTAAAGTCACGGGGTATCTCATACAATCGTGTCGGACATTCTTTTGATCGGCGTAGTGCAGCAACTGGACGTGGAATGGACTCAAGAAGTCATTGGTTGTCCCCTGCAGAGATACTGAACCATGCCGCCTCTATAGTCGTCCGTAATTGCGAAAGCTTTCCGGCACACCATTTTCTGCACGAACTAACCTCTCGATCAGGTCCCATAAATGTTCGATAGGATTCAGATAGGGCAATCTGGATGGCCAAATAAATTGCTTCAATTGTCCAGAATGTTCTTGAAACTAATCGCGAACAACTGTAGCCCGCTGACATGAAATCGTTGTTTAGGAACGCGAAGTCCACGAATGGCTGTAAACGGTCCCCGAGTAGCCAAACATAAACATTTCCAGTCAATCACCAGTTCAGTTGGACCTGAGACCCAGTCGATTCTATATAAACACGGCCCATACTGTTATGGAAGCCCCATCAACTTGTACACTGCCTTTTGAGGGATCCATGGCTTCGTGGGGTCTGCGTCACACTCAAACCCTACCATCGTCTTTCACCAATAATTTGTTACCAACAGAAATCGGGACTCCTCTGACCAGGAGACGGTTTTCCAGTCGTCCAGGGACCAATCGATACGGTCTCGAGCCCAAGAGAGGCTCTGAGGCTCTGCGGGTCATGTTGTGTCGTTAGCAAAGGCACTCGCGTCAGTCGTCTGCTGTCATAGTACAGGGTGGGGAAAATAAAAGTTGCTCGGACGAGCGGATGCGATTGGACGTGAATGTGTGCATATAACGACTGCCCACACGATGGAGCGACGGCCCATACATCTCGGCACAACCTTGCAGCACATTTACACAATCTCCAGGCCTAAAATTTTTTTTTTTTGCAGACGTCAGCCCGGCCGCGGCCCTAGTTAGACAACCGAGTCACCCGATCTGTTAGTGTGCGATTACTTTGGATGGGGAGCCCTCAAATCTAACGCGTATCGCAACAACCCTCAAGACTTCAAGAACTGCAGCAGAACATTTCGGATGAGATAGCAGCTGTTCCAGCAGTCCAGCTTCGATCCGCATTAATCACTTGCTGACCAGAGCCTGAAAGCGCCAGGAGATGAATGGTGGTCACTTTCAACATCTGCTAGTAGTGCTGTATTTCCTTTCCTTTCCTGTGCCTTTCTTTTCCTGCCTGGAGCTCTGTTCTCCGGGCCACTTTACTCTGTACATTAATGCCAAATTTCGCAGCACAGTCGTAACACACACGTTCGCCGTGCGTCCCACATTGATTTCTGCGGTTATTTCACGCAGTGTTGTCTGTTAGCAACTCTACGCATAAGCCGCTGCTCTCGGTCGTTAAGTGAAGGCCGTTGCTCAGTGCGTTGTTCGTGATGAGAGGTAATGCGTGAAATACGCTCGGCACGCTCTTGACACTGTGGATCTCGGAACACTGAATTCCCTAACGATTTCCGAAATGGAGTGTATCATGCCTCTAGGTCCAACTACCATTCCGCGTTCAAAGTCTGTGAATTTTTGTCGTGTGGCCACAATCAGGTCGGAAACCTTTTCGTGTGAATCACCTAAGTACAGATGACAGCTTCACAAATGTACCACCTTTCTATACCTTGTGTACGCAATACTACCGCCATTTGTATACGTGCATATCGCTATGTCATGACTTTTATCACCTCAGTCTAGGCTACGTCAGTAATACGTAACAGTTGTGAACAAGTAGCTCTCTACGTATCAAAATGCAGTGTCATAGAGCTGATGCGTGCACCACGCCGCTAATGAACTCGTCTGGTGACGAGATGAGTGCCCCGCGCCGGCAGAGGACCGCAGCCGCGGTCTGGACGTAATGGCAGCGCGCGCGCAGTCGCGGCGGGCCCATCAAATCACAGCCGCGACACGCCGCCACGCTCCGGCATTCCCCACGTACTGGCCGCGCCCCTGTGGTTACGACACGGGTCGCCGGACATTACGCCGGCTGCGGCGACCGTACGGCCAATTACGTATAATACCGCTGCAGCGCTGGCCATTACTCACGGCGAGGTAGCGCCGGTCCCGGCGGGACCACAGGCCGTCGGCGTTTGTTGTTGTCTGTGTTTACGAAGCACGAATGAAAGGCATGTACTACCAAATATTGTGGACGACAATTACGTCAGTCGAAACTACAAAAAACAGCAACAACACTAATAATCCAGTCAGTGGGTCATAAAAATTTTGGAAAGCTAACTGAACGAGCGTTTTGCCATAAACATCATGAAAATCTTGGCCATATAAGCCATGAAGTTTACAGTTGTTATATATTTTTATGACACAATCACATGACGTACATGATGTACCAGGAGGAATAGTCAATATGCACAAATATGACACGTACGATCATTCGAAGCAAAAAGGTCTAATAAACATGGGCTCTGAAGTGCGCACCTTAAAAGCTACGAGCACTTGTTCAGTAGCAGAGATATCTTTCGAAGCATCGAAAACGAACACTGCTCATGGCTTTTAAGGTAGGCTTATCGGAAAAAATGGTTCAAATGGCTCTGAGCACTATGGGACTTACTGATGTGTTGGCAAATGTGCCAACACCTTGTAGATAGAGGGGGCCGAAATGCACGCTATAATCTAACGCAGACGGGCGTGAGGTCTGGAACAGGATACGTAATGAATGCTATAAAGAAAAGTACGTAGCTGCTGGAATACTTATCTTTAATCCATCATTTGTATACAGCATTCTTGATGATACAAGTGAGACTCTCTCTAGAAATGGTTAATGGCGCCTTGCTAGGTCGTAGCCATGGACTTAGCTGAAGGCTATTCTAACTGTCTCTCGGCAAATGAGAGAAAGGCTTCGTCAGTGTAGTCGCTAGCAAAGTCGTCGTACAACTGGGACGAGTCCTAGTACGTCTCTCTAGACCTGCCGTGTGGTGGCGCTCGGTCTGCAATTACTGACAGTGGCGACACGCGGGTCCGACATGTACTAATGGACCGCGGCCGATTTAAAGCTACCACCTAGCAAGTGTGGTGTCTGGCGGTGACACCACACTTAACATCTATGGTTATCAGTCCCCCAGAACTTAGAACTACTTAAACACACAACACCCAGTCATCACGAGGCAGGGAAAATCCCTGACCCCGCCGGGAATCGAACCAGGGAACCCGGGCGTGGGAAGCGAGAACGCTACCGCACGACCACGAGCTGCGGACGCTTATCAGAACCTATGTTTACGGGACATTTTATTCTTGGTTTCGTCCTTATTACCACCTCTACAATACGTAAGGCAAAGAGCTTGCAGCACAAGACTTGTTTCACAGTATTTATGAAGATAGTAACTGCTCTCGAAAGAACATATACCATTGATGACGGTGCAGCTTCTCTAGAATAAATGATAATTAACTGAAACCATCAGTTGCCGACAGGTGTTGTAGATATACCTCGATAGGGACAGCTGAAAACGTGTGCCCCGACCGGGACTCGAACCCAGGATCTCCTGCTTACATGGCAGCCGCTCTATCCATCGGAGCCACCGAGGACACAGATGAATAGAGCGACTGCAGGCACTTATCCCTTGCACACTTCCCGTGAGACGCACATTCCCAACTGTCTACAATTTACGACTGACGTAATGTTTCACAGTGTCGGGGAAGATATGCTCACAGTTTTAATGTATGCATTTTAGAAACGACAAGGAGGCGGGCGTTGTGGTGGGGAGGCACAGGAAGGACATCCGGCAACCTCTTAAATTAACCACTCCAATTCCGATAATAACCATGGCGATCCTGTGTCGATGCGGGACAAAGGCAAAAGAAGAGTGCACACTCAGATTTTATACTTGTAAATTATGACGTCATAATTCTTTGAGTTTGCTTCTGTTCTATTTCTTAAATTGCACGGCACATCACTCCTAAATATAAAGCGAGCACCTTTTTCAGATTCTATATTTCTCTGATTTACTATTTTTTAGAAGCCGTACTAAAGAGACGTACACGCCACTGACGGCAACAAATTATTATTATTGTTAATATTATTATTATATTGAAACATTGTGTATTATACTGCTACTGTTGTTAAAATCAAAACTGTTAACGCTGCCGTGGCCACCTGTTGACAAAGCGCCTGCTGGCTTCTGTCTCGTGTTCTTCGGCCGACGTTTGCTTCATAATTTTTCTGACGTCTCTCCAGCACGAGTCGCTGGCATTGTCAAAGCTTCAATAAATGGTTCAAATGGCTCTGAGCACCATGGGACTTAACATCTGAGGGCATCAGTCCCCTAGAACTTAGGTTTAAGTAGTTCTAACTAACCTAAGGACATCACATACATCCATGCCCGAAGCAGGATTCGAACCTGCGACCGTAGCGGTTGCGCGGTTCCAGACTGTAGCGCCTGGAACCGCTCGGCCACGCCGGCTGGCCCTACGTAGATGTCAATGCATTATGTCGCAGCTAAACAAATCAAACGCGAGCAAATTGTTGGCGGTCCTATGGTGGGTGATGTTGTGTCTAGGAATCCTGCTTACTTGGTTCGCTAGACCAACAAACAAACAAACAACTCGTATTAATGAGGTTTATTACAGTAAGAAAATTACAGTACTTATCTTTGAAAGACGCGTCGGAAGCAAAGGGCGGCAAACAAAATAATGTCTTCTTCAGAATAGGCATGTACAAGTCTGTGTTACTTAGAGAGTCCTAACGTAGTCGCTAACATTGACGCTGCTATCGAAGTGCCTAACATTGAAGTTGCTATCCAAGTGCGTATTTATGACAAGCAGCTGGAGACAGTGTCTGCCATAAAGTATCTAGGTGTAACTATCCAGAGCGACCTTAAATGGAATGACCACATAAAACAGATAGTGGGAAAAGCAGACACCAGACGCAGATTCATCGGAAGAATCTTAATGAAATGTAACCCACCCACGAAAAAAGTGGCCTATAAGGCGCTTGTTCGCTCGATTCTTGAGTATTGTTCATCTAACTGGGATCCCTATCAGGTAGGACTGATAGAGGAGATAGAGAAGATCCAACGAAGAGCGGCGCGTTTCGTCACGGGATCGTTTAGCTGGGGTTACGGGGATGGTAAACAAACTCCACCGGCAGACATCACAGAGAGATTTACTACTAAAATTTCGAAACGACGCTTTTCAGGAGGAGTCGGACAACATATTACTTCCCCCCCACATACATCTCGCGTATTGAAATTCGAGAAATTAGAGCCAATACAGAGGCTTACCAACAATCATTCTTCCCACGCACTATTCGCTAGTGAAACTGAGTTGAAGGAATCAGATAGTGGTACCGAAAGAACCCTCCGCCACACACCATTAGGTGGCTTGTGGAGTATGATGTAGATGTAGATGGGTACTCTTCAACGTGCTATCGAACTGGGCCGTCACCAGTCGGACGTGGCGCTTATATCCTCTTCACCCAGGGGCCGCTGCTGTTGTGTTGTCGTCGTGGTAGGGAGGTTGGCCAGCATGCGATTGGCTGACTTCTCACAGCCTTCTGTTCCCTGTCGTTCGCCAATGGTGTGTCAGCGGTTTTCTTTACGCCGTAACAGGCGGTTCTGTAAACAATGTAGCCGTACCACATCGAAGACTTATACCACATACAGGGAAACTGAGAAAACCATCATCTGGTAAGTCACAGCTCGGACTTGTGTGTGTGTGTGTGTGTGTGTGTGTGTGTGTGTGTATGTGTGTGGAGTGATCGTGACGGCCGGACACTGAAGAGGACTGCGACGAAAAATAAAGAGGACGACAGCTGCAAATGTCACTGTAGAAGTTAATGTCGCACTCGCGAACCCTGTCAACATCAAAACAACACGAAAGGAGCTCTAGAAGCAGGGAATTGCCGGGCGAGCTCGAATTCCAAAACCGCTCTTCACTGATGCACAAGCTTATAAAAGGAAAACGTGATGCCGTACTTGTAAAACCTGGACCATGGAGCAGAGGAAGAATGTCATCTGGTTCAAATGTTAAAATTTGTGCGAAATCTTATGGGACTTAACTGCTAAGGTCATCAGTCCCTAAGCTTACACACTACTTAACCTAAATTATCCTAAGGACAAACACACACACCCATGCCCGAGGGAGGACTCAAACCTCCGCCGGGACCAACCGCACAGTCCATGACTGCAGCGCAAATAGACCACTCGGCTAATCCCGCGCGGCTGTCATCTGGTCGGAAGGCTCTCGCTTAACACTGTTTCCAACTTCTGGCCAATTTCGTCTGGTTCAAAGAGTCTTGTTTCACACAGTTCCCAACTTCTGGCCGAGTTTATGTCCCAAGAGTGAAACATGGCTGGGGTTCGGTGACAATTTGGGCAGCCATATCAGGGTATTCCATGGGCCCCATGGTTACCATGCAAGGCTGCGTTATTGGCAAAGATTATGTGGCGATTTGGACCGATCGAGTCCACTCCATGGTACAATGGTACAGTACAATGTTCGTTCCCCAATGGTGATGCTGTGTTCCAAGGCAGCAAGACCACTGTTCACACAGCTCGCATCGTCCAAGACCGGTTTTGTGAGCACGATGATGACATGTATTTCGCCTGGCAAACACAGTCACCAGATCCCAATATTATTGAGCCTTTGTCATGTACTTTGGAGAGAAGCGTGCTTGATTCTTTCCACCTCCACCATGTTTACCCGAACATGTCACTATTTTGCAGGAAGAATGGTATAAGACTCCCTTGAAAACCATACAGGACCGGCATTCATTCTTTCTGAGACGGCTGGATGCTGCTTTGAATGTTAACGGTTTATCTACATCGTATAAGGAGACTAGGTAATGTGTTGTTTTTGTCGTGTTTCTACATTTTTGTCCACGCCCTGTATATGCGGCACGTTTAAAGAGGGCGTGACGGCAAAATGTATTGGGAGAGCCGGCCGGTGTGGCCGAGCGGTTCTAGGCGCTTCAGTCTGGAACCGAGCGACCGCTACGGTCGCAGGTTCGAATAGTGCCTCGGGCACGGATGTGCGTGTTGCCGTTAGGTTAGTTAGGTTTAAGTAGTTCTAAGTTCTAGGGGACTGATGATCTCAGATGTTAAGTCCCATAGTGCTCAGAGCCATTTGAACCACTTGTATTGGGAGAGAGGAGAGGGAGAGAGTAATAAACTATGACCCTCCTCCTCCTCCCCCGTCACACAACCAAACCCTGGAACCGAACCTGATCTCTGTTTAACTTTGTTAAATTTCTGTCTCCAGTTCCAGCTGCGCGTAACACCATTTCGAATATTCAGTCTTGAATCATATGTAAGACTAGTCTGGAAGAAGCTGAAGGCCAAACGAATTCCCCAGTACACACAGTAAATTCTGTAAAGAGGCGCAGGTACGGCGCGAATAACTGACTAGGAGAGGCACTGATGCATACACACATTCAGTTAGTTACCCGCAAATTGGTTTAAGCGCGCGCCGAAGAGGGCGGCGCTCGCAAGGGGTTGCTAATTACCCGGGAGCGCAGGAAAATGGAAGGAGCGCGCAGGGGTTAATAGGGAACTGGAGGGAGTGCACACGAGCAGAAAGCCGGCGGCACTCGCTAAAGTTCGCACAAAGGCGCCTGCATTTACGACACGGCGTACATTAGCGGAAAAACAAATTGCCTGCGACACCTTGAAGGACGGCGCTGATTTACGGAAAGTAGCAGATAAGCGTTTCTAAGGATTTCGACACCACGTGACGCAAAGATAATACACGTACGCCACCTATACCCGAGTTTTAAATGGGGCGTGGCACACTGCGAAAAGGTTCAGTCTGGTGAAGTATGGGAGTAACATGCAGCAAGCCGTCCTAACGCACAGACGACGTATTTATGCTTTTTCAAAATTTATCTGCCCTGGCCAACCAGTAAGTAAGTCACCAATGATGTACCCAAAGCGTTTCCAGTGACATTACCGAATTAAACTTGGACAAGTAACGTAAGGATGAGCGACAATACCTCTTAGAACTTAGAACGTAAAATATATAAAATTATACACTGGGCACATTTCAAATACATCGAAGTAATACACATTATCACGACATAGTCACAGTTTGATGTTCCCAATGAAATGCATTCCAATCGAACACAGGACACTTGCGGCTGTCTTCTTCCTACAGAGGAGACACGTGATGGTAGTTCGTTGTCGGAAGTCAATCAGTTTGCATAGAAACATTCCCTGTACTTTCAGTAAACGAAAAAAAGTGTAGCATTTCCCTGTGAATTTTTGTCACAATCGCAGACGGCGGAATCTAACAAATAAATTATAGGCAACTGCCATTGTTGATCTCAATTCCTGGTCCCGGCGGAGGTTCGAGTCCTCCCACGGGCATGGGAGTGTGTGTTTGTCCTTGGGATGATTTAGGTTAAGTAGTATGTAAGCTTAGGGACTGATGACCATGGCAGTTAAGTCCCATAAGATTTCACACACATGTGAACATTTTTTGATCTCAATTCAATAACAGGTCTAGTTGGTACTTACTTTCTACGGCAATTACACGAAGTTATCTACAGCTGTGATGGGCCTGTCGAGTGCATTTCTGCGTAATGTCTTCCCTTTAACCAAGATTCCATTCTTCTTGCCAACTAGAGACCGTTCTCACCATGATAATGTGGTTAAAGTATATAAACGAGAGCTAACTTTTCAGTAATATTCCTTTGCAGGTTACTTCCTCAGCTAGTTCATTGCCTTCTATACCAGAGTGTGATTTTACTACAGTGAACAAGACGACATGGTCTCGCTTAACTGATCCATAATAGGTTGCATGGGTTTGCAACGTGTATTTGTTTGTCTTGTTACATTTGGCGTTGGCAATTTGCTTTAAATGATCAGATTTTGACCTTCACAAAACTATGAAAAGGTTGTATCCTTTGACTACAACGTCAATGAGTCTGAGATCGATCTGTCAATTCATAGAAAAAGCTACAGGGAACAATTTGTGGGGATGTGAAACGGAACGATCACGTACGCTCAGCCTAGGTAAAGCAGCTGGCAGACTTCGGTTAACTGGTAGAACACTACGGAAATAAGTCAATCTATGAAGGACATTGTTTACAGAACTCTCGTACTACCCATCCTAGAATATTGCTCAAGTTGGTCGAACCAGTACCAAATGCCCTAACAGGAGATATTGAACATATGCAGAGAAGGGCAGCACGAATGGTCACTCGTTTGTTTGACCCATGGGAAAATGTCACAGAGGTGCTGACGAAACTGAACTGGCAGACTCTTGAAGACAGATGTAATATGTCCCGCGAAAAGCTACTTTAGTTTCAAGAACCAGCTGTAAGTGGTGAAACAAGGAATGTAGGAATATACTACAGCTGCTACGTACCGCTCCCGTAGGTATCGCAAGGATAAGATTTTTCAATTACAGGGCGCACGGAGATGTTTAAACAATCACAGCTCCCACGCTCCACGCGTGAATGGAATGGGAACAAGTCCTAATAAATGGTCAAATAGGAAATTCCCTCTGCTTTGCCCTTCACGGTGGTTTCCAACCTATGGATGTAGGTGTAAATTATTGACTAAACTACAGCTATTCTTTTTTCTTAGTACTGGTTTATGATCTGGGCTCTTGATATTGACACTGCCGCTTCTCTTTTCTGCAGAGGTATCTTTGATCAGTCTATCGTTCCTCCAGTCTTACATGTCTCTCATTTCTACTCTAACAAACCGGCCGCGGTGGTCGAGCGGTTCTAGGCGCTTCAGTCCGGAACCGCGCGACTGCTACGGTTGGAGGTTCGAATCCTGCCTCGGGCATCGATGTGTGTGATGTCCTTATCTTAGTTAGGTTTATGTAGTTCAAAGTTCTTGGGGACTGATGACCTCACATGTTAAGTCCCATAGTGCTCAGTGCCATCTCAACCAATTTTTTCTACTCTAACAGTTCCCGCTTTCCCAAAGTGCACTTTCTGCCACTCTATTTTCTTGCGTCTTTATTCTCTGTCTCTTGCTTCATTTGCTGCATTTTTATGTTTTCTTCTTTTATCAACGAAATTTAATGTCATATGTCAGATTTACTGACTTCTGCTCAACCTTGTATTTTTTTCCCAGTTCTTTTCTCTGTTGCGTTCACTATTTCTCTTTAAAAGCTTCTACACCATTCCTTTCCTTGCTTCGGTTAATCACAGACTAATGTTGGTTTTGAAACTCTCGAGAATATCTGTCTCAATTACCCTGATCCCATGTTTTTAATTTCCTACATTTTTACAATGTATTCAGCCGAAGACCGCATTTCATAATTAATCAACTATGGAACGTGTTTTATTTATAGGGCAGCAATCTGGTAGTGAATCAGAAGCTTTTCTCAAACTGGAAATATCGAATGGACTTGGTTTCCTTTTATCCAATGTACTTAGGATATAGGCCTAGTCCAGATGATCTGTTTTCGAAATCCATATTTATTTCCATGCCGAAGGTCATTTGTTCCATGTAGAACTCTTAAATATGTTACAGAATTCTGTTACAGATAGACGTGAGTGATACAGGACTGTTGCTCTACAGATCAGTACTACTTCGTACTTTGAAGATGCGTAGGGCCCTTGCTTATTACCAATCACTGAGAAAATTTTCTCTTTTTTTTTTTGTTGAAGGACATCCGGTTAATTATGGTCATGAGTGGAGCTAATTGACGCACAAATTTTGTATAGAACGCAATCCGCCTTGCGGCCTTATTGAGTTTTAGCGGTTTAAATTGCTCCTCCATGCTATTAGTACCGATAACGATGACGCCCATCTTTGCAGCAGTAGGCCAATTTAATGGTGGCAACATTCTTTTGTAAAGGAACATTTGAATAGAAACACTTATGTCACTACTATGCATTGGTCATGGCCTGCCTCTGTGTTACACTATCGTCTACAATCTGGTACACAGCTCTGAAAGTGTACCTCGACCCGAACACCGTCTAAATAAATGTCTGGGTATCTAGCAGAAACTCTCGGTATCTTCACGCCATTAAATACTGCTAAAACGTGTTCTCCAACGCATCCTTATTACTCTCAGTTTTTAGAAGCACCCTGGAATCTACATCTCAATGAATACTCTGCAAACAACTAAGAAGTGTATGGTGGGGGAGACTTCCCACTGTACCAGTTACTAGGGCTTTTTTCCTGATGCATTCACGTATGGTCTGGAGCAAGAATGATTGCTCAAACGCCTCTGTCCGCGCTGCCCTACGAGTGCGGTATGTAAATTCCTGATTTAATGTCGTTTCTTGAAACTTGGTAAGTAGGTTTTCACTGAGCCTACGTGTTAGTTCTGTTTCATATCCCTACAAGTTGCTTACATCTACATCTACATCTACATCTATACTCCGCGAGCCACCTTACGGTGTGTGGCGGAGGGTACTTATTGTACCACTATCTGATCCCCCCTTCCCTGTTCCATTCACGAATTGTGCGTGGGAAGAACGACTGCTTGTAAGTCTCCGTATTTGCTCTAATTTCTCGGATCTTTTCGTTGTGATCATTACGCGAGATATATGTGGGCGGTAGTAATATGTTGCCCATCTCTTCCCGGAATGTGCTCTCTCGTAATTTCGATAATAAACCTCTCCGTATTGAGTAACGCCTTTCTTGAAGTGTCCGCCACTGGAGCTTGTTCAGCATCTCCGTAACGCTCTCGCGCTGACTAAATGTCCCCATGACGAATCGCGCTGCTTTTCGCTGGATCATGTCTATCTCTTCTATTAATCCAACCTGGTAAGGGTCCCATACTGATGAGCAATACTCAAGAATCGGACGAACAAGCGTTTTGTAAGCTACTTCTTTCGTCGATGAGTCACATTTTCTTAGAATTCTTCCTATGAATCTCAACCTGGCGCCTGCTTTTCCCACTATTTGTTTTATGTGATCATTCCACTTCAGATCGCTCCGGATAGTAACTCCTAAGTATTTTACGGTCGTTACCGCTTCCAATGATTTACCACCTATGGCATAATCGTACTGGAATGGATTTCTGCCCCTATGTATGCGCATTATATTACATTTATCTACGTTTAGGGAAAGCTGCCAGCTGTCGCACCATGCATTAATCCTCTGCAGGTCTTCCTGGAGTACGTACGAGTCTTCTGATGTTGCTACTTTCTTGTAGACAACCGTGTCATCTGCAAATAGCCTCACGGAGCTACCGATGTTGTCAACTAAGTCATTTATGTATATTGTATACAATAAAGGTCCTATCACGCTTCCTTGCGGTACTCCCGAAATTACCTCTACATCTGCAGATTTTGAACCGTTAAGAATGACATGTTGTGTTCTTTCTTCTAGGAAATCCTGAATCAATCACAAACCTGGTCCGATATTCCGTAAGCTCGTATTTTTTTCATTAAACGTAAGTGCGGAACCGTATCAAATGCCTTCCTGAAGTCCAGGAATACGGCATCAATCTGCTCGCCAGTGTCTACGGCACTGTGAATTTCTTGGGCAAATAGGGCGAGCTGAGTTTCACATGATCTCTGTTTGCGGAATCCATGTTGGTTATGATGAAGGAGATTTGTATTATCTAAGAACGTCATAATAGGCCCAGCCCCGAAGTCCCATATGTCGCCGTTCCTGCGTCACAACCTGTATTCGTAGACGTATTATTTCATTCCCGTACAGGAGTGGACATTTTAATTGAAAGTTGCTGCCTGGTATCGGCGGATGAGTACGATATTACACTGCCTATGTTGTTAACAAGAACGACGCACTGTTACTTTAGACATGCAAGCATGACCGAAGAAACAGGCACTGCAGCGACTCAGCCGTTATGAAATATGAAACCATCAGCTACATAAGGGTGATATGGCGCGCGCCGCTATCATGTGGTCTTGTTTAGAGCGCGCGCTATAATCGATTGTAGTTCGCTGTTCTGGTGCGGGTGGCGCTCCGGTGGTGATTTGCTATTGCGTATCTGGCGTGTGTTTGCGGTGGCCAGCGGAAAGCGAGAGGGTAGTCGGTTTCCGGGTATTGCACGGAACGTGAAGTTCGCTCTGCCTGACCTGTTGGTGACTAGCGCTAATGTGGTTGTGCCTCGCAATATGAGCAGAGTGGTCTGGGGGCGGAGGCGACTCGCCGCTGCCGGCCGGTGTGGCCGTGCGGTTCTAGGCGCTTCAGTCTGGAACCGCGTGACCGCTACGGTCGCAGGTTCGAATCCTGCCGCGGGCATGGATGTGTGTGATGCCCTTACGTTAGTTAGGTTTAAGTAGTTTTAAGTTATAGGGGACTGATGACCATAGATGTTAAGTCCCATAGTGCTCAGAGCCATTTGACTCGCCGCTTTGCTGGCCATGCGGTGGTGATCAATTGGAGTCGGCGTACTTGTACTGCCTGCCTGTCTGATGTGGAGGTCCGGTGGGGTCCTGTGATACTCTGGCCCGGAGACAACTAGTTGCTGAATTTTGGAGTCGTCTGCCAGGTTAGGGTGTGGGCTCGGTTGGCTAGTCAGATTTTCCGCTGGAAGCTCCAGCAGCCGTTTCTGAACTTCATTCTGATGTGGGACGGCGTTGTTGGAAGTTTTTGTTGCGTGTGTGTGGCACGTTAAGATATTTGTTGGTACTAATTTATTTGCTCAACTGGAGTATCTTTTGGTTATTCCGCTGAGTGGGTCGTTGACCACCCGGTCTGCTCAGCGTTACCTTTGGTAGTGCCTGTTTGTTCCTTTTTGAAGGAATTCACGTAGGTGGTTCATGTTACCTGCCCAGAGTTGCGTTCATGTATGGTATATTTGGCATTTGATGTGTTAGGTAAAATCTGCCTAAGAAAGGCGGTTTGGACAGTATATGCATAGTCAATTACTGCTGCTTAGTATATGTGGTCCTCTGGGATCTGAACAACACGATCTCGCCAATTTGGTTTGTGTAACAGCATTTAGTGGTATGTTCTGTATTTTTATCTCACTGCGTTATTATTAACTTGGTGGAATAGTCGCGTTTGGTGTCGTTAAGGCACTTCTAAGACTGTGGTTTGACTATTCATGTGCCCTTGGCTTTGATTGTTTTGTTTTAAGAAGCGAGAATTGTTTATTAAGATTCGTGTATGTTGGCTTCCGGCACTTGTTAAGAGCGCCGGAGTTAACGGCGCCGTGGTTATCATGTGCTGTCGGGATGTTATATCGTTGTTTGATTTTTGAATTTTATCTTGTGTCGATATAATCTGTCGTATTTTACAGAACATAACGAAGGTGCGTAAGTGATGGGCAGTTGTGGGAGGCATGTCGGGGAGCTCTCAGCGGTTTATTTCGGGGACCGTTTCTAGTGGGAAGGCTACGAAGTGTTGAGAGCTCGCTCGTCTTTGATTGCGTTGGGAGTTGCCCTTGCCCTTTGGTTGTATCAAATTATTATTTTGTTATTATATTTATTGGCTGTGTGTTGCGCTTCTTTGATTTTATGGTGCCAAGTGCCATTATCTTCCTCAAAGTTTTTTCATATAAATGATTTTAAATTATAATGCCAAGCTAACTTATTATTGGATCTTGGTCTGTGGAGTAAAATCTTTTAAAGCACCATTGTAATTTGTTCTTGCAGAAGAAATTCCTCTTATTTTATGGTGCCAAGTTGCCATTATTATTATTATTTGTTTATTACTGCTCTTAATGTTTTCCAATTTTATGGTGCCAAATGTAATTATCATTCTTAAAGGTTTTTGTAAACGATCTTAAGTTGTATTGCCAAGTTAACTTATTATTGGTTTTTGTCTCTTGGGTAAACTCTAAAAGCACTACTGTCAAAGGTTCTTTGATTTTATGGTGGGAAGCCACCGTTATTGTTTTTAAAGCTCATTCTTTTAACCATTTGTTAAGTTCTGTAAGTTATATGAATTTGTTGTTATTTAAAAGAGTTTAGTATTGGCAATTTAATAAATTGTGTACAGAGTCTACTGTTTGGATATTATTGGGTGGAAATCCTTGGATGTTGTCCTATAAGAATACACATTTCAAAGGGTATGACAACATTGAAAATTTAATAACTGCTTTAGTCGCCGCACTGTCCGTTCGTTCAGACATGTATGCATGTCCGAAGGAACGTTACATCGTTCTTCGTAGCACACAGGCACTTAATATCGTATTTATCCGCCGACACCAGGCAGCGACTTTCAATCACTTAAATAAATAATGTGTCCAGGAGTACAGGATGTGAAGTAGGAGCGTCGGCACATGGAACTTTGGGTCTGGCCGTGAGTCGTTCACTGATAGCCAAAGCAATTACGGTGACTGCTCGCGTAAAGCGTCCTGGTCCGGCACAAATGTTCACTGTCTTCGTTCACTTATACAGCTGATGGCTGTTCATATTCGCAATTGCGAATACATTTCATGTATTTCATAACGGCTGTAGTCGCCACAGTGCCTGTACCTCCGCGCATGCATGCATGCATGGTCGAAGGAACATTGCATCTTCTTTAACAATACAGGCAATGTAATATCGTACCGCTTTTAAAAACACAATTCTTGCTGCTACACTGTACAACTGGCATAAGAGCCATGCTTTCGCAACAGTTATAGAGATAAATGGACAGTCGACAATTAACTTGTCGTTTTGACAAACTACGGAGAGATAACTGGAGTCGTAGTACAAGAATGCTTGTACGCAAATAACCGTAATCTCGTTTGAAAGAGTTAGTGACGAGCATTGAGATAAGGTGTACGACACATTGCGGGCTATTGCCAAACATTTGTCATAGAGAAAGTTGTGTATTCACTTCTTGTTCACACTGTTTACCGTCAAAGTGTTATATCCGTACAAGGGTACAGTCCAGACAATTACATACTTTGTGACCTTTCTTTTAGAAACGATAGATACCTGCCCGATCACTTTTATTAATAGTTGGCCTTGGCCAAGTTGACTACAGCCTCCGACAAAGCGAACGACATGAATGTAAGTACGTTTAAAAACGTCACAAGAGAGTCATAACTGCGTACTATCAGAATTATAGTAAAAATTTTCGCATGGGACAATTTCTAGGGGTGATATCTTGCATAAGTGCTTTATTCCTCCTTTAAGTACGAGATAAAGTTGGTGATTTTCACTTGGAAGCACGGTAAAAGACAGCTTTATTCAACCAAAGTCGTACTCGCCATGGAACCACGAGACAGACGCCGCGCAGTATGTGACAAAAAGCAGTGCAACATGCAACTTCAGCGGAGAGAGTGTTGACAAATACGTAAAATAATACAGACTGCCCTGTTGTTCCACACACAGGTCGGTGAAGAATAAATAACTAGTGTCATATGTAGATAGTGGCTTAAGAATCACACGAGATATGTTCAAAAAATTCCGTAATATTCGTTATTTCGCGCCAATTGTGTGTTGGAGCGAAATGCGGTTGGCAGACCTTCACACGCCTTTGTTTAATGTGTAACTGCCGGAAGTTTCATCGCGTCGCACAGTTAGCGAATTTAGAGATGGCAGATTTACAGGAGGTTAGAGGAGCAACGCATCTGCATTAATTTTTGCGTGAAACTCACGAAAACCTTGACAGAGACACGCCAGATGATTCAGGAATCTTACGGTGATGACAGTTTAAGCCGCACTCGGTGTTACGAATGCTTCACATGGTTTAAAAATAGCCGGGCGGAAGTTAAAGATGACCCTCGTTCAGGAAGCATTCGACATCTACCGACGGCGCATGTCAGAAACGTCAACGAAATTGTGCGTGCCAATCGAAGACTCACTGTCCGATAGATTGCAGAGGAATGTAACATTTCAGTTGGATCATAACACAAAAATCTGACACGGCGTCGTGTTGCCGCCAATTCGTCCTACGGTTCACGAATCAAGACCAGAAAGATCTATGAAGAGCGTTTGGATCGCACAGCTGAAAGTAAGATGTTCCCTACAAGAATCCTAACTGGTGATAAGACGTGGATCTACGGTTATGAGGTTCAATCTTCACAATGGATCGGGAAAGATACTCCAAGACCAAAGAAAGTTCGTCAGGTCAGATCAAATGTCAAAGCCATGCTGATAGTTTTATCTGTCTTTGAAGGACTAGTTCATCATCAATTTGTGTCGCAGGGCAAAGTGTTAATCTATGGTACTATCGCGAAGTGTTGTGACGCCTGCTAGAAAATGTGAGAAGGAAACGGTATGTAATGTGGCTAGACCATTCATGGCTCCTGCATCACCGTAACGTACCCGCACATTCATCCCTGTTGGTGCATGGTTGCTGCACAAGAAACGAAATCGCAGTGCTGCCCCATCCGCTGTACTCTCCAGACCTGGCCCCTAAGGGCTTTTTTATATCCAGAATTGAAGCCCCGTTGAAAGGACGAAGATTTGCAACGATGCATGAGATTAAAGAAAATTTGCAGACTGCGCTTCGCACGATCCAGCAAGAGGCATACCAAGGCTGTTATCGGAAGTGGAAACGGTATTGGCAGCGGTGTATCAATTGTGTAGGAGAGTATTTCGAAGGAGACCATGCACAAGAAGTAAAAGGTGCGCGTAGAAAAATTCTGCGCACAAAGTTCCGGAATTTTTTGAACAGACCTCGTATCTTGCTGGATGCTAGGAACTTTTAATATGACATCCAATAAACAAGGACAGAATAATACCGAGAGTGTTATAACTTCCTTACACTTAAATTTGCCTCTTCTTCTTTCGTGTCACCCTCTTTGGGGTACACTGGATCAATCACTTCTTTGTGCGTTGTTCTCTTCTTGGGGCCCAGTATTTCTTCATTCTTTCTGATCTTTTCCTCTCTCCTTCCGAGATGACTGGTTTGGACTTTTGTGTAGATTTGTCTTGGAACCTTATGTTTTCATCTTTGATAATTAATTTAGCTGTTCAATCAATAAGTGAATTTTCTGAAATCTTTAATTCTACTAGGTCTTTCTCAGTTTCTTTAAACCAGTTGGGTTTCGTTTTGCGGTTACGGAAAAATTCAAAGATTCGTTTAGTTAATCTGTTGGAATTGATTCTGAGAAGATGACCATAAATATTTATTCTCCTTTTTCGCACAGTATGTTAAAGTTTTTCAATTTTCTTGTAGAGACTTTTCATTTTTGATGCGTATAATCTTATTGTCTTGAAATTTTGGCCCTATGATTTTTTTATAATTTTTCTTTCCTTTAGCTCAAGTTTCTCCATTTGGCCTTTGAAATTCATGTTTAGTGTTTCCACTGCATACAGTGCTTCTGGCTTAATCACTGTCTTGTAATGTGTAATTTTGGACCCCCATGAAAGCGATCTTTGGTTGTATGTATTTTTTGTTAGTTGGAAGGCCAATTCAGATTTATTTTTTCTGGATTCCATTGCTTTCCTTTCCCCGGCATTCCAACTAATCCATTCTCCGAGATACTTGAATTCTTTTACTATTTCAATCTTCTGTTCTTGAACTTTGAGGTATTCACATGAGTGCTTGATGTTAGTCAATATCTTAGTTTTTTCAAAGGAGATGTGAAGACCTATTTTAGCTGCTTGTTTCTTTAGTTCAAGGATTTGCTGCCGTGCTTCTTTAATTGTTTCAGCAAACAGGGCCATATCATCTGCAAAACAATGCAATTTACTTTAAGGTTCTTCTTTTTGCAACCCAGTCTTATACCACTCTTAATATTTGTGTTCCATTCTCTGACTACTTTCTCAAGCGCACAATTGAACAGCAAAGGTGAGAGGCCACCCCCCCTGTCGCACTCCAGTTTTTATTTCAAAGAGTTCCGATAATTCGCCCATAAATTTAACCTTCGAAAATGTATTTGTAAGGGTCGCTTTTATGATATAAGTTGTTTTCTTATCCAAACCCATTTCTTCCAGGATTAATAATAGACATTCTGTATCAATCGAATCATATGCTTTTTCGAAATCAATGAAGGGGATTACGTATGTCTTTGCCCTTGATATTTGGTATTCCATAATGTTTTTGAGGTTCAGCATTTGTTCAAATGTTCAAATGGCTCTGAGAACTATGGGACTTAACTTATAAGGTCATCAGTCCCCTAGAACTTAGAATTACTTAAACCTAACTAACTTAACGACATCACACACATCCATGCCCGAGGCAGGATTCGAACCTTCGACCGTAGCGGTAGCGCGTTTCCAGACTGAAGCGCCTAGAACCGCTCGGCCACACCGGCCGGCTAGTATTTGTTCCGAACATGATCTACCCTTTATAAAACCTCCCCCGGTATTCCCCGATTTGCGGTCCAATTGCGGCTCTGCCCTGTTCAAAAGGACTTTAGAAAGAATCTTGTATGTTATATTCAGCAGTGATATTCCTCTGTAATTGTTGGGTCGGTCTTCAACTTAAATTTCTATTACATGCAAAAACATTTCTCCTTTTCACGGCATTGCTATAAACAAATCCTCGAGAGTCGAGCTGCGAGCGCTCTAAACATAGAAGCATCGTAAGCAGCCGGAGTGTAAAAGTGTTGTGTATGTACTTGATAAACGCCAAAGCCGTCAGATTCAGGGTCAGGTGCGTGCTGGCACCCACCCACGTGGCGGGAGACGACGCGCAAACTAGCAAACAAGTTGCGGCGTTGCGGGTTGCCGCGCGCTACGCGCAGGCGCAATGAATAAGTGATGAGGCAATTCCACCAGCGCGGCGCGGCGTGGCGTTCCCCCTACTTGGAGCGATTTTATAGGCACGCCGAATTTCACGGACCACCTTAAGTGAGAAACTGCATTACGCGCTCATTAATATCGAAACGCCCGCGCTTCGTTCTCCTTCCATTCCCCTTCACAGTAATTAGAACGTTACCTAAAACAGTTAACGCCGTTATACGAAGCAGATTCGTCTGAATCACACATCTGTTCAGGCCCAAAAATCTTAATTACGGGCACATTCACTCATTCATTTTAAATTTACTTATTGCTTACTCTCATAGAGTTCTGTCACTGGTCTTTCAACCCACAAGCTCTGTACAATGTTACAGAACGAAATTTTTAACATAACATAATGGGGAAGATCCGCAGAGGACTACTGAGGCAGGGACTAGCAGCTAACCCCGAAAGTAAATACACGTCACGCATGGGCGCATAAATACTATTGTTTGATTACAGTATTGGCGATAAATCTCTGAAAACAGTAACTACCGTAAAATGTGTAGCAGTAACGATCCTAAGCGACTTAAAGTGGAGTGATCACATAACAAAAAAGTTGAAGTAGATGCCACACACAGATTCATTTTGAGAAACTTGAGGAAACTTAATTCATCCACATAAGCAGCAGCTCATAAAATACATGTTCGATCGATTCTTGAGTCTTATTCTTTGGTGTGGGACCCTTACCGAGTAGGAATAATAGAAGAAACAATGAAGATACAACAAAGAAATCCTTTAGGCAGCTCTTCGGAGATGCTCGACAAACACCAAAGGCATACGATACAAGAGATGGATCGCGCATCACGCTGAGGTTTACTGTTGAGACGTCGAAACGCGCATTCTAAGGAGAGTTGGGCAATGTACACAAAAACAAAAAAAGGCAAAAAACTGCACCACGAAGGAATAATATGGTACCGACAAACAAATGATTACAATTTCAGAAAAATTGCATGATTTATTCAAGAAAAAGAGCTTCACAAACTGAGCAAGTTAATAAAGCGTTGGTCCAGTCTGACCCTTATGCAAGCAGTTACTCGGCTTGGCACTGACTGACTGAGTTTTTTATTCTGCTCCTGAGGGTCACCGTGCCAAATTCTGCCCAACTGGCGTGTAAGATCGTCAAATTACCAAGGTGTTTCGAGCGCCCTGCCCATAATGCTCCAATCGTCCTCAGTTGGGGAGAGATTCCGGTGACCTTGCTGGTCAAGATAGGGTTTGCCAAGCACCAGCACAAGCAGTAGAAGAAACTCTCGACGTGCGCATATCGACCGGCCCCTGTAGCCGAGAGGTTCTAGGCGCTTCAGTCCGGAACGCGCTGCTGCTACGGTCGCAGGTTCGAATCCTGCCTCGGGCATGGATGTGTGTGATGTCCTTAGGTTAGGTAGGTTTAAGTAGTTCTAAGTCTAGGGGACTGATGACCTCAAATGTTAAGTTCCATAGTGCTCAGAGCTATTTGAACCATTTCTTTACGCAGATGGCCATTGCCTTGCTCAGGACGGCTTGCTATGAAAAGCAAACAAAACGGGGCGTGGAATACCGTCGACGTACTACTATGCTGCAAGCGTGCTGCGGATGACAACCACAGGGATCCTGCTATGAAAAGAAACGGCACCCCAGACCATCACTCCTGGGTGTGGGGCCGTATGACAAACAACAGTCAGATTGGTATTCCACCGCTCTCCAGGATGTCTTCAGAAACGTCTTCGACCTGAAACCATTGGTCGGAGTAAAATCGTCTTCAGTGATGAGTTCTCCTTCGAACTAAGCGCTGATGACCAGTGAAGACTTGTCTAGAGACACCCTGGTGGGATACTAACCTGCCTGTCGATTGCCAGCCAGGAGCAATGCTCTGGTGTGTCATTTCATTTCATAGTAGGACCCCTTTGGTTGCCAACCGCGGCCTCCTTACAAAACACTGGTCTGTCGATGATATTTTACATCTCGTTTTATTGCCCATCATGGCAAGCCAGCCTGGGATTACATTCCAGAAAAATAGTGGCTGCCCGAAAACGGCGAGATTTGCCACGGTATGTCTTCGTGCTTGCCAAACCCTACCTTGGCCAACAAGGTCTCTGGATTCTCCCCAGTTGAGAACGTTTGGAGCATTATGGGCAAGGTCCTGCAACGAGTTCGGCATTTTGACAATAAAATGTACCAATTGCACAGAATTTAGCACGATATCCCTCAGGAGGATACCCAACAACTCTATCAATCAATGCCCACCCGAATAACTGTTCCCAAAAGGGCCCAAGGAGAACCAACGCTCAATTTGTGAAGCTTACTCCTTTGAAAAGATCAAACAATTTTCTGAAACTATAGTAATTTGTTTGTTTGCACAGGTACATCACATCTCCCGATTACCATCCCATGCGCATAATTCCTTCGTGCCCCCCCCCCCCCTGGTTCAAATGGCTCTGAGCACTATGGGACTTAACTTCTGAGGTCATCTGTCCCCTAGAACTTAGAACTGCTTGAACCTAACTAACCTAAGGACAACACACACATCCATGCCCGAGGCAGGATTCGAACCTGCGACCGTAGCGGTCTCACGGTTCCAGACTGTAGCGCCTAGAACCGCATGGCCAGTCCGGCCGCCCCCCCCCCCCCCCCCCCGATTGTGTTACTTTCCCCCTCATACGTCTCGAGAAATGACCACGAAGAGAAAATCTGGGGTGCTAGTGCTCAATTTAGCTTTACCAACAGTATCCGACAAGATAGCTGTCGCTTTGAAGAGCCGCTTTCAGGACGGTGAGATGCACAACCCCCAGATCGAACCCGCCCCGCGGGTTAACGACGAGGGCCGGGATGCCGACCAGCCTGGATGTGATTTAAGACGGTTTCCCACATCCAACTATGTGAATACAAAACTGGTGCCCAAGACCCACCTCAGCTACAGGATCGCAAACATTTAGTAAACTTTCACTAGAATAACATTACACGCAGACAGTCCACACATTTTGTAACGGGGGGTGGGGTGGGGGGTGGGGGTGGGGGGGTGGTAACGGGTGCGACAGGAACGGCATCCGTTCACGCCTTACAATTAACCATGCCGAATTAGTTAATAATCATGCCGACCCTGCGCAGATGACGAACAAAGACAAAGAAGAATATTAGATTTGCCGACAGTCGTTCTACCCACGCACATATTCGTCACTGGAGCAGGGAATGGGGAAAAGAGGATACCAGTAGCACCCTCTCCCACACACCGTAAGGTGACATTAGGGGTATAAATGAAGATGTAAAACTGAAATTGAATTAGAATAAACGAACCACCAACTAAAGATAAAGAAAGAAACCTACCTATATACTACTACTTTATCTCGATTCTACACACGTTCTAGGTATCACGACCGTTTAGGGATGACCTCGAGTCATACCTATCTATACTATACCCATCCTACACTTTACCTTCCAGCTGTTGTGTGTCTCGGAACTGCTGGAATTTTTTTTCATTTTGTTAATGCAATTCAGCGTCGATTCTGGGTAGCATGAGTCCGAGAAGCCCATGGCAGGTTTTCGGAGGTATGTGGAACTAGATGTCTCCGCACAGGCCACGCGGATCGTTTGTAAACACCGATAGCTCCCCACATGAATTCGGTTCGGATCAGCTGAATTTAGCGGTCATCAAGAAATCGACGTGAGCTCACTAACATGCCCCTCAAACCACCGTGCCAAGATTCTGGCCTTATGACATGGGCAATTATCATACTGGGACACGCCTTCGTTGTCGGAAATGGCATCAAACATGACGGGATGCAGGCGATCCGCAATAACGCTGCACTAATGTCTTCGATTATCATCATAAGATAGAAGCCCAGATGAATGTCCCCGTAGCTTAATACTGCCCTCGCTGGCCTACGTCCACGATGCGGTACAAGTCCAGAACAGCTGTTCATCTGGACGACGACGAATACGGTCTGATGTAGCACAAAGGTGATTCATCCGACCAGTTGATCCACGGCCGTGTCTCGATAATCACGCGCACGCTGCATTCGTAATTAGCGATGTCGTTCGGTCGACATTTGACGGAGAAAAAAACATCGAAACAATGTGTGATTGCCCATATTCATCCGATTTTATCACCCACGAACTTCTTTTTGTTCCTTTACATCAATCCAAAAATACGTCAAGAAGTCAAGAAGGTACTGTATCCTTCCAGAACCATGTTTTTGAGGTATCAACATCAGAAAGGGGAAAAAAAGGTTCCCTACATGGGTCCATAGCATGCAGATGTTCAGAAATTTAAAAGACGAATATTTCGAGGAACATTACAGCGATATGTAACACTTTTTATGTTTCTGTGAAAGCTTAAAAGGCTGCTATACACAGTCGTTTGCATTCAGAGGAGAGACTGTGAACCGGCACACTATTTTTGCTGGCGATTGCATGGAGCTGGTCCGTACACGAAGAAACGGTACCGTCGAATAATAACTTAGATAGCATTAGCAACATTACTTCCGTTGGTTCTTAAGTACTTCTGCAAACCGAGAAGAGAGAGCAAACTGCTGTCCGTTACACAACCTGTTTCCTGACACGTGAAGGTCATTCTTCTCCTTGAAAGATGAAAGTCTGGCGGCTTCTCGTAAGAGACGCTACGCCTCTGGAACGCAGACCTGCCCCTTCTTAGTTTTATCCGACAGGAGAAAAGAGGGACCATCTATGACGCGATCGATTAATTGCGCTGGTCACGTTAATATAAGCTACGATTTTCGATTAAAAAAGAAAAAAAATGCAACAGTAGGTCACACATACAATAAACTTACGTCATGTTTGTAAATAAAAAGCACAAGAGCTACACATATGACTGTAATTTACTGTGATGGGTTTTCAGTGTGGTTTGAACAGAATGTTAAGTGGTTATTCGAACTTTGCTTATGGTACCAAGTTTGGAAACAGATGTTTTCGTAGTTCTAATAATGTGGTTGTTGCAATTTAGATATAGGCCTGAGTAAACTTTAACACTGACAAAAACATGTAATTGTCAAGATAACGTACAGGTAAAGCTGTCATCAACCCGAAGGGTTGTTTGAAAAGGACAGCGCTTTACTAGGCGTGCTCATATTGGAGGTGGTATGTCGTTGCTTTCCTTAGATCTTTGAACTGACAGCCTACCTAGCGAGTTATAGTATCAACAAATGTGAAGATAATATCAGGAGTACCTCAGGGAAGCGTGATACGACCGTTACTGTTTACCAGCTTGGAAAAGTTTGTAAAGGTGCTGCAGCAGAGGTTGTGCTGAGAAATAATTATCAAGAAAAAAAATTCGATACGTTGCGCCGTTTCCGAGATAATTTGCGTTGAAGTTCGCCAATAAGGCCGATGCGCGCCCAAATGTGTTCTTCGGTTGGTTTCCTATGGAGTGCGATACAAAAAATGGACACGTGACCGTATTAAGGCTTGAATCCGAGCCAAAAACTGAGGAGTCTCGTGCGCTATCATCTATTCTATGAGAATAACTAAGAGTAATTGTAAGGGCTGGCCGCTTGAATTTGCGCGCGCAGCAGCCTGATTGCCTAATTTCAATAATAATTAACTTGGAAACAGCGCGATGTATCGAATTTGTTTCTTGACAATTATTTCTCATCATAACGTACCCTGTGAGACTTTTACAAACTCTTCAGGTTGTTCCTGACCACCCTGTATATAAATGATCTATAGTGGGTAAGGTCGGAAAATCCACAGGGCTGTTCGTAGATGGCGTGGTTGTCTATATGAAGGTAGCAAGGCCAGAATACAGTAGCGAATATCAGAAAGACCTGCAGAGTAATTATGAATGGTACAGAGATTGGCTGCTGACCCTAAACATAAATAAATGTAATACATTTTGCATAAATAAACGAAGAAATCCATTACTCTACGATTACACTATTGGTAACAAATCTTTGGAAATAGTAACTACCGTAATATACTTAGAAGTAACCACCTGGAACGAGCTAAACTGGAGTGACCACTTAACACTAATAGTAGGGAAAACAACCGCCAGGCTAAGATTCACAGGAATAATATTACGGAAGTGGAATTCATCGACTTACAAAACACTTACTTGTTCGACCGATTGTTGAGTATTACTCATCATTTGGGACCCTCGCCAGATTGGACTAATAGAAGGGATTGAGAATATCCAACGAAGAGCGCAGCGCTTCGTCAAGGAACTGTTTAGTCGGTGCGAGAGCTTTACGAAAACACTCGAAGAATTCCAGTGGCAGACGCTAGAATACGAGTATAAGCGTCATGCATCACGGAGAGGTTTACTGTCGAAATTCCGACAGAATACGTTCGGGGAAGAGTGGGGCAACATATCGCTTCATCTAACACATGTATCGCGAAATGACCAGAACGAGAAATTCCGAGAAATAAGAGCTGATAGGAAGGTTTACTGATCGTCATTCTTCCCACGTGCCATTCGCGAACAGGCGCCACAAACCGAATATAGAGACAGAACTACAGCGTAACGCGTACAACTCGAGATTCTTCGTACCTACTAATATAACTAGAGGTGAACATGACTGATAAAAGCCGGCCGCGGTGGTCTAGCGGTTCTGGCGCTGGAGTCCGGAACCGCGGGACTGCTACGGTCGCAGGTTCGAATCCTGCCTCGGGCGTGGGTGTGTGTGATGTCCTTAGGTTAGTTAGGTTTAAGTAGTTCTAAGTTCTAGGAGACTTATGACCTAAGATGTTGAGTCCCATAGTGCTCAGAGCCATTTGAACCATTTTTTTTTTTACTGATAAAAATCCCAGAAATGGATGACGTTCGAAACAAACACCTCTGAACTCGTAGACTGGCACAAAATCGCTGAGCCTCCAAGAAAAAGTATTGGCTAAATAAAGTGAATCAAGGAGATATGAGGAAGAT
This sequence comes from Schistocerca cancellata, assembly GCF_023864275.1. Taxonomy (NCBI): domain Eukaryota; kingdom Metazoa; phylum Arthropoda; class Insecta; order Orthoptera; family Acrididae; genus Schistocerca; species Schistocerca cancellata. Next base: position 400,950,017 of record NC_064632.1, on the reverse strand, counting down.
ATTGGTGTGACATGTCCAGTAGGCAGCACTTAAAAGAACGTTTTCATTCTCTTAATAGGTCACGGGAGTACTGTGTGTAACATATGACGGACAGTCGCACAGAACACACAAGTACATGTTGCGGTTCCAGTCTGCTTAGTTCGCAGCGCTATAAAGTATGATCTCCTAAAGGAAAGCTCCGGATTTGAATCCCGGCCCAGCACACGCTTTGCATTTGTTAGGCAGTTTCAGTACAGCTTGAACTACGCCACGGAGGAAATTGCTCGTTATGGAGATTAACATAATGGTTTACCTTCCTATAGATACAATCGGAAAATGCGGAAGCAAGGTTTTCGAGCCATGGCTGGCTCATGCTATGCGCTGGATTAAACCTTCGTTGCTATTCTGTGTTTAGTCTCCCGCGGTTATCGCGATTATGCTGTTATCCTCTCCTTCGCGGGTGGCAGCAGCGGCGTGTATCGATATCCGCACCTTGGACTATCTTTGACCTGGCGCTTATAGTTCCCGGCTGGGTGGTGTGCGAGGAGTCGGTCAGTTGGCGTGGAGCATGGAGGAATTCTCGGCGGCGCGTGGTTTTGCCGGCGCCGCTGGCGGTCTCTACGCGGTGTTGGAGTGTGTGAGGCTGTTCCCATTGCTACGAGGTCCGTGGCTCACCGACCCTGGACACGAAAGTTGAGTTTTGATTTAATCTACCAGCAAGTCAAGACTGTTCACATTGTGTCGTTCGGAGTTCGTTGTCGACTGTTGACATATTCGCGCAAGCAACAACGTGGTTTTGAAGTTGGAAAATTCTAGGCACCCTCCGGTGGAGTTTCACTGTATTTGGTTATTTGAATTGAAGTGCACCAGCGGAATCTTCTGCCTTGTGGCCGTTAACGTTCCGGTTACCTGCCCTGCCTGTTGACGTAAATCTCAGGCAGTGTAGTTTCCTCACAGTGTTGCTGCTGTCCAGCACAGTGTGTAAAAAATGGCTCTAAGCACTATGGGACTTAACATCTGAGGTCATCAGTCCCATAGGCTTAGAACTACTTAAACCTAACTAACCTAAGGACATGACACACGGCCATGCCCGAGGCAGGATTCGAAACTGCGACCGGAGCAGCAGAGCGGTTCTGGACTGAAGCGCCTAGAACCGCTCGGCCACAACGACCGGCGTACAGTGTGTAGTTTGACTGCTCCGTGTATGATTGGTTGGGGCGGCAATATCTTCTAGGTTGTTCCGTTGAACTCCCTCTTGTGCCCTGGCCGGGTGAAGTGGAAGTTATCTTGCCGGTGGGTCCGTTGACTGTCGGTCGGTTGGGTTGTCGTCGGATCCTGAATGGTTAGCCCGACTGCCTGTCTCACCTAAGCGAGCGCTAATGTTTGAATTCCAGGCCGACCCTCGAGCATTTGAGCGCCCTTTGGTGTACTGCTTTTTATTATTATTATTATTATTATTATTGGTTCTTGTTGTTTGTACTTGTATGGCTTCTAGCAGATTTTTTAAAAAATTAATGTTGTTTTGCCCTTAAGGCGTAAGATTCTTTAGGCCTTCAGCCTAATTTAAAGAACTGTTTCACGCAAGACCTTTGGCATTTTAAAGGTTTTAATGTTGTTGAATTTTAAGTGTTGGGCCTTCAGCCGATTTTGAGTTTGAGTTGTTTTGCTCTTAATGCCTTCAGCCTAAATTAAAGAACTGTTTCACGTAAGGCCTTTGGTATTAAAAAACAATTAATGTTATGGAGTTTTACGTGTTAGGCCTTCAGCCGATTTGAATTTAACTTGTTTGCTCTTGAAGTGTCTGATTCTTTGGGCCTTCAGCCTAACTAAAGAACTGTTTTAAGATAAGGCTTTGCCTTTTAAATTTCTGTTCTGGTTGAGTTTTGCCTAATTAAGAACTGTTTTACGTAAGGCCTTGTTTTTTAAAAAAAAATTTTTAAAGTTGTTTAGCCTTAAGTGTTGGGCTTTCAACCGATTTTGAATTCAAATTGTTTGTTCTGAAAATGGCAGATTCTTTGGGCCTTCAGCCTAAGTAATGAACTGTTGTAAGATAAGGGTTGCCTTTTAAATTTCTGATTATGCTTGCGTTTTAAGTTATTGGCCTTCAGCCGTTTTTAAAGTGGCTTTCAGCCGGTAGTTAAGTCCCAAAGATTAAAGCTGTGTGTTAAAAAAAATTGTTTTTGGGCTCTTGTAATATTTGATCAAATAACAAAGTTGTATGTTCGAGTGTAACTGACAGCCCCTTATTTTGGCCCCTTTCCACAATTTAAACTACCTGTCCTGTCCTGCGGGTTAGGCTGGGCGTTCCAGTTTTGTTCCTCATTATACAAAGATTAAATTTTGTTTATGGTATTAGAACACAATCGCAAAACATCAAAATGAGCCAGGTTGTCTGAAACAGTTGCAATGCGCGAGCCACCGGACACTTTTCCCATTGCATGACTTAGCAAAGCAACGTCGAAAAGGAAATGGAGAAAACAGCGCAAAGGAATTACGTAGCTGGCCCATCGGGCACACAGCGGCAAGCAACAGTCCGGACTTGGGATTTACCTAGTCTTTAACCACTACACTGCTCTGTGTAACCATTGTATTAATGGCATTTATAATTAAATTAGATATCAATACGAACATTTGTAATGATTTTATCCCGCTGTTTCGACGAAATATCTACGGCGCGGAATGGAACTGCGTGCACAGAATTTTTGTTTTCTTGTTTTTAAAACAGTGCTTCGAAAGTTATATTTCAATTATCAATTATTCAATTCAGTTCAACGACTACTTTTAGCGTCTGTTACTGGCTGTATTAAATGAAATATATTAAATGAAATAAAAATATTAACCATTTACTGGGGATTTTGCGGAAACCTTTATTAACTTACTGTTCAACAAATCAAAGAAAATATTTCTGTATAAAGTTTTTGGAATCTTCATCTTTTGCAGACAATGGTCTACTACCTGAGCTATCGAAGTACAGCTCTCGGAGCGGCCAATGCATCGCTCTCTAAGTATTCCTTCTTTCTGTTCAAGAAGTTTTGCTCTCTGGCTGTCGTTCCGATTCAGCAGATCAGGACCTCCAACGGACCTACATATGTTTTTGCACGCAGGCACACCTTAAGTATTAGATGCCGGTCCATTTCAAATAAAAATTTTCTAAAAATACAAAATCCCTGCTGAATATGAAATCGCTCGAGTAATGAACCTTAGAAGCGAATAAAATACAATATTATAAATCCTTACCAACATTCCTAGACCCGTAGAGTTTCTGAGATAAAATGATTCTACTGTTCGAGAAAATTGAAAGTGCAAGGATTCGTCTAACTTTAATCTCAAAATCAGCGACTTTACTTCCGAATATTTTCCAACTATCCATGACGATTCATGTTGATGATCCAAACAAACGATGGAAATAAAGTACGTTGTGCAATATACGGCCTTACAGAAAATATTAACACACTGTTCACTCTTTGTAACGAACTATGTGCGACAGCCGAAAGCCATTACAATATGGGAAACGGTAAAAAGTGGCAGATCTTGCACACAAAGTAATATTGTGTTATCAAGCGACTTCCTAAGCGTATCGTAGTTCCTTATTTTGGAGTTCCGTGTCCAGTCGGCTACGATGTCAGGATCATGGATCACACTAAAGATGCGGCACGAAATTTTAATCAGAACGCTGGTTGATGCAACGGTTTCCCTTCCGACGTCGGTTGCAGTCTTGTTGCACCTCCGAGAGCGGGTTGGCATAAAGTGAAATGATTAGCCACTTTCAGATACTGACCTGACAACAGAGAGATACATTAGTTTTTTGTTCCTATCAGTCGTGACACATTGTCTTCTACAAGTTTTTAAATGGCATTTACCGAAATGCTAAATTCACCGGAAATGATACACGGCTACTATGAATGACTCACTACTTTTAAAAGCATTATATCCTAAAAGTATTAATGTGGAAATATGACTGATGCATGAATCGGGCTGTAAATTCAACAAGTTTGCGTTTTGCACTCAACAAATGTTCTATTAGTACTTCTCTGGTCACACGACATATATCAAAGCGATAGTAAGGTTCGTTTTGTACCTTACATAGCAATATCCTTCAATGGTGATCACAGCAGCATTGTTCATCTGCATCTACATCCATACTCCGCAAGCCACCTGACGGTGTGTGGCGGAGGGTACCCGAGTACCTCTATCGGTTCTCCCTTCTATTCCAGTCTGGTATTGTTCGTGGAAAGAAGGATTGTCGGTATGCTTCTGTGTGGGCTCTAATCTCTCTGATTTTATCCTCATGGTCTCTTCGGGAGATATACGTAGGAGGGAGCAATTACTGCTTGACTCTTCGGTGAAGGTATGTTCTCGAAACTTTAACAAAAGCCCGTACCGAGCTACTGAGCGTCTCTCCTGCAGAGTCTTCCACTGGAGTTTATCTATCATCTCCGTAACGCTTTCGCGATTACTAAATGATCCTGTAACGAAGCGCGCTGCTCTCCGTTGGATCTTCTCTATGTCTTGTATCAACCCTATCTGGTACGGATCCCACACTGCTGAGCAGTATTCAAGCAGTGGGCGAACAAGTGTACTGTAACGTACTTCCTTTGTTTTCGGATTGCATTTCCTTAGGATTCCTGCAATGAATCTCAGTCTGGCACCTGCTTTACCGACGATCAACATTATATGCTTATTCCATTTTAAATCACTGCTAATGCGTACTCCCAGATAATTTATGGTATTAACTACTTCCAGTTGCTGACCTGCTATTTTGTAGCTAAATGATAAAGGATCTATCTTTCTGTGTATTCGCAGCACATTACACTTGTCTACATTCAGATTCAATTGCCATTCCCTGCACCATGCGTCAATTCGCTGCAGATCCTCCTGCATTTCAGTACAATTTTCCATTGTTACAACCTCTCGATACACCACAGCATCATCTGCAAAAAGCCTCAGTGAACTTCCGATGTCATCCACCAGGTCATTTATGTATATTGTGAATAGCAACGGTCCTATGACACTCCCCTGCGGCACACCTGAAATCACTCTTACTTCGGAAGACTTCTCTCCATTGGGAATGACATGCTGCGTCCTGTTATCTAGGAACTCCTCAATCCAATCACACAATTGGTCTGGTAGTCCATATGCTCCTACTTTGTTCATTAAACGACTGTGGGGAACTGTATCGAACGCCTTGCGGAAGTCAAGAAACACGGCATCTACCTGTGAACCCGTGTCTATGGTCCTCTGAGTCTCGTGGACGAATAGCGCGAGCTGAGTTTCACATGACCGTCTTTTTCGAAACCCATGCTGATCCCTACAGAGTAGATTTCTAGTCTCCAGAAAAGTCCCTGAGCTGTAGCGGTGTTCTTGGCAGTGGTGGCACGTAAACACGCCCCTTAACGCGTGGGGAGTGAGTTGGTCCAAGGGAATAGATCCGCACCATCTTCACCATTATGCTCAATCCAGCGACGACGAATTTCGTCGTTTAGCTAGAGACGAACCTCGATGCTCCAATGAAGGGGATGCGCCCGCATCTCGTGGTCGTGCGGTAGCGTTCTCGCTTCCCACGCCCGGGTTCCCGGGTTCGATTCCCGGCGGGGTCAGGGATTTTCTCTGCCTCGTGATGGCTGGGTGTTGTGTGCTGTCCTTAGGTTAGTTAGGTTTAAGTAGTTCTAAGTTCTAGGGGACTGATGACCATAGACGTTAAGTCCCATAGTGCTCAGAGCCATTTGAACCATTTTGAAGGGGATGCACCGTCTTGTTGGACGACGAAATTCTCGGAATCAGGAGTCAGTTGTGTAAACAATCACAATAGCAACATACAAAGTTACACGCCTTCCGTCACAGTCCTCTCATAGCAGAAAAACTGCCCATACGCCTTCGCCTGCGACATTGCACGGGAAACGTTAACCTACGGTGAAACTAGTTCATGCGCCACAATTTCGTGAGGATGTTCAGAACCCCACACTGTCACATCGTGGCGATTAACCTTTCCAGAGATATAGAAGGTTGTTTGGCCACTGAAGGTTAGGTTTGAAGGCTAAATGTTCATGTTCAAGTGCTTCCTGCATTGTGAGAGAAAATTTAAGGCTATGAGATGCAGACAGTACGCTTTCAAATCAAATGTAACTGTGGTCGCAAAATCTTCCACTGTTTGCTGCCATGCTCCAAGTTCGAGGCTTGCGCGGACCGTTGATCATCTTACGAGTGCTTACAAAACTTCCTCTCCCTCTCCATGGTTGCATCTGACGCGCTTGGTCCACCGGTACTTTTCTGTTTACAGAAACGACCAGTGTCCGAAAATTGTCGATACTATCGCACCGTTCCCTGGTTAGATGGCGGTTCTTTTCCTTAATTTCTTCCGAATTACAGCTGGACTGTTGTAAGAGATAACATACAAAAACTTTTTTCTTGTTTTGTCGCCGTTCTGCCAAGGCACTGCACTCGCAACGCCAGCTGGTGGGCACAATGCTAACATGGTGAGTTTTTGGTTCTATTCAGTCTTCAGTCATATTTGTCCACGCACTACTTTGCGAAACATAGGACTCTGAAAACGAACGAATCATTGATTGTAGGCCTGTACTATGTATGTTTGTGGGTAACAGCATCGTGACGGTAAAAATGTCAATCAATAAAAGAAACATTATTACATGTTACGGGTGGCCACATGTGTGCCTTTACTGGAATAAATACACTATGTGATCGAAAGTATCCGGACACCTGGCTCAAAATGACTTACAAGTTCGTGGGGCCCTCCATCGGTAATGCTGGAATTCAATATGGTGTTGGCCCACCCTTAGCCTTGAAGACAGCTTCCACGCTCGCAGGCATACAGTCAAACAGGTGCTGGAAGATTTCTTGGGGAATGGCAGCCCATTCTTCACGGAGTGCTACACCGAGGAGAGGTATCGATGTCGGTCGGTGAGGCCTGGCACGAAGTCGTCGTTCCAAAACATCCCAAAGATGTTCTATAGGATTCAGGTCAGGACTCTGTGCAGGCCAGTCCATTACAGGGATGTTATTATCGTGTAACCACTCTGCCACAGGTCGTGCATCGTGAACAGGTGCTCAATCGTGTTGAAAGATGCAGACGCCATCCCCGAATTGCTCTTCAACAGTGGGGAGCAACACGGTGCTTAAAACATCAATGTAGGCCTGTGCTCTGATAGTGCCACGCAATACAACAAGGGGTGTAAGCCCCCTCCATGAAAAACACGACCACACCGTAACACCACTGCCTCCGAATTTTACTGTTGGCACTACACACGCTGGCAGATGACGTTCACCGGCCATTCACCATACCCTGCCATCGGATCGCCACAATGTGTCCGTGATTCGTCACTCCACATAACGTTTTTACACTGTTCAATCGTATAATGTTTACGCTCCTTACACCAATCGAGGCGACGTTTGGCCTTTACCGGCGTGATGTGTGGCTTTGAGCAGCCGCTCGACCATGAAATCCAAGTTAGTCTGTCATAATACTTGCAGTGGATTCTGATGCAGTTTGGAATTTCTGTGTGACGGTCTGGATAGATGTCTGCCTATTACACATTACGACCCTCTTCAACAGTCGGCGGTCTCTGTCAGTCAATAGACGAGGTCCTCCAGTATGCTTTTGTACTGTACGTGCCCCTTCACGTTTCCACTTCACTATAACATCGGAAACAGTGGACCTAGGGATGTTTAGGAGTGTGGGAATCTCGCGTGCAGACGTATAAGTGACACCCAATCACCTTGCTACGTTCGAGGTCCGTGAGTTCCGCGGAACACGCCATTCTGCTCTCTCACGATGTCTAATGACTACTGAGGTCGCTGATGTGGAGTACCTGGCAGTAGGTGGCAGCAGAATTCACGTAATAGAGAAAACATGTTTTGGGAGTGTCCGGATACTTTAGATCACATAGTATATATCGTTTCATAGCGGCCGTATGAACACACCCATTACAAAAGTGTGATCTACTGACCACAACTGGCAGTAGGGATAGAGAAAAACTCAGTTTACTGAGATAGAAATGGCACACAGAAGGCCATACAGCCTTGTAGCGTTTTCTGTGATTCATTCTCATTTTCCTTTTGAGTGAAACGGGGGGGAGGGGGGCGGGACCGCACAAATGTACGAACATTACCAGCGTGCCAATACAGTCCTGTGCAGAGCAGTACGGCTCTATTCAAGTCTGTCGCATCTTCGCGTCGCTTTTGCAGCAGCTAATGGGCTGGAATTGAGGCAAGCAGTGCGTCAGCTGGGGGCGCGATTTTGCTCATTAAAGCAGCCACGGAGCTCAGACCGAAACAACGGACGTCGCAAGTGGAAGGGCGCCCTTTTCCTGCGGCAAGCATCATTAGACGCCGGCCCAAATGGAGTAATTTAAACAGAAAAAAGGAGTAGTCCGTAAAGTATGGCATTAAAAGCAGCAGTACTGCTACTCCGTGCAGAATCCGTAATGATGTCTGTTGCTTTGCCCACGTCTACCGCCGAATTCTCCGCGGAGTGCGTGAGTGGGTAGTGTAAAGTTTTGTATCGTTTCTTAGCAATGAACGAATGCCCTTCGTATGAAAATAATAAGCTGAATCTTGATCCCCTCTCAAAATTCCGAAAAATTCCTTCATACTTCTTGAATAGGAGCTACTTTACAGTAACATTATCAGAGACTTTGTCAGGATACTAAACACCCAGAGCAATCTAGCACTACCAGCGCAATAGGACCTAAACACCGTTCGGTTAAAATAAGCTGATTCCACAAACGCGTATTCAAAATTACGCCAAAAAGAGAGACCCAAAGAACCACAGAACGTTCGAGGACTATCTAGAAAGTGAGTTTCCCAAATCGATACAGTGGCAATTTGGTAATTTGTGTTAAGGTCTTATGGGACCAAACTGCTGAGGTCATCGGTCCCAAAGCCTACACACTACTTATTCTAACTTAAACTAACTTACGCTATGGACAACACACACACACACACACCCATGCCCGAGGGAGGGCTCGAACTTCCGACGGGGGAGGCTGCACGGACCGTGACAAGACGCCTTAGACCACACGGACCGTGACAAGACGCCTAAGACCGCTCGGCTATACAGTGGCGTACGCGCATTTGTGAGAGGTTTAGGGCGTGGCTCACCAACACCGCCGTCGTCATAACTAATGTAATGACATGAAGGGCTCTATAAAAGCCTCATCTAGGACATTATATTCGCCACACCAATATGTCATAGGAATCCACATCGCCCCAGCGTGTTTTCTAATGCCATCTAGCTACTTACCATTAGGTCATCGTTACGGTCTTTTGTTACATCTTAGAATGCAGTAAAGAGCTTCCTTCACCCACATTTATTCGCCTCGCCCACATACTATAACAAGAAACAAGACTCATCCGACCACGCAATACGTTTCCATTGATCAATCGCGAAGATCCCGTGCCCACTGCAATCGTAATTGTCGATATCGTTGAGTCAACATGGGAACACTTAGAGGTGTTCTGCTGCGGAACCTCATGTTCAAAAACGCGCACTGAACGATGTGATCCAAAAGACTTGTGCCTGCACCAGCATTGTGCGAGGGCTATTCGGAACGTAAGGTCCGATCAGTCATGAAATGGAAACCACATTGTAATCAAAAATGTTTCATTTGCTTCAGTTACATCTTCCAGCTACTTCTCTACAGAGTAGCCGCTCCGACTTACAAGATCACAAATTCAATCTTTAGTAAGGCTCATTTGAAAGTGTTTATTAACAGTTATAACAGAAAAATAATTAGTTGTTAATGGCTCACCATGTGCATCAGGAACCGACAGAAAACGAGTATCCAGGAGGTGCAGAGATCAACCTTCTATGGGATGTATGTGTTACACTTCACAAAATGGACAGCGTCGACAATCAAGACATGTTCAAAACAAACCATTAACTTGCACGATGAACACCGAATAAAAAATGGCGTGCCACAGTGATCACAAAGGTTCGCACCATCAAGATCGAAGGCAAACACCTTGGGATTTACAAACGTGTGGCTTATCATGAAACTGGCTATCCTTTAAGACGTATCTGCAAATAGTGCAATAATACGTTTTATATACATATAGTTTGGCCGGACGCGGTGGCCGAGTGGTTCTGGGCGCTTCAGTCTGGAACCACGCGACTGGTACGGTCGCAGGTTCGAATCCTGCCTCGGGCATGGATGTGTGTGATGTCCTTAGATTAGTTAGGTTTAAGTAGTTCTAAGTTCTAGGGGGCTGATGACCTCAGAAGTTAACTCGCATAGGGCTCAGAGCCATTTGAACCATTTTGAACCCAAATGATCCTAAGGACAAACACACACACCCATGCCCGAGGGAGGACTCGAACCTCCGCCGGGACCAGCCGCACTCATTTTCCCACTCTTGCTTGCTGTAATGTAAATATTTCCTATTATCCTTGCAAGACCGCGCACACGAGAAAGAAGCGTACGGGACAGAGCACCTTCAACTTCTCGCAGCACAATAAATAACTTTCCAGCCAATTTACCATCCAGATTAACAGTCGATATAGTTGTATACGAATGCGTTAAGACTTTGATGTTAGTTGATATGGACACAATGCTCTTGGTACCATTCAAACGCATTTCTTCTTCAAATCCCGATTCGTCGGAGTTGAAAACACCTCGCTGAACGATGGGATTAGTTTGTTTCATCTAAAAAATTTCAGGCCGATTCCGCAGTTTGCTGTGCATCGTCAAGCTGACGCTTTGTCTGAAACTCCGTTATTTTATGTCTTCCAGTTCTGTACAACCATCCACTGCTTCTCTTGAAATCAATGCGCGCAATTTGCCGTGCATAGCGCAACCTACTATCAAGCACATCCTGTAAACTGAATCGAACATCCTTGAAACGCACAAACAACAGTTTTTGTAACAAGTGCGCCTTATCCTCCCTTAAATATCAGTTGTTTTTCTTAGCACTATATATTGCTGCGGACGTATTCGAACTCTCTTGATAACTGTTTCGTTACTATGCTGCGGATGATCTCCCACTTAATTAATTATGTTCAGTACCCGCTCCTTGGACAATGATAGTCCTTTACTAGGTTTCACTTCAAATGGCTCTGAGCACTATGCGACTTAACTTCTAAGGTCATCAGTCGCCTAGAACTTAGAACTAATTAAAACTAACTAACCTAAGAACATCACACACATCCATGCCCGAGGCAGGATTCGAACCTGCAACCGTAGCGGTCGCTCTGTTCCAGACTGTAGCGCCTAGAACCGCACGGCCACTCCGGCCGGCTACTACGTTTCACTGGCGACGGGATTTGTGTGTCCCTGTCGAACAAGGATGATGAACTACTAGGCTCGACAACTGTTCCAGTATCACTTTCACTTGTTAAGTACGTGTCGTCATCATTTTACACCTCATGTACCATGTCCGCACAGTAGAACGTACATGACACCACACATTCCACTGACTCAAACTGCAGAAACGCAAACATTTCTTCTGCCACTTCCTTCTCACTCTGCGAAATTCCTTAGATTTCTTTCTGACGATACGTCAACTTCGTCAAGTGGTATTGTAGATATAATGCAATGTTTGCTTTTTTTTACCGTTGCCATTGCTCTGCTTTGTATCAACACCGCTAGCACTATAGCGATGTTGTCATTTACTCGTCGACTAAGCAGTTCAACTACGCGCCGTAGCCTCATGCCGTGATCTCCACTGGATACCTCCAACCCGCCCCCTGTTGCCATTAGCATCCAAAATAGAATATTGTGGTTGCAGGTAGACAATATGTGGGGCGTCCAATGCCGTAAACACCATTGGCGTTTTGCGACCTCGCACTTTTAAGGTGTTCCTTGTTAGACATTTGTCGTAGAGTTGTACCAATTTTCCAATACTCTCGTCATAGCAGGCAGCCATCTGTACTTTTTTGCGATTATCAACGCTGGTCTGCAGCTCGTTGGCTTTACCAAAATGTTGTCTTCATAGGCAGCGGTTCCTGTGAGCAGAGATGAAACTCAGGGGGAGCCAAGTGCGGTCTGTGTGGTAGCTGATCAAAGACTTCCATCGAAAACGCTGCAGGAGCAGCACCCCTGCGCTACCAAGAATTGTCGTCAAGCGGGTAATGCATGGCAGTTCTACTATTTTATAGTGAGCTGCGCGAAATCAGGCGAAATTTCTCAGCAGGCAATCATACTTGGCGGAAGATGTTATTTTCTAGGCTTCTTTACGAGCTCACTGCGCGTTTCGAACCGCGAAGAGCGATGTGATGCGATCTACGGGCATACGAGACACAGTCCCCGACACATATGTGAAAACACATGTTTTCACTGTGGTTTCCATTTCGTTACTGATCGTATCTTACTTTCCGAATAACCCTCATACTCCGCCGTCAGATCTGTCACAGATCGCCGGCTGTCCTTTACAGAACGGGCAAGCCTCCTGCCTCCATATACTGCGTTAAGGCGTGGACGTCCACCAGCATGTAGCCCCACGTCCGTCACCCATTTTCCAAAGGTGCTCACGACAGTATCACGCGAACAGCCGACCAGCCTCGCCGTTTCCGATATGCTCGTTCCCAAACACTGCGCCACAACAACCTGTCGCTTGTAACTTCTATTACTCGCAACATCGAATGAAACAAGTTTACTGTTACCAATCACTAGGAGCTTGTGGTAACTGGAGATATTTTTACTTTCACATTTATACTGCCGTACACGCTTTTAAAGACCTAAACAAAACCAGGAGCCGTGTATTGAAGTAGTGTTTTGGTTTCGTCTTCTTCTAGACAGTGTCACAGGTTACCGCAAAGTCGTAATACAATTCGTACATGTTGAATTAGTCCACATAAATTCACCTGATGATGGGGGTTTAAATCTCTGAAGCGCGTCGGATAAATAAGTAAATTAGACTGGTAACAGTAAACTAGTTGGTTCACTCGATAGTGGTCATAACGTTTTTGGTCGTCAGTGTACACTCGTATTTCAATACAGTGTTTAAGTAGTCTTAAGTTAAACTGTTGTGCCGGCAGATTAGCCAACACAACGTACACTAATTTATAGAGGAGGCCGAAATGCAGGCTTGCGTTAAGTCTGAAACAGGATACGTAATGAATGCTATAAAGAAAAGTACGTAGCTGCTGGGATACTTAACTTTAATCCATCATTTGTATACAGCATTCTTGATGATACAAGTGAGACTCTCTCTAGAAATGGTTAATGGCGCCTTGCTAGGTCGTAGCCATGGACTTAGCTGAAGGCTATTCTAACTATCTCTCGGCAAATGAGAGAAAGGCTTCGTCAGTGTAGTTGCTAGCAAAGTCGTCCGTACAACTGGGGCGAGTGCTAGTACGTCTCTCTAGACCTGCCTTGTGTTGGCGCTCGGTCTGCAATCACTGACAGTGGCGACACGCGGGTCCGACATGTACTAATGGACCGCGGCCGATTTAAAGCTACCACCTAGCAAGTGTTGTGTCTGGCGGTGACACCACATAAACTGCCTCCCATCCCCCTCGCAACACTTTCCCTCCCGTTACTAGGAAACAATGTTTCAATGTGCACAAAGATTTGATCCGACTGAAACTTAATCCAAAAAGCACTTTCCTAGAGATGTGTACTTAATATGCGTAACATAACAGAGATTTTAACGCCCCGTTCTTCCAGAATAGGAGACCATCGTCCTAATCGCTGCGCTATCTCGCTCGGTTCCGATGCACACAGACTGGCTACACAATTGAGATAAGCACTGAAAACTCATTGATAACACTGTACTTTGCACAGCAGCAGACGCTGCTGTCAGTAAGAGACATCAGCAAAAGACAGTAAATTTGTTCAGCATGACAAATTATAAAAAAAAAAAAAAAATGGAGGCGCCAGGAGCTAAGAAGTACAGGAAAGAAGTAACTACACTCTACGATAAAGTAGTAAGCGATGACCGCAATATGAACGCCTATGTTGAATCTCTAGCATGTAAGATCCCTAAGATATTGTTTTCTTTCTAGTTTTACCTATATTTCGCAGTTGTGGACGCAACTGTATTCATTACACTGAAGGCGTTCTCACTTCCAGCGTATTGTTTTCTTTGATGCACTTGCAAGTGACAGCAACTTATCGTGGGTAAATAAGTAACTCAAGAAAGGCTCGAATGCGCTATCGAGCCAATAACTGACTTATCTGTCTGCTCTAACAACTCAGATAACGTATCTCTAGTACCCAATGCCGTGACGTGCACTAAATCTGTCATGCGATTACAGAAGCTTTTCATCTGTTAGCTTCACAGTCTGTATTGGACCTTGCGGGGGCAATGCCCTTCTGAATTCAAAACTTATTCTTTCTTTTTTTTTTATTACTAACAGTGTCGACTCCACTGGACATGATGAATTTCATCGCGCGACATAAACTGACACTGGATCTGAATTATTCAGCAATTGTGGTAAAGTCAAATCTGGTCAATTTCAATGAAACTGCATCTATGCTAAAAATTCAACTATCTCACACCATCATTAATCTCTGTCCTACTCACGCACGCCGAAAATTTTGTAAATTCAGACGTAGTGAATTTTCTTCTTAAATTAGGTGACAATGTTTCCACATAGGAAGAGGTAATTCATTGCGCTTTCTAGCTGAATAACACGGAAGTTTCATGTTGTGTGCGTATGTTTTATCGCTTTATGTGATATGGTCTCGGACAAGCCGTTACTTTAGACGTGGCTTCAAACATACAACACAAGAGGTTATAGAATTTAGAGTTCCGTGAGAATTTATGTCTAAACAGCTTTATGGTAGCTTTTCTGTCTAATAACGGTCTAACGCTCACAAAACAAAAATAACATTATCTGACGAAGCTATTTACATCACGATTCTTCAAAGTCGGGTACAGATTTTTTCCAGATTAATATTGTCCTTACACCAGTTTAAGTCAGCAAATAGAACAATACACATTTCTAAATGAAAACATCATCAGCTACAATTTATTACACCACTCTTTCAAAAATGTACCATCAAAGGTTACCAAACACAGGTTCATCTCCAGCCGGCAGCGCACTTTTTAAATAACGCCTTTTACGCTGTGTTAATAACGAAATATATGGGGTGTTTCTTGCTGGAGTCAAAGTTTCTAAAAAGGTCGGGCCGTTGAAAATTCTGTGTTGATTCTGAAAACCGGCTTTTAGTGTCAGAAAGCCCAAAAAATGCACCAAAACGAACATCTTTTTTCGCTCTACGTTTTGAAGCACGATCGGTGTACACCACTACACGTTCCTCAATGCTACGACGAACTACGGGGCCTGTTGCAGTATGAAGCATTTCAAAGTCAGACCTCATCCGTTCAGAAAGAACATTGGAATTTCGACGGGACGACCACTCCGAGAAACATTGGGCAACCTTTCGAAACTCAGAATCAGTCCAGTATAGAAGCCATAAAATAAATGTACGAAGCTGGTGCAGATCTATTTTGAATAAATTGAGTAACGGTGGTTGGTTGATATTTTTTAACGATATTGTCGTGTGTGTTTCGCTCAAACGGATAAACTAGAATACCAAGCTGGCATACAATTCTTTATTTCGGACACTTAATCGCCAACGGAAAGTGGTCGAAAGATGGTGAAAATTTTCTAAGGAGTAAGCCACTCGATTTTAAACAGTTATGGAATGGCTAGAACAACTCAAATGTGGCTGTTCTTCTTTTCAAGATGCTCCACCTGAATGATGTCCCGATACTCCAAGAAAGCTCGACGAATAAAGCATTTATTTAATGCCGACCACAGGCATTTGCGAAAAGAATTGACTGGAAACAGTAAATACTGCAAAATATCCAGTCATAACCATCCGGAGCGACCTTAAGCGGAATGACCACATAAAACAAATAATACGAAAAGCAGATGCTACAACTGAGATTCATAGGAAGAATCTTAAGGAAATGTAACCCATCCATGAAAGAGCTGGCTTACAGAACGCTTGTTCGACCGATTCTAGAGTATTGCTCACCACTCTGGGACCCAAACCAGGTAGGACTAATAGAAGCTGTAGAGAACATCCAACGAAGAGCGGCGCCTTTAGTCATAGGGTCCGGATGGTTTAGTCGGAGTGCGAGCGTTGGACAGATAATGAACAAACTCCAAGTTAGGCGTCGTGCATCACGGAGTGGTGTACTACTGAAATTCCGAGGCAGTACGTGTCGTGAATACTCGGACAGCACACTACCTCCTCCTACATACGTCTCCCGAAATGACCAGAACGAGAAAATTCAAGTTATTAGAGCTAATAAAGGGGGTTACCGATAATCAGTCTTACCACGCTACATTCCCGAATGGAACAGGGAAGGAGAGATCAGATACTGATGCTAGAAGAACCTTCCGCCACACATCGTCAGGCAGCTTGCGAAGTATTCATTAGATGTAGATGACCCTACCGCCCCGTCCTCATCCAGGATCGAGCCCTGGATCCGTGCCTGGTTGTTATGTAGAAACGACGAGGCTTGCACAGGTACATTCCCATGGAGAGTTGCACCAAGCAGTTTTTGGACTTAATGACGACAACAACATCCTTGCTACTTACGATCAGAATGAAAACCGAAGTGTTCTTGTACACATGGAACACGAGCTCTGATCTGGCAAGGAAATATGAGTGCAAGTTGAACGGACATTGCCGCTGCGGAAACGCACCTGTTGTCGTTATAATGGGACCTGACAAGCTGCATCCGCCGCCTCTCTCTCTCTCTCTCTCTCTCTCTCTCTCTCACACACACACACACACACACACACAGGAGGGCGGGAGTAGGATCCTGTTTCCACGTCCGGGCGGCTACCGCAAATGGTAAACTGTGGCAGACCACACACATACACACGGACGAACAGCGACGGCTGAGTACGAGATGCGGCGCTCGTCCGGTTTGTCAGCTCCTGCTACCGCTCAGCGCTTGCAGGCAATCCCACGATACTCGGACCGGTTCTGTAGGATCGCCGCCACTCCAGCACAGCGGCACACGCAATCTCTAAGTGCTATGGTGACGTGTTATGAACGAATCTAAGTTATGAGGCAATCGTTATCCTCACGCAACGACTTTAGCTCCTTACTTCTGACGCTGCACTCATGTCTTGTTTGAATAAGTATTTTCACTGGTGAATACTTGCAAGTGTTACTGAACGTCATTCAGTAACCCTTTGAACGGGAGAAATGTTTTGCATAATACAGGGCGAGTCAAAAGTCCTTGGACATCTTCATAGGTTGGAAGATTTAAGGGAAAATTGAAATGTGATGATGGGAACATAGGTTAGACGTGGGGCCGCAACTTTTGGAGTGAAAGTCACTCATGGCCACCATCTTGAAATCCGCCATTTTGGATTCAAGTCTTTTTTTTTAATGGGAAGGGGGTTGTATGACACATCAGATAACACTCGCTTGAGCTCTGGAATTGAGTGGTGTAATTTGGTTTTGTCTATCTTGTACAGTTTACAAGTTATTAATGTGGTTGCGTCGACTACAGTTGCGCACTGCACGGGATGGACAGCACGTAGAACATGTGTTGTAGCAGTCGGTATGAAGGTAATTTCCCAACTTTGAACATTAATAACCTCTAAACTGTACAAGATAGACAAAAACAAATTGCACCACTAAATTCCAGAGCTCAAACGTGTGTTATTTTATGTGTCATACACCCCCCCCTTCCCATTAAAAAAAAAAAGACTTGAATCCAAAATGGCGGATTTCAAGATAGCGGCTATGAATGACATTCACTCCAAAAGTTGCGGCCCCACGTCAAACCTATGTTCCCATCATCACATTTCAATTTTCCCTTAAATCTTCCAACTTATGAAGGTGTTCAAAAATGGTTCAAAAGGCTCGGAGCACTACGGGACTCAACATCTGAGGTCATCAGTCCCCTAGAGCTTAGAACTACTTAAACCTAACTAACCTAAGGACATCACACACATCCATGCCCGAGGCAGGATTCGAACCTGCGACCGTAGCAGTCACGCGGTTCCGGACTAAAGTGCCTAGAACCGCACGGTCACCGCGGCCGGCTATGAAGGTGTCCAAGGACTTTTGACTCACCCTGTACACTCCTCACAGCGAGTTGCTACTGCCATCCATTCTATTGGGTTGGTGTTTTAAGTTGTAGCGTTTTTGTTTTGCATGTTGGTATTCCGAATGCTACGGGTTAATTTATCGATTGTCATACCTTATTTGTAGTTCGCTGTTGGTATCTGACTTTAAATACTGTCATTTTGAGATAGTGGTTGGAACTGCGGACGCTACAAAATGGGAGTGCCACGTGAAGCAATCGGATCATTTCCGACGTATTCTCTTGTTTGATTTCAATAGAGGGGTGACAGCAGCGGAGGCAGCCAGAAACATTTGCGGCGTCTATGGGAATAATATCATTGGACAGAGTACACCAAGAGAATCGTTATCGCTTTGATATTAGTGACTCTGCGTTCAGGAAGACTTTCGGGGTTTGATGAAGATTGTTTAAGTGCATTAATCCACAATGATCCACATCAGTGTACTTGAGAACTGTCACATGAGATGAACTGTGATCATTCCACAATTAGGCGACAATTGCATGTAATCTGGTGTTTGGGTACCGCATGCTCTAAGCCAAAATTACAAACATCAGTTGGTGGCCTATGTGCACCTCAGCTTGCTCGTCATATATTGGCTCGTGAAATACCGACCATTCCTATTCTGTATCGTTCCTGATGACGATGAAAGGTGTATTTAAAGTAACATAAGGGAAAGAAAGGAATAGCTGAGCTTAAACAAAGCAGCAACTCCCCATACAAAAACCTGCGCGCATTCACAAAAGTAAACTTATATATCTGGTGGAACAACGACGGTGTGGTATACTCCGAATTGCTTCCCCGAAGTGTAACTACTGTATCATTGCTGACATTTACTGTGAAGAACTGAGACGTCTTATTCAGTCCAAGAACAACAACCAGGACACAATAACGCCCGCCCGCATTCTGCTAGGCTGGCAAATAACACTATACAGGAGTGGCGTTGGGAACTCAATCCGTACCTACCTTATTCACCTGGTCTTGCACCTTCAGATTTTCAATTTTTCCGCTCTGTAACGAACAACCTCCAAGGAACTTCCTTCTCGGATGAAAAGCGCTCAGAACACGGCTCGACGAATTCTTCGCCTCAAAATCATGTGATTTCTACAGTCGCGGATCCGAAAAATTACCCCAGCTTTGGCAGACTGTTGTAAATAATGAAGGAGAATATATTGTTGATGACTAAAGTGTTATGTGTATCTGCTGAGTTTATTCAATTTATGAAAAAATGCTACGAACTTGTGCACGAACCTAATACACCTCTTTGTTCCCTCGTCTGCCACAGTACTAAGTCGGAAGACTTCGGTTGAATATAACACCCACATCTGTCAATCTCTACTGTCGATAAGGCCCATTGCGACGTTAACGATTTGGTTTATAACTGAATGAAATAATTCAGTGTCCGTCATCTCAGCATGAAGCAAATAGCTGGGTGTCATTCCTCCTGTTGCCAACACTACAGATGTGCGAACGATCAGCCACTTGAACCCGACACTAAAACTCTATTACACTTCGCCATGCACCAAGATGTTTACATGAGCTCTCACGCGAGATCAAATAACAAAGAAAGAGACACCAATTAATTAAAATCAAATTTGTTTTCCTACAGGATATTGATCTACTCGTTACAACTAATTCTCCGGTGCACTAATTTTTTAATATCAATTTTATTTCAATATTTGTTTAACTTTACGTACAGATCTCCCTCTCAAACAAAAGTCATAGGCCGAATCTTCACACAGCACCGAGCCATATCCAGAAATCTGATCTATAATACGACCATCATGAGAGAACGTAGCAATATCTCCAAAACGATGACAACAGAATACGACGAAAATTCGAACGGGTCCCGCTTTTTCAAAGAAGTGCGTTGATACAGAAAACGTCCTCTTTTGGGTCGGTTAGCACCGAGGTAGGAGGGGATATCTCTGAGGAACGAAGGCATTAACTGCTTTCTACGTTCTAGCAGGTAGAATTACGTTCTGACTTCGTAAACTTACTGAGGACCGGTCATTCCTCATCCTTTTCGGACATCAGCTGTTGCAGTCAGATGGTACGTTCGGAAGACGTCGACTGTTTTCGCATTCAGCTGTTGGCACTTGTCATCTAGACCAGAGGTAGTCCACCTGATCCCTACCGCTCACTAGTGGCCAGTCCAGCTTTCATGGTGGGCGTTACGCTGTAGGACTGTTGATATTTTTAAAAATATCGGGAATCCGATTCACAGATATTTGGGAAAATGTCATTTCATGCCGTCGGTAAATCGACAAAAAGTATCGATAAATCGAAGGTAAAATATCGACGTATCGGCCCATGAAAATATAGGCTGCACATTGTAAGTATATTGCCGGTTTTAGAGTTGTATATTTAATGAATGATTTATTATTAGATATTCTGTGCATGAACAACCTAGCTGTCTACGTATTCCCCTTAGAGCAAGAATTGAAAGAAAAACACTTAATTTGAAAATCTGTAAGCTGATAATGGGACTTGGTGCAGATCAAAAGCTTGTATTCTTTGGTTGAGTGTTGTGTCGTTATTTAACAACTGCGTTGGTGTACTATTTCTTCACATCGGAAACCTTGTTATTCCACTCACACTGCCAACCCGCCTCCCTCCAAACCACGTACCCAGTGCAATCACACTTCTTCCTTTGTGCCACCTATTCTTGCTTCACTCAGTCAAACAGAAAGACTGCACATGGCGAAAGCTCAAAAAGTAGTAAGACTATTTCACAAAGTGAACGTAAACTTATGTTCTACTGCAATTTCAAAAGAATAATTTCAAATACTTACCGAAAATTGCGAAAAAGTAATAAATAAAATATCGGGGCTCGATATTGCTATTTTGATATCGTCATATTGATACATCGAGCAAGTAAATATCGTCGATACGTCGTTATTATCTTTGGGAAATAACGATATAATGATGTTTCATCAACATCCCTGTACGCGGTAAAGGGTTTGAAAACATTTTCACTGGGTTTTCATAAAATTTTGACACAAAATATTTGGTAAGTAACTATTTTTATATACTTTAACTTGCTGTAACTCTTCTTTAGAAAAATTATATAGTAGAGTATTTCCCTACTTTATAAATCACAATTGGTGTTGGAACCGTGTGCGCTTAGAAAATTTTACTACTAACAGAGATACGAAAGTGGGCAGTGGTAAAAAAGGTTGATTACCCCTGGTCTAGAGCGTCGTTACAGTTTTGCTGTTAAATACCTTGGGCAGACCCGTAATGACACCAGTGATAAAACGACAAGTGTTTTAACGTGGCGAGGGCATCTGCTTCGGGCAGGAGCGTCGTATCAGCCTGCTGGAAGCTGCAAGTTACCTCCGACGTCGTAGTCAACCCCCTTAAGTCGACCGGACTCTCACTCTCGCGGGCGCAATGATCTCTCTACATTACCACGAAAGCTCCCCCCCCACAGTATCTACAGTGTAGTGGTTAAATTCAGCATCTAGAGTAACGGCAAGTTATCCGCCACTCTGTAACCACCAGCTGTTCAGCAATTTCCTAACAACGCGTGTTTTTCTTTAAAAGTCAGCCTTTTGCTTACGGTTGTCTACTGCGAATTCTTTTCTACTACCGCACTTTTGTGTAGGCGGTTTAGGCAAGGTGAAAGTTCCTGGCTCTAATATATGGATACTTTAATGATAACCTATTTCTTACAAATCACTGAAGGAGTGAAAGAAGAAATAAATGACAGAAAAAATCATCGGATCGACTGAGGACCGTCGGATTTGCAGTCTCATACCAGTCCACTTAACCAACGACCTTAGCCTCTATTTAAGAACGTGGTGAAAGAAGTGTATAGTGGTAACTTGGTACCGACTGAGAATGGAATTCCCGGCGGGGTCAGGAATTTTCTCTGCCTCGTGATGACTGGGTGTTGTGTGATGTCCTTAGGTTAGTTAGGTTTAAGTAGTTCTAAGTTCTAGGGGACTGATGACCGTAGATGTTAAGTCCCATAGTGCTCAGAGTCATTTGAACCATTTTTAGAATGGAACCCAATGCCTTTCGATCTGTGGTCCCACACTTACTAACCTGTCCACGTACTGTAACGTCAACTTAAGGAAATATTCTGGTGTTTGTCTGCAGTGATTTAGAATCACTAGAGAAAAACCTAAATCAGTAGAGGACGAGAATTTGTACCTCGCCCCTCTCGGACGCGACTGCAGTGTTTTAACCACAACACTTCGCTTCGTTCTTTCACAGACTGGCCGCGTCTGGAATGCCCAACATCTGAACCATCAATTTGGCCATTTCTGGTGTTAGCAGCGACCTACAAAACAGAATGCCTTCTGGCATCCGGAGAGCCGCAGTTAATAATGAGTTCATAAGTTGGGTGCTCGAATCCGGACTTCCCACATGATGATAAATCGTTCATTTCATTATTCGCTGGAACTTGAAAAATTTCCACGCCAGAAGTCGCTCGCAAACCACATAAGATTTTCAACAGCATGACTGCAGACACACACACACAGAAAGTGAGCGCAACGCAGATACGTACCGACATTTCACTTTCCACGCAGGGTAAAAAACCGCAATTCAATCGTGTATAGCCGTCTGCTGGTGAACCTATCGGTGTGAAATCGGCAATGGATCTGATTTAAATAAGTAGATAGCGGCGAAGTGATTTTTTAACTTCGGTAAGAAAATCACTGGTAACTTATTTTCTAGTTTATGAGTATATTGTTCTAAGAACAGTATTAATCTGAAATATATAGGCATCCTTCGTTTTTGAGATCCTTGATGTAAACTGCATCGTTAAATTTTATAATTCGAGACGGTAGTGCTGCGAGGTAGTGCTGGGACCTGACATCCCTCCTTCCGGATAGAGGTCTTAATCACTACCTGATTTTGAAGTAAAATAATTTTTTTCTGACAGAAACTTTAACAATTGCAATTACACCGATGTTAATGATAAATAAACGGCGCTGAGCTAAAAGAGCGTGTGCGAGTCCAGCTAGCCACGGGGAATTTTTAGTACACTCCAAGCAGGTGGCATCATCGCATAAACCACAGTCGTTTATCTCTCCACACTTTTAACGGTTCTATTTACGAACTGTTTACTACACAACGGAGTTGACATACAAGCGTTTCCCTTGTCAAGGTCTCTCCTGTCAAGATCGCAAGGTCAAGCAGGACTTTCCACTAGACGGGTTTACAAACTTCGTTGTACTAAAATACTCCTCTAGTCCCGCTAATCTAGCCTCTGATTTTTGACAAACACTGCAACCAGACTCCAATTTTGTTGCCTTCGGCTGCAGATCTTGTCAAGTGCTCATAGTGTCGCGAGGTTAAATGATGGCTCAAATAAGTCGAGCGACACGGTGACACGAAACGCCATCTTCATGAAGTAGATGAAATATTGAGTACTAGAATAGGGCTCTGTGAAAACTACAGTTAATAACGGTAGGATTGAGGAGGGAGGAAACTGGAGGATTGGGTAAAGTAAAGCGTTGCTGATTTGGGCTGGATGATCTCGGGACAGATTTCATGGTTGGGTACCAGCAGTTGGTTGAAACTCAGCAAGCGAGGATGGATAAGGCATGAAACTGAGATGTGGATGTAGTGACGTAACAGGGTGCCCAGACTAGTGCTATGTTGGTTGGCTATTGGGTAATGGGACTGATTTTCCGATTAATCTTTTGGATTCGAAGGTGCCCCAAGAAGAGAAGACAGTGCGGGAGAAGGATGCCTAAAACGAGATACAGAACTTACCTTTCTAGGATTACAAGGGATTTGTAGAATTTAGAAGAGGTTGAGATTACGGCAACTTTGGCGTAAGTAAGGATGAGTCGGATGACTTATTTAGAAGTGAGGATAATAGTGCCCGCCGGGGTGGCAAGGGGTTCCATTCACCGAAACAAGAAACGTAATGTAAACACGGCAAGGCGCGTGACCACAGCGGTGCCGTCGAGGGGTGTACAAGGCAGGGGCGTCAGAAATTAAAAAATGTGTTTTTTGTAATTTAGCACCTGAACATGATAAAGTGATCCGAGAACTACCTTCCGACACCTTTTTTTACATTATATTAAAATTTATTGTCACTGAAAAAGAGAAATATTTAAGCTTTTAGGAAAAGTTGTTCTTTCGCGTTACTCTATATTTATCACGCCATATCTCCTAAAGTGTGTGTCGCACAGCAAAATAATTTTATAATTGCCTTCAGTACTATATTTTGATGACGTCTGCAAATTTTCTGCCCAATAGAGTCAGTAATAGTGAAGTAATAAATTAAAATCTCACGTCTGATGCAGAACTTTTACCAAATCATCATCCGAAATATAGTAAGCGACGAACTTTTCCACTTTAAATTTTTTTGTGGGGGTGTAAGCGAGAGAAGTTTCAGAAAGGTTTGAATTTAATTTTGTAGTTTGTTCGAATGCGATGGGTGCAACCGTTTGTCCTTTATGAGCGATGCATTGTGCGGTTCGCAGGCGCGGCGCTCAGTCAGTGTGGTCGCCTCAGTTGCAGGTGTGAGCTCGTTAGTGGGTGTTGTACAGCGGCGATTTCAGAATATCTTAAGTTCATCTGTAAAGACGCTCGAAAGACTAGTTGTTGATTATTAGAGTAAGTATATGTGTTTGTAGTCACGCTGAGCATTCATTGTTTATGTGCGCTTCCAATAGCATCGCATAGTTTCTTATTTTATATATTCACTTATTTCATTAGCATCACATACGGCTGTCCTCATTATGTCATCCACGGATTCAGCGAGCAAGGTCGACGTGTCAGTTCTGAGTCCACCAAAGAAGCGAGCAAAGAAGAAAAGTTCTTCTGAGAAGCACATGGTGCTTAATGTGTATAAAACGGAACTGTTACATCCAGAGCAGTCGATGAGCGACATTGTTTCGAAAATAGCTGCAGCTACAGGTGTTGGACGTTCTTCAGTGTATCGTGTGGTAAGTGAGTACAAGGCCACACACTCTTTGAAGTCTCCCAAGAAAGGAAAATTACGACAGAAACTCTCTGAAAGTGTTGATGACTTCGATACAAATGCGATACCAAGGAAAGTACACGATTTTTTTTTTTTTCGTAACGAATTGCCAACAATTGACATAGTGCTTACAGTCGTGAACGAAGATGCAGATCTGGGCAATTTTCGGAGAACTACATTTTATAAGTTATTGAGAGAAATGAATTTCAAATATGTCCGGCGTGGGCGCGATAGCATGCTAATAGACAGGGATGACATCATTTTATGGAGGCGGCGTTATCTTCGAACCATTAAACGGTTGAGAGATGAAGGCAGACCCATTTACTATTTGGACGAGACGTGGGTGAACGCAGGACATACCCGAAGTTACGTCTGGGTAGATGACACTATAAATTCCTCAAAACAAGAGTTTCTGTCCGGATTATCCACCGGAAGCAAAAGCCCATCAGGTAAAGGGAAACGTCTGATTATCGCACACATTGGCAACAAAGCAGCGTTCGTTGAAGGATGTTTGTGGACTTTCGAATCCAAGAAAAGTGGAGATTATCATGAGATGTGCGCCGAAACCTTCGAGAAGTGGTTTCAAGATGTTCTTCCTCGGCTTCAGGAAAATGCAGTTATTGTTCTTGATAACGCGCCGTACCATTCTCGGAGAAAAG
This sequence comes from Schistocerca cancellata, assembly GCF_023864275.1. NCBI lineage: Eukaryota > Metazoa > Arthropoda > Insecta > Orthoptera > Acrididae > Schistocerca > Schistocerca cancellata. Next base: position 400,924,411 of record NC_064632.1, on the reverse strand, counting down.
AAAAAGTTCCCAATGCGAATTCCAATAAGCACGAAATATCAGAGTGGCTAAAATCTAAAAACATCGATTTCGAAGACGGTATGTTGAAGAAAGAACTTTTAGACATAGTTAAAATCACAGAACAGCGCACAACGAATACGCAGTAGATGAAATGGCGAAGAATGCAGGGAAAATTGTTCTCAGAATTCCACCACTGTGAATTAAACGCCATCGAGTTAGTATGTTGCAGCGAAAAACAAAACATACAAAATGCCGAAGAAGCAGTAAGAACAGAGAACAGTGACAGCAGAGGATTGGAACAAGTGCGTCCTCCATGTCGTAGAAAAAGTGGAAAATCAGATGTGGAAATTAGACTGCATTATAGAGGAGAGAGAGGAGCGGTTTGTTATAAACCTCAATGAAAACAGTGCAAGTTCTACAGAGTGAACCTTGTTTCGTCCTTTATCATTATTATTACTTGTATTGTTATTAAAATTAACAATTAATTTTGTTTGAATGGAGCGTTTTGTTAGCAACCTGAATGAAGATAAATCTGCTTCGACAGAATGAACTCAGTTTAACATTATTGTTAAATTTATTTCGTACACTGTTGTCCAGGTTTCTCACGGTCCGCTGTGACAGAATGGTTCAAATGGCTCTGAGCACTATGCGACTTAACATCTGTGGTCATCAGTCCCCTAGAACTTAGAACTACTTAAACCTAACTAACCTAAGGACATCACACACATCCATGCCCGAGGCAGGATTCGAACCTGCGACCGTAGCAGTCGCGCGGTTCCGGACTGAGCGCTTAGAACCACTAGACCACCGCGGCCGGCTCGCTGTGACAGCTCGGCAGCCAGCCGAACGCCGCCAGCTGCAAAGCGTGCGCCGAAGATTTTCCACACCCCTACGTATCACGTGAACACCGAATGCTTTCTCTGGAAACGAGCGTAGTCGCTGACGTGACACTGTTTATGTTTCGTCCCAGCTCTCCGTGAATAGTCGCTACAGTCTGAAACCGCGCGACCGCTACGGTCGCAGGTTCGAATCCTGCCTCGGGCATGGATGTATGTAATGTCCTTAGGTTAGTTAGGTTTAAGTAGTTCTAAGTTCTAGGGGACTGATGACCTCAGAAGTTAAGTCCCATAGTGCTCAGAGCCATTTGAACCATTTTTGAGGTAACGGTAGTGGGGTACAAACCCCAGAATTTTTGGTTGTGTTCGGGTATTGTGATAGTTGGTAAGAAGGTGTGCAGTCCATGTGAGCTTTCTGTCAAGGGTCAGACCTAGACACTGTGTTGCTTGTACGCGGAGAGGCGCGTAATCTACACTCCGGAATGGCCGAGTGGAGCGGCCAAAATTGGTGGCTTGCCTTTTCTGTTGATTTATTTGAAGTTTCCACTTATTAGACAGTTCGAAAAGGAAATACAAGTGACGTGGGAAGGTGACAGCTGGAACCTTTTTTTAGAATTTAGCTGTAACGCATACTCCCCTTTCTGGGGATGTGCTGGCGGCGGCCAAATTGCCACTCTGCAGCCAGCTGGTTTCATAATTTATGAAAGTAATAGAAAATATTTAAGAGATCAAAAATGGTATGATCTACATCTACATATATACTCCGCAAGACACCGTACAGTGCATGGCGGAGGGTACCCCGTACCACTACTGCTCACTTCCTTTTCTGTTACACTCGCAACTAGAGCGAGAGAGAAACGACTCTCTGAAAGCCTTCGGACGAGCCCTGATTTGTCGCATGTTTATGATAAGATGATGATGATGATGTAGTCTATATTCTTCTAGTTATGAGGATGGTGAGATGGGGGCTCCTGGTAACTGTGATTGTGAGCAGAGGTTGGTATTTGACGGTAGTGGAGAAAGTGTTATATAGTAAAGGATATGGGATGTGTATGTGGGGAGGAACTTATAGATGCTACGTAGGTGTTACGAGATCAATAGGATGCCAGCAAGACAACGAAACGATAACCTATAGCGCCCATTCCTAATGGTTATGTAAGGTTACCGTTGGAAGGAAGGGGAGATATCAGCGAAGAGTCGATGGTCTACAAGGGGAAGACAATTGAAATTGCGTTGGAAGGACATGGAGAGTTTGCAGATGAAACAAGGTGGGACGAGTTGTTAGAAGCATGGTAGCTGCCCACAGTTCGCAACGATGGCGGAGACATACACGATTTTGGGGCGCAGCTTCACGGGACATGTAAGAGAAGCAGAGGTGTCCTACGAAAGTAGAAGGAAATGGTAGTTGGATATTAGGAATACGTGGCGTCGTGCATATCGTTCCAGCATTTGGAGGATGCGATAAACATGCAGAGACTAACGAGGTAAACAATCTGAAGGGTGTTTTAGATAAGGTGGTTTTCTCTGTAACTTACAAAATAATATGTGAAAAGAAATATTTATTGAGATAGGTAAATTTAAGAAACGTTACTCTTTTGCGAACTTATGAACAAATACTGTCTAATAATTTTTCGGGAACAATTTTTTAGACAGAGCACTGGTTTTTATGCGAAGTAGTAAATATACTTAAACCAACGTTGTACGAATCAATTTAAACCAAATTTCTATCAATTTCAGTTGGGAGCTAGAAACGTTCAAAGTTTTAGAGGTGGGTGCAACATGCTGTATGTCTGACATAAACGTTTTCTGAGAATGGTACCGCGTCATAACACAAAAAAAAGAAAAAAAAACGCAAGATTCAGAGGAAGGCCACTGTAACCGTGGTTTCTCCAGTAAAGTTTTTTATATTATGATGCGGTACCATATCAGAAAACTTTTATGTCAAATGACTGGCCGCGGAAGCTTACACAACTGCAGTACACTGTACATCATCTGCTGCGTTCAGATGAATGTTCAGGTGGCGGATTGTTAATCTAAGTGAGCTGTTCCAAGGCCGCACGCCTAGCCGCGTGGTCTAACGCGCTGCTTCCCGAGCGGGAAAGCGTGCACGAATCCGCCCGGCGGCTTTGTGTCGAGGTCCGGTGTGGCGGCCAGCAAGTGGATGGTTTTTAAGGCGGTTTTCTATCTGCCTCGGCGAATGCGGGCTGGTTCCCCTTATTCCGTCTCACACTATGTCGACGATTGCTGCGCAAACACTTTCTCCACGTACGCGTATACCATAATTACTCTACCACGCAAAGATAGGGGTTACACTCGTCTGGTATGAGACGATCCCGGAAGGGGGTCCAGTGGGGGCCGAACCGCACACTAACCCTGGGTCCTGTGTGGGGCGGCGTTGGGTGGGTGGACTGTTATGGCCTGTAGTGGGGTTGTGAACCACTGAGGGCTACGGCGGGACGAAGCCTCTCCGTCGTTTCTAGGTTCCCGGTTCAACACACAATACACAACGTGTTCAAACGACTGCTCAGGTCGTTTAGACGGCGCATTGGGTTGTGTATCCAGGAAAATGGCCACTCGTTTGAAGAACCCACTTGAATTAAGATCCCAGAACACAATGAGTCTACACCATGTTGCCATTTCTAGCTACATGACTAATATTGCTAAAATTTGGATTTACATTGATTTGCACACAGTTTGTTTAAATATACCAACTACATGATACAAAAATATAATGTTGGTTCAAATGGCTCTGAGCACTATGGGACTTAAAAACATCTATGGTCATCAGTCCCCTAGAACTTAGAACTACTTAAACCTAACTAACCTAAGGACATCACACAACACCCAGTCATCACGAGGCAGAGAAAATCCCTGACCCCGCCGGGAATCGAACCCGGTAACCCGGGCGTGGGAAGCGAGAACGCTACCGCACGACCACGAGCTGCGGACTTATAATGTTGCATTTACAAAATTATAAATCTTTGCTGTAGCTCTCTGCAGAATGACTAAATAAAGTACGTTCACAGCTCCGCAGAGAGAGTAAAGTTTCTTACGCTCACTTACCTAAATAAATATTACTTTCATTTATTATTCTATAAGTTACAGAGATAAAAGTTACCTGACACACACTGTCTATACAGCGTGTCCCACGAGAGATGGTCAGTATTCAAGGATATGACAGGAACGATCATTTGAAGGAATAAAATCTAGTAAACATGGACTCTAAAGCTCAAGAACTAAGAGCACTTGTTCAGTAGAAGAGACGTGTCCCACTGTAGAGGCGATAAACAAGTGCTCACAGCTCTTAAGGTTGCATGTTAGAGCCCACGTTTACGAGACATTTTTGCTTCAAAAGATAGTTTCTTTCATATCTCTGAATGCGGACCATTCCTTCTGCGACACCTTGTATAAAGGCTTCCAGTTCTGACCCTTGGCAGGGTCAGAGACCTTTAACCCAAAGATCAAGGGAGTTGATAGCGTGGCACAGGAACTCCCAATTGGGAAATTCCCTTCCAATTTTGCAGGGAATCTTTAGTTCCAGCTTTTGCATTACAATCTCCCCAAAACTTCGGCCAGAACCGGGGGACGGAAGCTACTTTTAATTTAATTCTGGGACAATGTGGCCTATATATAAGACATAAGCCTATTGTATGTGGAAGTGTATTTATTTGTGTGTATACTGAGTAAAGCCAATTACTTGCTGCAGCGTACCTGCGTCGCTGCTGATCGCAGGCGATGCGATCGACGGCGATCCATCCACCTACATAGCTTGAAAACTGAATTGTATACGTGATGGAGCTTTTTATTCTTCTTCGTCTTCTTCTTCCTTAGTGTTTGTCTTGCATGGTGGCAGAGTACGCTACTTTAGATTTTTGTCACCATTTTATCTGTTCTTGTGCTGGATCAGGGCGCAGGTCTGAGATCTTGAGTTCCTCGTGCAGGGTGTCAATCCATAGCCACATAGGTTTTTCTAGTGCCCGTTTACCATTTACTCTCAAACTGAAACCAGTCTTTGCCACTGTTGTTGCGTATCCTCTAAGAACCATATCATCGTAGGTGGCTGCCTCTCATCTTCTCTACTACTGGTGCTTCCCCAATAACTTACGAGCTTCGTCATTTGTGACATGAAAGAGGGAGACCGAGAGATGAATACACTAAGCAGATCCAGAAGGATGTAGGTTGCAGTAAGTACTGGGAGATGAAGAAGCTTGCACAGGATAGGGTAGCATGGAGAGCTGCATCAAACCAGTCTCAGGACTGAAGATCACAGCAACGGTTCACTGGTAAACCAGATGTCCATCTCATTCTCTTTGTTTCCATGACAGCAAGTCGTTGTCCTACGTCTTTAGCTGAAGGGCAGCACCATACAATGCAACTGAACGGGTTACGGGTCGGTATACGTTCGACGTGAGCCTGTTTGGAATATTCCGATCACCGAGTACGCCAGTCACAGAACTCTGTTGGAGCCATGTGTTGCTCAGGCGGTTACACATTTCTACGCTGAGATTTCCATCGACATTTATATGACTACTCTGCAGTTCTCACTTGAGTCCTTACACAGGGTTCACTGTAACACTTTCACACTATTTTCCTACCGTTCCACTCTCCAACTGTGCGCGGAAAAAACAAACACTTGACGTTTCCCTGTGACCTCTAATTTCTGTTATTTTAGCAAGGTGATCATTTCTGCCACTATAGGTGGATGTCAACAAAATATTTTCGCATTCAGAGGAGAATTGTGCAGATTGAAATTTCGTGAACAGGTCTCGCTGCAATGAAAATAGCATTTGTTTTAATGACTGCCACCCCAACTCGCTAATCATATCCGCGACACTACCCCCTCCCCTATTTCACGATATTGCTCAACGAGTTGCCCTTCTTTTAGTGTTTTCGATGTCCTCTGACAATTCCATCTGATAAGAATCCTATACCGGACAGCAATACTCCAGCAGAAGACGGACTAGCGTAGTGCAGCAGCCTCTTTAGTCTCATATGTTGCATCTTCTAAGTGTTCTGCCAATAAAGTGCAGTCTTTGCTTTGTATTTCCCACAACATTATCTATGTGATGTTTCCAGCTTAAGTTGATTCTAACTGTAATTCCATCAGCAGCGACTGCGGAGCCTAGGTACCTGAGACTCCTTGTTGTTGGGAGGTCGCTACGAAAAACTCCGAGGCCATTATTTTACCTGCCCGTGTCGTCCATTGCTTGGTGCAGCCCAGCGTCCTGCTGACAACCGCGTCCTCCGTTTAGTCCTAGAGTGCGAAGAGGTCCCGTTTAATTTAGAACGAGAGGCCACACGAGCTGGCGTTCCCGCTTCCTTCGCGCGGCCCAGACGGGCGCTGCGTAGCCGGCAGCGGCGGCGATATTCCTGGACTGTTTACACTGCGCAGACTAGCGCTCGGCCGGTGTACTCGGCCAGCACAAACACAAACAGCGACACGCTTCCGGAGGCGGCCAGATGGCGCTTTTAATGCCTGCGGAGCCCAGCATCACATCACGTCGCGTCGCATCGCATCGCATCACATCACACGAGGCGGCCGCTTGTTTTTCTACAAGTGACAGTCCTCGCTCGTCCGGCCGTGTTTATGCAGAAGCGCCACTATTTTGAGACCGGCGGCTTCGATCGAGAGCCACGTGCCGCGGCTCGTCGCATCGCTGTCTCTTTCCGCGCGAAGCGTCAGCCAACACTCCGCTGCTACAGCACCGCAACTGCCACCCACGCCATCCCATTCTGTCGCCGAGGGAACCTTCCTGCGGCGTGTTTCCAACATTAGCGGTATCGCTGGCGCTAGAGCTGTCGCAAATTCCGAGCTCCGCCCGCGAGATATTCTGGAACAAGAGCTTATGGTAAATATTTTGTGACTCTTTGATGATCAAAAAGCTTCTCTAGAAATTTCCTGGAATTGTAAAACTGTATGTGGGACCGGGAAACAATTTTCATCCGCCAGAAGGTTTCAAATCGGCGCACACTCCACTACAGAGTCAAAATTCATTCTGGAAACAATCCACCAGGCTGTCAGTAAGCCACTGAGTGCCAGTCCCACAGGGTACGGAGGAGAGCGCCTGAGAAGTTTGGAAGGTAGAAGAAGAGGTACTGGCGGAAGTAAAGCTTTGATGGTGGACACTGACTCGTGCTTGGATAGCACTTTCCTGAGCAAGGCAAAGGACCTTGGTTCGGGTCCTGGTCCGGCACACAGTTCTGATGTGCCAGGAATTTTATTTCAGCGCACACTCCGCTGCAGTGTGAACATTCATTCCGGAAAAGCTCCTCCAGAAACCACTATACATTCCGCAGTCACCGATAGCGTACACTCCACTACTCCGTACGCGAATGTGCCTCTCGCGTCTCGTACAAATCCATCCACGCTAAGCAAGTTAATGTAGCACTCACCGTCGGAAGAGAAATAGGGTTCGTTGAGGATACAGCAGTAAGCGCCGATAGTGAACGGGAACAGAAGAAAAGAAAAAATAAATAAATAAAAAGGTTCAAATGGCTCTGAGCACTATGGGACTTAACATCTATGGTCATCAGTCCCCTAGAACTTAGAACTACTTAAACCTAACTAACCTAAGGACATCTCACAACACCCAGTCATTACGAGGCAGAGACAATCCCTGACCCCGCCGGGAATCGAACCCGGGAACCCGGGCGCGGGAAGCGAGAACGCTACCGCACGACCACAAGCTGCGGACACGGGAAAAGAGTTGGACGCTTAATGAAAAGAGCGCGTGCTGGCTGATGGCTTTAAGATGCACATAAAAGTAAAACTTTTGTAACTATGTATGCACCAGGTCAACATGCTGGACTGCCTAAACGTTAAACTTCGCCAAGAGACTATTGGAGATGTAGACGACTATTGCTATCTTGGCATACAACTCTCCTCTGGTGACACTTTACGGCAGTTAAGTAATTTGAAAAAAGCAGATTTGCGCCATCAGTTGTACAACTGTCATTTATTCTCAACCGGTTTCAGTTTAACAACCACCTACGCAGCAGAAAACTGTAAGGTACAAAAGAGAGGCAAATATAAAATACATACAGACAACATGAGAATTGAGTGTCTTCATCAACTATGTGTCACGTATTTTTGAGCCATTTATGTACGCTGTGCAAATACTATGATTAAAAAAAAAAAAGACATCTTTCTTAAAAACTGAACAACCGATGGCACGATTATGTATTTTTTTTTTTTTTTTTTTTTTTTTTTTTCAAACAGCTATCTTGGAAGTTGGAAACCGAGCGATTTCGCGCAGTGGTCCACTCCCTGGTCTCGCATTCGGGAAGAAGACGGTTCAAATTCTCGTCCGCTCATCCAGAATTAGGTTTCCAGTGACTTCCCTAAATCGACGTTAAACACTAATCTTCCTTCCTTCGGAAGTTGAATAGATAAAGTTATGATCCTGCAGCCACTATGACTCAAGACACAAAAAAATTAAATTACATTAGCTGCCAGTGTGCATTGATTTTATCAATGAGGGAAGTTGAAAATTTGTGCCAGACTGGTATTCGAACACGCGTCTCTTGCTTAGTACGCTGATGCGCTGACCAATATACGATCCGGACACAGTGGTCACCACAACCGCACGCCTCCAGTCATGTCCGAAAGAACAAACACCATGTACACAATTAAGGAGATGACAGCGGATAAGCCCTTCAGTGCAGATCCACACCAAGCTCGAACTCTTCTGGGAGTCGGCGAGATGCCTGGAGTAATGATGCTAACGAGCAGGGGCACTAAATCAGTAGCGTGTGGTATAAGTTGAGAGTTTGCGTCTGACAGGATGCGTGCTAGGGTTGTCCGTGCGTTTGTGATGACCACTGTATCCGGATGGCGTAGTGGACTACACATCTGCCTACTAAGCACAACTTAGGTTCGAATCCTGGTCCAGCACAAATTTACAACTTGCCCCATAAATCAGTGCCCACTGGTAGCTAATTCTTTAATTCCTTTGTGTCTTGATACGAAAGTTAGATGGAAGACAGACATCGAAGCAACAGGACCCTTCCTGTAGAACGAACAGCTGCTGATCCTTCAGACCACAAAAAGATTGGAGCACAGTTCTTCATGAGCGCGAAACATGAGAAAATGGCGAAGACAAAAACGAAACGATTAATGGCCTTCTAAATGTGGTGTTACAGGAGACCGTTCAGTATCAAATGGATTGATCGAGTTAGGAATGAAGACATCCTGCAAAGAGCCAAATAGAAGAAGTGTCTGATAAAGAAACATAATGAGTCGAAGGGAGAGAATGATTGCGCACATATTTTGATAAGAGGCGCTGCTAACACCGTAGTCAAAGTACAGAATCGCAGGAGCAGGCGTAGTTATGAGTATGTAAATAAATTTCTCATCCAGGCCCTGAACGCCCAAAGGATGTTGACAGACCGCCGTGTCATCCCCTGCCATAGGGTGTCAAGCGGATGCGGTATGGGTGGTCATTTGATCAGCACTATGCACTTCCGATCGATTTGCCGACTTTCCAGACATTGCAGCCGCTATTTCTCATTCAAGCAGATCCTCAGCTGGCATCACGAGTAAACCCCGTACTAGTCCTCCCACCAAGGAAAAATCCTATACAGTAACGGGAATTGAACCCGGGTCCTCCGTGATCTACACTGACCACACAGATATGGAGGAAGTCTGGTATAAGTATATAGGGTATTGTTACTATTCGTATGGCTTACAGTATCATTTTACATTCTTGTTTAAAGACTTCATACATAACTCGTTAAACAACATTAAAAAATACATAATATAAACAAACAGACAAAAATTTTATAATTAATTATCTACAGCTCTTAACCAGTCCACAGATACTGGTGTCATCAAAAACAGTTCATTGAGACCACCACGAATTTTTCGTAATAAACACTCTTCAATCAGGTGTTGCGTATTTCACACACAGAAACCCTTCAGTCGCACGTTGGGGTATCCCTTGAACCCCACTTTTTCAAACAAGCACCACAACATCCATACCCAGTACGGAATCGTTCCTGGGAACACCAAATCCATTTAGTAGGCTCAGTAATAAGGCGAGAACTTACTGGAAGAAATTTCTCCCAAACTTGTTTATATTCTTGGTACATATCATATACACGAGGCACAGCTTGTGTTGGCAGTGGTGGTTTTCTGGATTTAAGTCTGCGGTAGGTACTTTCTCTAGATGTATATACAGAAAAGAGTTCTGATGAATAGTTATGCCGAAATGAATAAGTAATTGGCACGCGACAGGAATAGAGAGTTGTTCAAATGGATTTAAGCACTATGGGACTTAACATCTGAGGTCATCAGTCCCCTAGACTTAGTACTACTTAAACCTAACTAACGTAAGGGCATGACACACATCCATGCCCGAGGCAGGATTCGAACCTGCGACCGCAGCAGCAGCGCGGTTCCGGACTGAAGCGCCTAGAAATGCTCGGTCACAGCGGCCAGCTAGAGAATTGTATGTGGCTAACATAAGGGAGGATGACCAAAACACTTCACTATTTTTCTACAGCACTGAGCGTATACGTACCAGGCTTTGCGATTAACGGTTGATTCTTTACACAAATCTGTAGCTCATTCAGTGCAGGCTTTCATGGCCGGTATTTGCATCCGTAGGCCGTGGTCCAAGGCGTGCTTCTGTGCCGAACTTTTGGTCTCCTCGCGCTGGAGACGTCATAAGAGGCTATAAAGACCCAATCAGTGGTTTCAAACTCAAATATGCTCAGCAAACAACGGTCGGACCGTGACATCATGAGGTCGCTTCGTAAGGTCGCAATGCCGCGCCCACGTATCTTATACGGCTTGTAGGCCGAAGAGTTGCCGATGTTTGCTTCATTTAGCAACGGACCAACGCCCACTACTTGCCACAGCAGAAGTATACCAAATGCCTTGCACATTTGGTCAAGTGAACAGCGGAATACTACAAGGTCCAGTCATGTCCACTGAGTGCCGATAGGGGGCATTTTCAGATGATAGAAGCCGTTAACCGTGTGCTGCCCGCAACGTCTGAAAGCAAACATCTTTCAAAAATCGTCGGAAGGGTCCAGGCCGTGGGAGGGACCGTTATGGTCTGGGGAATGTTTTCGAGGAATTCCCTAGGCGATCTCGTCATTCTGGAACGCACAATGGATCAACAAAAGTATACACCTATCCTTGGGGACTATGTTCACTCCTACATGCAGTTCGTCTTTCCCCAGCACGCTGACAACTCCCCTGGCCACCAAAGTCGCCGCATTTACATTCAATCGAGAATCTGTGGGACCACGTCGACCGGGCTCTTCGCGCCAAGGATCCTCAACCGAGATACCTAGACGGCACTGAAGTCGATATGGCTCTACATCCATGCCGGTACCTTCTAGAACATGGGGCGGGCAGGAATCCTGCACATGTGCGGTGCACTTGCACGCGTGCAGTTAACAGGTGTTCCGCGTGCACACAGGGGCAAGCTGGCCACCCGCTTACCTTCCATCCCCACCATACCTTCTGTCCGCTCCTTCCTCTGTAATGCGTTTTGTTTCCTAGCTTGCTTTATTGAGTGAATGAATAAGGTTAGTAGGAGTGCTTGAAAGAAATCATGGCTTGAAAGAGTACCTATTACCTACGATACGTTTTATTTAATTATCACAGGTGGAGTTTACAATACGTTTAATATCTGGAACAAAATGTCTACATACAGACAAACACAAACAGTTACGTAAATTTTCATCACTGATGTTTGCTCTTAACCGAGACATATTAATTCAGCAAATCGTTTTCCAGCTCTCGCTATATTAAGCGCAGTCTTATAGCTTGCACATACCGCTGGGCTATTATTGTTGTCGTCCTGAAAACTTGAAAACAGTGCTCCATAAAATGTTAAATCAGTTAGATGAGAGACATGACGAGAGAAAGTCGCAGATCTCTCGTGACAACGGCAACTACGACAAATTCAAATGGCTCTGAGCACTATGGGACTTAACTGCTGTGGTCATCAGTCCCCTAGAACTTAGAACTACTTAAACCTAACTAACCTAAGGACATCACACACATCCATGCCCGAGGCAGGATTCGAACCTGCGACCATAGCGGTCGCGCGGTTCCAGACTGTAGTCCCTAGAACCGCTCGGCCACTCCGACCGGCCAACTACGACATATTCATCTGGTTTCGTCAGATCGCTCTTCTTAAGCTCAGTCAATTCGCCATCCGCTCAGAATTCGACAATAAATTGTACTCGTCCTTGTGAAATTTATTATAATGGCCTTCAATACTTAACTTCCGTTGACCAGCGAGAATACTGCCACATATTAAACATTTCGAATTTTCACGTTTTTGCACAAAGAAAAAATGGTTCTCCCATTACTTTTTAAAAGATAGCAAATCTTCACTTCTTCGTTTCTTGAAATACAACGTTCACTACATAGTGCTCGCTTCGCATGAACGTCTGCAGCTTAGCCTGGCACTACACTGCCGCAACCTGCCGGCTGTCGCCACAGCCCCAGTCGACGCCTGCACGCGAGCAGCACACGTGCAGCGCTGTGCGCTCATGAGCCGCGTGCAACGTTTGCCCGCCCCTGTTCTAGAACCTCACTGAATCCCTTCCTAGATATGGTTATACAGGTTTTAACTGGTGGTCACACTAATGTGAAAGGACCGTGTAAAACAAGCATCAACATCCGGTTTATAGCAGATTATGCGCTGGAAGTGGGGAACCAATCAATTCGTTTCTCCAACACTACAGTTCTGAACCAGTAAAGCGAGGCTATAGAAATTCAAGATCACAAGAAGTCTTTAAAAGAAAAGGAGGAGGACTGGAAGTAGACAAGATGTGGGCCTTTGTGCTAAATATACCAAGCAGCGCCAACTCTTCCTCACATGCTTCGAAATCACGACCCGATTTTAGTATGGATCCGAAAACACAGTTCACCATGCTGAGCTTGTCTAAGTTTGTAACTGATATCTGATTTTTTATCGCTTCTGGTGATGTCTCCACCAGTTTACACCGAAGTCTATTGTGACACACTTAGGAAACGATTACAGCGTGTTTGTGTCCACAAGGCTACACACAAGACTGTATACCCAAGAGATTATAAAACTTCAGTGGGCTGTTCATCAAAAGTCGGCCGGAGTGGCCGAGCGGTTCTAGGCGCTACAGTCTGGAACCGAGCGACCGCTACGGTCGCAGGTTCGAATACTGCCTCGGGCATGGATGTGTGTGATGTCCTTAGGTTAGTTAGGTTTAAGTAGTTCTAAGGTTCTAGGGGACTGATGACCTCAGATGTTAGGTCCCCATAGTGCTCAGAGCCATTTGAACCATTTATGAACATATAAAGGAGCACCTCAAATAAAATTCAATTCCCTATGCGGCACGTCCGCCATCCACGCTCTCCCCACTATGCGACGACTCAACATAGTCCGTCTGTCTTTGGCCGACAACTGCTGACTCCCTCACTCCCCCGAACTCTGCTCAATAATACTTGTACAACTTCCGGTAGCCAAAGGACACGCATCACTAATGTGTTCAGACAAGCAAAGATGCTCTTTACGGTAAATATGCCAAATAATACGGTAAATATGCCAAATAACCCCCCCATGAACCATGGACCTTGCCGTTGGTGGGGAGGCTTGCGTGCCTCAGCGATACAGATAGCCGTACCGTAGGTACAACCACAACGGAGGGGTATCTGCTAAGAGGCCAGACAAACGTGTGGTTCCTGAAGAGGGGCAGCAGCCTTTTCAGTAGTTGCAAGGGCAACAGTCTGGTTGATTGACTGATCTGGCCTTGTAACAATAACCAAAACGGCCTTGCTGTGCTGGTACTGCGAACGGCAAGGGGAAACTACGGCCGTAATTTTTCCCGAAGGCATGCAGCTTTAGTGTATGATTAAATGATGATGGCGTCCTCTTGGGTAAAATATTCCGGAGGTAAAATAGTCCCCCATTCGGATCTCCGGGCCGGGACTACTCAAGAGGACGTCGTTATCAGGAGAAAGAAAACTGGCATTCTACGGATCGGAGTGTGGAATGTCAGATCCCTTAATCGGGCAGGTAGGTTAGAAAATTTAAAAAGGGAAATGGATAGGTTAAAGTTAGATATAGTGGGAATTAGTGAAGTTCGGTGGCAGGAGGAACAAGACTTCTGGTCAGGTGACTACAGGGTTATAAACACAAAGTCAAATAGGGGTAATGCAGGAGTAGGTTTAATAATGAATAGGAAAATAGGAATGCGGGTAAGCTACTACAAACAGCATAGTGAACGCATTATTGTGGCCAAGATAGATACGAAGCCCACATCTACTACAGTAGTAAAAGTTTATATGCCAACTAGCTCTGCAGATGACGAAGAAATTGAAGAAATGTATGATGAAATAAAAGAAATTATTCAGGTAGTGAAGGGAGACGAAAATTTAATAGTCATGGGTGACTGGAATTCGAGTGTAGGAAAAGGGAGAGAAGGAAACATAGTAGGTGAATATGGATTGGGGCTAAGAAATGAAAGAGGAAGCCGCCTGGTAGAATTTTGCACAGAGCACAACTTAATCATAGCTAACACTTGGTTTAAGAATCATGATAGAAGGTTGTATACATGGAAGAACCCTGGAGATACTAAAAGGTATCAGATAGATTATATAATGGTAAGACAGAGATTTAGGAACCAGGTTCTAAATTGTAAGACATTTCCAGGGGCAGATGTGGACTCTGACCACAATCTATTGGTTATGACCTGTAGATTAAAACTGAAGAAACTGCAAAAAGGTGGGAATTTAAGGAGATGGGACCTGGATAAACTGAAAGAACCAGAGGTTGTACAGAGTTTCAGGGAGAGCATAAGGGAACAATTGACAGGAATGGGGGAAAAATACAGTAGAAGAAGAATGGGTAGCTTTGAGGGATGAAGTAGTGAAGGCAGCAGAGGACCAAGTAGGTAAAAAGACGAGGGCTAGTAGAAATTCTTGGGTAACAGAAGAAATATTGAATTTAATTGATGAAAGGAGAAAATATAAAAATGCAGTAAATGAAGCAGGCAAAAACGAATACAAACGTCTCAAAAATGAGATCGACAGGAAGTGCAAAATGGCTAAGCAGGGATGGCTAGAGGACAAATGTAAGGATGTAGAGGCTTATCTCACTAGGGGGAAGATAGATACTGCCTACAGGAAAATTAAAGAGACTTTTGGAGATAAGAGAACCACTTGTATAAACATCAGGAGCTCAGATGGAAACCCAGTTCTAAGCAAAGAAGGGAAAGCAGAAAGGTGGAAGGAGTATATAGAGGGTCTATACAAGGGCGCTGTACTTGAGGACAATATTATGGAAATGGAAGAGGATGTAGATGAAGATGAAATGGGAGATACGATACTGCGTGAAGAGTTTGACAGAGCACTGAAAGACCTAAGTCGAAACAAGGCCCCCGGAGTAGACAACATTCCATTGGAACTACTGACGGCCTTGGGAGAGCCAGTCCTGACAAAACTCTACCATCAGGTGAGCTAGATGTATGAAACAGGCGAAATACCCTCAGATTTCAAGAAGAATATAATAATTCCAATCCCAATGAAAGCAGGTGTTGACAGATGTGAAAATTACCGAACAATCAGTTTAATAAGCCACAGCTGCAAAATACTAACACGAATTCTTTACAGACGAATGGAAAAACTAGTAGAAGTCGATCTCGGGGAAGATCAGTTTGGATTCCGTAGAAATACTGGAACACGTGAGGCAATACTGACCTTACGACTTAGCTTAGAAGAAAGATTAAGGAAAGGCAAACCTACGTTTCTAGCATTTGTAGACTTAGAGAAAGCTTTTGACAATGTTGACTGGAATACTCTCTTTCAAATTCTAAAGGTGGCAGGGGTAAAATACAGGGAGCGAAAGGCTATTTACAATTTGTACAGAAACCAGATGGCAGTTATAAGAGTCGAGGGACATGAAAGGGAAGCAGTGGTTGGGAAGGGAGTAAGACAGGGTTGTAGCCTCTCCCCGATGTTATTCAATCTGTATATTGAGCAAGCAGTAAAGGAAACAAAAGAAAAATTCGGAGTAGGTATTAAAATCGATGGAGAAGAAATAAAAACTTTGAGGTTCGCCGATGACATTGTAATTCTGTCAGAGACAGCAAAGGACTTGGAAGAACATTTGAATGGAATGGACAGTGTCTTGAAAGGAGGATATAAGATGACCGTCAACAAAAGCATAACGAGGATAATGGAATGTAGTCGAATTAAGTCGGGTGATGCTGAGGGAATTAGATTAGGAAATGAGACACTTAAAGTAGTAAAGGAGTTTTGCTATTTGGGGACCAAAATAACTGATGATGGTCGAAGTAGAGAGGATATAAAATGTAGACTGGCAATGGCAAGGAAAGCGTTTCTGAAGAAGAGAAATTTGTTAACATCGAGTACAGATTTAAGTGTCAGGAAGTCATTTCTGAAAGTATTTGTATGGAGTGTAGCCATGTATGGAAGTGAAACATGGACGGTAAATAGTTTGGACAAGAAGAGAACAGAAGCTTTCGAAATGTGGTGCTACAGAAGAATGCTGAAGATTAGATGGGTAGATCACATAACTAATGAGGAAGTATTGAGTAGGATTTGGGAGAAGAGAAGTTTGTGGCACAACTTGACCAGAAGAAGGGATCCGTTGGTAGGACATGTTCTGAGGCATCAAGGGATCACCAATTTAGTATTGGAGGGCAGCGTGGAGGGTAAAAATCGTAGGGGGAGACCACGAGATGAATACACTAAGCAGATTCAGAAGGATGTAGGTTGCAGTAGGTACTGGGAGATGAAGAAGCTTGCACAGGATAGAGTAGCATGGAGAGCTGCATCAAACCAGTCTCAGGATTGAAGACCACAACAACAACATGCCAAATAAAACTGTCAAATGTATGTATGTGGTATGTACATCTTTCATAACTTTTCTCCTAATACGTACACCTTTCGAAATATGAGCTCGGCCGGCCGGAGTGGCCGAGCGCTTCTAGGCGCTACAGTCTGAACCGCTCGACCGCTACGGTCGCAGGTTCGAATACTGCCTCGGGCATGGATGTGTATGATGTCCTTAGGTGAGTTAGGTTTAAGTAGTTCTAAGTTCTAGGGGACTGATGAACTCAGAAGTTAAGTCCCATACTGCTCAGAGCCATTTGAACCATTTGTATGAGCTCCACGGGAGGCGCTACAGCGATGATGGTGAAGTTATTGATGCAGCAAGAACTTGGTTGTGACTCCAAACAGTAGAGTATTATAACGACGACATACAGGCTCTCGTACTCCTGTTAATGTGGCGTAAGGCCACAGATTTGAAGGAAAATTAAGTTGAAAACGGTTTTATGATTAAAGAATTGGGGAATAATGTGGTGCATTTAAATCAACAATTAAACCATCATGCTTTGAGGACAAAAATGTTTTGCATTACTTGCTGAACGATCCTACCACTACAGCTATCGCCCTGGGCCGCTGGCAGAGTGAGCCGGTAAGTCGCGGCGTGTGCAGCTCGCTAACCTCTAGCACCGCTAGCTGCTCGCTCCGGTGCCGTTGTCCGGCGGCCAGCCCCGGCGGTCGTAATAACGGAGATTACGATGTTGTCGTTGTTCCGCTGGCACAAGCGTTTTACGACCGCGGAGCTCATCCTCTCCCTGGCCACCAGAGCTGTGGCCGTTCTCTGACAGCGGACCCAGTTACACGCTCCGTGATTTACGGCGTCCAATAGTAGGGGGCGACGGAGGGAGCAGGGGGCGTCCACAACACAGTCTGCGGGTGGGCACTAATCCACGGGGCATGCTGCGGGTTTGTCATGACTCTCCCCGAAACACATTTCAGCAGAAGCATTTATATTTTTACTCGTATCAATTTCCAAATTCCACAGCTAACTTTCTGAGAATGAAGTAGTAAAACAACCAAGAGTCTCGAAAATGACAAATAATTCTAGAAATTACGAACTACATTTAACAAACGATACTTCTGAGCCGCTTGTCTGCGGCCTGCCCTCGAGAATAGGCTGACGAACTTACACGCAACACTGAAACCTGGTAAGGGGCACATTACCAGGCTGACTGTCCTTGCTATCAGCAACAAAACCCACATAGTTCGTAAGTATACAGGCAGAACCTACAAACAATAGCATTTTCAGGAAGCCCCCCCCCCTCCCTCCCCATACACAGGCAGACGAATCCACAGACTTGTCCGCCGAGCCGGTCTGCCCCGAGCTGTTCGCCTGTGTGTGGGCGACGGATCCGCGATCGGGTCGGTGGTCCGGACCCGTTGGTTTGACTGGCAGACCTCTACCTGCTAGCCCTCAAATTTTCGGATGAATGCTTTTCAAATGCTATACTTCTCTGAAGTGCTATTTCTTGGATTTTTACTAAAGTGATGCACTAATTACTTATGTAAACATATTATTATTACTATTACTATTATTATTGCTATATTGTTCGAATTTGGCCGAATCAGGACCAAGTGAAACATCTGATTTTATCAACTTATTCTTTTCCTTTTTTTGGCTACCAATACTTCTCCATTCTTGCCCTCTGTTGTTCAAAATGGTTCAAATGGCTCTGAGCACTATGGGACTTAACTTCTGAGGTCACCAGTCCCCTAAAACTTAGAACTACTTAAACCTAACTAGCCTAAGGACATCACACACATCCATGCCCGAGACCCCGCACGGTTCCAGACTGTAGCGCCTAGAATCTCTGTTGTTACTTAATTTCTCCTCTTCATGTCCTCCTCTCTACTTTTGACTTTTTTTAAACCGTTCACTTTTTGTACCTTTTCTCTGAATTCATGCTTGCTTTCTATGTCTTTGTCTGTTATTTCCATCCCCTGTAGATGCTTCCTAACTTATGTAAACCATGAAATTTTGGTATAAAATATAAACCTCCGTTTTCTCATTGTATCTGCTATATTGTCAGTTTTTATCATACCCTCCTTGTCGCTTCTCAATTTACAAATCCCATTTTCATACTTTGGACCTAAAATTTGCCGAACTGTTTTCCTTTCTTTCTTCTTCAAATTATTTAACTGTGTGGCTGTGTTTATGGCGAGGCACTCTGATGGATAACATATCCGGTTTCAATCACCACATTTATATATTTTATTGTTATTATTATTAACTCACATTTGTAAGAAGGGCAAAAGAACGGAACCGCAAAATTACAGACCAATATCCGAAACATCGGTTTGCCGCAGAATTCTTCTCAGTTGCAATCCAATAAATTTTCTCGAACCGAGAAGTTTACGTCCGCGAATCAGCGTGGTTTTAGAAAGCATCGGTGATGTGAAACTCAGCTTATCCTTTCCTCACATGATGTACTGCGAACTATGGAGGAAGGGCAACAGGCAGATAACCTTTTGACACCGTAAACCACTGCAGACTGTTAACGAAGGTCGAACTCATGGAATTGGTTTCCCGATATGTAAGTGGTTCGAAGACTTCTTAAGTAATAGAACCCAGTATGTTGTCGGTCTCGACGGCATGGGTTCATCAGAGACAAGAGTATCGTCAGGACCCCAAGGAAGTGTGATAGGGCCGCTAACACTTTCTATATACTTAAATGATCTGGCAGAAAGGGTGGGCAAAATCGGCGGTTCTTTGAAAAATGGTGCAAATGGCTCTGAGCACTATGGGACTTAACATCTGAGGTCATAAGTCCCCTAGAACTTAGAACTACTTAAACCTAACTAACCTAAGGACATCACACACATCCAAGCCCGAGGCAGGATTCGAACCTGCGACCGTAGCGGCCACGTGGTTCCACACTGAAGTGCGTAGAACCGCACGGCCACACCGGCCGGCCGGCGGTTCTTTGCCGATGATGCTGTGCTGGACGGGAAGGTGTCGAAGATGACTGACTGTAGGACGATAGAAGGTGACTAAATGTAGAAAAATACAAGTTAATGTGGATGAGTAGGAAAAACAAACCCGTAATGTTCGGATGCAGCATAAGTAGTGTCCAGCTTGACACAGTCGTCTTTTAAATATCTGGGCATAACGTGGCGAAGCGATAAGAAATGGAACGAGCATTTGACAACTGTGGTAGGGAAGGGGAATAGTCGACTTCGGTTTATTGGGAGAATTGTAGGAAAGTGTGGATCATCTGTGGAGGAGACCGCGTGTAGGACTCAAGTGCGACCTATCCTTGAGTACTGTTCCAGTGTTTGGGACCCGCACCAGGTCGGATTGGAAGAAGACATTGAAGCAGGCGGGCTGCTAGATTTGTTACCGGTAGGTTCGAACAATACGGAAGTGTTAAGGTGATGTTTACGGAACTCAAATTGGAATCCCTGAAGGGATGGCGATTTCGAGAAACACTATTGAGAAAATGTAAGAGAACCGGCATTTGATACTGACTGCAGAACGACCCTACAGCCGCCACTATACATTTCCCGTAAAGCCACGAAGATAAGATACGAGAAACTAGGGCTCATATGGAGGCATACAGACAGTCGTTTTTACGCCGCTCCATATGCGCGTGGAACAAGAACGAAAACGACTAGAAGTGGTAGAGGATACGGCGGCTTGCGAAGTATGTATGTAGACTTCTAACTTTTTTTAGGTTCGTCGCGTGTATTTCTTGCCTTTTATTACTGTTTCTGTATACACTGATTTTCATGCCGAATAACTATGGTCGTAAAATATCGCATTTATGAAATTCAAAGTACTGTCTCTGTAATAGTGAACCACAGAAAATATTAAGATGAACAGTAATATCACAAACTGAGTCTGCCCTGATGCAAAACACCTCGTTATTAGTTTATTTCTTTATTATCCCAAACTAGTTTCGGCGACAAATATCACCGTCATCAGTGAGGTTTTTTAATCTAAAACATGCAGAAAATGGTATGGTCGTACAAACACAGGAAAACATTATTACATTTTTAAATTGTCTTTTGAAATATAGTTTTATATTGATACTTTCGTACTACCTTATTTATTGTATGCTACAGTATGTTTTAAACAATTACTGGAGCTGTTTGTGACGTATTTTGTGTGCTCTTTTTTCTGTTGCCATCTCTTTACTTAGCGAACATCATGTCATGTGAGCGGCTGTTAGTAAACAAATACTCAAAGGTGAACTTCGTATGTCAACAGTACATACTTTGGGTTGTGGTAGTGTTGTGGAAACCAGTTACTTTGGTGTGTATTTAGCTGTTGCTTAGCTATTCGTATACTCACGTTCGTCGGATGGTGTCGCTCCTTTTTACACAGAAAAACAAAACTTTTGCAATTTGATTCTGATCCATAGTCTTACACCATCTTGCTGTTCGCGTGTGTCGCGAGAGGCGTATCGCAAGTGCCGAGAAAGGCTATGACAAACTGTAGCGCGAATTACGACGACTTCTCCACATTATTGATATCTCTGTGTGTGATGGGGAGGTGGTTCTTTTGCGTGTGTGTGCTTTCTGTTCTGTGTCCTTGGTCAGTTCTCTCAGAGCGGTAAAGAGTGTGTTGTTGCAGAGTGTTGTGTTTTCATTTATTACATTTTTCCCTTCGACCGTAGCCTTTTGTACGTGGAAATTTTCTTCTGCTGTTAATTGTCGATATAGACTGTTGCTGTTTCTCAGAACGCGTAGATCGTTTTCGATATTAGTGGGGGTTATGGTTTTTGTTCATTAGATGTTCTGCAAAAGTTGAATGTGTGCTGTCACTTCTTAGAGCTCTCATGTGCTCTGTGTACCTCGTTCGGAAATTTCTGCTTGTTAGTCCTATGTAGTGGACCTGACAAGAGTTGGAAGTGAGCTGATATATTCCAGCGTTGCTGAATTTGTCTGAGGTATTTCTGACTGGTTGTAGTCTTTTCTGAACTGTACTGTTTGTTCTGAATGTTATTGGGATCCCTTGCTTTTTTAAGATGTTTCCTATTCTATGTGATATTTTGTTATAGTATGTTAGTGTGTACCATCTCTCTCTTTTGCTGCATGTTTCCGTTTTACCTTGTTGTTGAGTCTTTTTCTGATGTCTGTTTTGTAGTCGTTTTCAACAGCAATTTGTTTGATTATGTTTAGTTCCTGTGTGTATTTTCCTGGTTTAAGAGGTGTTCTCTTTATCCTGTGGAGTATGTGTGTGAAACAGGCATATTTATGCATTGTCGGGTGGTTGCATGAGCTGTTGATAACAGTGCTTGTGGATGTGGGTTTTCTGTAGATGGAGAATTCATATTGGTGGTTGTTTCTTGTGACTGTAAGATCCAAAAAATTTAGTTTCTTCTTGTTTTACATTTCCATTGTGAAGTGGATTTGTGGGTGTACTGAACAACACAGTGAAACGAAAAGAAGAAATGCAGATGATAAACGGGTATTCATTGGACAAATATATTATACTAGAACTGACATGTGATTACATTTTCACGCAATTTGGGTGCATAGATCCTGAGAAATCAGTACCCAGAACAACCACCTCTGGCCGTAATAACGGCCTTGATACGCCTAGGCATTGAGTCAAACAGAGCTTGGATGGCGTGTACAGGTACAGCTGACCATGCAGCTTCAACACGATACCACAGTTCATCAAGCGTAGTGACTAGTGTATTGTGACGAGCCAGTTGCTCGACCACCATTGACCAGACGTTTTCAATTGGTGAGAGATCTGGAGAATGTGCTGGCCATGACAGCAGTCGAACGTTTTATGTATCCAGAGAGGCCCGTACAGGACTTGCAACATGCGGCCGTGCATTATCCTGCTGAAATGTAGGGTTTCGCAGGTATCGAATGAAGGGTAGAGCCACGGGTCGTAACACATCTGAAATGTAACGTCCACTGTTCAAAGTGCCGTCAATGCGTACAAGAGGTGACCGAGATGTGTAACCAATGGCACCCCATGCCATCACGACGGGTGATACGCCAGTATGGCAATGACGAATACATGCTTCCAACGTGCGTTCACCGGGATGTCGCCAAACAAGGATGCGACCATCATGATGCTGTAAACAGAACCTGGATTCATCCGAAAAAAATGACGTTTTGCCATTCGTGCACCCAGATTCGTCGTTGAGTACACCATCGCATGCGCTCCTGTCTGTGATGCTGCGTCAAGGGTAACTGCAGCCATGGTCTCCGAGCTGATAGTCCATGCTGCTCCAAACGTCGTCGAACTGTTCGTGCAGATGGTTGTTGTCTTGCAAACGTCCCCATGTGTTGACTCAGGGATCGAGACGTGGCTGCACGATCCATTACAGTCATGCGGATAAGATGCCTTCATCTGGACTGGTAGTGATACGAGGCCGTTGGGATCCATCACGGCGTTCCGTATTACCCTCCTGAACCCACCGATTCCATAATTGGCTAACAGTTATTGGATCTCGACCAACGCGAGCAGCAGTGCTGCGATACAATAAACTGCAATCGCGATAAGCTACAATCCTACTTTTATCAAAGTCGGAAACGTGATGGTACGCATTTCTCCTCCTTACAAGAGGCATCACAACAACGTTTCACCAGGCAACGCCGTTCAACTGCTGTTTGTGTATGAGATATCGGTTGGAAACTTTCCTCATGTCAGCACGTTGTAGGTGTCGCCTCCGGCGCCAGCCTTGTGTGAATGCTCTGAAAAGCTAATAATTTACATATCACAGCATCGTCTTCCTGTCGGTTAAATTTCGCGTCTGTAGCACGTCATCTTCGTGGTGTAGCAATTTTAATGGCCAGTAGTGTACTAGCACACGTCTGATGGAAAGAACGAAAAAAATCTATTTTTTGGCGCTTGTTCCCTTCTTCAAACTACCGACTCAATTATTCTATTCATCTGCACGTTTTTACTGTAGCTTTGACGATAGCCGCCCGATAATTGAGCAAAGTAACCCAGTGAGCTTTCAAATGTGGAAGAGCGAGCTAGAGTATCGCGCAGGGCGCAGGCCCTTATGAATCACGCTGACATTTACATCGAACAAATGAACGAAATTATGGCGGTCGTAAATCTAATGGCCGGAACGCGCATCGATCAAAGCTCTTCCGACACCTTGGCACAGTGCCACTGCGCCCTCGAAACTACACGAGTAGCTTCCGTGCCGAATTACAGTTCCCGAATTTCACGGATTTACGACAGGGAAATATGCACTGGCGAGAGCATGAGGCTGTCATCAGCGGCACGGGGTACGGAAATGACACTGAACTGTTGGGGGCAGCGGGCAGAAAATCTATTTCAACCGGACGTGCAGAACGGCCGTTAATAAGCCCTGCTGTGAAATCAGGTACGCAAAACACGAAGTTGTCTGTGTACAAACACAAAACTTACGGCGAACGAATGATAGCCCATTACTTGCCTCAGGTGCTGGAATAACACAGCAAGAGGTCACGTTCTCCTAAACTTGAGCCACCTTCACCTTCAAGAACGGCTATTTTCGAAATCTTTCTACCACCCAATCTGCTGCGCATATCGTCCTTAAAATCAGGGTCTACAAAATTATGCATTACAGTGAAAGACAATTTTTACTCAGCAAGATGAAATGCTCTCCGTCAGGCGACACGAGATCCTGTACTAACATAAATAGCGTACAGACATATCACAAAGCGCGTGACGTCGAAGTCGTCGTCTCTAGAGCTACCCTTGCATGTACATTTATCGTTATCTTTCACTTCTCTGCCAGGTACTGAGATTAGTACAAAACATCAACAACGGCTGAAGTCGTACACCCCCGCCCCTCCTCCCTCTTCTCCCTTCCACCTATCAGCAGTTCTCCGCTCTGCGAAGCGAAATGTAATTCTTACCGAGAGGTGATGACCACAGAAAACAGGAATATGAATCTTCCTCAAACAGCAGAGTGCAAGTGGCGTTTTCGCGTCGCCAGCAGCGAGTCTCTGACATTCTCTTAGACGCCAATATCGACAAAGCCGTTCGTCTTTCTCTATGCGGTCACTGAACCTCTGCAGTGTTCCCCTACTCACCTGAAACAAAGGAAAAAGGCACATAACAACACCGACTTCCTCGGCTATAAATACAGACATGCAATATATTTTGACTAAACTTAATTGTAACCTTTCTGAATGTACACAGACGAAAGCGAGGGCCGTCATGATTGAACAATAATTTTTCGCCTAAAATGACGATAGCAAAGGAATGAACTGTGTTCTGAGCACTGCAACTGCCGATCAAACGCCACAGAATGAATACATCGAAATAATTGAGATTTACACCCATAGGAAGAAATAAGATAAAAATGTATTCGATGACTCTTCTGAAATAAAATCACGATTTATTAAAAAAATTTCGACTCTGTATTGGATATTTTTTTATATATTTAAGCAATTACAGAGTGATAATCAGGAACATTGCTACCGTCTTGTATCTATCGTTTATCGTAATAAATGTAATACAACCATTAAATATGATACCAATCTCGGTAAACTCATCGGAAATAACATTTATCTTGGACATATTTCATTGTCTTTATACAGGGTGAACCAGAAATCCACCGACAAACTTTCAGAGGTGGTAGTATGGACCAGAACAAGACAAAATGTCTCATAAAAATGGTATCTAAAATGTGTATCGTCCACGAGCACTTATTCAGTACAAAAGATATGTTTCACCGTAGAGAAGATGAACAAGTGTTCATATTTGATAAGGTATGCACTTTAGAGCCCATGTTTACTGGAGTGTTTTTCTTTTACAAAAAACTTTCCGAGATGAAAAAGAGCTTTGTTCAGTTCCAACCGTGGCTGGACATGTAACTGGAAGTGCTCGTTGCTTCTCTTTGCCACAATTGAGTCTAGATTTGTAACATAATAGAAAATGGCTATAAGAGAGTTAGTGACAAAAGTTTTAAATATCACCTCGAAAATTTTAAGTTGTGTATGGGAACCGCTGTTTATATGGGCTGGCGGATAGTCGACCCACTTGTTTTTCGGAGTTAGACAGCGAACGCATGAAAGGCTTGGAATAAAGCGCAGACATTACTCCGCCATTTGCTACAACCTGAGTGATGTAGCTGATGAGTTTGTGTCACAAATAAATTTTATTTGTTACTGATTACACAAAGCTGATGAATGGCGTGACTTTTAGCATCTGTTTATACACTGAGGTGACAAAAGTCATGGGACAGTAAACTGCACACACACAGGGTGAACACGAATGAAACCGATAAACCGCAGGGACGGATTACTGACTAGAAATGGAAGGAAAAAGGTCTTATGAACACGTGTCCGAAAATGCATCCCGTTGGCGCAGTAGATGGTGCTGGCGAAAGAACGTCCCTCTCACCACGTGACATGTGTTCATTGTGCTTTGCAGGCTCTGTGACTGACGCAATGTACTGTAAGCAACAGGATGGTATGGTACTAATGTCGAGAACAAGGTGGTGGTGGTGAGTGGTGTTTAACGTCCCGTCGACAACGAGGTCATTAGAGACGGAGCACAAGTTCGGGTTAGGGAAGGATGGGGAAGGAAATCGGCCGTGCCCTTTCAAAGAAACCATCCCGGCATTTGCCTGAAACGATTTAGGGAAATCACGGAAAACCTAAATCAGGATGAAACTTCCTGGCAGATTAAAACTGTGTGCCCGACCGAGACTCGAACTCGGGACCTTTGCCTTTCGCGGGCAAGTGCTCTACCAGCTGAGCTACCGAAGCACGACTCACGCCCGGTACTCACAGCTTTACTTCTGCCAGTACCTCGTCTCCTACCTTCCAAACTTTACAGAAGCTCTCCTGCGAACCTTGCAGAACTAGCACTCCTGAAAGAAAGGATATTGTGGAGACATGGCTTAGCCACAGCCTGGGGGATGTTTCCAGAATGAGATTTTCACTCTGCAGTGGAGTGTGCGCTGATATGAAACTTCCTGGCAGATTAAAACTGTGTGCCCGACCGAGACTCGAACTCGGGACCTTTGCCTTTCGCGGGCAAGTGCTCTACCAACTGAGCTACCGAAGCACGACTCACGCCCGGTAC
Source organism: Schistocerca cancellata (assembly GCF_023864275.1). Classification (NCBI taxonomy): domain Eukaryota; kingdom Metazoa; phylum Arthropoda; class Insecta; order Orthoptera; family Acrididae; genus Schistocerca; species Schistocerca cancellata. The sequence continues at coordinate 400,897,725 of NC_064632.1, read as the reverse complement.
TCACAGCTTTACTTCTGCCAGTACCTCGTCTCCTACCTTCCAAACTTTACAGAAGCTCTCCTGCGAACCTTGCAGAACTAGCACTCCTGAAAGAAAGGATATTGTGGAGACATGGCTTAGCCACAGCCTGGGGGATGTTTCCAGAATGAGATTTTCACTCTGCAGCGGAGTGTGCGCTGATATGAAACTTCCTGGCAGATTAAAACTGTGTGCCCGACCGAGACTCGAACTCGGGACCTTTGCCTTTCGCGGGCAAGTGCTCTACCAGCTGAGCTACCGAAGCACGACTCACGCCCGGTACTCACAGCTTTACTTCTGCCAGTACCTCGTCTCCTACCTTCCAAACTTTACAGAAGCTCTCCTGCGAACCTTGCAGAACTAGCACTCCTGAAAGAAAGGATATTGTGGAGACATGGCTTAGCCACAGCCTGGGGGATGTTTCCAGAATGAGATTTTCACTCTGCAGTGGAGTGTGCGCTGATATGAAACTTCCTGGCAGATTAAAACTGTGTGCCCGACCGAGACTCGAACTCGGGACCTTTGCCTTTCGCGGGCAAGTGCTCTACCAACTGAGCTACCGAAGCACGACTCACGCCCGGTACTCACAGCTTTACTTCTGCCAGTACCTCGTCTCCTACCTTCCAAACTTTACAGAAGCTCTCCTGCGAACCTTGCAGAACTAGCACTCCTGAAAGAAAGGATATTGTGGAGACATGGCTTAGCCACAGCCTGGGGGATGTTTCCAGAATGAGATTTTCACTCTGCAGCGGAGTGTGCGCTGATATGAAACTTCCTGGCAGATTAAAACTGTGTGCCCGACCGAGACTCGAACTCGGGACCTTTGCCTTTCGCGGGCAAGTGCTCTACCAACTGAGCTACCGAAGCACGACTCACGCCCGGTACTCACAGCTTTACTTCTGCCAGTACCTCGTCTCCTACCTTCCAAACTTTACAGAAGCTCTCCTGCGAACCTTGCAGAACTAGCACTCCTGAAAGAAAGGATATTGTGGAGACATGGCTTAGCCACAGCCTGGGGGATGTTTCCAGAATGAGATTTTCACTCTGCAGCGGAGTGTGCGCTGATATGAAACTTCCTGGCAGATTAAAACTGTGTGCCCGACCGAGACTCGAACTCGGGACCTTTGCCTTTCGCGGGCAAGTGCTCTACCAACTGAGCTACCGAAGCACGACTCACGCCCGGTACTCACAGCTTTACTTCTGCCAGTACCTCGTCTCCTACCTTCCAAACTTTACAGAAGCTCTCCTGCGAACCTTGCAGAACTAGCACTCCTGAAAGAAAGGATATTGTGGAGACATGGCTTAGCCACAGCCTGGGGGATGTTTCCAGAATGAGATTTTCACTCTGCAGCGGAGTGTGCGCTGATATGAAACTTCCTGGCAGATTAAAACTGTGTGCCCGACCGAGACTCGAACTCGGGACCTTTGCCTTTCGCGGGCAAGTGCTCTACCAACTGAGCTACCGAAGCACGACTCACGCCCGGTACTCACAGCTTTACTTCTGCCAGTACCTCGTCTCCTACCTTCCAAACTTTACAGAAGCTCTCCTGCGAACCTTGCAGAACTAGCACTCCTGAAAGAAAGGATATTGTGGAGACATGGCTTAGCCACAGCCTGGGGGATGTTTCCAGAATGAGATTTTCACTCTGCAGCGGAGTGTGCGCTGATATGAAACTTCCTGGCAGATTAAAACTGTGTGCCCGACCGAGACTCGAACTCGGGACCTTTGCCTTTCGCGGGCAAGTGCTCTACCAACTGAGCTACCGAAGCACGACTCACGCCCGGTACTCACAGCTTTACTTCTGCCAGTACCTCGTCTCCTACCTTCCAAACTTTACAGAAGCTCTCCTGCGAACCTTGCAGAACTAGCACTCCTGAAAGAAAGGATATTGTGGAGACATGGCTTAGCCACAGCCTGGGGGATGTTTCCAGAATGAGATTTTCACTCTGCAGCGGAGTGTGCGCTGATATGAAACTTCCTGGCAGATTAAAACTGTGTGCCCGACCGAGACTCGAACTCGGGACCTTTGCCTTTCGCAGGCAAGTGCACTTGCCCGCGAAAGGCAAAGGTCCCGAGTTCGAGTCTCGGTCGGGCACACAGTTTTAATCTGCCAGGAAGTTTCATATCAGCGCACACTCCGCTGCAGAGTGAAAATCTCATTCTCTAAATCAGGATGGCTGGAGACGGGATTGAACCGTCGTCCTCCCGAATGTCGAGAACAAGCCACGGTGGTGTTTGTGTACGGCCAAGCGTATGGAAACAGTCGAGAGTTTGCACAGCTGTACCAAAGCAAGCACCCTCACAGACACCACCACATCACACGCCATTTCAAGCCCTTTTTGGGCGTTTTTGTGATCATGGGTCCTTTCAGACAGATGAAATTGCAGGGAGGCGGCGGACTGTGCGTACACCAGATTTGGAGGTGCTTACATCAACATGGTGTAAGCCAAAGTACGATTATTACATGTATCCTGCACGACAACCGCTACTATACCTATTACCTGCAACACACAAGAAACATACGGCACGTGGTCAGAGGAACTGTCATGCGTCAGTGCGATCTACCGTGCCAACGATGCATTCCCGATCACATGTTCATAGGACCTTTTTTCCTCCATTTCCAATCAGGAATCCGTCACTGAAGTTTGTCGATTTTATTAAGTTCACCCTTTACAAATGACGGTAGTATCGCGTACACAAGGTATAGAAGGGTAGTGCATTGACGAAGCTGTCATTTGCACCAAGTGATTCATGTGAAAAGGTGACCGACGTGATAATGGCCGCACGACGGGAATTAACTGACTTTGAACGCGGAATGGTAGTTCGGGCTACACGCATGGGACACTCCATTTCGGAAACCGAGACAATATTGCGAGGTCCACAGTGTCAAGGATGAGCCGATAATACCAAATGTCAGCAACGCAGTGGCCAACGGCCTTCACTTAAAGATCAAGAGGAGCGCCGTATACATAGAGTTGTAGTTGCTACCAGACAAGTAACACTGGGCGCAATAAGAGCAGAAATTAATGTGGGACGTACGATGAACGTATCAGTTGGGACAGTAAGTAGAAATCTGGCATTAATGGGGTATGGCAGCTGACGACCGGCGCGAGTGCCTTTGCTAACAGCACGACATTGCCTACAGCACCTCTCCTGGGTTCGTGACCATATCGGTTGGATCCTAGACGACTGGAAAACCGTGGTCTAGTCAGATGAGTCCAGATTTCAGTTGGTAAGACCTGACGGTAGGGTTCGAGTGTGGCACAGATCCCATGAAGCCATGAACCCAAGTTGTCAACAATGCACTGTGCAGGCTCGTAGTGACTCCATAGTGGTGTGAACTGTGTTTACATAGAATTGACTGGGTCCCCTGGTCTAACTGAACCGATCACTGACTGAAAATGGTTATGGTCGGCTACATGGAGACCATTAGCAGCCATTCATGGACTTCATGTACCTAAAGAACGAGGGACTTTTTATGGATGGCAATGCTCCATGTCACCGGGCCACAACTGTTCGCGATTAGTCTGAATAACATTCTGGACAGTTCGAGCGAATGGTTTGGCTACCTAGATCGCCCGACATAAATCCCATCGAACACTTATGGGACATAACTGAGAAGTCAGTTCGTGCACAAAATCCTGCACGGGCAACACTTTCGCTGTTGTGGACGGTTATAGACGCAGCATGACTCAGGATTTCTGCAGGGAACTTCGAACGACTCGTGTCAGTGCCGCGTCGGCGTCGAGTTGTCGCGTTACGCCGTAAAAGAGGAAGTCCGACACGACAGTAGGAGGTATTCCATGACTTTTGTCACCTCAGTGTATACTGCTTGTCTACAGTATCGGCAACCACATGACTCTAGCAGTGAGAGAGGGAGAAATTTATTGCCATAATTGTAGGAAAGTGTAATTTATCTGCGAAGAATATCGCTTAAAATTGTCGCCCGATCGTTATTTTCAATTTTGTGTATCATTATGGGTCTATTAACAAATTAGCTTAACAGAAGAGTTAGAGAATATTCAGAGATCAGCTGCACAATTCCTGATTGCTTACTCAGTGCAAAGAATTAACAGAAACGTTTAACAACAACGAACAGAAAAAGACTTGCATTAGCGACAGACTTAAGCTGCGTTTACACCTGCTCGCGTTTCGCCTGTTCTCGCGCGCCTTACGTTCAAATGGTTCAAATGGCTCTGAGCACTATGGGACTTAACTTCTCAGGTCATCAGTGCCCTAGAGCTTAGAATCACTTAAACCTAACTAACCTATGGACATCACACACATCCATGCACGAGGCAGGATGCGAACCTGCGACCGTAGCGGTCGCGCGGTTCCAGACTGTAGCGCCTAGAACCGCTCGGCCGCTCTGGCCGGCATGCCTTACGTATAAGCACGCTTGTAGTAGGTGCATGCCACTTTCTAAACATGTCTGCATGATTGATTCTATCCACACCCAGAGAGCAGTACGCACGCTATTCCAGTAATCAAGCTGCAGCTGCCCGGGCTAGCCTGTAGTTAAATGCGCCCTTGGAGGTGGACAGTGGGCAGTGGGATCTTTAGTCAGGGTCAGCCAGGTACGCTGGCAATGCTGAGCATCGAGACTGCACCATAAACAAGCCGTCTAAAAGCACCCTGAGGACCACCCAATGCTACCTATCAGACTTACTGCGCGGAACATAACACTTGTGAGATTCTTAACATTTACAATGAACAGGTCAAGAACATGCAAGTACGTGTATTATACTTGTCTCGCAAAACGTCTAATCGTAAAGATGAACTCTATAAACGAGAAAATTTTTGTATGAAGAGAAAATGTAACAACCATCAAATCAACGTGCTTATAAAGTCATTTATTTTATATTACGAATGCAAATTTTTGCTCCACTTGGAGAGTCACGGACTGAAGCATTATAAACAGTCCGAAAGTTCGGTACCGTTTGTTGTTGCTCTGATGAAATCGATTCGCTGGGTAAGCCGCATGTGTTCGGAGTTGAAATTTGCGAAACATAGAGAGGAACAGTTTCCGCAGAATATGGATGGGCTGGCGGCTAATGAAGTATCAGATATTACATGTTACGTTTCCGATTCCATTTGGAAATCAAAAGTCCGCAGCTCGTGGTCGTGCGGTAGTGTTCTCGCTTCCCACGCCCCGGTTCCTGTGTTCGATTCCCGGCGGGGTCAGGAATTTTCTCTGCCTCGTGATGACTGGGTGTTGTGTGATGTCCTTAGGTTAGTTAGGTTTAAGTAGTTCTAAGTTCTAGGGGATTGATGACCGTAGATGTTAAGTCCCATAGTGCTCAGAGCCATTTTTTTGGAAATCAAAAAGTACTTTATGAATCATGAATGCGCATTTCTGCTAGAGATTTCAGTCTTTTTTATATTTGCTCTCGTTGACACAAACAACATATTAACCAAAGCAGTTCGTAAGGGAACCAACAGGGCTTCGGCACGTCAAGAGTCCAAATGGCTCTGAGCACTATGGGACTTAACTGCAGTCAGTCCCCTAGAACTTAGAACTACTTAAACCTAACTAACCTAAGGACATCACATACATCCATGCCCGAGGCAGGATTCGAACCTGCGACCGTAGCGGTCACACGGTTCCAGACTGGAGCGCCTAGAACCGCACGGCCACTCCGGTCGGCACCAAGAGTCCCAGAATTGCTATTCTGCACTACATATTCTTCGGAACTACGAGCGAAGACTTTTCATTTTGCTCAGGTTTGCCGTTGTGGTTTCCAGGTTATTCTTCGTCGTGAGGAACTGCAGACAGTTATTTAGTTTCAAGCTGTCTTTATAAGCAACAGAATTAACCATACAGAAAAAAGTAAATGCACGATAATACTGATTCCCCGTATTTATCGTTGGACCATTCGGCCAATGAGCTAACGCAAAGGCAAATTTGATTGCGCGAGAAAAACTGGATCTTTCAGCGGGTAAAGCACCAAATGATGAGAACCGCGGACAGGCGCATGACTGTTGCACACGTAGGGGTGTCTCCCCGTCTGGGATGGGTAGATTCCTGCGCCTACACACGGTGGCTCGAGCGCGCATTATCACAGGCATGCGTGACCGCACTTGTGCATGCGCCCCATTGCCCCTTTGAGCAATGGACGCATGCACCTAGTGCGCACATGAAGTTACCCAGGTGTGAAGGCATCTTTATTCTATTAATTCCGTGAGCGTCCCTTACAAGATGACCGACGATATATATATACCACTTCATCCACATACAACTCGTAAAACGATTCAAATATTCAAATTAATAAAATTAAGGCACACTGAACGTCGAATGTTCGTCCTATGTCCTGTATTAGAAAAAGGTACAATGACAACTGTACTATTTTTTATTGTATATATCTGTCGCAGATCGCAAAAATTAAGTCATTACCGGTTTCGATTGATTACCAAGTCCTCACCAAGTGAGTCAATTAACCCCAACTACTAAACCCTCGTAAAATTTATGATTACAATAGGGTATAAAACCGGGCATTTTGTACCTAATTTGGTATGTAAACTACTACTGGAGATTTAATTATTGTAATTAACTAATTCCTTACCTATAAATTACGTCTTCCTTTGAACAAAATGTGGAGTCGTAATAGAGGGTGTCCGGGAACTAGTGACGAATGTTAAATTGCTATTGAACACACAAAATTTGTTGAAAATATGTTTTTTTTTACAAACATACTAAGTAACTCCCCCCAGTTATGTACGAAAAACTGTACTCCCCCTATGACCACCCAAGGCTGCGCAGCAATGAGCAATGCGTACATTGAAGTTCCCGATGATGCGTTCACAAATATCAGGTGGGGTGCCATTAATAACCCTTTGAATTTCACCCTTCAATTGGTGTGTTATTTGTGGTTTGTTCACGTACAATTTTGATTTCACACATCTCTACAAAAAAACAAGGTGTAGGATCGCATGATCTGGCAGGCTATTTCTGACTGCCAAGCAAAGAGATAATTTTTTGAGGAAACCTTTCATTCAGCACAGCAGTCGTTTATCGTTTCAAGGGATGTGTGACATGTTGCACCGTCTTGTTGAGACAAAAAAATTGCCATTTTCATTAATAGGAGGGAAAAAACCCATGTTTAGGTAACGGTCGCCGTTCGCAGTGACGGCAACTCCCTCATCATTTAAAAAAAGTAAGGGACGATCACTACTCCTGCCCAGAACCCACACCACACTGTTGTGCGTTGTGGATACATCTAAACTTCCACGGTCACTCGCGGATTTTTGCTACTCAAAATTCTGCAGTTCTGCTTATTGTCGTACCCGCTGAAGTGGAAGTGCGTCTCATCCGGGAACGTTATTCTTTTTGTGAAGTTCTCCGCTTGTCGAACCAAGACTCATTGAGCAAATAGATGTATCTTTCCATGATCTGCACGCTTCAACACTCGTATAAGTTGAATCTTGTACACATACATTTTCAGATAATTTCAAAGGCTTTCATGCCGTGAACTTAGGGATAAATTCAAATGTTGAGCTGGTCGGCGAACTGATTTTCTGGGGCTTACGGCCACATAGTCACGCACGACAGCAATATTTTCTTGTGTCCGAACAAAACGCGGTCGTCCTGTTCTCTTGACGTTGAAACGTAACCCGTGGTCTGAAACTACCGAATCAACTTCCGAACTGGTGATTCGGCTGTAGCAGCATTACTTCCGAGTGCCACACGCAATTCACAAACGGTTGCCGTGGGACTTGCACTGTTTTTGTAGTAACTTTTTATCACTTGGACGCGTTGCTCAGTTGTCATTTTCTGCCTCGGGCATGGATGTGTGTGATGCCCTTAGGTTAGTTAGGTTTAAGTAGTTCTAAGTTCTAGGGGACTGATGACCACAGCAGTTGAGTCCGATAGTGCTCAGAGCCATTTGAACCATTTTATTGTCATTGTCTACAAGACGAAAATAAACATCAAAGAACAATGATCACCACACAAAAGCTATCAGGCTACTAATGGGAAGGATCGCAGATAACGAACATGAAAAAGCCACGGCATATGACAAAATGGCACAAAATTAAAACTTCCCGGACACCCGTTATTTACGATGGTTTAGCAGCAATGAAACATCTCCCTCCTCCCTTTAGTGTTATGGGGTTAAAAAGAAAAAAAGGGTGATTCCAGCATCTAAGCAAATTAATTAAAAATACACAGTAATTGTCTTTTATATGTAAGTACCTCAATGCGTTAGATGGTAAACCGTCAACTGAAGAGGCCCAATGAAACGCTTACAACGTTAACGGATCTACGCTATGGTTGTAGGAACTGAAGGCTGCAGTTGACTGCTCAGAAATTCAGAGTTGGTAAATATTGATTGTTATACAGGAAGCGGACAAAAATATGGAAACCACGCGAGCAATGCATACATGAACATAAATGCAGCTGTTGGCCAAGCCTGTAGGTTGCCCTGCTGTATGTGATCACGAATGACTTCGTGCAATGTCCTCAATACGTTGCAAGTGTCAGTCGCAGTCGGAACAGTCTTCTGTGTACAACTGAGTGCATTATGTCGGAGCTCAGCGAAGTCAAACGTGCGCAGCTTCTTGGTGCTCGTATGGTGAGTGCTTCTTTAACCACGGAAGCCGAAGTGTTTGGTGTTTCAAGAGACACCGCAATGAAGATTTAAACCGCATACAGGGAAAAGGGGAAAATCATCAGCTAAGTCACAACACGGACGAAAGTGTGTGTTTAGTGATGCGTAAAAGATAGTCACTGAAGAGGATTGTGACGAAAAATAAGACAACAGCTGCAAAGTTACTGCAGAACTGAATGTCGCACTCGCGAACCCTGTCAGCACCAAAATTATACGAAGGAATCTCCATAAGTTGCAGATTGCAAGGCGGGTTGGAATTCAAAAACTACACATCAGTGATGCAAATGCCCGTCACAGGAAAACGTGATGCCGAAGCCATAAACTCTGAACTGCGGAGCAATTGATGAAAGTCACTTGTTCGGAAGAGTCTTGTTTCATACTGTTTTCAATTTCCGGCCGAATTTACGTCCTAAGGATGAAACATGGTGGGCGTTCGGTGATGATTTGGGCAGTCATATCGTGCTATTCCATGAGTCCCGTGTGTACTCCGCGAGGTCTATATCTACATCCATCCTCTGCAAACCACCGTCAAGTGCATGGCAAAGGTTACATGCCAGTGTACCAATTATTAGGGCCTCTCCCTTTACATTCACGTATGGACCGTAGGAAGAATGATTGTTTAAATACCTCTGTGCGTGCTGTAATTAGTTTAATCTTTTCTTCATTATGTCTGTGGTATGGGTACACAGGGGATTGTAATGCATTCCTAGATTCATCATTTAACGTTGGTTCCAGAAATTTTGTAAGTAGGTTTCCATGAGATAATTTGCAGCCGTGGCAGCTTCAAGATAGACGCAAACTATTCCATGAAAAACAGTTCATTTCTTCAGCATCTTCGTGGCACTGTCCCGTGGGTCCAACAAACCAATTACTATTCGCGCTGCCACTCTTTGTACCCGCTCAGCATCTCGGAAAAAAATGGCTCTAAGCACTATGGGACTTAACATCTGAGGTCATCAGTCCACTAGAACTTAGAACTACTTAAACCTAACTAACCTAAGGACATCACACAAATCCATGCCCGAAGCAGGATTCGAACCTGCGACCGTAGCAGCAGCGTGGTTCCGGACCGAATCGCCTAGAACCGCTCGGCCACAACGGCCGGCTTCAGGATCTCCTGTTCAAATGGTTCAAATGGCTCTGAGCACTATGGGACTCAACATCTTAGGTCATAAGTCCCCTAGAACTTAGAACTACTTAAACCTAACTAACCTAAGGACATCACACACACCCATGCTCGAGGCAGGATTCGAACCTGCGACCGTAGCAGCCTCGCGGTTCCGGACTGCAGCGCCAGAACCGCACGGCCACCGCGGCCGGTTTCAGTATCTCCTGTTAGTCCTAATTGGTATGGGTGCCACACACTTGAGCAGAATTCTAGGATGGGCCAAACAATTCTTTTGTATGCAGTCTCTTTTGTAGACTTCTCCAATAGTCTACCAAAAAACCGAAATCTGCCACCTGTTTTACGAACGAATTAGCCTATGTGATCGTTCCACACCTACGTCTCTGCATGAGCTGACCAATTTCAACTGTGACTCATTGATATTATAGTCATAGGATGCCACATCTTCTTTCATTTCGTGAAGTGCACAATTAAGCATTACTAAACATTTCCGGCAAGTTGCACCACTTTAAAATTTTATCAAGAGCTGATTGAATGTTTGAACAGCTTCTTTTACACAGGACTTCACTACAGTTAACTGCGGTGTCTGCAGAAAATCTGAGGCTATTATTAATATTGTCTGCAATGTCATTAATACAAAACGTGAACAGCAAGGGTTCCAACACACTTCCCTGCAGCACACCCGAAGTTACTTCTACATCTGTCGAAAACTCTGCTTCCGAGATAACTTTGTGTGTCCTCCTAGCAAAAACATCCTTAATCCAGTCACAAATATTGCTAGATGCCCCATACGATCATGCTATTTAGGTGAATGGCTTCTCTCCGAGCACACTATTAGAGTTTTAAGAGCTTTGATGACGATACTTTTCATCTGATAACTAGATCCAACGTAAGCTATAATTCTGCAGCCATTTTATTTGCCTTAAATATCATTTGTGGAAATTGTTTCTTAAAGTCTTCTATTTTAGTATTTTCTTTATCATGTAAAGAATGTTAGCTAGTAACCTACATTTACAATATATCCAAAAGACAATGGGGACGACACTGGTACTAACAAAGCTGGTCATTCGAAGGTCGCATTACTGCCAAGGGCTGTGTAACCATTTTGGCTGATCCGGTTCATCCCAAGGTGTAATTTTTGTTCCCCAGTGGTGATACTATGTTCAGGAGGACAGGGCACCCTGTTCACATCGACCAGGACTGGTTTTGTGAGCACGAGGGTGAACTGGCTTACATCCCCTGGCTACCACACCACCAGATCGCACTATTTTTGAGCAATCATGGTCTACTTTAGAGAAAAGTGATCTCTATCCACCTCCGTCATTGTTACCTGGACATGCCATTGTTGTGCAGGAGAAACGTTCTCAATTCCCTTGGAAAGCAAACAGGGCCTGTATTTATCCGTTACGAGGCGACTGGAAACTGTTTAGAATGCCAACGTTTTTCCTACACCGTATGTGCTGTGTTCTGGCGTTTCCGTATTTTTGTTCACCCCGTACGTACAGAAAGTCCTGCAAGATTTAAACCACCTTTTGATAACTCTTAAATCGCAAATACATGATTAACAGAATTTACCATGTAAATCTGACTGTGCGAGAAAGCCTTCTCAAAATGAAAGCCAACCACTGTTGTACATAAAGCTGGATGCGCCCTAGATTGATGACGTCCCTCTGTTGTCGCGATCCGCGAGCAGCAGTTTGTTGGATAGCGCTTGTACGTGTACACTAAACAGCGGATATGAATGGACTGACAAACCTATTACTATTATTAGGCAAAGAAAAAGGAGTCCCGATAAAGGAAAAAAGATAAGAAAGAGGGAGAAGTAGATAAGAACGTACTTCAAAAGAGCATTTGTTATGGAAATCGTTGTTACTGCACTGTACTGCATGTAGCCTCCGCCACACACCACACGGTGGCATGTGAAAGGCACAATATTAGGCACGTATCACAAACGTTAATGCTGCGTCCATATTATTCTACAGATTGCACAATTAGGTGCTTATCATTTCACGGCATTATCCTAACCCAAAAGTTCCCTATAAGAAAATATATAATGTAAAATATTCTACAAAGCGAAGTAACACACACTATAAGGAAAGGGTCAGAGTTTGTTTGAATGAATTCATTCGACACACAAACGTATTTCCCGAATGGCACGTCACCTGTCGTGATTTCCCACTATACACGCAAATGTTCGCACTGGTGTGATTTATGCCTATATTGGGCTTTTCACTCATTTAAAAATTGTATTGAAGGTTCTGCATTCAGAAAAGGAAAACATGCATGGTTAGTAATACGTTACGCCTGGCAGTGGATAAAGACTGAGTAGTACTTGACTCATTCCAATATGTGACTTTTCGGAAAACTACAGTTTACCATAGAAAGTTCAGTTCAGAAGGCCGCAAAATGCTGCTTTATTGCACGCGATATAGCACGTTAGCGGAGAAGCTGACTTGGAGTGGTTGCAAGTCTAGCCGTCTAATGGAGCTTTGAGTGTCCTTAACAAGCGCCAATCATCAGCGAGACCGCTTGAGCGCTGCCTTCAGATTTCTCTTAATGGCTCTATTGCCCTTGAGTTTTGTACAACGCGTGCTTCCAAGCATCAGATCCAGAAAGTCTCAGACGCCTTGGTTCAAAAAAATGGTTCAAATGGCTCTGAGCACTATGGGACTTAACTTCTGAGGACATCAGTCCCCTAGAACTTAGAACTACTTAAACCTCACTAACCTAAGGACATCACACACATCCATACCCGAGGCAGGATTCGACTTGCGACCGTAGCGGTCACGCGGTTCCAGACTGTAGCGCCTAGAACCGCTCGGCCACTTCGGCCGGCTCAGACGGCTTGATCTACATAAAGAAAAAAGCGACGTTCTGTCTTCCATTATGAAATTTGCAAGTGGAATACAAAATAGGCGAAGCAGCATAGCCGAACAATCTAAAGAAGTGGCTGAGTGAAAGTACAGGGTGTAACAGAAACGTACGGCCAAACTTACAGGAAATATTCCCTACAGATAGAGGTATAAAGTGTGTTGTATGGACATGGCTCCGGAAGCGCTTTATTTCCATATTAGTGCTCATTTTCTACTTGTTTCCGTAATCACATTAATCACGGGAAACATACAGAAAAAGAACGTACCAGCATTACATGACACGTTTATTTCCATGAAACGTTCATAACACTCTCTTGGATAGAATGTACAGTAAGATGTAATTCTTAGGTTCACCGCCACTGTTTATTGTTCCAATACAACGAAAGTAATGTTAACGTATGACTCACGTCATTGTGTTGACATGCGATATCTTCAGTGCTTCAAGCACCTAGTATCAACTGTTTACTGTTCATCATGGACTGTGCAAGCACGCAGAACAACCGTTTATTGTTCATCACGCACCTCGCTGCTAGCACTATGCAATGGAAGTGCACTCCAACGTGGGGTCGGCAGATGCCAGCTCCTTTGCTTCTGTACAGATTAGCAGACGGTAATGGCCGCGGCGCTCAACGTTTGTATCGGGAGAGATTTCCAGAGGACTTTGGAAGCAAATGATCGTCGCCTTAGGGAGCATGGGTAGCCTAAACCTACTACTCGCAACTGGGGTACGCCTAGAATGATGAGGACACCTCAACTGGACGCCAAGCTTCTTCGTGCAGTTGACGACGACTCTTGCGTCAGCGTAACTGTAACAAGTAATGTTGATTACATGACTGGAGAGTACTACATGAGAAGCTGCCGTAACAGTACCATGTACAGCATGTGCAGGCACTATCAGCTACTGATTTTCATGCACGGGCACACTTCTGCGAATGGGTCATTCAATAATGTGACAACTCTCACTTCAGCGCCAATGAGCTGTTTACGGATGAGGCTTAGCTTCAACGTGATCAGATTGTAAATTTTGAAACTCAGCACGTATTGGTTTGTCGATAACTTTCAGGAAATTGTGCAATCACAACTTCAACAAAGATTTTCTGTCAGCGTTTGTGTTGGCGTTGTTGGTGACTATTTGTTAGGGTCTCGTTCTGAAACTGTGTTCTAACTTGGAAATGAAGCGTTTCCAGACCCATGCCCATATAACATGTTTTCTTCCTCTACGTGTGAGGAATGTTCCCTGAAAGTCTGGCCATTTCTGTTTGTTAATGCTGTATAATTATACTGTACATCAGTTTTACACAAAGAATTACTAGAGCGTGTGTAATGCATACGCTCTGGCAACGCATTCAAAGGAAGAATCAGCACAGTATCAAAAAGGCAACAGAAAAAGCGGTTCGTGACACTTTTAAAACAATTCGTAAGCCAGTTCTCGTAAATACAATGATAGAGGGATGTACAATTCACAGAAGCATTCTGCGTATTCTTCATAAATGTATCACCGTTCCGCATTTCACTGCACAAAGCAATTTGGGTTCTACAGAAAGACAATAACTTTGCGGAGGAAACACTGTATACTGACCAAGTATCGTCACAAATCACAGGGACATAGTCTGAGAAATCACACTCTCTCGATCTACGACAGTGAAACTTGCATGAATGATGTAGCATAACCGGACAACGCTGTCTTTTCTCCATTCACAGTCATTTGAAAGGGGAAACGTACTGGTTTGATAAAGATTTTATCCTACTTATTACGAAACTTATTAGGTTAGCCAAAAACGCTTTCGACACACATATTGCCCACATTTCCTCTGTCCTCTGTGTGTCCACATCTTCCTCCCCCAGCTCTCTGTCTCCCTCATCCTCCCTGTTCTCTCTTTTCCTTTATTTCCTTCTTCCCCTATCTATTTGGCCATCTCCTATATCTTTTCTCGCCGACCATACCTTCCTTGTCCCTCTGCCCGTATTCCTCTCTCTTCCATCTCCTCCTTCCTCCGTCTTCCTTTTCCACAAGCCCACTACTCTTCTACACATTCTACCTCCCTCCTGCATCTCCCCCTCCTGCTCTCTCGGCTCCTCCTCCCATTCTGTGTTTGTGCCCCCCTCGTCCCTGTCTGTCTGTCTGTCTCCTATGTCCAATACTCCTCAAACACAACACACTTGTTGTGCAAGGAGCCTACACACTAGTGGCTGGAAAAAAGTTTCTTGCCTCTCACATGCAGGCTGCCCTGCAAAGCAGGTAGATAAGGCAGGCCGATACTACTCGCACAAAACATGTCAGTCTTGCAGGACAGGCTATATGACAAGGGCTGATACTTGTGAAGTTTGCTGTTTATGTACCAGACTTGACTGAAATCGATCCAGGAGTTTAGGAGGATATCGCATATCCTAGACATACATACAGTCTGTTTTACACACACACACACACACACACACACACACACTAGGAGAGCTTCAGTTGCATATGCACTCTACACATATCTCACACATCTCCTACTCCCTCCCTCTCTGTGTCCACCTCTTCCTCCCCACTTGGCCATCCCCTCCTCCCTCTCTGTCCATCCCCTCTACCCTCTTTGCCCATCTCCTACTCCCTCTCTCTCTCAGCTCACCTCCTCTTGCCCCCTCTTCTTATCCATCTCTTCTTGCCCCTTCTCCTTATCCATCTCCTCCTACTCCCTCTCTCTGTCCATCCCTTCCTCTATTCATCCATTCACTGAGCTACTTAAGACCACAGTAACAAATCTATCCCTCATGGAGGAAGGAAAGGGTACACATCCTTTGCTGGCCAGAATAATGTGTGCAACTCCTAGACTAAAGACAGTGAAGTTGCTGTGTGTATAATCTAGCTCTTAAATCAAGAACGAAGAAACATGTGGCAGGGTACTGAGTCTTCTCTTAACTTTACACATTCTAGTCATAAGGGATGGAATGTGTGACAAAAACTGGGACAAACGAAGCGTTTGAAAACTTCACCTACCAGTGTCTCACCAAACCAAATTGCTTCCGCACTTAGGAAAACACCAAAAATAAAAATTAGCAGTACAAAAAGGAAGAGTTGAAAGCTGAAGAGCTATTTATAAAATTTCTCAAAAAAAAAAAAAAAAAAAAACGGAAATTGCATGTGCAGTTGATGCTGGTGAAATATAAATTGCATGTGCAGTTGATGCTGCAGATTCTTCACAGAAATAGCAGACTCTGAAAAAAAAACGGATTCTACAAAACTACCAAAGAGATGGAAGGAGGCAAGGCTGACTGCAGTAGCAGGGAAAACAGCGGACGATTCAAACAACTTCAGACCTAGCTCTCCAACGTGTACTACCTAAAAACTGTTTGAGAGGGTATTGGCCTCGAGATTAATGCCACTCATCGAAATGGTGATGCTGGTGGAACAAGTGATTTCAGGATAAACAGTAGCTGTTGTAAACAAGTACTGACGCTGGCCATATACATACAAAGAGGCTTCCACGATGCAATGAAGCCAGGTTGATCAGTCATGAGCATGTGACACAGTCTTGATCAAAGGGCTTTTAAATGAACTCACAGAAGTCATCAAATCAAGCAAAAACTTAAGATCATGAAATCTATGTTACTGGAGTGAACTTACAGTGTCCTCCTAAGAGACAAGATAAGCAGAGTCAGAACAAGGCCTCCTCAAGGTTCAGTGCTTGCCCCTTACTTTTAAACTTCTATATATCGTATTTACCTGGCACACAATCGCATAAATTTGCCTACACTACTGATTTAGCAACTGCCATAAAATCAAAGTCAAGCGACTCTGAATAGTGACTCAGTTACTCTTCATGAGTTTTATACCAAATGAAACATTTAACCAAATCCTTCCAAATCTGTAAGTATCACTAAGCATCTCAACAACAAAGCAGCTAACACGAAGCTGAGCTTTAAAACTCTACAGAGAGCCACTAAACTTGAAAACAATCATAAATACTTATGAGTTAAACTTGACAGTATATTTTCCTACAGGCCGCACTTGAAAGAAGTGAAGCAAAATTTGAAATCCAGAAATACTATACTAGCCAAACTAGCATGCAAGCTCGTGCGGATGCGATGCAAAACACTTTGTACATATCAGTATTGAGACTGATATGTAGTATTGCAGAAGACTGCGCCTCAGTATGGGCAATGAGTGTCCACACAAAAAAAGTTGTGGAGTACAATGAATCAATGAGGTTCATAAACGGCTCACTGAAGTCGATCCGCACAACATGGCCACCAGTGCTGTCCAATGCTCATATACCAGACGCAAAGCTGCAATAAATAATGAATGGAAGAAGATATCAAACCAGTGCGATCTTCCAATTCATCATCATTTATACAAAAAGTATCGACTGAAGTCGAGGGCCCATCTCTGGAAAACCATCCAAACGTTTGATGTTTTTGAGGAAGGAAGGGACTGGCAGGGACACTGGTGAAGAAAAACCCTGAATAATTAATCTCTTATTGCTGACGTGATCAAACAAGTTCTAGTTTTGCCACTGGCTTTGGACAAGATTAAACGCAATAACAACTGGAACAGGTTACTGTCAAAGCTCAGTGACAATGTAGGATCTTGCAAATGATCAATTCTGTGAACGCGGGGAATTTCAAACTATGGATCATATTTTAAATTGTGTAATTTATGGTTCCAAAGGAGGGGAATTAAAGAAATCTTCAATGTCTCTGGCGAAGCCGTGCAGCGGCTTAGTAATCTTCAAGTTGCTATTTCACTGCAATGTGTATGGTGATCCTTCTTTTAAATAACTCTTTTAAAATCATGATGTTTTGTATTTTTCAGTTCAGATATGTTATCTGTTTGCAGTGTGTATAGTGTATTCTCCTATCCGGTTATTCTGATATGTTACATCATTTTCTGATATGTTATATCATTTATAGTAATTTATGTTTTTTACTTTGTAATGTATTAGTTTCTTCGATATGTCGAACGAAAATACATTGGATAGTGTCTTGCATAGAGGTTATATGATGGACATCAACAAAAGTAAGCCGGCCGGAGTGGCCGAGCGGTTCTAGGCGCTACAGTCTGGAACCGCGCGACCGTTACGGTCGCAGGTTCGAATCCTGCCTCGGGCATGGATATATGTGATGTCCTTAGGTTAGTTAGGTTTAAGTAGTTCTAAGTTCTAGGGGACTGATGACCTCAGAAGTCCCTTAGTGCTCAGAGCCATTTGAACAAAAGTAAAAGAAAGGTAATCTATGTAGCCGAATTAAATTTGACTATTCTGAGGAAATTATACTAGGAAATGAATCACTAAAAGTAGTAGATGCGTTTTATTATTTGAGCAGTGATATGACGATGTTATAAGTATAGAGGATATAAATGCAAACTGGTAATTTTTTAGTATCTAATATAAATTTAACTGTCAGCAAGTCTGCAGGTTTTTCTCTGGACCATAGCCTTGTACGAAAGTGAAAGGTCGACAGTAAACAGTTCAGACAGAGAACAGAAGATTCTGAAAAGTGGTCTATAGGTGAATTGGGAAGTTTGTATGGGCAGATCTGTTGATTAATGAAGAAGTACTGAATCGAATAGGAGGACAAAGAAATTTATGGCACAACTTGACTAAAAGAAGGTATGTTTTGAAAAGGCATATGCTGAGGTATCAAATAAATCGTCAGGGGAGTGTGGCTGGGTTTGGATGGGTTGATATGGGGAGAGGAGACCAAACAGCGTGGTCATCGGTCCCATCAGATTAGGGAAGCGAGTCGGCCGTGCACTTTCAAAGGAACCATCCCGGCATTTGCCTGAAGCGACCAAGGTTCAAATGGTTCAAATGGCTCTGAGCACTATGGGACTTAACTGCTACGGTCATCAGTCCCCTAGAACTTAGAACTACTTAAACCTAACTAACCTAAGGACAGCACACAACACCCAGCCATCACGAGGCAGAGAAAATCCCTAACCCCGCCGGGAATCGAACCCGGGAACCCGGGCGTGGGAAGCGAGAATGCGAAGCGACTAAGGGAAATCACGGAAAACGTAAATCAGGATGGCCGGACGCAGGTTTGAACCGTTGTCCTCCCGAATACGAGTCCAGCGTGCTAACCATTACGCCATCTCGGTAGGGGTGTGTGTGGGAGTAAATGTTGCACAGGGAGCCCTTGGCTCTGAGTAAGCAAGTTGAAATGGATGTGCGTTAAAGCAGTCAAGCAGAAATAAAAAGATTTGCGCAGGGAAGACTACCTGGACACCCGCATCAAACCAATGTGCAGACTTAAGATCACAACAAAACATTTTCTGTGGCTCAAACCACGTTTTAAATTTTGTGAAGCCTAGCGCTGAAGCGTGACTTTGTCTTACTCTGGTGATGCAAGTTTCCGTCAAGTGACGCATAAACGTCAGATATATGATGCCCGGTGACGTGCGTTTCCGAGCAGATTGGTGCGAACTTCCGTGTCGCTCTCTGTTCAGGAGATAAAATGAATAACGTAATAAAACGCATTGTAATGTATTTTTGCTCCGTGACGCAGAAAATAGTTATATTCGTGCATTTGTGGTTCAAATGGCTCTGAGCACTATGCGATTTAACTTCTGAGGTCATCAGTCGCCTAGAACGTAGAACTAATTAAACCTAACTAACCTACGGACATCACACACATCCATGCCCGAGGCAGGATTCGAACCTGCGACCGTAGCGGTCGCGCGGTTCCAGACTGCAGCACCTAGAAACGCACGGCCACTCCGGTCGGCCGTGCATTTGTCTGTGAGATCAGTTAAGTACGAAAATATGACAATTGTTACTTGAAAAAGGTTCGGGCCATTGTTTACGTAAAGACAGATTACAAATATCTTTTTAGGCGCACCACTACATAACAGAAAGATTCGTTTTTTTAAAATGCAGTGGAAGTTCCCGTAAGTCGCCAGCAGCAAACGCAAACGATTACTGGGCACTGAGGAATACCACGTAGATACAAACAGAACATATCTGAATTAGAACGTATCTGTTGCTGAATGTAGGGTGCATATCTGGATTTAAGAACACACTTCTAGATACTTAACAACAAGGACATGAAATGGTGGAAGAGAGATTACTAATAATGTTTCAATAATCCAAGATATTTCAAAAGAGAGCGGATATAAAACACGTACATCACTGACGTCTTTCCAACATATAGGTGGATGCAGACCTGATGTTTCGAGTTAAATCAACTTTTTTTTGTTTTGTTTTTTGACCGGCCACATTACGAGTTCGATCAACCACATTACAAGTAAGACACATAATGAGAAAAGCGAGCAAAGTGGTGCCGTGTTAAGACTTTGCAGTCGCATTTGGGAGTAAGATTGTTCAAATTCCCGTTTGGCACGCAGATTGAGTTTTCTGTGGTTTCCCTGAATGCCAAATGCTGGCTGGAATGGTTCTTCAGAAAACAAACAGTATATTTCCTTCCCCATCTTTCGACCAATCTGCGCTTATGCTCCGTCTCTAATGACATCGTCGTCGACGGGACGTTAAACTACAATCTTCTTTCTTTTTTATCTGTATAAGAATAATGTGACATTCATATCTTAAGTAGACTAACGTACAGAACAAGCTTTCGATACAAAGTTGCGCTCGTTGTATTAGCTAGAGGAAAACGTTTTACTCCCTGACACGGGTTATAGAACTACTATGGGCCTAGACCACAGAATATCTCAATCAATTCACTGAAACTTAAATAATGATAAAGAAACAACTGCGGTGGTAATTCATACCAGACCACGGTACGCAACGGGGACATAAATAATTTCTCAGACAAATTAATGCCTCCACAACATAGGAGTGCATTATCTACAGCGATGTTCAGGAAAAATCTGTGCCAGCACACGTGAACAGACGCTACGAGACCTGAGTGTATTTGGTTATCGTGGCACACATGTGGTGACCGTTAGTTCCTCCCTGGCCGTAACATATCGCACTTGGCATACCGAACTTCCAAACAGAGCTACGTTGTTTACGTTATGGATACAAGCGACGACGTCTTCGTATTTACTCGGGAACGTTCCAGCTTCAACATCAGGTCCAGTAACATTTTTGGTGCCAAAGGGACAGATTTCCGGCCAAAAGGAGTCTACCAGTACCAAACATAGGCCTTAATTTGAGGAAGAAATTTCTGAGAATGGACGTCCGGAGCACAGCATTGTGTTGTAGTTAATGGTCTGCGAAAAAACTGGAAAAGGAGAGAATCGAAGCGTCTGAGATGTGTTGCCACAGAGCGTGGTCAGAAACAGTCTGAAAAGCTTGTTGGATGTTGGCGGCTTTTTTCGTATCTGTCTGCCGGGCATCAAAATGGAGGCAGACAGATACGAAAAAAGCCGCCTATACTGTCGCAGTAAGTAAAAACTAAATTTACATCGATATCGAAAGATAAGGTATAGTCATGGCGATACATTGAAGTGTGACCCATCTTTCTGCCATAGAACCAGCACCCAGCATTATGCTACTACCAGTAATGATGTAACTTCCCGGATTCTGCCGAAATCATCTGAAGATGAACCTGAAAGGGTTCGAAAACCGGTTAATGTAATAAAGCATTATTAATGAAAAAGTGACTGGTTGCAGTTGTGTATAATTTATTTACAAAAATGCTGTACATTCCCTGCATTTATTAATATTTACATAGGAAATTGAAAGACACAATTACAATCAGGTTTTATATGACATTCTGACACGATTCCTAATACTGTTTTACATGACGATAGCATAATTATTTTACAGCATAATGAACTGAAAACGACTTGTAAAGACCAGCGTATAATTTATTGAGGGAAAACATTTTCCTGAGTATGCTGTTGTTTTATTTTGAAATAAACACATTAAAATAATGATCGACTAAACTTTGCTCCTGGGACACTAAACTTGAAAGCATGGTATATTATTAAAATGTGAATGGCGATATTACACATGGACTGAAATATAAAAATTATAACGAAAACCAAGGCAGCTTATAGCTCGGTAGCGTCTGTTACTTTGTTCGGCTACGTATTATACGAACTTCAGAGAAGTTTTCACGTCAGTGGATATCGCATGTTAACCATACATTACAGCCGCCTTGTTTTGGTTCAAATGGCTCTGAGCACTATGGGACTCAACTTAGAACTACTTAAACCTAACTAACCTAAGGACATCACACACATCCATGCCCGAGGCAGTATTCGAACCTGCGACCGTAGCGGTCGTGCGGTTCCTGACTGTAGCGCCTTTAACCGCTCGGCCACTCCGGCCGGCCGCCTTGTTTTACGTACTACCATTTATGATTAGCATTGTCTCTACCTCTCTAAGTGTAATATTACCAGCGTCCAGTGTGCTTAGGAACCACTGCACAGCATCAGTTGTGTTTGTGTTCCTATCACGAAAGTGATCGCTGCCGTTGAGTGGTAACGAAGCTCTTGCTCGAACAGCTGCCGTGTGCCGGCTGTGTATGGGCTGAGTGCACCGCCTTGTTGCGCGCTGTGAATCACTGCTGCTTACCTCACTGGCGGTGAGGAAATGCCACTGACTGCTTACCAGCGCGTCGAAGGCAGAACGCAGCCGGCAAATGCTGATACCATAACGTTTACCTGCCACGAACGTACCAGCGGGGTACAGGTTCTCGCAACACCACATTACTCTCCACTGTATTCACATCTACATCGCCGTGTTTTTAACAGTGGCTTTGTACACACTTCAAATTTAAACCAAACACAAAGTTTTCAAAAGTGAATTCCAGTTGGCGAAATATATAACAGGCTCTTGTTTATATACACTGATTTTGTATTGAGTCTGGTCCCAAGATAAAATCTTTGTATGTAGGATTAGACGCCTATACAAAGGAAGAGAATGATTAGTTGTAACATATTCACACTTACATCCTGTGACGAAACCTCGTGAACTTCTGTAAAAAGAAAAAAATTGAAAAACCTGTTTATAGATTCTCCCACAGGAATTGTGGCAATACGGCATCATTTCAGAACTAGTTTGCAGTAAAAAGTTTAATCAAATTTCGAGCTTTTATTAGACCTACTGCGTAATCCTAAAAACACGATGAGTGTAAAAAATTCGAACAAATACATATAAAAATCTTGTATCTTGTTCATGAGACGGATTCCTACGTAAATAAAAGTGTGCGCTTCTGCCTTTAAATGTCTTAATATTGATGTGACATGAGAAGAGCGGAAAAATTAAAAACTAGAAAAAAACGCCACATAAAATGAAAATTACGATTTTGTCAATTTTGACGAACAATATATACTCAGGCACTTAAAGAAAGAATTCAGACACCGAGGCTCTTTTTTAAATTTATAATCGTTCACGAGGTAAAATTCTTCTACTAACAGACATAATTCACTGCAAGAAGACAAATAGCCGGTATCACACCAGATAAGGTATTTACAAATTTTTGTATGACAATTGCCCACAATTCTATGTAGACCACACGGCATGGATACCTTCCGGCTAAACAATCCAATTTTGCTATACATCTGAAAGAACATGACCACCTGTGGTGTCACCGCCAGACACCACACTTGCTAGGTGGTAGCTTTAAATTGGCCGCGGTCCATTAGTACATGTCGGACCCGCGTGTCGCCACTGTCAGTGATCGCAGACCGAGCGCCACCACACGGCAGGTCTAGAGATACTGACTAGCACTCGCCCCAGTTGTACGGACGACTTTGCTAGCGACTACACTGACGAAGCCTTTCTCTCATTTGCCGAGAGATAGTTAGAATAGCCTTCAGCTAAATCCATGGCTACGACCTAGCAAGGCGCCATTAACCATTTCTAGAGAGAGTCTCACTTGTATCATCAAGAATGCTGTATACAAATGATGGATTAAAGTTAAGTATTCCAGCAGCTACGTACTTTTCTTTATAGCATTCATTACGTATCCTGTTCCAGACCTCACGCCAGTCTGCGTTAGATTATAGCGTGCATTTCGGCCTCCCCTAACTACAAGGTGTTGGCACATCTGCCAACACATCACCACCCATCCACAGCCATTAAAGAAAAACAACCTGCATATAATATGCACTGTCAGCAAACAAAAGAAAATGAATCTTATTGAAGAGCTGGAAAGTTACACTGTGATAGCTCTAAGTCACAACACCTAATTCTCAAGGAACAAGTACACCACGCAAACAAATCATTTCACGAAATATTTTAAAAATCAAAAACTGTAACTCATGTCCCCCTCACAATTAGCAACTTTTTGAAAAAAAAAAGAAAGAAAGATATTGCCTATTTAACCTTATATAATTCGCCAGCAACCATTCTACGAGCGTGAGTCAAATGAAAACCTTAAATATTTTTTTAAATATTATTTATTGTGCAGAAGTGGTACAAAGTTGTATCACTTTTCAACATACTCTCCCCCACGCTCAATGCAAGTCCTCCAGCGCTTTCAAAGCGCATAAATTCCTTTAGAAAAAAATTCTTTTGGTAGTCGGCGCAACCGCTCGTGCACCGCGTGGCGTACCTCTTCATCAGAACGGAACTTCTTTCCTCCCATTGCGTCTTTGAGTGGTCCAAACATATGGAAATCACTTGGGGTAAGGTCTGGTGAGTATGGTGGATGAGGAAGACACTCAAGATGCAGGTCTGTGATTGTTGCAACTGTATGGGCAGTGTGGGGCCTTGCATTGTCATGTTGCAAAAGGACACCTGCTGACAGTTATCCACGTAGCTTTGATCTGATTGCAGGCCGCAGATGATTTTTTAGGAGATCTGTGTATGTTGCACTGATGAGAGCGACCCCTCTAGGCATGTAATGCTCCAAAATGATGCCTTTTTTGTCCCAAAAGAGAGTCAGCATAACCTTCCCTGCTGATGGTTCTGTTTGAAACTTCTTTGGTTTTGGTGATGAGGAATGGCGCCATACCTTGATCGCTCTCTTCGTTTACGGTTGGTGGAAGTGAACCCAGGTTTCGTCCCCAGTAACAATTCTTGCAAGGAAGCCATCACCTTCTCGTTCAAAGCGCCGAAGAAGTTCTTCACAAGCAACAACACGTCGTTCTCTCATTTCAGGAGTCAGCTGCCGTGGCACCCATCTTGCAGACACTTTGTGAAACTGGAGCACATCACGCACAATGTGGTGAGTGACCCATGACTAATCTGCAAACATGCTGCTATGTCATTCAGTGTCACTTGGCGGTTATCCTTCACTATGGCTTCAACTACTGCAATGTTTTGTGGAGTCACAACTCGTTGTGCCTGACCTGGACGAGGAGCATCTTCCACTGAAGTCACACCATTTGCGAACTTCCTACTCCATTCGTAGACTTGCTGCTGTGACAAACATGCATCACCGGACTGAACCTTCATTCGCCGATGAATTTCAATAGGTTTCACACCTGCACTACGCAAAAACCGAATAACAGAACGCTGTTCTTCCCTGGTGCAAGTCGCTGTTTATAGCATGCTTACCAACTTACAGGTTAACGGCGCGAAATTTCGATTTGTTATTACAAATTTAAGGTTTTCATTTGACTCACCCTCGTATATACTATGACACTGTGGTTCCACAATCATGAAACAATTTTATTTTCATAAACTGTATTGTCTGTAATGTATATGCTTGTGAAACATCTCTGTGCTTTTTTGACCTAAACACTTTGATCATAACTTCTGTTTCCCACTGTAAACACGTTGGATGTTGTGACTGCATGTGCTACTGAAGCTATTAACATCTAAAGTGTCACTACTTTATCAAAGACAAAATATAGAAGCACCAATAATTAGCATTGTGGCTAATATACAGTTAACGTGTAAAAAACGAAATATTTTGTAAAAAAATGTGATAAATGTAATGTGAAAACGATATGGACACACCACCTGTGTGGAAGTAATATAATATTTTATAACACACATGTCGCTTTGTCACTCCCTAAAGTTTCACTGTGTCTGTATGTTCATCATAACATTATTTGTTTTTGATTTAATGAGTGATTTCCAGCACTGAGTATGGAAACATGTACATGAATGTAAACTACATGAAGATGGGCACAGACCCGGAACTGGTCATGTATTAAATCACCTTCTATTGTGACTGCTTGTGGTTATTATTCTACATTCAATACAGAATAATTCATTGTTAAATCAGGAAGAAGATGATGATGTCTTTAAGTATTTTACGATCGAGTTTCTTGATCGTCTCCAGCGCCATTATGCAGCAAGCGTACGCAAATAAGAACTATACGGCGAGTGCATGACTGTCTCGAGAAAGGTGAAAGCGGAGAGAGCCGCTTGGCTTGCCCGCTCCCCCCCCCCCCCCCTTTTCAAAACCCTTCCACGCTCCTCCGCTAGAGGTCACGTGACGTGGCGTCGCCGCTGGCGCGTGAGCCATGCCCGACCAACGCCCAGTCGGCACAACCGACTTTCGTGATGCGGTGCAGCTCTCTGAGAGAAACGTACGAAAAACAAAATCCGTGCTCCTATAGTGATGGCGGTGACCCTTTGGAATCGTCCTTATGGACACTACATTAGGTGGAACTTTGGCGTCCGCTTGCTTAGAGTCGGCACGGTAGCTCAGCGTGTTCGGTCAGAGAGCTGGCTGGTCTCTATAATAAAAACCTGAGTGAAGGGATCAATAACGAGCTTCAACACGTATTTCATGTGAAATCTGCTACGACCAAATAAAAATAAAAGAGCTGAGTGGTAACCTGCTTGCCTACGATGCAATGGGTCCGGGTTCGATTCCCGATGGGGATTGAGATTTCCTCCGCCCGTGGACTGGGTGTTGAGCTGTCATCATCTCATCATCATCGAAGCGCAAGTCGCCCAATGTGGCGTCACCTGAAGTAAGACTTGCGCCCGTCGGCCGAACTTCCCCGGACAGTGCCACCCGGCCAACAATGCAACAAGATTTTTTTTTTAACTCCATGGAGAACCTAAGCATTCCAACTGCAGACATGGCAGGTATTCACAGGCGTAAATATTATCAGTTTTATTAGTCATGGTTGTAAAATACTCACAAAATTATGTACAGTAGAGGAGAATGACGGTAGAAGCCGGTACAGAGGGAGATCATTTTGGATTCCGGATACAAGTACCACGATGTGGGGGCAATATTGATGTTACGTCTTAATCTTACAAGGTAGACTAAAGAAAGAGAACCCGTCTATATTTCTAGCATCTGTTGTTGTTGTTGTGGTCTTCAGTCCTGAGACTGGTTTGATGCAACTCTCCATGCTATTCTATCCTGTGCAAGCTTCTTCATCTCCCAGTACCTACTGCAACCTACATCCTTTTGAATCTGCTTAGTTTATTCAGCTCTTGGTCTCCCTCTATGATTTTTACCCTCCACGCTGCCCTCCAATACTAAATTGGTGATCGCTTGATGCCTCAGAACATGTTCTACCAACCGATCCCTTCTTCTAGTCAGGTTGTGCCACAAATTTCTCTTCTTCCCAATTCTATTCAAACTCCTCATTAGTTATGTGATCTACCATATTCTTCTGTAGCACCACATTTCGAAAGCTTCTATTGGTTCAAATGGCTCTGAGCACTATGGGACTTAACTACTGAGGTCATCAGTCCCCTAGAACTTAGAACTACTTAAACCTAACTAACCTAAGGACATCACACACATCCATGCCCGAGGCAGGATTCGAACCTGCGACCGTAGCGGTCACGCGGTTCCAAACTGACGCGCTTAGAACCGCACGGCCACACCGGCCGGCTAAAGCTTCTATTCTCTTCTAGTCTAAACTATTTATCGTCCATGATTCACTTCCATACATGGCTAGCCGGCCGGTGTGGCCGAGCGGTTTGAGGCGCTTCAGTCTGGAACCGCGCGACCGCTACGGTCGCAGGTTCGAATTCTGCCTCGGACGTATGCGTGTGATGTCCTTTGGTCAGTTAGGTTTAAGTAATTCTAAGTTCTAGGGGACTGATGACCTCAGATGTTAAGTCCCATAGTGCTCAGAGCCATTTGAACCATACATGGCTACACTCCATACATATACTTTTAGAAACGACTTCCTGACATTGACATCTATTCTCGATGTACACAAATTTCTCTTCTTCAGAAACGCTTTCCTTGCCATTGCCACTCTACTTCGACCATCATCAGTTATATTGCTCCCCAAATAGCAAAACTCATCTACTACTTTAAGCGTCTCATTTTCTAATCTAATTCCCTCAGAAGCACCCGACTTAATTAGACTACATTCCATTACCCTCGTTTTGCTTTTTTTATGTTCATCTTATATCCTCCTTTCAAGACACTGTCCATTCCGTTCAACTGCTACATCTACATCTACATTTATACTCCGCAAGCCGCCCAACAGTGTGTGGCGGAGGGCACTACTCGTGCCACGGTCATTACCTCCCTTTCCTGTTCCAGTCGCGTATGGTTCGCGGGAAGAATGACTGCCGGAAAGCCTCCGTGCGCGCTCGAATCTCTCTAATTTTACATTCGTGATCTCCTCGGGAGGTATAAGTATGGGGAAGCAATATATTCTATACCTCATCCAGAAACGCACCCTCTCGAAACCTGGACAGCAAGCTACACCGCGATGCAGAGCGCATCTCTTGCAGAGTCTTGCCACTTGAGTTTGCTAAACATTTCCGTAACGCTATCACGCTTACCAAATAACCCTGCTCTTCCAGGTCCTTTGCTGTCTCTGACGGAATTACAATGTCATCGGCGAACCTCAAAGTTTTTATTTCTTCTCCATGGATTTTAATTTCTACTCTAAATTTTTCTTTTGTTTCCTGTACTGCTTGCTCAATACACAGAATGAATAAAATCGGGGATGGGCTACAACCCTGTCTCACTCCCTTCCCAACCACTGCTTCCCTTTCATGTCCCTCGACTCTTATAACTGCAATCTGGTTTCTGTACAAATTGTAAATAGCCTTTCGCTCCCTGTATTTTACCCCTGCCACCTTCAGAATTCGAAAGAGAATGTTCCAGTCAACATTGTCAAAAGCTTTCTCTAAGTCTACGAATGCTAGAAACGTAGGTTTGCCTTTCCTTAATCTATCTTGTAAGATAAGTCGTACGGTCAGTATTGCCTCACGTGTTCCAATATTTCTACAGAATCCAAACTGATCTTTCTCGAGGTCGGCATCTACCAGTTTTTCCATTCGTCTATTTTCCATTCGTATTTTGCAGCCATGACTTATTAAACTGATAGTTCGGTAATTTTCACACCTCTCAGCACCTACTTTCTTTGGGATTGGAACTGTTATATTCTTCTTGAAGCCTGAGGGTATTTCGCCTGTTTCATACATCTTGCTAACCAGATGGTAGATTTTGTCAGGTCTGGCTCTCCCAAGGCTGTCAGCAGTTCTAATGGAGTGTTGTCTACACCCGTGGCCTTGTTTCGACTTAGGTCTTTCAGTGCTCTGTCAAACTATACACGCAATATCATATCTTCCATTTCATCTTCATCTACATCCTCTTCTATTTCCATAATACTGTCCTCAAGTACATCACCCTTGTATAGACCCTCTATATACTCCTTCCACCTTTCTGCTTTCCCTTCTTGGCTTAGAACTGGGTTTCCATCTGAGCTCTTGATATTCATACAAGTGGTTCTCTTTTCTCCAAAGGTCTCTTTAATTTTCCTGTAGGCAGTATCTATCTTACCACTAGTGAGATGTGCCACTACATCCTTACATTTGTCCTTTAGCCATCCATGCTCAGCCATTTTGCACTTCCTGTCAATCTCATTTTTGAGACATTTGTATTACTTTCTGCCTGCTTCATTTACTGCATTTTTATATTTGCTACTTTCATCAATTAAATTCAATATCTCTTCTGTTACCCAAGGATTTCTACTAGCCCTCGTCTTTTTACCTACTTGATCCTCTGCTGCCTTCACTATTTCATCCCTCACAGCTACCCATTCTTCTTCTACTGTATTTCTTTCCCCCATTCCTGTCAATCGTACCCTAAAGCTCTCCCTGAAACTCTGTACAACCTCTGGTTTAGTCAGTTTATCCAGGTCCCATCTCCTTAAATTCCTACCTTTTTGCAGTTTCTTCAGCTTTAGTCTATAGTTCATAACCAATAGATTGTGGTCAGAGTCCACATCTGCACCTAGAAATGTCTTACAGTTTAAAACCTGGTTCCTAAATCTCTGTCTTACCGTTATATAATCTATCTGAAAACTTCCGTGTCTCAAGGCCTCTTCCATGTATACAACCTTCTTTCATGATTCTTGAACCAAGTGTTAGCTATGATTATGTTCTGTGCAAAATTCTACCAGGCGGCCTCTTCTTTCCTTTCTTATCCCCATTCCATATTCACCTACTACGTTTCCTTCTCTTCCTTTTCCTACTATCGAATTCCAGTCACCCATGACTATTACATTTTCGTGTCCCTTCGCTATCTGAATAATTTCTTTTATCTCATACATTTCATCAATCTCTTCGTAATCTGCGGAGCTAGTTGGCATATAAACTTGTACAACTGCAATTGGCGTGGGCTTCGTGTCTGTCTTGGGCACAATAATGCGTTCACTATGCTGTTTGTAGTAGCTTACCCATGCTCCTATTTTTCTACTCATTATTAAACCTATCCTGCATTACCTCTATTTGATTTTGTATTTATAACCCTGTATTCACCTGACCAAAAGTCTTGTTCCTTCTGGCACTGAACTTCACTAATTCCCACTGTATCTAACTTTAACCTATCCATTTCCGTTTTAAAATTTTCTAACGTACCTGCCCGATTAAGGGATCTGACATTCCACGCTCCGATCCACAGAACGCCAGTTTTCTTTCTCCTGATAATGACGTTCTCTTGAGTAGACCCCGCCCGGAGATCCGAATGGGGGACTATTTTACCTCCGAAATATTTTACCCAAGAGGACGCCATCATCATTTAATCATACAGTAAAGCTGTATGCCCTCGGGAAAAATTACGGCTGTAGTTTCCCCTTGCTTTCAGCCGTTCGCAGTACCAGCACAGCAAGGCCGTTTTGGTTAGTGTTACAAGACCAGATTAGTCAATCATCCATGCCCCTGCAACTACTGAAAAGGCTGCTGCGCCTCTTCAGGAACCACACGTTTGTCTGGTCTCTGAACAGATACCCCTCCGCTGTGGTTGCACCTACGGTGCGGCTATCTGTATCGCTGAGGCACGCAAACCTCCCACCAACGGCAAGGTCCATGGTCCAAGGGGTTGGGGGACGGGGGGGTAGAGTTACAGAAAACTTACCTGTTTTTTTGACTGAAATACGTTCTTCGAATTTCTGGAACTAGTAGGAATAAAATACAGGGGGCTAAAGGTTATCTACAATTTGCACAAAAGCAAGACTACAGCTATAAGAGTCGAAGGAAAAAAAGGAACGTGTTTGTAGCTGAATGCCCGGCGTTGCAATCTTCTGTTAGACCTTCTCCTCCTCCCCCCTCTCTCTGTCCAACTACACCTCTCCGTCTCTATACATATTCCCCTCCTCTTTCCTTTCTCTTCCATCTTCCCCTCTTGCTCCGTCCATCTCCTCCTCCTCTTCTTTTTTCTGTCAACCTCTACCTCCTTCTCCCCCCCCCCCCCACCCGTGTTATCACTCCTACCCAAATACGAAGTTGCTGGTTGTTACACCACAAAAGCATTTCTTTCCAGGTAGTAAATAGTATCTGCACAAAAATTGGTTGGAATCGATACAGGGTTTTACAAAGAGCTTTTTACCTATGGCTTTTCACGCACACGCACGTTACATGTATGTCACACATATCTGTAGACATGTTCTCTTGTAACTCAACAAATTCCGCCCTGTAGTTTCGGTTTCACGCAGTTAAATGTTTATGACGTCAAATCTCTGGAACAATGTGTCGTACAATGGTAAAATTTTGTAACTACATTCAAAGGTTTATACGGATACTGTCCGCGAAATATACTGCGAACAGAGTTAGTAGAGAAAAGTAGTAATAAATTGAAACGCTGAAGTATGATGCGGCAGTTTTTCACGCAGCTTTGTATTTATGACGACATATCTCCTGAACTTTAATTAAATGAAACAACTAGTTTACTGTTACTAGTCACCGTTTTATTTTTTCCACGACGCGTTTCGAAGGTTTAAACCTCCATCATCGGGTGGATTTACATTAGTTAGTATTACATATGTGTGTGTGTTGTAATCCAAAACCATATTCTGAAATAGTGTCTTGTTTCTCCTTTAGGCAGTGCCACAAGTTCCTCCAAAATCGTAACACAACACACACACATATGTAATACTAACTAATGTAAATCCACCCGATGATGGAGGTTTAAACCTTCGAAACGCGTCGTGGAAAAAATAAAACGGTGACTGGTAACAGTAAACTTGTTGTTTCATTTAATGTCAGTAACAGTCACGGTAAAGCCTAACCTAAAAATGTTCGCGTTTAAAGTATCTCCTGAACTATGAGTCGTACAATGATATAGTTTTTCAGGTACATTCAGTGATGTGAACACTGTCTGCAAAATACGCCACGAATACATTTAGTACCAAATAAGTAATAAATCAAAACGTCATGCCTGATGCGACTGTTTTACTGGATGAATAGAGAAAATGTAGTAAGCGCTAAACTTTTTCCTTTCATTATTTTGTGGGAATTGTCAGCGAAACAGTTTCGTAAAGGTTTTAAATTATGTGTTAAAGCTGTTGCAAGTTGCCAAATGCTCTCATTCTCAAATATGGAAAGAGTAAAGTCGGGTATTCGCGCATCCTTGGCTACACCCAAACCCACCCCTTTCCTAAATAGGTGGTTCTTGCCCGCACAGCAATTCTTCCCAGACAGTAAGTAATGTTTTAAACAAGTTTGGTTGTAATCGGTCCAGTGGTTTAGGAGAAAATGAGGAGCACACAAGTTTGGTTGTAATCGTTCCAGTGGTTTAGGAGAAAATGTGGATCATACATACACTGAAGGGCCAAAGAAACAGGTACATTTGCCTAATATCATACAGCGCCCCCGCGAGCACGCAGAAGTGCCG
This sequence comes from Schistocerca cancellata, assembly GCF_023864275.1. NCBI lineage: Eukaryota > Metazoa > Arthropoda > Insecta > Orthoptera > Acrididae > Schistocerca > Schistocerca cancellata. The sequence continues at coordinate 400,865,202 of NC_064632.1, read as the reverse complement.
CAACACGAAGTGGCATGGACTCGACTAATCTCTGAGGTAGTGCTGGAGGAAACTGACATCACGAATTCCGCATGGCTGACCATAAATCCGTAAGAGTACGAGGGGGAGGAGATCTCTTCTGAACAGCACGCTGCAAGGCATCTCAGACATGTTCAATAATGTTCATGTCTGGGGAGTTTGGTGGCCAGCGGAAGTGTTTAAACTCAGAAGAGTGTCCCTGGAGCCCCTCTGTAGCATCGTCCTGCTGGAATTGCCCAAGTCCGTCGGAATGCACAATGGACATGAATGGATGGTGATAAGACAGAATGCTTACGTACGTGTCACCTGTCAGAGTTGTATCTAGACGTATCAGGAGTCCCAAATCACTCCAACTGCACACACCATTACAGAGTCTCCACAGTCTCTTGCTGCCATGCAGGGTCCACGGATTCATGCGGTTGCCTCCATACCCGTATACGTCCATCCGTATAGAGCGCACAAAGAAGTAGTCAAACTGCACTGGGGGCTGGCGGTGTGACAGGAATAACAAGATATCACATGTGAAGAAATAGCACAGCATTTGCGTTACAAAATATTTTTTAACGCAACTAGTGTGCTATTTTTTCACATCGGCATTCTTCAAAAACAGTTGTTGAAACTGATGAACAGAAATCTAAATGACAGGAATGGTCTTTATGGTGGGTGGAGACGGGTGAGGGGTAATGCTGACGTAATCGGCGCTCGGTGCTGCACACACAAACTGCAACGTTTAATTTCACCATGCAATTTTGACACTACACTTGCTAGTTCGCTAGCGTTTGCAGAAAAAAAAAACCGTTTACGTGAAGTTTTTCCATACAAATCTGATATGTGACGAAACCGAACGATGGACCCATCAGACACCTGTTATTGTGCAACTTACCTGCAGTTACCATTGTTAGCAAAGCGGTTATCGCCAAACGTGAACGTGCATCTTCTTGATTTCATTGTTTGCTCTAAGGTGGATAAGCAGGCTGCTAGCTTGTGGACGTATAGAATAACTAACAACAAATCAATACTTAAATATACAGCTCTAAAACTGGCAGTATATTTACAACGTGCAGCCGATACTTGTTTTGGCCGGTACGTCGATATTTTTCCCGTCCACGTATCGATAATTTTTTTTGATATATAAATGGCAATAATGATACTTTTTAAATAACGATGTATCGGATTCCCGATATTTTTAAAAGTATCGACAGTCCTATTACACACTCAGCCTTTACCTTTAATGTGCAAAGTGTGTTTTTTTTACGATTGTCTCTCTATGGCGATTTTTATGTATTGTGGATGCCTTTAACATTGTGAATATTTGAACTGTGATGAATTAAAAATTTAAAAGGTAGCATAATGTAGGGCAAGTGATACTTACGAGGGTCAGTTAATATATAAAACATATAATTTATTATTTGTTCGATTATTTTTTTGATACTTTCTCTCTAGAGACCTTCCATATTGTCTCCTCCTTTCTCAAGTGCCGCATTCCAACGTTGCGGGAGTTTCATAGTCCCATCTAACACAGTATCTTTGCACATCTGACGATTAGTTCGAGCAAGGGCGGCAGAATGCTCTTCCACAGATGAATGATTGCGTCCTTGCAACGGGTGTTACAACTCTGGTCTGGTGTACTCACATTAGGACTGGATGATTCATCAGGCACCACATTCGCGCAGGTTTTCAGGTACGACATTGGCGGTGTGGTGGCGAGCGTTATGTGGAGACTGACCTGCCGAGACTCGAACAACTTAAGTCGGGTTTTGTGGCTTTTTCTGGTCAGGTGTTGCACGAATTCAGGATAACACATTTCTGTAACACCATGTCAACATGGAACGCTTCCGCTACTGTTGATTCTACGGTAATCATAAGCTAATATCATCATTTATTTGATCTTTAATTGAGGCCGACATTTTTGTTTGTGAGAAACACTGACCTCTCCGTTCTTTCGACTATACTTTCAACTCTGCCACAAAGTCTCTAACAAACGGTTCATCAATAACAACGATACGATGCAAGAAAGCTTCAACTTCAAAGTATGTGAAATACTAGTTACAGCAACGCCCAGAAAGGTTTCTCTCGTTCAACTCACTTGTCAAAATATGCAACACTTTATGTTGATAGTATCACTGTAGGTTCACAATTTTCCTCACCTGTTGCATGACGGGCTTTTTCCAGTGGATCTGCCACACAAGTTTCAGATTTGATCATCTGTTAAGTTCTCCGGCCTTTGTGCTATATTGTCGTTGTTTCATGTTCAGACGACCTTCACGAGAACGATTAACCTTAATGTCCGATTTTTATCCTTGTCAGTCACAGTGCCCTAGGAGAGTGCGGACGCTATTTATAACTTCCTTGACAAAAGAAAGCATGATACAGATAAAACCAAAATACTGGCTTATTTCGTAAGTCTTGTCCTACAGCTGACTTAACTAACAATATTGGTGACCTGTGCATTATTGATGAAATAATTCGACAGCCATACGCTTATTTTACGATACACAGAAAATTTAGCAGAAAAAGGGAAAACATAACTTTTTCTTTCATTGTATATCATTGATAAAAGAAATATTAAGTTTTCGAAACGATGGATTACATAGCTGCGGATCCAATCAAGTATCCACCATGTGATAATGTCTCAAAATAGGTAATGACTTTAGAAAGCAATTCACACAACTAAGAACATTACGTAACAAGAGAGCGCATTCTCAGAAGAGAGTACACGCTTTGGGTTTCAATGAGAGACAGTTCTGCTGCGGTACATACAGAAGGTGCATCACAGGGTCTGGGTGAAATGACGCAGCAGCTGGGAACGTAGTCCAAAATTGAAGTAAGCGGGACAGAACGATTCTTAAGGACAAAACGTCAGAATTGCACACAGACTTACTGTGAAATTCTGGCGGTATTAGGACCAAATGCAGTGTCGTGTCCAGCCATTGTGAATGGTGCCAACAATTTTACCAAGGCCACATAGACGTGAGGGACACTGTTCGAGAAGGAAGGAACATCTTGCACCATTCGATTTCCATCTTTTCAGCAATCTCAAAGCATGTCTACGGGGAAAGAGATTTTCCAACCAACTATTTTTCAACGTTGGACAGTTTCCAATCGTTGAAAAACTTCGTGACCTCTGTAGCCGGCGTAGTTCTGTGATGGAACCGTGGGAAGACAATCGAACTGATATCGATGCGGCAAGTTTTCACCGCGGAGGGCGCGCGGCGTAGCAGAATCGAACGCGCTCAAGTAGCGCACGCGCAACGCCAAGTGAATCCACCACGCACGTGCCAGCGGGGTCTTAAATACCAGAGCTCAGTACGTTTTCGCCAGTATCACCTGAAGATGGCCAGAAGACTCTGCGCCGAAATATTGTGGCAGGAAGTTACAAACATCCGGCAATTCGCCAGAAATTTTGTCTAACAATTTTGTAATTGTTGGAACACTAATTCCATTACTTAAATTATTCAAAAATTAAAACAGTTCTTATTGCCCATATAGAGTACTAGACATTTATTTGCGTTCACATATTCCCACTTCAGTGCTTTATAAATCGCTTCACACATTTTTGGAATTATTTTGGTTAATGTGCAATGTAACATTCAAATTCAGATGGCTCTAAACACTATGAGATCTAACATCTGAGGTCATCACTCCCCTAGACTTAGAACTACTTAAACCTAACTAACCTAAGGCCATCACACACATCCATGCCCGAGGCAGGATTCGAACCTGCGACCGTAGCAGTCGCGCGGTTCTCGGACTGAAGCGCCTAGAGCCGCTTGGCCACAGCGGCCGGCCAATGTGATATTCCAGTGCTGTGTTGTAAACTAGGGTAGCTCTCTCCTGTATCAAGAAGTCATAGTTTGCCTGTCTTCTGCATATATAGCATTTCTGAAAAGAGTATTCTGTTTTTTAATATGAGAAGCCACTTTACTGAGCAAATCGTGAAATCCAGAATGAGATTTTCACTCTGCAGCGGAGTGTGCGCTGATATGAAACTTCCTGGCAGATTAAAACTGTGTGCCCGACCGAGACTCGAACTCGGGACCTTTGCCTTTCGCGGGCAAGTGCTCTACCATCTGAGCTACCGAAGCACGACTCACGCCTGGTACTCACAGCTTTACTTCTGCCAGTATCTCGCCTCCTACCGTTTCAAATCGTGAAATGCACTCTCATCCATTCGTAAGTAATTTATATACAGACCTGATGTCCTCCACTAGCAGCTTTCGTAACAAATTTTGCTGAGTGCTTTTACTATCTCGACGTAACACCTATAGCTGTATCTAAGTATGTTTCCTTTTTCTCCGCCGCTTTTGTTCCAAATACACACACAGCGCAATTGTGGTACTAGCAACTGCAGCGCATAAGAAGAAGCTGTTGTCCTCCAGCTTGAAATTTAAAGGAAAATACGACGACAGTGTAATATGCCTTTTTAGCGACACGTCAAAGGTCTTTGTAAAAGAAATTTGATAAATATTTGATCATATGTCTTTGTCAAAGAAATATGATTGTGTAATACCGGCCTAAAACGGTTCTACACTTGCTACATTCTTAAGTGGTCTATCTTCATTCACTGCACTTCCCTGAGAGGGCAATCACATCGCCATGTGGAGGCTTTAAAATTCTGCTAGCCTTTAAGATTACGGCAGTGACATGTCATAAAAACCGAAGTAGGTAGTAAAAACACTAGCTTAGGGGACGCATGTGCTAGTGGCGTAGTGACGTCTTGACAACGTCCAGTATTATGTACAGGATTCGCCGGTAGATGGACATATGGACAGATGAGGTAAAATTGCCATAATAGGGAAGAAGGAAAAACGAAACATTAAAGTACCACTGACACTATCACTGTACGACGAAACTGGGGAAGGAAATGACTGCCAAGTCGCTAGGCGATTGACTTTAAATCTGCAGCTCGTAGTGGCGAAGTCGACCATTTAAGATCTACGAGGAAGGGAAGAGTTCAACACCCACTGAGAGGACCAAGCCTATTAAAATTCTCTGGTACTCACGCCAAACTCGAGAGACCATTAATATATTTCTTATGCAGAACATTAATCATAGTGTCATAAGTAAAGTGAGAAACAGTTTAGTTACGTTAAACGTTTAGCCTCGTGCCGCTTGGTCGCCAGTCAGTTGGGCAGCGCTGGGTTATTATTATTATTATTATTATTATTATTATTATTATTAGAGGCATAGTAGCGAGCAGTTGACTTTTCAGAAGAGGAGATCTGATATTTGTGAATCTGGAGGAAATTTTCTGGAGTACTTTATTATGGAGATAAAAACTTGTTTATAAAGCTATTTTATTGACTGTATGGATGGAGAAGATTTTTGGGGGAATAGTTCAAGATAATTCCCGCATGCGCAAGAATGAAATGTTTGTTTGTTAAAAGTATCAACTGACGGAAATCTTTGACTATTAGATAACTAATAATATTAATGATTTGTGTTGATGTGATCTCTCTGCGGTCGGAGTGGCCGAGCGGTTCTAGGCGCTTCAGTCTGGAACCACGCGACCGCTACGGTCGCAGGTTCGAATCCTGCCTCGGACATGGATGTGTGTGATGTCCTTAGGTTGGATAGGTTTAAGTAGTTCTAAGTTCTAGGGGACTGATGACCTCAGAAGTTAAGTACCATAGTGCTCAGAGCCTTTTGAACCAATTTGATCTCTCTGTTTTCATTATATATATATCTATATATACAGGGTGTTTCAAAAATGACCGGTACATTTGAAACGGCAATACAAACTAAACGAGCAGCGATAGAAATACACAGTTTGTTGCAATATGCTTGGGACAACAGTACATTTTCAGGCAGACAAACTTTCGAAATTACAGTAGTTACAATTGTCAACAATAGATGGCGCAGCGGTCTGGGAAACTCTATAGTACGATATTTTCCACATATCCACCATGCGTAGCAATAATATGGCGTAGTCTCTGAATGAAATTACCCGAAACCTTTGACAACGTGTCTGGCGGAATGGCTTCACATGCAGATGAGATGTACTGCTTCAGCTGTTCAATTGTTTCTGGATTCTGGCGGTACACCTGGTCTTTCAAGTGTCCCCACAGAAAGAAGTCACAGGGGTTCATGTCTGGCGAATAGGGAGGCCAATCCACGCCGCCTCCTGTATGTTTCGGATAGCCCAAAGCAATCACAAGATCATCGAAATATTCATTCAGGAAATTAAAGACGTCGGCCGTGCGATGTGACCGGGCACCATCTTGCATAAACCACGAGGTGTTCGCAGTGTCGTCTAAGGCAGTTTGTACCGCCACAAATTCACGAAGAATGTCCAGATAGCGTGATGCAGTAATCGTTTCGGATCTGAAAAATGGGCCAATGATTCCTTTGGAAGAAATGGCGGCCCAGACCAGTACTTTTTGAGGATGCAGGGACGATGGGACTGCAACATGGGGCTTTTCGGTTCCCCATATGCGCCAGTTCTGTTTATTGACGAAGCCGTCCAGGTAAAAATAAGCTTCGTCAGTAAACCAAATGCTGCCCACATGCATATCGCCGTCATCAATCCTGTGCACTATATCGTTAGCGAATGTCTCTCGTGCAGCAATGGTAGCGGCGCTGAGGGGTTGCCGCGTTTGGATTTTGTATGGATAGAGGTGTAAACTCTGGCGCATGAGACGATACGTGGACGTTGGCGTCATTTGGACCGCAGCTGCAACACGGCGAACGGAAACCCGAGGCCGCTGTTGGATCACCTGCTGCACTAGCTGCGCGTTGCCCTCTGTGGTTGCCGTACGCGGTCGCCCTACCTTTCCAGCACGTTCATCCGTCACGTTCCCAGTCCGTTGAAATTTTTCAAACAGATCCTTTATTGTATCGCTTTTCGGTCCTTTGGTTACATTAAACCTCCGTTGAAAACTTCGTCTTGTTGCAACAACACTGTGTTCTAGGTGGTGGAATTCCAACACCAGAAAAATCCTCTGTTCTAAGGAATAAATCATGTTGTCCACAGCACACTTGCACGTTGCGAACAGCACACGCTTACAGCAGAAAGACGACGTACAGAATGGCGCACCCACAGACTGCGTTGTCTTCTATATCTTTCACATCACTTGCAGCGCCATCTGTTGTTGAAAATTGTAACTACTGTAATTTCGAAAGTTTGTCCGCCTGAAAATGTACTGTTGTCCCAAGCATATTGCAACAAACGGTGTATTTCTATCGCTGCTCGTTTAGTTTTTATTGCCGTTTCAAATATACCGGTCATTTTTGAAACACCCTGTATGTATATATATATATATATATATATATATATATATATATATATATATATATATATATACATATTAATGTCACACAACATAACTCTATCGACGCATCAAGCTTGGTTGGCAAGCATTTGGGAAGAATTCAAAAGTATTCAGATCAAAAATGCCAGTAAATCTGAAGAAAGCAGTATTTGATCAATGCATTCTTCCTGTGATGGCGTACGGATGCGAGACATGGACACTGAACTCATTCACAAAAGGGAAACTTAGGACAGCACAGAGAGCCATGGAGAGATCAATGCTGGGCTATACAAGAAAGGACAGGAAAAGGGCAGATGACATCCGGTCTGTGACGAAGGTTAATGACATCTTAGAGAGAGTAGGTTCCTTGAAATGGCAGTGGGCTGGCTACGTCGCAAGAAGAAAAGACAACAGATGGACGAAGCTAGTACTGGAGTGGAGTCCGAGAGAGCACCGGAGGCCTAGAGGAAGACCACCAGACAGATGGGACAAAGACATCAAGAAGTTCGCTGGTAACATCTGGCAGAGAACTGCCCAAGACCGTCCCACTTGGAGAAGACTTCTGAAAGCCTACCTGAATCCACGACTCGAAGGGGCCACATCATCTAATGATTGAATTGGCTGATGATTAAGAGTCTTCTTCTTCTGCTGTACAGTCTTTTTTGACAATCAGACTATAATTTTTCAAGGACGATTTTCTTCTAAGTAATACCCTCCTCCACATTTTGTCGTGCGTTTATTGAACTCATGCTATATGCAGAGGCAGACTGTTCCTGACAAGCAAAGGAAAATGTAGAGATTATTTTGCTTTAGCTGCTGTATCTGCTGATTTTTATTCGCTTTCGAGAACGCCAGTACATGAGACAAAAGCAGTATGCTGAGCATTAGGTAAGTTACTTTTATTTCACGGCAGATAACACTTTGCATTCTTGTGAGTAAATAGTACGTAGTCAGAATTTACAGGTGTTGTGCTAAGTAGGCAGATTAATTTATAGTGAACAGTACAGCTAATCTTAAACAGTTACTTTCTGTTGCGTTGAGCTGTATTTTATTTTGTGGATATTTTAAATCTGACATTGCACTTCATGTTAGCTAACTTACATAACCTACATCCATATCGAGTGTCAGTTAAGTAATTTTGACTGGGGACATCATTAGTTTCTTTTGCCATTTCATTACATTCATTTTCATTATTTCAAATTCAGAATTTCAGTAAGATTTGTTTTATTTCCGGATGCTGTTCACATGCCCCACACAGGCCCTACCAATAGTTAGTTTTGCTGAGAAGTTGAACACTAATCTAAAGCACACGTTACACGAGAAGAACGTTTTTGAAGAAAGAATATTCAGTACTTGAAATACAGGTTACAAGCTTTACCTGCACGGAAAAAGTAATTCCACGTGTAATGCTTCGTCAACGTACATGGTTAATAAAACACGACGCTAGAAAGCGCAAATGCTAGACCTGTTTATAACCTAAAACCTACAACGTTAGAGTATATACATGTATATATTTCTGGCCACGGAAGATAATTCTTAATAAACTTAGGCGACAAGCGTATGGAAAAATATAAATGGCATAAACATCTTGGTTTTGAAGTTCTAGTAGCAGCCTTATTTGCAGACCAAATTATGGGAATTCAGGTCCGCCTGTTATGTAAACAACTGTTGTTTATAAATGTCCGAAGATGTTTCATCACTTCTGTGTCATCGTGGGAACTTTTAATCAGTTCTTATTTTCTAAATAAAAGTACCCACTGATGGATGGCATATAGTGTTGAAACATGAACGTTTATAAACAACAGTTGTTTGCTTCATAGGGAAGCCTGAATTCCCATTATAAATAAAAAAAAAAGCAGAGAAGCATTAAAATGGAGAAGATTTTAATCTGTTAACGAGGGAGCCGGCCTCCAATGACCCACATTAGGAACTGAAATTTAGCTTGTGCAAGCGGACGAGAGAGAAAGGGTAAATGGATCAGTTTTGCAATCAGAATGTCATTAGGAGTCGAGCAACGCCCGCCGGCATTTGCACAGTTGGGACGCTGCCCTGTCCCCGCAGCCTTAATGTCTTCTGTTGCCACAGGACCCCCCGAGGGGCAGTTGGTCACGGGGACCACCAGAGGAGAGATGTCTTGGGCGGTCCCGCAGCGTCTGCGCAACTTACTAGCCTCTCTGATCTGTACGCGGCCAAGCTGACGACGCTGCTGCTCACAAATGTTTTACACTACCCACATGATCTGCAGAGCCCACGTTTCCAGAATGAGATTTTCACTCTGCAGCGGAGTGTGCGCTGATATGAAACTTCCAGGCAGATTAAAACAACTGTGTGCCGGACCGAGACTCGAACTCGGGACCTTTGCCTTTCGCGGGCAAGTGCTCTACCAACTGAGCTACCCAAGCACGACTCACGCCCTGTCCTCGCAGCTTTACTTCTGCCAGTACCTCGTCTCCTACCTTCCAAACTTTACAGAAGCTCTCCTGCGATCCTTGCAGAACTAAGCACGCCTGAAAGAAAGGATATTGCGGAGACATGGCTTAGCCACAGCCTTGGGGATGTTTCCAGAATGATATTTTCACTCTGCAGCGAAGTGTGCACTGATATGAAGCTTCCTGGCAGATTAAAACTTTGTGCCGGACCGAGACACGAACTCGGGACCTTTGCATTTCGCGGGAAATTCCTCTACCAACTGAGCTACCCAAGCACGGTAGGAGACGAGGTACTGGCAGAAGTAAAGCTGCGAGGACGGGGCGTGAGTCGTGCTTGGTTAGCTCAGTTGGTAGAGCACTTGCCCGCGAATGGCAAAGGTCCCGAGTTCGAGTCTCGGTCCGGCACACAGTTTTAATCTGCCACGAAGTTTCAGAGTCCACGTTTATTTATTTTTACTGATAACCTCTCTCAAAATTCTTCTGATCACAAGAAAACGTAACATACAGGGTGTTTGGGGAGGAAAGGTCAATATTTTACACAGTGATAGTATAAGTAATACTGAACAAAAAAGTTATATGAACATAGGTCCGCAAATGCTTCATTAGGGAGGTACTGGTACTGAAAGGAACTTTCATTTTGCAAAATTGATGTGCACAACGTGAACAAATACGCAATACAACTGGACCGTAACGTGATTTTCTTGAAAACAATGTTACAGAGAAGTACAGTTATGTTACACCTTTTTACATAATGTTTATTTACTTTGCATTTAGTACATAATGCGTTACAACATGCATGTTACATGTATTCAGTTGAAAAAGATGTACCACGTTGAAACGTCCCCTTAGAAAAATTATACATGACTGTGCTTAAACTGACACACAATATTTTTTAGCGCAACGCAATCTGACTTTCAATAATCCCTACAAAAGAATGGCCCTGACTAACATTAACCTATACCTTTCACAAATCACTTACCTCACAAAAATCTTCGGTACTCGAACTACTGCAATACAGTGAGCGCCACTACTGCCAGCTAAATAAAAGATTCAAACTACGGAAGGCGCTAACTACTGATACGCATAGTTAGCAAATGGAAGATTTTAATAGAGAACAAACAATGTATTTACCTTAATAGTCATAATATATATAGCAGTTCATGATATCCAGTATTACAAATTTCAAAACTCCGCCATCTCTCTCCTCACATCCACTACTGCTGGCGGCTCACCTCCAACTGCGCAACGCTACGCGCTGTTAACATCCAGCTGCCCAACACTACAATAGCCAACAACAATGCAAACTAGCCACAGACTGGACACAGCACAGACAGTGATTTTCATACAGAGCGCTATGTGGCGTAACCAATAAAAAAACCTATACAGTCTACTTACAACGTCTTTTACAAACGGCTTGAACACCTATCGTACAGATGTTGCACAGTTCACAGAACAGATTCGAATACCCCACCATGAACGTCAATGCACTTTTGCGCTCTGGCGATAACATGTGTTGCCTGCGGTTGGTTCCTAATCAATTCAGCAGCGTCCATGATGCGACGAAGCAGTTCATCTCGTGTATTTACCTTTACTTTGTGCACCTCTGATTTCATCTAACCCCATAAACAGAAATCTAAAGGTGTAAGGTCAGGTGATCTTGGAGGCCAGTTAATAGCACCGCCACGGTCAGTCCACTGATTAGGGTAGGTGCGGTTGAGATGGTCCCTCACACGTAAGGTAACTTGTGGAGGGGCACCATCATGTTGAAAGTACATTCCAGTTCGCTTGGCCACAGGAACGCCTTCCAATAGTTCCACAAATGAATTTTCCAAGAAAATGCAAGTACCTCTCTCCCGCCAATCGCTGACTGATAATAAATGGACCTATCAAAAGGTTATCGATCATGCCGCACCAAACATTTATGGCAAATCGAACTTGGAAATTACTATCCACTGAAGCGAGTGTATTTTCCCGTGACCATCGATGATTATTGCGTGTGTTGTTTATTCCATGTCGTGAAACTGGGCTTCGTCAGTGAATAGAATGTATGGAAGCAAATGACTATTCTCAGTTACCCAGTGGCAGAATTGAAGACGTCGGGCATTGTCGCCAACCTGGAGATTTTGGAAACGTTGAATGTGAAATGGATACAGGTTTTCCGCTTGTAGTGTTTCCCATACACGTGACTGTGGGACATTCATACGCAGGGACATTCTTCGTATGCTCGTACCGGGATTTCGCTCAACACTTGCGATAATTTCTTCCTGTTCTTGCAAAGTTTGTTGAGGTGTACGCTCGGACGAAAAATGTCTACTTGGAAGAGAGCCTGTTGCACGCAAACCAATACACACATTGGTAAACACCCTGTGATCAGGTAATCGTCGAGTCGGAAAGCGCCTGTAGTATTCGTCTCTTGCAGCGGTAGCACTACAGTTGCAGAAGCCATAAACATACATCGTATCTGCCTATTCCTCACTGTAGACATGTGGTATTGTTAGCAGCGCTTGAACGAACACAGTTAACACTATACAGCTAACCGATCTGTCGCCGGTACACTACACAATACGGGGCTTACACGGCACAACTGCCGGCCGCGGTGGCCGTGCGGTTCTAGGCGCTGCAGTCCGGAACCGCGGTACTGCTACGGTCGCAGGTTCAAATCCTGCTTCGGGCATGGATGTGTGTGATGTCCTTAGTTAGGTTTAAGTAGTTCTAAGTTCTAGGGGACTGATGACCTTAGAAGTTAAGTCCCATAGTGCTCAGAGCCATTTGAACCATTTGAAGGGCACAACTGCGAAAACAACTGGTGAGTGTACTACGTACGTCACATGACCATATTACGTCGTGGGTCGCATAGCGTAAATATGGCAAGTATCCGTGGGTTGTTTACAAGAAAATCACGTTACGGTCCACTTTTATTGCGTATACGTTCACGTTGTGCACATCAATTTTGCAGAATTAAAGTTCCTTTCAATGGCCATACCTCTGTAACGAAGCATTTGCGGACCTATGTCCATACAAGATTTTTTGTTCAGAATTACATATACTATCACTTTTAAAATACTGACCTCCCCCCCCCCCCCCCCCACACACACACCCTGTATAGCATCCTGCGTGATGGAGGTAAAAGAAAAACCAGATTCTCAGTGTGCTTTGGTACAGCTGTTATGCCTCTAATCATGAACGCGACAATGCGGCTACTGTATGCAGTTCAGGCAGTCAATATGCCTCGAAGAGCCCTTTCAAGCTTAGTTGGTGCCCATATTGTCGCCTTAGAGCAAGGGTTGCCACGACTTCGGCTAGAGAGCTGTGGCCTGGCACTTTTACTACAGCGTGCAGCCTGTCTGGCATACTCCCCCCACTGCCTTGTCACTCTGTCTAATGGTTCCAATAGCACTGAGTACTCCGGGACTTAACATCTGAGGTCATCAGTCCCCTAGAACTTAGAACTACTTAAACCTAACTAACCTAAAGACATCACACACATCCATGCCCGAGGCAGGATTCGAACCTGCGACCGTGGCGGTCGCGCGGTTCCAGACTGAAGCGCCTAGAACCGATCGGCCACACCGGCCGGCTGTCACGCTGTCTGAGAGCGAGGTGGGGAAGAAGGGGAAATCACAAACGCGCAGCATTTAAATGGCTACGCATTGCACTGCAAACTACTTGGTTTTGTATTTCACCTTGCTCAACAACATACTGTAGATCAAAAACAAAGCAGATTTTCAATATTATTTATTTTTGACACACTGAAGACATAATATTATTTTGTTTGGTATAAACTGTCGGGATACGGACACATGCAGACAAATTCATAGATTTTCACACTCACACTGCCATGTAATCGTGATTTGTTTAGTTTCATAATCGAAAAAATGTCTTTCACATACATTAGAATTCCATACCACAGCGTCAATATGTCAGAACTGGAATTAGTAGCTCAATAAATATGTCGTTGTAAGAATTTGTAAGGATATGAAATGGAATTACACATCTTCAGTAGTAGGTAAGCCACGTGGCAGACTTCGGTTCATTAGTTTTGGATAAATGCAGTTAGCCTACAAAGGAAACTGCTTGCAAACTACTCGTGCAGTCCGTCTTGAGATGTTGCTCAAATGTGTGGACTCCTTACAAAATAGGGCTACTGGGAGATACGGAACGCATGTAAAGAACAGCAGCATGAATGGCCACAGATCTGTTGAGCCCATGGGCGCGCTTCACGGAGATACTGAAAAACCTTAATTGTCGGGCGCTTCAAAATAGATATCAATTATTCCGCATAAGGCTACTTGAAAAGGTTAACCAACATTAAGAGGGGAATCTACGAATATAGTACAACCGTCTGCGTAACGCTCCCGTAGGGATCGCAAAGACAAGATTACATCAATTACAACGCGTACAGAGGCATTTACGCTATCATTGTTTCCGCGCTCCATACGCAAATAGAATGGGAAGGATCCACAATAACTGGTACAATGGACAGACCCTCTGCCATGCATTTCACAGTGAATTGCACAGTATAAATATAGACGTAAATAGGGAGCGGGTTCGGAACCCCATACCGCAATCCATTGCTGAGAGCATGACAAACTGTCGAAAACGGGGCGAAATACACTTGTCAGTCTCTAAAGGGAAGACTCTTTATCACACTGTTTGAGGGTTACAGTACATGTATCTCATGTGATGAGGCAAGGTGCTGAAGCTACGTATAATTATAACTACTGGTAAGACACGTACCGAGCTTTATTGAGGATACCTCCAAATCGGATTTTGTGAAAAGGTGCACGTTGTTGATAGATTAATTTAGCTTGGAAGGGAAAGCTATAAGATCACTTACACGAGTACTGTTGTACGGCAAAGAGTCAATTTCAGAACTCCAGAGATGGAGAGTAAGCGAAGAGGGAACAGTAATGAAAGTGGTTAGGCAGAAGGAGACGAAGTGGAAAGGCCGACTAGACATAAAAGTCTGCAGCGAGAGATAAGAACAATGGACGCAGTGTCGACTAAGTAGAGCGGAAAGGTTGTCGAGAAACCAAGAGAGAAGTTCAAATAAGACTCGTTGCCGGCAGACTCATAAAATACGTTTTATCTGTTCTTTGCTGCTTCTCCGTCATCGCATCATAAAGATTTCTGCTTCACAGTCTAGTTGGACGCAGCAGGAGAATAGGTAATCTACGCAAAAAAGCTCGTGCCCTCTTTCAGATCCTAACGTCTATCTTGACATCACATGTATTTGGGGAAAAAACAATAATTCGTTAATATACTGCCTTAGTTGTAATGTGATCTGAAAACTGTTGTTATGATGACTGACGCTGCGGTCGCAGATTCGAATCCTGCCTCGGGCATGGATGTGTGTGTGATGTCCTTAGGTTAGTTAGGTTTAAGTAGTTCTAAGTCTAGGGGACTAATGACCTCAGATGTTAAGTCCCATAGTGCTTAGAGCCATCTGAACCATTACGAAAGAGAAGGGGGTAGGTGGATACCGTTCTCGGCACTTGGCCTACTCCTAAGAGCTTTCATTCAGTGTCACTAGGTTCTGTCGCAGATTTGTTTTTTTCCGACTGTGTTAATTGTACGTTAACGCCCGCTGAATGCAATAGAAGAGCGGCCTACCGCCGTTACGCTGAGTTCCCCCAGCGACGATAACCACACCGCAGTACATAAGCGTCAGAATATTGTCGCATTAAGACAGGTTTACATACACGTAAATTTCTTACATGTGGTTCCCCCACCACTAGCGTTACATGCAAGATAGCCTTTACGTGCGCCGAGGTAGTAAACATAACTTACGCGACTTTCAAAATGGCGACAGGTCAAATTATTCGTAAGGGAGTTGCGTATCTTTCATCGAATAGCTTATAGTGACGCTGACGAAGAAAATACGGATCCACAAATCTTAGTTACAGAAATGGGTATCTCGTACGAATAGTCTGGGGCCTTCTAGTATCCCCCCTAAGGAAGCTCTGTGCCAAGGACGCCTTTACGTTTGAAAATCATTTCTGAATGAGTAAAATCATTTTTTGGCCATTTTATGGCTGTATTCAAAAGTCTAATACAAGTATGCGGGATGCCGTGCCAGCTCGCATGAAATTAAAATTAACTTTGAAATATCTGCCAGCTGGAGTCGCTATAATATATGTATTGCATTCTGATGAGCACTTACTCAAAAATTTTTGTTACCTACAACACACTAAAGGTACATCGGAAAGTAAGGTCTTTGAACGACAGTGCTTTCTTTTCATTTTTAGTCAGTCAAGGTTGATCGGTTACAGGTGCTGTAAATACAGCTACTTAATTTTGAAGCCAAACTTTGTACTACTCTGAGGCCACAAACGTCATAGGATACCTCCTAATACCGTGCCGGATCTCCTTTTGCCCGGCGTAGTGCAGCAACTCAACGTAGCATAGACTCAACAAGTCACTGAAAGTGAACCATACCTCCCTATATAGCAGTCCATACTAGCGAAAGTGTTGCTAGTACAGGATTTTGCGCGCAAACTGATCTCTCGTCTATGTCCCATAAATATCCGGCGAGATTCATGTTCTGCAATCTAGGTGGCCAAACCATTCATTCGAATAGTCCATAATGTTCTTCAAACCAAATGCAAGCAATTGTGGTCCGGTGGCACGATGCATTGTCATCCATAAAAATTCCACCGTTGTTTGGGAACATGGTCTCCAGGTACTCGAACACAACCGTTTCCTAGTCAATGATCGGTTCAGTTGGATCAAAGGACTCAATTTATTCCATGTAAACACGGTCCACACCATTATGGAATCAGCATCTGCTTGTTGACAACTTGGGCCCATGGATTCGTGTGGTCAGTGCCACGCGCGAACCCTACCATCAGCTTTCACCATCTGAAATCGGATACTCATCTGACCAGGCCACGGTTTTCCAGCCATCTGGTTTCAAATCGATATCGTCACGAGCCTTGGAGAGGCGCTTCAGGAGATGTCGTGCTGTTAGCAAGTGCACTTGCGTCGACCGTCTGCTGCCACAGCCCATTTACGCCAAATCCCCCAGCATCGTCCTAATGGATACGTTCGTCGTACGTTCCACATCGATTTCTGCGGTTATTTCACACAGTGTTGCTTGTCTGTCGGCACTGACAAATCTATGCAAACGCCGCTGCTCTCGTTCGTTAAGTGAAAGCCATCGGCCACTGCGTTGTCTGTGGTGATACCAGATACCTGAAATTTGGTATTCTCGGCACTCTTTTGACACTGTGGATCTCAGAATACTGTATTCCCTAACGATTTCCGAAATTGAATGTCTCATGCGTCTAGCTGAAACTACCATTCCGAATTTAATTCCCGTCCTGCGGCCGTAATCACGTGGGAAATCTTGTCACGTGAATCACCTGAGTGAAAATTACAGCTCCGCCAATGTAATGCCCTTCTCTACCTTGAGTTCGCGAGAGTACAGCCATCTGTATATGTGCAAATCGCTTTCCCATGACTTTTGTCACCTCAGTGTACTGTGCATAACAATTATTACTCAATGATAACGCCAAGACGAACACTGCTAATTAACACAGGATCTTAACGAGGATCAGGAGCAGTTTTAAATCTCTAAAACCTCTGACAACTTTCCATTCTTCTCCAATATTTACACACAGTGACTAAAGGGAAAATAATTATCATTATCCTAAAATAAGAAGTACCTCTACAATATTGGCTGCCGTACGATATCAACCTCAGGAAGTCCACATTCTCAGACTGTTTAAGAACATTTAGCAGTTTACGAAGTATTTATCTACTTAGTTGAAGACTAAGGCTAT
The DNA here is from genome assembly GCF_023864275.1 of Schistocerca cancellata. Taxonomy (NCBI): domain Eukaryota; kingdom Metazoa; phylum Arthropoda; class Insecta; order Orthoptera; family Acrididae; genus Schistocerca; species Schistocerca cancellata. Next base: position 400,847,721 of record NC_064632.1, on the reverse strand, counting down.
TATTTTGGCATAAACCTAACTTTTCACGTACATAAACAAGCTTGTCAAGATCTGCGCTGTCGAACGAACCAGAGTAGAATGAGAGTAATTCCACCTTGCAACAGTCGCTGGCGCTCGTGGGCGATAGTGGAGGAAGCGACATCTTGTAAGAAATTTAAACATCTTTTAACTTTCCTTCGTAACTTATGCGCAAGTTGGCACGAATGTGTGCAACTTGGGTGTTTCTGCATGTAAGGTGACTTACGCGAATGGTGGGTGATGCACGTGGATTTACTTGATGCATGCGAAAACCCGGTTTCTCTCTCTAGTTTGTGTTTTACGTTTGGTGGTTGCCCATTGCAGGCTTTTTCACTGTTCATTAGGGTGGCAGAGGCAATAAACCGAATAAGTCATAATTGCAGTATTTCTCTGTGCCGAGTTGCCGGAGACCACTGGCCCACGACCGATGGTCACCCACTGGTCCTTTACACCAAAATGCTCATGAATGTCCCCGAATATCCTCTTGAGATGTTTTTGGTGGAATGTGGACGGACTGCGCGCGTATATCTATGCAGGTTTGCATATTATAAACGATCATGAAACTAGAAAGTAATCTTTTCTAGCATTAAACACATGAGTTTGAGAACTATTCAGGTAGATTAGCTTGGAACATACTGAAACATGAATTAGTCTTCACACAGGGAACTTGGCAGCGTTTGTGCGCTTTCTCTCTGTCTGTCTGTCTCTGTACGACCATACGTCTCTCTCAGTACGACCATATTTGTGCATGAGACGGTGTTTCGTCGCTCTGTTGTTTTCCCCATTGGGTGTCGCCACTGTAATTTCGGTCTATTACTCTGTCCGAAGGGAACAACTAAAGGCGCGGTCTCGACCAGAGTTTTCCACGAATATACCGAATCTAAGGCGCTGACCAACTGCGGAACGTGCTTTTTGTATCTGGGCTGCAGGAAAACAGGGCTGAGTGACGCGCGTCTGGGTGACCTGCGAAACGCGATCGGCGATGTTTTCACCAGACGAGTCACGTCCGACTTGTGAGTGTGCCAAGGCGCCGCGCCGGCCGCACGCTCCTTTCCTTTTCCTTTTTCCCCTGCGGCCCCACTCCCACCCTACGTGCCCCTGTTAGCTGCAGGGAATAAGCGCCGGTGATGTCATCAGTCATGCACAGATTGCCGGCTGGAGCTGCGTGGGCGCTGTGCAGTGGGGCATCTGGCCAGCGCCACGGTCAGCAGTCGGGGCCACGCTTGCAAGACTCGCCGGCCGGCGGCCAACTGGCGGTCTCGTGTGTTCGTACCAGGGCCCCTGCATACGGCCAGTCTTTGCTGTGTTAACGCTAGAGTAGCACTCTACCAGTACTAGAGTTCAGTTTTGATACACTACACAAATCACGTAATTAATGGTAGGATTACCGATAGTACTGATAGCATTGGTAGTGAAAGATAAATAAATGAATGTGTAAAAGAGAAACAGGGAGCCGACGGCTTCTGTTTGGTTTCTTGTTTGCTTTACATATAATTATAACCGTACGTCGTTCACTGTTATGCCACTGCATATTTTACACGTTTACAAAATATAAACTACATTTTATAAATAATGAAGATTAGTTGGCGTAACTTCTGCGCTTTTATGTAACCAAAGTAATTACTTTTGATGCAAGTACAGTTTACATCCAGAAACATAAAAAATCTGTTTCACTATTGTTGTTATTTTGTGGTCAAAAGACCGTTCGTCATCATGATCAAAGCCAAGAATTTCCTGTATTAGTGATACCTGCGAATGTTGTTTATGAATGACAGAAATACGTACGAAGTACTGAAGCGATGTTTGGTTTTTTTCGTTGCGCGTTTTTTTTAACTTTACTTTTTTTTAGGAAATCGTGTTTTCTAGCGCTATATGACAAATGTGTTTCGTTTTCTTTATTTTAATTAAAACATCCCTCTGTTTCACGTAACAAAGCAACAATTTTCGAATAAAACTTGAATTAACTACTGACATTTTCAGTGTTACTATAAAAACTGTTTATTTTTAAGTTCAAAATGGTTCAAATGGCTCTGAGCACCATGGGACTTAACGTCTATGGTCATCAGTCCCCTAGAACTTAGAACTACTTAAACCTAACTAACCTAAGGACATCACACACATCCATGCCCGAGGCAGGATTCGAACCTGCGACCGCAGCGGTCGCGCGGTTCCAGACTGTAGCGCCTTTAACCGCTTGGCCACCCCGGCCGGCTTATTTTTAAGTAACACAGAGGAGGATAACTACGCACAACAAAAATTTTCCTTAGGTTACATAGCTCTTTATACACCTCACTCATTTTCTACACGGATTCATCGTTCCCGGTTTTCAGGGGAATCCAGTAAGAGACTGGTCGCATACGTAAAGAAAGCGAACGTTATAAGGTAACGCACGACAAATATACAACACACCTACGGTACAGGTAACGCAGGCAGGACCTTAACTCACCAAGGCTACAAAGAAAACTACCGTGTCTACGGCATTTTTATTAGTTAAGCTTTTATAGAACATCGAGAGATGAACATCGATATTAGCGAATATTTCTGTATTAAGCATCGAAATCGACACTTAACTCATTGAAAAATCGACATTTCGATCTATCGGTGTCAAAAATTTAGTTTTACCACTCAGTTCAATTATGACTCCACGCTTTATTTAAAGCAGTGAGGGGTGAGTTTTATGAATTAATGAAAAATTTAGGAAAACCAAATTTAATTATACATTATTTTACACATAGAGAAATCTTTGGAAAAAATGAAAAATATACTACACACAAAAAAATAAAGACAACATACAAAATTTATTTGTTAGTATGTTCTCTTTTAATCCACTTGTTTGGGCAGAAACCAAGTCACCTGATTTTGAAAATAATGTTTCAGCTGGAACTGAAGTCCCTACAACACACAAATAATTCGTAACTATCTGATTCAGAAAGGAACTAGGTTGAGATATTTCCCTTCAGATTGTGAATGAGTTACCTCATAACTGTCCAGGTTACGGTATACCGATAATTCTGGAGAAATGTGTTCAACGTCCAAGATTGATCTCTTTTATTTAGCGTTACATTTCTAATGTATCTGCCAACTTACTTTCGAGTGAAAGAAGGTTACAAAAGTATACAATTGGCAAGACTCAAAATTTCTCTACGTATTTCAAGGTAAAACATTGTATGTACCATTCTTATGTTGAAAATATTTCAATATTAATAAGAAAGTAGAGTTGAGTTTTCTCTAATACGAGTTAGATGATTATAATAACAATATTGTCTGATTATACTGCCATAAAATATCTATGTTACCGATATATTTTCTGGACAAATATCGATAAATATATCGCTTAACTGAACTCGACTTATCGATATTACGAGGTAGCGCTGTCCGGTATAAAACACCTAGCCTCTGTTACGTCATTCATTTTCTCGACTAAACGACGGACTCCGGGTGGTGCGCGTCAGATTTCAACGTTTTGATCTGCCGCCAGTCACATCGCGAATGGCTCGGCGTCTTCAATGATCAATTGATTGCAGCGAGTGTGGAGTACTGAAGGGCTCACACATACGAGCAGACGGGAACTTAGGAGAGAACGTCGACTTGCTGCACTATGCCGGGCATAAAGAGGTCCGATACGATATCAAGATGTATCCTATTACTTTTGTCACCTGAGTATAAATCGCAGTGATTCACTGGGTCAATCACGAGCCCACATCGAATTCACCATACCCCCCCCCCCCCTTCTAGACGGGTACGAAACAGAAGACCACAGCATAATACACTGCTGGCCATAAAAATTGCTACACCAAGAAGAAATGCAGATGATATACAGGTATTCATTGGACAAATATATTATACTAGAACTGACATATGATTACATTTTCACGCAATTTGGGTGCATAGATCCTGAGAAATCAGTACCCAGAACAACCACCTCTGGCCGTAATAACGGCCTTGATACGCCTGGGTATCGAGTAAAACAGAGCTTGGATGGCGTGTACAGGTACGGGTATCGAGTAAAACAGAGCTTGGATGGCGTGTACAGGTACAGCTGCCCATGCAGCTTCAACACGATACCACAGTTCATCAAGAGTAGTGACTGGCGTATTGTGACGAGCCACTTGCTCGGCCACCATTGACCAGACGTTTTCAAATGGTGAGAAGTCTGGAGAATGTGCTCGCCAGGGCAGCAGTCGAACATTTTATGTATCCAGAAAGGCCCGTTCAGGACCTGCAACATGCGGTCGTGCATTATCCTGCTGAAATGTAGGGTTTTGCAGGGATCGAATGAAGGGTAGAACCACGGGTCGTAACACATCTGAAATGTAACGTCCACTGTTCAAAGTGCCGTCAATGTGAACAAGAGGTGACTGAGACGTGTAACCAATGGCACCCCATACCATCACGCGGAGTGATACGCCAGTATGGCGATGACGAATACACGCTTCCAATGTGCGTTCACCACGATGTCGCCAAACACGGATGCGACCATAATGATGCTGTAAACAGAACCTGGATTCATACGAAAAAATGACCTTTTGCGATTCGTGCACCCAGGTTCGTCGTTGAGTACACCATCGCAGGCGCCCCTGTCTGTGATGCAGCGTCAAGGGTAACCGCAGCCATGGTCTCCGAGCTGATAGTCCATGCTGCTGCAAATGTCGTCGAACTGTTCGTGCAGATGGTTGTTGTCTTGCAAACGTCCCCATCTGTTGACTCAGGGATCGAGATGTGGCTGCACGATCCGTTACAGCCATGCGGATAACATGCCTGTCATCTCGACTGCTAGTGATACGAGGCCGTTGGGATCCAGCACGGCGTTCCGTATTACCCTCCTGAACCCACCGATTCCATATTCTGCTAACAGTCATTGGATCTCGACCAACGCGAGCAGCAATGTCGCGATACGATAAACAGCAATCGCGATAGGCTACAATCCGACCCTTATCAAAGTCGGAAACTGATGGTAAGCATTTCTCCTCCTTACACGAGGCATCACAACAAGGTTTCACCTGGCAACGTCCTTCAACTGCTGTTTGTGTATGAGAAATCGGTTGGAAATTTTCCTCATGTCAGCACGTTGTAGGTGTCGCCACCGGCGCCAACCTTGTGTGAATGCTCTGAAAAGCTAATCATTTGCATATCACAGCATCTTCTTCCTGTCGGTTAAATTTCGCGTCTGTAGCACGTCATCTTCAATTTTAATGGCCAGTAGTGTAGCAAGAATAATTTTAATAACTTTTCCCTCGACTAGTAGGCAAATGGAAAAGGAGAGAAAATCAACAATATTAGTATTATTTATCCTCCGACATTGTGGAGTATATATGTATGTCTATTCGGCGATCCTCGCACATCCTTGGGATAGTATAATTTAGAGACATACTATTTGAATGTAACTTACGACTTAGAAATAATTCCTATAGTTTACACCGACAAGCCAGAGCCCAGTGCTGCTTGTATGCTTGCTGAGAAAACGCCATATCCACTGTGAGTCGAGTGTGGCGACACGTGCATACAGATTTGGCAGTCCTGTCCATGCCGTAACACGTGGCCGCGCCACCCCGGACAATCACCTGCGAGAAAGCGCGCCATGCCACACGTCCCGAGGTCATTAGCTCGCGTGTCGTCGCGCTGCGCTGTTGCTGCGGCCAGCTTCGGCTTCCATCGGGTTGTCCTCGGATCGCTGCCAAACTGAACGCCTATACGCCTAAATGTATCCTGGGGACACAGACGCTCGGTCGTTCGACAGTTTTCCTTATCACTGACACCCGTCTTCAGGAACGCCTCACCAAATTACGCAGACTTACCTGCTTCGGATTACAACTACAAAACATTAGAATATTGCGCGCCGCAGCAGCTGGGTGGTTCAACGTGTCTGAATGTTTCCCATTTTAGACTTCGGCTTAATCAGTCTACTTGAACCAGTCATCAGTATATGAGCGCGTTAGCAAATGAACTATTAGTTGTATGAACTCTGGATGGATTCACAGACGTCCACGCGCTCAATGCTGTTTGTCATTTTATGGCCGTACCTTTGCAATAGTCCACTTTCGACTTGTGCTTATTTGGCAAATTTAATTGGAATCGAGGCCGTAACATTAATGTAAGGTTTGGGCAAACTGCACATAGAGTAATCACCTGTATTACCATTTCTGTCAATTTTTCATCGACACGCAGTACACTTACGAGTAAACACGACAGGCAACAGGTTTAACAGGGACTTCAGTTAGAATACCATACCGACAATACAATAAAGGTGCAAAGACCCTGCCTCGGGCATGGCTGTGTGTGATGTCCTTAGGTTAGTTAGGTTTAAGTAGTTCTAAGTTCTAGGAGACTGACGACCTCAGAAGTTAAGTCCCATAGTGCCAATTGAACCATTTGGTGCAAAGACTTCACAACAACAAAAGACGCAACCACTGATAACTCTAAAATCTAGTTTTTACAATTTAATTGTCAACACCTAACAGTGTATGTACACAGTCTGTACGATATAACGGAAAATCAAAACGAGGTATTCCGAGTGCCTCATATCCCTGAAAAACAACAGCGCACAATCAAAATATCCACGGGTATGCTGCCGGTCTATAGTGTCCAACGGGCACAATATTTCGGCGATCAAACATGTCGCCATCAGGTGAACTGACGGACTGAGCTCCTGTGAACGTGCCGGCACGGAGATCCGTACGCTATGGCTGCTCAGAGGGAACTGGGTTTGGTCGCGGCGGCGGCCGATTTAAATACCCTCCGCCCGCGGCGCGCTCCCTCCGCCGTCCGCGCCCCGCGCCACGGTCGCGCGGTGGAACAGATTGCGACGGCGTCTGAGATGACGTCGGTGTGATGGCTCTGTCCGCCGTGGTCGTCACAACTATACGTCTGCTCGATTTACTCTTGATTAACCCGATCGCTGGTTCCCAGGCCTTGCTAAGATTATAGCCACAGTCCCGGTTTATGAGGTCGTCATTGGTGCGAATTTCGATGGCCTCTCTAACAACGCTGTCCCAGTATCTCGACGTCTGTACCAGAACCCTCGTGCGGTCATACTCCATGGCGTGATTTTCCGACAAACAATGTTCAGCGACCGCCGACTTGCTCGGATACATCAGTCGAGTGTGCCTCTGGTGTTCACGGCATCGATCCTCGACGGTACGCATCGTCTGACCAATATACGACTTGCCACATTGACACGGAATCTGGTACACGCCGGCCTTCCTCAAACCGAGGTCATCTTTGGCGCTCCCCACCAGTGCACGAGTTTTATTTGGAGGACAAAACACAGTTCCGACCCGGTGTTTCTTCAGAATGCGGGCGATTTTCCCCGAGAGTGCGCCTGTGTATGGAATAAATGCAATGCCTACCTCCTCCCTCGTGACTTCATCCATCTCAACAGGTTGTGCTGCAGTGGGTGGGCGGAGAGCACGTTGAATCTGCCACTCTGAGTACCCATTTTTTCGAAATACAGTTCTCAGATGTTCCAATTCCTGGGGTAGACTCTCTGCGTCAGAGATAGTGCGCGCCCTATGTACTAGAGTTTTAAGTACCCCATTCCTCTGTGAAGGGTGGTGGCAGCTGTCTGCATGCAAATACAGATCAGTGTGCGTAGCCTTCCGATACACCCCATGACCTAGGGTGCCGTCAGCCCTTCTCTTGACCAAGACGTCAAGGAAAGGTAATTTACCCTCCGTTTCAGTCTCCATAGTGAATTTGATGTTGGGGTGTATGGAGTTTAGATGTGTAAGGAAGTCAAGGAGTTTATCCATACCATGTGGCCAGATGACGAACGTGTCGTCCACGTAACGGAAAAAGCAAGTAGGTTTCCATACGGATGACGACAGGGCTTCCTCCTCGAAGTTCTCCATGTACAAATTCGCTACCACCGGTGAGAGTGGGCTACCCATGGCGACTCCCTCCGTTTGTTCGTAGTATTCTCCATTAAAAAGAAAATACGTGGAAGTCAAGACATGCCTAAAAAGTTCAGTGGTCTTCTCATCAAACTTCTGACTAATCAATTCTAGTGACTCTCGCAGGGGTACCCTCGTAAACAAGGAAACGACATCAAAACTCACCATGATATCTGACTCATCCAACCTGAAGCTATCAAGGCGTTTAACAAAATCCACGGAATTACGGATGTGATGAGGGCATTTACCCACATAAGGACTTAATATTCCCGTCAGGTATTTGGCCAACAAATATGTAGGTGTCCTGATGTTGCTGACAATGGGGCGTAATGGTACCCCCTCTTTGTGAACCTTCGGGAGTCCATATAGTCTAGGCGGTACCGGACCTTGGGGTAACAATTTCTTAGCGTCACCCTCCGGTAAATCTGCGTCTTTGAGAAGCGCCCTCGTCTTGTTCTCCACCTCCTTTGTAGGGTCAACGCTGATCTTCCGGTAGGAATCGTCATTTAGCAGGCTCTGCATCTTATCAGTGTAGTCCTTATGGGAGACAACAACTGTAGCATTGCCTTTGTCAGCTGGTAAGACAACAATTTCAGAGCGCTCCCTCAGATCACGAATGGCCGCCCTCTCTTTACTGCTGATATTTGACTTCATCGGCTTGGATTTCGTCAACGCACGACAAGTTTCACGACGTATTTCCTCGGCTGATTCTGGCGGAAGTCGAGCTGCAACCTGTTCAACAGCACTAACAATTTCTGCGACCGGAGTGAACTTGGGGGTGGGAGCGAAGTTGAGACCTCTCTGCAAAACCGAGACCGCATCATCACTCAACACCATGCCACTCAAATTGATGACAGTCTTGCACGGAACTTGCAGGGATGGTTTGTCAAGGAGACGTGAGAACTTAGCTGTTTGACGTCCTGTAGCCTTCTTATGGGCGGAATCAGCTGACACCCAGGTGACACCATCAATCCAATCCCAGGAACAAGAAGTGAACTTACTAGCTAGTTGCAAATGTAGTTTGAGTAATTCCTGTGAGATAAACTCAAGGCTCCGGCGGGTGAATTGCACTCTCTCACGTACCAATGCGAGGCTGGCTCGTTTCTTGATTCTTTTAGCTGCTGCAGAATCGATGTGATGCATAACCTTAGCAAAATTTGGAACAACATTCTCGGAACGACATCTCTTTAGAAAGGCAAGAGTACTTAGCAAACGACATCTACGGTGGCGCAACTTTTCAAATTTCTTCATGCTGCGATACATCTCCTCCCCGTAAAGGTGTATGATGTGATTCTTGAGTTTCTCCCGGCGTATTTGATAATCAAAATATCCACGGGTATGCTGCCGGTCTATAGTGTCCAACGGGCACAATATTTCGGCGATCAAACATGTCGCCATCATCAGGTGAACTGACGGACTGAGCTCCTGTGAACGTGCCGGCACGGAGATCCGTACGCTATGGCTGCTCAGAGGGAACTGGGTTTGGTCGCGGCGGCGGCCGATTTAAATACCCTCCGCCCGCGGCGCGCTCCCTCCGCCGTCCGCGCATTCCACATTCGCTGATCACTTAATGACTTACAATCAAACTCCAACAAAAATAGAGACTTAAAAATTACATTCGGCTGTAGCCCATGCTATACTAACAGTTGAAGAAAATTTACGCACAAAGAGAATTCATCAAATATAAGAAAGTAACACATCTAACTGCCGTCTCAATGAGAAATAAACATCTTCGTATTTCCAATCATATACCGCACAGAGAAATCCAGTTTTCACTGCAAAGAAAAATTCGTATTTACCGGTCTCTTATAAAAGATTGTTAATCATGATTGTATACTTAAAAAATTATAAATTAATTTCTTCTATCTTTTTCTATTTTAAGCTGAACGTTAATGCTCGTAGAATATGCACCTTTGTTTAAAAATTATATTTCGCTGGGGTTCGAAATCAGACCCCCCTCAAAGGGTCAGGGAAGCAACCTACGACATTTGCACGCTCCTTGTCGAAAGAACACCGTGTAGCATATTAAAACGACATGATTCTGTCGAGTATTTTTGAAAGCTTTTTCTAATTGTTTTGGGAGATGTGTATTTCAGAAATATACAAAAAATACAAAAATCTGATTGCCGTGTAGTCTCTTTGTTAGAAAGACAAGAGCACAGTCAATAAAAAAATCTAATGAATTAAATTTGCATTATTACTTATAAAACTTTGTCCAGTACCTTTCGTAACCGAATGAAAAATAGGATAAACTTGTTTCACTTTTTTCACTGGACAAATCTTGACCAGCTATGTTTATCATGAGGCGGCGTTCTTGTCTTGTATGCAACTTACAGCGCCTTAAATGGGATCTGCTCCCGTATCTCATTATTATATGTAGAAGACAGACATCTACGATTTACACCGAAGAGAAGAGCACCCCCTGCTTCTCTCAGCTCACGCGCGAATGCTATTTCCCTGTTGTGAAATGTTCCCATTGTGATACACAGCGTGACTGATGTGCTGCATACGAAAGCCGCAAACACTAACGTAAGGCCGGTTAGACGGTTTATCAGGCTTGCGTGTTGGTCTTTAAAGTCGAAAGCGCCTAGGATACACAGTGGTACAGCACTTACCACAACATTGTTGGAAACTGGTTCGACTCCCGTAACCTGAGTAATGAGGCTAGAAACAGACTGCTGTTCGCTTTTACGCACCTGCAAGGCCAACAGAAGAGCTATTTCAATAACGGACCAGCAACTTCATTTTTCAGTCATCTTGGTTAGGGCATTCGGCTCATCAAAACAGTGTTCCTACACACATTCACATGTCAAAATGTTGCTATTATTTAAAATTCAAATGATACAATACACTCTTGATAATTTCCAACTTTCAAGGGCCCGAGAGCAAACCGAATTTTAAAATTCGGCAATTCCTGTAGTTTGAAATTTTGTTCGCACATCTTCAAATCACTGACCAGTTGATCCACAGTTGCCGGCGATATTATGTGAATGACACTGACATTACGTATGTAAGCTGTGGTGACAAGGCGTTACAGTACTGGAAAGCTCTATAAAAAAAATCAGAAAAAAGCATTAACAGCAAAATTTCAATTGTATTTATTCGGTTGCATGAAGATGTAACCTTACAATCAGTAATACGGTGTGTATTGCTTATGACGGTTCCCATCTAGAGGCCAACTACTTTACTACGACAGCTCCGCGTGGTTGATTGTCTGTAAGATTTTATTTACAAAAACAACATACAATCATGAGTTTTTTTGAACAGCATTAACTTTTAATTAATACTATTGGACCAACGTATCATTTACAATTTATCTTACATTTTTCCACTACTGTAAATACACTCCTGGAAATTGAAATAAGAACACCGTGAATTCATTGTCCCAGGAAGGGGAAACTTTATTGACACATTCCTGGGGTCAGATACATCACATGATCACACTGACAGAACCACAGGCACATAGACACAGGCAACAGAGCATGCACAATGTCGGCACTAGTACGGTGTATATCCACCTTTCGCAGCAATGCAGGCTGCTATTCTCCCATGGAGACGATCGTAGAGATGCTGGATGTAGTCCTGTGGAACGGCTTGCGATGCCATTTCCACCTGGCGCCTCAGTTGGACCAGCGTTCGTGCTGGACGTGCAGACCGCGTGAGACGACGCTTCATCCAGTCCCAAACATGCTCAATGGGGGACAGATCCGGAGATCTTGCTGGCCAGGGTAGTTGACTTACACCTTCTAGAGCACGTTGGGTGGCACGGGATACATGCGGACGTGCATTGTCCTGTTGGAACAGCAGGTTCCCTTGCCGGTCTAGGAATGGTAGAACGATGGGGGTCAGATCCGGAGATCTTGCTGGCCAGGGTAGTTGACTTACACCTTCTAGAGCACGTTGGGTGGCACGGGATACATGCGGACGTGCATTGTCCTGTTGGAACAGCAAGTTCCCTTGCCGGTCTAGGAATGGTAGAACGATGGGTTCGATGACGGTTTGGATGTACCGTGCACTATTCAGTGTCCCCTCGACGATCACCAGTGGTGTACGGCCAGTGTAGGAGATCGCTCCCCACACCATGACGCCGGGTGTTGGCCCTGTGTGCCTCGGTCGTATGCAGTCCTGATTGTGGCGCTCACCTGCACAGCGCCAAACACGCATACGACCATCATTGGCACCAAGGCAGAAGCGACTCTCATCGCTGAAGACGACACGTCTCCATTCGTCCCTCCATTCACGCCTGTCGCGACACCACTGGAGGCGGGCTGCACGATGTTGGGGCGTGAGCGGAAGACGGCCTAACGGTGTGCGGGACCGTAGCCCAGCTTCATGGAGACGGTTGCGAATGGTCCTCGCCGATACCCCAGGAGCAACAGTGTCCCTAATTTGCTGGGAAGTGGCGGTGCGGTCCCCTACGGCACTGCGTAGGATCCTACGGTCTTGGCGTGCATCCGTGCGTCGCTGCGGTCCGGTCCCAGGTCGACGGGCACGTGCACCTTCCGCCGACCACTGGCGACAACATCGATGTACTGTGGAGACCTCACGCCCCACGTGATGAGCAATTCGGCGGTACGTCCACCCGGCCTCCCGCATGCCCACTATACGCCCTCGCTCAAAGTCCGTCAACTGCACGTACGGTTCACGTCCACGCTGTCGCGGCATGCTACCAGTGTTAAAGACTGCGATGGAGCTCCGTATGCCACGGCAAACTGGCTGACACTGACGGCGGCGGTGCACAAATGCTGCGCAGCTAGCGCCATTCGACGGCCAACACCGCGGTTCCTGGTGTGTCCGCTGTGCCGTGCGTGTGATCATTGCTTGTACAGCCCTCTCGCAGTGTCCGGAGCATGGTGGGTCTGACACACCGGTGTCAATGTGTTCTTTTTTCCATTTCCAGGAGTGTATAAACGACCAAGTACTGTTCCAATTGTTCGGTAGTAAGATTGTGTCTTCGATCACTCAAAATATTTTTAATAAACAGAAAACGACAGTTCTACATCAACTGACGTAACTGGGAAGTATTTGAATTTGGGTGCTATGTGAGCACTTACTGTTTCTGGTAAAACGTTCACCCGTCCCATTAATAAAACTATCAATTTGGCGCAAGGGTTCAAAGCCAGGGTTATCGATTAAAATATTTTCAAACTTTTCTTGTGAATACCTCCACCAATAAGGATTTCACTAGAATAATTTTATTCATTAACTGAATTGACTTATTCAACGCCAAATCTAAAGTTTCGAGCTTTTTAATACTTGCAGACCAGCGTCTGCGGCCGAGCGCTTCAGTCCGGAACCGCGCTGCTGCTACGGTCGCAGGTTCGAATCCTGCCTTGGGCATGGATGTGTGTGATGCCCTTAGGTTAGTTAGGTTTAAGTAATTCCAAGTTCTAGGGGACTAATGGTCCCAAAGTGCTTACTGCCACTTGAACCAATACTTGCAGGTATATGGGAAAAATGAGTGCCAATCACAGCAATGTCTTTTTTAATACCGGAATCACTGAAAGATTCCTTACACTGGCAAACTGCCAAGGCTATCGAAGTCGTTTACTACCCCTCTAACGGCCTTGAAATGTTTGTTGTAAAACAACACTGCTTCTACCCACGTACCCCAACGAGTTATCACTTGTTTGGGATGTAAAGGCACATTTGGTAGTTTTTCTTTGAAGGTCTTGATGAAAGCAGCAGCCTTTAGAAACACTTTCTTTGTTTATATTCACAAACGTGTAACGTTCTTCTTCAGCAAGGTGATGTACTCCACGGGCAAAGCACGTCACATGAATCACATTGGGATAAAATACTCGGAGGGATTTTCCTGCTCTGATCATGTAGGGAGCAGCATCTGAAAAACAAACACCCTTTCATCTGCAGAAGATTCTGGAAATATTTTTCTAATACTCAAATCTGGCGAGCGTAAAATGATTTACTTTTTCAAGTTCTTTGCAGGCCGCTAAATAGGAAGGAGAAGGCTCTTCTTTTAAAGCACCAACAATTAAATTTTCAATGTAACGGTCAAAAGTGTCTGTAGTTTCGTCAACTGAAATATAGTTAATGCTGTCCTTGAGTTCATTGCGTATATCTTCCATAACATTTACGTAAATTGTCGGTAAGTAATTTTTACGCAATGTTAATTCACCTGGTATATTTTGATTTAAGCAATATTTGCGCAAGAAGCCTTTGAGGATAGGGTTTGTAAGTTTGTGAAGAGGAATATTGCTTGCAGTGAATGCTTCACATAGATGCATGTTAAACCGACTTTTTTGGTTACCTTTGAACAAATCCCTGCTACTGCAACTTGCTGTTGTCAGAAGTTGTCGTGTTCCTTTCTTCTGCGTCCCTGCCTTGTCTAGACATGCTGGTCTATTTGAAACTTTTTTAGATCGAAACAATTCCGTCATATGTAAATGTTCCAGGATGGACGGCTATCCACGAAACGACGTTTCTTTTTTCGGGCGGCATGGCGCACAACACGTTACACACTACACGTCGTAGAAACGTTCAACTGTGCATAAATAAATAGACAGCTAAATTAAAAGAATGGACGTGCAACTAAAAGCATGCGTAGTTTTAATTGTTGCCGACGCTTACGGTATAACAGCGGAGGGGATTAACGGGGGGCGCGGGCGCAAGAACATTGACTCTGTCTGCCTGTTCATGTTCCTCTTCTGTCATGATTTCGATAGGCAGTGGCCTCTAGGTTAGCAATTGTACGAAGTTCTATATTTTTAATATATTGTAAACATAGAGCTAAAATATGCATCATCGCTCGTTTTTAGTCTAAAAAATGCAATAACCGGTTAAAAAGAGTCAAATATGCAAATGCATATGCAACATGCAAATGCATATAATCCAGTCTCTAGTTATAGCTATTAGTAGTGGCATGTTTTCTGGTTGGTTAGTACCTCTAAGGACATGTGGTAAGAGGAAGCCACTAATGCTTATTTTCCTCTGGGCAGCAGGTCAAGTACTGAAGTGTGGACACGTCGACGCAACACGGTTAGTGTACACTGACAGACGTGGTCCATTTAGTGGTATAGTTACGGCCATGTAGAAAACATCAGGTCATAAAGTTTGTGACGTGTCTGTGGCAAGACTGTTCGACGCAGAGAAAAAACAACCAACACGATGGTGTATCTACATAATAAGGTGGTACCACATATAAAAATATCTCCACTTATACCCGTTACACCTCTACAGCAGGAAGGATACAGGATTAAATTTGTAGGGTGTACACAAAGTATACACTAGTAAAGCAACAACGGCTCTAGCACGGCTGAACGTCGAGTAGCATTGAGCTTGGATAACAGATGTGTGTGTGTCATTCCATGCTGCTTCCTAAATCGTAGTGGTTGCAGAGTGGTGGTGCGCTAGTCTCTCGGTAACCGAAGACCTGATGTTTTCAATCAGTAAGCGATCTGGAAAACATGCTAGGCGCGGGCAGTAGTTAAACATCCTCTAATCGAAGTAGATCAGAACAGAACTGGCAATATGCGGTCTTGCGTTATTCTATTTGAAAGATAATGTGGGGTCACCGCCAGACACCACACTTGCTAGGTGGTAGCTTAAATCGGCCGCGGTCCATTAGTACATGTCGGACCCGCGTATCGCCACTGTCAGTACTTGCAGACCTAGCGCCACCTCATGGCAGGTCTAGAAAGACGTACTAGCACTCGCCCCAGTTGTACGACGACTTTGCTAGCGACTACATTGACGAAGCCTTTCTCTCATTTGCCGAGAGACAGTTAGAATAGCCTTCAGCTAAGTCCATGACTACGACCTAGCAAGGCGCCATTAGCCTTACAGTGCTTGTATTTACAGACTCTCAATTGTATCGTCAAGAGCGATGTACCACAATGATGGATTAAAGATGAGTATTAACTCAGCTGCATACTTTTCTCTATAGCATTCATAAAGTATCCTGTTCCAGAACTCACGCCAGCCGGCGTGTGTGTACGCGTGCCTTCGGTTACCCGTCACTGTGGACTGGCTGTCTTGTCAGCCCACTACAGATAACGTCATAGAGACGTCAGAAAATACAGCACTGCAACACATCAGAATTGTAAGGCCTGCCACAGAGATACGTGGTCGTGTTGTGTACGAAATCGCACCTCATACGATCACCCTAGGTCTGGACTCATATGACGATGACGTATGCAATCTGGCAATGTTCGTTCTCCATGCAGCCTCCACTTGAGACATTCATCGTGATGCTGTACGCAGAATGGGACTTACCTGAAAAAACGATGTGGTGCCGCTCCTGTGTCCAGTGGTGTCTTTGGGAACACCACTGTCAGCGAGCAGCATTACCGCGTCAAAAAAAAAGGTAGCAAAAACGGTCGCCGTGCTGACAGCTCGTGGTGATCCAGATGTCACTGCACAGTCTGTGTGAACAAGCCCATTTACTGACATGACAGTAGGATCCTGCACGGCCGAGCGAACATTATGTCTGTCCTCTCGGGTGCTAGTTGCTTTGGAGTGCTGAGATACTGCACGGTGTTGAGTAAATGTAAACGGCCCTCCTGAACCCAACAACACAGTATTCTCATGACAGTCGTGGGACCCTGACCAACAAGAGCAGCAAGATTCGAAAACGATAATCCAGTCTCGACAGGCCACAATCTTACCACTGTAGAATTTCGACACGTGCTGCTATATATTTTCCTTCTTAGACGCGACATAACGAGATCTAACGAACAACCAAGATTTGAATTAGATTTTCGCTCCGTAATCTTTCCTTATACACGGTGATTCAGCTGCTTTTACTGCGGGGTTTTACACAATACGAAATACCTTCGAAAACCATTTGCGAGATTTTCTTATTCTTTCGCTCACTACGCCCTATCTATTAGCCCTACAGAAAAAATGAACAGGCCCTATTTGTAGAAAATGTAATGTGTTTCTTGAATAATTGGAAAACTACGGTCTCTGGTGAAAACGTATCCCATTAGGAAATTTAACTTCATTAGGTTTCCTACACAAACGTCCTGTTCATTTATTCTGTAGGGCTAATAGTTTGTGAGCAGCAAATGAGAGAATATGAAAATCTTGGACGTGGTATTTGAAGGTGTCGTGGGTTGCATAAAACCCAGTGGTAGGGGCAGCTGAATCATCATCCTGTATACAGAATGGAGATGGCGTTACTCATACCTATCTTTTGCGGTGGTGTTGAAATGCTAATCCCTTTAATATCGAAGTGTGTAGTACATTGCATTGTCAATTTGACGTTTCCTGCATGCAGTCTTCATTGCGCTACAATTTTAATGGCCAGCAACGCCACAGAAAATCAACCAAACCTCAAGCAGCCTTAACAGTCTGAATGCCAGAGCATAGGTACCCTACAGACGGTCACGCACTCTTGCACACAGTGGCTGATCATGAAGGCTTGTCAAGCTTGCAGTTACGTTTGTGGCCGTCTTCAGGCTCCAAGATTGCGCAGACGTACTTCGATTACACTGTCTTGGAGACCATCAGCTTCGATACGCTGTTACGGCTATTTCACTCGTGTATCTAGTCGGGCGCTTTACCTTACCGGCTCTAACTCTACAAAAAAATCGCCAATTTCAAAGCAGCGCAGCCAGCGCATAACATTTGTGTCTTTTCATAAAATACGTGTTCCAAAAACACGGATCGTACGAAACTCAACTTATCGTGTTCACACATGACCTCATCGGTTGAATTAGGTTGATTCGGTGTCTCCAAACTTTCGAAAAACTTCTGATTCAGTATCACATCGACGACTTCCACAGAAAATAGATTAATGTGGGATTTCGCGACAGGATCGAAAATTTCCTGATACAGAAAACACACATTTTGTAGTAATATGTAGTGTGCCGCAGGTAACCTTAACAGGCCCATTATTGTTGATGTTATACTAGAGATAGTATTAGTTGCAATGTCACTTCTTTCGCAGCTGATTCTGTTACTTACCTCAGAGAGAATTCTATTCGATAAAAATTGTAGTGTAGTAGAACCTAATTTATCCAGCTCTCCTTAATGGAATCTCTGGTTCATTCGGATCGACTTACTTTTTTCCATTACAGTTATTTCCGTAACTGCATTAAATATGGTTAACCGCCATACACTGATTCTGGCGCAGTGTCAGTTGATAACATTGGGCTGGAAACTACCGACTTGCCCCCGTTTGCCGGCCACTGTGGCCGTGCGGTTCTAAGCGCTTGAGTTTGGAACCGCGTGACCGCTACGGTCGCAGGTTCGAATCCTGCCTCGGGCATGGATGTGTGTGATGTCCTTAGGTTAGTTAGGTTTAAGTAGTTCTAAGTTGTAGGGGACTGATGACCTCAGATGTTAAGTCCCATAGTGCTCAGAGCCATTTGAACCATTTTTTGCCCCCGTTTGTTGCGAGTGTAAAATAACTTCAAAGAGTAAAAAAGGTGATAGCGTCCACGGACAGAAAGTTACATATTGTGTACAGGATGAATAAAGGAGAATTGCTGGACACCGTTGCTACTGAATTTTGTGTTTGAAATACAACGGTGACAGAGTCGAAAATTAATCACAAACATACTGAATGCCTTCGCTGCAAAATGATGATTCTGATGATGAAATTATCGCCATTTTCGTCTGGGGATAATGGCGACAGTGATCATGGTTCAGCTGACGAAGTTGGCGCTCAACCCTTTCGGGTCTGAGGGTAAGGTAAACCGTGTGCGAGGAAACCGAGATGCTGCGGGATCGAATCCAGGTCGGAGCACTGAAGTTTCCATTCTGCCTTTAATCTAGCCTTCACCTCTCATCGATGTGTGTAGTTCCCAAGAACGACATTTATTTCGGATTACACGTTGATCTGTAGGTGTCCTTTCCCCAGACGGATAACTAGGGTAGATTAGTGACGAAAAGCTGCCGAAGTGGCGTCCAATTAAAAAAATTTACGCCTGGCCACTGGATTACGTACAAGACATTATTATTATGGTGTCTAGGGAGTTAACATGACAAGGAAAGTGTTTCTGAAGCAGAAAAATTTGTTAACATCGAGTATAGATTTAAATGTCAGGAAAACGTTTCTGAAAGTATTTGTATGGAGTGTAGCCATGTATGGAAGTGAAACGTGGACGATAAATAGTTTAGACAAGAAGAGAATAGAAGCTCTCGAAATGTGGTGCTACAGAAGAATGCTGAAGATTAGATGGGTAGATCACATAACTAATGAGGAGGTATTGAATAGAATTGGGGAGAAGAGGAGCTTGTGACACAACTTGACTAGAAGAAGGGATCGGTTGGTAGGACATGTTCTGAGACATCGAGGGATCCCCAATTTAGTACTGGAGGGCAGCATGGAGGGTAAACATCGTAGAGGGAGACCAAGAGACTAAGCAGATTCAGAAGGATGTAGGCTGCAGTAGGTACTGGTAGATGATGAAGCTTGCACAGGATAGGGTAGCATGGAGAGCTTCATCAAACCAGTCTCAGGACTGAAGACCACAACAACAACAACAACAACAACAACAGGGAGTTAACAACGCAGAAGTACAAAACAATGGTTTATTTGGAACGCCAGGCGGAAACCACCTCAGCAGAACTGTGATTTTTTTCTTAATTGCTGGATTATCTGGATTTTCGATAATTATCTTCGGTCTCGCGTCAGTCCTGGTAAAACGAGGCTCCACTGTAGTGTTGCTGGTGCGAAGACCGCTCTCAGTGTAGAGACTTACAAAGTTGTGCACTTCACGGAACGTAAAATCGTGAAATGAATGCCGACCGCTATAGAGGCGCGTGACGGCGCTGTCAGAAAATGCAATGACGGCGGCCAGACGGGAACGGGGCCAGTGCAGGCGCACTCTTGAGCTGGGCTGCTCTGGCCGCAGTGGCTGCCCCGGCCGAATGAGGCCACGGCGCTAGTCGGACCGGTCTGCCGTGTCCGCCCGTACCGTTACGTTACAGCACATCTGCCCCACGCCGCGGAGGCTTCCAGAGTCTATTCTACACCACAGGCCCACACCACTCGGCGAAAGCAACAGTCGACGCTCTCACGTTCCGAAACACACTGCTCGGAAGCGTGTTCCGCACTTTCGACTTCACAAGGCAAGGCATGAGAAAAAATCTGACTTCAGAGTTTTCATGTATCGCTTCACAAGCCGAAAAATACGATTGGTAGCCGTTAAGCTTTAATTGTCCCTCAAAAATTAAAGTTACGTAATTCATGTTTGGTTTGGGTGCAGGCACACATCTGCCGTTCTAGAACACGCTTCACAAGCCGAAAAATACGATGGTAGCCGTTAAGCTTTAATTGTCACCTCAAAAATTAAAGTTACGTAATTCATGTTTGGTTTGGGTGCAGGCACACACCTGCCGTTCTAGTACACGCTGAAATCCTCAGGCCACTGCCAATTAAAAAAATAATAAATAAATAAATAAATAAATATGGCGCAACTCACTAACAAAGCTAAGTATCGTGAAGTAATGTTTTTCTACTTTTGAAGGGGAACTATTGTACAATAACTCACGCTGAAAGCGTGCAAATGTACGGAAATAATAAACCATCATATAACAGGGGTTAGACGGCGCAGACGCTCCCAGTGCGGACACAGAAGTCGGGACTACGAAGAACGAAGTAGCTCTCTGTGAAGAACTGAGATTGCAAGAGACGTAGAGGCCTTGTTGCTGGAAGAAGGGCGTATAGCAATCCAGGCAATAGTGGAAAATCTTCCACGACACTTGTCATCATGATAACAGTCATTTTTAATATAATTATGAAAAAGCTGATAGGACACAAAAAGTAGTCACTAGATTTTAATGGCACTCCTTTATTTTCAGGTCCGTCCCGATAGCTGAGTGGTCAGCGCGGCTGTCTGTCAAGCCAAGGGGCCCGAGTTCGATTCCAGGCTGGGTCGGAGATTTTCTCCTTTAGGGGGCTGGGTGTTGTGTTGTCCTCATTATCATTTCATCATCATCAGTGGAAGGAAACGGGAAACCACCACTGGAATCACTTCCCTAGACGCTCATGCGGTGGCTTCCCCCATGACAAGACCTGCCGTAAGGCAGAACACAAAGTTAAGTTTTATTGTCATGACGCATTTCAGGCGTAGCCCATCGTCTGATGACCTGCTAAATTAATAATACAGTTGTACATCATAAATGTGAACACATGCAGAAACTAATTTATACAGGTAGACAGTTTTGAATCAATATTCACAAAATTTTCCTTTGCATAAATATCACAATGAGATACGATTACAATGCTGTGACAAAGAAGACTTTCGACTTATAAAGGTCATTTAGTTACTATATTCACATAAACGCAGCTAGCAGACGAATGGCCAACGGCCTTGCCGCAGTGGTAACACTGGTTCCTATCAGATCACCGTAGTTAAGCGCTGTCGGGCTAGGCTAGCACTTGGATGGGTGACCATCCGATCCACCAAGCGCTGTTGGCAAGCGGGGTGCACTCAGCCCTTATGAGGCAAACTGAGGAGCTATTTGATTGAGAAGTAGCGACTTCGGTGTACACTGATATAGGGCCGGGAGAGCGGTGTGCTGACCACATGCCCGTCCATATCCGCATCCAGTGACGCCTGTAGGCTGAGGATTACGCGGCGGCCGGTCGGTTCCGCTGGGCCTTCGAAGGACTGTTCGGACGTAGTTTATTTTCGTTTTAGCAGACGAATGGGTATAGCGGCACTCAACACAGCATAAATAACTTCGCTTACACTAGATGGTGTATGGATGGTGGCGATGCATCCCGCCAATACGGGATGGTAATCCATTACTTTTTTAACAAGATTTATTTTACAGTAATAACAGAAATTAATACAAATTTAAAGTGGTGTATTATTTCATGTCAACATATAGGCAGTTTAAAGCATATTTAGGATAAATAGTAAAAGACAAAAAAGGTAAAGTGAAAAAATTAAATCTAAGCATAAAATCTTACTTATAAAGTAATTCGTTTTATTTTATTAGTGTGTATGTCGCAAATAAAACGTAAGATAGAACATTTGTATTAGTTGAAGTGAAAATGAGAAATGAAACTAGCAGCTCGTCAAAAACGGTGCCGGCCGGAGTGGCCGAGCGGTTCTAGGCGCTACAGACCGGAACCGCGCGACCGCTACGGTCGCAGGTTAGAATCCTGCCTCGGGCATGGATGTGTGTGATGTCCTTAGGTTAGTTAGGTTTCATTAGTTCTAAGTTCTCAGAAGTTAAGTCGCATAGTGCTCAGAGCCATTTGAACCATTTTTCTTTCCTTTTTTTGTGCTGTTATTACTGATAGGGTATACAAGGGGCGTGTACAGCGTCAGATGTTGAGTGGACACTGTGTGGGACACGGAGATGCTGCATAAGAAAACGTTATCAGCATCTGATAAAGTATGAAAGGGGCGTCATTAGACCGTCTGGTCGGATCATGCAATATCCAGATTTGTGGGGCATTCAAATGTGACATGAACCTGATATTGGACATCATGGGAACGTGAGGGCAAACAAAATCGGTCTTAAAGGTTCCGGTCGACCATGTTTGACCACCACAAGGGGGGATCGCTGAATTGTACGCCAAGCATATCCTAACGCTCTTCACATCTGGGCCTTCCCAGTCATAACAAGTAATGGACTCTCTGAAACATACAGTGTCACCAAGTACCCTTGGAACGAGACTAGCAGCAGCCTGACTTCGAAATTGTCGTTCCTTCCGTAAGCCGCCGTTAACACAACGGGCTGCATTTCGAGTGATGCAGTGACCAGGAAACATGGACTGTTGATAAATGGCGTCGCATTGTGCTCAGCGATGGATTGTGGTTCTCCACTGCATCAGATGACCATCACCGGGGAGTGTGGCAATGACCTGGGTAGAGGTCCCATTCTTCCAAAGTTTCGGAGAGATACTGTTATGTTACTTCTGCCGTCATGGAGTGGGGAGTCACAGGGTATGACTTCAGGTCACAGCTGGTAGTAATTGGGGGAACTCTGACGGTTCAACGGTACGTCACAGATATGCTGCGTCCTCATGTATTATCTCTCATGCTACACTATCGTAGTACAGTTTTCAAACCGGACAATGCTTGTCCACACATGGCACGTGTGTCTTTGAACGGTGTACGTGATGTTGAGGTACTTCTGCGGCCAGCAAGATCCCTGGATCAGTTCCTGATAGAACATCTGTTGGACCAGCTCAGAAGTCAACTCTTTCCCAGCGCCAGTACCCAGGAAATCAAGGACCAGTTACAGCAGTTATGTGCCAGCTTGGCTCAGGAAAGGATACAACGACTTTATGGCTACCGTTTCCATACTAATCAGTGCATGCATACACCCACATTGTCAAGTTATCACGTACTCTCCGAACTCGCGAAGTTTCATTTTCTTTTCTCCTTCCATTCTGCTTGTTTCTTTCTTTTTTGTCCAGCAGTGTATGTGTGAGAAATGAATATGTCGTAACTAATGAAAATTGATGTCAGAGTTGAACTCGAAACAAAATTTATTGCTTTTCGTGGTCAGTCACCTTGACCGTTGCGGATCTGAGCACGACTCCAGACCTAAGTCATACTTTCATTGTCGCTGATGCTTTCATCTATACTGCAGTCACAGCACTGGGGGAAGGGATTGGTTGTAGGACCACGTCATTGTAACTTCACTGACTTAGGCACAATATTCATTTCATTTCAGCGAATTCAATTCAGCTCTGACGTACACCCCTTATGGTAGGGTAAGCTGCTGTGCTCTACTGACGTGACTCCGTTCCCTTAGTCGTGGTATTCCCACATATCCTGCAGGATCACCTTTCGGGTAGCTGAGTACGAAAAGCATAGGCAGAAACATCGGTTACAATTAAAATTTGAGCTAGGCCTGGAGGTATGCTCGGATAACGAAATGGATAGAGTTGGTTGGTTGCGAAAAATCCAGATATCACGGTTTGACTCGAATTCTGGTAAAATCAAACACAATTTACTAATTACAATGCAGGTTCAGCACCAGTTTTCTCTGATACCATTTCATGTCAAGTCATCTTTGATTTCATCCTGTACAATTCAAAAGATCTAATTCATCTGGTCCGCAGCTCATGGTCGTGCGGTAGCGTTCTCGCTTCCCACGCCCGGGTTCCCGGGTTCGATTCCCGGCGGGGTCAGGGATTTTCTCTGCCTCGTGATGACTGGGTGTTGTGTGCTGTCCTTAGGTTAGTTAGGTTTAAGTAGTTCTAAGTTCTAGGGGACTGATGACCACAGGTGTTAAGTCCCATAGTGCTCAGAGCCATTTGAACCATTTAATTGGTTCAAATGGCTCTGAGCACTATGCGACTTAACTTCTGAGGTCATCAGTCGCCTAGAACTTAGAACTAATTAAACCTAACTAACCTAAGGACATCACACACATCCATGCCCGAGGCAGGATTCGAACCTGCGACCGTAGCGGTCACGCGGTTCCAGACTGAAGCGCCTTTAACCGCACGGCCACACCGGCCGGCTTGCATTCACATCCAAAATTAATTTGTAAATATCGTTACATAATGAACATTTTCAATTTTTTTAACTTTCATCTGAACGGTAGCGTCAATTGGCAGAATCTCAGATTTTAAGCATGAGAAGTTCGTAATGTAGCTCGTGAGACTGAAAATTACGGAGAAAAACTGAGTGCATGGGGTGCTATGTCCAGCCATGGGATGAGTTAGTAATTCCTATCACTACCCTTTGCACATTATTGTACTACAAATTCTTCTATTACAAATTCTTCTATGGAACATAAGGAGTTCTCAATGAGAAACTTTTTTCAGTTTGCTTTCCAATTTTACTTTGCTGCCTGTCAGACATTTTACATCAATGGCTAATTGATCAAAAATTTTTGTTGCAGCACTGTGAACATCTTTTGTGTTAAAGACGACCTTAATGTGAAGTAACGAATGTCATTTCTCCTTCTGATATTGTAATTATGTACATAATTGTTCCTTTTGAACTGTAGTGGATGGTCTACAACAAACTTTACGAGGGAGTAAATATAATGTGGTGCAATAGTCAGAATGCCCAACTCCTTAAACAGACGTCTGCAAGATGATCGTAGTAGGTGAACACATATTATTCTTACGGCACTTTTTCAGAAATGCTTTCTTTCTTAAAGATAAGGTTATCCCAGGACATTATTCAAAATGACATTATCGAATGAAAATATGTGAAATATGTCAGCTTACTAATCTGTCGCTCCCTAAAATTTGCAATGATTCCAAGTGCAAATGTAGCTCGACTAAGTTGCTTCAGGAATTCCAAAACGTGCTTCTCCTACTTTATATTCTCATCAACATGGAACCTAAGAAGTTTCCATCCTGTTTATTGTTTCCTCACGATGTATTACACTTATCATTGGTTTAGCACCACTAGATGTGCAGAACTGAGTACGTTGTGTCTTTTTAAAATTGAGGGCGAGACCAATTACAGGAAACCAGTCAATGATGCTTTTAAGAACGTTGTTTACCAACAAGGAGGACATATTCAACATGAACTGTATGCTCGCGGTGCATACACGTTCTGATGGTTAATGTAAAAAAGAACAAATTGACATGTTTTGTTTATTAAAATCCCATTCCTCTTCGGTTTAACAGGCTCTTAAATTCGATGACGCGATTGTATACTTTTTATGCAATTCGTAATACTTGCATTATACTGTATATCGGTTCTGTGAGACTAATGAGGTTGCAGTGGCATTAAGCGTTTTACGTCCATTTACATCAATATTTTAAATTATTATCGGAATTAAAATTTTCACACACGTCTAATTAGAGGGCAGCGATGCCTAAGCTGCACCGTCGTTACTCAATTATCGCTGGTGTCCGAGTGAGAGCAGTTCTGAGGTTGTCTGAATGTACTCAGCGCAACTATGAAGTATGCTTTGGAGTCAATTGAAAACCTTTTAGAGTTCCTTGCTTACTTCACTCTTCTCTGAATGCATCTGGAAGAATTATGTTCGATTATGGTAAGTTTGATAAAATCTCATGTTCCTCTTTCTCAGGCGCGTTTCTCTTCCATCTGTACCATTCCGTTCAACTCAGATTTTCCTTATCTTTCTCCGTATAAGCTTAAACTCAGATTTTCCTTATCTTTCTCCGTATAAGCTTATCTGAAAGTTTCTTCCTTATAGTTAAGCAGTTCCTTGTCGATGGAGAGCGAGTGCAGCTACTGTCGGCCGCTCTGTTTGTCGTCCTCTTAAAATCTGCCATTAGATCAATTTTTTTGTGTTCTCCGGAAAGCGACTAATAGGTGAGACAAATGAACTGGCAGGGTAAAAGTCGTGAGGTAAGTCACGGCGAAGCCGTTGGATAACATGGACACGATTTTCAACAATTTGCGAAACTACAGCCTCGTCACAGTACTATGGTTACATCGAGTAAAGACAAACTAGGCCGTTTATGGCAACATGAGGCGTCGCATTGTTTGAACCCCACAACTCACGGTACTGCTTGTTGACAAAGGCAGCTGGAATTCCTTATACCTATTAGGATTTTTCTCGTTGAATGGACTCGCTCCCCTGATATTCCTGAGGAATCCGTTCTACAGCGTGCATTGTCAAAATTAATTTTATTAGATAATAGAGTACCATAATCGATGCAACTCAATATGCAGAGGCACTCATTGTACGCTCAAAGGCTACGGGTTATGGAGACTTTATATTTGACGTTTGTATACACTTGAAATAATCAGTCTTTAACATTTCACGGGTGGAATACTAATGAGTTATCTACAAAGTGATCCATTTAAATAAGGCTGGATTTTACTTCTGCGGGAATACGACCAAGCAAAGTGCAACGAATATGATCCTGCACGGTTGCAGCTCCTGGTGGAAAACGGCAGAGACGTCCAACATATGCTTCTGTTCACATCCGGTTGCTGAGAAGGAATATGTAGCTTCACAAATGGTATATGGAAGAAGGAAACGGCATCAACGCCCCGTCGATGATGTCATTCCACACGGAGCACAATCTGGGATATTTGCCTTAAGCAATTTATGGAAACATCAGAAAAACTAAATCTGGATACCTGAAAGGAGATTTGAAACGGCGTCCTTCCGAATACGAGTCCTCTAAATTAGCCGATGTGCCACCTAGTTCAGTAATGGTTGACAGAGTAGAACAAGATCAGCTCGCAAGTCTGACCACAAAGAACCATTCAGCTGGCTCTAAGAACATCGAGGTCTCAGCACGCGGCACGTTGCCTTAACATGCAATACATCTCACAGTACCGCAAAGGGGTATTTAATACTTACGTATCATTTTCAAAGTCTGCCGGGTCTTCCGCTTATCGATCGACGACTAGAGGAGAATTTGTGACAATGGCTTGTTGCAGAAACTGTCAATTAGTTCCTTGTATCTTCAGTTTTATCTGCAGATGAAGCGACGGAAAGAGATAGATTAACATTTTTGGAACGGTGAAAATCCTCATTTTACTATTCATGCTGGAAACCGACAGAAGTTTAATTATTTGTGTATGGACTGGACGTGATTGGCTTGAAGCTCAATACAGGGTGTTTATAAATGTATATCGGGGTTTTAACGCTTTATAATATTTATTGTATTAAACTTAAAGTTATAAATGATAAGTAAAATGAAAGAGCAACTCAAATAGTTTTACCAAGAACCTTGTAAATGTTCATTGTGAGCTCCATTTGTCACACGGCACACTTCAAGTCTATAGCCTTCCCAAACGTTCATAAGTGTGTCTTCAGTGACTGTAGGAACAGCTGCTTCAATCCGGTTTCTTAATACAGGGAGGTCTGCTGGTAGCGGAGGCCCGTACACACGATCCTTGATGAAGCCCCAAGAGAAAAAATCGCATGGCGTTACGTCGGGTGTACGTGGAGGCCATGCAAAAAGCCAGCCCTGTCATTGGGCCCCTTGCGGCCTATCCAGCGCAATCGGCTATAGACTTGATGTGTGCCGTGTGACAAATGGTGCTCACATTGAACATTTATAAGGTTCTTGGTAGAGCTTTTTGAGTTGCTCTTTCATTTTACACATCATTTATAAGTGTAAGTTTAATGTAATAATGATAATGTCGTGTGCCTAGGGCCTCCCGTCGGGTAGACCGTTCGCCTGGTGCAAGTCTTTCGATCTGACGCCACTTCGGCGACTTGGACATCGATGGGGATGAAATGATGATGATTAGGACAACACTACACCCAGTCCCTGAGCGGAGAAAATATCCGACCCTGCCGGGAATCGAACTCGGGCGTTTAGGATTGACATTCTGTCGCGCTGATCACTCAGCTACTGGGGGCGGACTTAATGTAATAAATATTATAAAGTGTTAAAATCCCGTTATTCATTTATAAACAGCCTGTATATTCTCCCAACATGTCTTAGAGGATCTGCCTAAAAGGGTTTTATTTAGAATTTACTTCCAGACTTCTTACACAGGAAGCTTCCGAAAATACGTGGAATCATATGATTTATGCATGGTGAAGCTTCTGGCACATTGCAACCACGTTGTTCGAGGGCTCTGGGTGATATCTACCATACAAATGGGTCTGTAGGGGAGAATTATTCCATGGCCTTCATGCCCCCCCCCCCTCTTCTCTACCATCTTCTGAATTTTTATCTATGGGGGTCATCTAGGGATGGGAAATACCGACCGGTTAAAACCAATACCGGTATTTTTCGGTATTTGTTTGGTCTCTCTTACAACAGGTTTTTTTCGCTTTTTACTAATAACCAAGAAAAAAATCGTCACCTCGACTTGCCACAGCAGCAGTAGTAACATTTTTGGTTTTTAAATAAAACCTTTTTTTAAAAAAAAGAAACGAGTTATGTTATTCGTAAAACTTACATTGCTTTAAAATATTGGATTTTATAGAAATTTGGAAAACCGGCACAAAATATTTTAATAACAATGCCTATGGTAAGGAACCAGCAACAAACACAAGACATACTAATCGGTACAGCGATAGGGAAACAATAATGTACCTGTATCCTTGTGGCGTCTAGGGTTGTGAGATCCAGAAACAGAAAAGCTGAATTAATGGCTATATTTCCCCTAGCTGGACTGTTGTTGTTGTGGTCTTCAGTCCGAAGACTGGTCTGATGCAGTGGTGGATACAGAAAAACCTCAAGGAGGGGGCGCTAATGATATCTTGAGCTACCCCTAACTTTTACCTAATAAAAAATAATCAAGTCACATATAAATTTTAAGAAAGTTTTATTTAAAATGATTATACACATATACAAGACAGTGCCATCTTATGTTATAAAAACGTTACAATTGTCGTTCTCTTCCTTAAATGGTGAATTCTATCAGCCTATTCCTCCTGGAAAATTGGTTAATTACATCGCCAACAGGACAATCAATGTCAGGGTGAGTGAGAGCAAAGCCATTAAGTCGATCCTCATCCATTGCCGACCTCAGCCATGTCTTTGCAAGCTCCTACTTTCTTTCTACTTCAGCAATGCAAGGTGCTGGGAGACAAGCAAATATTTTGTACAGCGTGTGAAAAGTAGGATAGTCAGATCTAGGACAAACAGCCAACTTTTTACTTATTCATTGTTCAGTCTTAATATTTCTGTTTCTGAATGTAAGCAAGCTTCCTATTCGGCAAGTAGCCCACATTTATAACGCTACGTTCTCTGTACAAGAAAAAAATAGAATATTCATGACTTTTCTCGAACAAATGCCACACAGACTAACGTATCAAGATCACTAGAATGGCAGCGACTTTTATCGTAGGTATGTGTTAGTTATCTATGAGCCAGACAGAAACGTATAAAATACTATGACGCGGACGCGCGTGCTACATAGGAAAATACAGCTACTCGATAACTCAATTCAGTCGAGTCGACTGACGAAAGAAACGAACGAACGAACGGCGTGCAGGCTGACTGGCGGGGGAGGCAATGCGGGCGTCCCCGCAAGGAGGGGGGGGGGGGGGGGTCAGAGGAAGTCCCCCATATGTCCCCCATATGCCACTGGTCTGATGCAGCTCCCCATGCCACTATCC
Source organism: Schistocerca cancellata (assembly GCF_023864275.1). NCBI lineage: Eukaryota > Metazoa > Arthropoda > Insecta > Orthoptera > Acrididae > Schistocerca > Schistocerca cancellata. The sequence goes on along the minus strand of NC_064632.1, from coordinate 400,817,902 downwards.
TGTGTAAGCCTCTTCATCTCCGAGTAACTACTGCAGCCTACATTGTTCTGGATCCGCTTACTGTATTTGTCTCTTGGCCTCCCTCTACGATTTCTAACTCCCACACTTCCCTCCAGTACTAAATTGGTGATCCCTTGATGACTCAGAATGTGTCCTTCCAACCGACCCCTTCTTCTGGTCAAGTTGTGCCACAAATTTCTTTTCTTCCTAATTCTATTCAGTACCTTCTCATCATTTACGTGATCTACCTTTGTAATCTTCACCATTCTTCAGAAGTACAACATTTCAAAAGCTTCTTGTCTAAACTGTTTATCGTCCATATTTCACTTCCGTGCATAGCTACACTCCATACAAATACTTTCAGAAACGACTTCCTGACACTTAAATCTATACTCGACGTTAACATATCTGTTTGTCCGCCTGCTTAGCAGAGTGGTAACGTATTTGCCTACCAAGCAGCAGGCCGGGTTCGATTCCCGGCCGGGTTGGAGATTTTCTACGCTCGTGGACTGGGGGCATCCCCTGAAATAAGACTTGCAACTCGGCAGCCGAACTTTCCCGGATGCCGTCTCCCGGCCATCAATGCCACAATATCATTTCATCATTTTTTTTTACAAATTTCTCTTCTTGAGAAGCGCTTTTCTTGCAAATGCCAGTCTACATTTTCTATCCTCTCTACTTCGACCATCATCAGTTATTTTGCTGCCCAATTAGCAAACCTCATTTCCTATTTTAAGTATCTGATTTCCTAATCTAATTCCGTCAGCACCATCTGATTTAATTTGATCACTTTCGATTATATTTGTTATGCTTTTGTTGATGCTCATCTTTTATCCTCCTTTCATGACACTGTCCATTCCGTTCAACTGCTCTTCAAAGTCTTTGCTGCCTCTGACTGAATTACAATGTCTTCGGTAAACCTCAAAGTTTTTATTTCTTCGCCCCCAACTTTAATTCCTACTCCAAATTTATCTTTTGTTTCCTTTATTGTTTGCTCAATGTACAGGTTGAGTAACATTGGGATAGGCTACAACCCTGTCTAACTCCCTTTCCAATCGTTGCCCCCCCCCTTCATGTTCCTCGACTGTTATAACTACCGTTTGGCTTGCGTATAAGTTCTAGGTAGTCTTTCACTCCCTGTAATTTATCCCTGACACCTTTAGAATTTGAAAGAGAGTATTCCAGTCCACACTGTCAAAAGCTTTTTCTAAGTCTACAAAGGCAATAAATGTAGGTTTGCCTTTCCTTAACCTGCCTTCTATGGGAAGTCGTAGGGTCAGTACTGTCTAGCGTGTTCCTACATTTCTCCGGAATACTAACTTATCTTCCCCGAGGTCAGCTTATAACAGTTTTTCCATTCTTCTGTAAGGAATTCGTGTTAGTATTTTGCAACTATGACTTAATAAACTGATAGTTGAGTAATTTTCACACCTGTCAACACCTGCTTTCCCTGGAATTGGAATTATTATATTCTTCTTTAAGTCTGAGGGTATTTCGCCTGTCTCATACATCGTGCTCGACAGATGGAAGAATTCTGTCGACTAGCTCTCCCTAGGCTATCAGTAGTTCTAACGGAATGTCGTCTACTCCTGGGGCCTTTTTCGACAATGCTCGGTCAAATTCCTCACGCAGTATCATCTCTCCCATCTCATCTGTTTCTATAATATTGCCTTCAAGTTCATCTCCCTTGTATAAACCGTCTATATACACCTTCCGCCTTCCTGGTATCCATTCTTTGCTTTGTACTGGTTTTCCATCTGAACACTTGATATTCATACAGGTGGTTCTCTTTTCTCCAAAGGTCTCTTTAATTTTCCTGTAGGTGGCAACTATCTTTCCCCTAGTGATATATGCTTCTAAAGCCTTACACTTGTCCTCTAGCCTTTCTTGCTTAGCCATTTTGCACTTCCTGTCAATACCATTTTTTAGATTTCTTTATTCCCTTTCGCCTGCTTCATTTACTGCACTTTTATATTTTCTCCTTTCATCAGTTAAATTCAATATCTCTTCTGTTATCCAAGGATTTCTTCCAGCCCTCGTCTTTTTACCTACTTGATCCTCTGCTGCCTTCACTATCTATCAAAGCTACCCATTCTTCTTCTACTGTATTCCTTTCCCCTGTTATTGTCAATCGTTCCCTAATACTCCCATCAAAACTCTCTACAACCTCTGGTTCCTTCAGTTTAATCCACAGTTCATGGCCAATAAATTGTGGTCAGAGTCCACATCTGCCCCTGGAAATGTCTTACAATTTAGAATCAGGCCAAGAAATCTTAGTTATACCATTACATAATCAATCTCAAACCTTCTAGTGTCTCTTCCACGAATACAATCTACTTTCATGATTCTTAAACCAAGTATTAGCCATGATTAAATCGTGTTCTGTGCAAAGTTCTACCAGGTGGCTTCCTCTTTCATTCCTTTTCCCCTGTCCGTATTCACCTAGTATTTTTCCTTCTGCCACTGAACTTCACTAATTCCCACTATATCTAACTTAAACCTATCCATTTCGATCTTTGTTTGAAGTCTATGTTTATAGTAATAAAAAATTGAAAATCAGTAATTTCAGAAACCGGTTTTTGGAATGGTTTTAACAGTCAGGTTAAAATGGAGACGATAAGAACCGGTGTAACACAAAACCGGTTGTTTCAGCGATAACCACTATCCCTAGGATCACTAAAGCAATTGGTCTGTGCAGGAGATAATCCGGGTACAGAGGCAGTTCACGGATACCTGCTATTTATTCGACTTTTCCGAGCATGTTTGAAAGTTGACAGTCCACGATCAGAAATGCGCGTGCGTGAAGCACTTAAGTAAGTACATCATACTGTAGCACTGGCTCTGATATGAACAGAATGTGGCTGTTGCAATCTTCAGAACGAAACTGGTTTGATGCAGCTCTCCACATTAGTCTTCCCCGTACAAACTACTTTAATCTCTCCATACATTTAACTGCACTTGCTTACTGTAGTCAAGCCGTAATCTTCCTGCAGAATTTTTTTATCTCCTTCAATTCCGACATTACTAAACTAACTATTCCTTGTTGCCTCGTGATGTCTCCTATTACGCGACCACTTCCTTCAGTTAACCTATAAATTTTCCTGATTTGTTCCAGTACCTCCTCATTTGTTATCCGATCACCCATCTAATATCCAGCTTTTTACTGTAACATAGAATTTTAAATTCTTTTATTTCGTTTTTTCCTGTACTATCTACCGTCCTCGTCTCTCATCCGCGACGTACCTGACAAATACTGCCGGAAAACATTTCCTAACACTTAAATTTATATTCCGTGGTCAATATATTTCTCTTTTTTTACAAGAACTTTTCTTGTTTTACTTTTACCGACATCAGTTTCTTGCAACCCAAATAGTAAAATTTGCGAAATACATTTGCGCCTCACTGCCTAATCCAATTCCCTTGGTATCACCTAATTTAATTTGATTGCAGTTCATTAACTTTCCTTTATTTTTAACGATCTTCATCTTGTAACATTTTTTCAGTTCACTATCCATTGCGTTAAATTGAGCTTCCAAGTCCTTTGCTGTCTCTGGCAGAATCACAGTGTCTTCGGCAAACTTAGTATCTCTATGGTTTCTTTTACTGCTTGTTCTCTGTACAAACTGAGTATTACAGCAGACAGGCCAGACACCTATTCCAGTTACTGCGGCCCTTTCAGGTCCCTGACGGACTGCAGACTGTTTGCTGTACAATTTGAGAATATCCTTTCGCTCCCAGTATATTATCTCTAATATGTCCGCCCCTGGTAGCTGAGTGGTCAGCGCGACGGAATGTCATACCTAACGGCCGGTTCGATTCCCTGCTGGGTCGGAGATTTTCTCCGCTCAGGGACTGGGTGTTGTGTTGTCCTTATCATCGTCATTTCATCCCCATCGACACGCAAATCACCGAAATGGCGTCCACTCGGAAGACGTGCACCAGGCGAACTCTCTACCTGACGGGAGGCCCTAGCCACACGGCATTTCGATCTCTAATATTTCAGAATTTCAAACAGTGTATTCCATACTCGTTTCCAAAAGTTTTTTTCTGAATACACAAAGTTACAAATGTTTGTTTGTCTTTCTTCAACCTACCTTCCTTCGAAGGTAAGTCGCACGGTGAATACTGTTGCTCACGTTCCTGCATTCCCCCTGATTAAAGTTTGTCTTCGCCCTGTTCAGCATCAACCAATCGCTTCATTCTTTCGTACATAATGGCTTTAAGCCAGCCAATGATATGCGGAAACAATGTGGCTGGTCATGTACATTCCACAATCCACCTTACGATATGTGGTGGAGGGTATCTCTACTACCGATATCGTTTCTTCCATTTCCTGTTCCATTCACGAACAGCGCGTGCAAAGAACCTCTTAATTTCCTTGATTTTCTCGTCGTGCACCAAATCTGTGGGAGAGCAAATGATATGTTGGCCGACTCTTCTTGGAACTTACCCTCTCTGAGTTTCAACGTGTCACACAGCTCGCCTCTTGGAGCATCGCCGCAAAGCGCTCGCTATCACGTGATGACACGTGCAGCTCTACAAAAGCAGATCCGAGAGGGGCGGGAAGGTGTGTGTGTCAATAAAAGGAACAGCACTGTAATAACCGCTGATGTAAACAAATTATTATGATTATACTGGAACATTTTATTGGCATTTACACTGTCCAGTCACTTCGGAATAACTTCTGAATGTTTTGGGTGCAAGTCAGTTAAGCAGAAACAGAGATAGACAGTTAAAGAGCCTGAATAACCACCTCTTGCAGTGCAGGAAGAGAGTCAATGAAGTTCTGCATGGTATCGGCAGGGATGTGGGGCCATGACGACTCCAATGCCGTGGCCAGTTGCCCTAGGTTTCTCTCGTTCTCGCTTTCCTCGCCCGGGTTCGATTCCCGGCGGGGTCAGGGATTTTCTCTGCCTCGTGATGACTGGGTGTTGTGTGATGTCCTTAGGTTAGTTAGGTTTCAGTAGTTCTAAGTTCTAGGGGACTGATGACCATAAATGTTAAGTCCCATAGTGCTCAGAGCCATTTGAACCCTAGGTTTCTCGGTTGATGATCCATGACGAATACAGCTCGAGCGAGGTTGTCCCACAGGTTGACGACTGCTTTCAAATCCGGGAAGTCTGTTGGCCACGGAGGTACGGCAAACTTGTCCCAGTGCTCTTCGAACCATGCACGTACACTGCGAGCTGTGTGACACGTTGCATTGTCCTCCTGGTAGATGCTACCGTGCCGAGGGGAAAAAAAAAATCTGCATGTAGGGGTGGATATGGCCCCCAAGGGTAGATGCATACTTGCGTTGATCAAGGGTGCATTCCACATTCCAGAACGACGAGGTCATGCAGGGAATGCCGTGAAAACATTCCCCAGACCATAACACTCCCTCCTACGCCGTGGACTCCTTTTTCTTTCAGACAGTTCACGCGGTACACACTAATGGCCATATGTCCGATGGGGCATAAAATTCATCTGAAAACGCCACCTGTCGACACTGAGTGGACGTCCATTTGGATAGTGGCGTGAAAATTCTCACCTTTGTCGCCGATGGCCAGCAGTCAGTATGAGCGCCTGAACGAGGCGGTTGCTGCGGAGGCTCGTACGTTAGCTGAGCGGGCGTTGAGGCGACACTGCTTGTAGCCCACGATGTGATATGACACGATACAAAGTGCAGATGGTGGACATTGTGCGAATTGTAAAGTTGAAGGTATGCAACTTTTCCATATTTATGGACATGCCAACTGTATTCGGTTACACCTTTTGTACAATCATTACCCTGTCAATCTGGTTCTGTCCTTGCAAATGCGACGATGGTAAGACAATCTTACCGAAACCGGTCATCCAGATAAACACATTATTAGCGTACCTGGCTGCTTGGAGTTTTTCCGGAGTTCATTGTATTACAGAACGCCCTCCTGGCAATGTCAGGAATATATATTTATTTTTTAATATGTCTCATTATTGTTTGCAGTGATACGGTGAACAGCCTATGGTTTCGGAATAGCTTCTGAATTTTTTGGATACAAGTCAGTTAAGCGGAAACAGAGATTATATTAAAAAACTAAAAACCCGCCTCGATTGCGAAAAAAGCACCTAGTGTTAACTCAGGTTTCGGCGTAGATAACTACACCTTCTTCAGAACAACAATAAAACCGACAAGTGCCTAAGAAGACCTTTGTCGATGATTAAACGAATACCACAGCTAGACATTTATAAACGAAAGAAGGTGTAGTTATCTACGCCGAAACCTGGGTTAACACTTAACACTAGGTGCTTTTTTCGCAATCGAGGCGGGTTTTCAGTTTTTTAATATATTAACCAACGATTGCTGACGCGCTGCGATGTTGAAGGTTCTTAGAAACAGAGATACAATGCTTTTCTTCACTCTGTTGCCAAATGTTTGATTTGGCAAAATGGCTCTGAGCACTATGGGACTGAACTTCTGAGGTCATCAGTCCCCTAGAACTTAGAACTTCTTAAACCTAACTAACCTAAAGACATCACACACATCCATGCCCAAGGCAGGATTCGAACCTGCGACCGTAGCGGTCGCGCGGTTCCAGACTGTAGCGCCTAGAACCGCTCGGCCACCACGGCCGGCGTGATTTGGCAGTTACAATGTTTTCCAAATTCACTCTTCAACTGTAGAATAGTGTTTCTTCATCCAATGAAATGTTGATTCTACCTGTTCTTCTAAAATTAAGAAATCAGTAGTTTGCGGATATCGGTAGTGACTGGAGATCAATTAACATTGCAAGTTAACGCTTATGCAGTGTAACACAGGCCGTTTGATAGTTCTAGCAGCGACAGACGTTCCCACGCCTGTTTCATTCATTGAGATGGGCGGTGCTGTCGCACTTTGAACCCTGGTGCGGCGGAATAACTTTTAAGCTTGGCGAAGGCACAGTGAGGGGGACGGGGCCCCATACAATGGCGGCGAGGCGGAGGCTGCCGTCCCTGGCGACCAGCTGTGGCGTCTCTCTTTTCAAAAGCGACGCTCCGGCGCAGTTGATTCGAAAAGCGGGACCGAGGGACGGCGCTATACAGCCCGTACACTCGCTTTAAATTGTCGTCCTTCATTTCTCAAAGAGAAACAGTCCCTGCATCTGATACATTCACAAGAGATACGGCTACGAAATCAAACAATTCCACGTTCTTTTTTATTTTTAAGACGAGTACATCATTAAGATGATTGGTTCTTGCTAGTACGTGAGTCGGTACCGCAAGAACCGGATTTATCCATTGGTCAGGTAGTCCAGGTCCCTGGGCGTCGAGAGACCTCTATCGGCACTTATATTTTCGGTAGACTTAATTAAAAAAATGTATATAAGAGAGAGGAACAGCATAGCTTCAGCCTCATATTTGCACCATTATGATGGCCTTTCGCGATATGGAAAAGACATTTGATAGCCTCTGTAGAAGGTAGGTCTGGGAAGCACTAGAAAAGAAGGCAGTGGAAAAAAAGACTACAAGCACAGTGGAGGAGACATACAGGGTGTTACAAAAAGGTACGGCCAAACTTTCAGGAAACATTCCTCACACACAAATAAAGAAAAGATGTTATGTGGGCATGTGTCAGGAAACGCTTAATTTCCATGCTAGAGCTCATTTTAATTTCTTCCACCTACGCTCAATGGAGCACGTTATCATGATTTCATACGGGATACTCTACCTGTGCTGCCAGAACATGTGCCTTTACAAGTACGACACAACATGTGGTTCATGCACGATGGAGCTCCTGCACATTTCAGTCGAAGTGTTCGTGACCGATGGATTGGTAGAGGCGGACCAATTCCATGGCCTCCACGCTCTCCTGACCTCAACCATCTTGACTTTCATTTATGGGGGCATTTGAAAGCTCTTGTCTGCGCGACCCAGGTACCAAATGTAGAGACTCTTCGTGCTCGTATTGTGGACGGCTGTGATACAATACGCCATTCTCCAGGGCTGCATCAGCGCATCAGGGATTCCATGCGACGGAGGGTGAATGCATGTATCCTCGCTAACGGAGGACATTTTGAACATTTCCTGTAACAAAGTGTTTGAAGTCACGCTGGTACGTTCTGCTGCTGTGTGTTTCCATTCCATGATTAATGTGATTTGAAGAGAAGTAATAAAATGAGCTCTAACATGGAAAGTAAGCGTTTCGGGACACATGTCCACATAACATATTTTCTTTCTTTTTGTGTGAGGAATGTTTCCTGAAAGTTTGGCCGTACCTTTTTGTAACACCCTGTACTGTTGAAGTTTGAGCTGTGTATAAGTGGGAAATGAAAGGACGGAATGGCTCCAGCAAACATGTGGTGCATTGTCACCTCTCCTCTTCACTGTGGTCTTATACGAGATAATGACTAAGTTAGCAGAAAAACTGGAGCAGATAAGATGAGAGCAATGGACTTCGTGCATGACTTGATGTGGGAAAACAGGGAGCAGGAGATTCAGGGACAGCTGGATGCTTGGGAAGAAACTCTGAGACAGTATGGAACCTGAGATCCTGGTTACAACGACAACTAGTGGAATAAGGATAGAAGGTGAGCAGTTTGAGAAAGGTGCAAAGTGTAAGTACTTGGGAAGTCTGATAGAGGAAAATGGAAGAAATGAGAGACCAGTGAATGTGACAGACAGCCAGCCTAGTCTGGAACATAGATAACGCACAAGAAAAGCAAAGAAGTAATATACAGAAGTTTCTACATGCCAATACCGACCTATGCATCTGAAACATGGGTAAAGGAGAAAAGAGATGTAAGCAGATTACCAGCATGTGAAAGTTCCTCAGAAGTGGGATAGAAGTGTCAAGGACAGACTGGACGAGGAACCAAAGGGTAAAGGAAATAGTGAAAGAGTAACCCTTGCAGAGAAGGTTACAAACATACGGCCCCTTAATGAGAATGGAAAACAAGAGGATTCCCAAGAAGATACATAAAATGGAGATGAGAAAGAAAAGACCAAGAGGAAGATCGAGGGATAGATGGCTGAAAGGTGTGGAAGAGTGTGTTTAAACAAGGGCGACGACTTGACCACAGTGAACACATGGCAGATGGTAGGAAAACAAGACTAGATGACGAAGCTTATATTCCAAAAAGACCCAGCCTGGGGCTGGAAACTGTTCAAGCTGATGACATACGAGGCACGTTCAGAAAGTAAGTGTACTGTGACCATAACGGGCTACGGTTTATTGACGGTTGGCAACACTGAGTGGTAGAGGCAGATTCCCTGACCAGAGTGAGCTGAGCATTGCAGGAACACGGTAGTACGTAACCTCATAGTACGTAACCTCATGTTGTAGCGTCCAGCTGCGTGAAAGATGTCGGTAAGAAATCTCGCCCAGTGCGGGCCGCGTGCTGGGATCTGCTTCCTATTCACGGAAGAAGTAACATTTTCCGAATTTTTTTCGCGATTCAAAACAGTTTACGGCGAAGTTGTTATGAACAGAACGAGTGTGTTCAAGTGGCGTAGGGAGCTTCGTGAAGACGGAACAACTATTCATGACGAACAGAGGAGAGGATGACCTTTTCATTTCGGGTGTTGAGTTGGTGTAAAAAACCGTGGAAACTGTTCGTGAAGACCACTTATTGACAGTGGACGAAATTTCTGACTATGTTTTCACAACTCTCCGGAACATTCTAATACGAGTCACTCACTGAAACGTTGGGATACAGGAAAATGTGCGCAAGATGGGTTCCAAACAGCTGACAGCGCAGCAGCAGAAAAAGAAATGTCGGGTGAATACCGCCCGCGATTTTCTTGAGCGCCTTGAGTATTGGAAGGCGACGATTTTCTGAACTGTGCTGTAACTGGGTGGGTGGGTGACTCATTACACGTCTTAGACAAAAAGACAGTCGTCACAGTAGCGTCAAACCAATTCCCCATCCGCCAAATATTCAAAACCACAATTTCGAGCAAAAATAATCATAGACTCAATGTTTTGGAACCAAAAAAACTTCATTCTGATCAAATTTCTGCGTCAGGGTGACATCACGGATGCGCAATGATATTGAGATACCCTAAAAAACTCAATAGGGGCATTGAAAACAAAAGGAGGGGGAATTCTGTCGAGGTGTGTGTGCTTGTTGCACGACAACGTTCGTCCTCACACTGTCTTAGGCACCAAGGCGCTCTTGGACCTATTCGGATGGGGTGTTTTGAACCACCCACCGCCTTCAAGTTATATTTCCACCTTCCTGAAGGCACGCACGAGTGGAATTAAATTTTCAATCGACGAGGAGGTGCAGAAAGACGTTCTGAAGTGGGGGAAGGAGCTTGAGGGAGAGCTCGAGCCATACAGAAGCTTATGCCACGGATCGCCAAATGCACTGAAAGGGATGGCAATTATGTGGAAATAGTCAACAAGTGTATCTGCAATATCCTGTAATTTTTTCAATAGACTTTTTCTTTAAAAATGAAAATCTAGCACACTTGATTTTCTGAACATGTTCATTCATAGAAAATACGAAGGCAAACCACAACCCAGCTGCAGTGTCGCTACCGTAGCGTTTTGTTCATTGTCGAGTTCAGTTAGAGCGCGACTGTTAATCGCCAAAATAAGTTGTGACTCCTTTGGAGCATTAATGCCCGTGTGGGGTCCGAAAGGATAGCACTTTTTTCCGTGGAACTTGATCTATTTTTCTTCCACCACAGATTATTCATACAAAAGACCGGACTAACGTTGCGATGGGCGGGGCTTGTGTAGTACGCATTTCTGCCGCTAGGCGCGTATAGCGCACCTCAATGCCATTTCAGTGCCGCCTGTGTTGTCGACCTGGCTTTCTGCTCGCCCACAGTGACTATTTTTGCTAGCTCTGTTTCGTTTTTTATGATGGCAGGTTTGAGTGAATAACGTGCAGCTGTGAAATTTTGTTTTCTAGTCGGTAAAAATGCTGCTGAAACTGTTTTAATGTTGAAAACAGCTTACCAAGTCGACGCTATGGGAATAACTCAAAGTGCACGAGTGGTTTGCTCGATTTGAAAATGGCGACACGTCGATTGATGACAAACCTCGTTTTGCACGTCCATCAACTGCCCGAATCGACGAAAATATTGAAAAAATTAGAGCTTGTGCGAGACTTCTTCCACCACGACAACGCACCTGCACATGCAGCCATCTCTGTTGGACAGGTTTTGGTTAAAAATGGAATGATTCCGCCGCCCCACGCACCTTACTCTCACCTGACATGGTTCCATACGACTTTATTTCTACGCTGAAAAGGGGCATGAAAGGACACCGATTTGACAACACTACAGAAGCGGAGAAGAAACGAGGGAGGAACTGTAAGCCATTTCTAAAGACGAGTACAAAAAAATGTTTCGAAGCAGTGGAAGCACCGATGGGACAAATGTATTAAATGGAGAGTATTCCAAAGGGGATAAGGTTGTTTTGTAAACAATTTGAAAATATATAGTTTTTAAAAAATAATCACGATTTTGGGGGTAATCCCTCGTACAAAAATTAGAATACAAAACATCAGTTTAACTTAAAAAACTCAAAATAAATCACAAGAAGAAAACAAGTGTGCCTAATCCTGCATAACAGTAAAGCGAAATGGAACAAAAAAAATTCAAACTAGTGTATTGCATTAGAAATAACATGAAACAGTGAGACTGACGTAAGGTGAACGAATAGGGTGTGAAAAGTTTGTGGCATATAATGGAATGGCACATTCGAACACAAACACAATTTTTCACCAATACTCAACATTCATCCAAGTTGTTCTCGCCACACTCACTGAACAACATATTTGGGAAATATCTTCTACATATCTAATGTATGTCTGGTAAATCAACATTCTCATGCTTCCAAGGGACTGCACGAGTCTCCTAATCTTCTTGCAGTGCCTTTCAGTGTAGAAACTTTCATGATCAAATTGTGGGCTGGTGTTCTCACATTCCTTTGAGGCTCAATAGCGGACTACTTATATCTGTTTCTATTACAGGAACTAGATGGCTTCTCTCTTTATTAATTTCTCTCTTCAGTATCTGATTCACTAGTCACAGCTTTGTTCGTAAGAAATTTAATGTCAACTGGGTCATTTTCATCTTCAAGATCATTTGCGCCGCTACCTTCATGTGCTTCTAACGTTTTCCTCACAAGCTCGAAGCCATAATAATATTGAAAGTTGACAGATGCGCAGAGATGGTCCAATTCTACGAGCTTGTGGGTCCTGAATAGGACCGCACATGTCCTTCTTCATTCTTTGACCGAGAGGTCTTTTCAGACAGTTCGGTCTCATCTTATCGTTGTTGCTTTCTTAGCACCACCCAGGGGTCACGTGTAGGGTATTTAAAGGTTATACCTACGGACGTGAAGCAACGCAGTTGCTGACTGCCCTCATCGTACTTTCAGAGGAATTTTAATGGACATTCACCGTACATCGGATGAAGCAGTCAAGTGGATTGAAGAACTAGACATAGAGCTGTAAAATTGTACGAACTTGTGATTGTACATTTTAGTCCTGAAAATATTGTATATAAATGTAAATCAATGTACACATCATACGATAAATAAATAAATATTGAAAGTAAATGAAAACACTAATTAAGCCTAAAATGGAATGATATTAAGTCGATAACTAAATTTTGACCACACAGGAAACAAACACTTCTGGTGTCATGGGATCAATAATGGCACCATCCAAACTTAACACCTGTGCGCTGAGAAAACTGACAACTCGACAATGCTTTAGTATGTCTGCAGATCACATACGTAGAAGCGCCAAAAGTAGAATGGTAAAAAGAAGAAACGGTCGAGACGTAAAGTTTCACTGGTATTCTAGTAAGTTTTGATTTGGTGTCTCTCTCTCTTTTCTCGCGTTCCTCTGTCTAATTCGTTACGGTCAATCACGTTTGGTGTTCAATTAATGAACCTATGTGTTAATTTCAACTTACCTTTTATTCAATGACCAGCGCTATGAGCAGACAGGTGGACTTCCATGGGAAGCCCGTCGACACCAATTATTGCCAATCAGTTTATGGGAAAATTCCTTGGAGTCGGCGGTTTTGAAACCTTCGCGTTTTTTCATATATGTAGACGATACTTTCGTAGTTTGGCCTCATGGCACTGTGAACGACTTTTCAGAACACCTCCACTCGACTATTTGGAAGAAGAAAGGATGGCCTGAACATGAAGCGGTACTTGTATCTTGGTTCGGAGGGCCCACGTCATATCGGACCATGTTAGTCTGTCAGTCGATTTGGCCCATCTTCAGGTCATCTTTCGTCAGAATGGTTATTGTAAGAGACAGATCACACATGCTTTGCCGTATCGACGAACCGGATGAGCGACGCCCCAGACGCTAAGCCTACGCCCTTTTTGCCTTCTGCAGGAAGAACTTCCAATAATCACTTTTATGGAGTTTGATGCTAAAGAGTGCGCTATCTGTGTCATGCAGTAATTTGATTTTCAAGAAGGCAGTTCTGCAGTGGAGTTGGTACTGACTGGTTTTCAAAATAATTCAAATCACTTTCTTCAAGCTCTGAACATATTTAACCTCTTGTTCCGAAAGAAAAAAAAAACAACCTAATTTTGGTACTGGTTCGACTGAAAATGAACGCAGATTTCAGCTTTACATGTGTGCGAGGCTTCCTCTTCTAGTATGCAATTTATAATAAATAACAGTACAGACTGACTGACTGGCGAACATTTGGACAACTGTATTTGAATGGCAGCCACTACCTACTCACGTAACATCAAAATAACTTGTTGCTGACATAAACGAGTAAACAATTATGATAAAAAAAAATCTGTTCTTATATCTGTATTGAAATCACTAACTGCACTTCAATTTCTTTCCTACGCGCAATTGAATCTCAATTTTTTCCTATTTACAGTTAAATTAAAATTCATTTCATATTTACTAGAAATGTAAGTTTAATAACAAACAAATGTCAGATTTTTTTAAAAACACTTATTTCTGTTCTACTTTCTTTTAGTAGCCCACAGCAGGATTTAAAAACGGCACGGTAGTTCATAACATTTCTAAGTTTGGCGACCATAACTCCAGGGGATCGAGAGCAAAAGAATTTCACCGTGCCCTTCCTTCTCATCTCAGCGCTCTCAAATATCGAGTGCAGCTTTGCCTCAAATAATGCAAATAACGTGCATTCATTTGGTAAACAGGCTATTTTTCTTAGACAAACACAAAATTTTACTTCGGGATATACGTAAGTGCTTACAAACACGCTGGAAGAAAATAAATCAGAAACTGTATGGTCTGCACGATGAGGAAAAAAATTACAGCACAAGAGTTCGCGTTACGTCATGGAGACCTGCAACTTCAAAAACAAAAAATACATCATTACATCCTTTTTAAGCATGACAAACTGCTCTATTATTTCCGGAGATAAAAAATAACGGGAGATAAGATGATGAATCATTCTTCTTTTGGCAAAAGGATGTAAATCCAGAAAGAGAAAAGAAGTGAGACGGTAAAATTCTCACCAAGAGAGAGCTTTGTTTGAGGACAAGGGTTCATAACTGTTTTGATTACTTTAACAACATGGGGTTATGCAACTGCAGCTAACACCCAACAATATAAATACAAAGGTTACTAGGAAAGTTTTGTAATACGATGCAACAATGAGTTGCAGGAGACTGACTGTTGCTGTGTTCTGATAATACATCATACATGCATTGTAGCCACCGTGCCGTGGGCGCAGTCGTTCACTAGCAGGGTTAGTTGGAAGTGCTTCCTATGGCATCGTGGTCACGATACCTTAGGACTAAATGCACCAGCAATTCGTTCTGTTTTGCATGATCATTTGCAAATAAAGAAACTTTGTTGTCTCTGCATAGACTACCGGAAGAGCAGATGACACGACGTGGGACTTGGTGCAGGGAGATGTTAAAGAAGTTTTCTAAGGGGCAATCTCAGTAAGTGAATAATATCGTGATAGTTGACGAGACTTGGGGTCCTATTACGAGGTGCCGCCTATGACTCTAAACAAGGTTGGATCTTTGAAGATGACACACCCCTAGCTGTCAGAAAATCCCGATCAGTAAAGAAGAAAATGATAGCTGTCTTTTTTTCCAAATGCAACGGAATTGTGGAGAGCGCTGTTTTGGACACACAGAAGACAGCCACAGAAAAGTGGTGCACTGAGCTGTCTCTGCCCAGTCATCCAATCTTTGAAGAACGTGCGATCGACGTCAAGAATGAGCATTTGGTTCATCCATTATGACAACACACCAACTCACCGCGCGAAAGCATGTGCTGAATATTTGTGGCTAAGACTTCTTGAGCACCCTCCTTGCAATCCAGACCTTGCTCATTGTGACTCTGCACTGTTCCCACATGTGGGGAAAAAAAATTGCTCTACCTAACCACTGCAATATAAATCACTTGAACATATTCTACTGTAGCAACCCCCCCCCTCCCCTCCTTCGTCCGTTACCAAATTGGCTATTTCTTGGTGACTCGGGACGTGTCCTTATCAACCGATCACTACTTTTACTCAAGTTGTGCCGTAACCCTTTTTTATTCCTCAATTTGACTCAATACCTCCTCACCTTCAGCATTCTGCTGTAGCAATAAATTTCAAGGCTTCAATTCTCCTCCTGTCTATACCATTTATCAAGTACGTGCCACTTCCATACAACACTATGCTCAGAAAAATATCTTCAGGAAAGACTCCTAAAACTTAATCTTATACTCAATTTTAACAAGCTTTCCAAAAGTGCCTTACTTGACGTATCCTGTCTACATTGATCATTCTCAGCACAACATATAAACTACTTTCAGCGTTTCAATTCTAAACCAAATTCCCTCAGCTGCATATGACTTAACCATTCCATTACCATTCTTTCACTTTTGTTGATGTTCATCTTATAACCTCTTTTCACGACACTCCATTACAGTCAGCTGATGTTCCAATTCCACTGCAGTCTCTGACAGAATGGCAACATTTCCTCGGTTTCCTTTACTGACTGCTCAGTCCACAAATTGAATAACATAAGGAATAATCTACAACCTTCACTTCCTTCTCAACCACGTCTTCTCTTTCATGTCCTTTTAACGCTCACATCTACATTCTACACGGGTTGTATACAACCTTTTGCTCCCTGTATTTTACCCCTTCCACCTACAGAATTTCATAAAGTGTGTTCCAGTCAACATTTCTCTAAATGTACAAACTCTAAAAATGTACTTCTTAAATAATGTTGAAAACGTAAAGATGTAAATATTGTCGTATTTCTTAATGAGTCGTGCAGTCACGGTACACGTAATTACGCAACAAACCAAAACTGGCGATCGATTTGTTATGAGTACAATCCCATTGTCTTCTTCGACGTATTTCGAATGAATAAATAAATAAAATAAATGCTACGTGTCTAAGTTTTTATTTAGATTACTCAACCGCTGTACCCAACCAATACCTTGTAACAACTGAAATTAGTAGGCACCTGCAGTACTGCCCTTGATGGAACACGAGTGATATGACCCCAATCCAGGATGATGTCACTGGCGACAGCGAACACTCCCCTGCGCCAAAGGTCACGGCTTTGATCACGGTTGCTGGGTCACAGCGCGTAATGCTGCAGAAATACCGCACATGCGGCGTTGTGTCACAAGCTGTCATTTCAAACGTCACATCCCGAGCCGAAATACAACTTGTGAAATAATAAGCCTTTGAATTTTGTGAAAATACCGTTACGGGATAAGGCTTAGAATTTACTAACTTTTCTTTACCTCTAAGATATAACTGTAAGAAAACTGAGACCCGCCGAATTTATCATGTCGCCTACGTGTATTGTTCAGTGCAAAACAACCGGTTATATTTATAATATAACAACTAGCACGCGGTTTCACGTAAATCTGTCGTTAACCCGAAGGTTGCTTTGAAAACAAAAGTGCTTTAATAAACATGGTCTTAGTGAGGACAGTAAGCCATTGCCTTCCTCCTCCCACTAAAACAGACTTAACTACACAAATAAAAACAGTTTAAAGTGGACACCGAACTTCCGTGCAGCTTCACATTATTCATATTACTAAATCACTACCAGTGGCCCAAGAAGCGATATGTGACGGAAAATACTCTAAGGCCGACTTGGAATTGAACCCTGGGCCCCCGGAACTTTTGCCTTGTAGTCTGACATCCACTGACACTCGACAAATATAAAAGAAATGGTTGTCATACTAAAGATTAGAAATACTACATACAGTCCATGATTTCATTTTTTTGACGATGTTTATCGAGTAACTAGTTCCACTCAAGGCGATCCTTTCCCTATATACAGTCTACATATTGTAAGCATTTGAGAGTTCTGTCCCAAATTTAATAACACAACAAAATAATACACATCATAGTTTTCTGAAAGAAATTCGTATTATCTACAGTATTTTTCCTTTTTATGGATAACAGTTGTTATATTTAGCAACATGTTTCAATAAAAGGACAACGTGTGTTTTTGCAAGGCTATGTCGTCACTGAGAAATCAGTTTACAGCATCTACAAATAAATGATCTGCTACATCTCTGTATGAGACCACAACTGTAATCCATAATCATGTAGCACTCCTTACTGTGTACGTCTATGTGCTTATATATCTGCCCTATAGGTTTCGCGCCAATCTGTATGACGCTTGGGCCGGTTTGCACTAAACAGGTGCGGCTTCATGTTTAAATGTAAGTACATTGTGAATCTATTATGTTCATCTTAGCTCATACTGAAAATATGCAATTTTGTTGCATACTAGAGTAGTAGTAACAAGTCAGTTTGATTTCTTGTACGTATTAAATCTGTAGATACGTTGCGCTGTCAATTTTCGATCACTGCATGATCCACACAATTAGCGCTGGGAAAGGTGCTGTGCTACCCATCGGTAATAAGCACTTTTTCTTTCAAATATTTAGTTTCGTTTCAGTAAGCATTTAACAGAAAATTAGCTCAACACAAACTGATATTGTACTGATGGTTTCACATATACATACGTCACATGTGGTGAAAATACTATATCAAATATTTTTATTCAGGTCACACGCTTCTTGCAGCATAAAATAAAATTCTGAATGATGTTTACATGTTTCGAATAAGTTGCATCTCAGTTAACAGTCTGGGAGGAAAGCCGCCGCCCGGTACCTGATGTTTATATTTTGTTACTTAATGATATTCCATATTTCGTTCATTTATTGAATGACACTCCGTTGAAGCGTTATTTTTGTTTATCACTCTACGTGGTTAGTTTAATTTATTCAACAGAAATGAGCCTTTTACATTCCATTCAAACGCATCAAAACAAACCGCTGTTCGTACTTACACCTTGAATATTATTATATTAAAAGCGTCGCAATGTAACAGTTTAATGAAAACTAACGTTAACTTAAATAAAAATGGCAGTTACCTTAATTGATAGTCGAAACCTCCATCAAACAACAACAAAAACAGAGTTCTGACACAACCGCCAACTTAGATCACTAGTTCGTCGATGGGTTGGGCACGAACACAGACGCCACTCGCTGCCGCAGCACAAAATGTTCATCCGCTGCATCGTGCAATTTTCAAACTTTCACAAAATGTAAAACCATCTTTCATGGATGCTATCAATAAATTTACTTACCTCTAATGTCAATTAACAGATTCGCGTTTTATACACACACGTCGTCAGCAATACAATCAAACAATTACCCGTACTACATTTCGACATTAAAATTCCACGCGATCACTGCGCGTGTGCAGATGGTACCGTCCACAATCACGCAAACTGACGTCATCCACTATTTCTGCATTGTGCCCCACGTTGATTGAATAGAGACAATATAACAAGTGGTAAAAGACGTGGTATGAGGGTTTAAATAAATCATAATAAAAGAACACAAGGCCCACAAAATAATATTTACTGCACCACACCGTCTAAAAACAGTTACAGTGTTTTTTTCATACAACTGGCCGTAAAATAGGAATTATACATGTTTCATATTCTCCAACGTTCGTAAGACGTCGGTACATGTCAATATACACAAATATAAACAACCAAATATTGTACTACCGGTACGCTGCAACGACTTCATTGATCAATAAAATTGCAAATCACAAAACTGTACATATTCAAATAAGGAACATATTTCGATTTGGTTGCTGCTGTTAGGGCACACAAACCGATGACATAACAAAATAATTAATATACATCACACAACAACATTTAAAGCTTTATTTTGCATAACACAATTGCATGCAAGGGCGACTAGGATCGAATTCTGTTTCAATAAACAGAAATCTGCAGCACAGTTTGGAACACTAAGTGTAAAAGATTGCTTACCATACTCTATGTGATTTGTACTTACGTGAGAATTGCATGACATTCACATTACAAAATTATTCAAGATAATTATAAAGAACAGACAATAAGATGCACTTTTTGAAAGTGAATGCTTGAAAAGGACTTTCAGTGTACATCATTAGACTTATGAATGTTTTGTTTAGTAACATCCACAGCTGTGAAATCTCAGACAATTGTGAATCATAAGTCCATATGTCATAATTTGAAATTTGTCACATTTGAAGAGTATCAATGGCAAACACATTAGAATGGACTAGTTTCTTTCTGCATTGTGCCAAAATCTTCCCAAGCAAACATAGTAATAACATTTTGACAGAATAAGCGTAGTTTTTGCAAATTAATTCTGCACTAATCTAACAGTAACATGTTATGGAATATAATCTTTATTACAATTTGGCAGGTTTTTGTAAAAATAATGGTCGTTTCTCCCAGAGATTTTATAGCCAATAATTAAGAGAACAGACTATTTACACGATTCCAGCAGAACGTTAATTTTCTATTCAACACAAAGATCTTTCTTTAACTGAACAAAGCAATATTATTCTATTTGGAGATGAAATATTTGCAGTATGCACTATGTCACTGCCTTATTTCCCACCTCCTACCATTTAGGACACCTTATGTTCTTTCCTCTTTATGTTTCATATCTTCATTTCGTCTGTTGGCAAGTGTTTTAATCTAAAAGATGATCTATGACAATAAAAATGCAAGAAAGGGGGAAAGACCTCTAATAAAATGTCGATTTTGAAGTCTAGCAGCGAAAACAATAAATTTTTCAAAATATATTAAAATTGAATAGATAAAGAAGCTACTTACCAAGCAGCAGCAGCAGGAGGCAACATATATAAAGGTTAAGAAAATGTGCAAGCTTTTGGAGCCAGCAGCTACTGGCAGAAGGGTTGAAGAGGAAGGAAGAGGGATGAAGAAAAAGGACTGGCTGGCGTGGTCTAGGAAAAGGGAAGAGTTCAGAAAAGTTGCCCAGAACCCCATGTCAGAGGCAACTTACCAGACGGGATGAGGAAGAAAGACCAATTGTTGGAGGCTGCAGCACATTTAATCTTTATATATGCTTTCGTCTGTCGCCGTTTGGTGAGTATATATTTTATCTATGCAATTCCACTTTGAAGTCTGCAACTCTTACGATGACCTGCTACAATGACAGCTAACATAATCTCTAGTCAGCTTGTTCTTACAGTAAACAAAAATAAGAGGGAAAATCTAGTATTTGACCCAAGTATGGCTGCTACAGACAATTTTGACACCTTGTTCTATTCAGAAAGTTGATCACAGAGACAGGTATCACTTTTTTTCCCTAACTTATTATGTGTAACTGATAAAAGAATTCAACTCTGCACACTTTTCAAAATAGTAAACATGTATGTGAATGGAAAATCAGCAACTGAGTACAAAGCTTGTATTAATAGAATCAGATTAATTATGTATAAAATACTTTAACTGTAACAAACTTTATTCTCTGGGTGCAAATAAAGTTCTGAAGTTTGGCACACACTATTTCCTTCAATCTCAAAATCATAATAATGGACATTTTTTTACAGCTGATCCTATTCCAAAACTTCAACATACCTCCAAACATCTTCTGGAGTACCTCCAATTGTTTATCATGTAATTATGCCATATAAACAATACTATATTGTCTTTCTATCCAAGTATTCGGTTAGGCGATCCACTATGAAGACAACTGTTCCGCTGGTCTTTCTTTAAATGTGCAGATCACTTTATGGAGAGGACTGTATTGAGCAGCTGCATAAGTTACATACCTTGCATAAAACTGATACTTTACAATTTCAGTTTGGTTTACTAATGCATTACAAATTCGGCAGCTGCTTGTTTCATTGTTTGAGCTGCAAGTAGATAACCTACACTTGTGTTACTCATCTATGGAACATTAACCACTGTGTGTGTGTGTGTGTCCCCTTTGTCACTTTAGATCAAAATAATACTGAAAGAGATTTTAATGTCTTACTCCTGTAGGACAATATGAATAATTACTAGTGTCATCTGAACAAAACTTTTGGGATGCAAGCATACTTTTTTAAAATATGTATTTAAGTGATCCATCAGCACTGAATGTAATGCACACACATCCCATTTCATAAATTCACCCACATTGGAGGGGCAGGGGGGGGGGGGGGGGGGAGTGTAACTCGATAAAATAATGTGATAAGAAAAGATTTGAAATCGAAGATCATTAAATACAAGAAGTAACAATTTACGCCTGTCAAATTTGGAACGAATGAAAAGCTCAGTGATTCTAACCTCAGATGGGCCAATCTGGACCGACTGCTGTGTCATCCTCAGCCAATCGCATAATCTGGACGCAGTATGGAGGGTGTGGGGTCAACACACTGCTTTTCCAGTTATTGTTGGCTCTGTAAGCCTCGGAGCTGTTACTTCTCATACAAGTAGCTCTTCAATTGGCATCATGAGGCTGAGTGGACTCTGTTCCAGTCCTCCAACAGAGAAAAAATCCCTGACAGTACCAGGAACTGAACTGGGTCCACTGCGTGGCAGGCAGCCACACTGACCACTAACGTATGAAGGCGGACCAAATTTGGAGTAGTCAGATATAATGAATTAATAAAAATAAGACTATGGTCCTTATGAATGCAAAACATTGCATATGTCACAGTGTCATACACAAAAATTATGTTACTTTCAATGAAATTACAGATTATTGGGCACATAAGTACTGGAACTACTGGTAATGGTTTCTTCCAATTATTTTTGAATATGCACAGTTGCAATTATGAACAGTCTTCAAGGTGGTACCATCCTTTATCATAACTAATGTTCTGACGAAGAAAAACCATGTGGATTCTGTGACTGCCAACGCCATGTGTCTGCACCTGCAACAATCAAAGTGCTAATGACAGGCTGTGCTTGACTGCTAACAAATTACTTTTTTTAGATAGAGAATAGTGAAAAAACTCTGTGAAATGGCTATGAAGAACACACAATACTGACCAGCTGCAGCTTATCAATTCAACTGTCACTCCTACATCAAATGCTTTCTTCCTAACAGTCTATGCATCCATGGAGAATGTATCTCCTCCAACACTGAACTGATGAAAGAATCTTACAAACATCTTTCCCAGGTTTCTCTCTCCTTGAACTACCCCACACACCTTGGCCACAAATAATTATCTTGGGCAGTTTGCGCCCTTCTCGCCCAACAGACCTCGATACAGTACTCTGTCAAAGTTACAACTTTGTCAGGTCAAGCCTTTAAATGAAATCATCCCTCACAGATACCCTTCCCACATCACTCACTGATGCCTTTTATTGCCTTCCTAATCTCTGTAACACTGTTGTCAGATGACATATTTCCAGACTGACCCCTGTACCCACTTACTGAGCCTGTTGTACAGCATGATTCATGAGACTTTATTGCCTGCTTCACCACACATGACATTTTGATATTTCCATCCTTAATTCTGGAGATGGAAACTACGATCTCTGATACATCCTTGCATTCCACCACACTCTTTAACTTAACTTCCATGAACAATTCTCCTCCTTCCTACCCACAGGTAGTATTTCATTAGTTAGTCATTTATTTACTTGCTTACTTTTTTATCTCAATTTCCTGCCCCCCGACCCCTTCCTATTTTTGGTTTCACCCAATTTCCTTTCTTCTTAGTTATTAAATACACTTCTCAATTCTCTTCTTGTTAGGCCTCAATTCTCTTCCTGTTAGGCCCTTCTACAGGGTTACAATTAATGAACTATATGAAATGAAATCATCATAATTTCTGAACGGTTGTGTTAGGACATTCAAACTGCACAGTTGACCGCGGGGCATGATGGGAATTAGTATATGCATATACAGTTTGGTTTAGCAACAAAGCCCACCCATTTGGAAGGGTACGTCAATAAGCAAAATTGGCACGTTTGGGGAACAAAAAATCAGCATTCCATGATCGAGAAGTCTCTTCACCCTCAACGGGTGACTGTGTGTTGTGCACTGCCCAGTCATGGAATAATCGGTATGATATTCCTTGATGGAACTGTGACTACTGAAAGGTACCTGAAGGTTTTGGAAGATGATTTCATCCCCATTACCCAAAGTGATCCTGATTTTGACAAGATGTGATTCATGCAAGACGTAGCTCAACCCCATCAAAGCGCGAGAGTGTTTGATGTCCTGGAGGAGCACTTCGGAGTCCGCATTCTGGCTCTGGGGTATGCAGAGGCTACTGGCATGGGCCTCGATTGGCCGCCATATTCTCCAGATTTGAACACATGCGACTACCTTTTGTGGGGCTGTATTAAAGACAAGATGTACAGCAATAACCCCAAAACCATTGCTGAGCTGAAAACAGCCATTCAGGAGGTCAATGACAGCATCAATGTTCTGACACTTCGGTATTTGTCTGCACCACATCATCGTCAATGATGGCGGGCATATCGAACATGTCGTAACCTAAATCCGAATATCTGTAGTGACGTTTACGTATTGAATGAAGTGTGTGGACGCCATAGTTTGTATGTAATTTATTTTTCATATAGTTCAATAATTGTCACCCTGTATCATTTCTGGGCTGAAACTAACACACTCCTTTGGTCTCTTACTCCCTGACATGTCCCCCTTCACCTATGTTCACCTGATCTGAATGACCTGATATTCCTTTCAAACCTTTTCCAATCTGTACCTCTTTCCTGCCTGAAGAAGGCACTAACATTCTGAAAGCCATGTACATTTTATTAAAAAAAAAAAAAAATTACATGCGTCTGTTAGCAGTATGCTGAGCTTTGCTTGAAGGTAAGTACTGGCTGGCCATTATACCTCTATGTAATTAAAAATTTTCCTCAAGTAAATTTTCCTTTCTTCATCTTTAATTCCCTTATGCTTTCAAGCATCACAGTTAAAAGCAAAACGACGAACAGTAAGACTTCAAATGACATAACTTACGTGCAAAGAAAATAGTAAAACTGCTCGAAACATTTCTAAACAAGTGAATCAACTTAATCCTGTGGTTGGTACATAGATTATTTCAAATATAGGTGCTATTAAGCTAGTTATGTGTTACAAGAGTCATCTATATGACATATTTTGAGGTAGAATCAATCAGTTTATGGTCTATTAAACACATAAGGATCTCTAAACTTTAAGTGATGGAGGTATGTACAATGGAATAAAAATAAAAGAAGGGTGAACGCTAATGTTCCAATTGTGATATTTAACTCTCAAACATGATAAAAACGGGAACAAATTGATAAACATGTGATATGTGCAAACTTGGCCGTAAAGACGAAAAATTTTTATTGTTGTATCATATTCTCCAAGTGATGAGAAAGACAACATGAAAGACAAATTTTATCAAATAATGATAAATACAAAGGAAATGGAAAAAATGTCTATTAGAAGGATCTAAATGACCCCACAGTAAGAAAATTAAACAGCAAGGTATTTGGTCCACAAGGCGAAGACAAAAGTTAACAGCAATAGTGAGACAGTAGCAGACTTGTGTGACACAAACTTATGAAAAAATCTTATCTTAATCACAAAGAAATACACATATATCTGGCACAAAAGGAACAATACTTCTCACCTGAGACTGATTATATTACAGCAAAACAGAGTTCATAGTTAACAATATTATGAAAAGGTTTGACATGTACACCTTCATTCAAACAAGTATGCACACATCACACACACATGACCATTATTTCTGGTGGGTGGCTGGAGACAGTGGTCATGGGTGCATGAGGTGTGCTTACTTGTGTGTATGTGTGCGTGTCCTTTCTGAAGATGGTTTGGCCAAAGCTTAATGTGTAACAGTCTTCTCATTGTGCCTGTCCACAACTCAACATCTTCACGGTGAGTAGCAATCTATCCTTTTCATAATACTGTTGATATTCCAACTTAGACTTTCCATTGTTACAATTCATACTTAAAATTTCAGGATGAAAGCACACACAGTGCAGAAGAATGTAGAACAGGTCAGCATTTGATACAGGCAAAAATATCCCTATCATTTCAAAGACAGCGGAAAGCTCCTAAAATGCAACAATTCTTGCAAAAAGAGATTTAATATTGACTGATGGAAGAAGAGTCTACGAGACTGCTACAGCTAGAAATTAAACTATAAATTAAATGATGTAGCAACAAATGTAACTCAAAGCTCTAGTGCAACAGGAAACACCTCACAAGGAGAACTGAATCTGTGGAATGTAGTGGAATAATAGAATGGAACATCAAGCTAAAGAAATGTTGAGGGGAGTATCACATAATAATCTATTGAGGTGCAAAAATAGTTGTCTAATGCAAAGGGATTTCCCAACACTACTACCTGTAGTGTTTGAAAATCACAGGTGGAAAGATAAGTGACAATGATGGCTTCAGTCTTACCTGGAGGAATACTCAGGGGATTGCCTAATGGATGAGGACACTACTCATGATAGACAAAAATCCTGGTGAAAAGTCCAGGTCTGGTACAAATTTTCAGCTGTTACAATGTATTCAGTTCCATTCCTTACTATATATCTGCATGAAAAACTGTATTATTCCGAAAAAGCTATCCTCCTACTGCATACAAATTTGTGTGTTGGTACAAGTGACATGACTGTCTGAAAGTCCTTCCCTCTGGTTTATATCTAAACTAATAATGAAACTGTAAGACCATAATGTCTGTCTGTATGAACATGCTAATTTCTAAAACTAATGAACAAATTATCAAAAGGTTTTCACAGGTAACTTTGCTGTAGCTTGAGGCAATGTATAAGCTTCACTTCGTCAAAATTAGACCACAGAAATGAACGATTCTGCAATTTAAAGTGTTTGGAGTCTGCTCAGCTTAGTAGTTCCAATGTTCAGGTTAGTGACTACAAACTAATCTTGAATTTAATTGGCTAGGATATATGGATTTGCTCATTTTGTTTTGTCTATTAAAACTTAAATGAAATTGCTGTGCTTCTTTTGATGGCTTTCATTAACATTTGACTTCCTGCTTAGGAAAAACGAATTTACTGAAAAAATGATCTTTCAAGGGTTCTTTTTATACTGAAAGGTGTTGGTATCCAAAGGTCCTTCTTTAATTTCCATTGTAAACCATGGACATATAGCTAATATAACACCATTTGCAGCTCTACCATGAAGAAGACACAAATTATTAAATCAACAAGAGGTACATCTATACACTGCCTCTGCTACAAGTGCCTAGTTTCAAATTAGGTTTTTCAGTGCTCTGTCAAATTATTTTTACTGTATCATATCTCACCTCATCTCCATTCACTTTCTCCTCCCTTTCAAGGCTGAACTGCCTCTCTCTAAAGAATACCTTACCTATAATATATCTGACACACAATAATAATGAGGGTTTCTAGAATATCCGTCAGCACTGCCGATGGAAAAAATAGAAAGCAACATTCCTACCTCTCAGAGCAATATGTTCCTTCTTCAAGGAGGAAGAAAATATTTGCTGGGGGGGGGGGGGGGGGAGGGGGAGGAAGCTGGAAAAAAGGGAGGGCAGGTCACTCAAATCCTAGGCTCAGAAGGATCTCTCTGTTATGAGGAGCAAGGGAGGTGCAGATGAGGGAGAAGGCTTCAGACAGTATGTGGTCAAGCTCTGTGCCAGTCCCATTTCAGAGATGATAGAAGGGACAGAGCCTGAAGTATAAGTGGATTATTGATATAAGAGAAAATACGAAGTAGAAAGATTAATGCAAGCAAAGAGTGGAAAGAAAAAGGGGGGGGGATTTAAATGAGACACAAAGAGGAGGAAAATAAATAATAATAAAAAAATAAATTACAACCAATATAAATGTCACGAGAACTTAACACGCAGAACACCATGTTTATGTCTTGGGAAATTGGTGCTCAGTGGGAGAATACAAAGGACCCATGTGGTATAGTAGCAATATAGATAACTTCATTCATACTGAAGAGTTCGCTCTGTAACTTGGCACTGGACACACCCAAGGCTAACTGTGCTTCTGCCTTCATTTCTATTCAGTGATTATCCCTAGTTTTTCTCTCCCTGTCTGCCTGTTCCTTATTTGCATTACTAATATCACTCTGCTCAGCAGAGGCACGACTAACTGCAAAAGCAACCACATCATACATAAAAACCGCATCATAAATAAACTTCTCTGCAGTATTGTTGCCAACAAACTATACACTCTGATGAATAACAGTCAAAATATGGCCAATGTTCAAATGAACCACGTCATTTGGAGTGTGCAATGCACTTTAATGTGATGGCACTGTGGATTACAAGAAAGTATCATCACTGAGTGACTGTAGAAGGATACAGGATGACTTAGACCAAATTTACATTTAGTGTGGTGAATGGTAACATGCTCAAAATGTAGAAAAATGTAAGTTAATGCAGATGAATAGGAAAAGCAATCCTGTAACGTTCACATGCAGTATTAGCAGTGTTCTACTTGACATTTTCATGTCTATCAAATATCTAGTCCTAATGCTGCAAAGCAATATGAAACGCAACAAACAGCTCAGGATGGTAGTATGAAAGATGAATGGTCAGCTTTCGTTTACTGGGAGAATTTTAGGAATGTGTATCTGTACTATAAACCAGACCCCATTTGCAACACTTGTGTGGCCCATTCTTGAGTACTGTTGACTACTGCTTCAGGTCAGATTAAAGGAATGGATCAATGCAATTCAGAGGCGCACTGCTAGTTTTGTTACCAGTAAGTTCAATCAACATACAAGTATTATGGAGATGCTTTGAGAACTCAAAGGGGAATTGCTGGTGGGAAGATTATGATATTTTCACAAAACACTATTGTGAAAATTTACAGACTGGAATTTGCAGCCAACTGCGGATTGTTTATGTTGTTGCCGATGTACATTTCTATTAAGTATCAAGAAACTAGGAAGCATACAGACAGTCACTTTTCCCTTGTTCCATTTGCAAATGGAAAAGGAAAAGAAATGATCAATAGTAGTACAATATACCCTCTGCCATGCACCATTTGGTGCCTTATAGAGCTTGTAGGCAGATTACGTAGTACACAGATACGTTACTACTCTAGCTCTGCTGTCGTTCTGGGTACAGATTTTAAATTATGAGACATAATTACTGGCCATCACTTACCTTCAAGTGCAGAAACACTTAGTTCTGATGATACACACATATAAAAGAAAAATTACACAACACTATTCTAGTTTTTAATCTTTGAGTGATACAGCAGTGTTTTTAACCTTCCTCAATCTATCCCTCTTTCCTCCCTGAGGAAGGAACTAACAATTCCAAAAGCTATGATAGTGTCGTGAACTTTTACACTGATGAGTGTCTATTGCTAATACTAAATATTTCAGCTCTTTAAGATAAGTACTTCCTAGCAATTCTCTTGTAGGTTAGTAGTTTTCTGTATTGAATTTTCCTTTTGTGCATGTATGGCTATTGTGTGACCTGGATACCACTCGTACTTGTTTGAATATTGGAATGGTAGCTGTATTTATACCTGTGTGCCTAACTGTATCAGTATTAGAGTCCTGCATGACCGAGTAAGCGAGCACAAAATACGAGATGGGGCGAGCACACCCTAACTGGATAGGCTGCCTGCACTAGTTCTAGTGACCGAGCATAGAAGCCGTGACCGAATACGTAGCACGCAACTTCAAACACATTACACGTGTCATTATCCGTGTGAGACTGCAGCCAATACGGGCTTCTCATTTGTGGTGTCTCTCTCTCTCTCTCTCTGCAATCATGCAGTGCGAGGAAACCAGTGCAGTAAGACGTAAGATTGAAATCAATGTTTACACATTGAAGAGACGGGAAGATCTAAAAAGCCAAGTATGGAGCATATTTTTGGTGGTTGTAGACGAAAACAGTGCGTCTACTGGATACGTATCATGCATAAACTGCTCCACATTATTGTGTTTCCAATCGGGAACCACTCTTTTAAAGAAACACAGTTGCAAGTAACCTCACAAAGATACAGCTCCTTCAGGAATACCGGCAGTAATAAAAAATAGTATTACAGCAAAGTGTGTTGCAATGTGTGCTAAAGATATGAGACCTTTTAATGCTGTTTGCGGTGAAGGTTTCAGAGAACTAGGCCAAGAATTAATACATCTAGGTGCGCATTATGGAAAAGTTAACGTGG
This sequence comes from Schistocerca cancellata, assembly GCF_023864275.1. Lineage (NCBI taxonomy): Eukaryota > Metazoa > Arthropoda > Insecta > Orthoptera > Acrididae > Schistocerca > Schistocerca cancellata. The sequence goes on along the minus strand of NC_064632.1, from coordinate 400,788,537 downwards.
CAGATGTCATGCCACATCCCTCTACTATAAGCAGACATGTCAAAGAACAAGCTGATGCAATACAGTATAATGCCTTCTGTTATTGCGGAAGTTATTAATAAAACATGTGCTGCGATAGTTGATATGTGGACTGATTCGCATAATCAGGTGCACTATTTGACGCTTACATCTCATTACATTAACACAGATTGGTCTCTTCTGATCAATGTTTTATTTATAACAAAATTCCCGGACGTTAGGAAGACGGGAGTAAATATTATAAAAGAAAGTACTCTATGAATTTAACTGAGTAATGTACCCGTTCTTGGAAACGTTACTTTTGTATTAAAAGAAAGAAAGAGAGAGAGAGAGAGAGAGAGAGAGAGAGAGAGAGAGAGAGAGAGACAGAGAGGCGTTGTATTTGTACAGTAGAGATCAGCGAGCCGTGGCGAGGCGAGGTGAGACGTCAGCGGTGACCGGTCATGCTCGGTTATCCGCGTGTCCAGAATCCGGACATCAGACATGGGGCGAGTACGTGACCGAGCCGAGTGGTGTGGGGCCGGACACGAGCGGCTCGGTCCCCCCGTCAACAGGCGAGCCATGACCGGTCCAACATGGAACGTTGCAGCACTCTAATCAGTATGCATACGACACTATCAGCTACCTAACATGTTCCAAAACACCATGCATACAAATAGGATTCTTCTGAGACTCATACCTTAGGTTCTGTTGGTGATAGGAAGGTAGGAGCAAGAGTTTTGGATAGGCATTGGGTAACGGGCAGTTTGTGTACCAACAGACGGATCATCAATGTCACTATCCTATAGCACAGGAAGAAAGTCTGAATATTACACACTTCCTCCTGCTTAGGCAAATGGAGCAAACCAGTTGGATCTTTTTTGCATTTGATATGGTCTACAATGGGTCTTACAAGGCTTATCAAGGCACCATTAGTTCATAGGCAGTTCCTTAGCTAACACCCCCCCCCCCCCAAAAAAAAAAAAGATTTTTCTTACGATTTTTTTGAACCAAAATGCCAGTGAGAGGTCTTTGAGACAGTAATATTAGTTGGTTATGGGAGTAGTATCTTCCAATATAACATGTAATCGTTTATGAATGTTTGTTTGTGGCAGTATACAGATTTAACTGGAATCAATCTACAATTTATTTAAGTAGAGAAGCAGTGTTTTGTATTATAGCCACTTCACTTATAGAAAACTGCATGGAAGAAAGAAGTTCAATACCGAGGAAGAACACGACACAGCATAGCTGGACTCTTGAGATAAAACATGAGTTGCAAGGTTGACTCCTAAACTAATCTAATAATGGAGCATTAAAGTGGTAGTGTTAGGTGTAGCTGCATGGATTAATAGGTGTAGAACAGCCATTGCTCAAGCAGTCAAAACATTGCCACACAACCTGAATACAGCAGTCATCAGCCACTAAAATACACTCCAACTGCAGATACCAAGATGGCTACTCACAGCAAATGACTTTAATTTTTACGATATTTTCTAATATCTTGATCTCAAATAATCTTGAAAATTTTCTTGACTTCTTTATCTTTTTCTGGGATGCAGAGGTTTGAAGTTACCCTACTTGTACACATAAAATACAGTATGAAGTGAAAATGTAGTTTATAAAGTGATGCGACATGAAAGCTATGCAGTGAAGTATCTCAATTATCACCACAAGGGTTCTGGGAATCCCATGTTGCAGGACTGAAGTACATGAAAAATTTTAGTGCATGTAAAATCTGGTCTGAGGTATAAAATTAGTTTTCCATTATTTCAATTTCACACATAAGTTAACTATCAAAATTTTACTGATCCATCAAATTCTTCTCATATGAGTGACACGCCCTGCTGTGGCAGGGAAAAGATGGGCATCAATGGAAAGTAGCTCCTATTGTAGCACAAAAATATGAATATGTTCCTTTTTGTAGGACTCTTGCTGAAAAGTGTGGTACAAGCTTCCTCAGCACCTTCATAAATGTCCCCAAAAATTTTGTCATGTCAACATATCCATACTTTATTATGCTGAGAGAGGAGGAGACAGTGGCACTGGGAAAGGATGGAAAGTTAATAAATACTGGATGATATTAGACAGTTGTTTTGGTACAGAATGAGCAAAGGAGACAATGGCAGTGTGAGAGAAACCCAGTGATTCAGTGGCAGTGGAATGTAGTTGACAGTGACACAACTGTGCTCGTAAAAGAGTGAAGGAGACAGTGCCAGTGGGAGAGGAATAAATAGAAATAGAAAGTGAAAGTGGGCAAGAGCTGCTGACAATCAGAGACAAAAGCCTGTGACAATGACAACAAGGAAGAGAGATAGTGATAGTGAGAAGAAACAGGAGTAGTGGGAAGGCATAAATGAAATAGTAGCAATAAGAGATAGCAAGAGAGAGACAGTGACTGTGGGATAAGAGACAGTGACAGTTTGAGAGACAAAAAGAGATAATGACAATGAGTTGGGCTGAATGAGAGTGAGAATGGGCAAGTGGGAGTGGATGGGTATGAGCGACTTCTAGTGATGGCCTAGTGAGTGTGAGAATTACAGTTAGGGCAGCTTGTGGGAGTAAGAGGCTAGATTAATGTTAGAAAAAGTGCGGGTATGTTCACATGCAGAATTTTTTTGTAGGTGCTGAGGAAGATAGAATGATGCAGCTGTTACCCCACTTTTCAGTCGTCTTTGAAACAGAAGCACATTTGCCTTTTTTCGTGCTCCTGTAGGAGCCCTTTCCCACAGGTTTATGATATTTGCGTGGAAATGAGTGAGCCTGAAAATTGCAACTACAATAAATAATTTTTAAGAGCCATAAGTAGTAATTACCATGCGCGATGAAATTTTAGGCAAACTGCTGGATGTTGATAACTTGCTGTCATGATCTTCTGGCCATCTTCAGGTGTACACTGGCGAAAGTACACTGACCTTCCCTGCAGTCAGCAGTACACCCTGAGGAAGGCGTCTTGCAACAGTCGCCGAAACACTGAAATTTTATAGTTGATCTTCCCTGTTTAATACACTGCCAGAGCATGTGTGGTGTATACAGCTGTTACTGCACAAGTGTTTGCTAGAATGCATACAGGTCTGCTGCAAGTCTGTACCTTGCTGTGAATGTCCTCCATGATGAAAGCTCAGCTCAGCGACCTAAGATCGACCTTCTTCACATGGCAAAAACCACAGAGTGGTGCCGACCGTGCAGGGCGTGAAGGTTTTTATATTATACATTAGTTTTTGTATTATACATTACCTAATTGGAAACTGCCATCCTGACTGATTAGGGCAATGATAACTGTGTACACCATGCATACATCAGCAAAGTTCTAAACAGGGGAAATCACTGCACTTTCACCAGTGTACATCTGAAGATGGTCAGAAGACTTTGGACCACAATATCACGGTTGCATGTTATTTACATCTAACAGTTAACGCGAAATTTCATAGAACAAATTATATGCCATGAACGTTTTATATGTCACAGAAATTACCTTGTGTTTAAAAAGAAAATAGAATTGACAGTAATAAAATGATCAAAAATATCAGTTCACCTTGCTCAGGCAGAGTCTAGAGTGGAACTTTACTACATGCTGCAAAAGACTTTAACAATCAACCCAAGACAAGAAACTGCAAATTTCTGAAAATTCTCAAGTAGGCCTATTTAAAGAGCTTACCTCATTACACACTCCTATAAGCTGCACATATATTAACATAGAGAGGATGTGTTGTTGTGAATGGTACGGTAACCGGTTATGCTTACTGTACCTGGACATTCATTCTTACAATATGTGTGTAACTGTTCACCTTCGATAAATATCAGTACACTTGTGTAAATGTTTCGCCTGCAGTGTTAAAATGACAGCTGAACAGTGCAATTAAGAAATGAGAAGCTCTTTTTATCTACAGTAGGGGCTTCTTTGATAATTGTGTAAGATGTTAAGGGCTTTTGAAGCAAAATTTGCTACAAGTTGTTACTGACAATAGTTAGGATCTATAGCAAGAGTGTTCACATTAAAAACTAAGTTTTAAGTAGTAAACACAATTATTGCTCAATGAAAATACCGTGGATTCAGATAGACACAATTTTAATGGTTACACTATGCACTCAGCTACCAGTGAATATGTTAATGTGCTAGAAATGTTTCATACATAACAGCACTCTTTTTATCTTCTAGTCTTCAAAGCCATTTTTTAAAAAAAATTTAGGAAACTGTATCCGGATTATGAACTTCAAATCCTAAAAGTTGTAATGTCCCCACAGCAGATCCCCTCTGTTGTTGTTGTTGTTGTTGTTGTGGTCTTCAGTCCTGAGACTGGTTTGATGCAGCTCTCCATGCTACTCTATCCTGTGCTTCTTCATCTCCCAGTACGTACTGCAGCCTACATCCTTCTGAATCTGTTTAGTGTATTCATCTCTTGGTCTCCCTCTACGATTTTTACCCTCCACGCTGCCCTCCAATACTAAATTGGTAATCCCTTGATGCCTCAGAACATGTCCTACCAACCGATCCCTTCTTCTTGTCAAGTTGTGCCACAAACTCCTCTTCTCCCCAAACCTATTCAATACTTCCTCATTAGTTACGTGATCTACCCATCTAATCTTCAGCATTCTTCTGTAGCACCACATTTCAAAGGCTTCTATTCTCTTCTTGTCCATGTTTCACTTCCATACATGGCTACACTCCATACAAATACTTTCAGAAAAGACTTCCTGACATTTAAATCTATACTCGATGTTAACAAATTTCTCTTCTTCAGAAACGCTTTCCTTGCCATTGCCAGTCTACATTTTATATCCTCTCTACTTCGACCATCATCAGTTACTTTGCTCCCCAAATAGCAAAACTCCTTTACTACTTTAAGTGTCTCATTTCCTAATTTAATTCCCTCAGCATCACCCGACTTAATTCGACTAATTCCATTATCCTTGTGTTTTTGTTGATGTCCATCTTATATCCTCCTTTCAAGACACTGTCCATTCCGTTCAACTGCTCTTCCAAGTCCTTTGCTGTCTCTGATAGAATTACAATGTCATCGGCAAACCTCAAAGTTTTTATTTCTTCACCACGGATTTTAATACCTACTCCAAATTTTTCTTTTGTTTCCTTTACTGCTTGCTCAATATACAGATTGAATAACATCGGGGAGAGGCTACAACCCTGTCTCACTCCCTTCCCAACCACTGCTTCCCTTTCATGTCCCTCTACCACGCACCAATTAATCATTTTCAATCAAACTATCCACATTCATTCACTTTGGAAAAGTTATCTGATCTGATTTTTTCGTAATATATGCGGCGACAGCTCGCCGACACCAAAGTATTTTCTAGTGCGTTTATTCTTTGAAATAACAGAGATGCATATATGCATTCTCCATGGTTGTTAGAGTGGTAACTAGGACAGTTTCTGAAGTATCTGTTGAGGGATCGACATGTTTCTGAGAGATACATATTCTGCTTTTCTTCTCGCAAAAACAAGCCAATTAACATTTGTGCCGCTAGCGGTATGTTTTGAAGAGAAAGAGATTGTAAAAGGAAAATAATTTAGGCAAGAATCACCGGAGATCTGGACATGTAATGGAGATGGATTTAATACACGATTTCCTCCATAAATAAGGTTTGTGACTTTTTTGTTCTGGAGTGAATGAACGAATGAGTTTTTTCTGAATCATTTGTTGATCACGTTGGCCCTGTAATTAGTGGGGAAGTTTCAGCTGTGTCGAAGAGAGCCTGCAATCACTGAGTCAGTGTTAAATTGCCCAAAAAGGCTTCGTACACATCTGGAATTCGCAGTCTTTCTTAAAAGGAACAAATTGTCCAAACGATTGATTCTCCTGACTGACTGCAGTGTTTAACAATAATAATAAATGTAAAGATCTCTTACAGCAAGCCAGCCGCTGATTACCAAGACGAAGGACTCCACCAAAGATTCTATTTGGCTGATTTCACGTAATGAAATATTATATTAAAAACTGTACATAGATAAAGGAGAGAGAGAGAGAGAGCGAATGAAAATAGAGATAATACTAATAATCCTCCATTAGTCTAATTTTTTGCCTGTCTTATCACGGATCAGCCAAGAACTGGGAGGGCCTTACTTTACTGTATAGACTTAGGTGTGAAGGTAAAGGGATCTTAAAGACAACAGATACACGTCTATACAGACAAGACATTATACAGAGATAGCGGCTAGCTGCATTGATAATCTATTCTTAGATTAAAGAGACGGCAACTTATTATCCAAACATTTTAAAATGTTAAAAAGTATGAAGAAAAATGAAGAGGGCCATACTGAAAATTGTTAGTTCAGAAAATAAATCCAGTTTGAATCAACTGATCTAAATTAGCACAAGTCAAGATAGGCAACACCACTAAATTAGAAATTTACACATGCAGATGTTAACCTTACATTGTAGATACAATCGTAATATATATTTTTGAAGATTTTGTTTGTAGTGATGGAGACAAATAAGTGGAAGCAGCTTTTCCACAGCCAAGAAACATCAAAATAATCACATATCTGTAAAACAACCGAAAAGACACGATAGTTCTCAGCGCTTAAGGAGTCATGAACAAAGAACACTTCCCACCACACTGGCCCAGAATGCTACGATACAGCAAGTGCTGGTATGAATTCAAAGCATATTTTTGTTGTAACTATCTTTATAACAAATACTGTAGTTAATACATCGTTGGACAGTAGATAATTCATGACTACCTTTTGCTGGCAAATCTAGCATGATGCAAATATACATATCATATTTTACGGGTTATAACACACTATGGACTATAAGACACACCTTAATTTTTAAGCAGTTTTTTTAAAAAAAAATAACATTTTTAGCATTTCCATTATTAGACTGCAAAGCCAGACTAAAAATATTCTTAGTTTATAAAACTGAACTGACCTTTAAAATCGTTGAAAACTGTCATATGAACCACCTTCTCCTTCTTCTTCTTCCTCTTCATTGTCATCTTTGTCCTTTTCATATATGAGATTGTCTTCACTGCCATCGAGAGTATTACTTATGCCGCACTTCTTGAACCATTCAACAATAATGTCTTCTTTCACTCTAGATCATGACTGTTTTATTCACTGGCACATTTGTTTGATTGAAGGTTGTTTTAAAGCTCCCCTTTGGCATGAATTCATGTTCGGTTTCATCCATCATCCATTTGTTCCAGTCCTCTCTCATACACACTTTAAATGGTTTAATTACATCAAGAGATTGCAACTGTGAATCCCAGAATAATAGCAAGCTCTGTATTTTCCTGTCTCAATTTCTCTTTCACAGAATTTTTCAAATGACTACTAAATTGATCTAGCACAAGATTAGAGCTCTTCTTCAATAAATCATCTTTCCTTCTCCACCACACACTGTTAATCTATAATTTCATACAAGCCTCATCCATGAAAAAACTGTGTCATGTATGTGAACAACACCACCTGGTGGTATTTCAGAAGGTGTTGGCATTGTTTTGTGCTTTAAAATGATCACTGGATTAAGTTAGTACTGTCAGCAAAACATGAAAGGACAACCAGTGCAGTGCATTTTTTCTATGTCCAATTGTCTTTATATAGGTACAGTTTCAGCACTTTTCATGGTAACAGTTGCTACTTCACATATCAAATGTCAGAGGAGTTTCGTCCATATTCACTATTTGGCTTAGTTTCACACTAGTTGAATAATAAAGTGATGTAAAGATAACATTTTCTCTTCATACTCTTGTGGCATTTTCTGAGATATTTTGGTTTTGGTACACTTGCTAAGTCCATGACGCTCCATAAACCTGTAGCACCAACCTACTCCACCTTTAAAGTCTGTTAAGTTCCACTGCAGCACTAGCTTATGAGCATGTATTTGAACCATTCTTGTATTCATTCCAATGCCATTTTGACGGTGCCCTTGAGTCGATTTCAATACGTCAATCTTCTAGTTTTGGCCATTTTGCATTCAGTTCTCTATTTGCACATTTAGTCTTCCTCATTTTCTTCAGTTCTTCTTTACTAGCCTGCCAGTTGTGAATCCCCCCCCCCCCCCCCCCCCCCCCCCCCCCCGGTCGGTGGAGGGCCGAAATCCCAATTAGTTGCTCTGTTTCCATGTTCTTCTGCTTGTGCTGTTACTTTCGATTTACAGGCTGCATCATATGAATGCCTTTTATATTTTTCCATTACAAAAGTAGCTACTAGCAAAAACATTGTACTGTTATGGATGACATAAATAATTGTCAATTAAAGTTCACTGGCACTGCAGACTGCAATGACACATCACAGGCTGGACAGTATTCTGGGTTTGTGATGGTGATGTGGGAGGTAGATAGCTTTAGATGCTTGTGAATCCCCATACCTCATGTTCGTCGCATCGGTGCACTGCTGCTACCAGTTGAATCCAATGTTGCCAGATAGAGACAGGTTTCCCGGCACCGAATATATAGCCATTTTTAAGACTGGTAGGAATTTTAAATCAAACACTGGACATTTTGTATTAATTTTGAGTATAAGATGCAACTGAATTTTGGAGGCAATTTTTTGAAAAGGAGGGGATAAAAATTGTGTCTTATAGTCTGTAAAATACAGTATTACAGATCGTTGATAATGGATTTAGGCATCTTTCTGTGTGAATGAAAGTCTAATAGTTTGCTGATATTAAAGCAATTGTCATTCAATGCTAAAGTAACTACTGATGCAGAGAACAGCAGAAGTATACACTTACATTATCTGTTTACGTACAGTTGTCATCGGCCTGATAGTTCGTTGTGAAAACCATAGCGATGTACTTTGTTCTTTTGGAGGTGGTATACCCTTGCCTTCCTCAGGTCTTTAAACAAAGTTATTCATCCCAATATATGGGCACCTACAGTTTAATGTGGGCTTCAAACTGTGATGCAACTCAGCATTTTGCACATTATCAAATGTCGCCAGAGGCGAAACAAGTGGTAAGTGCCAATAATACTCACAGGACTGACCCGAGATGGAACCTAAACCTTACAATCTCCAGTCCAGCATGTTACTACTGAGCCACAAAAACACTGCTTCAGTTCGCTATTGGCCGATAAACATGACTTTGCTAATTGACGTACAAATGCAAATATTTCTGTTTATCAATGAGCATACAGTTGTCATAGCAATTAAGAAGTGTTTAGTAGTTAAAAATTTAATATGAACTGTCTAGTTCATCATCCCAAGTGAGCACTTTTGGAAATATATTAATTTTATCCTATATGCAGTTTCAGAGAAAAGCATTTAACCTGGTGCTGTGAGTAACATAGCACTTGTAGTGCCAGAATGGATGACATCACAACAAGCAAAATCCTTTCTTTTGTAGTGCCACTCAGATGTGAACTGATGAATGCAACTGAACTCAACTTGATTCTCAAAATTTTACTGCTCGAAGTTTATCATTTCTTGGTGAAATAGTCTGAGATTAACATTTATATAAAGCAGACTTCTGAGCTCAGCTTGACTTGATTTCAGTTTTTGTGCTACTGTAATATCAATTGTTTTCAATAATTTACCCTCAGCAGTGTATGTTCATATGAACCCTACTGAACTAACACCTATGACAACAACATTCTATATTACTGATCAAACTGATTTTTCAGAAGCAATTATTTCTTTCTTAGAAGATTAAAGACAATTAGTATCCAGAAGAAGGCTGAAGAGAAACATCAAGCACTTGTGGAACATGGGAAAAACATGGGATCAGTCAAGATATTGCACTATGTTCTAGGAATAATGTTGTATCCACTGTGTGTCTTACAGACATCAGTAAGAGGCATGACTAATGCGGGAATGTATTCCAATTCTGGAGCCCTAGGATTTATTGACGACTGATTTTGGATTTCATTTTGATCCAGCTTAACTGCATACAGCTTTGTTTCCTTTGATGAGTTGTTAATATGTCAAGGTTTTCAACAAATGCATTAATACTTGCAGCAAGTTTTGTGGTGCATAGCCAACTGAAATCTGAATGCAAAACATCAAAATATTGTGACTATGAACAGATAGGAAAGTGTTTCATGTGACTGCAGAAGATAATTCCTCATGTTATCTGAATCACTTCTTTGGTGGCTCAAAGGTACAACTTTTCTGACGTCACTCGTGATTCTTTCCTGTCTGCAGACAATAATGACCACAGTCCAAACGTTAGATAATTTGATATTAAGCGAGGATACCCTGCTAACAGACTAATCTGTCTACTTCCTAATTGAATCCTACTGAGTAAGTGGCATGTGCTTTGAAGATGTCCAACAGTTAAGCCAGCAGCTGCCCCATTGATGTACATGTAAGATGGCAAGTGGTGAGGTTATGTGCAGTAGCAAGGGGAAGTGTACCATGTGACTCTCCAGCCAATAGTGTCAATCTGCTACATCTGTCTGTAGTGTTTGTGTAAAACTTCTACCATTTACATTTGTGTTCATTTGGGCTGGTGCGGTTATTTAGTCTGATGCAAAAGAAATGTGACAAGTGTTATGTTAACAAGCAACTGTGTTAGTTTTCCAAGGATGTATATAATTTTTTGAGATGGTAAGAAATGGAAACAGTGGCCCTCGTAAACAGAATTATTACATTCTTCTGAAGTCTGATGTTATTACACCAGTCTCGTATACTGTATCTTGCACACCACGTGGGACAGTTTTTGTTATAGCTGGTTCTCCCAAGGATATCAATAATTCAAAAGGAAAGATGTCTCCTCCAGGAGCCTTGTTCTGAATTAAGTCTTTGAGTGCTCTATCAAATTCTTCTCACAAATCACATCTCCTATCTCATCTTCATCTACTTCTTGTTTCCCTTCTGTAATAACATTTTGAAGACCATTACTTTTGTATAGCTCTTTTAAATATTCCTTCCACCTTTCAAGTTTCTTTGTTTGGTACTACCTTGCCACATGTGATCTTGATATTCACACAGCTGCTTGTCTTTTCTCCAAAGCTATCTTCAATTTTTCTACAGGTGGCATCTATTTTTTCCCATAGACATGCATGCTTTTACAGCCTTGCATTTGTCCTTTAGTTTCTTTTGCCTGCTTGATTTTTATGTTTTCTCCTAGAGCATGTCTTTTTGTCCATTTCATTCTCTGATGATTTCACTATTTCATCTCCCAAATCTATTTGTGTTTCCCCACTTTACGCCAAACAAATGTCAACAAGTTCCCACAAACTTGTGCTGCTGATGGTGTGAGGAGTCAATGTCTGTAACTTTTCCCACTAACTGTACTACTGATAATGCAACAATTTACTACTGTTATACTATTGTATAAAATATCGACATTATGCAGGCAACTGAAAATGATACAGTAGTTACAAATGACGACTATTTAATGCTAGAGATACAGCAATAAAAATTACCCAGAACATAATAGAAAGTTTGAAACTTCAATTGTTGTACAAAGGCAGTGAACCGGATGCTGGTAGCTATATGGGCAGTGCTGTGCAAGTGAAGTGTCATAAAGGATTTCAAAACTGTTATTCTGTCATCACAGTGCAGAGATGGCTTTGTCAGCGATACAGTCAAGCACTTCGAAATGCCAACAACATTTGCAGATGGCAATGGCAATTCACTGAAATAGTATGTTTGGATGAGTCATACTGGACATCATGACACTGTAATCTGCTCTTGCTCACATAGATCTCCAGACCTGACACTCTAGGGTTTCTTTTCAAAGGCTTATGCAAAAAACCTTGTGTATGTGCATACTTTCTTGCAAACAAGTTCAGAACTCAAAATTTGCATTGTTGAAGTGCTTGTATCAATGACTCCACTCATGCTATAGTGCAAAATACACTCTCACATGGACATAGTCACGGTGACTAAGAGGGGACACATAGGACAGCTACTATGTATGTAGAAAACATTACTGTCTTATATTTTCCGTCACTCATATCAATGTACTGCTATGCATTAAATAGTTATAGCCATTTGTAACTGCTATACTCATTTTGAATTGCCATGTATAAATACCCATGATGCAGCTTTCATTACACCTGGACAGAACAGCCGGAAACTCAGGAATAAAACAGGAGTCAGGCAAGGACATTCCATTGCACCAAAACTATTTTCAGCAGTCCTAGAGCAAATTTCGAAGTTCTTAAACTGAGGAAACAATGAGGAATACGTGTCAATGAAACAGACTGAATACAAAATACATATGGAAGTGTGCTGAGAAGTCATGCGTCTAAATTTTTTATTCTTTTCTCAATACCGGTTGACGTATTACATGTCATACATATAACTTTGTCAATTTTCTTGCTTTGCTGACGCATGTTGCAACACTCTGCAACTATGTCAATGCTTGAGAAACAGTGTGCTGTAATTGAGTTCCTAGTCACAGGAAATTTGCCTCTTATTAAATCCATAGAAGAATGAAAGGGTATATACAGTTACGATTGTATCGGCATTAGTAATATGTGATGTTGGGTTGTTCATAATTGTAATGAAGGAAACAGTGGTGCTAACCTCAACATATGTGACAGAGCTCAGAGTGGACACTTCTTACAGCAACCGAAGACTCATCAGAATTGGGCTGATGAACTCATCAGAGAAAATTGTTGGATAACACAATAATAGCTCTCACTTAAGTGACAAAATAATTTAATTGGATAGATAAAAAATCTACCACCAAGTGGCGGCAAAATACACACATAAAAGATGGTTGTCATTGACAAGCTTCCAGAGCCAGTTGGGTTGGGTTGTTTGGGGAAGGAGACCAGACAGTGAGGTCATTGGTCTCATCGGATTAGGGAAGGAAGTCGGCCGTGCCCTTTTTATGGGAACCATCCCGGCATTTGCCTGGAGCGATTTAGGGAAATCACGGAAAACCTCAATCAGGATGACCGGACTTGGGATTGAACCGTCGTCCTCCTGAATGCGAGTCCAGTGTCTAACCACTGTGCCACCTCGCTTGGTCAGAGCCAGTGGCTCCTTCGGGTAGAAGGGTTGAAGGGGAAGGAAGAAGGATGAAGGAAAAGGACTGGACAGGTCTAAGAAAAGAGGTCAGGGGAGACTTACCGCACGGGATGAGAAGAAAAGACTGACTGTTGGGGACTGCCTCGGGTGAGATTTCAAAACTTCAGAGCTTAAAGGTGGGAGACAGCTCTCAGGTTTTCAAATCTCGTACAATGCAGTCTCCAACAGTCAGTCTTTCCTTCTCATCCTGTGCAGTAAGTCTCCCCAGACCTGCAGTTCTGGTTAACTTTCCTGAAATCTACCTCTTTTCCTAGACCTGTCCAGTCCTTTTTCTTCACCCCTCTTCCTTCCCCTTCAACCCTTCTGCCTCAAGAAGGAGCCACTGACTCTGAAAGCTTGCCAATTACAACCATCTTTTGTGCGATTTCTGCTGCCACTTGGTGAGTAGATTTGTTATCTATCCAATTAAATTATTTTGTCAATAATTGATTGTTTTCGTTGTTATATCTCACTTAATTGAGGGGTATCAGGAGTTTGTGTGCAGGTCATCACTGCAGAACTGTGGTACAGGAAACTAGGTACAGCGTCGTGTCTTGAATGCTTACTCCCAACATGAAACAGAGAACAGTAGAACCTGTCAACAATTTCTTTTGCATTTTAAGTGTGAGGGTGACGTGATCCTTAACAATATTGCGACAGGTGATACAGGTTTGTTCACCATTTTGACCCCGAAAACACGAGAGCATCCATGGAGTTCCAGCACAAAGGATCTCTCACACTAAAAAAAAATTCAAGAACATGCTATCAGCAGGTAAAGTCTTGCTCACAAAGTTTTGGGATATTCAAGTTGTGGTGGATTTGAAATTCATGCCTGAAGGCATCACGATAAACTCTGCAAGAAACTGTGAGATCCTCAAAAAACTGAAAGCATAATTTCAAAGAGTTTAGCCATGCTTGGAGCACACTCTCCTTCTGCATCATAATGCCAGACCATACACAAGCACTGTGATATCTGCAACAATCCAGCCCCGAGATCACTGTCATCAATCATCCTCTATACAGTCCCAACTTGGCCCCGTCTGATTTTCATCTGTTTTCAAAACTTAAAGAACACTTTTCAGGCCTACACTTTGATAGTGATGCAGCAGTGCAAGCAGAGGTGAAGCAGTGGTTCTGTCGACAACGTCAACCATTCTACAGTGACAGTATCAACAAACTGGTCTGTTGTTGGGAGAAATGTGTTTGTCGCCAGAGTAACTTTGTTGAGAAATAAATATGTAGACATGAAGAAAAGACGTGGAATGTTAATAAAGTTCTTTTATCCGAAAAGTCTTTAAGAGTTTTCACATAAAAAATAATTTGGAGGCATTAGTTTTCAGCATGCCCTCTTGCTACTGTTTGCGTCTACTACAGAAAAAACTTCAACAATTACCTGACCCTAGCAGAGCAAGATGAAAGAAGTTATATAATCAAATATAACATGACAAATGAGAAAGTGCTCCTCTCTGAGCACAACAATTGCTCCTATCGGAGCAACATATTTGTGCTCTCCTTAACATGCAACTCACCTCTCACTCCCACACGCAACCATAACTGCCCTAGCCCAAGGCTTATCCAAAATACTTTACTCTACCTTTCTCTCATCAATAGAACCTAGGTATAGCCTTGGAAGAAAACCGTTTTTATGAGTGGCATTTTTAACATGTTAGGTAGCGCATGCTGCCACATGCACACTGACTAAATGGTATGTAATTCAGATGTATGCAAGGAAATGGTACGAATGAAGAAAGGATTCACAGAACAAATTGAAGACAGTGACTGGAGGAACAGCAAAAGAAAGTAACAGAGATGGAAATGTAAGCTGTAGTGCTTTTGGTAAAGTAAACAGTTTTCAAAACTAAGCTTCTGATGCACCTGAAATAGAAAATTTATGGTAAGTAAATATTACAAGTTTTGACATTTGACACTGAGCTGTGAACTTTTAGTAATGAACCCTTCCAGAACTGAGGATTACTTTAAAAGCAATGGGAATATGCTTCTTGCATATTACTAGTAGATACAGAAGAATAAACAAATGGATCAGGGAGCAGACTAGAGTGAAAGATGTAATTATGATTGTAGTGAAAATAAAATGTGGTTTTGTCTTTGCTAATGACAGCAACATCAGTCACTGATAAAACATCGTAGCTCCTAGTAGGCAAGGCAGATAAAACCCTCAAGGATATACAAGACTGGGCACTGTGTAATAAATTAATACTGAACATAAAAAACAAACAGAATGAATTTCAGATTAAAGGGAGAAAAACAGCTGTTGCATTAAATATAAATGATAAATCTAAAGACTGGGTATCAAACACTTTTTTTAAAGGGGGGAAATGAATATTGATTACACTGGCCAACAATGAAAATGTAATGGGTTCAAAAATAGCTGATTATATGTATTTTCACCTGCTGAATACATGAATAACCATAAAAATGACCGACCAGCTCTTGTTTTGGTGATAAAGTAAATTGGCATATCGTTTTCTTGGTCTACATTTCTATTTGGAAAAAAATTATTTTTGAAATTGGGACACCTGTCACTGCAAAAAATATTTTTTTTCTGTAGTCTGTAGATTACAAACATACATATTGTTTCTGTTTTAATTAGTGCGGAAATTATTATATTTTGAGTCTTAAGGTGTAAACTTTATTAAAATGTGTAAATTCAGTGAATAACATTTCTTACATTTGTGGTGAATAACATTTTCATCACAGAAACGGAATCTGACACCTCTTGTGAAGGACGCCTATTGGTATTATTTTGTTATGAAGGTAAGGGACTGGGATACGTCACGGGCTCCAAATATATGTTGCAACTCTTCTTCTGTTATTCTTTATGAATGGCCGAAAAATAAAGACTGATCTATGGCTTTTGCTGTACCTATGGTTTGTCAAAACCTACAAGTCGCATAGATGACTGCTAGTTCTGCTTGATTCCACCTATAAAGGCAGGATTGTCAACAAAATACAGAAAAACAATTCAGTACCTGAATCCTCCATCTACTATTCCACCTATTTCACATTCAGATACTTCAGTAGTTCCTACTCTACCCCTAGAACTTTGAGGTGGAAATAGAAGATGAAGGCAGTGTGGAAGAAGAACCTAAGGAGCTTTACGCATCTCATGACCCTGATTTTGTGGAAAAAGATAGTAAACCACACCAACTGAGTCAACTGGAATTGAGTGGCCTCATTCGAGATCTTGGGTTGTCAAAGGAGAACAATCAATTTTTAGGATCAAGAATACAGCAATGGAATTTAACATTAAGGTCTCATATTGCAGACAATGTTTGAGAAATCTGCTTCCTCATTTTGAGAAGAAAAACGATCTTCTTGTTTGGTTTTATATTAATGGTTTGATGAAATCTTTGCATGCGAACCATGATCCTAGAGGCTACTCACAGATTCTTCAAGCTAAGTTTGAAAGGTGTATGGCTTCACAACAGCTGTATTGCTTCTGAAGTCATGCAGTTCACATGAAGGAGACCTTATGCAAACATGAAAGCTCTCCTTGACTCAATCAAATATTCTGAAAACAAATAGTGATCTAAAAGTCATCACTGCTCTCTTAGGAATACAACTAGGCTACACTTAGTACTGTTGCATTTTACGTATGCGGAACAGTAGGGATAGAAAATCACATTATGCTCAAGCACACTGACCTGCAAAAAATCTTAACCCTAGAGTGAAAAATGTCAATGCTGAACCTCTCACAGATCCAAAAGATGTTATTCTTCCACCTCTAATATAAAGCGGAGGTTGATGAAAATTTTGTCAAGGCAATGAACTAAGAGAGGGGCAGGCCTTTGTTAAGTAATGCAAAGGTTACGGAGAGTACAGTGAAACTCTGCTTTAACACTTTTCAAGGGACTTTAAAAAATGGTGTAAAATGTGGGAGATAACATTTTAAGCTGTGAAGGTTGCGTACAGGATACCTCTTGCATTTTCACACTTTATGCACAATATATGTACATACTGGGCATCAAAATACTTGTCAGGGATTTGTTTATTATCAATTAAAGATTTGTTTCTAATAAAAACTTCTGATGTAATTGGAACTGGAAACTGTGTGGGAAGCAGAAACTTGTTTCATATATCTTAATTGATGTTTTTAGAAAGCCTACAGCTGCCATTCATTATTTAAATGATGAAACACCGCACCAGTTATTTATTTTTTTGTGCTTAGCATGACGTGTTTTGAGAATTTTTTCTGGTTGTCAAGTGCAAATATTTACATCAGTAATTTGTGTGGTGTTTGCATATGTGTTGTTTTGCATCTCTTGTACTGTAGCCATATTTTTGAAGTTATCAGGTACTGTGCCTCCTCAATTATGAAGAAAACCACACACAAGCAAACTCTCACTAACATTGTTCGTTTGTGTGACACCACAAAAAATACATACATAAATACTGCACATGACAAAGAGAATAAATCTCAAAATGCATTTTGCTCAGCACTAAAAAATAAGTAATTGGTGCTGTGATTAAAACTAAAACATCTGAGCAACTTAAAGTAAGTGAAGGTGTCAAGTAGTGCTACAAGTGGCCAAATGATGAAATACGCTACATGTGATTTGATAAAGGTGTCATGATGATCATAACAATCACAGAGCTGCGCATGCACGGTCAGAACACTGTGGAAATGCTTGTGACTAGTCGTGATGTCTTTATTCGAACGAACCTATAGTTACTCCCATCAGCCACCATGCCAAGTAGAGCTAGGTAGCAGCAAGAGATACAGCATGATTTGTTCTGACTTTTACTGATTTACCAGTTCCACATAGTGTTTGTAAGCACTAATTGATGGCCAGCATTATTTTATGTGAATTACATCATTTTTTCTGCAAGAGTGTAAATCATGTGAAAATTATAAATATGTTGACGCAAAATTGGATGTGAATTAACATTGTGGACAATGAGGAAATTTGACGAGAGGAATAAAAAATGATGGGAAACGTTTATTCTGGAACATAAAAGCGGAGTTTTACTGTATTTTTGTGGGCCACAAATTTGGTAACTGTGAAGGACCCTGTGTTTGATCACATTTTGGAGGGGAAAGAAAAGGAAGTTAGGGAAGCTTTCATGGATTTTTAGGTAACAAAAGAGACAGTAACCATTCTTAGTTGATGGTAGTACTCCTGCAAAAGTACCATCAACTTGGATCTATCATGTCCCTAAGGTGCATTTCCTCCACTCACATATAGACTTTTTCCCTCCCTGTTGCGAACTGATGAACACGGAAAGGTGGCACCAGGAAATTACTGTAATGGGACAGATATATCAGTCATTGGAATGATCCAAAGCTTGCAGATTACTGCTGGTCTCTGTATAGGGATGCCCCGGAACTCACAAGAGAAAAGTCAAAAGAAAACGAGCTCATGAAGCCACCACATGATTCTCTTCAGATACAACCACCTACCAGGGGTTCATCCATAATTTAGGACTCTTGGAATGTAGCTTTATTTAAAAAAAACTTCAACTGAACTTTCAATGTTGTTGACAGATTTAGTTAAAATGTATTATTTACTCTTAATACACTAGAATATAATATTTCCACCTATTGTCAATCACAGAAACTAGAGCTAATAAACATTTTTGTTTCAAACAACAAACTCCAGGTAGGAATATCAACAATGTAAAAAAAGATATGTTTTCCAACATTGTTAATTTTTTTTGTCATAACCCCCCCCCCCCCCCCCCACACACACACACACATTCAAAATAAGTAAGATTTCACTCATTACATGAAACAAACACTCAAAAATATTTTTTATGTTGGCTGGTATTATTAACTGACATGGCACAAACATACTAGTACAAAGATAGTGGCTGCATGCAATTACGTCCTTATGTTTCTACTGTGTAACAGCCAATTGCTAGTGCTGGTATAACGTTCCTATGTACATTCAATTCTTAGCTATATGACTTTTCTAGGGATCAAATACACAAAAATTGGCTAAAGTTTTCAAACAGCTGAGAAGTGCCATATGAAAAATAATTACTGGTATAACAGGAGTCAAATGAAAACAAAACAGATGAAAAGAAGTAAATTGTTTATCACTTCATAAGTAATCACTATAACTGTAAATACTTTTGCCCCACTGTGAGACAGGGCAGTCAGTGCCCTTTTGGGAAAATGTTTATGGTTACCTATGGAACCATGACTGTAGCCAGGCGTCCACGTCTTCATCCAAAGCAAATCAAGGCCACATGTATCCTTCTTCAGGGCTCCAAACATATGACTGTATGCAGAATGTATAAGGGCTTCCTAGCAAAACTTCTGCTGCAGCATACTTGAAACAAACTGGGCAACTCATGGACGAGTCCATGTGTTTTGAATACACTGCAGAAGTTTCGCTGGGAAGTCCTTAGATATGCTCCATACAGTCCCGATCTCTCCCAGTGCGGTTACTATATTTTTGTTGCCTTGAAGAAAGACATTTGTGGTCATCGATTTGCTATGGGCGAAGAGATGCTAGCTGGATATAATTGCAGTTGCATAGATAACTGCAAACATTTTACCATGAAAGCACTGATCACATTGTCTCACAGAGGGATAAATGTATTAACAGTTACGGCAATTACTTTTGAAATAATAAACAGTTTACTTACTTTTTTCAATCTGTCTCATTTTCATCTGGCTGCCCCTTGAGCTAATTTCAAGAGAAGATTTTAAAAAATTGGGAATTTTTACTGCCACATGTGTTCATTTCCCAATCTGTTGTGCATGTGAGGAAAACAATATTAGGTAAGACACAAACAGTTTTACACACAATCATGGAACAGGAATCAGCTTTGATTTATCAATGAGAAACAGCATTTGCTGTCAGGGGTCAGAATTGTATAGGTGTACTTCTTAAGTAATGCATATTATGCAATTAAAGATTACTTAGAGAACACGGATGGGTTGGGGGGGGGGGGGGGGCATGTGTTGGTAAGGAGTAGCAGGAGAGATGGTCATTAATGCATAAAATACTAAAAATGTCCCACTATTTTTCTACTTTTAATATCTCATTCATCATGAGTTGATGCCAAGTTTTTGAGAGAGGCAGAATGGAAGACTAGAAGATGTAACAGATACACAGCAGCACAGTAGTAGCCCTAAAGTGATCAGGAAGTGTGCACGGTGTATGCAGTGAAAAGAGTGGAGAAGCTTAACTGACACTGCATAATTATTTTTCATTTTATTAAGCTAACTTTTCCCACACATGTATGCATACAAGAGTATTGTATATTAGGCATAACCAAAGGAGACAGAAGATTAGATGGGTAGATTGGATAATCAAATTGTTGACAAAAGAAATTTATGAGAACTTGACTATAAGAAGTGACTAGTTGATAGCACACATTTGGAGGCATCAATTAATTGTCAGTTTGGTAATGGGAGGGAGCATGTGGGGTAAAAACTGTAAAGGGATGCATATGATAAACAGGATCAAATGGATGTAGGTTGCAGTAGTTATGCAGAGATGAAGAGCATGCTCCCTAGCATGGAGTGCTGCATTAGGTCAGCTTTCAGACTGAAAACGACTACGATGATGATGATGACGATGATGACACAGACGACGACGACACATACGACTAAACTTTTCCTTGTATAAGGCTGACAAATCATCAATCAATGTAAAATGATGCTTGAATGAATAAATTACTACTACTGTGGTGATTGAATGAATGGTAGAAGTCTAATGAAGCTATTCACTAGATTTCAAGGTATAAGAATAGACTGAGACAATGACCACATGGAAAGGAGATACATGACTTAAGAAAACACACAAGGAGCAAAATGGATACATATGGCTGAAGACTGTATTATGTGCAGAAGTCTGGAGGAGGCCTTTAGCCAGGAGTGGTTGTGAAATGACTGACTGATTGATGATCGTCATGTGGAAACTGAGATGCATGAACCACATACCTTTCTTTTTTTAATGCATTCTACTGAATTCTTATTATCTAATATCCAGGTATTATATTATGAGATTAAAATTTCTTTAATTTGGAAGTACACAGGCATATGCAGGCCACTTCTATGTTGCATCCTTCGCAAACTGTTTACATTAGCAGTTCATGGTCTGAATAAAGGGCACACAACAATGAAGGAAAGGCAAGGTTGGAGTGTTGATTGTGAACATTCCAAGGCTGTAACTCATGTCACCTGACCAGACGAACATCAATTGAGAAGCCTAGAATCCTGTGACTGTTCACAACAACAATCTTGCAATTCACTGGAAATGAGTTACAAAAGCCATACATGGCTTTCATACACATTTATGTCAAATTTTAAGTAAGCAACCATATCACTGTACTTTTTGCTTAATAAAACACAACAAATGCCATTATTTCATAAACATGAGAGAGAGAACCTAGTCATATTTTAACAGGTTGCATATTACCAACTGATTCATGATAACCTATATAACATCATACTAGAAAGCTTCTGTCCACTGTTAAATTATCAGATTTCTTATGCGATGCCAATGCTCTAAACATTCATGTTCTAATTAAATATGTATATTACCTCACTGCAAATGTTGCAATCTGACAGGTTACAGAGCCTTAAGAGTTGCAAAGGCAGTGATTTATCTAAAATTTTGGTGTTTATACTACATGTAAATATTTTACAAATCGTAAATTATAAATACAATGCTAATGGAAATTCTAGGATTGCAACAACAGGTAGAAATGAGGAAGGACAACCACCAAGCTGCAGATGACAGCAGGGTGGCACACCCATGTAACATATAAGGGACATTACGTGTGTAAGCACCACCAATCAATCACCCTGAGGATGTAATTATAATTCCTGTATGTAACTGATGATCGGTGCAAAATTCCAATTAGCAATGTATCATTAAAATTACTATTGTGTCACTGTCAGCAGGCAATATGTTGTTATAAATCTGAATGCTAATGCACTTCTATCAATAAGATGTTAATGCCAACAATGTACACACATCAAAAAAAGTTTTGCATCACCTCAGTTCCAAGAGTTCCAAAACCTGCACAGAATATTGGAATAGATATCAACATAAACATCATTTCCACCATTTTTATTGCTCATGAAAACCACATGTTGCATGTTGTACCACCATACAGCGAGACTTTCAGAGGTGGTGGTCCAGATTGCTGTACACACTGGTACCTCTAACATCCAGTAGCACGTCCTCTTGCATTGATGCATGCCTGTATTTATCATGGCATACTATCCACAAGTTCATCAAGGCACTGTTGGTCCAGACTGTCCCACTCCTCAATGGTGATTTGGTACTGATCCCTCAGAGTGATTGGTGGGTCACCATAAACAGCTCTTTTCAATCCATCCTGGGCATGTTCGTTAGGGTTCATGTCTGGAGAATATGCTGGCCACTCTAGTCAAGTGATGTCGTTAACTTGAAGGAAGACATTCACAAGAAGTGCATGATGGGGGCACGAATTGTCGTCCATGAAGACGATTGCCTCACCAATATGCTTGCACTATCGGTCAGAGGATGGCATTCATGTATCATACAGATGTTATGGTGCCTTCCATGACCACCAGCAGCATACGTCGGCCTCATGTTATGCTCCCCAAAACAGCAGCGAACCTCCACCTTGCTGCACTCGCTGGACAATGTGTCTAAGGCGTTCAGCCTGACTGTGTTGCCTACAAACATGTCTCCGACGATTGTGTAATTGAAGGAACATGCAGAACTCATCGGTGAAGAGAACACGATGCCAATCCTGAGTGGTCCGTACGGCATGTTGTTGTACTGTGCTGCATGGTATCATGGTTGCAAAGATGGATACTAGTCATGGACGTCGGGAGTGAAGTTGCGGCTGCCTATTGCACACAGTTTGAGTCTTAACACGACATCCTGTGGCTGCAAGAAAAGCATTACTCAACATGGTGGCATTGCAGTCAGGGTTCCTCTGAGCCATATTCTGTAGGTAGTGGTCATCCATTGCAGTAGTAGCCCTTGGGCGGCCTGAGCGAGGCATGTCATCAACAGTTCCTCCATGTCCGAACAACAGCGCTTTGGTTCACTCCGAGATGCCTGGCCACTTCCCTTGTTGAGAGCCCTTCCTGGCACAAAGTAACAATGTGGACATGATTGAACCATGGTTTGACCGTCTCGGCATGGTTGAACTACAGGCAACATGAGCCGTGTACCTCCTTCCTGGTGGAAAGACTGGAACTGATCGGCTGTCAGACCCCCTCCGTCTAATAGGCGCTGCTCATGCATGGTTGCTTACATCTTTGGGCGTGTTTAGTGACATCTCTGAACAGTCAAAGGGTCTGCGTCTGTGTCAATGTCTATCTTCAGGAGTTCTGCGAACCGGGGTGAAGCAAAACTTTTTTTGATGTGTGTATGTATACATATATTTCCTTCCCATCCTGTATGGTACTTCTCTTCTAACCCAGGGTTCTGGGCAACTTTTCTGTAATTCTACCCATATTCTACACCTCACCAGCCCTTTGCCGTCATCTCTCCTCCTTCCCCTTAAACTTTTCTGCTAGAAAAACGAGTCACTGGCTCTGAAAGCTTGCATATTTTCTTAACTTTTGTGTGTGTTTTCCCCTCCTGGCACCTGAAGAATAGATTGTCTTGTCTATACAGTTCTATTATATTTAAAAAAAAATGAATTATTTTCACTGAAATATATGTATACTAACACATATCGTGAAGAGTTTTTGCAGCAGTCCAACCCAGCTCTTTGTTAGCAAGTGAAGCATCTGCATACGATGCTGCTATATCACCTGGTCTTCTGGGGCAGATGGTATATGGAATTTTACGACCACTTGCTTCTTCAAATGCTTTAATCACCTGAAAACAAAATGAAACAAACAATTAAAAATCCAGTTAAGAATCACAATAGAACCATACCATAACAGCAGTCCCAACTGGGAACTTTAGGTTCATTATCAGCAAACTGGACAGCAGGAGTTCTGCACTCTACTTTTTCATGAAATCTACCTATGGATACAGCAGTAAACTCATGTGGCTCTCTGCAAAGGTATTATTCATTTACTTTATTACATTCACCACTAGCAATCGATCTTCTGTGAAAAGCCCCAGCTTTATTTTCTGCATCTATGAAGTAATCTACCGTTACTCATATTGTACAGCATCTGGAAAATCTCAGTTTGGAAAAATAATGCGGACACCTTTCAAAACTGCAGTGGTGTATCATTGTGCTCATTAACTGTTGGGTAGGTGAAAGATCTTTATAACATGTTGTCACATACAGCAACAGAGGACTCTGCTATGAGACTTAGCCAGTAGACCTGCAATATAAACTCATACACACAAGTAAATTCCAGCAAGGTAGTTGCTGGGAGTAGCAGAATCAACAGAAATCGAAATGTGTTGACCAGTTGGGCCTATGATTTTTAGTTGCTGCTGTCTGTAACTAGATGAGGTCACACTGTTTAATGTGTCTAGCATGACAATAAATGATTTAAAAATCAGTTACACTCAACAGTTACCATTAATTCACCTGGCCACTTTTGGTTTTGTAGATTTAGTCACCCTAAACATAATGTTGTCTTTCAGCCAAAGTTGGCAGTGACCAGAAAGCAATCAATACGAGTTGATAGTATTCAATTTCTATCGACTCAGCTGCTCTGGTCAGCCACCATGCCTAGTCTTTCTGGAATATGCTGGTATAGTTCTGCAGTTCAGTTCGGTTCTGCTTCTACTACCTTGTCAGTTCTGTCTGCCGTATTGTCAAGTATGGGTCATTTGTCCCTTCAGCAATATGCTAGTCATGGCTTATATGCAACAGATTAAAAAACAGTGTAGTAAAGATTTTGCCATTGTCTAGCTGGTCAACAACAGAAAGACATTGTCAAGAAACATTATATAAGAGAAGCACTCTGTTCACCAATGAGAAAAAAGCTGCTGCTTCTCATTACTCATATAAACAGTCGTCAGTTGTTGAAAACCTAAATAGTGCTAAAAGAAGAAAACAATAAAAAGACTGTTTTGGGAAAGGAACTGTTGAAGTTTTTGCGAAAGCTAACATCTCACTAGCGAAGCTGGAAAATCATGTCATACAGTCATAGATTGCCGAATTCTTGAATAAAAATCTACCTTGATAGAGGAATTTGTCTGAGAAATATTTAACAGATAAGTTATTTGCTTTTGAGACTTGAGATTATGATGTACGTTAGAAATAACAGGAGAAACAGTCCTCAGGTCTGGTGCACTAACTCTAATAGGTATGATACAGATCTGTAAGCACAACAGGAATGTCATATTAATTGCAATCCCTGTAGTGAGATGAACTGCAGTTCGAAGTCTTCTGGTTAACATTGATAGTCGTACTTAAATTTCATAAGCAGAATTATCAAAGTGAAAAGTACATGCCTATAATTCGCATTTTTTGTGTACAATGGTTCCACGTTTTTGGGCACACATGACAATGTGGCAAGTGGTTTACTGTGCCTTGCATTTTTAAATAAGCTCCCACAAAAATTGAGAAATTCAGAAACCAGATGCATACAACAGCAGCATACTGCATTAACAGTTAAGTGTTTCCTACCCTAATTTTCAGATTTTTTTCCAAGAATTGTCACAGCCTGCACTGTAGTTCACTGCATAATATCTATGAAGTAAAGAGAAATTGTAAGTTTCACAATATACAAGAAAAAACTTAAAAAGATTATATAGTTGGCTCACTTTACAGGTACTATAAAAAAAGTAATTTGTTTTCTAAATATGGTATGGGAAACCCTGGTAAAATGTAATAAGTATGATGCCGAGATAGAGCCAACAGCACCCGGTGTTCCCAGGCGGTCAACCATCCAAGTACTAACTGGGCCCGATGTGTGATGTGTGCAAGTTGCTGCATTGTAGGGGTGACTTTTAACGTAAATATGCAAAAATTGTTATGTGTGTTGCCATATCTATAGCTTACTGGCATACGGGAAAGGAACTGTACTTGCAAAAAATTTCAAATGTCCTCTCACAAAGAAATTCATATTCTAATCATCACTTACAAAATTCACTTCAAAGTTTCTTAAAAGTCATTACTTTCAAATTTTGCACTAAAGATAAGGCACATCAGTAATGGTAAAATTTTTGCATGTTTACACTGTAGTACAGTCGCTACGACGACACATGGAGCACAAAATGAAGCTGTTAAAGTCACACCTAAATCATCTTTTTTGTCCAAAGTTATGCCTAGAAACTGTGATGATTATTTTGTGACTATTGTCTCGCATGTTACATGATAGTTTGTTTTATTCCTAGAAATTTCTTCTGACCATAGTAAATTCACCAGTGAAATTATAGATGGAATAAAGACAAATATCCTGTACGATGAAACCACAAACAGAATGGGAATTTGTGTTTTGGTTGTTCCATAAAGTTCCCAGAATCAGCAAATACAACAAACCATTCTCGCATAATGTTACAGTAGATACACTAGTTGAGGACAAGGTGCCATACTTTATGATGCCATAAATGTTTTTGTAACTGACAATTCTCCAGATACTCAATTTTTGAAGTCTAAAAATATAAATTTAAAGGAAGCAAAACTTTTTATGATACCTGCATACTTAGTGGAACAGATAATTTCAAGAAGTAGTCTACTTGGAAAGCTATGTCTACGATACTGTAAGCTTATTATACTGGAAGGAAGATGGCTGAAGCTGATTATCTTCTTCCGAGTTGTTAATACACTCCTGGAAATTGAAATAAGAACACCGTGAATTCATTGTCCCAGGAAGGGGAAACTTTATTGACACATTCCTGGGGTCAGATACATCACATGATCACACTGACAGAACCACAGGCACATAGACACAGGCCACAGAGCATGCACAATGTCGGCACTAGTACAGTGTATATCCACCTTTCGCAGCAATGCAGGCTGCTATTCTCCCATGGAGACGATCGTAGAGATGCTGGATGTAGTCCTGTGGAACGGCTTGCCATGCCATTTCCACCTGGCGCCTCAGTTGGACCAGCGTTCGTGCTGGACGTGCAGACCGCGTGAGACGATGCTTCATCCAGTCCCAAAAATGCTCAATAGGGGACAGATCCGGAGATCTTGCTGGCCAGGGTAGTTAACTTACACCTTCTAGAGCACGTTGGGTGGCACGGGATACATGCGGACGTGCATTGTCCTGTTGGAACAGCAAGTTCCCTTGCCGGTCTAGGAATGGTAGAACGATGGGTTCGATGACGGTTTGGATGTACTGTGCACTATTCAGTGTCCCGTCGACGATCACCAGTGGTGTACGGCCAGTGTAGGAGATCGCTCCCCACACCATGATGCCGGGTGTTGGCCCTGTGTGCCTCGGTCGTATGCAGTCCTGATTGTGGCGCTCACCTGCACGGCGCCAAACACGCATTCGACCATCATTGGCACCAAGGCAGAAGCGACTCTCATCGCTGAAGACGACACGTCTCCATTCGTCCCTCCATTCACGCCTGTCGCGACACCACTGGAGGCGGGCTGCACGATGTTGGGGCGTGAGCGGAAGACGGCCTAACGGTGTGCGGGACCGTAGCCCAGCTTCATGGAGACGGTTGCGAATGGTCCTCGCCGATACCCCAGGAGCAACAGTGTCCCTAATTTGCTGGGAAGTGGCGGTGCGGTCCCCTACGGCACTGCGTAGGATCCTACGGTCTTGGCGTGCATCTGTGCATCGCTGCGGTCCGGTCCCAGGTCGACGGTCACGTGCACCTTCCGCCGACCACTGGCGACAACATCGATGTACTGTGGAGACCTCACACCCCATGTGTTGAGCAATTCGGCGGTACGTCCACCCGGCCTCCCGCATGCCCACTATACGCCCTCGCTCAAAGTCCGTCAACTGCACATACGGTTCACGTCCATGCTGTCGCGGCATGCTACCAGTGTTAAAGACTGCGATGGAGCTCCGTATGCCACGGAAAACTGGCTGACACTGACGGCGGCGGTGCACAAATGCTGCGCAGCTAGCGCCATTCGACGGCCAACACCGCGGTTCCTGGTGTGTCCGCTGTGCCGTGCGTGTGATCATTGCTTGTACAGCCCTCTCGCAGTGTCCAGAGCAAGTATGGTGGGTCTGACACACCGGTGTCAATGTGTTCTTTTTTCCATTTCCAGGAGTGTATTTCTGTTATCATCTGTGGTCAATAGTTAGTAGTTATTATGTAAAGGAGATAGTTCTATTCAAAATGACAACAAGCCAAGTATCACTGTAAAAATAGTGGTAATACAACCTTATTTTATTCTAGTACTAATTCTATTTCAAACACCATCAAAAATATCTTATAAAATACTGCTATGTGTGTACCAGTGCCCACCGGCACAGTCATGAAACCACACTATAAGTCCGACTAGTGTACTTCTACAATGAAAGAAACCAACAGATGGCAGCAATGATGGACAGTTCATCATACTTACATTTGCAAAGTCAGTAATGTACTAACAAAGTTGTTTCATCCTTTACACTAACAGCACAATTTGCTTCAGACAAGTAGTCTAGTCCATAGCTTATAAAAGATTAAAATTAAATTTCGTGTGTCCAACCAATAAAGTAATTCAAATTATATGGTTCTGATGCACAGTTCAAAGATATTTACTGACAGTGAAACAAGAAGAATAACCAGTCTAGCCAGTAGTAACTTAACAAGGCTAGTGTGTAGATGTTAACATGGGACGGGTGACACAAAAAATCAGGTTTTTAAATTCAATGCCAGAGGTTGCTTCTTATGACAAAAGAGAAAGCTGGAACTGTAGAATGGTAAATTATCGAGTGTCAAGAGTGTGATGGCAGGATATGACAATCAACAGTAGAAATGACATCCTTTGCTTGAGTGCATGTCTGCTAGTGTTTTGTTAAGACGGATTTTTCTTTTAACTCTGATTATTTTAATTTGGAAATCATTGTTTTTAAAAATTAAGTACTGCAGCATACCTCAAGAACAGAATTCCCACGACCTGTTCCAAGGTTATAGACCTTGAATTGACCTGACAATGAAGATAAAAGCAATTTTGCAGCTGCTATATGTCCAAGAGCCAGATCTTCTATGTGAATATAATCACGGACACCTGGAATAAAACAGTTTTTGTAATTTTGATGCTGAATAAAGGTATAGATTAGCATAGTGCTGATGATGGATAAGTGTAACTCTACTCTGTCAAAATATGTAAATAAATTTTATGTAATTGTTACTAAAATGCCTTTTATACTGGTTCTAGGGAATAAGGACAAAGAGTTTGTGGAAATCATCTGTTCCATGTAAGAAATTAATAACTCACAATATGGGGCATGTGCTAGTATCATAATCACCACACATTTTTAGTCACTTTTTTACAATCTTAAAATACTGTTTGCCGCCGATGATTACAAATGAACCACAAAAACTGCTTCACATTTATGTTGCATTTTAATGCTGGCCTTCAAAATACTAGTTCAAACTGCAGTGGATGTGCCCAAACCATTATTTAAGATTCTACACTGTCCAATAGAAAGTTGTAAAGATGTGGAAACACAGAAGAGGATTCCAGTTACCCTACTTTAACAGTGATTACATATTACATACAGAACATACATGAAACATGAGGAATGCAGTAAGATAAAAATTATGTTATACTTTTTTTAGGAATTTTCAAACAGTTTTTGTCACTCTGACTGACTACACTACAAGAAAATTCCAATACCTTAATATCAACTTTCATTCTGAGACAGCAATCCTTAGACAAACATGCTTATTAGCTAGAATGAGGAAACAGAAGTCATGAAACCAAATAATGTTCTAATTTTCACAGATTCAACAGTATTTCACTTAAAACTACAATAAATAATATGTGAAGTACAGAAATTTGCAGTAGAACTTCATTTTGTTTACAGCAAGTTGGTTAGTTAATTATTTTCATTTTGTGTTTGGCCAGGGATAGCTCAACATTCAGAGATGCGTGACAGGGTGCAGTTTTGATGGAACATTCAGGTACCGGTGTTCTCCCTTTGAATAGAGTGCAGCCAAAATTCTTACACATTCATGCACTTATGCATACAATTTACTATTGACTGTTCATCTAGCACACACAAATTTCTTTCAGAGCACACTTTTAATCTCAAACAAGACAATGAATATCTGTTACACTCTTATTTATTCAAGAATTCTTTGATCAAGTAGAGGCACTTGTGTGCTACTAGAAACTTTTGCCCTTTACTCTTGAATCATACTAAAAAATTTAAGGTTCATCAATAGCTACAGCTCTGCCCAGAGGACCTGGATTGGTCTCCAAATGTTCCAATAGTTCACAAAAAAATGTTACATAGTGTTTCTTTCATTCATCAAGACAATCTTTGGCACAACTACTGTAGTTGTAGATCATCAGTCACAGGTGAATGCACAGCTGATATGTCCAGCATGTTGTTAGTATTCAACTTCTTCCTTGCAATCTCTGAATTTTGTATGCCAACCAAAAACACACATTCTGGACATGGTTTTGTTATTCTAATCCTCACACTAGTAAACGATAGTTATTGAACCCTGAAATTGGATTTTGACTTTTCTTTCTCAGCACTGAGTATTGTGTATAAAATGACAGTTGATTTCTTGCATAGAGAACTATGGTTGTTGATGTGGTACCAAATGAAAAGATGCTACTTCCAACTCTCTTTATACCAGTAAAAGTTTTATTCACCAATGTGACATTTCAGACCACTTTTACACAATCTGTCGCACAAGAGAATGTCGCATTTGGACGAGGTCTTTAATGTGGCACATCAATTAAACTACAAATTTACATTGCGCACAAGATATGAGAATCAGCAATTATGGAACTCCATTCCTTTTTTCATTCACAAAATAGTAACAATAACATTGAATAAATATTGAAATAAACATTCTCAATGTTCTGTTTTACTGCCAGAAAAATTTTGCAAGAGATTACGTGTCCTGTGTGCTGATATGTTGACCAAGTGATGTAGATTTACAAGTTTGTGGAACTCAAGTGCCATTTGTTATTTTCATATCTATATTCATATACTACAAAAATATACAATTTAACTGATGCACTGCATTGAACACCTGCCAAAGCACATCGATTTTGGTACAATCTGGTGCATAAAAATATCATGAATCCCCATATAAAACCATTTACTGCATCCCTCTTTAAAAGTGAAGATTACTTCATTATTGTGGGAAAATGAATTGTGGCGATTAAACCAGCAAACTTTTGAGAAAATGAAGGGATGTACGCTTCAGACAGAAGTGAAGGAAACAATGAAATACTTGGGGTTGCATCTTCTAATTAAGCTAACAACTTTTATGGCCTCACAAACATGTAATGTGTGTTCACAGTTCTAGGTTCTTCTTTCAGCCATAATATCATAATGAAATCTATTAAAGCTGACTTGGAAAAAGATTCTCTTACATGTACCAAGAATGGCAAGTCTAAGTTATGAAAATGTTGTAGGAAAGTTCTAGTAAGATGTAAATACTTTAGGATTAAAAAAGGCCACTCAGCAAAAAGCAGAAGCATTTTGCGGCAAGAGCTCCCATAACTGTCCCAGCCTCAATATCAGTCCACCCTCCACCCAACAGTTTCCCCTTCCTCCATCCTGTCATCCCCTCCCAATTCACATTCCCACATTGCCTTCAGCATGTGCCGCTTCCCTCCAGCTGCTACAACTACACCTACCACGCCTCTCTCTTGCATTCCTAGCCAGCAAACAAGCCTCCCTCTGAGCTGTTAGTCACCCCCCCCCCCCCCCAAGTCCCTCTCCCTACTTCTTCTATCCTCTATTCACTCCACCTGACAGTACCCCATCACAAGCAGCCCACCTGTCACAGAATAGCATTGACAGGGTCAATCTCGCCAGTACCACATAGGGGCATTGGCATGCGTACGAGGTCAGTTCATAAAATTCTGGAACATTCGTAATTTCGCGCCAATGGTGTGTTGGAGCGAAAAGCGGCTGGCGCCCCTGCACATGCCTGCGTTTAATGCGTAACTGCCAGAAGTTTCATTGTTGTATGTTTGTTAGTTATTGTTCAGTGCTCTATTGAGTAGAACAAT
Source organism: Schistocerca cancellata (assembly GCF_023864275.1). NCBI lineage: Eukaryota > Metazoa > Arthropoda > Insecta > Orthoptera > Acrididae > Schistocerca > Schistocerca cancellata. Next base: position 400,756,601 of record NC_064632.1, on the reverse strand, counting down.
GTGTCACACAGTTTGCGAATTTCGAGATCAAGAGCAACACACCAGCATAAAATTTTGCGTGAAACTCAAGAAAACCTTTACAGAGACACACCAAATGCTGCCAGAAGCCTACAGTGATGAGAGCTTATGCCACACTCGGTTTAAAAATGGCCAGATGGAAGCTGAAGATGACCCACGTTCAGGACACCCTTCAATGTCTACCAATGATACTCATGTCAGGAACGTAAATGAAATTGTGCATACCAATCGAAGACTGACTGTCAGAGAGACTGCAGAAGAATGTAACATTTCGATTGGATCATGACATGAAATCCTGACACAGCATCTTGGAATCCATAGTGTTGCCACCCAGTTCATCCCATGGCTCATGAGTCAAGACCAGAAAGGCCGTCGCCTGAAATCTATGAAGAGCTTTTAGATTGTGCAAATGAGAATGAGATGTTCTTTAATAGAATCATAACTGGTGATGACATGGGTCTACAGTTGTGATGATGAGACCAAGCTTCAGTCATCACAACGGTTTGGGAAAGGTTCTCCAAGACCAAATGTCACAGCCATGCTGATAGTTTTCTATACTTTGAAGGATTAGTTCATCATGAGCTCGTGCCACAGGGGGAAACTGTTAATCGATGGTACTATCTGGACGAGTTGCTATGCCTGCAAAAAAATGTGAGAAGGAAACAGCCTGAAATGTAGCGAGAAATTTCACGGCTCTTGCACCATGATAACGCACTTGCACATTCATCCCTGTTTGTCCATAACTATTGCACAAAAAACAAAATAATTGTGCTGCCTCATCCTCTGTACTCTCCAGACCTGGCCCTTATGGACTTTTTTTTTTTATTTCTGAAGTTTACAACCCAGTTGAAAGGACAAAGATGTGCAACGATAGACGAGATAAAAGAAAATTCATAGACAGGGCTTCACTCAATACAGCAAGATCTATAGCAAGACTGAAGTGGAAACAGTGTTGGGAATGGTGTACCAATTTTGGAGGAGAGTATTTCGAAGGAGACCATTACCAATAAGTAGAAGGTAAGTGCAGAAAAATTTGTGGAAAAGTTCCGGAATTTTTTGAACAGACCTTGTATGCATGTGTGTGTGTGTGTGTGTGTGTGTGTGTGTGTGTGTGTGTGTGTGTGTGTGTGAGCGCGCATGCATGCATGTACTCTAGCTTGGCACAGGATAGCTCCGAAAGTTACCAAGTTTTCTTCTTTTCCATCTGCCTATTAACAACTCAATGCTTCTGCTTTTCAGTGAGTGGTCTCATTTAATCCTAAAGTCTCAGCTGTGTAAAATATTCTGAAGGGATACAAATGCCTTCATAATTTAGTTGAAAAGCAACTTTACATGCCAGTTAGGGTACACGAACACTGTCAAATATCTGCTGCGGTGCCATAGACATTTTGTCTTTTGTGTTCAGTTTTACACTGTGCCTGGTTGTTTTCACACTATTTTGAAGTGTTGATGAACCTGCATCATAATGTCCCAGAAGGGAACTTTTGAAGTTATGACAATAACCTCTTTTCAAAAATATTTTTGTTTTGTGTATTGATTGGATTTAATGGGTTCAATAGATAAATTTTCTTTTTTTTAATAATTTAAATAAATGTGATGTCAGTTAATAGAATGTAATCAATGGGCATATTTTCAGCTTCAACATAACAAAAAACAAAGAAATAAGCCCAAAATAAGAATCACATGACACTTAAAAAACTAAAAACAAAATCAGCAGAAAGTAACACCAAAATTGGCATAATATAACAGTAAAATTTGCAAAATGTAATGCCGAAGGTGACTATAAATAAAATCCACCCCCTTGACATACTACACCTGCCATATCCTCATAAACTCCCTCCTGCCACACTACAGAACTCAGAACCTAAACAGACCGGCAACACACTTTTGAATCTATTCCCCAAAAGCCTCAATCCTACAGAAGCATCAGTCCTTTCTAAAGGCCTCATCTTCTTGCCCCAAATTCAATCATGCTAGGCTTGTTAAAGACCACTCCTACTACTGGTCCCTAAAGAGGAAACATTTCTTTCTAACAACCCTACGAATCAAACTCAACATAAAACCAATACTGAACCCCGCCTTATTCAGTTTATTCCTCCATCTAACTGTACTTTCCCCACTCCCCCTGAATCACCACCTGATAACTCTCCAGAATTTTCTAAACTCAAAATGGCTAACCATTGTCCACGTGGAACTTACCTACCACTAACAACACTTCCAATTTGAAAGATGCCACACATTCCACACCCAGAAGGCCCTTCCACACAGTCTAGCCACTTGGGAGGGGGTGGAGGAGGAGGTTGTTCTCTACACAAGGAAGAAATGATAAAAGTACAAAATTTTGAAAACTTTATTTTCACATCCTAAGTGTACCTACACACCAAACACCATTCAACACCAAGTGAGTGGCTGCCTTCCCTCATTATTTGTTTGCTGTAATCTCTAGAAGTTTGTGGAGTACTCAACCAGTTTGTTTTACAGGCTAATGGTATTGCCAGATAGAAACAGAAACCCATACATTACAGCAAGGTAGAGAGGAGACGAATAAGCCTGTATGATGTAATATTGTAACCAGACAACACCAGTATCTATTAAGATGATTCTTCCTTTTCTCTACAAGCCCCTTGTCCCAAAGCCCCATCGCTCCCTTACTCACTCCCATTTCCTTCCCCAGTTCCCAAGGTACCCAACCAAACGAGTGATGCGCTCTGTGCCAATGGGTATGTGGCACACAGGAACATGTGTCATTAACAGAGCCTCAGTGATACCAGGCGACCTCCCTGAGTAATTAACTTCGCACTGGGTGGGGTTCCGTGGTGTCAACTGAGCAATTACCAATTCTCATGGGACCAAAATGGAGAACAAGCAAAACAAAACAAAAACTGAGGGTCTTGATGAGACCTCAAACACCCAAGCATCAGGATTAGAACTGATGGAATTTGTTTCCGCAATTGGACTAGGTAAGAGACTAGTTCTAGAAGCGGAAATTGTTACTGAGAAGTTGGACTAGGTCAAGAACAAATTCCTGCCTGGGGTTCAGAGGAGAAAGCTTCTCGAAGAACAAGAAAAAAAGGAAGGTAAAGAATGGTGTCCTAAAGATCAATGGAGGAACTAAAAGGTCTTGAACATAAGACCTTTTTTTTTTAAAAAAAAAAAAAGAAAGAAAGAAAGAAAGAAAAAAGAAAAAAAAGGACTGCCTCGCAATGAAGGTACAACCACGTCCCTTCTACTCTAAGACAGGGAATAAGGGAACAAGGGAGGAGTCTAATACTCACACTTATCAAGATAAACAGATCCAGAAAAAGCTGAGGCAAGAAATAGGGAAACAGACCTATAGAGCTGCAGTCTCCATTTTCAGGATGGCAGTTACCCAACAGGGGTATCCACTGGTCAATATAACCTCGCAGCAGATGGAGCTTGTTCTGATGACACTCTTTGAGAAGATTGAGGAGGATGCATGTCCAGACCCAGAGTCAGGAGGGTTTATCTGCTCAAGGGTGCTCGTATTTTTGCCTGCGAGGTGATGGAAAGAGTGGATTGGCTTAAGGAGGTGGTACCCAAGATATCTCCATGGGAGGAGGTGAAGTTGCTGGTCAAGACAGCGGCTGATCTTCCAAAGACTGCAAAGATGACTATTTGGGTACTGAAACTTCTTAAGGAACTCCTCCTAAGACTGAGGAAGTATGGGCACACGACCAGAAAGTCTTGAAACTGGACTGGAGGGTAATCAACCAAAAAGTTGTAGCAGTTGACCAAAATTTATGTTTAAAAATCCAAGACCTAAAACTGTACTTGGGGTTCTTGCAAGTTTCCATCAGGATAATCAAAGACATTAGAAGCAACCATGGCAACATGATGGAGGCTGCAAAAGCTGCAGATAAACCTGGAGCACAATAAAGGGGCAGCTGCCACCCCAACTCGTCTTCTACGAAGACAGGAGGTTGACATGGCCATAATCCAGGAACTTTATCAATATAAAAGGGGTGTTTCAGGCATGGGAAGAACTGGACTTAAGTTGATTTATGCTAGGAATCTAAAGGATTCCAGAACATTCATTTATGTTAAGAATGGAACTTCATTTGTCATGATGGCAGACTTCTGTTCCAGGAACTTAGTGACCACCAGGATAAAGCCACATGAGGAAGGAAGACAAGGGAAAAGGAATTTGCCTCAGCTTGCCCTCCTTGTGAGGACAGTACTCCTTGAAGTGCATGTCTGCTAACAGCAGAATGCGCAACTGCTGGTAGGTTCCGATGCCAATGACCACAACCTGGTGTAGGGAAGCAGCGACACCAAGAACAGAGGTGAGCACATTCTTGAACTTTTATTTGAGGATAAGCTGGAGGTACTGAATAGAGGCAACAAACCTTCATTCAGGAATGTAAGAAAAAGGGGAAAAAACTGATATAACAGTTGGGTCTAATCTAATGGGCACCTATGTCAAACAAGGACATGTGGTCTTGAAGCCATCCTTACCTGAACACGATATACATGCAGTTTGAGGTTGAAATGGGTTCCAAACATACTATGGCCTACAAGAATCTTAGGAAAACATACTGGGACTCTTAAAGGACAGATCTCAACTCACACTTATCTGAAGTCAAAACTTGGATAAGGAATCCAGTAGATTTTAAGGAAATGGAAGATGCAGTGTTGCCTGCCATTATGACCCGGTATTTTGAAGAGTGCCTAATCACCAAGAAGCTTCCAACAGGAATGTACCTTGGTGGAACAATAACAGGGAATTGCAAAGGAAGCTGACAAGAGGACTGTTCAACCTTGCAAGAAGGAAAGGACAAAGGACAAAATATCGAGACGTTCTTGCCATATACAAACTTGTGATTAAGCAAGCAAAACTATAATCCTGTAAGGTATTCTGAAGGAAAGTGGAAGGTACAGCTGCTTACACTAGACTTCACAAAATGCTCACCAGAATACCAACTAATCCAAGAGGTACTTTTCAAGCTTTGCTGCAACTGGCAAGAGAGAGTTTAATTAGGTTCCTATGTAGGTCCCAAGGATCTGAGACTCATCAGTCTGTCCTCCTTTCTTTTCACGACATTAGGAATACTGATTAATGAGCACATTTGGGAAAGGAGGCTAACTAAGTTTTCTTTACATGTAAATCAACATGCATATAAATCAGGCAAATTATGTGAAACAGCACTTCTTCACCAGCTTGTTGGGAAGGTGGAGAAAGCACTAGACTTCCAGAAAATCACTCTCTGCATCTTCCTGACTATCAAGGGGGATGTTAGCAACACAACCTTTGAATCTGTGGTAGAGCTGCAGAAGAGTATAGCAATGAGACTGCCATATGTAGGTGGATGAAGACTATATTGAGCAGGAGAAAGGTAGAAGTCACTATGATGAATAAACATGACGAACAAATGAATTAATCTTTGTACTTTGTGGGAGAACAGCAATAGATCTATAACATAAGCAAATCCAACTTACTCCTCTTTTTTACCCCTATCTCTCTCTCTCACTCGTGTGTGTGTGTGTGTGTGTGTGTGTGTGTGTGTGTGTGTGTGTGTGCGCGCGCGCGCGCGCGCGCCCGCGTGCGCACGTGTGTATGTGCATCTCTGTATTAACTATGAAGAAATGCATAGTTTAAGAGCTTAGCAACATTGTCTGTCCGATGTGCCTATCAGCCATTCAACACCTCAACTATAACGTAAGTTGAGAACTTTACTCCTTCAGTTATTTGTACATCAATCTTTCATAAAAATTTTTTACTTGATACATGACAAATGACAAGACAAATGCTGAATGAAGCGAACACAAGCAGAAATGTTAATATAATACACAGACACTTTAGAGTGTAACATTTGAAAGAAAACAAAAGGATAATGACATACCTGTACCATCTGGTGTTTCATAGTCAGAACCATAAACAGACAATGAAGGTCTACGACCAACAGCCACTTGAGATATGTATGGCATGAGGTTGTTGGGTATCCCACTAGGATCTTCTCCAATATGACCTGATTTGTGGGCACCAACAGGGTTAAAGTAACGCAATGAGACAACTGACCATTCCTAAAACATAACAGTACAATGCAGTGCATGTTTTATGCTGCATGCAAATGCATTTATAAAAGATATCAGAAAGGCGTAATTAATATGGGATGTTACAATAATACACAAAATACCCTCTCCTTCTGTTATTAACTTCAGTTGTATACACTGAAACATGAGGCATGTAAATGACAATCAAAAGTGTTGTGTGGTTTCAGTTGCTATTCAAAAAGATAAAATATGAAGATCATTCAAGTATCTCCATGACAATAGAATAATCGCTTGGGATTGTGCACAGCAAAGGAGAATGAAGAAGCACAAGTTAGGATGGAAGCAAATACATCACTGGAAATATCATAACAGAAAAACCGTTTACAGCTTTTGGGACTAATTACTTCCATTGGAGTTTGTTAGAGGAGTGAGAAAATATCTGAAGGAATGACACTAATGGTCTATTGGAAGGAGTAATTTTGTTGACGTACGATTGTAAAGACACACATACACACACGCACACACGCACGCACGCACACAATTGCTATATATTAATACATTTCATTTGTATTTTAACCTCTGTAAGAAATGCACCAGTAACACAAATGCTCACATCACTATGTACATAATACGGCACTACCACTTTATCAAGACAGTAACAGCAAATCTGTGACACACTGTCAAATAGAATCACGGAGCTTTTCATGTTTTCTTAGTTGTAATGGTACGCACCCGCTGTTGCCGATAGTAGCAACTGTCCCGCATTTTAGGTAACGTGGAATGATGGCTTCTACAAGGTGTATCTGAATTCCAACAAAAAACTTCAGAGGCTGGTCAGGGATATTTTCTGTGTATTTTGGTATAAGGCATTTGTGGTCTCTAGTGGCTCATTACAGAATAATAATTTAATTACGAATTACTCAGCTTGTTACCCCAATTCCCTATGTTTCTGTTTAAATACCTCCATAACAGTGGGTTAGCCCGTCATATGTAGTCACGAAAATGTACAACACAAAACTCAGAATAATGCAGCTACATACAGATGCGAAAGTACTGTAGGTGGTTGCCTTCACTGCAAGAACAGCCCAGCATAGCACCATCATTCGGCTCTACCACTGCATACTTGGGATGCATACTGATCAACCCTTCAGCATTAAACCTATCCATACTGCTTTGTGTCACTGTTAATGTACAACTAATACTGCTGAAAAAACAAACCCTAAACAGAAATGAAATGCAACAAGTTTGTTTCCAAACAAGACACACAGCACATGCCACTGACTGCATACTGTTTGTGCAGTTATTTGTGTTGCAATAAAAAAAAAAGATAAATAATGGTAGGAAATGATAATCTGCTATGAAAAAAATGGGTACCTTGTATCAAAATACTCAGAAAATATCTTCGCTCAACCTCCAAAATTTTGTCGATAAATCTGAGGTTCTTCCTGTATTTTCCAGTTCCTTCTTACTATAAATAACTTAGTCATGCACAGCACACTGCTACAAGACCACGCCAATTGTTGGTGCAGCATCTCTTGTTCTACATTACTCTCGCCGATATCATTAATCCGATATCTTCAAATTGATCACTCTCCCCGAGTCACTTTTGCATATTTTTGTGTGTTGCTTCCCATACCTTTCCTGTGTCACATGATCTTGCATCTCATCCTACCAATCCCTCCTCACACCTACTCCTGCTCCTCTTGATTCCAGTTTGCACCTACTAACTTCAGCTAATCTAGTAATATCTGTCACCCTCCTTCTTCACACTTATTAACCCACACACCTACAACCCCCATTACAATCTTTTTATTCATTTTTCCTTTGATCTCATTGCCTATTTCAGTTGGTTTTCACCATTTTGAAAATACACCCAAATACATGGTGAAAATCACGAAAAGGATGAAACAGATGAAGTACAGAGAAACTAGATGAAATCTGAGGGAGTAGGCTGATATTGAAAGGCAAAAACCAACTGAAATTGGCATGATGACACAATAACATCAAAGGAAAAATAAATAAAAAGATTGTAATGTGGGTTGCAGGTCTGTGGTTGAAGAAGAGGGGAACACAAATGTGACTAGATTAGGTGAAGTTAGTAGGTGCAAACTGGAATAGAGAGGAGGAGGAGTAGGAGGAGGAGGAAGAGTGGGACTGGGAAAGGGTTGGTAGGATGAGATACAAGTTTGTGTGGCACAGGATAGGTACGCGTGTGTGAGTTGTGATTGCATGAGTGTATGTTGTCCATTCATTTTTGACAAAGGCCTTGTTGGCCGAAATCTCACTTTACGGCAGTCTTTTTGTTGTGCCTATCTGTGACTCACCATCTCCGCTATATGGTGAGTAGCAATTATCCTTGTCATAATACTGTTACATTCCATCCTGGATTTTCCATGTTTTATTATAAATAACTTAAATGACACAAAGTAATTATTAGATTTGTTTTTGTTTGTTGTAATTTTTGTTCTGAAAATTGCCTAATTGGGTTTGAACTGGTAATTACACTTGAATAATAAAAAACTAAACTGCCATCTATTGCGACACGATTCTGCTTTCTTGTTTTAAATTTATATAGAAACAAGACTGAATTTGCATTATGAAGGTAATTACAGATGAAATAGATAGATGCTGCGTATCAATAAGAGAGAAGAAGAGTGTCTCAATAAGCTACTGACAAGGGTTTGTAGCTGTGATATACTAGAAAATTATGCAGATACAAAATGTTTAATCATTATTAAATATTTGGAATATTGGAGAGAAATTCCACCTTAAGCAAGGCACTGTTTGTTTACTTTTGCTTTACCCAAACATGTTTCAGCACTTTTTGTGCTATCTTTGGTGGTCTTTTGTTTACTATTCTGTGTCACATGTAGCTATCAGTTATTTAGTCCTGGTTGTTTTATATCTACCATACATTTTACACCTTGTCATTTCTGATGCTGTTGTCTTGTCTTCTGTAGTTTTATGTGCTTTAAAATACTTTATTTTCTTCACTGTCATCTTTTTAAATTGTTACATGTGCATTTTATTTATTTTATTGCAAAGCAAAAGTTTCAGTTCAGGTTTATTGTAGCCATGTGACGTTAACACAGTAAGATGGAATACTGTGTGACTTTTATATTTATGGGGTCAGAGAATTCTAGTAAGTAGTTATATGGTATGTCAGGTGATGTTACTCCATTGAAGAATGATGTAGTATAAAGGATGGGGGTGGTATGTGTGTGGTAAGCTACTATGGAGTTCACTGTTTTAGGCTGCCTGGGTCAGAGAACCCTGGAATACAGGCATGGGAAAGTGAGGAAGTTTCTTTTATCCAGCTTCTGCTGGATTTTAAAATTAGTTCATATTTGAAAGTATAGAAGGCCAAGCCAAAAGTTTATGAAATTGGAGATTCTTGCTAATGAGCAGTTATTAATTGGTAGTCTGATAACATTTGGTCACTGAGGAAGCATCACCAAATGTCAGCAATCTGTAACTATAAGTAATTTATTAATATTTATAATTTGTGATTCATAAATTTTATAACTTGACTTTGCAGGAAATTTTCAAGTTTGTAGCTGGTATAATTGAGGATGGATTCACACTATTTTTAATAGATGAGTTGCTGTAATTCTGTATGAGTCCTATCAATGTTTCTATGCACCGGATGAAGATGTTAGGTTATAGGTATAAGTATAGGAATCTATCCAAATGGTTACCTCTCTCAGTATTAAGGACTGAACATGAGAAATTCTAATACAAGGGCAAGGAAGGGCTGCAAGGTTGCTGTTGACAGTGCTCTCAAAATAGCATGGAACTGGCATCCTACTAGACTGATATGAAACAAACGGCCCACAGTATATGATGCATAGGGTGAAATAACAGCATTCCTTTGCCCAGTGAAGGTAAGCATTTCCACAAAGAATGTCCTTAGGGGGGCGGGATGGTGTAATGTCTCCTGGAAAAATTTAGTGAAAAATATAAGTGAATTGTGTTAAAGAAATGTAAAACACAGAGACACAGGTCATAGGAATTCTATCACAGTTTGAAAATGGTTATACAAGTGGCATTCTGATGTGACCAAAGCATTGAATAGTTAAGAAAATTGTTTCTTTTGCAATTCAGAAATGTCTTCTTTGTGATCATTCTGCTTTGTCTTATTGTAATATCTGGATGCTCTTCTTTTGCTCAGTTGATAGAAGTCTGAATTGCTGGAAATTATGCATTTGTTATCTTTAAAATACATGCTTTGTTTCTTAAAATGATACACGATTTTATTTATGTAAAAATTAACATCCTCTCTCTGAGTATTGGCACAATTAATTTCAATTGGAGATTTTCATTGCTGGCAGCCATTACTGTCTGGATTAGTAATTTGTTTAAATATGGTCACAGTGGCCAACTTATTCAGAAAAAAGCTAATCATTACTCACAATGAGTTCTTATGCTGGTACCACTATTAAGAGTTTCTGGAATTTCAGAAAATTTTAGGTGCACCAGACTGCAGACAGCTGACTATGTTCCAGCGTTGATGCAGTTAATACTTTTATCTTCTGTCATGAGTATTAAATGTTCTCTTAGGTTCAAGCAAAAGCAGCATTACATATGCAACAATATTTCCTGTAAATAAGAGAACACCCTGCTCTTGACAGAGAAATTGCTGTTATGTGAAGAGGACAGCATCTCACTTAGATCACTGCTAGCCATTCTTTAGGAAATCCTCCTTACTGTGAGACGAACAATATTACATTAGGAAATATATAATAGGGTTTTAATCTTATCTCTCTTATAACTATGTGAGCATAAACTGTTGGACTTCTTGTATTAAAAGCCCGCAACTGCAAATAACACTGAACTAATGTTGAATATCATTTCATATTATTATATTAGTAAAATCCTTTTTAGAATTAGAATTGGGGGCTATTGTCTTTCCTTTTTCAGTCCCATTTTCTTCGAATCTGGCTTTTCATTTCCTTGTCTCCACCTGTGTGAATATGTTAATAGTTTTTCCGCTCTTCTTACATTCAATAATTTATTAACTGGCACATCTTATGGGGACATCACAATAAATAATCTTATCAAAGCTCTTTCCTGAGGGTACAACAGTGGACAATAATTCCACGGTGAGGAATGAAAGTCTTAACTACAAAAATTAGCAAACTGGGAGAAAAACCACAAAAAGATTTTTTGGGTATGTACTAGTAATAAGAGGAAGCCATGCTGACTAAACGGACAATAATGTTCCGCATTTTGTGTTATATATAGGGATAGGAAAAACTCGTTTTATTTTATGGCCAACTCAGTGCTACTTTATCCTAATTTCTAAGCTTTTTAACCAAATTTGCTGTTTTTTGTCAATTTCTTTATCAATTTATGATAGCTTATTTTCGAAGTTCTGCTTGTTCCTTATTTTTGCCTTATTTGTTTTTCAGTGAAATGTTAAAAAATATATATACTTATCAATATCACATTCATTGACATCAAAAATCACATATATTTACATTACAGAAAAAATGGAACACATTTATGTAAAACCCATTACATCTAATCAATCAAAGGAAAAATAACTCAGCAACCACACGCCACTGGAAAGTTTTTCAAAAGGAAGCACTGTCATAACCTCATTTTCTTCTCAAATATTATCTGACAGTACATCAATACTTCACTATAGTGTGGAAACAGCCACTTGTATTCTACATTTATGATCAGTACAACAGAAATCGTTTGACAATGTCTACATTTTACACATGAAAAATTGCTTTTCTATTACATTACAGATGAATTTGTATCTGTTCAGAATACATACATGGCTTAGACCAGTAATTCCAGGTACACTTAATGGAATCTTTGATATATCGGCATTAATGGTGTTCATCATTATCATACTATGGTTGAAACAAGACCCTAGGGCTGTGAATCTGGATCTGTAACTCTAAGAGAATGTCACCAAAAAATCCTTTTCCAAAAAAATGAAAAATCTTTTATTTTGGAATAGAGGCAATAGTTGCATTTTGTGAAATCACATTCCCTGATATGTTTGCACTAGAAATGCACCAAAACAACATGGTTTCGAGAGATCTTAGTGAAGTATCAAACGGTATATTTTGATAGTACACATGCATAAATACAAAATCACAAATATGGCACTTCAGCTGTGCTAACATGTAAGTCAACATAGCCCCTACTCAGTTTGTTTCATGAGCAAATCACAGCACAGGGTACATGATGTCATGCACACTGTTTTTTAGGAAGTAAAATAGACCATTGACTGTGTTTCTTCCAATATTTATTTAATATTATTTTTACTATTTGTGAATACAGTTTGTGGCAACAGTGTGATATGTTACAAAGCCCAAGGTCTAGGTCATTCTGAAAGGTTATGGTTATGAGTTGGCAAAAACAACGGACGTAATTTCTTAAGAAGCGATTAATATTACTACTTGTTGCAGCATAATTTAAATTCTTCTGTTTGTCTGTCACAAAGAGACAGTTTATTTGGTCCATCATATTTGATGACTGTCATATTTGTGCAGCATCATGTATGCTGTGCTGTCATTAGTTGGTAGAGAGAAATTGAGCTGAAACAATGATGATATGCAAAACTGTCGTGTTTGATGGCTTTCTCATTTACACTTGCACACTACAAACATATGCAGTTTAATTGATGAACCATGTTTAAGATCTCTACAAAATACATAATTTTGTGTACTATTTGTAAATGTGTTATTAAAATTGGAACGGAGTTTGTTGGAAGAAAGGTATTTTTACTTAATGTCACATCATAGTTCATTATGTGAGAAATGAACTGCTCACTCCAGCTGAAGGCACTGACTGTGTGTGTGTGTTTGTGTGTGTGTGTGTGTGTGTGTGTGTGTGTGTGTGTGTGTGTGTGTGTGTGACTTTGGCTGATTGCTAATAACATTGTACAGTCTGTTTTCACATACTGCTTGCCCACTGCTCAACACCTCGTCTATGTGGTGAGTAGCAGTCGATCGCAAGTCAAAATCAAAAATTGCTTGATGCAGACACAAATGCGGGAAACAAATACCAGAAATGTAGGCTATCACAAGTGGTGGAGCAGATGGATGGGCAGGGGGAGAGAAATAAACACTAAAAGAATCAGTAAGTATATGTTAAAACAGGGAAGGCATACAATTATAGAAAGGAAGGATCTGGGGGAGGGGATCAGACAGCAAGGTCATCGGTCCCATAGGATTAGAGAAGGATGGGGAAGGAAGTCGACCATGCCGTTTCAAAGGAACCATCCTGGCATTTGCCTGGTAAATCACAGAAAAAATAAATCAGGATGGCCGCACGCAGGTTTGAACCGTCGTCCTCCCAAATTTGAATCCAGCGTGCTAACCATTGTGCCACCTTGCTCGGTAGCAGAAAGGAATAAAGCAACAAGAAAATATGGTGATAGTGGAAAGATTGAGGATAGATTACACATCACATACTTCATGATGAGACGAAGCATATGATCAATGCTCACCTACCTTTCCTCGAGTTTGGAGATACCGGCATCAAGGGGGAGCAAAAAATGTTTCATTGCACCACCAGCACACTTCAAAAAAAGTTCAACATGTGTAAGAGGACAAGCAAGTCTTCTGAATCATAAATTTGTGTTATCCGTGACAACTATTTTACATAATTTTATAGATACCTTATCAGATATAACTAAGTCCTTTAGTATTTCTTCCACGAAGTATTTACTTTTTCCATATGGATTGGTGCAGCCTTGACCAGTGGGATGATCTTCTGTTAAGGGCAAACTCTGAGGAGTTCCATAAACCGTTGCAGATGATGAATAAACTAGTTTCTTCACACCATGAGATTTCATTACCTGGTAACCAATCAAGTTGACAAGTAAATTACATTTATTTAGTAAAACACACACACACACACACACACACACACACACACACACACACACACCACCACCACCACCACCACCACCACCAATTCATAGTCTGCACATGCTTCAGGAAGCAAGAAAAGCTATGTTACAGAAAAAGTAAGAAACAATACTGACAATATATATCATGCAAAGATGGAGTAGATGACATTCCCTCAGAATTATGAAGTTCTTTAGGAGAACGGGCCTTGACAAAGATATTCCACCTCGCATGGAAAATGCATGAGACAGGTAAAATAAATTCAGATTTCAAGATTAATGTAATAATTCCAATTCCAAGAAAACAGGTGCTGACAGGTGTGAATATTACTGAACCATCAGTTGAATAAGTCAAACAATGGAAAATCCAAGTTTCAAAATACTGATACATATATTCAAAAGAATGGGAAGATTGGTAGAAGCCAGCTGCAAGGGATATCGGTTTGTGTGACTTATTTTGGAAGATAGACCGAAGCAGGCCAAATCTACAGGAGCTGAAGGACGTTAAAAGAAAACAGTGGTTGTGAAGGGATTGAGATGGGGTTGTAACTGATTCCCAATGTTATTCTGTTTGTATAATACGTAATTTGGAAAGGAAAATGAACTTTATGGAGAAAACTTTTGATGTTTGCTGATGACACACAAATTCTGTCAGAGATCGCAAATGGCTTGGAGGAACAGCTGAACAGAATGGATAGTGTTATGAAAAGAAGTTATAAACTGAACATCAAGAAAGTGAAAGAAGGGTACTGGAATGTAGTTCAAATTAAACTCCGAGGGGATTAGATATTGTGGACAGACGAAGGCAAGGGCACAAAACATTCTGCAGGACTTTTCTACTCTTGATTTATACATTATCAATAATGCAATAAATGTAAGTTTGAATTCCATTTACAGTCCATCACTTCTTATTGTCTGGAGTGCTGTTCCTTACAAATGTATGGGATATGCAAAATCCTAGTACAAATTCCTCTCCCACACACAGGAGGGATGAAGAAGTTGAAAGAAAGAAACAAAGAGAGGGAGAGGGAGGGAGGGGGAGAGAGGGAGAGAGAGGGAGAACAACACAAGTGCTCTTGTCTGCATTAAACTAAATAGATGTGCTTCTTGCAAAGACTGGTGTGAAAACATGTAAAACTAGTCAATCAATCATAATATTAATACACAAACACAAAAATTAAAGTACTGATTTTTAATATTAATTATACAAGGAGGGCAATGAAACTTACATAATTTGAAAGGTACTTTGCCATACATGTGCATAAAGAAAAAAATCACGTGTACCTAGCTGTTGAGAGTGGTAAAACAAGATTGATGTTTTCACATTCATAACTTTGATAATACCTTCTCTATTGTGTATTAAATCTCTCTAGTCTACATCTTCATCTACACTCTAAAAACCACAATGAAATGCTTGGCAGAGGGTACACCACATTGTACCAGTTATTAGGGCTTCTTCCCATTCCAATAGTGTATGAAGCATGAGAAGAATGATTGTTTGAATGCCACTGTGGATGCTGTAATTATTCTAATCTTATCATGATTTCTATGTGAAGGATGTATAAGGGTTTGTAGTATTCTAATCTTATCATGATTCCTATGTGAGGGATGTATAAGGGTTTGTAGTATATTCCTTGAGTAATCATTTAAAGCCGGTTGGTTGGTTGAGTAGAGAAGGGACCAAATTAAGTGGTCATCAGTCCCTCCGACCTCGGAGTAACTAAAACCGATAAAGTCCCATATTAGAAGAGGGAACTACAATGTCCATAAAATGATAAACTATTAACAGGGAAGGAAGGAAAAGGGCAGAAGAAGAGGTGAGGGAAAGAAAGTGACTAACAACAGGGGCATGAAGGAAGAAGCACAGGAGACAAGAGAGATGCTTAAGACATAACAGACCCCATAAGGAAAGGAGTGGGAAGGCAGAGGACTGGGGTGAACCACCAAATCCAGTTGAAGCCAATACAATCGGGGCGAAGTGGGGAGCAAGAGGGCGTGTCATCCCCTCCACTCACTGATAAGGTGGAGGGTCCCATCATTAAATAAAGTGATAAAAACCCTCATCACTAATAAAATGTAGAATGAGATCCGCCGCTGAGGCAGTGTCAGGCAACACCAGGGTTAGCGAGTCTGGAAAGCTAAATGTCCGTCGCAAGGCGGCTAATTTGGGACAGCCCAATAAGATGTGGGCCACAGTCAACATCGATCCACAACAACAGAGAGGGGGGTCCTTGCAATGGAGGAGATAACCGTGAGTCAACCAAGTATGGCCGATGTGGAGCTGGCTCAGGATGACAGAGATCTTAATGAGAGGCCTGTAAGGAGGTCCACCACAGAGTTGTAGATTCCTTAATCACCCTGAGCTTGTTCGGCGAAGAAAGAGTACGCCATTCAGCATCCCACAGGCCCAAAACCTGATGACGTAATGCCGAGCGAAGGTCTATTTCCGGAATGTCAATAGCAAGATATAGCCTGGTAGTAGCCAATTTAGCCAGTTGATTGGCAAGTTCAATGCCAGGAATCCCAACATGGCCTGGGGTCCAAATGAAAACCACTGAGCATCCACATTGAGCAAGGAGAGGAAGGGAGTCCTGGGTAGCAATGACCGGGTGATGAGGGGAGCACTGGCCAAAAGCATGCAAATCGCTCAATGGCCCACTACAGATAGTGAAGGATGGTACTGAGCAGGAGTGGAAATAGCCCAGTGCACACAAGATGGCTACCAATTCTGCAGTAAAAACACAACAGCCACCTGGCAAGGAACGAAGTTCCGCGCGTCATGCATAGGCATAAGCAAAAGCAGTGCGGCCAGCAACCATGCAGCCATCAGTATAGATCACTTCTGAACCCTGAAAGGAACTGAGGAGACAGTAGAACTGGTGGTGAATAGCCATCATAGGGACAGAATCCTTTGAATCATTTGAGAGACCAAGACACAGCTGTGGCCAAGGGACGCACCACGGAGGGGTACGTGTGTGAGTGGAGAAAAGAGGTGGTAAAAGGAATTGCTGGAGCTCAGAAAAGAGCGATTGAATGCAGACAACCATGGTAAGACCACATTGTGGATGCCGCTGCGGCAGGGAGATCTCCATGTCCGGATAAAGAAGACCATAATTAGGGTGCTTTGGGGTGCAGTGAATGCCGAGCGCATAAGATATCAGCTGTTGTTGGCGCAAAACTCACAGTGGTGGAATCGCCGCCTCTGTAAGAAGGCTAAGCACGGGGCTAGCCCGGAAGGCACCACTCGCAAGTTGGACCTCACAGTGGTGGATGGGCTCTAGTATCGGCAACGTCGAAGGCGACACAGAACAGTAGACAGGACTTCCATAGTCTAAACGAGACTGGACCAGCATTTGATACAATTGCAGGAGAACAGAGCGGTCTGCACCCCAGGTGGTATTGAACAGACACCTAAGAACATTGAGATGGGACCAGCATGTCCTCTTCAGCTGGCGAAGATGAGGGAGCCATGTCAACCGGGCAGCGAAGACCAGACCCAAGAAGCGAAGGGAGTCCACCACCTCGAGGGGCTGGCATCGAGGAACAGGTCCGGATGGGGATGGACTGTACGGTGACAGCAGAAATACATGACACATGACTTGGCTGCTGATAACTGAAAGCCATGGGAGAAAGCCCATGACTGTGCCCGGCAGATTGCTCACTGTAGACGGCGTTCTGCAGGGCCCATTACGGAGGAAGCGACATAGATATAAAAATCGTCAGCACACAAAGATAGGGACACTGTCAGCCCAACAGCCATCACCAGACCATTAATGGCTACGAGAAAGAGAGGGATGCTCAGCACTGAAACCTGTGGAACTCCATTTTCTTGCCGATGGGGAGTGCTGTAGGAGAAGCCAACTTGGACCCGAAAAGAGAAGGGCCCATTCTTGGAGGGTGGAGAGATTATGGTGGCACCAGGTGGTGTCTAGGCTTTATGCAGATCAAAGAAGACTGCAAGGAGGTGTTGCCAATGGGTAAAAGCCGACCGGATAGCAGACTCCAGGTGGACTAAGTTATTCAAGGAGCTTGCAGAGGGTGTTGGTAAGGCTACTTGGATGGTAGCTATCCAACTGAAGAGGTGGCTTCCCAGGCTTCAACAACGGAATAACAATGCTTTCCTGCCACTGGGTAGGGAAGAGTCCTTCACTCCACAGATGGTTGAAGAGGGTCAGTATACAATGGTGGCCAGCCACCGGTAAGCGTTGGAGCATTTGGTTACATATCCGATCTGGTCCAGGAGCTGTGTCTGGACAAAAGGCAAGGGTGCTGGCGAATTCCCACTCACAGAATGGGGCATTATAGGGCTCCAAGCAACAAGAAGCAAAAGACAAAAGCAGTCGTTTTGAGTGCTCTTTCTAGAGGAGGAATGTGGGCAGATACTGAGCCGATGGAGGAGCTTGAGCAAAGTGTTGAGCGAAAGTTTCTGTTAAAAATTCCGGATCAGTAAGGACAACACGATGTACAGAAATTCCTGCAACCCGGTGGGAGCACGGTGGCCAAAAATTCGCCTGAGTTTCGCCCAGATTTGTGAAGAGGGGGTGTGTGGTCCTATGGTACCAGCTACATATCGATCCCAGCAAATCCGTTTCTGAAATTTTATTAGGTAGCAGGCCCGGGTGCGGAGTCGTTTAAAGACCTCTTTTATGGCTGCAGCAATTTCTGGAGTTCACCAAGGGACCATCTTCCGATGGGGGCAACCTGAGGAGGAAGAGACTGCTGAAAGGATGGCGGCAGTCAAAGTCTCTGTAGATTCATCAACACTGTCGTGTGGCAGTACAGGGGGGATGAGAGCAGAGGAGAAGGCACCCAAATCAGCTTTAGAATGGCACACCTGGGAGGGTGACGGAGCGAGAGACACTGAAGGAAGGTCAAAACAATCAGGTAATGGTCATTGTCACATAAGTCATTGTGGACACCCCACTGAATGGAGGGAAGAAGGCTGGAACTGCAGAGGGAGAGGTCAATGGTAGAGAAAGTGCCGTGCACCACACTAAATTGTATGGGAGCACTTGTGTTTAGTAAACAGAGGTCAAGCCCTGCCAGAACTGTCCTGCTCAGGGCAGTATTCGTATGACTACCCCAAAGAGGGTTGTGGGCATTAAAGTCCCCTAGTAGCAGGAAGGGAGAAGGGAGTTATTGAAGAAAGGTGGTGAGTGCAAGGGATGTGGGCGGCCTGTCAGGTGGGAGGCAGAGATTACAGATTGTGATTGGAGTGGCCAGATGGACCCTGACAGCAATGACTTCCAGAGTGGTAACAATGTCCTTGCGGACCAAGGTGCAAACACCACCAGAAGCCTGCAGGGGGCCAATTCAGTTGCGACAGAAAGCGTGGAACTCACGAAAGGTGGCTGAGTAAGAATTGAGAAAGTGGGTCTCCTGGAGTGCAGTGCAAGCAGCAGAGTAGAAGGAAAGAAGGGGCTGCAACTCTGGAAGGTGACGCAAATATCCCTTACAATTCCACTGGAGGATTCTCAAGCCGGAGTCCAAATGGGAAAGCGAACAGACTGGAGTCAGTCACGCCATCGAGTCGCCATTCGTCACCGATAAGGATGGGGTAATATCCATATAAATGGGGTCAGACTCTATTGGTTCATTGACTGGAGGAGGGGAAGGCTGCACCTCAGGGGATACCAGAGGGGCCTTGCCCTTGTTCTTGTGTTTCTGCTTCTTCTCTTGGGAAAGAAGAAAAGGGCAGACTTCAGCGAGGTTGGGCACAGAATTACACCTGGCAATCTTGGCAGCCACTGGCTGTGGATCATGCTGCCGATGTGGAGCAGCAGATCGCCTTTCAGGGGGGTGATGGGAAGAGGAGCCCCGGGAGAAAGGTCCAGTACTGACGGCTGCCGAAGAAGGGGGGCAACTTCTCAGGCAGGGGAGAGGGAGCAGCACCCGAAGGGTGGGTATGGGTACTGACGGGGAGGTGGAGTGGGAGAGTGAGGATGGGGGGAATGGATGTAACTGAAGCAAAAGTAGAAGTCATAGACACGGGATGGAGCCAGTCATACTTTTGACAAGCCTCAGTGTAGGTGAGCCAATCTAAGGTTTCGTACTCTTGAATCCTTCTTTCTTTCCCAATCACCTGGCATGCAGGCGAGTGTGGAGAATGATGTCCATGACAATTTACACACATTGGGAGAGGGGGAGCACAGGCACTTCCTTAATGGAGGGGCGCCCACTGTCACCGCAGAGTGGATCATTGCTGCAAACCATAAGCATTTAAAGCATATCATTGGTGGTGGAATATAAGGTTTTACATCACACTGATACACCATTACCTTGATCTTATCTGGGAGGACACCCCCTCAAAGGCCAGGATAAAGGCACCCATAGTGGTGCGATTGTTTGGAGGGCCTCGCTGCACATGGCGAATAAAATGAACCCCTCACCGCTCGAGGTTAGCACGGAGCTCCTTGTCAGTTTGGAGAAGAAGATCCCGGTGGAAAATAATTCCCTGTACCAAGCTCATAGATTGGATGGAGCATGATGGAGACTGGGGGATCATCGAGAAGGTGACAAGCACACAGGGCATCAGATTGGGCAGCAGACGATGTCTTTATGAGCAAAGCACCGGACCGCATTTTACTCTTCGATTCCACTTCGCCATACTTACCTTCAATCGTCTACATGAAAAATAAAGGCTTGGTCATGGCAAAACTTCCACCATCCATCCTGGTACAAACTAGGTACTGAAGGAAAGGTTTCAACCCAAGCCGGCAAGCTTGACTCTCCTCCCAGGGGATGGCCAGTGAGGGGAATACCGAAGGATCAGAAGAAGCAATCTCACATGTGCTATCACTCTTAGAGACAGCCACTGAATGGCCAGAATGGTGAAGCTTTTGTCGTTTCATGCACAAGGCGTCCGCCCTAGTGCCACCCACTCTGATCAGGGCTCGCCTCGTGGGCGCCACCCAGCCACAGCAAGGGTCGCCTAGCACGGCAGCCATAGCCAGGAGAGCTGGTGGCCCAAAGTGATTAGCATCAATTCCAGGGCATACACAAGACGTTAACAGCTCAGGTACTAGCAGTGTGATCCCTGTGGTTTCAGGGGGCTCAGCCAAGTGGGTACCTAACAGCCCCACCACACGGACTGGCTACCGTGCTGGTGACCTAGTAGGAGGGGGACCAGGATGCAAAGGGAAAGGGGAGGGGGAGGGGAGGGGAGGGGGGAGAGGAACCTGCACCATGGAAGCTAGGTAGGGAGTTCATCCCCAAATAGCTCACACTGAACAGAAAATTTTGGAAATGGAGGTCAAACCCCAAGGGGACCAAAAACACCAAAAAGGAAATGGAAACAGTAAACTAAACAATAGCACAGACCAAAACAAAGCCAGGAGGACAGCCAGGTCGACAAAAAGAAGTCCACTAAGAGGGAAATGAGGGGGCAGGGACAAAGGACCAAGGGTAGGGAGGGAAAGGAACAGGGATGGTAATACAGCCTGGAAAGGAAAGGAGACTGCAATAGCTTGGGGCCCCATGCGCGCCACACACGTACCCACAAAAGGACTGTGGGACCCCTGGGGGGTCATTTAAAGCCGGTTCTTGAAACTTTGTTAGTAGACTTTCTCGGTACAGTTTACATCTATCATCAAGAGTCTGTCAGGTGAGTTCTTTCAACATCTCAGCGACACTCTCCCAAGGGTCAAACAAACCTGTGACCATTCGTGCTGCCGTTCTCTGAATACGTTCAATATCCCCTGTTTGATTGATTTGGTATCAGTCCCACACACTTGAGCAATATTCTAGAACTGGTTGCACAAGTGATTTGTAAGCAATTTCCTTTGCAGACCAACTGCAGTTTCCCAGTTTTGTACCAATAAACTGAAGTCTAGCACCTGCTTTACCCACGACTGAGCTAATGTGATTATTCTGTATCATATTCCTTCAAAGGGTTACACCCAGGAATTTGTATGAGTTGACCAATTCCAACTGTAACTCACTGATATTATAGATGTAGGCTACTACATTTTTTTTTTATTTACTGAAGTGCACAATTTTACATTTTTGAACATTTAAAGTGAGTTGACAATCTATGCACCACTTTGAAATCTTACCTAGATTTGACTGAATATTTATCCAGCTTCTTTCAGATTGTAATTCATTATAGATAACTAGATCATCTACAAAAAGTCTGAGATTACTGTTAATATTGTCTGCAAGGTCATTGATACACAACATGAACAGCAAGGGTACCAACACATTTCCATGGGGTACATCAAAAGTTATTTCCACATCTGTCAATGACTCTCCGATCAAGATAACAAGCTGCATCCTTCATACCAGAAAGTTATCAATTCAAGTCACAAATTTCGTTTGATACCCCATATGATTTTTCTTTTGACAATAAGTTTAGGTGTTGTGCTGAGTCAAATGTTTTTCAGAAATCAAGAAATACTGCGTCTGCACGACTGCCTTGATCTACTAAGGCAGTCAGTATGTCACATGAGAAATGTGCAAGTTGGGTTTCAGATGACTGATGTTTTTGGAATCCTAGCTGGTTGGCACAGAAGAGGTCATTCTATTCAAGATACCTCATTCTGTTTGAGTTCAGAATATGTTCTAACATTCTACAATAAATCAGTGTCAAGGATACTGGACGGTAGTTTTGTGGATCACTTCCACTAAGCTTCTTGTAGACGCATGTGGCCTGTGCTTTTTTCTAAGAACTGTGTACGGTTTTTTGTTGGAGGGATCACAATAGATTACAGTCAGAAGAGGGGCTAACTCACCCACAAATTTAGTATAGTTTCTGATGGGGTTTACATCAGAAGCTGGGGCTTTGTTCATTGTTAACAATTTCAACTATTCCACAGCACCACTGACACTAATACTTATTTCATTCATCTTTTCAGTGGTATGAGGATTAAACTGGGGCAATACTCTGGGTTTTTATAAAGAAACATTTCAAAAACAGAGTGAAGCATTTCAGCTTTTGCTTTACTACCCTCAATTTCAGTTCTGGTCTCATTCACTAGGGACTGGGAATTAACTTTGGTGTTGCTAGTAGCCTTTACATATGACTAGAATTTCTTTGGATTTCGTGAAAGATCATTTGACAAAAATCTGCTATGGTACTCACTGAAGGCTTTAAGCGTTGCTCTCTTGACAGCCAAACACGTTTCATTCAGCATCTCTGTATCTATAGCTCTATGCTTTGTTTTACAGCTATTGTGCAGTAATCTCAGTACCTTTAGAAATTTCATTACAGTGACTGTATACTATGTGCAGGTCCGTCCCATTATGGACTGTTCCACTGGGTACGCATTTCTCCAGTGCACCGTCAATTATTCTTTTAAACTTGAGCCATAGTTCCTCTACATACTCTTGCTTTGGGCTAAAAGTTTCAAATTCCACTTTGCAATATGATACCATTGCTTTTTTATCTAGTTTACTAAACATGTATCTTTCTGCAGGTTTTTGATGTACCTCCACTCACAATGTGCACAATTTCAGGAATCATGTGTCCATACAGTTCAAATGTGGACTTAGAGGCCACCTAGGTCAGCCCCCTGGTGTGCTTTGATGAGTCACCAAAGAAACAGTATTATTTAAGGGATCGCAAATGAGTGCTTGCCCTATTCTGTACTACTGTTGTCCATTCAATGTTTTCACTGCTATGCACAACCTGTGCTTAACTGTATCTCATGTTGGCTGTATGAAGTACTATGTTCCATAAATCGTGTTTCTCCTCGCTATAACAAACTTGGCGACGAGAGAAGATTATGTTTCTTCTATGGTTAGTGTCTGTGCTAAGTCACCCGACAAACATCTCGATGGAAGAAATACTCCAACGTATCGTTGCCCAGCAACAAGCTTTCACAGATCAACAGCAGGTTCTGACCATTGCTCTCAATCAAGTGGCATCTGCACACTCACGGCATGTTTGTCTTCCGTCTGTGCAACTGTCGCCCCTTCCGGCACATGATGAATCGGTCGAAGACTGGGACTCCTACGAGACACTGTTACACCAACATTTCCAAGTTTTCCGCAAGGGAGATGCCAATCTGTGTAGGGCTTTCTTACTTTCCTGGCTTTCACTGTATGTGTATCAGTTGTTGTGCCAACTTGCGTCTTAGCAACAACCGGCCACCTTATCATTTGATGAAACGTGCAAGCTTTTTTCAATCTATTACTGTAACAATACACAGGTCATTGTGATGGACATAGAATTTTACTGTTGTCAGAAATGCCCACTCTCATAATGTCTGGGCAGCTGAATTACATGGGTTGAGCTATCATTGTAACTTTGTCACTAGTACCCATCACGTATCCTGCGCTGACCACATGGTGTGTGTGACATTATTATTTTTCTGGCCTGGATTGGGAAGTCCACGAAAAAGAACTTCAATGGGAGCATCCGACACTTACAGATGTGCTCAATATAGCACAGTCCTTTGAAGAGTCACGAGCCACGGATGATCAGATTGCTGAGTGGGGGGAGGTACCAGAAGTTACTCAGTCAAACCTGTTAGGCAAGCTGCAATTGTTTAGGACAAAGGGGCAGCTGTTGCAGCAGTGCAACACTCAACTAAGCGTCACATGAGGCAGTGTCGGTTATGGCCTCAGCAGCAACAGGCAGAGTCACAAGAGCACATCAGCAACTGGAGTCCTTCTGCTCAGTGTTTCCGTTGCCATTTTCCCCTCGGGTCAGTTGTGCTACGGGTTGATTAGACTGGAGAAAGAGACCAAACTACACGGTCATCAGTCCCACCGACCTTGGAACCGATAAAACCTCGCACTATAAGAGGGAACTACAATGGCCATAAAATTACAAATTATTGACACAGAAGGAAGGAAGAATATGGAAGAAGAGAGGAGGGAAAGAAAGTGACTAATGACAGGAGCATGAAAGAAGAAGCACAGGTAGATAAGATAGACATTCAAGATAAAACAGACCCCATAAAGAAAGGAGTGGGAAGGCTGGGCTGAACCACCAAGTCTGGTCAAAGCCAGTCCAATCGGGGCGAAGGGGGGAGCAAGATGGCCTGACAGCCCCTCCACCAACTGATAAGGTTGAAGTTCCCACCCTTAAATAAAGCGATAAAAACCCCCATCACGAAGAAATCGTAAAACTAGATCAGCCGCTGAGGCATTGTCAGCTAACACCAGGAGTAGCGAGTCTGGGAAGCTAAAAGTCTGTCGCTGGGTGGCTAAGTTGGGATAGTCCAGTAAGAAGTGAACCACCGTCAACATTGATCCACAACGACAGAGAGGGGGGTCCTCACAACGGAGGAGATAACTGTGAGTCAGCCAAGTATTGCCGATGCGGAGCCATCACAGGATGACAGAGGCTTTCCGAGAGGCCCATAAGGAGGACTGCCACATAGTTGTAAAATCCTTTATGGCCATGAGCTTGTTCGGTGAAGAAAATGTGTGCCATTCTGCATTCCAAAGTCCCAGAACCTGATGACATAACACCGAGCGAAGGTCTATTTCTGGAATGCCAACAGCAAGAGGTGGCCTGTTAGTAGCCAATTTAGCCAGTTGATCAGCAAGTTCATTACCAGGTATCCCAACATGGCTGGAGTCACTACAGATAGTGAAGGACAGTCCTGAGCAGAAGCAGACTTGGTCCAGTGCGCACAAGATGACAACCAATTATGCAGTAAAAACACTACAGCCATCTGGCAAGGAATGAAGTTCCATGTGTGTCGCATACGTGTAAGCATAACCAGTGTGACCAGCAACCATGGAACAATTAGTATAAATCACTTCTGAACCATGGAATGAACTGAGGAGACAGTGGAATTGGCGGCAAAGGGCCTCTGGAGGGATAGAATCCTTTGAATTGATGGAGACATCAAGACAGAGCTGTGGCCGAGAGACGCAACATAGAGGGGTACTTGCGTAAGCGGAGAAAAGAGGTGGTAAAGGGAAGTGTTAGAAAAGAGTGACTGAATGTGGGCAGCCATGGTAAGCCCACATTGTGGCCACTGTCGCGGGAGGTTGATCTCTGTGTCGGGATAAAGGAGACCATAATTAGGGTGCTTTGGAGTGCAGCGAATGCGGAGCGCCTAGGATATCAGCTGTTGTTGGCACAAAACTCGCAGCGGTGGAATCCCTGCTTCTGTGAGAAGGCTAATCAGGGCTAGTCCGGAAGGCACCAGTCGCAAGTCGTACCACACAATGGTAGATGGGGTCTAGTATCTGCAATGTAGAAGGTGACAAAGAACCATAGGCAGGACTCCTGTAGTCTAAACGAGACTGGACCAGCACTTTGTACAATCACAGGAGAATAGAGCAGTCTGCACCCCAGGTGGTATTGCACAGACATCTAAGAACACAAGACTTAGCCACCAAAAACTGAAAGCCATGGGAGAGAGCCCATGATTGTGCCTGGTAGATTGCCCCCCTGTAGATGGCGTTCTGCAGCACCCATGAAGGAGAAAGTGATGTAGATACAAAAATCGTCAGCATACAACAGCAGCCACCAGTCCGTTAATGGCAACGAGAAAGAGAGAGATGCTCAGCACAGAACCCTGTGGAACCCTATTTTCTTGCTGATGCGAAGTGCTGTAGGAGCAACCAACTTGGACCCGGAAAGAGTGACAAGAAAGTAAGTTACATATAAAAATGGGCAGAATGCCATGAAGGCCCCATTTACGAAGGGTGGTGAGGATGTAGTGGTGACAGGTTGTGTTTTAGGCTTTATGCAGGTCAAAGAAGACTGCAAGGAGGTGTTGCCAATGGGCAAAAACCGACGACCACATAGCAGACTCCAGGTGGACTAAGTTATCCACCGTACAGCGGCCACTGCGAAAACCACCTTGAGTCAATGACAAAAGGTCATGGGATTCAAGGATCCAAAACAGCTGCAAGACTCACCATGCATTCAAGGAGCATGCAGAGGGTGTTGGTAAGGCTACTTGGACAGTAGCTATCCAGCTGAAGAGGTGGCTTCCCAGGCTTCAACACCAGAATAACAATGCTTTCCTGCCACTGGGTAGGAAATACCCCATAACTCCTCAGACGGTTGAAAAGGGTCAGTATACGACAGTGGCCACCCACCGATAAGTGTTGGAGCATTTGGTTATGTATCCAATCCGGTCCAGGAGCCGTGTCAGGACAAAGAGCGAGGGCACTGGTGAATTCCCACTCGCTGAATGGGGCGTTTTAAGGCTCCAAGCAGCGAGAAACGAAACACAAAGGCAGTCGTTCCAAGCCCTCTTTCAGGAGGAGGAACGTGAGTAGATACTGAGTCGATGTAGAGGCTTGGGCAAAGTGTTGAGCAAAATGCTCTGCAACAAAGTCTGGATTGGTAAGGACAACACCACACACAAAAATTCCTGCCTTGTTGGCAAGAGGACGATGGCCGAAAATTTGCCCGGGTTTCGCCCAAACTTGTGAAGAAGGGGGGTGTGGTCCTATGGCAGCCACACATCTTTCCCAGCAAATCCATTTCAGAAATTTGATTAGGTAACAGGCCCGATTGTGGAATTGTTTGAAAACCAGAAGGAGAGTAGTAGAAGGGTGCCACTTGGACTGTTGACGAGCACAGCGGTGGTCTTTTATGGCTGCAGCAATTTCCGGAGTCCACCAAGGGACCACCTTCCGATGGGGGGAACCTGAGGAAGAAGAGATCGATGAAACAGCTGCGGAAAGAATGACGGCAGTCAAAGTCTGTGTAGACTCATAAATACTGCTGTAAGGTAGTACAGGGAAGATCCCCGAGAAGGAGGAAGGTAGTTGTTGAAGTAGTATGAAGGGATATCTCGAGGGGAGGGCAAGGGAAATGTGGGGGAGTGGGAGATGAGAGGGGCACAGGACTGCAGTAAGGAAGAGGGAGGAGGGGGAAAGAATGTAACAAAGGCAAAAGTAGAAGTCATCGACACAAGATGAAGTCTATCATATTTCTGACGAGCCTCAGTGTAAGCTAAATGATCAAGGGACTTATACTCTTGTGTCTTCTTTTCTTTCTTATAAGCCAGGCAATCTGGTCAGCGTGGAGAGTGATGGTCATGACAATTAATGCACATAATTGGGGGAACACAGTGCTCCCCTCATGGAGTGTGTGTCCACATTCACAGCACAGAGGATCCCCCATACATTGGGAAAACATGCCCAAAACACAAGCACCAAAAGCACCTCATGGGTGGCGGAACGTTTGGCTTCACGACACACCGTTAACATGTAACCTTGACCTTCTATCGGAGGATATATCTCTCAAAATCCACAATAGCGGCGTTGTATCAGTGCAATTGTCCTTATGACCTTTCTGCACACAATGAACGAAATGAACACCTCGTCATTCCAGATTGGCATGGAGTTCCTCATCAGTTTGAAGGATGAGGTCCCTGAAGCAAATTTACAGACTGGTAAGGTGTAATGGACGCCGGGGCATCGCCAAGATGATAAAGCGTGAAGGGCTGCAGATCAGGTGGCAGAAGTAGTTTTATCAATATGGAACCCGACTGTTTCTTACTGAGAGACTCCACTTTGCCAAACTTTTCTTAGATATTTTCCACAAAAAATAACAGCTTTGTGGTGGTGAATGTGTCCCTATCCATCCTAGTACAGACCAGGTAGTGGGGAAAGTGTTTCACCCCAAGCCGGCGAGCCTGGCCCTCCTCACAGAGTGAAGCGAGGGAAGGGAAGGTTGTAGGGTTAGAAGAGGTAGTATTCAATGATCCATTACCAACCAAAGGGAAGGCCACAAAAGAACGGTCAGATTTTTGAAGCTTGATACATTTTATATGCAACACATCCACCCCGACATCACCCAATTCGATCAGGGGCTCTCCTCATGGGTGATCCAGAATGACAAGCAAACATTCCTAGGCACACCTGGGAAGGCAAAAGCCAAGATATCAGAAGTGTGATCCCTGTGTTGTCAGGGATACATAACAGGCCCACCACATGGACTGGCTATTGGTGCTGGTGATCTTTGGTAGTGGAGTAGGGATACAGACAAGGAAGGGGGGGGGGGGAAGCGGCAGGGAAGGAAGGGAGGGAGGGAGGAATCCATACCACAGACGCTAGGGAGGTAGTTTCTCTCCAAATGGCTCACACTACAGAGAGGAAATTTAGAAACAGGTCGAACCCCAAAGGGGGACCAAAAACGTTGAAAAGGAAAGACGAGAAAGAAAAGGCAAGCAGAACAAAACCAGAAGGAATACAGTAAACAAGATGGACACCACCTAGACATAAGTAAGAACACCGAGAGAGGGGAGGAGGAGGCAGCAGGGAAGGAGCAAGGAAGGGAAGGGAGGGGTACAGGAAAGGAAGAACGGGCTGCAATAGCTTGCGGTCCCATGGGCACCATACATGAACTCACGAAAGAACACCTGGGGGGAATTTGTAATGCTAATCATTTTGCATCTGAGATTACTGTACACGACACAATGGCATTCACATTGTGTTGTTATAAGGGAAAAGTTAATTTGCCACCATTAACACAATTTATTTTTCAATGCACCTTACCAGGGACTCACTTCAAATGATAAAACAATTACAGAGAACCCAAAGAATTATTTCAAGAATGCTTGTAGCTACAATGCAACACTTGCTATGGGTCAGATCTGAGGCTAAAATTTGAAACACAGTTTTACGTGGAGTGTATCGCTTTAAGATAAATGACATTTATCATAGATCAGATCCACTGTCTCAATTGGTCGAATTTCATTTCAACCACAGGCAATACAAGTGATAAATTAATTTCCAAAATTTAAATAATGAAGGATCTGTAAATCATTATCTTAGCAATATACATTACAGTCTTGTTCAACTATCTACCACAAGATAATCAGTTTGCAGTATTTATAAATAATTTATGGACTAAAGGTAATGATCACAAACAGCTGAGGTGCCGAGTCTCAGATATATACCATTAACGCAAAGCGTAATTGGAAGATATATGTAAAGTATTGTGAGACTCCAAGAGGAAAGTGAGCACCTGAACCTACTTATCAATTACTAACTCCATCTGATGTAATTTCCAACTCTGAATTAAATTTGTGGCTCAGCTGACAAAAATTGGTTACAGACTCATTTAATGCTCCCCTTTGTGGAAATCTTCAGTAAAGGATGAAATTATATACATCTCAACAGAACACATGGCGAGGGAGTGATGTAAGAATGGACTAGGATATGGGAGGATTGGATGGGTAGTGATATACCACTCTGGGAGGGTGGGAGAATTGTAGGCAGGATATTCCTTGTTCTAGGTGTGGAGATAAGTAGTCAAAAGTCTTGGTGGAGAATATGGTTCAGTTGTTCCAGTTTGGGATGATTCTGAGTGGTGAGGCAGATGCTCCTTTGTATTTGGTTCCTGGGGGTGGATAGAGTATGGGAAATCTGTCTGCCTTATTGGAAGTCTCAGTAAGGCTTTCAGCACACTGGGCAGATTTCCCATCACTGCAAATGTGCTGACAAAGGTTGGCCCTATTTTAGTACGGAAAGGACGGTAGCAGGCACTGTGCTTGACATGGACAGAGGTTTGGATGCTGTCAACAAGAGAGGTGGAGGACAATGTGCCTCCTTTCTTTCCTCACCCACTCTATCTGGTACCAAGTGCATGGGTTTTGAATACGTGCCAGATGGCATGGACCTTGATTACCACTAGAGGTCTCTCCAGCCATCGCGCCTTAAGCCATGGCTGCGCGCGCACTCCTAGCCCGCGTATAATGTGAGGGTGCCACAGTGGAGCACATGGTCCCAGAGGCTATCTGCTCAGCAGGCAGTCTGATATTTGCATTAGTCTACCAACATCTCGCCTACAGACAGCATGTCTACTTGGTTTCCGTGTACGAGTGGACACTGTGGATTCGTGAGGTTTCACTTGTGACCCCGTTGCTATTTGCGTGTTGTTGTTCACTAGGTCTTGCTAGGTCATTCATTGTTGTTTATGTCAGTCCTTCCCCTTTCGTTTTGTTTGTTCACGGGCCGCTCCCGTTTGGTCCCACCGTGCTTTAGTTCTCGGCAGCACTCTACCTGACACACATCCTTGATCCAGGTGAGCTACAGTCCTGGCAAAATGTTGTCAGTCACGGTAATGTAGGCATACAGGAGTATGTGTATAGATCTGAAGGAGGACTGTTTGGAAGCTAGCAACATTTGACATCTTGCAGGCATCACCTGCAGGACACAGCGGCCATAAGGAATAAAATTGTGGAGCGACCACAAGTTGCATACAACTTCCTTTTATTACAGGTTTTGCTCATCAGATGCAAGCATCTTCAGAAATTTGGTGGCCAAATGTAAAATATAATTTTACGTCTGAAGTCACCACTGTACACAGTGAGACACATTTAATACGTTGCCGCTAGATACTAAATTTCTGAGGACATTCATGTCTAATGCATGAAGCGAATAATAAAAAAGTTGTGTGTGACCTGCAACTGCAATACAATTTTATTTTTAATCAAAGTCTTGTTTATTTGCTTATCAACAAATCAGAAACTCAACTATGTAGTGAGTTATTACCTTTACTCCTTAAATTATTTGTGTTCTACCAACACTGCAAGTAATTTTAGAACTGCAAAGCTACTGAGCCATTAGTTACAAAAATGTAGTGTGTAAGAGAACAGAGATGTCTGACAGTAGTGAAGAGCTTTAAAAGAGGACAAACTGAAATATGCAATGTTAATTATTTTGTGCCTATAAAAGAGCCATTATTTCAGTTAAGATTAAAAAAAGGATTGCGAATTCAAATGCACACAGATAATGAAGCAAGACCAAGCAATGTACACTCAGTCTAAAACTGGCAATGAAAAAGGGAGCTCTCCACTGCTATCTGTGTCCCTGACTGTGATAGTCAAATTCAAATGGCTCTAAGCACTATGGGACTTAACATCTGAGGTCATCAGTCCCCTAGATTTAGAACAACTTAAATGTAACTAACCTAAGAACATCACACACAACCATGCCTGAGGCAGGATTCGAACCTGTGACCCTAGCAGCAGTGCGGTTCCGGACTGAAGCACCTAGAACCACTGGGCCACAGCAGCCGGCCTGCGATAGTCAATAAATGCCCAGAGGAGGTTGTTTTGTCATCACTAACATATTCTGCTTCATTCTCTGTATGGAATCTTGCAGTTATCCTTTACTCTGGTTGAAGCAGTAATCTTAAGTGGAAAAACATCCACAACTACTAAGCATTACTGGAAGCAAGAACAGCTTTCTTAAAGGTTCCAGATAATTTGTAAATTCAGCACCGTGGAGCAGCCAAAAAGATGGAAAGGAGGAATCTTAGGGAGAGTAACTGGCCAAACCTCATTGCCTATGTTGAACACACATTATTTGCAACTTATTAAAAAATCCGTGTAAAGTGTGTTTCGATTTCAATATTTCCATTTAGGTAACAGTTATTAGTGGCAAAATGTTTCACGACTCTCTCACTCTTTTGCTCTATTACATTGAGGAGAACAGGGAGGACAGGGTTGACTTACCTCCAAACACAAATTACAGTTTAATCCATAATATTGGCAATGCCCCAGTCTGACTTACCAAACTCATTGTGTCTTACTATTTTTTGCCACTTGAACAGAGATTCCCTTGAGAAACTATAAGCCATTCTTTCAGCTACATGGTGGTCTGTTACACAGCATTTCCTGGTTATTGCTTATTATATCCACTACAGTTATAAAGGAATAAAGTGTCACAAAAAGAGAATTTTTAAAGCCAAACCAATCATAATTAGTAGGTAAATAACATACCTCAAGGAGAATGATTGAACCACTGACATTGTTTTTATAGTAAGCAAGAGGTAATGACACTGACTCTCCAACTGCCTTAAGTGCTGCAAAGTGCATAACGAGGGAAATTGGATGCTGAAACACAATAAAAATATCTTTAAATTCCAGTATCTTACACATGATAATAAAATGGGTGAAAATTAAATCTCCTATAATTACAAGCCAATTCATCATACATCTCATGCTAGTAATTAAATTTTATGATATTGCTAAATCCTACAGATTATACTGACAAATGTACCAGGAATTTCTACTATCATGTACAGGAAATGTAAAAAACTGAATGATTGTACATGACATCTTAGCAATATTAGTTATACAGTAGAGTCCAAGTAAAATATCAGTACAATAACATATCAAATTTAGAAGCATAAATAATTTTAAAAGTTCTAAATTTGGAATGTAACTCTACTCTGAAAAAAGATGTCCAAATGGACATCAGTAAATATGAGCTTCAATAAGCAAACATCTGGGTTGCTCAACCTGGCTGCTGTACACTACAGGATCAGCACACTGCCGGCATCAGAATGTTTGTATCGGACGACACAAGCATTTAAATTACAGTCCACACTGGACATCAATACAAAAAAAAAAAATCAATGTCTGAATCTGTTTTGTACCAAGCAAGATATACACAAGTACCATGAGAGGCCGCCAACACAAAGGCACAACACATGTCTCGTGCCTCCCAGTTTTGTGCACTGCTCTCCAGATCGCACTCAAAAACTCAGGACTACATTGCTTCTGCCTTGTACTGGCAGACAAAGAAATTCTTCAACAGACAGGCACAAAACACGTGTCGGAGACGAATAATGTTCTGAACCAGCAGTCAGACAATTCAGTTCAGTGCCTGCAGCCAGTTTTGTACAGTTCTATGAAGACCACCTTCTGACTTAGCAGTTGCTTTTTATGGAGAACTAAGACCATTAACAAAGTGTCTACACAATTTACATTCCATTGTAGTGACTATATGGTAGACTACCAACAGACAGCAAAGTTATTTAGATATCATTGTATTAGGTTTAGGACATCAAGTACCATGCACCAAATTGTACCCAAATTAACTACTATGTTGTAACATACTCTTTATAAATGTTATTGGTTATTTGTTATTCTGTTGCCACATTTCTGTTATAATGCCGCTCTTTCAAACAAGTGTTTAATTGTACAGTCAGCCACCTTTACAGGACTGGACGTTTCACCTGAACTAACAGTAGCATTCACTAACTTCATGCACAACATTTTGGCAACAAGGACAAACTTTAAACATTGCTGACAAATTGTCTCCAATATCCAACATTTGGCGGGGGAGCGGGATTTAAAAAACCAGAAATTTTTGACAACTAGACAGTGCAAACACACAGCATTCTCTTTACTGGGTGACAAGTAAAAAGAAAACAATACTGGAGAAAGGAGAGAAATTACTAGGTATGAAAATTTTTATTTTCACTTGTTTCTTAGAGTTTATGATCAATTTCACCATTTTTGTGGCAACACCGCATGGCTTAAAATATTCTGTCCATAGTAGATTCAAGGGTTGCTAATCCGATTCCTTTCCAGAAAAGCTTCCATGAATTTTGTAAACTGTTCTTAGCACATTTCTGAGACATGGCCCAACCAGAACTCGTCCTACAGACATTGCTAAATTTACTGCAACAGCTGTCAGCAAACCAAGAACTCCTACAGTTGAGTAGGCACAAGTTGATCTGCGAAAATTGCAGTGGGCCAGAGGTGGCAGCTTTGTGGGCCTATCTTAACCAATAACGTAACGCAATTTTGCAAATGTCTCTATAGCAGTGCTCCAGTGTTGTCACAGCTCTGTAGATGGTTACCATTTTCGCCTGCAGCCATTAGCTCTTTACAGCTGAAAGCTGGTAATAGTGCTATGAGCTTTCAGGGATCATCTTACGCTGTCTTGACTTTAGCGGTGTGCTTGGCCAGACTTGAAGAAAGCAATAACGACGGCCATAAGCAACCACTTCAATTAAACATTCTGCAACCACCCTTTACAGTATCTGGTTGGAAAGCTGTGACCTGGAACAACTATATCCAGCATCTGGAGCAGGATTATCTCATTAGATTTCAGGTGATCTGAAACGAAAATCACCTTTGGCCGGGAAACGAAACCTGGCTTACCTGGAGTGCTGGATACCCAATCACCTTCAAAGTAGTTCTCTTGGGACTTGCACACCCTTATCCCAGCTGTGCTGCCTTGTTCGAAGCATGCCAAAAAAGCCTCTTTTGGAATGGAGTTTAGTTCAGCTGTTATTGCTGCCATAATGTCCTCACTTGTCTGAAGTCACATACCTTTCAATGGCATCTTGAGTTTGAGAACAGCCAGAAGACACAGGAGGCCAAATCAGGAGAGTAAGGAACCTGCTGAGACACAGTAATCTGTTTTTTCTCAGAAAAAGTCTGAAACAAGAGCGAGGAATGTGCTGGAGCATCGTTTCGATAGAGGCGTCAATTTCCTGTTGACTGCACGTCTAGTCTCTTGCGCCACACTGCATTATGGAGGCAAAGAGGACTTCCCTTTGTTTTCTTTGATGAGCATTTGACACTGTGGTGCATACTCGTGGTGCACCACATCACAGGAGTCAAATAAATCAGTCAGCATCACTCTGACATTGCTGCATATTTGGCGGGCTTTCTTTGGTCTCGGTGATGACGAATGTTCCCACTGTGATGGCTGGGATTTGGTTTCCAGGTCATACCTGTGCACTCAGGACTCGTCACCAGTGATTATGGTGTTCACAAAGTTCGGGTCACTGTTTGTGGAGTCCAGAATGTCCTGTGAGACTTCAACAAGAAGTTGCTCTTGCACTGCCATCAGCAGTTTTGGCAAGAATTTTGCTGACACTCTCGTCATGGCCAAACCTATGATCACAATGGAATGCACTGAAAAGGTGATGATGCCCACCTCTTCCACAATTTCTCTGATAGTCACATGATGGTCCTTCATCACAGCATTCACTTTGGCAATGGCCCGGTCATTTCAGCATGTTGATGGCTGATCAGAGCATGGCTTGCTCTCCACCGATGTGTAACCGTCTTTAAACCAGCTGCACCACTCCCTAATCTGCGTGGTTCCCATAGCTTCATCACCGAAAGTTGTCTGAATCTTTTGAATTGTTTCCACCTGACTGTCACCCAATTTCTAGCAAAATTTGATGCAGTAGTGCTGCTACAGTTTTTCCTTCATTTCCCTTGCAATGAAAAACCAACGCGACCATTACACACTACCTCACTCAACTACTGCTTGCCAGTAAATGATGCTTTTGTCCGGTGGGAAAAAATTCATGCATGCACATGAAAGTTCAAGGTTGGCTCATGCAAGTTTGCTAGATTCATTTGGATCATGTGTTCAGAAAAAAAGGTTCAATACTTTTCTAACAGACCTCATATTTCAACGTCTCCTGAAATTGTCACCTACTTGTGAACTAGTGACATTTTCATAACTGAAATTAAAGACATGCTTGCCAAATATCTTTATTTGCAAGGTCATGCTGCTGCTGCTGCCGCCGCCAGATAATGATTTTTTTCAATGTTTCAAGAATTCAAATCAAAACTATAAAGAGTGGATTACTCAATTGTAGGGCCTGACTTGGGAATGTAAATTTCATTGTGTAAATGATCAGTGTACGAAACATTATGCAGACTCCCTAATTTGTGACAAGCTCACCACACACTCTTATGACAAAGTAAGGAAGGACCTGCTTAGTCTAACAAACCGGTCTTTACAAGACTGTTTGACACTAATCTGGGCATATGAACAGCATGTATCTGCTGAAGCAATACAGTGCAAAAATTTACACATCAACATCCAGCATGGTCATACAACCTGTAGGGTCAGATCCAGAAGATACTTGGAGTGCATGCTACTTGACTGAAACATTCAGTAAATAAGTTCAGAAATATGTACTAAATTACAATCTCGTTCATGCTGTGGTGTAAACCACAAAACAGAAAATTTTTCCTGTGACAACACATATTACTGTGAAATGACATGATTATATGGCATTATTGGCCAGGAGACCTCATACGGGGTTTTTTGACCACCGAGTGCAAGTCTCTTTACTTGATGCCACTTCAGCGACTTGGGTATCTATGATAATGATGGTGGTGATGATTATGACAATGATGACACTTATTTCCCAAGCAGATAAAATCTTACCCCAGATGGAAATCAAACCCGGAGCCCTGCATGGCAATAAGCCGTGATGACCACTCAGTGTATAAAGAGCAGACAGAGCTGAGGTGTACAAAATGAAGCACAACCAACAAAAACAGCAGACACTCATGTGTCATGTGATGGTTACAAATAAAAAGTCAAAAATAGATCAAAACATAGACAAATTCAAAAACTTTCACAGGTGAAACATTTGGCGTCAGCAAGTCGTTATCTGTGATTCTTTGAGTTAACGAAATGCCAAGTGAATTTCAAATTGACAAAGTGTCATCAATTTCAATCTTTAATTTGCAGGTGTACCGAAAAGTTTGGAATGCCGAAGTTAACAGATATTCAAAGTTCACTGTTCAGTTACAGTAATTAGAAGATTCCAGTAAGAGGATAATTTTAAAACAGATGTAACGTATAAACAATTTACAAAATGGGCTACATTTGTAGCTGTAAATTCAAGTAACACAACTAATCTTCTAGGACTGGATCTCTTCAATGCTTTGGGCTTCATCACTCATGAGCAAACAACTCAAATTCAAATTGACATTTGGTAAAAGTCTAGAATAAGGCCAGGGTTGTACTTAACGTGGTTCATGCAGGAATGCTGTCAGCACTTCTGTGATGTATGCTGGGAACAAAAGCAGGTGTTTCAGCTGTTTGTGTTATTCCGCCAATGAGAGCAGCAGGCAGACAACGTCTTTCAAAGTAATATATTCAGAAGAAACTGTAAAACATTGCTGTAAACACGGATTATAAATTTCATAGCTCCTTGATTGACTCGCGAATCAAGGACAGTATTGCAACCCATGATATATTCAAAAAAGTAACGAAATATTTTTCTGCTATGCTTTGCTATGCACTCAATCTGTGTCAGCACACTAGGGGACTGATGACCTCAGAAGTTAAGTCCCATAGTGCTCAGAGCCATTTTGTGCCAGCACACTGAGTAAGTGGATCAATGTTTTTTAAGTAAATCATGGGAGAAGGTAAGTGGATCATTGTTTTTCAACATATCAAATGTGCGACTCTTATTATTAATAAATGTTGACCCACCTACCTTCTCTCATGATTTGATTAAAAAAACATTGAATCACTTACTCAGTGTGCTTGCACATTCACCAACACATTTGATATATTTTCATGTCTCTGCACTTAATCCATAAGACATACACTAACAGACGATGTCACCGTACAGAACTAAATCACTTAAATCAGTCCATTTTATGCACTTGCTGCCATAATCACAAACTATTTCTTTTGAAAGTCACTGATACACTGAAAAACAGCAAAGAAGATGCTGCTATAAATACATTGCCTCTCTTCTCGTCTCTCATTGGTTATATTGAAGAATCATCCCACTGGCTAAGTGAACTGATGTATTGTCAACCTATGGGCAGTAGATAAGCACAACTGTGGCTGCTGCTGACCCTGATCTAGACTTTTGCCCTGACATTCAGAAATGCAAGTTAAATTAGCTGTTGCAAAAATATGATGATATTTTTTCTGAAGCAACAACAGTATCAAAAGTAACAAGGCACACATTTCACTAAAGCTGAAGGCATTGTCACAGTTTTGCAAAGCACGCAACATTCATTTTGTGTTAAAAGATAAAGTAAAGCAGGAACTCTCCCATCTTGATCAGAATGACAAAATCGAGGCCATAATTAGCAGCCAAGGGCAAAATGGATCTTAGTTCTACAGAAGCCAAATGGCTCACTTTGCATCAGCGGAGATTTCAAAGTGACAATGAACTCTATTACTGATTCATATCCTACTCCATGGTGGGAAGAAATGATGTCCAAATTAACTGGTGGTATGCACTTTGCCTAGCTGGACCTTAAAGAAGCCTATTTACAAATATCTTTGGATGAAGACACACAGATATTTATGGTGATAAATACTACATTTGGCCTCTACTACTTCAAAAGATTCTTCTATGGAATACCCAGTGCACCAAGAGTGGTCCAGCAGTATTTAGAACAATTAACTCAGAAAGTTCCGATCACTGTGAGCTACCTTGACAACATAATTGTCTCGAGCACAACTCCATTGGAATTGTTACAGAATTTGGAAACTGCTTCCAAAATTCTAAAAGCAGCCAATCTGAAATGCAACAAGGCATGCATCTTATTTCAAAGTGAAGTTCAATAGTTGTCACACTGCTCATGACACAGCCAATGCCACAACATATTGACACCATTAAAAACCTTCCTGCTCCCATAGATGTCACGCAATTACCTTCTGTATTAGAGCAAATAAATTAGTATCAGAAGTTTCTCCCTCATGTACCTTCCATTAGTGAACCACTGAAGAAGTTGTTATGATAAAGCACTAAACGGAGCTGGGACAGTGAATGCTAACGGACATTTAACGAATTGTCTGCTTGATGCCAAATGTCTTCCAACACACGATTCAAGCAAAATGCTCACAACTGCTGTGGATACATCAGATTATTGCATAAGTGTCACTCTGTCACATAAATGTCAAGGGTTTGAACAACCAATTGTGTTTGCTTCAAAGACTCCGACAGTGGCACAAAGAAATTACACTCACATTGAGGAGGAGGCTCTTGTGATTATATTTGCAGTCAAGAAAATTTGATGATTGTATTTATCGACATAAATTTATCCTCCTTGCAGGCCATAAACCTTTAGTGGTTATCTTTGGACCGAACAATACTGGTCCTATACGGACAGCTCAACATTTGCGGTGCTGGGGGATACTTCTGTCGAATTACGATTACAAAATTATATTCACGTCCACAGCACAAAATGTGAACATAGACTTTCCTTCACATTTGCCATCAATGTCAGGCATTAACTTTGACTCATCAGTTAATTTTTGTTTTTCAATAGTTGTCAGTAGTTAAGACACCACGGAAAATTTCCCTGTAAAGTCAAATTTATTAGCCCAAGATGAAACAGTATATTCAACTGGTGCAGTCCAATAAGAAGTTATTTAATCAACCAGAAATTAAATCTTATTAGAATATAACATATGCAATTATAGTGTACAAATGTGACATTCTGATACATTCAGAATCTAGCAAGACATGAGTGGTTATTTCTGCAATGTTTAAATGTAAGTGACGACAGACACTACATCAATGCCATTTGGGCACAGTTCGTACCAAACATTGGCAAACAACACTGTTACTGGAAAAATATTGACAAAGTCATTGAAATGATGTCTAAATGTCACTTACATCAGAAATACCATTTAGCTCTGCCTCGACAATATTTTCTGTGGCCATAAGCTTCAGAAACTATGTCACATCTGCATATTGGTTTTCCAGGACCATTTCTCAGAAGCTACTAGCTCATCATTGAGGCTTCCTCCAAATTTCCATTTGTGATACAGATGTCCTTGATATCTTCAGGCTTTGTCAAAGGTCTTTTCTACTTAAGGACTGAAACCTATTGTCACTGACAACAGCACACAATTTTCTTCTCAGAAATTTAAGCTGTTTTTTGAAACATTTCACACTTCAGGATCACAGTGTTTCATCCTGAGGTCATTGCACTCACTGCAAGATTCATAAGAACTTTCAAACAATAAAGAAAATGCTTTATTGATCTTCCTCTCTCAGTGGAGGGTCACTCCATACAACACTCACTCAACAGTGCAAGAACCCCATGGGAGACTGCACTGAACATTACTGTCAATTTTAAAGCCACTCATGCATCCACAGGCTGAGTTTTGAAAACAGTCCAAAGAAATTTTGTTTAAACTGAATGATCTGTCACTCATTTCTGTGTAAAGGTCTGGGTAAACGATAGGGAGACCAGCCATAGTTGTAAAGCAGCTGACTACCTTCTGATTTCGGAGACAATATTTGCAGCAAACTAGGACCATTAACAGAGCATCTGTACAATTGCCTTCAGCTACAGTGTCAATATCACAGGCTGCCAAAAGACAGAAAAGTTATTTAGATATCACTGTATTAGGTTTAAGGCATCAAGTGCTGAGCATCAAACTGTACCAAAGTTAAGTACTATATTGTAAAGTATTCTTAATAAATGTTATTGGTTATTTCTTATCGTGTTGCCCCATTTGTGTTACAGTGCAATGTTCTCAAATGTAAGTGAGCAATCAGTCACTATAGCAGGAAAACACTTTTCTGCTACAGTGAATGATTAGGCTGAATTAATAGTAGTATTCAATTACTGCATTTGCACCAGAATCATATTTTATATATGACAGAGGACACAATATTAATAAGTTTCAATAAGCCATGTGGAATAATGTTCTGGTGTAACTTATCTTTCAAAAAGAAAGTCTTCATTCACAAAAGCATGCTGTAAGAATAATATGTGGTGCTCAGCCATAATCACCTTGTAGACATATACTTCAGGAGTTCGGGTTTCTGACTATTGCTTCACAGTACATCCCTCATGAATTTGTTGTAAGTAATTCACTACAGTTCAAAAGTAACAATAATGTACACAATTACAATACCAGAAGGAAAAATGACATTCATTACTCTACATTAAGGTTGTCTTTAGCTCAAAAAGGGATGCACAATGCTGCGACAAAATTTTTTGATTACTTATCCACTGATACAAAATGTCTGACAGACAGCAGAGTAAAATGTGGGAACCAACTACGAATGTTTCTCCTTTACAATTCCTTCTATTCTGCAGAAGAATTCCTATTGCCATAATGCGTAAAAGGTTGTGGGTAGGAATTACTACTTCACACCTGCATATCTTTTTTTCAGAAAAACTGCCCTTAAAAATGTTCAGAATGTAGCCACATGTACAAATTAATTTGAGATGCGAGTGTAAAGTGACTCATTCCACATCATTATTATCTATCGTGCAAAATGATCCCTGGATCATATAACTATCAATTATTAAGAATTTTGCTCGAGATTCACTTGGTTTCTTTTTTACAAGACAGACCGTCAGTTTGAGCATAACAATAGCAAGATGTCAGTATTCTTTTGTTATTAAAGTAAAAATAGTAGCTACAAAGCTATTTAATTTTCTAGTAATTCTATACACCATAAATACCTACCGCAGAAAAGACTTTGTCCAGTTCATCTAACTTTAACAGGTCAACATTGTAGAATGTAACTTTCTTTCCTGTGATCTTCTCAACACGTTTCAGGGCCTCAGGTTGGCCATCTTTTCCTGTAACAATGGATTTTATTATCTAATTATTATTAACTGCTGATGTTTCAAACATACTAGAGGTTGAGTTTCTCAAACTGAAGAGCATTCTACATTAGCAATTTGATAACTGAAGACGTAATTCTCACAGAAAAGTGAATAACTGTGTGTGGATGATATCTTCACTTGAGAACATTTCTTCTACTGTACATCATGGTTTTCTAAGCCAACCAAGTGCAAAAAGGTATTTTTTGTTGTTGTTTCAAGTGACTTTCATGTTTTTAATGCACTACCAGAAGAACTGTCACTTATCAGCCATTTGACATCCACTGTTGAATAAAGACCTCCTGTAGACTACTATTCACTACAGATATGCATGGTTTCTAATGTCATCCGTCCACTATCTGTATAGGTACCAATATCAAAATATTGCATCTTGGTTATCAACCCCCAAGGATCTTTTTTCTTTTTCTCCTTCATTTTGTACCAAATAAACTATTTAGGCATAAATAAGCTGACAATATTACTGTTTAGTACTTTATTATTGAGCCTTTTTTTAAAGTCACACATGACACCAATGGTGCCAAAGTATGCCCGGAGAGAGATATACTACGTGGCTAAAAAAATTGGGTTGGCACTCTTGTCAGTCTTTCAGTTCATAATATAATTTGTGTGCAGTTACATTATTGCTTTCCTACATTGTTGCTACAGTCTTTATTTGTTGTTGTTTGTGCTGTAACCAAGAAATACTGAGAAGAAAGAAAATGTCTTGCAGAAGTTATGAAGATAAACAAAGGCATGTACAGAAACTTTTAGATGAAGTTATGGGCACAAGTGACAAAGCTACTGCATCATTATTTAATATTAACTCTGACAACTTTTTACCTGACAAGCCTGGAAGTGAAACTGAAAGTTCTGAAGGTGATATTCCACAATTGGTGATGGGAGGAAGAAAAGTTTTATATACACATTCAGCCAATAAGTCAGGCTACAAAGCTGTAAAAACCAGTCAACAATGCACCTCTAACCATGTTATGTACACTGTTTCACATTCCAATGAAATATATGTAATATCAGGAATCTCTGAAGATGATGACAACCTTAAAATTTTTTTTAATGAGATTGTCTGGAGACCGGTTATGGGCAAAAATATGAAATATTTTGTGTTTCTTCATACCAATTCAAGTTTAAACGCTTTTGTTGCACTATGTCTCAAAGACAAAACATGAATGGTAAAGAAGTTTCCAGTGATGAAACACGTGTCATTTTGAGAACAACTAAGTTTTGTACAGCGCATAAAGGAAAAGTGTCATTAATTTGGAGTAAAATTATTTAGACATTGTCTAAAGGGTGGCTACCACTGGAATTTAAAAATGTACTCTGGAAAGGATACCAAGCTTGGAGTTCAGTTGTTGGTATGACCCTTATGGGTGATTTATTAAATTAGGGAAGGATTTTATACACAAACAGTTTTTACTGAAGGGCTCATCTGGCTCACCAACCTCTTGAATGATCAACACATTTAGGTGGCACTCTAAGAACAAATAGAAAATTCAGTCCACATGAAATTGTACAGGCAAAACTGAGGAAGGATGAACACATAGCAAAAGAAAGTAACACAGGTGTTGTAATATTGAAATGGAAAGATAAGCTGGATTTGTTAATGCTAAGCACTGTTCATGGTGAAGAAGAAGAAGACATTGGGTGTGGGACAAAGAAAAAAACCAGCAATAATAATCAAAGTCATTTACATATCTCTCTACTCATCTACATCAACATCCATACTCCGCAAGCCACCTGACGGTGTGTTGCGGAGGGTACCTTGAGTACCTCTATCAGTTCTCCTTTCTATTCCAGTCTCGTACTGTTCGTGGAAAGAAAGATTGTTGGTATGCCTCTGTGTGGGCTCTAATCTTTCTGATTTTATCCTCATGGTCTCTTCACGAGACATACATAGGAGGGAGCAATATACTGCTTGACTCCTCAGTGAAGGTATGTTCTCGAAACTTCAACAAAAGCCCGTACCGAGTGAGCGTCTCTCTTGCAGAGTCAGTATTCAAGCAGTGGGTGAACAAGTGTACTGTAACCTACTTCCTTTGTTTTTGGACTGCATTTCATTAGGATTCTTCCAATGAATCTCAGTCTGGCATCTGCTTTACCGACGATTAATTTTATATGGTCACTTCATT
Source organism: Schistocerca cancellata (assembly GCF_023864275.1). Taxonomy (NCBI): domain Eukaryota; kingdom Metazoa; phylum Arthropoda; class Insecta; order Orthoptera; family Acrididae; genus Schistocerca; species Schistocerca cancellata. Next base: position 400,712,523 of record NC_064632.1, on the reverse strand, counting down.
TGAAATCACTCCTCATGTCTACTCCCAGATAATTTATGGAATTAACTGCTTCCAGTTGCTGACCTGCTATATTGTAGCTAAATGATAAAGGATCTTTCTTTCTATGTATTCACAGCACATTACAATTGTCTACATTGAGATTCAATTGCCATCCCCTGCACCATGCATCAATTCGTTGAAGATCCTCCTGCATTTCACTACAATTTTCCATTGTTACAACCTCTCGACATACTACAGGATCACCTGCAAAAAGCCTTAGTGAACTTCAGATGTTGTCTAGAAGGTCATTTATATATATTGTGAATAGCAAAGGTCCTACGACACTCCCCTACGGCACACATGAAATCACTCTTACTTCGGAAGACTTCTCTCCACTGAGAGGGACATGCTGCATTCTGTTATCTAGGAACTCTTCAATCCAATCACACAATTGGTCTGACAGTCCATATGCTCTTACTTTGTTCATTAAACAACTGTGGGGAACTGTATCAAATGCCTTGCGGAAGTCAAGAAACACGGCATCTACCTGGGAACCCTTGTCTATGGCCCTCCGAGTCTCGTGGACGAATAGCCCGAGCTGGGTTTCACGCGATCGTCTTTTTCGAAACCCATGCTGATTCCTACAGAGTAGATTTCTAGTCTCCAGAAAAGTCATTATACTCAAACATAATACGTGTTCCAAAATTCTACAACTGATCGGCGCTAGAGATAAAGGTCTATAGTTCTGCACATCTATTCGACGTCCCTTCTTGAAAACGGGGATAGCATGTGCCCTTATCTTTTGGAACGCTATGCTCTTCTAGAGTCCTACGGTACACCGCTGTAAGAAGGGGGGCCAAGTTCCTTAACATACTCTGTGTAAAATCAAACTGGTATCCCATCAGGTCCAGCGGCCTTTCCTCTTTTGAGTGATTTTAATTGTTTTCTATTCCTCTGTCATCTATTTCAATATCTACCATTTTGTCATCTGTGCAACAATCTAGAGAAAGAACTACAGATGAAGTCATACTCCCAATGTCTAAGACAGAGAGTAAAATGGTACAGGAAGCTAGCGATCGAATTAATGACAGGATCAGCACTGGTAAACACACATGATGTTGACTGCTACATCAACAATAAGAAAATCTCAATCCCTGAGTTAAAAGAGAAAGTGACAAACTGCTCCGCACAAAAGATGCATATGAACCTAAGACATCCCTCACTAAAGCCATTGCATTGCTTGCAGATTGTGCACTTGTGAATGTGGGAGTAGCCAGACAAAGGTGCACAGTGCTGCGAAAAATGATGTATGAATATGGATGAGAGCAAGATATCAAGAAATGCCAACAAAACTGCATGGAACTGTAAGAACTGTGACCCACAGGTCTGCACAGTTTTTTTTAAAAAAAAAAAAAGCACAGTGCATATACGTGTTAGATACAGAATGTCCAGTGCATACAGGCGTTAGAGGAACAAAGTGCCGTTACCCAATTCTTTCATATCCAGTTGGAAAATGTAAATAAAAACAGTATGTAATTTACATTCTATAGCATAAGTAATGTTTAAAAGTATGTAATTTACATTCTATAGCGTAAGTAATGTTTAAAATTAAATAACAAAAGGAAGAAAAGTTCAGGATGACTGAGTCATGCGAGTTGTGTAGAACTCATGAATACCAATGCCTATAACTTTTCTTGCACTCTTGATAACCATAGGCCACACATATGATTTGTTTCACAATATGCCGCTGTGAGTTAGTATGGAATTTTAAATGAGAATATGTCCACAAGTTTTATTTACTTCATGTGGCTCAAAGAGAAAATTATCTGCGAGTTATATTTAACTCATGTGGTAGTCAGTGTGTTAGTGTGGAGAAATATACCCAGTCTAACCTACAGCAACACTGTCGTCTGCTGATGACGATGAAGTCTGCAAAGACTTCTTCACTTTAGACAGTCTGTAGAGTGCTGCTCAAGTGTAAAAATGTTGTGCTGATGGGGAGAAAGGTATGAGAAACCCAATTTTCAGCTTGTTTGCACGTACATGTCTACAGTTTTGGTACAAGTTTAAATTACCAAGCCACTGTATGCCTCTACACGTACCAAAACAAAATCACACAGCCCAGCAGTGGAGTATCACAAGGTACTTTATTTCCAGCAGCAGTGGAATTGTTGCAGTCATGTCAGACCAATCCAGAGGTTAAAGAAATGGATTTGCCTGCGCATGGTACTTTATTTCCAGCAGCAGGAGAATTGCTGCAGCCATGTTAGGCCAACCCACATGGTTAAAGAAGATTTGTCTGAAACAGCTGCAAACTTTAAGCTGCTACAGCTGAAAATGAATTACCACATTATAAATTATTTTATCAATGGGCTGTGACATTTTGTCTAGTCTCCACCAGTGGTGTGCTATTATACTGTGGCACAGTGGTTTCAACATTTACAAAAAACCGTAAACATGTACCTGCAAACAAACAAAAAATAAAGTACATAACTTTATTTTTTGTTGCGATAGTTAAAACTTCATGACTACCACAATGTACTGCAGTTTTCAGGGTGTTATGGAAATGTTGAATCAGCAGTGACCACATAATTGGAGTGGGGGGTCTAACTGCATTCAATCAAGAAAACTAATAAATTATAAAACAGATTTACTCTACAGTAATTCCATCCAGGAGGCAAAGTGTTTAGTACTATCGATAGATACATATAAATGTGATGACACTATCTTAGCTTGTTCCCCAGTGAGGAGACATACATAGGTTGGGAAAGGTCAAAAACGAAGGGAAGATCACTCTGTCCCCAGGACGAGATGGACCCACCAGTAATGTGGACAAGAATAAACAACAATGAAAGGGTGGCAGTCGAAGAGAGCAACATATCAGAAACAGTACAATGGTAAGCACTGTGCCCACTTCAGTCCAGACGTAGAAAGGACAGATTGTGAAATATAAACTGATTAGGGGGAAGAGAACTGAGCAGAGTTAAAAACTACAACAGTAGAAACAAAAAGAAGAAGAAGGAAGGAACAAAGATGAAAAACTAAAACCAATAAAGTCGAGCAATGGAAACTCCAGGTAGGAATATCAACAATGTAGGAGAAGACAGAGTGCTGTTAGTCTAAAGCCCTGTTCACATGGGGATACTCAAGTCTCTGAGCGACTGAGATACTCTGCAACCAAGAGACCCGGCATGTGTAATTAGGTGGGGTCGTCCACACAGGGATACTTCAGTAGCGGCATTCCAGAGTCGTTGTAACTTGGATACTATGTGACCCGACATGCTAGTCACCTAGTCTCCTAGTATCTCAGTTGCATTCGTACCATTGGGTTGCGCAATGTATGAACATATGTTTAATTTGAAATTCATGGGAGAAATATCCGGAACTTTAAAATTAGAAATTGAAAGGGTATTCAAGGAAGGAGGTGACATGAGAGAACATGGCATGAAGTAGGCAAGGAGGTTGATCTGTCAGGTAAGTTCATTATCAGTAATTAAAATTTTTAACATAAAATAAATAAGCCCTACCTACTAAGCTTTAAGATCCATTTTATTGAAAAACTACTCAATGATTTATAAGCACCCTCCATACAATGAATGTAAAAAATATGTAACTAAAACATTTTTAATTATGTATCAATATGTAAATAAAATTGTACAGAAATTTATTTATAAGTTTTACAGAAATACACATTACAAATGAAAAATTTTGTGAAGAAAGACAATTACAGTAGGTCCCGATTACAATCGATCCAGTACTTCCACTGTGCCACGGGAGGGAAGCAAAAGGTGTCAGAAGGTAGTTGGCTGAATGATTCCTTACTTCATAAGCAGAAGAATGAGGATGCAGTGCAATGTCTTTCCTTGGCAGGATTCTGACTATTGGCGTTTTGAAGTTGTTGCATTGTTGTTCATCACAACTGTATTGGATACCCTCACATTTTCGAAAGAAATTATGTGGTATGCACACAAATTTTATTATGTCACTACTCTTCCTGTAGTTCGAGAATGAAAAGGACTGTTCAGGACTTGGAACTTCTGTGTTAGCATTCCAAATGTGCATTTAACAGATTTTCTTTCTCTGCTTTATCTATGATAATAAATTCTCTTTGCATTATTGAGTGTTCTTTGTGGGTATGGTGGCATCAAGTAGCGTAATAATGGAAACACTTCATCTCCTACAAAGTAATAAGGGAAATTATATTCATTTTCATCATCTGGTAGACTAGAAGGGAATGACAAGTTTAATCTTCCACTTGTAATCCAGTTTTTGGTTGCTGAAGCACGAAATATTCCTCCAATACTATTTCTACCTGCATAATCAGTTTCAATGATAATGATTAAACCATCAGCATGTCAACAATACTGTGGACTGTTTATAATTAAAGTTAGTTGAACACGTCCCAAGTAATGCGGACATGTTTCCCGTCCAATGCACCCAAGCAATTAGCCAATTTGTAACCTAAAATTTATATTATTCTCAGTGTAAGGATGAACCCACAGCTCTTTTCTCCTTGTGTACCGACGGTAATAATAATACTCTATTATAAGATGATCATCATTAATAGAGTCACTGGACATTGTATTACTGGGGACATAGCACACAAAAAAGCGCACTACAAATGTTCTTTGCCCACAGCCAATGAAACTGCTTTAATTTTCTATTCACACCACAAGTGACTTGGCAGTAACGGACTCTCGTGTCATGCCTGTGTGATTGTCATTGGCTACTTGAGTCATCCATTCTCCCAGTCTCCTCGTCAGGTAGCTGGAGACATGATTTGAGTATCCCTGTGTGAATAAGGCCTAAAGAAGTCATGTCAAGTTGCAGGCAGGCACAATTAAAAGACACTTACATAAAGCTTTCAGTCACCACAGCCTTCATCAGTGAAAGAGAGGCACACTACCGCCACATACACAAGCAAGCACACCTCATTCACACATTATCACCAACTCCAGCATCTTGTGCATTCCAGCCTGAGATGCTGTAGTTTGTGGTCGTGTGTGCGTGAGGTGTGCTTCCTTGTGTGTGTGTGTGTGTGTGTGTGTGTGTGTGTGTGTGTGTGTGTGTGTGCAGTCTCTTTTACTACATTGTTGTTGGCACTCATGTGTGTGCACTCTTTTACTGCATTGTTGTTAAAAACAATAAAGAAAATACAGGCACTCAGGTCACTTGATTCATGCTGTAGACCATGTTCAGGAACTGCATACTGTGTGTCCTCGAGATGGACAGTGTTTTTATCCCCTTTCATGTGCTCAGCTAGTTTAGTGGTGGTCATGTGTATATTAAATACCTTCTGTGCAGTTGACACAAGTCTGTCGATAAAAAAGAAAAAAAAATGTAGTTTTGGAAGTAGCTCTGCCTCTGATATTGCAGATTTACCAGTAGTTGGGCTTGGGGTAGGTTTTACAGGGGAGGGCAATTGCAGTGATAGGAACCTTGCAGTTGCGATAATGGTTTGGTGATATTTATAGTGTGACTAAGATGTTATGGAGGTTAAGAGGGCGATGAAAGGCGATAGTGGGTGATATAGGGAGGATATCAGAGAGAGATTATCTTATTTCAGGTTATGACTGAGGAAGTCCCACCCTTGGAAGAGTAATATACTGAGGCATTCAAAGCCTGGGTGGCACTGGAAAACAGGGGTGTGGTTCTGAGGTTTTTAGAGGAGGTGCCTGTTTTAATTAGAGGATGAGTAGATGATACTGTCCAGGAGATTTGTTTGTAATTAAGATCTGCAGGGTAGTTGTGGGAAGAGAAAGCTTGGGAGAGATTGTTGGTGTACTTTTTGAGGGATTTAATGATGGAGTAGATATGTTCGCCGCAGATGTCTAGGCTGTAGGGGTTTTATATGGACTATGGTTTGAATGCGGACTTGAATATGGTTGATGTCAATAACAAGAAAGGTGAATTTGGAAAAGGACCAGGCGTCTGAATTAAGCCTTTGCAGGGAGAGGAGGAGTTCAGCCGAGAAAGATCTGTACAAACACAATTGTCTAAATGCTTCAAATTTTTCACTTTGTTCAGTAATTATTTGCGTAACAGCAAAATCATGATGAAGTTCTTCTTAACTGTGTTTCTGTTGGTGTGTATGGAAGAGCAGTTCAGGGGTGGGGGGTGGGAGGGGGTGGGGGTGGATAGGGAAGAGTCATGACTTTTATGAACATAGAGTAGTATTTTTTATATTAATTTTGATTTAATTATTTACAAACCTAGTTTCATTTCTGTACACGTAAGAAGATTAAAACAGAAACAATAAAAATATAAGGACAGCAACACACACAGTATAAGAACATAATACACAATTGGGAACTTCATCTCCCCAACTAAGTAGTTCAATAATTGATGTTATAGGAATATGGGATAGGGTGTTTGCACTTCCATTGTGCTGTCTTGTGAAGCATTTTATTATCTCTTGGAACCCAGCACAGTAACTCCTTGGGACATTTACAATTCACTTGCTTTGCTGTATGTCCTGCTTATCTACATTTCATTTCCACTACATTCATAACTATATCTTCCAATTCAATTTGTTCTTTGTGCATTTTCTCAGTTTCCCCCATCTCTCCTAGTAATCTCCAACATGAATCTCTCCATTGCTTGCTGAGCAACCATCAATTTTTCAATATTTTTTGCAGTAAAAAATCAATCTCTCACTGCCAAAAATCAAAACTGGTAATACATACTGACTGTAAAATTTTTATTTGAGACACAGAAGAAGACTTGTTCTCAAAACAGTTCAGTTTGCCACACAGATAAAACAGCCCATTTTCAATCTTCTCCTTATTTCTTATGCTGTCCACGTGGTTGTCTTCACCTGCCCTAAACACAAAAACTCACTGCATTGTTAATGTGTATTATTTTATGTCTGCTGTGCCTAATGTATATTATTTTAGTCTTATTACAAAAAATTTTCAGGTCCACTTTCAAAGTTATTGTATAAACTTCTTCCATTAGTTGCTGAAGGTTTTCTGCATAAGAGGCAAACAGCACAATGTCAACAGTAAAACAAAAGTGGTTCAGATACATTTCACTAACAAATACCCTGTCACTCTTTTTCTTGGTGGACGTGAAAATTTCTCTAGGGCTGCTGAGAATAGTTTTTGTGATATGCAAGCTCTTTTGCCACACTCTTGTTTCAAATCCAAATTTCCCTCTATTAACATTACGTATATATTTGTTATTATACTAATATAGGTATTTCCCTAAAAAAAAAAAAGAAAGAAAGGTTGACGGAATTAGGAGAATCCTTGACAATTAAACTGTCTACTGAGAGACTGATCCAATTATTGTATCCTAATAGCAGTGCTGAAGATGCAGAGATATTTGATCTACTGCTGGGTGAGGATATCAATACAACCAGCATAGGGCATATTGATGGGAGACAGCCCAATAGATGCAGCGAGCAACACTAGCAATGACTGCAGATAGCATTTGCAATAGGCAAGACCTGTGGCATCAAGGAGCCTACAAAGTCAGGCACAATGTATGCCAAAGAGATCACTCTGCTACATGAAGCAGTTCAGAATCTGTCTTACTACCTAAGTGTTTATGACATCACTGTGAAACCAGATTCTGTTCCGTGTCTCTCTTTGGATGGCTCATACTTTGCTGTTGATGGCCGTCTCCATCCTTACGGAGCGGTTGGCTTGCAACTTTTCCTGTGAAATTGACTGCCCATATTTCTGAGCCAGTAAGAACTTTAAACACAACCTTTATGGTCCCCAGCTAACTGACTGGCGTTTTGTGGTTGTGGACTCATCCTCTAGCATCACTTTGTGGGATCGACAATCCACTGATTGTGGACTCTAACGTGAGTAGTGATCTATGCAATTCTTGTTTGGCCTGTGTAACATACAGTGTTTGTTTGTACCTTGCATAATTCAAAAGCAATCATCACTACAATGTAGAAGGAAATAATCTCTTGTTTCTTATATTTCTTCTCCCTGCCAGAAAACAGAATCTTACAACTACTGATGAGAAATCTGGGAAAGAAGATAGGGGGACATGGACTTAAGAAATGCAGCACAATGTCAAAGCTTTTAAACTTGAGAAAGTGATACAGAGAACCAAGATAAAATTAACACCCTTCTTAATACACACATTTCCTGCAGAAAGGACACACATAAAGGTTACAAAGGTTTCAGATGAATTGAGGAAATCATGATCACAACAAAGGAAAAGCTAGTGGGCAGACCATAAGAACCACACACTACAACCTTCAAAGAAACTGTGGATGTGGTACAGCTCAAGTGGTCCAATGTGACAATAATAATAATAATAATAAAGATGACAATAATAACTTGCTTCTTGGGGGTTGTTACTGCAGATTCTCCTGAAACTGAGTCAACAGCTTTCTCTAAATCTACGAATCTCAAGTTAATGCCTACATGGTTGATGGCAACTTTAGTCACTAATAGCTCTATAGTCTACACCTGTCTGCCTCTTTCTTGTAAAGCAGAACAAGTTCAGACGCTGTTTCTGTTTACAGCATTATCTTCCTCCAGATATAAAAATAATTTTAGAAGCTTGTTTAGAGATTCACAGTGCCAGAGACAGTGTTCATGTGTGTGCTAGTTTGTGTGTGTGTGTGTGTGTGTGTGTGTGTGTGTGTGTGTGTGTGTGTGTGTGTGTTACTTCAGAAGAAGGCCTTTTGAGTGAAAGCTAAAATATACAGCAGTCTTTTTGTTGGCCTATCTGTGATTTAATGTCTCCTCCATACAGCAAGTAGCAATCTATTCTTTTCACAACACTGTGTTATTCCCTCCTCGACTTTCTATTGTTTGATTTTGTCTTTCCTTTTTTTTTCACACATATGGTGGCTTTGTGCACTTCTTCTCTCACTACTTACAGGATCTACGTCTACATCGTCAAGTTAAAGAATTCTGCTACATGAGCAACAAAATAACCCACGATAGATGGAGTCAGAAGAACATGAAAAGCAGACTATCACTGGCAAAAAGAGCATTCCTGGCCAAGAGAAGTCTGATGGTATCAAACAAAAGCCTTAATTTGGTGAAGAAATTTCTGAGAATATACATATGGAGCAGAGCGCTGTATGGGGAAGAAACATGGATTGTGGGAAAATGGAAATGGAAGAGAATCGAAGCATTTGAAATGTAGTGTTACAAAAGAATTTTGAAAATAAGGTGGCCTTATAAGGTAGAGAATGGAAGGTTCTCCACAGAATCATGAGGAAAGGAAGATATGGAAAACACTAGCAAGAAGATGGGACAAGATGATAGGACATCTGTTAAGACATTGTGTAATAATTTCCTTGATACTACAGGGAGTTACATAGAGTAAAAACTGTAGAGAAAGACAGATATTTGAAAACTTAGAGCAATTAATTGAAGACGTAGGCTGCAAGTGCTGCTCTGAGATGAAAAGATTGACACTGGAGAGGAATTTGTGGTAGGCTGTAATAAACCAATCAGAAGACTTAAAAAATGGCTGAAATTTCTCTTGCATTTTTGTTATGGTCGTATTGTGAGGCCCAGGTGATGGGAAGTAATACATTACCTGACTGTTCTTAGAACATAAACTTTCACATTTTGACAGTAAACCTCTCTGTGAGAGCATCAGACACTGGTATTTGACTAGCATTTCTGTGACACTCTGGCACTTATTAAAAAAAATTTGTAGAGAAATTGGTCATGTTTTTTAAAGTCTTCTCTAACTTCTCATCTTGAGATCATCTACAGCTCCTCAAACATTCCTACAAAATAAGCGTCCCTGGCTGAAGAGCAATACTCAAAAATCACTAGATCCACAATTTTTAAGCCATTTATTTCATGGATAAACTTTCAATAAATATCTGTCTTATACCTTTGCCACAACTAGTTTTATGTGGTCATTCTATTCACTCCGGACACAAATTCCCTAGGTATTTTATGGTTGTTACTGTTTGCCATGGTTAAACACTGATAAAGTAATAGAATAATAATGGGTCTTTCCACCTGTTTATGAGCAACTTCTTAAACTTATTTGTGATGAAAACTGACTGCCAACCCCTGCACCTAGGGTAGATCCTACCTTCTGCCTTTCACTACAACTTTCTAGCACTGCAACATTTCCATACACAACACTATAATCTTTCGGCAGCCTCACAGATCTTCTGATATTACGCACTAGATCATTTACAAGGGGTGTCCCCGGAGGGATGGTCAATATTCAGGGATATGATGTGAGGACCATTCAAAGCAGAAGACTGGAGTAACCATGGGCTCTAAAATGCACACTGTAAGAACTGTTAACACTACTTCATCTTCTATTGCAAGTTCTTTGCTTTCCATATTTTGAGAGGAGGTAAGGACCAAAACAAGAAAAAAATGTCCGATAAACATGGGCTCTGAAGCACATAAATTAAGAGTTTTGAGCACTTGGTCATCTTCAGACTGTGAAACATGTCTATTCTACTGAAAAAGTGCTCTCATTTGCCTGCCGGGGTCTACGTCTACTATACAATTTTTTCTTGTTTTGGTGCATTCTACTTCCTCCCAAAATATAGAAAGGAAATAGCTTACAGTAGAAGAAATTTGTTTCCCAGCATCAGAGATGAAGAAATGCACATAGCTCTTAAGGTATGTATTTTAAAGCCCTGATTACTAGACTTTTTTGCTTCAAATGATCATTCCTGTCATACCTCTGAATACTGACCATTCTTGCTAATATACCCTGTACATGTCATGAACAGCAATGGCCATTAAATGCTCCCATGGTACTACCGAAGCTACTTTTACATCAGTTAATTTTGTACCATTAAAGATGAAATGTGAAACTCCATACGCTACAATGTCCTGAATGCAGTCACAATTTTTTTCTGAAACTTGGTAAGCTCTTATTTTGTTCACTAAATGTGTCAAGTACATTCTGGATGCCGTTATCTATTGATTCCTGAATTTCAGTGACAAACAGATCGTGCTTTGTTTCCACATGCTCTATTCCTGTGTAATAGATGTTGATTCCTACAGAGGAGAGTGCCATTCTGAAGAAAAGCAGTAATACTCAAACATAAAACTTCCTCATGATTCCACAAAATAGACAAATGTTAGTAATACAAACCTACAGTAATGTGTATCTGTCCAATGATTCTCGTTGAAAATGGGAATGACCTGCATTTATTTATTTATTGCTACTGTCTGGAGCTCATTATGTCTCTAGTGACTTATGATAAACTGTTGCTAAAAAGTCGAGCAAGTTCTTTTGTGTAATCTAAACAGAATCCAAGCTGATGGTCATGTTTGAATAAACCAAAGCCAAATTAAAAATATGCAATAGCAGAAGTGTTAAATTACGCCTTTCCTGTGCCGAATGATTTTAGTTAATTTTCTATTCCCAATAACTTTTCAATCTCTGTCACTCTGGCATTTTTAAAATGATTGAAAGGAGGAATTTTATTACAAACCTTCAAAGTGAAAAATATCAGAAGACTAGTGTTTCAGCCATCTCTGTCAACATTCATTTTTGTGCCAGAGTGATCACTGAATGACTGTGTAGTATAGATGGTTCTAATTTGTTTACAGACTTGATGTAAGTCCAAAATTTTGTTAATATCTTGACAGATCAGTAAAAAAATTACTTTCAAATCAACTGGCCATTTCTTGCATTACTCTCCTTCTGACACTACTGATTTGCAAAAAGGCTTTAACTTTATTAACATCTAAGATGTAGCAGCTTTCTAAAATAGTTACTGAGTTACGGCAGATATGGGTCATCCCCACAAACCTGTACACACACACATCTAAGGTGTATTATACAATACTGTTTAATGTTATTCATCCATACTTAACATCCTTATTCCCAGAGAATTATGTTTCATGCTGATATTCAGATAATCTGCAACATGGATCCTGGCATACTTGCTATATATGTAAATCATTACCTTGTCATTGCACTTCATTAAAATAAAATACGTAGCTACCCTCATCATGTTTCAAGATGCATCTATGAAAACAGTCATGTTGTATCAGTTACATTGTAATAACTATCTTATTATTATTACTATTGTTGTTATTATTTTGGACTAATGCCAAACAGAGACTAATACTGTGTACAAGAAACCTGAAGGATGAAATCTGCAGTTTAGGAAATAAGATTGGAGTATCCATTATTAATAAAAAATCAGAATGCATTTCACTTTAACAGCTTCCATTGCCACAGGTATTTTCAAAACGAGGAGCAATCTAACCAGAATGATTATTCCATATATTTGTAGGTTAGCACATATGAGAAATGGTGTGTGCATTTTATCAGTAATGAACAGACAGCTTAGATAATTTCTCAACAGAACATCTGTTGCCACATTTATAGCTAATCTTATCTGCAGATGTCAACTTCCCTTTCTCAAACACTTCACATTCTTCAGGCATGACATGAGCCACTACTACTATTTTTTTCGCATTCATCTTTACTATGTAGTCTTCCCATGTCTGAATGGTCAGGAGAACAGCGTACAATTTCTAATAACATGCATCACTACTGCTACTATTCCCATACCCACAGATCAGTGAAAGAAGTAATATTTATATAGCCACTTCAGAAGCATTTTTTCAGATACGTCAATTATTATTTGCCAATTTTCTACAAGTTTGATAAAACAGTCCCTTAATGTTCCTGCCATCCTTGATAGCTTTCAGTAAAAGCTTGTTAACAAGTTTTCTATGTTACTTCCAACTTTCAGACTTCTTCATAAGTAAGTTGTGTAATAATGCACAGGATTGTAGTAGAAATAAAATGTTGAAAACAACCTTGCTGACACTATGGATGAATAATAGAAATGATCATGTCTCCTCCACTGTGTGAGCAATAAAGTGAGGAGCCTGTAAAAGAACAGTTGCCTTGCACCTGATAGACATGTACCTAGTAGAACAGTTGGCATTGGTAGGGACTGTTTGTGGTACACATTCGATGTAGAAGTAAGCCACAGCACAAGACTACAGATAAAATGACCCCAAATGAAATGTGTTTGGCTGACAAGCATGCAATTAGTGAAACTTCTACGATACCGTAGCATAATACTATCAAAAGGTCTCTCACAAAACCCAAAGAAATTGTGATCATATGTAAAGACTATTAGTGGCACCGAAGTAAGACAAGAATTGAAATTGAAGGCAGTAAAACAAAAGCAGAAAAGCTGAATTCCATTTTCAAATGTTCCTTTAAAAAAATTAAAATCTGGGAGTAGTGCCCCATTTCTAATTCTCACATCACTGCAAAAATGATATATATAAATATTAGTGTCAAAGGTGCTGAGAAACAGCTGAAATCACTAAAACTGACAAAGATCCAGAGACCAACGGAATCTCTACCAGACTCTATACAGAATTTATGGCCGAGTTAGCTCCTCTTTAAACTAAATATACCATACACCACTCAAAAAACTGTGTCACCAGTTAGAAGAAAGTACAAGTCACACCTGTCTACATGAATGGTAACAGAAGTGATACATAAACTACTATCCAACACCCCTGACATCCATTGTTGTGGAACCTTACAATATATTCTGTGCTCAAACATAAAGAAATATCTCTAACAGAAAGACGTTCTACATGCCATTCACCATGGACCCAAAGAAACTGATCATATGAAACCCAACTCACACTTTCCAAGTCCTGGATCACGTCAGCCAGGTAGATACAGTATTTTTTGACTTCCAAGAAGCATTTGACTTGGTAAAACTCCTACACTTTTTGTCGAATGTAAGACTGAATGGGGGTACTGAGCGAAATTTGTGACTGGTAGGGAGGACGCAGATGTTATGTTGGATGGAGAGTCAGTTACAGTTGTAGAAATAACTTCAGGTGAGTCCCAAGGAGGTGTGTTGGGATCCTTGATGTTCACATTGTATATTAATGACCTTGCAGATTAACCTGACTTTTTGCAGATGACGCAGTTATCAGTAATGAAGTACTGTCTGAAAGAAACTGTGTAAATATTCAGTCAGATCTTGATAAGATTCCAAAGTGGTGCAAAGACTGGTAACTTTATTTAAATGTTCAGAAATGGAAAATTTTGCACTTCACGAAACAAAAACAAATGTAGTTTCCTATGACTACAATATCAATGACTCACAAATGTAAATGGTCAACTCATCCGCATACCTGGATTGAACAATTTGTAGGAATATGAAATGGAACGATGGCATAGGTTCAGTTGTAGGTAAAGCAGGTAACAAGTCTTGGCTCACTGGTAGAATACTAGGGAAATGTAATGAGTCTATGAAGGAAATTGCTTAAAAAACATCTGTGTGAACCATTCTGCAATATTGCTCAAAAAACATTCTTGCGACTTATTCTACAACACTCCTCAACTGCATGGGAGCTGTACCGCATAGTGCTAACAGGAGATATTGACTGTATACAAAGAAGGCCAGCACAAATGGTCACAGGTTTGTCTGATTATAGGGAGAGAGTCATGGAGATGCTGAAGAAACTGAGCTATTAGACAGTTGAATATGATGGAAACTATACAAAAAAATAGGCTACTTACAAAGTTTCAACGACGAGCTTTAAGTGGGGAATCCAGGAATATACTACAATCTCTTACATATCACTCTCTTGATGTTATTGACTTCAGCCTGAGGAATGGTTAGATGCAGCTCTCGATGCTACTCAGGGTCGTTTATGGCTAAAGTGACAAAGTGCTGAAAGTGTGACAGGCAGTATTCTTAAGAACCAAATATACAGGTCGTCCAATTGAGTACTACTATGGGAGGGATAAAATGATCAGATAGTGATCACTATGACAAAGATGTGTACCTTTTATTGAATAAATGGGTAAATTCAAAACAAAAAGCTTAAGATTTTATAACACTACTCTACAAAGTTACCAAGGTTTGTGGTCTTAGAGCTGCACCAGAAAGGGTTATGGGCATTTATGCCGAAAAGAAAAAATAATGAGTGGGATTAACTAGCAGATAAAATCAATAATCCCACAGTATGTCATCACAACCTCGAGATGAAGACATATATTGCAAATGTGATTTCTACATTCATCTGTGTGCACATTGCCACAACTTTAGCCACAGTATCAAGTGGTGTTTGGTTACTAGAGGTTATCTCAAGGACCAGAGTACACAACCTGCCAGATGTTCTTTCAGGCTCAATTCTGTTTAGTAATTATGAATAATGGGTGAATATGTTGCGGGGAATTCGGCTTCCTGAAGCCACAGTGTAAAGCGACAACAAGTGCTCCAGTTCAGCTAAGTAGTGACTAACTATAAACAATCCTGTGTGTGTGTGTGTGTGTGTGTGTGTGTGTGTGTGTGTGTGTGTGTGTGAGCGTGCACATGCACTTATAGGACAGCTGGGGCTGCCATTGTCTGTGGTTTCTTCATTTCTTCTTTCTCTTTATGGTTTCTCCTTTTCCTCCTCTTACTTCTAATTGAATCTGGATTCAGGAGAAAAAATATCCAGGCCGAGTCTGTTACAGATGACAAAAGGCTCCTCTGTGGCCCAATATTCACCTCTCTTGCAGCCACTGGCTGTCATTAGGGTGTGGAATTGTGGGGGTTAGGGTAGTAGGACCAGGAGGGGGGAACCCTCTGTTAGAAGTCTTTACTGTATGGGTGGATAGAGTTGAAGTCCCCAGCACATATATAGAAGTAGTTAGGGGGAAGGGGCGAGAGTGAGGATAGCCTTCCTTACATGAACGGATGAAATAAAATGGCTGCTAGGGACCAGTGACCAGGAGAGGGAGGCAACATTTCTCCTCACTGCACATGATGTAAAGGTTACATTTCAGGAGTAGCATATAATCATCTGGACAGGGTCAAGATGCTCCACTCGTGCCCGATTTCTTTGATGTGTTAAAACAATAATAGATGACGATATCTTGCAACAAGGCAGGCTGGTGATCGGTGGGAGTGATCCTCCACAAAATTTGTGCAGTGAGGCAGTTGCACAACGGTCATACATGTGTAGGGATGCCTGTAATCTCTATAGGTAGGTTGATTTGTACAAGATGACACGTGGCCAAATTTTGTGCACTTGGTGTGGGAGGTACACAGAATTTTACATAAAATCTGTAATTATAATCTTAACTCTTTGCAGTGAAAAGTCACTCTCTAGTCACAGTGTATCAACGCAAATGATTGAGGGAGAAAGCTGTTTTAATCAGCACAGATCTGTTCCACACTTTGTTTATTGAAATACCTTACTCTACATGTCTGCAATTTCTTCCACAAAAAATAATAGCTAGGAATTTGAAAAGGATCCACAGTCAGTCATAGTACAGATCAGTAACTGAAGCACATATCTCTCTCCTTGTTTAACAGGTTACTTTTCATTTCAATTCATAGCTAATCAGGGGAAAAATACTGGGATTGTATTCTTCTGAGTTAAAGTAAGTCAACTGATCTTATGAGACTGCTGGGGCTGTACGACTCCAGAGTGGTTTAACTTGGTTCTCTTAGTTGCTATTGGTCTGTCATGGTGCCTCTCACTCCTCTCCCCATGAGTGCCACCCTACCTAGGCAATGGCCACTTGGCATGGAGGTCATTGCTCTGAAGTACCAAATAAGACAAACA
Organism: Schistocerca cancellata; assembly: GCF_023864275.1. Taxonomy (NCBI): domain Eukaryota; kingdom Metazoa; phylum Arthropoda; class Insecta; order Orthoptera; family Acrididae; genus Schistocerca; species Schistocerca cancellata. The sequence continues at coordinate 400,696,015 of NC_064632.1, read as the reverse complement.
ACATAAACTCATACTCCTGAGCATTTACTGGGAGGGATCAGCTCAGGCATCGGCAGTGTATTCCCTGTATAGTCAGTGAGCTACACTGTGGGAGTTCCTGCTGACACACACACAGATTGACATTCTCTGCAGGGCTTGCAATACGGAGAAATTTGGAAGACAGTGAGTAGGTGAAACTTGTTAATGGCAGCCATTTGTACATGAACTGAATAGGGTGCAAGATCTATCAAATAAGGCAAAGTTGAATAACCAAAAATGACTGCAGGTCGGTTCAACTCAACATTAGGTAGGGCAATTGTTGGAGGTCAAGCTGAAGGGAATGACACAGTCAGAGAATAGTTCCTTGGCCCAAGAAGAGGAGGAATGCCGAGATGGCTTGGGTCTGGTGTTTGCAAACACATACTCTCAAAAGAATTGTGAGCCCCTGGGATACATAAATTTTGAAAGAATTATGGTACAATGGCAGCTCTATATTACTTCACATAGAATGGAAGTAAATGATATTGGATTTACAGAAAATATACTTGTAATGAAAACTAGACTGAAAAATCTTGTGAATAACCAAACCTTCACTCCCTCTAAGCTGCAGATATCCCTGCCCACATCTTTTTCTATATAATAAAAATGATGTACATTTAGAAGACCTTGACAAAATGATTTTATGAAGTCATAGCAGTTACTGCGTTTCAGAAGGATGGTTAGACGGAGATCTGAACCACTGTCTTCATGGATGTGAATACAGTGTATTAACACTATGCCACCTCGCTTGGTTACGTCTTTTAAGTAAATTACAGGATTTATTGTTTGTTCTTGTAACAACAAATAGTGTATGGATTGTGTGTTATAAAGAGGTAAAATGTAAGCAGACTCTTGCAAATCTGTTTTTGTATACCTTAGAGGGCCAGACAGAGTCACAGTCTAAAAAAAAATGTGTACTACAAATTAAAATGCACAACTCACAATATAGGAACATACACACTGTCAGATAAATAAAAAAAAAAGAGACAGCAAATTTCACAGCGCATATCAAAAGTGAATTATTGATTTTTCAATAATCAATCATTACTGGTTGAATGGCCTACTTTCTGTCGTTTAAAAGAAGACTTCAATATACTGCCTTAGAGTCTTAATAAGACTCTACAACTGGATCTGCATAATGCGATTATTCTTGAACAGGGATCATGAAGATAATATTAGTTTAATTATAGTGCACACAGAGGTGTATTAACAATCATTCATCCCACACTCCATCTGTGCACAGAAAGGGAAAAAGCCCTAATAACTGGCACAATGGGAAGTACCCTCTGCCACACACTTCTACATCTACATAAATACTCCTCAGGCCACTATACGGTGTCCTCTCCTGTTCCACTCACAAAAGGAGTGGGAGAAAAACGACTGGCTATACCACTCTGGACAGGCTGTAATTGAAACTTCCTGGCAGATTAAAACTGTGTGCTGGACAGAAACTCAAACTCAGGACCATTTCCAGGAGTGCTAGTTCTGCTAGGTTCACAGGAGAGCTTCTGTGAAGTTTGGAAAGTAGGAGACGAGGTACTGGCGGAAGTAAAGCTGTAGGATAGGGCACGAGTCGTGCTTGGGTAGCTTAGATGGTAGAGCACTTGCCTGCGAAAGGCAAAGGTCCCGACTTCAAGTCTCGGTCTGGCACACAGTTTTAATCTGCCAGGAAGTTTCATATCAGTGCACACTCTGCTGCAGAGTGAAAATCTCATTCAGGCTGTAATTGCTCTAACTTGACTTCGTGGTCCTTACATAAAATGTGCACTGGTGTCAATAGAATTCATACTGCCTTAATGTCTGTATAAAATAAATGTAAGATTAAGTAAATTATTATTAGTATTCTGGATTAAAGGGACCAGAAGTGTTGACCTGTCGGCACTAAAGGCAACATGGGATGTGAATTGGGACAGGCGGATAGGAGGGAGGAAGGGGAAGCTGTTGGGTGGAGGGTGCGGAGGCATTGATTTAGCTGAGACTGAAGCCAGGACAATAACTGGAGTGCAGTTGCCTAGTTCAGAGAAGCTGATGGTGGACAGATCTGGATGGCTTGATTTGTGAAGCAGTCATTGAAATTGAGCATGTTGTGCCATCGAATGGTCAACTTTGTTCCTGACAACAGTTTCGCAGTGGCCACTCATCATGGTGGACTGCTAGTTGGTAGTCATACCAACATAAAAAGCTGTGCAGTGTGTGCAGCGGAGTTTGTATACGACATGGCTATTTGTAAAGGTGGCCTGGCCTCTGATGGGTTAGGATAAACCTGTGACAGGACTGGAGTACAACATGTTGGGTGGCTGTATTAGGCACGTCTTGCAGGGATATGATCCCTGTGGCATGGGATTGGCAGTACAAGTGGCTTAGGGATGTGGTAAAATGACATGTAGGTTGGGTGAGTGACAGAACACCATTTTGGAAGGTGTAGATAGGATCTTGAACATGGCGTCCCTCATTTCAGGGTAGAATGAGAGATCATCAAAGACCTGGCAAAGGACACGGTTCAGTTGTTCTAGTCCAGAGTGATACTGGATGAGGAGGAGGGTGCTCCTTTATGGCTAATTCTTGGCGGTGGTGGGAGGATTGGGTGTGTGTGAGGATACAGCATGGGAAATCTGTTTGTAGACTAGGTTTCGGAGGTGGTGCCTGTTTATGAAGGCCTTTGTGAGGCTGTCAGCACGATTGGCAGGGGAGTTCCTGTCACTGCAGATATGTTGTCTACTAATGGCTGAGCTGTATGAGAGGGATTTTTTTGGTGTGGAAGACATGGCACCTGCCAAAATGAAGATACTGTTGGTGGTTAGTGGGTTTAATGTGGACAAAGGTATGGATGGAACCAACATAGAGGTGTAGCTCAATGTTCAGGAAGATGGTGCATTGGGTAGGAGGAGGACCAGGTGAAATGGATGGGAGAAAAGGTACTGAGGTTATGAAGGAATATAGATAGGGTGTCTTGGTCCTGAGAACAGATCTTGAAGATATCATCAATGAACCTGAACTAGACTAGCAGTTGGCAATTTTGGGAGGCTAGGAATGTTACCTCTAGCTGGTCCATAAACAGTTTGGCACAGGACGATGCCATGTGGGTGCCCATGGCTGTGCTGTCGATTTGTTTGTAAGCCTCTCCTTCAAAGGAAAAGTCGATGTGAGCCAGAATATAGTTGTTGTTTTTTGGGGAAGGAGACCAGACAGCGAGGTCATTGGTCTCATTGGATTAGGGAAGGACGGGGAAGGAAGTCGGCCGTGCCCTTTGAAAGGAACCATCCCGGCATTTGCCTGGAGCGATTTAGGGAAATCACGGAAAACCTAAATCAGGATGGCCGGACGCGGGATTGAACCGTCGTCCTCCCGAATGCGAGTCCAGTGTCTAATCACTGCGCCACCTCGCTCGGTCCAGAATATAGTTAGTAAGCTATATAAGGAATAAGTTGGTTTGTTTGGAGTCCGAAGAATGTTGGGAGAGATGTTATCTGACGACAGCAAGGTCATGATGGATGTTGGTGTACAGGGAAATGTATCACCCGTGATGAGTAGGGATCCAGGAGGTAAAAGGGTGTGCCACTTCCAGCTGACTGCTACAATTGTGCCAGCCACCCTCCCTCCCACATTCCTGGCCGGCAAACTAGCCACCTCCCTGTGAGGAGCTAGCCAGCCACCCTCAATCGCTCTCCTTATCTGCCACTTACCTCCCTCTCTACCTACCCCATCCCACCCAACACTACACCCACCAATATTAGTGTGCCCGCCGAAATATAGCACTGACTTTGTTAATCCAGCCAGCACCATGTAGGAGCATAGGTGTGTGTGTGTGTGTGTGTGTGTGTGTGTGTGTGTGTGTGTGTGTGTTTTACTCTTCCTGAGCAAAGGATAATTCTGAAAATTAGCCAGCTTTTTTATTTTGTGTGTGCACCATTCAGCAGCTGAACGTTTCTGCTTTTCAGTGAGTGGCATCCTTTAATCCAAAAGTTTTATATTCTACAAGAGCTGTCCAACAACAACTTTGCAGTGCACTGGTAAGTTAAAATATTTTTACAGCTAACAATGGAAAACCAAATTTTTGTCTAAACAAGAATGTACAAATCTAATAATGTAATAAATTGACTAATAAAATAAGAAAAAACAGTGATTTGGTTGACTCTGGCATTATTAATGACTCCAAAGTCCTAATAATTATGCTTTGGATATCATGCTTAAATGTAAAGTAAAATTTAAGCAACTGGGTAAAATTTAGAATTTTCAAGACTACTGTCATAACGCATACAGTGTCTTTTAAAGGTTATAAGTAACTGAATAAAAATTATTGTTGTTGTTGTCTTCAGTCCAGAGACTGGTTTGATGCAGCTCTCCATGCTACTCTATCCTGTGCAAGCTTCTTCATCTCCCAGTACCTACTGCAACCTACATCCTTCTGAATCTGTTTAGTGTATTCATTTCTTGGTCTCCCTCTACGATTTTTACCCTCCACGCTGCCCTCCAATACCAAATTGGTGATCCCTTGATGCCTCAGAACACGTCCTACCAACCGATCCCTTCTTCTGGTCAAGTTGTGCCACAAGTTTCTCTTCTCCCCAATTATACTCAATACCTCCTCATTAGTTATGTGATCTACCCATCTAATCTTCAGCATTCTTCTGTAGCACCACATTCCAAAAGCTTCTATTCTCTTCTTGTCTAAACTATTTATCATCCATGTTTCACATCCATACATGGCTACATTCCACACATACACTTGCAGAAACGACTTCCTGACATTTAAATCTATACCCGATGTTAACAGATATCTCTTCTTCAGAAATGCTTTCCTTGCCATTGCCAGTCTACATTTTATATCCTCTCTACTTTGACCATCATCAGTTATCCATCATCAGTTATTTTGCTCTCCAAATAGCAAAACTCATCTACTACTTTAAGAGTCTCATTTCCTAATTCCCTCGCGTTGTCCAACTGAATTCAACTACATTCCATTATCCTCATTTTGCTTTTGTTGATGTTCATCTTATAGCCTCCTTTCAAGACACTGTCCATTCCGTTCTATTGCTCTCTGACAGAATTTCAACGTCCGCGGCGATCCTCAAAATTTTTATTTCTTCTCGATGGATTTTAATTTCTACTCCAAATTTTTCTTTTGTTTCCTTTACTGCTTGCTCAATATACAGATTGAATAACATTGGGGATATGCTACAACCCTGTCTCACTCCCTTCCTAACCACTGCTTCCCTTTCATGCCCCTCGACTCTTATAACTGCCATCTGTTTTCTGTACAAATTGTAAGTAGCCTTTTGCACCCGGTATTTTACCCCTGCCACCTACAGAATTTGAAAGAGAGTATTCCAGTCAACATTGTCAAAAGCTTTCTCTAAATCTACAAATGCTACAAGTGTAGGTTTGCCTTTCCTTAATCTAGCTTCTAAGATAAGTTGTAGGGCCAGTATTGCCTCGCGTGTACCAACATTTCTATGGAATCCAAACTGATCTTCCCCCGAGGTCGGCTTCCACCAGTTTTTCCATTCATCTGTAAAGAATTCGTGTTAGTATTTTGCAGCCATGACTGATTAAACTGATAGTTCGGTAATTTTCACATCTGTGAACTCCTGCTTTCTTTGGAATTGGAATTATTACATTCTTCTTGAAGTCTGAGGGTATTTCGCGTGTCTTATACATCTTGCTCACCAGATGGTAGAGTTTTGTCAGGGCTGGCTCTCCCAAGGCTATCAGTAGTTCTAATGGAATGTTGTCTACTCCCGGGGCCTTGTTTCAACTTTTCAGTGCTCTGTCAAAATCTTCACGCAGTATTGTATCTCCCACTTCATCTTCATCTACATGCTCCTCCATTTCCATAATGTTGTCCTCAAGTACATCGCCCTTGTATAGACCCTCTATGTACTCCTTCCACCTTTCTGCTTTCCCTTCTTTGCTTAGAACTGGGTTTCCATCTGAACCCTTGATATTCATACAAGTGGTTCTCTTTTCTCCAAAGGTCTCTTTAATTTTCCTGTAGGCAGTATCTATCTTACCCCTAGTGAGATAAGCCTCTACATCCTTACATTTGTCCTCTACCCATCCCTGCTTAGCCATTTTGCACTTCCTGTCGATCTCATTTTTTATGTTTGTATTCCTTTTTGCCTGCTTCATTTACTGCATTTTTATATTTTCTCCTTTCACCAATTAAATTCAATAATTCTACACTTACCCAAGGGTTTCTACTAGCAATCTTTTTACCTACTTGATCCTCTGCTGCCTTCATTATTTCATCTCTCAAAGCTACCCGTCTTCATCTGCTTTATTTCTTTTCTCCGTTCTGATCAATCATTCCCTAATGATCTCCCTGAAACTCTGGTTTAGTCAGTTTATCCAGGTCCCATCTCCTTAAATTACTACCTTTTTGCAGTTTCTTCAGTTTTAATCTAAAGTTCATAACCAATAGATTGTGGGCAAAGTCCACATCTGCTCCTGGAAATGTCTCACAATTTAAACCTGGTTCCTAAATCTATGTCTTACTATTATATAATCTATCTGAAACCTTTCAGTATATCCAGGCCTCTTCCATGTATACAACCTTCTTTCATGATTCTTGAACCAAGTGTTAGCTATGATTAAGTTATGCTCTGTGCAAAATTCTACCCAGTGGCTTCCTCTTTCATTCCTTACCCCCATTCCATATTCACCTACTACATTTCCTTCTCTTTCTTTCCCTATGGCTATTAAATTTTCATCTCCCTTCACTACATGAATGATTTCTTTTATCTCATCATACATTTCTTCGATCTCTTTGTCATTTGCGCCTACTGTGGTAGGCGTGGGCTTCGTGTTTATCTTGGCCATAATAATGTGTTCACTATGCTGTTTGTAGTAGCTTACCCACAATCCTATTTTTTATTCATTATTAAACCTACTCCTGCATTACCCCTATTTGATTTTGTACTTATAACCCTGTAGTCACCTGACCAGAAGTCTTGTTCCTGCTGCCACCGAACTTCACTAAGTCCCACTATATCTAACTTTAACCTATCCATTTCCCTTTTTAAATTTTCTAACCTACCTGCCCGATTAAGGGATCTGACATTCCACACTCCGATCCGTAGAACGCCAGTTTTCTTTCTCCTGATAACACCGTCCTCCTGTGTAGTCCCCGCCCTGAGATCCGAATGGGGGACTATTTTACCTCCGGAATATTTTACCCAAAAGGACACCATCATCATTTAAGCATACAGTAAAGCTGCATGCCCTCGGGAAAAACTATGGCTTTCAGCTGTTCGCAGTACCAACACAGTAAGGCCGTTTTGATTAGTGTTAAAACAAGACCAGATCAGTTGATCATCCAGACTGTTGCCCTTGCAACTACTGAAAAGGCTGCTGCCACTCTTCAGGAACCACACATTTGCCTGGCCTCTCAAGATATCCCTCCGTTGTGGTTGCACCTACGGTATGGCTATCTGTATCACAGAAGCACGCAAGCCTCCTCACCAATGGCAAGGTCCATGCTTCATGTGGGGGAAAAAAAAAACAAAAACTGAAACTTCAAATTGTAAGTCAGACTGACTAAAATATTGTAATCTCTCTCTTTTTAAAAAACGACAATTTTTTTTTAAAAAAAAGAAGGCTAACATGAAATCCATAAAAAGTCTTACATTTTAGATGGTCCACCCAAACAATAAACATCAGTGTACTAAAAAAATCAAAATTTGAGACTTCAAGGTCCATTACGCTGGTTAAATACACAGAAAATGATTTTCTATACTTCAATCACAAAGCAACTACAACTAAATTAGCATAAAATTTCAGCAGTAGTGTTAGAATAATGAATCTTCACAAATCATTGATTTGCTTGATGCATTTCTGTGGCATTATGAAGCAAATTTGTCTGGAGAAAATGTGATCTATGTTTTAGAATATCACTGCTAGAAGTTATCTATTTGTAACAGTTTTGTATGCGATTTTTTGGTTATTGTAATTAGTAAGGTGTAGTATAGCTTCAGAATCTACCCCCAGACACCACATGGAACCTGAAACTGGCTGTGCTAAGTTTTCTTTTCATCACTTTTAGGGAAATGTGAATAGCAGCGTTAAGAAAGAAAATAATAAATTAGCCCAAGCATAAAATGAAGCTGCTAAAGTACAGTACGGTACAAGTTAAAGTGTAAAATATTACAAGACAGTCGTGTTAAGATACTAACATTTTCACGATGTCATTCACATTTTAAAGTGCAGCAACTATTTAAATGTTAATTTCTACAACCTCTCACCTTGGCAAGCATTCACTAGATTGTCAACGACCACCACCTCATACCCGGTGTTTAGTAATTCAATTACTGTGTGTGAGCCCACATACCCAGCCCCACCAGTTACCAGTATCGTAGCTGCCATTCTGTCACGTCCACCTTCAAGTGATGCTTACGTTGCTGTGCCAGCAAAACGATACGTACACACATCCTTGTCGACCCATTGTTTCTTTTATCACGTGCTTATCGCGATTTTTATTGGGCCGCCTACATGTTTGATAACAACACTGTCAAACATCAACACAAAGAAACAACAACCATCCGTTTTGGATGCGAATATCTAAGACGTTCCTATGAAGACATTTCAATCTAACGTAGTAACGATTTAATCTTTGGAGGCTTCAACATTCTGTAATATCTTTGTTCGTATGAGAGAAAATATGCGTCAGATGGCGCTTGCAGTACGCCGAAAGTGATATTCGTTGACAGTGGACTTTAATTTTGAAACCGGAAACGAGTTCCCAGCGATGCTGTTGAGTTGTGGTAGTGTACAGTATTGAAAGTCATACTCAGAGGATTGAATTAGGTACGTAAGATTAAAAAAAGACTGCTTGGTGTTATTATGATCAATGCGCCTATGTCGTATATTTTCGAAAGTTCGCAGATCTTCCACTCGTAATATCACAATCAAATGTAATTGAAATAATGTTTCAGAGTTCAGTATCACTATGTCTGGCGACATCTCGGATGACAAAAAGGTTGGTCAATGTACTATCACGAAGTTAAAGAGCGTTTTGCATTAATTCAATAATTTTACAACAGTTTCTGCCTCCCTTAGGATGAAGAAAAGGTCTACGGCGGGTGCGAGGGCCCCGATGCAATGTATGTCAAACTGATATCATCGGATGGCCACGAATTTATAGTCAAACGAGAACATGCCCTGACGTCGGGAACTATTAAAGCTATGCTCAGCGGACCTGGACAGTTCGCTGAAAATGAAACCAATGAAGTTAATTTTAGAGAAATCCCGTAAGTTTTCAACTGTTTATATCTCTCGCCTTAATTAGAAAGATATGATTTTGTTTGTGTCTGTAAAGTAGATACTGTCAGACGTTTATTGACACGTTATGTTGTTGCTGATTATCTCCTTTTTTCTCTTTAAAACTAGGGTGAACATTGCAGTATTTGTTAATTTGCAATGCGACATAGGATATATAGTTACGATGGCGCATTTTGTGTAGAATTTCACTTATGTCAGAACTTTAATTTTCAGCTCTCATGTTCTGCAGAAGGTGTGCATGTACTTTACGTACAAAGTACGTTACACGAACAGCTCAACGGAGATACCAGAATTCCCTATTGCACCTGAGATTGCTCTAGAGTTGTTGATGGCTGCTAACTTCCTTGATTGTTAATTTTTGCTTTCATCATATTACATTGTGTGATGTTGGTTACTCTTTGGTAGTTAATTAATACCCAGTGATACTGTTAGATGAAACCTATGTTCCAAATTATGATTAAGTGAGAATGATACTTTGTTGTTTAATGGGTAGTATGTAACTTAAAAACAAATTTGTTAGTTGCAAAGTGAAGAGGTGATTGTTTAGGAGCAGATCATGTTCAGATGTAACTTTCATCACTGTGGCTTTGTGTTTTGGCTACCAGGTGAATTGAATTAATAAGTTACATTTTCTGCTCCAAGAAATAGTCAGCTTTAATTTTGTGCATACCAGAGCAGATTTTTGTGTAGTGCCAGAAGGTCCCCCCAAGAGAAGCCAGATTTTGTAGTGTTCAGGTGTTTTGTTAATACCGTCTTGGCAATCCCATTTTTTCAGTGAAGTGGAACATTCATTTTATCTAGATAAATATTTATGCTAAATGTGTAGAATTTTTTCCTCCCATTTTTGTACTGTGATATTGAGAGTGGGACTGCAGATTATTCAGTATAGAGCCACATAAGTTACAACTAACTGTAAGAACAAATTAGTTCATTTACAGCCATAAACTAGTGCAGTATTTATGGTATTTAACAGATACAGGTGAATATAATAGTCACCTTATTCTTTGAATTTAAACATTTCAGGCCAAAATCCTTCAGCTAATTTGAGTAGCAAGAAAATAAGAGACCTCACAAGAGGTTCTTTTGTGTTTAAAAAAATGAACTTTGTAAGTTACTACTGTTAGTGGAATTCACTTTTTCCAGCAGAATCTTTTGACTTTTAGATTTGCATTGTAACTCAAGGAACAGCTCATAAATTCCTTCCACACTATATCAATTCCTGAGAGACTGCTTGAACCTGCACTGAGCTATTACTTAAGAACAAAGAGCAATTGGAAAAAAAATCATGTTCCATGTACTAATCATGGCATTGCTGTTTAGTTTCCATATCATTAAGTGATCATTTGCATGTACAAAATATAAACTTCTGTAAATGATCTGTTGAATTTTATACTTCTTGTCATGGCATTTAAGTTATTTTTGTTATTATTTTAAGCAACTCAAAGACTGTATCTTTTAAATTGATTAAATCTGTGAAGCTTCTTTAATGCATGTGTTACAAATTGTGATATTCTTTTTTATCATACTGTTTGTGGAGGAAAAAGGGGAAACTCAAAGGTTAAGACAGTTGATACTGCTTGGAGCAAAGTCTGGAATAATATTTAATGTGTACATACGATTTTTGGTTAGCTTGTTGCAGGGGAAATAGAAGTGACAGATTTGTTGCAATCATGTTAGTGTGGTGTGCAGAAACTGCAGATTGAAATTCTCTGGCTAGTATATGTAGAGTTGTGTAACAGTTGAAGTTTCTGTTCCAACATTTATTCAGAAGGTGAGACACATTCAGAGTGCTGTTGTAACTAATTGATATCCTGTCACCCTGAATTTAATCCCACTCGTAACCTTACTTTTGTTTCCATCATTGCTTCTTTGATGTGTAGATTGAACAGCAGGGGCGATAGACTCATACTCTTTCTTTAATCTGAATTCTTCTTCCATTCTTAGTGTTCCCTCTTGGTTTTTGTACATATTGCATATTACCACTGCTCACTATAGCTTACTCCTATTTTTCTAAGAATTTCAAACATTGTGCATAATTTTGTGTTGTTGAGCACATTTTCCAAGTCGACCAAACCTATGAAGCTCTTTGGTCTTGTTTCTGTTATTAAGTGCAATGTCAGGACTGCCCCTCTGCTGCCTTTACCTTTCCAAAGCCCTTCTAACAGATTCTCAACTCTTTTTCTATTCTTCTGTGTATTATTCTTGTCAGCAAATTGGACGCAAGTGCTATTAAGCCAATTGTGTGATAGTTCTTGCACTTATCAGCTCTTGCCATCTTTGGAATGTGTGGATGACACTTTTCTGAAATTGTGATGCAATGTCACAAGTCTCATAGATTCTGCACACAAAAATGAATAGTGGTTTGGTTGCCACATCACCCTATGATTTTAGAAATTCTGATGGGATACTACCTATCCCTTCTGCTTTATCTAATCTCAAGTCTTCGAGCTATTTTAAATTCTGGTTAAGTCTAGATCTCCTGTCTTATCTTCTGTATCGACTGCAATTTCTTCTTCTATACCGTCATCAGTTTTTCAGTTACAGGCCACATTTCTTCTGGATACACCTTGTGTGTCTTTGATGCAGTGGTTTCCATTGCCTTATACATGCTGATGCCATTGATCATTACTGATTCCTCCACCTATTATGGGTTATTCCAGTCCCAAAGGCAAGTGTACCAAACCCTTGTGCATTCATCCACCCCCTTCGACAAGGCTGTTGGTAGAATGAGGGTTACTTCTTGTGCTGGAAGTCTTTTGCCACCATTGCTAATATTTATTGAAAGTGCTTTGGCTACATTCAAACCCAGCACCCAGGACATTTTTATTACTAGTCACATTACCTCTAGACCACATGTTCTCCACATATGTTGCTCATATTGGCAAACATTCCCCAAAACACTACCTACTCTTGCTATCATAATCCATTAATATTTTAATTAAGTTATGCGTAGAATGTAGTTGTTTATTGTATTTCTTCCTTGAATGGATAAGGGTTAAGAATTATTTCGCCAGATTAGAAATATCTTAAATTGTGTAACCATGACAAAGAGCAATCACAAAGTTAAGGCAAAGCCTTCAAAAAATTCATGTGTCTGTTATGTTTAATTGCAAAACAACACATGGCTATTAAGTAGGACAACATTTTACTCAGAATATTTTAGTGCAAAGGTGCTGGTGGACATACCAACCCAACCTTTCAAAATTTGAAACATTGAACTAATTACAGTAAAATATTTTTGACACCTGCCTATCAAAGGAGCACAGTCTATGCATCTGATAACAGAGATAATACTGTCAAGATCCTTAAAACAAAAAAAAAATATTGTTCATAAATTAAGATACATGAAACTTCCAGAGATGGGTGAGGTAACACTGGTCACAAATGGAAGCTAAAATGCAAAATTGTGAATATCACCACTGTTTAAATTTCTGTAGCATTATTTTATGCACTGTATTTTACAGGCATTTATTTTGGTTTACTGTTGAAAGCTGTAGTGAACCTTAATTTTTCTCTTCATTGTGTGATTTTTGTATTTATACTAAGAATCTAGGTCTTAAATTTTTTTGTATATTACATGGCATAATTGCATGAACATTTCACAATGTTGTAACCGGTTTTGACCAGTTATGGCCATCTTCAGATTAAAGTTACCTGCTGCAAACGATGGAGTAACATTTCCGTTTCATTGTGAAGTATCGTTGACAAGGCAATGTGAATGTTAAATTACAGCTTTTCAAATATATGGCTTTAGTTCGACCTCTGGCTGGTTGCAGTGGGATTGAATTGAGAGATGCTGCTTTAACTGTGCCATACAAAATACAGTAAATAAAAGAACATAATCACTCCCATTCTCATCTAAAAATGATCTAAGCAGCAAATAATTATGTTTACTAGCTCACATTGACTTACTGCTTAAGCTCACCATATGTCTGGGATTAGACCAGACAGTCCTGGATTTTTAATGCTGTCTGGGGCTGAAAAAAAAAATTGGGGTTTCATTATTTGACATGAGGATTTTTTACATATTATTCTTCTGTTGGACAGCCCAGTTTTTTAAAACCCCTTCTCTTATGGTCATGCCACTCTTGGCCGACCTTGGAGCAACCACTGGTGCCAGTGGAGAGGCATGGCCACAGGTTCCATCACAATGTTTCACTTATTGTCAGTCACTTGGCAACACAACAGGGGCAATGTGTTTGTTTCCATGTTTGAAGTAATTCGTCTTGGTTTTCAATTATTTAGCAACGGGCAAAATTGTGTGTTTAATGTTAATCAGCAACAAGGGTACAAATTTTTGCGACTGTATATTGATTGTAGTGCTGAACATGGTTATTCCATGCTATGTACTGGAGAATTTTCTATTACACATAAAGGAAGAGTGATATTAAAGTCCATGTAAAAACAGCTAAATGAAAGAGTGCTATCATTGCTACTGCTTGAGCAAACATGAGTTTTTTAAAGCCAAAGTAAACAAGAGACTTTTAAATGGTATCAAAAGTATGTCATGGGCTGGCCACAAAATAATCTGGTAAGCCTCTTCTTAAGCCAACTTCTTTTCCTTCAGCGTTTGTTCCGTGTACCTGTGGGGCGTGCTACATGGGTCTGTTCCCATTTCACTCTCACAGGCTGCATGTCGGTGGATGTTCACCCATTGGAGGTCTTTATGAATTGTACCAGCCCAACATTGCTTAGGTCGTCCTTTGGGTCTTCTGCAGATGTCTGCAGAACTAGTTGTCATAAGCTTGTACTACTGTGGCAGGTGTGGGCTTAATGTCTATCTTGGCTACAATAATCCGTTCACTGTGCTGTTTGTAGTAGCTTACCCGCACTCTTTTTTTTTTTATCATTACTAAACTTACTCTTGCATTACCCCTATTTGATTTGTATTTATAACCCTGTATTCACCTGACCAGAAGTCTTGTTCTTCCTGCCACCAGACTTCACTAAGTCCCACTATATCTAACTTTAACCTAGCTATTTCCCTATTTAAATTTTCTAACCTACCTACCTGATTGAGGGATCTGACATTCCACGCTCCGACCCGTAGAACACCAGATTTCTTTTTCCTGATAACTGCATCCTCCTGAGTAGTCCCCGCCCGGAGATCTGAATGGGGGACTATTTTACCTCCAGAATATTTTACCCAAGAGGACACCATCGTCATTTAAGCATACAGTAAAGCTGCATGCCGCCAGGAAAAATTATGGCTGTAGTTTTCGCTTGCTTTCAGCTGTTAAGCCGAGATCAGTCAATCATCCAGATTGTTGCCCCTGCAACTACTGAAAATGCTATTGCCCCATTTCAGGAAACATACATTTGTCTGGCCTCTCAACAGATACCCCTCCCTTATGGTTGCACGTATGGTACAGCTATATGTATTGCTGAGGCACGCAAGCCTCCCCACCAGCAGAAGGTCCATGGTTCATGGGAGGGCTTACAGACAGTATTAATTGTAAAAAATTAAGCTTTTTGCAGATGCACTGCAACGTGGTACAGTGATTAGCACACTGGACTTTCATTGCGGAGGACAATGGTTCAAACCCGCGTCCGGCCAGCGTGATTTAGGTTTTCTGTGATTAACCTAAATTGCTTCAGGTAAATGCCAGGATGGTTCCTTTGAAAGTGTGCATGGCTGACACCCTTCCCCATCCTTCTCTAATATGATGGGACCGATGACCTCGCTGTTTCGTCTCCAAGCCCCAAATCAACCAACCAGCTAATCGGACAATGCAGTTCTCTACAATGAAGTACTGTCTGAAAGAAGTTGCATAAATATTCAGTCAGATCTTGACAAGACTTCAATGGCAACTTGCTCTGAATGTTCAGAAATCTAACATTGTGCACTTCACAAAAAGGAAAAAAAAATGTATACTGTGATTATAATGTTAGTTAGTCACTGTTGGAATTGGCCAACTCGTGCAAATGCCTGGGTGTAACACTTTGTAGGGATATTAAAGGAAATGGCCACATAGGTTGAATTGCAGATAAAGCAGGTGATAGATTTGGGTTTATTGGTAGAGTACAGGAAATGTGATCAATCTATAAAGGAGATTGCTTACAAACCAAACATGTGACAGGTTCTAGAATATTGCTCAAGTTTGTGGAACCTGTACCAGGTAAGACTATCAGGGGAGGTTGAACATATACAGAGGAGGACAGCACGAATGGTCACAGGTTTGTTTAATCTGTGAGAGAGTGTCAGAGAGCTACTGAAGGAACTGAACCGGAAGGCTCTTGATCATAGACATGCGCTATCCCAAGAAAGTCTGTTAACAAAGTTGCAAGAAACAGCTTTAAATGGTTACTCTAGGAATATACTACAACTAACTATGTATCCCTCACATAGGGATTGTGAGGATAAGATTAGAATTAGATAATGCAAATTTAGACCATACATTATAGCCTGAACTTAGACCATTACTACTACTTAATTTTTAGGTTAACTGCAAGATGTCTGATTATAGTTGCTACAACAGTAAAGATGTTCTAAAAGGTAAGATTACCGTTAATACTGCCTACTACGGGGAAGACTATTTGTAAATCTATAAATTGTATAAAAAAATAATGAATCCACACATGCACAAATTTTCAGCTGGTTGAAATGGAGTTTATGTTGGCTACAATCACATGGGACCATGAACTAAAGTTGCAGTTTTGCAGAACAACTGATTTGAACTGTGGAACTTTTGACTGTTTCTGAATTTTCTTTGTTGTCTAAAGCATTAGACACTACACTGCAGGAATGCACATCTACAGCATAACTAAATTGATATGAATGTTGTTCTATATCAGAAGCAACACAAGCCTGCACGCGCACACACACACACACACACACACACACACACACACACACACACACACACACACACACACACCTGCTATGGCAGTCACAGCATCAGAGCAACAAGTGTTCCAGGCCGGGCTGTGTCTGTCCTATTCAACTACAGCTTACTCACTCCGAGCAGTCATACTCGAACAAGACTCGAGCGGCTGCACTTCCACTCTGCAGACCTCTTAGTGCCAGGCATAGTAGCTGTGATGTTGGCAGCCCCCTAGGACAACTCTAGCATTCACGTAAGTTGCTTCAGCGCATACTGAGGCGCACATTTATGACCAGACCGTCATTTTTGGTTTCATATTTGATGAAAGCAAGTATACTGTAAATGTTTTTCACTTGTTTATGCACTATTTGTTGGTTACCATGATCAGAACCCTGACTATTCTCAACAAATGCAGCAATTTTATGCATAGTAATTCAACACGTAATTCACCATAATCAAGTTTTAAGTTAAAAGTACAACAGTATAAAACACTCACAAACCATCCTCTCCGGCGATTCTGGATTGCTCACCAGAGTTTGGTCAATGTTTCACAATATCTGTCTGAGTTATTGCCATCCCAGGTTGCATGAAATTGATGAGGAGTGCCTCCTTCCAATCCCAAAACACAGTCACCATAAACTTTCCAGCCGATTGCGTCTGTATGAATTTCTTTGGTGACGGTGAACCAGAGTGACAGCACTGACGAGATTGTTGTTTTGTTTCGGGGGTGTTAACGAAACACCCACGTTTCATCTCATGTGACGATAGAGTCCAATAACTTCTCCTTATTGCCTCCCCCCTCACGTTGTTGAAGAAACTTGCGAGCACAGCCCCTCCTTGTGTCGGTTGTTCAGCATCCAGGGGACACAGCAAGCACACACATTGTGATAACCCAACTTTCTGTTAAGATTCTTTCAATTGTGCCATGTGAAGATCCAGGAATGCGTTCAACAAGTTCACAGACAGTGACCCTCCAATCTTTGAGCAGCTCGCTGTGGATCTTCTGGACAATCGCATCCGAAACTGGTGGTCTTCTACTCCATTCTTCACTGCGAACTTTCTTGTGACCCTCAGCAAAAGCCCTGCACCATTTGCAGAAGTGCTGAATGGACATGCAATCTTCACCTTAAACCTCAAGCAGTTGCTGATGGATCTCCATGGGCGGTAACTTCCATGCATGGAGGAACCAGATTACTCCTCGAACCTGGCACTTGGCGGGAGTGGCAATCAACACTTCCATCTCTGATGGCTGCCAAGCCAACACTGAGTGACATAGCGAATTGTGGATGTGCTGGCTCGAGAGTGGGGTTACTACTGCACACGGCACTGTTTTCAGATTGAGCTTAGCACCTTCCCTCAAGGCTGTAGCTCATTGGGAACCTTACTTTTGGTACAACCCTTGTAATTTATATTGTATAAATCTCTCAATTGCCATCTATACTATTTATTTAAATTTAAGCTACATGTGATCTGCATTTACGTAGTTATTTTGGAAGGAGTGTAGACTGTCACTGAGGGAGATGTCAAGTATTTTTTATATGATTTTTTAAAAATAGGTATATTTTGCAATGATCTAATCTCTGCATGCTCCCCCAAGGAGTGATCACTTTTCTCCTCCCACTGATACCCTGCTATTCCTCCCCCTTCCCCAGCCCGCTCCAGATTGCTGGTTCCATTCCATACAGTTGCAGTATGACCAGAGCAACTGGAGATCAGTTTTTTGTGTGTGTGTGTGTGTGTCGGGGGGGGGGGGGTGTTGGTTCCCCCCCCCCCCCCCCCTCTGAAGAAGGCTTTGGCTGAAAGCTCAGTGTGTAACAGTCTTTTTGCTGTGCATGTTTGCAAATCAATGTGTCTTCTCTATATTGAGTAGCAATCTAAGCTTTTCATAATATTGCTGGAAAACTTCATCCAGTTTATTGAAACTGGTGCCTTATAGGTGTAGCAAGTTAGCAGTCTTTGCATCACTTTCAAATCTTATCATGATCTGACTGGATATTTGCATACCTTTCTTCAGGTGGTTCTTCATTATAGGTAACAGTATTAGCCACAAAAAGTTTGAGGTTACTATTAATATTGTCTACTTTACTTCTACATCTATCAAAAATTCTGTAGCCAAGATAATGCGCTGTGCTCTCCCTGCAAAGAAAACCTTAGTCTAGTCCTAAATTTTGCATGACACCCCTATAAGATTGGACTTAATAATAAATGCAGTTAGGATATTGAGTCAAAAGCTTTTCATAAGTCAAAAAATACTGCATGAATGTGACAACCTGATCTGTGTGTTTCACGATGTCACGTGAGGGAAGTGATAGTTGAATTTCTCAACATTTTCGGAATCCATGCTGGTTGGCATGAGCAAGGTTATTTTGTTCAAGATATCTCATTATGTTTAAGCATAGAGTTTGTTCCAATATTATACAACAGATAGATGTCAACAACGTTGGACAGTAGTTCTGTGGATTACTTCTCCTATCCTTCTTGTAGACAGGTGTAACTTGTGCTGCCTTCCTTATATGCAGAGATATATTAGGGATTCTATCAGTTTTGTTTAATTTTAGCTATTTCAGCTGTTTTGGAATGCCACTGACACTAGTATCTATATCATCTTGTCATTGCAGTGATGTGAGAATCTGGGGCACTACTCCATAATTTTCCTTTGTAAAGGAACATTTGAAAATTGAGTTAAGCACTTCTGATTTTGCTTAGCTACTTTCAATTTCAGTTCCTGTGTTATCCATGAGTGTTACTATGACAGTCATTGAAGGCTTGACCCTTTCTTTTTTTTTGGCAGCCGAATGGATTTCATTCACAAGTTTGTTTGGGTGGTCATCCTCCGCAGCAAGCATAGAAATATTTGTTCTGTAAATAAAAACCATGTCTTCTTGCTGCACTGTATTTTACTTCTCCTAGATTCATTTTGCCTTTTTCACTGTAATGTGTCATTAGTGGGATAGTTCTTCGCATTTTTAGTTGGCATCTGTGTTTCCTCTCATGCGGTCACATGCTGGAGATCACACATAAAAACATGCTTATGTTTCGTAAATAGGGCTGTAGTCCGACCTCCAGCATGTGACCAGATGACAGGAAATGGAGATGCCAATCAAAAATGTGAGCTATCCCACTGATGATGCCTTAAAGTGAAAAGGTGAAACGTGCCTGTGAGAAACAAAATACAGTGCAGCAAGAACAGGCCGCTTTTATTTACAAAACAAGGATTTCATTTAGCTTATCCCTGACTGTAGCCATATTCTTTGTTTTACATTTATTATGCAGTGGTTGTTGTTTCTCTGAACTTCCTTTACAGTGACTGTATACTGTGGAGGGTCCCTGCCCATCATGAAACATTCTACTATGTACATGTTTATCCAGTGCACACAGTTCTTCCACATGCTCCTGTCCAGAACTATAAGTTTCAAGTTCCTCATTGTGAAGTGACTAATTTACTGAACATATAAATCTTTTTACTCTCATATATTGTCCTAGGTAATTTTCACAGTTAAAGTCTTCTGCAGTAATGACAGTATGAATTGGAAATGTATGCACTAATTAACTGAGGTTTGCTGTGAAGTTTTCAGTTACCTCTGCGTATGAGTCTGGCAGTTGATAGAAAGATTCATTTACAAGTTTATACCCACTGTTGATACTGAGTTTTACAAAGTCAGTCTTATGTGCTTTCTTACCTACCTTGCTCGCATGCTGTTTTGGTTTCTATGTCCGTGCATTGTAGTGTCTTGTCTATCGTGACAAATGCACTACCTCTATGTACTGTTAACCTATCCTTTCGATATACTTTTAAATTTTCCATAAAAATTTCACTGCTGTCAGTTTTGGGGTTTTTAACAGATTTCTGTACCTAGTATTTATTATGTGAGCTCTGCTGCGTTTTGGGGGTGCTTTGAAACCTATCAGTTTGTTTACATAAAATAGAGGATGATGAAGTAAAGGGAGAGGATGGGTGAGAAACTCATGACTTCCAGCTGGACAGAGCAGTGTGATAATGCAGTGGCGAAAAGTGAAAATTTATGCTGGACTGGGATTCAGACCTGGAGTCTCTGCTTCTCTGGAATGATTGTGCTGACTGCCTTGGCCATCCGGACATGCTTTTCATCTGACCAAAATTTCCAACGTATTGCATGCTGCAGTGCAGCATCACTCATCCATGAACACCGTTCACGCAAATTATTGATTCCCACAGGAGTTCAGATGGTACTAGTGCATCCACACTTAAACAGACATCAAGGATTTGTTGCACTCTTACAGGAATGTATATGTCTGAGTCACTCAGGTATATACATTTCTATCAGTTTGTTGTGGATGCTTTGGCAGTTGATCACTAGGCTTTTAATACTTTCACCTGTGGGTGGCATTTCTTTACTCTTATGCTAATGCTTCGGGTCTGTCATTATAAGGAGCAGATGGAAAGGTGGCTAATCTAAAAACACCTTGTGTAAACCTCACACCCAGTGAGCTACCTGGGTGGCAGCCTCTGATATATGTTGCACACCTGACCCATTTATGGGACTCTGTAGTTGTTCCACCTTGTTACAGTACACAGAGTACTATTTCGTGAGATTCACAGAGGCTGAAGAAACCTAAGTATCTTTAGCAACCAAATATCGTGTGGATATACATTCTCTGATCAAAAATATCTGGACACCACTGAGTAATGCAGAATTGGCCACTAGACATCACGAGAGGCAGAATTGCCAGTATAAAAGAAGGTGGGGAGTACTGGGTTGTCAACAGAGGAGGAGTGACAGCAGAATCTGTGCAGTGGGAGAGCTCAGTGACTTTGAATGTGGATGAGTCACTGGATGTCACTTGAGTAACAGATCCATCAGGGACCACTCGTGGATTCCAAAACAGCAAGAAGTCAGCTGTATAACTAGTGTCCAACAGTGTTTTCCAGAGATGCTGCTCACAACCGGATGAAAAGGCAGAAAGATTTGACTGAGTCACCAAATTCAACATTTAGGATCACTTGATGTGTTTGGTAAATATGTACTTTTACTTAGATGGTACAGCTCAGCAGCATGGGGAGAACAATGGGGAAAGGCACAGTGGTTGGAACAAACTGCAGGCCAAATTGAAGAAAAAAAATTTGGTGACAATCAGCAGCAGGTCTGTTTAGTGGAAGAAAAATTTAACAGGGCCCAGTGTTATGAGGAAGTGACATGGTCACCCATACAATATATTTTGGCCCTATGTCACATCGTGAATCCTAATATGACAAAGGCCAACAAAATTTCACGCTTGATGAAGGGATTCGCAGAAGACATGTCTCAGCTCTTCTGGTAAAGGATGCTATAACGACAGAGAAATTCATCAGGTGTTGCCAGCAAAACAAGGAAATGCAACGGAAAAAGACAGATGGAAGAGTTGAGACCAATTGCATGATGTGGTCTGTATAGCAGTTATGGGAGACCACAGTGAGCTCACCTCTCTCTTACTCCAGATAGTAAGTGAAGTGTTACAGCAATGTGTAGCAGCTAGAAATATTGGACTGAGTATACGAGAGATAACAGCCTTGAATGTCAATCTCATATACTGGGAGGTAATAAAGAATGCTAAGAAGATGAGTATTGATTCTTATCAAAAACCTTTGCCACCAGATGAAGACTGTGGTGTCACCGCCAGACACCACACGTGCTAGGTGGTAGCTTTTAAATCGGCCGCGGTCCGCTAGTATACGACGGACCCGCGTGTCGCCACTGTCGGTGATGGCAGACCGAGCGCCGCCACACGGCAGGTCTAGAGAGACGTACTAGCACTCGCCCCAGTTGGACAGCCGACTTTGCTAGCGATGCTACATTGACAAATACGCTCTCATTTGCCGAGACGATAGTTAGCATAGCCTTCAGCTACGTCATTTGCTACGACCTAGCAAGGCGCCATAGCATTTGATAGTTAATATTGTGAAGCCTGTACAGTAACAAGAGCTATGTTCTACAATTGTGGATTAAAGTTAAGTATTCTACCAGTTACTCTTGTTTTGCTAGTCTTATTTCTCTGACCTGTTCCAGACCTCACGCCAGCCTGCGTGAGCTTAATCGCGTGCCTTTCGGCTTCCTCCAAACTCCGTGAATTGGCTCCTGCCAATTCACAACAAAGACTTATGCTGAAGCCATCAAATGATGACCCAGTTTCTGACCAATGCAGGTACAATCAACTCCTATGGTAACTCCTATAGAAAAACAGACATTTGGAGGACAGAGAACAACAAACTAATGTTTTTCCACTGTGCCCTAAATAGATTGAATAGTATTACACTGAAAGAAGGATGTTTTTGACAACTAATACATCACCTAATATCAATGAACAGTTCTATTCATGCCTATGAATGATTATAGTTGACCTGTTGAACAAAGCCCATTACCGGACAAAGGCACTTGCCAACATGTTGTACCCATACAGAGGTACCAGCCACTTACCTAGCTAACAGCTAAGTGAGATGACTGACTGTGGGGGTGAGTTTAGCACAGATGCAAATCCTGCATGGTCGACAGTCACGGAGCTGTCAGGAAATTTCATTGACGTCATAGATGGCCAACCTGTGCAGGCGCTAGCTGACTTGGAACTTAATTTTCCATAATTATGGATGTTTATTGTTGTCACCCAAAGAAGATTGCCCCCCATGATGCAAAAGCAATTGTGGTGAAAGTCAAAAATAGGAAATACGTCAAAAGCTGATGAGAACACAGCCCTTCAGATGTGTTGGTTTAGGAGAATGTAGTTATAATTATTTTTGTTGGGAGGAACTTTTTGCAGGCAGTGCAAGTAGTCATAGACTGTGGAAGACTAGAGCTCCAAACTGGCAAAGCTATTCCAACAAGAACACATAATAAAGATTGCTCTGGATCAGGCTGTTCCAGCTCTTCGGCTCCGTTGTGAGCCGCGGAGCGCTCCCTGCTCCAGGGAGCCATGTCGGTCGCTGTCACCATTCAAGTGGGCTGGCACATGGCACGGCAGGCTGAGGCAGGCAGCAAGGGAAGCGTTTCGATGTGCCAGCTGCGTCTTACAAGATCGACAGGCTCATACTCTTAGCTGCTACGACATGGTGATATGCTACACCATGAAATACGATGTTCAGGAAATAAATAATAAACAACTGTTTTACAAGAAATTGCATACTAAATTTATTGGGCCTCTGGAGCTTGAGATTTTCTTTTCATTACAAGATCGGAAATATCAGGCGTCAAAGTGCTCGCAGCGTTAATGCGGAGGATGGCCTTCATTGTTGCATCCTGAAGAAACGATCGTTCCTTACTTTTTACTCTTTTCATTGCTGAGAAAAGCTGCTCACAACAATACGTAGATCCAAACATGCATAAGATCTGAGCGGCATTGTTGGGAAGCTTGGGAAATGTTTTTTGCTGTAATGAACGATACCACCATGACAAAACTATGTGTTGTAGTACCTCTCTTTCAACAAAGTTGAATTTTGCAAATCAATAACCTCCAATTGAAGTGACAATGACAAATCATCGGGGGAAACTGAAAAAGGAGTGCTGAACACCTTAAGTTCCATTTCCAAACTAGTTAGGTCTCGGAATCGTGTTTCAAACAACATGATTAGCTGCTTTAACTTTGCTTGATAATCGCCGAAAGTAGTACATTGAGGTAGTTTTAAAGAAGCAAGACAATTGAAGAACGTTAAATGTCCATTATTCATCTGCCTCTCAAATAAACGTAACTTTTCCGTGAACGCTTTGATCTGGTCGTGCATGTCAACGATTAGCTGCCCTTTGCCCTGCAGTGACAGATTTAAGTTATTCAGATGCATAGTTATGTCAGCTAGGAACGCCAGGTCTGATATCCATTTTATATCTTTCAGACAACGCATTTCTTCCCCTTTCATTTCGAGAAAAATGGATATTTCCTCACGAATGGCAAAGAAAACATCAAGAACTTTTCCCCGACTCAGTCAACGAACTGTACTGTGGTAAGGTATATCCCCATACTCTGCGCCCATATCTTTCAGGAATCCTCTGAATTGGTGATGATTCATACCGTGACACCGCACAAAATTCACACACTTCACGACATCTTTCATTACGCCACCTAGCTCTACTGTTTCAGCACACGGTGCCTCTTGGTGAATAAAACAATGAAGAGTCAAAATGTCTTTCCCGAATTCGTCCCTGAGTTTATTTTTCAAACTAGAAGCAAAACCTTGGTGACGCCCGATCATTTGTGGTGCATCGTCCGTCGCTACAGAATGGAGCTTATCCCACGGCAAATTAATATTGTCCACTGCTTCACAAACAGCTTAAAAAATGTCACATCCTGTTGTGGTGTAATCAAGTGGTACCACACCAAAGAGTTCTTCAGTTACTTGCAGTTCCATGTCGGCACCACGCACAAAGATTGCAAGCTGAGCACAGCCCGATATGTCGGTGCTTTCGTCAAGCGCTAGCGAAAATGCAACAAAGCTCTCCACCTTTTTCCTGAGCTGTGTCTCTAAATCCGCTGTCATGTCCAGGATTCGACGAGACATAGTTCGCTTCGACAGGCAAACCCTTTCAATTGCTTGCTCCTCCCTTGGAAACAAACATTCTGCAACTGCTACCATGCATGATTTTACGAGTGGTCCCACCAAAAACGGCTTGCCACTCGTCACAATGATGTGAGCAACACTGTAGCTTGCTCGGATTGCAGATTCAGTAGTGTTTTCTCCGCTCTCATTCACCTGAAAATTATAAACGCATTACAGAACACGAACTGTGTTACATGTTTTGATACCCTCCGTATTATGAAACCATTTTTGAACTTACGTCTCCTGGTATGTCATTCTTAAGCCTGGCTACCAGTTCTCTGCATGCAACGCCTTCTACCTGATCGCAGTGCGCTGCGTGAAGACGTGTATAATGTCGTTGTATATTGTACCTCTTCGCAGAATTAAATACTTTGTCATACAACACATTGCGGATGACCAACCCTCTCAATGAATAGAAAGGTATCCTCCAATAGACGTACAGGGCTCATAGCTGTCATTGAACACGGATTATTGCGTCAGTTGTGGCTGAATGCTGCCAGGGGGCAGGGAGTTTGCTTTCCCCCTCCACGCGGGCTCCGAGCTGCCGCAGTGAGCGCTCTGGAACGCTCCGGCTCCTTGGAGCTTGGTTGGAACAGCCTGCTCTGGATGGTTGTTGGTGGGAAGATGTTTGTATCCCCCTTCACTGAGACAAGTTCAGTTGTCAGTCAAGATGTTGTGTTAAACAGTGAAGCCTTTGTTGGATGCAAAAGATACTATGCTCATACAGAAAATCTCCATGCCAGTGATGATGATAAACATTGTGTATCGTGAAGGAATACTTTGAAACACCGTTGCTAGCAGCTACAGCTCATTCATGAAGGTATGTGTAGAGGAACAGCAGAACCAGTCCAGGAAGGGTAGCGCAGTGTCATTGACAAAGAGTAGTGCTTCACTACCACTGCAGACAAAGCAGGAGAAGAAGATACTATTGAATCACCAATAATATCTGGCAAGACTGTGAAATAACATCAGTGAATGATACCCATTTTGGGTCAGTTTTTGGATGCTTTCGAATCTTGGAGTGGAGAGAAAAAGAACAAGCAGCCAAAGAAAAAAAAATATTAACAATGGGATCATTCATCAACTGGCAAGCACTGATATAGTTTGTCGCCTGTTGAATGAAGAGTAATCCAAAAGGAAGTGAAGCTGATGCTGCAAGGTGACATCACTGAACCTTCAAAGGGTCCTTGGCTCCCGGGGTCATGAAGAAAGGTGGTACATGGCATTACTGTTTTGACTACTGACAACTGAAAAAAAATCATGAAGAATTATGTCTACCCATTGCTCCACATTGATGGTGCAGTAGATGGCTTGAAGAGAGCAAAGTAGTTCTCTACTATGGACATGCAGACAGGCTATCGGTAAATTGAGGTTGATGAGGCATTCTGTGAGAAGACTATCTTCATTACTCCTGATGGCTTTTGAGTTTAGTTTTTTTTTTAACTGTCCAATGCTCCAGCCACCTTCAAACATACTTTGACACCTTAAATGGACAATGTGCCAATCTATCTGGATAACACTGTATTTTTCAAAGACATTTTAATAACATCTAAGCCATCTGACATCTATGTTGAAGAGTGTTCAGACTACAGGCATCCATCTGAATCAGAAAAAGTGCATCTTTGCTGCCAAAGAAATAAAAATCTTGGGGAATCTAGTGAATGGTGGCTGAGCCCATCCTGAGCCAGAGAAAAGAAGAGCAGTTACAGCTTTTCCAAATCTCAGCATATTCATGACGCGAGAAGTTTTCTCAGAATATGCCTGTTCTACTGACGAGTCGTAAAGTACTTTAGTACCAACGCATGTTCTTTGTAAGAACTACTGAAAGGTGAAGACAAATTTTCCTGGAAAGAGGTGCAAGAAAGATCTTCCCTTGTCCTTAAGAAGATGCTAACACCCTCTCCAGTCTTTGCATTTTATGACCAAACTGTATTGTTTCTATTTGGTAAGCCATTCACTGTTGTGGTAAACCACTATTCTCTATGCTAGCTGACTAGCCTCAATGATGCATGAGGTCAACTGGCAAGAAGGGGACTAAAGCTTCAGGAATACGTCTCAATGGTATACACAGCGGACGCTGAAACAATCATTCGTCCCTTGCTCCATACGTGAATGGAATGAGAAGAAGCCCTAATGACTGGTACACGGGGCATACCCTCTGCCATGCAGAATATAGATGTAGGTGTAAATGTGGAAGGATGCCGACTGCCATTTAAGAAATACTTTGACAGAATACAGCAATGTGGATGAAATCTTAGTCATTGCTGCATTAAATGACATTGCTGGTGAACAGGGTAGATCCAGTACTGTTGAAAACCATATAAGTCGTGAAGGAGGAGGAACCAAGCATAGGATAATAACATAATAGCTAATAAACTGGATATTTTGTAAGAGGAAGTATGATCCAATGGGATGGAAATGGTTCCTCATCATCCCAGCTCATCTATGGCCAACTATCCAGAAATATATTTCGAGGATGCTCCAAAATCTGGTCACCTGGACTCATGAAGACTCTAGACGGAATCAGAAGTGCGCATCACTCACTGGTACCAATCCCACCTGCAGCAAAACCATACCACCCAGCTGGAATCAACAATGTTGGGAGGTTCCCAAAGCTAACAAATGGAAAACAATGAATAATATTCTGTACTGACTACCTCACCCACTATGCTGTCACCAAAGCTGTGTCAACTGTTGAAGCTCTGGAAAGTAAAGGTGCCTTATAGAAGACATAATTTTAAAGCACAGAGCAGCCTATTTGATGAGCTATGATTGTGGAAATATTTTCCTGTTGAGACTTGTATCTGAGTTAATTTCGCATTGTGACATCATCCACAGGATGACATCTGTCTAACACCCACAGACAAATTGCTCCCCAGAATTTATTTGTAAGATGAAAACAGATAAGGTTTCAATATAGGTTCCAGAACAGAGAGAGTGGGATACAATACAACCTTGTCATGACTTTTGCATATAACACAGTGAAGCAAGATACTGAAGGCTCTCTACTGTTCTTTCTGCTCCGTGGTCACAAGCCCGAAACGACAGAGAAGACACTGTTCCTGTGTCAACTGGATGATACTCAGGTTGACTATGTGAAACACCTCATCACCAGGTCTGAAGAAGAAAGGCAGGAAGGAGAAAGACCAAGAGCACTATTAGCCCAGTCAATGAAGGAAAATTTAGGGGGACAAATTCATGTAGCTGCAAATTTTCGCATAGTGGTAAGGGGGAGTGTCGTGAACAACATATTTAAGATCCTACCAGTGAGGTGGGAGTATGAGTGTGGAGGTAGGTTGGTATGTTAAGATCACTTTTTTGAAGATCTCAAAAACAGTGGCTTCTAGGGAAAATTTTTCCTATTACACAGTTGAACTACATTAAATTTCCTACAAAAAAGACCAAACCAGTTTTTCTCTGCAACTAATAGTTTCCAAATTGCAAGGGATGGTAAAATCACAGATTATTAAAAATATTGTTTTAATGGTATAAAGTTAATGTTTATCGTAAATGTAGTGTCTTAAGAATGAATATTAAATGTGTGTACCACATCTAAGTAGAACCATATTAAGGGATAAATTGTGTCTTGGGAGTGCAGAGTTGAAAGACTGGCGTGAAGGTTAGATGTGTGAGGGAAGGTAGGTTGCCAGATTGTGGTTATGCACATCCCTCCTTTATAGATCTGCAAAATGAAGAGCAAGTGGGCAATTCCCAATTTTCTCTATCACACTGTGCTACAAAAAGTGACTAAAGGTTATTTTACAAAGTTATACTAACCATTCCACAGCTCATCTTAAGAATAACTGGTGACACAGTGTGCACACATGGTTGGGAATGGTTATTTTCCACAAGGTGCATTAACACTACACAGAATACAGATATGAATTTGTAATAACATTTATACTGGGAATCCAAATGGAAAGAAGCAGTGTAAATCTCTGCACACCGTTTTACAGTGTTAGAGGAGAAACTAATTCCTAGTCATTCATTTTTCCAGGAAAGGCAACTTTCTCCATCATGTGCTCAGCATGCTTTTCAGTATAAAGATTGACGATTCTTTCCCAGCATTTCCTATCCAGTTCTGTCATGTGAGTAGACAAAAAAAAAATCATTAAGCTCGTGTTTATAAACTGGTATTATTTTCAGTTTATTGAGTGAGTGTTTATTTGCATTGTGAAAAGAGCTATTATGTAAAAAAAACCTCAGCACCTGGATGCAGTGACGCCTGCATGTACTTTCAAAAGGCTACACTTGTGACAGTACTACGTCATTCACAGAGAGCCGATTTCATTGTCTCCACTTTCAATGGCAATAGTACAATACAGCATGAGGATATTAAATGAAGCACCCTAGCCTCAGCTCTCTCAATATCTGAAGAAGCCCATAGGCTTAAATTGGCTCCTCCTGTAACAGGAGGAGGTCACCTAGGTGTAGATATTTCAACTCAAGTCGTACAATGCAGTGCAGGCAATTACTGCTCTAGATTTAAACATGATCAGTCCTGTTCCATCAGATGTATTGACATCCATGTTGTAAGACAAACTGTGGGTCTATGGTAAGTGGTCCACTCAGTGCATGTGGTCAGCACACTGCTCTGCTGCTGCTGCTGCTGCTGCTGCTGCTGCTGCTACTAGTTTTCAAGATTGGGGCCCCTAGCCACAACTTCTCAGTCAAGTAGCTTCTCAATTGCCATGACAAAGGCTATGATTACTCCACTTGACAACAGGACTTGACAGACTGGACAGTCACCCATCCTAGTGTCACCCAAGCTCAACAGCACTTAACTCCAGTGATCGGATGGTAACTGGTGTTACCACTGCAGCAAGCCCGTTGTCCAAGTAAAGACTCACTTAATAGACTGAAAATAACTCTGCTATATAACCATGAGCTCAATGAAGATATTTTGATGTCTTACATAAGAGTACTGGTCAGGAGATGCTGTGGGTGGGAGTTTATATAGTCCATCTGTAAACTGAAAAGCAAGGAGCACTTGTTGTGGAGGAAGGCGCTTTTCCCAGAAGAACTCAAAAACTGCTCTGCGGGTTGAATAAGAATCAGTTTCCCTTTTAGCAGTGTAGAACAGTGTGCAGAGATTTATATAGAATCTGTCCATGGGCTTTTCTTGCCTTTATATTATCAGCAACCCATTTTTGTAGCCAATGTAATGTTATCAAATTTTGTCTGCCGCAAACATCCACTCCTCCCCTCCTTCCAACTCACACCCCCCTGGGAGTGTCTGCTCACTGTGTCACCATTGATCCATAAGGCGAGCTGTGGAAGGGTCGGTATAACTTTGTGAAATATCCTGTAGTTGGTTTTTGTTGTGATGTAGTGCGGTAGAGAGAATTGAGAACTGTCTGCTCGCCTTTCATTTTGCAAACCTGTGAAAAAGGGAGTTGCATGACCACAGTGCAGTGACCTACCTTGCCTCATGCTTGTAACCTCCATTCCCACCTTTCCACTGTGTTTAATCCCCAGAACCCAAGTTACCGCTTAACTTAGATTTGGTACACACATTTACCACTTGTTCTTAATCCACTTCATTTAACAATAAACATCAATTTTATATGATTAAAAACTATTTTTAATAATCTGTGATTTTTCTGTCCCCATGCAACGCAGAAACAGAAAAAACGGTTAGGACCTTTTTGTAGGAAATTTAATGTAGTTTGATTTTGTACTGGTAAACATTTTTGGTAGAAGCCATGGCTTTAGAGATATAAAAGAAAAATGTAAAAATGTTGTCTTTACATATCACTCCACACTGGTCAGACTTTTTAGCATGTTGTTCATGAACAAATTTGTGACTACATTAATTTTTTTCCCTAGATGACATTTTTTGATTTTCGATGACTTGGCTATATAATGCTATGTACCGACCAATGAGATGCTGCTGGTAAGATTTAGTATGGATTTTTATTCCTCTGTGGAAAGAGAGACTATCAGAAAAGTTACTAAGGCATTGCTTTGGGCTGTATCGTATCCTTTATCACTTGTTAGTCATCACATATTGAATTTAAGATTATCACCATTCATCAAGAAGTTAAACTGCATAAACATCAACTGTGTCCTCCGTATGAAGCTCTGCTAAGGTCCAGAGATGCAGACTGATGATGGAATGTTCGAGGAAACCGAAGAACCACCAACGATTGCAGAGCTTCAATGGGAGGTGTACTTTCAATGCTGCTTATTGCAAACAAGATGTAGTGGGTTGGAGCATAAGTTTGTAGCATTTTTCTTTAAGTTTCGTAAATGCAACAGATACACAAATGGAGACTTAGTCATCAACAATATAGTCTCCTTTTCTAGTTACAAGAGTCTGTCAATGCTGGAGTAACTGTTTGATTCTGTGACTGTAGAAATCACATGGTTTTGAGGCAAATACTCATCAAGCCACATTTTCATCTGGGAGGAAGTTCCTTGCAGGTTGATCAATAGACAGCAGAAAAGTGAAAGTCTGAGGGTGTAAGATGAGGTGAATAAGGTGGTTGCAGAATGACTTCCCAACCCAACTCCTGTATAGTGTTTTCTGTCAGTCTAGCAGAATGCGTGTGGTCATTATCGTGGAGTAGCATCACTTCAGTCAGTCTTCTTGGTCATTGTTCTTGGACTGTGTGTGCAAGATGCCTGTGTTGTTGACAGTAAATGTCAGCACTGATGTTTACACATCTTGGAGGCAGTTCATAGCACCCCACACCATCGCTGTTCCACCAGATGCACAATGTTATCTTTTGTGGACAGATGCAGGTTTTTGTATGGGGTGTTACTGCTTTGTTTGGGCTAAACCATTCTTCTCCTTTCCATTTGTTAGCAAAAAAATTTATCACTTCTTGTTACCAGTAATGATACAGGACGGGAACAGTCAATTGATGACAAGCAAGCAGAGATATGGCTACCCGCTGATTTTTATCATTTTGGCTTAGAACATACTGTACCCACACATCTGAATTTTGAACTTTCCCCATTACATGCAAATGTCTCATGATCGTGGAATGACCACAGTTCATCACATCTGCCTGTTCTCAAGTACACGACATGGATAATTGTGGATTAATTTGTTTAAACGGTTGTCACTAAAGAAGTGTGCAGGTGACTTCAGTTTATATTTGTAGAGAGAGAAAAACTTAAATTTTATGTTTGTATGCATTAATGTTCGTCCATTATGCCTTTTACGAACGATGATGTGTATGTTTAAATAGCAAAATATATTTTTTTTGTGATACAATTACAGTTTAGCAGGTTCCAGATTTTTTTCCTTTACCTGTACTGTGAAAACTGACCTGCCAAATTTCACGATTCTAGATCAAAAGAAAGCATTCTGTACGCACTTTGATGAATGCGTTTTCAAGTATCAAAACATGTGACATAAATTTCCATAGGTTTTGATTGCATTGATTTAGAAGCTTACAGTTTTTACTGCACCAAGGGAACGTAGACCTCAGTATATGACGTAAATTTGAACTTGGTATGCCAAACTGTTGCAGAGGAAAAGGGTCTTAACAGACAAATGGATAAAAAAGTGACAAAAATATTTTTTCCTTTTACATAATTATAAATTATGAGTTTTCGGATTTTTTCCCTTTACTTGTAATGTGAAAGCTTGCTTCTTTCCAAATTTCACCGTTCTAGGTCAATGGAAACCACCCTATAGATTTTGATGAGTGAATTTTTGGGTACCAAAATGCATGACACAAATGGCCTTATCTTTTGAGTACACTGATTTAGAAGCTTCGTTGTTTTACACCTTCAAGGGACCATAGATGTCATTATGTAACATAAATTTCAACTTGATATGTCTGTTCCTGAACAAGAGGGTTTTCACAGTTTGGCAGATGGATGGATGGACAGACAGACGAGCAACAAAGCGAAACTATAAGAGTTCCAGTTTTACAAATTGAGGAACAGAATCCTAAAAACATTACTGTAGTACTTCTCAATATATTAGTTGCATGCAGGGGAGAAAATAATGTGTATTCTGCATTCAAAAGATAATTAAATGAAAACATAACAGACTGGATGCCATGTGTAGATGTTACACAAGACCTTGCAATGCAAACTGATTCTGTCCCTTAACATATATAATTTTTTGCTATGAAAGTGTTAGTTATTTTTTCCATGTGTGTGCAGTACACACAGAGGAACTGAAGGATTTCACTGAATTTGTCGACACAAATTACCAACAGCTCCAAAACCATTCCAGAACCAGATGGCTGTCATTGTACTCGGCACTTGAATCTCACTTCTGTTCTCAGGATAAAAAATATGTGCCCATAACAATTAGAAATTTTTGGAGTAATATCTTCTGCTTCTCTCCTTGAGCATCTCATTTTTAATTGCAGAATGATGTCTTTTTGAAAAAGAACACTATTCTATTGTAGATATTGTAGAAGTGCATGACT
This sequence comes from Schistocerca cancellata, assembly GCF_023864275.1. Lineage (NCBI taxonomy): Eukaryota > Metazoa > Arthropoda > Insecta > Orthoptera > Acrididae > Schistocerca > Schistocerca cancellata. Next base: position 400,662,962 of record NC_064632.1, on the reverse strand, counting down.
TATATGAAAGTGTTTTAATTTCACTGAAAAACAGGCTTAAGAATAAGTTCATCCCGGTCAGTCAGAGAAGCTTTAAATTCTTTTACACAAGCTGGCTTGGAAAAGGAGTGCCATGTGAACATGTACAATGTATCTTGTTTCTATGAAACTTGCTCTGATTATCCAGAAAAATGTTGTTACTAATGGAAGAATTCAAGGGCTTCAAATGGCTTAAACCTGATGACTTAAAGGACATTTGCTTTGAGGACATTCTTCCATGTCTTCAGTACTTACAAACCAAAGGTGTGAAAATAGATGATTCAGAATTGTTTGATCAGTTCTACAACATCAAGAATGGTTCCATATCTATAATGTTGGATGAAAACTCTACCTAGACCAACAATAGTGACCTTTATTTAAAAAGCGTCAGAATCTTGAAAAGTTTTCAGAAATTAAAAAAAAAAAATGCCAATTTTTCTTTGCATTTCCTGCTAGCAATGCATCTGCTGAACCAGTGTCTCCTCTCATAGCTGCTCAGTGGACAAAAGAAATGAGCTCTTTGTTGATAGACTCAGCAAAGGAATATTATAGGTCCAGTACAATTTCAAGGATGTGTCTTGGGATGAATTTTATAGCTATATTTTTCGAGATAACAATTTTGCTCTTCTCTCAGTAGTACATTCTATTGAAAAATACACTTTCAAAGGAAGCACAACTGTGAAAGACTGTAAATTACTTCAAGGTAATTATATTGTATTGAACCAATTAGATACCATTATTTAATACTATAGCATATTTTCGATGTATTATCTTCTACTCATATTGAGATTAGAGCACATTTATTACCCCACTACGTAAAGGATAAATAATTTATTGATTATATATAAATTATCAGATTTAAAAAAAAAAAAAAAAAAGAAAGAAAGAAAGAAAAACACAACTCCTGCTTTTTGTGAAGTATTGTTAGTTGATCACGGTAACCGTGGATAGAAACATTCAAGAAACTGTGTTATTCAAGTCACACAGAGTTGGCCAAGATGCTTAACAGAGAATTCTTCAAACAGTAGAAAATGAGGTAATTATTGCTATGATTCATCAGTAAGAGCCGTTATTTATCCGTGTAACATACACTTCAAAGAATATAGTGTAAAAGGTACTGGTGAGCAGCAAGTACACCTGAATCATAAACATGTGCGAACAACTGGGCCAAATAATTTTGAATTTTAAGTGCAGTTCTGTCTGTGAATTATCCTATATGTACTTTCAACATGATGATGCACCATCTCCCTTCAATATTTATGTCCACGAGCATCTGAACAATAGGCAACCTACTTGTTGGTTTGGAAAAGGATGTCCTGACACATGGCCAGTGTGGTTACTGAATCTTACTGTTGTGTCTTCTGCCCTGTTGGGCTACATCAAGTCATTAGTAAAGGAAATCCCAGCTGAAACTGAAGAAGGGGCTAATTGGTAGGGTCCTGCTTGCCTGGCTCATTGTACAGCACATTACAGGAATGTTTGAGAATGTACAGCAATTTTTTATGCGACATTATAAAACAAGCTTATAGACCAGTGCTTGTATCATGTATTATTTATTCAGCAAAGTGAACTGAAGACTGGACAGGGTGTCAACATTGTCGTGGTTGAGAAACAAGGGTGGAGGGGGCAGTGGTTTAGTGTACCCTCCAGTATTCTTACAAGTAGGGCCCTGTCACACAGTACATGTCTACTGTTTGTCATCTTCATTCGGAAGACTGGTTTGATGCAGTTCTCCACTTTAATCCATCCCATGCAAATCTCTTCATCTCTGTGTAACTACCTGAACCTACATCCATTAGAACATGCCTACCTTATTGAAGCCTTGCTTTCTCTTGAGGAGACAATTTATCTAGTAATCAACTTTGTTGTGTATTACCTTTGATATAAACTTGTATCTACAGATTTTCCCTGAGTGCTTTGTGCTCTTATGTAACAACATAATGTGTATCATGTGTTGTGAGTAATAAATGTATTTCTGTACTTAAAGGTCATGTACATTGTTACATGTGCTGTTCCATATTTCTGCAGACATAAAGGTCGTGTACATTGTTACATGTCATGTACCAGTATTACCCATGTACCAGTAATTCGGACTCCAAAACTGAAGAAACGAATTTCAGTGTGGACAATTTATGTTGTGGTCAGCAAAATATGGCGCCATAATGGAAAACAATCATCACCTGTTGCACACCATCAATGTCAAGGTTCAAGAAATTTGCCGTTAAATACAGGTTTTGGAGAGCACTCTTCCTGGAATGCAAACTGTGGACACTGTGGTGTGTAAAGAAGAAATCACTGATAAAATTGAAACACCTGTATTGGTTGGACAAACACAGTGCTTTGGATATTTATGCTATGGAAGGATGTGAGTTAAACCAAATGTGAAGAAATTGACTGTTCTGGTGATACTTCTGCATCACAACCACACTTACGAGCAATGAACCGTCCATCCATCAGATCAAGTGATTCTTTCACACCCTGTTTGCTGTTACGGGGTCCACCATTTATACCTGACCAACAACAAATTTTATTCACTGTTATGGAATATATTTTCACTCTTCAATACATCTCAGATGATCACAACCAATTTATGTCAGCGATCAGCAATTTGTAAAAAGAAGCAACTGCATTGGTCTTGGACATTATTATGTGCCCACCTCATCAGCAAGCTTACTTTATCTTAAAAACTGTATTAATTGCTCGCAGCACCAAATTGCTAGCCGGCCGCGGTGGTCTAGCGGTTCTGGCGCTGCAGTCCGGAACCACGGGACTGCTACGGTCGCAGGTTCGAATCCTGCCTCGGGCATGGGTGTGTGTGATGTCCTTAGGTTAGTTAGGTTTAAGTAGTTCTAAGTTCTAGGGGACTTCTGACCTAAGATGTTGAGTCCCATAGTGCTCAGAGCCATTTGAACCAAATTGCTAGGCAAAAGGTTCAGACAACAGCTTTATCAGGAAGAACAAAGTGACAAAACACCTTCAGAATTCTTGCAATATCTATGAGGTATGATAGTCACAGTTACAGTTTCCAACTTGATAATGTTTGGCAAGGACTATACCTATAGTTAATTTTATAACACAGTAAATCATACTCCTTACTCATTGCTGATTTCTGGAATTCACAGAGCTAAGCATGCCTGTTTTTGACAAGGACGTTGTCTCACTACTAACATTAAAAAAGCCCATGCCTTACTGTTTATGTGCCTGTAGCTGAGTAGGAGAGTCATTGTCAGGTTTCATAAAGGGTGCTCGCAAGTACCTAGTCACGTCATGTATAAATTATCTGAAGAGTTTGCTAAAGTGATGATTAAGAATTTGAAAGTATTACATAGGTTCATAAGGCAAAAGTAATTAACAATTCAGTTTATTCATCGAAAGGTACATGTAAATATTTATTAGATCTGTGGATGAAACACCATCATCATTATCAACAAATAACTTCCATAGGTAGAACATATTACTATTTGAACAGTTATGAAAAGGCTTCTGTGATCAGTGACAATGTGACAGATTAATTTGGAAATGTAGTGCAGCAATGGCAACTTCAGCATGAAAGTGGAATGAAGTCAACTGTTAATATAAGTGTACTTGTGCCTAGGCAAGGGGGGATTTTAGGTCCAAGCAACAAAAGCCACCACTTGGGGTGGCAAGATGAGAGGGCCTTAGAGGCACCACAATTGCAAGATTTTCATACCAGTACAGGATGTATCACAATTAATAGCAGTCTCTTGGGGCCCCAAGTTGAGAGTAGCACCAGGAGAGCCTAAGTGTATATCACAATTAGTAGCAAAAATTGACAGGGATGAAAGTATATGAATAAAAAGGGAGGAAGGAGGGGGGGGGGGGCACCAGATGAAGAGCAGCTTTTGTGGAAAATATTCTTGAACTGGTCCAGACCCAGGCATTGTTAGGAAGTGTATTGTGTGCCAAAAGTAGTATGATTTGTACTGTCATTCTTTCAAAGTGACAGTTTTCCATTCATAATTGAAGAACCATAATATTCGTTCAGTATTATAAAAGAGACACTTGTTCGTATTTGGCAACACAGTTAGATTTATTTATTAGTGAAGCCGGTTCTGTCTTTAAAGCATCCCATTACTGGAATCCAATAGCCACAACAAACAATTTAAGGGGAAGTATATGGGGGTTATGCAGCTGGTTTGCTATTGTAAGGACTAATGCTTTTTGGTGAAGAATAGTAATTCGAAACACAATAAGTGAAACAGCTACAAACAATATAAGGGATGAGTTCTTGAGTGGAGAGAGTAAAAAAAGTGACACTACAAAGGAAATCGTGTGTGACATAGCAGTCTACAGTGTCTTGGATTGCAGTGGTTTGAGACACCAAATTCGTCAATGCACAGGGACCCGTGCAATTTCAGCAATACACAATGGCACAGCAATCATCAGCCTTAGAAAGAAACAGCAGTGTTGTTGTTGTTGTGGTCTTCAGTCCTGAGACTGGTTTGATGCAGCTCTCCATGCTACTCTATTCTGTGCAAGCTTCTTCATCTCCCAGTACCTACTGCAGCCTACATCCTTCTGAATCTGCTTAGTGTATTCATCTCTTGGTCTCCCCCTACGATTTTTCCCCTCCACGCTGCCCTCCAATACTAAATTGGTGATCCCTTGATGCCTCAGAACATGTCCTATCAACCGATACCTTCTTCTGGTCAAGTTGTGCCACAAACTTCTCTTCTCCCCAATCCTATTCAATACTTCCTCATTAGTTATGTGATCTACCCATCTAATCTTCAGCACTCTTCTGTAGCACCACATTTCGAAAGCTTCTATTCTCTTCTTGTCCAAACTATTTACCGTCCAGGTTTCACTTCCATACATGGCTACACTCCATACAGTATTGTTAGAATGCCAATTACACATAGTTTGAATTTGCAGCTTGTAACAGGACATCCTCCTCTAGCATTACTTTCCCTCAGCAGTAGTTGTCGATACCAGTATCATTTTTCGAATTCTGGGCAGATCAGTATTATCTCAGTTGCTTGTCTGAAAACTTTCATATAAATTTATACACAATATGTTGCATTTCACTGGACTCGCATTCGGGAGGACAACGCTTCAATCCCGCGTCTGGCCATCCTGATTTAGGTTTTCCATGATTTCCCTAAATGGCTCCAGGCAAATGCCGGGATGGTTCCTTTCAAAGGGCACGGCTGACTTCCTTCCCTAATTCGATGAGACCGATGACCTCGCTGTCTGGTCTCCTTCCCCAAAACAACCCATGTTGCATTTCAAGCTAAAATTTATGAAAATTAATTACTTTATAAATTGTTTTAGTCTTGATGTTATGATCGAAAAGTACTAGTTCTGAATGTTAGAAAAATTTGAAATTATGAACTATTGACACACTTAAAATTTCTATTATTAATTACGCAATACTGTACTGGTTACTACGTTTATTTCTGGATTAATTTAAATTAAGAATGTAACAGAAACTAGTAAAAATTCATTTGTTAAGGAAAATTGTAAACCCATTGGAATATGGTTATTTCTCCAGAGTGTGGGAATCGTAAGCATGCCGCTGATGTGATTGGATGTATTTTTGTATTTTGTGCGAACAATGTAATTTTGGCTTTGTTAATGTGAAAAGTCAGAAGACTGTATGATATACTAAAATGTGAGAAAATATTTCTATGTAAAAACAAAAATTCTGCAGCAATAATCTTCAAATTTATTTAGATCTATTTAACTGTGAGGCCCTTAAATGTAAAATTTGCAGCTTCAAAAATCAGACCCCCAGACAGGAAATGAAGTCAACTCTACATGAAAGCTAAGTTAACTAGAGAGTTATTGTAATCTTCACTCTTCTTAAATCTTTATAAAAGATTAATGTGGATAATAGATGGAATTAGGAAGGGGGGTCCTGATTAAAAGCTGTAGGCGAAACTTTCGAGCCATTTGGCATGTGACGAATTCTGTGTGGAGGAAGTTAGTTAGGCTTGTATTTTGTACTTCTGATTTTAAAGTCTGAAAATGTCTTTGGTAAAAGAACAAACAAAAGTAGACAGTATTGTGGATCCTTGGCTCCATAAAGAGGAAGAATACAATAGAGCAGGGCTCAAAGATTCCAGTTTTGATGATGTGACTAAGGGAGAACCAATAAACATGGAACTAATGGCAGAATTAGGCACAATTAAAACTTTGGTGCCGCAGATACAAACACTTGAAGAGCTAGAGGGAACCCCACCTAGTAACAAAACCGAGTATAATTCATCTCCAGATAACAGAATATCCTTTGGAGTGGAAGGTTCAGGGAAACTGAGCAATGATAACTGCTATAGAGAAACCGAAACAGACTTTTAAAAACTAAAACGAGATTTAGAAGAAAATTGTCAGAGATTGTTAAATCGTGAGAAAACACTTGATATCTTGTCTTTGAAGCAGAAACAACAAAAATTATTGTATGTGGAAGCTGAGATGACATTCCTGGTGGAATACTGGACAAAAGCACTTAAGACGAGAGTTCAAAGTCGAGTTACAATCGTCTGTACAACCGGAAATATAGTGAAATGTACTCAAAATTTCTGGAAAAGGAATTAGGCCTACATAGAAATTGGTATAGGGGAGTACTGGACGAAAAAAGTCACATAGTATGCTAGATGACACAAGCCTACTGTACAAAGTTCATAGTCATCAGATTGGCACGATAACTGAAACTAGAGCAGGTACGAAAAATATTTCTACAAACTAAAAGAGAGGAGAAACTGCTGGAGATGAGAGAAGACATGAACCAGGTCGTAGACTCCAGTTTATTTGTAGAATGCTTGGAAAAATCTACAAAGGACATTTCTTACAAACCACATCTGCGACCGATGTTGGAGTATTGCTCATGTGTGTGGGACCCATACCAAATAGGAGTAACACAAGATATTGAATGTATACGGTGAAGGACAGCGCATTTGGTCACATATTTGACCCACGGGAGAATGTCACAGAGATGCTGAAGAAACTGAACTGGCAGACTCTTGAACATAGAGGTAAACTATTCTGAGAAAGCCTACTCACGAAGTTTCAAGAACTGGCTGTAAATGACGACTCTAGGAATATACTACAAGACACTATGTATTGCTCACATAGGAATCGTGAGGATATGACAAGATTAATTACGGCACACACAGAGACATGCAAACAATCATTCTTCCTGCACTCAATATGTCAATGGAACGGGAAGATACCCTAATAACTAGTGCCATGTGCTTCACAGTGTTTTGCAGAGTATAGTTGTAGATGTGGATTGCTGTCACGGATGCGTGCGAGATAATTACGGCTTACCTGATTACAGACAGCGGCACAGAAGAAGGCGGAATGATAGCAGAACACATGGCTGAGGTTAACCGTATGCTTGCAGACGTGTGTGAAACATAACAGGTGGACCGGAAAAGAGGGTGTGCCTGTCTGAATGTTTAAAAGATGTAAATATGAGGATGGAAGAAGAAGCACAAGATGATGTTCAGGTCAACATCAATGCAATTCAGGAGGATGTAGGCCGACAAGAAGACTGAGTGTTACCCACAAAGTAAAAGAACTGACAGTTTTGTAAACTGTGGATCGTCTAGTGTTTCATACTGTTTATGTTAATGTGCTGTGTCTGCAGCAATAGCAGTAATGCAGTCTGTCGTTTTTGTGACCAGTGGAACTTCCTTTTTTCTCGGCATCTAGCATTTGTGGCACTTACAAAGCTAGAGATCGAGAATGTAGTAGTTTTATGTGGTGTGCATATTTTGATTCTTGTCATGTGTCAGGACGCTAAGCTACTCCGTTTTTACACGTCTGACGACCTGCTGAGAGAACAGTCAGCTGGGGCGATGGTGTCCCGTAGTCCAGCTTTACGCCTTGCCTCATTCACTGCCAAGGCCACAAAAGCGTGGGGTGCACAGGAGAGCTGTGCACTTGCCTTTTTCACTCTTCATTTCTTACGAGCAGCTAAGTCATCATCTACATCACTTATGCAGCTGGCCGCCAAAAAAGTTCACTGGGTGCTTGTGATGAATCGCCCCGCTCTGATGTATAGGCTGCATGCTAGCCCACATGTTCTCAGCAGTAGCAGATTTCAAAATCAGCTGCTACACCCATCTGTCACTGACTGTCATTGTTCTTTAAAGTGTTGAGACTCAAAGAAAAACGCCAATTTCTAATTGTTTTGTCAGTGTTTTCCTTTCAGTAGTCTAATCACAACTTGGATTATCTGTCTTTTTAAATGTTTCCCAAATTTAAGTAGCACATTTTTGTTCCTTTTCACAGTAATTAACACACAAAACAACAGTTTCATAATGTCACTCTAGCCAGTATGTTTGAACTATGATCACATCATATTTATTTATGTTTTACTGTTATCTTGAGATAAAAATGTTTTCAATTTTGCGTCTACATCTATAGATGTTGTGGTATAGAGTCAAAATTTTCTTCTGTTTGATTAAAAGTACTGAGGTAGATCAGGGTGTATACGACCCGGCGGGACAACCGGAAAATCCGGGAATTTTTTCATCCAGGAGAAACCGGGAAAATCCCGGGAATTTTTAGGAATTCCGGGATTTTTTGTTTTGTTTTAGTTTTCAGTTAAATTTTTGTAATTTTGACTGGTAAGAAACAAAACTGTTAACAAAGGATACTACTGTAGCCTGCTACTGCAGAATAATACTGCAGCAATAAAATATGAACGAGAGAAAAAAAAAAATACGAAAATAAAACTTAAGTTTGCAAAGGAAATGCACCATATATAACAACAAAACACAGTGCTCATACAAGCGTCTGCCAGCAGCAAAATGAGTCAGAGGCGTTAGGAAGACTGTGCAATGCTTCGTAACAACAAATTGCCTCCAATGAGCGTGACGGCACAACTGTTGACATTAGATTCTTTTGAGCAGTTGTGAGTGGGCTTACGTGCATGCGCAGTTGAGTTGCGCATGTGTAGTACCTTCTCCCACTTACGGCTACAGAAGTGTGGCTGTTAGCTGCATAAGCAGTAGGAGCAAGATGCCACCTGGAAAAATTTTACTGGCACACGCAAGCTGCTAGATTCACTGGGGGCAAACCGGCTTATCTGCCCCAGGCGGCAATTTCAGGGGAGGGGGTGCGCCAAATTCATATTATTGAGGAAAAAACCTTGTTTCACAAAGCGCCGAGTATCCAGCGCATGGTGGTCTATCGATTATTCATATGTCCTGTTGGTTTTTGAACATGTTTTAAGTTTATTTCTGAATGAATCATAAGTTGATTTTTGAATGCGTGCATAGTGTGCGTGATGTCTCTGCCAGGGGAATCCCTGTCGCTCTAGAAATAAACTTTCTTGCAGACAGAAGGGAATGGGGCTATGCGAGCCGAGCGGAGTAAAGCCGAACGAATGAATGCCAATTGCTGATTGTTTATGTGGCTGACTGGGTCTGCGAATGATCAGTGTTGTTATAATTACCTGCGAAATCCATAGATTCAGACTACCAGAGTGGAAATAAACGACTAACAGGAATAACAGGTAAGTAAGATTACATATTATCTTCTGAGTGTATCCAAGAAAATGAAATTTTGGTAGAAAATATTTGGCCAGACTGCTACACCAGTAACGGCCAGATGTACAGACCCCGGTAGCAGCCGCTGGAGTTCTTTTCTGGGAGTAGCGCGGAAAACGCGTTGTACGGACACGTAATACCGCCTAACCAGAGAATAAACGCGGGATAACTAAACCGTTGATTGTGGCAGGGTTAGTGAAGTTACCAGAGGGTAAGCTTTGACACTGGCAGGAATAGTTACAGAATTAGTGATGACAAGATTGTTTCTTAGAACGCGGAAGGAGAAGAAATGGGGACATCAAACAGATTATGGAAGAATCTGAGGATTCCAAATTTACATAAAAATTTCGTACCACTACTTTTCGATCTCATGCTTGGGAAGTTGGAGCGTATGAATGAAATGTGAAACTATTTTCGAACATAAAGCGTTTTGCTTGTAGTAGGCCTAATTAGGTATTTGATGTTGGTACTTCGTGAATTATATTCTGTCATGTTATAAAAATGACCATTCCCAGATAGCACAGTAAGCCGGTTTCAAACTTGTTTCCAGCTGTAAAGTTCAAGTATATAAGCTTGATCAAAGCTGGAATATTCAAGCCTGTTAGCTGGATTCTAGCTTGAAATAAACATCAAAGTTGGCAGAGTTCAAGCTATATTTCAAGCTTGACTTATCAAGCTTGGCTCCAGCTGTATCTACACACGTGGAATACAGCCTGGTATTTACAGCTTGTTTTAAGCTATATAAATATTAATCTGAATTTATTGAACCTAATTAATTACGTTACGTAATATTTAACATTTGTAACATTAATGTACCGAACTGTTTTCTAGTATAAAACAAACTTGTCAACGAACCACAACCATTAACGCGCGTCACAAAGGTAAAATGGCCGTAAACGTAACTTTACGTTACGTAATATTTAACATTTGTAACATTAACGTAACGAACTGTTTTCTAGTATAAAACAAACTTGTCAGCAAACCACAACCATTAACGCGCGTCACAAAGGTAAAATGGCCGTAAACATAGCAAGGCTCAGAAAAGTAAATAAAATAAGATAAAACAGAACTGGAGACAGCCACACTCAAACCAAACTCCGCGCCGTCATGACGTCACACACAACACCCTTACGTCACGGCTTATAAACGCTTGTGGCGCTTCCCGTGGACGTCTATGGAAGCTATGCTGCGCGCGCATCTGCTGTACAGCCTTCCAGGGAAATTACAGTTTATTTCAAGCTTGGGAAAATTATTTTAATTCAAGCTAAATGTTTACAGCTTGATGTAAACTGTGTAACAGGTTGATTTTTCAATCTTGAATTTTCAACTGAACCTAAACTCAATACCCACCTTGAAACAAGCTGTGTAACAGGTTGATTTTTCAATCTTGAATTTTCAACTGAACGTAAACTCAATATCCACCTTGAAATAAGCTTGAGTGCTAGCTGGGTTGTGTCAAAACAGTCTTGTTTATTTAGTGTGTGTTACAATTGCTGCAATAGTAGACAGGCCTATTGTATCTGGTAGACAGTGACAAAATACACATTACCAGCTGGAGAAACCACACCAGTTTTATGTGCTGTTTGTATTAACAGCTTTTTCAGCATTAGACAACGACATTTCGTTTTTTCATGTAGAAAAATGTTTAACGAACTTTGATGAGGTAATAGATTCTTTCCCAGAAAGGAAAGCACTCTGTGTAAAGCTGTAGCAAGGTTAGAGAGAGAAAAAAAATGTTAGGACTTAAGGATGGAAGAAATGTGCACTGTCTTGCTTGTCTCTTGTCTTTACTGGTTTCATATATCCTATACTTAATTTTATATTACACAAAAAGCAAGTTGTTAGCTAATAGGCAATAAAGAGTGCAGATTTTCTGAAGAGTTCTTGGTCTCCCAGTTAGAAATAATCCCATCCAATATTAATTGCGAGGTTTTCTTTAAAAAAATATATATAAAAAATAAGAAGAAGAGGGGCTGGATGTCAAACTGGGCGACTGGGAGCAGCAGAGGCACCACAAGACATTTTAATTTCCACTATCCTGAATATAGTTTGATGGCATACATTGCAAAATATTATACGTTTGAATTCCACAGAACGAAATACAGTGACGTACGATAGAAGAATGCTGGGTGAAGAGGCGGGGCACTGAACTTTGACACACTTAAGGCCAAATAACATGTCTTACATTTCCTCGAACACATATGTTTTATATATCAGACTCTTCAGAAATATGTGCGCTACAAAGTGAACAAAGTCAATTTTTTAAAATTTTTGGTGTCCTATCTCAAACACTCGAGGGAGGGAAGGGAAGGGGGAACCACTATCTAGTACTGCCGCGGTTCGGAAATATTGTTGATCCGGGTCTGATGCACAGAGCAGTATGAGTTGTAGTGGAGAGGTGGATAGTCTCCATGCAACCCGTGATTACGTTTAGTGATTTTGCTGTTTCTTCTTCGTTTATTCCTGCGCTGATAACCACGCAGTTGAGCGCCCCACAAACCAAACAAATCATTTATTCCTCTCACATCAAATGAAAACAAAACGGATTTCTGCGGCCGCGAGCTATAAAGTGAATTAAAATACATTCACATAACTACGGAAGGCTAAAATACGTTATTAGTTTCATATTTGTGTGATTTGTGGTGATATAAATAAGATTAAAAAGAAGAAGAAGAAGAAGAAACATTTGAGTTTTGCATGATGGAGCTCCAGATGGAAGGAGTTGGAATAATGTTATGTAAATCACTTGTGCTGTCAATTCTGTAGAGTTGTTATAGTGTATGAATTCTGTACCAAGAAGGTGCTGGGAAGAGAGGAATAATCATATAACACATACAAAATGCATAGCAGCAGTGTTTGATATGTGAAATTACACGCCATATTGCATTAACTCCATTAACAGAACTCACTCTCTTCCATACAAACAACATTTGTCAACCAGATGTATACACAGGGATTGCAGTACCTCACAAACATGTGCCACTAACTTAGAATCACCGCAGTTATGAAAATGAAGACTTCATTTATGTCCAAGATGTGGCATGGGAATGGAGCACATTGCATAAATCTTCATTCATCTAATGGAGTGTATTGAAACAAGTTTTCCATTGTTTGTCTGATGGAGTGTATTGAAACAAGTTTTCCATTGATGTACATGTTTCATTACACATGAGCTGGAAATGCTCTGATGACTGTGGCATGGAGAAGTTTGCTATTAACGATTGCGGATAGGTAGTGCTCTATGTCACACACAGAACACACTGTTGTATATGAGCTGAATGCAGGCTATACCGCACAACTGATACACCCTGAGAGAACAACAGAAAAAATGGTTAAATGGGTGATAAGTGACCTGCAGCTATGTCTCCCTCTCCTAAATGTATCATCAGTCTGCCATTAAATCATATCTCATTACAACCTCCATCACAAGTGGTCACTCCATCTGCTTTCTGTCATCCTTCAACAGAGATGCAAGTCAATTTAGAAGCAAAAGGTTCTCTTTTCCAGGAAACCATCAAATACAGCAGTCAACTTGCATGTATCCCTATTACCTCAATAAACATATAGCAGAATGTTGTTAAAAATGCAATACAATGCGGTTTAGCTAGGGACACTTTACAAAATTATATAAGATGATTGCTGATAACTTTTGCATCACATCTGGGCTTGTGATTTGACATATATAAATTTATTACTCTACATATGGTGATCATCCACTTTAAAGAATCTAGTCCAGTCATCTTATAGGTGTCCACGAAAAATGGCTGTTTCCCTGTTCACCCAGTGCTTCCATGTCAACTTTTTCTCATATTCCTCTTGCTGTCACATGCTCGTTTCCATGTAGAAGAATTTTCTTGCACCAAGCAGAAGACATCCAAGTACTCTCTCATTCTCATTCCATTTCCCTGCATTTTGGCATATATTCTCTCAATTTATACATATTTTCCTTCAATTTTCGTAACTTTATCTGCTTTGTCACTTTTGCCCATCCTGGAATAAATTGTTTAACGTGGATGATCACCAAATGTAGATTAATAAATTTATATTTGTCGGATCACAAGCCCATATGTGATGCAAAAGTTATCAGCAACCATCTTACAGGTTTTTATAAAATGTCCTTAGCTAAGGTGTGTTGTATTAGCAGCGGGGACTTCAATATACTGTATAGCTACAGAATGGATTGTGTATTTTACTCTGTGCAAGACTGTTTAAGTGCTTTAAACCCCTAAAAACATTATTTACAATGTGCTTCTCTGTACTCTCTATCAATCACAACCATGCAGTGTCAGCTAACAGTAACTTACAGAACAGTTTCTGTATGGTTTTTAACAACATTCTGCTGCATGTCTATTCAGGTACATGTAAGTTAACTGCTGTATTTGATGATTTCCCAGAAAAGAGAACCATTTACCTATAAATTGACTTGCATCTGCATTAAAAAATGACAGTGGTGGATGGAGTGATCGGCTTGAGATGGGGTTATAATGAGGTATGATGTAATGGTAGACTGATGATGCGCTCGAGAGAGAAGGAGATGTTGCTGCAGGTCATTTATCGTGCACCTTGGACATAAATCGAGTTTTCACTTTCATAACTATGGTGATTCTAAATTAGCAGCAGATGTTTGTGAGGTACTGCAATTCCTGTGTATACATCTGGTACACATCTGTTGTTTGTATGGAAGAGAGTGGGTTCTGTTCACAGAGTCGGTGCAGCATGGGGTGTAATTTCACATGTCAAACACCACTGCTATGCATTTTGTCTATGTTCTATGTTCATTCCTTTCTTCCCAGCACCTTCTTGGTATGGAATCCATACACTACAACAACTCTACAGAATTGATGGCACAAGTGATTTACGTAACATTTTTTGAACTCCTTTCGTCTGGAGCTCCATCATGCACAACTGAAACATTTCTTTTTCTTCTTCTTCTCCTTAATAGCCTGTTATATTATCCCAACACTCGCAAATGTATCAGTCTCCTATCTACTATACACTAGTAAGGAGTACTAAACTCCTCAGCATGCAAGCATCTAGAGAGATGTTTTGTAATTGGACAGGTGACATAAGTCTGGTACAGAACACTCTTTGAAGAATGGTAGTTACAGTAATGGAATGAGAAAACTGGTATATACCACTACTTCCGGTCTGTACAAGTTTGGAACAGGTGTTACACTCTTTGTAAAAACAAAATATCGAACTATATTGATTACGTGATACTCAGCTCGTTTTATTGCTTCAAGAGACATTGAATGTGGCTGGTCTAGTATCCTCCTACTTCTGGTCAGTTTCAAATTAAATTGGAGACAGTTTTGGGAGGGGGGGGGGGGGAGGGAGGGATGTTGGTTAAAGATAGAGGAAGAGTTACGAGATGCATAGAGACAGGCCATGTAGAGTTTTGCTCAGGGTCTTTGGCCTATAGGTTCAACAAAGGGGTAGCTCATTTCAAAATAGAGGGTTGAGTGCAAGAGCTTAGACTGTCTGACTTTAACCCATGAATTGGAGAATACATAGTGACTCGGTCCCCATAGGGGGTGGGGGGGAGACGGCAAATCGCAATAAAATGTTACCGAGATTATAAGGTGTTTTGACTAAGAAACATTGTTCTTGCATCTCCTATATAGTGATGGCTATCTACTACTCTAAGGAACAATATTTGTGTAATTTGATATAGGCTGTGTAACAGGGTTTGCAATATGCCGACATGTACACGGTCCTTGCAAAGTAATGGAGGGGGTGCTTTAGCAATGATACAGAAATTGAGAACCATGCAGCAATGTTACTGGCTGATAGACTCTGGAGATTGACGCAGTGAGAACCTTTTGTTGACATGATAACTCATCGAGAGTGTTAGTTTGGACTTCATTTACTTGGGTAAATTCCACTGAAATTGCAGACAACCTGATAAAATAAAGAAAACTGATGAAAAATACGTAAAATTTATGGAAGTACGACATGTGGAGGAATGAGGATGCTTACATGCTCGCCTCCGTGTATGAAACTCATTCCATTCATCTGCTGGAGGAACTGACAACTGGTGATGCATACTATCTGTGCTGTAGTGGTTTAAATCCAACAGAATTCCCCTTGTCATTATGGAAAAAAATTCACAAAAATGAAAGACACAGTGTCCATTGATTTGGGGGACAGGATGACTACCACTTAGGACACCGAAACAGTGATCGTATACCTGGGTGCAATATGCACCCACAATAAGAGGAATCAATGCCTAAGGTCTCTTCAAAAAATAAAACACAGAGACATCTGCTACCCCACCGCTGTGGAAGATGAAATTAAATATAGATATCATCACCTTCAAACAACTATTTGGAAAAGTTCGACAATGCTGCAGAATCTTCCAGTTTCCATATGTTGCAATGTCTTCCACATTTTTTGTCAATAAGATACACTGCTGCTGTCTTATTTCAACCATCCTGTGTGTTATGCGAGCAGCTTAGTTTACATCATGCAAAGTCCAGCTTTCTGTGTTAATGTTGGTTTAGCACCTGATCACACCTTCCAGTCGTAATGAAAAACAAAATGTATGGCAGTGTCCAAACCTGTAGTCCTGCACTCTTTGGATGTGTAACACCAGAAAGACAATGTATTGAGCTCCTTATTAAAGAACAACACAGGAACCCACTCTAGTGATTGTTTGCGATACATAGTCCTCCTGCAGTACAGATGGTGAAACTTTACAATAGTTTGTGCAAGCGACTTGGATCGCTGGCCACCTGCTCCAATGGAGCAATACCTGTATATTTAATAGGATCGCTACATATGGTCAATGGCAGCAAGCAAACAGTACTTAGTTTCCATATATCAGAAGAGAAGGGACATGGTAATATCGTATCATGTTCACTATTGGATGACTTTAGCGAGGTTTTTATAGTTTGTAGTTTTTCTCTGTTGGATGATACAAAATAACGAGGAGAGGGAGAATGTTTGGGTGACAGATATGAAGGCGCCCTGAGAGACGCAGACTGCAGTACCTGTATGTCGTTTGGAAATGCTCCACAATGCCACAAAATCTTCCAAATTTTTTGTCAATTAGGTACACAACTTCTGTCTTTTATTTAAACCGTTGTGTGTGTTGTGGCAACAGAATAGTTTATGCCATGCAAAGTCCAGCTTTCTGTGAGAGTCAATAGATCGAAACCTGTTAATGTCGGTTTAGCCCATGATACAAACCTCGAAGTCATGGTAGAAAAAAAAAAGCATGGCAGTGTACAAAACTGTAGTCATACACTGCTTCGATGTATTAGAGCAATAAATAATGTATCAAATTGCTTATGAAACAACAAAACCTCTCCTTATGACTGATAGTTGATATGGCCTTCCTCCAGTGCAGGCGACAAAACTTTACACAGATCCGTGGAAGTGACTTCGATCACTGGTCGACTGCTCCAGTGGACTAGTACATGTGGATTTTAGTGGGATCACCACACATGATTGATGTCAATAAACAGATGGTTTTTGTTTCCCAATATATTGGAAGAGAGAGACGCGGTAAAAGCTTATTGAGTTCTCTACCAGGTAATGTTAGTGAAGTTTTTATAGTTCATAATTTCATGAGAGAGAGAGAGAGAAGAGAGAGAGAGAGGGGAGGGGGGCAGGTGGGGGGGGGGGGGCGGATGGGCTGTCAGCAAAGTCTCCGATACCTTCACACTCTTGTATCTCTAGTGTTGTAATCATATGAACATGACAAGGGAGATTGGACATGTACAGAGTGATGTTTATAGACCATCATTTGATATCGATGAATTGTACGTGTTATGCTTCTGAATTTTTTTTGTACATTCCGCAATACTCTGCATGGTTGGAATTTCCTTGTGTATGTTAGTGTGCTATTTTTCTTGTTGTGATAGCTTTTTATCTACCAGTCTTTTAGCTAATGGAACAGAGTTGTCAGAACATGGTATTTTGAGAGAATGAGTAGCACCCTGTGACTTGGCTGCAGGTGTATCTTACTCATGGAAATGATGTGAATACAAATGCTGTATATCGGGACTGGAAGAAACATGAGAGTATGGCTGTAAGTGATACTCTGTCGCAAGGGGAGTTGAGAAATGAACTCTATACCACTTCTTCAAAGTGTTGTGGTCAAATATATTACAACTTCTCACGTCCATCTCTCGAAGTGACTGCAAAGAGAAAATTAGGAGCTAATATGCAGATTAGTACCAAGAGACAATCAGCAGCAGAAGTTTCATCTTTTGTTTTCTCAATAAAAAAGAGACAACATTCCTTCCTGAGTTTTGTTGTAAATGGATGGACTGATATCTTAAAAGGTACAGTAAATTTTCTTTTTCATCTATTTGCTTGCTTAGCAAGCCATCATATAGCGTGTGTTGGAGGGTACCGTGTACTTCTATTAGTCATTCATTTTCCTGATCCATTCACAAATTGAGCGAGGAAAAAAGACTGTCTATATGCATCCTCATGAGTGCTAATTTCTCATATTTTATCTTCATGATCCTTATGAGAAATCTGTGTTGGCAGCAGTAGAATCCTTCTGCGGTCAGCTTCAGTTGTTGGATCTCAATAATCTTCCTCAAAAAGAACATTGTCTTCCCTCCAGGGATTCCCATTTGAGCTACCTGGCAAGTTTATTCTGACTGCTGAAAAAAAAAATACAAGCCATGCAAAGTGCCTCTCATGATTTAATTAATTAATTAAGTAGCCTATCAGTTTGACCATAGTGGCATACCACTTTGCGGACGGAAGTGATGGCTAGGGTATCAGGTATACTATTTGAGAGCTGTAGCTAGGGTGTTTTCTTGTTGCGACTATATTTCTTAAAGAAATGTCAATCTCCACACTACACAGGGAAAGATAAACACAGTAATAAAATCAGATTTATTGCTGAATGTATATAATGATATGTAGAAAAACCTAATATTTACAACTTTTCTAATTTATTTTGTCTTAGAAAATAGCTCGTATAAAGGAGAGAAATCTACATTTCACGTGTGAATTTTGAGGTGTAAGTCAGCAACATCCCTGCCTCGGATTGGGTAAAGTGGTTTTTTTAAACTGAGCGCTCTTTGTTGGGGTGGAATAGGATAGAACTACTTTATTCATCCAAGCCACTGGTGCTTGGCCCGGAGAGTGCCACGGCTGCTGGCAGGAGTGGTCACGAGGAGTCGGTGACTGGGTGTTGTGGATTAGCTCAGCCTGTGATGGGCAGTTAGGTACAAAGAATGTCTGCTCTTGCCCATGGCAGTGTGGGCTTATGAAGACACCAATGTGTTGGGTGAGGGTCAACAAAAGTGGGTGTGTGTCTTGTGTGAGAAGATTGAATATGATGGGTGGATGATTATTCCCCCATGTAAACTGATTGACTGATTGCTTGATGACAGTCTCTCAGCCATCTGAGCATTTAGTAGGGGTGGAAAATGGATGTCGGGAGGGGGAGGGGGAGGGGGTAGCGTGTCGCTGCCACCATGACTGATAGGTCAATTGGGGAAGGGTGCCTTACTTGGTGCATTGTGTCCATCATACATTGAGACCTTTAGCCAGCTTATTCGTCGTTGCATTGCAGTCCCACTCGCTCTCCATCTCTTGGGCGAGGATACATTACTGGGTGCGATTTCCGCCATGCACTCTGCAGTGTCGCTTTCTGCACTGACAACGACCATGGACCGCTTGTCACCTAATATCCAGCACGGTAGCCAGTCCATTGTGGTGGGGCCACCATGTACCCTGTTTGTTGTAGCCCTCTGACAACACAGGGATCACTCTATTGATGCCTGCGCTATTAACTCCCCATATATGCCAAGGAGTAGATGCCTATCTCCCTGGGGCATCGGGACTCCCAGCAATGGCCATTCTGCCAGGTGGCCCTTGCTGTGGCTGGGTGGCGCCCGTGGGAGGGGCCCTTGGGAACTTGGCCGAGAGGGAGTAGGTGGCATCAGGGTGGATGACACACAATGAAGCATGGCACCTTTTCTCTTGCTGGTGGCCAACCACCAGCAGACTCTAAGCTTTCAAGGGCTCACTTTAATGCAAACATGTATGACCCCAAATCGTTCTCCTCCCTGGCCTCACCATGGGAGGAACTAAAGGCTATGAATGACAGCAAGATGTATTCGCCCAGGTATCTAGTCTGTACGAGAGCTGATGGGGAATCATTTGTGTGCATGAAGCCACAGTTCTTTGTAGAGCATTTAGAGGACAAGTTTGTGGAGGTGGAGGGCTTGTAAAAAATGCGGTCCACGTCAGTCTTGGGAAAAACAGCATCCTCTGCCCAGTCACGGGCATTGCTCACTTGAAAGAAGCTGGAGGAAGTTTCTGTTACTATCACACCCCATAAAAGCTTAAATATGGTCCAGGGGATTATCTTCCACAGGGACCTTCTTCTACAGTCTGATGACGAGCTGCACGCCAACTTAGAGTGACGAGGTGTCCATTTCGTCCAGCATGTCCACCGGGGTCCGAGGTATAATCAGGTTGCTACTGGTGCCTTCATCTTGGCCTTCGAGGGTGACACATTACCCGAGAAGATGAAGGTGATGGTCTACCACTGTGATATGAAGCCATATATCCCTCCCCCGATGCAGTGCTTCAAGTGTTGGAAGTTCAGCCATATGTCTTCCCGCTCTACTTCCAGCCTCATATGTCACGATTGTGGTCGTCCAACCCTTTCCTGATACTCTATATGTCCCACTTCCCATCTGTGTCAACTGTGGAGAGCACCATCCCCCTTGCTCGGCGGACTGCAAGATTCTACAGAAGGAACGGAAAATAATGGAATACAAGACGCAGGACTGACTGACCTACACTGAGGCTAAACAGAAATTTGAATAGCTTCATCCCATGCACATGATGTCATCTTGTGCCACCACTGTCACTCCTGTTACAGCTCCATCCGTTGCACCATATACAGTCAGCTCTCAGAGCTGAAGGACCACACCTGCCCCCTTGATGGGGGGCACTTCCGTCCCTGTTGCTTCCGCACAACCTACCTCGGGAGCAGCACCCCCCCCCCCCCCCCCCCAACCATCGGGGACACCAGTCCCTGCTTCTAAGCCAGAGAAGAGTAAGTCTTCTTCGGCTTATCTCTGTAGGAAGCGATCCCTTGGGTCACTCATCAAAGGCTCCTAAGACCAAGGAAATCGTGATGGCACCCACTCCACTGCTACCTACAAGCTCTGCATCTGAGGATGCGGTGGACATTCTGGCGTCCACTGAGGGCCTGGATCTCGCCGGTCCCTCAGGCATGATGGATGTCGTTCCCATCGGTACTCAATCGGTGGCAGCAGGTGACCCAGCGGCATAATCTGCCTCTGCAGTCCCTTCACGTCTTTCTCGGCCATGGACAATGTCATCCTCCAGTGGAACTGCAGCGGTTTTTTCCACCATCTTGCTGAGCTCTGACAACTTCTCAGCCTTCACCCTTTCCTCTGCATTGCTCTTCAGGAAACTTGGTTTCCGGTGATGCGAACCCCCACCCTCCATGGCTTTCGGGGTTATTATAAGAACTGGGCAGCTTATGAGAGGGTAGCTGGTGGCGTCTGCATCTAAGTCCTTCAATCTCTTTACAGTGTGTCTGTCCCTCTACAAACACCTTTAGAGGCTGTCGCTGTTCAGGTGTGGACACCTCACGCTGTTGCTGTCTGCAGTCTCTATCTTCCACCAGATGGTGATATCCCACAGCATGTCCTGGCTGCACTGATAGCCCAATTGCCACCACCTTTTCTCTTACTGGGCGACTTCAACGTGAATAACCCTCTATGGGGTGGATCAATGGCAACAGGCTGAGGCTGCATCATTGAGCAAGTACTGGCACAGCTCGACCTTTCTCTTTTAAATACTGGTGCCTTCACACATTTCAGTGTGGCGCATGGCACGTACTCAGCCATCGACCTTTTGATCTGCAGCCCCTAGCCTATTACCATCTGTCCAATGGAGTGTGTATGACGACTTGTGCAGTAGTGACCACTTTCCGATCTTTCTGTCACTGCCACAGCATCACTCTTCTGGGCGCCCCTGCAGATGGGCTATGAATAAAGCGGACTGGGACTTGTTCACCTCCATTGGCACTGTTGAACCTCTTTCCATTGACATGGTGGTTCACTCAGTCACTACTGGCATCGTTACTGCCACAGAATCTGCCATTCTCTGTTCTTCTGGGTCCTTTCGGCGGAGGACTGTGCCTTTGTGGTCACCCAAGATTGCTGAGGCGATTAAAGATCGCAGGGGGCACTCCAGTGTCACAAACAGCATCCCTCATTGGCACACCTGATCGCCTTTAATTGGCTCCATGTGCGAGCCCGTCGCCTCATTCGCCAATGCAAGCAGGAGTGCTGGGAAAGGTATGTCTCCACCATTGGCTTCCATACCTCTCCATTGCAGGTTTGGGCCAAGATTAGGCGACTCTATGGCTATCGGACCCCAGTCAGCGTATCTGAACGTTCACTGAATGGAGCAGTCTGTACTGACTCCGACACAATTGCACACCGCTTAGCGGAGCATTTTGCTCAGAGTTCCACTTCTGCAAATTACCCACTGGCCTTCTGCTCTCTGAAAGAGTGACTGGAACATCGGAGCCTTTCATTTCACACGTGCCACCCTGAATCGTATAATGTTCCATTCAGTGAGTGGGAATTCCAAAGTGCCCTAGCCACTTGCCCTGATACGGCTCCCGGGCCAGATCGCATCCACTGTCAGATGCTCAAACGCCTCTCGTTGGACTGCCAGTGACGCCTCCTAGACCTTTCAACTGTCTCTGTGTTGAGGGTGAGTTCCCGTCGCAATGGTGGGAAAGCATTGTAGTCTCCGAGTTGAAACCTGGAAGAACCCACTGGAGGTGGACAGCTACCACCCCATTAGCCTCACCAACGTTCTTTGCAAGTTGCTCGAATGCATGGTGCGCCAGAGGTTGAGTTGATTACTTGAGTCGCGGGGCCTTCTGGCTCCGTCTCAGGGTGGGTTCCATAAGGGCCGCTCTGGCGCCGATAATCTGGTGTGCCTGGAATCTGCCATCTGTACGGCCTTTGCCTCCTGTCAGCATCTGGTCGCCGTCTTTTTTGACATGCGGAAGGCATACGATGTGACATGGCGACATCACATCCTCTCTACACTTCATGGTTGGGGTCTTTGGGGTCCGCTACCGATTTTCGTACAAAATTTTCTCTCACTTCGTTCCTTCCACTTGCAAGTTGCAACCTCCCATATTTCCTCCCAAGTTCATGAGAATGGGTACCATAAGGCTCTGTCTTAAGTGTCTGCCTCTTTTTAATTGCAATAAATGGGCTTGCTGTGGCGGTTGGAACGTCTGTCTCAGCTTCCTTGTATGCTGGCGACTTTTGCCTATACTTTAGCTCCACTGGCATTGCAGCCGCTGAACAGCAGCTGCAGAGCGCTATCTGCAAGGTGCAGTCTTGGGCTGTAGCACATGGCTTCCAGTTTTCGGCTGCCAAGACCTGCGTTATGCATTTCTGCTGGCGACGCACTTTTCAACCTGAGCCATAGCTTTTATGTTTACGGCGAACCTCTTGCTGTGGTGGAGATGCATCGGTTTTTGGGATTGGTTTTTGATAACTGGTTGACTTGGCTCTCTCATATTCGGCAGCTTAAACAGATGTGCTGGCGGTATCTTAACGCTCTTCGTTGCTTCAGTCACACCAGCTGGGGTGCCGATCAGTCTACCCTTCTACGGCTGTACCAGGCGTTAATTCAGTCCCTTCTAGATTATGGGAGCCTGGCTTACGGTTCGGCATCACCTTCCTCATTGCAGTTGCTTGACCCCATCCTTCACAGCGGAATCCAACTCGCCACTGGAGCTTTCCGGACAAGCCCTGTCAACAGCATACTTGTGGAGGCAGGTGTCCCTCCATTACAGTTCCGGCGCCAATGATTACAGGCCACTTATGCTACACACTTTTGTAGCTTGCCCGGGCATCCCAATTATCGTCTCCTGTTCCCTCAGTCGATCATCCATCTTCTGGAATGGCGGCCCCGGTCAGAGTGTACAGTTGCGGTTCGCGTCAGAGCTCTTCTCTCTGGACTTGAGGCTTTCCCTCTTCCAACTCTTTTCCAGGCCCCTCTGTGTATACCCCCCTGGTGTGTGCCCTGCCCATCCCTTTGGCTCGATTTGGCACAGGGCTCAAAGGACTCAGTCCCTCCTGAGGCCCTCCAGCGCCGCATTCTTTCAATCCTTGCACGTTTCAAGTCTCTGTCTTTGTCTATACTGATGGTTCGATGGTTGCTGGCTGTGTCGGTTATGCTCTTACTCTAGGGGATCATTATGAACAACACTCACTGCTGGCCTGCTGCAGTGTTTTCACTGCCAAGCTGGTCGCCATCTCTCGTGCCCTAGAGTATATCCGCTCCTGCCCAGGAGAGTCCTTCATTCTATCCCCATAGTGACTCCCTGAGCGGTTTATGAGCTATCGACCAGGGTTTTCCTTGCTCTCGTCTGGTGATGGCTATACAGGCTCCAAACTCTTGCCCGTTGCGGCCGCTCTGTGGTCTTTGTGTAGACCCCGGGTCATGTTGGCATCCCGGGAAATGAACATGTTGACAAGCTGGCCAAACAGGCTGTTGGTGCACCAGCCGTGGAGATTGGCGTTTCGGAGAGCGACCTCAGGTCAGTTATGTGGCAGAAGTTACTTCCCACTTGGGGTGAAGAATGGCGCACCCTTCCTTCACCCAACAAACTTCGGACCATCAACGAGGCTACCGGTGCGTGGCGCTCCTCCTTGCGGGTCTCTCGCAAGGACTCTGTTGTCCTCTGCCGGCTATGCATTGGCCACACCTGGATAACACACAGCTATTTATTGCGCCGTGAGGACCCACCTTTATGTCGCTGTCTGTCAGCTTTGACGGTGGTTCACGTCTTGTTGGACTGCCTGCTTTTAACTCTGCTCAGGCAGTCGTTTGCGTTGCCTGATATGCTTCCTGCACTTTTATCAGATGGCACTGCGATGGCAGATTTAGTTTTGAGTTCTACACGTGTAGGGTTTTTTTTCGCTTGATCTAAGTGTTTGTCCTTTTTTTGTGTTGAGTCTGGCCTTTGGCCTACGATTTTAGACTGGGATTTTTAATGCGTTTCTTGGTGGTTGGCTTTTCCTATTTTTTCTATTGTCGGCCAACTACTGTCACACTCGGTGTGCTTTTAATTCCTTTTTTCTGCTCTCTGTCTGTATCTTTCTTGTCGTCTGGTGTCATCTCCATTGTTTGTTCTTATTCTTTGTGGGTGTTTCAAGTTCATGGAAAAAGGGACCAATGGCCCCAGTGGTCTGGTCCCTTCAATCTCACAAACCAACCAACTTTTATGAGCAACAAAAATGGCGGAAATGATATTTATGTTGACTCTCTTACAATTTTCTGTACAGGTTCTGGAACTCTCGGAACCGAGGTGACGCAAAACTTTTTATGACATGTAATTCATGGCTGACTGGTATGGTGGCTTGAGTCTCGGAACCTACTAACCACTACACATTGTGGAGTTAGAATGTGCTGTTCTGCATTTGACCATCTGGTCACTTTGTCAACCCATGTCATGAACGGTTTTCTGTGGAAATACCAGACTGTGGCCATGTTTTCTTGATTTGGGGAAAGTCTATGACAACTGTTGGAAGACTGGTATACTCTGCACTCTATACATGTGGAGCTTCCAAGACTGCCTGTCCCATTTCCTTTAGGAATTTTTAAAAGAGAGTGTCTTACTGGCCACAGTAAGAGTGTCTTACCTGGTCCCTCAGTGTCCTAAGTGGTACTTCCTGGGGAGTGGATCGGATGACCCTCCTCCATTTGTACCAATCCCTTGTCTATTCGTCCATCTTCCATTGTCTTAACACAGTCTACCATAAAGGACTACATTTCGTCACTGGCGCCTTTAACACTAGCCAAGTTCAGAATCCCTATGCAGATGCTGTCAAACTACCAATATCATACTGGCGTGATGTACTCCTCAATGGACACGTATGCAGTTTATCTGCCATGCCTGACCACCCATCCTAAGCCCTCTCTTTCTGTGACTCCCTTGACTAGCAGTATGGGGTGCTCCCATCTTCTTTGTTATCTCCTGGAGTTGGCTTTCAGATACTACTCCAGCAGCTTAATTTCACACTACCTGTCACATTCCTGATGGGAGTGAACCCTTCACCACCATGGCTTCGTGCGGCAGCCCACGTTAATCTCGGACTCAATTCACTTCCCAGGTGCACTACTACCATTTCAATCTATTGCTGTAAGTTTATCGACCTTCGCGTGCAGCTTAGCGATAGCACCTTTACGTGCACTGTTGGCTCTAACATTGACCACGGTGTTGCATGTACCTTAATCATTGACACTGATCATTTTCGGTATTGGCTTTTAGAACACTGCTCTATCTTTACACAAGAGCTCTTAACTTTCTGTCAGGCCACCCAGTACATCCGGTGGCACAGGCTTTTTAATTATGTGCTATTCTCCAATTCTCTCAGTGCCCTTCAGAGCCTCTGTGTGCTGTACACAGTCCATCTCGTAGTGCAGTGGGTCAATGAAAGCTTCCAATTGCTCGCTCTTGAGGAGACCACTGTGATGTTGAAGTGGGTTCATGGTTTTGTCAGTCTGATGGCAAGTGAGGCTGCTGACGCTGCTGCCAAGGTTGCAATCTTCCTTTCTCCGTCTGCTAGCTCTTCCACTCCTTTGGATGATCTCATTGCCGTCTGTTGGCAGATGGCGTCACTTTGGCATTACCACTGGTCTTCTCTTCTGAGAACAAGCTGCGGGGAATTAAACATCTCCCAACGACTTGGCCGACCTCATATCAGCCCTCTCGTCGTGAGAAGATTATTTTAGCTAGGTTTTGTATTGGGTTAAGTGGTGAACCCCGCACCTCTTCATGCCTATGGTCATCAACCTATGACACTTCGCCATTTTGTGACCGGATGCCTTTTGTAAACCTTTTACATTCCACTGCATGTTTGCCATCTGAGTTATCAGTCGTTTTAGCGAACGACGCGTAGGCTGCCGACCGCGTTTTACTTTTTTCTGCTGTAGCAATATGTCAAAGTACATTTAATCTTTGATTTGGGACCTCCGCTTTCTCTATGACGTACTTTGTGGACCTTTCTCCAAGAGGAAGTCCTTATTTTTACCTCTTTATTTCCTTTGATTGGCCTGAACGTGTAGTCGCCTCTTTTACTTATTAGTTTTCTAAGGTTATGTTCATGGCTCATATGACCTCAATTGTTTTTGCGCCTTAAAACAAAACAAAAGAAAACCACAGAGAACAAAGTGGCCAGTAGCCTTCACTTAAAGGCTGAGAGCAGCGGCATATCCATACAGTGGTCAGTGCTAACAGACAAGTAACACTTCGTGAAATTACCGCAGAAATCAATGTGAAGTGTACGACGAATGTATCCACTAGGATAGCACAGCAAAGTTTGGCGTTAATGGGCTATGACAGCTGATGGCTGATGCGAGTATCTCTGCTAACAGCAGAACAACAAGGCGCTGTGCAAGCAGAAGGTGATTCCATAATGGTGTGGACTACGTTTACAGGGAATGGACTGTGTCCTCTGATCCAGCTGAACGTATCACTGACTGGAAATAGTTATGTTCGACTTCTTGGAACCCATTTGCGGCCATTTGTGGAGTTAATGTTCCCAAACAACGATGTCATGTCACTGGGCCACAATTATTCACGATTGGTTTGAAGAACATTCTGAACAATTCGAACGAAGGATTTGGCTACCCAGATTGTCCGACATGAATCTCATCAAACATTTATGGGACATAATCGAGAGGTCAGTTTGTGCACAAAATCCTGCACCAGCAGCACTTTCGCAATTATGGACGGTTGGAGAGGCAGCATGGCTCAGTATTTCCGCAGGGAACGTCCAACGACGTCTTGTTCAGTCTGCCAAATCGAGTTGCTGTCCTATACCAGCAGAAGTAGGAGTGACACGATATTAGGAGGTATCTCATGACTTTTGTCACCTCAGTGTAGGTTTCCCTTGATTGCTTGAGAGTAGCAAGCTACAGTTATAGTATAGTCAAGAGACTGAAGATTATTTTTGCATAGCCTGACCATTGTTTACATAGGTATAGGGGATATCTGAAGTGTTATAACTGCTGAGCTTGTAGAAATATGTTCGAAGGAAGTAGACGTCACACATCATTGCATTAGGAGAAAGTATTTTTAGTGATGTTGAGCTGGACAATAGGAAAGATATGCAACATTTTGAGTCGTTTAACAGCTGATGATATCGCAATGACACTGTTTTTCGCACTGGTTCAAAAATGGTTGAAATGGCTCTGAGCACTATGGGACTTAACTTCTGAGGTCAGCAGTCCACTAGAACTTAGAACTACTTAAACCTAACTAACCTAAGGATATCACACACATCCATGCCCGAGGCATGATTCAAACCTGCGACTGTAGCGGTCTCACGGTTCCAGACTGTAGCGCCTAGAACCGCTCGGCCACCGCGGCCGGCTTTCGCACTGCCTGTGCCCATAACATTTGTAGATTTGTATGAATATGCCTTTACAATAGTGAAGTATCATCTTCCTCATGGAAAAGATTAATGATCTAGATGAGCATTATAGTAAACATTTCACTGGACTGCCTCAAGTAACATTTTGACACTATTTTAACGAATACTGATAAAGTAGATATGTACAAGGGAATTGTGAAATTTTACTGTTTAGTCTGTATATACTGTATTAAATTGGTTAAATTTGATTTCGATGTATATCCTACTACATAAACAGAGTGAAAAAAAAATGCTGCGGCTGGAGTTTGCCATCTGATTTCTCATCCAGATTCAAGGCAAAAGTTTATCTATCAGAGTCAAATTGGTTGCGTTTTGAAAACACATATATGAAAACGAGAAGCTGCCAACACTGTCACTTATGCAGTGCATCAGAATGTACAAAGGAACATGTATCACCCCAGAGTACTATACCAGCTGTCATAGCTTTCCGAGTAGTCTGTTGGGACATGAAAGCCATATCCACTATGTAGCTATGGCTGGAATCCTTGTCAGGATCCTTTTTTTATTTTTAGACGTCCGTTACCTAGCTCTCGTCGTTTATAAGCAGGACATTATTTTATTGCATGACAGTAGCCCATCACATGACAGTGGGATCCATCATACTGTGTGCATCTGTCTACTGACTGTGCAGTGCACAACCATGTTCATGTAAGGAGGATTCCCAATGAAGTACATGAACAATGAATATGTCAATATGCTTTTGATGCTGGGTGCATCCGATAACCAAGCTGCTGCTGCTTGTGCATATGCTGCACGCTATTCTCAAATGCGCCATCCCAATAAGAATGTTTTTTGTCACCTAGAGCAACGCCTTCAGGCAACCAGTGATCTTTGTCCGCAGGTAATGGACGAAGGTCTACAAACAGAGGACACGATTCTTGAAATAGCTCACCAGTCGCCTCAGCAAAGTACCTATGGTAGTGCAAGGCAGTTCCACGTATCTCTAGGTCTAGTTTTTGAAGTGTTGCCCGATGAAGAACTGCATCCATATCATTACACTTAAGAAGAGCAGCCAGAAGTACAGTTTTATGAATGGCTTTTGCGCCAAGTGAAAAATAACAAACATTTTACAAATAACATGATATGGCCTGACAAATCTAGCTTCTACCATGACTCCACAACAGCCATTGTTGATAACACAATCCACATGTCACCTTGAATGTGGATTTCAGGCATGCTTTGGCTGAAATTGTGGGAGGAATGCTTTTGGGTCCCTACTTATTGCTGGACAAGTTTAATGCACCCCTGCACTCATGTTTCTTTGCAATACTTAGCTTGATGCATCCATTTGTTGTTCGGCGATAGCTATGGTTTCATTAAGATGGCACACTTCCACACTTTGTGATGAATGTCTGTAAATACACTCCTGGAAATGGAAAAAAGAACACATTGACACCGGTGTGTCAGACCCACCATACTTGCTCCGGACACTGCGAGAGGGCTGTACAAACAATGATCACACGCACGGCACAGCGGACACACCAGGAACCGCGGTGTTGGCCGTCGAATGGCGCTAGCTGCGCAGCATTTGTGCACCGCCGCCGTCAGTGTCAGCCAGTTTGCCGTGGCATACGGAGCTCCATCGCAGTCTTTAACACTGGTAGCATGCCGCGACAGCGTGGACGTGAACCGTATGTGCAGTTGACGGACTTTGAGCGAGGGCGTATAGTGGGCATGCGGGAGGCCGGGTGGACGTACCGCCGAATTGCTCAACACGTGGGGCGTGAAGTCTCCACAGTACATCAATGTTGTCGCCAGTGGTCGGCGGAAGGTGCACGTGCCCGTCGACCTGGGACCGGACCGCAGCGACGCACGGATGCACGCCAAGACAGTAGGATCCTACGGAGTGCCGTAGGGGACCGCACCGCCACTTCCCAGCAAATTAGGGACACTGTTGCTCCTGGGGTATCGGCGAGGACCATTCGCAACCGTCTCCATGAAGCTGGGCTACGGTCCCGCACACCGTTAGGCCGTCTTCCGCTCACGCCCCAACTTCGTGCAGTCCGCCTCCAGTGGTGTCGCGACAGGCGTGAATGGAGGGACGAATGGAGACGTGTCGTCTTCAGCGATGAGAGTCGCTTCTGCCTTGGTGCCAATGATGGTCGTATGCGTGTTTGGCTCCGTGCAGGTGAGCGCCACAATCAGGACTGCATACGACCGAGGCACACAGGGCCAACACCCGGCATCATGGTGTGGGGAGCGATCTCCTACACTGGGCGTACACCACTGGTGATCGTCGAGGGGACACTGAATAGTGCACGGTACATCCAAACCCTCATCGAACCCATCGTTCTACCATTCCTAGACCGGCAAGGGAACTTGCTGTTCCAACAGTACAATGCACGTCCGCATGTATCCCGTGCCACCCAACGTGCTCTAGAAGGTGTAAGTCAACTACCCTGGCCAGCAAGATCTCCGGATCTGTCCCCCATTGAGCGTGTTTGGGACTGGATGAAGCGTCGTCTCACGTGGTCTGCACGTCCAGCACGAACGCTGGTCCAACTGAGGCGCCAGGTGGAAATGGCATGGCAAGCTGTTCCACAGGACTACATCCAGCATCTCTACGATCGTCTCCATGGGAGAATAGCAGCCTGCATTGCTGCGAAAGGTGGATATACACTGTACTAGTGCCGACATTGTGCATGCTCTGTTGCCTGTGTCTATGTGCCTGTGGTTCTGTCAGTGTGATCATGTGATGTATCTGACCCCAGGAATGTGTCAATAAAGTTTCCCCTTCCTGGGACAATGAATTCACGGTGTTCTTATTTCAATTTCCAGGAGTGTATTTAAATGAAGCGTTTCCAGGGAAATGGTGCATCATGGAGCTCCAATGCTCTGGCCTCCATGTTCCCTGCACCTTAATCCACTAAACTATTAATTAAGGGGACACTTAAAGGAAAAAGTTTATAATAATCCACCCATGGATATACATGACTTAATAGCTCATGTACATGCTACTTTGGTAATGGTGGATATGGGTGGGTTGCATAGTGTCCAGCAAAGTATGATCTAGCGAGCGGCGAGGTATTTGCAAATGCAAGGTTGTCGCTTTGAACTACTTCTCTAAAGTGAACGTTGCTCGTACGTGTATGTACCCTCCCAGTGCAGATAAGCCAGCATGTCAAATGAACAGAGTGAATTATGGTGATTAGAATAATGCGCAATCTAGTGTTGCCTATTGATTGTATATTTTGTACCTCATTGGATACTGATGATGTTCCTGTGTCCATTATTATTTTCTAATGGCTTCATTTATGTCATGGACATAGCACAGTGGTCATTTAAGTCTGTAAGAAGTTCATGTTATGTTTTAACATTTAAATAAAGGTAACAATAACAGAAAGAAACCACAAGATACTATATTGGGATGTGTAAGTTGGATACAGTCTGACGTTTTAACTGAAAAAAAAAAGAAATTTGGCACGAAACGACTAGAATATTGGCGAGTCTGCACATCTGTTCCTATGTATTGCTTCATCTCACTGAGCCAGTGGGATAGCTCCAGCATCTCAAAGAGTTCGTGCTACCTGTTCTTGGCCACGCTGCACGCTGTTACAGCACTGCCATGTTCGTCAGGATAGAAGTCAGGAGCGGAGGGCGTTGTAAAATGACAATTAATTGAGTGGAATGGACCCAATTTATTCTGGTAATGATGGTACAGGGGTGCCTACATAGGGCTGAGCAGCCCCAAGAGGGGTTGCCGTCTGTTCATCAGTGAGGCAGAGGCTAGAGGAGCGACTACTCGGGGCCGAGGTCAGAAGCTAAGAGAGCGCGGAGCTGTTTCCAAGCCGCCCTCGCCGCTCCCGGCCGCGTCCCCACGTGATCACACGATTAGTCTCTGATTGGAGGGTTGATTCCGCCAACGCGCCTTGCTAGTAGCGTACCCCCGTCAGCGCAACCAACCCGTGGGACTTGAGTCTAACCGAGGAGCACGTGGCAGGAATGTGCCGACCATGGTCTTCCGGCCAGCACCTTCCACCACAGTATGCCTAAGCCGGCTACGCCGAACATTGTGCATTGAAAATTTACTTAATAAAATTTTGTCGGCAATGATCCCTCTTGGGGGGTCTCATCCCTGCACATCCTTTCCCCTTCCGAAGAAGGCTCCCTGAATGAAAATGAATGAGCCTATTCTAGTTGATTATTCCATTTAGAAAAAATATATGATCAATATGTGCAAACGTTACAAAGTGGCCTGAAGGGCCTGAAGGAAGGCTCTTGAATAACAAACTTGTGGTGCGACGGCAGTGAGGCGGCGCCATGCTGTGAGTGTGTGTCGGCGGTATCAGTGGTGGTGGGTACCCAGGCGATGATGAGGGGCACCGTAGTACAGCACACTGAAACACTCCACCCTCGTGGGGGTGAGAGAATGCTCCCAGGCCTAACAGTCACAAGGGGGTTTTTCCCCGTAATATTACTTTGAGTTCTTAAATCTAGGATTACAATGGTAATTGCCCAAGTGGGTGAATGAGAACATTACAAAATGACAAAAATTTAAAGAGAAAACAAAATGACTTACATGAGGGTTAAAACTCGACAGTTAAATATTGATTCCATAGACTTTACATTGAAATACAAATCCATTACAAAATTAGTTCATTGACCTGACACCTAGACTACAACTTAATTCTAAGGGGGGGTCATGCCTGATCACATGCACCAAGGTTGGCAGGTAGTTTCAGGTGTGATATTCACCTTCAGGTTGTGGGGGTGGTACTACTTCTCGGAAGGAAGTGAAACATTTGCAAAACCCTCTTTTACAGAGTATCCAGGATACTATAATCAGAATCATTACAATGATTATTGCCGAACCAGCGCTGGGTAATACAACGGTGGTTAATCGCTTTGTTTGGTGCCAATCAGCAATATGTGAGGCCACTCGGTCAAGAGCAACTTGGTTATGTTCCTGGGTAAGGAGATGATTGATCGATTGGAGTAGATCTGAATCATTGGCAATCGGTAAATTCTTTAGCTTCTCATGGTGATGGAGTTTAAAAGAGAGTTCAGGAAGGTATAAGGTAAATGTGGGAATGGTGACATGAAAGGCGGAGTGCAATTGAGCTGATATCCTCATAGAAGCAGCGTATACGTCACATCTTGAACTATTATACACTAGGCCACTATTATTCAGTGTTACCCGGTACGATTGAGTCTCTGACATTGAACGGTGACACACCAGGGTGGCGGTGACAGTCTGTGGGACAGCGAACAGAAAACTGTTGCCAACAGGCTGAATTATTGGTTGACGAAGTGAGACTAGAACACGAGGACATGGAGGTGTAGTAGTTTCAGCTAAAAACAGTGACATCTCGCACTCAGTAGTGTTAGTGTGTAGAATTAGCGTGGAGCATAAGTAATGTGTTGTGTGGAAGCAACTAGATAGTTCAGCGCGGGAGAGAGTGGCGTGAGTTTGTCGATCCCGACTAACTATTAAAAATTCCTGAGTCTGCCAAACAACATGGTGGTGAAGGGTAGCCCAAGAGACTGGAAAAGTGTATATCTGATAGCACTCGTATTCGCAATTTGCGCACGTGATTGGCAACCGCATTCGCATCCGAATACCGTCCGAATTACGGGTAAGTCGTACCTCCAACGCAGCATAGTAAAAGGGGAGGTTGCTTTCCCGCACGGCATAAAGCATTGGTTTAGGGGCCAAAATTTGCGACGACACATTGTGTAGCATGTGCAAGAAGGGCTCTGACGGTAACAGATGTGGACTGAGCTTTCCTTGCAGTCCGAGTTGAATGGCCGAGTGTAACATGTGCACGTGTAACTGTGCTGTGTGTATATTAAATAAAAGAATCTGCGTGGTCTTCACAATGTCCAATGTGATAGTCAGATTACGTATTCCCGAGCGAAGATGAGTCCACTCTGCTATGGGACGAAGGCCAAGTGTCGTTAATTAATTTGAGATTTTGTACGAAGAAAGTTTTTTTTTAAAATGAATAAAATGAGAAGGAATCCTGTGATCGCGGTGTACACCTGCACAGCCTAGGTACCTCCCACGCATTGGCCACTACGCAGGGGCACCCACCCCGCTAAGGCTCGACACGGCGAGACAGGTGAAGTGCTTCATAAATTTCAGAAATAATATTGAGTGGTTTTTCAGCTGTAGAAAACCCGAATGAGGGTAGGACGATTCGAGTTAACTCAGTAATCATAGGATCTTTACTTACAGAAGTGGTCAATAGAGAGATTAACTGTACTGAAGTCGGAAATTTAGCGAGAGAGAGTCTGTTGCTCGCGAATACAGAGGCTGAGCGTGAAGCAGTGGAGGCGGCGCAGCGCAGCTTTATCAGCGCTGAGCCGGCAGAGTGCTGAGCTCAGATAACAGCGTCGGAGAGCGCTAGTGGCTCTGCGTCCGAGACTAAGACATTGTAAGTGCAACTTAAAAGTAACAGTCTATTGCAAAGCAATAATAAACGAATAGCTGATGTCACAAAGACGTTTGATTCCATTTTAACAGAACAACTTAAGTGTTCAACAGGTAAATTGATTACGTCGTTGATTAAAAGAAACTGCTACTGAACATAACGTACATACGTACGTACTTCCCTTTCCCCTTCCGAAGAGCGGAGGGCATAAACGATAAAAGCCTTGTTCATGTACTTAGTATATGACAATAGAGGTTTGGTAACATCAACAAGTTACACCAAGGTAGTGTGGATATGAACAGTGTGAGTGTGTTGTAAGTGTTGTGTAAATGTGTGACTAATGGTAGCTGATGGCGGATACGAATTGAAGGCCAATAGGTGCTATCAGAGATACTTCCAGTCGAGAAACAATGAAAGTTAAAAGGGAATACCGAATGTGACACAAAAATAGCGTATAACCATAAAGTGTACTAACATTAATCATGACTATAAATTGATAACAATAAAACATGACATTGAAGTAATAATAATTGACAAGAAATAAAATAAAGAGAATATTTCCCGAACATAACTTCCGAATCGGATACGAAATCCGTCAGGGGATGTTGTTTTTTTAGTCGGTTGACGAAGAGCATAAGGTACTACGTCAGTAGAATCCGACAGTGTGTGTATATAACAACATTGTTCGTGAAAGTGCAGTTTGCACTGTCAGATGGTGAAAAGCAACTAATCCGTTCAGCAACGGAAAAGGCTGCCATCTGGGGAACGGTATCTGAATCTTTGGCAGAATCCGATGATTTTGCAATGGAATTGCCATCTAGAAGAAAGTGGCGTTGTATAAAATGTAATAAAAGAGCGTCTGGGGCTCAGTTCATTTGTGGTTGAGTGCTAAAGGCGTAGTGTGAGCGCAAATTATCTCACGGTAATTAATGTATAAATTGTTTTGTGGTCAACCGAGGAGCCTAGGATTCGGTGACGTGTAAGTACAAGTTCGCGGTGCGTATGAGCTACCTGCGAGTGACTCGACTATTAAGTTCAGCAGTGCATTAGTGCAATCTGCAGACTTGGATTGATGATTATATAATTTGCAGGGCAATGGAGCAACCTGCGGACAGTGCTAAGGCAACCTGTCTAATAATTGAGGGGTAGGCAGTGCATTGGAGCTATCTGCGATACCGTGGTTCAGCGGGCCTAAGGGCGTCCGTCTGACTTAATAAGAATTAGTGCAGGCACATGGGTTTCCAGCGATACATATAATAAAAGTATCAGCGGCGTTATTAGCGACCTGCTGTACTAGGAAAATGTCGACTGTTCAAGCAATAAAAATAGCTCTGAAGCTAGAATAACATACATGCATAAATAGCGTCACTTTTTGTGCGCGCAGTACATAACACTACATAAAATGAAAATCATGAACTATAAATCACTAGTGCTAGCATAATGACATAATTAAACACAATGACATAAATTGACAGGAAAATAAAAACACAATGATGTATAATAATAACGCTGTAAGTAGTCGGAACGCTCAACGTTAACATGTAACACTGACCATCTGGGGCTGGCTGCTAGGCTGCGTGTGTGTTAGTTTTAAAACTGACGACAACAAATTGAACTGGAAGGACAACTAGGCACAGTTTCCGTAGCGCTTACATCACCGGCTAATTAGAGGCAAAGTACGTATCTCACAATGGATCATCGGCCGATATTTTGGGGCAAGACTGCAACAAGGGAGAGCAATATCTCGGTGTAAATAGATGGTAAGATTAAAAGACCGGTACTGTCGGAAGAGGGTACCTAACATGTTGTAGGGGCCTCCTCATCGACAGAAGAAGGAAAACAGGATAGAACAATGACCACGGCGGTAGAGTAAAATAAATGGGGAGGGCAAAAATAACTGCGTAGCAACCAAGGAACAATCGCCCACCGATATACGGCAGCCCGGATGGTTGGTCGTTTGTGCCTCGTCAGTAGCGTGAAAAACCCGTGGCATTGCATTGCTTTGCCCATATCTGGCCTTGTCCAGGGCAGATAACGTTAAATGTCCTCATAGTTCGATGTGTAAGAGAGTTAGGGCTGTAGTTTGTAGCTTATACAATGAATCAAAGCAGTAGTGAAAATTCACTTATAGGATTGGCAGACTAAGGTATGCAAAATAATGTAAATCGTTAAGAACTTCGTGTGATTTATCCAGCTAATGTGAAACAAAACAAGGAAATTTTTTAAACAATGAATCACATCTACTTAATATTTATGTTAAGATTTATTGGGATGTTTGAATGAATTTTGTTTGCCGTGTCTTCCGGCTGCATGAAAGAAACCAGCTTGGAGCTGTTAGCGAGCGCGCTGCGCACGCGTAGGTGCGGAGTAGGCACCGGCACGTCAGCGGTTATGTGAGACGGCGTATAGCCGCGAGAGACCGGCCGCTACTGCAGCGACAAATATCACGCGCTCAGCGTGTACAAGAAATAACGATGAATTAGAAATTGCTAATTATCTAGAATAAGAGTTTTTTTAAAAAAAAAGGCTGTTAGTTATATAAAATGATGGTAAATGCATTGTAGTCCGTCATACACGGAAGATAGGGCAGTAATCTGCGGTTTGTTTTTGTAACTACTCGGACGCGCCGCGTGTTGAGACGCTGGAGGCGGCAGCGCACGTGGTGATAAGATACGTCATCGCGCGGAGCGCTGTTACTGGCTGAGAAAAAATAATGGCCGCTGGCCACTTGGCGAGGAGAAGGGACAGCGCTGAAGAGAGGAGGGGAGGCAACAGCTGATGTGTTGCCCCGCCAACAGCTGGTCCCGTAAACAAAGCGTACGAGGCGTATGCATTTCAAGTCCTGACTTAATCTGTTCCGATTACTTACGATTAGCTGCAGCAAATACAGAATTACGACATATAGTACAATACACTAGACGTCAACGTAACAAGTATTAAGAAAAGCTCGGAGTAAAAATACTCCACATGTACTGGTTTGCCAAATAGATGGCAATAGAGCACATTGAAGAATATTATTCGGAGTTAGCAGCCGCGGTTCTGCCAACACCAAGCGTAATGGTTGCATTTGAAGCAAGTCAGTTGCGTGACGTCTAATGAGTGGCATTGCTTGCAAAACATAAAACACAATCATACATATTAAAATGAGCAAAATTACATGACATGACTGGAAATTGACAAATGAGAATGGCTGGGAACTCCGTGGTGGCCAGGCACGTCTTGCTTCCAAGTCCCTGGAGAAAATGACTTAAACTAAGCTGCAATAAAACATAACATAAACTCTAATTAGGCGTGATTAATCACGCGACCTCAACCCATAAGGGTGTCGATTCCGCAACCCTGTGGAGGTAATCTCCTCCGTTTTTTCTTTCGTCTTTGTTCCACTTGAGGTGGAAGTGACACAGGCGGATCGGGGGCTGCGACCTGTTGTGGTGACCGTGGTAAGGTTGCAGGCGGTCAAAGTGCACTATCACCGTACGATCGGTTAATTGCAGTTCTGCATTGACTGGTGAGGTCAACCGTACAATCCGATACGGGCCTTCAAAGCGGGGAGAGAACTTTTTAGTTCGTCCCTTTTTGATTGCCGGGTTTCGTAGTAACACTAAATCACCTGTTTGATAAGTCGGTAAAACGGCATTTTTGTTCTGCCTGTGCAACTGTTTGTTGGTAGCTTTGATATTATTCCTCTTTACCTTATACCAGATCGCTTTTAGTCGGCGGGCTAAACCTTTTACTTCCTTTATTTCTACACCTTGAGGTAGTTTGTCTATCTCGAACGGCGAATTCATCGGCCGTCCAAACACAGCTTCGTAAGGGGTATACCCCGTGGATTCATGTATTCGGGTGTTGTATGCAGAAGAAATATACGGTACATATCTGTCCCAATCAGCATGCGTTTTTGCAACATAATA
Source organism: Schistocerca cancellata (assembly GCF_023864275.1). Lineage (NCBI taxonomy): Eukaryota > Metazoa > Arthropoda > Insecta > Orthoptera > Acrididae > Schistocerca > Schistocerca cancellata. The sequence goes on along the minus strand of NC_064632.1, from coordinate 400,624,644 downwards.
GGATAACATTTTACAAATTGTACGGTGTACGCGTTCAACGCGACCGTTGGCTTTAGGATGGAAGGGAGTTGTACGCCATTTTTTGATTCTTAACAATTTACAAACTTGTACAAATAAAGCAGACATGAAATTGGTTCCTTGATCCGTTAAAATGGCATCAGGACTTCCAAAAGGTAGTATCACACGATTTACAAACTCTCTCGCCACAGTTTCAGCTGTCATGTCGGGGAGGGGAATCAAAATTAGATAACGTGAAAAGTGATCAATAACAGACAAAATGTATTTGTTACCTTGTTGCGACTGTGGAAAAGGACCTTGGAAATCTAAAGCAAGAATTTCGAAGGGTGAAGATGCCTGAGGAAGTGTTTGCAGCGGCACTCGCGGATGCCTATTTTGTGCTCGTTGTGCACACGGCAGGCAAGATCTTACATACCTGTCCACGTCACGTTGTCGGTATTGCCACCAATAACGTGTCGCAATTCGAGCGTTCGTAGCGCGTTTTCCGCTGTGACATGCTTGGATTGGATCATGGCATTGCCGTATTATACGTTGCTGCAAGCGTTCCGGTATTACCAAACGATTTCCATGGGGAGTTCTTCGATACAAAAGGTCGTCTATTACTTCAAATTCTGGCAAGGTGGCGTATCTTTGACATTGAACGTCCACCTGCTGTGCTTCTTTTAACTCTTCAATTGATACCTCATCTGATTGAATGACACGCACTTTTCTACTTAACGCATCAGCATTTTGATGCAACCGACCAGGCTTGTGCCGAACTTCAAAATCATATTCTGACAGTTTCATGGCCCAGCGCATAAGTTTGCTGCTAGGGTCTTTAAGATTCAATAACCACTGCAGAGCAGAGTGATCGGTAAGAACTGTAAACTTGCGACCATAAAGGTAACATCTAAAATAATTAATTCCAAAAAGAAGGGCAAGCAATTCCTTTTCTGTAGTACTGTAATTAGTTTCTGCTTTATTCAGTTGACGAGAGGCATACCCAACGGGTTTTTCCTCACCATCTTGCACTTGGCTTAGGACACATCCTACAGCAAAATCAGATGCGTCACAAGATAAAATAAAAGGTTCAGCGAAGTCTGGGTAAACAAGTAGAGGTGAACTAGTTAAAATAGTTTTCACTGTTTGAAAGGCGGTCGAACATTCATCCGTCCAAACAAAAGGAGTATCCTTTTTCAACAATTTAGTAAGTGGTTTGGTAATAGTAGCATAATCTTTAACAAAACGGCGGTAATAATTTGCAAGACCAAGGAAGGATTGTAATTCCTTTAAATTTGTTGGAATAGAAAAAGTGTCTACTGCTTCAGTTAATCGTGGATCTGGCTTGACTCCGCTGGAACTGATGACATGACCTAAATACTGCACTTGTGATTGAGCAAAAGAACATTTTTCTAATTTTAAGCTTAAATTAGCATTTTGCAAGCGCAACAGCACACTGCGTAGATGTTCAGCATGTTCAGCAATGGATTTTGAAAATATAATTATATCATCAAGATACACAAGGCACATAGTAGGTTTCAACCCACGTAATAGCAGATCTGCAAATCGCTGAAAGGTTGCTGGCGCGTTGCGAAGCCCGAAAGGCATCCTTAAGAATTCGTATAAGCCACCAGGAACTACAAAAGCTGTCTTAGCTCGATCTTGAGGAGCAATTGGAATTTGATGATACCCACTGCGCATGTCTAATGTTGTGAAGTACCGGCAATTGCCCAGACGATCGAGTGTTTCATCGATCCGGGGTAATGGATAATGATCTGGAGTAGTAACTTTGTTTACTGCTCGCATGTCTACACAGAGGCGATAGGATTTTTCTCCGTCTATAGATTTCTTTGGAACGACTACAATTGGGCTAGACCACGCACTAGAAGAGGGTTGTATTATTCCTGCTTCTAGTTGCTGTTGTATAGTTTCCTCTACCACTGACTGAAGATGGTAGGGAATTCGGTACCCTTTTTGAGCTATTGGCCTAGCATTTCCGGTTGGAATCTCATGTTGGATTAGATCTGTTGCTGGTAAATATTTCCTGTCTTCAAACAACCATGAATACTCATTCAATACTTCATTTATTAGCTTTTGTTCATGCAATGTGAGGTGACTAAGCTTAGCTTTAAACTTATCTGTCAGATGTGACGTGATTGTCAAAAGGTGTTGAGAGGCGGCAGCAGTCTTTTTCTTTTTCAGAGAAGGGGTTCTCTTTGACAACTCATCTTCTGTGATAACCTGTAAGCTGGCTAATACTGTACCACGCGGTATTAAAGCTTGCTTATGACTAAAATTGTCTAAACACACGGGTACGCAATTTTCTTTCTGTACTTGCTGCGCTTTGCACAGGCTACGTTTTACGTGGACCTGCATCTGGTCAAGAGTTTCATTCTGGCAGAGTGGATCTACCAAGAAATGAACCTCTTCGGATTCACGTATCCCGACAGGCACCCAAATGATCTTTCCTGTGCCTTCTGGTATCTCCACGGGATTATCGGCTTTTAGCATCGTTACGGGAGACTCCGAAACTTGGGAAACGGATCCTTTTTTCCCAGCTCCGCTCGCCCGCAACGTGCAGTCACGTCCAAAACGGTGCACGTTGTCGCCGAATTGGACGGTATTTAACCTATAGTCAATAACCCCCTGGAAATGACGCAGAAAGTCACTTCCCAGGATGATGTCGTAATCCGTGCGCCTGTTCCGTACAACCTCCATCGTAAAAGCATATTCTGTGGAGTCCAACATGAACTCAACGCAACAGCTGCCATCAGGTTTCACTATGCCGGGACCAATACCACTGATATGGTACCGCGACGGTTGCAATGTTCTTTTATCCTTCTTCGATAAAAATGCCAAGCTGATCTGTGCGCCTGTGTCAATTAGCACGCGTATTGGTTTGCGGCCTCTAACACCATCGACAACCACGCTTGCCACCTGCGTGATTCCCCTATAAGCTAGGGGGGTCACTATTTTTAACGGGGGCCGGGAGGGGTGGCACTTCCTGCCCCGCGGCCGTTTCCCGAATTCTGTGATTGGTTTGCATTTCGCCTGGAATTTGCAGGCGGTTGTGGCCTACTATTTGGACAATGCACGCTTTGGTGACCCATGTTCCCGCACTGATGACAATATGGCACGCGACATTGCTCGGCCACATGTCCTTGTCTGTTACAGCGCCCACACTTACTATCGTTCGAAAAAATACGTCGGGGCTCGCTTTGCCGCGCGGAGACGGCCACAAATCGGCTCGCCTCCTCTCTCAAGAGTGCTAATCGCACGGCTTCGTGTAAGGTGCGGGGGGAAGCTACCTTGATTTCACCCCCTATTTGAGGGTTTATGCCACGAATAAACACGTCTATCGCACGACATTCTGATTCCTCCAACAGAACTTCGTTACGAGCAGAACTGGCACTTAGTGCGTACGTGCGGCATGCGACGCTTCTAATCCTGTCCGCGAATGCTTCTAAATCTTCACCCGTTTTTTGCTTAAGGGTGGAAAGCAAGTCGCGATAGTAACTAGTACCACGTTTGTCTGTATACCTTTCAATCAACCCTGTTGCAAGGGACTGGAAGGTGGGGGCATTTTTCAAGCTCTCGACCGACTGCACGTAGTTCCGCGCTTCGCCGGTGAGTTTCATTTTCATCACGTTTAAGAGAAATTCATCTGGCCAACCGCAAAGCTTTCCGATGTCCTGGATATTCTGCACAAGCGTTTGAATATCCTCGTGCGGCTTTCCAGCGAACGCCGGAATAAACGCTACTGCTGGGAAGCTCTGCACCAAAGTAGAGGTGGCTACTGCCACAGGTGATTCTGCACTAGTGAGTGGTGGAATCACCTGCTTCGGCTGTTCTTCCACTAGCACTGGCTTAGCAACATTAGATTGCGGGGAATCCATTTTAAGATCATCTAACTGTTGCTTAAGCTCCGCGTTAGTTAGAATTAATTGATTTAACTGGGACTGCAGCGCCAAGAGGGGATCTTCATCCGCTCCGGCTGCTCCTGCCTCCGATTGCTGCCTGGTGATCGGCATGTTACAATAGTGTGGGCATCTACACCACCGTAGCGTCGCTAGCGACTTACATTAGTTGGTGGCGTGCAGACGACGGACAGCGGCGGTGTCGACGAGCGGCGGCAGGCGCGTTGATCACGCGCGGGCGCAGCAGGCGGCGGGCCACAGCACGGACAGCTGCGACGGCGGGGCGGCGCGAGGGCCGCACCCCGGACCCTGGCGCAGGCGGTGACCCGTGGCAGCTACGGACAGCGGCGGCGGCGGTGGCGTCGGCGAGCGTGACTGCATCGCGGACCCTCCTCGGCTCGCGTCCGGCGTTGAACTGCGTCACGCTTGTGGCGCGCTAGTGCGCGGCCACGCACATTCTGCAACGCAGGCGAGCGGCTAGCACGCGCATGGCGCGCTGCAGCCTCGCCACGTTCGGTCTAGTTTCCTTTACTTGCTCAGACTCGGCCCCTTTGTAGCACTCATAACTGATGAGTTAATTTTACAACCATAAGGTGGGTCGCATCCCGCTTCTGACACCATTTGTTCGTCAGGATAGAAGTCAGGAGCGGAGGGCGTTGTAAAATGACAATTAATTGAGTGGAATGGACCCAATTTATTCTGGTAATGATGGTACAGGGGTGCCTACATAGGGCTGAGCAGCCCCAAGAGGGGTTGCCGTCTGTTCATCAGTGAGGCAGAGGCTAGAGGAGCGACTACTCGGGGCCGAGGTCAGAAGCTAAGAGAGCGCGGAGCTGTTTCCAAGCCGCCCTCGCCGCTCCCGGCCGCGTCCCCACGTGATCACACGATTAGTCTCTGATTGGAGGGTTGATTCCGCCAACGCGCCTTGCTAGTAGCGTACCCCCGTCAGCGCAACCAACCCGTGGGACTTGAGTCTAACCGAGGAGCACGTGGCAGGAATGTGCCGACCATGGTCTTCCGGCCAGCACCTTCCACCACAGTATGCCTAAGCCGGCTACGCCGAACATTGTGCATTGAAAATTTACTTAATAAAATTTTGTCGGCAATGATCCCTCTTGGGGGGTCTCATCCCTGCACAGCCAGAACCTCTTTTTTTAAGAACTGCTTTTCTATTATACCTATTGTCAGGACTAGATTTTACTAAACACACTTTTGTGGTGAACTCAGATGAGAAATCACATGCCATCCACCGAGTGCGGCATTTTTTCTTCACTCTGTATAAAGCAGATCTAAACAACTGGTAATTTTTGAAGAGAATGCGAGATGCACTTATATTACACTAGGATGACGGAGGAGGAGGGAGTAATTGCTGGTTGTTCATCAGTATGTGGTTATTTGTTTCTTTATTGAAATTATTATTGGTTAAAAATTTTCTTTGGGATTTCAAGTAACCTTTCGATTTTCAGAAGCTTTTTTCGGTGGTTTTTAGAAAAAATTATACTGGCAAGATGTAAGGAGTACTGCAATAGTTGGCGTTATGACAGTAAAACGTACTTACTTCTTAAACGTCTTTTTTTTTGAGCTGAGTGCACCTTTTCTGGCTTCGGCATTGTCTTGCTATTAACACCAACAAAAGCGCTACTGGCGATGTGCATATATGTGAGTGAGAGAGTTGTCTGGGTTTCATAAATTTTCTAAAGAGTCTACTGAAGTGATTATGTGATTGAAAGTCGGTTGGTAGGAAAAACTAATTAATTGTTCAGTTTATTCATTGAAAGGCGGTTGTAAGTATTTATTAAATGTCTCGCCAAACAGCATCATCATTGCCAATCAGTAACTTCTGCTGGTGGTACATATTACTGTTCGAACAGTTATGAAAAGGCTTCTGTGAATAGTGACAACATGACAGATTAATTTGGAAACACAGTGTAGCAAACGCAACTTCTGTACGAAAGTGGAATGAGCTTAAGTTTTGATATAAGTATGGTTGAGTCTAGGCATCGTTATGAAGTGTTGTTACATCTTAAATGTTCGATTAAACGAATTAGTATGATTTTTTTTGTTATTGTTTCAAGATAACATTTTTCCATTCACAAAAGAGGAAGTTCAATATTCATAAAATTAAAGCGACTCATATTCATATTAGACAACATGGTCAGGTTAATTTAGCAATGAAGCATGTTCTTCCTGTAAAGCATCACATTACTCATGTCCAATAACATAAAAATGAATGTAAAGGGAAGTACATGGAAGTTTTACATTGTGATTAGCACTGGTCATGCAAGGTGGTCAGCCATTATACAAACTGCTCAAAGTGACTGAAAGAGTGCACACACAACAATGGAGTTGCCAGCAACAGTTGCCATGATATCAGCAGGAAGCAATGCACGTATTGGCTCGACAAAATTCACGCCGAATTCCGGCAAAAAGATGACACTGCTCTGCGCCGCCACCATTCAGCAACACTTGACAAACGTTTCTGAAGAGCTACTGAGTTTATGCACCACACTTCAGATGCTGGCCGGGCCATTTTGCGCGCAGCAGCAATGGATGGAGTTAGTAAACAGTCAAATTCCTGCACGCTACATACAATGCCTCATCCATGAATAAGAAACAACACGTGAGCAGGTTAATTAACGTTTGCTGGAATCAGCATCGAAATGCAAGATGTCGTGCACCTACCAAAATGACAGTTGCAAGTGGAACAGAAAGTACCATCAGCTACTAGGAAAAGATATTCAACTGATAGAACATCGTCACACAGCAGTAAACAAACAGTACGATAACATCTGGTAGCTCAATAACAGCAGTAAATTGCCTACACAAAGTCCACAAGCATTACTGCCACCAACATATCCCACTGCATCACAAAAGCTGTACATATCACATAGTAGTGGTGGGTAGGAAATCGCGTATCTGTTAGAAATCACAGTGACTGAGAAGTCACAGATATCACAGTAGCAACTTTACAGAATCTAACTGCGATTTCAGTCACAATTAGCAGTCGCAAGTAGTATTTCACATTCAAAGACGTGAGCCATCTATTGGTCGAATTTAGCACTGCTTTCTGCGATTTCAGTGACAAGTCGCAACTAATGCTCGGTTTACACTAGCAAGTTATTGCAGCAATTTACTTGCGCGGAGGAACTTGCCGTGCGATTTGCGAGTGTAAACATATCGCCAAGTCGACTTGCGACTGTAGCAATTTATTGCGGAAGTGACTGGCTGCACGTTTTCCGCTTCCAGTGTGAACACCACGCAAGAAGTATCTGCAAGTAACTTGCAGCTTTTAGGATTTAGTTCTATTCCCTGCAAGTAGGAAGCGCAAGTTATAGTATGTCGTCTGCATAACACTCATATTAACATTTTACTTAATGTGGTGGCTTAATTTTATGCAAGCATCTTACGTATTTTATGCAAACAAATTGCAGAAATGGAGGAGGAACGGGAATGGATGAAGTAGGATACAGAACATTTTATTGAAGCCGTGGAGAGCTACCACAAAATATGGAACGTGCATAACCGAGGCTTTAAGGATAGAGTGAAGAAGATGAGCGCATTAAAGGAAATCTCGTCGATATTCGACACATCTGTGAAAGAAGTACAGAGACATTAGCATAACTTGAAGACACAACCCCTTTACCACGTGCATCCACTCGCTTGTTGTTTCAGGAGTCTAGAAAAAGACGATGTGTAATGATTACATGTTCTATTTAATTAGCTTGACACTTTCCATTTTAAGAGCATTAGAAAAAAACATTTTTATAAGCATATCATTCTGTAAAATGCAGTTTTTTTCATAAAAATTTAATTTCATTGTTGTGTTTTCACATACTTTCAAATAATTTTTCCCTTTTCAAGATGTTAAGAATGGCTCTACATACATTGGGTACGACCAGAGCAATCGTGCTGATGTGAATATGAAACAAGTACATTAGGGACTTGTATGAGTCTGCTACAAAGAAGAGATTTCAAAATTCAAACTTTTTTTGGTTGTATGTTTCACATAAATAAATGAAATGCCTATTTTATTCGTAGCTCACCGGTAGCTATAAATCGTAGAGTGACTAGCAAACGTTCCTTTGCTGAAATAGCAGTACGGAAATTTGTGTCTCGCTTGGATATGACGGGCGCTATTAACATCAACAAATACTCCAGATCATTTGAGGACATCCTGCAAAAGTTTTCAAAAGCATCCATGCTCTCGATACTAAGTTCTTGCAAAAGGTTATTATAGGCACCATTTTGCGATCTTCTCATTATCTACTCTTTTTCTTTTTCACGTTTTGCATTACAATTACAAGAGCTGCAGCATATCTCACCTGCCTACTTGTCATTTTGCATTTCGGCTGACACGTAGTGGTACTGAAAGCATATGTAAACAGTATCAGCAAGTTGTTGACGCAAGTTTCTTGCCAAAGAACTTGCGGAAGTATCTTGCTTAATTCTCGTGCTGCTGTGTAAACACAGCTGCAAGTGGCTAGCAATAACTTGCAGCAATAACTTCTGCAAGCGACTTGCTAGTGTAAACCCAGCTTAAGAGTCGCAAGTAGCAACTAAAAAGCGCGGTTAACAGTGGCATCTGTTGGCCGAAGTTCGTACTACGTCCATCTCTGCGGTACGCTATGGAGTCTAACTGCGATTTCCGTGACAAGTCGCAACTAAGAGTCGCAAGTAGCAACTAAAAAGCGCGGTTAACAGTGGCATCTGTTGGCCAAAGTTCGTACTACGTCCATCTCTGCGGTACGCTATGGAGTCTAACTGCGATTTCCGTGACAAGTCGCAACTAAGAGTCGCAAGTAGCAACTAGAAAGCGCGGTTAACAGTGCCATCTGTGGGTCAAAGTTCGTACTACGCCCATCTCTGCGGTACGCTATGGAGCCTAACTGCGATTTCCGTGACAAGTCGCAACTAAGAGTCGCAAGTAGCAACTAAAAAGCGCAGTTAGCACTGCCATCTGTTGAGCAAAGTTCATACTACGCTATTCGCTACCGAGTCAAACTGCGATTTCTGTGACAAATCGCAACTAAGAGTCGCAAGTAGCAACTAAAAAGCGCAGTTAACATACTTTTCCTAGTGTCATCTGTTGACCGACGTATGTACTTCGTTATGAGAGCCTTGTGCCTCACGAGATCGATGTGCTGTGTGTGCATATGAAGGGCTTATTTCAATAGTGGTAGAAGTCCATTTTTGTTAATTTTGAGATATAGAGTCGTAAAGTTAAATGAGCGCTGAAAAATCTGCAGTTGAGATACCAGAAATATTCAAGCATATGGCTTCTTGCTAGAGATGAACCTTTATTTATGTTTGTTTGGATCACTAATTTCAGAAGCATTATAGACAGAAAAGTGTAGGTAATGGACTTGTACCACTATTGAAATAAGCCCTTCATATTATATGACGACATGCACATTCAGCATCAGTTATGGTTGGTCAAATACTGCTGTGACTCTGAATGTATTATATTAATAAGAAGCAACATTGCCTTTTTCTCCTGAAAATATCAAGTAACGTAACAAATGTGTTTGATTCTGCTTCCAATATGACAGTTTTGGTTAATACTCCACATACCTACAGGACTTTGCAATGTTAACACAGCACAACTCAGACATCTGTATAAGTGTAGAGAAATGAAAACAGTCATATGAATGCCTCACTTTTGTTCCGACACAGTTCAAAACTCGGGAGAAAAGTTTTACACCTGGTGTTCTACATGGCAACTTCACACACAAGAACTTTTTGCCGACACTACTACCACCTACATAAGTAAGCTTTTCCTGTGTCACTTTCAAGTAATGCACTTAAGCTATTCCTGATTTAACTGGAAGATCTGTACTTCCCACTTTCATATCAACAGCCTCAAAATGCATATTGTAGACTTTGGGATATGTTACAGGTCAGTGTCACACCAAGATTGTGGAGAAAGGGGGGGAGGGGCGGCACGTCGGTATCCAAGTGTTTACCAATAAATAAGTGGCGGAAAATTACAGGTATAGGACGGCTTAACATGTGGAAAATGAGATTTTTATTATTCACTCAATGTATTTAACATTTATTATTTCTTTGAAATCGCACAACAACTTCAATAAAACACTTTAATCAGTCACACACTTATTTCATAATTATTTCAGTTTTAAACTGCAATCCTCTAAGAGCTGTCTTGAATCTTCACGAGTCTCTCTCAACAGCCTTGATGTGGATAGATATGTACAGCAACCAGTAATCAGTCAGAACTGCGTCTGCAAAAACACAAGGATTATTAAACAATTTTTGCTGTCACTAATTACTAGCAATATAATTGACAGAGTAGATTGCTAATATTTACTATATCACATTCGCAAGAACGATCTCACTGAAGTAATTAAGTCCATCAAAACGCTTAGAAACTAACCTCTCGTCTGACGAAAACGGTCTAAAGACTGGCAATTTCTTCAGATCTGTTGACAATGATATTTTGAATTATCACTTTACTGAGTGACTGAAATGTAGTTCAGGTACCTATGAACATAACAATATGTTAGAATTCATTTTCTAAACACGAACTATTACGGTACTGTGCGGCTACTTACATATTAATTACACTATTAATATTTTCACAGTTGTTTCTTTAATACAAAATTAAAGCCAACGGAAGAATAAACGTAAAACATACTTACCAATGACAGGTTTGTTGAGATGCAATTTTCTGTGTGGGCAGATGTAACTTTTTCATACGGTGGTACGTCACAGAAATCGCAGGAGTCACAGAAATCGCAGAAGTAGCAGAAGTCACAGAAATCGCAGAAGTAGCAGAAGTCACAGAAATCGCAGAAGTAGCAGAAATCGCAGAGGTAGCAGAAGTCGCAGAAATCGCGGAAGTAGCAGAAATAGCAGTGGCGGAGGGATACGCGACTTAGGTTCCTTAACTGCGACTCTTAACTGCGACAAATCACAGTTAAGAATAACAGATACTGAAAAGTAGCATTCACAGAAATCACTGATATCGGAAAATCGCAGTTTAGCCCATCGCTATCACATAGGCTATGGAACGATCGCTACCTGAGAAGATAGAAGGAAAATAAAGAAAGTAAAGAATAAAGATTGTAATTAATTTCGCCTCTTCAGGAGTTAAGAACTTAATTTTCTGGAAAAGTTTCACTCCACGAAGAATATTATTCACAAAGAAAGCTGGTACTGATTATTGTAGTTTACATCATACACACAGTGCAAAGATTCACTAAATTAAAAATGTGGACTGCCGTTATTTTGAAAAGTACATGCTTAATGTGATCGACCAAACACATTATGCTACATGATTATTGTAGTTTACCTCATACTTACCGTGGACTGTCATAATTTTGAAAAGTACACTATATGATCAAGAGTATCTGGACACCTGGCTGAAAATGACTTACAAGTTTGTGGCGCCCTCCATCGGTAATACTAGAATTAAATTTTGTGTTGGCCATCCTTAGCCTTGATGACGGCTTCCACTCTCGCAGGCATATGTTCAATCAGGTGCTGTAAGGTTTCTTGGGGAATGGCAGTCCATTCTACACGGAGTGCTACACTGAGGAGAGGTATCGATGTCAGCCGGTGAGGCCTGGCACGAAGTTGGCGTTCCAAAACGTTCCAAAGGTATTCTGTAGAATTCGGGTCAGGACTCTGTGCAGGCCAGTCTATTACAGGGATGTTATTGTCGTGTAACCATTCCGCCACAGGCCGTGCATTGTGAACGGGTGCTTGATCGTGTTGAAAGATGCAATCGCCATCCGCAAATTGCTCTTCAACAATGGGATGCAAGGAAGGTGCTTAAAACATCAATGTAAGCCTGTGCTGTGATAGTGCCACGCAAAACAACAAGGGGTGCAAGCCCCCTCCATGAAAAACACGATCACACCATAACACGATGGCCTCTGAATTTTACTGTTGACACTACACACACTGGCAGATGACGTTCACCAGGAATTCGCCATGCCCACACCCTGCCATTGGATCGCCACATTGTGTACCGTGATCCGTCACTCCACACAACGTTGTCCTTACACCAGGTGAGGCGTCGTTTGCCATTTACCGGCGTGATGTGTGGCGTATGAGCATGAAATCCAAGTTTTCTCAACTCCCACCTAACTGTCATAGTATTTGCAGTGGGTCCTGACGCAGTTTGGAATTACTGTGTGATGGTCTGAATAGATGTCTGCCTGTTACACATTATGACCCTCTTCAACTGTCGGCGGCCTTTGTAAGTCAATAGACGAGGTCGGCCTGTACGCTTTTGTGCTGTAAGTGTCTCTTCACGTTTCCACTTCACTATCATATTGGAAACAGTGGACCTAGGGATGTTTAGGAGTGTGTAAATCTCGTGTAGAGACGTATGACACAAGTGACACCCAGTTACCTGTCCACGTTTGAAGCCCGTGAGTTTCGCAGAGCGCCCCATTCTGCTCTCTCACGATGTCTAATGACTACTGAGGTCGCTGATATGGAGTATCTACAGTAGGTGGCAGCACAATCCATCTAATATGAAAAAGTATGTTTTTGGGAGATGTCCAGATACTTTTGATCACATAGTGTACATGCATAATGCGATCGACCAATCACATTGTGCTGTATGATTATTGTAGTTTACCTTATACTTACAGTGGAAGGATTCACTAAGTTAAAAACGTGGACTGTCGTAATTTTGTAAAGTACATGCATAATGCATACCCCCCAATCACGTTATACTACATTGTTAGTTAAATGCTGGACTTAGTTTCTGAGAAACAGCAGGTTCATTGGTGCACAAATAAAAGAAAATTATCTGATAAATTATCATTTCACATTACGACAATGGCGGACAAGTCCCACATCTGAAATTTAGCATCTACTTTCACGTAGCAGCTGTAAATGAAAAAAAATTGCAGCTTTCAAAAATAATTGATGTAGACTAATAAAATTTCAGGAATACATTTGTCTATGTAACATATGCAAGTCATTAATATTACAAGATCTCATGTTAATGTAAGAGCGAGATAAGCCATTGTAAATGTGAAGTGCTGGTATGTTAATAACCAGTGTAACCTCTGGAATGTTGAATGCAAGCATGCAAACGTGCATACATTGTGTTGTACAAGTGTGGGGTGTCAGTTTGTGTGATGGAGATCCATGTCTATTACTCTTGCTCGGTCAATTCAAGGATAGTTAATGCTCTTTGTGCTGTAGTTTTCGTCTGATGGTCACCAAGATGTGCACGACTGGAGACAGATCTGGTGATCAAGACGGCACTATGTTCTCTAGAGCATGTTGGATTACTATAGTTGTGTATGGGCGAGCGTTATCGTGTTGGAAAACACCGTGTCGAATGCTGTTCGTGAACGACAACACAACACTCAAATCATCAAGCTGATGTACAGTTTTGCAGTCAGGGTGAGTGGGGTAACCACAAGAGTGCTCCTGCTGTATTACGAAATCACACACCAGACTATAACTGCAGGTAAAGATCCAGTGTATCTAACATGCAGACAGGTTAGTTGCAGGCCGTTAACTGGCCTCCTTCTAACCAACACAAAAGACTTCCACCTTGCCCTCCAATGAACACTCACGTGAGACCCTTGAAGTCGCAAATGGTGTTGGTTTGGGGTCAATGGAAGGCACACTGCGGGGCATCTGACTCAGAGCTGTCCTTGAAGTACTCTGTTTATAATAGTTCATTCTGTCATTGTGATGCCAACTGCTGCTCAAATTCCTGCCGCAATGCAGTACAATGTGCCAGAGCCATACGCTTAACACAGTGGTCTCCCCTCTTGGTAGTGCTACAGCCATCTGTAGCATGATCTTGCGACAATACATTCTCGTGACCAACGCTGCCAGCAGTCATGTACAGTGGCTACATTCCTGCCAAGTCTTTCTGCAATATTGCAGAAGTAGCATCCAACTCCTCATAGTCCTGTTACATGATCTCACTCAAACTCAGTGAAGTGTTAACAACGTTTATGTCGCCTTAAAGGCGCTCTTCACTAACATCAGTTCACTATGTCTAATCTCAAAGGCTACTAACGCTCACGAGTGTTGCAGCATGCATTTAAAGCAAGCTTGATTTGCATCCTCGTAGTGGCGCTACGGGCGCCATTCTTATGCGACTGACGTGAAATTTGAATAGATTCCGTCTTTCAGATGTAGAAACACACCTACCAACATTCGTTTATGTCGCACAACTCCTTCCTGGTCTCACGATTTTTTTTCCGTCAGTGTACATTAAGATACAAGATGAGGAGGACAAGGGGTTATTTTTAGGAAATATGGTGCGAAATTGTGATTTAGTGTGTTTCAGTGCGCAATATGCCAGCCGCACGGCAGACGGCGGTTGAAGGCTGGCCAGCACGTTATGCAGGTGACACAGTTTTGCAACGAGCATCGGTATGTGTTTATGTGTGCAGCAGCCATCAACAGCCAGAATGCAGCATTAGCAGAATTGCGCGGGCCGCGTGTGGCGCAGTTGCATTAACCAACTCATCGAGAACGTTCTAATGAACACGGCGCCGCTTAACCAGCAGATTCAGCAGCAGTCTGCACTATTTAAGGGCATCAGAGGTGGGCATCAGCATCAGTTCGACCGATTGGGCGTTCGGTCGCTGTCACATCGTCGTCATCAGTGACACTGTCCCCGAGGACCAGCCAGTGGAGGGCGTTGCTCACTGCCGCACTGGCGACTCCCGGCGTCGTCACGAGCCACAGCGTCTGCAGGAGGCAGGCCAGCTGGGCTGGGTCTCGTGCTGCTAACCTACTACTGCCTGCGCAGCCGCTGACTGAGCACAGTGTCGCGTTCCCCGGGCTGCGTGCATCAGCACGTCTCCACCACAACACGATCGGTGGGGCTGAGCTACCAGAAAATGTATTGGAAGAGCGAACAATAAAGAGGAAGATTGCTAAAAACAGCCACCTTCTTGTACCCAGCCACGTCCTACAACCCTGACCACGTCACCCTCTCTGGTCATCTTATTACAAGTGGTGTCAGTTGGGCAACCTGCGCATCACACACTCCTGTTACAATTGGTGACAGTAGTGGTCTTCTCCCTGGATTTGGAGGAAATTGTGGCTGGTAATAGACGTGGATATGTGGCACCGGAGAAGGGCAACAATGGATCAGCAATTCCTGCAACATGACAAGTAAGTGTCAATTTTTCGTTTGGTGGTTTGTCTGAACCGTCTTCCCTTCCTGTTCTTCTTTCTGGGCTTACTGTAGTCTTGATAGTCTTGATTCGATAGCTGGTAGTGATGGAGCCGTCTGTGTCAGCCGAAGTGGCTATTCAGCAGCTACTAGAGCGAGTGTCGGAATTAGAGATAGAGCTTGCTCGGTCTAAAGATGCGAGCAAGGAACGGTTTCCTGTTAATGCAGTAATTCTTGACACTAACACTGCGTCTTTTCTCGGGAAAAGATGGGGAGGATGTTATGATTTTTTTTTTTTTTTTTTTTTGAGAACCTTAGCACGGCCGTTAAATTGGGAAATTGGGGTGCAGAAACACTTTTGCGTGTGGCTAAGTTGAAAGTAACTGGGGATACCAGAGCATACGTTACATGCCATGAAGAATTAAGGGATGCTCAGACATTTGAAGTATTCAGAAAACGGTTGCTGGAAAGGTATCGGAGGAAAAATACGTCTAGATATTATCGGGAACAAGTGAATAGAATGTATCAAAGGAATGGGGAATCAATAGAAGCTTTTGTAGATCGAATTCGAAAAATTAATGTTAATACTAATGAGCTAACGGATTCTGATAGGGTTAATGAAGCCATTCTGCAGGAAGCTGAGCAAAGGGCACTAGACGCATTTTTGC
Source organism: Schistocerca cancellata (assembly GCF_023864275.1). Taxonomy (NCBI): domain Eukaryota; kingdom Metazoa; phylum Arthropoda; class Insecta; order Orthoptera; family Acrididae; genus Schistocerca; species Schistocerca cancellata. Next base: position 400,608,934 of record NC_064632.1, on the reverse strand, counting down.
AGGGAATACAACCCAAAACCTCCCGCAAGATTAGGATGGAATTCCCTAAGACTCTCAATGAAGCAGTCGGAATTGCTGTGGCGTTAGAGGAAGTTGAAGCAGTAACAAAGATGCGGGGACAGGAAAGCAGTATTTAATGCCGAAATAAAATGTTTCAGATGTGGTCGGATGGGACACATTAGACGCGATTGCAAGGAAGTGCAGCGCAGGAAATGCAGACGTTGGGGTCATCGGGAGCGTAATTGCAATGGGTCCTGGCAGAAACATGATAGGAAACCATAAGGTGGGCCTCACCCCCCTCAGTTATACAGGGCAGGGGGTGGTGTGTCCACTGTGCAACACCCCCGGTAAGGATTAATGCTAGTGCAGAATCAGTGGCAGACTTTTTCTGACTGGCTTGGTGAGGGGCAGACTGTGCAAATTTTTATTGGATACTGGTCTCAGGTATCCGTGGCGAGAAGAAATGTACTCGGTAAAGTAGAATTAAAACCACCACTCTGGGCGTTAAGTGGCGTGGGTGGGGGACAGGTGAAGTCACTCGGATCAGCGGAGTTAAACTTCCGAGTGGAAATGAGGAACTTCCAGCTGAAGGTAGAAGTTCTTTCAGTTGTTGGCAGCAGCTATGATGTCATACTCGGATTGGATTTCCTTTTTGCGCATCACGCAAAAGTTAACCTGGAACGGCGTACAGTAGAAGTGGACGGAATACAATTTTGCCTAGGTTCTGTGGCCGAAAAACCATTACTGTCGCAAGGAACCGCCCAGATGTCGGGTGGGCAACCTAGACTGTGTACAATTTCCCTTAGGGTTAACTCGCAGGATACTATACCGAAGGGTACAGGGAAAATAATCTGGGCAGATGTTGGAGCTAGTGTGCCGGTAAATTCGTTGTGTGTCGTTGAACCTTTGTCTGAGAATGAGCAGCTGGATAAACTGAAGTGTTTTACGCGCCGTAGCGTGTCTTACGTGTGGGAGATAGAAGAAAAAAAGGTTCTGCCTTTCAGTATTGATAATTTTGGCCTTGAAGAGGTGCAGTTAGCACGGTGTAATATTTCTGGCTTATTCGGCCAACATATTAGGCTCCAGGAAGCTATTCCCAGGCCAGTGAAGATGCAAGAAGCATAGAGATGACACAATGTGGGATGAGGTACCGGTGACAGATGTTAGATTCGGTACCATTCCCGTGAGAAAGACCACCTGCATGATGCTGCTGCTCTGTGATTGGCTGCTGTGTTCGGTGTTAGGGCGCCAAAATGTTAAACTTTAGTTGCTATTATTAATTAAGCTTGTCATCCAAAGTACTTCATTTTTTTAAATAAACATCTCTTAACAGCCAACTATCAATGAGTCATTTCAAAATGATTAAAATCAAAGTATTACTAAAACAAAAGACTAACGATATTACTGCCGACGCACTTCGGTGGCGTTCAGGTCACGCCTTGCTGGCTTGGCGCGCGAAGCGTCCCAGGCAGTCCGGCTCTCCAGTTCTGACTGTTCCAGTAGACAGACATGTTGTCTGTTATAGAAATATTTGTTTCATGCAATTTTATTTACTACAGTTCCGACCATCGCTAGGCACAGACAGACATGTTGTCTGTAATAGTAGTATTTGATTCATGTAATTTTATTCTCCAGTTCTGACGGTTCCAGCAGACAGACATGTTCTCTGTGGCAGGATGTATTTTATGTTATTTTATCCAGATATAATGACTGTGGAAAGATATGTTCAATATGTTATGATCAAGAACAGTTTCTCGTGTCTATATCAACAAAAACGCGAGTGGCATCTCAAATGAGTTACACAGGGTGATTCAAAAAGAATACCACAACTTTAGGAATTTAAAACTCTGCAACGACAAAAGGCAGAGCTAAGCACTATCTGTCGGCGAATTAAGGGAGCTATAAAGTTTCATTTAGTTGTACATTTGTTCGCTTGAGGCGCTGTTGACTAGGCGTCAGCATCAGTTGATGCTAAGATGGCGGCCGCTCAACAGAAAGCTTTTTGTGTTATTGAGTACGGCAGAAGTGAATCGACGACAGTTGTTCAGCGTGCATTTCGGCCACCTCTCCACCATTGATGATTTGAAACGAGAAATAACAGCAGCTATCCAAACTGTTACGCCTGATATGCTACAGAGAGTGTGGAACGAGTTGGAGTATCGGGTTGATATTGCTCGAGTGTCTGGAGGGGGCCATATTGAACATCTCTGAACTTGTTTTTGAGTGAAAAAAAAACCTTCTTAAATACTCTTTGTAATGATGTATAACAGAAGGTTATATTATGTTTCTTTTATTAAATACACACTTTTAAAGTTGTGGTATTCTTTTTGAATCACCCTGTATTTTATTGGTAGCAGCAGTTTCTTGCAAAGTTAATTTCAGCCTCAAGAAAAAGAAACCACGACCTGCGTGCTGCTTTCTGCGCTGGGGACATCATCATCATCATGAAGACAGCAGGTTAGTGAAGTGTACAAGAACCTATGTATTCCACACAGGGCAGTGGAAACAACTAGGCACCTCATGTGTACTGCTTGCGCAGTACAAATGTGCTCAGTGACACGTCATCTGCAGTAATGCAGAGGAGGTAAAGAAAGATGAAAGTATTAACTGTATCTCACTTTTATTCCTCTTTTTTTTTTCTTTTCTTCGTGTAACGAGGTACCATAATAGCGGATCTGGAGATATTAGGGGAAGATGAACTGGATAAGGATTTCGCAGCAGATTACCCAATGCTGGGAAAGTCTGTCAGCTGGTCCGCACTGAGGGGTAAAGTAGCACATTTAGAAGGGCAAGACAGAGAGAAGTCTTATGATGGAATATAAAGAGTTATTTAATTCTCATGGTCCACTGCCCGCCACACTGTTAGTCCAGCATTACATCCCCACTGGGAATGAAGCAACATACGTCCATATCGTGTTCCAAAAAGTTTACAGCCTGTTATGGAAGAATTTATTAATCAACAGCTTAGGGATGGGATAATAGAAACCAGTAGTAGTCCCTGGTCCGCTCCTGTCGTAATAATGGGTAAAAAATCACCTGATGGAGGCAAGGCATATCGTTTTTGTTGTGGTTATCGTTCCTGAATCAAAAAACTGTATCGGATGCATACCCAATGCTTAATATCACTGAAACTCTGGATAATTTGGGTCAGTGTCAGTACTTCACGACCTTGGATCTTCGAAGCTGGTGCCACCAGTTGGAGGTCGCCCCGGAAGACTGACCGAAGACAGTTTTTTAACACCTACAGGTCATTTTCAGTATCGGCGAATTCCTTTCGGACTCAAAAATGCTCCGGCAACCTTCCAATGGTTACTAGATAGCGTGTTACGAGGGTGAAACCTAATCAGTGTATGGTATATTTGTACGACATAATTGTTTTCTCAAAGGACGTGTAAGAACGTGCGCCGTTTGCGCGAAGTTTTCGATCGTCTGAAAGCAGCTTTCTTAACTCTTCATATGGAAAAATGTCATTTTTTGTTGCAAGAAGTCCGTTATTTAGGTCATATTATAGGACAGGAGTGTGTCCGCACGGATCCAAAACTTGTAGAGGCGGTAATGAATTTTCCGACACCTACAAAAGTAAAAGATTTGCAGTCTTATTTAGGATCGCCAATTTTTACAGAAGGTATATTCCAAAATTTGCGGAAATTGCAAGGCCCCTCACGCAGTTGTTGAAGAAGGGAGCAAAATTTCACTGGTCAGCAGAATGCGAAGACGCTTTTCAAAAGTTAAAAAAATTTGTTAACATCTAGTGTGGTTTTGGCTTTTCCAGATTTTAGTAAACAGTTTATATTATCTTGTGCAATTTTGCTTTGGGCATTGTATTATCTCAGGAAATAGATGGGCTGTACACCCGATAGCATATGCTTCCAGATAGCTAAACAATGCAGAAAAAAATTACTCAACAACCGAGAAGGAGTTATTGGCATTAATTTTCGGAATAACCTATTTCCAGTGTTATTTGTATGGACGACGTTTCAAGGTGATTACTGATCATGTAGCACTTAAGTGGTTGTTAGGGCTTAAAGACCCAACAAGTAGATTAACTAAGTGGGCTTTGCGTCTTAGTGAGTACGATTTTGAAGTGATTCATCGACCGGGTAAATTGCACGGAAATGCGGATGGTCTGAGTTGTAAAGTATGCGCCATGGAATGCACAGGAATAAATGAGAACAAATGGGTGGAGGCACAAACTACCGACACAGATTGTCAACGATTTGCCTTGCAGCGCCAGTTCATCGTGGAAGACGGGGTATTGTACCGTAAAACTAGAAACAGTCCATGCATAGTCGTACCAGCAAAATTGCGAAGCGAAATTTTAAGGCAAGCACATGGTTCAATGCTTTCTGGTCATTCAGGTCAAAGAGCAACAGAAAGGAGGGTAGAACAGAATTATTGGTGGTCAACGCGTAGACAAGATGTCGGTCAGTACATAAAGAATTGCATTCCATGTGTTCAAGGGGCGGAATTGAGTCATCAGAAAATTGTGTTACAATGACTACCGGAAGTGGATAGACCTCTCCAATTACTTGGCATAGAAGTCTTGGGACCGTTTGTGCAAATAATAGATCATTTTTCGCGCTATGTGTCTATGACAGCTATTCCAAACTAGCGAGCCGAAACAGTGGCTCACGCCATGGTACATCAATGGATACTGAAATTCGGAACACCTGAAACTATAATTACAGATCGAGGGACAAACTTTATGTCTGATTTGATGAAACAGTTAAGCAAGTTGTTGCATGTAAAGAAACTGAGAGCGAGCACGTTACACCAGCAGGCTAATGGTCGGACTGAGAGAGTTCATTGTACAATAGCTAAGATGTTAAGTTATTATGTAAATTTGGATACCCTATTGGCGTTTGCAACCACGGCGTATAACTCAAAAGTGCATGAAAGAACAGGATTGTCTCCGTATGAAGTACTGTTTGGTCAGAAGATGCCATCTCCATTTGAATTGCTCAAGACTCCACCTGGAACCGATATTTCGGCTGTTAAGGATTTATCCACAAAGTTGAAAACAATCTGGCAGCAGGTGAAAAAAATGAACACTGACGCGTTTGAGAGACAGGGCAAAGTTTACAATAGAAAGGCGGCTTTACCCAAATATCATGTAGGACAATGGGTGATGATGACTAATCTGTATGTGCCAAAAGGCAAATCGAAAAAGTTTACATCCCATTATCAAGGTCCTTTCTAGGTGATAGAGATGACATTGGCAGTGAATGTAAAATTACAGCTTCCAACTCGCCCTACTATTGTGCATGTGAGCCGAATTAGGCCTTTCAAGGGGAATTGTGAGGAACTTTCTTCATTGTCTGCAGTAACTTCTAGTGGAGAGAAAGATGAATTTAAGAAAAAGAATAAGAAAGGAGTACATAAACAAGAGAACCAAGTTAATTGTGGAAGCGATCAGACATGTTATTATGCTCTTAGACCACGCCTAAAAAGGAAGAGCTAATGTGAGTTGTTTTTCTTTTGTGACGTTCTGGTAAGACCAGCAGTTCCAGCGTCATATGTTGCGCTGAAGAGGGAAGGTGTGCACTATCTCTCAGCATAGTTATTCTGTTTCGCTGTTGCAACTTAGCTGAAGCCTTGAAGATACATCCTATATCAAGTGGTGTTTTGTTCTCACGACAAGCGGACGTAATTATGTCCGGACATCAATGGACCTTGAGGGTGAACTGTAATATTGGGGCGGTTGAAGACGAAATCTGTAAATTAGAGGACACATTTAATGAACTTCATTCCATGGTAGCTAATCAGTCAGGGTTTAATGACACACAGGGGGCATATCAACTACTACGATCAGCTTTTGCACGCTTACAAGCTCAGTTGCGGCAAACTGCAGGGTAAATCCCGCAAGTCCGTAGGAAAAGAGGATGGGTAGACGCAAGCGGCCGTATCCTAAAAACTGTTTTTGGGACCGCTGACGCGGAAGATATTAGATGTATTAATGAAACGCTATGGCAGCTACAGGATAATGTGAATAGCATCCAAGGAATGCTAGATCTTCACACAACCCAATTAGAGAGTTTAGAGAAAGACGTAGTTAATAATACGCGCCAATTGCGAGCTTTGGCCGCGACCTTGATGTCCCACATTAAGGCCACAGCTGACACAAACAACCACGACTTGGGTATAACCAAGTAACGGTTGGATAACATCGATTCACAGCTGATAATTGCTAAGCTGCTCCATTTTCTTGCTGATAGTATTAAGGAAGCACGCATAGAAGTCACGGAACTACAGGAGGCTTTGTTGCACGTAATGCGCGGGCACCTAACCCCGGTACTGTTGCCATCGGAACAACTTTGGGAAGGATTACGGAAAGTTCAATCGGAATTTCCCGCATCCCTGGAGCTACTGACGACATTAACAGACGAACACTTATCTGTGTACTACAAAATTGCCACTGTTACCAGTACGCGGAGGGGTACCCTGCTGAGAATTCATATCATAATACCATTAACATGTAAGGATTGTAAATTTGAATGTTACGCCTTGCATATGTATCCAGTGAAGTGGGAAATTTTACAGAAATTCGTACAATTAACCATACAGGAAATACTATTAGTGGCACGTAACAGACAAGCTCGTACGTTCCTCACTGCACAAGACTTGCTGCGTTGTCGGACTGGTCCAGTTACCATCTGCCCCACGAAATTGTTATACACTGTTCCCAAATCTTGTGAGTATTCTCTATTCCGTTCTCAAGAACCAGTCGCAGGGTGCCCTAAGGAAATTATAGGAGGCACGATGCAGTTCTTTCAGCAAGTGGGTCCACATTGGGTATTTTCAGTAATGGAAAACACAGTCGTTATTTGCATTTGTTACGAGCAGGATAAGCAAGGGAGTACGCAAAGAATAGAATTTCAGGGGCGGGGACTGTTAATCAACGGCACACAGTGTGACATGTCAGGGCAAACTTTCCGTTTACAAGCCATGATTACTGGAGCTACAATCATGAACATATCACACACATTGATCTATGTACCCGACCAACTGGTGCAATTCGTCAAGAAAAAAAATTTCACTCTTTTGAATAGCACATTAATCCCGACTTTGCTCACCTCTTTGGACCATATGCTAGCAGCTCAGGATGGACGTATAACTATGGAACATCTTGTTCAACGGGTGCATGAGTACTGTAATGAGCATAAGCAATGCTTACTAGTTATTGGATCATCAACCACCACCACATGTATTTTTATCTTTGTCGTAGGATTAGTGTACTATCAGCTCAAGAGGAAGGTAGCCAAAATCCTGCCCCTTCCAACCTTTAACCTAAGGGTCCAGGCAAAATCACTCAACAGTTGTGAGGCACTGCAGCAGAACACTGAGTAATGTTTATGAACAAAGGTTAGACAGAGGATAGAAGTGAAGAAGCGAATGAACACAGTGTAAATAATTAATCAGTCGCATTCTGTGGTATCTGTGAAGTTAACTGTAGTTGTTTTGACTTTTCGGTTGAATTCAGGGACGAATTCTTTTCATACAAGGGAGGAATTGTAGAGGACAAGGGGTTATTTTTAGAAAATATGGTGCGAAATTGTGATTTAGTATGTTCCAGTGCACAATGCACCAGCCTCATGGCAGACAGCAGACGAAGACTGGCCAGTGCGTTATGCTGGTGACACAGTTTTGCAACGAGCGTCAGTATGTTTGTACGTGCGCAGCAGCCATTAACAGCCAGAACACAGCATTAGCAGAATTGCGCGGGCTACGTGTGGCGCGGTTGCATTAACCAACTCTTCGATAACGTTCTAATAAACACGACGCCGCTTAACCGGCGGATTCAGCAGCAGTCTGCACTATTTAAGGGCATCAGAGGTGGGCGTCAGCATCAGTTCGACCGATTGGGCGTTCGGTCGGTGTCACGTCGTCGTCATCAGTGACACTGTCCCTGAGGACCGGCCAGTGGTGGGCGTTGCCCACTGCTGCACCGGCGACTCCCGGTGTCGTCACGAGCCGCAGCGTCTGCAGAAAGCAGGCGAGGTGGGCCAGGCCTCATGCTGCTAATCTACTACCGCCTGCGCAGCCGCTGACCGAGCACAGCATCACATTCCCCAGCCTGCGTGCATCAGCACGTCTCTCCACGACACGATCGGTGGAGCTGAGCTATCAGAAAATGTATTGGAACAACCAACAATAAAGAGGAAGATTGCTAAAAACAGCCACCTTCTTCTACCCAGCCACGTCCTACAACCCCGACCACATCACCCTCTCCGGTCATCCTATTACAAAGAATATGGTCTGGCTTTGAAATAAATAGACCAAACTAACGTTCAATGAATTTAGTATATTATTGTTTAATGACAGACTACTATACCAGTGCTTACACAACAGTAACTAAAACCAGGAAGAGTGACTCAACAAGACGTTTCCTCGCTGCCCTCCTTTATTTATAAGTGATCTTATTGCAATAATTTAAATATCACTAGCAGAGTCATTGGTCCTCGTTTTCATGACATACATGTTAAACTTGATATATAGAAGACAGAAAAAAAACAAGATATGTGGGTCTTCAATTAGCCCACTCAAATGACTACATACAGGCTGTTACGGGAGCAGTCATTCAACTTATAAGGGCGACAAAATTACAAGATTGGTTTACACAAGAAAGAAAGATATACATTTCATATGATCAAAGTAAACAGTTGGGCAAGTTATTTTCAGTCATTGGAATTACATTTTGGGTAAATTTAATGCCTGAGCAGTATCATTGTTCTGAGGACATGATGATAGATCATTTCCATGTTGTATTTGCATGCAGGAATGGGTGCATTATGTGAGTCCACTGCTGGAGTGAGGCAAGGCTCACAAGAAAGACAAGCCATGGCACATATGTCACAAGGGTAGGCCTGAATTCATTCGCTTGCTCACTCACCTCAGCAGATGAACTGAGTTTCTAAGTCTTGTGACTCGTACTAGGGTATTTTCGTATAAAGGAGAATTGCATATTGTACTGGAATCCGACAAGGGGGTCATACTGATTAATAGTAAGACAACTACAGGAGCCATTGGTCTATAAGTCTACTACTGATTTGTTATGGCTGTACTAGGTAAAGTAAAACTAAAATCATGCCAAAATAATTACATAGCTCTGCAATTTTTTTTATTGTCAAGGATATTCGAACACATTTATTATATTTCAGAGGCCCTGAATCCGAATATGGCTTTATTTTTCACGAATTCGCTCTAGTTCTGAAGATATTTATGTTTTTGAATTTTAATTAAATGTTCGTGTGGAAGCTGATCTTCCATCAATATGGTTGATTTTTATTTCCATCTAAATATTACAGACTTTAATACTTCACAATTAAACGTCATATTAAATTCTTTAAAGTTTATTTTGTATTTTTATTTTATCTGTTTCAGGAAAATATGAGTTCATCACAAACAGGATGCGTATGAACAACCCCAATGTGTTTTGTTGTATTTGTGGTGAATACTGCCTACAGAAAAAATCACAGAAAATTACAGACTTCGTAAAGTGCGCATATCTTGCATATTTTGGGATACAGCTTGGAGACAAATATAGACTATGGGATCCCCAAACTGGTATAAAAATTGTGTTGAGTGTCATCGACTGTGGAAGAACAGGCGAAGAGAATGTTCAAATTTCTTTGCACCAGTGGTCTGGCGAGAGCAAAAAGATTACCAGTTTTGTATTGTAGATGTTAAAGGTTTCAATCGATTCAAAAAACGTAAAAAGACATCTTTAAATTTAGAATCAGCCAGGAAACTTGTGGCACACAGTGAAGTGTGAAGAAATACAGGATTTAGAGTGCAAAAGCTGCGTGAGCAGTTGAAATGAATATGAAGGAGAAATTTGTACACCTAAATTATTCACTCAAGGGAAACCAAATTATCTGCTCAAGATCTTAATTTGTCAAAGAATGGAGTAGATTTTCTGGCATCCAGAATAAAGGAAAACAACTGACGTAATCGAGAAGCAAAAATTTCAGTATACCTTATAAGGGAAGCAGATCTTCTGCAGAACTTGAGCCAAAATGAAGAACTTGTATAAGCGGCGTTCAAAAAGAAACGAACCAGAGGCATAATTGCAGAAACCAGTACGTGTATGTTAGATGTGCTGACCCTGGCTGTAGAGACACTTGTTGCACTGTGACACAAGGCGGTGAATTGCTGTCTCATAAAATTCCCGGGGCTGCGATGTTAACCAGGCTTAGATCAATAAAACTCGGTGGATTACTAAGATGCCTGAATCTTCTTTTTAATAGTCACTTCACTAGGGAGAGGGTATTTCGATACATCTCTGACGAAAGATAATGCTTTACGAGTTTGAAAACGTAAAGCGGCAGCCTTTGCAATATCTTCAGATGACCAGTTAGTACATCATCCTTTCATAACCACTCATTGCTGACAGTCAGAAAAAGAATCCTAAATCACCTTTTCAACGTGTTTTAATTTTGTGTATCTGTATCTTTTGCCTGATGTCTTTTTTTACTGTTTCCATTATTTCTAATTGTTGGCGTAAGCTCGCAATGTCGCATTTACAGCAGTGTTTGTTTTTGCGGTTAATGTTTTATGTAGTGGTAATTTGTTCATTAATTGGTAACATATTTACCTGTAAAATATCTTCTACTTATTTACTGTAGTTTCATTTTTAACCCCAAATACTTCTCATTCTCACATTATTAGGGTCATTACTATGCTATAAATCAGCACCGGAGGATGGTATATTTAGAGTTGGAGCAGCATCAGTCGTAAACTTGCGTTTCGAAAGAATATTCTCGTTCACTTTGCATATCCCATTCACAATCCGAATCAGTGAAATGTATTGAGCAGACACGAGAATTTTCAATTGAAAACGAATCTACATATTTAAAAGCATTTATCCATTTTCGTATTGTCTCATTGTTTTTAGTAAATTTACGAAATTTAATTTCTAACTTACTTCATTGTCTGCTGTGGTTAGTACAGTTGCGATCGCGCAGCAAACCATTATTTCTCACTTAAAAATATGCTCTAAAAAGTCCCTCAATGCACTCTTAATTATGGCATATCTCTGAACTCAATCGCCAGTCACTAATAAAAATTCACACTGACATAAACAACCTTGTTTTCGCTCGTAAACGCAATTACAACACAAAATGCTATGGAAGTTCTGGGCTACTGAGGGCTGGATGGACTCACTCACGGCCGCCTGTATTAGAGGCCGGAGTCGTCAGGCTGACAACGTCGTAGCCTGTGACGTCAGTAGGCCGACTAGCGTGACCCGCTAGGCCAAGACTGAAGTTTAGATTTCATCGAATGCAGACGACGTCTCAGATATAAATATGCAATCACTTTCTTTTTTTGTAGATTTGGTCCCTATAAATAACACAGTAACCTAGAAAAGCTAATTTCTCGCAGTGTTACGCCGACTTTATGTCGGAATTACGCATTTTATTCTCGTTTCCTTGCAACGATGAACTTTTCAATAACTCATATGTTCTTCATAGCAGTATATTATGACGTTTCTTACCTGAGATTTGGAGATACAAGTTCAGCAAACAATTTTGTGAGGTGCCTACTAACATTATTTGCAGACTTGCAATTATTTCAGTCTGTTATTTGAAATGTGTTATCATGTTCCTTCCAATATAAATGACAAACTAATATAAAAGTTTCTGACAGCTGCAACATATCTTTCACACCTATATATATGAGGGTGGCATAATAACAATAATTTTAACGAACGTTTTTTGTGTATTGTTCATTAGTATGTTAGATTCTTTTTTAAATCACAGGTCATACACAGTCTACACATTTTTCTGAGTCAGAATGAACTGGGGACCTTGCTGTAGGATTTGCATAAGAAGCATGACTGAAATTTATCAGTGCATTAAAGTTTATTTCATAGTGGCCACCTCTCCCTTGCCAGTACTAATCAGAGCATTTAAGGACTGAGGTTATAGGTAAGAAAGAAGTTTCATAATTTTGTGTCAAAAGTTATGTAATGTTTTTACGAGGGCAGTTCAATAAGTAATGCAACACATTTTTTTTCTGAAACAGGGGTTGTTTTATTCAGCATTGAAATACACCAAGTTATTCCCCAATTTTTAGCTACACAACACTATTTTTCAACGTAATCTCCATTCAATGCTACGGCCTTACGCCACCTTGAAATGAGGGCCTGTATGCCTGCACGGTACCATTCCACTGGTCGATGTTGGAGCCAACGTCGTACTGCATCAATAACTTCTTCATCATCCGCGTAGTACCTCCCACGGATTGCGTCCTTCATTGGGCCAAACATATGGAAATCCGACGGTGCGAGATCGGGGCTGTAGGGTGCATGAGGAAGAACAGTCCACTGAAGTTTTGTGAGCTCCTCTCGGGTGCGAAGACTTGTGTGAGGTCTTGCGTTGTCATGAAGAAGGAGAAGTTCGTTCAGATTTTTGTGCCTACGAATACGCTGAAGTCGTTTCTTCAATTTCTGAAGAGTAGCACAATACACTTCAGAGTTGATCGTTTGACCATGGGGAAGGACATCGAACAGAATAACCCCTTCAGCGTCCCAGAAGATTGTAACCATGACTTTACCGGCTGAGGATATGGCTTTAAACTTTTTCTTGGTAGGGGAGTGGGTGTGGCGCCACTCCATTGATTGCCGTTTTGTTTCAGGTTCGAAGTGATGAATCCATGTTTCATCGCCTGTAACAATCTTTGACAAGAAATTGTCACCCTCAGCCACATGACGAGCAAGCAATTCCGCACAGATGGTTCTCCTTTGCTCTTTATGGCGTTCGGTTAGACAACGAGGGACCCAGCGGGAACAAACCTTTGAATATCCCAACTGGTGAGCAATTGTGACAGCACTACCAACAGAGATGTCAAGTTGAGCACTGAGTTGTTTGATGGTGATCCGTCGATCATCTCGAACGAGTGTGTTCGCACGCTCTGCCATTGCAGGAGTCACAGCTGTGCACGGCCGGCCCGCACGCGGGAGATCAGACTGTCTTGCTTGACCTTGCGGCGATGATGACACACGCTTTGCCCAACGACTCACCGTGCTTTTGTCCACTGCCAGATCACCGTAGACATTCTGCAAGCGCCTATGAATATCTGAGATGCCCTGGTTTTCCGCCAAAAGAAACTCGATCACTGCCCTTTGTTTGCAACACACATCCATTACAGAAGCCATTTTAACAGCTCCGTACAGCGCTGCCACCTGTCGGAAGTCATTGAAACTATACGAGACGAAGCGGGAATGTTTGAAAATATTCCACAAGAAATTATCGGTTTTTTCAACCAAAATTGGCCGAGAAAAAAGATGTGTTGCATTACTTATTGAACTGCCCTCATAATTTTCTATTAACTCCCTCCTTATTGGAACATATTAAATGATCATTTTGGAGTTTGGTATAATTATTTAACAATATGTTACACATAATGGAAACCAGCTTTTTGTAGATATCAGTAAGTGGTCTTCCACAGAGACATGAATCTGTTAGGGAATCAGTAGGGAATCTGAACACTGAGATGTAACCCTCTTCCTTGCTGGATTTGTAGTTACTGTTGCAACCAGGAACACATTTTTCTGGCATCTGCAAATAGAATGATGCATTAATTGCTAACATCTTAAACCAAAATACTATTATATAAAAATAGCAAATGAGAATTTGAGTGGACTGGTTTTTTCTACTGCTTGGACATCACGAAACACAAGTCTACAAATAGAATAAAATGTGTAGAAATATTCATAATGTTAACACAAATTCACTTAGGAGACGATTCTGATACTAAACTTATGAATTCAAAACTTTATTTTCAAATTATATCTAGAATATAGTAGAACTTTTGTTGCAATTGTGTAGACGAAAGTCAATCAAGTAGCACACTTGCACAGATACATGTAAAAACACTACAAACTTCACAGAATTGTATACTTACATTGTGTTATATCTTCGACTGTAGTCACGACTACTTGCTATAATTTTTGCAGAGTCCAGTATAGCATAATTACACTGTAATGTCGGATAAAACAGACACCGCGAAAGTACGTAAACAACTGCTTCCGTTCGCTACCTTATAGCCACAGCCATGCGGTAGGCCTTAACGTAACGTTGCCACATTTCAGTCCTCCGGCCTCTAATACAGGCGGCCGTGACTCACTTGGATGTCAGTGGCGTGGCTTGCGGATATACCTCATGATCCCTGCCATGTAGTCTAGTATCCATCCAGCATACTGCAAAGTTGTGCGTTTCGTTGTAGTACTAACTATCAGTAAGACTCTGTAACAGCTGATTCTGGCATAAGATGCAGTTCTCATTTGTACAAAAAAACTCACTCATGAGTACACAGGCTTATAAATACAGTTTGTCTGCAGAGCTGAACGAGCAAGTGAGCTCAGACTGAGTTTGTGACACTTGTATGAAGAAGGAATGTGTTGATATTTGCACATAGGTGAGGACACCGTAAGCAGTGGACAGGGTTTTGCAGAAGTGGGATACACCGGCCTGTCCACCGCTACCTGCAATGTGTTCTGGGCAAGGCCAAAGCATATTTCCTGCTCGAAGTCCCTGTCCCTACGCCAGTTCATAGTGGGTGTGGCTTTCTTCCAGAGTTCAGTGCTGTAGTAGACCTCCACGTTTTAGTGCTAAGAGACCACTGAAGGGAAGCCATTACTGATTTACAACAGGTACTAGTATGTAGTGGACGATACAAACGCCTTATTGGCGTTGTGTAAACTTTAAAAAGAAAAACTTGTGTAAACTTTAAAAAGAACAATTGCAAAACAAGGCTACGCACAAAAAATAACATACTTTTAGGAGAAGGCAGCCATGTTTATATTCAACATGAAGCAGCAAATGAAGTGCGAAAACGTTCTGTCAGCACAAAGAAGTGGGCAAAAGAAACAGACGCTACAGTTTCGTCAGTTTACGTTGAAGAAGCAGGGCAGCTCTTCAATCGAGGCTACAACTTCATAACATCGTTACCATCATACAGAAGTGTGAAACAACTGTTACATCGAATTACACGAAAATATCTGGGAACAAGATTCCACCGATTCTGGAGAAATATTCTTCCAAGAAAATAATTTACTGATGATTGACGGTAGCAATTTTTTACTTGCAGGTGATAACAGGGGAGCGAATAACAGCAAAAAGGGAAAAGCTTGTTTACCAAACTGCGAATCATTCTTCATGCAGAAGATTCAAGAGTTCAAGCAAGTAGTTTGGACAGTTGTTTGTACTCCACAGTGAGCTTAATAGTTCTTGGGAGGAAACAAACGCCGTTCCAGTTGTTTATGATTTGCTGCAAAATAAAAATCAAGGTACATATGGACGTTTTTTTAAAGCTATTAAAACTAACATGACTGGATGAAACTCTACATCTCTGATGATGGACTTCGAAATTGCCATCGTCCAAGCAGCTAACAGTTTGTTCGCTGGAACAGGAATTAATGGTTGCAATTATCATTTTAATCAGTGTTTTTGGAAACAAATTCAACGTTGTGGCCTCATTCCAGCCTATAAGGAAAATGGGGAAATACGCTATCAGATATGAATGTGTTCTGCTCTAGCACATCTTCCCCTGGAAATGTTTAGTGACAGTTGGCTGTGTATTCAGGAGAGTAAGCCTGAAAACCAAAAGCTTCAGGACTTTTACGACTATTTTGTGAACCAGTGGCTCGATAACGAACATATGCCAAGAGAGATATGGAATTACAGTATAGTCTCCATCGCACTAATAATGTCGCACAAGGTTGGGACCAAAGAATAAATACATTAATATCAAAAGTTCATCCAAATGCTTACTCATCAGTGAAAAATCTTCGAGAAGAAGTACCATGGCCAGCAGCCAACTAATTTCCAGCTCCAATGGAAAAAGAAGAAAAAAGTCAGCAGTGAAGACTGACAAAACGACTGAAAAGGCTTTAAAAAAAATTCCAAACTGATGGGAACTTAAAATAATTTCTGACTTGTGTGGCCTATCCACAGAGTTTAAAATAATTTCTGACTTGTGTGGCCTATCCACAGAGTTACAGTGATGAAGAAAACCTCAGACTCACTGAAACATTTTTAAATGCTGAAAAGTTGGAAATCTTCTAAATATTTTAAATGAATATAATGGGGGACAAAAAGAGACTACCCCTTCCTGATGTTCCCGAGGAACGACACAAAGTCGGCTGAATTTCTTTTGAAGTTTATAAAATATTCCCTAATGAAGACTGACAAGAGTATCTCAAACACCAAGACTTTTCTAGGAAATAATCGCAGCATTCGCCTCGAGAGGTTCTTAGAATTAAAATCTGTATGGGTGGACACCGAATACAAAATCTCTACAGCTGAAACGCAGGCAAATGACATGCAATTATTCACACTTTCTCCCTCCGTTAGAAGATGGGAGGCGAGCATGAAGACAAAATAAAGTATCATAAATAAATGACTGGTCGCAGTTTTACAACCTTATGGTTGTTATGTTAAAACTAATTACTAGTAACACACGTCATAGACACAGCAGGCCTGTTGAGGATGTGGCTAGGTGAGACACAACGCTCACACTCACTCGCCGCATGGCCTGTGATGCTCATGGTAAATGGGATGGTCAGATGTCATTACTTAGCGCAACATGACTGACTGGTAGTGCTGCCTTCAGTGGAATGACCACAATCAGGTTGAGTCTTAGAACGAACATACGCATATACACTGATAAGTCAAAACATTATGACCACTGCCCAATGCGACGTTGGATGCCGCCTGATGGCGTTGTAGGCACTCGATGCAGTAACAGAAGTATGTGACAGAAGCAGACACGAACGAGGGATCACCCTAGCGAAGATATAGTCTGAAAATGGTTAAATCCATTGACACAAGCGACTCCGACAAAGGGCAAATTATTATCACACAGAGCCTGTGAACAAATATCTCGAAAACGACGAAGCTGTTCGAATAAATTCATGTACTGCTGTCATGAGCATTTACAGAAAGAGGTAGAAGGACAGTGAAACTACCACTGGGTGCTAGATGGTTGGACATCCACGACTCTTCACAGAATGTTGGGTTTGGAGGCTTTTATATTCTGTATAGTAGGATAAATGGTGATCTGTGGCATCACACAATGCTGGTGCACACACAAGTGTTTGGACCATACTGCTCATCGTAAACTGTTGAACATGGTGCTCCGCAGCAGACCACCCCTACGTGTTCACATATTGATTCAAAGACATTGTCAGTTATGACTGCAGTGGGTACGGGACCATCAGGATTCGACAAATGATCAATGGAAACTTGTCAGCTCTTCAGGTTAATCACGTCTTTGATACATTAGGTCCATCGTCATCTCCACAAATGGCATCATCGAGGTAATGGCGGCTCGAAACGTGTAGCGCCATGCGGGCTAGTGGGAACAGTATTATGCTATGGGAAACATTCTCCTGTGCTTGCATGGGACATATGGTAGCAATCAAAGACACGCTGACAGCAGCGAACCATCTGCATCCTTTCATTCTTGACATCTTTCTCGACAGTGATGTCATCTTTCAGCAATATAACGTCGTTGTCTCGGAGCCAGAACCATGCTACAGTGCTCTGAGGAGCGTTATACTGAACTCAAGTTGTTGTCTCGGCGACCAGTTTCACCTGATGTAAATCGTATGGAACTCATCTGGGTTGCTGTAGGGCTGCATCACTGCACCATTGTTTTCTGCACAAATTATAAATTTTGGTGAATCTAGATGTGAATATGTATGAATTGTACCATATAAGTACCTGATGTGTTGGAGCAGCATCAGTCGTAAACTTGCGTTTCGAAAGAATATTCTCGTTCACTTTGCATATCCCATTCACAATCCGAATCAGTGAAATGTATTGAGCAGACACGAGAATTTTCAATTGAAAACGAATCTACACATTTAAAAGAATTTATCCATTTTCGTATTGTCTCATTGTTTTTAGGAAATTTAGGAAATTTAATTTCTAACTTACTTCATTGTCTGCTGTGGTTAGTACAATTGCGTGATGTCATCTTTCAGCAATATAACGTCGTTGTCTCGGAGCCAGAACCATGCTACAGTGCTCTGAGGAGCGTTATACTGAACTCAAGTTGTTGTCTCGGCGACCAGTTTCACCTGATGTAAATCCTATGGAACTCATCTGGGTTGCTGTAGGGCTGCATCACTGCACCATTGTTTTCTGCACAAATTATAAATTTTGGTGAATCTAGATGTGAATATGTATGAATTGTACCATATAAGTACCTGATGTGTAATCAACACATAGATGTTGAACAGTAATTCTTATTTTGTATATGTTATGTGAAACCTCATATGTATTGACAAGGCAGCATTAGAGGAGCTATTCAATTACCAAAAGATTGGCATGTGTTGTAAAAGGGTTACATTTATTTGTATTACAGTGAGTGAAGGTGTGGGTGCTTATAATGAGACAGACTTTTTCGTTTCATTTACAGTGGCTAGGGTCACTAAACTTTGCTATAAGGGACCATATAAGGTGAATACGTTTATGGACTTACCTGAAATTTGGTGAGAGCTCACCGTGATGCTGAATATGTAGGCTGGCCCTTGGACATTGAAATATGTGATGCACAACGTGGTTCCAGTACCACAGGTCGGAAACGACGGGCCTTTCTGTAGCAACATGAGAAACTCTCTATCATGCAATTGCCTAGACACACTATCCTATGGAGCAATTTTATGGGCATTTTGCCGACATGAAATTCGTCGTTACCTGAAAACAAAACTGTATCACCAAGTCAGGTTGCGCCAATAGACTTACGAGGTATGTGCGCAACAAACATTGCTTAATGGGTGTGAACATAGACCTGCAAGAGACGTGTAGCAGTTACTCGGCAATAATGGAGCCGTGGACTCTAACTCGGCAACATACCCTTTGTCGCGGCACAGACTTGGAAAATTAGACTTTCAGAATATATAAATAAAACTGTAAAATAAGAGAAAGATGACACGTCTAGGGCATATAGCAAAATAAGATGGGCTGTCAATAACGGTATTTTAAATCCTGGTCAGGCCAAAGATTAAATACAAGCTATAACTGAAAATAAATTTTAGTATTTTATACTTTTATGTAGAAAGGGCACCGCTGCTGTATACTGTCGTCCAGTAATCGTGGACCATGTCAGTATACAGAAGGGGGACAGTTGCATTAGAACTTATGCTGGTCTACCTATACGTGTATACATTTTAGTTTTTCTGTCTATTTTAATCCATTCATAAGCTAAGTAGTTTGTGGCAAAGATTAAAATGCGGAGTGCCTGCAGCAATCAAGACTGTGGAAGTGGCAAGAAAAGATGAATAACATTAATTTTGTTATGTTTGTAAAAACTACTATCATATGTTTCATTGATATTGTTCTGTGTGTCTTTTGCCGTTCGTGATAGAGAGAGGATGTGGATTTCTGCCCAGTTCACTAATAATGCGACATACAGACCATCTTATAGTACAAAGTCAACTTCATTTACTTATTTCACCTGATCTATCTATCTTCATTACTAATATCTGTAATACTTCAGAGAAGCAAGAAATTTAAGCAGAAAAAGCTGGACGCCGTAACATTGTCTTCGAATAAGAAGAGGAGGGAAATAACTCAAGGCTCGAAGAACTATCGTCTGTAGTCATTATTATATGTTACAGATTTCTTGTGTATACCAAAAATCGTAAGCCTGACTATCTGGTGTGTGCATTGCTGTGCGTAAATTAGATGAGACACACGCTCCCGAGCGAAGTCAATATTGTTGCTTTTCTTGTGTGGCGCCAGCAAATTTCCATCTTAATTATTATTCTTAAAATTATTAATTAATCAGTAGAACATAAAAATGTGGACTGCATTTATCATAAAGGATTCGAACATATTTTGAATGAAATTTAGCTTAATACTTCAGAAGTGATTCAGAGCAACAGACAACGATCCTTAAATGACAAGATCAGGATGATAAAAGACCAAAGCAAACAACCAGGTATTTCCTAGCTGCTCTCCAAAATAAAAAAGGGAAGCTTGTGCCTTCATTTATTTGTACAGTTAGTGTAAATATTGCCATGTGTACTCTGGTCCTGAATCGATGTATCAATTGTATCATCTTTTGCGCAAACACACACAAAATTTTACACACAAAAGTAACTTATAGTTAAAGGAGTCTAACGGGTCTTACAGGATCCAGTATAATCCCATATCCCAATTACAGGAAAAGGTACTGCACCCATATGAGATTTCGTTTCAGTCAGCTGCAAGCTGGTTGGTGTTCACACAGCTTACAGCAGTGTTAACTTAACGTTGGTCATGCTATTGTAGGACCTCCACAAAACTCACATTTGTGTGTGTAATCGCTACTCCTGTTTCACACAGGTCTCTCCTAATGCTGTAATTACTGTCCGTAGCCAGGCTGTTCCCTGCTCCACCTACTACAATAAGCTGATCCTCTTTGCCAAAATCTTTGCACAACTTCCCTATCTCCTCTGTCACATGGCTGAGGCTAGCACTTGGTTTCACAGTAGTTCAAATGGCTCTGAGCACTATGGGACTTAACATCTATGGTCATCAGTCCCCTAGAACTTAGAACTACTTAAACCTAACTAACCTAAGGACACAACACCCAGTCATCACGAGGCAGAGAAAATCCCTGTCCCCTTCGGGAATTCACAGTAGTTGTGACCTGGTACCGTGTGCCTGATTTGTCCTCTACCAACACTACAGCACTCCCATGGAAACAACCTAGCAGCAAGGTCTTTTTCTTTTACTCTCTTTTGGTACCAACCTATACTTAGTTTCTTTGCTAGAAGCCTGCTGCACCCACTGTGACCTGTAGCTGGATGAGGCTCTTTCCCTTCTACCTCAGTTAACAAGTCTAATTTGTTCGCCATTGAAAGCTCATAAGTAGATGAAGTTAAAGAGCTGTTCCCTTTCACCCATTGTTTGTTACCTTTACCCAATTCCCACGATCTTTTTCCCTGCTCAACTTGTCTATTTCACAGTTCACATATTCTAATTCAGTTTTGAAGGGTACAAATCTTTGCCTCCTGTTCAGTGATTCTCTTGTCTTTCTCGTAGAGCCTACAGTCCCATGGGAGAACTTTAGTTCCCCGCTAGAGTCACCCAAGTGAAATTCCAACCCACAGTCTACACATACCATTTCCTGTAGCCTCGTTTACATGACGAAACTAGATTGCACGCAACTGCAATACATGGCCACTGTGCTCGTGCAGCATGTGTTTGTGCAACTCGTGCGTGAAACTATAGGCCCCCATAAACGAACAGACTTGTTTATCAGATTCACCCTTATCTAGCAACGGATTTGTCAAACAAGCCATTCACATACCAACAGATTTTTTCTCACTGTTAAGCAGAAGCTATTCACGTTTGTGAGTGTTATGGCAGATGGTCACAGATACAGACAAAGAATTTCTGGCATTGACTTTGGCAGTGTGTTTAAAGAAGAAGCAGAATATCAAGATGCTGGTCCAGAGAATGGCTTAAAGTGAGAGAGAAATTTACCCATGAACAACTGCTACAGAAAATATTACTCTTAGCACACAACGAATACATCACTGGACAATGAAACTTTTAATAATTTGTTAGGGCCCTTGAAAAAGAGCAAACTTGTCCATCAGATTTATGATGGACGGGTCAGACAAGCTGTACATGTACGATGAAAGCTTATTAATTTAATATTACTTTTGAAGCAGACGTTTTTTGTGTATGATGCATTTTGGCAGTAGTGTTAATAACTACTAATGTGGACTCTGAGATCATGTTTACAGAAGAACAAAAGTAAGAAAACAAAACACTTGGCAAGGGAATTGTTTAAAATGAGAGAAATACACTCATGAAAACCTGTTAATGGAAATGTTAGGCTGGGTTCACATGCAAATAATGTGGCGCCATGATATGGATTTCTGTAGTGGCTTCGTGAGCTACCGTTCACACAGAATGCCGTTCTAAGTACTTGCAGATCTTTCAATATGGTGACAACTGAAATCATATGGGTGAGTATGAAAGTCATAGTGCAGGTTATGGCCCTAAGGCTGCAACAAGAGTTAAATACAAGGAAGACAAAACCTAAATGCTGGATCCAAAGTTAGATTATGCATAGGTAAAAATCAGGGATCAAAAACATATTTATAAAAGAAGTGACACCCAGAAACGAAAATGCTGTTTGCAGTGCCAAATTAACCAACAGCTGGCATGCAAATATCATCTGCAAACACGCCACTCTTCCAAGATTTTAGAATCTTACTGTATTTATTGATAAAGGCATTTCGAATAACAGATTTTTAATTTAACAGCTGCCACCTCACAATCTGGAGCTATTTTCCATATACAACCCACAATTTATACAATTCTTGGTCCCACAAACCACGAAGTTTATATGACTTGCTTTATTTTTTTTACATCTATCAAGTTTATCCATCGAAAAATCGTTTAAGTTTGTGATATGTCACTGGTTTCAAAATGCTGCCCCCCCCCCCCCCCCCCAACACACACACAGATGCACACACTGCTGCAGAAAATCAAAGGTAGGCGGCTGTTCTTGTAGTTCCAGAAGATGCAAAAGTATACCTGCTGACCAGTGTTCTCATTTTTTTCAGTAGTGAAACGAAAACAAACCGAAATCTAACGAAGAACAGTAGCAATTACTCCACAGAAACTGCAATGGAATGCTCGAATTTAAAAACACTGCCACCGGAGAGTAGTGGTGAAAGGAAAGTGGTGCAACAAAGGACAACCTAGTTGAACTTTTTGTGGCTTGGAGAAAGTTGCGTCTCTTAAGTTACGCCACTAAAAACTGGGAGTTCACACATGCAACTGCATTAGAACTGCAGTATGCCTCTAGCTGTGGCGACACTTTTGTTACATGTGTGAACCCGGCTTTATGCTTAGAACTTGATGATTACTTCAACTTTCTTTGGATGGGCAGTGAAATCTTTATCTTGTTTACAGTCATGTCACCCTCACACTGAAAAAGAATATGCAAGTGTGCGAAAACTCAATCCTTCTTGGAACCTAAATGACAGTTCATTAAGATAGCACAACATGGGGATATATAGTCTACAATGTCCATAGAAGATCTGGAGAACTTGGATGTCCTTCATTTCATTTAATTCCCGTATATGCCATATGTAAAATATTGATTTTCTCTGTAGAAGAACTGGAGGACAATTTCTTTTATTTCATTCCACTGCCGCTTTTATATCGTGAACAAAATACTGATTTCGTTCATAACCTCTTCCTGCATAATATATGGGTGGGAAAGGTATGATACTTGTACCAGTTTGGTAATTTCCATACTATTTGGTTTTATCTTTGATCGTAGTTTCCGTAACCATAGGAACTCACTGTACAGTGAGGTAATTGTAATAAAACAACTTTTCACTATACCAACTGTTTGTCCACGATAAGTGGACGATTTGCGCGGTAGCGGCCAGGAATGGCAGAGCCTAGGGGAGAGGAGCAGTAAGGGGAGGGCAGTGTCAGCTGTTTGTAACAGTACTGGCACCACTGTCCGCGCTTTGTGTTTGAAACAAAAACGCTGGCGGCACTCGCGGAAATACTGCTCGCTTAAGTGACATATCGGAAATCACGTAATTTGTTGACATATTCATGCTTGTGTGTTTTACCTACAACATATGTATTGTTTATCGAAAATAACAAAAATGAAAGTAGATGATTGTGCAACTTACGACACTGTGAATCGTAAGTCAAAAACTGATTTTTGGGATCTGTTTTCACATTGCATTTATTTAAACACAGCACAGCAGTAATGTTTAAAAACGAATTAACTGTACCTTAAAGAACTGTCAAAATGGTGTTCTCTAAAGATCACTGTCATCATCACCACCACCATCATCACTTAAGGGTGTGGTAATGATGATAACTTAATCAATGCCCATTTCCATTATTCCATCTCATATCCAATACCATCTCAGGCTGCTGCAGTTTCCTGCAGTAACTTTGCCAGTCCTATGCAGCAACTAAAAGGAAAGCAGCATTAACAATATTCTGCAATCCCTTCTTTTACATGTTACCAGTGATACTATTCTCCCTGAAATCGTTTTATTGTGGTCCAAGCCAAAACGATGTGATTTAGATCGCAGTTGTTGGGTGGTAAACAGACTACTTTGTGTCCTCTCTGTCAGCTGTTTTATCCACAATGTATACCTTCATAGTGGGTTTGTTTTCCTTTATTTTAGATAATAGTTCAGCTTTTCTTATTGAGTCGTTACAGTTTATTTGCCTGTCTCCAGCCAATCTAACAACGTAAAGCTGATATCATATTTATTAGGCATTCTGTCGAACTTCCTGCTGTGATATTGATACACCCCCATTTAAATTTCCTTGTTGGGTTTTGTGTAATTTATCGAAGCCGCCAAGCAGTTAATTATTATGATTATATGATCATTTACTTAATGGATGAAAGGCTATCGGTTTTTCTGCTGTGGTTTCAGGGCTATTTCAACCGAGTGTGGCTATTTTGCAACTGATTAGTGGAATGATTGAAAGTTTGTCTATTATTAAGGGCCACAAAGGTTGCGATGTACAAACTGATATATATTTCCTAATAACACACAAATGCTGAGGCAGTTGCTACCTTCACCTTACACATCTAATTACAGTTATATATCTTATTGGTTGCTGATTTTCGGTATGTCGTCACACGCAATGATGATGGTTAACTTCCACAACAATCCTCACTGCAATCCATGGTCGTTGCTGGCCGACGCGGTTGACGCGAAAGACGAAATTCGGCACTTGTCACTCTTGGTGCCATATCACTCGCGAATTGTTATCGATGAGGATCCACTCCACGACGATTAGTGGGACGCGCTCATCTGTCACACTCCGGTAAATTTACTCGACCACCATTCTTGCCCATCTCTCCAGCACCACCGCTCACTCGACACACTCCCGTGCTACTCTGCACTCGACACTCGTCTCACTGCTTTCTGCAGCGCTCGACAATCGACTCCTGTCTGCTATCGACCCGGGCGTCGGATACTAGCATCTATGTTCGTGGGATCACGGATCCCTTACATCCCCGCCCTAAAAACCTTCTTTGTAGCCACAGGCGTTAAAGAATAATAGGAAAAAATTATCACATATTATTTAAATGAAAATGAGGAACATAAGTTCTGGTTCAAATACTGAAAATTACATCGTATCACAAATAATACCCTATTGGCTCTGGTAGCAAACTGCACCTACAGAAACATTACACAATATCAATCTATCTTAATTATTATGACATGGTAAATATTTTTACAAACTTATCTTACATTCAATTACCAAAAATCTTCACTTTCAAAGGTTTGTATGAGCCATTAACTACATATTTATTATAACTTGCTACAGCAAAGACAAAAAACAAATTAGTTGAATGCCAGCTACCCCTTTAGTATGCCGTCCTTTCAGCGAGGTTCCTGCTGTCCATACTACTATCACTAACTTATAACTCACTTGGTCAACACACATTAAAGTTTAGGAAGAAATTCACAGCTTATTCATTTGAGTCCTTAACATAAGCAAAATTGAATACGAGAACAAAATATAGCACTTATACCTTGACTTATTCAATTATTTTACAATCCCTCATACCTCTACAAATTGATTCAATAATATTAAATGCTCCATTATACCGCTAAATATGTCTTACATAACTATTTGCATCACTATAAGTAATGTGGTCACCCAATGAAAATTTTAAATTACTGATCATTTCATTTTGCCAAACATTTATACTGCCATGTGTGAATTGTTATCATTAATGTTCAGATGAGAGGTAAAACATTTCCTGTTATACTGACACTAATCCAAATCTGTTATATGGACATTTATTATCATTACACAGTGCCAGAATTCTGCTTCTAAAGCTTGATGTAAGTACAACCATACTTGACTTTGATAGCTAATTGGATACATGAATTACTCATTACTCATGAGTTACACTTTCTGTTTTATTCAGCATACCTCAGATCAACGTGTATACCTACAAACAACTTGCAAACAGATATTGCTCATGTACTAAATGACATACTTCAATACTTCAAACATCTCATACTCCGTACTCTTCATTACACATAACTCCCTCAACTTAACAGTAACTTCAACTGCAAATAAATATATTTCTTCAACCTACATCAATTCTCCAATTACTTCAATACTTCAAACATCTCATACTGAATACACTTCATTACACATAACTCCCTCAACTTAGCAGCAACTTCAACTGCAAATAAATATGTATCTTCAACCTACATCAACCCTCCATATTCGCTGCAATAACCACATAAAATTCTACTCCAGGCTCCTTGGCCTCTCCGTACATCATATTTCGCATCACTTATTCAAACAAGTATCTCCTCATGTATTTGTTTCTTTATATGTTCATCTACATACAAGCTGATACATTACTTCAATTCTCTTACAATTGCTTGACCCTTTCATGCCTCATAAAACAACTCTGTAAGACTACACAAACTCTTGTTTGACCAATTAGCTTCCCACCACATTTTATAAACGTTAATTTTCTGATCTTGTTCTCATTTTATTACTTCTGGCACGAATAATTTTGCAATATACTGACACTAAGCTAATTTTTCACTTATTGATTCTTTGACATCTCATACTCTACATCAACAGTAACTACTTATCCTTATTTTAAGCCAACTATAAATCTGCTACATGGTTCCTGACTGAATTACTTGGATGACCACTACCAATCCTAACTACTACACACTAACTTTCTTAACCTAAGGATAGAGAAAGATGGTAGAGGAGTGAAACTTGAAATAAGAAATAAAGTCTCACCCAGCTGGGAGTGTACCAGTCGCCACTTGGTATACCAGCAAAAGAGTTTCTGGCTCCCTACACCTTCTCTGACTCTATTCCATTATCTGGGTTGGCCTTATCCTCATTTTTCTAACTACCTCCTCCACAACCTTTTCTTTCAATTCAGGATCCATTCTCAACTATTCACTATGCACAGACAAGAAAAAATAAAATATCCTCCTAGTAATTCAAACACTCACTAATTAGCTAATAACGAAATAATCCTTCACTGTATTAGGTTAACCCAGACTGGCAAAATAGACCTCTCCATTGAACAGCATAAATTACAGAGGCCTACCCAGATCAAACTTCAGTGGCTGCATTTATACACAAAATCTCAAAGTAACATAAACACAACTTAAAAGACATATAAACATGTAGTTTATAATAAATAATGCAAATGAGACACCATCCTGTGCTGTACAGCATGGAAACAAGCACATCTTAGCATACCATGCTTCAGAGAAAATTCGCAAAGAAATGTTAAAAAATATTGTTTTTATATTTTCTGCAATTGTCAAATTCAATTTGAAGTTCCTTCCGCACTCTGAAGATAGTGCAGTATTAATTAGTCTCGCGCCAGCAAATCGTCCTGACTCACCCCTCGACACTCGTCGAAGTCGCGCTGTTTTGACGTTTGAAGTCGCGCTACTAGTCGTGTTGACGTTGGCTCCTCCAGCGCGGCAGCTGTCAGGCGAATCGCGCTGACGCTGTCTCGTAGTTCGGTGGTTGGCGACGTGGTGGAGCTGCTGTCACGTATTTCGTAGATCGGCGGGTAGGCGGCGCAGACATCGTATACTTCGGGGGTTCGCCACTAGATGTCGAAATCCGCGTCGTCGTTGTTTCTACTTCAACCACTTGGCTCCGCTGTAGTCACTGGTCAGTTGGTACATCTCCGCTGTCTAAAGCCTTGCTGTCGCGGAATGTGGAACTGCCTCACTGCTTCAAATGCTCTGGCTAGCCGCTCATAGTCTGGGTGACGTCATTCAACAATTACGCCACAGTCAACACTCGCAAATGCGGTAACAGTTTATAGGTCCACATCAAATTGAGCGATATACACAGTTCAAAAGAAAATTTCGGATACAAAGTCACTTGAAAACATTCTCCTGATATTTTCGTAACGGAATTTTGGCTGGTTCACTCGAGATTATGCACAAACGCTCTTTTTCTTAGAGTATGAATTTTACAGCAATTCACGCAGGTTCTCGTGTCCATGCTTCAATATATTGTTTATTAACACCGCTTTTGTCACTTTAACTCGTAAAAACAAATTGTTTACTGTTTCTCAATCACTTTTGCAGTGTATTGTCTAAATAATGTGCTTCGTTCCCGTGATTTCTAATTTCAAAATAAATAAGTTACATTACAACGTTTCTAGTTGAAACACTCTCACTTTAGTCACGGTAACGACAATACCGGATTGCTCTTGCATTAAAATTGTCCGATAATTGCAAATGTCATTCCACGGAAACCAAAAATGGTGCTTAATAAATCATTGTCTGGATCCGAAGATTGCAACTGTCCTGTCACGGTCGCCAAGATGAAACACCCCCATTTAAATTTCCTTGTTGGGTTTTGTGTAATTTATCGAAGCCGCCAAACAGTTAGTTATTATGATTATATGATCGTGTGCTTAATGGATGAAAGGCTATCGGTTTTTCTGCTGTGGTTTCGGGGGTATTTCAACTGAGTGCGGCTATTTTGCAACTGATTAGTGGAATGATTGAAAGTTTGTCTATTATTAAGGACCACAAAGGTTGCGATGTACAAACTGATATATATTTCCTAATAACACACAAATGCTGAGGGAATTGCTACCTTCGCCTTACACATCTAATTACAGTTATATATCTTATTGGTTTCTGATTTTCGGTATGTCGTCACACGCAATGATGATGGTTAATAAAATGGTTCAAAGGGCTCTGAGCACCATGGGACTTAACTACTGAGGTCATCAGTCCCCTAGAACTTAGAACTACTTAAACCTAACTAACCTAAGGACATCACACACATCCATGCACGAGGCAGGATTCGAACCTGCGAATGTAGCGGTCTCGCGGTTCCAGACTGTAGCGCCTAGAACTGCACTGCCACTCTGGCCGGCGATGATGGTTAACTTCCACAACAATCCTCACTGCAATCCATGGTTGTTGCTGGCCGACTCAGTTGACACGAAACACGAAATTCGGCACTTGTCACTCTTGGTGCCATATCACTCGCGAATTGTTATCGATGAGGATCCACCCCACGACGATTAGGGGGACGCGCTCATCTGTCACACTCCGGTAAATTTACTCGACCACCATTCTTGCCCATCTCTCCAGCACCACCGCTCACTCGACACACTCCCATGCTACTCTGCACTCGACACTCGTCTCACTGCTTTCTGCAGCGCTCGACAATCGACCCCTATCTGCTATCGACCCGGGCATCAGATACTAGCATCTATGTTCGTGGGATCACGGATCCCTTACATCCCCACCCTAAAAACCTTCTTTGTAGCCACAGGCGTTAAAGAATAATAGGAAAAAATTATCACATATTATTTAAATGAAAATGAGGAACATAAGTTCTGGTTCAAATACTGAAAATTACATCGTATCACAAATAATACCCTATTGGCTCTGGTAGCAAACTGCACCTACAGAAACATTACACAATATCAATCTATCTTAATTATTATGACATGGTAAATATTTTTACAAACTTATCTTACATTCAATTACCAAAAATCTTCACTTTCAAAGGTTTGTATGAGCCATTTACTACATATTTATTATAACTTGCTACAGCAGAGACAAAAAAAAAGAAACAAATTAGTTGAATGCCAGCTACCCCTTTAGTATGCCGTCATTTCAGTGGGGTTCCTGCTGTCCATACTACTATCACTAACTTATAGCTCACTTGGTCAACACACATTAAAGTTAAGGAGCATTATCCATACAATCACAGACTTGGGTGGAATTTTAGGAACCACCATATCTGTAACCTCCCCTCCCATCCTATTGACATCTTCAAGAAGTTCACAAGTTAGTAGAAATAGTCTCCTACATGAAAGTTCCTAACAAATTAAGACTGTGTGCCAGACCGGGTTCCCAGGTTCGAGTCCCAGTCCAGCACACAGTTTTAATCTGTCAGGAAGTTTCAGATCAGTGTACATTTCTTTGCAGGCTGAAAATTTGTTCCAGTTTCTTGCATTCTGCTGCAAGTACTTACAGAATTTGTCATTTCGTGGAAATATTACTCAAACTTACAGAAGTTGTGTGTGTTCGGTACTGGAGAAAAAATATCACTGTCAAAAAGGAGACTGGCACAAAGACAGACTGAAACAAATGTACCTGTTATATCCACAGATTAACACACATTTGCTAACAAAAGTTCTTTATTAGGTGGAGCAAAGCCACCACTTAATTTTACAAAAAGATAAACTTCCTTCGAAAACAAAAAGCTTCATCTCCTGACAAAATTTTATAACAAGCCAAAGAATTGTGCAACCTTATTGAATTGAAATATTAGCAACTGAACTGAATTTACGTTAGTTTTTCTAGTTTTGTCTCAACGCTTGCCAACTGATGCCGAGGAAGTAGACGGGCGCAGAGTTCAGGGTCGTTGGCCGGTGTAACGAAGATGTGGCACCTGGACGTTCTGGCTGCATTGAAGTCTCTTCCGGGTGGCAGTCGGTGGCGGGTCGAAAGACATCTGTTTTCCTTTCTTCCAGCTATTTAACCCAGCGGCTCCAGTCTTCCTCCACTGATTCCGGAGTGATGATTGGCGGCCGTTGGCGATCCCTGATTGGCGGATGGTGATAACATAGGGTGACCATCCACGCTGGAAAAAAGCTCATGCGTGTGCGTAGTTCGCGGCTGGTTGAAAGTTTGGCGGGAACACCTCTAGCGCTGGCTGGCGGAACGCGCCGGTACTAAGATGCAGGCGCTGCTTAACTCTGTCGAGGTAGCCGACCGTTGGGTTTGCGTGGCTGTGCGCGCCACGGCAGTACCATTACAACCCCTAAACATGTAACTAACACTACCAGTCAATGAAGTGTGAAATGAGTTTACCAATCAATTTGTTTCAGCAAAAGGCAATACTGATATCTTTAAATTTTAGCTGATTGGTTGCAAAAGTTTTAAATCTAAGTTAAGTCCTCTGATTTTAGTAAATTGAATAGTTTATCTTGTTAACATCAGAATGTACTACTCTAATACTTTTTTTAATTTTTTGATTTTGTGTTAAGTCACGATTTTTATTTGTTAATAATAATACAATAACAGTGGCAACTGCTCAGGTTATTAAGAATAACTGCACCTCTGCAATAATACTTGAAGTGAGTCCCTGAAATAAACTTGCCCCAGTAACCTGAATAAGTAAACCTGAGTAAGTTTTTGTTCTAATGTAAACAGCTCAGCAAGTGCTTATGGAAGTTACTTTTTAGTTGACACAAGACTTTCGTAAATCTGGTTTCACACACACAGCTTATGGTGTGGCTTTCTACAGTGGTATCATGAGCTACCATTTACACAGGACACCACAAATTATTGTAGTTGGACAGCTTTCAATATGGCGTCAATAGAAATCGTATGGGCGGATGTGAACATTATTATTATAATTTTTTTCCTTTCTCAGACATTATGTCTGGTTAAAAATGGAAAGTGACGTGGACCTTGATCAAGTGTGACTTCCTTTTAACTGTACGGCATATGTTACATTGCCTTTAGGAAGTTTTGGGTAATTGAACATGTATCAATAATTACAGATTTCTGTAGTTGTATATATATGTTTGGATGTAGCTGTATTGCGTTGATGTACTGGTGGATATTGTGTGGTATGACTCCTGTAGTTGATATTATAATTGATATAATGTCAACTTTATGCTGATGCTACATGTCCTTGACTTCCTCAGCCAGTTGGATGTATTTTTCAATTTTTTCTCCTGTTTTCTTCTGTATATTTGTTGTATTGGGTATGGATATTTCGATTAGTTGTGTTAATTTCTTCTTTTTATTGGTGAGTATGATGTCAGGTTTGTTATGTGGTGTTGTGTTATCTGTTATAATGGTTCTGTTCCAGTATAATTTACATTCATTATTCTCCAGTACATTTTGGGGTGCATACTTGTATGTGGGAACGTGTTGTTTTATTAGTTTATGTTGTATGGCAAGTTGTTGACGTATTATTTTTGCTACATTGTCATGTCTTCTGGGGTATTCTGTATTTGCTAGTATTGTACATCCGCTTGTGATGTGGTCTAGTGTTTCTATTTGTTGTTTGCAAAGTCTGCATTTATCTGTTGTGGTATTGGGATCTTTAATAACATGCTTGCTGTAATATCTGGTGTTTATTGTTTGATCCTGTATTGTAATCATGAATCCTTCCATCTCACTGTATATATTGCCTTTTCTTAGCCATGTGTTGGATGCGTCTTGATCGATGTGTGGTTGTGTTAGATGATACGAGTACTTGCCATGTAGTGTTTTCTTTTTCCAATTTACTTTCTTCATATCCGTTGATGTTATGTGATCTAAAGGGTTGTAGAGGTGGTTATGAAATTGCAGTGGTGTAGCCGGTATTTACATGAGTGATTGCTTTGTGTATTTTGCTAGTTTCTGCTTGTTCTAGAAAGAATTTTCTTAAATTGTCTACCTGTCCATAATGTAGTTTTTTTATGTCGATAAATCCCCTCCCTCCTTCCTTTCTGCTTAATGTGAATCTTTCTGTTGCTGAATGTATGTGATGTATTCTATATTTGTGGCATTGTGATCGTGTAAGTGTATGGAGTGCTTCTAGGTGTGTGTTACTCCATTTCACTACTCCAAATGAGTAGGTCAATATGGTATAGCATAAGTATTTATAGCTTTTGTCTTGTTTCTTGCTGTCAGTTCTGTTTTCAGTATTTTTGTTAGTCTTTGTCTATATTTTCCTTTTAGCTCTTCTTTAATATTTGTGTTATCTATTCCTATTTTTTGTCTGTATCCTAGATATTTATAGGTATCTGTATTTTCCATCGCTTCTATGCAGTCGCTGTGGTTATCCAATATGTAATCATCTTGTTTAGTGTGTTTTCCCTTGACTATGCTATTTTTCTTACATTTGTCTGTTCCAAAAGCCATATTTATATCATTGCTGAATACTTTTGTTATTTTTGGATCATCCATGTATAGCAAATGTGTGATTTTGTGTTGGTATGTTCCAGTAATATTGTATCCATAATTTGTATTGTTTAGCATGTTGGATAGTGGGTATTATTATTATTATTATTATTGTTTATTTATTATTCAGCAGACGTTTTGATGTAATGCAGTTCATACATGTTGTAACTTTACATATAGGCACTCTCAGGTCTTACACACTAAAGTTGAGAGTACCTTAAGACTTTGCATATATAAGTATAAATTAATAGTTACAAATTAATACTATTATACAGGTTGATAATCATACATGTTAAGGTCACACAGGTTTATAACCATGTCAGTCTATAGTCATGGAAGTTTATAATCGTACATTCTTTTATTCATAACTTTGCTTTGATCATAAAATTCCTGTTTTGAATTAAATGGATTGTCTGTCAATATTAGTCTAATACATTTTTAAAATTTATATATGTTCTCTATTTGCGTAATGACATTTGGAAGACAATTGTAGAGGCGCACTGTTATGTATGTAATCCCTTTCTTATATTGGCTGGTTTGATGCTGAATTGCCCTTAGTTTCCATCAATTCCTGGTTTCATATTGGCATACCTTTTGATTTAT
This sequence comes from Schistocerca cancellata, assembly GCF_023864275.1. Lineage (NCBI taxonomy): Eukaryota > Metazoa > Arthropoda > Insecta > Orthoptera > Acrididae > Schistocerca > Schistocerca cancellata. The sequence continues at coordinate 400,575,369 of NC_064632.1, read as the reverse complement.
TTGGTAGAGATTACTGTGTTTTTTGTGAGTGTTAGAATTCTGTAGCTGTACACATTTACTGCTGTTAGGATGTACAGTTCTTTGAATTTTGGTTTACAAGTTGTACACCTCTTTGGCTTGTCATTATGCAGATGGCCTTTTTCTGTATAATAAGGATCTTATCCATATTTAATGCACTCTCCCGAAGTTCAGTCCCACCTGACATAATCGAATAAAATTGTGCATAGTAATATTTTGTCAGGGTTTCCATGTTGACAATTTCACTTTACTTCCTGATAACAAAACAAACTGAGTTGAGCTTATGACAAACAATATTGATGTGCTCGGACTATGTCGTTTTGTCATTTATGCAGAGATGCAAAAATTTTGCACTTTTCACTTGCTCAAATCTGCTCTCATTAATTTTTAATTCTAACAAATTTTGTTTTGACTTGCTATATTTAAAACAGATAAAATTGGTTTTCTTGTAATTTGGTACTAATCTATTATTACAAAGGCATTCATCAAGATAACAAAGAACGCCTTCAGTGTTTAGAGCACTTTCTTCTAATTTTGCGTCCTTTATCACAATATTGGTATCATCAGCATAAAGAATGGTCTTATTTTGGATGCCATTAGGAAGATCGTTTACATAAATCAAGAAGAGTAATGGCCCAACCACACTTCCTTGTGGTACACTGTGTATAATTTTCTTTGTATTTTTTTCATCTGAAATTTCTACTTTTTGATACCTGTTTCTCAAGTAGGATCTCAACAAGTCAACTGCAATGCCTCTGATCCAAGAGAATTCTAATTTCTCCAAAAGTAAGAATTTACTAGGTCAAATGCTTTAGATAAGTCGCAAAATACCCCTATTGCAATTTCTTCCCTCTCAAAAGCATCTAGCACAGTCAGTGAGATCTTGCACAACAGTAGTGGTGGACTTATTTTTCTGGTAAACATGTTGACTTTTGGACAATATTTTGTGGGTTGTGAAAAACTTCATCAACCAGTTGTACATAACATATTCAAAGATGTTTGCTATTGTTGGTAAAATACTCTCAGGTCTGTAATTTTATGGTTCTCTTGCATCACCCTTTTTGAATAAAGGTATTAACCTTGCAATTTTTAGGCTTTCTGGAAACATCCCCTCTGCCATTGACTCATTAAATACTTTTGTGTGGCTTAGTATTTTCAGGTTGTTTATAACTGTAATTACTTCTCGTTCACTACCAGGAAACAAGTAAATCGAATTACTTACTGGCTGTTTCTTCAGCTTTAACCTATTTAAAGCATTAGTTGTTGAGATTGAGATATTATCTATCAAATGTTAGCAGATATTTACATAGTAGTTGAAAACATTTGCTATTGATTCAGAGCTTTTTATTAAAGTGTTATTTCATGTAATTTCTTTGGGACAGTCCTCCTTATTCCTTTTATGACCTGTTTCTTCATTTAATGTTTGCCATGCTGTCCTTGCCCTGTTTTCTGAAAGGCAGATAGCCTACTCAATAACCTTTTTCTTAGCCCATTTTATGACTTTGTGATATATTTTCTTATGCCTAGTATAATACATCTTGATATTTGAGCTTACTGTTCTGCACTTAACTAATCAATGTACCTCTTTGAGCCTACTGCTGGATACCATAATGTCTCTACTTATCCAGTTGTTTTGTTGGGGAAAGCCTCATTGATGTATTCACAATACTTACTTATAAAGATACTAGCATTTTTCCGTTGTTTTTATCTAGTAGTTCACTCCAACATTTCTCTGCAGATTGTTAGTGAACCTATTTTTGTTTTCTTTGTATAGAGGTTGGTACTTAAAATTGTACTTTCTGTACTTTATGTTTTGGTTTCTGGTAACTATTTGTTCTGTATAGTCAGATAAATTGTTACAACTCAGTGTTATGGCCTTAGAGCTGTGACAAGAGTTAAATACAGGGAAAACAAAACCCAAATGTTGGTTCTGAAAATGAATTTCTAGTTGAATAAATCAGGAGAAACAAACACATTTATAAAAGAAATAACACCCACAGACGAAAATACTGTCTGCAGTGGTAAACTAACTGATAGCTGGCATACACATTTCGTGTTTGCCAATTCTGCAAATAGGCCTGTGACTCATTTCCATCGGCCGCCTTGGTTGTAAAAGAAACTCTGGCATCTGAGAAACGTTTAGAGATAGACTCTTTATTACATCTCATAGCTAGGACTAACTTCTCCATGGCACAGGCTATTTAGATAAAGATCTTTAAGATTATATCTGTTCATTGGTTGCCGCGGGAAGCGATGCAACTTCAGAGAAAAACATCTTCTCTCGCCACGAAAACTTAAAAAAGGCCAGTAATTGGCGGTCCCTTTTTTTCCAGAGATACAGGTTTCTTAACTCTTGTGCTGGTTCGACATGAGTTTGTGCTGTCGTGTAGGAGGAGAGATTTAGCGCCTCTAAGGCCCTGTGATTGGCTCAAGCTGAGGTGAAGGCAGTGTCGTTCGTGCACTTTGCGGAAAAATTGAATTTTTTTATGTGGAATTGTGCGGGGCACTCGGGTTCTGGACTTCGGTCTGGAAGCATCTTCTGGTCGAAGCTCTGGCATGTGTGGTTGGTACTTGGGACCTGTTCTAAGACTGACTTCACTTGCGAGTAGTTAGACTGGGGAGCATGTGGTGAAATTCTTACTGTACCGACAATGTGACTTCAAATGTCTCGTACTACTCGTTCGCCAAGGGCACACTTATTCGTTTTTGGTTTACCAGTCTTGATCTTTAGTATCTTTGTGCACTTTGTCATGTAAGTGAGCCAAATAGGTCCCTGGTACGACCGGCGAACAGGTATGTCAGACACTGAATTCTGCTGTGATTTCAGGGCTCTGGTAGAGAGTAAATTGCGATCCGTCTGCCTGATCGCTAGACCGTGCAGCTTGCAAAAATATCACCATGAGATGCCCTTCTTATATCACTTATATCAACGTAAACTAAACAGTAATTACTGTCTGCAAAAGCAAAGAAAACGATGCTGAAAGTGCTCTTATATTTATGAAATTCAGAAACACTTTTTTGTGGACACTTTATCACTACATGTTTCCTATCTGTTTCACCAAAGCATGAGAAATTCCATCGAATTTCGAAGTCCTTCATTATATCTCTCTATTCATCTTCCGGCTGGGTTACTTGTAAAAGGTAAGGGGGATTACTGACCCAAACACTGCATTTCATGAGAATGATACCAAATTATGATCAGGTATGCTAAATATCAGGTTATAACAATCTCATTTTTCCCTTAATAAAGAAAATGAAGAAGTTGAAAATCAGCATGCAGTGGAGGACACACTAATAAGTGAACCACAGTCTCTACTCACATCAAGCATTAACAAAATCAGCGACTGTGTGAGTGGTAAATATTGCAGCAGCAGCTTGCAGTCAGCTTCAAAACACAGTACAGAGAAAAGGCTCGATGAAGTCACTTTCCAGCATCTCGAAACTGCTATCGACGTATTAAGGTCAATTACAAATCTGCCTGAGGAGGAACATGAAATTGCTAGTTTTTTGCAAGAGCATTATGTAGCAAAAGCGATAATTTCCAGGAGGATTTAGTATGGAACTTATGGAGCAGATGTAGTCCCTAATTACCTATTAGCAGCAGTGTTTCTTGGCTGAAAGGCAAAAGAAAGAATAGTTCCACTCAGACCAGTTAGTTGCTGCTGAGGAAACACTAGGTGGGGAAAAGGGCTGTCACAGTCAGAAACCAGCACCCTGTGATATGACATTAAAATTAATTAATTGTAATGGTGTGTTGATACTGCAAATGCATTTATTTTGATCTTAAATAATAATACCTAAATCATGAAATGGTGGATTGGATTGCTTTACTTTCAGGTATTTCGCAAGTCTCATGTGGTTGGCAGCACAAATAATTGGAACCAATTGGGCAATTGTGAATTCAATAATATGGTACAGGTACTGAAGAGATGAATATGGATCCCCACTTGCGAAGAAACGCAATGTGATTTGTAATTTTAATTCTGGCTACTAAGATTCACACATTAAGCCCAATTCACACTGTCCATCACGGCACTATCGCAAGTCAATTCAAGTTGCGTGTTCTCAACTCGCATGGCTGTCCTCAACTGTGTTTTCAGCGGGAATTGCGATATTACCTGGAATATTTTGAACTGTTTTTACGTGCAAGGTGCACATACTCATTGTGGTAACTTATATACATGGATATTTGATTCCACATTTGAAGGAAAATGACATTTATTGGCCTCGAGTTGTTTGCTGCTTGCAGGGATGGCTTGGCTTTTAGAGAAAGAAGACGGAAGTGGAAAGAAAAGAGTGGAGGCCCGAAAAATATCATAACATGGTAGAGAAAAGGTATTTCATACACTATACAAGGAGTGTGGGAAGAGGAGTCTTCATTTTATATTGCAGAAAGTTGAAGGATCTGTTTTTTATTTGTTACATTAAATTGCACCTAGAATTATTAAAACAAACACAGTGATACCAGCCTCCATCACATCCCATGAAAAATTGGTTTCTTTAAGGTTAAGTTTTGTTATTAGTCCAATGCAATTTTTTGTACAATAGTCATATCTCCCTCAATATCTTTCTCTTCAAGATATATAGGTTTTCTTTACATCTTGTATTTGGCTTTTGGTAGTTCAAGTGCTTTATTTGCACTGGGGTTAGCTAGTGAAACCACATAAATATTGACTACTGATGCCTGCAAAACTGTTCCACACTCACATTCTAGACAGATGCTTAACAATAAACAAGCCTGCCACAAACACGTGTTTATACAATCAACTTGCTGTGCCTAAAGGTTTCAGACCATTTATTTAGGAATCGCTAAAGTTCTTGACAATAACAAATAAATTCTACCTGGTAATCAACCTGATTCAGTCCACAGTATTTTCTCCAATTCTGGCTGCAGCTATATTGGATGCCTTTCACTGTAAAATATTCAAACTGTACCAGCACAGTCTAACACAACAATCTTGACACTTCACCTCGATTTTGTTGCCTAGTGCGCCAGCAGCGCGCCAAACGGGCAGTAAGTTAAACTGTTAAGTCTGGCGCGATCGTGAAGCGAAAGAGAATAGGGATTGTTTGTTTTGTTTTCTACAATGGTTTTTACAAATGGGAGTGTAGCTTAGTGCAATAAATTACAGGAATAACAAGAATATGATACGATATCTGCCTTTTTTTAGGTTTCCTAAGGACCCTGAAAGGTATATACCATCATGTTACTAAACTGCATTGTCAGGATCGCTTGCAAATTACATGTATGTCGATGATTAATGTTTCGTTTTAGGAGAAGACAATGGCTAGTGAATAGTAGACAGGAAGATCTTATGAAAAAGGATCCTGTTTACCTCTATAATAATGTTTTGTCCGCTCCATGTCCAACAAAACCAGTTCATGAATGCAGACAATAATAAACTCGTGTAGAAAGCAGTTAACCAATTGTTTGACATGCCAAGTACGCCACCTCAACTGACGATGCAGAGGAACTTGCTACAAATGTTCGACAATCCGTCTAAAACCGTAAAACACCCCTATGGCACAACAGCAGCCAGTTCAACTCTCTATATATCAATGCCAGATTCATCTGAACCAGCAACACAGACCTCCTTTGTCGATGAAGTGGTGAAATTAAGTGCAGTTATCCATGATTAGAAAAAACACGAGGAAAATCAGAATGTGCAGATCGTTTGACTTCGCGCAAAACTGTTAGGGGACGAGAGAAGTACCTATCATTTTAAGTACAGACAGCAGCAGAAACTGTATCAGAAGGATCAAGTGATGAAGGAAAAACAAATTTTGAAGACTATAGGATCCCAATATTTAAAAAAAATATGCCCGTGGTATGTTGTTAAATAAATTAGCATGCCATCTCCAAGATGGAAAGACAAAACTAAGCTGTTTGCTCTAAATTTATTATATTACAGCACTCAGGCATACAGGTTTCGTCAAAATGTTTTATGTTTCCATCAATGTGTACATTACAGAGGTATGTTGAAGGAATACAGGTAAAATGTGAGATAAGCGACAATATGATCCACCTTTTAAAGCAGAAAGTACAGCATGTCTAGGATACCGATAAACTAGTGCATATGTCATTGGATGAAAAGTCTTTATCGGCAAATTTAACATATGACAGCAGTTTTGATAGTGTTACTGGCTTTGAGGACTTGGGCTTTACACTTACAGTATATTTCTCCCACTATTTTGCAGTTGCTTGTCCCACTTAGAATAAAAATAGAGATGAAGGCCGTACTGTGGCAATGGGCGACAATAGCTAAAACACAGTAGGCCTATGGAACGGTAAAGGGGGCGTCTATCCCTTTTCCATGTACAGGTACATGTCTGTGCTTCTTATGTGTGAATCTATGTGTTTATATTCCGTTACTATCGACATAGTAAGCTGCAGTTCCATCCAATGTCGCAAGTGTTTCTTCACGAATGTATTGTAATTTGCCACTGGCTTCATGAGTTTTATCCCTACGTGCTCTTATTTTACTATAATTTTTAGAAACATCTGTGTCTTCTGATATTACACAAACTCTTGGAGGCAAAAAAACAATACAAATATTTCGTAAATCACGTAGGAAAGTGATGCAAAACAAGCAGTATGTTTACGACGCATCTGAAGTTCTCCTTTCCTGCCGCTTGAAGCGCTAGTGTCGCTCCAGCTGTTAAAGGGTAACAACTTTTAAGCCTAGTTTACATGACGACACTAGGTTGCAGGCAACTGCGCTATCGGCCACTGCGCATGTGAGGCACGCGTTTGCGCATCTCGTTGGTGAAACTAACTTTCGGCATGTTCCTACTTTGGCAACACTAGTTGAATGAGTTTTGAGGTTAGCTGTGTTTGTAGAATGTAGACAAACTGAAATATGAAGTGGGAAACGGAGATTAATGTTAGCTTTGTGGATATCTTTGCTTTGAATAGGTGTTTGTGGGATTTCAGTGATGCTGATTACAAAAGTAAGCAACATACATTGAGGTAAAAATACCTCCATGGCAACATATTGCTGCCGGTGAGACCATCATGTGCGATTATAGTATAGATGGTTTGACAATATCCGAGCTGCAGAGCGAAATTTATTGAGTTAGGAAAAAAATACAAGCAAGTGTAATTCTAGCTGTGACAATGCTCTCGTCTACAAGGCTAAAATCCCATCGTTCGAATTGTCCAACTCTTTGTTAAGGAATATTGTTGACAGGAGGGAAGGCTATACAAATTCAAGAAGCTGCATTCTTTATTCAATTTTTATCTACTTAAAGCATTGCAGCAGCGCTCCCCATTCACATATGTTAGAATTTTGAAATATTGCCACTGTTCAGATCTATCTTCAAGATCTTCTCTTCTTAGTGCGGCCTGCTTCAAAAAATTATTGCTGTTAATGTTAATAGTTATTACTGTTAATATTAATAATTATTGGTGTTAATGAAAAAGCGTCATCACCAACTATAACAGCATCTTGTATCATGCCAAATGTTCTCGTTTGTAATGCACGCAATATGATATGTAATTTCAGTTCTGGTGACAGTGCTTCATGCGTTACAGTACCTTTACTCCTTATCGCATAATTAACTCTATTTAGAAGAAACGTGAACAGTTCTGGTGACATTCTGAGATAATTTAAAGAATTACTTGCGTCTTCCGTTATAAATTTCAGCATGGATGCTGAGCAACCGAGCTGACGTCTTTTCTTCATCCAGTCGCGAATCGAAACACGTTTCTTATTGTTTTTTTTTCTTATGCTGCAATTACATGCACAAGCTTTAACTCCAACACAACTCGTGTGACGTGAAGCTGTCGATACTTTCAGTTCAGACACTACTCAGGGACCCCCAAAACGACGAAACTGAATTGTATACTGGTGTCGCCGTGTCTACAGCCAAATATGAAACCACTTGCGTGCAACTCATTCCACTCAACGAGTGATGCAATCCAGTGTCGTCGTGTAAACTAGGCTTTACAGCAGTGGGTGTCGCGACTGTTATGTTGGACTTTGGTAGTGGTATGTATAAAAACCCTCTTTATAAATGTAGTAGAAGTCAAGTAATTTGGTACGCTCAAGTCATACAATTCAGACTTCTGCCTTACTGCTTCAATTAATCTTTCGTTATTTATTATAAATTTAAAAAATAAATAACGGAACGAAACAGATTTATAGCAAATATCTTACTAAAACCAGCTGATATCAACCACTAAAACCTCAACAGAAAGAAATTTGGATATGTGCGCATGGCCATTTATAAGAAGGAAATGAACTTGGGGATCAAGTGATCAACAATGGACGGATGACGTTAGCCATGAAAACTCCCTTGCCTAGAAACATTAACGATGCAGTGACGGGCCGTCTCGGCCAGTGTAGATGACACCATTTGAAATGCATTGTAGAATGTTTTGACGTTATGTGGCGGAACGGCCTGTGTTGATTGACATTTACAGCAGCTTTTTTCCCTTATTACTTTATGAATTGCATTTAGCAGAAACGCAAACTGGTCTGATGACATTCTAAGATGATTAAAATAATTTCTAATTTCTTCCACCGTAGTTTCTCTCAACAAGATCGCTGAACAATCGAGCTGACGTTTTTTCTTTATCCAGTCACGAACCCAAACACGTTTCTTATTTTTTTTATCTTTTCTACATGGCTATATCACGCAAATAAGCATAAACTCCGCCACAACTCGTACAGCTGGCAAAACTTTCATTTTACTTAAGACTATACGGCACTCACAAAACGACGAAACTGAAGTGGCGCCGTGTCTACAGTCATACGCGAAACCATTTGCGTGCAACTCGTTTCACGCAAGGAGTTGCGCACACCTGTGGCGCCGTGTAACCTAGGCTTCCGGCAGCATCCACATTTATCACGTATTGCAACATAGATTACACGTTTAAATCACATAACATACTTTACGCTATACGAACTTTCGTTATTTGCGAGCTGCAAAAATTTGGCCTCCACGTTAGCGCTTCAGGTGTATGATAAAAAGCAAAATGTTAATTTTTTTCGTGTGTAACGAGAATTTTTATTGAAGTCAGAGATCAAATGCTGATCTTTACCTAATGCATGTAGCCAACTGTAACAAGTGTTCCAGTGATTTCTTATTTCATTGTGTTCAGAGATGTTGGGATCCCTGTCCAATTCACAATTTTTCAGCTCTTTGCCGGTTAGCGTCTATTTTGATTCAAATGATTTGTAATGAACAAAAAATGTGTTTTGCAAGCAGTTTGTGTGTTTATTTACTCTGTTTGGTTTGAAGCAGGCTACGGAAGCTGTGATATTCGTTATGTGTGAGGATGAGACGATAATGAATTACTTGTCTGCAGAATTTCGGAAACAGGTGCTTCGATGTTGAAGACAAAGAGAGCCTCCGTGGATGTCACCGAATTCGTCAGGTGTGAATTTTCTTTAGCGATAACTGCAAATTGTTCAGCGCTGCACAGCATTATGTTCCGTTGAGTCAGTTGTATCTTATGTCATTTAATAAAGCGCTTCCAGAAGTGAAACTGTGAAATAGAATGTTTCTCATATTTGCAGTTCGACAATTCCTCAGATTATGTATAGTATACATTTATTCTCGAATCTTATGAAAACGGAATGTTGGATCATTCAGACATTTTTACAAGCAGTCAGAATTAACTACTAAAGAAGACATTTGTTTGCAGTCGGGATAAAAACTAAATGATAATATAATGCCAATGTTCTGCGCAAATATTCCTATATGATTATAGAAGAACGGAAGAACTGCGATTCTGTCGCGTCCGTTGTGTCAGCGCAGTATTCGTGTCACAATGAGTTTTACAAGAGTATGTTTTGTATTCTCAGGTTTGAGTGTTTGGTACACATTGAACAATTCTTTATTCACACTCTTTACTTTATGTACTTTTTGCAACTAGTTGAGCATTGTATAGTTATTGTGGTGTTGTGTGTATTGTCATATGTGTTTAAAGGTAACTACTAAACACTGACAAATTATTCTCTTTTCTTCCTTAAAGAAACGAGGATGGCTTTTGAAAAATGCCTTTGCGGATTATGTGATTACATAGTGAAATGCAAACGGATTGGCTGCACAACTCATTGACCTTGGAAAAGGCCATCCAAATGATGATTACATTTTCCATAGAACAGAAGAAATTGTGGAACAATTTCAATAGATGATGTCATGAAAGTTGCAGTTGACTATGCAGGTATGCTGTACAATTAATTTTGTGGATAGCAGTTAAGACAATAAAATCATTAGGCCTGACACTAGTCAGTTACTGAGAGGTGTACCTGTCAACATGAACTGCATGATATAGCTGTTTGAATTCGTCAACTAATATTGGTTCACATAGCCCTATTCTGCCTGGGGAGTGATGTTAACAGTAGAGCCAACCAAGACATTTTACACCTCTTTCTGTATGCAAGCATGCCCTCCATATATTTTGTCAGACAGATAAGTGTAGAGCATCAGTTTGGAATAATTATTACCAACAACTGAAAAGTCTTTAAACGTATAAAAGGGAAATGGCATTTGAATCCCTTCCTGAAGATAGAAGTTTGAAAGTGAAAAAGCAAGGAAGAGTTATAAGTGGGAACAGTACATATTCTGAACCCTCCTCCCATCCCCACTATTTCCATACATCCACTTGTATAATTATATATTCAAAGCAATCTTCTCCTGGGTTGTGCTATTTATGATTAGTGTACATTCAGAGGAAGATAGTTCCAACATCTGCAACATCATCTTAACAATGTAGTGTAAGTTAACTTGCTTTAGGCGAATAAACAATCTTCATCCCATCATAGCCACACCATCTCACTTCATAGTCCCTTGTTATTATTCATTGTCCTGAAATGGACAGAGCAAGTGTCTGTGGTAGGTAAGGGAACTACAGACTGCCTTGATCTATATTACTGCTGACAGCTGACCCATAGTTTGTGTCCAGAAATGTTCCCTCATGTTGCACTCTATGTGTATCACATTTCAGAAGAAAATATAATTAATAATTGACACAACTAAACAAGAGACAACAGTGAATTCAGAAAATATTGTACATATCTCAGATTATTAGCAACATTTTTTTATTTAATTGCTAGTGATTTGTATAAATCATTTAAACATGATACTGGGTGGATTTCTTGGTCCTTCACTTTCCCCATTTGAGTCAATGTTGTATCTCTGCTGAATATTGATCTTGATGTGAGTGGTACATATTGGCAGTGTCATACAGTCAACTATGAATGTCAGTTGCAGTCCCCTCCTTTCCCCAAATACACAAATTGTGTGTGACAACAATAATTTTTATGGGTGTGAAATAAAAAACAGTTTTCTCCCCTACAACATTTTAATTCAGCATTTGTCGTTTTTATTCACTGTGTTTATACTAATGCACATTGCCATTGGTTTGACTACACAATGCCTGTATTCGACCCTGAGTAGTTCTTAACTGTAGAAGCAATGAATAAATCATTTGAGATGTACATTTAATAATGGTGCATTACTTAGTATGCACATTTTAAAACTGAACATTTTTCACCACGAAACCCTCCAACTCTCTCCCTTTTCACCCCACTTTATACCTGAATTTGCTGGAGTGTCAAGCAGATTCCACATTTTAGAGAAGAAATTTCAAATTTGTTTCTTGGTTTTGTTTCTGAGTATTTCTTATTTTGATTAGGCATGTGTGACATTCGTTTGTGTGCATTTGCTTTTCAAAATGTTAGACTATAAAGGAAACTTCTATAAAACAGTGCGTACTTTTTGATAAAACTATGCAAAAATAAAGAGTATTAAGAAATGTGAGAAGTAAGAAATTGTGAAATTACTTTGAATATGATTACATGTTTTGAATTGAGCACACTGAGTGTGAGCTTTATTATGAAATTTCATGATGATTGTCAAGAATTCTACCATTGAATTTGGTTGTAATGGTTAATGTTTGAAATTGAATGAGCAGGCAGATTTCAGTCTAAGGGAATCAGGCAATCATACATCATATGGCATAATGAGAAACACTTGAAATCATACAGCCTGCAATACTTTTAATATTGGATTAGGGTGATACTGTTATACTGGAATAATTTGCTTTAGATTATATTGTTTATAGTTTCTGTCATCTCCTCCCCCTTCTTTTTTTAGATAACAAACTGCTAAATATTAGTGTATCTTTATAGAATCACAAGAAGGAGTGAAATTAACACTGAAGATATGTCTGTGATTTAATGTACATACACTTTCAATGCAAAATGTATAGCTTCCTCTGTTTGTAGTATAATTCAGCCTTTTGATTCTCAGAATTAGTGGAAATTGACATATATTTGCAGGTTAGGAAAATTGTATAAGGTAAGCTGTTTTACAATGGAAAAAATTAGCAATATTGTCCTTCATTTCTCTTAAAGAACTGTTGTACAGTACGGTAGAGTAGTTGAAGCCATAAATATTTAAGGAAACATCTGCAGTGAGTACTATTTCATTTATGCTCATAACTGTTTCCCATATTAAAAGTCAAGCAGTAATTTGCATGCAGTCACAATTTCTGATCTATTATACAACAGTGAAATAGTAATCTAAATCAATTGCAGTGTTGTCACTTAAATGTTTAGCAGAGCAATGTTGACAGCACTTGCTGAGATCGATGTTTAATAGTACTGCAAAGGGGGGGGGGGGGGGGGAGGAAGGGTGCCTACGTGAGCATTCAATTTTAAGTATCGAAAGAGAGAACAGCAGCCAGAGAAGTGTTTTGCAGCTTGATTGGTAACAGTTGTATCAGATCCTGGCAACAAAGACAAAATTTTCAGTATATTAAAAAGAAAATCGTGAAAGTTAATTAAATCAACACCATAACTGTTGCAATAAATTTGTGGCCCATGATGTATAGCAAAACATGACCCTGTGGTCAAGGTCTGTGTAACTATTTACGCTGTTTGATAGATGTAGGTGAGCTTTTCGTCATATCATTTCACTTGCTGATATCACCTTTCAACCTAATTTAGCCTGCCAACACAACTATCATTTCAAATAAACAGTAAACAAATTTGTTAATATAAATATTTACAGATCTTTGCAGGACAGTGGAGGTTCTCTTTGACTACCTACTGTATCTCCCATTGGGTACCAGAAATTAGCATGTTGCCACTGTATGTGTTGTAGAGGCAGATTACTGTGACTGGCTTCACTCCTGAGACATACTTGAACCCAACAACAATTCTTTGGGCTTCTGATACCTCCCTGCAGAAAAAAAAGATTTCTTACATTATTGATAACTATATAAGAAATTGTGTATTGCTGTCTGGTATGCAACTTTTAAAGTGAAAATTATTTTGTTGAAAATTATATCCATTTGATACCAAACACTCAACAATTTTACTTATTGACTTTGTAGCGTGTCACCAGCAAAGATTTATTTCACTTGTTCTTAACCTGTGATTTGGCGTGCCATTTTTTTACAACATGAGTGGGCGCACACCTTAATATTTACACATTTCAGGAATAGCTGTGTTATGTTACCAAGGTAAAAATGTGTTAGTAATAGAACAGATTAATCTTAGTTCAATTAAACAATGATAAAATAAACTTACATTATATCAGCTAAACCACTGTTTAATTAAACAATAATAAAATAAACTTTCATTATATTATTTTGGTGCCGAGTACAAGAAATACCCTACAGTAATGACCCACTCAAAGTATTAAACAGAGCAGTTGCATCAGATCCCAGCCAGCTGATTGTTTAATTGCTAATTATCTCATATAAAAGTGCCTTGTGGGATTGTGGTGCTGGCTCAGAATCTGGGTCATTTTCTTGCTTGGACTGTAAAGATTTTCTGAGTTAGCTCACTGTTTATTTTATATTATTGCTGCTCTCTTGGACGTATGGCAACACAATTTATCACAGTGTTAGGTGAAGCAATAATGAAGGAATAGATTTGGGCTCGCAGTTGTGAAACAACGGTGGAATACTACAAGACATTGTTATTTGTGGTTGGTGCACTTTGTACATAGGCATGCCTGCTCAAGGGTTAAGTTGTGACACATTTTCTACTTACCTGCACTTCATATCACCAGTAGGCTTGTAGAGCTCTTCAGTGCATTTTAAGAGTCGGAATGTTCCATCGACAACAACAGTGTAATGATTGTTGCATAACTTGGGGGTCTTACAAATGTAGGGTGAAGGAAGTTTTGATAATGAGTTTGGGGGACGGTGACATTACCAATGCATCCAGATTATTAGTGGACATTAGATGAGGTGGCACAGCTATATTGCAGTAGCACAACAGAACTTAAGGATCACTTTTTCGAAACCTCAAAATTCCCAACCATTGTGACGCTTAAGTTTGAAATTTGTCTCAAAGGTGCGTACAGCCTCCTGTCATGGTGCAAAATCACAGCGCTTGACTAACCAACACTACAGATAACAAGGCCACAGCTCAGAAGTTCCAGTGACTTGTAAGGTGGGTTAATGATGTTACATTGGCATGAACTTCACCACAATTCTGGCTAATGCTATCATGGACACGTCACAGAATGGGAAGATTGTCACAGCCCCTCTTACCCAAATTTTGCCCCTTCTTTTGATGCCTCTGTGATGGAGGTTAGAACCATAGTGCACAGAATTGAAATCACTTGATTTTCACAAGAATGATTGAAGGAAAGTTCCAGACACACCACCACTCAGGCCTTGGGGGGGCATAAAGGGCCTCGATGAAACCACATCTTTCCCCGACTCTGTCCTGATACATATTGCATGGTTAAAAAATGGCAGTTCACAGTCAGGTGAACTACAGGTAGACGTTCTTGGCAAACTTTGACTCTGCTGATATCCTTGGGTGTTTCAGCACTTCTCTGAGGACATTGTGAGGCTGTGATTACTGCTTATAAATGAATATGGTTGAGTTTCTTCCAATTTCTTGATTAAACTAAGCTAGTGACATTGTCATTGACTAGGCGTTAAACCATAAACTTTCTTTCGTTTGATAATGAATTGTTCTTTTATGAAATAATTTTTAAGCTGGGAAAACATGCTGATGTTATATTTCAGCAGATTTGCCTAATACAACAAAATTGTACAATATACTCACCATTGTTTGGAGTAATGTAGGGGAGAAGATGCACGAAGAATTGAAAAACATGAATGCTCGATATATTTTCAAAGATGTATTTGTTGTTCGAATGTTACTGAAGTTCTTTGCACAGGTACCGTAGGGCTGTTTATTTTTTAAATAGTCTGTGATGTTGGTCTACTTCTGAGAGGAGTTGACTTTTTTTATGCTGCATTTCAAATTTTTTTGCAGTAATAATTTCACTTTACTGAAACCCCTTCTGGCCCAGATAGTCTAGAACAGTATCATCATATTGAAATGTGGTACAATGACTGATGAGGTCACTGTCTTCATCACAACTTTCACATTCACTAACCCCCTCTTTGTTTTCATGTGAAGCAGTGGTCTCAATTTCGGCGTCACATTTGTACTGGAAACCAGGTTTACAAGCATAGGTCTTTAGCCACTCAGTCAAGTTTCTTCATTGGCCTCTTCAAAACCATTTGAAACTATTGGTAGATTCATTATTTATGCGGCTGTTATGTCTTCATTACTGAAACCTCAAAAATCTCTTTCTTCCATATATGGACGATTTTTCCTCCATGATCAAACTAATGTATGTGGCGTGATTTCCTGCCAGGCATTAGAAATCCCATGTATGGCATCTAGAATTTCAACTTCTTCCAGAACAAAACACCACTAAATCATCCTCATCAACTAGCATTATCAGTAGACCAGCCTGGTAGTGTCATTTTCCCAATGGAATTATGCCTTGGTCCATTGACTGTCTAATGGCAGTCATGTTAGGAGGTAAAAACGTAGTTATGGTGAAACCATTTTCAAGTATGAGAATCCTCTCATAAGAATGTGAAACAGTATTCTCAAGCAATAGAACAGCCTTGTGTGGCAATTCTTTTTCTTCTAGAAATCGTCGAAGTTGTGGTACAGAAGTGTGTGAATCCATAGGGAGTCCTTACCTGTGATGTCCTTGAATGATCTTTTTTCTCCCAATCACTAGTAGTTTCACTTTGTGGTTCCCAGAAGCATTAGCAGTGCACAAAATTGGAACACATTCTTCATATGATTTATATCCAGGAGCACAAACTTCACTCTTAAAAGCAAGGGTTCTGGCTGGGAGACATTTTCAATACAGTCCACTTTTCATCTGCATTATTTAATCATCATATAAAGTTGATCATCGGTAAAGTAGATGCCAGACTGAGATTCATTGGAAGAATCCTAAGAAAATGCAATCCGAAAACAAGGGAAGTAGGTTACAGTACACTTGTTCGCCCACTGCTTGAATATTGCTCACCAGTATGGAATCCGTACCAGATAGGGTTGATACAAGAGATAGAGAAGATCCAACAGAGAGCAGCGTGCTTCGTTACAGGATAATTTAGTAATCGTGAAAGCATTACGGAGATGATAGATAAACCCCAGTGGAAGACTTTGCAGGAGAGACGCTCAGTAGCTCGATATGGGCTTTTGTTGAAGTTTCGAGAACATACCTTCACCGAGGAGTCAAGCAGTATATTGCTCCCTCCTACGTATATCTCACGAAGAGACCATGAGGATAAAATCAGAGAGATTAGAGCCCACACAGAGTCATACCGACAATCTGTCTTTCCACGAACAATACGAGACTGCAATAGAAGAGAGAACCGATTGAGGTACTCAAAGTACCCTCCACCACACACTGTCAGGTGGTTTGCGGAGTATGGATGTAGATGTAGGTTATTAATTTGGTCTGGTGTGAAATTTTCCTCTCCCCCGAATTTCTGGAACTCTTCCTGGAAGGAATCAACAGCAACATTTGAAGTAAGCTGCTCTCCTCGTGAATCTGTAATATTGTTTGAATCTGGTTAGCCATTCAGATGAGGCATTAAACTGTCCCTCTAACTCTATAACTTCAAGAAAAAATTTAGTTTTTTGAGCGCACATTGCGCCTGAAAGAATGACACATTCTGTTCGTTTTTGGCTGAAATATTGCAAAAGAGCGGCATCTAATTTACCAAATGTAAATCTCTTCATGCTTTTACATATAGGTGATCTAGAAATAGTCATATTTCATGACAAAATTCTGTCTTTTCTGCTTATTCTTTTTAAATGTCCCTAACAGTATGCATACCAATACCATAATTTGTACTTAGTTTTGCAGCAACTTCTCCCTTCTCAAATCCTTCAGTTATTTCTAATTATTGTTTTAATGTTGACAAATATTTATTTCGTTCCTCCAACAATGGAAAATCCAGGATGGAATATAACCATATTAGAGACGGAAAGTTGCCACTCACCATATAGTGGAGATGCTGAGTCGTGATAGTTACAGCAAAAAGATTCACACAACTCTATCTTTCTTCCATTAAGGCCTTTGTCAGCGGTAGACGCACATACATACACTCTTTCAAATGCAACTCACACACACATCTGCAGTCCACTGTTGACAAAGGCCTTAATGGCTGAAAGCTATAATTGTGTGAATCTTTTTGGTGTGCTTATCGTAACTCAGCATCTCTGCCATATGGTGAGTGGCAACTTTCCTTTTCTGATATTGATATTCTTTTATTTCTCCATCATTTTTGTTACAAATATCCTGTAATGTGCTTTGTTGACACTTACATGCTGATTAACACCAGAAAACTGTTTGTTTTCAATTTACATAGAACAGGCTGGCCGATAACAATGGAAACAATACTTAAACGACTGAAATTGCATTAATTGTCACACAGGTTTTTTTTTATTGCTGTTTGCTAGAGAAAATATTGCACATAATTTTTTTAGATGCACGAATAATCTGCACGCGAATAATTGAGAGTACACTGTATGTTGTTGTCAATAGATTGCAACTACTGAATTGTAGTATACATGTCCTAAAACTTTAATTAGCTATTTCTATGTATTTTAAAAGTTATTGAAAGCAGCAGCATGAAAATGAGTTTCATTCAGATGAACTAATGAAGATGTAACCTCAGTGTCATTAGTTCAGGCCTATTCCTTACGTATTGTAATCAGATGTGATGGCACAACAGCAGAATGTTCCCACAAAAAACATGTTGGTTGATTGAACTGACAACAAGTAAAGTTAGCTTTGGCAGCAATGTGTGATGATTGTAGAAAAAGAGGAAGAAGAAGATTATATGTAGCCCTATTGGCAATTAGAAATCTCTCTTCCTCAGTTATAAAGCACCCTGAAAATTCTCAAAATGAAACTAACCATATTTTTCAAGAAATTGTGTGGACTTCTTCAGTGGTAACACTGGTTCCCGTCACATCACCAAAGATAAGTGCTGATGGGCTTGGTTAGCATTTGATTGTGTCACTGTCTTGGTCTGCCAGTTGCTGTTGGCAAGCAAGTTGCACTTAGCCCTTGGGAAACCAATTGAGGAGCTGCTTTATTGATAAGTAGCAGAACCAGTCACAAAAAAATGGTTCAAATGGCTCTGAGCACTATTGGACTTAACATCTGAGGTCATCTGTCCCCTAGAACTTAGAACTACTTAAACCTAACTAACCTAAGGACATCACAGACATCCATGCCCGAGGCAGGATTCGAACCTGCGACCATAGCAGTCGTACGGTACCAGACTGTAGCGTCTAGAACCGCTCGGCCACCCCGGCCGGCCCAGTCACAAAAACTGACAGTGGTTGGGAGAGCGGTGTGCTGACTGCATGCCCCCCTCCCGCATCCGGTGACGCCTAAGGGTTGAGAATTACATGGCCACCGGTTGGTAGCTTTAGGCCTGTTTGGGCAGTGTTTGTTTTCTACGTGTACTTGCGACGTCACTGATGGTTAGTGATAACTACTGCTGCTAGCAGGGCGAGCACACAACCTTGTTAAATGGCTCGTCTGCACAGGGGTTTTGTTGCACATGGTTTCTTTATGCTCTTACATAAATTATTAAAGTGGCTAAGAGGTCAGTTAGTGTAATACAGGTATATATGAGTTAATTAACCAATGAAATCGAGAATTAAGGATATTAATGTATGTTTAGCACGTGTTATATCTAAAAAGAAAGATGATGAGACTTACCAAACAAAAGCGCTGGCAGGTCGATAGGCACACAAACAAAGACAAACATACACACAAAATTCTAGCTTTCGCAACCAACGGTTGCCTCGTCAGGAAAGAGGGAAGGAGAGGGAAAGACGAAAGGATTTGGGTTTTAAGGGAGAGGGTAAGGAGTCATTCCAATCCCGGGAGCGGATTGTGTCAGTGTACGTATTTGGTCCAGATATGATATTTTTTCCCCTCAACGATATTATTTATTTGCGCTTTAACCACAAGGTTTTTTTTTTTTTAGATTGGCATTTTAAAAACTATTACTTATATTATGGAAGGAAATCATCTTATTTACTGCATTTATGTAAATCAGTTCTATGAATGATTACAAAAGTTTGTTTTTTAATTGAAAGTTTTCTGTTAGATCACTCAATATTCATTGAAGTGCAATTTGGTGCCACTCTTGTTTATACTGTCAGGTCACACAAATTATGTCTTGAACAGATGAATTGTTTTCAAGCTAGAGAAAAAGGAATTAAAATAGTAGGAATAATTATATTTTTTGTTGCACGTGACTGTCTTTCTCTGTTCATAACATGTTTTCTCTGATTTAGTTTTCTGTTTACTTTGTAAGGCGTGTCACTGTGTTGTGCTTCTGGTGGAGTATGCTCTAATACCACACACCAAATTATTTGATACATCATTTGTGCCATGTAGGTGTTTATTATGGCAAAGGAAGAATCTCCTGTAGTACCTGGTAATCAGTGTTCAGATTTCTCACAATTAGCATTTAGATTCTCAATTCTTATGTCTTTGTCAGTTGCTTGTGTCTCAGTAGGCAGTATATGTGCATTAAGTTCACTGATTCAGTCTCCGTAATGTGTGGAAGACCCCGTGGAAGACCCGGTGCAAGACCTGTCCAGTACATACACACACAGCATTTTCTACTCCAGTCCTGCCACAGGCTCATCTTACCTCATCAGAGGAAGGGCCACCTGTGAAATCAGCCAAGTCATATACCAATTGTGCTGCAACCACTGCATAAGTTTCTGTGTCAGTATGAAAATTGACATGCTGTTCACCAGGATGAATGGCTACTGCCAGTCTGGCCAAGAACAAAGCTGACCACCCAGTGGCACAACATGCACCTGAGCACCACATTCTCCAATTCAATGGCTGCACCACAACCTACATCATTGGTACCCTTCCCCCTGGCATTATCTTTTCTAAACTATGCAGGTGGGAGGTATCCTTGCAACACACTTGCCCTTGATCTCTGCCATCCCACTGTCCCCCCAGCCTTTACCCAACATTTTCCCCTTCTTCTGTCCTGTCAGCTCCTCCCAATCCACACATCATCGTGTTCTGTACCTTACCGGCACTGGTACCAATGTACCACATGCCTCACCTGTGTACCTGCTACCCCTCCTGCCCATGTTCTCCATCCGAGCCACTGCCTCAACCCTCTATTCAACCCACCAGACACAAATCCCACCCTACCCCACCCCACCCCACCCCAGGCTACCTGCTGAACTGCAATCGCATTGTTGTGTGTCCAGCCAGCACAATGGATGGGCACTTGCATGGGTGTTTCTGTGTATATATTTGTACTCTAGCTCGTCAGAGTCTTTTCTCTCTTTAGTATGTAGGCACATACGCTTCTGCTATTTGGTGAATGGACTCCTTTACTCCTAAATTATTTCAATTCTGTTACAACTTTCATATATTCTTAACAAAAAGCTCATTTCTATGGCTCAGTACATCTTGCATACAGAAAACAGCAAGTCTGATGTGAACTAAGACTTTTATTGTATTGTTTCACATCAAGACTTAATCTTACACAGTGTGGGCTAATTTCTTTGCACATTTGGTGTATCAAGTGAGTGAGTAACTAGAGCATCAAAAGTAAAGGAATTACAAGATAGCAAATAGCAAACTTTTTCACAAGTGAATATCAAGTTGCTAATACAAATGACATGGCACAACACAATTACATGGATTGTCGCATAAGTCCTCAGTTTTCCAGAACCATTATAAATAAACTATTTTTATTTTTAAACTGATTGCTGCATTTACATATGACAGGCATTCTTGAAACTCTACTGCAAATCACAGATTTACAATTAAAATGAAGTCTTACATAGCACATTATTTTCGATGCACATCTGCAGTAAGATAAGAGTCCATAAGTGCTGATCTAAATGTCACAACAAATGTGCCTATTTTGTGGATAATGATGCAGTATTACAGAGACTGAGTCAGTGAACAAGTGTCAAAATGATACTTTTTCAATTCCTACAGAGGACATTTGCTTGTTTTGTAATGCATATGAACAGTTTATTGAGAGACAAGCAACTGACAAAGGCATAAGAGTTGAGTTTCTGAACAATATTTTAGTTCACTTGCCAAAGATGAAAAGAGTAAGAGAATCTAAATGCTAATTGTGAGAAATCCGAACATTGAGTACCAGGCACTTACAGGAGATTCTTCCTCTGCCACAATAAACAGCTGCTTCACACAGATGATGTGTCATATAATTTGGTGTGTGGTATTTGAGCATACTCCACCAGGAGCACAACACAGTGACATCAGGAGCACAACACAGTGACATGTCTGACAAAGTAAACAGAACACTAAATTGGAGAAAACATATTATGAATAGAGAAAGACAGTCATGAGCAACAAACAAAAATATAATTATTCCTAGTATTTTAATCCCTGTTTCTCTTTTTTTTAAACGGCTCATCTGATCAAATGATACCATTTGTGTGACCTGAGAGTGTATACTAGAGTGGCAACAAATTGCACTTCAATGAATGTTTTCTGTCTAAATTGTTCTGTTGAGTGATCTAACAGAAAACTTTCAATTAAAAAACAAATATCAAATCTTCAATCTTTTGTAATCATTCATATAAGTGATTTACATAAATGCAGTAAATAAGATAATTTTCTTTCCATTATTCGAAGTAAAAAAATAGTTTTTAAGATGCCAATCTAAAAACCTTTTCATTAAAGTGCAAGTAAATAATATTGTTGAGGGGAAAATATCATTTCTGGAGCAAATACTTACACTGACATATAGGAGATTATTTACCGCAGTAGTGAACAACCTGTAGTAATCTTTAGCCATCACAATTTTAGGTTAATGCGTTAAATGTGTGTTTTTATGGTATTTTTAAGTGTCAGGAATCTTGCCTTTAGTCTTTAGCTGATTAATTACAGCTAAGTGGTGATCTTATGAAGTCAGTACAAGAGTTTAACATTTTACTGGGAAAGTCAGTCTTGCCAGGAGAATAACCACATTTTGTAATATTCACATATGTTGCATTTTTTTAAAACTGCGTGCCATCGGTAGTGGTGTATACAGTATTGATAAAGCAAATTAAATTCAGTTACATTTGATTGATTATTATTAGTCAAATTGTTGCTGCCAAAGTGAGGAAATAATGTTTGATGGCCAACAATTTCTGTGTGTTGTCATTTTTGCCATAGCAATTGTTTTGATTCTAGCTTTTGCTCAACTATGAAATTTATTCAGGGCACCCATTACTGGTTAATAGTGTTCCGAATTGTTTTTGCTTTGTTTGTGGTGTGTGTTAATTTTTACACACAATGCATGTATTTTGCTTTTTAGAAAAATGACTTGCATATTTTGCTGTTTAGATTTAGCTCTGAAATGTAAAGAGGTGTGTAAACTTGGAACATGGTGCTTTAAATCCAGGCGAAGTCGTGGAATGGGGTTCACTGATCATGAGAAGCTGCACTATTTATTTATTTAATTCGAGATAGCTGTACTTATGCCACACATTTTAAAATGTCGTTACTAATTTAAAACTTTGAAATATATAAAATATAAAATGACAAATTGAAAATTACAGTTGCTATAAATAATGTTTCCTTTGAAAGTTCAATTTGCTTCTTAACCTTTGCCCGATCTGGGCTTGTGTTCTGTATGCAATGGTTTTGTTCTTGATATGGCATTAAACATGATATTCCTTCTGCTTGTGACTTAAAAAGAGCCTTCTGGGGCTGGCCAGAGTGGCCAAGTGGTTCTAGGCACTACAGTCTGGAACCGCGTGACCACTACGGTCGCAGGTTCGAATCCTGCCTTGGGCGTGGATGTGTGTGATGTCCTCAGGTTAATTAGGTTTAAGTAGATCTAAGTTCTAGGGGACTGATGACCACATAAGTAAAGTCCCATAGTCCTCAGAGCCATTTGAACCATTTTTTTAATTTTTTTTTTTATTTGAGCCTTCTGGCATAAATAAAACAATGGAAAATCCAGGATGGAATGTGACAATATTGTGAGAAGGAAAGTTGCTACTCACCATATAGTAGAGATGCTGAGTCGCAGAAACGCACAACAAAAAAAAAGACTGTTGGCTGATTGGCCGAAAGCTTTGTTTGTGACAGTCTTTTTGTTGTGCCTATTTGCCCTTCAGGCATAAAAATACATGACAGTTCAAAAAACTGCAGGTAGATCTGAAAGTGTTGCAAACACACCACACAACTTTATACTGTTAGTAATTGCCAATGTAATTTGGGTAATATGGTGATGTCCTGCATTCTATATAATTTTATAGCATTTTCATTGTTTTCTTTGGCAGTGCTTGTAAATTGAATATCAGTAATGTAATATTGAAGTCTAACTTCATATTAAACTCCAGTAATCACTTCCATAAAATAAAAGTACTGATCTTGTTTTGTGTGTGGGTTATTTCAAACCCAATTATGCAGGGTGAAATTGTTAATATAACAGTTTTGTATTATATAGCACAGCGCAGTTAGGACTGAACCTAATGTTAATTTAATATTTGTCCCTCACTTTCAAATTTGTTTTGCTTGGCTAGAATTTTTGATATAAATTATGCTACCATATTTTCTATATCATGGGTTATTATCATGGTTTCTAACTTTGTTGGTATTTGTTAGGTCATCTTATATGTTAACCCTTTGACTGCTGGAGGCATGCCACCTGCTAGGCGCACTGAGGTGCCGTGGCCTGTGGTGTAATCCATCTAACTGCGCTGTGTGCCTGTCCCTTGGAGCTGCCACTGGGACTGGATCGGTCCGTGCTGTCCAACCCGCCCTGTGCTGAATATTTCTTGGCTGAATACAACTTGCGCAGAGCCAGCATGAATTTTTGGCAACTTTGAGCTGTAATATGTAGGGCAATAGGTTTTGTAAAGAAATAAAATTTGACCGTCTTGTACAACTTTATGCGTTCTCTTAAGAATAATAATGAAAAGAATTTTGTGAATCATATTGAGCCAGAAAATTGTAGGTAAATGGGCCAAGAAAATAGGTGCCCGATACAATTTCAAAGTTTGGCTTCTTGCATCTCCTGAACTAATACTATGACGAACGTGGAACTTGGCATGTAGTAACTTAACAACACAAAGTTCTTAAATAGAAAGTTTCATTTCCATAGCACTTTTCAGTGCTAAATGAATTAAGTGCAAAATTGAAGATTTAGTAAAAACGTCTAAAATGCGGTGTTTTTGTCCTGACTTTGCTAAAAAAACTATCTATATCTGGATCCCGCTCCAGCTACTGCTGGGTCTGGGTGCTGGCGAGTCCTCTCCATTTTGCTCGGTCCTCCCACCACTTTTCTTCCTCCACTTGCTGCCATGTCACAGCTCTCCTTTCCACAGATATTCTCACTCCCATTTTCCACTGTGTTCTTGGGCACCCTCTAGGTCTTTTCCCCTCCATCTTTAGTTCTTCCATAATTTTGGGGAGTCCCTGCCCATGCATCCTCTTAACATGCCCATACCATCTGAATCTCTTTTTCTCAATTTCTTTCTCATACTTTCTTGTTTAAGGTCCTTTCTAGTCTCTACATTCCTTACTCTGTCCATTCTTGTTTTTCCCTTAACTGCTCTGAGAAATTTCATTTCCCCTGCTTGCCGTCTACTCCAGTTCCTTTATGTCATTGTCCATGTTTCTCCACCATAGGTGACAATAGGGAAGTAATAATTCTTATACATAAGGAGTTTTGCTTTTTCTGAATTCCAAATCAGGTGTTTTATTGTTTGGTAGAAATTGCCTCCGTTCTGTAACCTCCTATTAATGTCGTTAGTTATTTTTCCATCCCTAGATATTTCACTCCCTAAATAAGTGAAACTTTCTACCACTTTGAGGGGTTCTCCATTCAAGGTAATATTTCCATTGATCCCTTTCTCTCTTCCAAATACCATTACTTCACTCTTATTTTTATTTATTTTTAATCCATACCTTTTCATTATTTCCTTCCATGCATCAAGTTGTAACTGTATGTCTACCACTTTATTACCCCATATTACCATATCATCTGCAAAAATCATCTTTTTGTCTTTTTCTTTTACTATATCTTTAACTGCCCTATTCATTCCCTCCACCACAACATTAGAAAGTGCAGGAGATAGAATACTTCCTTGCTTAAGTCATTGTCTTATTTCGAAGTATTCAGAGTTCCCCAATGGTATTCTGATTCTACAATTGTATCCTCTGTACATTGTCTTTATTACATTAATGTATCCATCTTCTGTACCTATCTTCTTCATTTCTTTTTCTTCATTTCTTCCCAGAGTCTTTCCCTGGTAACGGGGTCATATGCCTTTTCTATGTCTATAAAAATCATTGTCACCCTTTTGTTATACTTCCAACTTTTCTCCATCAGTTGACAGATAGAAAATATCAGGTCGATCATGCTTCTTCCTTTCCTAAATCCATGCTGTTCTCCACTCAGCTCCTTTTCTATCTTTTCACTTATTCGACTTAGTAAAATTCTTTCAAAAATCTTGGCTGTATGACTCATAAGGGTTATTCCTTTGTAGTTTTTACAAAGTCTAAAAAACTATGCTCTGTAAAACATACCAAGCTGTACAACTGGAATGAAAGTGGGGTGTGAAAATCAGGCCTGAAATCAATGTAAACTTCGAGTTAGCATATCTACTAGTGTGAACGCATGATGAAAATGAAATTTAGAGTGCAATAGATTGACTGCACAACATTAAGGAATAAAATTTTTTATTCCCCTACTATTTTTCAATAATCTACAAATTAGTCGAAAAGGTGTTGCTTTTTATGAAAAGATGAAAACAGGGTATATTCGATACTTATTTTTCAAATACCACTTTCTATTAATGCTTCATAGCAGGTTTCATTTGAACAACAAATTTTAAGCCTCCCACTCTCCCCAGAACAATGAGTTTAATTTTCAATATTGGCTAACAACAGAGGCAAAGTAACAAGAAAAATCGCACAGAGAAAAGAGTTTTAACTTTGGCATGTTGTTTCTCGTTGATCAAAGGCGTTTCAATCAGTTATGGAAAACATGTTTTGTACAAGTAGACCGATGTGATCTACATTTGTACTACTAAGGATAAAAGAATATAACTGTCCATGTTACATGTTAATAATTTAAATGTATCGTACACAGATGAATATATGGGTTTTGTTATACTGGCGTAATGTACTCAGCGTAATCACATTCGCCACGGTACAGGTATTGTGCCATCTCAATAACCAAGTCCATTCATTTGCCAACAAACTGCTACATATGAAGAAGTCAGGCTTTGTTTGAATAATTTCACACCTGTTGCATCAATTTCTCATCCTTCTTTTCGATCCAGGCTTTGGACTGGCACTGGCGAAGTTAAAAAATTTTTTTTAAAAGTAATTCCTTCAGAAGCATCACTAAATTTTCTGAAATTTACTTCCAAATAGTTAGTAATGCTTCTTTGTATGATAAGTCTCAAAGCAGGGTACAACACATAATGGAAAATTGCAAGTTTTGCATTGGTATCTAGTTTACCAGTGCACTTTCTGTTTTGTGCAAACCACGCATCTGCATATTAGCGTACTTTTCTGCGAATGTTCGCTCACGATAACAGCCAGAAAATGTCTCCCTGTTAATCGCAGAGGATTCTCGTCATCGTAATGTCTTCCCCTACCAGCTTTTGTGCTTTCTGTAGCATGTTTTTCCACAATCTCCCTTACAAGAGAAAGGTGAAATTCTGTGAATGCCATTTTTCGCCCTGTTACAGACTGATCGAGAGCATGAGCATTTAGAATGCACAAATTCAGAATGTGAAAAAAATATTTCTTATACCATTTCACAGTTTTATGCACTGATCCCACTGAGCTCCGTAACATGTCACAACGGTCAACTGCACCCGTACTTGAATTGTAATCTACAATACATTGCGCTTTATTTTTTTGCCAGTATTTCTGTCAGTCTCCTCTGTTTCAACCATTTGTGTTGTATGACTTGTGGTCAACATGTACACCTCTCTCTTATCGCACCACTTGACAGCAGGGACTTTGTCAGTGGACCTAAACTCCGTTTCTCCTCATTTTCATTTCTTCTGCAGTTTTGCCATGTTGCGTCTATTCTTATGAACAGTGTCACATGCGGCTGTTCCATGGTTGTGAAGCCAGAGGAACAGGTCCGGGCTGGAGTACCAATTATCGACGTATAGAATGTGACCCTGTTCCAGGTATGGTCCCATAAGAGTTGCCACTACGTTGCCACTTCTCCCCAAATTGTGGAACCCAATTGCTGTTGCTGCGCCTGTATACACAGTAAAATCTAAAATATACCCACTCTGACAGTCACACAATACAAATGTATTTATTCCAAATCTACTTCACTTGGTTGGAATAAATTGCTTCAAAGATAATCGTCCTTTGAACAGCAACAGACTGTCATCTATACAAAGCTTGTTATGTGGACGAAATGAATTGCAAAACATCTTATGAACTTTGTTAACAATCATCCTAATTTTAAATAGACTCTCGCCTCCAGCACTCGCAGAGTTATCACTGAAGTGTAACGTTCTCAGAAGTAGACAAAAACGGTCTCGGGACATAATTTCGCTGAAACTTGGTGTGTTCAAAAGTGTCTCTCTGGACCAATAATCACTTAATTTTTACTTCTTAACTTGCGCCACTAGAAGGCAAACAGCAACAAAACAATACATTTCATCAAATCCAGTGTCTTTCTACTTTGACAACTGAGAATTCACAGATTCTGTAGTATTTTGTCTGGTGTAAACCTAAAAACGATTTGTTTTGTCTGCAATAAATTGCAACAGTTCTTGAGACGTAAAAATCACAAAACATGAAAAAATGCTTGGGTCAGTATCTAATTGACATTTGTGTCATGAACTGGAGTCATCGAAGTAATGATTTAACGGCTGGAAATCGGTTACTTTCCAGTCAAATGTGTCACTTAAGTGTGCTCTTTTCCGAACTGTTTCACTGTCACTTACTGATTCCTCAGATTCAGAGGAACTGCTGACTGTAATTCTTGCTCTCCCCTCTGATGTAAAGGGCTTAGGACTACAGCTTTGAGATTCTGTTGAACTCATCATTGTTAGCAATGTCTGATAATTCACATTCACTGTCACTCTTAGTGAGCATATACAGGATTTCTTTATCTGTGTAACCACGGCAACGTGACATTTCTCTTGTAGAAAACAAGATAACTGATGAAAATACAGTAATCTAAGTCGAATTCTGCAAAGAGGGATCACAGCAACAAACATATAAGCACTGTCGAACTATACAGTCAGACCATTGAACAGCTACTGGAAGAGCAGGGCGGAAAGACAGCTCTGCATGTATACATGTCTGTAGCACTCGGGGGAACTGTTAGTAGTGTGCCTAAACTCGTCCCTAGCAGTGGGAAGGCCGATGATGTGGGATGCGTAAACATGTCCTTAGCGCTGTAGGGAAGATCCAAGGTCGCGCATATACACCTCGGGTGCGCCAGGGGAACAGCGAGGCATTAAGAGTTTACACGTCCCCAGCAGTCAAAGGATTAATGTGCCCACCTGACTGAAGGATGAATATGTATCTTTCTCATACCACTGCTCTCTCTCTCTCTCTCTCTCTCTCTCTCTCTCTCTCTCTCTCTCTCTCTCTCTCTGTGTGTGTGTGTGTGTGTGTGTGTGTGTGTGTGTGTGTGGTGGTAAAATATGTATATAGAGCAGTGTGGGAGGGATATGTTTATAATTTTGGTTTGTGTGCTCGGTAAATTGCCCATATTTACTTTTGGTTACGTTATCTATTGTTATGATTAATGTATTAATTGCATAGATTTTTAGCTTTTGAGTTAATGATATTTATTGTTTTAATGTTACAGAGGCCTCAAAGTGCAGATACTGTCCAAGCACGTGACACGAAAAGATATAAGTGCACACAATGTTCCAAAGCATTTGCAAACAGCTCATACCTCACACAGCATACTAGAATTCATTTGGGTATCAAGCCATACCTGTGTGAAATATGTCAGAGAAGCTTCACTCAACTCTCCCATTTGCAGCAGCACATCCGTACCCACACAGGTGACAAACCGTATAAATGTCCTGAGCCAGGCTGCAGCAAGGCTTTCTCTCAGCTGAGTAATCTTCACAGTCACTCTCGTTGCCACCAGACGGATAAGCCTTTCAAATGCAACTCATGCCATAAATGTTTTGCAGATGAGCCCTCCCTCATAGAACATATTCCCAGACACAAGGAGTCTAAACACTTGAAGACCCATATTTGCCAATATTGTGGGAAGTCATACACACAGGAAGTGCATTTGGCGAAGCATATGCAGAAACATGCAGATAGGACAGACAAGATACCACCTTTATCAGGTGCTGAACCAAATGTTCCAGCACATCCACAAGGCAGTGAAGCAGACGGCTATTCGGCTATTGACCTTCAGACATATTGGGCCAAGGTATCTCCAGATTTCAGTAACGTTTTGTCCGAGGCTGCTGCACGGGAAAATATGGCCTTGCGACAGATGAATAATTCCCCATTTACAGAACAGCGATCTGCAGCATCCCAACTTCGTGACCTTCTTGAGCAAGGCGTGACACACCAGCCACAGGATGAAGACACTGATCGCAGTGGAAACAATGGAGAGAGTGCCGATGATGTGGGTGAAAATCTGGTCACGAAAGATCATAGCCCCAGAGATGCTATAAGTACAGTTAGACTACCAGTGCAGACATCTGAATCTCAACAGTGTTCGGTATCTGTTCCTAATCCTACTTCTGTTTATTCCATCTCTCGGAGTGAAACTTTTGCATCTTCAAATCTTCCCCCATTCCAGACTGTAAGCGGGCTCATGCACGTTAATCACCTTACCCAGCACAACCAGCATGTGAATCCTGCCTCACAAGTGATGACGTCTGCTCCACAGTATCTGTCTTATGTAGCTGTCCCTTTGCCTCAGCATGGTGCGTTTCCGTCGACAGTAAGTCAATTTCCATTGTCAGCTGGTGTTGTGTCTGATGCTCCAAAAACCACATCCAACACATTTCCTAATCAACTTATCTCTTTGCAACAAATTAAAAACTATGCCCAGCAGCCCCTCTCTTCATCTCTATCAAGTGAACGTCTTTTGGGCATTAAGGAAGAAATTGATTAGCAGCATGCTGCCAGTAATTCAAAAGGTGTTATTGTAGGAGTGTTTGGTTTGATAAACAGTGGAATATACCGGTGTGATTATTTCAAAAATCTGACAGAAATGACCCAGTTGCTACTCCGATTTGAAGTGTGATAGCAATGCAGAAGTGAATGTGGTGTGCACAGTTCTTTTAATGAAATGTGATTAGGTCTTTCTTTTTTGTTTGTATTAAAAGAAATATATTAATACATTTAGTGCCATTTTTACATGCTTGAATGTAAAACTGACTGGAGCTTAATAGGCAGAGCATAAGTTTTTATCTATGATGTCTGATTAATGCCATTCACTGCTGTGTAGTGTTGTGCCAAATATTGGCGTGAGTGACTGTTATGAACTTTGTTTTACCTCAGATGCAATCCAGGTAAAGAGAGAATGGATTAATTGCCATTTACTTTTTAAATATACTATGTATATGTAGAATTTAAATATATATATTTTTTACTATGAAATTGTCATGACTTCATAATTAAATAACTTACTCACATTTGAAGCATGGTAACACTAAGACTGATTTTTATGTCTATTTTTGTCTAAATGATGTGGCTGTTGTACCAAAGTTAAGACATCAGTCTAAAAGTATTGCAAATGTTACAGATAATAAAAGGTTTTAATTGTGTTCTTATTACCATTTGTGGCAATTACATGACATAATTTTATCTGTTTCGCAAGAAAAGTTCCACAGGATTTAAAACTCTCATTAATGGTAGTATTAAATGTAACAAAATATTGTGTTATGGGTCACCACTACTGTGATTACATGCATGTAAATATAAGGTGTTACTCTTGAAAGACTGGAGCTATTTGTAACATGCATGTATTTGGAAATTTTAAAATGAAAGTTGTTATTAATTATAGCTGTATTTTAGTATGAATTGTTATTTTTTTTGTCTAAATATCTTTCGTATAAATTTACCTATAATAGAGCTCACGAAACAAGATCCCTGACAGTGTCAGCATGCTCGGTGTGGCTGCTTTTGCGTGTCTACGTGATTTAATCACATATATCTGTATGTCTCTACAGCAACGTTCCATTGTTGCCACAACTCTACAGAAGACTTGTTCTCCTGAAGCCATTTGTAATTTGTGGTTGATAGTTGGCAACAGTGCTGCCATCTGTCGGGGATCTTCTTTCACTGTAGTTATGTTTTCTTTGTTTCATTTCCTTCAGACAGTGGAAACTCCAGATAAGAATATCAACAATGTAGGAAAAGATAGATTGCAACTTACCGTAAAGAAGACATATCAAGTTGCAGACGGGCACAGTTAAAAAACATTCGCATATGTAATCCGTTCATCATAAGAATAAACCTGATGTAAACAAACACAAACGTGACGATTGGCCAGAAGCTGTAGCACATGTACACTGGTGGTGTTACGATCTTGGAAGTAGGTCCTACTCATGTATTAGATACCTTATTACTAAGTTGTGTTAAATGAAACTTTTAAGATATTCAAATGTATTAACAACCATCAGTGTTTTTCTTAATCACGTTTTTAGCTACGTTGTTATTTCAAAAATCGTGTACAGCCACAGCCTCTGTAGCATTGTGCTCTGATTATCGCACTGCTAAAGTGCAGTATAAAAATGGCTGGGCTGCTTTCTGTTCGTAGTGTAACACACGTGTGGAATACGGTTAAAAAGTGCCCAGGAATAGGCTGTTCTTTATATTTTCCATAAATTTATGGAGATAATCGGCTTTGAAGTTTTCCCAGCATTATAATGCAGTTGATACACAAAAATTTGATAAATGTGTGGTGCAGTCGGTAGCGTATTGGAATGTGAACCAAGTGCAGATATTCGTGCGTTGGTTCAAATCTCCTCAGTGACATTTTTTTTTTTTCTGATTCAGTTTGAAATACCTATATCTCGTAATTATAAAACTCATCATTATTTTTTAGAATAATGCACGTCTTCTTGTTTCCAATTACATTTGGATGCGAAATTCCTGTTTCCATTTCAAACACAAATTTTTAATTATCAGTATTTTATGAAATACTGTTCATAAAAGTTGTTTAAATTAAGAAAATATAACAATTTAATTTTTAAGGCAAAAATGAAAAACCAAATCCTCTTTATTTGGACTATGTCCATCGTTTTATACCACAGAGTTAGATAAGTATAGTAAAACATGAAAAACAATCATTTTCACAGCATCGAGCACATCATACAAATGCTGTATTTTTACATATTTTTAAATTTGCTACTGTACCATTACAATATGTACCCAACAGAACTGATCTGGAGCCAAGCTTTGGGATTTGGGCATAGAAGTAACAAGACTTTAAAGCTGCCAGACATACTGGAACTAACGCACACAGCTTTTTCACATGTCACTGCCAAATGCTGGCGGGATATAGAACGGGTCGTCATGAAAGAAGAAGAGAAAATGCTGCGCCCGGTTGGCTTTGTAGATTCTGTTGTTGACAGGCTCGTTATCAACGTGCAGGTGGCACTTCCAGAAATTAAATATATTTATTGGATTCGGGTAAGGAAGAAGCTAAGAGATTACCAGAAGATTTACTGTAAGCAATACCTTGAGTGGCTTCAATTTTTAACTATATGGTGAAATCCTTCAATACTCTCTTATGTTACACTCAGCTTATACAGAAAAATTACCCTGTGGTTAAGTCAGGAATTTTCATTATTCTTGTTTTTGATTACAATAGTACGTTAGCTGGAAACGATAACGTGTTGCACTTTTCGTCTAGTCATCCAAGGAGTGTATTGTGGGAGATTTGCAGTGTATTATTTCATTCTGCTTAAAAATTAAATGACATTTGAAGCTCGTCTCTCTTTACGAGTGAACTGCAGCTGGCCATGTCACTGGGGGCTAGCTGAATGGCCAGTGCTGTCCAAGTTAAATTTGCCGGTAAAGCTGTTGTCCTGTTTTATCACTAAGTCGATGTGCACGCAACGCACAGCTCAAAACATACCCTTATTATCGCACTTGACAGTCGAGACAGCTTGGCTGAAGTCCCACGTGAAACGGAAATCCAATGAGTATCCAGCAAACGTGGAAGAATACATGGTGCAATGTTTACATCAGGTTTATTCTTAAGGTGAACGGAGTATAGCTTTTGGCCACAGCTGTGTTCAGTAAAACACACATACACACACACACACACACACACACACACACACACACAAAAAAGAGCAAGCACACACGACCACCAAATCCAGCATCTCTGGCCCGAATGGAACACTATGTGGGAAGCAAGCAGCAATCTGGAGGAGGTGTTGAAGAGGAAGGGATAGTAATGTACAGGTAGGTAGAGAGACAAATGCTGTCTAGTGGAGTGTGCAGGGACTAGACTGCCAACAGGGGCAGTGTCTGGAGGTTGTGAGGCAGGGAGGTGGGGAAAAAAGGAACAAAAAGGAGAGGAGTGGGGAAAGACAGGCAGATGCATTGGCAGAGGGCTGCAAATAAACAGGGAGGGAGATGAGAATGAGGAGATGATAGGACAGAGGGGGTGGAAACTTCAGTGGAGGGTGTGGGGACAGTATAACATTTGGTAACGTATACTGTCCCCACACCCTCTACCCAACAGTTTCTCCCCCCCCCCCCCCCCCCCCCCGCCCCTCCCGTCCTAGCATTTAATTCCCATTCTCGTCTCCCACCCTGTTTACTTGCAGCCCTCTGCCAGTGGCTCCACCTGTCTTTCCCCACTCCTCTCCTTTTTTGTTCTTTTTGCCCCACCCTTACCCCTCCAGCCTTCTGACACTGTGCCTGTTGGCAATCTAGTCTCTGCAAACTCCACCAGACAGCGTTTGTCTCTCTCCACACCCATACATTACTGCCCCTTCCCCACCCCCTCCATATTGCTGCTTGCATCCCATGTGATGTTGCATTCCGGCCCCAGATCCAGGAGTTGGCGGTCTTTGTGTGTGTATTGGCTGAAAGCTATATGTGAGTGTCTTTTAATCGTGCCTGTCTGCAACTTGACATATCTTCGTTTGTTTCATTCAGATAGGCTGATAAGAATGTCACTAAATTATATGTTCATAGGGAGGAAAGGTCGCACTGAAGCTCAGGCAGAAATTTGGACAACCACTTCAAATAAATAATTAAGATGATACCACCTACATAATTGTGAATACTCTTCAAATTAGTATGAAAATATGTCAAATTATGATTGCCATGGCAGGCTCTGCATGATGCTCGAAGTGTTTGTTGTACAGATAGAGTTGGGTGTATTGTTACAGAAGATGTCACCCCCCTCCCTCTCCATTCTAAAATTAAATGTAGCATGAGCTTCTGAATACTTGCGGTTACTTGTTTGGTGAAAGCATTCACACAGTCTTATTTCACCGTGTTTTCCAATTTTTCAATTGTTTGTTTTTAAGATTAGACTTTGCTGAAAGACAGAGGTCGTGAATGGATGCACAAATGAGCCTAATACTATCAAAGCAAATGATTACAGTTTGCACAGGACCACAGTATTTTACACCAAAGCATAAGAAGTCACGTAAACAAAAAGACAGAAGTTTTACTGTCAGTACAAAAATAGGAAAGTTCGAATGGTGAATCTGATTTTTTTAAAATCAGAAATTCACTTACAGGTGACAGTAATATAGCAGACAGCATGCCAGGTATTACAGACAAGCTAAATAACTACAAAAAGAAAAGAGTAGATGGTCATATGCACAAAAATTACATCAGAGTCCCAGCATCTAGGTTTAAATAAGTGGTGACAAACAGCTCTTGCAATTGTTCTGTAATGTGGGTTTTGGAGACCTAATTATGAAGTAGCTACAACATGGGAATGACCACCACTAAACTGGCCGAATGCATGAATGGGCAGAGGAGAACTGTCTGTCTTGAGAAAACCCAGTACTGTGGTACTAAACATGTTCTTTAGTGTGATGTAAGGAACCTGAGTGCCTGCTACACCACATGATAATTATTACTCTGAACTTCGGAGATGGAGCTTGCACACCCAATACTTCCTCACATCACAACAAACCTCTGCACTTAAATTCTATTATGACACCTCCCCTCTCTATTTTATCACCATCATATGTTTTCTTTATATTTTTATCTTACTAAGTTTATACTTTTTCATCTTCATTGTGTTTATTTTCCTCCTTATTCATGTTTACTTCTCATTCTGTTATGTTTGTAGTAAAGCTAGTTCAATGGCTTACCAGTGTACTATCTTCGACTCTATACCCTGTGATTCCCCAACCCTTTTGTTCCTTGTCTCCCCTCAATCTCAAAACAGTTAGGTCTCTCTTATCCTGGGAGCCTGAATGGCCTGTCATTTCTTTTTAAACTTCTCTGATCTATTACTCTTCCCTCCACAAGAAGGAACCAATAGTTCCGAAACCTAGGATATTGCGCATACTTTTATGTGTGTCTCTCAGCAGCACTAAACATTTCACTCTCTGAAGATGAGTAATTGCCAGCAGTACTATTTTATGGTTTTTTTTTTGCTTTTTTTTTTAATCAGAATTGTCTGTTTTCAAAGACAGTATCAGCAATGCTGTATTGTGGTTTTTGTTATGATGACAGGACTACATGTGTTAGGGCAAATTCTTGGTTCTGATGCATCACAGGGCATCCTGCAAGTCAGACACAATATAATACCTCTAATTTACTGTGAACGCCTAACCAAATGTGAGTCACATATAAGCGGAAATAGCAATTTATGCAACCATAAAGCACGTTTCAATAGATCCCTGACCCCTTGTTGATGTCTCATTGTCCACCTTTACCAGCAGCTTCACGGGCAGGTCTCTTGTATGCAACTCTACTCCTAATTACTGTG
The DNA here is from genome assembly GCF_023864275.1 of Schistocerca cancellata. NCBI lineage: Eukaryota > Metazoa > Arthropoda > Insecta > Orthoptera > Acrididae > Schistocerca > Schistocerca cancellata. The sequence goes on along the minus strand of NC_064632.1, from coordinate 400,539,119 downwards.
CACTACATACTTTCTGCAGCAGATTGCTTTATTCTGGATATTTAGATTTTAGTTAGGACTGTGATGAACCATCAGCCGGAGGGTAACATATCACATTCAGAAATCATACTCCAGTGAATCTTAAGCAAAAACTCAGTTAATGGTTGCCATATTGTAGGACTATATTGGGATGTGTAACAGAGGCAATTTCTTTTGTCAGAGCTGGAATTAGGCACCAGCCCACACTGTTTGGCAGTGAATTAAGAAAGTTCATTCTATATTTGTCTGTACTGTTTTGTATAAAAGCCTCGTTTTCCATTGGAATTCCATTTTGTTGGTTTGAAAACCTCTGGAGGTGAACATGCACCTGTAGAGAAGGTGTGCAAGAAAGTAATGACTGGTGAAGAATTGTTAGTGGCTTCGCACACCTTATACAAACATTGCTGGACCTGGAATAGTTGACACATATCAATAATAAAGAGCAAAATTTGTCCACAGTTTTAGTTTGAAAAACATAGACATGTAGTTACAAAGACTGGGAGGCATAAGGCGAAGCTTTTCAGAGCCTAATTTGTTCTGAAAAATCATCCACTGTTTGATAGTACATTATCAACTATATCAAAATGTAGATGTTTCATATGAATTATTGGACACTCAGTTGGTAATAGATAGCATGGATGCCACCTTTCTCTTGCTTATTGATTTTCTTTATTTTTCAGTGCCTCAGCCTCTGTGTCACTTTGCTTTATACTAGAAGAAGGCACTGCTAAAATGAAACATATTCATACATTTATTCACATCTCCTTTTCCGTATACCCCTAGGAGGGAATGTGTTGAGTGATGCTGAATGACCATAACATACTGTAGATCTTTCGAATGTAAGAAGTATTGGAATGATTGGAAGAAAGCATAGATCACATCTGTCTACAAGAAGGGCAGAAGATCCAAAAAACTATAATGGAATATCATTGATATCCATCTGTTATAGAATCTTAGAGTATTCGCTACTTGAAATTATACCTGCTAAGTGTAACCTAGTAAATTAAAGAGAAACCCACCACTCTGAAATAATCTGCTGCTTCCATAGTTATAATAAATAGTTGCTGTTTGTCTTATATTGATAACTTCATACTTGCTTTATGATATTGGTATTTTTCAAAGAAATTGGTTTCCTACATTTGAAATGATAACAGACCTGTCTAAAGTATACTACTGTTTGCCATGCAGCTTTACAATGAATGCTACTACTTGCCATGTAGCTAACAGAAATTTTCAGTTTTTGCATCTAGATAATCAGGTTATCTCTAGGATCAGTGGCCAAAGTCTTAATTTTTGTTTATTTTATTTATTTCTTTATTTGGTGTGGGGGGGGGGGGGGGCGGCAGCGGAGTCCCACTTTGTTGCTTAATGTGAGATGGGAGTTGGTTTGATACTTGTGCGCCAAAGTATGTTAATGCACTGTGAACATTAGGCAAGGAGTCAAAGTGTAAATGAAATAATATTTGTGTTTTGTACTATCAGTTTGCAAATTAAAGTTTGTCTGAAACAGAGTTTTATTATCGGTAATCCTAATTAAGGACAGAATATACTGGTAAGACTGTAAGAATTCCAAGACTTTTAAAAAGGTAACTTACTGGAGTCCGGCTCGTGGCCACATATTATATGTTCAGTCAACAAAACAAAACTGTTCATATGGAAAATGCCCAAGTCCCACATTGAGCATTCTCATTGTGTACAGCCATGTCACAATTTGTGGCAACACTTTCACCCAGTTAATGCCCTTGTTGCATTATAGTGGCAACATACCATCATGTCAGCAAGATGTACTGTACACAAAATCGGAAATTAATACCAGGGAAATGTTATAAGCGGAAGTATAGGATGTTGACAGTGATCGTAAAATATGTATTGATTTGATCAGCAGCGCTAGACATAGTCCAAAGTAGGTGTTAACGGCCGTGTGCAAGTAGCACACAATCAAGGTGCCTGGTAGTCACTTGTTGAACCTGAGTTCGGTTCCGCCATCAGACTTTTTTCTCTCCCTCCCTCCCTCCCTCCCTCCCTCCCTCTGTGGCAGGTGTCAATGGACTTTCTGTGCTAACATTACTTGTACAACACTGGTGCATATTACTTATATTCTGTAAGAGAATTGTCAGTATGAGTAAAAAATACTACATCAAGAAGCTCCCAAATTTTTAGCAAAATACATCAAAGTTATTTTAAGAACATTCATTTTTTGGGAACGAAAGAATATTGTTACGTTGATTTTAGATCAGTCAGGCTTGTAGCAAAATTTTACCTTTTATGAAGCTCATATTTCCAATGGAGAGTGACTTAATTGAATAATTATTCTGTTCTTTGGTGTGAATAAAACTGATTATGATATACTTTTTATCTAATTACACACACTAATGTAAGCACCAAACTCAACAGCAATCCTTTTGCCCATTTGTTCGGGAGCATGAAATTCATTATCACTTTCTCAATTTAAAAAACAATGAGGTCCAAATTAAACTGCTAAAGAGAGTTTTCTGTTCACAGAAACAATGGACGGAATGAGAAAGCAGATGCAGTAAAAAAAAAAAAAAAAACCATTAAGGTGGAATTTAAATAGAGAGATTAAATATTTAGTGAAAAGCTCATAAATTTTGATCTCGAAATAAATTTACAAGTGTGCTGGGAAAAGTAAGTTCAATCATTCAATGTATTGAGTCTGAATAAGGTGTTTAAATTCTATTGGACAGAATCTGTTAAAATTCAGTTGGTCATGTGTAATAATACAAAAGAGATAAGCAGATATAAATCGGCATGACCTTCCAGCTGAAAGGACTTGTTAGAGTATGTTTTTTCAATGTAATTTAGCAAGAAAGATAGAATTCATTAATGTCAGTGGTCTGCAGGTACGAAACTACAGATGCAGATAACAGAATGCAGTACTCTTTGTCTTACTGCAAATAGTCTTTTATACATTTTTTTACACAACATAGAGTGGATTCTGTCGGTTACCCTTGGGATTTATCGCTGAAAGGCCATATCTGATATTTCTTTTCTGATGTCACTTTGCCATGTGTTAGATTTTGTGACACTTCTTGTGTAACTGGTGATGTACCCACAGCTCTTCAGAATGCTTTCCAGTGTTGCATATCACATCCAAGGTGTTGCTGCTCACATATTCATGGTACGTGTATCAAAAGCACATTAATCATTCCATTTTTTGGCTTCGATTATGATTTGACACTTTGTGCAGGTGTCCCAGGTTCTCACCATGCCCCATAACCAGCACACCTAGACAGAGAAGCTCTTGGTCTCGTTCTACCTCCCAGGTAAATTTTATGTTGGCATAGAACCTGTTCAGACATCTCTCCATGGCTGCACAAAACAGAGGTGTTGTTGAAGTACCTGTTCTGTACCTTAAGTTTACAAGTCTGTGGTTTGAAATGTAATGGATTTGGCTGCCAGTGGACTTAATGGATTACAGATAACAATCCCTTCCAGCTGTTCGTAGAAGTTACCATTGCACTTGGAATAGCCTGTGGTGAGACATGCACGGAAGAGCATGATGATGTCATACGAGGAAAATGGAATTGATTTACTCCATATAATCATTGAATTACACTTTGGTAAACAAAGAAACAACATCAGAACTGACAAGGATTTAATTTGGTCCAAGTTTTTGTTTCTTCAGCTTCTCGAGGTCTTGAGTCCTGTATGTGTGTGTCACTCTATTCTCCCATCTGTGGGCCTGGGGGTTTGAATAGGCCCAGGGTATTCCTGCCTGTCGTAAGAGGTGAGTAAAAGGAATCTCACACCTTTCAGCCTTTATGTGATAGTCCACTGTAGGGTTTGACCCATTTTTCAAAATTTTCCCGAAGAGCGAAACAATTGGGAAGGGTGCCTTACTTGGTCTATCATGTCCATCGTGCATTGAGATCTTTAGCCCACTTTCTTGTTGTAGCATTGCAGTCCCGCTCATCCTCCATCTGTTGAGTGAGGACACCTTCCTGGGTGCGTTTTCCTCCACTCACTATGCAGTGTCGTTTCTGTGCCAACGAGGACCATGGAGTTCTTTGCACCTTATATCCAGCACGGTAGCCAGTCCATTGGGGTGGGGCCTCCCTGTACCCTGTTGGTTGTAGCCCCCTGACTACACAGAGCTGACTCTGCTGATGCCTGCACCTTTAACTCGCCACATATGCCAAGGAGTAGATGCCCATCAACCTGGGGCATCGGGACTCCTGGTAATGGCCATCCTGCCAGGTGGCCTTTGCTGTGGCTGGGTGGCGCCCATGGAGGGGGGGGGGGCCCCCTGATCTGAGTGTGTGGCACCTGGGCGGATGATGCGTGATGAAGCATGCCACATCATCACTTGCTGGTGATAAAACGCCAGTTGCTTCTAAGCGCTCTGTCTCAGTAAAATGCAAGGAAGTATGATTCTAAATCGTTCCCCTCCCTAGCCAAACCCTGGGAGGAATGCCAGGATAAGGATGACAGCAAACCTTATTTGCCCCAGTACCTCTTATGTACGAGAGCTGTTGTGGACTCCTTTGTCTCGATGCAGCCTCAGTTTTTTGTAGAGCATTTAGAGGACAAGTTTGGGGAGGTGGAGGGCTTGCCCAAAACACAGTCAGGGTCAGTCTTGATAAAATGGCATCCTCTGCTCAATCATGGGCATTACTTACTTGTGACAAGCTGGGGGATGTTTCCGTTACCATCACGCCACATAAGAGGTGAAATATGGTTCGCGGTATTATATTCCACAGGGACTTTCTGGCAACGAGCTGTGTGCCAACTTAGAGCGATGAAGAGTTCATTTTGTCCAGTGTGTACATCAGGGTCCGAGGGATAATCAGGTTGCCACTGGTGCCTCAATCTTGGCTTTTGAGGGTGACACATTATCCGAGAAGGTCAAGGTGATGGTCTACTGCTGTGATGGCAAGCCATATATCCCTCCCCTAATGCGATGCTTTAAGTGCTGGAAGTTTGGCCAAATGTCTTCCTGCTATACTTCCAACATCACATGTCGAGATGTGGACATCCATCCCATCCCAATACTCCATGTGCCCCACCTCCCATCTGTGTCAACTACAGAGAGCATCATTCCCCCTTGCTCACCAGACTACAAGATTTTACAGCGAGAAAGGAAAATCATGGTATGCAAGACCCTGGACTGTTTGACCTTCACTGAGGCCAAGAGGAAATTTGAGTGCCTACATCTTGTGGTTATGGCCTCCTCTTATGCTGCCGCTACGAGAACAGTTGTAGCCCCATCTGTTCTGCGAGTACCAGTCGGCTCTCAGAGCCGGAATACTGCACCTGCCCCCCTTGTTGGTGGCGAGCACTTCCCTCCCGGTTGCTCCCGCACCACTTACCTCGGGAGCACTGTCCCCCCCCCCCCCCCCCCCAGCCATCGGGGACACCAATCCCCACTTCTCAGTCGGAGAAGCGTAAGTCTTCTTCAGCTCCTCTTGCTAGGAAGGGGTCCCTTGGGTCACTCCCTTCCAAGGTTTCTGCTACTGGGAAAGATGACACTCACCAGTGGCTGAAGTGCCCAAAAGCAGCTGGTCGGAGGGCTTCATGATCATCCTCAGTCTTGGAGACTGAAGCAGTCCCAGCCAGAGAAACCTAAGGATCAGCGAGAGAAATCTGGAAAGAAGACCCCCCCAAGACCAAGGGAATTGCTGTGGCATCCACACCACTGCTGCCTACAAGCTCTGCATCTGAGGTTGAGGTGAAGATCCTGGTGTGTGCTGATGACCTAGATCTTGTCAGACCCTCAGACACAGTGGGTATAGCCTGTTCAGGAAAGAAGTTGGTTGCAGCAGGTGACTCTGAGGCATAGACTACTTTATTGAGTGTTGTGTTTCATGCCTTCTCAGTCTTATGATGATGACATACTAAAGTGAAATTGTGCCGGTTTTTCCGCTACGTGGCTGAGCTACGGCAACTGTTAAATTTTAAACCTGCTTTCTGCATTGCCCTCCAGGAATCCTTGTTCCTGGCAATGCGGACCCCTGCCCTTCATGGCTACAGGAGATATTACAAGAACCGTAGCGAATATAATAGAGTGTCAAGTGGAGATAGCGTTTATGTCCTGAACTTGGTATGTAGTGAACCTGTGCCCCTTCAAATTCCTCTTGAAGCTGTGGCTGTGGCTGTCAGGATTCGGACGACGCAGGAAATACCTGTCTGCAACATATATCTCCCTCCAGATGGTGCGGTGCCCCTGAACGTATATGCTGCACTGATTGATCAACTCCCTAAACCTTTCCTACTTTTGGGAGATTTTAACACCCATAACCCCTTGTAAGGTAGCACCATGCTTACTGGCCATGGCAGAGATTTCGAAAATTTACTGACCCAACTCGGCTTCTGCCTCTTGAATACTGGGGCCGCCACACATTTCAGTGTGGCTCATGGTAGATACTTGGCCTTTGATTTATCAATTTGCAGCCCAAGACGCCTCCCACCTATCCACTGGAGACCACATAACGACCTGTGTGGTAGTGACCACTTTCCCATCTTCCTGTCACTCCCCTGGCATCATGCCCATGGACGCCTACCCAGGTGGATTTTAAGCAAGGCAGACGGGGTAGCCTTCACCTCTGCTGTCAACGTTGAATCTTCCCCACATGGTTCCACCAATGTCGTGATTGAGCAGGTCACTACAATGATAATTTCTGTGGCAAAAACGTGATCCCTCATTCTCTAGGGTGTCCCTTGGCGAAAGACAGTTCCTTGGTGGTCTCCGAAAGCTGTTGAGGCAATTAAAGAGCATCGGCGAGATCTACAGTGACATAAGTGGCAACCTTCCCTAGAGCACCTAATAGCCTTTAAACGGCTCCATGCCCGCATTCGCCTGCGTATAAAATGACGGAAACAGGAGTGCTGGGAGAGGTACATGTCGACCATTGGGTGCCATATGTCACTTTCCGAACTCTGGACGAAGATCAGGCGTCTTTCTGGGTATCAGACCCCAGCAGGTGTTCCTGGTGTTAACATCAATGGCATGCTCTCTACTGATGCAAAAGCGATTGCTGAGCACTATGCTCGAGCCTCTGTGTCGGAGAACTACATCCCCAGCCTTTCGCACCCTCAAACAGCAGATGGAAAGGAAAGTCCTCTCGTTGACTACGCACCACAGTGAACCTTATAATGCCCCATTTACAGAGTGGGAGTTCCTCAGCGCCCTTGCATATTGCCTCGACACAGCTCCTGGGCTGTATCTGATCCACAATCAGCCAATTAAACTTCTCTCATCTGACCACAAGCGATATCTCCTCGTCATCTTCAACCGGATCGGGTACGATAGTGTCTTTCCATCACAAAGCTGGGAGAGCACCATCATTCTGATGCCAAAACCTAATAAAAATCCGCTTGATGTGGATAGCTGTAACCCCTTCAGCCACACCAATGTTCTCTGTAAGCTGCTGGAATGTATGGTGTGTTGTCGGTTGGTTTGGATCCTGGCGTCATGTGGCCTTCTGACTCCATGTCAGAGCACATTCCGCCAGCATCGCTCTACCACTGATAATTGTGTGTCCCTCGAGTCTGCCATCCAAACAGCCTTTTCCAGACACCAACATCTGCTTGCTGTCATTTTTGACTTTCGTAAAGCATATGGCACAACCCGATGACATCATATCCTTGTCACATTGTATGAGTTGGGTCTCCAGAAACTTCCTGTCGCTCCGTACTTTCCATGTCCAAGTTGGTGCCTCTCTTAGTTCCCCCTGTATTCAGGAGAATGGCGTTCTGCAGGGTTCCGTATTGAGTGTATCCTTATTTTTAGTGGCCATCAACAGCCTAGCAGCAGCTGTAGGGCCATCGGTCTCCCCTTCTCTGTATGCGGATGACTTCTGTATTTCGTATTGCACCCCCAGTACTTATGTTGCTGAATGGCGCCTAGAGGAAGCAATTTGCAAGGTGTAGTCGTGGGCTCTAGCCCACGGCTTCCAGTTTCCGGCCATGAAGTCATGTGACATTCACTTCTGTAGGCATTGTACTGTTCATCCAGAACCAGAACTGTAATGATGATCCACTTACTGTAGTGGAGACATATTGATTCTTAGGACTGGTTTTCGACGCCAGATTGACTTGGCTATCTTACCTTTGTCAGCTTAAGCGGGAGTGCTGGCAGCACCTCAATGCTCTCCACTGTCTAAGGAACACCAACTGGGGTGCAGATCGCTCTACACTGCTGCAGCTCTATGGAGCCCTTGTTCAATCTCGCTTTGACTGTAGGAGTCTGGTTTACAGTTCGGTGGCACCCTCAGCGATGTGTTTCCTCGACCCAGTGCACCACTGTGGCATTCGCCTAGCGACGGGGGCTTTTAGAGCGAGTCCAGTGACCAGTGTCCTGGTGGAGGCTGGAGTCCCTCCATTGCAGATCTGACGTGCACAACTGCTCACCAGATATGTTGCACACATTCGTAGTTCTCCTGAGCATCCGAATTACTGTCTCCTTTTCCCACACACGGCAGTTCATCTCCTGCACTGGCGGCCCAGGTCAGGGCTAACGATTGCGGTTCGCGTGTGATCCCTTCCCTCCGAACTGGTGTCCTTCCCTTTATCACATCTACTTGAAGTCCATTCACATACACCTCCATGGTGTACACCTTGTCCGAAGCTTTATCTGGACCTTTTACATGTCCCTAAGGACTCCATTAACCCCGCCACTCTTCGCTGTCACTTCCTCTCGATTCTTGACGTGTTCCGAGGCTCTGAAGTTGTTTACACCGAGGGCTCGATGGCTGATGGTAATGTTGGCTTTGCCTATGTCCACAGAGGCCATACTGAACAGCATTCCTTGCCTGCTGGCTGCAGTGTATTCACTGCAGAGCTTGTAGCCATATCTTGTGCGCTTCAGTACATCTGTTCCTGTTCTGGTGAGTCGTTTCTTCTCTGTTCTGACTCCCTGAGCCGCTTACAAGCTATCGACCAGTGCTACCCTCGCCATCCTTTGGTAGCGAACATCCAGGAGTCCACCTCTGCCCTGGTCCATTGGTTGAGTGGTGTTTGTGTGGACCCCAGGATACATCAGAATTGCTTTGGGAGACGGAGGGGTATAACAGCATGTACAACAAACTGTGTGTCATTAAGGAGACTGCGAATGTATGGAAGTCTTCCCTGCGGGCTTCTCACAGGGAATCAGTTGTCCTTAGTCGACTCCACGTTGGCCATACGTGACTCACACATGGTTACTTCTTCCGTCGCGAGAACCCACCTCATTGTCGCTGTGGCTCCCAAATGACAGTCGTCCACCTCTTGCTGGGCTGCCCACTTTTAGCTGCTTTGCAGTGGCCACTAGATTTATTACCAGTAGCTGATTTGGAGGCATATAGACAATAGTTTGTCCCCCCGCTCTATCTGCTAGTGGGAAGGAAAGGAAATGACTAGTAATGGTACAGGGTACATCCTACCATGCACCATACAGTGGTTTGCAGAATATGTATGTGCATGTAGGTATAAAATATTGTTCAAGTGTGTGGGGTTGATACCACTCAGAACTAATGGGGGAATGCTGAATATAAGCAAATAAAGGGAGTGCAAATGTATAGAGGTCTGTTTGCCAAGCAGGAGATTGTCAGAGAAATGCTAGGAGGCATTTGAAGATAGATGCGAACACTTTTATGAAATCTTACTTTACAAAATTTCAGGAACCATTATTAAGTGAAGAATTTAGAAATATGCTTCTGACACCTGTGCGTGGCACCCATAAAAATTGTGAAACAAGATTAGACTCCTTACAGCACTCACAAAAGCATTTAAACTGTCATTCTACTTGCTTTCTGTAAGTGATAGGAATGGGAAGAACTTGTAATGTTTGGTCAAATGCTAAATAGCTTCTGCCATATGCTTCACACTAGTTTGCAGAGTTCATATATGATGTACAAAGCATTAGGGCTGAGAGATCCAGACTTAAAAGCGACTTCAGAAAATATATTCAGAGGCACAAAATTGGACTGACATGAACTTCAAAGGAAGAGGAGGGGAGGGGGCTCGCCAGGGTCTCATCTGTAGAAAAAGGCACCCCTATGCTCAACCCCTGCCAAATAGAGAAACACAGAAACAAAATTGACCATCTACTGCCCGCTGTGGCTCTGAAGTCTTGCCAAATTTCATCACTGCAGTTCCCAATATGAGTGATATTCTTTTCTTGACCAGTGTAACTTGAGTGCTACAATATGGCTGCTTTATATTTAGGTTCTTTGCACAGACACCAATATAATATTATCTTTGGTAGATAGCATTGAATGTTGGGCTGCACTAATTTGCCGGCTTCCTGTGCTGGTGCTAGTTTAGTTATTATTTACAGTGACTGTGTTTTCGTTTTTCAAGAGACAAAATACTTATTTATATGTGTAAGTATGATTCTTCATTATTAAAACACTGCAATTTATATAAGTATAAATGTTGCCCGTTGATGATGGAATTTATGTCCGTTCCTCTGAAGTAATGTTGGGCAATAATGGAATCATAACCCTACTTTGTTACAGAGTCAAGGACCCCAGAAATTTTTAAGGAAAACTGAAAAAAAGGTGAAGAATATGAAGTTAGGCCCATTCCTGGGTATGAATCAGAAGATTCTGCCTCAGCTTCAGATAGTAAGGACGATATGGAGATAGTAGAAAATCGTCAAAGTAATATAATTATAGCCGAGAGTGATAATGATAGTGCAGAGGACAGTGTACTTATGCATAATGAAAGTAATAACAAAAACATTAGTGATGAAGTTCAAGTCAATGATGACTGGAGATGTACTACCCATCATATTATTCATCCTGTTCAACCATGGAAGAATTCTCTCCCTTTTGCACCAGAAGAGTCTCATCAACCTGTGACCTATTTCAGGCAGTTGTTAGATGAAAAAATTGTGGATAATGTTGCTTCTCAAACCAACTTATAAGCACTACGGAAAGACATTTCTAAACCAATAAACAGTGATAAAAATGAAATTGAACAATTTTTTGGTTGTTGTATGTACATGTCCATTTATGGACTTCCACTATCTCGTATGTATTGGAAAACTGCTACTCAGATTCCAGCTGTTGCTGATATAATGAGCTGCAGTAGGTGGGAGCAGCTAAAATTAGGACTCCATTTCAACGATAACGAAAATATAGATCTAGCTGACAAATTGCATAAGATCAGGCCCTTTTTGGAGTCATTGGTTGGGAATTTTCAAAGTATCCCCATGAGTGAAAAGTTGTCAGTAGACGAACAGATGATTCCTTTCAAGGGAAAACATAGCTTGAAGAATTACGTGAAAAGTAAATCTAAAAAAATGGGGTTATATAGCATTTGTCTTGAGTGATTCAAATGGAATTGCACATAATTTAGGGATATATACAGGGAATGTGAAGCATGACCCTTCCTTGCCTGATGTTGGTGTGACTGGAAACGTTCTTTGCTTGGCTTCTGTGATACATAGACACATGTTTCACAAATTGTATTTTCGTAATTGGTTCACAGGAGTTCGGTTAGTAGTTGAACTAGAAAAAATGGGTATTCAGTCTTTAGGAACTGTGAGACCTAATTGGCTCAAAGGTTGTACATTCACATCCGACAAACGAGGGAGTTAAGAGGAACATTTATCTAGAACTGATGGCGTTAAGTAGTGTGCTGTAAATGGTATGACACCAAGCCTGTTCATTTGCTCAATACTTTTTTTGGTGCTCATCCAACATCAATAGTGGAGAGATGGACTGTACAAAGAAAGAAAACATAAATGTTGAATGTCCCAGTATTGTTCACTATTACAAACAGTGCATGGGTGGTGTTTTGGACTAACTGATAGCATTGTACTGCATCAAGATCTGGTCGAAGAAGTGGTATTTGAGACTTGTATTTCACTTGCTTGATCTGACTGTACTTAATGCTTGACTGCTATACAGAAGAGATTGTACAGAGTGTAAGGTGGGAAAACTAAATCAGCTTAGCCTATTGGACTTCAAAGCTACTCTTGCTGTTTGTATTTGCAAACTAAATAAGGGTGGACAGAGAAAAAGAGAAAGACGCAGTAGTTCGTCAAATGAAACTGCAATTCAGTTGAAGAAGAAAATTGTGTCAGCAGCACCACTGCCTGAAAAAGAAGTGAGGAACGATGGAATGGGCTACTAGTCCCGATTTTCAGAAAAAAAGAGGGTGCTACAAAAAGCCAGGATGTAATGGTGCACCAAAAGTGTTTTGTACAAAATGTAAAGTGCATCTTTGCTCTACATCAAATTCTAATTGTTTTTTTCTGATTTTCATACTAAATAGTTCATATCAGAAGCTAAAAATAAAGCTGAAAATGATGACACTAAAATAAATTTTTAACTTCGTATTTTTTTAAATTATTGTATTGTGTGTAATTTTGCATGTAATTGTTATCCCATTATTCTTTCCTTACTTCCAATTTTATTGTAAAATTCAGGAGCATTCTTGTCTTATAATAGAAATACTACCGTATTTGTACAAGATTGAACAAAAAGTTCAACTGCCCACTGTGACCTGAGTCACAGACCTATTTTGAAATTATAAATAATTTTAAAAACAAACATTCACCTTATATGTGTTAAATACATTATTCCTTAACATTCTGTGCACATAAATATTTTTTTCTACAGTAAATAATAATTTGGACAGTAGAGTGTTAAATAATTAATATTCACTGAAATGGAAAAGGAGAAAACAAAGAAGAGAAATAGGCAACACAAGCTATGCTAAGAGAAGAAGACAGCAGATATCAGAAAAAGATAATAAATGTAAGGTAAAAGGGAATGCGTGAGCTGGCAATTGGGGAAATGCAATGGTTCAAATGGCTCTGAGCGCTATGGGACTTAACATCTGAGGTCATCAGTCCCCTAGCAATGCAGTTAGTCCCTCCAGGGCTCAGCATGCAGTGGCAGGAGCCAGTATCACAACTGCTGAACTCCCAACCTAAGTAAGGCCAAACCATTAAAGATGGGAATAGAAGCCATTCTCTTGGAGAAAGTTTTAAAATTTGTCTGGCTGCCCTTTCATCATATGACAATACTGAGGATAAGGAGTCCTTAAGAGGTGGAAGACTTAGTAAGGTGGCTCTCCACAAGGATGTGAATCACTGTTAACAAAGCACTAGATTCACATTAGGGAGGTGTCTCATTGCACATGGTAACACCATGAGGCAAATGGATATGATCAGTATGAAGGTGGCATGAGAGAGAGAACTCCGTCCACGACAAATGAGAGGAGCAATGCCAAACAATGTCCCCTTGATAGTGCACAGTTGTTGGAGGGAGCAGAAGCCCACCATTCTCCAGTCCAGCTGCAATGGAGTGTAAGTAGGGTCACCATGTGGATACCTTCGAGAGGACGTAAGTGAATGCCAGTACAAAAAATTTCCAAACACCTTGCAATTTGGCAGCACACCCTGTGTCGAATGTCTGGTGTTTGATACTTATCAAAGGGAAAATGAACCTGATGGATGGGAAACTGAAGGATGGAAATTGCGTAATTGAGTAGCAGTTGGTGGCGTAGAAACTGTAGAGTTGGGATTGATGAACTGAAACCAACTGTCACAAAGCTGAGGACGCTGCTGAACCATAAATCTGCCACATGTAGTCAAGGCATGAAAAGGGCAGTGCCGTGTAGAAGCATATGATGTTGGTACACTCAGTGCCCCAAGAGTTATGGCTACAAAATCAGTAGGCATTGCTTCTGAATGCAATTTGCCTTAAGCTGCCGGATATACGAGGTGCATTCAAGTTCTAAGACCTCCGATTTTTTTTCTACTTAACTACTCACCCGAAATCGATGAAACGGATGTTACTTCTTGACGTAATCGCCCTGCAGACGTACACATTTTTCACAACGCTGACGCCATGATTCCATGGCAGCAGCGAAGGCTTCTTTAGGAGTCTGTTTTGACCACTGGAAAATCGCTGAGGCAATAGCAGCACGGCTGGTGAATGTGCAGCCACGGAGAGTGTCTTTCGTTGCTGGAAAAAGCCAAAAGTCACTAGGAACCAGGTCAGGTGAGTAGGGAGCATGAGGAATCACTTCAAAGTTGTTATCACGAAGAAACTGTTGCGTAACGTTAGCTCGATGTGCGGGTGTGTTGTCTTGGTGAAACAGCACACGTGCAGCTCTTCTCGGACGTTTTTGTTGCAGTACAGGAAGGAATTTGTTCTTCAAAACATTTTCATAGGATGCACCTGTTACTGTAGTGCCCTTTGGAACACAATGGGTAAGGATTATGCCCTCGCTGTCCCAGAACATGGACACCATCATTTTTTCAGCACTGGCAGTTACCCGAAATTTTTTTGGTGGCGGTGAATCTGTGTGCTTCCATTGAGCTGACTGGCCCTTGTTCCTGGATTGCAAAATGGCATCCACGTCTCATCCATTGTCACAACCGATGAAAAGAAAGTCCCATTCATGCTGTTGTTGTGCGTCAACATTGCTTGGCAACATGGCACACGGGCAGCCATGTGGTCGTCCGTCAGCATTCGTGGCACCCACCTGGATGACACTTTTCGCATTTTCAGGTCGTCATGCAGGTTTGTGTGCACAGAACCCACAGAAATGCCAACTCTGGAGGCGATCTGTTCAACAGTCATTCGGCGATCCCCCAAAACAATTCTCTCCACTTTCTCGATCATGTCGTCAGACCGGCTCGTGCGAGCCCGAGGTTGTTTCGGTTTGTTGTCACACGATGTTCTGCCTTCATTAAACTGTCGCACCCACGAACGCACTTTCGACACATCCATAACTCCCATCACCACATGTCTCCTTCAACTGTCGATGAATTTCAATATGTTTCACACCACGCAAATTCAAAAAACGAATGATTGCACGCTGTTCAAGTAAGGAAAATGTCGCAATTTTAAGTATTTAAAACAGTTCTCATTCTCGCCGCTGGCGGTAAAATTCCATTTGCCGTATGGTGCTGCCATCTCTGGGACGTATTGACAATGAACGCGGCCTCATTTTAAAACAATGCGCATGTTTCTATCTCTTTCCAGTCCGGAGAAAAAAAATCGGAGGCCTTAGAACTTGAATGCACCTCGTAGTGTAGCCATGTCAGCTTATTGTCAAAGGGGGGTGGACAGCAGTATCATGACAGAAATGCATGGCACATTTTGTAGTGGGATAAAATTGGAAGCCATGATTGAGAGCTCAAAAAGAAGCCTTCTGTATGGTTGTTAAGGCCACAGACTGGCAGCTGTATCAGATGCAAAAGTTTTCAACATAAACAGCACAATTAATCACTGGGTCCATGGAGTCCAGAAGTTCTTTGATGGCTATAAGAAAGAGTGTGACGCTCAACATTTAGGGATACCACTCTTCTAGACCTATGGGGAGCTGACGAAACGAACTCTTAATTCAAAACAGTCAGCATGACAGAAAGTTGTGGTTAAAAACAGGTGAAGCAACTCGGAAACCTCAGTAGTAGAGTGTGGTTAAGATTTGATGATACCAGGCAATGTCAAATGCCTAGTGCAAATAAAAAAAAATAAAAAAAACTCAGCAATAAGGTGGTGTTGCTTTGTGAAGGTCTGCCAGATGTATGTTACCAGCTGGTGCAAGTGAAAGTGGTCATTGCAGATCTCCCCTCCTGGAGCCCACACTGGTAGGTAGACCGAGCACATGTAGAATATTTGACAGGGATAAAACATCTCTAATTTAGGATAATATGCAAGACTTTATATGAGACCGATGTACCCTTGCAGACATTTTTGGGAAATTCTGGAGTGTATGCACGGAAACACACATGCTGGAACCTGGCTTCTATAACACTGCACCAGGGTTTTTGTGAGATGCATTGCTGAAAAAGACTCATGTCAACATCAAGCTCTTAACCAGTATTGACATAATGTTATTTTTCAAGCACGGGGTTTATGGGTGGCTTTGCCAATGTGACCAAGACAAATAACCTGCGAGTGGATGAGTAATTTAATGAAGCATCCAGCAGTTATAATATGTAATTAGATTTAAATGACTTATACAGGCATGCCATTCAACAACCTCTACCTATTAGAGGGTTTCAATGGCTGTCTGATAAGGAAATCACTAGATTGAGTAAATTATCATTGGTGGTGATGGATTCTGAAACAGGATACGTTTTACAGGTAGATATAACATATCCTAATAGTTTGCATGACACACACAGCAGTTCGTTGCTATACCTAGAGTTCAAAGTGGTTTCCATCATAAGTGGATGACAACACTGTAGGGAGAAACAAGGCATGTAATGCAGTATCTTTCTCTCTTACTTCTTCACCTTCCTTACATCTTGACCCTTTTTGTTCTTTCCCATAAAAAGCTTTCATTTTGAGTTTTTCTTTTCTTGTTTCTCTTTCATGACTTTTTCTTAAGCTTGAAAAATCACACTTTTATGGAGAGCTGGTCAGTATTGCTGTTTTGCCCTTTTTTCCTACTATGATTTGGACTTCCAAGTCAACATTTGGAGTAGAATTAGAAGCTTTGGTGACAGAGAGGATGATGATGGACTATAAGAAGGTCCATCAACAACAATCAGTCTTATTTCCAAGATGAATTATTCACCTTGTGGTTCTGGAAATTTTTCAGTTGTAGTAGATAGAGAAACATCATCTTGGAGCACAGTGGTTTCAGAGGCATCACCTTGAAATGTCTAAACTTCTGATATTTCCCCGTGTGGTCCCTTTTTTTTATCTGTAAACTGTAGTTGGCCTGGTTTTGCCCCACCTCATGTTCCTAGTTTTTCTCCATAGTGCCAAAGTGAGCAAAACATGACATCAGGAAGTTAGATTCACATTATGTGCATCATACTAACACAGAAATACAATGAAAACAGGCTTAATTGAAATAATTACTTACCTATTTCCTATCAACTAATGTTTCTATACAAAACATTGCTCCAGATAGTGGCATTGTTAGGTAAAACAGGCAGAAAACTTTCTTTTTTGGTGCTAAACATTGTAGCTATTTCGACTGAGATAAACTCACACTGCAATGTTCTTCTTCAGCATGCCAGTGCAGAAGTTGCAACAAAAACAGCTAAGTGAAAAATCCATGGCATTTGCACGTTTATTTATATACAAAAGCTGACTTCGGAATTTTCCTATATGTGAGACTGTGTGTACAAGATTTGTGTGCTGGGCTGAAATTATAGATTAGCATGTTTTACTGTTCACATCTTCTGCTTAATCTTTCATTGATTGTATCAATATCCATTTGTACTGTGATATATTGTGAAATTTCGAACATTCATGAGTGCCATGAAAAACTTGTACTGTTATTGTCAATTTGAGGCTTACACTTATATGTGCTTGTTTAAAATTTTTGGGAACAGTAGGCCTAAAACAGTCATTCTCCAATTTCATTGTGTAAAATGTGCAATGTAAAATGTAAAGACAAATAAATGTGCAATTTTGAAAATTTTCAGAAGCTACCATTGTCCTGCCCATAATCTAATTTGTAGTAAGCAGCGTTTGTGATATACCGTAGTTACAGTAACAGGTATTCTAACTAACATATTGTGTTTCATTTAGTTTTCCCTTAAAGATAAGTAGCCATATATATTCTCTACATTTATCATAAATTAACTCTGTTTTCAAGTTTGCTAACAACTATAACTAACCTAAAAAATTTTAGGATACAAGTAATTTTTACCACAGGTTTTTCTGTTGCCTTAACAGAAATCTTGTTTTATGTGTTTGCTTCAGTTCTTATGGGAACTGTGAATACTGTTCTTGAATACAGAATGAATTGGTTGACATTTGTAAGCAGCTGGAAAGCACCCTGAATACTGCCAAATTATTGACAGCTGCTGCAAGTTATTGTGTTGGAATAGTTCCCCTGCAGAAAGTACAGGATCTTTCATTACTAGCCTACTGTCTGTGAGTGGTGTTTCAATGGTAGAGCTAGGCATCCTCTACTGGATGAACAGGGACCAAGGAGGACTCAGGGTATTGTACTGATCCTCCTAACAATAACTTTGAGGTGCTGTCTTTCACTGAAATTTAAACTAAGCCTTTGAGACTCATTTCACCTGTTTTGGGGTAAACTTTTTTGTTTTGTCCATTTCAAGAGGAGGCTAACACAAAAGGGTAGAGGTCTGTTAATATTAGTAGTTCAAATGAATGGGGAATGATGTTACCCATTATGGAAGTGGTGGCAAGGGGCAGGAAAGGACACCAGGTGCATTCAGTGTATTTGCCTGGGGGCCTCATTCAACATGTTGAAGAGGCTATTCCAGCAGCAATTGAGGGAACAGGGTGCAACCTATAGTAGGTTGAGGTACAGTGTGGAACAAATGATGCTCGTTGTATGGGCTATGAGGTCATACTTGGGTCATTCCAGTGAATGGAAGAGAATGTTGAGAAGACCAGTTTTGCACATGGAGCTTCAGCGAAGCACAATTTGCAGCATTGTCCCCAGAACTGGTCGTGGCCCTTTGGTTCTGGATCAAGTGGAAGGACTGAACCAGAAACTTTGAAGGTTCTGGACAAGCTAGGCTCCAACTTTCTGGACTTGCGACATAGGGTTGATTACTGTAGAGTACCTCTAAATGGGTCAGGCATGTACTACTCAACAGAGGCTGTTACCCAGGTAGCTGACTGAGTATGGTGTGCACAAAAGGTTTTTTTAGATTAGTTCTCTCTCCATTCAATACAGATTACAATATCTGTTGGAAACCCAGAAGTTTCAGTGTAAGATCAAAAGAAATTCCTCACAAAGGTGAGAGAATTAAACTCCTAATCATAGACTGCCATGCATTCACAACAAAGTGCCAGAGTTTGAAGTGCTCATGAAAAGCAGTGAAGCTCACATAATACAAGCTACAAAAAGCTGGTTGGAACCTGAAATTGATAGCCGTGAGATTTTGGGGTAAATTTAAGTGTATATTAAAAAGGTCAGGCAAATGGGAAATGGAGGTGGTGTATTTTTTGCAGCAGACAAAAAACTCATATCCACTCAGATAGAAATTGAAGCTGCATGTGAGATCGTTTGGGCTAGACTCAGTATCAGGGTTGGGCATAAATTGTGTAATTGGATCCTTCTATTGCTCACCAGACTCATCTCTTGATGTAACTGAAAACTTCAGAGAAAACCTCAGTTCACTTTTATGTAAGTTCCCTTATCATACTGCAATCATCAGTGGAGACTTTAATCATCTAACAATCACCGGCCGAGGTGGCCGAGCAGTTCTAGGCACTGCAGTCTGGAACCGTGTGACCGCTACGGTCGCAGGTTCGAATCCTGCCTCAGGCATGGATGTGTGTGATGTCCTTAGGTTAGTTAGGTTTAAGTAGTTCTAAGTTCTAGGGGACTGATGGCCTTAGAAGTTAAGTCCCGTAGTCCACAGAGCCATTTGAACCATCTAACAATCAGTTGGGAAAATTGCAGTTTTGTTAGTGGTGGGCATGATAAGACATCATGTGAAACATTCTCTATGGTATACACACTGTGAAGAAACTTCTGAAGAAGCAGAGATTACTGTAAAATAGGTATGAAGCAGAGCTTAGAGCTATAGACAGAGAGATGCTGACTGAAATGCAATTGACTGTTGAGAGAGCAATGCATGACACCTTCAATGAGTACTGTAGCAGAATATTGTCAAATGATCTTTCGCAAAACCCAAAGAAATTCTTGTCATGTGTAAAGGCTGTTAGTGGCACCAAACTTAGTATCCATTACCTAATGAGTGAGACAGGAACAGAAACTGAGGGTAGCAAAACAAAAGCCAAAATGCTTAACTTCATTTCCAAATGTTATTTTACAAAGAAAAACTGAGGAGAATTGCCCCAACTTAATCCTCATACCACTGAAATGATCAGTGAAATAAGTATGTGTCAGTGGTGCTGAGAAACAGCTGAAATCGCTAAAACTGAAAAAAGCTTCAGGGCCTGATGAAAACCATATCACATTCTATGGTGAATTTGCGGCCGAGTTAGCCCCTCTTCTAGCTATAATCTATCGTAGATCCCTCAAACAAATAACCAAGCCCAGGTCACACCTGTCTACAAGAAAGGTAGTAGAAGTGATCCACAAAACTACCATCCGATAACCTTGACATCAATCTGATGTAGACTCTTAGAACATATTCTGTGGTCAAACATGATGTTCTACTCCACGCAGCATGGATTCCGAAAACATTGATGTTGTGAAACATGACATACTGATAGCTTTGTATCAAGGTGGGCAGGTAGATTCAGTATTTCCTGACTTTCAGAAAGCATTTGAGGCACAAGGGGAGGCCACAGAGTTGGGATCCCAGATTTACGTAAAACTTTGTACACATTTAGTAGGCCATTAAAACAAAATAATGTGGAAGTAGTAATGTGCACTACTCAGTCAATTCCAGGAAAATTGCAAGAGAAATTTTACATGTCTATTATGTACTGGTTCAATCTGTGCTAAACATGTCAAATGAATTCACAATTGTGAATAAGGGCTACCATCAGCTGTTAGAATGGAATGACAACAATGAAAATTTGTGCTGGATCAGGACTTGAAAGCAGATTTCCCGCTTATTGTGAGCGGTCGCCTTACCATTTGGCTATCTGTGCACGATTCATGGCCAGAACCAAACTTACATGTGACGTCAACCATGCATCTATGACCTGTACTTGTACATCCATTATGTATATTCTGGCATAGGTCAGACATTGTACTTGAAAGTCACATGCCTGATATTGGCAGATAAATACGATACTGCAGTGCCTGTGGGTGCGTAGTTCCTTTGGACATACAGCATCCATAGCCGTTATGAAACGCATCAAATGAATTCTCAATTGTGAATAAGGACTACCATGAGTTGTAGACTGGAATGATGGCAGTGAAAATTTGTGCTGGACTGGGACTCAAAGTCAGATTTTCCACTTATCAGGAGCAGTTGCCTTACCATTTGGCCGTATATGCATGACTCACAGCCAGACTCTAACTTACATATGTTGGCAACCATGTGTCTATGCAGTGCCTGTTCCTTTGGACATGGATGGATGTCCAAAGGAACTTCACATCGTAATCAGAATAACATAGGCTCTTGCAATATCATATCTGTCTGTGCTAGGTGCTGAAGGTTACAGTTCATAGGGGTCAAGTCGTCAGAATTCAAGTTTCGTATGACAAAACCATTAACCATGGACCTTGCTGTTATTGGGAAGTTTGCACGCCTCAGCAATACAGATAGCTGCATGGTAGTTGCAACCACAACAGAGGGGTATGTGTAGAGAGGCCAGTCAAACATGTGGTTCCTGTAGAGGGGCAGCAGCCTTTTCAGTAGTTGCAGGGGCATCAGTCTGGATGATTGACTGAACTGGTCTTGCAACATCAACCAAAACAGCATCGCTGTGTTGCAACAGTGAAAGACTGAAAGCAAGGTGAAACTACAGCTGTAATTTTTCCCGAGTACATGCAGCTTTATTGTATGGTTAAATGACAATAGCATCCTCTTGGGTTAAAAATTTTGGAGGTAAAATAGTCCCCCGTTCGGATCTCCGGGTGGGGACTACTCAGGAGGACGTCATCAGGAGAAATAAAACTGGCTTTCTACAGACTGGAGCGTGGAATGTCAGATCCCTTAATCGGGCAGGTAAGATAAATACTTCAAAAGGTAAATGGACAGGTTAAAATTAGATATAGTGGGAATTAGTGAAGTTCTGTGGCAGAAGAAACAAGACTTCTGGTCAGGAGAATACCAGGTTATAAATACATAATCAAATATGGGTAATGCAGGAGTAAGTTTAATAATGAATAAAAAAATAGGTACGTGGATAAGCTGCTATGAACAGCACACTGAATGCATTCTTGTAGCCAAGATAGACACGAAGCCCACGCCTACCACAGTACTACAAGATTATATGCCAACTTGCTCCACAGATGATAATGAGATTGAAGAAATGTATGATGCGATAGAAGAAATTATTCAGATAGTTAAGGGAGATGAAAATATAATAGTCATGTCGGGACTAGAATTTGATAGTAGGAAAAGGAAGAGAAGGAAAAGTAGTAGGTGAATATGGACTGGGGCAAGGAATGAAAGAGGAATTTGCTTGGTAGAATTTTCCACAGAGCACAACTTAATCATAGCTAACACTTGGTTTAAGAATCATGAAAGAAGTTTGTATACGTGAAAGAGGCCTTGAGAGACTGGAAGGTTTCAGATAGATTATATAATGGTAAGACAGAGATTTAGGAAACAGGTTTTAAATTGTAAGACATTTCTAGGGACAGATGAGGACTCAATCATAATTTATTAGTTATGAACTGTAGATTAAAACTGGAGAGATAGCAAAAGGGGGAAGAATTTAGGGAGATGAGGCACGTACAAGTTGAATGAACCAGAGGTTGTAGAGAGTTTCAGAGGGAGCATTAGGGAACAATTGACAAGAATAGGGGAAATGAATACTGTAGACGAAGAACGGTAGCTCTGAGAGAAAAAATAGTGAAGGCAACAGAGGATCATGTAGGTAAAAAGACGAGGGCTAGTAGAAGTCCTTGGGTAACAGAAGAAATATTGAATTTAATTGATGAAAGGAGAAAATATAAAAATGCAGTAAACGCATCAGGTGAAAAGGAATATGAACGTCTCAAAAATGAGATCGACAGGAAGTGCAAAATGGCTAAGCAGGGATGGCTAGAGGACAAAGGTGAGGATGTAGAAGCGTATATCACTAGGGGTAAGATAGATACTGCCTAAAGGAAAATTAAGGAGACTTTTAGAGAAAAGAGAACCACCTTTATGAATATCAAGAGCTCAGATGGAAAACCAGACCTAAGAAAAGAAGGGAAAGCAGAAAGGTGGAAGGAGTATATAGAGGGTCTATACAAGGGTGATATAATTAATGGCAATATTATGGAAATGAAAAGGATGTAGATGAAGATGAGATGGGAGATATGGTACTGTGTGAAGAATTTGGCAGAGTACTGAAATACCTAAGTCGAAACAAGGCTCAGAACTACTGATAACCTTGGAGAGCCACCCATGACAAAACTCTTCCATCTGGTCAGCAAGATGTACGAGACAGGCAAAACACCCTGAGACTTCAAGAAGAATATAATAATTCCAATTCTAAAGAAAGCAGGTGCTGGTAGGTGTGAAAATGGTTGCAAAATACTAACACTAATTGTTTACAGACGAATAGAAAAACTGGTAGAAGCCAACATCAGGGAAGATCACTTTGGATTCTGTAGAAATGTAGGTACATGCAAGCCAACACTACCCTACAATTTATCTCAGAAGATAGGTTAAGGAACGGCAGACCTATGTTTATTGCATTTGTAGAGTTAGAGAAAGCTTTTGACAATGTTGACTGGAATACTCTCTTCCAAATTATGAAGGTGGCACGAGTCAAATACAGGGAATGAAAGGCTATTTACAATTTGTACAGAAACCAAATGGCAACTATAAAGGTCGAGGGGCACGAAAGGGAAGCAGTGGTTGAGAAGGGAGTGAAGCAGGGTTGTAGTTTATCACCGGAGTTATCCAATCTGTATGTTGAGCAAACAGTAAATGAAACGAAGGAAAAATTTGGAGTAGCAATTAAAATCCAGGGAGAAGAACTAAAAATATTGAGTTTTGCCAGTGACATTATAATTCTGTCAGAGACAGCAAAGAACTTGGAAGGGCAGTTGAATGGAATGGACAGTGTCTTGGAAGAAGGATGTAAGATGAAAATCAACAAAAGCAAAATTAGGATAATGGAATGTAGATGAATTAAATCAGGTAATGCTAAGAGAATTAAATTAGATGAGTTTTGTTATTTGGGCTACAAAATAACAGATGATGGTTGAAGTAGGGAGGATATAAAGTATAGACTGGCGACTGCAAGGAAAGCGTTTCTGAAGAAGAGAAATCTGTTAATGTTGAATATAGATTTAATTGTCAGAAAGTTATTTCTGAAAGTATTTGTATGGAGTGTAGCAATGTATGTAAATGAAACGTGGATGATAAACAATTTAGACAAGAAGAGAATAGAAGCTTTCAAAATGTGATGCTACAGAAGAATGCTGAAGATTAGATGGGTAAATCATGTAACTAATGTGGAGGTACTAAATAGAATTGGCAAGAAAAGGTATTTGTGGCACGACTTGACTAGAAGAAGAGATCAGTTGGTAGGATATGTTCTCAGGCATCAAGCGATCACCAATTTAGTATTGTAGGGAAGTGTGGAGGGTAAAAAATCGTAGAGGAAGACCAAGAGATGAATTCACTAAGCACCTTCAGAAGGATGTAGGTTGCAGTAGTTACTCAGAGATGATGAGGTATGCAGAGGATAGAGTAGCATGGAGAGCTGCATCAAACCAGTCTTTGGACTGAAGAGCACAACAACAAGACCAACACATATGTGGTGGCGGTTCAACTCCCACTTAGATTTAATTTTCAATTTGTGTTTTTTTCATCACAGGTCATGTTATTTAATTTATATGACATTTGAGAGGTAATATAATTTTTAAAAAAACCACGTATATCTTCATGAAGTTTTAGTTAATTTTTTATGAGTTGACTGCTTACTAAATTTGAATTAAATTTAATTATTAGAACAAACATATTTGTAACTATCAACAAGTAAATGAAGCAACACATAGTTTTCCTGAAAATTTATGCCTGTCATGATTTGCAAACTGCCTTATACGTGCCATCTGGTAATGTATCTGGAATAACTTTGCACCTCAACATTTCAAGCTGCAGAGAGAGATGCAGGTCCCATTTGGCAGTTAACATGCATAGTTGTGAGACATTGCTAATGTAGCAAGAATGAAAAGTAGATGTGCAATTTTTTTGAATATCACAGAATTTACGCCTGTACAACAAAAATGAAAGTTTGAGCAGTAGTCGAACCACTGCCTTATATACATTCATCTTACAAAGCCCAAATGGTAACCACTTGACCACAATTTGTGCTAACATCTGGCACCTATGTAAAAGATATATCAGTTACATAATAGACATGTAAAACTTCTCTTGCAATTTTCTTGGAATTGCCAGAGTGGTGCACATGTGGCTTGATTTTGCTGTATCAGAATGTTCAAAGACTAAGCAACAAAATGTGTGAGCTAGAATTAATTTTAAACTGTAATCTTAAGGTGGTTTCTGTGCTGTGTATCAATGAGCACTGGCTTCGGGACACTCAGATCTGTGCATCAAATATACCAAACTTTGACTTAATAAGTAGCTTTTGCAGAGAAACGTAAATGTTGAGGTGTATGCATCTATGTTAGAAGTAATGTTGAATCTAAAGAGGTAAAACTTAGCAAGGTGAAGTGTGCAGACTGTCAAACTATCATTGCTTGCATCTATTGGTCCCCATCAGGTGACTTTGCCCAATTTTTATATAATATAGATGATCTTTTAAATGAATTGAGAGACAGGTCAAAATGCGCAATAGTTCTTGATGACTTTAACATTAATTTTAACAAAAGTAATAAGAACAATGTACAGTTATTAAATCTGTTTAACTCATACAACATGCAACCTACTGTGCAGGAAATTACCAGATATGGGGATGGGTCTGAAACAACACTTGATCAGATATTTACCAACAAACAAAGCTGTGAGTACAATATTTAAGTTAACAGACATAGGCTTTTCAGACAATATGGCTTTAAAAATGATAAGGACTGAGAACAATAAGAAATGCACAGTCATTGGAAAATATGTACAAAGAAGACTTATTAATAGTATGCTAGAAAGGGTGCAGTGGGGCGTAGAACAAACTGATGATGTAGACAAAAAGTATGACAGTTTTCTTACTGATTATAAATATTCCTACGATCTGGCATTCCTGTTAAAAATAATTAAAGTCTTTGAGAAGACAAACACAGGGGTAACAAGGAATTAAAAAATCAGCAATCACACTTAGAAACCTAAGAAAACATGCTAAAATAAATACAACAGTAAAACCATACTAAAGGAAATATAGAAGGGTCTATAGGAAAGTTTTATAGGCAGAAAAAGGCTAAGCAATGATTCATACATTAACAAGGGGAGCAATAAATCAAAATCGATTTGGAAGGTTATAAACAATAGCATAGAAAAATGTAAAAACAAAGATCCATAATTTCAAAATTGAAAGTGAGGGTAAAGTGATAGAAGATGCTCAACAGATAGCCAATATATTCAGTGAATATTATGTGAACGTAGCACTGAACCTAATTAAAAGTCTGTGCAATTCAAAGAACAAAAACAAAAAATACCAGCTTGTGAAAAGACAATGTTTGTGTACCGAGCAACAGAATGTGAAATTAGAAATGCTATTAATAACCTAAAAAATAAAATGTCTTGTGGTATTGACAGAATTCCAGACAAGGTAATCAAACATAGTTCTATCAGCATAGATACTCACTTAACTGACATATTAATACTTCTTTCTAGTTGGGGGTGATCTCATCAAAACTAAAACTCTCCATAACAAAGCTACTTCACAAAAAGAATAGTACAGCTGACATAAATAATTATAGGCCAATGTCATTATTGTCAGGTTTTTCTAATGTAATTGAAGGAGTAATGTATGAAAGGCTAGCTGACTTCCTGAATACAAATAAAATACTGACTAATAGCCAAAATGGGTTTAGAAAGAACAGATCCACAGAAATGACAGTCTTCCAGTTCATGAAAATGGTCGTAAATGCCTTGGGCAAGACTGAACTAAGCTGTGGGATATTCTTAGATTTATCTCAAGTGTTTGATCTAATTAGCCATGACTTATTGCTTATGAAACTAGAATTTTATGGGGTCTGGGGACTTGCCTTCAAATGGTTCAAGTCTCATTTCTCTGGTAGGCAACAGAAAGTATAAATATGTCATGAGGGCAAAGAGAATCTTTCAGATTTCAAAAAAAACTAGCTATGTAGTGCCCCAGGGTTCTGCGTTAGGCTCTCTGTTGTTCTTGGTGTATATAAACGGTTTGGCAAACCATCTGATAGTTGATGAAATGGTGATGTTCACTGATGACACTAGCATTTTCATAAAAGGACAATCTACAGCAGAGCATTTCTAGGACAATAAATGAGACAGAAAAATAGTTTAGTGATAATGCTTTGATTGTATATAAGGATAAAACAGTATTGATGAATTTCTGTAATATTACAAGTAAAGCTAGAAGAAGAGTAAAACCTGAGTGAGAAAACCAGTGCTATTTACATAAAACACATGTAAACTGTATACTAGAAAGCTAGGGTTGCGTTGTGTGAGTAAACTTCTATAAAGAATAGCTGAGATCAAGCAAATCAGCAGTTTACATGTGTTTTATGTAAACAGCACCAATTTTAAACAATGGAATCATGCCTTACGTATGTCTGATTGGCAATGCATTTTTCCTTCCAGTTAGTTAAATTATGCTCCCTTAGAAGTTTTTAGGGTATCATTATTCGCTTGTAACACAATTTTAGTACTGTTTCATGCCTGTGTTATTACCTCTAAGAGTAACGGTTTGTCACTTAGACTTATATATACCCCCACTTTATTCAAATGTCTGGTATTGATCTGTAATGGGAATAACCATGTATATGTAACCTCATTTGTATTTCTTTATACCAAGTAAATTGCTAAAGTCAAGGTAAATTGCATCTAAATGAAAATGAACGAAATGTAACAATTTTTATTGAAGTCATCCTTTATATAATATGTTTATAATATATTTAGTTTGTACAATAGCACATAGATTACTGATGTCTCACATTGTTTGTTTTATGTATGGTGTGTTATATAGGGCCTGAAGATGACGTTGACGCAATGTCGAAAGTAGTAGCCAAATAAATATGAAATCTAAGGAAGAGCTGGAGGAGTTTCATTTTAAATAATAAAAAAATGCTTATATGTTCTTGTAGTTTGGAGTGAAATGTTAATTGTTATGCAGCTGTCTGCCCACACATGGATTTGTGTGTGTGTGTGGGGGGGGGGGGGGGGGGGGGGGAGCAAGAGACACCCTCATGGTAGCTGGCCAGTGACTGTGGCATGTCATTCCTCAGACACTAGGTGGCAGTCATAGTGGTTATGACATGGAGGGTCACCGTGGGCCAGTGGCAGTGGCAATGGCGAGTGATGTTTGCAATGCTGAGCCATGCACAGACAGTGCAGTCCCTGACCAGTACGAGTGTGGGAAATTGTTTAAACATTCGATATTAGTCTAATGTAACGATGTCTTGTATGCGTTTACTGTTGTATACACGACTGGAGAAACTTTTGTACTTAATTTCCCTCTGCTTTTATACATCCACAGTAATGTCATGATTCAGGCTCATCTTAGTCTGGCTGATAGTGTCATCATGATGTGTCATAAATTATACTAATTAAGATGTGGGTACTAACTTACGAAAGCAGTTTTGTGCAAAAAAGTCGCTAAAATATATAATACCTTAGTAATTGTGGCGGTGTGTTCGTTTTAACATAATTCTGGTAGATACGTGCTAAATCATTTGGATTTTTAATAATTCCCGACTGTTTTTACGCATTCACTGCAATGTCTAAATATCTTGGCAGCTGTGTTAGATGATGATGTAATGTTTGGGCCATGAACTATAGTAATTACGATAATTGGCACCACCAGCCAATCTGATAAAACCCCCTTGAACTTCTCGGCACTCAGCTGACGAAGAACATGGTGAGGGATGACCTTTAAAGTGAGTGGGGAAAGGTGGGTATTTTGGGTCATAATTTATAGTAATTATTATAAAGTGGATCATAAAGTATAGTAATTAAGATAATCATTTGACTTAAATAAATATTGGATAAGAGCATAAGATGCAGGTTTGTTTACATATGAGTAATAAATTAGACCAAGCCATGTGAATGGTACAGCATGTTTGTGTGAGGAGAACAACAGGCTTAGTGTTCAGGAACTCCTACAGCCTCATTACTGTGTAAATTTTCCGTAATTTTACACTTAACTGGTTGCCTCTTATGGTACCGTTGTCACTTTTTTATAGTGCAGGCTGCCTTTCTACATTATCCCTGTGCTCGTACCCACTTAACATATACTACTAACAAAATCAACGCCACCAGGTGTCCTGGAGTGTCATATTCCAGAGCCGTCCCACCAGAGGCGCCAACAATCACCGCATCGCCAGCAAATGTTGCAGACCCAGCACTGAATTGCAGAGCACGTAATATGTAACTCTATCCTTCGCGCCTGCAAAGAAGAGAAAGCTTGCCTGAAGGAAGTGAGACAGCACAACACAAAGGAGCAGCCAGCACGGTGTGACCACTGCCACCCTGTCCTGCCAAGAGAAAAACCAACAGAAAACACAAACACAACTGACGACCACTGCACCACAATGCTAATGAAATTCGGAAAATGATGATGAAACAAAGGCTAGTGTGCTCTCGATACAAAAGAATGCGCAAATGACAATACGCAATCGTTAGTAGAGATTAATGCATCTGTAAAAAGATCTAAGTGCAAAGCATAGTTGCTCTTCCCTCACTCTGTTTGCAAGTGGAACAGGAAAGAAAGTGACTAGTTGTGGTACAGCGTACCCTCCACCACGCAACATGCAGTGGCTTGCGGCGCAATCCCTGCAACTGTCAGTGAGTTGCAAATCTGATGATCCTAGTGTAGAAGCTTGTAACTAGCAGCTGCCGTTTCATCAGCTGATCTGCCACAGCTAATCACTGCTCCACTGAAGACAGCTATCCCAGCAAAATACACAATAACCCTCAGAAAACGGCATGGACAACACAACTAATAGATTGACTGTTTTAACCAACGGCATTCGCCAACAGCCTGGAGAATTTCGCAAATTTCTAAGAGAGGAGGTCACTGATATTTGCCTGGTTTGTGAAACGCACCTTAACTATGTTTGGACGTCATTGTGCCAAATTGCACGTGCTAATACACAGACAGAGATAAATTGGGTGGGGGCACAGATATCTACATCGACAGCTCATTTTGCCACTTTCAGACCGCTTTACCAGAGTTAACGTTAGTGCTGGCCACTGGAGTGACTGTGGAAATATGTGAGATGCACCCAGTTCGATGCAGCCTAAAGGTCGCCAAGAGTTGCACTGGATCCTGCTGACTTTGCTGCACTGCTGTCACACCACGGCAGGATCTTCCTGGCTGGAGATTACAATGCCAAACTTTTGGCTGGAACTCCAGGGTAGACAAAACCAGCAGCTGACAGCTCCAACACATCACTGAACGCTACAAGTCAATTACTGTAGTGTCTTATGACCTGACTATTTATCTATGAAATGGTGGAAGCTCTGATATCATCGATCTTGCAGTCATCAAGGGCCTAGGACATCGAGTTTCCACCTTGATGCGCAATGTCCTGTCATCTGATCAACTGGTTGTGGTTTACAACATTGATGGAGACGTCATTGCACAGCCAAATAGTGGCAGCAACCTTAAGAACACCAATTGGAAACAATTCAAGACTGTTCTCGCCAAAGCCATGTGAGCACCAACTCCAGCTGATGACGGCTAGCCGTCAAACACTTCTCGACACCTACAGTGAGAGAAGTAGACTCAGGCGCACCACACCTACTGTGCAGAATGCTATGATGAATATGTACCACAAGGAACTCTGTTCAATAACAGATTATGTTACATGTTCTAATTAATGAAATTTCTGGTTCCATTAATTTTTCTTCGAATATTGCAGATATTGTTAAGAAAGGGAGTCTATATGATCGATATTTTGTTTGAGAACATTTATTTGATATTATTTTCTGTAATATTTTAGAAATCCATTTATATCTTTGACTATTAAGAACATAAATTATCATATAAATCTCATTTGTTTCTTTCAGTTGTACCTGGCATATATTTCGTATTTTGAAATATTTGATTATGTAAATTCGTCATAGAATTTCACTATCCATAAAAATAAAAACTGTTACAACTTTTCATAAAGACCAGAACACAGTGAGATGTTAATACTGTAAGAATGTATCTTTGATGCTTTGCACCAACAAGTTGTGCTATCTTTGTTTAGCAGCCCCGGATCTATGATATTTCCGAACCGGTGCAAAAACTTGATAGTTGTGGCCCCCTCTTCCTCCCCCCCCCCCACCCCCCACCCCTACCCTTCAGCGTTTGAGATAGGATGTCAACAATTTTAAAAATTCAAAAATGCTCATTTTTTAGCGCATATATTTCTGAAGAGTTTGATACAAAAAACATAGATGCTCTGTGGAATTCAAACATGCATATTTTGCAATGGAAGTCATCAAACCTATATTCATGGCAGTGAAAATTAAAATCTGCGGTGGGTCTCCAGGTCCCAGTCGACCAGTTTTACATCCTACCCTCCTTAAAAAAGTGTCACAATTAATACTGAGTGGGATTATTTGTGAGTGGGAGAATAATAACCCTCAGTAAATTTGCACTCTTTATTGCCTATCAGCTAACAACTTTCTCTTTTGTGTGACATAAAATTAAATACAGGAAACATAAAACCATTAAAGGCAAGATACAAGCAAGACAGTACACATTTCTTCAAACCTTAGGTCCCAGCATTTTTTCTCTCTAATCTTGCTACAGCCTTCCTTTCTGCGAAAGAATCAAAGTTCGTCAAACGGTTTCTTACACACAAAAAAAAAACCAAATGGGAGATCGGCATGTTAACCTGTCAACAGGCTGCAAGGTCAAGCCATAGTACCGCCATCCGTCAGATGAGGAAGTTCGACAAACTGCTGCATAAAACCACTGAGGAAGGACTGGTGCTGGACAGTCAACAGATGGTGGTTAACCTTGCCAGCCACATCTTAAGCAATGCAGCCACACAAATTCTGGCTAAAGGCATGAATTTCGCAGTCGCACCAAAACGAGTCCCAAAACAAGACATCATCGAATCTGTGAGGCTTCGATTCGTCATCTATCACAAACTGAGGCGGAGAAGTCCCACGCAAAGCCTCCGAAACAAAATATCAGCAGGGAGGAACGTCATGCTAACGCGGAACTGAAGAACAGCTCTCATATAGTAATAACCAAGAGCCGATAAGGGAAATGCGACCGTTGTGTTGGACACGGAAAATTATAACAAACTAATGGAAGATCTTCTGGATGAACCCGTTTATAAGAAAATTAAGGAAGATCCGAAGGCCAAGATAATCAAATCGACGCAAGTAATGCTAAAGCAAACTAGAGGCTCACTCCACAAGTTTCACAGGCACCAAGAATATATGGTGTACCGAAAGTCCATAAAGAGTTCTTTCCTTTATGACCGACTATGAGTACCATTAATGCACCGACGTACAATCTAGCAAAGGAACTGGCTCCAAAGCTCTGACATTTGGTGGACCACACAAATTCGTACGTTAATGACTCCGCCCACTTTGTAGAACTTTTAAAACAAAAGTACTGGGTGATCAAAAAGTCAGTATAAATTTGAAAACTTAATAAACCACGGAATAATGTAGATAGAGAGGTAAAAATTGCCACACAGGCTTGGAATGACATGGGGTTTTATTAGAATCAAAACAAGAAACAAAGTTCACAAAATGTCCGACAGATGGCGCTGGACAGCAAAACGTCAGTGACTGCACATGACAATTGTGTATAAAAGGAGCTGTAATGAGAGAAAATCAGATGCACCAGCAGTCGCAGCATGTTGACGTTACCTGACAAGGCGCTTGTAGTGAAGCTGTATAGTCAGAATGGGGAATGTGCTAGTTCAGCGTTATGATCCTATCGCCGTAGGAAGGGGATTCGAACGGGTAAAGGTCCGTTGACAAATGCAGCTGTGGCGAGAATGATTTTGAAGTTCTAAGCCACGGGTTGTTTAGACGATAGACCCCGTAATGACCGACCGAGCACAAGGCGTAATGCTGCTGAGACAGTTCACGAAGAAATGGAGACTGTAGCAGGTTCGTCTATGCATGGGGAAGTCAGCGCTCGTGCAGTCGCACGTCGCACCGGCATTCCATACACTACTGTTTGGTTGGCACTTAGGCGTACCCTCCGATGCTATCCGTACAAAATTCATCGGCATCATGAACTGTTACCTGGCGATTTAGTGAAGTGGAGGGTATTTGCGGTGTGGGCGTTTCAAAAGATGGCGGAAGATGACGATTGGTTGAGTAACGTGTTGTGGACCGACGAAGCTCATTTCACGCTCCGAGGGTATATTGCTAGACGTGTGAAAGATCTCTTGCGCGCGTCGTTTGGTGATGATCGTGTGCTCAGCCGCCACTTTCGTCATGCTTGGCCTCTCAGGTCCCCAGACCTCAGTCCATGCGATTATTGGCTTGGGGTTACCTGAAGACGCAAGTGTATTGTGATCGACCGACATCTCTAGGGATGCTGAAAGACAACATCCGACACCAATGCCTCACCATAACTCCGGACATGTTTTACAGTGCTGTTCACAACATTATTCCTCAACTACAGCTATTGTTGAGGAATGATGGTGAACATATTGAGCATTTCCTGTAAAGAACATCATCTTTGCTTTGTCTTACTTTGTTATGCTAATTATTGCTATTCTGATCAGATGAAGCGCCATCTGTCGGACATTTTTTGAACTTTTGTAGTTTTTGGTTCTAATAAAATCCCATGTCATTCCAAGCATGTGTGTCAATTTGTACCTCTATATCTACATTATTCCGTGATTTATTCAGTTTTCAAATTTATACTGACTTTTTGATCACCCAGTATATCGAGGCCACAGACATGATGGTTAGCTTTGACGTGAAGTCCTTATTCACTGATGTACCGGTACAAGATACCATGAACATCTTAGAAGAAGGCATGGCACCTGATATCTGCGATCTAGTGCACAACTGTTCAACGACCACCTATTTCAGGTGGAAAGGGAAATTTTATGAACAGACAGATGGTGTAACTATGGTTTCCCCTCTCTCACCTATTGCAGCAGACATCTTCATGGAAGCGTTTGAAGAAACAGCTCTCCAGTCCGCACAATTACGCCCAGAATGTTGGCTCTGATATGTTGACGATGCTTTCGTTATCTTACCAGAGGGAGAGGAAGAGCTACGAAACTTCCACCAACACCTCAACCAGCAGCACAGCAGAATCCAATTCACTATGGAGATGGAAAAGAGTGGGGTGCTGCCTTTCCTCGACGTGGAAGTTTACAGAACGCCTGATGGTAAACTGGGCCATAGAGTATATAGGAAGCCAACCAGTACTGACAGGTACCTGCATGCATCTTCCTATGAAAACCCTATGCAGAAGAAATCCCCCCTGTGCACTTTAACCAAGAGGGCTCACATGATCAGCGATGAGGAACACCTAAAGGGTGAACTACAAAACCTCAAGTCCATTTTTTGTGCCAATGGTTATGGAATGTTAGTAATAGATAAAACTATGGTAACAAAGAATGAAGGCAATAGAGGAGAGCAAAAGGAAGCACAAAACATCGCTCTGTTACCATATGTTCATGGTGTCACTGAACAGGTGGGCAAAATTCCTCGCCGAGAATGCATCAAACCGATTTTACGAAGAAGCAACAGAATAAAAGATGTTTTCCGCACAACGAAAGATACAGTTGATAAACTATATGCTGCTGGAGTTTATGAAATTAAGTGCGAATGTGGATTAGTGTATGTAGGCGAGATGGGGCGACCAATCAGCACACGTATAACTGAACACAGAAGATATATCCGACTGAGACAGCACACCAAGTCAGCGATGGCAGAACACCACGATGAGTGCAGCAAACAGATTGATTTTGGTGAAGCTTGCGTACTGACGGAACAGCCTTTTACTTTCAGGAGGAAGATTAGAGAGGCAATAGAAATAGCCAAATGACCGGCCAACATGAACAGAGAAGACAGCTACCGATTGCTGAAGTCTTGGCTGCCAGCAATAACAGCGCTACGGGACGATAGCTCACGTGAAGCAACACGTACGGGCGCACGGGACACCGCACCGGCCGCAGGTACATAGAGTACTGGCGCGCTTCGAACGGCGCTAGAAAGCAGGAAAACAACGCCACGTCACAGCTGTCGCCTGGTTCTCCATTCGCTGATTTCCACCAGTCACAAGAAGTAATACAAACACCAATCAAAACGTCTGGTTTCCACCAATGAAAACAAATAATGGAAACACCAATAAAGACTTCTAACATCCCTCCCTTTAATCCTAACCAGGCTATCAAAATTTGATAACAGCCATGTCTGATATATATATATATATATATATATATATATATATATATATATATATATATATATTCAGCAATAAGTCAATACAGTCTGGAGCCGAGCGGTCGCAGGTTCGAATCCTGCCTCGGGCATGGATGTGTGTGATGTCCTTAGGTTAGTGAGGTTTAATTAGTTCTAAGTTCTAGGCGACTGATGACCTCAGAAGTTAAGTCGCATAGTGCTCAGAGTCATTTGAACCAAGCCAATAATCCAATAAGCAAAAACACGCTGAAGAAGGTCGCTTGCAACAGGGACCGAAACGTCATTAGTTTTATATATATTGACAGTTCGGTCACAAACCCAGAAAATTTTTTTGAAAAAAAAATGTCGTTGTATAATACTGAAAAAGCTGTTAATACAAATAGTACCCAAGATTGGTGTGGTTTTTCGATTTGATTATGTCTATTTTGTCACAGTCTGCTAGATAAAACGAAATAGGCCTTTCTAATATTGCAGTAATTGTAAGAGATGCCAAATAAGCGGGAGTGTGTTGGCACAAATGGTCATTTTTATGTACCTCATTTACATAAATAACACGACGGAAGATAATTCACGAAATGCCAATATCAAACGCCTATTAGGTCTACTACAAGCAAAATGTTTTATGTTAGGAAATAGTTTCACATTTCATTCATGTGTTCCAGTTTCTCAAGCATGAGATAGAAAAGTAGTAGTACGAAATTTTTACATAAATTTGGAACCGTCGTGTTCTTCAACATAATTTGTGTGATGTCACCGTTTCTTCTCCTTCCTAGTTTTAACCACCAATCTTGTCATCACTAATTCTGTAAATCTTCCTGCCATTGTCAAAACTTATTCTCTGGCTAACTACACTAACCCTGCCAGAATCACAGGCTCTGTTATCCCGCATTTATTCTCCGGTTAGGCGCTATTACGTGTTCGTACGACGCGTTTTCCGCGCTGTTCGTAGAATAGAACTTAAAGCAGCTGCTAACTGAGCACTGTATATCCAGTGGTGTAGCGATCTGACAAGAATTTTCTGACAAAAATTCATTTTATTGGATACACTGAGAAGATAATAAGTAATGTTTCTTACCTGTTTTTTCCCACTCTGGTAATCTGAATCTATAGATTCCACAAATAATTACACTCCTGGAAATTGAAATAAGAACACCGTGAATCCATTGTCCCAGGAAGGGGAAACTTTATTGACACATTCCTGGGGTCAGATACATCACATGATCACACTGACAGAACCACAGGCACATAGACACAGGCAACAGAGCATGCACAATGTCGGCACTAGTACAGTGTATATCCACTTTTCGCAGCAATGCAGGCTGCTATTCTCCCATGGAGACGATCGTAGAGATGCTGGATGTAGTCCTGTGGAAAGGCTTGCCATGCCATTTCCACCTGGCGCCTCAGTTGGACCAGCATTCGTGCTGGACGTGCAGACCGCGTGAGACGACGCTTCATCCAGTCCCAAACATGCTCAATGGGGGACAGATCCAGAGATCTTGCTGGCCAGGGTAGTTGACTTACACCTTCTAGAGCACGTTGGGTGGCACGGGATACATGCGGTCGTGCATTGTCCTGTTGGAACAGCAAGTTCCCTTGCCGGTCTATGAATGGTAGAACGATGGGTTCGATGACAGTTTGGATGTACCGTGCACTATTCAGTGTCCCCTCGACGATCACCAGTGGTGTACGGCCAGTGTAGGAGATCGCTCCCCACACCATGATGCCGGGTGTTGGCCCTGTGTGCCTCGGTCGTATGCAGTCCTGATTGTGGCGCTCACCTGCACGGCGCCAAACACGCATACGACCATCATTGGCACCAAGGCAGAAGCGACTCTCATCGCTGAAGACGTCACGTCTCCATTCGTCCCTCCATTCACGCCTGTCGCGACACCACTGGAGGCGGGCTGCACGATGTTGGGGCGTGAGCGGAAGACGGCCTAACGGTGTGCGGGACCGTAGCCCAGCTTCTTGGAGACGGTTGCGAATGGTCCTCGCCAATACCCCAGGAGCAACAGTGTCCCTAATTTGCTGGGAAGTGGCGGTGCGGTCCCCTACCGCACTGCGTAGGATCCTACGGTCTTGGCGTGCATCCGTGCGTCACTGCGGTCCGGTCCCAGGTCGACGGGCACGTGCACCTTCCGCTGACCACTGGCGACAACATCGATGTACTGTGGAGACCTCACGCCCCACGTGTTGACCAATTCGGCGGTACGTCCACCCGGCCTCCCGCATGCCCACTATACGCCCTCGCTCAAAGTCCGTCAACTTCACATACGGTTCACGTCCACGCTGTCGCGGCATGCTACCAGTGTTAAAGACTGCGATGGAGCTCCGTATGCCACGGCAAACTGGCTGACACTGACGGCGGCGGTGCACAAATGCTGCACAGCTAGCGCCATTCGACGGCCAACACCGCGGTTTCTGGTGTGTCCGCTGTGCCGTGCGTGTGATCATTGCTTGTACAGCCCTCTCGCAGTGTCCGGAGCAAGTATGGTGGGTCTGACACACCGGTGTCAATGTGTTCTTTTTTCCATTTCCAGGAGTGTATAATAACATTGATCATTCGCTCACTCAATCAACCCCAGAAACGAACAGGAATTGGCATTCGCCCGTTAGGGTTTATTCGGCTCAGTTCGTATAGCAGCGACCCCTTTTGTCTGCGGGAAAGTTTTTTTATATCTAGATGCGACGAAGATTCCCCTGGCAGAGACATCTCACACGCTATGCTTGCATCCAAAAATCAACTTATGACTCGTTCAGAAATCGACTTAGAATGTGTTCAAAATTATTCAAAAACAAACTGGGATGCGTGTCAAACTCATATGAATAAGCGATAGAGCAATGAGCACTGGATGACAGGCACTTTGTGAAACAAGGTTTTTTTCTTGAAGAATATGTGCAGATGCCCCGGTTTACCGCATCCCCCCCACCCCCTGTCCCCTCCCCCAGATCCGGGCCTGTTGTTTAGTTTTTCACTAGTCTTTGAGAGTAATGGAGAGAGAACTGTCACAACATGTCAGTTGTTGAACTCCCATCGTGTAAGATGGAATGAAGTTTTATTTTATTTCTAGAAAACACGAAGGAGGTAAAATTTGTTATACCAGGATGCAAACCCCCATCCAATCTAATGCCAATCATTTGGTGCAGTGGCTCAACCAACTACACTATTGAAGACCCTCATTTCCGTTACTTGAGCTTCTGAAATGCTGTTGACATTTAATTATATAATAAATTATAATAATAACGACATGTTTTCATGAGTTTTGAAAGGGTCGTTGCTTTAAAACCTTATCCAGAAATTCTGGAGTACTAATTGTGGAGCATTAGCAGATACACTACGAACTACTGCTGCACTTCAAACTTTGTCACTCTGTTTAGTGTGCTACAGTGTGTTTGAATAGTCCTCACATGAATAAGACACTCATAGACACTCAGCTCAATACAAACATGAGCATCATTTCTGGATGCATAATAACTACTTCTTTCAGCTACCTTCCAACATTTAGACACATAGCTCGCCCTTTGTTGAGAAGACAAGAAGCGCTGCTGAAAGACTGTTCCAAACAATGAATGATCTTCAACTTCCCATCAATGAGGATGTTTATGTGTCGAGAACAAACCGATTTCATTCCAGAAATCCATCCCTTCGTCTGGCCCTACAGATTGCTGGTAGCGACTTCGCCATTAACAACAAATGGCACTAAATAGGATCATGAATACTCCATCTGTAGCGTTATATCTTATTGAGCCTCTATATAGACTCAAGCGCTTTGAACCCCGCAGCATGAGTGGAGAAATATAAATCGCATCCGAACAAGAGGCAGAGTGTGTGCTTACAGCCTGCACAGTGGTGTAAGCAATACGCCCCAAGCTCTGAAGCACCGAACCAGGTCATGCAGCACATTGTTAACGAGTGTAAACTGAGAGCTTATCTGGTTGATCCAAACGACCTTCATGACCACAACATCATGCTCTGACTAGATAAGGAAACTGGACATTAGTATATAGCACCTGTTTTAATTTATTATCTGTTTTTATATCTATTTATGGACTTTTATTTGTTCTTAACTGTATATAATGTGTAATGCTATATGCTAAATAAATAAATAAATAAATCATTTATTTTGAGAACACTTATGGTGGTAATACTATATACTTTACTAGACCACTTCAGATTAAAACAAACTCGCATGTTATATTGTTCTGACATGAGTGCTATATGACATAGTGTATGAGAAACATAATGTGATACATGACAAGACACAACAAAAGATACTGGCAAGTAGACAGACAGTCAAGTAGGCATTTACAGAGACGAAAGCCGCTGGCACAGGGGACAATGGCAGCTAACTTTGATGTGAATGCAGACGGGATATCCCATGTGACGAGATACAGCGCCGTCAGCACATGGCACAAGCAGGTTGACGTGATTTTGCGCTCTCAGCGCACTCCAGCGACGGTTGTTGGATTTATTTCGCTCGCAAACCATACAGTTTGTTCACAAAAATGGACCCATGTAAAGTTCCTGCATGAGCTCTATTAACACGAACATTTCCTTTCCAGACCATGTGCTAGGCATGTTCTCTCTATGGTGTACATAATTAAAACTTTAATGTCTGTCAACGTGTAATAAAACATAAATGGGAGGTACAGTCCACTCAGGAAAGACATCAGCTTATGAAACTTCACCAAATTGAACTCACTCGCTCCTGACAGAGAGTGCATTCATATTTACACATCAAAATTGCAGAAATTATTTCTATTAATTTTTGATAAACGCCCACAACCTTCTAGAAAACACGAAGAAGATAAAATTTGTTATACCAGGATGCAAACCCCCATCCAGTCTCATACCAATTCTTGGTGCAGTGGCTCAACCAACTACACTATAGATGACCCTCATTTCCGTTACTTGAGCTTCTGAAATGCCGTTGATATTTAATTATATAATAAATTATAATAATGACGACATGTTTTCATGCTTTTTGAAAGGGTCGTCGCTTTAAAACGGCGCAGTCTCAATGCACGCGAATTATAACGCGAAAATAAATAAATACGAAAATTCTCTAACTTCCAATATGACTTTTCTCCGTCATTTGATCAAACCAACTCGTACCAGTAACGATTTGTTCTCGAGATATTCAACGTGCTGGTACTTAGAAACAGCAAATATTCATAGTGTGTAACATATAACATAAACCCCATCGAATATGGGCTTCTGCTGAACACGACAAATACAGTATGGTGTCTTGCTTTCTGCTTGTGACGTAGGGAGTGTTCTTGCTTCCTATGGGTTCTACTTTACATAGCACCTTGTCGAAATATCGCTGTACTTATTTCGTGTTGCAGGTGACGAAATGGGTT
This sequence comes from Schistocerca cancellata, assembly GCF_023864275.1. Lineage (NCBI taxonomy): Eukaryota > Metazoa > Arthropoda > Insecta > Orthoptera > Acrididae > Schistocerca > Schistocerca cancellata. The sequence continues at coordinate 400,498,726 of NC_064632.1, read as the reverse complement.
TTCAACGAGAAATAGCAGGTAGTGGCGTCACGAAACTCGTATAGCGCCATGTAAACGTTATCTTACTCGTCCCATGTGCCGACGGCATAACCAAAGTCACCGTTTCATAAAAGCAAAGACATACAAAGATCATGGCTCAGTGAAATCGCATTGCCAAGTGACAATTGTTGTCAGTATCACTGATGATGTGAGGTCGCTTCAATATATTGATGATTTGACAAACGACAGAGTCCGCCAGAAAAATGTATAAACACTTTAAGGAACGAAAAGTATTTCTTATGTGTTTATTTCACATATAATAATTGATCACACATGTTGTATAACCTTCAGTTTAGCACATGGCTAATTTAAATTTTCAAAATGTTCATCATTGGCCGCTATACACATAACAAAACGACAAGCGGTCGTCGCAACTAAGTCAGTTACGGTTACAGTGGAGATCACTGCACATGTTGCTGTAATCTCCTGGCGAAGTTCCTCCAGCGTGCGTGGCTTACATCGATAGACGTTATCTTTCACAGTTCCCCACAAGAAAAAGGCCATTCGTGTTAGATCTGGCGACTGTGGAGGGAACTCAATGGTTCCTCTTCGTCCAATCCAGTGCCCTGGAAAATTGTCATCCAGGAAAGCTCATACAGCTAGGTGGTAGTGTGGTGGAGCCCCATCCTGTTGGTAGAAGACCTCTTCATCAGCTCCATAAAGTGCACATATACCTGGCACAATTGATGTGCGTAACATTTCCAGGTACACTTCTCCGGTGGCAGTACCATTACAGGACAAGGGTCCTACCAACCATCCTAGCTGATAGTCGACACCACATTTAAACTGGTAGACTGACCACTTTATCCACATAAACATGCGGATTTTCCAGTGCCCAGTACACACTGTTATGCTGATTCACAGTTCCATTAAGTTTAAATTGTGTATCGTAATCAGTTACCACTTGCTGCTACCATTTGCGAAATGGCATTCAACGATCAGGATTGTCATCATTAATTGTGTCCAGTAATCATAGAATAACGGAATGGATAGTGTCTTGAAGGGAGGATATAAGATGAAAATCAACAAAAGCAAAACGAGGATAATGGAATGTAGTCGAATTAAGTCGGGTGATGTTGAAGGTATTAGATTAGGAAATGAGACACTTAAAGTAGTAAAGGAGTTTTGCTATTTGGGGAGCAAAATAACTGATGATGGTCGAAGTAGAGAGGATATAAAATGTAAACTGGCAACCGGAAGGATAGCGTTTCTGAAGAAGAGAAATTTGTTAACATCGAGTATAGATTTAAGTGTGGCCATGTATGGAAGTGAAACATGGACGATAAGTAGTTTAGATAAGAAGAGAATAGAAGCTTTCGAAATGTGGAGCTACAGAAGAATGCTGAAGATTAGATGGGTAGATCACATAACTAATGAGGAGGTGTTGAATAGGATTGGGGAGAAGACAAGTTTGTGGCACAACTTGACTAGAAGAAGGGATCCGTTAGTGGGGCATATCCTAGGCATCAAGGGATCACCAATTTAGTATTGGAGGGCAGCGTGGAGGGTAAAAATCGTAGAGGGAGACCAAGAGATGAATACACTAAGCAGATTCAGAAGGATGTAGGTTGCAGTAGGTACTGGGAGATGAAGAAGCTTGCACAAGATAGAGTAGCATGGAGAGCTGCATCAAACCAGTCTCAGGACTGAAGACCACAACAACAACAATCATAGAATGTAAACTTTCCACTTTGCAGCTATCATAATTCTTCATACACTTGTACTGCAAACCCACACTTCAGATGCACATTGTGCAGCAGTCTTCTGTGAATTAATAAACGTTTCCAACACGAGAGCCGACGAAGCAGGACTTGTAGCTGTACACTGTCTTCCTGATCTTCCTTTGTGGAGATCACAAATCGTTCCATGCAATTCAAACTTGTCAATGATGCATTAAATTGTTAGGCAGGTTGGCGGTTCTGTTTCAAACTCCCGCCTCCTCTGGCGTTGCACTTCAACCGCATTACCTAAGTTGAAAAACCACCTCAGAATACCTTTTCGTTGCTCGAATGTCAAACTTGCTCCAGCCATCTTGTTTTCTCAATACCGAGATGAAAGTACTGACATCTGTTGAGCCAAAGAATAGACTACAACACACTCATAAATCAAATCGAACGAAAGTATCGATATCTCGATGGAGTCTGACAAAGAGTGCATACATTTTTCTGGCAGACTCTGTAGTATTGGTGGCGGTGGTGGTGGTGGTGTGTTGGGGCTTATGGGCGCTCAACATCGAGGTCATCAGCGCCGTGACACTCATTAAAAGGAACGAATGTGGACAGACCTAAGAAAACTAAAGCACACACTCAAAGAAAGCAGGAAAAGAGTATTGTGAATATATACTGAACAAGTGCAGGTCCCTTTAGATGCACTCCAGTCACTGACCTGCCCGAAGTGGGGAGGCGAGGTACAAACGTGCAACTGACCTAACTGTGCTGTCCTCTAGGTGGGTGAATTGTGAACTAATACTCAGTATGTTTTTGGCAGCCTTCATGATCGCGTGTGTTGCGAATATTCTCCGATTTTTGTGGTAAATGAGAAGATTCAATATGTCGAGTGTTTGTGCTGCAGAATTGTTCCCTCCCCTACAAATTGACGATTGGCTCCTTGTGCTACCATTCTACACATTTACCATCCTTATTCGGTTGAGAGATCATCAGTTGTGATGTGCGCTATTTGCATCTAGATGGTGAAAAGCAGGTGGAATCGACATTAGCTGGTTCTCTAGACCTGAGAAACACATACGATTATATGTATTAAAACCTTAGATGACTTTGTAAAGTATAAGGATGGTCTGGAGTCTGTTATATCATTGACATCGGTATTCGTTAAAAAATATGAGTGGAACAATCAGTTTCCTCTATTTTCGAATTTCCACGTAAAGATCTTCTTAGACGAGATACATTTCTAGTTACTCAATGGTTTGTAGCACGTCTCACATAATGATCTCGCTAATGTTTCGGGATTCGAGAGATATCATTTAAACTCTTCATCTTTGGGATTATACTCTGTAAGCGATGGGCCGCATATTGCTATATGGCTGATACCAAGAACAGCTGCGTAAATGGTACGATATTCTGGCAAACCATGTGAAAATACATGAAATTTCGGAAATTTTCATATACTACTCGATCATTTCAGCATGAAAGTGTCATAAATACGTCATTTTTTGGCGTGTAAAATCGGATATTGCAGTTGATGTCGGTTAAGAGATCGATAAATTAATTCGCGAGCAACGAAGCATTTTTCATCGACAGAGCTCCGAAAGTAAAATCTGTTCTAATCCCAGAGTCTGGCGTTGATCGCAGCTCGTCGCAGAAACCACGACAGCAAGCAGGCAGGGTCGGTAACAGTACCATTAGCAGGCGCCTTTGTGCCCGAGGAATGAGCCCAGCCTGTGTAGATGACTGCTGTCCGCAGGGGTCATCAGGCCAGCGTGTGTGGGGGCAGTTGCCTCATGACGGTGGGTGACCGACCGATCTCGCGAGAAATATCTACTGTTGCGACTATATACACTATATGTGCTAATGTTTTTTGGGATCTGTCTGTCTTTGTGGTATATGTCCGAGTGTCTGGCAGTCGATACCTATGTGCAGGATGCAGAAGTGATGATTTTGTGTGGTGCAGGATACGAACTGTGTTTACTACATCGATGTGGTATGGTGGTTTAATCGTTTGCGGTTACATAGCGTTATTGGAGATCGGTTTCACGCCGAAAAACTCAAGCTTTCCTCGACATTACCAGAGCAATGTAACTGAGAACCTGTCTTTGGCTATAGTTTCTGTATTTCTTAATTTGTAGACCACTAATGCAGGGTTTAAATGCTGTAATTTTTCGATTTGTACAAAATAGTTTGTCTGTCTTCAGAAAGTGGTGGACAGAACTCCTATGCAGCAGCAGCAATTTGGGCGGTAAATTCAGTAAGAACAAATCAGAAAGCGCCATTCATAGTAAGTTCCATGATGTCTGAGGGTCACAAGACTTTTTGCAGAATGTAGGAGCATCTAAGGACTGGTTCCAACAATATAGGGGCAAGGTATCTATGGAAAGTTTCGTGATGTGTCAGAGCCACGTGATGTCTACTTTGTTTGAGTGTTCAGAGATGAGTCCAAGCAGATCAGCCTTCTCTGGTTCGGTCAGGTTCTCCATCTGCCATTGTGACTTCAGAACATCGCCAGACCAGCAGTTGTAGGACATCGAAAATTCACCGAAATTCCAGCCACTGTAGGACAGTGCTTCGAATTATGTTTGTGTGTTTCTTTTATGATCTCCTGTGGTTTTCGTAATATGTCATGAACTTTTAAATATGTAATTTTTCTGCTTTTCCCATCTGTGCTTAGATACTAGTGTGCTTCTAAAAGTGATGAAACTAAAAATAAGAGTCTTAACATCCCTCACTCCAGCAACAAATATAAACCAAGCCCACTGAACGTTTCAGGTAAGAGATGAATGCCACAGCAGCTGTAAACTAAGAAATTTTTCTCTCGCTGGCAGTGCCTTCAAACAACCAGTTAAAACTCGTAAAGAGATGGACATCCTATTTAGAGTTACAGAGATATTTATTTCGACTTCCAGCTATTGGCATGAAAAATCGGATATTGCAGTTTATATCGGTTTCCAGATCGGTGAATTAATTCTTCACTGACTAAGATATGCATAGAAAGTAAATATTCATGTAATTCCAGAGTCTGGAGACGGTCGCAACTCCAACTACAGCTCTCACAGTGCTTTGTGTGCAACTACGTTTCGAGTAGTAGTTTTGTGAATATTTAATTTGTGAAGCGAATGAAGTAATATTTCCTATGGTACAGCTTCTGAGACAGTACCATTTGAAGAGTTTTGTGACATCTTCAAGATACATATGTAACAATATTCCGCACTTTGCTTGGACACCAGATTTAATAACTCCTGAAGCAGTCTGCATTCGGCGACAAGGACTATCTGTGTGCCACAAAGAAAGTGTGCACGGAGAAGGAGGAAGGGTGGGGTAATTCCCATGCAACAGGAAGTGCTTAGCGAGGCCCTGCAGCTCCCTTGTGTTTGACCCTGGCCAGTGCTGCGAGCCTGGCGCATGACTCCTTCCAGTGGGCGCGATTCTGGTGGATGGAACGTGCATGAGAAAGTTTTTCAGATATATTTAGCGCTATTTGTGACAGTGTAATTACATGGATCCTTTCGCTATTGGAAAAAAAAGTACCGCAGTTAAGCAATACCTTATACACATTATGTTAGCCTCCGTTGTGAGGTCCACCCAGTCCAGCAGTTTGACAAACAGTAAGCGAATTTCCCCGCTGTCTTTTCTGTGGGCCGCCATCTTGGGTTATGTCATGAGAGGGGCGGCGGAGGGGAGGGAAGGGGAAAGTGAGGGAGGGGGCTGGGAGTCCCCAGAGAGGTAGTGGGGAAAGCCCACGACATCATCAGGGGGTGGGGGTAATTAATTTATCAATTAAATAATTTGTTTAACTAATCCAATATCAATTTGATATTGGGCTCGGAGCCCCATTCGCCCTCTACTAAAATGCGACAATGTACAATACATTAAAAAACCACAGTAATTAACATACAGTTTTGAATATTGCAGAATGAATCAAATGACTCTGTGTCCAAGGTTAATAAGAAGATGGGGCCCGAAGCAGAACAGACTGTGATTGGCTGGCGCAGAGACGTCACTATAACAGGCAAAGCGAGACAATGGTTGGCACAGCGAGCGGCTCTTAGGCTCAAATAACTACTTATAATGGCAATAAGTTCTCATAAAGTTACTTAAAGCACTTGATTTACATGTTTAGATGTTACTAGTGGATGAAGACGGCTACAGCTAGGATTTTCGCTTTTGTGTTGTTGCCGCTTTTTGCATTTTTAGTTTCGTAGTGTGGAAGCGCATGCGAACGAAAAGTCTTGTTATCACATATAGTTTGATGATTTTTGGTGAAAAATCAACATATTTAGTTTGGAGGGCATCGCAGACTGTTTCTACTTTACTTATTTTCCTTGAAAATACTTTCTAAACCTTTGACACTTAACGAAGGCAATCATCTGTCGGAACTTGTAATCCCATCGCGAGAAAGGACCTCAGTCCAGCCAAAAATTCGACATCTGCAGCAGAAGGACTTAAAATATCACTAGATGGTGTTCCCATCTTCTTTGCATGATACGCCGTGTAGCTGGCCAGGTATCAGAATCCTTCTGCAGAGCAGTCAGATCCCTCTCAGACAGCTGATTATTCTTGAGCAGGTTGAAGAGGAAAGTTAATATCTAGCAGTTCTCTTGCACCATTTACTAGTTCCAGTGCTTTGCTCATGTAGGACAAAATTCTTCTGAACGAATGTGACGTTAAAAGGTCATCACTGTCATCTGCCTCTACCGAAGTTTAATTTGATAGAAGAATATCATGAGCATCGCCCCCTAAGAGTAGTAGCCGTAATCGATGTTTCACTGTTGTTGGAGAAGGATTCAAATGGAAATGAGCAAGTCCTCTTATCTGTGAAAAAAAATTTTGCAGTTCGTCTTGGTTCAATCGGGCAGTTAGAATATATTTCATTTGCGGTGTCTGAAGGGCTAAAAACAGTACAAATAACGAGCGAACAGTTGTCATCATGCCTTTCTGGAATGGGGCAAACGATTTCTACTGATTAACGCATTTTTTCGGCACCCGCCGCGTACAATTCCTTTAATCTTCTTTCCAGAACATCCGTGTGCATCCTATAACACAGGATATTCTTGTCGTTGAAACTTCGGGCATTCAGGATGTCAAACACGTCGTCTGGAGGCGGAAAAAAGTTTGCTCCTTCCTCTCCTTCGTGCAACAGGTACCTTATGGCTTTAGATGTGGTACTCAAAACATGTTGCATTGCTAAATAAATCCTTTAACGTTCTCTGCCCATGATACTGAGGTGAATTTGTGACTGTTTAGGACGCAACTTTATTTCACTCCTATTTAATGTGGACAGTCTTTTTGCAACAGATTTATTAACAGTTTTCCCACCTGGAAGTCTTATTCCATCGTCCAGAAAGTGGCTCCTCATTAATTTAAGTAAATGTGGAACGTTTGAAAACAACCAGATTCGTTTATTTTCATACCGCGGATTTGGAAAGCAGCAATTTACCTCTGTCACATTAAGACCCTCCCATACAGATCGACTTTTTGTGTCGAGCTCGCACACTACCGCAACAGCACCGCAGCCAACATCTTGCATGGAGCGGATGACAGTGTTTAACTGATCAGCTGTTATCTGTATGGCAAAATCATAGTAGACTGGTTGCTTCCATTCTGAAACAAACTACGCACCATAACAAATCTATCTATGTAACCTTGTATTGTCAGAAACGTATAGTGCTACTCTTTTAAGACGATAAGAGCTGGAACACTTTTCTCATGAGAAACTACTTGCAGTTTGCAGAGAACTTACGTATGTTTTACTTGTAGAATATATTTTCGAGAAATTTTTTGAGAAGTCCTCCAGTACTGTAAACTGTAGGTCATAAAAATTGCATTAGCGGCCTCTGCACTTCGACACATTGTGGTGTGAAGAATGTGATAACGTATATGAGGTTACAAACTTCAGTAATTAACGTACAGTTTTCGTGCGGAATTCATCAAACGGCTCCTTGTCCTAAAGGCGAATGGAAACTTTCCCTGTGTGCCACCAGGAAGTGCTACGAGCTGCACACCCGGGGCTAGCAGATCGGCTCACCCGATCGGCATCGATTGCTCGCTACTTGCTGAGCGTCATTCGAGCGGTGCTCGCCGTATTCGTCGCTTATCCGTGTTTCGACATACATGTAAGGAATCGAACAGCCACTAACCAGTGATTTGGTTTTGCATGCAAACCTTTGTGCTGTTACGATTTGGAAGTGCTTGATGGCAAACATTTACGTATCTATCAGCACTACAGTATTATGATCATTATTGTTCTGGCTTATGTGACTGAATACATTAAATTGATGTAAATGATTTGTTAAATAAGATAATTTTGTGTCTAGAATAAAACGGTTTCTCTTGCATATCCCCATTTCATTTCGATGATTGCGCTGTAAATCTCCATTTCTTTCTTTGTGGAAACACTCTTGTAATAAGGCCCCAGTATGCAAATGGAATTTGCAAAATTTCAATTCAATTACTAACACTGATGCTTTAAACGCCTTTTGAAACTTAGTTTTTTCCCTCCTTACCTGATATACTATGAGAGATGCAGCTTATTTGGATTGATGGTGCTGAAACATATGTGATACTTGGGTGGTGGTGAGTTTGACGGGGAGAGGAGTGAATTTGCCAAGAATCTAGCAGCAATAGTTTTCTATTGCAAACGTAACATATTAAAAGAGCGGTAACTGCAGAAACTTCTACACTTTTCAGTACTAAAATGAAAGTAGTTATAACTAATCAGTCAATTTATTTGTGAACATTTGAAATTATTGATGTGTAAAAACATTTTATTCGGGACACAAGTTGCATTTTAGTAATGTAAAAAATCTAATTTTACTATAGGTCCGTTATTTTTAATACACATCTAAGCATAATTGTATAGAAACAACTGGATATGGCAGATTCTATCTCATTCTTACCCTTCATTTCGAATATTTTTCACTTCATGGCCAGCATTCATTGGGGAAGGATAGTTAAGTTCATTCCATTCCATTTTTTTAAAAAAAGCTGATTTTTCAGAAAACTGTCCCATTGCTGAGTCTGCCTTGGCACCGTAAGTAATCAAACAGGAAACTCCACTAAGACTATTGAAACTATCACTCTTTGTCCTATTTAGCATGTTTGGATTGATGGAAGTAGCATGTTTCGAATCAATGTACAGAAGTATGTGTGGTGTGTTTGGATGGTGGATGTGGGATCAGTTTCAGGAAGGATGGGAGAGGATCAGCTTAGAAAAGCAGTGATACTTTTACGGTGAAAAATTGTTGCAACAGACAAGAGATGTAACTACAAGAATGGCTAAACAGTTGACTGCAAAAAGGAAAGCAAGTGTAATTGCTTCTATCTATATGTCCATTCATTTATGACAATTTTTAGAACTTTAATTATGAAAATCTTGTAATGATGAGTAAATGTATGTTACCTATGATACATCCTGATGAACATCTATAGCCGGCCGCTGTGGTCGAGCGGCTCTACGTGCTTCAGTCTCGAACCACACAACTGCTACGGTCCCAGGTTCGAATCCTGTTTTGGGCATGGATGTGTGTGATGTCCTTAGGTTAGTTAGGTTTAAGTAGTTCTTAGTTCTAGGGGACTGATTACCTCAGATGTTAAGTCCAATAGTGCTCAGGGCCATTTGAACCATTTTGAATATCTATAGTCACTATATTTTCTAGTTTTGAATGTGAATAAGACTATAATTCTTGTTACATATTAAAGTATGCTGTAGTGCTGTTGTATAACAAAGCAAAATACCACTGTAGATCTGACGACTGTAAATTTTTTCTGTATATGAGTCACTCCATATCTCAGGTGACTTGCTTACAAATTGGAATCAATGTAAGAAGATTAAATTATAGAAGCAGTTGGGATACCACTGATTCATTTTCAATTTTATCGTTTGTTACAAACTACCTCAAAACTATATGAACAATAGAAAAAGTTACAATAGACACCAATGGCACAGGGATCACACAAGAATAACAATACAGAATTTACTATTTTGACCAATTTTTGTTTGGGTAATGAAATGATACAGACCTAATATTGTATGGTGTGTTTACATTAGCTGTAATGGCTTTGCCATGGCGTTTTTTTAAAGAGCTGCAGTAGAGACCAAGGAGCACCAGACCTCATATCGAAAATGTGCTAACACGTCAATGACAATCAACCAAAACATATTCAGTAAGGGGCTCCCAAAATCCACAGGGATGTGTTCCCAGGACTGGGTTGCTCGAGGGCATGCGAGAAACGAAGCCTTGGGAACTGCCTGTTGGCTAGTGTACTGGGGACATGCAGTAACCGAATGCTCAAGCTCCTGGTCAGGACTGGGCCAGTAGATATGTTCTGCAAGCCAAGGTTTTGGTACATGAGACACCCCAGTTACACTCATGCAACAGCTGTAAGAACTCCCGCCACAAACTCCCAGGAATGACCATCCTGGGAGTTGCATCATCCATGGAAGGAGGGCCCCATCTAAGATCAAGAGATGACAGTGCATGATGAAGTAGTTATGAAGCAGATCAGAAGCATGGCCCTGAGGATGAGATGACCAACCCTGCTAAACAAGGAGTATGAGCTGCTGGAGAACTGGGTCAGATGCTGTGGCCTTGGCGATCTTGGTACTAATGATCAGAAAGTCGTCGATTGCTTGGCGAGAGGCACATCCAAATAAAAACACATGAGTTACCGCAATCAAACTCGGAGTGTGGATTGACTGGCAGCCGGCATAAGGCATCTACGTTGGCAGAGTGCCCAGTGGGGCAAAAACGGATGTCATAGTGGTATTAGGAAATGAAGAAGGCCAAGCACTGCAACGGTGGGCCACTTTATCTGTGATCCAGACTGACGGACTAAATAATGAAGCCAACAGCTTTTGATCTGAGAGGAGTTGGAATTTGGTACCATGCAAGAACACATGAAGTTTGGTGACCACATACAGAGCCTCCTTCTCGACCTGAGAGTAGTGAACTTGTGCTAGACTGATAGTTTTCTATGCAAACGCCAATGGCTGCTCTGAGCTGTCTGCATTCCGATTGATGAGGGCTGCCCTGTGCTGTACTGCAGGGTGTCCATAGCAAAAATCAGTGGCTTGTTAGGTTCAAAGATAATTGGACATGTTGCCCACTTGAGGTGGTTCTTCAGTGTGGAAAAGGCCTGATCAGAGACCAGACAAAGGAAGCACCCTTGTGGAGAAGAGATGTAGAGAGGGTTCACAGTCAAGGATGCCTAAGGAATTAACTGACGATAATAGGCAATTTTACCCAAGAAAACCTGCAGTTTTTGCAATGATGTGGGATGTAGCAGGTCCATAACGGCATTGACCAAACTTGGCAGGGGTTGGACATCATGCCATGATATGGTGTGGCTCAGGTACTCAAGAGAGGCTTAAAAAATTAGACTTCTGTATATTGCAACGCAGACTCTGGGCCTGAAGTTATTCAAAAAGAGCCTGGCGATTGTGCAGGTCACCCGTAGTATGCCAGGTAACGACAATGTCATCCAGGTGGTTGAAACAATGCAGAATAGTGGATGCAACCTGTTCCAGACAGTGTTGAAAATTTATGGGTGTCATTCCACTTCAAACATTAATTCTTGATGTTGATACAGTTCAAAACGCATATTAAGAACCATGATGGGGATGTGCTTTGGAAAGAATGAGCGTGAAGAAGAACTGACCCCCTCTAAGCATGTGAATAGTTCTTCCAGGTGTGGCAACTGCTGTGTGTCGACCATGTACTGTGAATTCATGGTGACCTAAATCACCGCAAAGTCGAAGTTTACCAGAGGCTTTCATCACTATGACAAGAGGTGTGGCACATTCCCTAGAGGAAATGGGAACTACAACGCTGAGAGATATGAGCTGGTCCAGTTCTGCCTTTACTTGGAAGCAGAGGGCTATCAGAATCTTATGAGTACAAAAAAAATCTATGAGGAGCCGACCGCTTCAAGGTTATGTGGGTTTTAAAGTCTGTGGCGCACTCTAGGCCTTTTGCAAAAATATCCTGAAATTCGGAAACAGAGATACCAACGATTGATAGGGCACTTCAGCACATAACAACAATATGGAGTCTGTGACTGAAAATCCAAAGGCGTGAAAGGCATCAAACCCAAAATGGTTTGCTGAACTAGCATTGTGAACGACAATGAAGATAATAGGGCGAGCTAGGATCTATAAGTAATGTCAGCAGTCAGTTGATCAAACAAGGGGATATACTGTTTACCATATCCGTGGAGGTGCCTGTTTACTGGCCACAGAGGAGGAGAGCCGAGGTCGGACTATGTTTGGGCATTAAGCAGGGAAACTACTGTGGCAGTGTCCACCTGCATGCGTAACTGCCACGACAGAACCAAAGCCTCAATAAAAAAACTTGTTCTCTGGGGACTGGCCCTGACAATGACACTCCCTCGATATCCATATCCATGGTCTCCGATACTGCATTCTGTGCAACTGAGCGGTAGACTACCACAAACTGGCCTTCCTTTCTAGACTTACGAAAGGTGGCTCAACGATGGGAACTCTCTGATCTCTCATGTTTTGAGTAGCAAGATGCACAAGACAGCAACAGTGAACAGCAGGTGGAACACTGTTTACAAGCTATGTGGATCACCCCAGACGCAGTGGATGCAGCCGGACCCCCCTGCACTGCTGCGAAATCGCACCATGCTTCCAGCTGCCGACCAGCAGCGTGTGAGACCTCATACAACTGGGCACTGGGAAACACCTCATCGAGGAAAGGGTTTTCTAATTGGAGGACCCATTGCCAGAATTTCTTATCAGGGGCGAAGCAGGCTGTTACACCGCGAATCATGTTGTCCGCATACGATTCTTTAGACTTGTACATGACCAAATGGCACTTGCAATTAAGGCCGTGGAGAGTTGTGGCCCAGGAACGATAAGACTGATGGGGCTCTTTCTTGCATTGGTTGAATTCAACCCTAGCAGCAACGACGTGCGTGCGACATTAATAACAGGAAGACAACAACGAGCACAAATCGTCAAACAACAACGAAGAAGGTTCCTGCAATGCGGCCAACTGCCGCAACACCTGACAAGGCGCGAGAAATCCGTGACAAAAACAGTGCACGATATACCTTCACATTCATAGCGTGGAAGGCTTAGAAATGTTGCCTCTTGGCCGTCGTCAAACGGCGGGAACGGAAGTGGAAACATGGCCGGAGAGGACTACACCAGCAGAGATTGTCGCATGACCATCAGAAGTTCCATCTGTTGTTGCACCAACGTTTGATACAGAGCTTACATGTCACAAGAAGAAAAACATCACAACTAAATGCGAAAGGCAACCGCACAACAAAACATGTGAAAAACGACCATTTTAGTCAGCAGTGTGTTCTGATTACAAGAACACACAGATAATAACAACTACAACGCTTTATCATTTCAAGAAGACTAATACAGGAAAACTCTTGCCACGAAGTGGTTACACCTGTAGTCTGAGATACATAGGCTGAATTTCAACATGTGGCTGACAGTGAGGTGGGCCAGTTCTGACTCTATAAGCTGTTGGCTGGCCAGTAGAGAGAACCATGGAGAGACTGTGTGTGCATCTGCTGGCACTTCCAACACTATCGTCTTGCAACTTCTATGGCACGCTGTACACCTGTGCATCCAGATCATGGTAGTGGGATTTTATGCAGGCCACTACATTTACAGCTGAAATACTCGATGAATAAATTGCTTGCTATTGATGGTTATTTTTATTTTGAGGATCCCGCCCACAATCAAAACTAAGTATTTACTTCACTTGCTTATAATAAAAACTATTACTTCACCAAAGTTAGAGTTGTCTACACGTTCTTGCTTTCTAAGGCAGGTAAAACGACTGCTGCCACACCAGAAGAATCCACATACTTTCACATGTGCATTCTTGATGTTCCCTCCTAATGGCTGAAGGGGGTCCATCAATTTTTGCCATGCTTCTTATCGTCCACCAGGATCTTTGCAATGAGCCCATTCTTAAGTGAGGCGAGAGCATCCTCCCGCCTATCCCTCTGTGGCTGCAGAATAGCTCTCGTGTCGACATCTCGGGTGCACGATGCGGTCCAGCCAGCTTTCTACTATTACACCGACAGTGTGAGTAAGTGAAGGTGGTCTCCAGCAGAGGTACCACAGTCTGCAACATCGGTGCTGAGGAGGGTCCATGGTAGCAGGTCGTCAGACCCAGATTGATATCGATAGTGCTTGAGTTGTACACACTGATTCGCCACCATTGCAAATTGAGTCCCTAAATGACAACACCAAGAGAGGAGAAAATTTCGAGAATCTGTTGAGCTGAGAGATGGAGGAGGAGTGAAGTGACAGCCAGTGAAACAGTGCGGAAGCAGGAAGACATGGAGTCTCTTCCATCCATCACCAACATCTGCCTCCCAACACTGTGACATCACATCTATGGCGAAGCTATGCACAATGCATAGACAACGTGTAGATTTTACTTGGACCTCGTCACAAAGCTCAAGTTGCTGAGGAGAGCAGTTGACTCGCACCATTAGCTCCAAGGCAATGCACCATACCGATGCAGTGCCTGCCACTGACAGCACTACCGATTAATGATCACGAATAATGGTGTGATGATTCATCCCTCTCTCCTTCCCCTTAATAACTGACTTGTGTCCACGCCCAGTCAAGTCAGCCCTGAGGTTTGTAATTTTGTTTTGGTTTGTGTAAATAATACTGAAAGAAATATATTTCTTCCATGTTTTAGTCATCTAAGCAATCTGTTCCAGTCATACATCAACCCCTTAATTTCATAATCTTTTGTGCTTGATTTAATTTACTTACTGACGTCATTTAATTATTGACTTCCAACCTGGGGCAATCTCATTAGTCATCTACATATAATTTCACGTCAGACAATAGAGAATAATTCTCGATTCATTACATTTTTAGCGCACAGTGTGGGGTGAGCACATTAGTAATTTGCATACTGTGCGATATCACAAACAGTTCCATCCTCGGTGCAGACTACTCATGACACTACCAGCTGCTACCAGAACTTGCTTGTGGTATTCTACTTCAGCAAGATGGCGGTGGACTCCTCGTTGACATTGTCAGCGACAAACTTCCCAGATGAGGATCTGTGTCAATCTTTGTTAACCCTGTTGCCATTGATCTTCATGGACACCTTGCCCAGTGCCTCACCATTCTCGACGAGATTCAATCACTCCAGACTCAATATTATAACATACCCCTCTTCAACACTCGTATGTGTCACGAAAACGGTGACCTTTACCAACGTATCGTTATAGCCACTACTGCACTACAATTCGCATTGCACTTTCTTGCCAATTTACATTGACGTCACTCGTGCCCTGCTATGTCAAACTCAATCTACGAGGCATCAATGCCCTCTCTCTCCTGACAGAGCCGTGGTGCACTCCGCAGACCGACTCAACCAGCTCACTGGATTTCATACACAACGTTAGTGAAGTTCCGCTATCAGATACTGTGCATGAATCCGCCGACGCACCCGGCATGCCGCCCTTCCATATCCCTATGCCCCTTATGCACAGTGCTACATGTAATGGAACTCTACACTCGATCGACGACACCACAGGTCCTGTTTGCTGTCGAGCATGCTACCTTCCTCCATACAAATCCACACAGCAAAAGCTGCCTAGATGAACTATTAAAAGCAGGGATCGTCCACATCCCGCCACCTCCCCCAATAGCGCTTTGGCGTCTCCCATTAAACTTATTCTAAAGAAAGATCGCATTTGGTGTTTGTGCAGTGATCACAGATATTTTAACTCATGCACCATAACTGACAGCTACGATTCCTAACATGCAAGACATACACTCTATCGTAAAAAAAAAGGACCCAACCAGATTGTTACCACCACTCATGGGCTATCGCGAATTACACCATTTTTTTTTTTTTTTTTTTTTTTAGCGATGATCAACTTCTATCAACGCAGCCTCCCTAACACTGCCACCACTATTCTACCTTTATCATAGTTACCTGAGGCACGAATAAAACAGGCAAGTGCTTGCTTAAATTAGACCCTGCGTTATTTTATTGCGGCAAATTGAGAAAGTATCTCTCTAAAATATTATTAGGCAAGCATAAATAAGTACATTTTATTTTTATGAACTTCTCTTCCTACATTTAATACTGGAAATTGCACTTCAAATATGTATACTTCATGTAAAGTGAAAATACCATTATGTTACAAATTATTATTCTGATATCATAGATACATTTCACTACTGGGAAAAATTATCTTTGGTATGGGTATTGAATATTTTTCTTTCTGACTCGAAATATATTAAAAATTATTTTAATTCTGAAATGTTACTTCGACGGGCTCAAGCCAAGTTAATGCAATCTTCTGTTAGTGCGGTTTAAGGTAATGATAAATTTTCAACAATGTTCAAACAACTGTGTGGGAAAAATAATACATTAAACAAAACAAAGCATGTGGTCATAAATCGTAAGGAAATAGAAATTTTGTTATAAGCGTAGTGATGGGCTAAATTGCGATTTTCCGATATCAGTGATTTCTGTGAATGGTACTTTTCAGTATCTGTTATTCTTAACTGTGATTTGTCGCAGTTAAGAGTCGCAGTTAAGGAACCTAGGTCGTATATCCCTCCGCCACTGCTATTTCTGCGATTTCTGCTACTTCCGCGATTTCTGCTACTTTGCGACTTCTGCTACTTCTGCGATTTCTGTGACTTCTGCGACTTCTGCGATTTCTGCGACTCTGCGATTTCTGTGACTTCTGCTACTTCTGCGACTTAGCGCCGTATGAAAAAGCTACATCTGTCCACACAGAAAATTGCATCTCAACAAACCTGTCATTGGTAAGTATGTTTTACGTTTGTTCTTCTGCTGGCTTTAATTTTGTATTAAAGAAACAACTGTGAAAATATTAATAGTGTAATTAATATGTAAGAACCATACTGTACTGTAATAGTTCCTGTTTAGAAAATGAATTCTAACAAATTGTTATGTTCACAGGTCCCCGTACTACATTTCAGTCACTCAGTAAATGATAACTCAAAATACAATTGTCAACAGATCTGGAGAAATTGCCACTGTGTTTTTAGACCTTTTTCGTCAGATGAGAGGTTAGTTTCTAAGTGTTTTGATGGACTTAATTACTTCAGTGAGATCGTTCTTGCAAATGTGAAATATACCCCATTCCCAGATAGCACAGTAAGCCGGTTTCAAACTTGTTTCCAAATGTAAAGTTCAAGTATATAAGCTTGATCAAAGCTGGAATATTCAGGCCTGTTAGCTGGATTCAAGCTTGAAACAAACATCAAAGTTGGCAGAGTTCAAGCTATATTTCAAGTTTGACTTATCAAGTTTGGCTCCAGCTGTATCTACACACGTGGAATACAGCCTGATATTTACAGCTGAATTTATTGAACCTAATTAATTAAATAAATATCAGAATGGAAATGGTGTGAAAAATATTATCAAGACATGTATGTTTAAAATTTTTTATTTTCACAGTGTTTAAAATTGTTTAATTTTAAGATTTAATTATTCTGAAGCCCCTCCAGCCCCAGCACACAGACCAGAGCAGGATCAAATATCGCTGACTTCTGCCAGTATAATGATCCTGTAACAGGTAAAAGAAAATGTTAGCCATACCTAAACATAAAAAATGTAAAAAGTTGAAACTGATCAACCTAAATATAATTTATGCCCCAGATTAGCAAAATAACTTCAAACTCATTGATGCAGTGATAATCATTAACTAGTATAAACGTCACTGAGTAAGCAGCTGCTTCTGGTGACTTCATTCCAAAGAGTTTTAAAGTAATTTGAAATAACTTTTTGTTTGAAATTTTTAAAGTAAAGATGACATATGGGTAATTTTGCGATGACTTCATGAAGAAGCCACACATCACTATTTCTAACAGTTTCAGGGCCATTTAATCTGAATTTGAATTATAAAGAAACAATTACTTGAAGTCATATACACCTCATACTGTAAGCTTATAAGGAAACTACCGTTTAGAAAAATGTAGACGTTTTATTCTACCCACAATTATTTTTTGGCGAGTGGAATGGAATCAAAATGAAATATAAGATGAAATCGAAATGAATTTCAGAAATTACCAGTTCAGTGGAACTGAAATGTAAAAGAACAAAAAAAGGCGACATTTTAAAAAGATAAAATAACATTAAGTTTTAATTTATTGGTGCCACTTTCTAGAGAGCTAGTTTAAAATGACCTCTTTTTGCTGAACATCTTGTAATATGTATTCTTAGCTGGTAATCCATTTCACTTTCATCCCGTCTCAATTTTTCTACGTAAAAGAATATGATATTTCTTTACATTACGTAATAATATTTAACATTTCTAACATTAACGTACCACCAGAGAAAAATGTACCAACGTACCTGTAATACACTATATATCCTCTTCAGACCCGGTGTAGCAATAAGGCAGGAGACGCTATACACTTACCGAACTATTTTCCAGTATAAAACAAACTTCACAACATTCAACAATCATTAACGCACGTCACAAAAATAAAATGGCCGTAAACCTAGCAGAGTCAGTGCAAGGCTTATAAACGCTTGTGGCGCTTCCCGTGGACGTCTATGGAAGCTATGCTGTGCATGCATTTGCTGTACAGCCTTCCAGGGATATTACAGTTTATTTCAAGCATGGGAAAATTATTTTAATTGAAACTAAATTTTTACAGCTTGATGTAAACTGTGTAACAGGTTGAATTTTCAATCTTGAATTTTCAACTGAACCTAAACTCAATATCCACCTTGAAATAAACTGTGTAACAGGTTGATTTTTCAGTCGTGAATTTTCAACTGAACCTAAAGTCAATATCCACCTTGAAATAAGCTTAGTGCTAGCTGGGTCGAGTGGCTTTCATTACAGCAAATATTAGCAATCTACTCTATCAATTATATTGCTTGTAATTAGTGACAGCAGAAATTGTTTAATAAACCTTGTGATTTTGCAGACACAGTTCTGACTCTGATTACTGGTTGCTGTACGTATCCATCCACAAGGCTGTTGAGAGAGACACGTGAAGATTCAAGACAGCTCTTAGAGGATTTGCAGTTGAAAGGTGACATAATTGTGAAATAAGTGTGCAGATGAGTGATTAAACTGTGTTTTATTGAAGTTGTTGTGCGATTTTAAAGGAATAATAAATGTTAAATACAGTGAGTGAATAATGAAAATCTCATTTTCCACATGTTAAGCCGTCCTATACCCATACTTTTCCGCCACTTATTTATTGGTAAACACTTGTTGGAGAGTGACATGCCGCCCCCCCTTTCTTCACGATCTTAGTGTGACACTGACCTGTAACATATCCCGAAGTCTACAATATGCATTATGAGGCTGTTGATATGAAAGTGGGAAGTACAGATCTTCCAGTTAAATCAGGAATAGCTTAAGTGCATTAGTTGAAAGTAACACAGGAAAAGCTTACTTATGTAGGTGGTAGTAGTGTCGGCAAAAAGTTCTTGTGTGTGAAGTTGCCATGTAGAACACCAGGTGTAAAACTTTTCTCCTGAGTCTTGAGCTGTGTCGGAACAAAACTGAGGCATTCATATGACTCAATAATACTGTTTTCATTTCACTACACTGAGTTCTGCTGTGTTGACATTGCAAAGACCTGTAGGCATGTGGAGTATTAACCAAAACTGTCATATTGTAAGCAGAATCAAACACATTTGTTACGTTACTTGATATTTTCAGGAGAAAAAGGCAATGTTGCTTCATATTAATATAATACATTCAGAGTCACAGCTGTGTCTGACCAACCATAACTGATGCTGAATGTGCATGTCGTCATATAATATGAAGGGCTTATTTCAATAGTGGCACAAGTCCATTACCTCCACTTTTCTGTCTATAATGCTTCTGAAATTAATGATCCAAACAAACATAAATAAAGGTTCATCTCTAGCAAGAAGCCATATGCTTGAATATTTCTGGTATCTCAACTGCAGATTCTTCAGCGCTCATTTAACTTTACGATTCTGTATCTCAAAATGATCAAAAATGGACTTGTAGTACTATTGAAATAAGGTCTTCATATGCACACACAGCACATCGATCTCGTGAGGCACAAGGCTCTCATAACGAAGTAAGTACGTCGGTCAACAGATGGCACTAGGAAAAGATTGTTAACTGCGCTTTTTAGTTGCTACTTGCGACTCTTAGTTGCGATTTGTCACAGAAATCTCAGTTTGACTCGGTAGCGAATAGCGTAGTATGAACTTTGCTCAACAGATGGCACTCCTAACTGCGCTTTTTAGTTGCTACTTGCGATTCTTAGTTGCGACTTTTCACGGAAATCGCAGTTGGACTCGATAGCGTGTCGCAGAGATGACCGTAGTACGAACTTTGGCCAACAGATGGCACTGTTAACTGCGCTTTTTAGTTGCTACTTGCGACTTCTAGTCGCGATTTGTCACTGAAATCGCAGAAAGCAGTACGGAATTCGGTCAACAGATGGCTCACGGCGTTGAATGTGAAATACTACATGCGACTGCTAACTGTGACTGAAATTGCAGTTAGATTTTGTAAAGTTGTTATTGTGATATCTATGACTTCTCAATCACTGTGATTTCTAACAGATACGCGATTTCCTGCCCACCACTGTATAAGTGGACAGCCACGCCAGAGGAATTACTAAAACCTGCACTACCAGTATAGTTCGAAAGCTACAGGTTTCATAAAACCAGAGGCTTGTATGCAAGAAATCGTAAAAAATTACAGGCCTATAAACGAAAATGGCACAACACACAATCAATGCGTTGTAATCCTTGGAGGTACATATGATGTTTATAGAAATGAATTAAAAGAAGTAACACACAGTTTGAGTCTTATTCTAAATAAAATACAAAATCTGTTGTGATTGTTGTTATATGCATTCCATGCAGGCACGACCTAATTGGTTCATTCTAAGTAAACAAAGAAATTCAGAAAGCAAACAGGATATACAAAAAAAAATTGCAAATCGATAACAAAATGCTTTATTTCTCGCCACGGATGAGTTAGAAAGAGCACATTTCACAAAACGCGGGATGCATCTAAACAAAAAGCGCAAAACATATTTGGGCCAAAAAATCAAGGAATTTCTGAAAACTACATCAAGTAGTGGGACAGTGGGGCCCATTGCTCTACTGACAGAAGGATTAGCCTCAGAAACTGCAGCAGCAGAAACTGTTTTACAAACAGAAGCACAAATAGCAGCAGCAGTTATCCCTGACATGGAAGCAACATTAGAACCAGCATAAGCCACAGCAACAGAAGGGTCAACCGGGACAGCAGCTACAATAGCAGCAGCAGGAGGAGAAACAAAAAAAGTGGCAGAGAAAATGATAACAGTAGCAGTACCTTCACCAACTTTATCAGGAACACAGGCTCAACAACAGTAGCAGCATCGGCAGAAATAGCAATACCTTAAAAGCATACCAGCCCACCACAGGCCATCACAGTGGTGACCACAGGTTCAGACAACGACAAGACAAGGAGGCAAATATCACGAGACTGCAGACCTGCAGCTCACAGCCAGGTTTTTTGGAGGGACACAAAATAAAAGCTCACAGGTAAAATACAAAAATACGAACTCAGTTCTTTTTATCAAAATGTGCAATCAATAACTGGTAAAATAGCTGAAATCCATATCCTCTTAGCAAACTAATTAAAAAATACCTCTTTATTCTGTCTCATGGAACATTAGCTTGATGAGGACAAGTTACATATTGTGTCCCTACCTGACTTTGTGCTAGGTGGATCTTTCTGTATAAAAATTATTAGATATGGTGGCAGTTGCATATTCATAAGGAATAATATAAACTATGCGAAAGTAACATTTCCTGTTGAAATAAAGACGGAAAAAGATGTAGAGCTATCAGGAGTTGAGATAGAGAACACTAAAAAAGCAATTATTTGTTTATACAGAGCTCCAACTGGTGACATAAATATTTTCCTAAACAGTTTGGAATATTCACTTAACAGACTAACTCAAAAAAAGAGAAGAGTCATTGTATATGGTGATTTTAATATTGACTTTGCAAAGGACAACAAAGAGAAGAATGAATTACTGAATTTCTTGCAAACATTAACATGAAATCTATCGTCACTCTGAAGGCTTTCCTGGCGTAATAATTGGTAATATTCTTCTCGGGTGTGCAGCCGGAGCATGACGTCACCTTGACACAATATTTCAGCGGTCCAACTGGCCGCCATCTTCAGGTGAGAGTGCTGGTACACGATCTCGCCGGAACAGACTTCTCAGTGCAAGTGGCGGCCCCTATAAAGGCCGCAGAATGTCGACAACGCGAGCGCGAGAAGGTGCCGTAACTGCCCTATAGCGCAAGTAAACATACAACACCCCAGTGCTGGAAACAGGTGAAATCGAGATATCAATATTTGTGCTTCCCTCCAATGGAGGAAAAATTCACAAGGAAAACGAAAAAATAAATGGATCACTTTTGGGATTCTGGTATCCTCAAACAAAAAAAGACTACTAAACTGATTGTCCAAACAACTCACATCACCAGAATTTGATGTTTCAAACAAGCAAAATAATGGCAAATGATACATACACAACAAATTCCACCAATAAGATGAAAACCATATGGAATATTGTAAGAAAGGAAGCTGCAGCAGAGCAGACAGATTTCCATAATATCAATTGCCTAATGGCGAAATCAACTGTTATAGCTTAAACTACAAAAAATGCAAATAGATTTAACTCCTACATTACGCAGGTACTGAATGTCTTATAAATCAAAATTTACAGTTTACTGCAAGAAATCAATGCAGATTACTATAAATAATGAATATAGTTCTCTATACCCCACCAATGAAAAGGATATACTTGCTATAATCAAAGACCTGAAGTCGAAATTCTCTGATGGTACTGACAATATCCCTGACTACATCTTGAAGAAATGTGCTCCCTCATAACCAGGCCACTTGTTGACATCTGTAACTGATCTCTATCAGAAGGGGTGTTCTCAGAAAAATTGAAGGTAGCAGAAGTAAAACCCTCTTTTTTTCAAAGGGATAAAAACTGCAGTATCAAACTATAGGCCTATTTCACTACTATCTGTTTTTTCCAAAGTAACTGAAAAAAATGTGTTACAAAACACTAATCAATTTCATATAAAAAATAATTGCTACTCAAATACACAACATGGATTCCGAAAATCTAAATCTACTGAGACTGCTACTTTTGCGTTTATAAATGACGCCTTAAACGCAACAGACAGCCGTATTTCTGGACCTCTATGAAGCATTCGATGTCACCAGTCATAACAACTTGATTAAGAAACTTGAGTCTGTAGGTACTGGGGGCGTGGCCTGTGAATGGTTAAAACCATACCTCCAAAACAGAGAGCAACTAGTTGGGCTTGCAATCCAAAAAAGGAACATGATAAAGTCCTACCACTCAGAAAAGCAGAGCATTAACTACAGTGTATCTCAAGGCTCCATTCTAGGACCAATTCTGTTTTTTCTCTTTGTCATTGACTTTGAACCGACCACTCAACACCCTAATTACATAAAATTCGTAGATGACATACATGTGATAATATAGGGAAGGACTAGAGAAGAATTACTGCATGAGATTAAAAAGTGTGCCAACCACATTACAGACTGTTTTGTGGAAACAATTTAGTAATAAACATAGGAAAACAGTTACAATGCACTTACACAGAGTGCAAAATACATTTCCACTAACAACAGACATAGAGCTGTTTACCAGTACACTTGAAAATATAATTTCTACAAAATTTCTTGAAATATGGATCCAAGAAGGTCTACAATAGATCCATAAAAATGCAATAAATTACAAATAAATTTAATACTGTTTGTTATACTATCGAACTTATTTCTGGATGCACATCAAAAGAGACATTAAAAATGTATACTTCACCCGGACAGAATCATTACAGTGATATGGCATAAGTTTTTGGCGAAACGCATCTGATAGCAAAAGTCGTTTTATATACCAAAAGAGAATTGTAAGAGCTATAGAAAATGCTTCCTCAAGAAGCTAATGCAAGCCCTTATTTAAGAAACTTCACATCCTTCTACTACCATGTCTATATATTTTACAAGTAATAATGTTTGTTAAGAAAATCGTAGAAAGTAGCAATAATCTTGTATCAACTAACCAGAGCATCCATCTGTATAACGCAAGGGGAAAGACAGATATACATGTTCTGTAAGTATACACAGCACTAAAACAGTATGGACAACTGCAAACAGGAAGCAGACTATACAATAAGCTACCTAATAACATTAAATCAATAAAATATATTTCCAAATTAAAAAGTGCTGTCCATAAATATTTACTGCAGAAGTGGTCTTATAGTATAGACTAACGTCTTGAAACATAAAACTTTTTTGCCAAATACTAAAAAAAAAGAATGAATGAATTGTTGGTCAAAAGTTTTATGAAAAAAGACTGAGTGAATTACTTGTGTTAAATATCATGTATGAAAGCTGAATTTTCAGTTGTGATAATACTAAGCCTAAATCAATATAATATTTTTGTATGATCAAAAAATATGAATTGTAAATCACAATGACTTGTCCAATATAATGCTGTATATCTTTTACTACATATGACTGACAGTCCCAATAAAAAATGAAATGAAATGAATAGCACACCAAGCCATGAGTGCAAGACAAGGGCTAAGCAACAAGTTCAAAAAGATAAGTGATAGCACAAAGATAACATGGCCTTTATATGGTAGTTCATGGAATCTTTGTATGTCAACAGGAAATCTGAAGTTACAATACAATATTTGTAATAAATATTCTTTGTTAAGCATATATCACTGCAATTACTTTTACCACTAATTAGAAGTGTCACAGACTTGAGTGGATTCCACATATGCAACAAGCACTCAACAACATTGAAGATGACCTTGCTGAGGTTACTACTAGAGCCCACCCTTGTCCTAATGCCTACATTTCAATCACAACAGTTGCAAATGACTACTCTATCAGGGCCATTCTACAACAGGAACTTGGGGGTGATACCCAACCCCTGAAATTCTTTTCACACAAACTTAATAATTACCAGTGAAAGTAGTCTGCTGCTGACTGTGAACTGCTTGTTGTGTACAAAGAACTATATTACTTTCAGGATGATGTTGTAGCCTGACCTTTCACAATCCTCGCAGATCTTTATCCCCTTGCAGACGCCATCAAAATCCCAGCAGCTGATTCTATCCTCTGGTACTTCCACTACACGGGCTATATTGCCCAATTTACTACCATTGTCAAAAAACTTAAGGATGCAGAAAATATCATCTCTGACTACCTGTCTAGAATATCCATGACCACATCATACATGGACTATGACTAATCCACCAATGTGCAATACAATGACCAGCAGATCATTGATCTATTTCATGACTGAAACACCGAACTACACTTTGAACTTTATTACTTTCCAGGCTATTGTAAATATTTGCTGGTGACGTTTACAAGAACAGACTCCACCCAGGCATACTTGATCATTTCTACAAAACCATGTTCGACCACCTGCACAATTTTTCACATTCCGGATTTTGGCCATTGGTCAGATTTGCAACTGAACACTTCATCTGGCTGAATGTAAAAAAGGACCGTAAGACCTAGGGTCGCGCCTGTGAGGTTTGCCAAAGGAGTAAATCTAGTAGCCACTGCAATCCCTACTAGAAATATTTGACATTGCTCACAGCCGTTTCCAACATAGACCTTTTTGTGCACTCCTGGAGTCGAGGAGGTTCGATTGTATCCTCTCATTCATAGAAAGAGTTAAGTGAAGGGTGGAAGCCACACCCATCAAAGACGTCACGGCAGAAACAGTTGCCAAAGTGTTCATCAATATCTGGATCTTCTATTTTGGTTGCCTGACCAGGAATGTCAATTCGAATCTGTCTCATACAGAGAACTGTGAAACCTATATGCCACCTGCAGATGCCACAACACAGCATACCACTCGCAGGGCACAGGCTGGTTGTGCACTGGTACTGGAACCTCAAGACCATTCTGATGTGCCATGACGAATTGTGGAGTGAGGCACTGCTGTGGGTGTTGCTGGGGTATGCACAGCCAACAGAGAGCCCCTTCCCTTTTCATGCCTCCCTTGCAGAGCTCCTCTACAGTGAACATTTATCCCTCCCTGCTGAGTTTGTCACTCGAGATCCCCCCCCCCCCCACCCGATGAATCCGACCTCCCAACACTAGTCAGATGTGTGTGCCAGCTTATAGCCCTCCCACTCCTACTCCACACCTCACGTGTTCATTCACAAGGCATTAGAATCGTTTTCCCACATCATGCTCCATATCAACACAATTGAGCCAACTCTACACCCCCTACCCCCTTATTCAGACCTGTGTAGAGTGTCCTGACAATGCACAATAACCACAGTTCTTTTTAATCCATTTTGTCACTAGAAAAGATGTTGTGTTATGCTGGCTTCACACATACACAACAAAAGAGTCGCCACAGCTAGTACCATACTGCACTTGCAATGCAGTAACATATGTAAACTCCTAGTTTCCATTGGCTAACTTAAGAGCTGCAGCTTTTGTCACACTACAGATAATTCAACTTAGATGTACTTTGCAACACCACTTTCCTTTTACAGCTGCTCCCTGGTGGCTGTATTTCATAACACATTCGTTGTGTCACAGTTATCATGGAGTAATGGCTGCTGCACTCATTTTAAGTTCAGTGTGTTCTGATTTTATTACTAAAAAAGTAAAAACAGTGGTCGGCAGGTACACTTTTGAAGCTTCTGAAACTGCAAGAATGATAACCTATTAAATTTTCTGTAGCAGTATGTGTGTGTGTGTGTGTGTGTGTGTGTGTGTGTGTGTGTGTGTGTGAGTGTGGGTGTGTATATGTGTATGTATGTGAGTGTGTGTGTGTGTGTGTAATATTTGTACACCAATGATGTAGGCCTATGCCCCAATCTCGAGAGATTTTTAAGTAAACTAACTTAATATATAACCAAAATTGCGAGTCGTATCAACTTGTTGATTTGTGAGACCAAGTACAGTATAAATTATGAATTATATGTGGAAAATAGACCCCGAGTGTTATGTGGCAGCTGTTAAACTAAAGATCAGTTATTCAAAATATTATGTCAACACATACAATAATCTTAGAATAGTGGCATGTTTGCAGATACAATAGAGTCTCGATTATCCGTTCTTCGGTTATCTGACCTTCTGTGTTATCTGACCCTTTCACCACGCTGGCCGTGACTAACGTGTTGTTTGTTGATACTCAGTTCATTGTCGCCGTCTGCTACTCCTCACTCCTAAGTGCCTACATAGATCTGTAGTGGAGTGGACGTGTTGCACTGTGTTTATTGTAAAAATTTGTGGTGAGGGCTTCAAAAAGGAAAAAGGTGGTCGTTTCAATAGAAGAAAAACTTAAAGCTTTAAAAAGAATAGACAATGGTGAAACTTTATTAAAAGTGGCGAAAGATTATAATATCGGGAAAACAACAGTTGGAGACTGGAAAGAGGAACCGCAATGAAATTGAGAAGTAGTGTTCTCAGCGAGCAACCTCGGCTGTTTTGGAAGATCGGAAAACCATGAAAAAATATGATTATGAAAAAGTAAGTAAAGTTTTGTTCATATGGTTTACTCAACATAGAGATAAAGGTGTACCCATGTCGGGACCAATTTTGCAGGAAAAAGCCTTAAAGTTTCGTAACGAACTAAACGAAGGTGAACCTGATTTCACAGCTGGTGTAGGCTGACTCGATAGATGGAAGAAAAGATACGGAATTCGACAACTTAATGTCTGTGGTGAAAAGCTTTTAGCAAATTTTGAAGCTGTTCAATTGTTTAGGAATAAACTTCACAAGGTATTGGACAAAGAAAACTTAACAGGCGATCAAATTTTTAACTGTGACGAGACTGGTCTCAATTACAAAATGTTACCGGAAAAAAACATTAGCATCAAAGGCCGAAAAGGCAATGCCAGGCTGCAAACGTAGCAAAGAATGAGTGACAATTCTTACATGCAGTAACACCACAGCAAATTTTAAAATGAATCTGTCTATGATAGGTGAGCAAAAAAAAAACCGAGAGCATTTAAAAGTGTATCTAAGAATGCTTTACCAGTGAAATAATACAACCAAAAAAATGCTTGGATGATCCCACACATTTTTAAAATATGGTTTTTTAACGAGTTCGTGCCATAAACTGAAAAGTTTTTGAAAGCCAACACCTTGCCCCGCAAAGCACTGTTGCTTCTAGACAATGCCACTTGTCTTCCTAATGAAGATGAACTTCAAATGTCACATCCTTATGTCAGCCCATGGAGCAAGGGATCTTAGAGACACTGAAGAGAAACTACTGCAGAAACTTGCTTTCTCTTTAATTAATACTATGGACAAGGCAGAAGACATGCTAGAGCAGTTAAGCAGTATTAATTTGAAAGACGTAGATTATGACGTGGCCCAATCTTGGGGAAGTCTTGGAGCAAATACAGTTGCAAAATCCTGGAAAAACTTGCTACAGGAAAAACAAGAAAATTCTCCAGACGATGAAAATCTACAGCAGCAGACCGAACCAGAAAATACTACCCTGCTTTCATTGTTACGAAAAGTTTCTGGATATGCTGACGCCACAGAAGATGACATAAATGAAAGGATTGTCCAAGATGAAGAATTTGAAGTGACAGTTAAAGAAATAGTCAACATGGTAAACGAAAAAGAAGAAGACGAAGAAGCGGTTGTAGTGGAGGAAAGTGCGCCCAAGATTTCTCACAACGAAGGACACAAGGCCTTAGAAACTGCTTTACAATTTGTAGAGCAACTGGAGGAAACATCGTCTAGCAAGGTTTTACTTCTTAAGAGACTACGTGATTTAGAGGCAAAAAAACGGAAAACAGAAGGCAAACAAAAGACAATTACTAACTTCTTCAAACAGTAAGTATCTATTCAGTCTAAATTGATTCTTTTTGTATTAAATGTTTAACTCATTTGGCCTACTTTAATTTAATTTTTGTGTTTTTATTTTATTATTTTCCGCGTTATCCGACCTTCCCGCTTATCCGACCTTGTCGCGCCCGGCTTAGGTCGGATAATCGAGACTCTACTGTAATATTTATATGCCAAGTGTTGGTTAGTGTGTTTTCGTCTTCGAGCGTTGTTTCTTTTATAAATGTGTTTGTGGCTCCTGCGCTAAATGTAGTTTCAGATTCAACATTTTCGTTTCTTCTTCCTTATGTTTAACTCTTGTCACAGCTCTAATGCTGTAACCTGCACTATAACATTACTACCCATCCATATAATTTCAGCTGATATAATTTTAAAAAATATTCAGCTAAGTGGAATTTGTGGCGCCCTGTATTTATGGTAGCTCATAGTGCCACTATAGAAAACCGCAAGCCATGGCTTCTCATTAGTTGCATGTGTGAATCTATCTTTATTCTATTAAAAATAAGTAATTATGAGGAATTGTTGAATGCTAGAAAGATGTTCTTATCCCACTGTGTAAGAACAGTTTTCCACTTTTATGAAGAACTGCTGACTGCTAGAAAGATGTTCCTAGCATACTGTTTGAGAACAATTTGCCACTTTATAAACTATTTATTTAGTTGAAGACTGCGCCTATCATTCTGGCATAATGCTAACAGTTCACTTAAATAAATACACCATTCTAGATCCACACTCGCAAATGAACCAGACCCGAATGAGAGCAGATTCAAATATTGGGAATTGCTGAAGCTCTTAGCCGATGGTGGGGGAAGCGACGTCGTGCAAGAAAGTAGAACATCCATCAGTTTTCGTAACTTATGCGTAAGCTGACATAACAGTGTTCAAGTTGAGTGTTTCCACATGTAAGTTGATTTACATGAGTGAGGATTGGGGAGGGGGGAGGGGGAAGGCGGGAGGTGTAAGAAATTCATGCCTGTGGAAACCTTGCTTTCTTCCTCCAGCATAATAATTACATATCTCTAAGCATAAATCACGCCGCTCACCCAGAATTTCAAGCCTTTACTATTGCTATCTTAGATATCTCAATAGTTTTTTTAGTGCTGATGTGTCATTAACAGGCGTTTAATTGTAACAAATCGTGTCAAGAGTGACATTTGTGAGAAATCTTCAGCGTGCCATTGCCTTGAAACGGCATACCGTTACAACACGCAAGTTGTAACGATAAATGCGCCAGTGGCACTGCCTCTCGTGATGTCGGCCTTCCCATCCAAATCCACATGAAAGTCAGCTGCCTTGTCCCATGTGACAAAGGCTTTAACCCAATACCAAACAGTGAAACTGAAATTATGAGTTACCACCATCCATTACACAAAAAGTTGGAGTACATTGTTGGAACTGAGAACCTAAAATAATAAAGTTCATTCATGACCATAGCTAATTTCGTAATCTATAGTCTTGAACAGTTTTGTGTGGCAAAGTGCTGCACAGTGAAACAACATTTCAAAACATCGACATTTATTTTCTGGCGGAAATATAGCCATACAAACACATCAAACAATATTTATTAGGAAATAAGTGGAGGCTGTTTACTATAGCCATTATAAACATCTCATGATGTTGCATTTCTTCTTATGTCCGTGGCTGCTATGAAAACAGGACGAGGAAATCCACCTCATGAAAGAAACCTTTTTAGTTTCGCTTTATCCAGACATGTTTCAGCACTTTTTGTTGTAGTTTCGCTTTACCCAGACATGTTTCAGCACTTTTTGTGCTATCTTCAGTGGGTTATTTTATTTTCTAATTCTATAATTGTTGTTACATATTAACATTTAAAGAAACTTTTGGTGCAAAATATTTACAATTGCGAATGAATAATTGTTGTAAAATATTATTCATTATTTGTTTACACTGCACAGTTGTGATATTTATTAACGACCTTATTCACTGTTTGTTGTTTATTACATTATGTCTACAGTTCTAGTTGCAGCCTAATTGGCAAAAGAGTGGATGTATGCATTAGTTTACATACCTTACATGAAACTATTGGGTATTTATGCTCGTAGCTAGTCTGGTACTCAGTCTACAGCTTGTCATCTGCAAACAGCAAAACGTAATTTTTATTTTACTGTTTATTACTCATTTACCAACGGAAATGAGTATATATATCACGTTTTTTGTGTGTAACTTAAGGCTTTGATATTGCAGTGTATCCTCATATGTTTTGGCGAGGCTAATAAGGTGATTTCTATGACTTATGGTCGTTAGACGACGTACTCTCTACGAATTTTCAAACATGGGCGGAGATTTCACCACCATTACATGTTTTCGTAGCTGTGTAGTATTCATTTGTTTCGTGTATTTGGCCTCTGTGGTGTGTGTGTGTGTGTGTGTGTGTGTGTGTGTGTATTCAGGACTGGAGGATGGGCAGAGAGAGAGAGAGAGAGAGAGAGAGAATGGGTGTTTTTTTTTTTCATGAGTAGATTTGGTGTGGGTGTTATTTGTATAGTTTTCCAATTGTAGCAACGAGGGTTTTATTACACAGTGATGTGTATTCATTTAGCACTTTCTTTTCATGGGTTATTGATTTTTGGATGTGATATTTTTCTTCTATAGTTAACTTTTGGTGTAAACTGCTACTAGTTTTAAGGATTTGTAATTCAGTTTCAATGTATGTTGGGTGGTGAACTATTGCTTTTCAGTGCTCTGAGATGCTCTGTATACCTGGTTCTGAAATGCCTGCTTGTTTGATCCACATATACAGACTGACAGCAATTGCAAGTGAGTTGGTATATACCAGACTGGCTGTATTTGTCAGTGTTGGTGGTATTTCTTCCAAGTCTGCGTTGTATTGTGTTGGTGGTTCTGTGTACTATGTTGAGTCCTTGGTTCTTTAGTGTATTACCAACCTTGTGTGTGACTTTGTCTTTGTAAGTCATTATGTGCCATTTGTTGCTAACTCTCTGCTGATTTGTTGTGTGTTGTGTTGTGTTTGTGTGCATGCTTCATGGTTATGTGTTGCTTGCTTTTGTATTTTGTGGTTTATTTTATCCACTCTCTGCTGTGCAATTTGTTATAGTGTGTTCAGTTTTTTTTTGTTTGTTCATGGGTGTTTTGTTCAGTCCATATAGTAAATATCTGAAGCTAGATTCTTTGTGAGATATGGGGTGATTTTACTGGCTAAGAATAATGGTGCTGGTGATTGTGGGTTTCCTGTAGATTGTGAATTCATGTTTGTTGTTTCTCTTGTTTATGCTGAAATCTAAGAAATCTAGGACTTCAGACATAATGGAATACACAACATAAAGTGCACCAAGTCGTTAATTCACATCTTAACTGTGTAATGTAAACAAATGATGTGTAATATTTTACAGCAATTATTCATTCACAATTGTAAATATTTTGTACCAGAAGTTTCTCTAAACGTTAATAAGTAACAAAAATTTTACAATAAGAAAATGGGTAAAATGGCACTGGAAAGGTGTCTTGCATAAGGCAGAATTCCTAGTTCTATATATCCATTATGTTTTTTTATTACGTACTGGTACCACTGTCAAAACTTTCTTCCCAAGAAACCTTGACGTGACTTGACGATGCACTGCGGGCCTGTGTCAATGCCACTGTTTAAAATGCATTGTGTAAAGTTTTAATGTGATGTGATGTGATAGTCAGTGTGAAATGACCTGTATTTATCGTTAGTTAGTTAGTTGGTCGTGTGTTCCATTGATCAATCACATGATACGGTAGCCGTTATGATGTGGAACATGTCAAGTGCACAAGATATGCATATATGAAACAAGATTTTTTAATATATATGTATTACAATAGAGAGTTAAGGATTAATATTTCTATTATTTACCCTATTCCCTTTAATGGCACAAAATGCATAAACTATATTTATAGATTTATTTATTCCTATTCAAGAATTCATCTATGGTATAGAAGGAGTTGTCAAGGACATATGATTTCAATTTATTTTTGAAGCTATCATTGCTGTCTGTCAGACATTTTATTTCATCTGGTAATTTGTCGATTATTTTTACAACAACGTGTTTTACCCCTTTCTGTGCCAAAGATAGGTTGAGTAAAGGATAGTGTAAGTCTTTCTTTGTTTTGGTATTATAATCATGGCCGGCCGCGGTGGTCTTGTGGTTCTAGGTGCTGCAGTTCGGAACTGCCGGACTGCTACGGTCGCAGGTTCGAATCCTGCCTTGGGCATGGATGTGTGTGATGTCCTTAGGTTAGTTAGGTTTAAGTAGCTCTAAGTTCTAGGAGACTGATGACCTAAGATGTTAAGTCCCATAGTGCTCAGAGCCATTTATTATAATCATGAATGTCAGTGTTGTTTTTAAACTGGTCCATGTTGTTGAGAACAAATTTCATTAGTGAGTAAATGTACTGTAAGACTGTTGTAGGAATTCCCAATCTTCTAAAAAGATACCTACAAGATGTGTGACTATGAACCCCACACATTATTCTAACCACTTTCCTTTGAGCAGTGAATGCTTTTTGTCTAAATGTTGAGTTACCCCAGAATATTATTCCGTATGACATCAGGGAGTGAAAGTATGCAAAGCATGTTAGCTTACTAATTTTTATATCCCCAAAATTGGCAATTATTCTGATTGCAAAAGATGCTGAACCTAGTCACTTTTGAAGATCCAAAATATGAATTTCCCAATTAAGATTCTCATCTATGTGTACACCCAAAAACTTAGTATGCTCTACCCTGTCTACTGACTTCTGTTGATTTGTTATGTTTATTGAAGAATCTGTACTTTTTGCAGCAGAAAATTGGATGTACTGTGTTTTTTCAAAGTTTAGAGCAAGCCCATTTGCAGAAAACCAATTAATGACTTTTCCAAAGACTTTATTTGTATCATTTTCAATTGGAGTTTCTTTTACTGGATTAATAATGATGCTTGTATCATTCGCAAACAGTGTCAGTTCAGATTCCTGTTTCAGACAGAAAGAGAAGTTGTTTACATGTATCAAGAACAGAAGGGGAGCCATGATTGAGCCCTGTGGCACTTCTAATGTATTACTTTTGAATACATTACGGGAAAGGCAGTGATCAATGTCTTATAAATATTTACTATTAAAAACAGTCTTGATCACGATTTATTTATCAAGGTGACCGGTTTCGACCACTATTGTGGTTATCTTCAGACCACTGAGTAGGAACCTCTTTCTGTTGGAGAATCACTACTCATGATGCTCCAACAGAAAGAGGTTCCTACTCAATGGTCTGAAGATGACCACAGGAGTGGTCGAAACCGGTCACCTTGATAAATAAATCGTGGTCAAGACCGTTTTTAATAGTAAACACCTAATGTAATTTCACCCCAGTTAGATGAAGTGGTAAACTTATTTAAATCACTTGACCAATATAAGGAATCTTTTTGCTTCCTATTCTGTAGGTACAACTTAAACCACTCATACGCTATTCCATTTATACCATAGAACTGTAATTTCTGTAACATAATGCCATAGGTCACACAACAAATGCTTTGGACAAGTCACAGAAAATTCTTATTGGTGACATTTTAATATTTAAAGACTCTATTATGTGGACAGTGAAATTGTATATTGCTGTATCAGTGGAACAGCATTTTTGAAATCTGAACTGTGATTTACTAAGTATCCCATTACTGTTGAGATGGCTAACCACTCCTGAGTACATTACTTTCTCGAAGATTTTTGAAAATACTGTAGGCGAGGATACTGGCTGATAATTATTGACATTTGCGTTGTCCCCATTTTTGTAGAGTGGTCTGACAGTGGCATATTTTCAACCTGTCTGGGAAAATACCTTGAGTTACATGTATATCTCAGAACATCAGCTGTAATTGCACCACATTGTTTTAGTATCTTATTAGAGATGTCATCTACTCCAACAGAACATTTATTTTCCAAAAATTTAATAATTTTACTTGTTTAACAAGGGGTTGTTAGGTGAAACTTACTCTGACTAATTTTTTTTAAACAGACTCTTCCATGTGCTGCCTTGCTTTTGCTTTTGAGCTGATCTCAGCATTTTTTTTCTCTACACTTAAGAAATGGTTGTTATATACAATAGTTACTTGTGTACTGTTGGTTAGGATGGTCTCATTCTCCTTAATAGTAATACTACCTACCCCAGTGGTTACTTTTCCTGTCTTCCTTCTAACAACATTCCATATTGATTTGATTTTATTGCCGGAGTTGTTAATTTCTTCTCTAACATCCATATTTCTTGATTTCCTTACAGCTTTTCTCAGTATGTTACAATAATTTTTATAGTGTAAAACTACTTCTGGATCTTTACTAGTTCTTGCTGTCTCATAACGTTTTCTTTTTCTATCTGAAGACACTTTAATACTTGTTGTAATCCAAGGTTTCTTTGAAAAGTGTGTGGTGTTACATTTAGTAATTACCTTTGGGTGACAATGTCCAAAAATGGATATAAATTTATCAAGAAATATGTATGCATTTAGCATTAGCATTTGCCTCATTATATACATCTTCCCAATTAACATTTCTTAAGCTTTCTTTGAAGTGCTGTATAGATACCAGGTTGAGCAACCTTTCACTTTTCCAAACTGTACACCCTGTTAGGTTTTCTAAGTTAATTAGTTGTGCATCATGGTCTGACAATCCATTTATCACATGGAAAGTATGTGTTTATTTTACATCCTCTTTCTGTACGAATACATTATCTATTAGCGTTCAACTGTCTTGAGCTGTACGTGTAGGGAAATTGATCACTAATTCTAAGTTATATGTTGTTAATAATACTTCTAGTTCACTTTTCCTCCCAGAATCATTTAGAAAGTTTACATTGAAATCACCACAGATTAATAACTTCTTGTTTTTGTGTGACAGAGAGCATAATAGGAAGTCAAACTTTCTTATGAATAGGTCCCAGTCTCCTAATGCGGACCTGTACACTGTTGCTAATATCAATTTTACATTATCTAGCTCAAATTCCCATGCACAAACCTCAAAGTGCTGATCAACACAAAATTTGCTTACTTCTACAGTTTTGCATATGTATTCTTGTTTTATGAAAATGGCAACTCCTCCTTTATCCATCCTAGATCTACAAGTGTAAGATGCTAAATTATACCCATTTATACTGACACTATCCATGCCCACAGTTACATGGTGTTCAGACAGACAGAGTATATCAATCTCATTCTTATTTTAGATATCACCTGAACACACTAATAGCTCACCTGTTATTTTTTCCCCCTGATATTTTGATGAAGTAAGTTGATATGACCCTTTGTTTTATCCCTATGTACTGTTCATGAAGTTTCCTTTATTCTATTTATCTTGATTGTCATCTGTCTGGTCTTTGGCTTTAACCTAAAAATCCTGTCTACCTGGACCCATTAACCACAGGGATCACCCCTTGTGTGACTGTGGACCCCTTAGAGTTTCTGCTAATAGAGAACATAACTTATTTTTCCCTATCGTATTCAGGTGCAGGGCATGTGTAGTGTATCCCCACCTACCAATAGCATTTACTGGAACAACAGTTATGTGAGATTTCGCCGGTGTCTGGAGCATCCTGTTCAGCTCAGTGTTAACATGCCTTATGGCAGTTTTTACCCAGCGCTGATCCTGGCGCTAAAAGACCTCCACAAACCCCACATCTGTGTGTTCAGTTTCTGCTCCTATTTTATCCAGGTCACTCCTAATTTTGTATCTTTGAATCGTTGAGACATGTCTAAAATTTTATGTCGTTAATATATTGCTTCCGGTGCTTCAAAATGCTGCACAATCATGCGAACACAACTATCAGTACCTGTAGTTCGTTATTTTCAATTCAAAAGAATTAATGTTTTTTTCCGAAAAGGCCGTAGTATGGCTGTTGGGCCCGTGACAGCGCCGGGGCCGTAGTATAACTGAAAGCATCTGCTGCTTGGATATACCGCCTTTGCTTATGAGTTCTGTCTGAGTAGCTCAGTCGTGTTGTCCGCGAAAAGAGAATGGGCAGTTTCTAGCTTAACCTGGTTTGAGTGCCTGCTATTTTTATTTTTATTTTTTTTTCTGAACTGTGAAACGTTGAGTTGGCAATAGTGTGCCGAAAGACTTCGTTCACATCAACGTAGTATCTCTGGAAGTAATAGCTGCGCGATTCGGAATGGCAGGTGAAGCGACAATTATGCGGCTATGCAGAGGAACTTTTGGGAATGTAAGTTGACCTGTCATAATTCTGACTATATGGCGTCACTCCGAGAATCGGCCTGACTAAATGACGCTAAAGACTACGCTTGTAATGCATGACTTTTTATAACAGTTACGGGATAGTATTATGTAACCCACTACTTTCTTAAGGTGATTTGGTGTTTAAATGGCAAACACTGAGAAATGAATTGTTAGCAGGCACTTGATTTGGCATTAGATTTATATTATCAGAAATAATTAGTAGGCTTATGATTTGGCATTAGATTCATCTTATTTTAAATAACAATTACGCAAAGCAGTAACAGTTCTTCGTATTTTTGACAGAGAGAGAGAGAGAGAGAGAGAAAGAAAATAAAAAGAAGAATACTCTGGTTTATTGTATATATATGATGAAATGCTGTAGCTCTAAGGTCATCCGTCACTAGTTTGCGTGTTTGATGCGAAAGACAGATGTTGGTAATAACGGGTCAAGAGGAATAGGCAATACGAGTCGTCGGAGTTGATCAGCGGTGTATTGTTAATGGCTGTTGGCGACGCCACTCTTAACTGCGTATATTCACAGTATTATTGTTAGCCAACGATTGTGGAAAAAAAAATCTGGTTGTGGTGACAGATAGCTCTGTTGGTCTCATATCTAGGTTAGGTTGGAAGGTGACAGCACTTGTCGGTTGCGAGTTGGCGGGAAAAGAAATAATAATCATAGTTATGGTGACAGACATAGCATTGCCTGAGGTTTGCATGAGGTTAGGAGAACACAGTTAGATCCATAGCTAACCTGTTTGAAAAAATAGCCACAGATATCATGTTACAGTCACCATGTTTTTTACACCATTTGTTCCTTGTTTCCTATGTCATTAGTCAGAGCCGATTAGCTGCTCAGTCATTAAAGAGTTGAATGTTGTTAGTTCCTAATACATGTATAATCTGGGTGTTGGCACTTCAGTTACGTAAGTAATGAACTTCGATAGAAGATGTCATAAGCCCTTTGATCTGTTGTAGGTACGGAGGCTTCATAGTGCCACAAAGCAGCAAGCAGCGGCAGCAGCTGCTGTTGCTGCAGAGACTAAGGTGCAACCAAGGATCAAAAAATTTTTAGTGTATCGATGGAATCCTGATAAGCCCACAGAAAAACCTACAATGCAAGAATATGATGTGGATCTCAACACGTAAGAACAAATTCAGCATTACCCATTGCTCTTCATTTTGAGGCACAGTGAGTTATGGGGTGTATACAATTGACGTGTCCGGAAAAATGGGCTAACAGTCAAATACAAAAACTGAAGAGATAAGTGTTGCCATCTGTTGCTGGATGAGGGAATTATAAAAATTAGCATGGTCTCTTGACTAAATATCACTTTTCAATTTTAGTAGTTCCTGTACCTAGCAACAGATTGCAACACATATCTAAGGTTTTACATTTGAGGGTTAGCCCATTTTTCCATTCATGTCTTCAGTTGGTTGTTTATAATTGGCAAGTTCAGGGACTAGGGAATTAATATATAATTTTAAATAGTAGTAATAAATAACACACAGGATAACAGAAAATGTTATTTGATCCCCATAATGTAATTACAGCAAATATGGTGGACCTATATTTTACTTGGCATTGGATGATGTAATGCTCCAAGAGCAGAAGTTCTGTTTTTTCATTTTATTGTATGTCATGGTAGTTATGTTGAATCATAAATAAATAAATAATAGCTGAGAAAACAATTGACCACATCTTGAGCTGCTGCAAAGTGATCACCAAGACTGACTATAAGCAGTAGCACAAAAGATCTACTGGAGCTTGCTTATGCCAAAAGTATGATCTTCTGGTGGCAAAAAAATAAAAAAATGACATTGAACCAACATTGACATAATCTAGAAAACATTGCCAAAAACAAAAAGGTCAAATTACTATGGGACTTTGGATGGGTTGGCTTTTGGTACACAATATACCAGACATTACAATTATGGAGAACAAGAAAGTGTGGAGCATTGATGTCACACAGGATAACAGAAATGATGAGAAACGAGTTAAATAACTTAAAAAGATACAAGAACTTCAAAATTGAACTGTAGCTACTGTGATGTAAACCAGTGAAAGTGCTCCCAGTGGCTGTCAGTGCCAAAAGAGCTTAGTAACCACTTGAAAATCATTGGCATTAACAGTCAACTGCATTATAAAAAGTCCTTTGGGAGGTGTCAGCCTAATAGAAAAAAATAGCAGGTCCAGCATAGTTACCTCTTTTTATTGTTCTGATAATAATAATAATAATAATAATAATAATAATAATAACTTAAAGTAACACATTGTTTCGTAACTTGTCATGTTTTGTGTTTATTTCACATATGCTCTGGGGAATATTAGCAATCCTTTGAAGTAAACTGAGTTGTCTAGAGATAATGAGACGACATAAGGAAATATTGACCCAGTGAATGTTTAAAGCACAAGATCACAAAAGTTGTAAAGCAAAATAAGAATACAAATAAATAACAATCCATATTTGACATTCTATTTACTAGTTCTATCGCTAAGTCATGTTTTTCATACTATGCCCTTTTTGGAATGTTAATTTCAGGTGTGGTCCGATGGTGCTGGATGGTCTAATAAAAATAAAAAATGACATTGACCCAACATTGACATTCAGGAGATCATGCCGGGAAGGCATATGTGGATCCTGTGCAATGAACATTGGAGGTGTCAACACACTGGCATGTATCAGGTGCCTAAATTGAAAATGATTTTTCTGCTTATTTGTGGTCACAGTGTATCAAGGCTTTTGCAACTAGTCTTCAGGACGACGAAATTTTGTATAAATGTGGCTTGAAGTTTCATTACTAAAGGGACTTCTAGATTGACTTATTTTACACATGATACTAATGCCGATGGCATAGACCATATCAATTCAGGCTGGCTAGGAAAAATAAAAAATTACCTTCATAGTCTCAGATGTTATTGAATTTAGCATATGTTACAGTAAAGGACTAAGTAAGAAACACATTTTTTTCGTTTTTTTTCCAAAAAAAATTTCTGCTCAAAGATAAAGCTTTATGATTACAAAGATATCCTCCATTTGGACTTATCTGTCAAAGTTCTTTTACTGTAGAATTCTGAAATTTTTATAATTTATGGAAAACATTTTTTTTGTTTTTTTTTCAAAAATGCCAATACATAAAACTTTGTTTGTGTGTGTGTGTGTGTGTGTGTGTGTGTGTGTGTGTGTGTGTGTGTGTGTGTGTGTGTGTGTGTGTGTTTGTCCCCCCCACCCCCCCACCCCCCCCCCCCCCCTGAAAAGGAGAGCTTCCAGCTTCCACTTTTCTAAACTGAACATAAAGCAATTGAACTTTTTGCCATGCATGAAATATCATCACATAACAGGTTCATAAAAATCGAAACCTAGCCTTATTTAACATAGCTTTAGTTTTGAAAGATGAGGAAGAGACTCATTTTTCAAGCATTTTAAGTGGTTCCAAATGTATGCGCAAGGTACAAAGACTTAAAGGTTTCAATTTATACAACTTCTGTGCACTCTGCTTAGCCAGTCAATTAACTCAAAATATATTCCACTGCTTCAGCATCTTCCTTTGATATAAAGTGATGCCTTTGTGTTGAACCAATAGGAACTGGAGCATTGAAAATCTTCAAACCATTGTGAACAGGAAGTGAGCACTGATGGCATTGCTGCTGTCCTTCAACTGAAAACCTATATCCAGCAGTTGGTCCATGTGGTAGATGAAGTTCACTACAATTTCATTTAAGTCACAACTAGTGTCTATAATCTCTGCAATCCACCAGTCAGTCACACACACACACACACACACACACACACACACACACACACACACACACCACAAACATCCCTCTTCTCAGGTTGTGAATCTGAATATTATCCTGCTACCTCTGAGATGTTGACTGAATTTCTTCTTTCTTCCTCTTTAAAGTGCACACAATATGAGTTCTCTCATTACATTGAGTCCAAAAATTTGTCTTCTGAATTTCATTCACAGGAGTAGTTTGTTTGGACCATTCTTCTTTCTTCCGCTCACGGAATTCTTCGATTTCCTGTTTGGACAAAATAATGAGGGCTCTGGATGTGTAAGATTTTACGACTCTCATAAAATTGTCAGCATTCTGAATCGCAGCTGTATTTGGTCTAGAAAGATTATATTTTGTAGCATGATGTTTCATTAGGCTCCTACACCATCACAAGGCCCATTCCTGTGACCAGTATCACTGTATATCCAGTCATTTGGCGCAAGTGACTTACTCAATTCAGACAGCTGTTAAAGATTTTTAAAATGACTAGGAGCACCATCAGAAATAATGATCTTCTCTGCCCATTTACAGTTGAAGAATTTTGCGCATTGCTAGTAAAGCATGTGCCGAGTCATGTCCTGTATCATCACTTATAACTACAACACTTGTGGTCTTGTTTGAAAATATGTCCCACCTGTAAAAATTGAAACCTGGTCATTACTCCAATAATATCCTTGTACTTCATGTGGGAGAATGCAAAATCACAGTGAAGCACTAAATATAGTTCAGCTTGTACACACCCTTTCACTTCTGCAAAGTGTTGTTGTTGTAATTTCTTCAGATGCTTGTGTGTTACTGCTTTCATTGGCCATTCACAAAGTTCATCAATGAAACTGTCAAAGGCATCAGTTTTCTTAATAGTTTATTTTCCCCCCTTAGCATGTATGTAATTTCTGCAGTTATCTGCTACGTCTTCCAGGCCAATTGTCTGTAAAGACAGTCCTCCCTTTCCAGGGAAGTCACCACATTCTTGAAACAAACGAGTCTCTCGGTTTATGCCACAGACTACTAATGACTTCACATGCCCAACCATGGTGTTATGTCACATGCCCCAGTAAGTTCTTTAAAGTTACCACTCAAAGTTCAAAATTCACACAATACACACATAAACAGACATCTCGAGGTGGGTGTGCAACTACCCACTTAGGTCGTAGTGAATAAAATTTTGATATTCCAGTATGTGAAGTTGTATAGTTGCTCTTATAAATTGCAAAATTTTCTTTAATACTGCGAGTTATGTACCTCTTCATTTTCACAACTTTTTGACCTTAGACTGTTACAGTTATAAGGTCTTCTTTATTGGCACTCTGGCAAGAACTGTTCCATATATCTTCCAGATAAAATGACTGCGCTATTTGAACTTGAGTTGCTTCTACAGGATGACCATAATAGGGATCTGGTCTTCCAAATACTCTTTTTACAGACCTCCCGTTTCCTGATTTGTCCACCATGTACTTTGATACTGATGGAATGTGGTCCAAAATTGTTGTCTTTGAAAATGTCTTTGGGATAATAGGTAAAACTTACAACTTTTCACTATAGGGTGCACAGTATTCAACAGTTGAATTGGTATTTGTGAAAAATTCCACACAATAGGTGCAAGAATGCTTTGGTTCATTTTCTTGTGAAGATGGAATTTCTTCTTTGAAGAGTGTGGTCCCTTTTGCTGTAGTGTATTAATCCACAGCTTTAGTAATTTCTCTGCACTTTCTTGATGCATAGACTTTAGGACTCAACTTCACTGACCACGGTTTCTTAACAGGACTAACACCTATCTCTGTAGTAGAGTGATTCAGGGTATTTAACTCTCCCTCTGTTGATGCAAAATCTACATCTGTGGCATTGTGAGGCTTCACCTTGTACAGATACTATCATTGTTGTTATTCTGTCAAAATATTAAGAACACAAAAAATGATCACTGGAAACATCTTCACTTTGACACAGGGTCTTCAAATGAGAACACTTATACCCAATGTGAACAAAATGTTTTTTTTTTTTTTGTTTTGTTTTGTTTGTCTGTCTTATATATCACTCGTGTATGGGTATGCAAATAGTCAGCGCACTTCACTCTCCTATGGCCCCAGTCAGAAGACATTTCAAACTATCTTCTTCACAAAACACACTGCAATTGTGTCAGCTGGTGAATTCCTCACAGAACTCACTGGATGGTTTTAGATTTCTTAGAAGCCTCTTCAGTAAACAAATTAGCACTACAATACAGAAATCCACAATGAACAAACATGACAAAGAAACTACAACAAAGTGTAATAAATATCTGCAACAATGAAATAGAAAAGAAATAACTGCAACAAAGACTATAGAAATAAACATTTTAACAAAGAAATTAGTAAGAAACAACTTCATTGAAGACATACATTACCCTTAAAATAAAACCAGACCAACTTAAAAAGTGGAAGCTCTCCTTTACAGATAATACAGTACTACATGGTACTAATCAACAGAAAAAAAATCTAACTTTTATAGATGGGCATTTTTTGAAAAAAAATTTTCTGTAAATTATTAAAAAAATCAAAAGGCGACGGTAAAAGGATGCTGACAGATATGTCCAAATGGAAGATACCATTGTAATCATAAAGCAATTATCTTTCAAATAAAAAAAACTTGAACAAAATATCTAGAACTGTTACAGAGATACAGCATTTTAAGTTTTTCTGAAATTCGCATGTTCGAAGTGGTGTTTGCAATGTCATCTTTGGAGGCCTGTATCTCGGGGCAGGAATTTTTTTGGAGGAAAAAAAAAAGTATTTCTTACTTACTCTTGAATTTTAACGTGTTAAAATTCAATAACATCAGAGACTGTGAAGATAACTCCCCCCCCCCCCCCCCTCCCCTGCCCAAAGTGACACAGGTTATGCCCTATAATCAGTTGATGAACTAATTGCCTTATAGTTCACGTCGG
Source organism: Schistocerca cancellata (assembly GCF_023864275.1). NCBI lineage: Eukaryota > Metazoa > Arthropoda > Insecta > Orthoptera > Acrididae > Schistocerca > Schistocerca cancellata. The sequence goes on along the minus strand of NC_064632.1, from coordinate 400,455,213 downwards.
TGTGGAATCAAATGGTTACAGGCTACGCAATAATGATTTCAGAAATTTGTGCCGTTTTGAGTCATTCCTCGTTTAAGCAAGTTGATGCCCTTTACAGTAATTGCCAATAATTTTCATTCGTTCAAGAAAGCTCCAAATATGGTATTTAATTTGGCTGTATCAGCACTCTGTTTAATGGTGGCTGACATGAGTGTAACTCCTAATAAAATGAGAATACAGTTAATTATTTGAATTTATGATTGTCATGTATTTGTTGTTCCTTGCGTGATTTAAGAGGCTGAACTGTGTTCCTTAATGGGTTATTCTTGATAATATTAAATCCTCCCCCCCCCCCCTTTTCCAACTTACCCCTGTGTGATTTCCTTAATTACAGTTTTTGTAGATTCATTTTCATTTTAATCAAAGTCGTAAAGGGTACAGCAATCGGTTGCAAATAATGTGTATTGCTTATCTAAATTTTAGTCACTGTGTGACCAAGTTACAATAAGTTAACTTGCACACCTTTTTAAATATACACTTGTGTAAGCTTTAAATGTGAGCCAGTTATAAAATAGGGTCATTTCATGCCAAAGAGACCAATATTAAAAAGTGTCTCCACTCGACCATCTCCAAATCTAATGAAGTTTGATGTGTGGATGTGCCAAGTCTGCTAGACTTTTTAAAAAAGTTCTAGCACACATTTGGTCATTTGCTTTAACATACATTGATAGCTTTTATGCTGAATCACACCACAGCAACAATTTGGGATTTAGCCACACCTAAACATAGCTAAAAGCCTCTAAAGTGTCTGAAAAAGTCACCGTGCTTTTCTGAGAGCCACTGCTACTTTTCATATGAACCAATCGTACCAAAACTTCAGAGGGTTATTCCTACCTATGATATTTGTATGTGGATCTTATTTAATTAACAATGGCTGCCTAGTAGAAAAGATATGCATCTGCAAAGTTGACCAAAATTTTCTACATGCAAATTTTAGGGAATTTTTTGGGGACAATATCTCAACTGTCTCTTGTTCAATCCTCCTTTTATTACCAAAGCTGGAAAGAACATGCTTTAATTTCTGGACCTTGCATATTGATGAGTAAGAATACCTATTGAAAAAGAGGGAGAATGGATTATCGGTGAATACGAAAAATTAATACAGTTTGAAGTTGTAGATAAAAAAATGTGTAATTGTAGTATCTTTTAGTAGTATAAGATTTGCCTGCTGTTTAGGGAATATAACTACTAATAAATGTCTTTACATTATTTTACAGTATAGAATATAGATATAATAAAACCTCAGAAAATGCTCTTGAGATCATAAAATCTAGATGATCATAATGGAATGTTATGTTGTTTAGACTGTTTTAACCCTACAATGTGTGGTGGTGCATATATGCATTGTCACTCAGTTTCCATTGACATTATAAAGTAGCAATATTTTTTTTAAGGCTCTGTCGTCGCAGCAGTGATACATTGCTGAAATACCACTTTCAATTGTTGCTTTCATTGCCAATTTTTACTATGTCGGTCTTCTGTGACGCGTAATCTTTGGTGTTGACATTGTGCAGTCTTAGTGTTGAGTACCGAGTGTTTGAATACTCAATGATTACTGTTGTAGCTGAAGGTAAGCATTAAAACAATATGTTTTGATGGCCTTATTTGTATATTTTATATTCAAACAAGACCGAATCTTCCATGTTTCAAACCTGGATATTCATAAGCTTTCAAAATTTCGTGTTATAGGTTAATAAACTATTGTATAAAATGAACCAAGAGACCCCTTTACCCAGCTATTTTGATGGATTAGATGGAGCTGATTGTCTTAAGTCATCATGAAAAAAGTAAACTACAATCATTTAAGAAAATGTCACCAAGTAGGTCTGGGCTTGACTTTACTGAAGATGCCCAAATTTGTCTCTACCATAATGCCTTGTTGATGACAAAATTTCAGTTCCTGCAGAAGCCTTGCTGTAGTCCATATGGTAAAGAAAAACATGTAACTAAGAAGGCTTTAACAGCAGTGACCATTCCAGTGTCTGGCCCCCAGGGGGTCCACAACTCTTTTGTGGATACGTGCGTAGCGAGCACGGGACCCCGAGCTAATGTGGCCCTCCTTCCTTTCCGGGCTGCATACCTTCCCTTTCCGCATCCTTCCCCATCCCTCTCTTCGCCCCTCCTCCCCTCACCTCTGGCTCTTTCCTTCCCTTTCTCCCCATCTGGGAGTATGGTTTGTGCCTACGTCCGGAGACGGACGCTCGTAAGTGTACTGCATTCTTCGCCTTCCTTGCTTTTCTGTCTTCTTCCTTCCTTTGTCCTTCTCTTTTCCTTACCTCTTCTCTTTACCCTTTTCTCCGCTGCGGCGTTTGAGACCTCTCTTCTTTCCTTTCCCTTTCTCTTTCTTCCTCCCTGTGCGTGTCTGAAGGCCGACCCACGCCTTTTGTGCGTAGCCGGTGACGGGGTAACGCGTAATTCCCCACCCCGGGTAGACAGGTACGACACGTACGTACCCCCTGGTAACGGGCAGGCCCAGGGAGGGGTGATTACCCGAGCTGATACCTTACGAAAGTGCCGATTGGTCCCTCCATCCGTTTGTCGGGAGGTGTGACCAGTGGTGTGAACAATCACCTAAGGCGGGAGTGCCCTCAGAGAGGGCCCCCACAAGGGAGGAGCGCGCCATCGGAGACGCCGGTAATCATGGGGGATTCTTCCGCAATGGTTTCCTCACCTTCCACTATGTCTGCTCACAAACGTAAGTATACTGAGTCTCAGCCACAGACGATTCTTCCATCGTTGCCACAGTTCCTTGTTGTTTCTCGGTCTGACGAAGGTCACGACTTCTCCACGGTCAACCCTTTCATTATTCAGAAAGGTGTCGACGCAATTGCAGGTCCTGTAAAGTCTTGTTCCAGATTACGGAATGGCACCCTGTTGTTAGAAACACACAGTGCCCTCCAGGCACAAAAATTGCTGCGTGCTTCTCTGCTCCACACCTTCCCTGTCCGGGTGGAACCGCACCATACCTTAAATTCCTCGCGTGGAGTCGTTTATACACGCTCCCTCGATGGATTGTCTGACGAAGAAATTCAGCACTACCTGTCTGACCAGGGCGTAACGGCTGTTCATAGAGTTATGAAACGGGTTGACACGAACATCATTCCAACCCGAACTGTCTTCTTGACATTTGACAAAGTTCAACTCCCATCGAAAATCAAAGCAGGCTATGAGATAATTTCCGTTCGCCCTTACGTCCCAAACCCTACGTGTTGCTATCGATGTCAGCGGTTCAATCACACCAGCCAGTCCTGTTCCAATCCGGCCAAATGTGTTACGTGTGGCAAGGATGCCCATGAGTGTGCTTGTCCACCTCCATCCCCTCGCTGCATCAACTGTATGGGTGACCACCCTGCTTCCTCTCGAGATTGCCCCGTTTTTAAGGACGAAAAGCTCATCCAGGAAATAAGAGTGAAGGAAAAGGTGTCGACCTTTGCTGCTCGAAAATTATTCGCCAGTCGACAGCCCACCTTGCCTCAGACAGGAAAATACAGCACTGTCCTTGCTTCTCCTCGGCCAACAAAGGAGGCGGCCACGCAGACTAGCGACCTCACCTTTAGTACCACGGTCGTCAGATCGGCCAGCGCAAAGATCGCCCGTTCAACCTCACCACTTTCGCCTGCCCACTCTATGGCTCACCCTTCATCGGGTTCTGCTAAATCTCGAGCCCAAAAGTCAGACACCAAGCCTTCCAAAAAAGAGCATACTCGTGAAGAGTTTTTACGTACCGCAACTTCCCAACCATCGGTTCCTCCTTCATCTAAACATCATACTTCTAAGAAGGCTCAAAAGAAACCCAGTTCCTCTCCTTCTCCGCCAAGGCGTGTCCCATCTACAGAACCACCTGGCGGAAATCGCCCTCGGCCGTCTTCTGTGTCACCGAGGCGCACTGCTGGTGGCCGGTCAACCGGCCGATCGCTGGTGGCAGGGGCTGCTCCTGACCAACCTATGGATCAGGATCTTCTGCCTTCGGCTGAATGCCATTCCATGCTGTCGGTCGCAAGCTCTGAGCAGTCGTTGAGTTGACAGCACCCTTGGTCACATTCCTCCATTTTCTGTTCGCCCTATGTCCATTATCCACTGGAATATCCGCGGCATTCGAGCCAATCGGGATGAATTGTCGGTCCTCTTACGATCCTACTCGCCGGTCATCTTCTGTCTTCAGGAAACAAAGCTGCGTCCCCATGACCGCTTTGTTCTCCCACATTTTCAGTCCGTCCGATACGACCTCCCCTCTGTTGAAGGCACTCCAGCCCATGGAGGACTCATGATTCTTCTCCATGATACTCTCCATTATCACCCAATCCCCTTAAACAGTTCCTTCCAAGCTGTCGCCGTCCGTCTTTCCCTTTCTGGATACACGTTCTCTCTTTGTACTGTATACATTCCATCATCCACACCAATGGCACGAGCTGATCTCCTTCATCTTCTTGGTTGGGGACTTCAATGCCCACCACCTGCTTTGGGGATCTCCACATCCTTGTCCACGTGGCTCTCTATTGCTAGACGTCTTCCACCAAGCGGATCTAGTTTGCCTCAACACTGGGGTCCCCACATTTTTGTCTGCCTCCACGACAAATTTATCTCATTTGGACCTTGCGGTCGGTACTGTTCCGCTAGCTCGGCACTTCGAATGGTTCGCCCTTGATGATACACATTCGAGTGACCACTTTCCATGTGTCCTTAGACTGCAGCCTCCACTGCCATATATGCGATCGCGACTCTGGAAATTTGCCCAAGCCGATTGGACACTTTTTTCGTCTGTAGCGACATTCGATGACCGTCGCTTTCCCAGCGTCGACGATGAGGTCGCACATATTACCGACGTTATTCTTACAGCTGCGGAACGTTCAATACCACGCACCTCCGAATTGCCCCGGCGCCCCCCAGTTCCTTGGTGGAACGAGGCATGCCGTGACGCAATACGTGAGCGGCGACGTGCTCTTCGCATTTTCCGTCACTATCCTACTTTGGCCAACTGTATCCGCTATAAGCAGCTCCGTGCGCGATGCCGTCGCGTCATCCGCTATAGCAAGAAGGCAAGCTGGAAATTCTTTATTAGCTCATTTAACACCTTCACTCCCTCCTCGGAAGTTTGGAGTCGGCTTCGACGGTTCTCAGGCGCGTCTAGTTTCTCCCCGGTCTCTGGGCCCACTGTCGTGCATGATACCTTAGTGGACCCCGTCGCAATTTCTAACTCGTTGGGTCAGCACTTTGCTGAGTTTTCGAGCTCTTCAAATTACCCGCCAGCGTTTCTCCCGAAGAAACGTGCAGCGGAAGTGCGACATCTTGCTTTCTCCTCTCAAAATCACGAAAGCTACAATACTGTTTTCTCCATGCGGGAACTCCAACATGCCCTCTCTTCTTCTCGCTCCTCCACCCCAGGACCGGATGGTATCCATGTCCAAATGTTGCTGCATTTATCAACCCATAGTCTGCGTTACCTCCTTCGCCTTTATAATCGAATTTGGACCGACAGTACCTTTCCCAGACGGTGGCGGGAAGCTGTTGTCGTTCCCGTTCCGAAACCTGGAAAGGACAAACATCTCCCCTCTAGCTATCGCCCCATTTCTCTCACGAGTTGTGTCTGTAAGGTTTTGGAGCGTATGGTGAATTACCGTTTAGCTTGGTGGCTGGAATCCCGCAGTCTTTTAACACCAGCCCAATGCGGATTTCGGAAGCATCGTTCTGCAGTTGACCATCTTGTTGCTCTCTCCACTTATATCATGAACAATTTTCTCCGGAAACGCCAAACGGTAGCAATATTTTTTGATCTGGAGAGAGCATACGATACCTGTTGGAGGACAGGCATCCTCCGCACACTGTTCTCTTGGGGCTTTCGAGGCCGGCTGCCCCTTTTTCTTCGCGAATTTATGGCAGAGCGCACTTTTAAGGTGCGGGTGAACACTACTCTCTCCCGTACTTTCTCCCAAGAAATCGGGGTACCCCAGGGATCCGTGCTGAGTGTTGTACTGTTTGCCATCGCCATCAATCCAATTATGGATTGTCTCCTTCCTGATGTCTCGGGCTCCCTCTTTGTGGACGATTTTGCGATCTACTACAGCTCTCAACGGACCAGCCTTCTTGAACGGCGTCTTCAAGGATGTCTCGATCGCCTCCACTCGTGGAGCATCGAAACCAGCTTCCGTTTCTCACCCAGTAAGACTGTTTGTGTCAATTTTTGGCGACGTAAGGAGTTTCTTCCGCCCTCCGTACATCTACGTCCTGTCAACCTTCCGTTTTCAGACGTCGCTAAATTCTTGGGTCTTATGTTTGACAGAAAACTGTGCTGGTCCTCCCACGTTTCCTATCTTTCGGCTCGCTGTCTGCGATCGCTTAACACCCTCCGTGTCCTGAATGGTGCCTCCTGGGGAGCGGACCGAGTGGTCCTTCTCCGCCTCTATCGCGCCTTAGTGCGCTAGAAATTGGATTATGGAAGCATAGTCTACTCCTCTGCTTGGCCGTCTATTCTTCGGCGTCTCGACTCTATCCACCACCGTGGATTACGTTTAGTGTCTGGAGCTTTTTACACTAGCCCTGTGGAAAGCCTTTATGCTGAGACTGCTGAACCTCCGCTGTCCAATCGGCGAGCAGTCCTCCTGAGTCGTTATGCTAGCCATCTGTCTTCCATGCCTGCTAATCCAGCCCATGACTTTTTTTTCGATGCCTCCTTTGATGTAGGGTATGCAGGCTGCTCCTCCTCCCTACTACCCCCGGGAGTCCGCTTCCGTCAACTGCTCCATTCTCTTTCGATCCGCTTTCCTAAAACCTTCTTGACAACTTGGGGTGCAGCACCGCCTTGGCTCCGTCCCCGGATCTGCCTGCTCCGTGACCTTTGTCAATTTCCCAAGGATGGTACCCCTACACTTGTTTATCGTCGGGCATTTGCTGCTCTATGTGCACAAATGACGGACGCCACATTTATTTACACCGACGGCTCGAAAACATCGTTAGGTGTAGGGAGTGCCTATATTGTTGGCGACACCCCAAATTGCTTTCGGCTTCCGACCAGTGTTCGGTTTATACTGCGGAGCTTTACGCTGTTCTCCAGGCTGTCCACTACATCCGCCGCCATCAGCGGATACAGTACGTTATCTGCTCAGATTCTCTCAGCTCTCTCCTCAGTCTCCAAGCTCTTTACCCTGTGCGCCCTCTGGTCCACCGGATTCAGGACTGTCTGCGCTTGCTCCACCTGGGGGGCGTCTCGGTGGCGTTCCTCTGGCTCCCGGGACACGCTGCTATCTGTGGGAATGAGGCGGCCGATATAGCGGCCAAGGCTGCAGTCTCTCTTCCTCGGCCAGCTATTCAGTTGCTTCCCTTCACCGATCTACGGAGCGGTTTATGTCGCAAATTTGCTCATTTATGGCATGCGCATTGGTCGGCACTTCCCCGTAATAAATTGCGGGAAGTGAAAGCCCTTCCTTGCGCTTGGACCTCTTCCTCCCGAACGCGTCGTCGGGAGGAGGTAATTTTAGCTAGACTCCGGATAGGACACTGTCTTTTTAGCCATCGACATCTTTTAAGCGGCGATCCTCCCCCACTCTGTCCCCACTGCTCTCAGCTGTGGACGGTAAGACACCTTTTAATTGAATGCCCCTATTTTAATCCGTTACGCTCCCGTCTACAGCTATCGCCTGATCTATCGTCGATTTTAGCAGATGACACGCGCTCAGCCGACCGCGTTCTCCAGTTTATTAGTGACAGTGAAATGATGTCAGTCATTTGAAGCCTTTTTTGGGGGTCAACCACCCCCTTTCTGTAGTGGATTTTTAAGCAATCCTTCTATTTTTAGTTTCTCCAATTTTATGACTTTTTTTTATGAGGCCTGGCGGATAGCGAGAAGGTCTCAATCTCCGCTAATTTCTAATTTCAATCTGCCGCCGCTCATACCTCACCTGTCTTTCAACATCATCTTTGCCTCTGTACTTCCGTCCTGACTGACATCTCTGCCCAAACTCTTTGCCTTTACAAATGTCTGCTTGTGTCTGTGTATATGCGGATGGATATGTGTGTGTGTGCGCGCGAGTGTATACCTGTCCTTTTTTCCCCCTAAGGTAAGTCTTTCCGCTCCTGGGATTGGAATGACTCCTTACCCTCTCCCTTAAAACCCATATCCTTTTGTCTTTCCTTCTCCTTCCCTCCTTCCCTCTTTCCTGACGAGGCAACCATTGGTTGCGAAAGCTAGAATTTTGTGTGTATGTTTGTGTTTGTTTGTGTGTCTATCGACCTGCCAGTGCTTTTGTTTGGTAAGTCTCACCACTTTCTTTCTAAATATATTTTTCCCACGTGGAATGTTTCCCTCTATTATATTCATATCATTAATATATACACACACACACACACACACACACACACACACACACACACACACACACACAGTTCCAACTGGAGTAATCATATCGGAGGTTGAGTGTACTGTGTGGTCACTGTTTACAGTACAACACAAATCTAATGTGCTTTCTTTAGATGTGTAATGGATTATCAGCATGTATTAACTGTATTTTACAATTCACATTTTTTATTATTTTATACTTTTTATACTATATGGATGTAAAACAGTGACTAATACTTTACAGATATACATGTTCTTTCGTAAAGTACCCAGTGGCATCAGTTATTCACTTTAAAATTGAACATAGTTTTAAAAAAATAGAAACAATCTTGTTCAAAATACGAAATTTTTATTGAAATCTTGTTACATACTAAGCACAGTTGAAAGAATTGGAACATATAAGAGTGATGTTACAAGTTGTTACTCCAGCTGTGGCATGTCAAAAGAACCAGGAATCTTCCTGCTTTAACATGACCTCTCTCACAAGTTTCACATGAAAGTACATTATAATAAACTAAAACTAATAAACTTTCCGTTACATGATAAAATAATAAGGGATATACATTATATTTGTCTTCAGTAACTATGTACTCTTATGTGATCTATGAGTGTGATCATAACTATATCATTATTGGTAGATCAGTGTGTCTGTTGGGTCCAGCCCATATTAGCTGAAGCCCAATGGTTTTTAAACAGTTTGCAAAATTGGAAGTGTCTCGTGACCTCCTGCTCATTAAGCAGTGCCCTACAAGACGATACCTGATGGCAAAAGATTGCAGACTCCTCCAACATTTCCATACACCTTCTCTTCTTGCATGGATGGAACATCGTCATATGTGCGGACAAAAGTGTTGCGCTGTGTCCACTTTCAAGGTGGACAGTGAACACAGGTGTGCTGATCAGACAATGACCTAGTTCGCATATCAGTGCAAAGTTTCTGGAGACAATTATAATGGGTTAACCACATGAAAGTTTGTTAGTTTTAACACTGAACTGTGTATATTATAAAGTATCTGTATGTGAAACTACTAAGAGACATCATGTTAAAGTAGAAAGATTTCTTGTCCATATGTTTTGTCTGTTCCAGTTCCTTCAGCTGTGCTTAGTACGTAACACAGTTCTAGTAAAAATGTCATTAACTTAGCTATTTTGAAGAAGATATTGTAAGCTATGTTCAGTTGTAAATTGTGCAGCAATAATAGATGCCACTGGTTAGTTCACACAACTACCACTATGAGCAACTGTAAAACGTTAGTCACTGTTCTTAGTCACAATCACGTTTCGTGTCTTTAAGTCTTAAAAAGCATAAAATAATAAAACATACTAATTATAAAATAAAGTTAATACATGTTGTCAACACATCATGTATGTAAAGAGCTCACTGTAGATTGGTATGACGTACACTGAAGCCAGTTTTGTTGCAACTGTAACCAGTGCCCTCACTGTGAACTCAGCCTTCAATATGATTACTTCAGTTGTGACTAAATGCATACATGCAGTTTGAATGTTTCCACTTACATCTACTGGTATGTATGTGATGATTGATCATATTTAATGCTTATACAATTATACATTTAATAAGGCATGTGTGTCACCTTATTGTAAATGGTTCTATATGTCTTTTAGCACTGAAGATGACCACTGAGTTACCGAAATCTGGATATGTAATGATTATTTGAGACTAATTGCTGTACCCTTTACCACATCAAAAACATACAGTCTCTGGGCACAACTCCTTACCAAAGAATTCAAATATGATTTCATTTTAATGTCTCTTGAAATCCTGGAAACTTCATGCTATTAGATATATTTAGTTTCTGTAACATTAGTCTACTAATGATCATATAGTTGCTGAAAAACAGAAATTTCACAGCATGTAAATGTCCTTTTGCAGCAAAATTGACACCAATCTAAACAAGCCAGTTAAAATATATCCTCTGCCGCATATGTACGTAATAAAGGATCTAGTTCCCGATATGAATAACTTTTACAAGCAGTACCGTGAAATTCAGCCTTGGCTGCAGCGGAAAAATGAACCTCTTGCTGGGAGCCATTCTTACCTGCAGTCTGTGGAAGATAGACAGAAGCTGGTGAGTGTTATACAGTGTAGTTAAAATATACTGTTATATATATTTTGTATAATATTTGTGCATGCATGCTCTGGAGTTCATTTAAGGGAGACCATGTTAGCTGTTGGCTTTCTTAGTTCTCTTAAAATAATTTCAGTCACCTTTTAAAGTTTTCCATTGATCTGCTGAATGTTGTGATTTGTAACAGTAACACTTTTCCACACACCAGTAATTATGAAAGTTAAGTAGTTCCTGTATTTATACTTGCCCAGCAGAATTTTATTTCTATTTTTAAACTGAGTCAGTGAAAGGGTCCAATTCCACCCATCTGCTTGGACCTGTGACGTAACTGTGTTATTTTGTGTGACGTCATTGAGGCATGATGATGTTAACATCAATGATCAAACTTGTTTGACAAAATTACCCTTATCTAGCCACGAATTTGCCAAACAAGCCTGTACATGTTCAAACATCATTTGTCAGTTTAACCTCACTTTGAAGCAGATACCCCTTGTCCGAGGTTTGAGTCCTCCCTTGGGCATGGGCGTGTGTGTTGTCCTTAGCGTAAGTTAGATTAAGTGTTGTGTAAGCCTAGGGACGAATGACCTCAGCAGTTTGGTCCCATAGAACTTACCATAAATTTCCAAATTTGAAGCAGATGCTGTATGTCCCCGTAACTATTGTGATAGTAGTGACAATAGCCACAAATGCGGACAGACCAGTTCTGCCATTGACTTTATCACTGTGTTAGAAGAAGAAGAAGAAGAAGAAGAAGAAGAAGAAGAAGAAGAAGAAGAAGAAGAAGAAGAAGAAGGACTCCGGTCCAGGGAATGGCTTAAAATGAGATGTTTGCCCATGAATATCTGCTAAAGGGAATATTACCCTTAGAACCTGATGAATACATCAACTTTCTTCAAATGGACAATGAAATTTTTTAAAACTTGTGAAGAGTATACTAAAGACGTAAACTTGCCTGTTGAGTTCACTCTTATCTCACCATGGATGTGTCAGACATGCCCGTACACGTACCAAAAAAGCTTGTAAATTTAAGCATGCTTTTGAAGCAGAAGCTTTGATACTAGTGAGAATGGCTACAAATGTGGGTAAAGCATTCGTAGTAGCAGGGAGAGATGCATCAAACCAGTTTCTGGACTGAAGACAACAAAAGCAACAACACTGACTCTGGCACTGTGTTTAAAGAAGAAGAAAAGAAGACACTGGTCCAGGGAATGGTTTAAAATGAGAGAGAAATATACAATTGGAAACTTATTAAGGAAATGTTACATTCAAACCTGATAACTACATCAACTTTCTGTGGGTGGACAGTGTACATTCAATAACTTTTTTATTATCCCCCCCCCCCCCCCCTAATATTGAAAAAGAAGACACAAGTATGTGAAAATTCATTCTTTTCTACTTATTCCACTAAGACTGTTGATTAAAGTATCACTACATAGGAATATATAGCCCACATCATCTGTGGAAGAACCAGAGAACTTCGATTTCATATATTTTGTTTCAGTTCTGCTTTTTTGTGACTATATACTTAAAATCTTGATTTTGTTTGTAACGTTTTCATGTGTAATATATGGCTGGGAAAGATGCTATACCTCTACCTTTTTGGTAATTGTCAGTGTTATTTCGTCTTTATACTTGACCGCAGTTTCCATGGTTGTGAAGACTCATGATATAATGAGATAAATTGTAATTAAACAATTTTTCACTAAACAGTGTTATGAAAACGAAAATTGTTACTCACCATGTAGCAAGAGATGATAAGTCATAGATACGTACAGCAAAAGGACTGTCACAAATAAAGTTTTCAGTCATTGAGGCCTTCGTCAACAATAAATGTGTGTGTGTGTGTGTGTGTGTGTGTGTGTGTGTGTGAAACCACACTGTGAGCAGCAGCACCTGTGCATGATGGGAGTGGCGACCGGGTAAGGGCAAGGAGGAAGCTGGGGTGGAGAGGGGGAGCAGGAGTAGCAATAAAGGAGAGAAGTAAAAAGACTGAGTGTGATGATGGAATGACAGCTGTGTAGTGTAGTGCTGGAATGGGAACAGGAAATGGGCTGGATGGGTGAGGACAGTGACTAATGAAGCTTGAGGCCAGGAGGGTTCGGGAATGTAGGATATAATACAGGGAGAGTTCCCACCTGCGCAATTCAGAAAAGCTGGTGTTGGTGGGAGTGATCTGTATGACACAGGTTGTGAAGCAGTCATTGAAATGAAGGATGTCCTGTTTGGCAGCGTGTTCAGCAGCAGGGTGGTCGACTTGTTTCTTGGCCACAATTTGTCAGTGGCCATTCATGTGGGCAGACAGCTTGTTGGTTGTCATGCCCACATAGAATGCAGCGCAATGGTTGCAGCTTAGCTTGTAGATCACATGGCTGGTTTCACAGTTAGCCCTGCCTTTAATGGGATAGGTGATGTTTGTGACCGTACTGGAGTAAGTGGTGGTGGGAGGATGTATAGGGGACAGGTCTTGCATCTAAGTCAATTACAGGGGTATGAGCCATGAGGTAATGGGTTGGGAGCAGGCATTGTGTAAGGATGGACGAGTATATTGTGTAGGTTCGGTGGACGGCGCAATACCACTGTGGGAGGGCTGGGAAGGATAGTCGGCAGGATGTTTCTCATTTCACGGCATGACGAAAGGTAGTCAAAATGCTGGCAGAGAACGTAATTCAGTTACTCCAGTACTGGGTGGTACTGAGTTATGAGGGGAATGCTCCTCTGTGACTGGACTGTGGGACTTGGGAGATGGTGGGAGACTGCGTCACAAATATCACAATTTCTGGTAAACACGTAAAAGACAATCTGTGTTTGACAAATGTATCAAACAGCACTGTACACATCAAATATTTGTCAAGAATAGTTAAGTTTGACAAAATCTTTGATCGTTTACGGGGGTCTTCACAAATTGTGTTTGCAAAGAGTGTGTTGGACTACCTGGTGGCACGCTCTAGTGTGTGATGTTTGTTTCTAAATTGTTAGTGTGATATTTGCCCAAGTGCTGCATGTTACAGGAGGTTGTGGGAGTTTGTTTTTTGTTGTCTTGGCACTATATTGTGTCAGTGCCATTAATTATTGGCTACCAATTTATTTTAGGTTTTGAAACTGTTAGTTTGTTGTGTTGTTAATGGTTTGAAAGGTTGCACAAATGTTTTGTTGTTGAACTGCTTTGTGGACATCAGACAGTTTCGTAACACTCTTGCACTGAATGGATGGACGCCTGCTTTGGCCACAGCTTAGTTTATTTGACCGTAAAAGTAAAGCTATTATCAACCTGAAGATTGGGTTGAACATCATAGTGCTTAACTAGGTGTGATCCTATTGGTTGTGGTTTGCCATTAAGTTCCTACAACCTTTGCGCTGACTTATTTGGCCAGTTATAGGGAGATCTACAGTGAAACATGGATTCTGAACCTCAGTGTAACTTGGTCTTTTTCAAATTAAGAAACATTACCAGAGGTTAAAGAAATGAAAAGTGAGGTAAAAATCCTAGGATGGACTGAGAATCAAAACCAGTACTTTTGAATTCATAATTTTAGGTTTTCTGTGGTGCCATTAAATCAACTTCAGGCACTCTCTTGCTTCAGCATAGTGTATGAATGTTACAACATGTGTTAATACAAAATTTTGTATCTCTAGTGTAGTTTGTCTGTACTTGGGTTGGAAACATTACCCCATATTCATAGCATGTCATCCTGCTTTTTGATTGATTCAGCCATTTATAATTTCAGTAGGAAGCTGTTCAATAGTCACTCCATATTTAACTCACTTTTCTTTGTAAATATTACAGACTCAAAGATAAATTCAGACACAATTAGAAAATAGGGAAACCTTGGAGACTTTCATGTGAGTGACTTTTGTGGGAGTAATTTTCTTCTTTTCCAACACATGATTTGTTAACCTAACACCATTTGGATAAATCATTTTATCATGTAACATTAATGTAGTGATAAAGTTAAAGCAGCCATTTTCATTCAGAGACAGTGTGTTGACATTACCTTGAACTTTGGATTTAATTGAATGTTGTTAATTTGTTGATGCTTATTGGAATGCTTTCTTTTGTTACAGGATGGTCTCTATGAATGCATTCTTTGTGCTTGCTGCAGCACATCATGCCCCTCATACTGGTGGAATGGTGATAAATACCTTGGTCCAGCTGTCCTAATGCAGGTATTGGAAACAGTAAATTTATTTAGCAGCAAAGTTTTTTCTGATAGATGAACCAGGGAATTTGAAATCACGCTTCTTATATTCAGCAAACACTTCCATTTCTTTCCTAGTATAAGTTTACACTTGTAGTAATACTGTTTGTAGTGATTTGACTATATTTGCATCAAACATAAGAGTGAGTCACTACAGGTATTCAGATTATTACTATTCATAAATTTAATCTGTTCAGGCAAGATTCAACAATTAGTGATTATATAACTGTTTGAAGGACCTCCAACATTGTACATTTTCCTTTATCACAAGGTGTAATGAGTTATCTACAGGCAATATTGGAGTAATAGAGAAATATTGTTTAAAAGTAGTTTTTAAGGTAAACGTTCATCTTAATTGCGGAAGAGTTACAGCAGCGCTGAGCACTGCAGTGAACTCTTATGATGCAGTAATGTCTTATGGTCATTAAAATGACTTTTCTCTTTGGTCTTTAGGTTTGTGTGCATTGGTGTGTGAAGTAATATGCAGCATTCTGAACAAAAAATACAGTTGAAATACCACTTCTTATGAATAAACTGGGGCTAAGATTTTATAGGACCAACCCACAGATGATGTGTCTCCCAGATCTTTCCTGCACGACTGCTTTCCTGTTTTAGTTAACTGTTGCTGTACACCATATTTTTATTCCATAATTTGTAATTGGGAAAATGATTGATATGCAGCCGAACAGTGTCTTTATAATGTTTGCATAACATTTATTGCATGTGTGCTCTTGAATAAGTTTCACCTCCTAAGAATTTACTTAAGATTCTGTTTGTGGCTATCTACAAGAAATTTTACGTTCCGTTACTACTTTACATTTTCACAACTGTTGTGTATTTCCTCACACCTATCATTTTGCATTTTTCTATTCTATTACTAACTTGTATTTTTCCTTCATTGGCCTACTGTACTATTTCATATACAACAGTGTGGCAGTAGATCTCTAAGTCTTCACAGGCTTCACTTTTATGGACAGATTATCGTCAGTATGTAGCATTTTCAGTACAGTTTTGATGAATAATTTATGGATGTAAGAGATGAGTGGTTCCATACAGAATCTTGAGGCACACTATATTTAGTATTAGCACTTTCTGCTCTATGTGTACTGTTCTAAGAAGCTATGTAATACATTATCTAGTCATAGGCACTGGATGTAATTAAAATCCTCCGTAATTTGTCTGATATTACAGCACTGGCAATAAAAAGCTTTTCAAAGATAAAGTATACACCTATGACACATTCACTTTTTACATACTACTTACCATCCTATCAAGGAAGAGAGCAATTGCTGCACTGCTGGATTCATTTTAAAATAAACCTTTTTCGATGGGAAAAAAGTGTGTTGTTCAGAAAATGGAAAACTTAACTTACAATAGAACTATAAATTTTGTATTCTGTTTGATAGCATTTTTAAACACTGAGTATTTGGTTTTGAGAAAACATCTAGTTAAAATATGTTTCTGATTTCTGTTGACAGATATCATATACACAGTTTTTGAGATTTTAATATTTGGCAGATTATGTCCTGAGAAGTGGAACAATTTCATTAACAAATGATGATGGTTATGTCTGTGGTGTCAGTGAGAGCAAGCCGCTGGGCTTAGACAGCTAACTCTTGAAGATTTAAGCTTTTTTAAATCACCTGAGGAAAAATAGCCTTGAGAGCACTTGCAGTTTCACACCGGTCATTTTTAAAAATTGCAGTATGGGTAGTGGAGAAGCCACTGTAAAATTTGTGGTACTTCTTCGAAGCTGTTAATAACATCCTGTATGCTAAAGCCAATTCCTTGTTTTGTTTATCACCTTTGTGCATAGCTTACTGGAATAATTATGTCTTGGTAGCAGATATAGTGTAATTGGTAATTTGTAGGGGACAGGAAAAAATAATTTTATTTCATTGCAAATATCAGTGTTGTATCATGCCAATTTTGCCTCTGTTTTTTGTTGTCAATTTCAGCACTATTTTATCAATTTGGATGCTATATTTTGCGAATTTTGGCGCTTTTTTTTTCAGCTTAGTTTTAATGAATGTTCCTTATTTTTTTCTTGTCTCCTTTATAATATTATGTTGAAAATGAAAATATGTCCATTAGTTTTATTACATTTATTTACGTCATGCAAAAAACTGATAAATTAATCTTTTAAATAAAAAAAATAACAATATGAATTAGACTACTGCTTGCCAAGTAGGCGAAGCATTGAGTGGCAGACAAGCACATAAAGACTGTTGGTCTACCCATTTCATATTGTAGTTGTTGTTTGTTTCTGGATATGTGATAAAAGAAAAACAGGCTGTGAAACTGTACAGCTAAATGTTTTTCAAAAGACATTATTGTCATAACTTCAACATTCTCTTTTGCAATACTCAGGTAACTGGAGTTAATCTTCTGTCCATCATATGTGATGTTTGTGTGACATCGCGTATCCTGGATCCCTACTCATCACTGTTGTTGCCACTTCCCTACACACCAACATCCCTCATGCCCATGGTCTTGCCACTGTTGAGCATACCTTTCCCAATGTCCTCCAGGATCCAAACCCTCTGTCTCATTCCACATTCACCTTACTAACTTTAACACACAACTACTTCTCCGTCGAAGGGAAGGTATACGTACAAATATGCGGCACTACCATGAGCATTCATGTGCCCCACTGATGCCGACTTGTTTATTGGCCATCTAGAGGAAACCTTCCTGATCTGCCACAAACCCCAAACCCCTGATTTGGTTCAGGTTCATTGATGATATCTTCTTTATGTGGACTCAGGACCAAGACATGTTGTCCTCATTCCTTTGCAACCTCAAACCTTTTCTCCTATCTGCTTCTCCTGCTTCTCCTCAAACCAGCACACCACCTTCCTGGATGTAGACCTCGTCCTCTCTGATGCTCCCTTCACACCTTCATCCACATTAAACCATCCAACCACCAACAGTACCTGTATTTTGACAGCTGTTGTCCCATCTACACAAAAATAGTTTCCATACAGCCTGGCCATCTGGAGATGGCATATCTGCAGTGACAGGAACTTCCTTCCCCAGTATGCCAAAGGCCTCTGCAAATGTGCTACCCCTCAGATGTAGTCTGCAAGCAGATTTCCCATACCATTTTTCAACATACCCTCAGTCCTCCCATCACTCCCCCCGACCCCCAAGAACCAGCTGCAAGGGAGTGCCCCCCTTCCATCACCCAATATGATCCTGGACTGGAACCAACTGAACCACATCCTTTGTCAGGGCTTTGATTACCTGTCATCACACCCTGAAATGTGGGACATCCTAATAAGATGCTACTCATCCCTCCTAAAGTGGTGTTCTGTTGTCCAACCAATCTCCACAATGTCGTAGTCCATCATATTGTCACTCCCAATCCCTTGCCACAGGGATCGTATACCTTTGGAAGACCCAGTTGCAAGACCTACCCAATCCAGCAACACAGCACTCCCTATTCCAGTCCTGTCACAGGTTTACCCTACCCCAACAGAGACCAGGCCACATGTGAAAGCAGCCGTCATATACCAACTTTTTGCAATCATTGCACAGCTTATTATGTTGGTATTACTACCAGCAAGCTGTCCACCAAGATGAATAGACACTGCAAACATGTGGCCAAGATCAGTGTAGACCATCCTTTGGCACAAAATGCATGATCTGCCAGGCAGTGCTCTTCTCTCCCCCCATTTGTACCCTGCTATCCCTCCCCTTCCCCCACCTACTCCAGATTCTGCTTTCGTTCAGCTTGACAGTTGTGTTCCAGTTGGGGCAGTGGTCGTGTGTGTGTGTGTGTGTGTGTGTGTGTGTGTGTGTGTGTCTTCTTTTTTGAAGAAAGCTTTGGACAAAAGCTAAATGTGTAACAGTCATTTTGCTGTGCCTGTCTGCAACTCAGTGTGCCATCTTAGCAGTGACAAGCAATCTGTCCTTTCCCTAATGCTGTTGATATTCTGACCTGGCTTTTCCATTGTCTGAAAAAACATGCGCACACGTTCACATAAGCATAACTGACACATGTGTGGCCATTGTTTCAGTGCTTTGGAGCCTGACTGCATCTGATGGAGAAGCTGTCTGCTGGGATGGGGGTGGGAGTGGGGGAAGGTGATGCTAGTGCTGCCTTTGGGAGTGGGCAGGGACTTGGTGGGGACAGGATAGCGTTGTTAGGGGCAGCATCAGGAGGATGTACTGGGGGATTGGGATTGGGGGGAATGGTGAAAAGGAAAGGACTTGGGGGTACATTGATGTGATAGTACCGGAGCAGGAGTAAGGAAGGGGTTGACTATTGAAGGTTTGGATGAGGGGGTTACAGAGTGTGTTCCCATCTGTGAAATTCATTAAAACTATGTAACTACTTTTTCATGTTAACTGTATTACATTCTGTTTATGTTTCTTGTGATTAATGTCTTAAGAAGACTTGCAGGCTGTTGATTATTCTGTAGATTGGGTTGATGCTGGAATACCTATTTGGGAGAGATGGGAAGTATTGTGAGAAGCATGTTTGTCATTTCAGGGAACAGTGAAAAGTAACCGAAGAGTTGTGGAAAATGTAATGTAACATGGAAATGGAGAGATTTCAGACCCGTGTCCATATGACTTATTTTCGTGTGCTTTGTACAATGACTTATCCTTAAAGTTTTGCCTTACCTTTGTAACACCCTGTATCATGTGAAGTTTACCAAGCTTGCCCTACCCTCTTTGTTAATTGGATCTTGAGTTGACATTTTATTGTGTGAGCCCTCCATTCTTTAAGCACGAGCTTTCAAATAATAAAATATTGCCTTGTTTTATTTTTTCTTGTAATTCACTGTTTGATTAGTGGGTATATCTAGGGGATTATGTTTGATTCCATTGTGTTGTTTGAAGAATGTGTATGATTACTTAGTTTTAAATGTGAAATATGTTCCTTGCAGGCATATCGGTGGATAATTGATTCTCGTGATGAAGCTACAGAACAACGTCTGAGTAGGTTGCGAGATCCCTACTCTGTTTATCGTTGCCATACAATTATGAACTGCACGAAGACATGTCCTAAGGTATGTGTGTGTTAGTGAACTCATTTCATAGACATGGATATTTTGGCTACTTTATTCAAAAGGTGTCACAGTGTGCAGTTAGTCCTAAAACATACAGCCATGCCACTCATGACGTGGGGCCCATTTCTTCTTCTATTGTGCCCACTCCCCCCCCCCCCCCCTCCCCGCCTCCCCCAAATACACTCACTCACCCACACCTAAACACATTACTACTGGTGCCTGTCACTCCAATGGGACCCATCCCCTATCACACGCTGAACCCTCCAGCACCTCTAATCGTGTGTTATCTGCTCACATGGATCCAGCCATTCCCTGTCAATTTTTCTCCCTTTTTTTCTTAATTTATTGAAACGTGTCATAAATAGTTGCAATTTTCATAGTAGAATTTCCATAATCATATTTGATTTTTGTTGCAGGGCCTGAACCCAGGTAAGGCAATTGCGGAGATTAAAAAATTGCTGTCTGGGTTCAGCAAGAAAGAGGAACCTGGTTTGGAAACAGCTGCACTACAGAAGTAATGCTAGGGCTTTAAAAATATATTGAGTTATTTATTCCCTGCCACAACTGAACTTAATTCAGTTGGCTTATCGTTCTCTGAAGACACTGTCTCATTTGCATTGGCAGCAATTTACTGTCAGTTGTAAATATTACAAGAATTGTTGCACAATGATCGGCCACAATTGTGTGTTTTTGATTTGCAGTATTATAAATATTTATTACGTGGTAACTTATTGTGATTGTGCAGACCACTTTGAAGTATATAAACACAGTTCTCATTTTATTCATTCATTCAGGTTACATTTATTATTGCTGATAGTTGCAAAGAATGTCAGTCCACCTACCTTTTTATAGCAAATTGTGTTTTCTTTAAACAGCTTTAAGGGGGGACGTACACGAAACTGCAGTAATTTTAAAAGTATTTTATAAAACTCTAATTTTTTAAGATAATCAATCCAAATTTGGTACAGTTATTAAGAAATGTTATGCGCATATGAACCTAAATTTTCATTTTTATTGACCTTTTACATCTTTAATTATTAACAATTAATTTTTTTTCAACAATGTAATTACAAATGTTCCTTTTTTGAGAAAACTGTGAGAGCAATGTTAATGAATTTTTGTACACACTTTCATACCAAATAATTACAAAACTCTGTGGAGCAGAATTTTTATATCTTCTTTTGTTCAGTTTTTACGGGTCTCCCAATTTCCCTGAAAAATAATATATCAAATTTAAGGAATATTTTCTACCATAAATACCTTACTATTTTATTAAATGAAAATTCCTTCCACAGAATTTTTCACTATAGTACTGACTAGTCATATACCAAATTTCACTTCTCTACCTTTTGTGGTTTTTGAGAAAAAGGTACATAAAGTTATAAAAATGTAAGTTACGGGAAAACTGAATCAATGATTTGATAGTGTTTGTATTAGGTCTTACCGTCTCTGTGTGAACTAGTGCAAGCCATATGCATACTCCTCTTCATCTGCAAGCAGTCTCTTCTTTGCTTGTCTTCTTTGGTTAACCTGCTGTTCAATTTTATTGGCTGTAATATCAGCCGCAGCAACTCTTTTGTCATCGATGTCCTTCAATATTGAATAGGTGAAAGCTCCTGGATGAAATCCTAGCCTCTGTAGAGTTTTTATTCTTCCAAGATTACCATTGTTAAAAACTAAACAAGCATCATATGCAGCAATTTCAACAATAATTGTTGAAACAAATGTTGTTTTTGGGCAACGTTTCCAAATCAGTGAGTTGTAACTTTCATTAGGGTTTTGTGTCTTTCCATGCACACACTTTCGTAGGAGGTCTGGCTCTGCTAAACACCTAAATGTTGGTTTTATAGCACTTAAAACAGCCACAGGTAAACTGTGCTTGTGTGAATAGTTCATGCCATCACGCTCAGCCTGCTTGAATTTGCACCACGATATGTCACACAAATTATGTACAGGTTTGTCATCTGTGGATAGTTTATGAAAATAAATAGACCACACAGCCTTCTGCATGTTATTCAAATTTCCACTGTTGTCCCTTATTGCCTTGCCATAGTACACTTGTAAAGAATGAATTTCTTTGTCTGTGAGTCTGTTGGGACCACCTAAAAGTTTTCCATCCTCAAGTTTCCTGCCCTTCAATTCACGTTTCAATTTTAAAAGTCTGCCTCCCATTCGTTTTTGCACATGTCCAACACATTCCAACTTTTCTATAGCACAATGGGGACCATAAGGTTCACTTTCCAAAACAGTTTTGAAGGAGCTGGAGTCACCATCACCAAGGTATTTTGTGTATCTAACACCGTACTTTTCCACACTTCGATGGAACATAAGTTTCATAGCTGCAGGTTCCATTCCACCACTAGAACCAGAATAATTTCTACAGCACACTTTCTTGTGTTCAACCTGCCACTTATTTTCTTCCACTTCACCAGCTCTCTTTCCGAGTACACAGCTATAGCAATATTTGCTCATTACCTGAACGTCAAGAATTTTTCCAGTATCAACACTAATGACAGATGATACTCCATACAGTGATGTATGTCCACGCTTCATCCACGTTCCATCACATGACACACACAAATCGGTGTCTGGCGTGTTATCTGCTTCTGTCTTTAGTTCACTATTCATCTTCACAGCTTCCTTTGCAGAGGACTTCAAGTTTTCTTCCACTTCCTCTTGAAGAGCACTTAGCAGTGTTTTATTTCCAGTGGTGTACCTAGCACTTGGTTGTGGCATGTTCATGATCCCACAAAACAGTCTGGTACCTTCCCTGCCTATGCCCAAACATCTCATGCCATATATTAAACGCATATTTGCTTCATATATCCGGTTACTTGATGCCGAAGTTCTAAAAGCAGTGTCTGAATGACAGCTTTCACAAGTAAGATGCAACATACACACTATTCCAATTCTGTTTTCTTCGTCATATAATCTCAAACTTTTTGCACCACAGTCAGCACATACACAAGCAGATGATATAATATCAGATAGTATTTTCAAATCAATAAGCCTAAAACCACTAGTAGCTTGAGTGTCTGAGCCACAATCATCAAGTGATTGACAGCTGTCAATTTTCCTTCTCGAAGCACTCGCTTTCTTGGTTGAAGTATCGTTTCCATTTGTTATTATGGGGCTGGTTTTCAAGTTGTCTTTACTACATCGAGAAGCTTGACACTTTCTAACCTTTTTAAACACCTTACTAGAACGCGGCATGCTGCAAAATATAATAACAAGTCTACTTACAACTTTCGTAAAAATGTATTCCAAACAAACACTCGTAAACAAACGCTATAAATCAAAGAATATAAAACCAGCGGCAGAGATATTATTCCACAGCCTTCTTGATGTAGTACACAAACGTTCCCTGCATTGTGACTGCACAAAACTGGAAAAAAACGCAGTATAAATAGATATACGAGAGGATGAAGACCAAGATGGGGGGGCGTCGCCCTGTGCAAGCTATTACAAATTATTATTTTTTTCCCCCTTAGAAGCGGAATTGGAACGTAATATTTGGTAATTGAAATTTCAATACCATGTAGTAAATGAAGAGCCAATAAAATTTTTTTCACAAATTTGGTCATTTTCATGTACGTCCCCCCTTAATATTAATCACAGGTTGTGTCTATTTTGTTTACAAAGTATTTTCATTTTATTATCACCTGTAATTTGTGATCAGTGTACTAGTTTTCACAGAACATTTGTGCAATAGAGCAGTTATTTGTAAAGTTGCTTTGTTAAGTGGTTGGTGCTTCATAAAATATTAACAAAATACTGATGATTTTGACACATACATATGATCCTCAAATTCATTTATAGGAGTAACAAGCTTTTATGCAAGTGAAGCAATATGTATGTAATTTATAAAGTGTTTCTGTACAGTTTTGGAACAAATTCTATTAAAATCAGCCAAGATATGGATTATATAGCTTATTTAAGCAAATTTGGAATGTTGTACCATTTATACAAAAATTCTGCACTAGTGTTTCTTTGTGAAGTTACTGATCAATTTGGTAACCATGAGAGTCACAGCAAATGCCAGCACAGCAAATATATTTCACAAAGCTGATGTATTGACTTTTGCATCACTTACAGACATTATGTAATAAAGTAAGGGATATGGGTACCATCTCCTTCTGTAGCATTACATCTCTCACCCCATGCAACAAGGACTCTAGTGACCACTGCATTGCAAGAATAATTTAGCTTCCCATTTTGATTTTGGAATGGAAAAATGCATTACAATACAGTGTAGCAACTTTCCTCTGTGCACACAGACAAAATGATTGTAATTGTGGAAGAAAAATTGACATCAGACCACAGTTATCTTGATAGAGCAAAACTGATGCTATCAGTGAGTTGAATTGTCACTGTATAGAAATTATTACTTGGATAACCATTAAGTGAAACAGTATTCTTCACTAAATGTAATTAAAGAAAACAAACAAAAATTTAGTCGCCCACATGAGATGACATGCTATTACCATGTAACACCACTTCTAACCTTGGTAACAGCTTTGGTTCAGTGAAGATGAGTTCCCACAAGTTTCTTTCATTTGAAATGAGACAAAAATCATGTTTCGCCATATTATGCTATGCAGTTTCACTGATTTATTGTCAGTTTCTGTGTTGTTTGTGCCTCTGACGTTTTGTGATGCATCGGACTCCAAATGTTGATTGCATACACTTTCTATTTACAGTGCTTGGAGACTAGTTAAGATGGACCTTCTTATGACCACTGTTCTTATTCTGTTTTGCATGCATGTGTGTGATATCTATTATGAAAAAATACACA
Source organism: Schistocerca cancellata (assembly GCF_023864275.1). Classification (NCBI taxonomy): domain Eukaryota; kingdom Metazoa; phylum Arthropoda; class Insecta; order Orthoptera; family Acrididae; genus Schistocerca; species Schistocerca cancellata. The sequence goes on along the minus strand of NC_064632.1, from coordinate 400,430,743 downwards.
TTGCCCAAAGCCTTGCTGAAAAAGAAAAGCTAAATGAAGCCAAAGTAAGGAAGGATGTATACCGAAAGTGTTTGTCTCGCCAGTCTAAAGTATGCTGGTGCTCAGATGACAATGACAGAAAAGGTAAAGGCTTTATAGAGACAGTCTCAGTTGCAAAGCTTTTTATTTATTTTTAATAAAAATTAACTTTCAGACGACATTGTCACTTTACATAATATGTGGGAACTGGTTACTGTACCAGTAAGCCTATCATGGAATTGAATAATCTGGTAAAGGATAAAGTATTCTAACATGGCTAGATGTTAAGTAGTTGGTTCTCATGGTAGATAGCAAATTCGCTCCTTTAAGATAAAAAGAAAATGAAAATAAAGTTTCAACTCTGACCTTGTCTCGGTTAATGAAACGATGGTGCGGACATTTATGTCTGGGAATCTGTTCAAGAGAAGACACTTGATGACCTCGTTTCCATTGCATTAAATACACTGTCTATTCTGTAGAGCCTTAGTGAACAGATCCTTGGAGGATGAGGAACCTTGTCATAAGAAACACATTACAAACATTTACAGAACAACTGAAATGATAATTTCCCTAGTATAAATGGCCCCCAAGGATGTGGAAGAAGTAAAAAACTTTTTAATATATTTTTCACTTACTACTTGATACCAACCAAATCACAAATGGAAATATATGCTAAAGAACATAGTATAATTCCTAAGTTACTGTAGCAAAGTGTGGTCAAAACAAATGCTTCAGATTATATTGCTTCACTAAATATGTGCAGAAGTCAGATATTGCAGAACATTCATCTTATGAGATAGTGGTGTTGCTAATAACACAAGGCTGTTCATAAATGCCTCCAGGATTTCAGAAGATAACACTGTGTTCCAGAGAGACTTACATACTTCCTGTGGAATTAAGATCTGGAGACTTAGTTGGCCAGTCAAGGTGTGTTATAGTGCCTGAGTGTTTGTCAAACCAGGAAGGTATAGTCGACTCTTGGTAATTTGAAACTTGAGCTGAGTGAAAAAGTTGAAATTACTCAGAGTTCAAAATAATAATAGTTCAAATAATTGAAGGGATGGAGGAAAAAAATTCAAGTAAATGGAAGTTTGATTGAAGAGAGATAAATATGACATCTGTCTAGCATTGTCTGCAGGTTTTTGATAGTGATGAAGAGCTGAGAAGAATTGGTCATTTGTTTCCATTCTGATGGCGTAGGATCATAAGGTACAGACAAATGACCTGGTTACGCTCAGTGTGACTGGAGTTGATGCATGTCGGTCCTAACCACTGGAAAGTTGTTTTTTAGTTCGTCTGTTCATTCAATAGAAGGGAGCTGTCCACATTGGCACTCTCTTTGCAGATTTTTTGTTAACATAATGCCATGTTGTTTTTCAAAATTTGGGAACCGCCCCTCAGTTCTCACAAATCCTTCAAACTGAAAATGAGCAAAAGACTTGACCTTTTCCTTCAACATGAAACCAACTGCAGGGAACACTTTGTCCTCTTCACTGATTTATCCACATGAACAAGCGCTCTTCAAGATGGGGAAATTCGTCCTCACTTGACCTTTTTCGTCCTATGCTTGGAACACGTCTGGTGACAAAATCGTTATTTTTAAAAATCATCGACGTTGTAGATTGTAAAATAGGAAACTGTTTAATAATGTATTTGATTCCCCAATAGTAAGCTTTTTTTCATGATTGTAGAGATACACTTACCTTCTAGCACTTGTGGCACTTTTCATTTTCAAGAAACACAGACTGACTAAAACATAGTATGAAAGCAGGCAGATTGGGATGTAGGCTGGAGAAATAAATGACTGGGGGTCTGGGCCTTTACTGGGTATCACAAAAGCAGGGAATTTCAAAATATAGATAGTGCAGGAGCTGTAATTTTGCATTTTACCACTACAACTTCAAATCACCGTGGGAACTGAAACATTCAAAAAAATTGGAAAGAATAATTCAAAGAAATTGGACAGTACACATATCCTGGTTGAACTTTTAACTGTTACTAATAACAGGCCTTCAATGTCAATACATTTAAGATCAATACTAATCATTTAAAGTTACGTACTTCTCATTACTTTCATTGTGCATAGACACACATATACCGTTGGAATACACATTTTTAAACAATAATGCCACAACGGAGTTAGTCATGCGACTGCCTGCTACCACTTACAGAGACAAAACAAGTGAAGTTACACTCTTCAATTGGTTAATTTATGTATCTCTTCCTTTTTTTGTGTAAATATATTATCTCTGCCACAAAGCAATTCGTTAATTCATGTTTGGCTTTACATGCATAAGAAGAAAAGAATGAAGAAAAAAAAGAAAAAAAGAAAAAAAAAAGATCTATTATAATTGCCTCCCACTGCGCACTGACATCATACGGAGGGGCACGGTGTCAGATCATATTTTACTTTTTGAGAGTTGATAACCCTGGCCGGTATGGGTATAGCTTTTATTTTCAGCCATTGAAGTTATCCTGTATAGTTATCAATTTGTATGGGCATGTCAGCTTCTTTTAATGCATACCTATATAAGTTTTCTTTCATAAGAAAGTGCTTGCTGTAACTGCATAGTCTCATTGTTGTCAATCAGTATCTTCAGTGTTAAAGCTTGCGAAGCGTGCACACGCAGCTCGATGTCTGTTACTGTTCCAGATCGCTCTCACATGTTTAGTAGAAAGCCAGAGCGTCCGTGTTGTGCATTTACAGTAGCTTTCACTGCACAAATTCATGAAGCTTGTATTCAGTGTCTTGATACTTTATGAAGTCTTTGATGCGGTGACAACTGGTTTCCATATTAGTGGCCCTAGGAATTTATTTCGTCTCGTCACCTCCCCAGGTGGCGGATAGGGGAATGCTCACCAGATATGTTGGGTACTGGGGAAATAAAATATTCAGGGCGAACCAAAACTAGCAAGACTCCCCCCCCCCTCTAACAAGGGAAGAGGGTTGGTGGCAGGAAGGACATACATGGCCAAAACAAGAGGAATGATGGGAATGATGGATGCTTCTCAAGATAAATGTTCTGGGGGAGGCGTTTTGTGAAGGATCCGAAGGTGTTCAAGATCAGAGTGGGAACTCGAAACGTGGGAACGATGACGGGAAAGGGAAGAGAGATAGTAGACATGATGCAGAGGAGGAAGATAAAGGCTTTGTGTGTGCAAGAGACAAGGTGGAAGGCCAATAAGGCAAAGATCTTAGCTGAAGGCTATAGCTACTTTATAGTAGTGCAAGCCCGGAATCAAGAAATGGAGTTGGAGTTGTTTTGCACAGAGAGCAGTTGGCCCAGACCAGATCCCCGTTGAGGTATGGAAGTGTCTCAGTAAAAAGGGAATTGAGCTCCTTTGGGGTTTAATGAAGATGATTTGGCGACAGGAGGAGATGCCAGGTGAGTGGAGAACTAGAGTACTGATCCCAATATTTAAGGGGAAAGGTGATGTGCAGGACTGCAGTAACTATAGATGTATTAAACTGATGGCACACACAATGAAAATTTGGGAAAGAGTTATAGAAGCAAGATTACACAAGGAGACTGGTGTGTGAAGAACTGTTTGGGTTCATGCCTGGAAGAGAAACGACTGATGCAGTACATGCTTTAAAGCAGATAGTGGAGAGAGACGGCTTGATTTGGAGAAAGCATATGACAAAGTCCCAAGGGATGAAATATGGAGAATCATGAGAGAGCAGTGCGTGCCAGAGAAGTATGTGAGGTTAGTGAAGGAAATGTACAGAGGAGCAATGACAGGTGAGAAGTAGTGTGGGCATGACAAATGAGTTTCCAGTAAAACTAGGGTTACATCAAGGGTCTGCACTTAGTCCTCTTTGACCTGATTATGGATGTGCTGGTGAAAGATGTTAAGAAGGAAGTGACATGGAATATTATGATTGCTGATGTTGTTCTTTGTGAGCAGAGCATTGACAGACTTGAGGAAAAGCTGGTGGATTGGAGGAAGGCACTAGAAGAAAGAGGGATGAAAATTAGCAGAACAAAGTCAATATTTAGCACTGAAGGCTGTGCAGATGAGATCTTGCAAGATCCAGGATGATGAGCTGAAATTGGCCTGCAAGTTTAAATACCAGGGGTCGTACATATAGAGGGATGGAGGACTGGAAAGCGAGATACAACACCGAAAAAATTGCGGTTGGAACAACTGGAGGAAAATGAGTGGAGTGTTGTGTGACAAGAAGGTGAGCATTGGGTTGAAAGGGAAAGTGTACAAGTCGGTGGTCAGGCCTGCTATGATATGCGGGGCAGACACATAGCCAATCACAGTAGTCGAGGAAAGGAAGATGGAAGTTGCGGAAATGAGGATGCTGAGGTGGATGTGTGGGGTAACAAGGAAGGACAGGATTAGAAATGAATTTGTTAGAGCAGCTGTGAAAGTGGGACCCATGGGAAAAATATGCAAGAGAGCAGACAAAGGTGGTACGGACACTTACAGAGAAAAGGGGAAGAGTATATCGGAAACAGAGTTGAAGATATAAAGATTGAAGGAGAGGAAGACCGAAGATGAGGTGGAAGGATAAGATATCCGGGGACCTAAGGGAGAAAGGATGGAAGAAGGAAGAGGCAATGGATAGAGTACTATGGAGGAGAAGGATCCAGAAGAGCAACGCCGACCCTACGTGACGTGGGACAAGGTGACTATAAAGAAAGAAAGTTGCTCTCACTTATTCAGTGGGGTGAGACCAGCTGTACATCAGATATCCATTGACAAGGTAAGTTTCTTGCCGCTTTTACGACATTGTTGAGCACAGAAAATTCATATTTTTACGATGTTGTTGAGCACAGAGAATTCATGTAATGCAAAGTATTGCCATCTTTAATTTATCACGCGCACACCCACATATACCACATGCACACTTAACACTTGGCAGCCAGGTTTCGTATGTTTGTTATGTGTCTTTCATACATCTGCATTACATAAAGTTTCTGTGGTGTCCTTTCCGCGTACTATATACATAACATAATAAAATACAAATACAATTACAAAATATACTTACCCTATTCATTTGGTGACATGCTATTATTGTCGCTTATATACATTATAGTCTGCATGTCATTTTGTTGTGTATTTTGTTAAATTACTATTTTATTACATTGTTCAATTCCTGTTGTATGAGTACTCTTTTTACTCTCATTTGGTTATACATTCTTTACATAACATTCATACAATAATAGATTCTGTTTTCCTTTATGGCATAAATTCACATACATTTAATTTCAATTTACAGTGACGTCTTGCCGGAGCATATTTATCAATTCCAAAGAATGAAAGAAGTAAACAATAGATACTACACGCCACTCAGATAACTACTCCAGGAATGACCTAAACACTACAGGGTTGAGGAAATTTCATGGAAAGGCATTTATGTGCTCAGTTATGTCTTGTTACTAGACATAACTGTGATCCCCAGAACAAAATAGTTTGTTATTTATAGACACAACTCAAATCTGATGATACCTATCGTATCATATATTTACTCAGTGTTTAAAAGTGCAGCTGCTGGAGTGTGCTCGATCCCACCCCAAGTTCTATGTTGACCCTTGATGACCCATCCCTAATGTGGTGTTGTCGGAAGTTGATCTCCTTGCTACCAGCCAGGTAGGTTTCATCACTTGGACCTTGCGAGATGGCGCAAAGGTTAGCACACTGGACTCGCATTTGGCAGTGCTACATTCCAAACCCGCTCTGTCCATCCTGATTTAGGTATTTTGGTAAACAGGTTCTGTTCATTGTATAAAGGATAACCATTTCATATGCTGAGGTATACAGAGTTGTATCATCAATACCACAGGTTATGTACAATGAGAGTAAAACTGTTTACATAAGTAACAAACATGCATAAAAATTTCAAAGTAAATCAGGTATTTGAAGCTTTCATGGTTGGTAAATGCTCACAGTAGTTGGGTTTTGACCCTTTGATTATTTGGTAGTGCTCAACCTCAGTTCAACATCGTGATGTGTGATGTACTGCAACTGCTTTCTTCTTCACATACTTTCACACTATCACATTCATACATATCATAAACTTATCATTTTATTTATCTTGCGGTGTGGGCCATTCTTACTTTTTATATAGTATCTAATATTCTACAATCATTTATCTTTCTTCACTTTAGGAAGTGTCGATGCGTTGTCCCCTTGGAAAAAAAAGAAAAAGAAAAAAAAAAAAGAAAACAAAAAACCCTTAATACTAACTTAAAACTAAATCTTGATAGATAAGTGTATTGTGGCCCGAAGGCTACTAATACCTTTTTCATATATTGGATCATATATTCATTCACTTCAGTGTGCAGTCGTGCTATTACAAAAATTATTTAAAGTCGTATGTGTGTCTCTACTTACCTAGTAAATCTGAAAGGTAAAGTGTATTATAGGCATGGTGTGACCTCTTATTCAGTTTCAAAGTAAGTAAGTTTATTCAGTTTGCCACTTATACTATAATTGCTTGTTTACCTGCAGCAAGACTGTTATGGTTCATGAAATTTAATTAGTGTGTGTATGTTCAATACTTAAATTTGTAAATACTGTACATATATAGATATAATGTATATAGTAGCGTAGTAGCGGACACAGAGAAACCTCAAGGAGAGGGTGCTAAAGATATCTTGAGCTACCTTGACTAACAGTAATAAAAAATAATCAAGTCGCATGCAAAGTTCAAGAAAGTTTTATTTAAACTGATTATACACATTTACAAGGCAATGCCTATTAGGCGAATAGTCCGTATTTATAATGTTACATATTGAAGGTTCTCTGTGCAAGAAAACAGTAGAGTATTCGCGACTTTTCTCGAACGAATTCCAGACAGAATAATGTATCTAGAATGGCCGCGACTTTTCTTGTAGGTATGTGTTAGCTATCTATGCACCAGACAGAAATGTATAAAACACGATGACGTGGACGCGCAGTGCTACATAGTAAAGTACAGCTACTCAATTTGGTCGAGTTGACTGATGAAACAAACAAACAAATAGCGTGTGGGCTGACTGGTGGGGGTGGCGTGGGTGGCAATGTGGGTGGCACATACATAGCTACCATTGTAGTAGCATAACTTCAGTAGATATCTCGTAGTTTAGGTTCCCTATCTATGTGTATAATCCCTTAGCTTATTCGTGTGTGTGTGTGTGTGTGTGTGTGTGTGTGTGTGTGTGTGTAGATAGTTGTAATTGTAGCATAGACTCTACCCTAAATTTTCTATGTCCCTGTTTATGCAATAGGCATTACAAATGCTAGTGCAGGCTGTAGCTCATAGGGTTTGTTTGTTTTGGGTGCTCCAAGACTCCCAGCTGTGTCTGTCTGGCGTGCATGTGCTTGCAGTTTGTTAAGTAGCTTGCTCCCCAATGTGCGTGCACTGCATCGCTATGATACCACTTAAACGTTGCGGCGAGCTGTGTATTGCATTGTGCACCACTGTGAGTTTTACAAGTTCATTTGTTTGTTTACAAATGGGTCAAGCACAAGGCGAAGCATTGTATTTTGAGTATAGTCGTCTCTAAGACACACAGAATCTTCCTTGTCACATCCTCTCATCGTTTACACATTTGACATATTAGGAAAAGCACAAACAAAAAATTTCCTTATCAACTAACAATGTAAATTCTTATATGTGATTTTCCAGCACCCTAAATCTAATATTATTATACATATATACAACTTAGAGCAGTAGTCATCAAACATTTTTGCTCACGGGCCAAAACTAACAACATGATGTGGCACCTCGGGCCGCAGATTTCCAGGTCTTTTTTTTATTAACTGGCAAACCTTATAAATGGTGTGTTATGAACCTCCAGTAGACTAGCTATAGTAAAGAAGCGAGAGGTTTACCACTGATTTTCTAGCACTTATCGTTAAAGTCGATACCATTTGGACAACTATGTGTAGAATGTTCTCTGTTTCAGATTGTTGCCACCCTCAATGACCCGTAAATTGTAACACTGTAATTGTCCGACGAAATGTTTTTGTGAACAGATGGTTAATAACAGCAAATGGACTTATACTTAAATGTAATATGTAACACGAGGCATGATCACAAATGTTTTCTACATGTTTTGAAAGTCATTCTTCTTCAATTAACTTGACTGAACTACAACAGCCATAATTTTCTTTCATACTAAATGAGGTAGCTGGCATTGGCTAAATATGTATTTATTCCAATCTTATGTTATTCCGTCTCTTCCTTCCCTCACTATTTGTCGTCCATCTCGACTTTCCCCTCACTCACCATCTCTTCACCCCTTTATCTGTCCATTTCGCACTCCCCCTGTATGTGTCCATGCCCTCCTCCCCCTTCTCCCTCCACATTACCATCCCCTGCCCCAATAAGATGTTGCCTTTGCTTACCCCCACAATATTTCTTTACAGATTGAAAATAATGTGTGTATCAGTGTGGTTGAAATCAATCTGAGGATTTAGAAGGAGAAGTGGAGGATAAAACACACACACACACACACACATTTTTAAGAGCTAGTCACTAATTATTTCTTTTAACAAATATGTACTGCATATGACCGTCTCTCTAATGCGTATTCATGAATCCAACACACTTTCATTTAAGATTGATAAAAAAGCAGATAATTGGTATGAGGCACATGCACCCAATTTGTTGTCAGCACTGAGAAACAAACAAGAAGACATTTTCATTATTACGTCCCCTCCCACCGCAACGACAAATCTATCTGCCCCTGTACCAAGTGGCTTACAATTCTTCCAGTATATTTTTCATTTGACGAAGGAGACAGGTACAGCTGACAGCTGCAAACCATTTATTCTTTACCAGATTTGGATATGTATCATTTATCGTTCTTCAGAAACAGTGAACATTAGCACCTGTTAAAATGAAATAATACTTTCGGAAGCAAACCACTCACAGCTGTTGGATGTAAGTGACTCCTTCGCCAAATAACATTGCTGTGCAGTTGCTGACAACAATAAGCTATGTTTATGACACTGAAATTCTGCAATACAGGGAAAAAGATTTTTAAATACCCATCTGCCGGTTTGACAACTATTAAATTATGAGGGATATATCCGTAGGAGGCATACAAGTAGTTGTGTCACATTGTCAACAATTACATTTTTAGTCAGTCTTCACAGGCATCGAGTGCTGAGACCTACTGGAATAACCGATGTGGTAGCACAAGTCAGTGACAACTGGTGCCACTCACAGACTTTCAGAGAATGTCTGTCATCATGTTTACGAGTGTTGAAAACTGCATAAAATGCTGCTGATCAAATTTCAATAAACTGGAAAAAAGCATACAGTGCATCTGACTAATCCATTCCAGTTTAATTATCTCCGTGAAAATAAAATTCACATGACTTGCATAATCTTACGATATTCATGTAGCTAGGCAGGAGCATATGAAGGGTGAAGGGAAGGAAGGGAATCATTAGTAATTTTGAGCCACTACTAAAAACGAATCTGGGATCTGTGTATCTTGTTCCTGAAATTTATTTTAAAGTACTTTCATGCAAGATGAGATAGATGTATTATTAAAATATTATATTACATTATTCAAATGGCCACAAAAACTTTATTATAATTGCATTAATCTCAAACTTTCAAAAAATGTACAAATAAATAAGAAATTCAAAAAATAAGAGGACAGATGCACTGCACATGCAACAGGCTATATAAGAAAGCTACAGGCCTCTTATTGAATCTGGTTTTTATTCATTATAATCGCAAAACAAATGTAAATACAAATATATAATTGTTCATTAATGTGACTTGTGATGTTGAACTTTTTTGGCTATGTTGTATATATCTGCGTCATTTGGGCTGCATGCAATACTCATTAAGACTGGACAACCAATTACGATATTTATTTTTCAGGTACTTCATTTTTGAAAATGAAGTTTCACAAAGGTAAGTTGAAGGAAATAATGTTAAAATGAACTGTGCACAGTCTCGTAAATTTTTATAATTGTTAGGCGCACGTTTCCAAAATTCAGTGTACTGTTGTGTTTCACGATGTTCTATAAACAGAGCTTTAAGCTGTGTGTCGTGCTGAAGTTCGATTATTTCATTTAGCAAATTAGTTTTAGGAAATCCAAATTGGCAGAATAATTTGATATCATCATGTGCAACATACCAAGGGTTCTCTCCGAGAATGAAACAGCTTCGAATATTTCTAACATCTGCAAATCTGTTTTTTATTTCTTCCAAATAGGCTTCCAAATATTCTTTCATGTTTTGGTAAATAATTTCGGCGATAGTTAAGCCCGATTGGAGCGTAGCAACAGTTGGAAAATTAGACAGATCTTTTACTTCGTGTAATTGCAGTTTGGCTTCCAATGCAAACTATCTAACTATGCCCCAGAAGAGTGCATGTACATTGTCTGTCAGCGATATTATTGTTCAGAGTCCTGCCCCATAGAGTGCAGAACACAAGTGGAGGTGCTATCACCTTGACAAATGACTGCCATCACTTATGTGAGTTTGTAATCCCTGAGGTGTCGTGGGAGGCGCTGCAGTCTGCCAAACACTGAGGTGGCACTTTGTCATCCACTGTTGTTGGCTGTTGTATGGGTGACACCAGTCATTCATGTTCCGTTGATGAGAGCAGTGACAATGAAAGTGATGATGTGGAGTCGGTGGAGAGATCTTCCCGGGGTCCACACTGGCTTCCAGAGGTTGATGGCCACCATCATTGGTTTGCCATTGACTTCGATTCCGAAGATGTTGTCACCACACTTGATGACTCGGCATACCATCTTAGAGGTAGGCATTACTTCTTCTGGTGTAGTGAAGCTGAAATTCCTGTTACTGGAATTATTTGTAAAGGCTGGTTTCATATATCCCCTGTAGCATATACTTACCCTAACAACCCCGCCTTATCAGTAACAGATAGAAAGTGCAAATTGCAATATGATGGCTACGATTCGAGTTACATATTATGCCATCCATACTGTTCAGTCTGCATGAGTGCACAAGTTCAACAGTCAACAGCTATGACACTGTTAGTTAGGAAAGCCCATTCACCATGGCAAGGTTGTACCACATTGGATGAGAGAAATCAGTTTTTAACTGTCATGAGGCAAAAACCACATACAAAGCAAAATGACATCAATTTTTAATTGTCATGGGGCCAAAAACTGCACAAAAAGCAAAATGACATTGGTTTTTAATTTCCTAAGGCCAAAAATAACATGTAAAAACAAAAAGACATTGTTTTCTAACTGTTATGAGAGCACAAGACGTGCTGTTCACCAATTTCTGCCACAAGTTGAAATTGAGAAACAGCACATTCCACAACAGATCATAGTGTCATGGGGGTCAGGTTCAGAATGTGTTGCACTGCGTGTGCTTCCAACTTAGCTATATTCATTATTGGAGCACAGAACACACAGCCAGCAGTCATACAGATTAAGTTCAGGTGATCTGGGTGGCCAGGCTGTAGGGAAATGATGGCTGATAATTCTAGTATTTCTGAAATACTTCTGCAGCAGTTGCCTCATTGGCTGTGCAATATGTGATGGAGTGCCATCTTGCAAAAAATGATCATATCCACACGTCCACACTGTTGTAGGATTGGAATGACATTGGTGTACAAGAGATTCTCATAGCACTTAGCAGTGATGGTACAGGTAACAAGACCTGCAGGACACGTTTCCTCCAAAAGGTACAGTGCTGCGATAAACAATGTCATCAATGTGCACCGCACAGTCACCTTTGTGGAAAGAAGTGGTACCAGCGGATGTGTGTGCTGATTTTCCATTGCCCATATTCTGCAATTGTGTGTACTGACATGTCAATGGAGATGGAAATGGGTTTTTCCATCCACAGAATGTTCCATGGCCATTCATTGTCTGCTTCCATGTGAGCAAGAAATTCCAGAGTGAATGTTCGTCTTGCAGCAGGTCAGCAGGAAGCAACTTCTGACCCTGGGTGATATTGTACGGACAACAATGCAGGATATTTCATCGGACTTTATGCAGAGTGCTCAGAGGCATGTCCAACATTGGGAATTCTCCATGCACTATACGTTTACATACCACTGCTCGACCTCTCCTGCAGTGCTGTGGCCACATCTTCGACAGACATTGGATCAACTCAATTACATCTCAGCATCGGACCTTTATTTCAGTGTCTTAATTGTCTATGAAATTCTTTTGTTAAAAATAATAGAACTGATATTCGGTCTTCCTTCTTCTTGGAGCCTCACTGCTAGAGGGTTGTATTAACCTTGTGTCTTGAACTTTGTTGTGAAGTAATAACTCATTTTAGATCATTTATGTCTTTGCATTGGTTGTAGTGTGCATAACCCTGTGTCCATGAGACAATGAAATCTTTTGTCTATTGTTTGACCTCTTAAGTAAGTTGCAAGTAGAGAGTTTGGTGATGCAACAATCATGCACAATAAGCACACTATTGTTTTTTCTCAGTTTAAGAATTTTTAAGTCAAGACTGAAGTCTATGTTTTTAATGAAGTCCAATTGTAATTATCACTATTGCATAAACTATTTCTTTGCATTAACAATAACTTGATTTTGTGTCTTCAAGTTTGCTGCTTTCCTGCAATGACTTCTGGGCTTGTAGCAGAACTCACAGGAGTAAAGAAATAATCTCTTGCAGAATCATTTTATGCTGCAAACAACAGTGTAAAGGTCAATGCCTTCTCTCTGAGTTTCAAAACTATGTTTTCTTCTCTTGATGGCAATGTGATGTGTTCTTCCTTTGCTAACATTTTATTTTCTTATTTAAATTTAAAATCACAAAAATGTGTACTAGAAGGAAATGACACATTACTCTGTCAACCATTTTACAAAACATTTTTAAAAATATTCTGTGCATGAAATTGTATTGTCATTACATTATTACGAATTGCCTTTCTCTGTTTCATGAACTGAACGAAAATCATTAATGTACTGGAAAAAAATTCTTTGGAGCTGAAGAAGAATAGGTCATATTAAAGGAAATTATATAAGATAAAAAGAATTTGAAAAGAAATTAACGAACAAGAAAATGGAAATAAAATTTTTGTAAATTAAAAGGTAATGATATCCAACGAAAAAACAGTGTATAAGGTTAGGACAACATTGCTTATTTTCCTTTGCCTATGCATATCATAACTGTTGCCAATCAAATTAATGATTCATGGCTCATTGTTATTCCAAATTTGGTTATTAAAAGTTTTGTAATTATCTGTAATAATTATTGAGTTAAGGTGCACAAGGTAGCTGACTTTGCATTGCGTGTGCGTGCAATGCTGTTATACTGTTTCAACAGATTGACATCTGCTTACTGAAAAGTTCATGTTCTGTCTTATTATTATTTATGTCCCATTATTAGACTGAAGTACATAATTCTACTCAAAAAATTTCAGACATCTCAGTGTTATGGTAAAGGTAGGAAGATCTGTAAAAATGGAATTTGAAGCACTAATGATACAGAATCATATGCCGAAGCTAGTGAGTTTTCTGATACATCTATTGAAGATATTGACACTTCAATGTGTTGCAGGCCAAGATTGAAGAAATTATTCCACCAAATAATCAAGACTTGTTTACAGCATTATATCAAAGTTAAGTTCAGAGGTAATGATAAAAACAAATTTTGAAATGTCATCTGAAGTATCATCTAAGCATAATGAAAACACATACGAGAAAACGAAATGTCATCTAAATTGACAATTTTTTTAAAATTCCAAAACTGGACATTCCTGATGCAGTACAAAAATTAACCAGTGAACAAACTTGTATAAAAGAATCTGTTCCGAAGCTAAGTACTGAAGTAAATAATTTTACTGCCCCACAGGAGATTAAAATAAGGGAACAGTTTGATGCATAGAGGAAAAGCTTCTCACAGGAATTTTCAAAGTGTATTTTAAATAAGGATACTCAGATCAATGAAAAATTAGATTCAGAATTGCAACTTGTTATACAGCAGTCTGTTACTGAAGTATTATTGTAGAGAAGTACTTCAGAGGAGTCAGTTAAAACAGAATTAAATCAAATCAAAATCACTTAAAGTAAAGATTTATCTGAATGCCATGACAGTGTAACTTCTCAGATCACTAATGTGCAGCAGTAGTTGTCCACTTTTAAACAGATGGTACATGATGTGCCGCCCTCATTTACTATGGGAAGTGGTGACTCTTATCACCATATGACACAGTGTGTAGAGACAAAATAAATCAAGCTAGTCTGTCACATACCCATATGTCATAAGGGGTGGGGACAGCTTCTCCTTTATCACCTGTTTTGCTGGAAGAAAATTTATTGAAACACCAACAGTTGCAGAATTTCACACCTGGGGAAAAAAAACATTTATCTTATCATGTTCATAAAATCTTTTAATGGGATGTTACCTAGATCTTGGCCAGATCGACAAAAATACATTTCACTACAGGCTTCATCCAAGGAGAAGCTACCCCTTGGGCAACTGAAATGGCAGAAAGCTGCCAAATCTAAAAACAGTTTGAGAAAATCTTTTTGCGAAGTATTGGTAAAATCGTATACATGAGGGACTCCTCAAAGAATTGTTTCACTCAGAGCCATTCTACAGTAAGCAAGGCAGTCTTCAAAAACATTTGAAGAGCATTTAAATAAAACTGGATATTGGGATGAATCTATTTTGCGTAGAGACATTTTATGAACGCTAAAAGTGAAGTTGCCTCTAGGTGTAAGAGAAAAACTAGTCCATGTTGCAGAGATAAACTTAGAACAGTCTATACTAGATTCTATTGATTTAATACATGAAGATTCTAAGGTAAATAATGACAATAATAATGGTGGCACATGATGACCGAGATCAGCTATAGTAACAAAAGAAGAAGAACAGATAACAGATACTGTCCCAGGCACTATGGTAACAGTGGAGGCCAATGGAATCAAAGCAATAACAATAAGTGGAATTCCAATATGAGGAACCACTGTCAATTAAATATAAATGATACTCACCAGCAAAGTCCTCTAGCACAAAACTATGCTGCTGGCGCAAACTGGTGAACTCAAAATCCAACAGTAAATGTTACTGAGGTGACTGAAGAATGCCATATGACTTCAAATTCTTCAACAAACTGGAACCAGTCACATTATACCCTCGAAAGGCTGTCATGGGATGGTTATGGGGGTACCTACTCATTCAATATAAAACTGAGGTGGTTGGAGTAGTTGGTTGTAGCATGAAAAAATGTGCAGGTGCGAGTTGAAGTACTTGTAGGAAATGGACTCATTGTTTGCCTGTTCCTAGCTATAAATGGGTTGATAGCCAAATGTATTTTTGGCCTGGAATTTCTGAGGGACAGGGATACAAAAACAGACTTCGTCTCAGACAAATGCTGTCTCTGAGCTGATGGTGAATATATTATTATAGATTTGATAAAAAACAAATTCCTAACATGCCAAGGCAGAAGAGGTGTTTTTTTTTTTTTTTTTTTTTTTTTTTTTTTTTTTTTTTTTTTTTTTTTTTTTTTTTCAAAAAGAGAGAGAGAGAGAGAAAGAGAACTGCTCAAATCAGTAGCCAAACTCCTCACTTTAGGTCTGTGAAGAATGACTATGAAACAATTGTTACTAAAGTATATGCTTGTTTTCAATAAGAAGCCAGGTATCATACACACTTATCAATATCATATAGCAATACTTCCACACAAAATTTATTGCCAAAACTCATGTACCATCCCATGAGCAAATCAAGCTAAAGAAATACTACAGATATTAGAATGAAAAATTATTTAACCATCCCTGTCACCTTATTGTAGCCCTTTATTAGGACTAGCTAAACCTAGTGCAAGGGATGTTCATTAAGATTCATTCCCATCATGAACTTGAGAAATGTCTACACTAACGATTAAATTTGTTTACCTTTCATTAATGTTTGTGAATACATGAATAATTCCTCATATATTGGTAATTAAGTTAACTTGTAATTATTGGAGGAAACTTTAGAATTATATTTATACATGGAATCCATGTGGACAGAAGTCTATGTTGGCTATGTTATTTGTACTTGAACACTTATTGAATGTCAATACTTTGATGATTAGTGCATAGATTAAGCAATCTTTACTACAATATTTGCCTCATCAGATAGTCTGAATACTGGACACTGCACTAAGTATTTCTTCCAATGCATGACTGAAATGTGTGTATGTAAATAACAGCTAGTAGAGACACAAAGCAAAGAGACATTTTTAGTATTAGTGTGTATCTTGAATAAACTTTGGCACTGAAAACTACTTTCAGTAGCATTCCACAAGATCTGTGTGCAGAGTCATAACTTGAACAAGAAATTTCCACTACCTCTGGCAATTTAACAAAATTAATTTGATGGTATTTAAAGTCATTGTACCTGCATTCTCAAAAAAAGGGAGACGTTTGTGCATAAATCTATATCCTGTATTTTGTAAAATGCATTCTGTCATTTTTCATAGAATTAAGTATTTAGCTGTGAGAAATATATATTTATCTGTCTTTCCTAGTCAAGTATCTGTCTTTCCTGTCAAGTAAATGACATCAGAGCTTGGTACATGTAGGGAATGCCTTTAGTACCAATCAATTGTACAAATGTAATATAACTGTTACCATGATGTGTAGATGGAGTTTTCAATTTGTATTAATAGAGTTTGAAATCATGTGAATGATAATATTACTGAATATGACTGGACTTTGAAAGATGACATATGACTTGGCATTTTGCCAATGCTAAGTAAATATTTTGCTCTGTTTGATCTTACTTCCTGTTGTTTTTGTGTTGTGATGGAATTTCAAATATGGATTTGATTTTCAAGCAATCTACAGAAAGGCTAATTTGCCTTAAATAAATGAGTCCATATGGTAAAGATATCATCAAGGTAGCTAAGCCAAACCAGCGGCTGAAAACTTATGGATCTCAGGAAAACCCTTCCAAGCAGCCCATAAAAAGTTTGGCTTAGAAGGAGCCATCCTGGTTCCCATGACGGTACCCGTGATCTGCTTGTATGTCTGCCCTTCAAAGGTGAAGTAGTCGTTGGTAAGTATAAAGTTGATTAGGTGAGTAGGAGAGATGTCATAGGTTTGGAATTTGGTGGGTGCTGACTGAGGAAATGTTCAGCAGCAGACAGACCATGTATGTGGGGGATGTTGGTATAGAGGGAGGTGGCATCAATGGTGACAAGCAAGGTGTGGTGGGAGTGGGATGGGCACAGATTTCAGACAATCTAGGAAATGGTTGATATCTTTGATATAGGAGGGGAGATTTTGTACTTGTAGGAAGGGAGTTTTTGTACTATGGGTTGGGTCTTCAGCCCATGGTTTGGCTTAGATACATTGATGACATCTTTACCATAAGGACCCTTGGTGAGACTGACCTGCTAAAATTCCTGGAAATCTGAATACCTTCTCCCAATTAAATTTCACATGGTCCTATTCCAAATCCCATGCCACTTTCCTTAATGTTGATCTCGTCCTCACTGAAGGCCAGCTACACACGTGCGTCCACATTAAATCTACCAACAAACAACAGTACTTACAGTTTGACAGTTGCCATCCTTTCCACATCAAACATTTCCTCCCACATAGCATTGGCATCTGAGGCAAACATATTTGTTTGGATGCAGACACTTTGCAGCAATACACCATCATTCTCACCTCAGCCTTCACTGCACATAATTACCCCACCAGCCTAATTAAAAAGCAGATTTCCTGGGTCATCACATCCAATCCTGGTACTGCTGATCCCTCCACAAAACAGCTTTGGAGCACACCATTGGTGACTCAGTATTATCCTGGCCTGGAATGTGTTAATCAGCTACTTCAACAGGGCTATGACTTCCTAAAATCATGTCCTGAAATGATATCTATTCTGTCAAAAATTTGGCCTAGCACACCTAGAATAGCTTTGCATCACCCTCCAAATCTCCACAATTTTCTTATCAGATCCTATGCTCCTTCTGCACCAATCTCCCTATCCTATGGCTCTTATCCCTGTGACCGTCCCTGCTGCAAGACTTGCCCTATGCACCCTGCTACTACCACCTATAATGGCCCTGTAACTGGTAAAACATATACTATTAAAGGGAGAGCCACCTGTGAAATGACACTTGTCATATACCAGCTATTATGTAAACACTGTTCAGCCTGCTGCATCAACATGACTACCACCAAATTATCAATTAGGATGATTGGGCATAGGCAGAGAGTATATACCGGCAACTTTCAATATCCTGTTGCGAGCATGCTCTACAACATGACATTTATGATCTTGGTGCCTGTTTTACCACACGTGCCATCCAGATTCTTCCCGCAGACACCAATTTCGGAGAACTCTGTGCAGGTGGCAACTAACGCTGCAACATGTCCTTGGTTCTCACCACCCAACTGGCCTTAATTTACGTTAATTTCTTCTGTCTCAGCTTTTCTTCAGTGTAACTCTGTTTTAGCTTTCTACATCTTTCATTGTCTTTCCCGTCTATCTTTCACTGCCCCTTCCCACCTCTGTTACATACAATGCACTTAGCTTTTCACTCTTATTAACTCCTACATGATGTTCAGGTTTTCAAATCTCATCTGATGCAGACCCCCAAGAAGCAGTCTTAAATAACTGTTTTATTGTATTTAACAGTAAGACAATTTATGTTAGACAAGTTCACAATATCGCTAAAAATCTTATTTATTGATACCTCAAGTTTGTCTAATTTACGACCAATATGTACTGTAATGTTATCAGCAAAGATGGTGAATTTATAATATACTGTTCAAAGATATGCAGTAGATCATTAATAAAAAGTAGGGGGCACAGAACTGTGCACTCAGTATGTGATGGTACTCCAGTCTACTGTAACTTTCTACTTCTTGTTACAAATGTATGAATCAAGCCTCTTTCCTGTTGCATCACTTATACCTATGTAACTTTGTGTAAAAATATTTGATGACTGACATGCTCAAACACTTTATTTAGGTCATAAAATGTCTCATCCATTTCCATTTTTGTTATTGATGGGCCTTTAAGCATTGGTAGCAAATGCAAATGTAACATCTTTTGTTGATAACCCTTTCTAAAATCCAAATTGACTTTTGCTGATGATATTATAGTCACTAAGGTGTTTCACAAACCTGCTATGCATTAACAGTTGGTGTATCCTGTGATCCATCAAAAGCTTTTGACTAAGTTAATCACAACATTCTCCTTCAAAAACTAAAATCCTATGGGGTGAGAGGCAATGAATTCAGTCTTTAAAAAATCCTACTTAATGAACAGGTACAGAATGGCATGTATCAGGAAAGTGTTCTAGGGTCACTGCTGTTCTTGATATGTACTAATGACCTACCAGAGGAAATTCACCAAAAATCAATACTATCTGCAGATGACACAATCATTGTAATTGAGGGAATGGATCTAGAAGAAGCTACACATGGAGTTGAAAGTGTATTATAAAGACTAGAAAACTGATTTAGAAGTAATAAATTGATTAAAAATTACAAAAAAACAAACATCTTGAGCATTAAAAACAGTCAATCAAAAGATAATGAGTTACTATTAAAAATCAAAGCAAACAAACTTGAACAAGTACCATGTGTAAAATTTCTTGGTTTCCACCTTGATGATAAAATAAACATGGACAGAGCACATCAGCAGTATAAACAGTAAATTAAATTCAGGCTGCTATGCACTACAGAAATCAGCCAGAACTGTAAGTATTAAAGGTCTCAAAGTATTTTACTTTACACACTTTGAATCAATAATGTCATTTGGAATAGAACTGTGGGAAACCTCAACATGAAACAAGAAACTGAGAGCAATCCAGCACAGGACAAGTCACTCTGAGATAAGTATAACATTCATGGTTATGTACCTATTCAATTGCCTTCCAAGCAATATCAGCAAAATAAAGAACATTAATAACTTTAAGCACACACTTAAGGAAATACCAGAGAAAAATCCATCAAACAATGCAAACTCCAGGCAGGAATATTCCTTACTTAAGTGACACATATATAATATGGCAAAACCCAGAATTTTAATATCTTACTAAGAAATGTTGGTGCCTTTGGTAACCCAAGATCCATAACATCATTTAAACAGGTTTTCTGTCACTAACACAGTAGGCAATATTTTTTTCAAATAGAGCTGTAACCTTATTAATAAATATATTAAATTTGGAGTTAAATGCCAACAGTGGCATGCACAGGAGACCAGTCCATAAGCTATAACTGATGATTTAATTTTCCCATGGTGTGTTTGTTTATAAATTTTTCCAAAGAAATTTTTGCTTTTCACTGTACAATTACTTGGTTTATGACGAGGAACTCTCCATTACATCAGACAGACTATTTATAATATGTTTGACAGTTAAATTATGAGGGTTATCCAGAAAGTAAGGTCTGTTCAGTAATGAAATGGAGACCACAGTGAAAATCCAATGCCGCTTTGCACACATGTGTTGTGCATTGTTCCTAATATGCCCATCAGTCATTTCAGTTCACTCTTTTCAGTTCACTGTGTGCAGTGAGCATGTGCAGAAGCCTAGAAACTAGTATCCCACACCAAGTGTGGATGCCTGCTGAGATATTTCACCCACACATAATGTAACTGTCATACAATTCCTTCTTCATTTCAATTCTGAGCTGCACACTGGGACAATGAGAACACTCCTGCATAGGTTTCAGTAGGAAGTGTTCGATCACCCACCATACAGACCAAACTTGGTTCCTTCTAACTTTAATATCTGCTCATGTAAACCAATGGCTATGAAGACAAAATTTGGGCATAGACAATGAGCTGCAGGCCAGTGTAGAGAATTGGTGAAAAGTGCAGGTGTCTGCCTTCTATGACAAGGGTATTGGAAAGTTGGTACAGTGCTATGACAAATGTCTGTGTCATGATGGTGACTATGTAGAGAATTAGCTTGAAGGTGTAGCTAACTAAGGGCTGTGTATGGCCACTTATACCAACACAAATGCACATCTTCCTGTAGGTTTTACATATTTCCCATTAGCCACCTTCAGCAGAGATGTTTTTTTGTCGGTGAATACGGTTTCCTGCAACTGGCAATAGTACTTCTCCAAAATGACTGAATATGATGCTCCAGAGTCCACAAGAGCTTGGGCCGGTCGGCCATCCATGAGGATATCGATGTAGTTTCCTATCATTTTTGTTGTGATCGACGGTGGAGGATTTTTCTCTTCGGCAGCTTCACCTCCAAGGAAGGTCGCACCCTTTAGTTTTCTAGGTTGTGGCAGCTAGGTGATTGACTGGAGCTTCTAAACGGCGATGGAGACCTTGATCGGTGTGATGGGGAGCATCCTCTCCAGTGGCTTGCTTGCGGCGATGGTGACCTATGTCATCCTGCACTCACATCTTCTTGTTCATCTTCGTCATCCCAGAGTTGGCGTCGGGTAAGATTGGTCTGCTGTCTTCTGGCACAGGTGTCATAAAATATCCGCCACCTTTCCTGACAATAGCACACCACATGTCCCGGTTGTCCACAGTGCAAACATGCTGGTTGGTCATTCATGGTCCTCCAGACGTCAGTCTTCCTTGGTGCCCAAACAGGTTCCTCATACGGCATTGTAGGAACATAACTTTGCCTGGGTCTCAAAATTTTTTTACCATTTTAAAGGGAAATGAAGGATGAGAGATTGGGTTCAATGTCTGTTCCACTTCCTCCCTTATGACCTCTTGAAGCATCTCGGTTTTTTGCTTGCCATGCAATCCAAGTGCCTTCTGAACTTCCTCTCTCACTATCTGAGGAAGAACACTTGTGAAACCAGTTTCTTCCTCCATCACAGACATCAAAACGACATTTGGAAGCCATTCAAACTTCTTGGGTGTAATTCTTTTTTGATGCATTGTCTCAATATACTGGCACCATTTTATGAAGTTGTCTGCTGTTAAAACCTCCTTCAGGAGTAGGGCTTGATACATGTTCTCAGCAACACCCTTCATGAGATGTGCAATCTTATCTTCCTCCTTCATTCTCGGATCCACTATTTTACACAGCTCAAAGATGTCTTGAATGTAGGACGCTGTCATTTATCCAGGATGCTGTTCCCTGCACTTTAATTTCCCTTCAGCATTGCATGTCTGTCATTGTGTGTTGCCAAAATACTTGCACAGTTATGCCTGGAATACTTCCCAACTTGATCTCATACCATTGCTTGGCAGTGCCCTCCAAGTAGAAAAATATGTTAGCCAAACACACAGTGTCATCCTATTTTTTAAATTTGGCTATATGCTCATATATCTTCAGCCACTTGTTTGGTTCTTGGCCATCATCACCAGAGAACTCGGAAGGATGTCTCATGTGGTGGCACACAGTTGCTGTCATTGTAATGTCCTCTTCTTCATCTGTCTCTGATATATTGCTATTTGTTGAATATGACTCGAACTCGGGTTTCTTGCCATGTAAACAGCAGGTCTGTCATGGCCTAATGGGAGCCACGATGTCATTGATACTGTGCGCTATCACAAGTTCCAATACCCAGTGTCTCCACCAGAATAATGTCACGTAGAACAAGGTGTAGATGAATGTCAAACACTAACTTCACTTAATAAAGGTTTATTCAACACTTGCACGTACAAGAACATGGAGCGAAATGCCTCTGGCCAGAACACATATGGTATATATACAGTTACAGAACATTCCAGTACAATGATTCTTGACATTTGTGGATACTTCTAGAATGTACTCAAACAAAACATAGAAATTAAAATTTTACAGTTCAGGTGAGTTTTGAACTCACAACACTCCATACAACAGTCTAGTGTCATAACCATCACACTGCAGTGACTGTGCTACTCAGCTTCTCCTTCGACAGTAGTAATTACCAGGGAAACCGAGATTATCAACATGCAAAAGATAATCGTAAGCAGTATTCAATTGAGGATACAAGTAATAACCATCAAAATAATAAAAAAGGAGAAATGATAGCAAATCAGGAAGTCCATACAAGGATAGATTGAAAAATATGTGTAATGACAATCAGTACTGGCAACAGACAGGGCCAAGTCATTGGCAACCCCACTACAATTTTGCAAACCAAGGACAGCCTGTAAATTATATACAGACTGTACCTGTACCAAACAGTCCATTTTCACAGTCATGGGACCCTAACAGACCACCTCCATCTAATAATACCCAGATAAGAGAATAATCACCAGATACAAAACAAGCAACAAAGAATCTGACAAATTAGATTCGGTCCATGTAGGTCTTTGTCAGGAGAACAGACTACAAAATGAAGGCAATAGGTCTATTCCCAACAGAATTAATATGACTACATATCAGGGTGGAATAAAATTAGAGAATGAGTTATATCAAGAAGATACCGTCTCTGATAATGAAACAGCAGAATATATACAAGCAACAGTCAGTGCGTCCACAAATGGAATTGTTACCTCAGCACTTCTTGATACTGGGACAAGTATTTCAGTGATAAGTGAGCAATTTTTCAAGAGGGTTTTGCAAGTCAAGTGATTACTGGTTCTGTCAGTGAGTAACTGTAAAGTTGTAGGAGCTTTAGAAAAGAAGTCTCAGATGGTGAAGTTCCAAACCCAGATAGAGCTTTCCTTTGGAAATGATAGCCTCAAGTGCACATTCCTAATTATGGAAAACCTGTCTGTACAAATAATTTTGGGCTTAGAATTTCTCTGGGATAGAAAAGCAATAATAGATCTCACCTGAGGAATCTGTGAACTGAAGTACCAGGACCAAATATAACCTTACAGCTGAATCAAGAAATTGAGGCAGGCCTTCAGCTGACTTGACCTGCAAATATATAGTGGTCAGCAAACAAAAATTGCTTATATTAGAGTATATTCACCTGAAAGAGTGGCATTGTAGCCAAAAGGATGGTGTTCACAATAATGTGAGTGACCATCTCTGCCATGATTGAGAAGAAAGTGAAGAAAGCTTCATGCATTGACAAAATTCAAGCTAGGCAATTAGTGAATCTATTGTCTAACTATGAAAAATTATTCATAGACTGCCCAGGTGCTATAAAAGATTATATTTATGATATGAAAGTGTATCCACACCATACCTATTGTAATGCTTCGTATTTGGTCCCTTGGATGAAGAAGAATGAGGTAATGTGAGAGTTAAGAAAAATGCAAGGTTGGGGAATTATCAAGCCATCAAATTCATCCTATAGTAACCCCTTATTAGCCATCACAAAAGTTGACAAAAGCATATGGCTAGTTTTAGCAGCAAGGGACATAAATAAAATTGTTGTGCCAGTGCACACTAGGCCTGAGAATCTCGACGAGCAGATACAAAAGTTCTTTGGCAAGACATATTTAACTTCCATTGACTTGTGCTAATCATTTTGGCAAATATTACTATCCAGGGAATCCAGGCAGTATACTGCTTTTGTCTTCACTGGAAGAAGCCATCAATTTTGTGTTCTCCCATTTGGTTTAAACATTAGTGCTGGAGTATTTATAGCAGCTGTGGATAATGTTTTAGGACCCCAGCTACTAGACCAGGTCATTGGTTATGTGGTTGATCTATTATTAGCATCTGATACTTTGAAAGAACACCTTCAATTGATACAAAGTGTATACAGAAGTTTTCAACAAGGTGTATCACAGTAAACCTGAAGAAATCGAAGATTGCCCACCAAGAAATTAAATTCTTAGGGCATATTATTTCATGGAATCAAGACAGATCCAAATCAAATTGAGGCAATAGGAAATTTTCCCTACCCATGCACAAAGAAGCAACTAAAAAGTTTCCTTGGCCTAACCTGACTCTTCTGCAGGTTCCTAACAATGCAACAGCTGAATAGCAATGCACTACTGAGTTTATTGAAGAAAAATGCTCAGTGGTGTTGGACACCACAATGTAAAAAGGACTTTGACAGCATTAAAGAGGCACTAGTGAATGCACTTATTCTTAGCCAGCCAGATATGTTGAAGGACTTTTACTTTGCGACTGATGCTTCAAATTATGGAATTGATTGATGCCTATTTCAGGCTGAACAGAATGAAGATAAGCTGGAGATTAAAATGATTGGGTTCACCAGCAGGATACTAAAAAAATATAAAAGAGCATATACAGTAACCAAACTTGAGGCATTAGCAGTGGTCTTTGTTTTTAAAATATTAGGTATTATGTATTTGGAAAACATGTGAAGGTCATATGCAATCACCAAGCACTAAGCTTCACACTGACTTGCAGATTTTCACATATAAGGTTAGCAAGGTGGACACTCACACTTCAGGAATATGATTTTGTGATAATGCATGTCCATGATCTACATAATGTTGTCGCTGATGTGTTATCTAGACTGCTGCAGGGCTTATCAGAGTTTGCAGCATTAGTAGAAAACTCCACCGATTACAGGATCTTATTGAATAAAGATAAAGTATATCAGAAGAGCTATCTTGCAATATGAAAGAATGTGCCACAATATCAAGAGACTGACGTAATGTGGAGGAATATTATCAACACATAGTGGCAACAAAATGACAGTGCCTTCCATCAGTACTATCAAATAAACAATAACTTCCTCTTCTACAAATCAGACAACCCAGATAGTAACTGGTCAGTGTGCATTCCTTCTGCTCAACTCAAAGACCTAATATAGTTTACACATCAAGCCTGAGGACATTTTGGTGCTGCCAATTGTACCACGAAGGTCAGTCAATACTGTTACTATCCAGATTTAAAGAAAAGGATACAAGGAGTTATCAGAATCTGCAACATCTGTCAAAAGATTAAACCAACTAATGTTTGCAGGGAGACAGATTTGTGTCCCATTGTTGCAAGGTGTTCAGGACAAATCACAGCAATTGACATAACAGGACCCCTACGTACTGCAAGATGAGGGGTAAAGTACATTTTAGCAGTGTATGATTTGTTTATGAAGTACATTAGGGTGTATCCTCTCTGGATATCAATGACAGGCAGCATTTGGAGAAAGATAACAGGAAAATATATAAAATCTTTTGGTTGCCCAGTAACTGTGCTCACTGATAATGCTCATACTTCACAGGAGACAGATGGAAGACTCTAATGGAAGAAAATTGTATCAGACATGTCCTCATCTCACATTTCTTACCTAGCAGTAATCCCATGGAGAGGAAATTTCAAGAATTGAATTGATTCATTAAGACATATGCCTACAACATACACACCAAGTGGGTCGAATGTCTTAACAGCTTCATGGAAATCTATAATAACCTACCCCACATTTCAACAGATTTTACACCAAATGAATTAATGAGGGAAATGAAAGATGAAGTAAATGGATGGGTTAATGCCATTCCAAAGATTCAGGACCAAAGGATGACCCACCAACGAAAGCTCAATACAGCATTAAACAATAGAACTTGCAGGCTGAAATCCTCAAAATGAAATTTGACAAGAAGCTTAACGGTAAACAGAAGCGCTCAGTCAACAAACTAGTACAGCTTAGAATGCGTCCAAAGCCATTGCTGATTAAGAAGAAAAATAAAAAGTGGCATCTACTATATGAAGGGTCATTCAAGATATCTTCAGTTCCTCATGATGGTTGCTGCAAGATGTTAATACTGAAAGTATAAAGGGACTCTATTGTCATAGGGACCTTAAGAAATATATACAATAAGAACCACAGTTGATTGATTGCAAGTAACAAAATATATTCAGTGCACAAGCACCATTGTAAAATATGTAAATTGTAGTAATAGAGTAGTTTCATTGTAAATTCTTTTACTCATGTGTCTTAGTTTATAAGGATTTATTTCAGATTGTGTATGATCAGATGATATATTTAACTGTAATTTCAATTCCTGATCAAATATAAGTTCCCCCAAGGGAACAATTAAAGAATTTAAAGCCTTGGAAGTTTCAGCACTGAAAGTTCATTCACTATATTTTTTTAAACAGTTAGAGTAAATGTTTTAATGTAAATATGATTTTCTGATTTTTTCTACCTAGGTTATATTCAGGTAAATATGTATATACTTTCAGTATATCATGCATCTATGAATGTGGATGAGTCATGAATGTACTTTACCTTGATTTGTATAGTGTACTGAATATGTGCATCTCTTTCGAAATATTAATTATGAGATTTAAACAATTGTGGATGAATGAGAATAAATGACAATAAACAAATAAAACATACCAACTTATGGAAATGTACTGAAATCCACATGGTTCAAAAGTGATCTGTTGATGAATACAAATGTAGAAGATTCTATCAGTCAATTTTTTATGTGACACTCAATATAGCATTTAATTTTTTTTTGTCTTCATGTTTCGACATAATACCAAATGTGGACATGAACAAATCTCATTGATGTGTAAGTGTAAAGTGATATGAATATTGCCTGTTCTGTGGAACTATAAGCCCCACCAGTAATCAATATTTGTGCTACATGTCTCACAAGAACTTTAAAAAAATCAAGTGGATACACACAAACTGTGGTTTTCATTTTAAAACTGTGTTAAGCAGTGATAAATCACCCCCATGAACCATGGACCTTGCCATTGGTGGGGAGGCTTGCGTGCCTCAGCGATACAGACAGCCGTACCATAGGTGCAACCACAACGGAGGGGTATCTGTTAAGAGGCCAGACAAACGTGTGGTTCCTGAAGAGGGGCAGCAGCCTTTTCAGTAGTTGCAAGGGCAACAGTCTGGATAATTGACTGATCTGGCCTAGTAACAATAACCAAAACGGCCTTGCTGTGCTGGTACTGCGAACGGCTGAAAGCAAGGGGAAACTATGCCCATAATTTTTCCTGAGGGCATGCAGCTTTACTGTATGATTAAATGATGATGGCGTCCTCTTGGGTAAAATATTCCGGAGGTAAAATAGTCCCCCATTCGGATCTCCGGGCGGGGACTACTCAAGAGGATGTCGTTATCAGGAGAAAGAAAACTGGTGTTCTACGGATTGGAGCGTGGAATGTCAGATCCCTTAATCGGGCAGGTAGGTTAGAAAATTTAAAAAGGGAAATGGATAGGTTAAAGTTAGATATAGTGGGAATTAGTGAAGTTTGGTGGCAGGAGGAACAAGACTCCTGGTCAGGTGACTACAGGGTTATAAACACAAAGTCAAATAGGGGTAATGCAGGAGTAGGTTTAATAATGAATAGGAAAACAGGAATGCGGGTAAGCTACTACAAACAGCATAGTGAATGCATTATTGTGGCCAAGATAGATACGAAGCCCACACCTACTACAGTAGTACAAGTTTATATGCCAACTAGCTCTGCAGATGACGAAGAAATTGAAGAAATGTATGATGAAATAAAAGAAATTATTCAGATAGTGAAGGGGGACGAAAATTTAATAGTCATGGGAGACTGGAATTCGAGTGTAGGAAAAGGGAGAGAAGGAAACGTAGTAGGTGAATATGGACTGGGGCTAAGAAATGAAAGAGGAAGCCGCCTGGCAGAATTTTGCACAGAGCACAACTTAATCATAGCTAACACTTGGTTTAAGAATCATGATAGAAGGTTGTATACATGGAAGAACCCTGGAGATACTAAAAGGTATCAGATAGATTATGTAATGGTAAGACAGAGATTTAGGAACCAGGTTTTAAATTGTAAG
Source organism: Schistocerca cancellata (assembly GCF_023864275.1). Lineage (NCBI taxonomy): Eukaryota > Metazoa > Arthropoda > Insecta > Orthoptera > Acrididae > Schistocerca > Schistocerca cancellata. Next base: position 400,402,249 of record NC_064632.1, on the reverse strand, counting down.
ACATTTCCAGGGGCAGATGTGGACTCTGACCACAATCTATTGGTGATGACCTGTAGATTAAAACTGAAGAAACTGCAAAAAGGTGGGAATTTAAGGAGATGGGACCTGGATAAACTGAAAGAACCAGAGGTTCTACAGAGTTTCAGGGATAGCATAAGGGAACAATTGACAGGAATAGGGGAAATAAATACAGTAGAAGAAGAATGGGTAGCTTTGAGGGATGAAGTAGTGAAGGCTGCAGAGGATCAAGTAGGTAAAAAGACTACGGCTAGTAGAAATCCTTGGGTAACAGAAGAAATATTGAATTTAATTGATGAAAGGAGAAAATATAAAAATGCAGTAAATGAAGCAGGCAAAAAGGAATACAAACGTCTCAAAAATGAGATCAACAGGAAGTGCAAAATGGCTAAGCAGGGATGGCTAGAGGACAAATGTAAGGATGTAGAGGCTAATCTCACTAGGGATAAGATAGATACTGCCTACAGGAAAATTAAAGAGACCTTTGGAGAAAAGAGAGTCACTTGTATGAATATCAAGAGCTCAGATGGAAACGCAGTTCTAAGCAAAGAGGGGAAAGCAGAAAGGTGGAAGGAGTATATAGAGGGTCTATACAAGGGCAATGTACTTGAGGACAATATTATGGAAATGGAAGAGGATGTAGATGAAGATGAAATGGGAGATACGATACTGCGTGAAGAGTTTGACAGAGCACTGAAAGACCTGAGTTGAAACAAGGCCCCAGGAGTAGACAACATTCCATTGGAACTACTGACGGCCTTGGGAGAGTCAGTCCTGACAAAACTCTACCATCTGGTGAGCAAGATGTATGAAACAGGCGAAATACCCTCAGACTTCACGAAGAATATAATAATTCCAATCCCAAAGAAAGCAGGTGTTGACAGATGTGAAAATTACCGAACAATCAGTTTAATAAGCCACAGCTGCAAAATACTAACATGAATTCTTTACAGACGAATGGAAAAACTGGTAGATGCCAACCTCGGGGAAGATCAGTTTGGATTCCGTAGAAATACTGGAACACGTGAGGCAATACTGATCTTACGACTTATCTTAGAAGCGAGGTTAAGGAAAGGCAAACCTACGTTTCTAGCATTTGTAGACTTGGAGAAAGCATTTGACAATGTTGACTGGAATACTCTCTTTCAAATTCTGAAGGTGGCAGGGGTAAAATACAGGGAGCAAAAGGCTATTTACAATTTGTACAGAAACCAGATGGCAGTTATGAGTCAAGGGACATGGAAGGGAAGCAATGGTTGGGAAGGGAGTGCGACAGGGTTGTAGCCTCTCCCTGATGCTATTCAATCTGTATATTGAGCAAGCAGTAAAGTAAACAAAAGAAAAGTTTGGAGTAGGTATTAAAATCCATGGAGAAGAAATAAAAACTTTGAGGTTCGCCGATGACATTGTAATTCTGTCAGAGACAGCAAAGGACTTGGAATTGCAGTTGAACGGAATGGATGGTGTCTTGAAGGGAGGATATAAGATGAACATCAACAAAAGCAAAACAAGGATAATGGAATGTAGTCGAATTAAGTCGGGTGATGTTGAGGGTATTAGATTAGGAAATGAGACACTTAAAGTAGGAAAGGAGTTTTGCTATTTGGGGAGCAGACTGGCAATGGCAAGGAAAGCATTTCTGAAGAAGAGAAAGTATAGATTTAAGTGTCAGGAAGTCATTTCTGAAAGTATTTGTATGGAAGTGAAACATGGACGGTAAATAGTTTGGACAAGAAGAGAATAGAAGCTTTCGAAATGTGGTGCTACAGAAGAATGTTGAAGATTAGATGGGTAGATCACATAACTAATGAGGAAGTATTGAATAGGATTGGGGAGAAGAGAAGTTTGTGGCACAACTTGACCAGAAGAAGGGATCGGTTGGTAGGACATGTTCTGAGGCATCAAGGGATCACCAATTTAGTATTGGGGGGCAGCGTGGAGGGTAAAAATCATAGAGGGAGACCAAGAGATGAATACACTAAGCAGATTCAGAAGGATGTAGGTTGCAGTAGGTACTGGGAGATGAAAAAGCTTGCACAGGATAGAGTAGCATGGAGAGCTGCATCAAACCAGTCTCAGGACTTAAGACCACAACAACAACAACAAATCACCCAAATCAGCGATAATATGAACTCTCTTTGAGTGCATATGTTAGCCACAATGACTGGACGTTGGTAGGCTGTTAACAAACTTTAAAGTTTCAAAAAATAGTGAACAGACCTCAGACTTTAAATATAATGAGATAACATCACAAGTATAAACTCTTGAAACAGATTGCATTGCCAGCTGCATGCCAACAATGCATGTGCAATGCCACTGCACCATGTGCAAATGTTTACACACAGTGAGAAATAAAGAACGCACATGATAAACACCAGACCCTTTAAAAGGTGCAGTGTCATAAATGTGTTTGTATACAGAACATCCTCCATAAATAAAATGAGTGAATCTGTGTGAATGGAGATAAACTTGCTTCTTAAACATGATAAAATAAATTATTTATTTATCACTGACACCAATTTTCAATCTTGCATGTACTCACATTGGATGAGAGGAACGTGGAATGTGGAAGCAAGACCTGTTCCAGAAATGCTAGATCGAGAACCAGGCGCAGTTGACAACAGCTGACATTCCATCGATGTGCTGGGGGCAAACGAGCAGGAGCCTCCACCAGCAGTGGCCTCCACTTGTCTTTGACCTCCAATCCAGCAGCTTGATACAGGATTGGGTATTCAACAATGCCAGGAACTACATTCAAATTTTTGTTCAATTGAAATGAACTTTTAAACATTTATTGACCTCTTTTGACCTCAACAACAGATTCAGTATTTTATATAATGATCATGTCAAGCCTGACACTTAGATTAGGTAACTGTACTTTTTCGAAGCCGGTTGGACGATTTTGTTCCCCATTTTCTTGATCCAGTAAACCTGAATGGAGCGGGGTAAGCAATTCTGGGAAGTCTCCAAAGCCATTTCTGAAACTGCACAGTTGCTGAGGCCATTTAAAATTACCACATCTGCACCAGGCATATGGTATACCACTTGATGTTTTGTCTAACCACTATCTAAACTTTGCAAACTTAGAAACTCTTTATCTAAAGTGATAATTGAACGACATGTAGCACTGACTTAGTGAACACCTTATCTACGACCAAATGCATTTTTTTCTAGCCCAAGGGACAGTTTAAAGTCAATACCAATATCTTGTGTCACCAGTGTATGCAACAGTCTAAATATTTATGAAGTGATGAATATTTTTCAGAAGTGACTTTTTAGCTTATATGTGAAAACTGGTAAGGTTCAAATGGCTCTGAGCACTATGCGACTTAACTTCTGAGGTCATCAGTCACCTAGAACTTAGAACTAATTAAACCTAACTAACCTAAGGACATCACACACATCCATGCCCGAGGCAGGATTTGAACCTGCGACCGTAGCGGTCGCTCGGTTCCAGACTGTAGCGCCGAGAACCGCACAGCCACTCCGGCAGGCAACTGGTAAGGAAAAGACTTATTATTATATTGTGAAATGTAAATAATTTCCAACAACAATATATTATGTTAGTTTTATATACAGTTCTCTACAAAAAATAATCATATAACAAAAGACAATACCACTAAAAGAATGTATTGGCATTTTATTGTCTGTGAAATTTTTTTCCTTCCTTCCAGTTCTCTATGAAGTATGAAATGGCTGAGATCAAACATTAAGCTGGGATCTGTTCTTTTAAATACCATAAAAAATAATCATGTTGTGTGAGGTATATTAATGTAAAATATAATGTACAACCAAGAAGGGACAGTAAGCTAAGGCTGCAGGTGTGAGTCATGGACAATGGAAAAACTGGATTACAAGAAAAGTATTCTTTTGAGATGTTTGTTTGGAGAAGTACCCTGAGAATTCTGTGGACCAGAAAAGTAAAACATAAAACTGTCCTGGTAAAAATAAACCTAAATTACCTTTGGAAGACAAAATACTCCAGACGAAATTAATGTACCTTAGGTGTATCATGAGGGCACAAGACTCACTGGAAAAAGCTGTAATCTAAGAAGAATGGAAGGCCATAAATAAAGAGGTAAACAAAGGAGAAGATAGGTGGAGGACATCAAGGGAAGCACTGGAATGATTATGGAAGAAGAGAGGACTAAAATGATGCCCAAGAGTGCAAAGGAGAACATTGCTCATCAGATTGACAGGAACTGGAGATGACTTCATGAGTCATAACAAGAACAAATCCCAATAAATATAATGCAAAATAAGCATTAGCTTAAGAATTGTAAGCTGACAAGATTTTTAGAAGAAGAGGAAGCAGTTTTAATGAAACATGCAATTACTGCAAGTGAACGAGTACTTTCTTTTAATATCTTAAATCTCTAATATATAACAAAATACTATTTGCATGCATATTGGATGCAAGTTTTGGATGGATTGAACAATAGTCCTAAGAAAAGATTGTATACCATGTCAAAAGATAGCTTTCCAACTTTTTGTTGAGAAAGTTAAAGGATCAGACAAAATTAATGATGTTAATTACAATTTTGTTACAGGCTTTAGGAAGCAAGGAATCTGTCCACTCAATCCAGATAGGATATAGAGCAATCATTGTCAACAAAGGGAATCTGAAATTACTGAAACCACACCTGCAGTCTCTAATACTGATGTACTACACGCCATGAGGTTTGGTGAAAATACACAACAATGCAGATGAGCAAAAGAAAATGTCCTGCTAAGTAAAAGTATAAATATGGACAGCACTAAAGATAATTCAGTTGATTTCCACATTGAGGGAGCTATAAAGATGTACATGACATGGTAACAGAAGAAGAGTATGATGATGCCAGTGGTCATCTTGTAAAAGTAGAGGATACACAAAGTGTAATACTTAACAACTGTGTATTTGTAGAAATACCAACAGCACACAAAATAAACAAATTATTTCTTAGTAAACATTAAGGGATCCTGAATTCATTGTTTGCCTTTTGAATTGATAGAACAGTAAATTTGTCACTTGACATGCAGAATAAGTATATCATCAACTGATCCGGTAGTGTTTGTTCTCAGTAAACCAGAAACATCAAAAAGAAGTTTACAGTTCTTAACAAGAAGCCTAAAAGGTTTTCCTGTACTTCAAAATCTCTCTGATCAAATCATACCTGAGAAACAGAAAACAAATAGCACATTTCAACAATAGGAGATCAGTTGTTCTGAGTGTCACACAGTTCCAAAGTTCTGTGAGACCTTCACTATCCTTCTTCTTTGTAAATGATTAGCCTAGTTTAATGTTGTGTAGGTCAACAGTGCATGGAGATGACATCACATTTGTTACAGCTGGAACATACTTAAAAGCATTAATCTTGACAACCAAACCTTAGTGGCCATAACAATGTTATCAAAGGACTGTGCCTGAGCATTACTTGGACCATACTTTTTACAACACATGAGCCATTTATCACTCAAAACTGTGTTAGTTGAACATTGTACAGATACCTCACTACCTGTCCCTTGACAGGTGCTGTCTTCAGTCGTCAGTTTATAGAATTACTTTGAAAGAAAAAATAGTGAATATAAGAACTGCTGTCGTGCCTGACTTTGTCATTGTGTGCTTTGATTGTCATGAGATTCATATGTGTATGCATTATTTTTTGCCATTTTCTGTAATTCTGCTACAAATATGTCACTGATTGCAACATATCTGCTTGCATACCAGAATGATTCGGTCTTTTTCATACAAAAGTTAATTATGTATGAAATTACTGAAGAACTCACCTTTCACTTTTTTTGGAAGGATAGTTATACTTTCGATCATCATTATTGTAAAATTTGTGATTTGTCACAGAACCAAAATAAATATGAAAAAATAAACTTTGAATCCTGGTCTTGTTTTAGTGTTTAGTACCCTTCAAGACATCAGATACAAATGTGCTAATAACATTGTAAATAGTGGTGTTCTGCGCTCAAAATTCTTCTCAGTGGTTGGAACTGAAAGTGTTAAAGGGTCATCCCGGGGCAGTCAGTATATGGGTTGGAATCAATATACTGAGTATTAATTATGAAAACCCTCTAAATATCCTCTTAAGTTTGTGTATTAAAGAAGATGACAATGACTGTGCATCTGCTAAACTTCTTGGGATTTGATGCCACAGTCCACACTAGTCTATTCTGTACAAGGCTCTTCATCTCTGCATAACTACTGCAACCTACATCAGTTTGAACCTGCATACTGTATTCAAGCTGTGATCTCCCTCTAAAATTTTTACCCCTCATACTTCCTTCCATTGATGACCCATTAATGTCTCTGGAATTGCAACCAATCCTTTATTCTAGGCAAGTTGGACCAGAAATTTCTTTTGTTGCACTTTCAGTGCTGTAGTGGTACCATGTATGTCACTATGGGAACTGAACAGCTGGCACAACATTACTGTCAAACACTATGCTGCTACTATCCAGATGACACTTGCCATCAGGAGTGCCCACTGACAAGGCTATGCCAGACTACCACATGTACGCTGGCCCAGTGCTGATGTGAGTTAGATGTAATCAGCGTATTGCTTTGATTTATGGTGGTTACATTTCATGTTCTGTTTGTTGTTGGTGGAACTCTGATACTGTGTAAACTATACTTTGATGGGAATGTTTATTTAAAATAGCTCACAACACTGTGGAAATGTTCAAATAAATTGAGACACATTCTCACTAATTTTTAATGTAACTTGCCTTCACCAAAGTAGCAGTTACTCAGGGCCTGTGATGCATGCATTTCTATAATTAATGTGAGTATGTGTTTTTTTTTAACTGTGAAGGGACCACAATAACTAAAAATGAAACCATACATGGTTATCATGAGCTAACAGAAGCAGTATTACAGGCAATATAAGTGTAACAGGTATGTCCTCCATGTCACCACTGTTTACATCTTTTCCACCATCTAACAAACAAAGTGAAATGTATAGCGCTTACTGCTGACAGTTCCAGTTATATTTTATGGCTTGCCAAATTTTCAACATCTACATCTACATACATACTCCACAATCCACCATACGGTGCATGGCAGAGGCTACCTCGTACCACAACCAGCATCTTCTCTCCCTGTTCCACTCCCAAACAGAACGAGGGAAAAATGACTGCCTATATGCCTCTGTACAAGCCCTAATCTCTCTTATCTTATCTTTGTGGTCTTTCCGTGAAATGTAAGTTGGCGGCAGTAAAATTGTACTGCAGTCAGCCTCAAATGCTGGTTTTCCAAATTTCCTCAGTAGCGATTCACGAAAAGAGTGCCTGCTTTACTCTAGAGACTCCCACCTGAGTTCCTGAAGCATTTCCGTAACACTCGCATGATGATCAAACCTACCAGTAACAAATCTAGCAGCCCGCCTCTGAATTGCTTCTATGTCCTCCCTCAATCCGACCTGATAGGGATCCCAAACGCTCGAGCAGTACTCAATAATAGGTCATATTAGTATTTTACAAGCGGTCTGCTTTACAGATGAACCACATCTTCCCAAAATTCTACCAATGCACCGAAGATGACTAATCTGCCTTCCCCACAACTGCCATTACATTCTTGTCCCACTTCATATCGCTCTGCAATGTTACGCCCAAATATTTAATCGACGTGACTGTGTCAAGCACTACACTACTAATGGAGTATTCAAATATTGCAGGATTCTTTTTCCTATTCATCTGCATTAATTTACATTTATCTATATTTAGAGTTAGCTGCCATTCTTTACACCAATCACAAATCCTGTCCAAGTCATCTTGTATCCTCCTACAATCACTCAACTATGACACCTTCCCGTACACCACAGCATCATCAGCAAACAGCCGCACATTGCTATCCACGCTATCCAAAAGATCATTTATGTAGATAGAAAACAACAGCAGACCTACCACACTTCCCTGGGGCACTCCAGATGATACCCTCACCTCCGATGAACACTCACCATCGAGGACAACGTACTGGCTTCTATTACTTAAGAAGCCTTTGAGCCACTCACATACTTGAGAACCAATCCCATATGCTCATACCTTAGTTAGGAGTCTGCAGTGGGGCACTGAGTCAAATGCTTTCTGGAAGTCAAGGAATATGGCATCCATCTGATACCCTTCAATCATGGTTCGCAAGATATCATGTGAAAAAAGGGCGAGTTGCATTTCGCAGGAGCAATGCTTTCTAAAGCCGTGCTGATGCATGGACAGCAACTTCTCTGTCTCAAGGAAATTCATTATATTCGAACTGAGAATATGTTCGAGAATCCTGCAACAAACCGATGTTAAGGATATTGGTCTGTAATTTTGAGGATCCGTTCTTCTACCCTTCTTATATACAGGCATCACCTGTGCTTTCTTCCAGTCACTCGGGACTTTACGTTGAGATTCACGATAAATGCTAAGTAAGGAGCAATGCAGTAGAGTACTCTCTGTAAAACCAAATTGGAATCCCATCAGGACCTGGCAATTTATTTATTTTCAACCCATTCAGCTGCTTCACAACCCCAGGGATGTCTATCACTATGTCCTCCATACGGGAATCTGTCCGAGACTCAAACGGTGGTATGTCTGTACGATCCTCCTGCGTGAAAGATTTCTCAAATGCTAAATTTAAAATTTCAGCTTTTGTTTTGCTGTCTTCCGTTGCCAGGCCAGACTGATCAGCGAGTGACTGGATGGAAGCCTTCGACCTGCTTCCCGAATTTACGTAAGACCAGAATTTCCATGGGTTTTCAACAAGATCTTTTGCTAAGGTATGACGGTGGTAGTGGTTGAATGCTTCGCACATCACTCTTTTTACAGCAGCACGAATCTCTACTAACTTTTGCCTGGTAAATGAAGCAGGCAAAAAGGAATACAAACGTCTCAAAAATGAGATCGACAGGAAGTGCAAAATGGCTAAGCAGGGATGGTTAGAGGACAAATGTAAGGATGTAGAGGCTTATTTCACAAGGGGTAAGATAGATACTGCCTACAGGAAAATTAAAGAGACCTTTGGAGATAAAAGAACCACTTCTATGAACATCAAGAGCTCAGATGGAAACCCAGTTCTAAGCAAGGAAGGGAAAGCAGAAAGGTGGAAGGAGTATATAGAGGGTCTATACAAGGGCAATGTACTTGAGGACAATATTATGGAAATGGAAGAGGATGTAGATGAAGATGAAATGGGAGATACGATACTGCGTGAAGAGTTTGACAGAGCACTGAAAGACCTGAGTCGAAACAAGGCCCCCGGAGTAGACAACATTCCATTGGAACTACTGACGGCCTTGGGAGAGCCAGTCCTGACAAAACTCTACCATCTGGTGAGCAAGATGTATGAAACAGGCGAAATACCCTCAGACTTCACGAAGAATATAATAATTCCAATCCCAAAGAAAGCAGGTGTTGATAGATGTGAAAATTACCGAACAATCAGTTTAATAAGCCACAGCTGCAAAATACTAACACGAATTCTTTACAGACGAATGGAAAAACTAGTAGAAGCCGACCTCGGGGAAGATCAGTTTGGATTCCGTAGAAATACTGGAACACGTGAGGCAATACTGACCTTACGACTTATCTTAGAAGAAAGATTAAGGAAAGGCAAACCTACGTTTCTAGCATTTGTAGACTTAGAGAAAGCTTTTGACAATGTTGACTGGAATACTCTCTTTCAAATTCTAAAGGTGGCGGGGGTAAAATACAGGGAGCGAAAGGCTATTTACAATTTGTACAGAAACCAGATGGCAGTTATAAGAGTCGAGGGACATGAAAGGGAAGCAGTGGTTGGGAAGGGAGTAAGACAGGGTTGTAGCCTCTCCCCGATGTTATTCAATCTGTATATTGAGCAAGCAGTAAAGGAAACAAAAGAAAAATTCGGAGTAGGTATTAAAATCCATGGAGAAGAAATAAAAACCTTGAGGTTTGCCGATGACATTGTAATTCTGTCAGAGACAGCAAAGGACCTGGAAGAGCAGTTGAACGGAATGGACAGTGTCTTGAAAGGAGGATATAAGATGAACATCAACAAAAGCAAAATGAGGATAATGGAATGTAGTCGAATTAAGTCGGGTGATGCTGAGGGAATTAGATTAGGAAATGAGACACTTAAAGTAGTAAAGGAGTTTTGCTATTTGGGGAGCAAAATAACTGATGACGGTCGAAGTAGAGAGGATATAAAATGGAGACTGGCAATGGCAAGGAAAGCGTTTCTGAAGAAGAGAAATTTGTTAACATCGAGTATAGATTTAAGTGTCAGGAAGTCATTTCTGAAAGTATTTGTATGGAGTGTAGCCATGTATGGAAGTGAAACATGGACGGTAAATAGTTTGGACAAGAAGAGAATAGAAGCTTTTGAAATGTGGTGCTACAGAAGAATGCTGAAGATTAGATGGGTAGATCACATAACTAATGAGGAAGTATTGAATAGGATTGGGGAGAAGAGAAGTTTGTGGCACAACTTGACCAGAAGAAGGGATCGGTTGGTAGGACATGTTCTGAGGCATCAAGGGATCACCAATTTAGTATTGGAGGGCAGCGTGGAGGGTAAAAATTGTAGGGGGAGACCAAGAGATGAATACACTAAGCAGATCCAGAAGGATGTAGGTTGCAGTAGGTACTGGGAGATGAAGAAGCTTGCACAGGATAGAGTAGCATGGAGAGCTGCATCAAACCAGTCTCAGGACTGAAGACCACAACAACAACAACATTCTCCCTATCTTTCTTGTACCACGAGTGCAACTGCCTTTGCTTCCTGAGCATTCTCCGAATTGCGCTGTTAAACCACAGTGGGTCTTTTCCGTCTGTTGCCCACTTTTTCCGCACATACTTGTCCAATGCGTGATTTACAATGTGCTTAAAATTTGCCCATAATTCTTCCACGTCCATCGTACTGGAAGTAAATGAAGTCAATTCATTTACTAAGTGGGATGCTAATAACTGCTCATCTGCTCTTTCAAGTAAGAATACTCTCCTAGCCTTCTTGACTGACTTTTTGACTTTCTTAACCATAGTCGTAATGACAACATCATGATCACTAATCCCTGTCTCAACACTGACACCATCGATGAGGTCTGGTCTGTTCGTGGCTACCAGGTCTAAAATATTTCCATTACATGTTGGCTGTCGATTTAGGTGCTCAAGACAGTTTTTGGATAATGTGTTCAAAAGTAATTCACACAACGGCTTGTCTGTACCACCTGTAATGAATCCATAGACATCCCAGTCTATACTAGGGAGGTTGAAGTTCTAGTCAGTAAATCTCAATCATCTAATACAGAAAGTAGAGCTGAAGTTAATGTGGTATATTGTAGCTGGCCTGTAACCACCAACATTACCCCCGACAATCTGTGGGTTTCTAGTGGTTGAGCTGTGAGCATTTCCTTATCAGAGTTGTCAATTTACACTAAACTGCATGCACACCAGCAATAGTGGCATTGTTATTGCAGTACTATTTTCTTCATCTGTGATCAAGTGTTGACACATATCTGCACAAGCACCAGCCATAGCTGTGTTGCAGTCACACTTGTATGGTTATGTACATATTTTTGATATCACTGTATCCTCAGGGGCCACGATTGGTTGAGCCCACCATCCACCGACATCTTTGTATGTTCATCGGCTAAGCCAGTTCACTCCATCAGCATCACAGCATCTGGGGCAGCCCCGCTGTTGAGCACTGCCTCACAGCTGCTGTTGATGCCTGCTGATGCTGCCATCATTAAGACCAACATTGCACTCAATTGGCCTTGTTGCATCCCAAGTGGTCACCATTGATTGAGTACCACCTCACCAATGCCTGCCACTGTCTGCCCATTGGGCTACCAACATCACCATCTTACTGGTCACCAGTCATGCCTCTCTCACCTCTGCATCAATCACTGGGTACCTACCGTGCCCTGCTGGACATCACCAGGGGCCAGTTATGCCCTAGCCACAGCACCACACCTGGTCCGGACCATATCTGGAAGATCTTTCTATATTGTAACACTATACATTATGTTATTGCGAACTTTGTACAAAAAACATTGCAGATGTCTCTGGGAGCCACTGTTTTCATGCTATACCCTTAACACCATGCAAGGGCATAAGAGAAGGAATATGAGTTCTCTAGAATACTTTCTTCAATGCAAGAACTGTTTCCAGTGCACAAATACGTTATTGCAGCCACGTTAGAATTTTGGCAGAGAAAAGGCGTCCAATCAATGGGCCAATCTGCAGCTGTGTGTGCAGAACCAGAAGTCTGTAGTGGGGACATTATAGTGCATCTTACTACTGCTTCAGAGGTGAGTCATTGCACATTGAGGAAACTGAATCTTTTCTGATACAAATTATGTGAATGGCTCAAGCCTATGAAACTGCCCATGATGTCCAGAGTTTATTTATTGTGGAAGAAGACCCACATGGACAGATCTCTGACATCAGCAATGTGGGAGATCATGCTGCCTCATACTGGGCCCTTATCTGCTCTGTGGCCTGGTAGACTCTTAAACAACAACACCAGTGGCAACAAGCCACATCAGTGGCAACACTGTTGCCATGCTGTAAATATTGCTGCCAGTGCCATGGATGCAGCACTTGCCTCCATCACTGCATAACACATCTCAGGTGCAGCAAAAAGGGACACTGGTAAGAGGTATGCAAATATGCACCAATCTGTGGAAGCAAACCAAGCTAGTGATCAATCTACAGAAGTGTAGACTTCTCAGAATGCTGCCCAGAAAATATACTTAGAAGTAATATTTGGTAACAACAACCTGGAATTTTCCTCTTGGACCTGTTCTTCCATGTCCTTGCTAAACCAATGTACTATACCTACTTAAGTTTAGGGTTGCTACCTTTGTATGCAGCTGAGACAAATCTCTGGGTCCTTGCTAGTAAAGTTTCCAGTTTTACTCACTTACAACCAAGTAAATTACATCCAGTAAATTTTCTTCTGGTTACTGACCCTAAAGTGGATAAAATTTTTGGGACAGATTCTTTCCACATTTGTGGATATATGGTCCATGAAACAGTATGCACCATGCAATACAAAAGACCTTGGGCTGCTGTAAAGGCTCTCTCTGCTAGATACACTCAAATTTTCTCTTCTGTGGGACTGATTACCCTGTAGTTTGGTCCCTTTACTCTCCAAACCAATGAATCACTCATCTCTTCTGAATTGAGGAAGGCAACTGACTGCAAAGCTCACATCATTCTTATGGAAATAGCTATCTCATGCTACTGCAAAGCATGCCTAGTGTCCCTGGTTCTAAAGGATGTCTTTAAAACAGAACTGGACAGACTTGCAAATCAAGGTGTTGACACCTATTCCCCATCCTCAGTGGGCCACTCTACTGGAAACAGTATGCAAACCCAAAGGTGCCCTAAGGCTTCGTGCTGATTTCAAAGTAATGATAAACACTTAATCTGAAGTAGAAACTTATCCCCTACTGACAACAGATCAGCTCTTTGCAAAATCAGGCCATGGCACTTTGTTCAGTAAGATCAACCTTGCAATGGTATGTTTTCAAATTGTCTTGGGGCAGCATCACAAACTTACATAGTGCTGTATATGCTAGATGGCCTCCATCTTTATAATTGGTTACCTTTTGGAATGGCTTCAGATCCTGTAATATTCCAGCATTTTAAAGACCCGTTCCCACAAGGTATTCCAAACTATGTTGCATACCTTGATAATACTTTGGTTAGAAATGCAACTCCACAGGAGCATCTCTACAACCCCGAGTTCTTGTTCTCAATATTGGCAGCAAAAGGACTAAAATGTATTATGTGTCAGGCTTCTTTGATGCAACCACCCTTGACATATTTCGAGTTCATTTCTTTGGCCATATGACTCAAACAAATGGAGAAATATATTTTGGCCACCACCTGCAAGGAAATGATGTCCAACACAACTAGTGCCCTTCACAATTTTCTAGCTACCTGCAGCACTACCATTAGTGCAGACCACAGCCTGGTGGAGCAGCTTGTTGGCCATTCCCACCTGACTCAATTGGATATGCTGTGCCTGCTGCTGATGCAAGATATTGTCAAAGTTTATTCCTTCGAGATGAGGAGCCCCCTTGGTGGGGGACTGTGAGCTCAGATGCCACTCAACTCAGACCTGCAGGACCCCTTTGTCCTCCACGGCTCTGTGGTGTATGCTGTTGGCCTCTGCAAACTGACTTCTGCTGCACCACCAAAATCAGCTTCATCTCAACGATCCTCATCAGCAACTGCATGTTTCTCCACCCCTCACAGAGGTTGTGGTCTTGAGGCCACTCTTGTAACTTTTATTGAGCTTCATTTTGTCCAGGCCTTCCATGCAGTGATGCCCATGGGCATCGACCCATCACTCCTGCTGGTGACAGCTTCTCTGGACCATGCACTACCTATGCTTTCCCCCCCCCCCCTCTCTGCCCCCTGCACCACTGGGAGAGGGTGGGGTTTAGGGGGGGGGGTGAATTGTCCACCACAGTGGCACCACTATCCAGATTGTGCTTGCCAACAGAATCCCATCTTGGTGGGTCCTGACTTGCTTTGGATTTTAACCACCATTACAAATGCATCACCACCATCTCAGTAGTTACGCAATATAACCATCTAATTTTTAATACTCTTTCATAGTATCACATTTCAAAAGCTTCTATTTTCTTCTTGTCTGAACTGATTATCTTTCACATTTCACTGCTGCACAAGGCTACACTTCATACAAATATCTTAAGAAAAGACTTCATAACACTTTAATTCATATTAGATATTAACAAATTCCCCTTTTTCAGAAAGACTTTTTTTGTTATTGCCAGTCTAGATTTTATATCCTCACTACTTAGGCCATCATAAATTTTTTTGCTGCCCAAATAGCGGAATTAATCTAATGTCTTCAGTGCCTCATTTCCTGATATACTTACCTTAGCAACACCTAATTAAATTTGACTGTATTTCATTATCCTTGTTTTAATTTCATGGATATTTATGTTATAACTTCTTTTAAAGTCACTATCCATTGTTTTCAGTTGCTCTTTGAAGTCCTTTTTCCATCTCTGAAGAATGACAATGTCACTGGAAAACTGCAATTTTTTATTCCTTCTCCATGATCTCTTTCCAAATACCTTCTTAATTTCTTTACTACTTACTTCTCAACTGCTACTTCCCTCTCATGTCCTTCAATTCTTATAACAACAGTCTAATTTCTGTACAAACTGTAGATGTCCATTCACTCCCTATATTTTATCCCTACCACCTTCAAAATTTCAAAAGAGTATTCCAGTCAACATTACTGAAAAATTTCTGAATCTACAAATGCTTTAAATGTAGGTTTGCTTTTCTTCTACAGTCTTCGTATCTTCTAAGATAAGTCATAGGATCAGTATGGCCTCTCATGTTCTTACATTTTCCTGGAACAAAAACTGATATTCACTGAGTTGGCCTCTACCAACTTGTCCATTCTTTTGCACATCTGTGTCACCAACAACACTGTTCCTTGGGTTCTCACGCTCTCTCTCTACCTCCTCCTTCTTACCCCATATAGTGGTTCTGCAAACTGACATCCCACCAGAATGTATGGAGGACATCACCATCCTCATCAATGACAAACTCACCTTCATTCTGCTGCAAGACAACTCGCCCCACCCAGCCGATGACCCGGTCCGTTAGTCGATCGCCAGCTCCCGCCCACTCCCCCGTGGGGTCGACCACACACTCCTTCGACATACAGTAACCCCCCTAGAGAGGTTTACAGTCCAAATGCTGCCAGCTGATCATGCAGGGGACACAGTCCCTGCCCACATCACTCCATCCTAATGCGTGGGCCAATGACTCATCCACCCACATCACCTACAGGAGTTCCACGTCGACCTCCCAGTGTGGTCCTGCTGCAACAACCTCTGGAGATGGACATCCCCATCACATTATTGCCGTCCCCTTCACTGTCTTCACCACCGGACACCCCCCCCCCCCCCCCCCCCCCCCTTCCATTGTGCTGCGGTGGCAGCTCTGAGGGGTCATAGCTTGAGCTCGAGTCCTCAATGCTGGGAGGCTGCATAATGTCGTTGGACATGAAAGACACTGGGTCGAGGTGTGCTGGCTTCATGCAGTGGAGAAATAGTAAGTGGTGAACCTTTAACACAGATGTCCTTCAAGTTAGTGGTACAGTTTATGACCTGAATATGATGGGGCAAGTGGGGCCCGGATGGTGTTGTAGCAAAGAAAAATGAACTTTCATGAAGGGACATCAGAGGGCACATAGTAGCCAGGGGGAGTATGGCTGGGCACAGGGGGGTCAGGGAAATGTTTACAAAATGCGTTCTGATCTGGCTTATGAAGTCAGGAAGGGGGTGTGGAATTGTCGGGGGAGGTAGGTTGTAACAGCTCCCCAGGGTTTCCACCTTAGACGAACTCACTTGTGGTGCCCTCAATATCTGGTTTGTATGATGACCATAAGCCTAGGAGTAACCACAGGACGGCCTCGGTCCAAAGACTGTCGTGACACCACAGTACTGTCTTGAAATTGTGATGCCACTGTTCTACCAGTCCATTTGCTTGGGGGTGGTAGGTTGTAGTGTGAACTTTGTTGATGCCACACAGCTGGCAGAGTTGGACGAAGAGTTCTGATTCAAACTGTTGCTGTGGTCGGTAGTGACAGTAGCAGGGTAGCCGAAGTGGGAAATCTAGGAAGAAACAAAAGCCTTAGCCATGGTTTCGGGAGTTATGTTGGTAAGAGGTACGGCCTCTACCTCCTGAGATAAACGATCAATGCAAGAAAGAATGTAATGGAAGCCCTCTGAGGGGGGGAGGGGCCAATGAGGTCCAGGTGTACGTGGCAAAATTGGCCAGATGGAATGTTGAATTTGCGTATAAGTGGAACACTGTGCCTGGTGACTTTGTGATTTATGAAGGGTGCATGGCTTGGAAGCAGCATAGTTGTCTGTTCGATAAGGGAATGGCAGCGAAAAAGTCACATTTTTATTATGTTCATGCCGGCATGGATGGCAGTTTGTGAGTGCTGAGTGTGAAGTGGGCACAAGTGGTGCACGTAGAGGCTGTCTATTGTCCATAGTGTGTGAGAGAGGCACACTCGGTGGTGGCGGCACTGCTGGCATGCATGGAGCTATAGAGCAAGCTGTGCAAGCAGGTGCAAGAGGGGGGGAATGTTTATCAGCACACTGGGCAGGCACGCACATGGTTGTGGGGGTTGTGGTCAGAGCCCGGATGGCTGGATTGTCATGAGGGGCACGAGTGTCAGTTTTCAAAATGGGCGAGAGAGACATCAGTTTTCAAAATGGGTGAGAGAGACATTGACCGGAACACACTTGATGGGGGCAAGGGAGGTGGGGTAACACCGTGTGGTTGAGACTGGAGTCGCACAAGATAGGTGTGGTGTTGCTAACCTGTGTGCTGTCATTGGTGGAGCTGTTGGGTGTAGCAGATGAGGGTTTGGGTGTCAGTGATGCTGTGCAGTGTGAATGAGTGAATAGACCTGGTCAGACATCTGCAGGCGTGAACTGATGGATTCCAGAGCTTGGGGGAGGAGATGAACTTGGAGATCTGTAGGCAGTTTTTATAACCACACTGACCACAGGGTTTCATCCGGCATCATTTGCTTGCTGACCAGGAGGCATAGCTGGTGCCAAAGCTAGGATGGGGTGCAGTCACCGAGATATTCCTTGTACAGTATTTGCAGAATAACCTTTTGTAGCGAATGCAAGAGACACTGGATGATAGTCTGTTTTGTGAAATCATACTTCAAAGTTAGCGGTGGCATCAGAAGTGGGTTGCAGATTAGATCTGTGTGCCCGTGCAGTCGAGTCATGAGGCACAGGAATTTTGAATTGTCATCGGTGACGTGGTACCATTCAAACAAGTTCTCCACCAGTGCAAACCACATTGCTGAGTTGTCCTCAGATAGTGGGGACGCTGTTGGTAAGCGACCTGGTGATGGCAATCAAGGCACAGCTAGTTCTGTATCTGAGTCCCGCTTATCACTCGTATGACATGGATGCTGGACCAGTGAGGTCGATACAGATGACACTGCGTAGGGTGTGAGCAGGCAGTCTGTCAGAGTGGATGAGAGTGGCACCAAAGCACTAGGAAATGATGCTGTAGAACTGTCTGATGCAATGTTCATGGTGCGGAAGTCCGACAGGGAAGGCATGGCCGGTGCCATGTGAAAAGCGAGTGGGTGAACGGCTGCAGCCGAAACCCCTTGTAAGTTTACTTGTTGTGTGTGTGTGTGGTTGGGGGGGGGGGGGGGGGGGCGGGATTGGACATGCACGGAGCAGCACAGTAAAATGTTCCCACTGTGCTGTCAACATGATGAGCTGGGACATATTTGAAGGGGCAGAAATCACAGCTAGTATCACTACGTGGTGCACTGTTCATATCAGGTGGGGGCCCGTAAAGTGCAATGAGGGGCCAAATGGTCACTGGGGGCAGAAACTGACCTAGAAATGTTCGTGATATGTACTGGGCATTATCCACTTTGGAAACCGATGAAACAGTAAGGCTCTCAGGCATCGCAGGAGCATGATTCATACATGTGGTCTGTTCTGACAAAGGCGAGGTTGCACGTGACATTGTTGTAATGGTTGCCTGTGTGATCAGCATCTGATACGTTGTTTGTGCGCAAAATGCAGAATCCACATCAGCATGATAAAATGCAGGAACTTTGCTCTCCTCATTATTGTTTTCAAAATGCACATGTTGGTGGACACTCACAGGAGAGGCAAAGCCTGAGTCTGTAGTCACATGTTGTACTGTCATGTGGTGAAAGTGCTGAGGTGGCGAAATTGCAGGAAACATGTTGTAGAATCCAGGTGGTGGTGAAGCAACAAAATGTCCTGTTGTGTGTGCAGGAGCTTCAGTATCCATGTGCTCCACGGCAGGATACATGCCCAAGCGTAACGAACGAAGGCGTAAACAAAGCCAGCATGGTAGACGTGAAAATATTCGCACTATGACGAAACGGCATGCAAATTCTTACTTGGGGTTATCACTGTGGGATTTCAGTTGGGTTGTAGCCCAAGGAAACACACTCATTTCTGTAAGACTCATTATGTTTCATTACAGACGTCCACATTACAACAAGTCGTACAGCCAACTGAAAAAGCAAGATGGTGTGGGCCATTTGGTTACTAGTCAAAGAACTTGCAATG
This sequence comes from Schistocerca cancellata, assembly GCF_023864275.1. Lineage (NCBI taxonomy): Eukaryota > Metazoa > Arthropoda > Insecta > Orthoptera > Acrididae > Schistocerca > Schistocerca cancellata. The sequence continues at coordinate 400,383,122 of NC_064632.1, read as the reverse complement.
ACGGAGGTATGTCATTCGTACTTGTCGACGCCACACATGCACATGGGTTTGCAGTTGTATTTCCAGCTTTGGTATACCATGTGTCACTAAGTGTGGTCAAAACACAGTTAAAATGATGAAGAGAAAACCATTTTATTCACTAGAAGAATTTGAAAGGTGTGATAAAAATGATCTAATGCACTAATGTTATTTCATCTATGTTTATATGAAGATGTGTTTCTGTTGAATATTACTAGATGAATAAACTGTACTTTGGCCAGTAATGATAATGACCTTTTGTATATTACCATATCTTTCTCACAATGTATATACAGGACGTTCCAAAAAATATATGTCAGTATTCAGGGTGGTGTTCAACACCTGCAGGAAATAAAAAAAAAGTCATATGAACATGGGTCTGGAAATGGATATTTATTGAGATATCAGACATTGACATTGGTTAGCACATACATTACTAATGCTCCCTGTAAACTAGCCCTAGCAGTCCTGCAGCCCTATGTGTTGGCACAGCAGTGTGACAGTCGTCTCCAAGGACTGTGTCCATGCTGGAATTACTATATTTCATGGCAGGCCCTGTGGACTGCTCTGGCAGACAACATGGTACAGTCCTGTTAGCTCATATACTGCTGCTGGTGTCATAAGGTGTGTTTCTCTAGGTACAGGTTATGTGCTGCTGCGATGTGATACTGTGACCAGTGATTCTCCTGTATGTATTGGTTTAGACAGTGTTGCATTCAAATACTGAGTATGCACCCATGCATTTCATATACAGACTGACAAATGGCAATGCTGCAGAAGCTCATTCGTTACACCATGAGCAAAATCCAGAACACTGGTGCCCTGACATGAAGACATTCTAGGAAGTTCACCACCTCTTATGTGAGCATGGTAGTTTCATATCTTTACCTGGAACAAGAGGACGACCATGATGCACCACGCCTGCAATGGAAGATGCTATTTCTGATGCTGCAGAACAGAGTCCATACACCAGCACTCAGAGCTTAGTTTATCAACTGGATGTCTCTCACAGTAGTGACTGGTGATGTCTATGTTAATGATAGCTGTATCTATACCACTTACAGTGGATTCAGGAATTGGCCCCTGGTGGGTTTTCCTGTAAGACTTAAATTTTGTTAGTGGTTTATCCAAAAAAGTGGCATGGGGCTTGCTTTTGCTTTTCCAGCAGTGGTGTTATGGATGGATGACGCAAAATTCATACACAATGGCATCAAAAAATTTCTATAATCAGCATGAATAGGCATATGTCACTTCACAAGCAACTGTTGAAATGGCCAATCAACAAAGATTTGTCATCAATATCTGAGCAGGGATTATTGAGGACCATTTGGTAGGATCCTTTGTACTTCACTACTGCTGAATGGCTGGAAGTACATATTGTCCTAGCACAGAAGGCTGCCTCCTGTGTTGGAAGATCTTTCACTGAACACCAGCTAAAGATGTACCTCATGCATGATGGTGCCCCTCTCCATTTTAACATTCTTGTTCATGAATACCTGAGTTACCATTATGATAATAACTGAACAGATACAGGCAGATCAATTGCTTGGCCGCCACATTCACATGACTTAAACCGATTGGAATTTTTTCCTGTGGAGCCATTTAAAGGCATTAGTGCGTGCCACACCTGTGGAACATGAAGCATCACTTCTTGCAAGTATTTAGGTGGATAGCCAAAGGATATGTAGGTTACAACCCTGTGAGTTTTTGAACATGTTTGTGCCTCATTGTGATGATGAGCAGAAACTTGCATACTGGCAGAGGGTGGACATTTTATGTCACTATGAAAGTAAACTGGAGTTTCTCAGGTACTAGGTAACCAGCTTCCATGTCTGATATCTCAATATATATCCATTTCCAGACTCATGTTCAAATGACTTTTTTCTATCTCCTGCATGTACTGGACCTCATCCTGGAATATTGCCATGTATTTTTGGAATGCCCTGTATATATGTTTGCACATGTATCTGTGTCTTGACACAAAATGACACTGACTGCATGTATATGTTTAAAGATGATTAATAAATACATAAATTGTGCTTCTCTAAGGATCTTGAGCAGTTGTTTCATAGTAAATGAGAAAATTGGATTCATTGACAGATCTTGTTTCCATCAGTGAACAAGAAAACTTCTTATTGAATGGTATTTCAATTATATCAGTGCTGCATCTTTCAACCTAAAGCTTTGGGTGTGCACCATTGTGTGATTTATAAATGCAGCTTCTTGGGATATGAATTGTTTTTTCAGAACTGTAACTGCCTTCATCAATAGGCATTTCTCAATAGTAAGTCTTGAAGATTTATTCTGAAGAACAACTGTATGCCTGTTTGACTTCACATGAGTCTTAATGCTAGTTCAAGTTCCATTCCAATGCTAAATTGGACACAACACATTGTTTGGTCAATATTCTCACCCTATCCTATAATGAAATCAGGATTGCAATAATGAATTGTTTACTTTACACTTATATTTCCTCATAAATTACATGAAATATCACAAAATCACCTACAAAAATCATAGCTTTAAGTACTGGAAACAATTATTAAACTGAAATATATGACATTATGCACACAAGAAACTAGCTTGTCACAGCAACTCAACACCAAAATCAGTAACAGATCACAATGTTGATGCTGAGAGAATGAAGAATAATGACAACATTCCTCAAATTCACACAGTAACTGAAGCAATACTGGGAAAATATGCTCATTATTATGAAAGAAAGCATTCTGTGAAGCTAGGTAAATCAATAAAATGAAATTATTCAAAGACCCAACGACAAATTTTAAAAAAAAATTCCTGGAAAGATTGAGAAGGATAGGAAATATAAACATGAACTCACATCACCACACAGCCAGTTTTGTTGCAGTTAGTATCATGTCAGAATTTGGGTCAACGGCAATCTACTTTTTGATCTGTTTGTAGATTTCACTCACCAGAATTATCATTAGACATGTTTTTCATTAAACATCTGTGGAAAATGGGAGGAGGGTTTTATCCAGGTTTCACTGCTGGTAACACACCTTGACTAACTACAACAACAGGTGGAGGTAGTGTCAAACCTTAACTCCCTTGATGACATCAGATACTTCTATGTTTATTTCTTTTTGTAATTATAGGACACTAAACAAGGTTTTGAAATTCTTGTCCAGGACAATCTGTGACTAACAATATAGAAATTCAAAGATGGAACAATACGTAAAATTAAAAAAATGACGAACACCTGCCTTTAGCAGACTGATGTGTGGTGCAAACAGCACAGTATTCACTAACTTTCAAGCTATGGCTCTTCTTGTAGCAGAAAGTACACACACACACACACACACACACACACACACACACACACACAAAACAACAGCAACAACAACAACACAGATATCCAAATTCCCACTACCACAACTGCAGTGGCACTGGTTATGAGAGCTCATCCATAAACCGGTCTTCTGTGCCATCTCCTCCTCTGTCAATAGAAAACATGTTAAACAGATGCCAGCCAGCTCTTCTCTCATCAAGCAGTATCACCTTGGCCTTGACAAGTGTGACACCTACTTCACCAGGACTGCGACTACCTCTCATCATGCCCTGAGGTGATGGATATTGTATTCAAAATCCTCTCCAAATCACCTGAAGTAGAGTTCTGCCACTCACTCAACTTACATAATATCCTTGTCATCTCTATTCTAATCTTATACCTCACGGGTCATTTCCTTGTGGATGAACCAAGTGCAAGACCTGTCCCATACAACCACTAGCTCCTACCACAGTCTAATTGCAGGCATTCCCTACCCTATAAAAGACTATGCCATGTCTGAAAGGAGCCATGTTGTGTGTCAGCTATGCAGCAATTACTACTGTGCACTTGTTTGTCATTGCCTCACTTGACCTTTTTCTTTGCTGTTTTGTCACTGTCCACACCAGTCTTTTCTCATACAGATTGTGTGCTGCCTTCTCTCACTTCTCTTCCTCCATCCTGTCCCCCTTCCCTCGTCATGTGGGCATTCTCCCTGTCTCACCTTCTCCCTCCCTCTCTCCCCCCTTTCCGCACCTCCTCCTCTCCATGTCTCCTTCTCTGTCTCCACTTTCCACCCATGCCCCACCCCTACATTTCTTATATGGTCTATCACATCAGAATTTCTTTCATCTTGTCATGCACCTAATGATTCATCAATCTTTCCAACCCTTACCTTGCACTATCTCATTACTACCTCTTTGCCTCATGTGTCCTTTCCTACTACATACCCACATCCTTCAGACAAGCAACTACAATTTAATAATCAGTGTTGGTGTGGCCAATGTTGTGTGCTTTTGTGTGAGAGACAGAGGTTGAAAGTTACTGTATTCTGTTACATGTGCCTATGTGCCACACAACAGTTTTCCAAAGGTGAGTAGTTGTCTTTCTTTTATTTTACAATCTGTGACTAGTTGTATGACCTTGTATCTATGATCATACACTGTCTACACTTGCAAAGCAACTAAATGTTTGGCCAGTACTCGTGGCAGAACACGAAATTCTATTATTTCTGATATATGTATTTGAAAGTATAAAATGCTGTTCCTCTCTTTTAGAACTACTAGTTCCTTCCGAAGCAAGGAGAGGTAGATGACTTGGGGCAGGTCTCGTAGTACCAAGTGTGTGAGTTCAGCTTGTTGTGAGGAACAAGATCTTCATGTCTTCTCATCCTCAGAACAAGTGTGTCTCTCTCATACTTGGATCTAAGTGATGTGTCACAAGGCATTTATCTCTCCTCCCTGAGGAAGGAGCTGATAGTTATGAAAGCTAGGAACAGCTCTTTCATGTTTAAATTTTCTGTCAGTAGTACAGTCTACAAGCAGTACATATGTGAATAAAATTTCATTCAAGTGGAACCTATACTAAATGGTGTTCTTTTCAAAATGGTGTGATATAATATCTGTATTAAGAGGCCTGGATCGTGGTCTGTATTTTTAATGATATTTTGAAATATAATAATAAAGAATCTTTAATAGATATTGAAATGAATCTTTAATCACATAATTATATGACAAAAATTTTAACAGTGTGGAATTTTTAATGGAGTGAGAATTGATTTTTATCTTGAAGACTGAATTATGTCTAATTTCTGTTTTAGATATACTGTACAAGATCTATCTGAAATATTCTGAGACAGTCATAATTTTGTGCCAATGGTGTGTTGGAGCAAAATTTAGTTGGCATCCCTGCACATGCTTGCTTTAATGTGTAACTGCCGAAAGTTTCATTTGTTGAGTATGCCTGTTAGTTATTGTTCAGAGCTGTATTTAGTAGAATGTTGTGTCACACTGTTGCGAATTTCGAGGTGACAGAGTTAGAGGAGCAACAAGCCTGCATTACACTTTGTGTGAAACTCAAGAAAACCTTTACAGAAACACACCAAATGATGCAGTAAGCATACAGTGATATGTGCTTAAGCCATACTCATTGTTACAAATGGTTCACATGATTTAAAAATGACCAGACTTAAGTTGAAGGTGACACTTGTTCAGGACGTCCTTTGATGCCTACTGATGATGTTCATGTCTGGGACACCAATGAAATTGTCCATGCCAATCAAAAACTGACTGTCCAAGAGATTGCAGAAGAATGTAACATTGCAGTTGCAACATGTCGTGGCATCCTTACACAGTATCTTGCAATGCATCATGTTGCCACCAAGTTTGTTCCACAAGTCATGGGTCGAGACAAGGAAGACCTTTGCCTCGCAATCTGTGAAGAGCAAATGAGAATGAGATGTTCCTTAAAAGAATCATAAATAATGATGAGACATGGATCTGTGGTTATGATTTTGAGACCAACATTCAGTATTCACAGTGGGTTGGAAAAGGTTCTCAGAGACTAACAAAACTCATTTGGTCAGGTCAAATGTCAAAATCATGCTGATAGTTTTCTTTGACAATGAAGGATTAATCAGTCATGAATTCATGCCATGGGGACAAACTGATAAACTTTTAATTGATGGTACTATCTGGACGTGTTGTGATGCCTGCAAGAAAATGTGAGAAGGAAACAGCTCAAAATGTGGTGAGACAATTCATGGCTCTTGAATCACAATATCGCACCCTCACATTTATCCCTGTAGGTGTGTGACTATTGAACAAAAAATGAAATCACTGTGCTTCCTCATCATCCATACTCTCCAGATCTGGCCCCTGTGAACATTTTTTATTTCCAAAGTTGAGAATGCCATTTGAAAGACAAATACTTGCAATGATAGATGAGATAAAATTCGAAGACAGTGCTTTGCACAATCCAGTAAGAGATGTACCAAGACTGCTCTGGAAGTGGGAACAGCACTGGGAGCAGTGTATTGTCTGTGGGGGAGAATATTTCTAAGGAGACCATGGACAATAAGTAAAAGGTAAGTGCAGAAAAATTTTGTGGACAAAGTTCAGAGTTTTCTGAACTGAACTTGTAATTTCACAATATTCAAAATGAAAGGTCAAAAAATTTTTTTTATTTTAATTATTAACTTGTTAAAATAATAAAACAAAATATTTACAATTTTATTGTTTTGTATATTTAAAAATGTTTTTTAAAAGTCAGTTCTTCCTCCTAATAATCTAAGAACATACTCCAGTTTAAAACATTTAATCCAGTGTTGAATCCAGGTAGGAATATCAACAATGTTGGAAAAGACAGATTGCTACTTACCATAAAGAAGACATGTCATGTTGCAGACAGGCACAATTAAAAGATACTTACATACACAAAGCCTTTGGCCACGGCCTTCAACAGTAAAAGAGAGACACACACCATTCGCAGACACAAGCAAGCACACCTGACTCATACACGACTGCCAATTCCAGCAGCGTCTCAGGCTGGACTGCAACTATCATATGGTATGCAAGATGCAATCTGAGGGGGTGGGGAAGGGGAAGAGTTTGTAGTGGACAGGTGGGCAGAGAGGCAAATGCTCTCTGCTGGGAGTGTGCAGAGACTAGACTGCCAACATTCACAGTGTCAGGAGGTTGTGGGGCAGGGAGTTGGGAAAAAAAGGAGCAGAAAAGGAGAGGAGCGGGGAAAGACTGGTAGATGCATTGACACAGGGCTGCAAATAAACAGCACGTGGGATGAGAATGAGGAGGAGGTGATAGGACTGAGGTGGTGAAAACTGTTGCGTGGAAGGTGTGTGAACAGTAAGCTACTGTAGACTGAGGGCGGGATGATTATGGGAGCGGAGAATGTTTTGTAAGAATAACTCCCATCTGTGCAGTTCAGAAAGGCTGGTGGTGTAGGGAAGGATCCAGATAGCTTGGATAGTGAGGTAGCTATTGAAATAAAGTGTGTTATGTCCAGCTGCATGTTGTAGAACAGGGTGATCTACTTTGACAAGTTAAAGGAAATGAGCGTGGGCCCGGATGATATCCTTGTCAGTTTTGACATTGTGTCATTATTTACCATGATTCCAGTAAACGAAGCTATCTTATGCATAGCGGATATTTTTCCTACCGATATTGTGGCATTATTCCGACACTGCCTCACCACAACCTACTTTCAATACAATAATGACTTTTATGAACAGATTGACGGGGTGGCTATGGGCAGTCCTCTCAGTCCTGCTGTGGCTAACTTATTTATGGAGACTTTTGAACAACGGGCATTACAGACTGCCACTAAGAGACCAGCCAGATGGTATCGCTACGTCGATGACACGTTCATAGTATGGACACACGGAGCAGAGGAGTTGGATGCCTTCCTGACACATTTAAACAGCATTAATCCGAAAATCCAATTCACTATGGAGACGGAAAGGAATGGGCAATTGAACTTCCTGGATGTGTCTGTGATTAAACGACGGGACGGAACGTTGGGCCATAAGGTGCATAGAAAGCCCACACATACTGATCGTTATCTACACAAAGAATCAAACCACCACCCTAGACAAAAAAGAGGTGTAATGAAAACTTTGGTAGACAGGGCGTACAAACTTTGTGAATCTGTTTATTTAAAAGATTAGATTGAACATCTACAGTCAACATTCGTGAAGAATGGCTATTCTAGCAAGGATATAGATCGAGCACTTCGCTCTAGGCAGAGAATCAGGAGTAACGACGAACAACAGTTGTCCAAGGGCAAAGTTTTTCTTCCGTTCATTAGTAAGGTCACAGACTGCATTGGGAAAGTCTTAGGCAAGTATGGGGTGGAAACTATTTTCAGACCCACCAGAAAAATTAATGAATTTTTAAGGTCGGCAAAAGATGCACGAGACCCTTTGGCTACACCGGGGGTATATAAAATTCCTTGTAGTTGTGGACAGGTTTACATCGGTACCACAAAGAGAAGTGTGAACATCCGTCTTGTTGAACATAAGAGGAGTTGCCGCCTGGGTCACACGGATAAATCGGCCATAGCGGAACATGTTTACCAGGAAGGTGATCATGAAATAAAATTCAGCGAGACGAGCGTCATATCAAAAACCTCGCATTATTATGCATGCTTGTATAGAGAGGCTATCGAGATTGATAAACATCATAATAATTTTAACAGGAAAGACAAAGGTGTTAAACTGGATAAAATTTGGATGTCAGCATTGCACCGCAAGCGTGACGATCGATTACTTTCAATCGAGAATGTTGGCATTACCAGAGACAATCTCATAGCCGAAGCCACGTGATCGACTGTGGCGCCCTCTGTACTGCCTATATAATCAGCGCTTCGTCGAGTTCTCTTCGCAGTTCGCCGCTTTACCTCTGAGGATGTCTCCCGCAGTCGGAGACGAAACGTCAGGAGAGTGTTTTATACTTCGACCACGGCCTATCAGCCCGGAAGTTTTAAGTGAAGACAATACCGGCCGTGAAAGCTTACATTGTATGATCTAGAAAAAAATAGTTTCTTTAGTACTTAACATATTTAAATTTATACTCATCAGTTTTGAAATACCTTCAACTTTTAGTGTCCATAAGAGGTTTTCTTGCCTAATATAAACTCTGGTGTATAATCTCTGTTTTATATTGATGGCCCTATTACACATTACCATTTGTAATTTGAACTGTATGTGACATTATTTAATGTAGAAATGGATATATTGACATCAAATCCACCTATTAAATAAATAACAAGTTGTCAGTTATAGGGTGCTATGTGTGAAACAATTGAACAACAGATATCACACTATTAAAATAAAGTTAAAGGTCACACAAATGGAAGAATAAGTCACTATCAATACAGGTAGTAATTCACATATATTTTATATGATTATTACATCAATAAGTTATTTTAACCATTATACAAAGTGAAAAAGTTAACTTTTTTTCTACAGTTTGCATAAAGAACATCAGATAATAAAATAAATTTAAATTAAAGTAAGAAAATACATATTTTTTAATTTCATGTTAACAAAAATATGTATTTTGTATTCACACATAGATATTTTACATCACACTGCAGTCTATAGGAAATTATGGATTTAAATTTTTGTACTGTTTTTCAGTCATATATTGGTCATCCAACTACACTAGCTTAACAGCTGCAGTGTGTAGCAGGCACATTGCTATAAAAATAAGTTATTCATTGGAGGTCCATATAGTACAGAAAAGGCATATACAAACTTCATACTTCATTTGTGTAAAAATATATGTATCACTACATGTAAAGCTTTGATGGAGGCATCTTGCTGATACAGTTGACATGGAGGATTCATAATACTGCTGATACAAGATACTTTGTTTCACTGTTGAAACATAATTCTGAAGCAGTGTGAATGAAAATTGGTTGACATATATTGGGTCATGGAAATACTTGCTGATGATAATTATTTATCTCTTCCTCTATTCTTTCTTCTTTCATTCTCAATGCTGTGTGAGCTCATCTGAACCAGTTTGCTCCTTTTCATCAAGTGCTGTAGAGATAGAGGAGTGCAAATGAGAAAATTGTTCAGACAAATGACTGAAAATAAATGGAAATATTGTTATTTAGTTTACATGGAGTGTACAAAGTGCACCATGAAGATTCTTTGACAAATATGGTGAGTATATTTACTATTTTTTACTTTATTTTCAGTTTCTGCTTGTAGCAGATTTCATATGGATGTTCACTCTACATAAGGGGATAAAAGATTTCATGTAAAACAAGCTCCTCATCCAGTCCCTGAAGGCCCAAGGGATGCTGGCTGGCCACCATGCCATTCTCTGCCATGCAAATAATGTAGATGCAATATGGAGGAGCATGTGGTTAGGACACTGATCTCCTGGCTGTTTTACCAGCTTTCCAGATGTTGGAGCCAGTATTTCTCACTCAGGTAGCTCCTCAATTGGCATCATCAATTGCACCCTGCACTTGACATGCAACCAAGGAAAAAATCTTAGCTGTACTGGGAATTAAAGTCAAGTCCTCTGTACAGCATCTGTCTAAGGTGACCCCTCAGCTATGGAGGTGGACATTCAATTACAGTAATCACGACTTTAAATAATGGAAACTCCAGGCTGGAATAGCAGCAAAGTAAGGAAACAATAGGTTGCTACTTACTGTAAAGATGATACTGTAAGCTGCAGACAGGTACATGTAAAAGACACTTACATAGTAACTTTTAGCCACAGCCTCCATCAGAAATAGAAAGAGAAACATACTCACATTCATTCACACAAGCAAAGAACATCTCATGTAAAAGTGACCACCATCTCTGGCAACTTGGATCAGGATGCAGTTGTCATGTGAAATGAAAGCAGCAGTCTGGAGGGGGCGGGGAAGGGAAAATGGTAACAGTGTTGAAAGCAGCAATCTGGAGGAAGTGGGGAAAGGAAAATGCTACCAGTGGATGGTTTGGGGGAGAGAGGTGTGCTGTCTGTTGAAGAGTTCAGGGGCCAGACTGCCAATAAGCGCAGTGTTGGGAGACTGTGGGGCAAGGAGAGGTGGGGTGGGGAGAAGGAGAAGGAAGGGATGGGGGGGGGGGGAGCATAGCGAGAAAGGAAAGGAATGGGGAAATATGGGTGGATACATTGGCAGAGGATGGCACACAGGGAGGGGGGGAGATGAGAATAGGGAGGGGGTGATAGGCGAGAGGTTGTGGAAACTGTTGGGTGGACAGTGTGGGGAGAGTTTGTTACTGTAGGTTGAGGCTGATATAATTTTGAGAGCAGATAATGTGTTATCACAATGACTCCCATCTGCACAGTTCAGAAAATATGGTGGTGGAAGGGAGGATCCAGATGGCTCAGGTAGTGAAGCAGTTGTTGAAAAGAAGCTTGTTATGTACAGCTGCGTATTGTGCCAAAGGATGGTCTATTTCGCTCTCAGTCCCAATTTGGCAGTGGTCATTAATCTTGCTGGCCAGCTGATTGGTAGTCATAGTAGTCATACCTATATAATAAGCTCTCCAGTGATTGCAGCAGAGATGGTACATGACATGACTGCTTTCATAGATGGCCTGACCTCTGACAGGTAGAATAAACCAGTGATGGAGCTGGAATGGGATGTACTGGGTGGGTGGACTGGGCAGATCTTACAACTGGAGCTTCCACAGGGGTATGATCCTTGATACAAGGGTGGTGACTGAGAGTAGCAGAGGGAGGGATTAGGATGCTGTGGAGCTTGGGTGGGAGACAGAACACCACTTTAGGAGGGGTAAGAAGGATCTTGGTTAGGATGTTCCTCATTTCAGGACATGATGATCGATAATCAAAGCCCTGGCAAAGAATGCAGTTCATTTTTTCCAGTCCAAGGTGATAGTGGATGGTGAAGGGGTGCACCTTTGTGGCTGGTTCTTGCGTGTGATGGAAGGATTCGGGGTCTAAGGGGAAATGTCATAGGAGATCTGTTTGTGGGCTATGTCTGGGGGATGGTGCCTGTCTGAGAAGGTTTTGATGAGGCTCTCAGCATACAAGGCAAGGGAGTTCTTCTCAATGTAGGTATGCCATCTCCAGGTGGTCAGGCTGTATGGTGTGAAAGTGATGACAGCTCTTGAAATGCAGTTACTGTTGGTGTGGATGGAGCCATTAGAGAGGAGGAGGTCAATGTCCAGGAAGACAGCACATTGGGTTGAGGAGGTCAGGTGAAGTCTGACCCTATGACTTTGGGGCTGTGAAGGAATGGAGACAGGGAGCCTTGTCCCTGAATCCAGATCATGAGGATGTCATCAATGAACCTGAAGCAGACTAGGGATTTGGCATTTTGGGAGGCTATAAAGGTCTCCATGACCCATAAAGAGATTGGCATAGGAAGGTGCTATGGGCTGGTAGGATAGTGCAGCAAAACAAGGCTTTAATGGGTCTTGGCAGAAGATGACCAATGCAAGTGTCTTTCCTAACAGCACAGCAAAAACTGCAGTGCTTCTCCTGGGCTTGCGATCAAATCAGTTGGACCCTAAATGACTGGAAAATTGTGGCCTAGCCAGATGAGTCCCAATTTCAGTTGGTAAGAGCTGATGAGATGTAACAGGAGGTGTGAAAAATACCAAACTCTCAGTTTAATAAATCATGGTTGCAAAATACTAACATAAATCCTTTACAGCAGGATGGAAAAACTGGTATAAGCTGACCTTGTTGAATGTCAGTTTATATTCTGGAGAAATGTAGGCAATACTGACCCTGCAACTTCTCAAGATAGGTTAGGGTAAGGAAAACCTATGTCTACAGCATTATTTAGACTTAGAGAAAGCTTTTGACAATGTTGACTGGAATACTCTCAAATTCTAAAGGTGACAGGGGCAAAACACAGAGAGCAAAAGGCTATTTACAATTTGTACAGAAACCAGATGACTGTTATAAGAGTCGAGGGGCATGAAAGGGAAGCAGTGGTTGATTACCGAGCAAGCAGTAAAGGAAACAAAAGAAAAGTTTGGAGTAGGAACTAAAGTCCATGGGGAAGAAACAAAAAATTGGAGATTTGCTGATGACATCATACTTCTATCAGAAACAGCAAACAACTTGAAAGAACAGTTGAATGGAATGATAGTATCTTGAAAGGAGGATATAAGATGAATTCCAACAAAAACAAAATGAGAATAATGGCATGTACTCAAATTAAATCAGGTGATACTGAGGGGATCAGATTAGGAAATGAGACACTTCATGCAGAAGATTAGATGGTGTAACAGGAAATCCTCCTCTAGCATTACTTTTCTTCAACAGTAGTTGTCAATACTAGTATTATTTATCGAATTTTGGACAGGTCAGCATTATCTCAGTTGCTTTTCTGAAAACTTTCATATAGTTTTATACAAAGTATGTTATATTCCATGTTAAAATTTATGAAAAGAATTACTTTACAAAATATTTTAGTTTTGATGCTATAATCGATAAGTACTAGTTCTGAATGTACAATTAAAATTATTTTTTTAAGAAACATTTGAAATTATGAGGTATTTGCAAACTTAAAATTTCTGCTAGTAATTACACAATCCTGTACTGTTTACTATGTTTATTTCTAGATTCATTTATTAAATAATAATTGAAATTAATAATGAAACAAAAACTATTAGGAATTAATTTCATAAGAAAGATTGTAAACCCTTTGGAATATTGTTATTTCCATAGAGTGGAGGAGTCATAAGCTTTCCTCTGACGTGATCTGATGTATTTTTGTATAACAGATGTGAACAAAGTAATTTTGGCTTTGTTAATGTGAAAAATTAAAATACTATATGATATACTGAAATGTGAGAAAATCAGTGGAAAATATATTTATGTAAAAAATTCTGTAACAACAATCTTCCAATTGATTTAGTTCAAACCAACCATAGGACTAGACATTAGATTTTCAGCCTCAAGAATCAGGCCCATAGACAAGAAGAATTGGAGCCATCTCAACATGACAAGCTAAGTAAACTTGAAAGTTTATTGTAATCTTCACTCCTCTCATATCTTCATAAAAAACTTTGCTTATTAGTCACTTGGACTGGGCATTGTTTAATGTGGAGAATAGATGGAAGAAGGAAGAATGGGGAAGACTACAAGTGTGGGCATCATCCAGGAATAATTGACCAATATTGAAGTTTTGTCTGTTGCAAAAATTGTTTTACTTAATTGATTTTTGAAATTTATGTATGAATAAAAAGTCCCCCAGAATGGTGGGTCAGGGGAGGCTTGCCAGGTGGGATGAGAAGGATAGATTGATTCATCTAAATGTACATAGATCTTCACAAGTACGGTGCATTGTGAAGGGTAGCCTGTACCGCTACTTATCATTTCCATTCCTGTACTATTCACAAATAGACTTAGGAATACGTGACTTTCTATATGCCTCCATATTAGCCCTAATTCCTCGTAGTCCTTACATGCAATGTTGGTGCAGCAAAATTGTTCGGCAGCCAGTTTCAACTGCCAGTTCTTTAAATTTTCTCAGAAGTGGTTCTCAAAAGGAATACCACCTTCCCTCCAGGGATACCCATTTGAATTTCCAAAGCACTTCTGTAACACTTACATATTGTTTGAACATACCAGTAACAAATCTAGCAGCCTGCCTCAGAATTGCTTCCATGTCATCTTTCAATATGACCTGGTACAGATCAAAAACACTAAAGCAGTACTCAATAATAGGTCACACTAGCTTCCTACATGCAGTCACCTTTACAAGTGAGCCACTCTTTCCTAAAATTCTCCCACAATTCAAAGTTGATCATTTGCCTTTCCTACCACAGTTCTCACATGCACATTCACCTCATATTGCTTTGCAACACTATACCCAGATATTTAAATGACTTGACTGTGTCAAGCAGGATGCAAGTAATATTGTATCTAAATATTACAGGTTTGATCTTCCTACTTGTCCGCACTAACATTCATTTCTCCACATTTAGGTCTTGCTGCCATTCATCACACCAACTAGAAATTTTATGAGTCGTCTTGTATCTTCCTATAGTCACTCAACATTGACACTTTACCATACACCAAGGCATCATCAGCAAATAAACGCAGATTGCTGCCTTCTGTAAAGGGACACCATTGTCTAGCATTACCTTTCTTTAACAGAAATAATGAATACCAAAAAGTATTTTCGAATCTTGTATTTGTGAACATTACCTCAGCTGTTAAACTAAATGAATTTCACATGATTTTGTGTATGATGTATTATATTTTGGACTAAAGTGTATAAAAAGAAATAAACTTGTTACAAACTCTGTATGTACTGCTAAAATTCTTCTTCTTTTAGAAATAGTTGAAATTATGAAATATCTGGCACATGTAAAATTTCTATTATTAATTACACAACCTGATGCTAATTATTAAATTTGTTTCTGGATTCATTTACAAAGATAATGATATAACTTGGTGAAGATTCTTGTTTTGTCAAGAAAGTTTGTAAACTGTTTGGAATATAATTAGTACCACAAAATACAGTAGTGCTGGGCATGCCTCTGATGGAATTGGATGTGTTTTTATGTTTAGCAGTAACAATGTAAATTTCTGTTTTAAAGTGGAGACTGTAAAGTCAGTGTGACATAGAAGACTGGGATAAAATAAAAAAGTCATAGAAACAGAAATAACCTGGCAGACTTACTTAACTGTTATCAAGTCATCTGGAACCTATAAAGTGAAAAACTTTCAGCCTCAAGAATCTACTCCTATACAAGACAAACTGCAGCCAACAACGAGAAAATGAAGATAAGTAAAAAAGTTATTTGTACATCTTATGTCTTTGGAAGTTTATAATAGAAGTTAGTTATTATAGAGAGTCTGAAAATCTATTGGTGATGTGTGGGAGGGTAAGATTATAACTGGGGGCTCATCAGGGATCAATTGACTAATAACAAAGTTTTGTTGCAGTAGAAGAAGGGAATGTGATTTGTACCATTTGCAGTCACACACACACACACACACACACACACAAACACAAACACACAAACACACACACAGATTTCCAGTTAAAGAAGAAGACCGAGAGTTGCCCAACAAAGTCGGTCAATAGTGACGAGTTACTACCAACGATGACTGACAATGGAAAGAGGACTCTACAACTATATTGAGGGACATCAAAAAGGAAAGATAAGTACAAACTATTTGTGAATTTAATTTGTGCGGTTGTTAACAAAATGAATAGAGACAAGGGTAGTAGTGATGTAGAACTGAAAGCTGTAGGACTCAGTCAAGGCATATTTGAAGCAAGTGAAAGTGTAGTCAGCAAATAAATAATAAAAACTGATATTTTGCAGTTGATTTTGATAAAATTAGAGGAAATGAAGACAGATAACTACAGCAAATTTAGTGCAGTCAATGATCAATTGACAGAAATATGAACTGAAAACAACAGTAAAATGGACAGGGTACAATATCAAATAGACCAACTTAGTAATCAGGTTTAGGAGCTAAAAAATGGGTTGTCAGAGGGATCAAAAAATGTGAATGAAAAAGTTATCTTAGAAAATAAATTTATTGTTTTGGAAAATGAGTTTATTGCTGAGTCTGCAAATCAGAAGAAAAATGTTAATCGTGTCAGAGTTGAACAGAAGGCCATAATAGAAAAAAATGGAACAGTACTTTAGTAGGTTACATAAAAAAAATTAAATGTTGAAAACAGTATGCAGACTAATGTAAATCCTTTAGATCAAAAAAATTCAGCAGTTCAGGAAAACTGTATTCACAAAATATGTATTCAAACAATGGTATTGCATGGTCCACCTTTCCAATCCAAAGTTTTCCATCAGACAATTTACATCCAGTGGATTTTCTGCACCACTGTAGAGATTTGTGTCAGGCATGAGTGACAATCAAAAAATTAAATTTCTTAGCATAAATCTTGAAGGTGAAGCTCTGTCTTGGGTAAATCTAAATTTAAGTCAGTGGGAAACACATCCAAGTTTCGAAAAAAGATTTTTAAATAAATTTTGGTCAGAAGCTGAACAGGTGAGAATTAAAAGTGAATTTCTGGATGGTCCTAATTATAGTAATGTGGACGGTACTTGGAAAGTGTTTTGTAAGAATCAACTTAAGAAATTAACATACTTTCACAAACCATTTGATGAAATGATATTGATTGATGCACTCAAAAGGAGATTACAAGAAAGGTTGCAGTGGGATTTAGTATATGGAGCTGACAGTTGTCTTGAATAATTTTTACAATATGTTGACAGGCTGGATGAGGCAATAGAAAGAATTATATATGATAATAATACAGAGATCGCAGTGGTAATAACTACAGAAACAGAGATAATGGTAACTTCTAACAGGGTCAAAATGATAATAGAGATAGAAACTTTGAACATCAGCAGAAAGGAATAATGGGAATAACCATGGGCAATTTAATAGGAGAAACAATCATAGAGGTAACTACTCAGGGAACAGTGGTCCGCCTCTATGAAGTTCCACAGTTTTGGGGAGAAGAAACACAATAAGTACAGGACCCTCAATTTACACTTGCAATTAGACAATAATAACAGTGTTAATAATGTGGCATAAGTATCTGAAGTTGAACAGAAGGAATATCTGATTTCTCATTTATAATAGAAGGAAACATTCCACGAAGGAAAAATATACCTAAAAACAAAGATGATGTGACTTACCAAATGAAAGTGCTGGCAGGTCGACAGACACACAAACGAACACAAACATACACACAAAATTCAAGCTTTCGCAACAAACTGTTGCCTCACCAGGAAAGAGGGAAGGAGAGGGAAAGACGAAAGGATGTGGGTTTTAAGGGAGAGGGTAAGGAGTCATTCCAGTCCCGGGAGCGGAAAGACTTACCTTAGGGGGGAAAAAGGACGGGTATACACTCGCACTCACACACATATCCATCCACACATATACAGACACAAGCAGACATAGAGGTCCAGTCCCGGGAGCGGAAAGACTTACCTTAGGGGGGAAAAAGGACGGGTATACACTCGCACTCACACACACTCACACTCTGCTTGTGTCTGTATATGTGTGGATGGATATGTGTGTGAGTGCGAGTGTATACCCGTCCTTTTTTCCCCCTAAGGTAAGTCTTTCCGCTCCTGGGACTGGAATGACTCCTTACCCTCTCCCTTAAAACCCACATCCTTTCGTCTTTCCCTCTCCTTCCCTCTTTCCTGATGAGGCAACAGTTTGTTGCGAAAGCTTGAATTTTGTGTGTATGTTTGTGTTCGTTTGTGTGTCTGTCGACCTGCCAGCACTTTCATTTGATTTCTCATTTATGTTTAGATCAAAAGTTTGGAATGCTATGTTTAATTATAATGATGTAGGTACTAATCACAAACCAGAATGTGAGAATAATGAAAATTTGGATGCAGTATGTACTAATGATTTCTCCTCTTGGTCAGAAAACAGTGCTATTGATGTATGTAAAACAGGTGATGACTGTTTTGGATCTGAAATAGGTGGTATTTTTGATGTAGATGTGAATGAGAGCTGTGAAATAACTGAGGTTGGTAAGTCTGAGACTGGTAGCTTATTGCAAATGAATGAAGGTGTGTGACTTTTATGGTGGCGAGGCTTGTGTTATTAATGATGCTGTTGATGAAGTAATTTTGGAAGAATATGATGATGATGATGAGTATCAGGTTATGTGGAGTTTGAAAATGATGAATGTTTCAGAGTTATTTGTGAATACAGGTAGGGTAAGTGATGTATGTGATGATGTAAGTGAGAGTCATAGAATATCAGTCCAGTCAAAGCAGTTTTTCATTAATGTCATACACAGTAATGATCCAGACAGTAAAGGTGAGTTATCTGTAAGCATAGAGAATAAAGGTGAAAACTTTTTGAAATTTGTTGGGGACCAGATTGATGATAACATAAATAAATGTACATTCTGGAATAAGTTAGCTGTGGTTAGTCAAAATTTGTATCCAGATTGGTGGAATGAAGTGAAAGAAGATCTAAGTAGGAAATGTAATTTTGAAAATAATATCTTTTGTGTTTCTCCTGTAATAAGTGATGTTAGTTGTGATATGAAATCCATTCATTGTGTTCAATCTTTACCTGACAACATGAGTAATGAAAGTAATGCTATGATACCAGTAAAGCTGATAAAACCCTGCAAAAACAGTATCGATGTTGCATTTGATGAAATTGAAAGTGATCCTTTACATGCAATGTCTAATAACACAGATAATTATTCCAATTTTGGATGCCCTTAAAGTAAGATTGAGATTGGTCAATGGGAAGGGAGCTGTTTATTAATACAGGTAGCCCAATTTGTGGCATATCTGAACAAATTAGAGACAAGATTAAGTGAAGAAGGAATTTTGTGGAAATGCCCATTGCACATGCAGAGATAAGAGGAGGTACTTGTAAGTAAAACAAGTATGTAAAATGTCAAGTACTGTTAACATTTAGTATGAGGGACAAGACCTATGAACATGAATACCTAATGATCCCTAGTCTAGAAGAAAATATACACTATGTTTTTAGATTTATAATACTATATAATTATGTTTGGTCTGTCATGAATGTATGTAAGACACTGTGATTTCTATGATACACTAAACTATTATATTCGGTAATAGATTTGTGCTTTAGAATTTGATACATATATGCCATGAGACTAAGTGTGTAGATCCTTTTGCAATTTTGAAATGGAGGAGGAGGAGGAGATTAGTGTTTAACGTCCCGTCGACAGTGAGGTCATTAGAGACGGAGCACAAGCTCGGATTAGGGAAGGATGGGGAAGGAAATCGGCCGTGCCCTTTCGAAGGAACCATCCCGGCATTTGCCTGAAGTGATCTAGGGAAATCACGGAAAACCTAAATCAGGATGGCCGGACGCGGGATTGAACCGTCGTCCTCCCGAATGCGAGTCCAGTGTGCTAACCACTGCGCCACCTCGCTCGGTTTTGAAATGGAGCAATGTTCATAATTTATACTGCAAAAATTAGGAATAGTATCTTAGCATATCTGTGTGTAATACCTTATTAGTCAATTTTTTGTTGCATTTAACTTTGTTTATTAAAGTTTCATATTTATTAAAGTTTCATATGAGAACACTTTTAATTGTACCTGTCATAAATCCCATATAAATGATTTTGAAAAATGAATATGGAGAGTATAGATTATATTATATTAGATACCTTGTGTGATGTGAAGAAGGTATTGAATAGCATATTTAGCATGCAAAACAATGTTTCGGGATTTGGTGTGAATACTAGACAGGAACTTACTTAACTGTTGGAGTGTTGATTAGAACTCTAAGGAGGAAACTGAGAGATGTGGTTGGATCCACTTCCCACACTGTTATACAGCTGTACCCTGCTGGACCAGTTGACTTACAAGAGACCATAGGTGGTGAGTAACATACTTGAGCATCTGTCAACTACATCAGTGTTGTGACTGAGATTTGTAAATTGTTAGCCAAGACCGTTAAAGACTGTTTTACTTCACATAAGTATATGTTTTTTGAAGTAGGGGAATTGACTTCCCAATACATTAAGTAGCTTTAAATCAGTATGTATTTTTGTAGCAATTTGTGAATGAATCTTCTAGGTCTTTATGTATGTAGGTTAGTTTGTACGGACAGTTAGCAAATAGTGTGGAAGACATTTACTAGTACAACAATATAACAAGATGTACACGTGTCTGTTTTCATACACTGATTTTCATCCTTAATCTACTCATTTAAAGCCATTTATGACTCTGTTTTCCTGTATGTGTCCTGAGTATTGCAATATTGTATCTGATTGGAACTTGAGTTGTGGACAGATTCATGCTTAACTCTGTTTTGGGTATCTGCGGTCATCACGTGTGTGTGTGTGTGTGTGTGTGTGTGTGTGTGTGTGTGTGTGTGTATGTGTGTGTGTATTTTCATTTAGTTGTGTCGGAATATTTTTTGCTGGTTTGCACCCAGTGTGGTCTGGATTCATAGGTTGGTCCCCACATCATAAGCTTAGGTCCTGAAATGTTTTCGTTATTTTGTCCTTTCATGAATCAACATATCCTTAAATACTCTGGTTTATGTGGCTGACTGATTTTGTACTATATTCCTATTCATGATAGAATATATTCTTCTGGTCTGTACCCGTCATCGTGAGTTTTTCGAGTCGGTTCACTCATCATACACTTAGGCTCTGAATTTTTTTCTCTTCTTTTAAAGAATGTGAACGAGTGATTTTATGGATGTAAACTTACAATTTGTAATTCTTGTAATTTACATTGTTTCTGTATTTGTTTCTACAGTTAAGTGTTGCAGTGTTGTAGTTTTGACCTTATAGCAATTGTCTTGTGACAGTATGCTCCACATATCTGAAAATGTTAATGCAATATCCTGATATAAGCGTAGATTATGACTTGTATAGTAGATATTTTTCTTATATTTTCTGTAATACATTACGTAACGAATACTTCTATACATCTTTAATCTATCTTTTGGCATCATTTTGTACACCATTTGGCAAACCTTAGAGTCTGTCACAAAATATTGTAAACACACTGTTTTCAAATTTTGTGAGGGGGATATTGTAAAGGGAGACCATCCTCTAGCATTAGCTTTCTTTAACAGAAATAATCGATACCAAGAAGTATTTTCAGATCCTGTATAGGTGAATATTACCTCAGCTGTTTCACTAAATGAATTTCACATGATTTTGTATATGATGCATTATACTTTTGGACTAAAATGTATAAAAAGAAATAACTTGTTACAAACTCTGTATGTACCACTAAAATTCTTCTTCTTTTACAAATAATTGAAATTACAAAGTACGTGGCACACTTAAAATTCCTGTTAATAATTACACAATCTGAATTTATTTCTGGATTCATTTACAAAATAATGATATAACTTGGTGAAGATTCTTCTTGTCAAGAAAATTTGTAAACTCTTTGGAATATACAGGGTGTTTAAAAAATGACCGGTATATTTGAAACGGCAATAAAAACTAAACGAGCAGCGATAGAAATACACCGTTTGTTGCAATATGCTTGGGACAACAGTACATTTTCAGGCAGACAAACTTTCGAAATTACAGTAGTTACAATTTTCAACAACAGATGGCGCTGCAAGTGATGTGAAAGATATAGAAGACAACGCATCTGTGGGTGCGCCATTCTGTACGTCGTCTTTCGGCTGTAAGCGTGTGCTGTTCACAACATGCAAGTGTGCTGTAGACAACATGGTTTATTCCTTAGAACAGAGGATTTTTCTGGTGTTGGAATTCCACCGCCTAGAACACAGTGTTGTTGCAACAAGACGAAGTTTTAACGGAGGTTTAATGTAACCAAAGGACCAAAAAGCGATACAATAAAGGATCTGTTTGAAAAATTTCAACGGACTGGGAACGTGACGGATGAACGTGCTGGAAAGGTAGGGCGACCGCGTACAGCAACCACAGAGGGCAACGCGCAGCTAGTGCAGCAGGTGATCCAACAGCGGCCTCGGGTTGCCGTTCGCCGTGTTGCAGCTGCGGTCCAAATGATGCCAACGTCCACGTATCGTCTCATGTGCCAGAGTTTACACCTCTATCCATACAAAATTCAAACGCGGCAACCCCTCAGCGCTGCTACCATTGCTGCACGAGAGACATTCGCTAACGATATAGTGCACAGGATTGATGACGGCGATATGCATGTGGGCAGCATTTGGTTTACTGACGAAGCTTATTTTTACCTGGACGGCTTCGTCAATAAACATAACTGGCGCATATGGGGAACCAAAAAGCCCCATGTTGCAGTCCCATCGTCCCTGCATCCTCAAAAAGTACTGGTCTGGGCCGCCATTTCTTCCAAAGGAATCATTGGCCCATTTTTCAGATCTGAAACGATTACTGCATCACGCTATCTGGACATTCTTCGTGAATTTGTGGCGGTACAAACTGCCTTAGACGACACTGCGAACACCTCATGGTTTATGCAAGATGGTGCCCGGCCACATCGCACGGCCGACGTCTTTAATTTCCTGAATGAATATTTCGATGATCGTGTGATTGCTTTGGGCTATCCGAAACATACAGGAGGCGGCGTGGATTGGCCTCCCTATTCGCCAGACATGAACCCCTGTGACTTCTTTCTGTGGGGACACTTGAAAGACCAGGTGTACCGCCAGAATCCAGAAACAATTGAACAGCTGAAGCAGTACATCTCATCTGCATGTGAAGCCATTCCGCCAGACACGTTGTCAAAGGTTTCGGGTAATTTCATTCAGAGACTACGCCATATTATTGCTACGCATGGTGGATATGTGGAAAATATCGTACTATAGAGTTTCCCAGACCGCAGCGCCATCTGTTGTTGAAAATTGTAACTACTGTAATTTCGAAAGTTTGTCTGCCTGAAAATGTACTGTTGTCCCAAGCATATTGCAACAAACGGTGTATTTCTATCGCTGCTCGTTTAGTTTTTATTGCCGTTTCAAATACCGGTTATTTTTGAAACACCCTGTAGTTAGTACCGCGGAATGTAATAGTGCTGGGCATGGCTCTGATGGAATTGAACGTGTTTTTATGTTTAGCAGTAACAATGTAAATTTCTGTTTTAAAGTGGAGATTGTAAAGGCAGTGTGACATAGAAGAATGGGATAAAATAAAAGAGTCATAGAAACATAAATAATGTGGCAGACTTACTTAACTGTTATCAAGTCATCTGGAGCCTATAAAGTTAAAAACTTTCAGCCTCAAGAATCTACTCCTATACATGACAAACTGCAGCCATTAATGAGAAAATGAAGAAAAGTGAAAACATCATTTATACATCTTACTCCTCTTGAAACTTATAAAAGAAGTTAGTTATTATAAAGAGACTGAAAATCTACTGGTGATGTGTGAGAGTGTAACATTACACTACCCTATCTGCCAAATCATTTATGTATATAGAGAACAACAGCGATCCTATCACACTCCCTGGGTCACTCCTGACTATATCCTTGTCTGGTGATCACTCACTGTTGAGGACAACATACTGGGTTCTATTATTTCAGAAGTTTTTGAGCCACTCACATATACATGAACTAATTCTATATGCTTATATCTTTATTACATCATGCAATGGGACACTGTGTCAAATGCTTTCTGGAAATCTAGAAATATGGAATCAGCCTGTTGCACTTCATCCACAGTTCTCAGTATATCATGTGAGGAAAGGGCAAGCTGAGTTTTTCACGAGATATGCTTTCTAAAACCATGCTGATTCCTGGACATAAGCTTTTTGGTCTCAAGAAAGTTTATTATATTCAAACTGAGAATATGTTCAAGGATTCTACAGCAAATGGAAGTTAGGGATATTGGTCTGTAATTCTGCGGATCCATTATTATACCCTTCTTATATACTAGAGTCACCTGCGATTTTTTTTGTGTCACTTGGTACTTTGTGCTGGGTGAGAGATTCATGATAAATACAAGATAGGTAAGGGGTCAATGCTGTACAGTACTCTTCGTGAAATCAAATGAATTCCATCCTGACCTGGTGATTTATTTGCTTTCAAATCTTTAAGTTGTTTCTCTACCTGAGGTACACAAATTACTATGTCATCCATATGGGAGTCCTGTCCATTGGTCAAATGATGGTGTGTTTATATGATTCTTCTGTGTGAAGGACTTCTTGAATGTAAAATTTAAAACTTCAGCTTTTGTTTTGCTAGCTTCAATTGTGACACTAGACTGGTCAATAAGGGACTGAATGGAAGCCTTAGAACCGTTTATCAATTTTACTTAAGACCAGAATTGTCTTGGGTTCTCTGCCAGATCTTTTGCTAAGGTGTGATGGACGTAGTTGTTGTATGCTTCACACATAGATCTTTTCACAGTTGCAAGAATCCTTAGTAATCTTCACTTGTCTTCATTTGTGCAATCCCTCTTGAACCAAGAGTTCAACAGCCTCTGCTTTCTCAGCAACCACCAAATTTTGCTATTAAAACATGGTGGGTTTTTTCCATCCTTTATGCACGTAACTCTCCAGATCACAATTTGCAATCTGCTTAAACTTTGCCCATAATTCCTTTACTTCCATCTTATTGGAACTAAGTGAGGCCAGTTCACTGTTTAAATGTGATACTAATAACTGCTTATCTGCTCTGTCTAGCAGAAACACTCTCCTAGTCTTCTTGACTGATTTATTAACTTTCATAATCATAGTTGCTATAATTATATAATGATCACTAATCCTCATTTTTATACTGACATTTTCAATAAGATCCAGGCTATTTGAATATTTCCATTGTGTGTGGGCTGCTGAGCTAGCTGCTCAAGACAATTTTTAGAAAATGTGCTCAAAAGTATTTCACATGACTGTCTGTCTGTTACTTCTGCAATGAATCCATAGACATACCAGACTATATGCAGGAGATTAATCTCCAACTGGTATTGCATCATATGGGTATTTATGCGCTATTGACCACAGACTTTCTTTGAATGACTCAAGAAATGTCACAGCAGAATTTGGTGGCTGGTAAAAACATCCAACAATTAATTTGGTTTCACCTACACCTGTTATAAGCAACCATATGACTTCAGTGTAACAATAAACTTCAATCTCAATAGAGACAATATCTTTGTCAACTGTAATGAACACTCTAGTCCTATGGTCTCTAATCTGTCCTTCTGATATACATTCCATGACTTGCCAAATATCTCAGATTTTGCTCTTTGGGTTTCAGCCAGCTCTCTGTCTCAAGAATAATTTGAGCATGAGAACTTTTCTGGAGGGCAAAAAATTGGGAACTTTATTATGAAAACTTTGACAGTTTACTGATAAAATTGTGACAGTAAAGTGTCTTTATCCTGAATGCCATTTGACTTCTCTTGCTGCATATTGGCTGATGAGTTTTCATTAAAGCACCTCAAAGCACTGCCTAGCCTAAAAACCCTCATGTGCATTTCACAAGTATTCTACTATCAGAGTAGCTGCTTCCTTTGTGTAGTGCACCCGTGACCTATCAACGGGAGTTCTAAAAATCCCTACACAATAAGGCAGGTCTAGAAATCTGCAGATGACAAAGCCTTTGGTTGAGAACCTTCACTCAGCTCCAAACTAAAGCACCTCAATTAACTCTGGGAATGATGCTGCAGATTGTGAGCTCTGCTTGCACCTTGCATGTGAGGCTAGCCATCTTCACCACCTCTGTGAGCTACCTGTACAAACTGAGGATCACCTCAGAACACATGCAAAAGGCATCATTGGTGCCAACGTAAGCCACAACATGCAGATAACTACACCCTGCACGCTCAACAGCCACAGGAAAAGCCAACTCTACATCCTGGATGAGGCCCACTGGCATACATACTGAGCGCACATTGGCTTTCTTTCCAGCCCTGAATGCTGTCTGTCTAACAGGCTCCATAACATGCCTAACATTGGAGCTCCCAATAACTAGTAAACCACTTTCCTGTGTGCCTGCTTCGACCCTGATGAAGGGGCAGCCACTTGTGGATGAATGTGTGAGGCCACGCAGCCAGTCTCCACATTGGCCCTCTACCCTCACCCTACTGTGAGGGCAGATCAACTGCGTCAGGTGCTCTAGGAGGTGCTTAGGGAGGAGAGCTCATGAGAAAAACAAGTAATACCTGAAGTATTCCATGCAATGCACCAGATTCTCTGCTACCGCTACACCCTGAGGTAGCAGCCTGTAGGTGACTGACTGTAGCCAAAGTACATTCAGCTTTTCACGAACTGTGGCTGTCTCCTCCAGCTTCATCACATAGAATGCACACATCCAAGCCATCCTAGCAAGGCTAACTCAAGAAGTTAACTATAAAAGCAAACAGTTCTATATATAACACTCCCTACCCACCTGATGTCACCAACGGATGCTGATGTGTTAATGAACTATGTATCGGCTGTTCAGTGAACAACTACTGCACTACAGACTGAATGAATTTGCACTAACAAAAATGTGAGACTAAACCTCCTAAACAGAGAAAGATGCACAAAATTTAATAAATATACTGTGAGGTGGAAGACAGAGTAATATTCAAGACACAGATTACTGCTAAAATGTCATGTATGAGTTAATAAGAGTGAAAAACTAAATGCACTGTATGCAAGAGAGGTGGGAGGGTGATGGCAAAAAATAGATCATAAAATGAAAAATGTAGAAAACTAAAATGGACTGGAGAAAGGAGTAGTTATTGTGAAGAAATGCTGAGACAGAAAAAAATATAAATTAACTTAAATTAAGGCCAGGTGGGTGGTGAGAACCAATGACATGTTGTAGTGCTAGTTCCCAATTGCGAAGTTCTGAGAAACTGGTGTCTGCGGGAAGAATCCAGGTGGTGTATGTGTTGTGAAACAGGCACTGATGGTATGGTTCAAATGGCTCTGAGCACTATGGGACTTAACATCTGAGGTCATCAGTCCCCTAGAACTTAGAACTACTTAAACCTAACTAACCTAAGGGCATCTCACACATCCATACCCGAGGCAGGATTCGAACCTGCGATCATAGCGGTGGCGTGATTCCAGACTGAAGCACCTAGACCCGCTCAGCAACAACAGCTGGCACTGATGGTATGGCTGGCATATTGTAGAGCATGCTCTGCAATAGGATATAGTGTGTTGCTGCTATACACCCTCTGCCTATGCCCATTCATCCTAACTGATAACTTTGTGGTAGTCATGCTAATGTAAAAGGTCGAACAGTGTTTACATATGATGTGTTTTTTAACAGGTGGCTCTCACTTTGATCGTATATGTTTTGCAATTTACAGGGCTGGTATAAGTGGTGGTAGGAGGGTGCATAGGGCAAGTCTTGCAGTGGGGACTATCACAGGGGTAGTAGCCATAGGGTAGGGAATGGGTGCAGGAGGAGCATAGGGTCTGACGTGGATGCTGCAGAGATAGAGGGGGTCACAAAAAGCTATTCTAGGTGTGGTGGGCAAAATCACAGTCAGAATGGATGTCATTTCAGAACATGATTTTAGGAAGTAATGGCCTTGTCAAATGGAGAACCACTTGTGAAATGGCATGACTACCACAAAGTTAGCAGTTAGGATGAATAGGCATAGACAGAGGGTGTATACTGGCAGCACACAATATCCTGTTGCCAATTGTGCTCTGCAACATGACATTCATGACCTCAGTGCCTGTTTCATCACTTGCACCATCTGGATTCTTCCCACAGATACCAGTTTCTCAGAACACCGCAGGTGGGAACTATCAGTACAACATGTCGTTGGTTATCATCACCCGCCTGGCCTTAATTTGTGTTAATTAATTTTTTCTGTCTCAGCATTTCTTCACAGTAACTACTCCTTTCTTCTCTCCATTTCAGATTTCTACATCTTTCATTTTCTGACCTGTCTATTTTTCTCCTTTCTCCTCCCACCTCTGTTACATACAATGAATTTAGCTTTTCATGCTTATTAACTCATGCACAATGTTTAAACAGTAGTCTCTGTCTTGCATATTACTGTATCTTCCACCTTTAAGATCTCAGATTTTCAAATCTCATTCGGTGCAGTCCCCAACACTCAGTCTTTCCTTCTCATCCCATCAGATAAGACTCCCCTGACCCAGGGTTCCGAGTGACTTATCTAAGCTGTACCCCTTTTCCCAAACCTCTCCAGTTCCTTTCCCTTCATCCCTCTTCTGCCAGAAGCTGTAGCTACTGGCTCTGAAAGCTTGCATAAGTAATATCTTTTTTACATATGTGTTCTCACCCAATGATTGGCGAGTAGATTTTTTTTATCTGTCCAGTTACATTACATTGTCAAAAATTGATTACTTACATTGTTATAACTACATTTCATGATCATTATCCCATTCATATATGAAATATAATGTTTCTTCTCTATTCTTCAGTGGTTTAATACATTGGAGAAACTCAGTCCAAACTACATCATTGCATTAATAAGGTTTGAAGAGACTTTTTAGGTTTTTGTAAAATTCAGTATCTTTAAAGGTGGGAAACATTAGGAACTCCAGTGGCAGATGCTGCAAGACAAGCAGTTTGCAACTCAGTATGCTTTACTGTTAAAGTTCCAAGAGTGTACACTCCTAGAAAAGTCAGCCAATGTATTGCTTTTTCCTATGTATATCTCACAGAGAGACCATGAAGGTAAAATTGAAGAGTTCTGAGCTCACACAGAGGGTTTACAACTATTATTCTTCCCCTGAACCAATTGTCACTGGAACAGCAAGAGTGGCTACAGAGAGTAGTGCACAAAGTACCCTTGGAAAACACTGTTAGGTGGCTTGCGGACTACAGATGAAGATGTAAATGTAGAAGAGAAGGAAAAAGAGTACAAAAAGATGAACTGCATGAAAGGAGATAAAGGGCAAGTGATCAGGTAGAATTTTGCATGCAACTTGATTTGATCATTGTTAACACTTAGTTAATGAAGCACTAAAAATATGTATATGTGGGAAAGACCTGGAGGTATTGGAGGAGGGGGTTGGGGCGGCGGGAGGGGTGGGCATTTAGATGATTACATTATGGTAAGAGAGAGATTCTGAAACCAGATTTTAAACTCAAAAACATTTAAAGGGTGGATGTGAACACTGACCATAATTTATTGGTTACAGACCACAGATTAAAACTGATGAAACTGCTGAAAGGTAAGAGATTAAGGAGATGGGACCTGGATCAACCAAAAGAACAAGTTGTTTGAGAGTTTCTATGGGAACATTATGTAATTATTGACAGAAAGGAGAGTGAGGAATACAACAGGAGATGAATGGATAGCTTTGAGAAAAGAAAAAGTGAAGGCAACAGAGGATCAAATATGCAAAAAGAGCAAACCCAATAGAAATTCTTGGGTAACACACAGGGTAATGAATTTAACTGACCAAAGGAATACGAGGTGGAATCAAAAATTTTTGGGAGTGGTGCTGCCATCAGGAAAGTAGGAGTAGTAGATCTTTGCTCTTTTAGGTGGTGAGAGTTGCATATCTGATGAGTCAGTGTGCGGAGTAGCATTCAGCTGGGAGGACATTTTGTGTATCCACAGTGATTTCCGTAATACTCTGTGTTTGGTGTGTTGTGATTTTACGATGGATCCGTGAACAGAACAGTGCGTGTGCATCAGATTCTGTGGGAATCTCAGGAAAAGTGCTATGGAGACCCTTGCAATTATTCAACAAGTGGTTGTGGGACAGAGCATGAGCCGTATGCATGTGTTTGAGTGGCATGCTCGATTCGGGGCTGGCCATACAGATGTCGAATGTGATGCTCACACTGGAAGGCCCGTTAGCCACACAATGCCAGACATCGTTGCCAAACTTCAACAACTGGTTTGTTTGGATCGATGTTGAACCATTAAAGACCTTGCGGGTGAAGTGGGTATTGGTTACGGGACATGTCAATGAATGCTGACTGACGAAATGGGCATGCATCATGTCACCACAAAATTTGTGCCAAGGATCTTGATGCCGATCAGAAGGCACACTGTGTTGAAATGTGCACAGACCTTCATCAGATTGCATCTGATGATCAAACCTTCTTGTCATGGGTTATCACCAGCAATGAGAGCTGGATTTATGGTTATAACCAGAGACAAAGCAACAGTCATCCCAGTGGAAGAGCCTGGGCTCTTCAAGACCCAAAAAAGCGAGACAGGTGAAGAGCAAAGTGAAGAGCATGATCATCATTTTCTTTGATGCCAAGGGAATCGTCCACAATCAATTCATCCCACCCAACCAAACAGTGAATTCCATGTACTGTGATGTTTTGTGATGGCTCCATGAATATGTGTGGCAATGATGGCCCAAACTTTGGCATCAAGGGAACTGGCTGCTGCATTACAACAATGTGCCCTGTCACATGTCTTTGCTCACTAGGACCTTTTTGGCAAAAAACAACATGGCAGTTATACCCCACCCACCATGCTCACCAGATTTGGCACCTTGCAGCTTTGTGCTATTCCCAAAACTGAAACTCACATTGAAAGGCCATCGATTCGACACTCTAGAGAGGATTCAAGAAGCACTGTGGGCGGTGATAAACACCCTCAAAGAACAGGACTTCCAGAAATCATTTGACCAGTGGCAGAAGTGCTGGGACTAGTGTGTACGTGTGGATGGGAACTACTTCGAGGGTGATGGTGATCAATAGTGCAAAGGTAAGGTTTTAAACAGATGGCAGCACCAGTCCTGAAAATTTTGGATAGTACCTCGTAAATGTAAAAATGCAGCAAATGATATAGGCAAAGTGCATATATCTAAAAAATAAGACTGACAGTGCAAAATGGCTAAAAATGGAAGGCTGTACAAGCTTGCAGGACTAGTAGACCGATAGATGCTGTTTATCGGAAAATTAAAGAGACCTTTGGAGAAAAGAGAAACAGCTGTATGAATATTAAGGTCTCAGATGGCAAACCAGTCCTAAGCAAAGAAGGGAAAGCTGGAAGGTGGATGCAATAAATAGAAGAGCTATTCATGGGAAATGGACTTGAAGACAATATGACGGAAAGAGAAGAGGAAGTAAATGAAGATGAGATGAGAAATACCCTACTGTGAGAAGAAGTTGACAGAGCATTAAATGACCTAAGCCAGAAGCAGACTCCTGAAGTAGACAACATTCCCTCAGAATTAGGGAGATCCTTGGGAGGGTCAGCCATGATAAAATTATTCATATGGTATGAATGATCTATGAGATAGATGAAATAACCTCAGGCTCCAAGAAAAATGTAATAATTTCTATTCCAAAAAAGGCAGTGGATCACTAGTGTGAAATTTTACTGAACTATCAATTTAATTAGTGATAGATGCAAAATCTTGATATGTATTACATACAAATATACACACACTAAACTTGTTCCATGGATCATGAATATGACATTTTGTAATGATGTGAAACATTGAATTTGCTTTTTAAAGTTGGTTGGCTATCTGTCAGACTTTTGATGATATTTGGCAAATGACCAAAGATTTTTGTGGCAGCATAATTCACCCCTTTCTGTGCCAAAGTCAGGTTTAACCCAGAATAGTGAAGATCATCCCTTCTTCTAGTGTTATAGCTATGCACTTCAGTGTTATTTTTGAATTGGGACGGATTATTAATAACAAATTTCCTAAGTGAATATATCTGTGTGATGGTACTGTGAATATCCTGAGTTCCTTAAATCAATGCCTACAAGGTGATCTCGGATGGGCTCCTGCTATTATTCTAATTATACACTTTTGTCCTATGAACACTTTTTCTCTTAATGATTAATTACCCCAAAATATTATTCCATATCAAAGAAGTCCCCCCCCCTCCCCGCTCCCCCTCCCTCCCTCCCATAAACCATGGATCTTGCTGTTGGTGGGGAGGCTTGTGTGCCTCAACGATACAGATAGAGGTACCACAGATGCAACCACAATGGAGGGGTATCTTTTGAGATGCCAGACAAATGTGTGGTTCCTGAAGAGGGGCAGCAACCTTTTCAGTAGTTGCAGGGGCAACAGTCTGGATGATTGACTGATCTGGCCCTGTAACACTAATCAAAATGGCCTTGCTGTTGTGGTACTTCGAACAGCTGAAAGCAAGGGGAAACTACAGCTGTAATTTTTCCTGAGGGCATGCAGCTTTACTGTATGATTAAATGATGATAGCATCCTATTGGGTAAAATATTCTGGAGGTAAAATAGTCCCCCATTCGGATCTCCGAGCGGGGACTACTCAAGAGGACGTTGTTATCAGGAGAAAGAAAACTGGCATTCTATGGATTGGAGTGTGGAATGTCAGATCCCTTAATTGGGCAGGTAGGTTAGAAAATTTAAAAAGGGAAATGGATAGGTTAAAGTTAGATATAGTGGAAATTAGTGAAGTTCAGTGGCAGGAGGAACAAGACTTTTGGTCAGGTGAATACACAGTTATAAATACAAAATCAAATAGGGGTATTGCAGGAGTAGGTTTAATAATGAATAAAAAAATAGGAGTGCGGGTAAGCTACTACAAACAGCATAGTGAATGATTATTGTGGCCAAGATAGACACGAAGCCCATGCCTACTACAGTAGAACAAGTTTATATGCCAACTAGCCCTGCAGATGATGAAGAAATTGATGAAATGTATGATGAGATAAAAGAAATTATTCAGGTAGTGAAGGGAGATGAAAATTTAACAGTCATGGGTGACTGGAATTCGACAGTAGGAAAAGGAAGAGGAGGAAATGTAGTAGGTGAATATGGATTGGGGCTAAGAAATGAAAGAGGAAGTTGCCTGGTAGAATTTTGCACAGAGCATAACTTAATCATAGCTAACACTTGGTTCAAGAATCATGAAAGAAGGTTGTATACATGGAAGAACCCTGGAGATACTAGAAGGTTTCAGATAGATTATATAATGGCAAGACAGAGATTTAGGAACCAGATTTTAAATTGTAAGACATTTCCAGGGGCAGATGTGGACTCTGACCACAATCTATTGGTTATGAACTGTAGATTAAAACTGAAGAAACTGCCTGCAAAAAGGGGGGAATTTAAGGAAATTGGGACCTGGATAAACTGACTAAACCAGAGGTTGTACAGAGTTTCAGGGATAGCATAAGGGAACAATTGACAGGAATGGGGGAAAGAAATACAGTAGAAGAAGAATGGGTAGCTTTGAGGAATGAAACAGTGAAGGCAGCAGAGGATCAAATAGGTAAAAAGATGAGGGCTAGTAGAAATCCTTGGGTAACAGAAGAGATACTGAATTTAATTGATGAAAGGAGAAAATACAAAAATGCAGTAAGTGAAGCAGGCAAAAAGGAATACAAACGTCTCAAAAATGAGATCGACAGGAAGTGCAAAATGGCTAAACAGGGATGGCTAGAGGACAAATGTAAGGATGTAGAGGCTTATCTCATGAGGGGTAAGATAGATACTACTTACAGGAAAATTAAAGAGACATTTGGAGAGAAGAGAACCACGTGTATGAATATCAAGAGCTCAGGTGGAAACCCAGTTCTAAGCAAAGAAGGGAAAGCAGAAAGGTGGAAGGAGTATATAGAGGGTCTATACAGGGGCGATGTTCTTGAGGACAATATTATGGAAATGGAAGAGGATGTAGATGAAGATGAAATGGGAGATATGATACTGCGTGAGGAGTTTGACAGAGCACTGAAAGACCTAAGTCGAAACAAGGCCCCAGGAGTAGACAACATTCCATTAGAACTACTGACAACCTTGGGAGAGCCAGTCCTGACAAAACTCTACCATCTGGTGAGCAAGATGTATGAGACAGGTGAAATTCCCTCAGACTTCAAGAAGAATGTAATAATTCCAATCCCAAAGAAAGCAGGTGTTGACAGAAGTGAAAATTACCGAACTATCAGTTTAATAAGTCACAGCTGCAAAATACTAATGCAAATTCTTTACAGACAAAAGGAAAAACTGGTAGAAGCCAACCTTGGGGGAAGATCAGTTTGGATTCCATAGAAATGTTGGGATACGTGAGGCAATACTGACCCTACGACTTATCTTAGAAGAAAGATTAAGGAAAGGCAAACCTACATTTCTAGCATTTGTAGACTTAGAGAAAGCATTTGACAATGTTGACTGGAATACTCTCTTTCAAATTCTGAAGGTGGCAGGGGTAAAATACAGGGAGCAAAAGGCTATTTACAATTTGTACAGAAAGCAGATGGCAGTTATGAGTCAAGGGACATGGAAGGGAAGCAATGGTTGGGAAA
This sequence comes from Schistocerca cancellata, assembly GCF_023864275.1. Lineage (NCBI taxonomy): Eukaryota > Metazoa > Arthropoda > Insecta > Orthoptera > Acrididae > Schistocerca > Schistocerca cancellata. The sequence continues at coordinate 400,348,717 of NC_064632.1, read as the reverse complement.
GGAGTGCGACAGGGTTGTAGCCTCTCCCTGATGCTATTCAATCTGTATATTGAGCAAGCAGTAAAGTAAACAAAAGAAAAGTTCGGAGTAGGTATTAAAATCCATGGAGAAGAAATAAAAACTTTGAGGTTCACCGATGACATTGTAATTCTGTCAGAGACAGCAAAGGACTTGGAAGAGCAGTTGAACAGAATGGACAGTGTCTTGAAAGGAGGGAATAAGATGAACATCAACAAAAGCAAAACGAGGATAATGGAATGTAGTCGAATTAAGTCGGGTGCTGTTGAGGGAATTGGATTAGGAAATGAGACACTTAAAGGGGTAAAGGAGTTTTGCTATTTGGGGAGCAAAATAACTGATGATGGTCGAAGTAGAGAAGATATAAAATGTAAACTGGCAATGGCAAGGAAAGCATTTCTGAAAAAGAGTAATTTGTTAACGTCAAGTATCAATTTAAGTGTCAGGAAGTCGTTTCTGAAAGTATTTGTATGGAGTGTAGCCATGTATGGAAGTGAAACATGGACAATAAACAGTTTGGACAAGAAGAGAATAGAAGCTTTCAAAATATGGTGTTACAGAAGAATGCTGAAGATTAGATGGGTAGAACACATAACTAATGAGGAGGTATTGAATAGAATTGGGGAGAAGAGGAGTTTGTGGCACAACTTGACTAGAAGAAGGGATCGGTTGGTAGGACATGTTCTGAGGTGTTAAGGAATCACCAATTTAGTACTGGAGGGCAGTGTGGAGGGTAAAAATCATAGAGGGAGACCAAGAGATGAATACACTAAGCAGATTCAGAAGGATGTAGACTGCAGTAGGTACTGGGAGATGAAGAAGCTTGCACAGGATAGAGTAGCATGGAGAGCTGCATCAAACCAGTCTCAGGGCTGAAGACCACAACAACAATAACATCAAACCAGTGAATGAGTCCAGGCATAATACACTAATCACTGGTATGTTTATCATCAAAATTTGCAATAACCCTATTAGCATAACTAGTTGAACCTAACTGGTTCAGCAGATCATTGATGAGTTTCTTCCAATTCAATTTCTTATCAGAAATTTTGAATATTCTGCCATAGCAACAGACTTCTGTTCATAGTTGATATTTATCAATGGTGATGTGTCATTTACTGCACAGAATTGAATATGCTGTGTTTTCTTAAAATTTAGTGAGAGTCCATTTGCAGAGAATCACTTAATAATTTTCTGAAAGATGTTATTTACAGTTTCCTCAGCTGATTCTTGTTTGTTGGATGCGATTACTATATTTGTATCATCAGAAAAAAGAACTAGCTTTGCATCTTTATGAATATAGAGTGGCACGTCATTAATATACAGGATGATTATAATCAAAGTTAAGCTTTCAAAACACTGTAGAAATAATATCACTGATCAGAATGATGTCAAATTGCAATGGAATATTAATGGAGAAGGGGAAAACATATATCAGAAAAAAAGGTGTGAAAATTGATCAATAGATGGTGCTGTATGTGTCAGAATACGTAAATGAAAACACCTGTCATGCACATGACCCACTGAAGTTGGTATAAACATGCCAGGTACACAGTTTTTCCTCCTTTGGCATCTGCTACATTCGACGTGACTGTCTCAATGCAGGATTATACACTGCCTTTAAAGCTGTATTACAAGAATTTTGACTGTGCACACATAACTCTACAGAAGTTCTGAACACTGAAGGGTTTGAAAAAAGGTGTTGGTCTGCTGACTCCCATAGGTCTGGAGAAAATGATTCAGAAATTTGAAAAGACAGGTTCATTTGGTGTGAAACTTAGTAGAGGGAGGAAACAAATTGACTTGGCATCAGTGGAAGCAGTGGCCACATCAATGCAGGAGATGGGTGGTGCTGTGCAAACGTGTAGTGCACAGAGAGTTACTCAAACATTGACATACGTGTGACCACAGTGTATAAAATCCTACGAAACATCCTTCTTTGCTATCCATTCAAAATTACTCAGGTGCATGAGTTTCTTCCTGTTGACCTGCCAGCAAGAGAGACCTTTGCGTAAGAATTTCTTGCTTGCATGGAAGGAGACAATGATAGGCCGTGGAAGATTTTGTGGACAGACGAAGCTCACTTCCATCTGACAGGATATGTCAACACACATAATTGTCGAATATGGACAATGGAAAATCCACATGCAAATCAACCAGTACCACTTCATCGTGGAAGGGTCACTGTGTGGTGTGGGTTTATGGCATCATTTATCATAGGGCTATATTTTTTTGAAGAGACAGGTGCTTCTGGACCTGTTACCTGTACCGTTACTGGTAAGCGCTATGAGTATCTTTTGCATGACCATGTCATTCAGCTCTCCAACATTGTGGATGGGAACATTTTTATGCAAGATGGTGCACCTCTGCACATTGCAAATCCAGTTAAGCAGCTGCCGAAGTTTGGGAAATGCTAGAATTATCAGCTGCCATTTCCCTACAGCCTGGCCTGATCTTGATCTGTGTGACTTCTGGCTGTGGGGCTATCTGAAAGATATTTTGTTCAGTGGTTTGATTGCAAACTTAGCTGCATTAAAGGCATGCATTGCACAACACATTCTGAACGTGACCTCAGAAATACTTCAATCAGTTGTGGAACATGATGTCTCTTGATTTCAAATTGTTGCAGAAAATGGTGGACAGCATGTTGAACAAGTTTTGTGCCAGTCACATGGAAATTAATAATCCAATTTGATTTTGATTGATTCTTTTTATGCGGTTTTTGGCCTCAGAACATTCGATGTAATGCGACCTTGCTGTGGTGGATGGGCTTACGTAACTAACAGTATCACACCTATAAATCCATGCACACTGAGTAGTACAGTTTTTTAACATCAAATATACACCTTAGGCATTGTTGTATGATTCATTTGTCATATGGAGTTGACCACTGTTAAATTATGATGCTTACAACACCATCTATTGCTACATTTGGTAACCATTTATTTTTTTTCTGCCATATGTTTTCCCCCGTCTCCAATAATATTCCATTTCAGTTTGATAGTTTGATGTCATCCTGACCAGTGGTGTTATTTCTACAGCAGTCTGAAAGTCTAATTTTAATATAATCACCCTGTATATTAAGAACAACAATGGAACCAAGACTGAACCCTGTGGGATACCATTCTTGGCATCTCCCCAGTTAGAGGACTCTGCTGATTTGTCTGTACTGTTAATTCAAACTTCTGCATTCTTCCAGTTAAATATGAATTAAACCATTTGTGCACTGTCCCACTCATACCACAGTACTTAAGCTTATCTAGAAGAATTTCATGATTCACACAATAAAAGCCTTTGAGAGATCATAAAATATCCAAATGGGTGATGTTCAGTTATTCAATGCATTTAATATTTGATAAGTGTAAGCTTATATAGCATTTTCTGCTGAAAAGTCTTTCTGGAAACCAAACTGACATTTTGTTAGAACTTCATTAATACAAATATGTGATGCTACTCTTGAATACATTAATTTTTAAAGAATTTTGGATAAAGCTGTCAGACATGTGATTGGGCAGTAAATACTACACATGTGGCTGAGAATCCTACATAACTTTTGGGAACAAGCTTTTTGTACTCTGTTGGAAATTCCATGTGAACTTTTACTTTTGAGTGAATTTATTATTTCCTAATTTCAGTAGGAGAGATGGGTTGAATTTAAATTTTATCAGATTGTGTAGGTATTGCCTCTTCCATATACTGTCTTACATTTTCTAATGAATAACTGGATCCCATTTTCTGTACAACCGTTAAAAATGATTATTAAAATGTTTTCTACATCTGACTTCTTGTTAACAAACTTTTCATTGAGTCTGATAGATATAGTCTTCCTGTGTTCTCTGTTGCCCTGTTTTTCTTTTAACAATAGTCCAAATTGTTTTAATTTTCCTATCACGTGTGGTAATCTCAGATATAATGCACATACTTCTGGGCTTTTTAATAACTTTTCTTAATAAGTGCAGCAGTTTTCGTAATGTTTCACTGTTTCTGGATCATTACTCTTCCCAGTTATAAAATAAATTTCCCTTTTCTGCTTGCAAGATACTTTAATTCCTTTAGCAAGCCATGGCTTTTTCAATGTTTTCTTAAAATTATATTTCACTGTTTTCTTAGGGAAAATGCTATCAAATATGCTCACAAAGGTGTCATGAAATAGGTTAAATATTAAATTAGCGTCAGGTTCCCTCTACACCTCATTCCAGTCTAACTGTTGTAAACTTCCCTGAAATGTTAAATTGTTAATTGAACACACTATTTTGGTGGACTGTTTTGCATCACTGTATGGAGCTATGTCATATACTGTAACTAACTGTGCATCATGATCCAACAGTCCATTCTTAACAGGAAAAAATTTTAATTGATTAATTTATCTTGTTCTATAAAAGCACTATCTATCAGCATGCTGCTTTCCTGTACCATCCAAGTAGGAAAATCAGTGCAAATGGTTCAAATGGCTCTGAGCACTATGGGACTTAACATCTGAGGTCATCAGTCCCCTAGAACTTAGAACTACTTAAACCTAACTAACCTAAGGACATCACACACATCCATGTCCAAGGCAGGATTCGAACCTGTGATTGTGGCAGTCGCGTGGTTTCAGACTGAGGCACCTAGAACCACTCGGCCACAGCGGCTGGCTGGAAAATCAGTAACGGGTGCCAAATTGAAAGAATCAAGTACTATTTCAATATCTGGGCAGCAAAATAATTGATGGTGACCAAATGGAAAGGATATAAAGTGCAGACTGGCAATAGCAAGAACATAATTTCTAAAAAAGAGAAATTTGTTAATATTGAATATAAATTGAAATGTTGGGAAGCCATTTTCAATGGCACTTGTCTGTAATATGGCCCCATATAAAGGTAAGACACATTCAGATAAGAAAAGAATAGAAGCTTTTGAAATCTGCAACTGCAGTAGAATATTGAAGATTAGATGAGTAGATGGAATAACCAATGATGAGTCACTGAATTAAACTGAGGAGAAAATGAACTTATGGGATAACCTCACTAAAAGAAGGAAACTGTTGATAGGATACATTCTAAGATGTCAACAAATTGGCAATTTGATAATGGAGGGAAGTGTGGGAGGTAGATATTGTACAGAAAGGTCAAGGCTTAAATGCTGTAAGCAGATTCAATTGGATGTAAATTACAGTAGTTATTCAGAAATGAAGATGTTTGCACAGAATAGTCCAGGATGGACAGCTCCATCAAACCAGTCTTTGGACTGAAGACCACAACAACAACAACAACAACAACAACAACAACAATAATAATCATTTTTAACTGTTGTACAGAAAATGGGATCCAGTTATTCATTAGAAAATGTAAGACAGTATATGGAAGAGGCAATACCTACACAATCTGATAAAATTTAAATTCAACCCATCTCTCCTACTGAAATTAGGAAATAATAAATTCACTCAAAAGTAAAAGTTCACATGGAATTTCCAACAGAGTACAAAAAGCTTGTTCCCAAAAGTTATGTAGGATTCTCAGCCACATGTGTAGTATTTACTGCCCAATCACATGTCTGACAGCTTTATCTTGTTGCGTTAGTCTCTATTTTTGTCTGATTTTAGCATGACCCATGAAGATTCTATACCTTGTATCTCATGTTTCTGTTAATTAAATTACCAATCGTGAGGATGTGCACAATCTCTCTCATAACTGTGAAACCTGGGATAATGAGTTACTTTTAGTCTTCCGTCATCTGAGCTTTCTACCTTTCTTTTTATTCAAGAAGTGAGGAGGTGGTTCAAATTTCCATCTATTTATCCAGAATTAGGTGCTCAAGATGAACTCCTGGGTTGTTATTTTTAAAAGGACAAGACAAATTTCTGTTCCCACTCTTCCCCAATCTGAGATTATCCTCCATCTCTGATGACCTGGTCAATTGGACATTAAACTGAATGTTCTGTATTCTCTTTTAAATCTACCCTTTTCTCCTGCCTTGTCTGTTATTACAGTATTATGTTCTGCCAGTTCCGAAATTGGGATTTGTTGCCTTTTGTCTTCCATGTTACAATCAGCACCTATCTACTTGTTTTAAGTAAGCACTTCATTTTTCTACTATCTGTTCTTATTCTCCATTCAGACCTAAAATTAATATTAGTACTGATATTACAACAAAACGAAATTTCACCAAAATTATGCCAAGATTCCATTTGCATGTGACTTGCACATACATAGTCATAAAGATGGAATTTATGATAAATTTAAAATCTTAAAAATAATGCAAAATTCATGTTACAGAACATAAATACCATTTTAGTTACTTTGTAGTTCCAGTGAAACTGTGACTTCATTTTCATGAGGATGAGGTATCAGTTGTTTCATGTTCAAAGAGACACCGTGCTCTTCATTTCCTCTATTATCAGCATATTGACTTGTACTTGTTTGAGCATCCATTTGTGTTCGAGACCTTCCATGATTTCTGTAGTAGTATTTACACAGAAGAAACAGGACAGGCAAAACTGAAATTAGAAATTGATTTCAATATTTGGGGGCCAGATGTTTTCTCTCAACAATATAATAATAATCATATATTTTCATGAAACTTCCTGGCAGATTAAAACTGTGTGCCCGACTGAGACTCGAACTCGGGACCTTTGCCTTTCGCGGGCAAGTGCTCTACCACCTGAGCTACCGAAGCACAACTCACGGCCGGTACTCACAGCATTACTTCTGCCAGTATCTCGTCTCCTACCTTCCAAACTTTACAGAAGCTCTCCTGCGATCTTGCAGAACTAGCACTCCTGAAAGAAAGGATATAGCAGAAACATGGCTTAGCCACAGCCTGGGCGATGTTTCCAGAATGAGATTTTCACTCTGCAGCGGAGTGTGCGTTGATATGAAACTTCCTGGCAGATTAAAACTGTGTGCCCGACCGAGACTCGAACTCGGGACCTTTGCCTTTTGTGGGCAAGTGCTCTACCATCTGAGCTACTGAAGCACGACTCACGCCCAGTACTCACAGCTTTACTTCTGCCAGTATCTTGTCTCCTACCTTCCAAACTTTACAGAAGCTCTCCTGCGAACCTTGCAGAACTAGCACTCCTGAAAGAAAGGATGTAGCAGAGACATGGCTTAGCCACAGCCTGGGGGATGTTTCCAGAATGAGATTTTCACTCTGCAGTGGAGTGTTCACTGATATGAAACTTTCTGGCAGATTAAAACTGTGTGCCTGACCGAGACTCGAACTCGGGACCTTTGCCTTTCGCGGGCAAGTGCTCTACCATCTGAGCTACCGAAGCATGACTCACGCCCGGTACTCACAGCTTTACTTCTGCCAGTATCTCTTCTCCTACCTTCCAAACTTATATTTTAATGTCTATTGTACTTTTCTATAGCCATAAGAATCACTATTTAAAAAAAAATGCTGTCTGCTATGATGAACATAACAGAAGTTAGTTTGTATTCTTAACTCTACTCAGTAATATGTCTAAGCACATAAGTATTTAAGGAAACATAATGGTTTATTGATAATTTTTACTTATGGACCGTCTGACAGCAACTGAATAATTTTAGTGCCATACACATTTTGACTTTATTTTCTGCAAGGCATCATCAGTGGCCTGGAATGCATTGAAACAAGCGTTCAGTTCATAGTGCTGTGAAATGTGTGAAAAAACCACAAATTGGCCTTCATAAGAAGAAGAACAACACAAAAAATGCAACAAGAGCATAATATGTAAGAAATTGTCCATGTAACCTGTAAGTACAGTTCAAAACATTACTACTTCATAGGAAATACCAACCACCAGAACTGTTTATAACCAATAGGCACAGTGACAAAAATGTAAATAAAATAGCTGACATATGTACATATTCCAGGCCACTGATGATGCCTTGCAGAAAAAAAGGCGAAACACATATGGCACTAAAATTGTGTTTTATTCAGTTGCTGTCAGATGGTTCATAAATAAAAATTATCAATATACCGTAATATTACAAGCAACTGACGAAGACAGGACTACAAAAGTTGAAGATTTAAGGAAACAGTTTGTGGTTTACCTTCAGGAGAGTATTGTATAATTTATGAGAAGAAAGGGAAACAGAAAGAGAGATGTTGCCTATACATGTATTTTGTTATGTATCTAGCAACCAAAACATTCTAGAGCCATGGCAGAGATGTAAAAAGTGATTTAACACTTAAGTTTACATTTTTGGCAAATAAATGGAAGTAGTGTCATTAGAATGATTATTAATTTCAAAAGTAAGTACACAGTTATTCCCAATACAAAGTGCAGAATAAAAATAATCTTCATTAAAGTTAAAGAGAAAACAGAAGGATCAAACAGGGAACAGAACATACAATAAAATTTCAATATACCATAGTCTGATACACAGCAGATTTAGATATAATGAGGGGTAAAAATCTTATTACAGCCTGCATGTGCCATTTCTGTAGTATTCTTTACCCCTTATAACCTTCAAGCTCTGAAAACAACAATCAAAAGGGATGAGAACAACTAAACTAAACTTAGACTTGTCTTATTATCAATATGTCCGGACTGTCACAGGACGCAAAGCTGAAGACAGTATTATGGTTAACGTAATGATGCAGTCAACAAAGTAACTATGTAACAATGCTTGACAACAATGTAAATGAGCACAACTGTAATGGGCATAATGCATTATTCATTCAGATCCTAGATACCTGTGTGCTTGCTATGATATCACAGAAATGAAAAGAAAATTCTGTGATGTGGCAAGATGCCGATCATTTACATGTTTTATTCTCAATAAATGACTATTTTTATTCAAGAATTCTGTCATGGTATGGAAGGAGCTGTAGAGGAAAAAACATCTTGAATCTTCAATTTGCCAAGATTTCTTCTGTCTGTCAGACATTTAATTTACATGGGCAGATTACCAAAGAGTTTTATAGCTGCATATTTCACCCCTTTCTCTGTCAAAGCTAGATTCTATAAAATGTAATGCAGGTCACTTTTCCTTTCAACACACCATTTAGTGTGTTACTTTAAACCTCAGAAGGACTGTTCGTAACAATTCTAATTACTTTCTTTTGTGAAATGAATACTTTTCTCCTAAGTGAGGAATTATCCAGAACATTAGCCCATTATTCTTGTGGTGAAAATAGCTAAACATAAACATTTTAGCAGGTCTGCTATATGGTTCTTCCAGTTTACTTTTTCATCAACATGCAGCCTAAAAATTTGGGACTTTCTATCCTGTGTATTATTTCTTGTCAGTGTGCTAGGTGGTATATTTTTGACAGAGCAAAACTGAGTGAACTGTATTTTTTTTTAAGTTTAAGGCTAACCCATTTGTGCAAAATCAGTTAGTAACTTCCCCAAAAACATCATTTATTATTTCCTCTGTTAATATTTCTTTGCATGGCTTCACAACAATGGCTGTATTTTCTGGAAACAGGGCTAACTGTACTTCCTGATGCAAATAAAGCTGCAGATCTTAACATAAAGCAGGAACAGGTTAGAGGGCCAATGATCAAAACCCATGGGACCATCTATTGTAGTTTCTCCCCAGGCAGATGATGTGGTTTCGCTCTTTTTATTACCTGAATAACCTAGGGTAATTTTCTGCAAAATTTTTCTCAAATAAGAACAAAACCAGGTACATGCTAAACTACATATTTCATAAAGCTTATCTTCTGTAACATAATGTTATGACTGACATATTTATGTGTAAATAGAATAATGGAAAGTCTAGGATGGAATACTGACAATATTATGAAAAGGATAGACTGTTACTCACCACATAGCAGAAATGTTGAGTTGCAGATAGGCAAAATGAAAAGACTGTTAGACAAGCTTTTAGCCAAAAGGCCTTCTTCAAAATTAGAAACACACACACACACATGTGACCAATGTCTCTGGTGGCTGAGGCCAGACATGGTTGTGTTTGCACGTGTGTGTGTGTGTGTGTGTGTGTGTGTGTGTGTGTGTGTGTGTGTGTGTGTGTGTGTTGTCTAATTTGGAAGAAGGCCCTACTTGTCTAACAGTCTTTTTGTTGTGCCTATCTGTGATTCAATGTCTCTGCTATATGGTAACAGTAGCAATCTATCCTTTTCACAATATTGTCAGTAAATGTATAAATAGTTGCATCAACACAGTGGCCTTCTCAACTGATTGGCTACTGATTAAGGTAGCACAATGGTTAGCACACTGGACTCACATTTGGGAGGATGACAGTTCAAATCTGTATCTGACCATCCTGATTTAGGTTGTCTGTATTTCCCTAAGTCACTTCTGGCACATGCCAGGATGGTGCTTCAAAAGGGAATAACTGATTCCCTTCCCCATTCTTGAATCAATCTGAGCTTGTGCTCTATCTCTAATGACCTTGATCTCTAGGGAAGTTAAACCCTACTCTTCCTTCCTTCTTTTTCTAATTACTACACATGTGGGTGAAAACCTTGGGATACATTACCAACAAAAGCAATTATATCACATGAGTATGGTGTTCCTGAAGCAAATAGCAGGGGATGCACAAACAAAGTGAATAAAGTTAGAAATTTGGAAACGAAGCTGAAACCAATCTGAGAAAGGACAGAAAATGACAAAACTAAGAAAAGGCATTGAAGCTGATGACTGTCTTTAAAGGTGGTTTGTAATAAAATGAAATGAAGGTGTGCCACTTTTCACACCAATTATTAAAAGCCCAAGCTACAAAATTTCATTTTGATCTACGTGACATAAAATCTTCTATTGCTTTTGGCAGATGGTTTGCAAGTTGGAAATATCACCATGGAAGTAATCAAATAAGCACTGAGGGTCTTCTGGTAGTGAATTTTATTCATAATTTTTTGAAAGTCTACACAAATTCATTGTAGATTACAATTTAAATGATTATCGAGTGTGTAATTGTTATGAAATGGCATTTTATTAACAACTGCTTCCAACCAGAACTGTCACCCTAACAAAATCTGAAAATAAGATTAGTTTCAAAATGAATAAAGACAGAATTACCTTCCTCTTTGTCATAAATAAATCAGGTAGCTATCAGCTGAAACCTCTGTGTAGACAACAGTACAATCTCAAGATGTTTCAAGTATGTGAACATGTCGTCATTACAACTCACCTGCATTCACTAAAAGACAGTTTGGATGATGTGACACCTTCCTAAAGTAGTTTTGAGAAGAGTTTGTTCAATTAGTGAGAAAATACCTGTGATCTTTTAAGCAGAGAGGAGGCTCTGTTAATCCTTGATCACTGTCCAGCTCATCCACTTGCTGGTGTGTTACAGACAGAAGGTGCAAAAATAAAAACTTTGATTTTTGCCTAAAAACAGAATGGTATTAATCCAACTGGAGGATCTGGGTATCATATAAGCATTTATGGCTCATTATTATCATGAAATGAGAGTGTACCTGAACTCTATAAAGCTGAAGACTTCATTTTATTGATTGTGAATGACAAACTGTATCTGTGATTTAAATGGGCAACTTATTTAGGTTTTATATGCAACCAACCACTTATTGAATTCAATATAATTTATTTTACCATCAACCAGTTTTCAAACAACTGCAGGCTCATCATGTGATTGAGATGTAATAAGAACATTATTTTATGGACAATGTGCATTGCATCTTGCTTACAAATGATATTCTGCAGTGGAATATTGATCTTGACAACTTGAACCATTGGCAGTCACTGACAATGAGGAACTGGTTTCAGAGTTCATACATGACAAAGACCTTATAGACGTGGCACAAACTGACTGTGGTAAAACGCTCAGAGATGAGGATCAAGAAGAAGAAGCAGAAGAAGAAAGCATAGAAGATGTTCCCAGTGCACTTGGAGTATTGGATAATATTAAAAATGTGATTATGTCGATGGACAGGCAAAGTGAACCAAAACATATTCAGTTGTTACACCTGGTGACTACAAAAAAGTATGCACATAAGAAAATGCTTGAAGTGGCACACCAGAAAAAGCTAAGTGACTTTTCAGAAACAGTGGGTAAATGAACCTACAAAAGTTTGCAAACAGCTGTAGATAACTGTGTATTTTTACTGTTTTTTATATAATGTAGTGCAGTGCAGTATTTTATTTGGAATTACCATAGTGTTTTCACTTGGTTGTCATTGAGTTAAGTTCACCTAACTGCTCCATTTGGTACATTTTTGAAATGTTCTGCTTCTTATCTTCTTAAATTTAGGAAGCCTGGCTGCAGCTGCCAGAGACTGTGGTCACGTGTGTGTGAGTTCCATTTGCATGAGTGTGTATGTTGTCTAATTTTGACAAAGGCCTTGTTGCTCAAAAGCTAATTGTGTGACATTCTCTTTGTTGTGGCTTTCTGCAACACAGCTTCTCCACTGTATGGTGAGCAGCAATTATCCTTTTCATTACATTTAATTTAAATACTGTACAACATACAAGGTATTTCAAAGTCTTTGCGTCAAACATCTGGGGTTGACAGATCATGGGATGGGGAGTGACTTGTTAGAGACAAAATGTCTGCTGATGTTTCCCTGTAATAAGAGGTATCTTTCCATTGAATTTGCCAGCCATGGGTTTATGAGATAACACCAAACTAGCATGGTCTACTAACCATGATCTGTGTATTACCTACCTAGTAAAGTGATAGAGAGATTTTCAACAAGAAAACTTTAGTAACAAGTGTCTCTATACAGAGAATGATATTTTTGAAGTTTGGTGTAGCTGCTTTAATTTGGAGCAGATGACTGGATTATAGGCAACACACATTGCATGCAAATGCTGCAGACTGCCTAAGCCTTGCCACTTCTCAGGGGTATAACCAATTATAAAAGATGCCTGTGGTCACTGGGAGCACCAGCAGACATTTTGTTTCTAATAAAAGTTTGTTCCCCATGATGTGATCTATCATCCACAGATTTTTGATACAAATACTTTGAAACACCCTATGTAGTAAAACGCCACAATGCACTATGTGCGTTTTTAAACTTTGCATACATAATTTGTCTTTCCACTGCTCACTCTTGTTATACTGTGGTTACACTATAATGTGGGGGTGAAGCATGTCCCCAGCTACCACTTTATATTGGACATCTACTGTATATAGAAGGTTATTGCTATGAAACAGAAAATAAAATAAAAGTCAGTCACACTTCTTTCCCCTTTAGTGACAATGGTACACAGGACTGAACCACTCATCATTTACCACATGTGACTACTGTTTAGTTCTCTCTGCATTGGCTATGGTGATGGAAAGTGAGGGCTAATCAGTGGCTGTGATGTTTGGCTCATGCCTGTGCTTTGTTGAACACTATCTTTTTTGATATCACAGTCTTTGTTTCAATTGAAAACAATTTAAATGAGTCAGATAATACTGTGACTGTTGATGAATCCACATCCACATCATGAAGTTTGTGTCAGTGCAGCAATACTGGGCATGAGCCATGGCTTCAGCAGTTTATGTCTACATCTAATTGTTTCTGATAGACAGTTACTTCAACAATTCATTTTGAAAAGCATTCTGTCTTGCTAGTCCACTATCTGTCCCATCTATATAATTTATGCCAAATAACTATAGACACAGAACCAATAATTAGTGGAAGAGCAATGATATGGCAGACAGAAAAGAAAAATACATATATATTTGTAATTGTTCATCAAAATATATGAAGCCTGTTAGAAAACAAAAGATGAGTTTCAGGAATCACTGCAGGAATGTGGAAAGTAAAAGGCTGTTTTTAGAATGTGTTATGTGTAGAATAAGATCATTTGGGACCAAAAGAAACTGAACTTGAAACACAGAAATGGGAAATCATTCCACTTGCTTCCAGAATGAGATTTTCACTCTGCAGCAGAATGTGCACTGATATGAAACTTCTGGCAGATTAAAACTGCGTGCTGGACCGAGACTTGAACTCAGGACCTTTGCCTTTCGTGGGCAAGTAGTACTCTACCATCTGAGCTACCCAAGCACAACTCACGCCCCGTCCTCACAGCTATACTTCTGCCAGTACCTCGCCTCTCACCTTCCAAACTTTACAGAAGCTCTCCTGCAAACCTGAAAGAAAGGATATTGTGGAGACATGGCTTAGCCACAGCCTGGGGGATGTTTCCAGAATTATTTACATTGTAGTTTTCAGTCTTCTACATTGCTTAAAACACTTTCATTTAAAATAAATCAATAATTGAAGTTACTGCTCTAGCATGTAATCATCAGAGAAGTGGGAACTAATAACATCTCACAAAGACCAAACTCAGCAGATAGTCCTAATCTCACACTTTTCAGTAACTAACTTAATTTTTCTAAAAACTCATTATCTTAGAAGATGTTCATAATTAAAGTTCAGCCACAACCAAAATTACTTTTACCACCTGAGAACCTAAGTCTATTTGAGTATAGGATATCCAGGATTTGACACTGTGCTGTTGTTGTACTAATTTTTTAAACCTAATTGTGCCTTTTGATGCCCAGTCAACCCAAAAATTAAGAAACTGACTGAATTAGCAAAATTATGAACATGGAAAATTTATGTGAAAGAAGGGAATTCACTGTGTAGATATGCAATGTGTCATTCGGATTATACCTTAAACTTTAGTACCTTCCTAAACATCTAACATACAGTTAATCAGAATCATTATGGTGATCAGTCAGATGACACCACTTCTAAATTTGACCTCATTCTCAATATAAACTAAAATGCAGTAACCAAGTTTAACTATTACTTTACACATGTCTAAAAACGATTGTGAGAGCCAATGATGAAGTCAGTCAGAGGGCAGAATTCAGTATGTTAGCAACATATAATCATGTATGTTACATTTTTATGAAAGTCTTAGGCAGCACCAAGTTGTTGATTGATCTACTCTTGAATGTTAAACTCTGTCTTACTTATTTTTATCATTTACTCTGTGTGAACACCATAAACATCTGCATATTGCTATTGGCTACCTGAAGATTTCTTGTGTTCAGTGGCTGTGTACTCAAAATCAACACTGTGATATTCATCAGTAAGAAAAATGCACTGTAAATATCTTACCACTTTCAGAATATTGGAAGTGTCTGCCTGTGACTAATATTTTATGTGAGGTCTTAAGCTGGTCATTGTGTGGTATGAGTGATAATAAATGCAAAAAACTTTCAAATTAACAAAATATTGTGTTGTGCTTATTATTTAAGAACTGTTCATAAAACCAGATTATGGCAATACAATGAACATCTGACAAAAGCAACTGAGTGTAATGGAGGATGGTTCACCTCCAACTTGCACACCCATTTGGTTTTGTGAACCATTCAAGACATCAGAACAACATCATCAGCATAAGATATTACCCAGATGGACACTGTTTCTTTTTTTTCTTTTTTTTTTTTTGCGCTTAACTCCTGTATCAATTGAGGTGTTGAAGTAAGTATGGTTTTATTTTTTAAAATGAAATGATACTGCATTTTACACAATTCAAAAGCTCTTGAAAATCTGAGTACAGTGATAAAATGGTAATTAACATGGCATTGAAACTTTCTGCAGCAATATCTGATAATAAGCTTATATTGAAAGATGAGGTGGCTATAGATGGCTATTGCTGTGTAAATATTGTCCAGTCCAACAGCAACTGATAATTTGTTTATAAACCTAACTGTAATGATCTACAAGTTGTTAAACCCATAATAAAATGTTTCTCTAATCAAGATGGTCAATGTCAGCAGTAAAACATCCCCAACAACCAGGTTTAACTAAATGAAAAAGTTCAGTTTAATGGAATTATAAAGGCTGACTCAGTCACACTATTAAGAGAGAATTTATTGGAGGAAGAATGGGAAGATGTTTACTAAGGGCACACAGTAGATGAGCAATTTAATGCTTTCTTAAAAAAAATTCTTCCAACACTATGAATCAATTTGAAATATTTCTAATGTGTGCAGCTGAGTGGTATCATCCATATGGCATGATATTTCAGCAAGCAATCTTCTTGCTGTCTTCAAGCTTTCATGGTGACTGGGTGCTGTCTGTTTATCCCCTCCTCCTGAAGCCTCCATCTGGCCACCTGTGGGTGCAGACTTTGTATAGTGGTGGGCCAAGTGTGACATTGGGGACAATCCAGGATTCTCAGTAGCACTGTGGGTTGTCAATCAAGCATCTCTGCTGGCGTTATCTTCTGCAGTTTTTGTGATGGGAATGGATTTCCAGTGAACTGGTATTGTGCTTTGATCTTGCTCAAGACAGGGTACCAGGTCTTGCTTAATTGAAAGCTGCTGTCTTTATTTATTAGTCCATTATGCATTTAGATCTCTATAGCCTCTCTGATAATACAATCTCAGGAACTGTTAAATTTTTGCAAAAATTTGTTGTCACTGTAATTCATGGTATTTCCTTGGGTGATGCAGCACTCTGCCACAGTAGACTTTTGTCAGCTGTTTGTTGTGTGTGTGGTATCTATGCTCAGAAAACCTCTCTTGTAGTGCTTGGATAGTCTGGTCTACATAAATTTTCCCACACTGGTGAGAGATGTGGTAGAACCCAGTTTCCAGACTCATAAATCATCCTTTACTGATCTAGAATACGGATTTCATCTTGGCTGGTGGGTGGAACATGCACTTGATGTTGTGTATCTAGAGTATTCTTCTGATGTTTGCTGATGGTTCAAGCTTTGAAGCCACCATAATCAGCATGATTGCCCCAAACAATGGCCAAGGTCAGCCATGTACTGCCTCCAAAACCAGCTTGTATATCACACGTGAACTCCATTCATAGTCTACGAAAAACAAAAGGGCCACCTATAAGCTGCTGCTTATTAAACTGTCCACTCAAATCAATGTCTATTTCTCTCAGTGTCTTATACACTGAAGCAATGTGCCACTAGCAATGATGATACGCTCATCGCAAAGGCATTGCTGTGGCATGATAACACAAAGTGAATGTAGCAAGCCAACACCCAATGAGACTCAGAGATAGGCTTACGCAATCCGCAACATTCACACAGCGAATGACACTGCATGATACGGTTTAGTGTTTTTAAAGACAAGGCCAGTCTGGGCAGTGCTCAAGCACTAATCAAATGGAAGTCGCTTACGCAACCCGAAGTTTTGAATTTAGATGACCGGCCACCTTGTTATAACTAGAGGCAGCTATAGTGTATAAGACACTGAGAGCAATAGACATTGATTTGAGGAATAGTTGCTGTTGCAGCTGGTTTGTCTTTGGCCTCAGTAGGCTGTGATCTCAACTTCTTCAGTCTTAATGCATGTTTTATATGGTGGTTGCTGCAACTGTTTGTAGGGAACAAGGCCTTTAGGTATTGCAGTTCAGCTGCTAGACTGTCATGGTCTGAGATTTCCTGTGCTCTGTGCACTAGTGTGCTTAGGACACTTTCTTATTCTGAAAGTGTTGTGACTCGCCAATCTTTCAAAGTGCCACCGTGCAGTTACGCGCATTCTCTACATGCGGCGTTGTCTGCCAGCCATGCAGCAGCAGCACCACCTAAGTGGCCAGCCAGCCAGTGGCCGCTAGACTCGGACTCAGTTATGACTTGACTGTTAAAGTGACACACGTCTTACTCTGTTCACTTGATCTGTGACTTTCATGTATTGCATCGTCCTTGAAATATATTTGTTCAACTTGAAGTTATAACAATTGGTGACGAGGTAGTGAATTTTTCTTTTTCATCTTTGACCCACGTGTTTCCATGGCTGCTTTAGAGCAACTATTGCAAGGTCTCATAGAACAGCAAACGCTTCTCACAAATGCGATTCATGATTTCATTGCGGCATCAAATGTGGGGCGTCTCTCGTCATTGTCTCTACCTCCTTTTCCTCCTTATGACGAGATGGCAGAAGACTGATCTGATTACAAAAAACGTCTTTGCCAGCACTTCTTGGCATTTCAAGTTGCAGACGAACAAACATGTAAATCTCTGTTCCTTTCGTGGATTTCACCTCAAATGTTTCAGTTGTTGTCACAATTGGCTCCTTTGAAAGATATTGAGTCTTTGTCCTTTGCTGAAATGTGCTCACTTCTGACCGTCGATTTTCAAAAGCATATGCATGTGGTAACCTCTCCTGTTGCCTTTTATTGTTGTCAAAAACAACCGAATCAATCCTATCGCGCTTGGGCTTCTGAACTTCATGGCCTCAGTAGAAAATGTCAATTTGTTACTGAAGTTCACAAAGAATCCTACACCGATTCCATGGTATGGGATGCTATTATCCGATCGGCACCGACAAAGAAGTTAGGCAACGTGCCCTTCAGTTGGCAAATCCGACTCTAGATGAAGTCCTATCCATCGCTCAGTCTTTCGAAATTTCTCACGCCGCTGGAGCGCAAATAGAGACATGGGGTGACGTCGGGGATATATAACCTCTGTGCGCTGTTGCTGTTGACGAAGCGTGTGGCATGTCCCCACTGGCTGACGTGGCTGCAGTACGCTCCCAAACGCAGCCTCGGCCTAACCATAAACAAACCTCTAAGAAACTGCAGCAAACCCCACAGCAACTTCCTTCATGTCCACGGTGTTTTACGAAACATTCACGAGAGGATTGTCCACAATGTTGGGTCGTGTGTCACAAATGCCAAAAAAAAGGGTCATGTGTCATCCGTTTGCAAATCCGACCGCATACATGATGTTCATGAACATGGCGCTGATTCTGATTCAGTGTTGTCTGTCAGTTGTACTTCCTCCCTTTTAGGGAAGTTATTCCTCACTGTCCAAATACTTGGTCGAGATGTTCGCATGCAGGTGGATACTGGTTCTGCTGTCACTATCATCAGTTCTCAGACGTATCTTCAGTTGGGTTCTCCAATCCTGTCACCTGTCACTAGGCAATTACGGACTTACAATAAACAGAAGATTTCTTTCTTGGGACAATTTGATGCTGAGGTATCTTACAAATCTGTCGTTTGCACTGTTCCCATATTTGTGGGCAACCATAGTAATGCAGAGAATCTTTTTGGTTTCGATGCCTTTTGCATTTTTGGGTTCTCCATAGATGACTCTGTCAATATTATCTCTGATGCTATTCCTTATGCTCAATTGGATTCCCTGTCGATGACATTTTTGTCCCTATTTTTCTCCTGGGTTATGCCGTGCAAACGACTTTGAAGCTCATATCACTCTCAAACCCACTGCTCGGCCTAAGTTTTTTGGGCTTGGCCCATTCCTGTGGCCCTTCATGATCAGGTCAAACAGGAGTGGGATCATCTCACTGCTTCAGAGGTCTTGCTTCCTGTCACTTCCAGTGATTGGTCCTCTCCTGTCGTTGTCGTTGCTAAGCCAAATGGTGATATTCGTCTCTATGGTGATTTCAAAGCCACTGTAAATGTTCAATCCCTTATTGACACTTACCATATGCCTCAACCTGGAGAATCGTTTACTAAACTTGCTGGAGGCCAGTATTTTTCTAAACTTGACCTGTCAGAAGCTTATCATCAACTTCCTCTCGACGCTGCTTCCCGGCAGTTTCTGGTCCTTAACACGCCTTTCGGCCTCTATCAATACTAACGATTGCCATTCGGGGTTGCCAGCGCCCCTGCTCTCTTTCAGCGATTCTTGGAACAATTATTGCTCACTGTCCCTGGGTGTATAAATTACATAGACAACATTGTTGTCACTGGCTCCACCACTGAAAACATCTTCAGAATCTCTGTACACTTTTTCATGTCTTACAGACTGCTGGTCTTAAGTGTAATCTTCAGAAGTCAAAATTTTTTCAGGCATCTATCATGTACTTGGGGTTTCAACTCTCTCGGGATGGTATTCATGCACTTCAGCAAACTGTTGCTGCGATTGATGCCCTTCCTCACCCTACATCAGTTAAGGAACTGCAGGCCTTCTTGGGGAAAATAGCATACTATCACAAGTTTTTACCATCTGCTGCTTCGGTGGCTCAGCCGTTGCATCGCCTGTTGCATAAAAACGTGCCTTTTCACTGGTCCGTGTCATGCGATGTGGCTTTCTAGAAATTGAAGACTATGCTGAAACAGGCCCCATGACTGGTTACTTATCGACCTGGCCAACGTCTTGTTGTGACCACGGACGCCTCTCAATATGGAGTCGGTGCAGTCCTTGCGCACAGTTTTTCTGACGGTTCTGAACAACCCATTGCTTATGCCTCCAAAATGCTCACGGATGCCCAACAAAAGTATTCTCAAATTGAAAAAGAAGCTTTGGCCATTATTTATGCTCTTCATAAGTTTGGTGTTTTTCTATATGGATCCAAATTTCATCTTGTTTCAGATCACAAACCTCTTGTTTCCTTGTTTCATCCATCAATGTCACTTCCTCCCAACAAGGCTGCACACTGCTTCCAGCATTGGGCTCTTTACTTGTCTTGTTTCAATTATGAGATTCATTTCTGGCTGATGGCTCAACATGCGAATGCTGATGCACTGTCTCACCTTCCCATGGGTCCTGATCTGGCATTTGATAGGGACAAACTTTTGTGTTTCCACCTGGATGTTGCCAAGCAGCGGGTTGTGGATGGGTTCCCCATCACCGGGGACTGGCTGGCGGCTGCTACGGGTTCTGACCCTACCCTCTCCTGGGTTTTACGCTGTATTCAGAAGGGCTGGCCAGATCATCTGTCTGCTAAGACTTCTGATCTGTTGCGGAACTAATACGCTTTGTGTTACCGCCGCATGTTGTGGTACCTGCATCTCTGCGTGTTTTGGTCTTGTGCCTCCTTCACCAAGGGCACTGGGGTGTCTCTCACACAAAATCTCTGGTGCGCCGCCATGTGTACTGGCCTGGCATTGACTCTGAAATCGCACACATGGTCGCTGCCTGTGGCCCTTGTGCATCACAGGCCGCTGCCCCGAAGTCATCTTCGTCACTGTGGCCTTCGCCTGAGAAACCCTGGAAGTGTATTCATGCTGACTTTGTGGGACCTTTTTTAGTTACTTATTGGCTTCTCGTTATTGACACCTACTCTAACTTTCCTTTCATTGTCCGTTGCATGTCGCCTACCACCGTGGCAACCACCAATGCTTGAGCTCGCATTTTCTCTTTGGAAGGCCTTCCCTCTACTCTTGTTACTGATAATGGTCCACAATTTGCCTCTTTCGATTTTGCGGATTTTTGTACCCGTCACAGTGTCCTGTATGTCACGGCCCCTCCGTTCTATCCACAGTCCAACGGTGAGGCTGAACGACTGGTCCGCACATTTAAGGCTTAGATGAGGAAGCTCCTGACTTCTTCTGCTGCTGATGATGCACTTCTCCAATTTCTGGCTTCTTACCATTTCACCCCCATGGGTGACCACAGCCCGGCTGAGCTCTTACATGGCCGACAGCCCCGCATGCTACTTCATCTTTTGTAGCCTTCCACCTCACGGCCGCAGGTGCCTTCTCTTGGCCGGTTCACCGCCAGCGAGCTTGTATGGGTACAGGGATATGGCAGGCAGCCAAAATGGAGTCCTGGCCGCATCTTACAACACCGTGGGTGACGTCTGTATGAAATCCAGACGGACACGGGTGTTGCAGTGCGTCATTCGGACCAGCTTCAGCCTCATGTGCCGGCAACGCCTGTTCCGGATGTCACTACACCACCTTCGGCTCTACCTGACGCTTGGGATCCTGGAACCTCTCATCACTCACAACGCAATCCTCTCACCATCATATTGGTGCTAGCACAAAAACTGACACCAACAGGAGACGTGCCCATGCAGGAACAAGATGACCATCATCTGTCGGAGCACCTCTACTCGCCTCCTTCTCCTACGGACGCGTACACATCGCCATGTCTCCTGTTATGACAACCAAACTTGCCGCAATGGGCAGATTGGTGCATGGGGCCCCAGCAGATTCGACTCCCACATTTCCTGTAATCTCGACCCGTTATCATTGGGGACACTTCTGTCCATATGGGAAGCCTCCTCCTGAAGACTTTACGGCCAGTCAAACAACACCTATGGACGCTAGCAATCTACAGGCCACCTCCATCAAGACCTGTGCAAAAACTTCAAAGGGGGGAAAAGTGTTGTGACTCACCGATCTTTCAAAGTGCCGCCACGCAGTTACGCGCATCCTCTACATGCAGTGCTGTCTGCCAGCTATGCAGCAGCAGCGCCACCTAAGCGGTCAGCCAGCCAGCGGCTGCTAGACTCAGACTCAGTTATGACTTGACTGTTAAAGTGACACACGTCTTACTCTGTTTACTTGATCTGTGACTTTCATGTATTGCATTGTCCTTGAAATATATTTGTTCAACTTGAAGTTATAACAGAAAGGTTAGACAGATGGAGGCATGGAGGAACAATTCTGTAAATGTTGGTTTATGGTAGATGTTGTGTCCTAGTGTGCCATCTGGTCTTCACATAATGTGCACATCCAGGAACTGAAGTTGATTTTTTCTTTTCTCTCCACCATGAATCTGATTTTCTGGTGCAGTGAATTCAACTGTTGCAGAAAATGTTGTAGCTGATGTTGTCCTTATGGCCAGATTACCTACATGACATCCCGCAACATCTGAATTTGCTGTATCAGAATATCAGATACAAGAAAACAATCAACATCCATTTTGTTGTGTGCAACTTCTTGGGCACTGAGGTGGCTGGTAATAATTCAGGTAATTAGAACACTCTGAATAAGTAATACTTTATTAATTACAATAAAACTTATCTTCACTTGCCAGGCTCAGCTGTAGCTATGAAATTCCATACATAGACCTGTGGTTCAGAACACACTAATTGAGCCATGATTACTGAGTAACAAATTAATATAAGTTCAGAATAGCTGCACTGTGCCTTCACTACAGTCACTAAAAACACATGTTCATAGACACCTGTTGACACAGTTCTGATAGTGTTGGTATGTAGGCACAGTTCACAAGAGATGAAAGTCTCTTCACCCCTGATGATTGACATGAGCTGTTTCACACTGAGTAGACAGCAGAATGACATTACTGTGGCAGGAATTTCCTGGAAGTGGACAAGATCTGACCTGAAACTAAACTACCCGTCTGGCCACTGGCGACACTGTTTCATGATGAAGGCATGGTGGTGGCACCTTGGAACCGTGAGAGGCACAGCTTCTTCCTAGCATCTCATTAGTGCCTTGTGACAATGCTTTGCTGTGCAGTATCTTTGTGGTATTCTGGCCTTTGGCAGTTCTTTTTCATGGTGGAGGCATGGTGGTGGCATTGGAACCATGAGAGGCATGGCTTCTTCCTAGTATCTCGTTGATGCCTTGTGACAATGCTTTGCTGTGCAGTATCTTTGTGGCGGTCAATACTTCTTGCACCACTCTCTGTGCTCAATGACACCATTTCTGGATGTACTTGCCAAGCATAGACTAAGTGGCACAGTAGGACACACCATTACTGTAAACTGACAAATATAGATTTTTACTTGCATGTTTCTAGCTGCCATGGCCCTTCACTAAATGATAGTGTCCTAATCAAACTAGTACACAGAGTATGTGACCTCACAGACTGTGACACACTACCAGCTGAATTGCAGTACTTAAAGGCCACGTTCTGCACAAACGGTTACAGCAACTGCCACATACACCTTTTAAGATTAAGAAGCAGAACTATGACCTGCTGAGGACAAAGTTAAACTGGTTGCAATAGCCTTTATTCCATATGTTGGGAATACATCAGCAAAACTCAGAAGAATACTCCAGATACACAATGTCAATTATGTGTTCTGCCTTCTAGCCAAACTGAAGCATTGTTGGGATCAGCCTAAGATGACTTAGGACTGGGAATCTATCACATTCCTTGTGAGTGTGGGAAAATGCATGTAGACCAGATTATCTGGACAGTACAGGAGAGATGGACTGAATATAAACACTACACAGCCAATGCACAGCTGACAGTCTGCTGTGACAGAGCACTGCATCCCCCAAGGACATAGCATGAATTATGATCACAGCAAGTTGTTGCAACAATCCAACACCTTCTAGAATTGTATTCCCAAAGAGATTGTGGAGATCTGACTACATAATGGACTAATAAATAAATAAAGTGGCTTTCAATTAAACAAGGCCTGGGAGCCAGCCTTGAGCATGTTAAGAGCACAGTGGCAATCTATATGGAAGTCCACGCCATCATGACAACTGAAGAAGACAAGGATGCACTGTTACCATGGCAGCAGAGATCAACATCTCGGCTTACCAAAATATCATGCCTTTTTGACAATGTCACCTGACTAAATACCAGATATCAGTAGTCATCACTAATACCTGAAAATGACAAGAAATTGGCCTACCAAAATATCATGCCTTTTGGACAATGCCACACAACTGAATACCCAAGAAATATTCAAGATATTCCTATGCTGGGAAAATCTAAAATCACACACTACGAGTCCATAATCATTAAGTAGATTAGCACTACTCATAATTTGTTGATGTTATACTTTACAGGAGTTAAAATTGCTGTTTTTTTTACATGCTGCAACACAGTTCACTTAGTGGTTATTTCAGCATGTTAATAGCTGTGAACAAAGTATCTTGTGCCCAGAAGAGAGGCTTTATTTAATGCACAGAATTAGCCTTAATCAATGTACACTACAGGCAACTTCTACGTTATTCAGTGTGTTATCAAAAAAGGAAAAACCATATATTAAGCACAAATAATTCAAAAGTACAAGAATGAAGTGAAGAACATTTTAGAGCTTTGTTAATCATGAAGCGAATACACTCAGTAAGGCAAATAACATTCAGCTCCCAAATTTTGGTAGCTGTTAGATAGCTAATATGGTATTTATGTCATTACTCACTATGTTCCATGAGCTCTTTCTGACAGTATCTGAGAATGGAGAGGAATCAAACGATGCACAAAATCCAGTTCCGTAGATTAGCTTAGACAGGTTTAACATTTCTTATGGAAATGGAAATGCCATGTGGCAAGGGCCTCCCATCAGGTGGACCATTCGCCTGCTGCAAGTCTTTCGAGTTGATGCCATGTCAGCAACTTGGGTGTCGATGGGGATGAAATAACAATGATAAGGACAACACAACACCCAGTCCCTGAGTGGAGAAAATCTCTGACCCAGCCAGGAATTGAACCCAGGCCATTAGGTATGACATTTTGTTGCACTTGACCACTCAGCTACCAGGGGTGGACAGCATTTCGTATTCTTATTCATCAGTCTTCTGACTTGTCTGATGCAATGCATAGCTTAGTCGTGTATATTGGGGAGCACTAAAACGAGCTGTGAGGAGTGCTTTGAGCATAAACATCACACAGAGTCATGGCAACCCACCAATTTGGCCATTACAGAGCACTTTTGTTTTTGGTCATGTCATGAACTATGGAAAAAACCAAGATACTATGACAGCCTTCTTCTTTCTGGGACTTGCTTAAAAAGTGGTAGAAATCTAACTTTAGCAAAACCTTATAAATAGAGAGAGCAAATTCTATGTTAGCTAGGAATGGGATCTTGTTTTTGCATATTGAGGGAAGTGGGATATGAACTCAGTAATGGAACAGCAGGTATTGCTGTTCTCTAGATCATGGCTCTATTTTTCCATCATGCCATCCACCACATGTGGGTCAGGGTACAAGAATATAAATGGCTGTCCAATGTACGAGTCCATCATTTCTCAGTAGCTACCTGAAGATGGTAGCAAGTCTCTTTGTGTATAATCAATAATTAAACCTGGCAAACTACCAAAGCAAAATTTAAATTATAGAAAATAGCATAATCAAAGTAGAGGAACCTAGTGTATTACTTTTAACCTGCATCAATAAATTGTTAAAATTGAAGGTTGGTGATAGCCTTTCTACACACAGACTTCCTTTTCTTTGCAGTAGGTGTTTTTTCATTGAATTAATCAATTTCTGCAGAGATAATACAGCCACTTTAATGATGAAAGCTGCATTTTTACTAAAATTGAGAGGTACTTGACTATGACGGAAAATGTGACTCTGGCAGAATGTAAATAATTTATGAGAAAAGGTGATCGTCTACAAGCTAGCAAAGTTTCCAATCTTTTTAGCATGCCTGTTAATTACTCAACACTTCTACTAATTGGTACCTGTAAAATTGGTTATATTCTCTGTGTATAAGTTTCAAATTTTTAGAGTAAAAGCACACTGTTTCTCATTCCCTACATGGCAAAGTCATCTTTACTTGCAACCTCTGCTCTACTGGACTGGAAACTGTACATGGCTGCCAGACCAGATTACAAAAGTTCACATTTATTCATGTAACTTTCAAAATGTTGACTTACAAATGCATGGCAGGTCTCAGAGATGTGTTACACTTAAGTATTGCATTTGTACCAAAAGTGAACAATGTAAAGGAACAGATGATTAGCGATAAGATGCTGTAAACTTGATTTTCAAAGAAGATATACTGTAGACTGGGCAATATTACATTATAGTTAGCCAGCATTTAGTTGTTGAAGCAGTGTTGGAGGGACTGTTGTCAGATACACATATATTAATGGTTATCCAGAGTAAACTTACTATATATGGATGACATTAATACATCTGCTCTGTGACTAGCCACGAAAATTTGACATATAATGTCAGTAGCTTTTGCTGCAGGTCATTTCATAGAATTTTAGTTCAAAAGCTGGAAACAGTTGATGCAGAGGAAGGATGTAGAGAAATTAAGGGGTGACAGTTGTGAAAATTAAGTTAGAGAAGGTGGAAAGTGTTGGTGTATATGTAATACACAGATCAATTTTTTTAGAATTCTTACTGGTAGTGATGTGTAAATTGGCTGTAAACTGGAAGCAGAACCTTCCAACATAAAGAAATAGGTGTGAAACAAAATGAGACTAATCTAAAGTATCCTTTTTTTAAAATTTTTATTTACTATTATGGAAAGAGGCTAAATTGTAAAATAATCTGCTCTTTACTTAGAAAAGGTGTGTATTAATGAAATTTTATTATTCAATGTATACAAGAAAACAATATACCTGATTAAAAAAACATTGAATGGTTTAGTAATGCCACATGATAGTGAGAATTATCAGAAATGTGATAGGAAAATGCTGATAATCTGTTTATATCTTTCTTAAAGCTACTGGTGTGCATGTGTATTTTACAGGCACTTATAATGACTCACATAATTTTGAAAGAAGACAAATGCATTCTGGAAGAATGCAGCGATCAACCATGAATAATCTAAATTTATGGCTGATCAATTTTGACTATAGAACAACCATCACCAGTGCTGGAGGTAAAAGAAACAAATAAGATCCAAGAGTACACAAGAGTGTAATGCAGTAAAAATACAAATGAGAAAAATATATACAATACATCACCCAATGTGGTTACATCACAGATAGGCACAAAAAAAAAAAAAAAATTGTCAGAAATATAGCTTCAGCCAGTAAAGCCTTCATCAAAATTAGACAACAAACACACATATACACACTCATGCAAATGTAGCTCACACACACATGACTGCAGTCTCAGACAAATGAGCCCACACTGTGAGCAGCAGCACCAGTGCATGATGGGAATGATGGGAGTGAAGTCTGGGTGGGAGTATGAAGGAGGGTGGGATAGGGAGGGGGAAGGATAGTAGGGTACGGGTAGCAGACAGTGAAATTGGGAAGCATGTAGGGATGAGGTGGAAAGAGGGTAGGGCAGCTATGTGCATTCGGAAGGTTAGACGGTGGGCAGCGGTGAGGTGGGGAGGGGGGGGGGGGATAGCAGAAAAGGAGAGAAAGGAGAGAAGTAAAAAGACTGGGTGTGATGGAGGAATGAGGACTGTGTAGTGCTGGAATGGTAACTGAGAAGGGGGTGGATGGGAGAGGACAATGACTAACAAAGGTCGAGGTCAAGAGGGTTACAGGAATGTAGGATATATTGCAAGGAAAGTTCCCACCTGCACAATTAAGAAAAGCTGGTGTTGGTGGGAAGGACACATATGGCACAGGCTATGAAGCAGTCATTGAAATGAAGGATGTCATGTTTGAAAGCATGCTCAGCAACAGGGAGGACAACTTTTTCTTGGCAACAGTTTGTTGGTGGCCATTCATGTGAACAGACAGCTTGTTGGTTGTCATGCCCACATAGAATGAACCACTGTGGTCGCAGCTTAGCTTGTAGATCACATGACTGATTTTTCAGGTAGCCCTGCAATATATATTACATTCCCAGAGCCCTCTTGTCCTCAATCTCCATTAGTCATTGTCCTCTCTCATCCAGTCCCTTCTCTGTTACCATTCCAGCACTACGCAACCCTCATTCCTCCATCGCATCCAGTCTTTTTACATCTCTCCTTTTCCATCCCCCCCCCCCTCCCCAAACCTCACCACTTCCCATCGTCTAACCTCCTGACTGCACATAGCTGCCCTACCCTCTTTCCACCTCATCCCTGCACACTCCTCAACAGCATGTCACTTTCTGCCACGTCTACCCTACTCTCCCTCCCCCAGTCTCCACTTCCATCATGCCCATCATGCACTGGTGCTGGTGCTTACAGTGTGAGCTCAGTTGCCTGAGACTGCAGTCATGTGTGTGTGAGTTGCATGTGTGTGTGTGTGTGTGTGTGTGTGTGTGTGTGTGTGTGTGTGTGTGTGTGTGTGTATGTGTGTTTGTCATCTAATTTTGATGAAGACCTTAGTGGCTAAAAGCTACATTTGTGACAGTCTTTTTGTTGTGCCTATCTGCAACTCAGCATCTCTGCTATATCTTAAGTGGCATTTTTTCTTTTCACAATATTGTTACAGTCCATCCTGGACTTTTCCATTGTTTAAACTTGAAAGATAAGTCTGATGTGGCCACATTGGGTGGTGTATGATATACATTTTTGTAATTTGTATTTTAACTGCATTACAGGGTCTTGTATAGGCTTATATCATTAGTTTCTATTACCTCTAGCAAAGATGATGTGTGTTCTATAGTTGAAATTAGTCTGCAATAAATTCAGATTATTTGTAACTAATCACCGCATTCCTCATTTTGTATAGCCAATGGTGCTGCACATGGGAATTCCATGGATTACAACATAAATATTCAAAACATATATCACTTGTGCTATTGTTCTTACCAATTATAAAGATGACTACAGATGATAAGACCGTTAAAACCCAAGCATTAAGATCGCCAGTCTTTTTGCCTCCATTAAATTTGCAGTTTATGTCAGTTACTCCATCAGTGCATAAGCAGTCATAGTGAAACTCTGAATGGTGAGGCAGGCAATTTCCAGAACTAGTACAAGGTGTACTTAAACAGTTATTTCCAATGCAGTTCTTACTTTTTGTAGCCAAAACATGAACATCATTGCACCTGAATAGAATGATAAGCATGTTATTTGCATGAAATCAAACAGAAAACTCTTGATTTTGATACTTTATAACAATAGTTATGAAAGCTTTACAATTAATCAATGAAAATAGAAAAATAGTTCTCTTCAAGTTCAGTAACTCTCAAAAGGTCTATAATACAATGCAAAAATACTTAGTTGGTCTGACAAACAAACAATCTGCATATACAAATATTTTTTAGTTTACAGAGGATTAGTACTTGTTCCATAGATCATGAATATGAAACTTCCTAAGGATGTGGAACATGTCTGTTCAACAAAAGGCTTCTTTATGTGACATAATTCAATTTTTTTAATAATTACAAAATTACTAACTTATATCCAAAATTCCTCTGTTGAATAGGAGGAGTTGTCATTCAGACATTCTTTTAATTTATTTTTAAATGCTGGTTGGCTATCTGTCAGATATTTGATGATGTCTGGTAAGTGACCAAAGACTTTCACAGCAGCAAAATTGAACCTCTTTCTGTGCCAAAGCTACATTTAAGCCAGAATAGTGAAGACCAGCCGTTATCCTAGTGTTGTAGCTATGAATGTTGATATCACTTTTGCTTGGGGAAGGGTTATGAATAGCAAAATTTGTGTATATGTGAGGCTACTGTGAATATCCCTAGTTCCTTAAATAAGTGTCTGCAAGATGATCTCCGTTGGGCTCCAGCTATTATTCTGATTTTGTGCTTGTGCGCAGTGAAAAAGTTTTTCCTTAATGATGAATTACTCCAAAATATGATGCCATATGAAAGCAGTGAATGTAAATGGGCACAGTAATCTAATTTACTGATATGTTTAACACAAAAATTTTCAATAACACTAACAGCAAAGTAGTTTCTTCTTAGCTCTAGAGTAAACATGGTAGTGCTCTGCTTTGTTTGCTGCTGTCAACATTATGACAGGTACTATTTTACTCCTCTTCCTCCTCCTCCTCTTCCTCCTCCTCCTCCTACTACTATCATTATTGTTACTGATAGGTGCTATTTTACTACTACTACTATTACTGCTATTATTATTATTATTGTCATTATATTGTTATTAAATTAGAATGTAATTCTTGTGTTTCCTTTGGAGTTCTCTCACAGGAAAATTTTAAATTGTTTTTCCATTCAATAGGTTCCATTCCTGAGAAGTGACATATTGTATTGTACTATATTCTCTTCTGTTGTCTACAAAAGCAGCTCATCTATAAGACGTCTAACAAGTCAATTTCTATACCTAAGCAGGTAAAAATGATATGATAATTAATCACACAACTTGCATTTCTATACATATATGTTTAAATTACAAATTGGTCCCTTCCATATAATACACTTCACGCATTTAAATATTAATATAATACTCTGCCTAAATTTAAAAATTCGTTAATGGAATAAAAACATGGAGTATCTAAGTATGACTTGAAAGATTTATCCAAAAGCTTCAACCTCAGAATTTGCATTAACCCTTAACTTACGAAGTGGATTTTCTGTAACATATACCACGAGGAGGGGTCTCTGGGACCCCTATATTTAAGCCAAGATTTAAGGCAAAAATCATTTGAAATTCTTAATTTATGTGGTATAACATTTATTTTTACAATTATTTAAGTGTTGTTTAAATGCTTTTAGTTTATTTTATTGTGCTAAACAAAGCCTGCAGCTTTTTACTATTTATCACACAAAAGCACCTAATTTTTTGTGGTTCTTCTAAACAGTGCACATAAATAGACTATTAGAGTAATAGATTTTACATTCTAAAAATTATACAGTCTCTGTAGCAAAGAAATTTCCAAATAAAACTAAATTCTAGAGTTTAAATTTTACACATAAAAATTCCAGCCGATGAGTGCAAAAAGAAAGTCTGTCAAATTGACATTCATTGCTGCAAACTACATTTTTATCACCACTAAGAACACATTTGATTTTTACAGACACTTTAAGCATTTCATTGAAGAAACAGACAGATCCCTATCACAACTTTCGTGAAGTTCTTCCTGTGAATGATACTCTTGTTTCATAGCAGAACTTTGATCACTGGCTAATGTAAAATCATTGTATTTTTTGTTTATTTCTTGATCTACATCACTGACACCTTTCTTCATAGACTGACTAACAATTTCATCAGACTCAGGAAAGTTAAAAATGACACATTTGTGCCAAACAAATTTTGAGCTATACAGTACTGTACTGAAGGAAGCAGGTACATAGTTCATGAGCCATGGTCTAGGAGACTCGAACACCTACCAATAACATGTGTCAACAATAAACACAGAAGGCGATAATGCAACTGACAACAAAAAATTGTAGATTTGGCAATTTAAGGAGGGTAGAGGGAGTATAGAAGCATTCCACCACAACTGGCCTTGGAGAGCAAATTCAAAAATTTTTGCATAGTCTAAAAAACCACACCTTGTGAGTTAAGGATTAATGTTTTTGAGAAGTTTGTTATAAAGTTTCACCTCCATTTGGAAAGTATCTTTTAGGCATAGGGATGTGTTGATTTTGGTTAAATGTAAGTTTTTGTTTTTTATATTACGGTGATCATGATTATCACAGTACTTTTGCAATCTACTATCCTTGCCTACAGATTTTTATTTTCAAGAATGTGAGTTTCCATAATGCAGATGCATGGCAAAGGGGGAATACCAGATATCTTAAACAGTATTATACGGGATTCTGTAGGTTTTCATCCAAATATGATTTTGTATTTACATATCCTGTATGCTTACTTTTACTGTTATCAATTGGTTCATCACTGGCAGAAGTAAAAAGAATGTTCATGTGTTCGTTTAGAGCATTTTGAAATTTTAGTGAGACAGTTTCTTCACTGTTTTCATAAGCTGTTTATTCTGTGCCCAGATTTTGTTACTTCATCTTGGGTGACAGTACTGATGTACATTGACCTTCTACATGTTCTTATTTTATATTTATTGTATTGGGTATTCTTATTTATGTATGGTTTTGACATATTAACTGCAACATCTTTGGAAAAGTCCTTAATGTGTTAGTTACTTCTGTGGGGTCTGTAACTTCATTTTTTTAAATGCTTTTTTTGTTTTTTATACTGTAATATAGTGTAATTATAAAAAACAAAAAAAGCATTTAAAAAATGAAGTTACAGACTGTAATATAGTGTAATTGTTGTATACATGGAAGAACCCTGGAGACACTAAAAGGTATCAGATAGATTATATAATGGTAAGACAAAGATTTAGGAACCAGGTTTTAAATTGTAAGACATTTCCAGGGGCAGATGTGGACTCTGACCACAATCTATTGGTTATGACCTGTAGATTAAAACTGAAGAAACTGCAAAAAGGTGGGAACTTAAGGAGATGGGACCTGGATAAACTGAAAGAACCAGAGGTTGTACAGAGTTTCAGGGAGAGCATAAGGGAAAAATTGACAGGAATGGGGGAAAGAAATACAGTAGAAGAAGAATGGTTAGCTTTGAGGGAGGAAGTAGTGAAGGTAGCAGAGGATCAACTAGGCAAAAAGACGAGGGCTAGTAGAAATCCTTGGGTAACAGAAGAGATACTGAATTTAATTGATGAAAGGAGAAAATATAAAAATGCAGTAAATGAAGTAGGCAAAAAGGAATACAAACGTCTCAAAAATGAGATCGACAGGAAGTGCAAAATGGCTAAACAGGGATGGCTAGAGGACAAATGTAAGGATGTAGAGGCATATCTCACTAGGGGTAAGATAGATACTGCCTACAGGAAAATTAAAGAGACTTTTGGAGATAAGAGAACCACTTGTATGAACATCAAGAGCTCAGATGGAAACCCAGTTCTAAGCAAAGAAGGGAAAGCAGAAAGGTGGAAGGAGTATATAGAAGGTCTATACAAGGGCGATGCACTTGAGGACAATATTATGGAAATGGAAGAGGATGTAGATGAAGGTGAAATGGGAGATACGATACTGCGTGAAGAGTTTGACAGAGCACTGAAAGCCCTGAGTCGAAACAAGGCCCCCGGAGTAGACAACATTCCATTGGAACTACTGACGGCCTTGGGAGAACCAGTCCTGACAAAACTCTACCATCTGGTGAGCAAGATGTATGAAACAGGCGAAATACCCTCAGACTTCAAGAAGAATATAATAATTCCAATACCAAAGAAAGCAGGTGTTGACAGATGTGAAAATTACCGAACAATCAGTTTAATAAGCCACAGCTGCAAAATACTAACACGAATCCTTTACAGACGAATGGAAAAACTAGTAGAAGCCAAACTTGGGGAAGATCAGTTTGGATTCCGTAGAAATACTGGAACACGTGAGGCAATACTGACCTTACGACTTATCTTAGAAGAAAGATTAAGGAAAGGCAAACCTACGTTTCTAGCAATTGTAGACTTAGAGAAAGCTTTTGACAATGTTGACTGGAATACTCTCTTTCAAATTCTAAAGGTGGCAGGGGTAAAATACAGGGAGCGAAAGGCTATTTACAATTTGTACAGAAACCAGATGGCAGTTATAAGAGTCGAGGGACATGAAAGAGAAGCAGTGGTTGGGAAGGGAGTAAGACAGGGTTGTAGCCTCTCCCTGATGTTATTCAATCTGTATATTGAGCAAGCAGTAAAGGAAACAAAAGAAAAATTCGGGGTAGGTATTAAAATCCATGGAGAAGAAATAAAAACTTTGAGGTTCGCCGATGACATTGTAATTCTGTCAGAGACATCAAAGGACTTGGAAGAGCAGTTGAACAGAATGGACGGTGTCTTGAAGGGAGGATATAAGATGAACATCAACAAAAACAAAACGAGAATAATGGAATGTAGTCGAATTAAGTCGGGTGATGTTGAGGGTATTAGATTAGGAAATGAGACACTTAAAGTAGTAAAGGAGTTTTGCTATTTGGGGAGCAAAATAACTGATGATGGTCGAAGTAGAGAGGATATAAAATGTAGACTGGCAATGGCAAGGAAAGTGTTTCTGAAGAAGAGAAATTTGTTAACATCGAGTATAGATTTAAGTGTCAGGAAGTCATTTCTGAAAGTATTTGTATGGAGTGTAGCCTTGTATGGAAGTGAAACATGGATGGTAAATAGTTTGGACAAGAAGAGAATAGAAGCT
Source organism: Schistocerca cancellata (assembly GCF_023864275.1). NCBI lineage: Eukaryota > Metazoa > Arthropoda > Insecta > Orthoptera > Acrididae > Schistocerca > Schistocerca cancellata. The sequence continues at coordinate 400,314,501 of NC_064632.1, read as the reverse complement.
TTCGAAATGTGGTGCTACAGAAGAATGCTGAAGATTAGATGGGTAGATCACATAACTAATGAGGAAGTATTGAATAGGATTGGGGAGAAGAGAAGTTTGTGGCACAACTTGACCAGAAGAAGGGATCGGTTGGTAGGACATGTTCTGAGGCATCAAGGGATCACCAATTTAGTATTGGAGGGCAGCGTGGAGGGTAAAAATCGTAGGGGGAGACCAAGAGATGAATACACTAAGCAGATTCAGAAGGATGTAGGTTGCAGTAGGTACTGGGAGATGAAGAAGCTTGCACAGGATAGAGTAGCATGGAGAGCTGCATCAAACCAGTCTCAGGACTGAAGACCACAACAACAACATAGTGTAATTCAGAATAAATATCATTCATGTTACACATTTTATGTAAGATGTTCTTCTCTTGGCAGAAAACATTTATTTTCCTTGTGATCCAACTATTTATTCTAAAACTTCCCCTAATGGTTACAATTTTCTGTGGAAGCCAGTCTGAAAGCAATAGCTTAATAATGGGTGTCCATAATTAAAATTCCAGTTTGAAAATGCTATAGAAAGAGAACCTACTCCTCAGAATGAAATCAAATTTAAGCAGCATATTATTGATGCAGGGGTAAATGTCATGGAACAAACAAATATTTGAGCAATAGATAGTGCTCTGAGCATCAGAATGTCCACATCAACAGACACATGACACATGGTTGTCCCTCAGTTTTCATCTGAGACACCCAACAGAAACATCTACATTAAGGATCACATTTTACTGGTAAAGCTTTTTTACTGGACCAATGACTGTGCACCAGCAGCCCTGCAGAAGTTCTGGACACTCAAGGTTATGAAAAAAGGCACTGATCTGATGTCTGCTAAAGATCTAGAGAAAAAGGTTATAAAATTTAAAAATACAGGTTCTTTCAAAGTTAATTGGGGCAGAGGGATGAAAACAGTTGATCCGACATCTGCCGTAGATCTGCCCACAGCACTGCAGGAGGGGTCAATTGGTGGTGTGCAAAATGCAATGCAAGGGGAACTGCCCTAACACTGGAAATGCCTGCAAGCAAGGTGCATAAAATCCTACAAAACATCCTACACTGTTGTTGATATAAAATTAGCAATGTCCAGGAGTTGATTTCTACTGACTAGCCAGCAAGACAAGTGTTCACTCTGGAATTTATTGTTTGCATGGAGTGGACAATGAATGACCATGGAATATTCTGTGGACAGATGAAGAAGCTCAGTTCCATATCCAAGGATTTATCAATAAGCAGAATTGCAGAATATGGAAGATGGAAAAACTGCACACACATCAACTGGTACCAATTTAGTCTGTAAAGGTGACTGTATGGCGTGTGTTGATGGGATTTTTTATTGTTATGGTAACCTACTGCTCCCACACCATCCACACAACTGTTTCCACCCCAACAGTTTCCATCCCCTCATTGAATCAGACGATATGTAAAGTGGTTCGCGTAAATTGCACATCCATTAACGAGATTGTTAAAGAAAGGGGTTAAGTTTGAATGGACAGCACAGTGTCAGGAGGCATTCTAGAAGCTCAAACAGATACTAACATCAGACCCAGTATTGATACTTCCTGATTTCGAACAACAGTTCATACTATCTTCTGATGCTAGTAATATTGCTGTAGGTTGTATTCTTTTTTAGGGGGTTAATGGACAGGAACATCCAGTGGCTTATGCTTCCAGGCAACTGAATAAGGCAGAGAAGAATTATTCAACTACAGAGAAAGAAATGTTAGCAGTGATTTACGGTATCTCGTATTTTCACTGTTATTTATATGGGTGTAAGTTCAAGATGATTACAGATCATGCAGCATCGAAGTGGTTGTTGGGGTTGAAAGATCCTTCAAGTCGTTTAACGAGATGGGCACTGAAACTAAGTGAATTTGACTATGAGGTAATTCACAAACTAGGGGTAAAACATATGAATGCAGATGCGCTTAGTAGAAAAATAGCATCTGTACAAGTTGTGGGCATAAGTGAGAAGGAGTGGATAAAGGCGCAAGCCATGGACAGAGAGTGACAATTGTTCCAAATGCAACCACAGTTTGAAATGCAGGATGGGTTGCTTTGCAGGAAGAGGAAGTGCGGACTACTTGTCGTAGTACTGGAGTCGCTGAGGGAAGAAGTGTTGAAACAAGTGCATGACCATGTATTGTCGGGTCATGGTGGTAAAAGAACGACTGATAGACGGGTAGCTGAAAGGTTTTGGTGGAAGACATGTCGCAATAATGTAGAGCAGTATGTGCAAAATTGTATACCGTGTGCGCAGAGAGAAGATGTAAATCATTAGAAAATTCAGTTACAGAGACTACATGAAGCGGATCGTCCATTCGCATTCATTGGATTAGACGTAATCGGAGCATTTAACAAGACCCAAGCAGGTAATCGATACGTATTAACAATATTAGATCATTTTTCCCGATACCTGGTAATGGTAGCTAATCCAGATCAGAAGGCAAGCACTGTTGCGCAAGCCTTAGTAAATAACTGGTTGCTGAAGTATGGTGTGCCTGATACTATAATTACAGATCAGGGTAGTAACTTTATGTCGGAGCTGATAAAGAAGTTATGCCATTTATTGAAAATTAAGAAATTGCGGACAAGCCCATTTCATCCTCAGTCGAATGGACGAACAGAACGGGTTCATAGGACGTTAGTTAAGATGATTAGTCATTGCGTAAATTCAGAACACACAGATTGGGACATGTATTTAAGTCTGTTGACAAGCACATATAACACGAAAGTTCATACAGGAACTCTCCGTATGAGGTAATTTATGATCGGAAAATGCCATCACCATTTGATGTGCTCAAACCTCAGGTAGGTTTGCAGGATGAGTCAGTGAAGAATTTCGCCAAGAAATTGAGAGAGATTTGGCAAAGAGTACGGTGTGCTAATACTGAAGCTTTGGAGAAACAAGAGAGTATTGGGCAAAGAACAGGTAAACTGCCGCATTATAGAATTGGTCAATGGGTATTGTTGGCTAATCCTTATGTTCTGAAGGGTAAAACGAAGAAGTGTTTGACGAAATATTCTGGACCGTATCAGGGAAATGAAATAGTGCCTCCAGTGAACGTGAAGTTGCAGTTACCAACCAAGTCATCAGTAGTTCATGTGAGTAGGATTAAGCCATTTAAGGGCGCAGTGGATGCGTTACCACAGATTCCTCCAGTAGTAACAAAGGGTGTGAGGGTACCGAAGCTAAAAGAACAGCAGAGGAACATTCCTTATGCACTTAGGTCTAGGGATAAGTAGATTAAGTATCCTTGGGGAGGAACATGTATTTATTGTTATTAGGTAATAGGGTACGTGTCGTTTTTACTTGTAATTTGTGTGTTATAGACGTGGTAAGGAAGGGAGCGATTGACATGACTTCCTTTTCCTTCAGGTGCCGTGCCAGGATGTGGCCTGGGAAACTTTTCATCAGTCTGGTACTGCTACACTGTTGCAGAGGAGTGGTGGTGCAGGTGCAACCACTAGATAAGGGAATTTCGTTTGCAAGACAATTAGATGTGATAATGTCTATAGAAGATCTGACAGACTGTTTCAGGGGAAGTGCTTTTATTTGTCCAGCAAAGGAGGTGGCAACCCACAATCATTGGTGTGAGATGCAGTTGTTCTTGGGGAATATGGGAACCTTAGAATGTGAAAAGAAGGTGTTACTTCTGAGACCGAAATTTTAGAAAGTTGGGGAACATTGGATTTACTCTGTGTTCGAACTAGAGACTGTAGTTGCCACTTGTTACAGAAATGGTAGATTGACAGATATATCAAAGCTTGAATTGCAGGGCAGTGGGTTATTGATTAATGGCACTGGATGTGAAATAGTGGGGAAGCATTTTCACCTACCAGCTATTTTCACAGGTACAACAATGATTAACGTGACACAGCCTATCTTGTATTATCCAGACAAACCACCACACATATTGCCTCGCCAGAACCTTATGTTTATTAACAAGTCCTTGGATCCCACATTGCTACAATCTTTAGATAGCCTGATTATCTCAGAAAAAGAGCAGATCTCAGTTAATCAACTACTGCAGCACGTGCAGCAATATCGGGAGAAACATAAGCAAAACACAATTATATTTGGTGTGTCAACGACCAGCATAATCTTAGTTCTAGTGTTTATTTGTGCAGCTTACTTTTGTATACGGAAAAAGATGTCTTGTTCTGAAATAACAACCGTACATCAAATACCGATGGGATGGATCAGGAATAGTGGAACGTAATATAAATAAATAACCAATTATAAGATTGGAATCAGTATTAAGTGTAAATAGATTATTAGTGGATAAGAAAAGTTTGACAGTGTTGAAGGAGTAGCTGTAAGACACCTGTAGAGTATAAGGAAGTATGGCGTGCACAACCAGTAAGTCCAGAATTGTAAAATTCGGGATGAATTTTCTTAAAGGAGGGGGATGTGTAGTGTCGCGGAATAGTAAAGAGTTGGAAACATGGAATATTGTCAAAGTTTCGTTGCCTATGGTGAGAGTCAGAGGCAGTATGTTGGCCAAGAAGTAAGAGGATTGCACATATATCGGAATGTGTCGTCATGCAGGGGCAATGGCCTGGTTACACACAACAGGCGAGAGAGAATTGCTTAGCACGCGGGTTTGTGTTAGACGGAGACTTTCGTAGAGTGCAAGACAGAGGTATAGCATCAGCTGTACTGCATTTCACAACTTTGCGTAAGTCTGCCGCAACAACACCTAACTCTGTTGCAAGAACACCTAAGGGGTGAGTACGAGAGATGAATCAACAGTATAAGTGGAACTAATGCGTTCATTACAAATGAGTATGACGTCAGGACGTCGCTCGTGCTTCCTTTAAATACGCCAACTTTGATAGCAACAAGGCACTCGCAGTTAGACTTGCAGTTAGACATGTACTGGGTCACTGTGTAGCGCTCAGCTTGGTGATCGACATGTTAATCTTCATTAAGGAGATGTTGCAGTAAGGGCGGCCCATCCAGCAGCAGACATGAGGGGACAGTACCAGCTCTGGTCCTCTCTGCTGCCGCTGTCAATCATCAACCCAGGATTAGCAGACATCACGGCAGACTCGCTCGCCACCAATGCTGACCACATCAGTGAGCCGTCGTCGAGATCGTGCAGGGCCTAGGCCCTGTACATCTGCCATCACAACCGGGTGAGCCGACAACGCTGGGGGACTGCAGTCCATTCCAGCCATCCACCGCGGACGAGCCACCAGGAGGAGCAGGGAAGAAGACAGGGTGGGGTAGAGTACACTCCGCACTACGAGAACGCCTCTCGTGCTGACAGCGCCAGGACTCCAACCCGGAGCCTCTTGCTGTCCACCTCCGAGGCGGCCGGCCAGCCGGACGCCGCCAGCCACGCGCAGCCGAAGTATGAAGTAAGGACATTCCTCCACTATATCACAGCACGCAGCACTGTGCTAGCAAGACTGTGTGGCCTGGAGCTGGTGTCATCGCTACGAGTCAGCGAGGACTCAGGGAGGTCGTTGATATCACCAAGCCACATTGTACTCGGCAGGAATAAAGGTGTTATGAATTAATAATGTTTCTTTGGCATTTCTGACGCGTCCACAGTCATTTCCTGGCATCCTGACAACTGGAGAGGTCACCACTCGGCCATCCAGTCCACCGTAGGCAACCGGGACCACCGGGGCGCCTAAAGTTCTAAGTTCTAGGGGACTGATGACGTCCAATGTTAAGTCCCATAGTGCTCAGAGACATTTGAACTATTTGAACTGCACCTCGCAATCTCATCCAAGAAGCACCACTACACAGAGCTCTTTTCTCACCCACCATACTCTACTATCCCTCCCCCTTTCCCACCCCATTCCAGATTGCTATTCACACAACAGTTGCCTTCCAGTTGGAGCTGCTGGTGGTTGTAGTCATGTGTGAGTGAGGTGTGCTTGCTTGTATGAAAGTGTGTGTGTTTTCTTTGCTGATGAAGGCTTTGGCCAAAAGCTATAGTGTTAACAGTCTTTCGACTGTGCCTGTCTGCAACTCAGTGGATCACCTTTACGGTGAGTAGCAATCAGTTCTTTTCATGGTTTATTCACTCACTTAAACAAAACACTATGTGGGCATGACCTTGTACATTTGACAGTTCTTAGATGGAAATTTGATTTTTTGAGTTCCCCACCTCCGAGGGCAACTATTTAAGAGGTGCAGATTCAAAAGTTTTAAAAGCAGTTGAGTAAGAGTAGCTATATGGAGAAAATATAACTATAACAAAGTAAGAGTGAATACATCATGTACAGAAGCAAATGGGTACAAGACTGTGATGACCGGAAACTGCATGGCAGGCAAAGAAGTTGGAAGATGACAGAGGATCCAATGGTAAGAACAGACTCACAGAATCTGTCACAGATTGAATTCAAAGTTACTATGGCATGGCCATCAGGCAAAATGTTAGAAGTGTAGAAGATATGAAAAAAGCTGTATGAGCAGTTTTGTTTCACATCTCTTCAACAGATCATAAACCCATTCATGGCCTGTGCCCTCCATAAAGTGATTCATGGTGCAAATGCAACAGAGCACAACAAAATGGCAAGAAATTTATTTGCAAACCAGCTATTCCTTAAACAGGAGGTTTTCAAAGGAACTTTGAAAGAATTGTCAGTTGTAAGTCTGTTGAAGAAATGTCTTCATGAGTGCATCCACAACATAAAATGGGCCAGAATGTCAAGACAGTGTTAATAACAATTAGTACACTGCATTCTGGTGTCTCTGATGCATTGACAATGTTCAGAAAAGGAAATGTTGCAAGGTGTGACTACCATACTACAAACTCTTGGTCATTTCACAATGAAACTAATATTGTATTTAAACAATGGAAAACCCAGGACGAAATTCTGTTGTGCCTATCTGTGACTCAGCATCTCTCCAATATGGTGGGTGGTAACTATTCTTTTCATAACACTGTTAATGTTAAATTTAAATAAAGAAACCCTTATTGTAGGAGAGAAAGTTATTAGAGACCTTGAAACATGGGCAAGACAATGCAGGCAAGCAGGGAAAAGGATACTGCAAAGTGATACGATAGAGGGTGCAGACAACCCATCATATGGAACTGGGATGCATTGACAACTTTAATGGCTGTTACTCATAAGCTGTATTTCTTAAGAATAAAGTGTACTTTGTCTCAGGTTCTACTTGCCAGAATTTGTTCAAAATTATGGGGTATACTCATTGGAGTATTATGCATATTATACACAGGCATTTTCTTATTTTGTAAATCTCAAGGACCTTAGAGCGTTACATACATAGAAAAGTGTAACACTATTTTACTTTTATGCTCACTTTTTACAAAAATAATTATTATCTTCAAACTAATCAATATATTTAGAAATACCTCTTTTAGAGTAGTTAGAAATATATAACCTACCAGCCATATTTTTTCCAAATTTTTATTCCCAATAGTTTCTGAGAAAAGATATCTTTTATATGTATAAATTTTAAGTTGTTTAAGATAGAGATTTTCCAACCAGTCTGAGCCCCTTAATTATGAACACACTGCATACCAATGCAAGTGTCCATTTTTTCATTTAGATCATTAAGTTTATAAGACTGTGGCCATTTTTCTTTGTTTAGTTAGCTGTTGAAGTAGTTTATGTTATCCTCAATGTTGCATCTACACAGTTCTTAAATACATGTATTAACAACAGGCCTAATGCTTTTTACTCCAAAACTTCATGTTTGATCTATATGGTCAGTAAAGACTGCATCAGAATTTTTTAATGAAGTGCTGTATAAACTCTGCTTGACTAGAAACAGATTTAGAGCTGTTTCACAAGATTTTGTTACTCAGGTAACAGTACTTAGTTCAACATGTAAACTGTAGGAGGTAGAAAGATTCAAAAGGGCTTCCAAATCACATCACATTTCATTTACTTTATTTAGCAGTGATTCCAATTCATGCAACATAAGTTAAAGATGATGATCAGTATACTTGAGCAATAACTAAATATAAATTACTATCTGCCCCGCTAGCTATTATTTCTGTAATAGTGGGAAGACAAACTGAAATTAATTAGTTTTGTATGTTAAATTAATTCAGTGTTAAGCCAGCTCTCTGAGCTACATATTACTGAGATAACTTTTAGCACATCTGTTAGCAATGCATTTATTTTGTGAAACTTATTATGCAAGGCTTTTACATTATGGTGCTCAGCTTTGAGACTGGATTCATTCATTACATGGTAGTCGTGTGCCATATATACAGTACTGCATATCTCTAGTTCAAATTCATGTGACCAGTAATGTTGCTTTTCCTTTCTTGCTCCTGTTCACTTACAAGTCCGCAGCTGTTTCCATGCTCTTGCTTTGTTTTGGCACTTCCACTATATTACAGTCCCTTTTTACTCATCTGTCCGTTAATGACTGCCATGTTACTGGTTTTGTAGGTTTGAAATTCTGCTCACCAAGTGAATTACTGTTTCTTCCCTTTTGCTTGTTTCTGAACACATACTAATCCACAAACGTTTGTTCATTCTTCTTTGATTCTTTCACTTCAGGACATTTGTTTTTCACCCATTTGTCTGTTTATGTTGGTTTATTACTGTACTAGGCTTTTTTATTTTCATGTTATGTGTGAAAGTGGCAAACCTATTAGAAACGTGAATCTTTCCTCATCTGTTAGACATAGACTATAGGCTGTAGATGTGTTTCCTTCCAGTTGTTTGATTTTGAAATTTGCAGACGATATCTTCCTACAAACATATGCAGCAGTATTGATTTTTTTTATATCATCAAAGACCTGATTTGTTTTCATTCAGGTCTTGTGTGCTAAGTCTCAGAGTTACTGAGTGAATTATTACATTCAATATGTGTGTTATATGTATTCAAGAGATTCCTTTGTGTTTCTCTCAAAGTTTTTCTAAGACTTAACGGTATCATTTGAACTATCAATAACTATTAATGTAGTGTTCATTGAGATATTTTTAGTTAATTTGTTCATGTTTCAAAAAGTTTCTTGAATGTTGCTTTGCAACCTATCATTTTATGTACTAATTTGCCACAGTTTCTTCATCACAATAAGAACTGTGTCCCATTGATCATTTGTTTGTTACAAATGAACTACCACTTTTGTTTTCCACAATTCAGTGAATGATTTTGTTTAGAATCATCACACAAATTATTTAGCACTTCAAATACATTGTGTCTGGCAACTTGTTTGCTAGTTTACTTACTGGTTATTATATGAAGCCTAAAAGTACATATCATTACAACCATGTCATAACTCAATTATTCCACTCCAGCTGGTCAAAGTGAGTTACTTGTTCTTCTGAATTCCTTATTTTTTGCAATACAACGTTTTCTTCTTTTAGCACTTTTATAATATGAGAGGGTACCCAAGAGAAACTGGAATTATTTTTTAAAAGCTGTATATTTTCAAACTGTTAACAAAATAACCTTATCCTCTTATTATAACTAATACATTTGTCCCACTGGTGCTTCCACTGTTGAAAACATTTTTTGTAGTCATCTTTAGAAATGGATGACAGCTCTTACCTTTTTTTTCTCGACTTCTTCAGTGTTGTCAAATTGGTGTCCTTTCATGCCTCTTTTGTGCATGGAAATAAGAAAAAGTCACATAGATCCAGATCAGGCAGGTAAGGTGTGTGTGGGGCAGCAGAACAATGCCATTTTTAGCCAAAAACTGTCTAACATAAATGGTTATGTGTACAGGTACATTGTCATAGTGGAAAAACCAGTCTCCTGTCTACCACAAATCAGGTCTTTTTGGACGAACTCTGCTGTGCGACCTTAAAACTTTCAAATTAATGGTTTGATTAACAGTCTGACTTTGGAAAACAAACTCTGAAAGCACTATGACATTGACATCATAAATCAAATTAGCTTTGTTTTCATGTTTGATTTGATTTGAGAACATTTTTTTGGATGGCAGTACAATGATGTCTTCCATTGGCTTAACTGTTTCTGGGTCATAACCACAGCATCATGACTCATCACCAATGATGACCTTTGAAAGAAAATCTGGATCAGTTTCAAGCTGTTGTTTCAAAGCACAATACGTTTCAACTCGACGTTCCTTTTGATTGTTAGTCAGAACTCGAGGAGCAAACTTGGCAGTAACCCTTTTCATACTCAAATCTTCCATTAAAATTTGCTGAACGGAGCTCCAAGATAACCCACTAATCACTGACAGTTGATCAATGGTCTGTCACTGATCTGGGAGCATAAGCTCTCGAATTTTTTCAATATTTTCTGTGTTTCAGGCAGTTGATGGACTTCTAGAATGAAGTTTGTCATCAATCACTATGTCGCCATTTTTAAATTGAGCAAACCACTCATAAACTTGAGTTTTTCCCATAGTGTCATCTTTGTGATCTGTTTTCAACACTAAAATAGTTACAGCAGCACTTTTACTGAGTAGAAAACAAAGTTTCACAGCTGCATGTAGATCATTTAAAATTGACATAATAAAAAATGAAAGAAGAACAAAACAGCAATAGCAAAAACAATCACTGCAGGTGAACAGAACAAGCCAGGTTGACAACACAGGTGGCAATGAACAAGCAGTGAGTTGCGCTGTACACACCCTCTCACGTATATTACATGTAATGTGTGTGTGTGTGTGTGTGTGTGTGTGTGTGTGCGCGTGTGTGTGTGTGGAGGAATAACATTTTGACACTCATCACCTTGATGCACAAAGTGCTGATAATTCAAGATCAACCAGAAAAAGCAGTGCTGCTGATGACAACAGTAACAAATTATCTGTCATTGTGCAGTAAAGATCAGTAGCAGCAAGAACCTCAGAAACAGCAACAGTTCCTACAGCACAGGACATAACAAAGTTTTTTGCTTCCAGTATTTTTGAAATTGTTGTTAGTCATAGAAGCTGTTATTAGCAATAGAAATAGGATTTAAATATTAATGAATGTAGACACTTTCAGGTAAGATACTGAAAATTGGGTACTAAATAGAATTATTTTGGAAGCTTAATACATAGGGCGAAGCAGAGCTCCACTGACAAAATTTTCGAGGTGGCAGTGTAGACCAAAAGAAAAAAGGTCTAGTAAACAGAGACCCTAAAATGCACATTCTGTAGCTGTGAACACTTATTCCCCTTTGATACAGTGGAACACTTCTCTACTACTACTTTCCAAATTTGATCGGTCGTAGTATAGATCAAAACATGAAAAAAGTCCAGTAAACATGGGCTCTAAAGTACATATCTTAAGAACTATGATTATTTGTTCATCTTCACTACCATGAAATATGTTCCTTCCACTGAAGAGCTTATAGCTCTTAAAGTGTGCATTTTAGAGCCCATACTTACTGGACATTTTTTCTTGTTTTTCTCCACACAATTCATAATGTTATAGTCAGGACTGAGCCACGATAGTGGACAGCCACATGTATAGAATCCATGTTCAGCATTCTATGATGAATGTTCCATGAGGGTCAGCACTAAGGCACAGTTCATTTACATTAAGTTGTATAAAGTTCATGTTTTGCATTCATTGAGCAAGCTTCCTGCAATTGTCTGCCACTTCTTGAAGACTTTGTAAATTACTGACCAATTTTGTGATAATGATAGAATTTCTTATTTGAAAGGATTTTTTTTCTGTGATAACAAATGTGCTCTACTTGAAAATTAACTTTGATAGTGTCCACTTGATTATAATAGTTTAAGCACCAAGCAGTTCAGACACCGAGCCAACAGAATGCCCATGCCCCTTTAGTGGTAGCAACTCTGTAGCAGTTGTATGATGCACAGTAATTTAGCTTAGTTTCTTCCCCCCTCTATACACTTCTGTGAAGAAGTGAACTATACCTATGAATTTTACAGTTTAGACTAGTGTTTACCAAATTACTCAAAGTTTTTATTTTTGTGTAAATTTTAGTGTAAATCATTAAGTGAGGCAGCTTCCTCATATAGTTTTTCCACTGCCAGAAGTGCCACATCACACATCATGTGACTCGGTTTGAATCAGGTGACCATTGACTACAGGGCTCCAACAGTCAGTGCAGCAGCAGATGCTGGGACACTCCTGTAGCAGTAGCAGTTGTAGCTATTGTCTGACGCACAGTCATTCACATTCTGCTCCCCCCCCCCCCCCCCCCCCCATCTCTCCTCCACCCTCCTTCCATATACTACTGCAAAGAAGTGAGCTATACCTGTGTATTTTACTGTGTAGACTAGTGTTCATCACATTACTCTAAGCTTTTGTTTCTGCATAAATCTTAGTGCATATCCTCGTGTCAGGTGGCTTCCTTATGTAATTTTCTGCTGCCAGAAGTGCCACTTGACATGACTAAGTTTAACTCTCATGTGAGTACACTGTGTTTAGTTTAGATCAGTGCACTGGAGTTTGCATATTTATTTCCTGCAGTAGCTATTTTGTAAACAGAGTTCATAATAAAAAGTAACTATTGATACATCCATTACCAGTGGAGAAATTTATTTCTTTTAACAGCTTGCGGCCTCAGTCTGTAGTGAGAACTCTGCAGAGCAGATTTTAGTGTTTATTATTCCTGTTATAATTTGCATACATTTGAAACTCACTAGCATGATAGACAGGTAATTTTCTTGTTTTGCGGGTTGTTAGTGCTTTTTAAGTTACTCCTGACAGCTTTCTTTGTATTTTTTACATCTTATATCAAATTTTTTTACACAGTATGGTATGGCTAGGGGCTGTGCTTGTTGTGAGCAGGCATAAGGAGATTTGGCTGCTGTCTGCAAAATGCTGGAAGCTGCATTGGTCTCATTGACAGGCTTCTGGCTACTGCTTAAAACTGTGGCAACATCAGAGAGCAAGTGATGAGACCTGTAGCACCTTTGGGGCCATTGGAATCCTCAGATGACCTGGTTGTTACTGCACCTTCCAATATGAACATCAGACTGGTCTGTCCCCTCTTGAGACTGTGTGGCCAACAGTGGAGGGTTTGCACGTCACTGGGTAGAAGACAAAAGAAGGAAAGAACAACAAAGCTGGCTACTTATGCCTTAGCAGAAGATATGAGGTGCTACCCAGTATTGATAATACTCTCGAGTTAGCATGGGATGCTTCTCCTGTTGGGCTAGTGGCCGATTTTTCTGCCCATTCTGGATATGTGCAGAGGGCGGGTGTGCTAGTCATCGGGAGCTTCAATGTTAGGCAGGCAGTGAAGCCCCTCAGGGAAATAACATGGAGGCCAGGAAAGAATGCCAGTGTGTGGTCAGTATGTTTGATGAGGAGTCTTGTTCATGATGTGGATGAGGCCCTGTGGCTGGCCGGAAACGCGGCCCGCGACAACAAGAAGACACGCATCATCCCGCGCCACCTGCAGCTTGCCATCCGCAACGACGAGGAGCTCAACAAGCTCCTGTCAGGCGTCACCATCGCACAGGGTGGTGTCCTGCCCAACATCCAGGCTGTCCTGCTGCCGAGAAGAAGGCCTAAAGAGGCCAGGCAATCGGCACGCGGACCCACCGCCCAGCAGCGCTGCGTGCTCCCCTGCACGCAACGCGCTTTGCCGGCTCGGCTCGGCTCACAAGCTGAATGATGCCTGCTACTCATGTTCTGCACCATCCTTGACTCATTTCAGTGGATGGCTGACTTGCTGAAGGAAACTAGCACTGCAAGCAGGATGCAGGCTAAGCTGCTTCTCTGTAGCATTGTACCTGGAAGGTCTAAACCAGAGGCTCAGACAACTCTACAATGATATCAGATGGATCAGATGTGAATTTATTATCCTCCATTATTGGATACAGAATTTTAGGGTTCCAGGTCAGATGTGAACTGCATGTAGATACTAGGGCAGGGACACCAAAATGGAAAATGACAGAGAGAAGGTTGAAATGCTGAATTCAGTCTTCTGAAATTGTTTCACCACAGAATACTGTACCATGGTCCCTCCTTTCAGTCAGTACATGAACATCAAAATGGCAGCAATTGAGATAAAAGAACTTGGTCCCCTTCTAGCAGCAGTGTATTGTAGTTCATTCAATCAACAAAGGGTACCTAATGACTGGAAAAAAGTGCAAGTCATTCCCATTTTAAAGAAAATCTATAAGACAGATGTACATAATTATAGGCTTATATCACTGATGTCAGTTTGTTGCAGGAATTATGGAACATATTTTCTGGTCAAGAATCATGATGTTTGGGAATGAAAATTTCCTCTGTAAAAATCAACATGGATTCTGCAAACAGAGGTCTTGAAAAACTCAGTTCACTCTGTTATTCCATGAGATCCATAGCACTACAGACACTGGAACTCAGGTTGATGCCATATTTGTGCACTTTGGGAAGTCATCTGACACTGTCCTGGACTGCCAGTAAGTGAAAAACATATGAGCTTACCAAGTATCAGACAAAATTTATGATTGGGCTCAAGACTTCCTTGCAAACAGAAGTCAGTGTGTTGTTCTTAACACCTGAGCAGGTGCCTCGTTTTTCATAACACGTGTGGGGGTGCAGCTACTTTGTACATATGTGAAGAATAGCTAGCTTTATGTTACCAAGATAAACATGTATGAGCAAAATCACAGTTTAATCTTAGTTTTATTAAACAACAATTAAATAAACTTTCATAACATCAGCTAAAGCACTGTTTAACTAAACAATAATAAAATAAACTTTCATTATATCATTCCGTTACCACAGATAAGTGTTACCCTATGGTAATGACCAACTCAAAGCAATAAATAGCATAGCTGTATCAGATCCCAACAAACCACTTATTTCATTACTATATCTCATAGATAATTGCCTCATTGTAGAAATGTGCTCCTAGCTCATAATCTGTGTCTGTTTCTTGCATGGATCATAATTTTTTCTCACTTAGCTCACTAACTCTTTTAGACATATGACAACACAATTTATCATTGTGGTAGCTGAAGCAGTAGTAAAGGAATAGGTATAGGCATGCAGTTGTAAAATAACAGTAAAATGGTACAAGAGAAAGTTATGTATGGTTGGTGCACTTTATACACAGGTATGCTTTCTCAAGGGTTAACAGAACAAAATTGTCAGATGTAAAGGTAATTTTGGGAGTCCTCCAAGAAAGTGTGATAAGACTGTTACTATTTACTTTGTCTGTAAATTATGTAACAGAAAGTGTCAGGAGCTCTTTACGACTGTTTGCAGATGATGCGGCTGTCTATAAGACAGTAGCAATGCAAGAAGATACTATCATTTTGCAGAATAGCCTGTAGAGAATTGACAAATGGTGCAGACTATGGAAGTTGACCCTGAATGTAAATAAATGTAACATATTGTGCATACATAGGAAAAGAAATCTATTACTGCACAACTATACTATTGATGATAAATGGCTGGAAACAGTATCTAACATAAAATATTTACTATCTAACTATCCACAGCAACCTTACGTAGAACAACCATGTAGAAAAAAATAAAAGAAAAAGCAGATGCTACACTTAGATTTATAGGAAGAATCTTAAGGAAATGTAACTCATGCACAAAGGAAGTGGCTTATAAGGCACTTGCTCGACCAATTCTTGAGTATTGTTCATCTGGAATCTCCACCAGGTAGGAGTGATAAAAGGGATAGAGAAGATCCAATGAACAGCAGCACATTTTCTCATGGAATCATAGTCAGCATGAGTATATTACAGAGATGTTCAACAAATTCCAGTTGCAGATGTTGCAAGAGAGGCATTATGCATCACAGAGTTTTACTGTTTAAATTTTGAGAGAGTACTTTCTGTTAACAGTCAGACAACATATTACTTCTTCCCACATACGTCTCACAGAATGACCACAATGAGAAAATTCCAGAAATAAGGGCTAATACAGAGGCTTACTGACAATCATTCTTTTCACATGCCATTTGGGAGCAGAACAGGGCAGGCGGGATAAGTTACTGGTACTGGAAGTACCCTCTGCCACACATTGTTAGGTAGCTTGCAGACTATTATGTAGATCTACTGGACACTAAATGAATATGATGATTGAGACAAGAGCAGTCAGTAACGTTACCAGTGGCAAGCGACTGTTTGCATTTCTCGATTTTTGTTTGCTATTTTTATCCTGAAATTTCATTAGTAGCATAATTTTTTAAAATATGCGAATATTAATTGTTCACTATTTACCTCTGACTAACTCTAAAAGAATGTAGATGGTAAATGATTGTTCATACAAAAACTGAAGGACAGTAAAAAATTACTTACATACATTTATGTTGTCTCAATTTGTCATTACATTTCACTGGTTCTGTACAAATTATGGAGTTGCAGTCTGAAGGAAAGCTACAGCCAAACTCCAAGTTAAGTGCCACTGTTGCCTGTCCCCATTGGGTAACATTGGCTACTGGAGGCAGTGGAAGAGGTCTTCCATCTAACCGTATGTCATCCACACAACCTATTACAAAAGCATCAATTTTATTTACATCATTTTAAATTAATTACATGACAATAATGATCCATTATTTACTATTAACTGAAGTTATATTAGGAATAAAAATTGCTGAATGCAGGGAGGAATAGGTATGGAAATGATGGTAGTGTTAAGCTCTGAAGCCACAACTGAGGAGAAAAAGGAAGAGGGAGAAAAAATGTATTGGGACACATATTATGCACTTAGTCCCAGAAATATATACTAATGTTTTAAAATTTCAAATGAAACTCAGTGTGTAAAGTTCTGTGTTGTACAAATGAACACCAAAAATGAATGGAACCTTCTCTCATATTAAAAAAGTGCAGAGCATTTTACTTCAAGTATATCTTAATTTTCTGATGAAACATAAATACTAGTTTCTTCAGAATACATTCACCCTCTGCTGTTTACCAGTACATTCTTCGATGTAATTCAGCAAGGATTAATAAACACCAACTTTTTGAAAAAGTGACACAAAAACAAAAGCTAATGAAAAGCTAAGAAACATACAAGACTCACATTTTGTTCTTTTTAAGCAACAAATTTACCCTTTGTGGGTATTATTGGTAAATGATAAAAAGCTAAGTTTGGGTGGAGAATGAGGTAGGCCACTATAACATAAGATGAAAAAATTTATACAAATTTTACTGTCTTGCCATTGGTTTAGAATATACATTGGTTCTGCTGTAAAATAAAGCAAAAATGTCATCTCATGAAGACTGATTTGCACCATGGTGATTTCCTAGGCATGATCCTTGTGGTACATGCTGTTGCATTTCTCCAACCTTCGAAATGTCTTAGTCAGCCAGTTATAGGGGGGCCTACTATTTAATGTGGTCACCAAACCATGGTGTCACACAGTGTTTTTCACATTAACAAACATTTTCAGAGGAGTACTAAGTGTTAATGGACAGATAAAAATCACATAACTGGAGTAGGATCAAATATGACATATTCAGATACATTGCCTGCCACTTTAACACTGCATCACAGAGCTTGGGTTAATATGATCCCCTATATCTAAGGCAAGCAAGGAGAATGGTATAAATTAGTTGGGAAGAGAATTTATTTAAAACATTTTCATATATTTCTGAGCAATTATGAGCAATTAGTAAGAATTTACATATCCAATAAACAATAGGTGAACATTAGATACAGATCGATGCATGAAATATCTGCGTCCAATTGGTACTAATGTCTCATCCATTTATTGTTCAGTATTATATTGGTAAATAATCAAATTAAACTTTAAATGAGCTATATGTGCCCTCCCTGGCTTTGTATTTTTCCTTCAGTTGACTGTAGTTGCATATTGAATTACAATTTTGCAATTATTGGGTAATTTCTCTCATTCTGGGTCATCTTCCTTCTCTAAATTATCTTAACAGTCTCCACAATAGCTCCCTCTTCCCACTCTTATCTTTCAGCATGTTAAATGCTTCTACTCTCAGTTGGTCTTGTGAGAACTGCCTCTACAGACATATTTTCTTCCTCTCTCCTATTTTTTGTCCCTCGCTCCACTTCTCACCTCTTCCAGTAACATATATCTTCTGCATTCACTCTATACAGTCAGTCTGGGGCAATTTCTCATTGCAGTTAACCCATAATATATACACTGCCTGACAAAATAAATTCAGTGTGCGAAGTATTATAAAACGTGGGGCGCCAATTAAGGAAGTTGTGAAAAACGCAGTCTAATTAACTGATAACTTCTCCGTCAATGATACTTTAATCATTATTGGTGGCACAAATGACACTGATAAACCTCTGGAAGAATTGCAGAGGAACATGAAAGATTCTTTGGAATACATACTTAAAGTGACGCAAACAAATTTAATAATTCATCCAATACCGCTTAGACATGACGCACAAGGTCTAAATGGAAAAATCAAAGCTGCAAACTGCATTATGGTAGAAAAAATCAATACTGCCACAGGCATGTGTAGGAAGAGATTATCTGTGAACTTTGAAATCAAATACCTGAAAATAAATGAAAATACAACTCATGGCTTACATCTAAACAAACAAGTAAAGATTCGCGTTTGTAATAGGCTTGCTTCTTTCATACACATGGTGAAAACTGAAAAACCAAGTACTGGTACAGGAAAAAAGCATACAAAAATGGCCAATTAGATAGAAAGTACCAGTCTAGAAGTGAAAGTGCTACCCATGAAAAAACAGACAGTTATGGACCATTTCATAACAAAAAATAAGCCCAATGGAAGTCATAACAACACACTAGGTCGAATTTCAAGCCATAAAATGCAGTAACAAGGCAGTCATTAATGGACAGACAGGTGAAAAAGGACAGAAAAAAGTGAAAATTGGGAACATTTCGACAGAAGAAAGGCAGGAATCCACAAATGGTGAACCAGCAAGCCACACGGCAAACACCATGAATACCATCCCTGGAAAACATGAGGATTTTTTACCACTAAGTACGCTAGCTCAAATAGCGAGGTAAGTGGTAAGTGGTCAAGCAAGAAATGATTCCCTCCCTGTGATGTTACAACCCCCTCCCCCCAGCTACCGGGCGTGTTGATAAACACTCCCTCTCTCTCACTCACCGGCCACATGAGCCAGTGGCCATTGTGGCCCCACATGCGATGCCAGCGCTGCTCTCGCCCATGCCGGTTGTCCAGTGCAAGGTCAACAGCAGACAGTCTTCCCCTTCGCTCAGCGCTGCGCGCACACCTTTCGCCTCCACACAAGCGCATGCCGCACTCCCGTAAGAGATAAGTGAATTTCGTGCTACCTTTTCCCTACTTGTCTGAAGTTTCAGAGCCAGGACGTTAACCAATCTCAAGTGCAGTTCTCAGTTTCTCCCATCACTGATGGAATGACACACAAGATAGTTACCACTGCTGGCCCTCCTATTAGGCATAAGGTCCGATGCCTCAACACTATCAAGTTGCATGTGGCTCGGCAGCAGATTAATGAAATTTTGGTGGCAGGTGTTCTGCAACCTTCAGACAGCAACTGGTCTTCACCAATCCACCTCATCCCCAAACACGATGGATTGAATGTGCGGCAATTACAGACAGTTAAACATTTGTATCATCAATTACCCATTGCTGAACATCAATGACTTCACTCCTACGTTACCAGGTGCCACAATTTTCAGAGTTATTGACTGTAAATGCGCCTACCACCAGATTCCCATGGCGCCGGAAGACATTCCTAAGATGGCTATTATCACACTGCTCGGTTTATTCCAATACCACTTCATGCTGTTCAGCCTAAAGAATGCGGCGCATACATGGCAACATTTCGTTGACTCTATCTTGTGACTGTTCCAGTTTTGCTTTGCTTATCTGGATGACATTCTGGTTTTCAGCAGCTCAGCAGAGGAACATGAAAATTATTTGTCTACGGTCCTCCAGACCTTGAACTCCAATGGTGCCAAGGTCAACAAAGATGAGTTTCAGTTGTGCCAGGCATCACTCTCCTTCCCAGGTTGCACCATCTCTGCTGACAGATACAGCCTCCCAAATCTCGTGTGCAGGCTATCACATCTCTGCTGCCCCTGCCTCGGCACCATCAATTACTATCATCGCCATCTGCTTTCTGCCACCGCTGTTCAGGCACCCCTGACGGTCGCGCTATCAGGCAAACAAACTTCCGGTATCAAAACCGTCTCTTGGACTGCTCTGATGCTAGAGGCCTTCAAGGCTCTGAAGACTTCTTTAGCTCACGCTGTGGCACTTGCTCACCCTGACCCCTTGGCCAAGTTATTCATCACTACAGACGCCAGCGACATCGCGGTGGGGGAAGTGTTGCAACAACACAAGGGCGACATGGTTTCTCCCCTTCATTTCTTCTCCAAGAAACTGTCTATGGATCAGAGAACATATTCCGCATTCGATAGAAAGCTCCTTGCTGTTTATGAGGCAATCAAACATTTCTGTCCTGATGTCGAAGGACGTTCATTTTTCATCCTCACTGATCACAAACCTCTGGCAGAAGCATTCTGTAACCCACCTGAGGACCCGTCCCCTTGACGTTACCGCCACTTTGATCTGGTTTCTCAATTCACAACAGATGTCCGTTACATCAAGGGCACAGATAACATCACTGCAGATTTCTTCTTGTGGATCAGTGCTGTTTCCTGCATCATTGATCTTTCCGATCTGGCCTCCCTCCAAGCTTCTGACGAAGATTCTCAGGCTCTCCTGCAAGATCCACAAACATCACTTGTTTTCACAAAGGCTAAAATTTCCTGGCGTTTCCGATGAGGTGTGGTGTGATTCTTAGACTGGCACCCTATATCCTTTGCTCCCACCCGGGCTGCGCCAACAGGTTTTCGATGCCCTGCATAACCTAGCCCACCCGGGCGTTTGAGCCACCATACATCTTGTGTCAGAATGTTTTGTTTGGAAGAATATCAAACCCCGGACTGTCAAACCTGGGCACGCAGCTGCGTTGCTTGCCAGTGCAGCAAGATCAGCTGCCACACCTCCCTGCCTCTGGGCAAGTTCGACATTCCCACAGGACAATTGCGTCACATACATATTGATCTGATCGGGCCTCTTCCTCTTTTGGAGGGCCATAGCTATCGACTGTTTGTCTTGCTGGGTTGAGGCTGTCCCTCTCCCTAACATTACTGCTGAGACAGTAGCCAAGTCTTTCATTGGCTCGGGGAATGCTCGTTTCGGGTGCCCGACCACTATCACCACTGATCAGGGTCGACAATTTGAATCCTCCCTTTTCACCATCCTCTGCAATATCTGCTGTATTAAAAAAATCCACACTACTGCCTATCACCCACAAAGCATTGGGTTGGTGGAGAAGTGGCACCACACCATCAAGATGGCCATTTGATGCCATGATCGTCTCTGATTGGAAGCTCTCCCATGGGTGCTACTTGCTCTATGCTCGACCTATAAACCTAACCTACAGGGGACACGCATTTGCACACGCCCATCAGTCACCCCCCCGCCTGAGACTTATGTTCCCACCGCACACTCCAACTGCTCCCACGTCATGCTGCATGAAGATGCAGTTAGGCAGCCTCTTCAATCTCCTTATCTTGACCTCTACAAGGTCCTGTGGCATGGGACATGACTTTAGATATCATAATTAAAGACCACACATAGACAGTTTCTCTGCATCACCTGAAACTAGCTTTCATCGACCCTGATGGTCTCACACTGCCACAGTTGGACTCTGCAGACGATCCATACTTGATCGAGAATGAAGACATGCTACAATCAACGTCACCGCACATCTCTTCCGCCAAAGACTGTTCGCCATCATTCGCTGGTTTCCTTGCCCCCTGTTTCACCCTGCGCAGGTTTCGCGGTCTCACCTCCAATGTCGGAGACACACACACCTACAGTCTATTCACCGAGAGCTGGGACGAAACATAAACAGTGTCACGTGAGCGACTACGCTTGTTTCCAGAGAAAGCATTCGGTGTTCACGTGATACGTAGGGGTGTGGAAAATCCTTGGCGCATGCTTTGCAGCTGGCGGTGTTCGGCTGGCTCCCGAGCTGTCACAGCAGACTGTGAGAAACCTGAGCAACAATGTACGAAATAAATTTAACAATAATGTTAAAATAATGTTAAACTGAATTCATTATGTCGAAGCAGTTTTGCTGCCATTCAGGTTGCTAGCAAAACGCTCCATTCAAACACAATTAATTGTTAATTTTAATAACAATACCAGTAATAATAATGATAAAGGACGAAACAAGGTTCACTCTGTCGAACTGTTTTCATTGAGGTCTATAACAAACCGCTCCCCTCTCTCCTCTATAGTGCAGTCTAATTTCCACATTTGAGTTTCCACTTTTTCTACGACATGGAGGACGCACTTGCTCCAATCCTGTGCAGTCACTGTTCTTACTGCTTCTTCTAGCAGTTCTTTAACTTCCGGCATTTTGCATGTTTTGTTTTTCGCTGCAACATAGCCTTTGATTCTGTTCACACTAACTTGATGGCGTTTAATTCACAGTGGTACGGAGGAATTCTGAGAACAGTTTTCCCTGCATTCTTCGCCATTTCATCTATTGCATATTCGTTGTGCGTTGTGCGCTGTTCTGTGATTTTTAACTGTATCTAAAAGTTCTTTCTTCAACATACCGTCTTCGAAATCGATGTTTTTAGATTTTAGCCACTCTGATATTTCGTAGTTATTGGAATTTGCACTAGGACCTTTTTCTTTTCTCCGAGAAGGGTACAGCACGTTATCAAGAACAATAACTGCATTTTCCTGAAGCCGAGGAAGAACATCTTGAAACCACTTCTCGAAGGTTTCGGCGCACATCTCCTCATGATAATCTCCACTTTTCTTGGATTCGAAAGTCCACACACATACTTCAACGAACCCTGCTTTGCTGCCAATGTATGCGATAATCAGACGTTTCCCTATACCTAATGGGCCCTTGCTTCCGATGGATAATGCGGACAGAAACGCTTGTTTTGAGGAATTTATAGTGTCATCCAGCCAGACGTAACTTCGGGTATGTCCTGCGTTCACCCACGTCTCGTCCAAATAGTAAATGGGTCTGCCTTCATCTCTCAACCGTTTAATGGTTCGAAGATAACGCCGCCTCCATAAAATCATGTCATCCCTGTCTATAAGCATGCTATCGCGCCCACGCCGGACATATTTGAAATTCATTTCTCTCAATAACTTATAAAATGTAGTTCTCCGAAAATTGCCCAGATCTGCATCTTCATTCACGACTGTAAGCACTTTGTCTATTGTTAGCAATTCGTTACGAAAAAAAAATTCATGTACTTTCATTCGTATCGCATTTCTATCGAAGTCATCAACACTTTCAGAAAGTTTCTGTCATAATTTTCCTTTCTTGGGAGACTTCAAAGAGTGTGTGGCCTTGTATTCACTCATCACACGATACATTGAAGAATGTCCAACACCTGTAGCTGCAGCTGTTTTCGAAACAATGTCACTCATCGACTGCTCTGGATGTAACAGTTCCGTTTTATACACATTAAGCACCATGTGCTTCTCAGGAGAACTTAATGATTTCTTCTTTGCTCGCTTCTTTGGTAGACTCAGAACTGACACGTCGACCTTGCTCGCTGAATCCATGGATGACATAATGAGGACAGCCGTATGTGATGCTAATGAAATAAGTGAATATATAAAATAAGAAACCATGCTATTGGTTCACACATAAACAGTGAATGCTCAGCGTGACTACAAACAGATATACTTACTCTAATAATCAGCAACTAGTCTTTCAAGCATCTTTGCAGAAGAACTTAAGATATCCTGAAATCGCCGCTGCACAACACCCACTAACGAGCTCACACCTGCAACTGAGGCGGCCACACTGACTGAGCGCCGCGCCTGTGAACCGCACAATGCATCGCTCATAAAGGACAAACGGTTCCATCCATCGCATTCGAACAAGCTACAAAATTAAATTCAAACCTTTATGAAACTTTTCTCGCTTACACCCCCACAAAAAAATTCAAAGGGGAAAAGTTTGTCGCTTACTATATTTCGGATGATGATTTGGTAAAAGTTCTGCATCAGACGTGAGATTTTAATTTATTACTTCACTATTACTGTTTTTATTGGGCAAAAAATTTGCAGACGTCATCAACATATAGTACTGAAGGCAATTATAAAATTATTTTCCTGTGCGACACACAGTTTAGGAGATATGGCGTGATAAATATAGAGTAACGCTAAAAACCAACTTTTCCTGAAAGCTTAAATATTTCTCTTTTTCAGTGACAATAAATTTTAATGTAATGTAAAAAAAGGTGTCGGAAGGTAGTTATCAGATCACTTTGTCAAGTTCAGGCACCAAATTATAAAAAACACAACTTTAATTTTTTAATTTCTGACGCCCCTGCCCTGTACACCCCTCGACGGCACCGCTGTGGCCACGTGCCTTGCCGTGTTTACAGTACGTCTCTTGTTTCGGTGAATGGAGTATAATATCAGTTTGTCCTGCAGTGTGCCACTGCACCGTGTGAACGACATTTCTATAGTGACGTTCAATGACCGAGTGCTCATTCTTTTGACAGATACCAAGGTTCTGCCATCGGACAGTTCCTTACACTTCAACATTGCACACAACCTCACACTCCCACTCAAGTGTGACTGAACACCTCTACACACTTTCATTTCTATGGACAGCTCAATCCACTTAAGGACCACACACGCCTCCACCACACTGTTAACCACCCCGCCTGCTTACTCCCGGGCCAGCTGCCATCTCATCCGGCCATGGTGGCTGACTGACTACAAAGTGGATCTGTCTCTCACCTCTCCGTCCGCTCAACCCACCTTGTTCGAGATGGAAGTACCTGTGGTGCGCCTGCCTATGCGCAAGATTTCCACCGACATCTATGCCCATACTCCCTCACCCTTGGACAACTGTAGTACTCCGTACTGCAGGGATGGGGGGGGGGGGGGGGGGGCTTTGTGGCGTTGATAGTTCATATCGACCACGAAGCTTAATATCTGTGAACTCTAAGTGCTCTGTTGAGCCTCCATCTTAACTTTACTTTAGTTAGTTCTTTGTTACACTTCATTCTGTATGGATGCAGTATCAAATGTAAATATATAAAGCTACAGCATACACGGAAATTAAGTTTTCCATATCCCGATTACTGATCCTGTTCCCATAATGACTTGCTTGGTAAGTAACAACTGAATGGCAGCTTTTTAAAGTAAAAGATCTTGCAAACACTGAATAGGGAATTAAGTTACAGCCACTTTAATTACAGAATAAAGTAAATTCAGTTGACTCATAGCACACAGGTGGGACATGATTAATTCAACTGTTAATGTATCCTGGAGAAAAATATCAATTGTTGTTCTACTGTGCTGAAATAGTTTTGGATGTGTTCCGTATCAATCAGTCAATGAGACCACTGGAACATCTTGCATTTTTGTTCATAATAATTCTGAGCTGCATGTTATTTATCCCATCTTACACATATCTACATCCCATGTTTGATTCTCATATAAAATTCCATTCTTTTTCTTCAAACATCAAGTACTTATTTTAATTTTTGTTATACTTTTTAAATAAAAGTCAGACTCTGCCTTATCAATGCATATTACATGTTTTCTTCTTTAGTGGTTGTCCTCTGATATAAATAGCTTCCAGAAAGTAAAACAACCAAATTCATTTGCTATCACTTCTGAGCCACGCAGCTTCATTTCCTTTGAAAATTAATAGAAAACTATAACGATGTACCAATATATTAGAAATTACTAACCATTGAAATGAATGGATAATTGTTTGTGTGTGATAAAAATAGATAGCCACTGATTTCTTTCAACAGGGGAAAAAATATCTAGAAATTAGTATCAGAAGTGATGCTATCTAGTGAAGCAACCTCAAATATCGTCATGTGAAAGTTTTATACCAAAGGAGGTAATAAATATGACTAATAAAATGTTACTCATGATTATTTACAAATTATATCTGAATGTGAATAAAGAATAATAGATTCCACTGCAAAATAGTAACCATATTGAGTTGCTTATCATTACCATTTCTGTAATCAGCATATATTTCTAATGTATTTATGCCAGTATGCTCTGCCTTCCCACCAGCATGAGCACCTTCTTGTTTGTCAATTACCAACCACTGGTGACCTTCAAACAGTGATGTCTGATTTCTTCTCAAGAATTCACCATCATCTAGTTCCAATATTGATAAAGAGCCATATCGAGAAACCTGAAAAATAGTTAAAACACATTTGGGAGAAGGGTATAACTTATAACATATCACTAATGCTATAAAAATATTACTAAGAAAAGGATCTTTCTGGTTTATCCCTCAATAATTTCATTCTTAATTGCTCTGTTATTGGACCTACCTTTGCTGTGTGCCAGTATCCATCATCAACAGAAATGTAACATAAGCAGATGTACTTCTCTTCAATATTCATTCTGTTTAAGTTATAACGAAAGTATAGGTTTCCATTATTTATCTGTAGTAGAAATAAAAGCCATTCTATTATTATTTAAGCAGGCCATGATTAAAATTACTATTCCTCATATGACTCTTTCAGTAATAACCTGTGGTTTCCTAATGCTATTGTATCATATTAAGTTAATGTCAACTATTTTGCACACAGTATACAGTGAGAAGACAATTATCAAGTTAAAAACTGGTACCAAGCAGTTCAGTACACAAAATGAAAAGAAGAGATGATATGAGAGGAGAGGGTAAAAATTGGGCAGATGTACAGTAGATGAGCCAAAGGATGATGGAGGACGGAAGAGTGAGAAATGACTGTGGAAAGAATGTGACTGAAAATTCTGACACTACACCTTAAAAAATGCAACTAAGAAAACTAAAGAATATAACTGAGTTGGAAAGCTAAATGTGTGCTTCTCTTATTTGTATTTTAGAAGAATGAAAAGGGAGATAAGCAGAAAAGGGAGCAGAATCATTAGTTCTGTAATGACCCAAAAAGTAGAAATGAGTCGAAAGCACTTCTCCTAATGTTAAAAGGAATATGCTTCTTTAATGAAACTTTGAATGTTGTATGTAACTAAAACTCAGGTTACTCCTCTCAGCGGTAGTGAATTAAATATTCTTCCACAACACATTTTTGCATAAATACTAAAAATATAGTATGAAACGTGACACTGTTGTTGTTATTTCACTACAGTGGTTTTTCATCAGGAATGAAGTAAAGAGATCAAGTACTCATAATGAAAAGAGATAAAAAAGAAATCATAAATGAAACCATCCTTGAACCCTGGTTCCAGAGAAACTAAAATATTAACTTATTTCCTAAATTTATGATGAAACAACTGACTATTAAAACCCCAAACAGATGAAGAGTGACAAGAAGGACAAGGAATAGTGAAGAAAATTGTTACAAATCTAAAAATAAAATTTTAATATCAGTCATTGTATAAATGACCTTAAAGCATCATGTTATGCTTTTGGAATATATTTTCTAAGATTTGAAGGTACTAGTTTCACTGTATAAATATGAGTTGATAAGACATCAATTAAGCTGCTGTGGACCTACTTTCCTGTCTCAACATTCGGGAGGACGACGGTTCAATTCCGTCCCCAGCCATCCTGATTTAGGTTTTCTGTGATTTCCCTAAATTGCTTCAGGCAAATGTGGGGATGATTCCTTTAAAAGGGCACAGTCAATTTCCTTCCCCATCCTTCCCTCACCCAAGTTTGCGCTCTGTCTCTAATGACCTTGTTGTCGACAGGACATTAAACACTAATCTCCTCCTCCTCCTGTCTTAACACTCATCAAATTGTATAAATAATTACTTTTCTAATGCAGTGATTTTGGCCCACAAAATAGTAATAAGCAAGCCTGTTGAGTTTAAAAAGCATGTACTTCTTAAAAATAACACAGCCAGTATTACTGTTTTCTGTATATTAATATTGTCGCAGAAGAAGCTGAGTAGCACACTCACTGTAGTGTAGTTGTAATGATACGAGACTGTTGCATGGAGAGTAGTGAGTTCAAAACTCCCCTGAACTGTAAAATTTTAATTTCAATATTCAGTTTGAGTACATTCTAGAAGTATCCACAAATGTCAAGATTCATTGTGCTGGAATGTTCTGCAACTGTATATATACCGTATGTGTTCTGGCCGGAGGCAGTTCGCTCCACACTCTTGTATGTGCAAGTGCTGAATAAACCTTTGTTAAGCGAAGTTAGTGTTTGTCATTCATCTAATTACACCTTCTTCTATGTGACATTATTCTAGTAGATTATCTTGGCTTTTGTAAGTGTCCTAGAAGCACAGGCTATAACCTTCTCTTTTCCATCTGAAATTTGTACCAGAACAACACCGATTCCGTACCACCTGGCATCTGTGGGTAGTTCTGTAGGTAACCTCTCAGCATACAAACTAAGTACAGGGTCATTCATCAGAGCTTTTCACAGCACATCAAAAGAATCTTGTTGACCAACACGGCAGATAAATTTAGCATCAGCTTTTAACAACTCTTGGAGTGACCTGGCTTTGATACAAAAGTCTTTGATAAAATGACGGTAATAAGAACATAATCTGAGGAAGCTTCTCACATCTCTAATACTTTTAGGAATAGGAAATTCCATTATAGATCTTACATTTTCTGGGTCTGGCCACACACCTTTGTTTGACACAAGGTGTCCAAGTATTTTGATTTCTTTTGCTCCAAAGAGACTCTTTCTTGGATTAAGTTTCAGTCCGCTTTGTTGGAGACACTTAAGAATGGCCCTCAGTCTTTTTATGTGCTCATAAAATGTCTCTGAAAACACTATAGTGTCATCTAATTAACAAAGACACATTGTCCACTTCAGGTGACTTAGAAAATTATCCACCATCCAGTCAAAAGTTGCTGGTGCATTACACAAACTAAACGGCATTATCTTAAACTCATACAGGCTCCCAGGGGTGATGAATGCAGTTTTCTCATCATCAGCCTCATCTACTTCGATTTGCCAGTATCCTGAGTACATGTGCATGGTTTATAAAAACTTTGCCCCTTTCAGACAATCTAGTGTATCACCAATTCGTGGAAGAGGGTAAAAGTCTTTTTTAGTTATCTTATTATGCTTCCTTTTAATCAACACAAAAGCCCCAACTTCCATTCTTCTTCCTGACAAGGATGACTGGTGATGACCACGGGCTGATTGATGTCATTCTTCACCATTTTCTCTACTTCGCTGCGAATTATTTGATGTTCCATATTGACACACGGTATGCTCTCTGGCTTATTGGTTGATGGTCTCCAGTGCTAATCCAGTGCTTCACCATCAATTTGTCTAATTTGCTCTTCATCTATGGATTGAAGCATTCAGAGAACTCTTGAAGAATGACAAGTAGCTTCTTCTGTTGTTACTTAGTGTGATCTGGTAATAGTTGAGCTAGAAGATCTTGTCTTGTAGTGATGGCGCACACTGTTGATGACACAGTGGCTCCCATCAGGCCACAGCAGAGCTGCCATTTACGTGGCAAGAAACCTGAGTTTGAGTCATATTCAACAGATCACAATCTATTGGAGACAGAAGAAGAAGAGGGTGTTATGATAACAACAGCTGTGTGCCACCGCATGAGACATCCTTCCAGGATGGTGATGATGGCCAAGATCCAAACAAGTGGCTGAAGGTATATGAGCGTATTGCCAAATTTAAGAAATGGGATGACACCGTGTGCTTGGTTAATGTATTTTTCTACTTGGAGGGCACTACCAAGCAAGGGTATGAGAACAATGAGGAGAAGTTCACAAGCTGGGAAGTATTCCAGGTGGAACTGCGCAAGTATTTTGGTGACACACAACGACAGAAGTGCAAGGCTGAAGGTAAATTAAAGTGCAGGGCACAGTGTCCTGGAGAAACGATAGCATCCTACATTCAAGACGTCTTAGTGGATCCTAGAATGAAGGAGGAAGATAAGGTTGCACATCTCGTGAAAGGTGTTTCTGAGGACATGAATCAAGCCCTACTCCTGTAGGAGGTTTTGACAGCAGATGACTTTATAAAATGGTGCCAGTATATGAGACAATGCATCAAAAAGGAATTACACACAAGAAGTTTGAACAGCTTCCAAACGTTGTATCAATGTCTGCGAGGCAACTGCTTTCACAAGTGTTCTTCGTCAGATAGTGAGAGAGGAAGTTGGATTACACAGCATGCAAAATACCGAAATGCTTCAAGAGGTCATAAGGGAGGAAGTGAAACAGACATTGAACCCAATCTCTTGTCCTTCATTTCCCTTTAAAATGGTGAAAAAGTCAAGACCCAGGTGAAGTTCCATTCCTAAAATGCCGCGTGAGAAACCTGTTTCGGCACCAAGGAAGACTGAGGTCTAGAGGACCCAGGATAACCAACTAGTATGTTTCCACTTTGGACGACCGAGACATGTGGTGTGCTATTGTTGAGAATGGTGGCAGATGACACCTGCACCAGAAGACAGCAGACTGATCTTAGCCGATGCCAACTCCGGGACGACAAAGATGAACAAGAAGATGTGGATGCAACACGATGTAGGTCACCATCGCCGCAAGCTAGCCGCTGGAGAGGACACTCCCCAACATATTGATCAAGGTCTCCATTGCTGTTTAGAAGCTCCAGCCAATCATCTAGCTGTTGCAACCTGGAAAACAAAAGGATGCAACCTTCCTTGAAGGTGAAGCCGCTGAAGAGAAAAATCCTCCGCTGTCAATCACTACAAAAATGATAGGAAACTACTTCAATATCCTCAATGATGGCTGACAAGCCCAAGTTCTTGTGGACTCTGGAGCGTCATATTCAGTCATTTCTGAGAAGTACCATCGCCAGTTGCAGAAAACCGTATTTGTTGACAGCAAAACATCTCTGTGGCTAATGGGAAATATGTGAAACCTACAGGAAGATATGTCATTCATATGGGTATAAGTGGCCATACACAGCCCTTAGAATTCATCATCTTACAAGAGTGTAGTCATGACCTCATTCTCAGATGGGACTTTCTGAAAGCTTCTCAGGCAATTATAGATTGTGGATACTCAAAGATTATGCTAGAAGAGATGAGATACTGTGGACAGGAAGATGTACATCCAAGTGTGTGGAGACTATGTGTGTGGATGAAGCAAACATTCTTGCAGTCAGCACTAGAAAGGTAACAGTCTAGTATCGTTACCATTACACTACAGTGACTGTGCTACTCAGCTTCTTCTGTGACAGTATATATACCGTATGTGTTCTGGCCAGAGGCATTTCGTTCTGTGTTCTTGTATGTGCAAGTGCTGAATAAACCTTTGTTAAGTGAAGTTAGTGTTCATCATTCATCTACTTACACCTTCTTCTACATGACAATATAAAAACTGAAATTAAATTAAACAAATAATTCAAGCTCAAGAACTCATTATCTATCCACTAAACCAAATAAAATTGAAATAATATTTTCATTTTCTTCTTCTTAACAAAAGAACACTTAAGAAAGACAAATAGAAACCTTGCTGTATTCACTTCTTTAAGAAGGAACAATATAACTTTTAATATTGCAAATTAAGTCACAATTCTAATTTGAAGGCTAGAATATTACAAGAGCAACAAACCTCAAGGACTGCATATTCAAGTGACTGCTGGTCAGCAAGACGAAACAGCTCACCGTCTTTCTCCTCAGTCCTGAACCGTAACTGCATAAGTGTTGTGAAATGGCCAATTTCAAAAGATAGTGCAAACTTAATGTAGCTATGAGGTAGAAATGTGACTGGTTGTGTAGGTGAAGAACATGAGGGCCCACTCCAGCCAGCGTCACACAAACACCATGGTGCTCTCTCTGTAAAGTCAGCTTGACAGACTCCATGCCCAGAGCAGTTTACTGTGCTGCATGCAAGTTTTGTTTGAAGGCAGTCAGGTACTGTGCCAACTGACAACAACACATCAGCCAAGTCCAAAATCTGTTAGAAAAGTGAATCAATTCTGAGCAAACATTTTGGATCTTTTGTAAAATGTGAATTGCAAAAACACAAATATATAGTTCCATGGTTTGTATTCCAGCCAATAAAAACATGATTTGGACATGCTCTTGAACAGATGATATTTAAAACAAAGTGTTGTCGAGTATTAACAAACTGACTTCCAATATTCTATAAGTAATTTGAGATATAATCATAAAATATCTGATTTTGTGTCACTTAGTTGTGCTTTGTCAAAATTAGCTATAAAAGTTTCCTGTGCCATGTCTTCATTGCATTAGCACTGGTAATGTTATTGAAAGTTCCTGATATCTTAGTATAACCATCATGCTAACAGGTCCTTTTGACAGAATTACTCTGATTTTCAAACAAAAGTCTTTTCAATTTTTTGCTGTCAATAATGGTGCATAAAAGTAACAACAATTATTTTTCTGTTGGCAGTGTTCTAATCTTCCATTAGATACTTACAAGCCATTAGTGACAGATACACAAAAATAAATGTTTTATGGAATGACTAAAATATGATCAATGAATTTAAAACATTAATAATTTGACTAGAGAAAATATAGATAGAGAGAAATCCTATTCATTTTTGATGAGAAGATATTTTCTGTCTAACTTAATGTTAAACATTCTTGTAAGTTCTGTTGTTAGATGAACACTGATTTTGAAATTACAAATTTGAGGGAACTGACATGCTAATATAAAATTATGATTCATTTCATAAAACCACTAGCAGGTAGGAGAACAGTGTTTTGGTTGGCTGATTCAGAAGAGCTGAACCAGGCAACCATTTTTAGAAGGATGTTTAAGAAACACAGAGTGTCAAGAAATTTTTTGAAATTTTGGCCTCATAATCCTTTGAAATCCATTTAAAAAATTCTGAACTGGGACAAAAACAATGGGGATGGATATCATGAACTGACTCAAAAGGACATCAAAATACTCTCAAGAGAAATGAGAAAATTGCTGGAAGAAAGTAATAACAACACACTACAATAATTCAGTGGATTCATAGACACTTTGAGTAGCAAATTACAAGAAAGGGATAATATCATAACAAAAATATGTAATAATGTAGATAGACTGGCTGATAAAAGTTGACAAAATGGGTAATAACATAGATGGACTGGGTAATAAAACTGTTGATATTAAAAATGAAATAAGTAGCGAATTTAAGCTTGCAAAGGTTCGGTTAGAAATTTATGAATTGAAATTTGCTGCCAAATAAAGGTATAAACAATTAAATTCTGGGGTAGAAGTTGGTTTAGAACTCAAGAAAAATACTATGATTAATGTTGAAAACCCTGATGTACCGAATACAACAAATACTGATGATAATGCAATTATTTCATGTAATGATTGTGCAGAGATCAATGTTTTCAATGGAGTAGATGATGCCAAAGATGAGATAAAATATTCTATTGTTTTGTAAGGTGAGTATTTATCTCAGGAAAGTAAAAGTGTTGTATTTGAGTTGTCAAAAGTAGTTGAATTATCAGTAGTAAGTGCATGGTGTGTGAGAATTTGTGTGGGAAAGACTATTCAAATTTTGTAAAAATGAATCTACTGTGGAAATATTATTCAAATTCTTTAACAACTACTGATTGACTGATGGTAAAAAATATCAGAACAAATTCTGTAATAAGTTTAAAAATAACCAGAAACAATTCGGCAAAATAAATCTCAGGTGATCAGTCTGGTGTGAGTGTACAAAGGACACAATATTTTGGCAATTGACCTTGCTGCCATCATCAGGTGTGCTGATGTATTGCCAAGGGATGGCAGGCATGAGCTATACAGGATGTTTCAAAATGAAAATACCGGTTTTAAGGCATTGTAGCACTTATTACGTTCAACTTACAATTGTAAATAATACACCAAATGAAAGAGCAACTCAAACAGTTTTGTTTCTATACCTGTGCATATGGAATGACAAATAGTGACTGAAAAACGTGTTGAACGAGTGCGACTCTTTCACGCTTAGCCCCAAGAAATATCCTCACGGAAAGTTTATGGGCCTTTATTTTTTGGTGAATCAACTGTAACTGATGTTTCTTGTTTTGATGTGCTACAGCTATGGCCCATGCCTCAATGGGAAGAAGCTGAACAAAACATCTTGATTTGGGAGCAAGATGGTGTGCCGCCTCACTGGCATAACTGAGTACGCGACTGGTTAAATGATGTTGTATGCGACCAGTGGATTGAGTACAAGGGGCTGGTTGACACAGCATTTTATGCATGACCTCTACGTTCACACACGATTTGATTTGATCGTGTGTATGTGCCTCTGATACCATCTGATCTATCCGAGTTCAGAAACAGTGTTATTGCAACAGTTACCCCTGACACATTGATCAAGGTTTCGGAAAAACTCGCCTATCGACTCGATATGTGACCAGTGTTCAGAAAAATTGTTTGTGTTTCTGTTTCATTTGGTGTAGCATTTATAATTGTAAGGTGAATGTAATATGTGCTACCAAGCCTTAAAACTTGTATATTCATTTTGAAACACCCTGTATATCAGAGTCCCCCTCCCCCTCCCTCGGGCACTCCCTCTGCTGTCCAGGCCGTGGGCGCTCTCTCTGCTGTCCATGCCAGTTTTTGACACCCGGCTTGTTGCCCAGCGTCTGGGTGTCCCCTTGTAGGTCCGCGCCCAGGGAGGTTTGCTGGCTGTGTTTCAGAGGTTCCACCCCCTGCCTTTGAAGTCAGTACATTCTGTGATATTTCTATCTTCATCTTAATCTGGGTAATGACTGGTTCCCAAGCTTGGTTAAGGGAATAGCCACTGCCACAATTCAGTTCAGGTTTTCTTACTCTGATCTCTATAGCGTCTTTGATGATACAGTACCAATATTTCGAAATTTGTGTCAGGACCTTGGTCTTCTCATAATCCATGCTGTGAAGTTCTGACAGGCAATGCTTGTCGATTGCAGACTTATTAGGCTGCTGCACTCTTGTGTGCCATTGGTGTTCACAGCATCAGTCTTCAATGGTGTGAACTGTCCAACTCCTTACCACATTGGCACAGTATTTTGTAAACCCCTGATTTATGTAAACTAAGGTCATCCTTAACACTGTCAAGAAGTGCTCTGGTTTTAGTTGGAGTGCAGAAGACAGTTTTTACTTGATATTTGCGTAAAATGCATCCAACTTTTCCCAATAGGGTCCCACAAAATGGAATGAATGCCATTGTTGTGTTTTCCTTAGGTCCTTCATTAGTTTCTGCCAGTTGTGTTGCGAGTGTCAGATGTAGAGCATCCCAGATTTGCCTTTCCTTATAACCATTCCTCAGAAACATGGACTTCAGTTGGGCCAATTCTTGTTGGAGACTGTCCTCATCGAGAGGGTGCGAGGTCTGTGTATAAGAGTTTTTAGCATGCCGTTCTTCTGAGCAGGGTGGTGGCAGCTATCCGCATGTAAGTATACGTCAGTGAGACTTTTCTTTCTATACATGCTGTGCCCCAACCTGCCATCATCTTGTCTTTTGATGAGAACACCCAAGAAGGGGAGCATCCTATCTGATTCTACCTCCATGGTGAACTTGATATTCTTATACCTTGAGTTGAGATGTGCGAGAAATTCTGTCAGCTTGTCTCTTCAATGTGACCAAATAACAAATGTGTCATCCACATATCTGAAGAAACAGGTAGGTTTCAGATGCACTGACTCCAAGGCTTCTTCCTTAAAATGTTCCATGTACATGTTAGCGATGATGGGAGAGAGAGGACTCCCCACAGCAACACCTTTGGTTTGCTCGTAGTAGTCACTATCAAATAGAAAGTATGTTGACATTAAAACATGTCTGAACAGATTGGTGGTTTTGTCAACAAATTTCTGGCTGATGAGTTCCAGAGATTCAGGTAACAGAACCCTAGTAAACAGGGAAACCACGTCGAAGCTCACAAGCATGTCAGATTCCTTGATCGTGAGGTGGTTGATGCATCCAAATAAATCCGAAGAGTTACGGATATGGCGTGGGCATGTCCCCATGTGAGGACTGAGCAGCTCCTTGAGGTACTTGGCAAGAGGATATGTTGGGGCACCAATATTGCTGACAATAGGATGCAAAGGGACATGTTCCTCTTGGACTTTTGGTAAGCCGTACAGCCTTGGAGGAACAGGGGCCCTGGGTTGTAACTTCTTTGTGACCTCTTCAGGGAAGCCAGAATCTTTGAGAAGCTCCAAAGTTTCCCTTTAACCCTCTTGGTAGGACTGGTGTCAATCTTGTGATATGCGGTGTCATCTAGCAGGTCCCACATCTACCTGGTGTAATCCTGGTGGGACAAGGTTACCGTAGCGTTACCCTTGTCTGCCGGTAGGACCACTATGTCTGCATCATCTCTTAGCTTCTGGATGGCCACCCTCTCTTTTTTGGAAATAATTGGTTTCATAGGTCTAATTCTAGTTATGGCTCTGCAGGTTTCGCGGCGCATCTCTCTGCTGCCTCAGGTGGGAGTTGAGTCGCTGTCTGTTCACCTGCACTAATGATGTCAGCGATGGGTGCATCTTTAGGTGTCAGAGCAAAGTTCAATCCTTTCTTGAGAACTGAGATCATGTTGTTATCCAGTTCTATGTTTGTTAGATAGATAATGGTCTTCCCCCTATCTTCAGAGGGCCGTTTCTCTAATATAGTTCGAAACTGGATGTCTGTTGTTTGGTGCACTTCTTTTGGGCACAGTCCACTGTGGCCCATGTGACACAATCAACCCAATCCCAGGTGCAGGAGTTGAAGTGGTTGGAGAGTTGTAGATGTAGCTGCATGAGTTCTTTATTGGTAGTGTCCAGACACCACCGAGTGTAGCGAACTCTCACTCGTACCAAACCTATGCTGGCACATTTCTTGATTTTTTTGGATGCTGCTGAGTCGATGTGGTGCTTTACCTAAGCAAAATTTGGTACCACATGCTCTTCTCAGCACCTCATGAGAAAAGCAAATGAGCTCAGTAGCCAACTTCTTTGATGACACAGCTTCTCGAATCTTTTCATACTGTGATGCATCTCCTCCCCTTAGACGTACGTGATGTGTTTCTTCAATTTCTCCAGGTGTATTTCATGATGAAATAAAAACCATCTTCTGCTCTCCAACTAAAACCAGAGTACTTCTTGGCAGTGTTAGGGATGACCTGGCTTTATGTAAATCTGGGGTTTACAAAATACCATGCCAATGCGGTAAGGAATACATAGGTCAGACAGTTCGCACCATTGAGGAACAATGCCACGAACACCAACAGCACACGAAATTGTAACAGCCTAATAAGTCTGCAGTCGCCGAGCATTGCCTGTCAGAACTTCACAACATGGTATTTGACAAGACCAAGGTCCTAACACAGACTTTGAAATATTCAGACTGTATCATAAAAGAAGCTGTAGAGGTCAGAGTAAGAAAACCTGCACTGAATTGTGGCAGCGGCTATTCCCTTAACCAAGCTTGGGAACCAGCTATTACCCAAATTAAGGTGAAGATAAGAATGTACTGACTTCGAGGGCAGGGAGAGGAACCTCTGAAACGCTGGTGGCAAATCTCCCTGGGCACAGACCTACAAGGGAACACCCAGACACTGGGCCACAAACCGGGTGCTGAACCCCGGCTTGGATGGCCGAGAGAGTGCCCACAGTGCAGACGGCAGAGGGAGTGCATGAGGGAGGGGGAGGGGGATCTGATATATACCTCTTGCCTGCCATTCCTTGGCAGTAAATCAGCACACCTGATGATTGCAGCAACGTCGATTGCTGAAATATTGTGTGCTTTGTACACTCACACCAGGCTGTTCACCTGAGATTTATTTCATCATGAAATACACCTGGAGAAATTGAAGAATCACATCAGAAACAATTTTGTTGTAGCATAGCAAATAGTATTCACTTGTGTGATGTGTTTGATTCTGATACAAGAATTTGTTGTTTTAAACTTTCATTAACAAAATAAAGTAGCAATAGTATGTGGGGGAAGAACCATGTCTGTTGCTGCTGAAAAGTTACACAATTTTAATTTGAAAGTATATTATCTGCAAAATGTAAACGTAGAATTATATTTAGTTATGAGGATGTGATGGAAAAAGTACCACAGATTGTGTTAATTAAGAAAGTCAAAAAACCACCAGACTGATTAATGTATCACAGAGAAACAAAAGTTACATACTCAAATTTGTCTACATATGACATGAAAGACTTATTAGACAGGATCAACCTTAATTTTTGCTATGTTGAGGTTTATGTTACGATTTATGCAGTGCCAGGATTGTTTGATCATTATTTTATGCTTTTGTCTATTTTATGCTAGGATTTAGCCATAGTACAAAGGCTGAGGACTAGAATTTTCTAGTGATGATTTGATGTTTTACTTCAATTGTATGTTTTGATCATTTAATGCTTGTACTTTGTGGTAGGATTGATATTGTACTACAAATATTTAATCCTTTTGTACTTCTTAATTTTATGGTGAAAAAATATGTACAATTATGCTTAATAACTTACTGATTATGTTATGTAGTGGTTAGTCCAAGGGATTATGCTGATATTATTCTGGTTGGCTTACTGATTTTACTGTGTACAATTTTAACCTAGGGAATATTTTGCATTATGATGATGTGACATTAGGAAAACTATCCTATATTTCATATTTTTGTAAGGATTTGAACTGAACTATTCTGTGTTTGCTTAGAGATTATTTGTCAGTTAAATTTGCTTTAATTCTGAGGGTTTATTTTATGTAAATCTTCAGAGGGACACAAAAAGTTTGTATGTTATATGCATGACATGCTGAGGGCCTTGAGCTGTTGTAGCACTATTTCCATGTTTGTTTTCTGTGCTGCCTTCTTCTTTCTCTTCTATCCTGCCAAAGCTGTTGATGCTACCTATTTTCTGCCAGTTGGCACTCAAACACGATTTATGTTGTATTATTGCTTTTAGTGATTAATACAGTATAAATGCACAGAGATTAAGTAATTTAAATTCACTATATTCAACCAATGGCTATTTTTGAGAAAATTAGTGGAGCATATTTGTGAAAATCAAGTAGTAGCATTGTTTCAATGTGTTAATGTAATTTGAACTTTTGAATCTTTCTATGATATGGTTCATGGTGCAATTGAGAGTACACTATGAGTAATAATAATTAATGATTTTTTGAATGACTATTTATGAATTATTTCTTTGTAATGTTTTGTTCATTTAATGCTTTTGTCTGCAATATATTTTCCACTATGAAATTTTCACTGTTATACAGAGGGTTACTGCTCACTCATCCATGGCATTCAAAAAGCCAAATGTGCCTCCTGGTCAGCACCTAAGGCACCTCAGCAGTCATTTGCTGGATATGGGCTTGAAGACCCCAGGTTTCCTGAGCTGCAGATTGGTAAGCACCACCAACCCTCTGTTACCATAAGCTCTGGGCATTCTTCAGTGAACACTGTGTGGCACTGCAGAGGAATGTTGTGTGTCACAAGGACTGAGGATCTTGGTTTAGCTGCCCACATCATGGCAATGGTCAAAACCTCTGTAAAAAATACCTCAATCTCAAGGTGGGCTGTGTACTGATGAGGTGGGTGACTGTTGAGGCAGAACAGTTTTTATCAGGAAATCTGTGCAGAATCTACCACACCTCAGTTGTATAAGACTTACTCAGGCAAGCAGGTTTCTGTCTGGGTGAACATTTATTTCCATAGCTGCTCAAGGGACCAAGATGAAACACTCAAACAGAAACTCAACTACCAGCAGAATGGGTGTACCACTGGTGGATATCAACTTCCAATCTAACATGAGGGCTCATGTAGGAAGTCCTCATGGCTCAGGGATTATTCATAGTATTTCATTTCTTTTTTAAATTTTTTTTATTTTTTAGCAGAATGCATGCTGCTGATCGGAATATGTTTTTTATAGTTAAAATGAGAGTGAGCAGTTTTTGAGAAAGTGTCACCTTTCTATATTTGAAAAGGTTGAACGGCATTGCCAGCAGTTCAGAACCTGTCAAGAAACTGTGCAATGGAACACTCTTGTCTGAAACTGCGGGTTCCCAAAAAGTGATGAAACTCCAGAAAGCTAAATGCCTTAGAGAATATGCCACTGAAAAGGAGCTACACAACACCTTGAACTACAGCAAAGGTGTTGTATCGTGTTGAAAGAAGAGTTGAAAGATGAGTGGTCTCCAGAAGGTATTGTTGATGTGCAAAATATCATCATAATGGTGGATGAGGATCTAGTAAAATCAGACTTATTCTTACCGTCAATAGTGTGAAACTCCCAGATTATATAATGGCAGGTGTCCTTTGCTTTATCATGCAGCACTATGTTCCCAACCCAATGTGCTATTTTAGGTGCCAGTGCTTTGGGCACATCATTTTAAGATGTAACAGAAAAGCCACTTGTTACAAATGTGGTATGGCCACCCGTGAAGGTGTCATTTTCTCATCTCCTTTGAAGTGTGTAAATTGCTCTGGGGACTACCCTGTCTGGAGCAGAAACTTGTGTATCTACCTTTAAGAAAGGGAGATACAGGATCTTAAAACAACAAAGTGCATCCTGTATGGCAAGACCAAAAAGATCTGTAACACCATGCAGCTCCCTACATTAACTACCGCTTATGATTTAGCTCTTATAAAAGGCTATTCTGCCAGATGAAGCCTCCATACAAATGGAGGTTGCTAGTGTCAGCACTACTGCCTGTTTTTGTCAGTGCACAGAACAGTTATTTCTGAACCTAAAGCCCTCCCCTCTCTTCCCCACCCAAGAACATCAGAAAAAAACTACAGCGGCCAACAGTGTGGAGCTCCTGGCACCTCCAAAGGCAGAATATGATAAACAGTCCAGCACTTCCACTACTACTGTTGTGGTAGGTTCTACAAAGCCCTACCAGGCAAAAAAGGAAATGGGACTCTTCCAGTGCAGGAGGAAACAGGTAGTAAACCATCAGACTGTATTTACATTATTCAAACTGACAGTTCTACTGGTCCTGCTTCATAGTCAATGGAATATGAAGACTGCCCAGGGCAACAATCTCACCCCAAGACTGAACCTCCATCCACTGCATGTTCCTCAGTGCAGTGGAGAAACAGGGTGAAAGTGCAACCACCATGATAATGGCTACCATATGATAGTGGAACATGAGTGGGTTAAGGACTGATGTGGAAGAACTGAAACTCCTAGTACAGACATGCACCCTGTGCTTATGTTTACAGGAAACCTTATTTTAAATCTATTGATGGCCTTGTGCTAGGTGGTTATACCCTCCACTGCATGGGTGACCTGACTGGGGAAAGAGCCAAGGGAGGGTTTGTTGTGTTTGTTGGTAATGTGCACCACACCTCTGCTCACTCCTTGGTCACTGACCTACAAGCAGCAGCCATTGAAATTCCTGTGGGTAAGAAGATCACTATCTGCTCAATATATTTAGTTCCACAGGAAGTGATAGAAACTGAGGCTCTCACAGGCCTTATAGAACAATTACCCTGACCTAACTCTCCTACAGGGAGACTTCAATGCTCATATTTCATTGTGGGACTCAAATTCTACTTGTCCTAGGGGTCGAGTTTTGTCTCAGGAACTGAATATCCATAACATCAGCAATACCATTCGCTTCTCAGCTGGTATTGTGTTGTCCTCAGTCAATGACTTCTCTTTCTGATCTCCAGCTCTCACAGACTCCACCCAATGATAAGCAGCTGATGAACGACATTCCAGTGACCACTTCCTACTGCTGCTCCATCTACCAGATGGAGCATTACTTGAAAGGAAACCACCAACATGGATGGTCATCAGAGCTAACTGGATGCTTTTCAGCCAGCTTTCTTTGATTAAACATGGAGGCAGTGTCCAGAAATGAGTGGATCACATCACAAGAGAAACCCACCATGCCACTGACTTATCTGCCCCAAAGTCCTCAGGTCATCTTAGGAGGCAATCTGTACCTTGGTGGGCCAATGAGTGCCGCTCAGCAATGTGGGTCAGATGTGCAGCTCTATGAGTGTGTAAGTGCTGTCCAACAACAGGTAACCTTGTAGTCTTTTGATTCACAAGAGTTAAGGCTCAATGTCTAATAAAGGAGAGCAAGAAAATGTCATGGCAAGAGTTCCTGGACTCTACCAATTGTCCCACTTGTTCTAAAAAGCTATGGGAAGCTATCAGGACTTCTGGTAAATGCAATTGTTTACCACAGCTGCAGTACTCAAATGGGTGTCTCCAAACAATGTCCTGAGAGATCACCCAGACAATGGCAAAGCATTTTACAATAACTACTACCACAGCCAGCCAGGATCCAGTATTCTGTCGCTACCATGTGACCATGGAGGGGGACAAGTTGGACTTCAGACCCAACAATTCTGAATCTTATAACTGCCCTTTCTTCATGTGGGAGCTGGATTTAGCACTATCTGCAGTTCATGATACTGCACCCACTCATGACCAAATCCAGTACAGCATGCTTCAGCATTTGTCAGCAGCATCAAAGCAAATCCTCTTCACATGTTTTGATTTGATATGTCAAGCAGGCACCTTTCCCAACTCATGAAGAGAGGCAATTTTGATATTTCTACTCAAACCAGAAAAGGACAGAACATTCCCAGTAGTTATCAGAATGTCACCTTAACAAGCTGTGTAGGAAAGATCCTGAAGCAAGTAGCTATTTGTCATTTGATCTGGATATTCAAGATGGGCAATTCCTTAGCCATTCTCAGTGTGGATGCAGTAGATTTTGATCCACTGATGACTGACACTGCAAGAGGCTGCTAACCCGACAGTTCCTCTGGGAGCATCAGGTATGCAAGTTCCTCACTGCTCCCCATTTGCCAGCATACCATACTATTGCTCAGCCTTCTCTGGAATGCCTTTCCTCCAATCATCCATGAACAACAAGACCGTTCTGAATCTGCATGAAGTCTGTGCTGCTGTGCTGGAGTCACTTGTCATGGAGCAAGTACAACCACAAATACCAGGTGCCTGCAACCCTGGTTACTGCAGAGGCCCATGGGAATTTTAGATTTAGTGCTGTACATGAGAGATTACACTCCTGAATTTGTTTTTAATAATTATTTTATAACATTTTAACTGAGCATCACAACTCTGTAGCTGTATTTGCAGACGGGTCTAAACTGGGGGACTCTTTGGTTGCTCTGTTGTTTTCCCTGACTGTGTCCTAAGGATAACACTGTCTCAAGACTTTATTGTCTTCAGTGCAAAATTATAAGCAATCTTGCAGGCACTGGAGCAGATGAAATGCGTTATGAGTAATAAATTTTTCACTGCTCCAAATCCTTGAGTGCCCTTCACTCTCAACAATGCTTGTACTCAGCAGATAACGTAGTTCATAACATCCACGATACCCTCCTCCACCTATAAAGATTGGGGAAGGGGGTGTCTTTCTGCTAGGTGCTAGGCAGTTGGGTTTTAAAGAGAACAAAAGGATAGATGTAGCAGCCAAGGAAGTGTGTCATGATCTGCAGGTACTTCAGTGTACCATTACCATGCTGAGATACAGAGTCATGAGTTGATGGGAAGAAGCAAGGCTGGAAGTGAGAGACAATAATCAGCATCTAGTGAAGACCACAACTTGGCCTTGACATATTTCCTTCCAGCCCCACAGGCAGAATGATTCTTGTCTTTGCACAGGCCTCTTGCTTGTGTGGAGTTCATGGTGTACAGACAATTGTGCATCACATTTTTGATTGATTATGTTTTATTTTCAAACCAAGGGGCAGCAGCCCATTTGCCAAAGATTTGCTCTCTATTTTAGCTGATGATCAAGCAAACATGACATAAGTTTTAAGGTTCTGTGACTTGTCTGACTTGTTCCTTAAAATTTTGGGTTGACATTTTTAAAACCTGAAAGAAAACGATGACTGACTTCTGTGCTCTACCACTTGAAAATTTTTAGTGTTAGGGTGGCACAAGTTTTAAGGTTCTGTGAATTGTCTGACTTGTCCCCTAAAGTTTTGGGTTGACATTTGTAATGCGTTTTCAGGGTGGTTGACTCATCCACATTTTGTGTGAGTGATTATATTTCCTCTTGTTTTACTTAATTTTATTTAATAGTTTTATGACATTTGAACAATTTTAATAGCTGTGAACTAGTGTGATTGTGCGGATTATTATGGGTTAGGTTCAGGGAGAGTGAGTATGATTTAATCTCAGACTGCTTTTTATCTCTTTTCTCACATTTTCTTGATTTTAATCACATTTTTTTGTACTAATTTTGTGCTGGGTGCTGATAACCTCAGCACTGAGCTTCCTTAACCCCCAACCTCCACCCCAAACCCCCCCCCCCCCCCCTCACCCCCTCACACACACACACACACACACACACACACACACACACACACACACACAATTTAAATATTTCAGGTTGGCTTGGGCTGTGTGTTGATTTGTTATCTTTACCTCATGCACCATACACTTAAATAAGTTGCACTTGAACACTCCTTTTATATATTGCTTGGTGAATATTTGATTGCTGTTAAGTATTGTTAATCAGGGTACAGCTAGTCTGTGCCCTGAATCCGTGTGACTTCTTCCTCCAATTTGGCTGAGATTTTGCCTCCACAGGCTGCAGATAAAGCTACTGAAAATTAACTTCTTGTTCTCATTCACTCCACCACATAAAAAAGAAGTGATATTCAATCCATCTTCTTATATTACCTTCAAAATTACAACTCAATATATGATACATGAGGACAGCTACCAACTTATATACTGTCTCTTGCACTGTATACACAGTAGATCTGATATTCAACTTGATAATCAAAAATTACAATACACTAATTTCACTTTAAAACTTATATTTAATTTCTATTTTAAAGTGAAATCCCTTCAACCATAGCATAAAAGCCTGGAATATCTTATTAATTGTGACAATTCCAGCCACAAAGGTTTACATTTTACAATACATTAATTATCTTTGACATATTTGCATTCTTAAATTTCTTGAAGCTCTGCCATCCACACTGCTCACTCCATGGAACTCCTATCTCCACTTCAGCAGGTAGATTATTCTGACTGCTACCCACTTCCTACAGTCACTGGATTGTTAGCTCTGGTATCAGCATGTAAAATTTAAAACCACTCCCAAGAATGGGGAACTCGCCACTTATTGACTACTCTCAGTCACGAACATCTTTT
This sequence comes from Schistocerca cancellata, assembly GCF_023864275.1. NCBI lineage: Eukaryota > Metazoa > Arthropoda > Insecta > Orthoptera > Acrididae > Schistocerca > Schistocerca cancellata. The sequence goes on along the minus strand of NC_064632.1, from coordinate 400,269,646 downwards.
CTCTGACATACGTATTTAGGGAATGATACCTCTCATTCAAGGAATAAGACATATCACTACACACTAATCTGTTATGCTGACTGTCCTACTGTGGATGACGTTTAGTAGACAATACAAGAACTGATGTTCCACTATAATTGACTATGCTGACAAAACAAACTGATATGAGTATAACTTTAGAAACATTCATGGAATTATTAAAAAGCAGGTAGTCTGGATGAAATAATAACAAAGCTTAAATGTCTAGCAGTCTTTTTGTTGTGCCTGTTTGTGAGTAGTAGTCTGTCCCTTTCATAATATTGTTGTCATGGAATTATTGCATATAAATCATACTGTTTAAGCATCAGTACCAATTGTATGATGGAAAGAAAGAAAGAAATGATTGACACTTATGTTGCTAATCATGTGTTAGTAAATTTTGTACATATTTGAATTTCTCAACTTAGCTCACTTTGTATTTATATCATTTTTCACTATGTGTTATCACGAGAAATGCTGTTTACTATTATATTATCTAGGTTAGTCATTGGTTAAGATCTCCTGTGATCATTACAATAGTTTTGTGATGACTGGGATTTTACATCACTGTAGCTGTGTAGGACAGTCTTACAGCCATTCTGGACCTTGATCACTGGCCATGTTGCTATAAACCTATATGCCTTTTTTGGGGGGGCGGGGGGGGGGGGGGTGGGGGGGGGGGGGAAGAAGAGTATTCTTTCTTCCATTTTGTCTCACTAATCAGTTCCCTATGCTATCCCATTTTTCCTTTGTCAGCCAGGCCATTGTACCACATCTATCTATGTTTCCATTTTTCTCATGTAGTATCAAACTTCTCATTATCCATAATGCAACCTGCCTGTTTCCTAAAAAAATATGAAGTTTTCCTGTCACAATTATAAAACACGAGCTATAGATATAAGATATCATGAGTTGTTATTAAGTTTTGTGAAGAGAAATGGGAAAGTTACAATTAGTGGAGTAATTTTGTGACAGTTTAGCTGTAACTAAATGCCAAAATGATGCTTTTCAGTTAACTGTACATACATGGTTTCTCAATTATTATGTTTCTAGTTGAAATGAGAAATTTTTTACACTGCAATTATGCTTTGTGTGGTTAGCAGTTCCTTTTGTCACTTATTTGGGTTGGGCTTAAATAATGACACCAGTTAATGAGCACTTGCTGATTCTACTAACACACATTAGTTGTGAAGCCAATGAATTTTATATTTTACATTGTTTTGACCCTGAATTTAATTGAAGGCTTATGAAGCTGTATAGATTTCTGGGAAACAAAGAGGTTAATTGAACGCCAAATTTAATCGTCAATTTGAGAAAAGGAGTTGAGGACAGATGGATGAACTGAAGAACCAAGAAACAAAACAGAAGACAGAGGATGAAGACAGATTAAACTTGTTTTTGCTGTTTTAACAGATCATATGTAATACAGGCAGTCACATGAACTTAATTTATTTCAAAAATAAATGCAAATACTTACAGAGGCACTTTAAAGAGGAGCCGGAACGATGAAAATGACAAAATTAAGGTTTTTTTGGTTTTTTCATTATAAAATTATTTGGAGTTTTCTGAATAAAACAAATCAAGTTTCACCCTTTTAGGTGAATTCTAAGTGTGTTTTGTACTACTGCAAAGTTGACGCACCTAGTAAACGGTTGTAGCAACTTGGTGTGTCACCTCTGACAGCACTGCTCGCTGGCTGCAAGCAGGTTATCTTTGTGGAATTAGACAGTGTTTTGTTTACCAAAATTGTATGGCTTTATCTCTGTGACAAGTGACTGTTCATATTGGTAAACGTAAACGCTATACCATGTGTGTTGACTTGTGGAGTTTTCTTTGTGTTGTTGTGTTTTGTGTATTTGACAAATTTTGCTCATACCTGTTTTATGTATTTGGTTTGTGGATATCAATATGCCCCATTTCAGCAATCAAGTGTTTAAGAAAAGGCATAATGAGTGGAAGAAGAAATCTTTTGTTGTTTCGAAGGGAGATGCTGCTCAGACTGCTTCGCCGACTACTCCAAATGAATGGGATAGAACTTCTTCCAGCAAGAAACTTTGTGACAGCAAAGAAAAATTTGGAAACTGTAAAAGTGACAGTAGTAATGTGAATGAAATAATTAAAATTTCCTTGCTCTCGAATATTTTGAAACATAACATATTATGCCAAGTTTGCAAAGAAAGAAGACTGGAATTGAAAATAACTTCACACATTGGTTTGGCATGTAAAATGTTATTGAAGTGTAACAAATGTGCTGTAGAAGTTTAGTTTTCTAATTCTAACAGTATTCCTCATAGTGGTAATAGTGGAAAGAAGGTGTATGATATAAATGTTAGGCTAGTGTATGGCTTGCGTTGCATTGGCAAGGGAAGGGCTGCAGGGACAATGTTATGTGGAATTATGAACTTAATTTTAATTTTAGTAACCAACAGCCTCAGTTGCAACGTTTACCTAGAATTTAGCTAGGTTTCAGTTGGGATAACCAAACCTTCTTCAGGATAAAAGTAACTTCTGTTTGGTTATAGTAGACATCGTCAAGCTAAAACTACAAATCCATAAATTATCATCAGACTATAAAAACTTATCTGAAACTGCCTTGGCTCCACTTCGCAACTGCAATGTGGCAGCCATGAGTGCTGTACTGGAACTCCAGTACTGGAACTTCCAGTACAGCACTCGTGGCTGCCGCATCAATGTCGTGAAGTGGGGCCGGGGCAGTTTCAGATAAGATTTTACAGTTTGACGATAATTTATGGATTTGTAGTTTTATCTTGATGATGTCCACTATGGACAAACAGTAGTTACTTTTATCCTGAAGAAGGTATGGTTATCCTGACTGAAACCTAGTTGATTCTAGGTAAATGTTGCAACTGAAGCTGTTGGTTATTAAAATTAAAATTAATATTTATACAGTTGCCGAATGGGCCGTGAAATGTTGAAAATATTTAATTTATGAACTTGCCAAAACCACCAAACAAGTTTGGATTTTATAATGAATTGGTGGGATCTTCTGCTGAAGATATTGCTCAAGCAACAATGAAGAAAGAAGTTGAGGAAGCTGTGACATAATGGGAATTGCAGAGATTTAACTGTTGCTTTAGATGGATAATGGCAACACAGAGGTTATAAATCTCTAAATGGAGTTGCGACAGCTACCAGTGGAGACAGTTGCAAAGTAATTGATGTTGCTATTATCTCAAAACATTGTAGATGTAAGGGCAATGCCAAGGATGAACATAGTGAAAGTTGTGAAACAAATTTTCACGGCATGAGTGGAGTGAAGGAAGTAGAGGGAGTTGGTTGGTTGGTTGGTTTGGGGGGGATTAAAGGGACCAGACTGCGACGGTCATCGGTCCCTTTTTCCAAAAAAAGTAAAACCACCCAAAGAGAATAAAAAAAATGAACAACAGGAAAGACGTCAGATGACACAGGACAAGAAATACTCCTACAGAGATCAGACGAAACAAATTAAAATCACACAGAGTGTGACAGTGGTTGGCTGACCATAGAGATAAAAAGGAAAAGCCAACCACCGAGAACACATTAAAAACTCAGCGTAAAATCGTAGGCCAATGGCCAGAATCAACACAAAAGAACAGAACAAACACTCAGAGTAAATAATAAAAACCCCCTGCCCGAATAAAACGGAAAACTAAGTCAGCCATACCAGGGTCATCACATAAGAGGGCAGGGAGCGTATCAGGCAGCGCAAATGTCTGCCTGACCACAGCTAAAAGGGGGCAGGCCAACAAAATGTGGGCCACTGTCAAAGCCGCCCCGCAGCGACATACAGGAGGGTCCTCCCGGCCCAGTAAATAACTGTGTGTCAGGTGGGAGTGGCCAATGTGGAGCCGACAAAGGACGACAGAGTCCCTGCGGTTGGCTCGCAGGGATGACCGCCACACAGTCGTCGTCTCCTTGATGGCACGGAGTTTATTGGGCATGATCCGATTGCGCCATTCAGCATCCCAAAGCGCAAAAACTTTTCGGCGGAGGACTGCCCGCAAATCAGTCTCTGGGAGGCCAACGTCCAGAGACTGTTTACTCGTGGCCTCTTTCGCCAGGCGGTCAACATGTTCATTGCCCGGGATACCGACATGACCGGGGGTCCACACAAAGACCACAGAGCGGCCACAACGCGCAAGAGTATGCAGGGACTCATGGATAGCCATCACCAGACGAGAACGAGGAAAACACTGGTCGAGAGGTCGTAAACCGCTCAGGGAATCGCTACAGATAACGAAGGACTCACCTGAGCAGGAGCGGATATACTCTAGGGCACGAAAGATGGCGACTAGCTCAGCAGTGTAAACGCTGCAGCCAGCCGCCAAGGACCGTTGTTCGGAATGGTCCCCTAGAGTTAGCGCATACCCGACACGACCAGCAACCATCGAACCGTTGGTGTAAACAATTCCAGAGCCCTGATACGTGGCCAGGATGGAATAAAAGCGGCGGCGGAAGGCCTCTGGAGGGACCGAGTCCTTCGAGCCCTGTGCCAAGTCGAGCCAAAGGCAAGGGCGAGGAACACACCACGGGGGTGTACGCAGAGGCGCCCGGAAAGGAGGTGGAACTGGGAAAAACCCAAGCCCGCAGAGAAGCTCCTTGATGCGTATGGCGATCGGACAACCCGACCGGGGCCGACGGTCTGGCAGATGGACGACTGACTGCGGGAACAGGACACGATAATTTGGATGCCCGGGCAAACTAAAAACATGGGCAGCATAAGCGGCCAGCAAACGTTGGCGTCGGAACCGCAGTGGAGGTACACCTGCCTCCACTAGGACGCTGTCCACAGGGCTGGTGCGGAAAGCACCAGTGGCAAGGCGTATCCCGCTGTGGAGAATGGGGTCCAGCACCCGCAACGCAGATGGAGATGCTGAGCCATAAGCTAGGCACCCATAATCCAGGCGAGACTGGATTAACGCCTGGTAGAGCCGCAACAGGGTAGATCGGTCGGTGCCCCAGCGGGTGTGGCTCAAACAACGCAGGGCGTTGAGATGCCGCCAACACGCTTGTTTAAGCTGCCGGATATGAGGCAGCCAAGTCAACCGGGCATCAAAAAGGACACCCAAAAACCTGTGGGTCTCCACCACAGCAAGAAGTTCGTCGGCAAGGTAAAGCCGCGGCTCAGGATGGACCGTTCGGCGCCGGCAGAAATGCATAACGCGGGTCTTGGCAGCCGAAAACTGAAAACCACGCGCTACAGCCCAAGACTGCGCCTTGCGGATTGCGCCCTGTAGCTGACATTCAGCTGCTGCAATGCTAATAGAACTATAGTAAAGACAGAAGTCGTCAGCTTACAGGGAAGCGGAGACAGAATTTCCTACTGCCGCAGCGAGACCGTTTATTGCAATTAAAAACAGGCAGACACTGAGGACAGAGCCCTGGGGTACCCCGTTCTCCTGGACGAGGGAGGAACTATACGAGGCCGCGACTTGCACGCGGAAGGTACGATACGACAGAAAATTTCTGATAAAGATCGGCAGAGGGCCCCGAAGACCCCATCCATGAAGCGTAGAAAGGATGTGATGACGCCATGTCGTATCGTATGCCTTCCGCATGTCGAAAAAGACAGCGACCAGGTGCTGACGGCGGGCAAAGACTGTACGGATGGCCGACTCAAGGCTCACCAGATTGTCGGTGGTGGAGCGGCCTTTACGGAACCCACCCTGAGACGGAGCCAGAAGGCCCCGAGACTCCAGCACCCAATTTAAGCGCCGGCTCACCATCCGTTCAAGCAACTTGCAAAGAACGTTGGTGAGACTAATGGGACGGTAGTTGTCCACCTCCAGAGGGTTCTTTCCAGGTTTCAAAATGGGGATGACAATACTTTCCCGCCATTGCGACGGAAACTCACCCTCGACCCAGAGACGGTTGTAAAGGTCGAGGAGGCGTCGCTTGCAGTGCACTGAAAGGTGTTTCAGCATCTGACAGTGGATGCGATCTGGCCCGGGAGCGGTATCAGGGCAAGCGGCAAGGGCACTCTGAAATTCCCACTCACTGAATGGAGCGTTGTAGGGTTCAGAAGTGTTGGTGCGAAAAGAAAGGCTCCGACGTTCCATCCGCTCTTTAATGGAGCGGAAGGCCTGGGGGTAATTCGCAGAAGTGGAACTCATAGCAAAATGCTCTGCTAAGCGGTTTGCAATGACGTCGGAGTCAGTACAAACTGCTCCATTCAGTGAGAGCGCAGGGACGCTGGCAGGGGTCCGATAGCCGAAGACCCGTCGAATCTTGGCCCAGACCTGCGATGGAGTGACATGGAGTCCAATGGTGGACACATACCGCTCCCAGCACTCCTTCTTGCCTTGGCGGATAAGGAGGCAGGCCCGCGCACGCAGCCGTTTGAAGGCGATAAGGTGGTCCATGGAGGGATGTCGCTTGTGACGCTGGAGCGCCCGCCGGCGATCTTTAATCGCTTCAGCGATCTCAGGCGACCACCAAGGCACAGCCCTCCACCGAGGGGACCCAGAAGAACGGGGAATGGCAGACTCGGCGGCAGTGACGATGCCGGCGGTGACCGATGTAACCACCGCATCAATGGCATCAGTTGAGAGAGGCTCAATAGCGGCAGTGGAGGAGAACAAGTCCCAGTCAGCCTTATTCATAGCCCATCTGCTAGGGCGCCCAGAAGAGTGACGCTGTGGTAGTGACAGAAAAATCGGAAAGTGGTCACTACCACACAGGTCGTCATGCACACTCCAGTGGACAGATGGTAAGAGGCTAGGGCTACAGATTGAAAGGTCAATGGCGGAGTAGGTGCCATGCACCACACTGAAGTGTGTGGAGGCACCATCATTCAAAATCGAGAGATCGAGCTGCGACAATAAATGCTCAACGGTGGCGCCTCGACCTGTTGCCACTGACCCACCCCACAGAGGGTTATGGGCGTTAAAGTCGCCCAGTAATAAGAAAGGTGGCGGCAATTGGGCTATCAGCGCAGCCAGGACATGCTGCGCGACATCACCCTCCGGTGGAAGGTAAAGACTGCAGACGGTAAGAGCCTGCGGCGTCCACACCCTAACAGCGACAGCCTCTAAAGCTGTTTGTAGAGGGACAGACTCGCTGTGAAGAGAGTTAAGGACATAGATGCAGACGCCACCAGACACCCTTTCATAAGCTGCTCGGTTCTTATAATAACCCCGATAGCCATGGAGGGCGGGGGTGCGCATTGCTGGAAACCAAGTTTCCTGCAGAGCAATGCAGAGGAAAGGGTGAAGGCTGATAAGATGGCGGAGCTCAGCTAGATGGTGGAAGAAACCGCTGCAGTTCCACTGGAGGATGGTTTTGTCCATGGCTGAGAAAGGCGTGCCGGGACTGGGACGGCAGATTACGCCGCTGGGTCACCTGCTGCCTCCGATTGAGCACCCGTGCTAGTGCTATTGCTATTCACGGCGTCTGAGGGACCGGCGAGATCGAGGTCCTCAGCGGACGCCAGAATCTCCACCTCGTCCCCAGACGCAGAGCTAGAAGGTTGCGATGGGGTGGCTACCACCGCGCGTTCCTTGGGCTTAGAGCTGCTCTTCTTTGATTTCTCACGCTGCTCCTTGGGTTTAACTGGCTGGGAGGGCTTCACCGATTCAGTCTCCGGGACTGAGGAGGATCGGGAAGCCCTTCGACCTGCAGATTGTGGGCACTTACGCCACTGTCGATCGTCAGCCTTCCCGCCGGTGGAAACCTGGGAAGGGAGGGACCCAAGGGACCCCTTGCGAGCGTGAGAATCCGAAGAAGTTGGACACTTCTCCGGCTTAGAAGCGGGGACCGACGTCCCCGATGGGGGGGATGGTGTTGCTCCTGAGGTAGGTGGCACAGGAGCAACCCGGTGGGGAGAGCCCCCCACTGGCAAGGGGGCAGGAGGAGTTGTACCACTCGTCGATCCGGCCAGAAGGCGCGAAACTGATGGGGCTAGCACAGGTGTTGTAGCAGCGGCGTAGGAAGTTGTCATTCGCACTGGATGTAATCGGTCGTATTTCCGTTTGGCCTCAGTATAAGTCAGTCGGTCCAGGGTCTTATATTCCATGATTTTGCGCTCTTTCTGGAATATTCTGCAGTCTGGCGAGCAAGGTGAATGGTGCTCCCCGCAGTTGACGCAGATGGGAGGCGGGGCACATGGAGTATCGGGATGAGATGGGCGTCCGCAATCTCGACATGTGAGGCTGGAAGTGCAGCGGGAAGACATATGGCCGAACTTCCAGCACTTGAAGCACCGCATCGGGGGAGGGATATAGGGCTTGACGTCACATCGGTAGACCATCACCTTGACCTTTTCCGGTAACGTATCACCCTCGAAGGCCAAGATGAAGGCACCGGTAGCAACCTGATTGTCCCTCGGACCCCGATGAACGCGCCGGACGAAATGAACACCTCTACGTTCTAAGTTGGCGCGCAGCTCGTCATCAGACTGCAAAAGGAGGTCCCTATGGAAAATAACACCCTGGACCATATTTAAACTCTTATGTGGAGTAATAGTAACGTTAACATCCCCCAACTTGTCACAAGCAAGTAACCTGCGTGACTGGGCGGAGGATGCCGTTTGTATCAGTACTGAGCCAGAGCGCATTTTAGACAAGCCCTCCACCTCCCCAAACTTGTCCTCTAAATGCTCGACGAAGAACTGAGGCTTTGTGGAGAGAAAAGACTCCCCATCAGCTCTCGTGCAAACTAAGAATCGGGGCGAATAACTGTTACCTCCATCCTGGGACTTACGCTCTTCCCACGGCATGGCCAGGGAGGGGAACGTTTTCGGATCGTACTTCTGAGCATTAAATTGAGCCCGAGAACGCTTAGAGACTGCTGGCGGCTGGCCGCCAGCGAGAGATGATGTACCACACTTCATTGCGGGTCATCTGCCCTGATGCCACCTACTCCGACCAAGGGCCCTCCCCACGGGCGCCACCCAGCCACAGCAAAGGCCACCTGGCAGGATGGCCGTTGCCGGGAGTCCTGATACCCCAGGAGGATAGGCATCTACTCCTTGGCATACATGGGGAGTTAACGGCGCAGGCATCAGTAGAGCGATCCCTGTGTTGTCAGGGGGCTACAACCAAGAGGGTACATGGCGGCCCCACCACAACGGACTGGCTACCGTGCTGGATCTTAGGTGCAAAAATGGCCAAGGTCGTCGTCGCAGTTAAAAGAAACACTGCAGAGTGCAGTGTGGTAATCGCCCAAGAGATCGAAAACGAGCGGGACACCATTGCAACGACGAGAAAGACGGCTAAAGGTCTAATTGCACGACGGATACAGTGCACCATGTAAGGCGCCCTTCCCCAATTGGCTCGCTCTTCGGAATAATTTAGAAAGATGGAGGTCAAACCCGAGAGGGGACCATCACATAAGGCCAAAACATGTGAGACTCCTTTTAGTCGCCTCTTACGACAGGCAGGAATACCGCGGGCCTATTCTAACCCCCGAACCCGCAGGGGGGGAAGTAGAGGGAGTGAAAGCAATTTTTTTCCAGATCACAGGAGTGGTATAATGTACGATACACTATCTAGGAGATGGTGATTCTAAGGGATATAAAGCTGTAGAGGAACTCAGACTTTGTGGCAATGAAATTCACATTAAAAAACAGGAGTGCATTGGACATGTGCAGAAGCATATGGGGGCTCGCTTGCGCAAACTAAAGCAGACATTAGGATCCCGGAAGCTTAGTGATGGTAAGAGCCTTGGAGGAAGGTAAAGATTGACAGATGAAGCAATTGATAGATTGCAGAGGTATTATGGGTGTGCAATTAGGTGAAATACACGAAGCATTGAGCATATGAGGAGAGCAGTATGGGCATCATTTTTTTATACTGCATCAACAAATTAGCACCCACAACATGCACTGTGCCCCACAGGTGATGACTCATGGTGTAAGTACCAACCAGGAAAGGAATATGCCCATAAAACAGTTTGCCAAATGCTGTAATTGATGTAATTAAGCCCATATTCAGAGATTTATCACAGCTAAGTTTATTGGAAAAGTGTTTACATGGGAAATCACAAAATCCAAATGAAAGTGTAAATAATTTAATTTGGATTAGGATTCCTAAAGGAGTGTTTGCACAGATAAAGACATTGCATTTTGGAGTGTATGATTCAGTGGCAACATACAATGAAGGAAACATTATCAAATGTGATGTGCTGAAATGTTTAGGTTTCCAACCAGGACACAACACCATTTCCACAATGCGCCTAATTGATGAAGAAAGACTAAGAGGAGCAGGAAGAAGAGACAAAAGCCTACAACACACAGCAAAAGGGAAGAAAACACCAATGAAAAGGAAACTAACATTGGAAAAAGAAGAGGATGCTGATAATCCATCATATGGGGCAGGAATGTATTAAAAAACTTTGGAAGCCATTTCCTGTAACTGAAATATTTTCATCTTTGAGGAACATTTTCTCAAAAATTGCTAACAGTATATCAATGAAATTTATACACAATATTGTTTACTTCTTTTCCTTCATTGTTACAATGAATTGAAAAAAAAAAATTGTATAATGCAAGAGTTATAGAAGAATAAAGCGCAAAATTTTAGAGAAAAAAATAAGCATCTGTTAAAAAAAATTGTGAAACAAAAACCAATAAATATTTCCTAACATAGCATTATGACTTTGTAGAGAAATATTTACTGAACATGTAGTCCAAATTTCAGAGCAATATGTTTCATGGTTTTAGAAAAAATGTTCATTCTCTTTTCTGAAATTAACATGGAGGAGATGGATCATTTTGGCTCCCCTTAATAAATCAAGGCCAGTACTCAAAATTGTTTGTCATGTGTCAAAAATTTTTCTGACAAGTAAAGTTTTCTCTTCTTCTGTTTTGGTTGCAATCAAACTCTTGTAGAGTATCATGCATAAATTTTATGCATGAAATTCTTGGCATATGTGGTGTACCATAACGGATAAAGATGAATAAATAGTAGAACACAATATGTCAGCTTAATAAACAACACAATACACTTTTTACAGCACATGTAAATGTTTATGAACAGATATTTATTTTTTGCTCCATTTAATTATTATTTATAATAGTGTCTTTACCCAATTTCTGTAAAAGCAATGCTTGACTCTCATGTAAATAATTGCTCTGTCTCTTTTTATTTGAAGTAAAATAAAGCACATGAAATTATACTATATAATGAGTTCAGTTACAATTGTTAGCAAAATGAAAGCTAAAGTAGTTTTGTCAGTGACTAAGGCTTTCTAATTTTAATTGTTAAAAACATGTATGATGTGAGTTTTGATTTGAAACAATGTAAACTTAATAAATTTTATAACGGAAATTGTAATTATATTTTGTCATGTGAGCCATAGTGTGTTTAGATAATTTTAATCATTAATTGTAATTATAACTAAATTGAGATATTATGTCAATATTACGTGCACTGGTTCAAATTGTTAAATATATATTTGTGTAGTGGTGGCTGTGCCTTCCAAACCAAAACATTGCAGAAGAGTACATTAATGTACATGCCTAACGAGTGCACAGCAGTACAGTGCCAAGTCAGTCTCATTTCAGTTTCAAAATCTGTAATTTCAAAATCAATTTAACAGCAAAAATGAAGATTATAGAAAATTGTCGATCAGTCTGACGCTACTAAAGTGAGTAAATGGAAAATAATGTACAAAAAATTGCCAGTTTATTGTTCTACCCTACAAATCATGGACCTGTTTATTCAACTTCAAAGTCAAATGCTAATATTAATTATATTCTAACTTCTATCTGACAAGAAATTGACTCTAATTGTATGTTCTGGGTAGTGTTTCAATTTAATCACCGGCAAGGTACAAACATATTTTCTGCTAATGTTAAACAATAACTTGTATTATATTTAACATATGGATAGTAATGTTAGAACACACTTACCAATGCATTTATCATTTGGAGATGTGTAAAAAATGTCTCAAATCTGCACAATTTTTGTTTTTAATTTACAGACATATCTTACAAAATATTCTCGAAGAAGGATAAGGGTGGAAAAATATGAAAAAAAAAGCAAACACACTAAGTACAAAATCTGACTGCCTAATGTTTCCTCTATGTTTCAAGGACCTTTGCAGACCATGACATGAAGAAAACTTTGATTTTGTTATCTAGCGAGGAATGTAGAATATATGTCCCCGTAGTCATTGTTTTTAATATGTAATGATAGAGTTGTGTTCTGCCTGTTGGTAGTTAGATTGTGATTCAGCCTTTGAAGAAGCTTACCTCAGTAATATTTGGCTAGCAAGCAAAGGATGGTGGTGATATTGGAGTTCCATATTACCAGACTGTGCACTGTCCTGTTGTAAACTTCAGACCTCCTTAAAGTTTTTACTGGAGTGAAGTCATGTAGTATTATTGATAGTAATCAATCTATATCATCCAAAACAGGCTCAGTTTTAATAATATCTGTACAAGTGGAAGCCAAGACAACTTAATGAAGAGAAGAAGCATAAATGTGAGAATCTGTCAGCAATGACTGGACTGTCATGCTGATGAAGGTGAAATGTTTTTGAAATCACTGGAAATGAAGCACAAGTTCATGTCTTTGAACCAAAGAGCAAACACCAGAGCATGGAATGGAAATGTCAAGATCTCCAACTAAGATGGAGTTAAAGAGTCAGCTCTCTGCAGTAAAAAATGAGGTTCACAGTTTTCTGGGACACACAATGGCCAATTCTGGAACATTACCTGGAAAAGGCACCAAAGTAAACAGACAACATGGCATTGATATGCTTTGAAATAAGTTGAAGTCTGCAATTTAAAACAAACACCAAAATCTTTTGCCAAATGAAGTGTTTTTTTGGATGACAATGCATGTTCACATACCACTGCCAGTACAATTCAGACTCTCGCAAGTATGTCCTTAGGGATGTTGGAGCACCCCACAAACAGCCCTGATATCACCCTGTTGGATTGCAATTTGTTGAGTTCATTTAAAGATGGCTTGTGAAGCTATCAGTTCATAACAGATTATGAGGTGAAAGAAAGTGATGCCCAACCAAACAGTTTTTCTGATGTTACTGGAAAGCCTTTGCAACAATTGACCATGTGTATTGAAAAATGGGGTGACTATGTCAAAAAATGATTCTATCACAAATTTTGTGCTGTTGTTGAAATAAACTATTGACATATTGTGCAGATACTTTTTGACTTACCCTCTTAACAATTATGTGTCAGTAAATACATCCATGGTGTTAAGCCAGAATTTGTTTTTAGAGATAGTGATGTTATAAATATTCAAACTACTTTGACAAATGGTTTAGCTACAGAGAGCAATAATTTCTGAAGAAGCACACTTTGTTTCCCTTATGATGTAGAATGAATATGATATAAAGCAAGAATGAAGAAAATTATTGCATAGTCACTTCCTCCAATGGAATATACTTACCTGTCCATTAGAATAGAAATTCCGTATACACCCTTCAAAACCTATTGCATTTGGACTTGCATTCCATTTATAGATTTCTGGTGGTATTTCTTCCCGGTAAATGCCACCAATCTGTAAAGGACTGTTTAAATTCAAACGCTCACTGAACTTAGAAACTTTGGCCTTTACGAGGCAACTTGTTCCATTAAACAATGATGTTTTCATGTCTTGTAGTTCTACAACATCAGCTGATTTGCAGTAATCTAGTATGAGATGAACATTCTATAACAAAAATACAAAATTATTCAGCCACATCACTTCATCTATTCACTACTAAGTCTGTAAATACAGAAAATTTATAGGTACAAGGTAAGATTTTTCAATTTTTTAAGTAAAAAAGACCGAGACAACAACAACATTATAAATGCTTAAAAAGTAGCCATATTTACAAATTAATTTGTGATATAAATGTAAAATGACTTGTTCCACATCATTACAATTTATAGTGTAAAATATCCATGGAACATGAAACTAACTAAACTAAACTACACATACATATTCCTTTTCCAGCCAGATAAACAGTAGAGGCTAGATGTGTGTTTATAACCACCACATTTATTTGCATGTGTTTGAGCATGAATTAATTAAAATGAAATTTTAACAAGTTTCAGGCTTATTTATCTATAATGTGCCATTATATCTCTTTAACTTGATGGTAGTTAATTATTTAATTCTATTTTTCCTTGAGATTGCTGCAATTATTATTACATTGTAATTTCATTTTAAGTAGTAGGATGATTGTAATTACCTCAGAACCCCAAAATAAATCAATCTGATGCCACATTCCATCATTCAGCTTCTTCTTTACTTTTATAAATATCTCAGTGGTATCATGACCTAAATGAAAAAGTAGTCTAGGCTCACCACTTTTTAATTCCAATGCAATATAATCTGTAATTAAAATGTCATTTCAGAAAAGTTGAAGCTAATTTTAAGAATACATAATTCAGATCTGACACAGAAGACATAAAAGGATACCTGATATAGTAACCCCATCTATTATGATGGGAGATAATGGACCATTGTAGAACAGCAATCCGTCTTCTTTATAGGTTAGAAATTCTAAACTTACATGGTTTTCAGCCTGTGGCTGGATTGATTGGAACCAAGCCCAGCCATTTCCTTGAAAGCTTCTCACAGTTTGTTGGCAGCGGGGTCCTTCATACCCACTTGGACAGGCACAGCTGCTTCATAAACACATGTAATAATAATAATAATAAAAGACATGACACATTTATAAAAACTACATCTTAAGTAGAAAAATAACTTTTTGTTTTCTAAATTAACACAAAGACTTCTGCTCTTTAATTATAATTTGGATAACCATATAGGAATAATAGTCTATACCATCACTTCTATACATCTCCATGATACATGTCACATAGCAGATAGTCAAGCTGAACCCTAGGCACTAGTCTTGGCAGGAAAAAGATTTCCATTTCAATATTTTGGTTTAGAAGGTGATTACTAGTGACAAAGTGTACTTCAACATCAGATCATGCACCAATCCCTATGTCTGGCATGTGGCTGACAAGGAACTGAGTTACAAACAGCAATATAGAAGGAAATTAATTCTTATTTGGTTTTTCCTAACTCAATGCAACTAAACAGAGAAATGTTAGATTGTGTGCTCAACATTGTATAGATGATTACTCATTAGTGGAGGGCATACTGAATGTCATGATGGAAAAAGGGTAGCTATTGCAACGTTACTGTCAACTGCTTTGGTGCCACTACCAAGAGGATCATCTGGAGAGGATCATCAGGAGCCCACGATCTGATTCAATTGTTATGCAAACTGTGGGCTGTGTGGTGAGTGTGTAACCAGTTTGGCTTAGGTACTACTATTCTGGAGTCTATTTGTCTTTGGCAGAACTTTGATACAGTGTGGGCTGGACTTTGGTCTGGAATACTAGCTTAGGTTAGCATGCACTGTTTCCAAGGAACATCTTTTGTATAGATCTTGTTGTAAATAAGCTGGAGCAAGTCCCTACTAGCTCATGTGTAACTTGCCTTTACAAAAGTGGTGATGGCTTAACATTTGTGATTTGCACAAACATTTTTGTAATCAAACAAAAGTGTGGGAGATAATGACAAATATATTACAGGCAGTGCAAGCATTAAGGAGTGTAGCAGGAACATCTCACACACCACCAGCTTTTATGGCTTTTCTACTGTTTAATGAACAAGACAAGTGGAATGCTTACTGTTGATGATTACAGTCATACTTTTTGGCTTGTCAGATTTCCAGTACACAAAGAAAAAAGGGTCTGTTCTTATCACAAAATCCCAAAGTGTAACATTTAATATAAAAATTAGAAACATTAATGAATATGGCAGAACTCCTGGTCATGCAAGACATCATGCCATCTCTGGTGGGGCCCTCATCTGTTCCATGGGCTTATGACAATAGACCATATCAGTGACAGCACTACTGCCTATCTGTAAACATTGTTTTCTCTGCCATGCATGCAGTATATGCCCCATTGCTAAACAACATGTCACAGGTAGAACAAAAAGGGACACTTGGAAGAAGTATCACATGTTGTAAGAGCTCCAGTGAAGATACACCTGAATGTATGGAAGTAAGTAATAAACCTGCCGAATAATAAATCTACAGAAAACCAGATATCTCTGGACAAATCATAGTAAATGTGCTTAATGTGTTCATTGGGAAACACCTGGTGAGCTTACTCTTGGACACCAGTGCTTCTGTGTTCTTGCTAAACTATTCTACTTATTTAAGTTTAGGGTTGCCACATTTTCAGGCTGCAGAGACAAATCTTTGGACCTATGAACATTGGGATGTAGATGTGCCACCCAGTGTCACTATGGAAACAGAATATCTGGCATAATATTACTGTTGACTGTTGTACCAATACCCAGAGAGCATTGGTTATCAGGAATGCCCTCTGATGGGGCTATACCAGAATCTGGCAAATGAGTCAGTCCTTTACCAGTGCGCATCAGTTGTGATGCAATTCATGGAGTGTGTGATGAGTGATATATCAATTTCATTAAGGAATGGCTATTATGGACTCTGTTTATTTTACACAGAACTTCGATACTGTGTAGACTGGACTCTGCTTTGGAAGGTGGATTTAAGTTAACTTGCACTGTTTCCATGGAATGTCTTTTATATATATTTGTTATAAATAAACTGTGTGAGTCCCCTCTAGCTTGTATGTAACTCAACTTACAAAAGTTAGCTTCAAAAGTACTATAATCAGGAGTCTGAAAAAATGTAATTTAGAACACTTAATTTTCCACCCAGGGTGAACTCTCTGCCAGGAACTTAATTGTGAATTGGAGAATCACCACATAGATATGATTAATTACTTGTAGTCATGGTGGTTTTGAGCCAGATGTTTTAGGGTTACATTCATAGCACAGCTCTTCATTTACATGCTAAAGTCATGAGTGTGTGTGAGAACAAGTGCACCAATGTAAGGCATCATATTTATAATGGTGCTGCATCTTATACCATCAGATGATCTGATTGGAGGGCACTGCAATGCATGGACTTGACTGGGAAGGTACAGCTGGCAAAGACATTGAGACAAACTCTGTGGGTACATAAACATTATGTAGAGAGAAAGGTTTGAAGCAGTATTGATCCTAATGTTAAACACACACAGGGATTAAAAAAATGTGGAATACTGATGTTTTTGGCACAGATAGTTTTCAGAAACAGATGTAAGAGAAATAACAAGGATATCTGATATAGCCATGCATTCATAATGATGATGTTTATTGAACATTTAGAATTGGGTCTTCTTATTACTGTGAAGCAGAACTTGATAAGCATTGTTCATTCAATAACAGGCGAGAGAACAGGGCTTAGAATGTTATGAGAAAGGATAATTTTATCTCACTGGTAGGTGTGTCACTGTAACAGTAACTTTGTTTACTAGAAAGTAACAACAGTTTGAAGCATTTGCTTCATGTTCATGGTTGAAAAATGAATAGTGGATATCAATCATTAGATCAACCCTGGGTGCCCTAAGTATGTATCCTGTTAATCCACTGTGCCAATGTACTGATAAGGAATCTTGAAGATAAAGAAGGGTATCATATGTAGTATGCATGTAACATATGTAGTGTCATACATTTTCTGGATGAGAATATTAAGCTCAGCAATATCTTTTGGGCTTTTTGAATGAAGTAGATAAATTATGAGCACTATGACTCTCCTCCTTATATCCATGAAACCATACATATCCATAAGACAAACAGAACATCATACTGCATGAGCACTCATCACAGTTATCCATTCCATAAATCACAAATCCACAAATCATCAGTTATTGAAAATATTATTTAATTGGATACATAAGAAATCTACTCACCAAGTGGTATCAAAACACACACATAAAAGACTGTTGTAATTGGCAAGCTTTTAGAGCCAGTGGCTCCATCTTCAGGCAGATGGGTTGAAGGGGAAGGACGAAGGAAAAGGACTGGAGAGGTCCAGGAAAAGGGGGAGATTTTGGGAAAGTCACCCAGAAGCATGGGTCAGGGGAGACTTACCATCCAAGATGAGAAGGAAAGACTGATTGTTGGGGACTGCATCAGATGAGATTTGAAAACCTGAGAGCTTAAAGGTGGAAGACAAGGTAATATGCAAAACAGAGATCACTACTTAAATATCATGCATGAGTTAATAAGAGTGAAAGCTAAGTGCATTGTATGTAACAGAAGTGGGAGGGGGCCAGTGAAAAATAGACAACAAAAACAATGAAAGATGTAGAAAACTAAAACACTGGTTTTGAAGTACTAGTTAACTTTATGCATACAAAACCATTAGCACCATTAGCTGCAGCTTGTATTGTCCTTATCTCAGCAACATTTAGGCGAACTGATGCCATAATGGATATCAACCTATGCTGAATTTGTCTTATGTAAAGGGTAGCAACAGGATTGTTGTTGGGGTTTTAGTCTAAAGTTGGGTTTGATGCCAACAGTCCATGCTAGTCTGTCCTGTGAAAGTCTCTTCATCTGGGCATAATCATTGCAACCTACAACCTGCTCACTACATTTGAGCCTTGCTCCATCTCTACAATTTTTACCTCCCTCACTTACCTCAGTACAAAACTGATGATTCCTTGACATCTCAGAATGTGTTATATCAAACGATCTCAAATGTTGTACGATCAATCCCCCCCTTAAATTTGGTTCACAACTTATATGGTCTTCCAATCCATTCTTGAATGTTCTTCTGTAGCACCACATTTCTAATGCTTCTATTCTCTTCTTGTCTGAACTATTTGTTGTCCACATTTACCATTCATACAAAGCTACACTACAAACAAATATCTTCTGAAAGCTATACTATCATTTAAATTTACATTCAATGTTAATAAATATCCAGTTGCAGGAATGCTTTTCTTGCTATCAGTCTACATTTTATATCCTCTCTACCTCAGCCATCATCAGTTATTTTACTGTAAAAGTAGCAAAACTCATCTACTACTTGCAATGTCCCATTTCCTAACATAATTCCCTCAGTATCACCTAATTTCATTTGATTGCATTCCATTACCATTGTTTTACTTTTGTTGATGTTCATCTTACAGCTTCTTTTCAAGATTCTATACTTTCTGTTGGATTGATCTTTCAAATCTTTACAGAATTACAATGTCACCAGTGAACATCAAAATTTTTATTTCTTCTCCCTAACATTAATTCCCTTTCCTAATTTCTTTGGTTCTCTGGCTATGTCAACTTGCATTCATTCATCTGTGGCCAAAGATGCCTTAGTATCACCAATGGTGGTTCCCATGCCTTGCTGAGCTGAATGCTGGGAACCAACATTGGTGATACTAAGGGATTGTTGGCCACAGTCGAATGAATCCGTGTTGACACAGATGGAGAATCTAAGTCCACACACTTAAACTGGGCACCAACACACTGACCAGACATGCACTGAGCCGCTATTTGTGGCTGCACTCTTCCTGTATCATAAATGTGACCCATTTCTCTGACAGGGGCACTGGATATTGCTGTGCTCTATGATTCATCTACAATGATGTTAGAGCTCCGCCCTTTGGTGCCTGTACTTTTCTAGCAAGTCAGTGTATATATTAGCGAGCCATTGTAGAAACATATCAGAAAGCACCTGACGATGATGAGCAGCTGTCTCATTGAAATTTTGTGTGGCTTCCATAGCATTATCCAACGTGACGCCCATGAACCAATGAAGCAGTTACTATGTCAGGAAAGTCTCAAACACACCACTGGGAGTAGGACTCATTATGAATAGGAAGGTAGGGTGGAGAGTGAGTTACTGTGTACAGTTTAGTGGTAGGGTGGTTCTCATCTGAATCGACAGCAAACAACACTGACAATGATCGTTCAGGTGTACATGTCAATGTTGCAAGACGAAAATGAAGAGATAGAGAAAGTACAGGGTGGAGCAGAGGAAACACATGTTTTTCACTATTTAATGACTGGGACATAGTTTGATAAAAATGATAAAAACAAGCATTAAGTGTTAGATTTTTTAATGCAGTTTTGAAATATACATACTTTAATTAGGTTCGAAAAAAATAATGTCTTGGAGATCATGTCCTTTTTACTGGATACAAATTTGGATCCTCTCCTGAAAGTTACACTTGGCTCTCTCCAACATTTCATTTGGCACGACTTCAATTTCCTGATGAATGGAGTTCTTCAGGTCATCGATTGTGTGAGGCTTGTTCATGTAGACTTTTGATTTTAAATATCCCCACAAAAAGAATTCACATATCAACAAATTGGGTGAGCAATGGGGCCAGTAAACATTACCATATCTCAAAATAACATGTCCTGGGAACATTTGTCGAACCACTTCCATGGATGCTTATGCCATGTGAGCTGTGGCACCATCCTGCTGAAACCATATTTCTCTCATGTTCACTTGATGTCTATCAAGTTCTGTATGAAGAAAGTTGTTTAACATTGTAATGTAGCACGCTGATGTCACAGTAACTGCAGTTCTTTCCTCTTCAAAAAGATAGGGTCCAACAATCCCCATCTTTGAAATTCAGCACCACACTGTTACTTTTAAACTGTGGAGAAGTCTTTGGTGTAATTCGTGTGGGTTCTCTGGCGCCCAATACTGACAATTTTGAACACTGATGTAACTGTCTACATGAAAAGGTGCTTCATCACTCATGAAGACTGTAGCATCTGCATCTTCCATAAAAATGTCATCCGTTATGTGACAAAACTCTCTGCACTGCACAAAATCACCATCACTAAGCTACTGGGAGATCATTATCTTGTATGGGTGAAACTTAAGACCTTCATGTAAGATGCAGTGAAGCGAACGACGTGACAGACCCAGCGCTACAGCCTGTCATCTAACCAATCGTTTCGGACTAGCAAGAACTGCTGTTCTCACTTGGTCTACATTTTCCAGAGTACGAACTGAACATGGAAGACCAGGTGGTTTCTTTTTCATCACAGATCCAGTACTTCTAAATGCTGAACCCATTGGAGTACAGTATTTCAATCAGGCACTGCACCTTGACATCCAACTCTAAAATTCTGATGCAAAAGTTGTTGCCCTGTGACTATGGAATCATTGTTTCTAAAGTATTGCTCAACAATGAACACCCAATGCTCTACACTCCAACACTCCATAGCCACTGAAACTGCATTGTATGGGCAGTCTGCCAACATTCATTCAAGGTCAATACACCCTCTCGTCGCTGCATACTAGCGGTTCAAAAAACATGTGTTTTCTCTGCACCATCCTGTATATGAGGATACTGAAAGGGTAATTCAGTACGTAAAGGGAGATGACAGCCTAATAGTCATGGGGGATTTGAATGTGTCTGTAGGGGAAGGAGTAGAAGAAAGGGTAATGGGAAAATATGGGTTTGGTACTAGGAATAAGAGAGGGGAAAGATTAACTGAATTCTGCAATAAATTTCAGCTATTAACAGTGAACACACTGTTCAAGAATCACAAGAGAAGCTACACTTGCAAAAGGTGAGAAATGGTAAGATTTCAGTTAGATTACATAATGGTCAGGCAGAGATTCTGAAATCAGATCATGTGCAAAGAAGTGGAATACAGAAGTACTAAGGAATGAGGAGGTATGTTTGGAGTTCTTTAAGGCTATAGATACTGTGATAATGAATAGCTAAGCAGGAAGTTCAGTTGAAGAGGAATGGGCATTTCGAAAAAGGACACTCACAGAAGATGGAAAGAAAACCATTGGTTCAAAGAACTTAACTGTAAAGAATCCATGGGTAACAGAATTAGTCAAATGATTGATGAAAGAAGGAAGTACAAAGTGTTCAAGGAAATTCAGGAATACAGAAATACAAGTCACTTAGGTATGAAATAAGTAGGAAGTGCAGGGAAGGTAAGGTGAAATGGCTGCATGAAAGATGTGAAGAAACTGAAAATGAAATGATTGTTGGAAGGACTGATTCAGCATCTAGGAAATTCAAAAGAACATTCACTGAACCTAAAGGCAAGGGCAGCAGCATTAAGACTGCAATGGGAATACCACTGTTAAATGCAGAGGAGCAAGCAGACAGGTGGAAAGAATATAATGTAGTCCTCTATGAGGGGGACAACTTGTCTGATGACATGATAGAAGAGAAAATGGAGTCAATATGGAAGATATAGGAGTTTCAGTATCAGAATCAGAATTTAAAAGAGCTTTGGAAGACTTAAAATCAAATAAGGCTGAAGGGACAGATAACAATTCATCAGAATTTCTAAAATAATGGGGGAAGTGGCAACAAAACAACTATTCACATTGGTGTGTAGAATGTTTGAGTCTGGCTTTCAGAAAATATCATGCACACAATTCTGAACACTGCAAGAGTCAACAAGTGTGAGAATTATTACACAATCAGCTTAACAGCTTATGCATCCAAATTGGTGACAAGAATAGTATGCAGAAGAAGGGATAAGAGTATTGATAATGTGTTAGATGAAGATTGGATTGGCTTTAGGAAAGGTAAAGGCATCAGAGTGTCAATTCTGAGATGAAGTTGATAATGGAAGCAAGACTAAAGAAAAATCAAAATATGTTTACAGAATCCGTCAACCAGCAAAAGGCATTCGACACTGTAAACTTGCATAATGTGTTCAAAATTCTGAGAAAAATTGAGATAAGCTACAGGGAAAGATGGCTAACATACAATATATACAAGAACCACGAGGAAATGATAAGACTAGAAGACCAAGTATGAAGTGCTTCGATTAAAAAGGGTGTAAGACAGGGATGTAGTCTTTCAGCCCTATTGTTCAATCTGTACATCGATGAAGCAATGATGGGAACAAACAAAGGATAAAGAGTGGAATTAAAATTCAACAAGAAAGGATATCAGTGACAAGATTTGCTGATGACATTGCTGCCCTCAGTGAAAGTGAAGAAGATCTACAGGATCTACTAAATGGAATGAACAGTTTAATGAGTGCAAAATATGGACTGGGAGTAAATCAGAGAAAGACAAAAGTAGTGAGAAGTAGCAGAAAAGAGAACAGTAGGAAACTTAAAATCAAAATTGGTGATCATGAAGTAGATGAAGTTAAGGAATTCTGCTACCTAGGCAGCAAAATAACCCATAATGGACAGAGCAAGGAGGACATAAAAAGCAGACTAGCACTGGCAAAATGGGCATTCCTGGCAAAGAGAAGTCTACTAGTATGAAACATATACCTTAATTTGCAGAAGACCTATCTGAGAATGTATGTTTGAAGCAAGCATTGTATAGCAGTGAATTGTGGGCTATGGAAAAACCAGAAAAGAAGAGAGAAGCATTTGAGATGTAGTGCTACAGAAGAACATTGAAAATTAGGTGGACTGATAAGGTAAGGAACGAGGAGGTTCTCCACAGATTTGGTGAGGAAGGCAGTATATGGAATACATTGACAAGAAGAAGGGATACGATGGTAGGACATCAGAGAAGACTGTGGTACTAGTGGGAGTTGTAGAAGGTAAACATTGTTGAGGAAGCAGTGACTGGAATACATCCAGCAAAATAGTTGAGGATGTAGGTTGGAAGTGCTACTCTGATATGAAGAGGTTGGCCAAGGTGAGGAATTTGTAGTGTGTACACCAAACAGGTCAGCATGCTGATGGAGCGAAAAAAAATTCCCTGACCTAACTACCCATTGAAGGGATCTAACATTCAATGCTCTGATCCCTAGAATGTTAGTTGTTAGTTTTGGTTTTCCTGATGATGACCTCAATTATTTTGCCACCAGAATAGAGGATGATATCACCATTAAGCCAAGCACCAGAGCTGTATGCCCTGAGGGAATAGAATTTCACAACAAAACTAAAGTTAAATAATGACTGCAATAAATTTTTTCACAAGTGTTAGTAGTGCTATTCATGAACAGAAGGTGACAAAGATATCTGTTTTCTTTTCAAGAGAAGAAAGGACAAAATAAAAGTTTTTAGGAATTGAGTAGAAAAGTCACTCTGGACTCTATGAATGGAAGATGCATCATAACAGAACCGAATGAAAATCAGCAGCCAAACTGTAGCAACAGCCAATATTAAAAAAAACCTGAGGAGTTAGAAGTAATAGAAACTTACAGTCACAAAAAGTGACATAAATCTCCTTATAGCAGAAGACAGTTCCTATGTTGTGATGCACAACAGTTGTATAAATATGTATGCCTGCTAACTTTGCCAATGATAAAATAAGTACCCTTGGTCAATCTACCACATCTGAAAGAATTATATCCTCTCACAAAAACATTCCTGTCTCCATCTCCTGTCAACCAGGGCTCTACAGCTATCACAACATCAGGCTCAATGGCGTCAGGCATCTAACAGAGTGCTGAGGTGTCTTTTGGTAAACTGAAGGTACATAGTCAGGAAAGAAATAGAATTCAGTACATTAGTTGATGTAACTGTGAGATGTGAAAGATGCAGAATACTGGCTGACAGGGCATACTGGGGCAGGAAAGTTTTTACAAGAGAATGCCATGCATTCAGAAGAGACAGAGGGGTAATGGGTGTGGGGTATATCTTTTAGTGTATGAAGCATATGCATCCCAACAACCTTTCTGTGATAATGTCAATGAAATCCTAGCCACTTGTAGAGGAGAAACAACAATATGAAAAGAAGAAATTGCTATTCAGCTTATAAAGGAGATGCTGAATCACAGACAGGTATAATGAAAAGTATGTTAGAAGTGTTCAGATTTTGGACTATGTTCTTCATCAGAAGTAGAAAACACACCCACACATATTCATCCAAGCACAACTCACATACATATGGACACTGTCAACCCTGGATGTTAATGCCTGGAAGAGTTAATGTAACAAGCATGGCAAATCATGAGTTAGATAGTAGTGTACTTGAGAAATTGTTGACTTTTGGGAAACTGGCTGAAAAGAAGGGTAAAAGTGTATCTATTGAGGGAATGCTGAACCTCCTAGGAGTGTATCAGAAAGGAAAAGTGTACTCACATGGATGGAATCAATCTGTTGCAAACAGGCTGAACTGGAAAGGGGCTATGAGCAGTTTGTTACAGAAAACAAAAACACAAGAGATGATAATTTACTGGATATTTTTCTGATAAAGTGAGGTGATAAACAGTATAAAATGGACACAATTGAGGGGATAAATCGCCATAATATTGCAGTATCTGAAGAATGCTTAGAGAACACAAGGCTAATGAAAGCAAAAATGGCACAATTGCAGAATATCACACAGAAAATGTGGAGGAAATACACTGAAGTGCAAAGAGACTGATACAGGCATGCATATTCAAATACAGAGATATGTAAACAGGCCGAATATGCCACTGCACTCAGCAACACCTATATAAGACAACAAGTGTCTGGTGCAGTTGCTGGATTGGTTACTGCTGCTACAATGGCAGGTTATCAAGATATAAGTGAGTTTGAACATGGTGTTATAGTTGGCACATGAGGAATGGAACACAGCATCTCCAGAGTAGTGATGAAATGGGTATTTTCTGCTATGACCATTTCATGAGTGTAGCATGAGTATAAGGAATGCAGTAAAACATCAAATATCTGATATCACTGTGGCCCAAAAAAGATCCTGCAAGAATGTGACTAATGATGACTGAAGAGAATCATTGAATGTGACAGAAGTGAAACCCTCCCACAAATTGCTGCAGATTTTAAAAAAAGTCAAATGTGTGTGGATTCCTAAGGGAACAAACTGCTAAGGTCATCAGTCCCTAGACTTATAAACTACTTAAACTAACATAAACTATGAAACTTCCTGGCAGATTAAAACTGTGTGCCGGAACGAGACTTGAACTCGTGACCTTCGCCTTTCACGGGCAAGTGCTCTCATTCTGCTAACGTAAACTAACTTATGCTAAGAACAAAACACACACACACACACACATGCCCAAGGGAGGACTTGAACCTCTGGCAGGAGGGGCCGACTGCAGATTTCAATGCTGGGCCATCAACAAATGCCAGCACGCAAACCATTCAATGAAACAGCATTGATATGGATGTTTGCAGCCGAAGGTTTACTCATGTACTCTTGAT
The DNA here is from genome assembly GCF_023864275.1 of Schistocerca cancellata. NCBI lineage: Eukaryota > Metazoa > Arthropoda > Insecta > Orthoptera > Acrididae > Schistocerca > Schistocerca cancellata. The sequence continues at coordinate 400,243,732 of NC_064632.1, read as the reverse complement.
GACTGCATGACAAAAAGCTTTATGCCTTTCATGGGCTCATCAACTTTGACATAAGACTGTTGACAACTGGAAACATGTTGCCTGGTTGGATGAGTCTTGTTTCAAATTGTATTGAGAGGATGGACATGTATGGGTATGGAGACAATCTTATGACTCCATGGACCCTGCATGCCAGAGAGGACTGTTCGAGCTGGTGGAGACTCTGTAATGGTGTGGGGCATGTGCAGTTGGAGTGATGTGAGACCCCTGACATGTCTGGATACAGCTCTGACAGGTGACACATTCGTAAGCATTCTGTCAGATCACCTGCATCCAATCATGTCCATTGCGCATTCTGACGGACATGGACAATTCTAACAGGACAATGTAACACCTTACACATCCAGAATAGCTACAGAGTGGTTCCATAAACACTCTTCTGAGTTTAAACACTTCCACTGGCCACCAGACTCCCCAGGCATGAACATTACTGAGCATACCTGGGATGCCTCGCAACATGCTATTCAGAAGAGATTTCCGCTCTCTCATACTCTTACGGATTTGTGTACAGCACTGCAGGATTCATGGGGGTCAATTTCCTCCAGCACTACTTCCAACATTAGTTAAGCCCATGCCCTGTCATGTTGCAACACTTCTGCATGCTTGCAAGGGCACTACACGATATTAGGTAGGTGTACCAGTTTCTTTGGCTCTTCAGTGAGATATTCAATGAATGGTTAAAAACAGGGAAACATGTTAAAGTACTGTGGTCAGAACTGAAGCAAATTATATCAGAATGTGGAGCAAAGTCTGTTTCACAATAAGTCATAAAGTAAATTTCAGACACAATTTATTAGACTAGAGCAGTGAGAATAATGAAACAGATGGTGAGAATGCATAAGATTAAAGTCAGGAGGCGACCGAGCAGCAAGAGTTGGCCTAAAGAAGGAGTTAAATGAACAGGGCAGCAATAATTGGGCTAAAGGAAGAGTTAAAAAGTCTCCTGGAACAGGGAAATGGTTCAAATTTAATAATGGAGACATATGTTGCCATAAAAGTAATAGGACCCATCAAGGCACAGGGGTAGACAGAATAAATGGAAAAATACTAAAAATCATGAGTGCTACCAGATGAATGCAAAGAAATGGAGGTAATAAATGTATAGACAGAAAAAGATCTTTTTTGATCTTCATTGATTAGAGTGTGGCTTATTTGTGCACTTGCAGACTTTAACATAGACTTTTATGGAAATTTTACCTCACAGTCTTATGAATTTTGAGAGCATAACATTAACAACTGTATCACTTTATTTGTCTGGCCTTCTTACTATGAGACTTCTGTGATTGTATAGGTTAAGTTGAGGTCAAATTGTAACCATAGTTAGTTTATACATAATGTTTACAAAAGTCCTTTTTCTTTCAATACCCTCATGGGGAAGTTTAAATTAATAATGTTAATGAAACAGCTGACTAAGCTGGTGGTATAGCAGCCCAGTAATAAAGATCAAAAGAGGTAGAATATGGAAAATAATTCATGTAACTATAATTTTTTTTACAGGGGTGGAGGGACTGCCATGAACAATATACTAAAGACCCTGACTAGCTGGAGGTTTGGGGGAGGGACGAGTGTGGGAGTGTGTGTGTGCGAAACTTACTTTTGTGTCTTTCTCTTGTATAACTTAAAAGCTGCAGTCTTTAAAGAAAATTAAACTGCATTAAATTTCCTGCAAAAATAGGCCCTATACAGTTTTTCTTGAGGACTGTGTAAGGAAGCCAAAAAAATATTGAAAGTCTTGTACACCATGCATGTTCTATAGCTTAGGCGGATTTGCAGCCCAGTTTGTAGTAGTTTCCCTACTTGATGGAACACTGGTGTCCCAAATTGTTCATCTCAGTTTCTTCTACACAACTGTGGTACATTGCTGTGGTACATTGTAGACAATTATTGTTTATACCCTGTATACAAGAGTGTTTGCAGGAAGTAGGTTGGTGGTGTAAGAGCCAGCATGGACACAGATCAGGTTTTTCATGAGAGTCACATCTATTTGGGTTTCAGCAGAACTGATTTGCAGAAGAGGACAACTTGACTGCATAGCCATTGATCTCTCCAAAGCCTTTGATAGGGTGAATCACAGGGTACTGCAAACAAAACTGCAAAGGCTGAGTCCTGATGAAAGAATAATATTTTGTCCCCCAGTCTTTTGACTAGTTTCATGTGACCTGCCATGAATTCCTCTCCTGCACTAACTTCCCTGTCTTAGAGTAGCCCTTGCACCCTACATGCTCAATTATTTGTTGAATATATTCCAATCTCTGTCTTTTCCTACAGTTTTAACCTCCTAAAGTTCAATCTAGTACCATGGACATTATTCTCTGGTGTCTTAACACATGTCCTATCATCCTGTCCCCTCTTCTTGTCAGGTTTCCCATACGTTCCTTTCTTCACTGATTTTTCAGAGAACCACCTCCTAATTTCTTATCTTACCATTCTACCTAATTTTCAATGTTCTTCTGTAAGACCATATCTCAAATGCTATGAATTTCTTCTGTTCTGGTTTCCCAATGTCCATGATTCACTATCATTCAAGGCTGTACTCCACTGTACATTCACAGAAATTTCTTCCTAGAATTAAGTCCCATGTTTGTTACCTGTAGATTTCTCCTGGTCAGGAATGCCATCTTTGCCTGTGATAATTTGCTTTTTGTGTCCTCATTGCTTCACCATCATTACAAAATAAGGGTGAAATTCATGGAACAACAATGTGGTGAATGCTCTTTATGTTAATAGAGAAGTGAAGGAATAGAACAAACTGTCAGGAGACATCCACAGTCCATTTCCACAAACTGTCCTAAATTTGAGTACCTGGACCAACAGTGGCAAAACACCAAAGATTATAGACAAAAAGAAAATGGTAAATTAAGTTTTATAGTAAATTATTATATACTAAGGAGATAATGTAATTATGTTATGTAAAAATGTCATGTTCAGCATCTTGACAGCAGTTCTATTTGTGAGTAAATAAAAATTATGTCACATATTTTGTGTTTATGAGACAGATAAAGTGACCTCAGACTTTAAGAACAATGTCACAACCAACCAAAGAAAGCAGGCACTGATATGTCTGAATATTAGCAAATCATCATCAGGATTATATTTAATAAGCTGTGGGAGCCAAATATTAACATTAATTTTTTACAGAAGAATGTAATGGTGTAAAAGCCAACCTTGGGGGAAAACCATTTTGGGTTCCAGATAAATTATGGAATACAATTTACCTTGGAAGATATTGTAGATAGAAAAAAACCTTAGATTTATAGCATTTATAGAGTAAGAAAAAGTTATTGATAGTGGTGGCTTTGAAATTAGGAAGTTAGCAGGGATAAAATAAAGGAACTTAAAGGTTACATATGACTTATACAGAGATCAAACAATGGAAAATCCAAGATGCAATGTAACAATGTTACGAGAAGGAAAGTTGCTACTCACCATATAGCGGAGATGCTGAGTTGCAGATAGGCACAACAAAAATATTTTCACACTTAAAGCTTTTGGCCAATGGTCTTTGTCAACAATAGACACACATATGCATACTCACACTCATGCAAAAGCAAATCACACACACAACTGCAGTCTCAGGCAACTGAAACCACACTGCGAGCAGCAGCACCAGTGCATGGTGGGAGTGGTGACTGGGTGGGGGATAGGAGGCAGGGGTGGGGAGAGGGTGGGATAGTATGGTGGGGTGGTGGACAGTAAAGTGCTGCAGGTTGGATGGCAGGCAGAGGAGAGGTGGGGAGGGGGGAAGGAAGTAGTGGGAAAGGAGAGAAATAGAGAGAAATAAAAATAAATAAATAAATAAATAAAATAAATAAAAAAATAAAAAATAAAAAATCACCCCTACTTTTCAATCTGTACATTGAATAAGCAATGATGGAAATAAAAGAATGGTTCTGAAATGGAATCAAAATTAGAGATGAAAGGATATCAATGATACAATTTGCTAATGACATTGCTATCCTGCGTGAAAGTGAAGAAGAATTACATGACCTGGGAATGGAATGAACAATCTAATGTAATGAGTACAGATATGGACTGAGAGTAAACTGAAGAAAGATGAGAGTAATGGGAAATGGCAGAAATGAGAATAGTGAGAAACTTAACACCAGCATTGATGGTCATGAATTAGGTGAAGTTAAGTAATTCTGTTACCTAGGCAGCAAAATAACCAATGACGGCTGGATCAAGGAGGACATCAAAAGTAGACTAGCAATGGCAAAAAGCGCATTCCCGGCCAAAAGAAGTCTACTAGTATCACACATAGGCCTTAATTTAAGGAATAAATTTCTGAGAATGTATGTCTGAAGTACAGCATTGGGTAGTTAAACATGGACTGTGGGAAAACCAGAACAGAAGAGAATCGAAGCATTTGAGATGTGGTGCTACAGACAAATGGTGAAAATTAGGTGGACTGGTAAGGTGAGGAATGAGGAGGTTCTGTGCAGAATTGGGAGGAAATGAATATGTGGAAAACACTGGCAGGATGATAGGACATCTGTTAAGGCATCAGGGAATGACTTCCATTGTACTAGAAGGAGCTGCAGAGGGCAAAAACTGTAGAGGAAGACAGATACTGGAATACATCCAGCAAATAATTGAGGATGTAGGTTTCAAGTGCTACTCTGAGATGAAGGGGTTGGCACAGGAGAGCTATTTGTGGTGGGTCACATCAAACCAGTCAGAAGACTGAGAGAAAAAGTTTGCCAAATCAAAAAACGCTATTATTAAGCTGCACAATCTGGAGCCAACTTCCAAAATGAATACTGTTTGTGGAATTACAGGTCTGAAAAGCAGAAGATGGAAACAGGAAAATTGCTCTTCTAAATGAAGTATATAGACATTGCAGATGTTTAGCATCTACACACATGATTAACATCTCTCTGAAATAACCTGAAGCTTCAGCTATGCTGAACTGTGCATTACCAATTTAATAGGAGAGAAATTTCGGAACAGTTGACAGTCATAAACATCCTCTTGAGACACTACAAAATGAACTAGATCAAAGTAAACCCACTGCAAACCAACATGTGTTTTTGGTCTGACAACAGGGAGGCAAAGAGCAATTAAATGCTGTTAGGGAAAACACACACTGCACAATTTAAAAATAAGCAGGGAAAACTGAAAATCAGTCTGGGATGCATAGTTATTTAATTTCAATAACATTATTTTTGCATAATTTACTGTAAAAAGTGTTTTCTTTATACTGCAGTCAATATTATAACAATGTTTCTCATCGTGAATATTATATACAACTGAACTGTGTATGTCTGAATTGCATTCTGCTGTAATATGACTGAAATTCCTGGAAATGATGTCATATTAACATCTACTGAGTCTGGAATTTTGCTCATTGTATATCTGCAATGCTGTTGTCTTGCTGGAACTGCCCTTCCTGATATATGGCAAGAATTAGTAGCAAGAAAATTAAAGAAAGCAGTAACAACTAAAGCTCATCCTCTGTTCACTTGCCACCAAGCAGGGGCACATTTTTAGTTGAGAAAGATTTTCCTTAAGACAACTGAGACATTCACAGTACCATGAGAAAATGAAACTATGAATATGGTGTGCCAGAACCAATCATTTTGAAATATGGATGAGACTTGAAGGAGGGCTCCCTCATAATGACACAGAAGCATGAGTCACCTGGAAATTTAAAATCACTTAACTGCATATATTTTGATGTCACAAGGAGCAAATAGGTCTCAGTACAAGGTCTGTGGGACTGAGCAGACTTCAGATCACTTATCATGTGTCACTTACAACCAGTCTGTTGTACTATAGGAAATATATTGAAAACTATCATCAGTGTTCTTGAGGATGCCAAATTCTAGTCTGCAGTTATCTAAGATTTGTAGCCTTTGTATTTTGTCTTAAGATGCATGTTGTATTTTTTCTCTTTAAGGTATTCCCTGATTTGTATCTGTCAACTTCAAAAGTATATGATAACCAAAACTTCTAAAATCTCACCAAATGTAAAAATAATTATGTACCAGTACCTTACCTTACACTGCTTTTTTCCTTTATGCAGTAGCCACCATTATAACAATGTCTTTCATTACATGTGTTAGCTGCAGCAAAATTTTGTGTGGCTGAATTACATTTTGCTGTAATAACTACTGAAATTCCTGCTAGTGATGTTGTATTGGCGTCAACTAAGACTGGACGGCTGCCTATTCTGTAGCTGTCAATGCACAGATCTTGACAATTAATTTTGTCAATAAAACAGTAGTGTATTCCAGCCATAATCAGATCAAGTTTGGTTTTCCTTTCTATCTGAAAGAAATGCAAAATAGATATTGTAACTATTACAAAATATTAAATTATTTTAAAACTGACTGCAAAGAATAGACAAACTACAACTGAGAAATACATATGGATCTGACATGATATACAATGGATTAAATTATCAGAACAATGTAAAGCAATAGGTCAGATAGTAATACAAATGAAATATCACAGAATCCCAACCCTCCGGTACCATCTGGTGTTTTTTTTTTCTTTCTTTTTTTTCCCCTCCAGAGCATAGGGTGAGGGGGAGAGCAAAAGACAGAGAATGGGTGTGTGAGTGAGTGTGTGAGTGTGTGTGTGTGTGTGTGTGTGTGTGTGTGAGAGAGAGAGAGAGAGAGAGAGAGAGAGAGAGAAAGAGGTGTGTGTGTGTGTGTGTGTGTGTGTGTGTGTGTGTGTGTGTGTGTGTAAGGAGGGTGAGAAATGAGATGACAAAGAGGGGTGGAGATAGGCAGAATGTAAATGAATGAAACAGCGAGATGAAGATACAAATTCTCCAGAAGAGAAAAGCATAATTTACCACTGGCTGTGCAGTAAGAGCTGTGTATTTCTAAAAGCAAGTTGCCATTCCGTATCACTCTTTACTCAATGTTCCAAGTGAAATTATTTCCTACGCCATGGCTATATCTATTCTGCAGTGTTTCTATGTTGATATGTTTCAGCTCTATGTTGCTATGTTTCATCTCATACTGGGTGGTTATGATTTAACTGACAGTGGTTTGAGTACTGCGGTAATAGCTGTACACATTGCAGGATGCTGAAACGTCAAAGGTAAGCTCATGAATCAGTATGCTCACAAGTCTGCTGGGGAAAAAAAAAGGTTCCATTTTCTGCCACCAGGTGAAAATAAAGTGCTGTAAGGAGTCAGAATGTGGTGTGGATGCAGGGAAAGGGGAGGAACAATCAAACACATGATAATGGTGCATCTGGCATTTTATTACATTAGGGTCACAAGGTACAACATATGTTCAATACTGTCTCCCAACTCAGCAACATGCTGCATCAGTAACACAGCATGGTTGACAGTTGCTCGCAGCATACTTGCCATAATCAGAATGATATATCATCTACTGTCCTTCAGTTCAGGAAGAGTCTAGGGTACATCTCTGAAAGACACGATCTTTCAGATATCTGGACAACCTTAATACACATGCATTTAGGTTGGGGTCTAGAAGGCCACACATTTTGAATTTGACTAGAGGTGATATGGTCTTTACTGAAGGTTTCTCAAAGCAGTTCCTTCATCTGGCAAGTGACACATGGTGTCACCTCATCTGGCATGAAAACAGTGATGTGGACACAATTGTGTTCTTGCAAAGCAGAAACACAGACTGAAGAAATGCGCGAAATCTAACCACACACAGTTACATAAGCTGAGTGCACTATGTTCCTACACAACATGAGGCAGAGTAGTAGAACCCATCCAAAGAATATTCCCCAGTCCCATGATGTCATCCATTCCCTTGCATAACAAAAAATGAAGGGCAAAGTCAGGTCATTGTCACCTATCTTGGGGCTTCATTTGGTGCTCATTCTGGACCTTACAGGGGTACCAGTGTAAAATGCACTGCAAAGTTTTTTGAGCTGTTGATCAACTGAGAAACAGTTCCCCTGACACAGGTCAAGCACTGGCTACAGAATTTCAGGCATGTGCTGCGCAGTCAGCTATAGCTACAGCAACTTCATCAACAACTACCATGGAGACGGGCCAGATCCTGCTGCACTACCTAATTTATCTCTTTCTTCAGATTTCATGGTTATATTCTTTAGTCCATTTGTTGACATGAGTTCTCTTTGCAGCTGTTTCTATCAGAAATATTATAGCAATACAGCACTGCTATTGCCACTGTTTTGACAACTTCACCAGCAGTGCATAGAATTTCTTCTCTATAGTCATAGCAGTTCATCCGGAAAACTTCAACATTCTTAATTCTTTACACCAGCAGTCACTTCACAAAAGAAATCAATACTCATCATCAAGTGACAAACAGCATACTGGAACTATAATTTTTTTCAGTATACTCCCTGAGTGCATTAATTAATGAAAATACTTATGATGGTTCAGTTATACATTACATACGGCCATCACTGTGGCACTTGTAACACCATCAGCTTAGTTATAACCACCCAGTATTTCCAATAAGAGTGAATATTTGGCTCTGAAAGTATACAGTCCTATAAACTACTGAATTATTTAATGTTTTATTGTTAATGATACTGCTTGTTGTTTGACTGAGTATAACTGTTTTATCTAATCTGTATAGTTTCACCTTTGGCACTTGCTTAAAGTTTCTTGATTATACAATGATGTTTAAAATGTTTTATTCCTGAGTGAATTCAGCTTCCTAAACTCATTACTGAACACAATTAATACACAAGAAAATTTGAATGTGCTAGAGACTAATGAAAAACTTGTGAATTAAAATCTGTAATAAAGTTGAGTTTGCAGTATTGTTTTATATTGCTGTTTTTAAATGGTTCTGATGCTTCTTCCTAATATTAATATGTTTTGACACAACAAGTAAATTGCTATGATTCATGACTTATTTTCATTATTCCATGTGAAGTAAAATAATATATCACATTTTTGCATACTAAGAATCAAATATACCGAGGATGATTTCCTCAGATATGTTTGGTATAAAGTGCTTAAAGTCTAAGTTATGAAATACTCCAAGTGTAATTTAATGAGTACCTTTGTTTTATATACTTGTAGGAGCCCATTTATTTTTTCACTGCTGTGATATCTCTTATCTCTTACAGTAAAGAAAATGTCCAGAACGGGTGGAAATGATCTGTGTCCATTAACACTGAAAATATCCACACTTTCCCGTTGAGTGTTGAGAACTTCTGACAAAACAGTCTTAAGTTGTTCTGCCTTACTTTCCTGCAACCACAGCCATCAGAAAAGGTAAAAATCTCAGTATCAGTTGAATTAATCACTACAGAAATAACTCATTAGTGACAAACCTCCATAAAAATTACCATATAGTTCCATTCTTTGATAAAGTCTTCATCAGACAAATTAGAAATTCTCAATGAGCCAGAGTTAATAATAGCATCATGGGAAATATGCTTTACAGTAACAGTAACAATAGCAGACACATTGTTTTGTTTATGTTTGTGGTCTTGCACTCTGAATACCAAATTGTATCTGAAATCATTTATACCTTTTAGTGAAATAAGAGATGAGTTATAACTACAACTAAATTTGAAACATATGTCCAGTGAAGACATTTTGTGACAGTGAACTTACATTCCATCTGGTGTGTTGCGCTTCATTGTAATCATTCCAGAGGCTTCATTGATTCTGAATCTACGATGTTCATGTGTATTCCAGAAGAATTTCTTGTCAGGTAGATCCCAGTCATCTGGATCTTCAACGTATATCCTTCCAATATCTGTTTCTGGAGTTTGATCCTTTATATCAGTGTGGAAACATATTAACATGCACAAAGATATAGATGTAAACTGAATAACATTTAAGAGAAAAGTGACAATGTATAAAGACAAGTGCTTGCCATACAGTGAAGGAGTGGAGCAATAGATAAGTACATAAATAAGAACCTGAATATATTAGTACAGTTTTAAAATTAGTATTCTCTTCAGAGTCCACAAAACTTCTTATATCTGCACTAATTTACTGCTTAATACCTTTACATAGTCTAATTAATTTTCCTCATACCATATTTTTATTCCATATAGGATTTTCTATGAACATATTAGCTCATACAAGGATTAATATCAGAGTCCATGTGGTAGTGAAATTGGAGAGCACAGCACAAAATATTTGTATTGTGACAATACTGAATGATAAACATTAACAATAATTTAAAAAAAATGCAGCAGTGCAGTTGAAGCAGAAGAACACATACTTATCTTTTTTTTAAGTGAAGTTTTATCATGTTGGAAATAACTTAGACTTAAGTGGGGAGAGTTCATAATCAGTAATTTTGACAGTTCATTTATGAAGTAAAGGAAGAAAACTAGCTTCCAAGTTGTGGTTCTCCTTCTATCTACAATACAGGGTGTTTAAAAAAGAATATATATGTATTAAAGAATATTATGTTGCCAAAACTACTGTCAGTCGCTGTGCCATGGAACAGTTATGGAGTAACAAATACAGTGTCTCATTTATATTCATTGCTGCTAAATGACGGTTGTCTTCGGTTTTCCTTGTTTACCACCATGTGTTGCAAAATTGCTACTCTGCAGCATAAATCATTCTGTATTCTTGAATTTGCAAAGAGTAATTCCATGATTACAGTGCAAAAACACTTCAGGTTGAGGTACCCCAAACTGATCCTCCAACTGCATGGAGCATTTGGAGATGGTATTGATAGTTTATAGACACAGTATGTGTATGTAAATGTGAAGAACCTATCAGGCAGGGACTTCACTTAAGGGGAGTTGGAATGCCCTATCTCGCCAATGTTAAATTTGCTAACTTTGTGTACCTTTTTCTTTGGAACTATTATCTTCAGAACTTTGAAATTCTGGCAGAGGTTTTCAGCATATATTGTGAGCCCACTGAACTAGAACCAATGTTTTCTTTTTGTTGGTATAGTATTTATGAATTTTTTACCATTAAGCCATTTTTTATTGGAAAAAGTATAACATAAACTTCCCTAGTTCAGAGAATAAGCCAGTTCTTGTCATGATTCTAGTTCAGTGGCCTCTTTGAACTGTTTTGCAGCATTTCTGAAAATTTGAATGTTGTTGGTTGAGTGGTTTATGAGATAAAGGTACATGTAACACTAAAAATGTCAAATGCCAGAAAATGCGATTAAAGTAATTTATTATGAAAATTCACAAATACCTTTTATTCTATTATCAAAAGTGTCCAGCAGAGTAATCAGGGTCATCTTCTAGTTCTTCTTCTTCACCTAGAAGCTTTCTTCTCCTTGCTGCCCTTGCTTTTTTTGTATTAAATTCAGCTGCATACTGAGCCTTCCTTACTCGCACGCTGTCCAGAAGCTGAAGACCTCTGATGGTGTTGATACCAGGAGCAATGCCGAGCCTTGCCATGACCTTTAGCCTACCCATATGACCATCATTGAATGAAATAACAGCATCACTGACTCCCCATTTCAATGTTTTTATCCCAACAAATACATTCTTAGGTACACGAGTCCAAATGAGGTTGTTGAACGACTCGTTTTGATTCTGGGTACAACCATGAAGACATTTTCGCAGAAGATCAGGATGCCCCAAGTCTCTATATACTGGTTTAATTACTTCCATAACAGCCAATGGAATATAATTTTTATGGTGATAAGGATCCCCAGTAGCTTGAGATTTTCTATAATTGCACCATGACTGAGGACCATCTGGACAAGCAAAATGTTGAGGATTATCATCAGTTGATGATCGATGTAAATATGTGGCCCATACAGCTTGTCTCATTTCCTGCAAATTATTTGCATTATTTCTTATTGCCATACCATAGTATTGTTGTAATTCATTTATAATTTTATCTGACAGGCGACCTCTAATGGTTTTACCATCTGACAAAATTTTGTCCTTCAGATTCTGTTTCAGTTTCCTTAGACGAGTGCCCATTCGTTTCTGAACATGACCGACACATTCTAGTTTAGTTATTGTCTTATTGACACATGGCATGGATTCTGTAACACTTTTGTATGCCTTGGAGTCCCCATCTCCAAGGAATTTTGTGTAAAATACTCCCCGTTCTTTTTCTGATCTGCTAAACATTTTCACAGCAGCGGCAGCCTCCATGCCTCCACTCGTACCTTCATAATTCTTGCTACATATGTGAGCTGCTTCTATCTTACCAGATGCACAATGGTAACAATGTTTAGTGAGCACTTCATAGTCCAAAACTTTACCGCTGTCCACACTAGTAACAGTAGCAACAGCATTTTTGGATGTGTGACCCCTTTTCTGCCAGGTTCCATCAAAAGCAACAGGGATATCTGGGTTTCCTTCATTTATATATTTTGCTTCACTGGCAGCAGCTTTCATTGATAAATCTGCTACAGACTGAACAGCATCTCCTATCACTTCAGTGTAATTGTCAATTTTAGCAGGTGGAGGTGGAAGATTCATTATGGCACAAAATGTTTGAGCAGCAGTATGTCCTTTACCAATTGCTCTCATTGCATACATTAGCCTGATATTACTCTCAAACAAATTGCTACTGCATGTTTTAGAGCTCCAAAAACAGGTCTCATTTTCACAACTGGCACAAACTATAGCAATTTTGCAGGAAAGTCCTATAGATTTTGTTATGTTCATATCAAAAGAACCTCCACAAAGATTACAACACAAACATTTCTTCATAAACTCAGTAAAAACAGGAAAGTCGACTAAAACATATTGTTCATTAGAAGCTTCATCTGTAATTTCACTTGCACAGTTTGATAACTTCTTTTTTGATGCACTGGTGGGCGTGTCTCCTTCACACATCTCAGCTGTACAAACGTCAGAACTTTCACCAGCATCAACAGGTGCTGAAGCAGAATCACTTGAACAAACGTTATTTGTAAATCTATTACCGCGAAACTTTCGCTTTTTAAATAATGATGCACTCCTAGGCATCGTAGAAACTACGCACTCACCACTGAAAGTCAAAACAAGACAGATAACAAACTCCAAATGAGCGACAAACTAAACTCGAGGCTCAAAACAAACACTCACAGATCAAAAACTGAACAATAAACACAGCTAGTCGTAAAAACAATGGTACCTATGGAAGGATCAAAGATTCTACAACTGAAGAGTGAAATCCACAGCCTTCTATATGTAATGTTTTCGGAAATGCGAAGATTTAAATGTGTACAAATCACAAGATGGGTAACTTTGCTGGGCGCACATGTAATTTTGAAAAATTAAATAAAAATACTTCCAATTGGAATTTCTTAACAAATTTTGCACCATTTTAAGCAGAAAATTTCAAATTAAGTTATAAGGTTAAAAACTGAAAATGTGAATTTTTTCCATTTTCCGGCATTCCAACTCCCCTTAAACAGAAACGGAAAGCTCAAGTTAGTGAACCAGATAACAGAACTGTTGTGACTCGCCGATCATTCAAAGTGCTGCCGCGCAATTACGCGCGTCCTCTACGTGCGGCGCTGCCCACTCTCATGTTCTCAATGAAAATGTCACATGCGTTCAAACTGGTTTCCAATGTAGTCTTACAAAAACAGTTTCACCTGTATTGAGATGTTGGTTATGAAGTCATTCAAGTTACAACTGTTACAGGCTCTACATTATGATGACAGTAGCAAATGTGTGGCATTTTCTAAAGAGGTTTGGAATGCTATTGACAACGATAACACTTTTGCACAAAACATCATGTTCAGTGATGAAGTGAATTTCCACCTTAGTGGGAAAGAAAACAAACACAATATTTGAATTTGGGGCCTAAGGGGTCTACAGAACCCACACGCACACATTGAACATGTTTGAGATTCACCCAAAGTCAATGTGTTTTGTGCACTTGGTTAATGGTCAGCAGCGTCTCTCTATGTTACAAAACTGGTTGTTTCTGAAGCTGAACAAGGATAACTTCATTTTTCAACTAGGTGGGGAACCCCGTCACAGGAGTTGTCAAGTGTTTGAATACCTGAATATTTCTCTACTGGTCCACTGGATTGGTTGTCGAACAACTGCTGACTTAATACTTCTCAGCTGGCCTCTACAGTCACCAGATTTGATGCTCTGTAACTTCCCCCTTTTGGGTTTCATTAAGGACAATTTTTATGCATCACTACCATAGAAACTAGAAGAGATGAAGAACTGCATCCTTACTGCCATTGAGTCAGTGGCAATGGACATGCTTATTTGAGTACGAGAGGAATATGAGTATTGATGTGATACTGTTAGGGGTCACTGGTGGAGGATATATTGAACATCTGAAACCTAAATTTGAGAGATTAATTAAAATGTGTTCCAAGTTTCATATTTGTATGTCTTACCATTCAATAAATATATGTGTTCAAAATATGTACATTCTTTTTGAAACACGCTGTATAAAAGAGTTCAGGTGCACAGAGTGGCAAGCAGAAAGGAGCACACTAGTGAACTCCAAAAGTGTTCAATGTAATCCCAAGTGACATCAAAAAACTTCTTAACATCAAACCAAAATTTCAGCCAGTTGAAAATATTTCTACTCATTTGATGAATTTCATTTTAATTTTGTGAAGGGATGTCATATAACACACATGAAATTCTAGTACAATATCTATTATTCAGTTATAAGATAGACTGATAACCCAAAGGCATTATGACCAACTGCTTAATAGCATTCTGACCCATCTTTGAAATTCAGTACAGCAACAAATTAACACTGCATGGATTAAACAAATCCTTGGTAGGTTTCAGGAAAGAATTAAAAACAGGGGGCCAGTTACATAGAATAAGTTATCAGCACTAGACTCAGCCAGTGAAACAATGAATAGTATAAGCAAAAGTAAATTCAACAAATCCTCTGATAAAGGCTGAAACAGAAAAATTATAATGCCTGGAGGCACAAAAAAGTTATTACTGTATGCGAACAGTCACAGAAAATGCCTTTCAGCTTCCCTTCATGAAGCTTTACACAATGAATATTCTCTATTCACAAAAGATAAACCCAAAGCTACATTAAGTGCTGTAGTTGATAATTTATCAGAAACAAACAATCTGAAAAAAGATGACCACATTGTAATCATTGGTGGAGCCAATGATGTTTACAAAAACGAGAGCAAGTCAGCACTCGCAGTTTACAGGAAGTTATTGCCAAAACTGTACAACACAAACATTACCCTAATAAACCTACCAGTGCAACATGATCTCCCACAGTGGTCATGTGTTAATACAGAAGCTGAGTGCTATAATTTAGAACTGCAGAAGTTATGTAAAAAACTAAATCAATGCACTTGTTAGACATAAGCAAACTGAAATGTGAAGAACCTATCAGGCAGGGACTTCACTTAAACAGAAATGGAAAGCTCAAGTTAGTGAACCAGATAACAGAACTGTTGTGACTCGCCGATCATTCAAAGTGCTGCCGCGCAATTACGCGCGTCCTCTACGTGCGGCGCTGTCTGCCAGCCATGCAGCAGCTGCGCCACCTAAGCGGCCAGCCAAGCAGCGGCCACTAGACTGGGACTCAGTGCTTATTCGAATGCTAACGAGTACACATGTCAACTTACTCTGTGACTTATATGTGTTGTTGTGTCGTTGCGAAATATATGTGTTAAACTTCAAGTTCTAATAAGAACTTTGTAAGGAACTGCATAAAACCATGGACCCAATCATCTTAAATTATAATCAATGAAGCTTTTAGGCTCAATTTCAAGCAACACTGTTTTACTGATTTAAGCCCTTGGATTGGAAAGAACCCTGTTCACATGCCAAAGAAACTGACTTGGAAGTGAGTTAATTGTCATTACAGTGCAGTGTTAAGACTTGTGTAATAATTTGACTGATTCAGAATACCGTGTCACAAAGTGTTGTAAAATATCAGTGCCCTTTAGGATAAGGCATCTAAATGTGCAATACCTTAGGAATAAACTCAATTTGCTGCATGTATTTGTGGATGAGAATTTACTACACTTGTTAGTAATTACAGAACATGGACTAAAAGACAATGAAATTGAGTGTTACAAATTAGATGGTTATATGTTAGCAGATACTTACTGCAGGCAACAACACAAAGGGGGTATGGTGGCAATATTTGTAAAAGAATATCTTCCGTTTAAGAAAATCTCATTTGTTGAACAATACTGCAGAGAAGGAACAACTGAGATGGCTGGTGTTGTGGTCCATATAAACACTGGTTCAAGCAGGTTAGCTAAACATAAAGGTATTGGCATGCACCGCCTACCAAATGTAGATGTGTTGTCCTATCCTGATAGACTTAACAGGGCAATTAGACAAACAGGCCCCACTGATCTTAGCATTGTTGGAGACTTAAATATTGCTGCAAACTCCTGAAGTATAACCTATTTGAAAATAACAGATACATTAAACTCATTTGATCTCGCAAATATAGTGAACTCTGACACTAAAGTAACAGAGTCAAGTTCCAGTAAGACAGATTAATTATGTAATAGTCAACAAAAATGTATAAGACAGTGTTAACTTTTAAAGTGTTGATGTTCATTACTCAGATCACTTTAGTCAGGCATTGGAATATTTAAGGTTTGCTGTACCAATGGCAACCAAGATAACTGAGAAGAAGTGGATCCTGAATGGCACCAACATCGGCACCTTCAAAACTGAATTAGCAGATGAGAATGGGAAACTATTTACCAAACTAAACGATCAAAAGGCAAATGGGAAAAATTTTATAAGACAGTGCTGAAGCATTTTGACTGCTGCTGCCCTCTTAAAGAAATAACCAGGGTATGAACCAACTCTTGTCTTGAAAGTAATAGGCTGAAACTTATACCTCAGCTGATTAAGTTAAGGCGGAATATATATGATCTTGACTGTTTATAAGGAAACAAAGATAAATATATTTAAGGAAAACTACAATCAAGCCAAAAAAACTTTTAAGACAGACCCTTTACACTTGAGGAAACAGATAAACAATGATGCAATAGAGCATCCAGCCAACATAGGTAAGGCATCCTGGAGACTAATCAATAAACATCACAAAGCCACCAGCAAGGGACAGAGTGAACCAGCTAGCATTAGACACAAGGGCTATCTAGTGAAAGACCCAAATGAAATATATGATTTATTCTATAAGCATTAAAATATCTCTCCTTTTGACCAACCAGCCCCTTTTATAGATCTACATGCTGGCACACCAAATAATGTCACAGATGGTATAGAGCTCGAATTCATGGAGGCGAATCAAGAGGAAATATTTAACACAATACAAAAGCTAAAGAACAAGCATTCATCTTGATGGGATAGTATCTCAAGTGTGGTGTTAAAAAAATGTGCCAATGAAATAACTACACCCCTTGCCTATCTTATCAACTGTAATATTAATGAAAACGCCTTAAAAATAAGTGCAATTCAGCCAGTCCATAAGAAGGGAAGTAAAGAATAGTTTTTAAACTATAGGCTTATATCACTATTCTACCTTCAGCAAAATATTTGAAACAGTTATCCTATCACAACTCACAACATTTTTCTCAAGACACAAAATGCTTCTCAAATCACAGCATGGGTTTAGGAAAGACCTAAGCACGGCCACTGCTGTTTCTGGTTTCTTCCATGAAGTATATAGCAATATAGAATGAGGTATGCACACAGCCGGAATATTTCTTGACCTGAGCAAAGCTTTTGACTCAGTAAATCACGAGCTTCTCTTAAAAAAACTGTGGGAGTACAATATCAGCGATGCATCTATCCACGTATCTGGTGAATTGGAAACAGTGTACCAAACTTACACATCAAATTGACAATAAGATCTTAACTTTTAAATCCACAATTGAAAGAGTGACACAGGGAGTGCCTCAAGGCTCAATTCTTTGACCTTTTTAGCATTTATTAATGATGTTGTACACCCCGTTAACTTGCACATTGTAAATTATGCTGATAACACCTCAGTTTTATTTCAGGGTAAAGATTGCAAGGAACTGAAATTTTCAGCAAGTAATGGGATAAAAGAATGAAGTTCATATTTTCATGCACAAGGATTAAAGATCACTGTAAATAAATCCCAGATGCTAATATTTACAGCTGGCAGCTCACACCACTCATGCATAAATGAGGTATGCGGCATAGTGGCAGAGGAAGCAAACGAATGTAAATTTCTAGGGGTGCACCTGGACTAAAACTTCCAGTGTATTAGCCACATTAATGCTGTATGTAAAAATGTCAGCAATGGGCTGTATCTTCTTAGGCAACTGTCCAAAATGGTGCCAGCCCACATGCTTGAAACTGTGTATTATGGGACAACCTATCCCCATCTTAGCTACTGTATACAAATAGAGTTATGCTGCACACATTCACCTTAATAGAGTACTATTGCTACAAAAAAGAGGGTTAAGGATTATACATGGACTAGGCTATAAAGACTCTTGCTGTGATATTTTCAGACAACATAAGTACTTCACCATGTACTCTTTGTATCTTTATAAATTAATTAGGTTTTTTGTCTCACAGAAAACTAAACTAACTAAAACTAACCAGATACTAAACTAACTAAATGTAGTTATATACATGATCACAACACCAGGTCCAAAGAGAATTACTACTGACAAAGAACAAGATTAAAAATGATGGACCAGAGCCCATATACTAATGAACTGATATGGTATAATAAACTGCCAGAATCAATGAAAAACAGTAATAAAAAGCAATTCAAATCAAAGCTAAAACAATTCTTAATTGAAAAGTGTCTCTATTCACTCAATGAATTTTAAATGGTTAAGTTTAAGAGCTGTAAAATAATGTATAAAAAATAATTGGCTGTATTAATATGTGTAAGATGTAATGTATTTTGAGAAGCTTTACTGTTTAACTACTACCTGTAAGTTTAAGATCTAAATGTATTTTATGTTTGTAACTGTACTTGACATTTGCAGAAGCCATCATATTGATGACTCCATGCAAAAAATCTAAATAAATATATAAAGGTATGTAGCACCAGATGTCTATGCACATGTTATGCAATTCCTGTAAATTATGGGTCAGCAAATTAAAGATAAAGAATCAAAATCTGAAAGCATCTCAGGTGTGTTCCATTGGGTTTAAATTACGTAAATTTCATAGCCAAGACATTGATGTATCATGTTCCTCAAACTGCTGCAGCATGACTCTGGCCTTTTGACACAGACAGTTATCCTGCTGGAACATTACATTGTGATTGGGGGAGATATTAAGTGTGAAGGAATGCAGGTGGTCCACAATATTGTGCAAATAGTCCACAGCTGTTATGGTGCTATCAATTAGTACCACAGGTTCTGTAGAAGCCCAGTTGAATGTTCTGCACAGCATAATACTACCCTCAAAGGCTACATGGTGTACATTTAAAACAGCCATTCACCTGGATGATAATGTCTCTGGAAGAGACCTGCAACCTGGCGTAACAATAAATATTATTTGTGTGACCAGGCAACATGTTTCCACTGATCCATCGTTCAGTTTTGACGACCCTATGTCCACTGAATTCATAATTGGCCCTATGGGGCCAACATGGGATCACACAGCAATTGTCTCCTATGGTGCCTCAGGTTCAACAATGTGTGCAATTGTCTCCTATGGTGCCTCAGGTTCAACAATGTGTGCTGAACAATGTACTCCAAAACACTTGTGTCTGCACCAGTGCTGTATTCTGAGGTCTGGCACTGATTGGTGCATATCCTGATTTACAGAGCAGGCAAGCCTCTAACTTTCATAATCTCTGATGAAATATGGACATCCAATATCTTACTGCCTACTCATGGTTTCACCATCCTTCAGCCATTTTCCACAGATGCTCACTCAGTAACAAGTGAACAACCTACCAACTTCACCATTTCTGTGATGCTCATTTCCAAGAACTAGGCCATAACAATTTGTTCTTTGTCAAAGTCACTTATGTCAAAGGATTTCCCCATTTACAGCTTATATTGTCACTAGAATAATTCTCCATCTGTTTCTGCTCAGCTTATATACTTCCCTTACTGTGTCACATACCATCAGTACCACCACGCAGCATTCAATACCAGAGGAGGAGGCGGGGGAGGAGGAGATTAGTATTTAACATCCCATCGACAATGAAATCATTAGATATGGAGCTCATGCTTGGATTAGGGAAGCATGGAGGAGGAAAGCATCCATTCCCTTTTGAAGGAAGCATCCCAGCATTTGCCTGGAATCCATTTAGGGAAATCACAGAAAATCTAAATCAGGATTGCTGGTCACTTTTTTGACCTCTCGTCCTCCCAGATGTGAGACCAGTGTGCTAACCTATGAGCCAACCCACTCAGTATCATTCAATGTCATGATGTGCAGTGGTCATAATGTTTGGCTCATTAATGTATGCATCAGTGAGTGTAATAACTTGTGGCCTATACTAATGGAAATGAGAAAGATGGAATTGTGGTAAGAAAATGGACTCATATTCAGGAGGATGAGGGTTGAAATATGCATCAAGCCATATGGTTTTAGGTTTTCTATAACCTCCCTATTTTGGTTAAGACAAGTGCCAGAATGGTTCACTTCCAAAGGACATAGCCAATTTTCTTACCACTCCTTACCCAATAAAAGCTTTTGCTCTAATGTTGTTGTTGTTGTTGTTGTTGTTGTGGTCTTCAGTCCTGAGACTGGTTTGATGCAGCTCTCCATGCTACTCTATCCTGTGCAAGCTTCTTCATCTCCCAGTACCTACTGCAATCTACATCCTTCTGAATCTGCTTAGTGTATTTATCTCTTGGTCTCCCCCTACGATTTTTACCCTCCACGCTGCCCTCCAATACTAAATTGGTGATCCCTTGATGCCTCAGAACATGTCCTACCAACCAATCCCTTCTTCTGGTCAAGTTGTGCCACAAACTTCTCTTCTCCCCAATCCTATTCAATACTTCCTCATTAGTTATGTGATCTACCCACCTAATCTTCAGCATTCTTCTGTAGCACCACATTTCGAAAGCTTCTATTCTCTTCTTGTCCAAACTATTTACCGTCCATGTTTCACTTCCATACATGGCTACACTCCATACAAATACTTTCAGAAATGACTTCCTGACACTTAAATCTATACTCGATGTTAACAAATTTCTCTTCTTCAGAAACGCTTTCCTTGCCATTGCCAGTCTACATTTTATATCCTCTCTACTTCGACCATCATCAGTTATTTTGCTCCCCAAATAGCAAAACTCCTTTACTACTTTAAGTATCTCATTTCCTAATCTAATTCCCTCAGCATCACCCGACTTAATTCGACTACATTCCATTATCCTCGTTTTGCTTTTGTTGATGTTCATCTTATATCCTCCTTTCAAGACACTGTCCATTCCGTTCAACTGCTCTTCCAGGTCCTTTGCTGTCTCTGACAGAATTACAATGTCATCAGCAAACCTCAAGGCTCTTATTTCTTCTCCATGGATTTTAATACCTACTCCGAATTTTTCTTTTGTTTCCTTTACTGCTTGCTCAATATACAGATTGAATAGCATCGGGGAGAGGCTACAACCCTGTCTTACTCCCTTCCCAACCACTGCTTCCCTTTCATGTCCC
This sequence comes from Schistocerca cancellata, assembly GCF_023864275.1. Taxonomy (NCBI): domain Eukaryota; kingdom Metazoa; phylum Arthropoda; class Insecta; order Orthoptera; family Acrididae; genus Schistocerca; species Schistocerca cancellata. The sequence continues at coordinate 400,222,282 of NC_064632.1, read as the reverse complement.
TCGACTCTTATAACTGCCAACTGGTTTCTGTACAAATTGTAAATAGCCTTTCGCTCCCTGTATTTTACCCCTGCCACCTTTAGAATTTGAAAGAGAGTATTCCAGTCAACATTGTCAAAAGCTTTCTCTAAGTCTACAAATGCTAGAAATGTAGGTTTGCCTTTCCTTAATCTTTCTTCTAAGATAAGTCGTAAGGTCAGTATTGCCTCAATTGCCTCACGTGTTCCAGTATTTCTACGGAATCCAAACTGATCTTCCCCGAGGTCGGCTTCTACTAGTTTTTCCATTCGTCTGTAAAGAATTCATGTTAGTATTTTGCAGCTGTGGCTTATTAAACTGATTGTTCGGTAATTTTCACATCTGTCAACACCTGCTTTCTTTGGGATTGGAATGATTATATTCTTCTTGAAGTCTGAGGGTATTTCGCCTGTTTCATACATCTTGCTCACCAGATGGTAGAGTTTTGTCAGGACTGGCTCTCCCAAGGCCGTCAGTAGTTCCAATGGAATGTTGTCTACTCCGGGGGCCTTGTTTCGACTCAGGTCTTTCAGTGCTCTGTCAAACTCTTCACGCAGTATCGTATCTCCCATTTCATCTACATCTACATCCTCTTCCATTTCCATAATATTGTCCTCAAGTACATCGCCCTTGTATAGACCCTCTATATACTCCTTCCACCTTTCTGCTTTCCCTTCCTTACTTAGAACTGGGTTTCCATCTGAGCTCTTGATGTTCATACAAGTGGTTCTCTTATCTCCAAAGGTCTCTTTAATTTTCCTGTAGGCAGTATCTATGTTACCCCTAGTGAGATAAGCCTCTACATCCTTACATTTGTCCTCTAACCATCCCTGCTTAGCCATTTTGCACTTCATGTCGATCTCATTTTTGAGACGTTTGTATTCCTTTTTGCCTGCTTCGTTTACTGCATTTTTATATTTTCTCCTTTCATCAATTAAATTCAATATTTCTTCTGTTACCCAAGGATTTCTAAGAGCCCTGGTCTTTTTACCTACTTGATCCTCTGCTGCCTTCACTACTTCATCCCTCAAAGCTACCCATTCCTCTTCTACTGTATTTCTTTCCCCCATTCCTGTCAATTGTTCCCTTATACTCTCCCTAAAACTCTGTACAACCTCTAGTTCTTTCAGTTTATCCAGGTCCCATCTCCTTAAATTCCCACCTTTTTGCAGTTTCTTCAGTTTTAATCTACAGGTCATAACCAATAGATTGTGGTCAGAGTCCACATCTGCCCCTGGAAATGTCTTACAATTTAAAACCTGGTTCCTAAATCTCTGTCTTACCATTATATAATCTATCTGATACCTTTTAGTATCTCCAGGGTTCTTCCATGTATACAACCTTCTATCATGATTCTTAAACCAAGTGTTAGCTATAATTAAGTTGTGCTCTGTGCAAAATTCTACCAGGCGGCTTCCTCTTTCATTTCTTAGCCCCAATCCATATTCACCTACTACGTCTCCTTCTCTCCCTTTTCCTACACTCAAATTCCAGTCACCCATGACTATTAAATTTTCGTCTCCCTTCACTATCTGAATAATTTCTTTTATATCATCATACATTTCTTCAATTTCTTCGTCATCTGCAGAGCTAGTTGGCATATAAACTTGTACTACTGTAGCAGGCGTGGGCTTCGTGTCTATCTTGGCCACAATAATGCGTTCACTATGCTGTTTGTAGTAGCTTACCCGCATTCCTATTTTCCTATTCATTATTAAACCTACTCCTGCATTACCCCTATTTGACTTTGTGTTTATAACCCTGTAGCCACCTGACCAGAACTCTTGTTCCTCCTGCCACCGAACTTCACTAATTCCCACTATATCTAACTTTAACCTATCCATTTCCCTTTTTAAATTTTCTAACCTACCTGCTCGATTAAGGGATCTGACATTCCACGCTCCGATCCGTAGAACGCCAGTTTTCTTTCTCCTGATAACGACATCCTCTTGAGTAGTCCCCGCCCGGAGATCCGAATGGGGGACTATTTTACCTCCGGAATATTTTACCCAAGAGGACGCCATCATCATTTAATCACACAATAAAGCTGCATGCCCTCGGGAAAAATTACGGCCGTAGTTTCCCCTTGCTTTCAGCCGTTCGCAGTACCAGCACAGCAATGCCATTTTGGTTATTGTTACAAGGCCAGATCAGTCAATCATCCAGACTGTTGCTCTTGCAACTACTGAAAAGGCTGCTGCCCCTCTTCAGGAACCACACGTTTGTCTAGCCTCTCAACAGATACCCCTCCGTTGTGGTTGTACCTATGGTACGGCCATCTGTATCGCTGAGGCACGCAAGCCTCCCCACCAACGGCAAGGTCCATGGTTCATGGGGGGGGGTTTGCTCTAATGACCTCACATAATGGGGCATTAAGCCCTAATTTTCCTTCCTTCCTTTCACAGTTTAACACAGGCAGTTTCAAATGTGCTACTAATTTAATCATAACTACATAAACATGTACAAATTTCTGCTATACATCTTTTACCTTTACTCACAGTACAAGAAAGATCGGGAGAATGAGGACAGGCAAAATTTAGTAGAGATTCGTGCTGCTGTAAAAAGAGTGATGCGCAAAGCATACAACCACTACCACTGTCATACCTTAGCAAAAGATCTTGCTGAAAATCCAAGGAAATTCTGGTCTTACGTAAAATTGGTAAGCGGGTCAAAGGCTTCCATCCAGTCACTCACTGATCAGTCTGGCCTGGCAACGGAAGTCAGCAAAATGAAAGCTGAAATTTTAAATTTAGCATTTGAGAAATCTTTCACGCAGGAGGATCAAACAAACATACCGCCGTTTGAGTCTCCGACAGATTCCCGTATGGAGGAAATGGTGATAGACATCCCTGGGGTTGTGAAGCAGCTGAATGGGTTGAACATAAATAAATCGCCAGGTCTTGATGGGATTCCAATTTGGTTTTACAGAGAGTACTCTACTGCATTGGATCCTTACTTAGCTTGCATTTATCGTGAATCTCTTGCCCAACGTAAAGCCCCAAGCAACTGGAAAAAAGTACAGGTGACACCTGTATATAAGAAGGGTAGAAGGACAGATGCTCAAAATTACAGATCAATATCCTTAACATTGATTTGTTGCAGGCTTCTCGAACATGTTCTCAATTCGTATATAATGAATTTCCTTGAGACAGAGAAGTTGCTGTCTGTGCATCAGCACGGCTTTGGAAAGCATCACTCCTGTGAAACGCAACTCGCCCTTTTTTCACATGATATCTTGCGAACCATGGATGAAGGGTATCAGACGGATGATATATTCCTTGACTTCCGGAAAACGTTTGACTTGGTGCCCTACTGCAGACTCCTAACTAAGGTATGAGCATATGGGATTGGTTCCCAAATATGTGAGTGGCTTGAAGACTTCTTAAGTAATAGAACCCAGTACATTGTGCTCAATGGTGAGTGTTCATCGGAGGTGAGGGTATCATCTGGAGTGCCCCAGGGAAGTGTGGTAGGTCCACTGTTGTTTTCTATCTACATAAATGATCTTTTGGATAGGGTGGATAGCAATGTGTGGCTGTTTGCTGATGATGCTGTGGTGCACGGAAAGTTGTCATTGTTGAGTGACTGTAGGAGGACACAAGATGACTTGGACAGGATTTGTGATTGGTATAAAGAATGGCAGCTAACTCTAAATATGGATAAATGTAAATTAATGCAGACAAATAGGAAAAAGAATCCTGTAATTTTTGAATACTCCATTAGTAGTGTAGCGCTTGACACAGTCACGTCGATTAAATATTTGGGCGTAACATTGTGGAGCGATGTGAAATGGGACAGGCATGTGGTGGCAGTTGTGGGGAAGGCGGATAGTCGTCTTCGGTTCATTGGTAGAATTTTGGGAAGATGTGGTTCATCTGTAAAGGAGACCACTTATAAAACACTAATACGACCTATTCTTGAGTATTGCTCGAGCGTTTGAGATCCTTATCAGGTCAGATTGAGGGAGTACATAGAAGCAATTCAGAGGCGGGCTGCTAGATTTGTTACTGGTAGGTTTGATCATCATGCGAGTGTTATGGAAATGCTTCAGGAACATGGGTGGGAGTCTCTGGAGGAAAGGAGGCATTCTTTCTGTGAATTGCTACTGAGGAAATTTAGAGAACCAGCATTTGAGGCTAACTGCAGTGCAATTTTACTGCCACCAACTTATATTTCGCAGAATGACCACAAAGATAAGAGAGATTAGGGCTCATACAGAGGCATATAGGCAGTCATTTTTGCCTTGTTCTGTTTGGGAATGGAACAGGGAGAGAAGATGCTAGTTGTGGTATGAGGTACCCTCCACCATGCACCGTATGGTGGATTGCAGGGTATGTATGTAGATGTAGATGTACCTCTCAACCATATCATGGTAGTTTTATTTAAAAAAAAAAACTTGATTCATTCCATATTCTAGAAATTCTCCTGCTGACTGGATTAAAGGAATCTGAGGTTTAAGAAGTTTAAACTAGTGACAGACATTATAAAAAAAGGAGAAATATAATGGAATAATCACATGGGGTCAACTATAAGGAAGCTAATAGTGTACTTCATTGAATTGCTAACATATTAAGAAACTATGACATGTCTCCTGTACAATACAATCAGATGATCTGTAAAATGTGTGCTATCAGATGAGTAAAATATATTTACAAATACAAAAAAGATTATTTGCAAACTACTTTCACAATTTTTACTTTAATATTGTTTTGATTTATATCTGTAAAAGGTCAATGTAATAGATAACAAAGAACACCTGGACATACAAAGTAAGTTGATGTAAATGGCCACAGGCTGATTTCCCAAGTGGGAGGCGAGTTTTCCCAATATCTTGTGAAGGAAGATTTCTATAACAATGATTTCTGTGTATCAGTGTTTGTAGCCAAGTAGAAGAACTGTTGAACAAATGTGTAAAGAACAAAAGCATTACACCTAGTTCAAATAAATAATCAAATCAGCTGTCATCAGACAATCTTTCATTTGCGAATATAGAATAAAATATGAATTTACCAGAATCACAACTGTGAGCACCAAACTTCTGGAGCAACATAATAAAGTAAGAATTGCAGACTAAAAATGTAGATAATTACTTAACTGGCACAAAGGCTTTAGCTTAAGCAAAATGAGGGATCCAGCACTTAATTTTCTTAAATCACATTCGCAAAACCCAGTTCTCTCTCTAGTAATAGAGAAGTGCACATTAAGGAGTTTTTTGCTGAAGCATTTTGACATTTTCCTTACATCTAACATTTTTAAGAGTTTGACATACACTTTTGACTGGCATTAAATTTCTGTGAGACTGCTTCATTGTTTAACAGCAGGCTACTGGAAAACAATTGCCCTGCTGGCATGCAGCATTTTCATTCACAGTTTAGATGCTGAGTAATAAAATTTGTGCTTGATACCTGATAAAGACAACTAAAGAAATTGTTGAAATACTGTGGAAAGAAAAACGACAAAATAACTGAACTGGAGACTCTTGGAAATTGTCAGTTTTACTGATGAAACCTAAGAAAACACTCCAACAGAAGTTTTTCTTTTGGAAAGGACATACTGTAGCAACCTGCCAGCAACTACACCTACCCCACAGTAAGTAGTAAGATATGTATGTACAGTACACTAGATAAAAATCAGTAATCTCATATCTCAATGATGAACTTGAAACTTTCAGGACAGGGCAGGAACATGTAGAAGAAATCTGGCTCAAATTTAAAAGAGTAGTTGACCATGCACTGGATAAATATGTACAGTTCATAATGGGAGGGAACCTCCATGCTAAACTGTCACTGCAAGGAAGCTTCTAAAAAAATGGAGATTACCGCATAATAGGTTTAAAACAAAGCATAGGGTTATAGATAGAGAGATGCCGAATGAAACACATTTGGCTGTCAAGAGAGCAATGTGTGATGCCTTCAGTGACTACTGTAGTAGAATATTGTCAAGTGGTCTTTCACAGAAACCAAAGTGTTCTGGCTTAATGAAAGTGCTGGCATGAAGATGAAGAATGCAGGAGCAGAGAGGTTGTGAGACGACATCAGCCAATAGCCCGCTGACTAGTACTGCATCATGACAGCAGCAGACCCTATACAAAGAGAATATAAGGGCCGCTCCTGCCAGCCTTGGCCACAGAGTAGAAGACTGACCCTAGTAGAGAGGTCTAGATGAGCAGTGATATTAACGATAGCAGTGACTAATGAGTGAGTGTGAATACTTACATGGATATTGTATATAGTGAAGGACACTGACTGTTTGCATGTCACCCATCGCTTGTGACAACTCACTGTAAATCCAAAGTTAAGTATTGTCAGTCTTCTTTATTGTAATAAAAACTATTAATGTGATTTGCTGGAATTGTTGTATAGCTATCTGAGAAAGTGGCATCCTTATAGGCACCCTATAAGAGATGAGTGGGCAGGACCCCACACAAAGAAATTCTGGTCACATGTAAAGGCCATTAGTGGCACCAAAGTTAGTGTCCAGTCCCTGGCGAATGAGACAGGAACTGAAATTGAAGGTAGCAAAGCAAAAGCTGAAATGCTTAACTTCATTTTCACATGCTCCTTTACAAAGGAAAACTCAGGAGAATTGCTCCAGTTTAATCCGTGTACCACTGCAAAGATGAATGAAGTAAGAATTAGTGTCACTGGTGTTGAGAAATAGCTGAAATTGTTAAAACTGAACTAAGGTCCACTGTGAAATGGAATCCCTGCCAAATTCTATAATGAACTTGCAACTGAGTTAGCCCCTCTTCTAACTATAACCTGTCACAGATCCCTTGAACAAAACACTGAGCCCATTTCTTGAAAATAAGCACAGGTCACACCCATCTACAAGAAGGGTATCAGAAGTAATACACAAAACTACTGTCCAATAGTAGAATCTTAGAAAATATTCTGAGCTCAAACAAAATGAGGTACCTTGAACAGGGTGACCTTCTCAATGCCAACCAGTGTGGATTTCAAAAACATTGATAATGTGAAATGCAGCTTGCACTTTTATCATATGACTAACTGAAAGCTTTGGATCAAGGAAATCAGGTTGATGCTGTATTTATTGTTTTCTGAAAAGTATTTGACTCAGTACCACACATACACTTACTGTCAAAAGTACAATCATATGGGATATCATGTGAAATTTATGACTCAATTGAGGACTTTTTTATAGGGAGGACTCAGTGTGTTATCTTGGATGGAGAGTCAGAATCACATTTAGAAGTAATTTTGGGTGTGCCCCAGGGAAATGTTTTGGGACTGTTGCTGTTAATGTTGTGTATTGATGACCTTGCAGACAATATTAACAGCCAAATCAGGCTTTTTGCAGCTGATGCAGTTATCTGTAATGAAGTATTACCTGAAAGAAGCTACATAAATACACAGTCAGATGTTGATAAGATTTCAAATTGGTGCAAAGATGGCAACTTGATTTACCTATTCAGAAACATGAAACTGTGTACTTCACAAAATAAAAAAAGTAGTATCCTATAACTATAATATCAATGAGTCACTGTTGGAATCGGCCAACTCATACAAATATCTGGGTGTACCACTTTGTAGGAATATGAAATTAAATTGTCACATAAGTTCAGTTATGGGTAAAGCATGTAGTAGACCCACCCGGTTAGCCATGCATGGAGGCATTCAAACAGTCATTCTTCCCATGCTCTGCATGTGAATGGAACTGGAAGAAAGCCTAATAGCTGGTACAATGGGATGTATCCTCTGTCATGCACCTCACAGCAGTTTACGGAGTACAGATGTAGATGTAAATGTATGTGTAGTGGATGTAAGCTGGGCCATTGTAGCAAGTGCACCAACATTCAAATGAAATGCCCACAGCCACCATGGGTGGCTGCCAGGGCAGCCCACTCACTGACTGTCACTAGATTCACCATGCATGTGCACTAATGCACCAGCAAAACCTGATGCAGATACCTCCTTCATAGTGGCATGCATGGGCCTCCAGACCCTCAGCTGTAAAATGTGTTCAAGACTTGTAAAATACTGTCATTGCATTCTTGTTGATGTCACTCCCTGACCCAATAAATTGTATCTCTTATATGGTTGTGTGTTTCTTGTGTTTCTCATTAGAACAAGCATGATAATGAAGACATTAGTGTCTGTAGATGAATAAATAAGAGTGAACAACAGGGAAATAGAACCTATAAAACAGCAGGATAAAAATAATAATCAGATGAAAGTGCTACACAATATACGGTATGGTAAAGCCATATGTGGAAATGTAAGACCCTCAAAGTTAGAAATATTGAAGCTCTGTTGGTCAGGACCATCCTGTTGCTCAAACAGATCACTTATCTCCACATTTAAATATGAGGTGGGGGTTTATTTAAAAAATTATAAGTTGATTCACACTTGTAGGGTTGTCACCCAAAATGAATCTCAAGTCCCTTTGTTAGTCTCTCATCAACAAACAAAGAAAAATTTTCCATACTGTACTATATTGAAAATGTTTGGGAAAAAGCATCTCATTTTGGATAGGGTAACTAGAGAAGTAATCTGTGTGTCAAGAACAGTGCCCAGTTCAGAGCTTTTTACCACAAGCTACCACAGCATTTCCTGTGCAAACCTCCTCACCTGCTGAAGCAGTTATTTTGTTTTCTTGAACATGTGCCCTAGTATGTTGCTTCCCTTACGAGGTTTTCATGACTAGAGCTTCTAGGCTTTCTCAGCTGAGCACATGAATTGGATTATTTGAAAAGCCTCCAGGAGTCAGAGCACAAATGTTTTCATCCACTCAAGTGCTTTCAACACTGTGTGAGCCAAAGTTCCAACAATATTGCAGCAGCCTTCTTTGTCACCCCTTAAACATTTTTGTGAATTGTTTGTCATGCTCAGGAAACTGGAAAGCATCAAGAACTTTCCCATACTGTCAGCTATCATTGTTTTGGTGGAACATACTGTATTGCTGGCTCAATGTCCTTTTCCCTTTCAGTTTGAGGCTGCAGAAGGAGAAGAGTTAGCAGAACTATGTGTAAACTGTGTTTGTGAATATTTCTTTTCTGCTGTTTGTCTGTAATTTGATGCCAAACATTTTCTTCCTTCACAACTAAGACAAAAGGCAAATCATGGTGGGAAAGCTTAGCTGATAAAAATCTAGCTGCTGCAATGACACTGACTTTACCTCTTTGCATGAAGACTGATAAAATGAAGATGTTGAAGAAGGACACTGAAATACTATTTAAACATATGAATAATTCATCTCTTGTAATTTCTGTTTTAAGAGCATTAGGGTAATGATTTATGCATGTTGAAGTACCTAAAGTTTTGTCTCCTGATGCTGGAGACAGCCTCAGACGCTATCAATTCATAATGAAATAGTGCTAAGGAGCACTAAAAATAGCTGGAATTCCATATTCTTTAATGAGTTTTGAAAGAATTGTGAGATTCCACATTGCTGTGATGGGAAGGCTTATTTGTGAATAATATGTAATTTTACTCTGCACAGACTGTGATTAGTGCTTCTGGAATATAACGCTGCATTCTGTTCTTATGAAGGGTAGGCTACATAACAAAAGGAAGAAAGATGGTGAGGATCTTGGTGCTGGTAATAGCTTATTCTTCTCGAAAAGCACTCAGAGAGACATCTCATATCTTATGCTATAAGACACAGCAATAAAGTTTAATTCAGGGAATTGTCTCAATGGCTTGTAAACAGTTACTAAAACTTGTGTTCTCTCTTCCCCTGCTCAACGAATTTCTGGTTTTGTAAATGTACTTCAATACCACTGTTTGAATTTGAGACTTTTGGCTCAAACACCATTGTACCATCATGATTTGGTTGTGTAGTCATTTAAGTCCCCAACTAACAATGCAATGACATACTAATTCGTAGATAATGTTTCTGATCTCAGATGATTTGCTACAGAGTCTGATTTGCATTGGTATAAATGAAAACTATGACAAAGATTTAAAGCACATTTGAAATATTTAAGAGCTGAGTGGAGAATTAGGAGATGTACTAATGTACTATACTTGATTTGAGATACAAGATGTAAACCAAAAACTGGGGGGGGGGGGGGGGGGGGGGACAGAGGATAGGTAGCCAACACAAAATTTTGAGGAGTGGTTTGGGGGGGGGGGGGGGGCAAGGGGGTTATGGCTGAGGAACCACTGCGCGCTTAAAAAAGAAATTTACCTTACCTTGTATTTGTAAACTAGTATATTTTTCCTCCCAAATTTCATCTTGTTATCATTAATATCACCAATAATAATTTTTACTGTAGAAGTTCCTGTGAGTGGAGGATAACCGGAATCTATCACCAACACAGGCACCAGATATTCTTTCTGTTGCTCTCGATCAAACGATCTCAGTGATGATATAATCGCTGAACCATGACCATTTGGGCCCTCTGTTGATGAAAACTAGTTGAACTAGTGACACAAGATTGTGCTATTACAAGAATACAACTATGGTATCACAATAAAGTAGCACTGTTCATTTTTATAATATAATTTTTAAATCTGCAGCACAGTATGTAGCCATCTGCAAAGGTGATTTTGTATGGTAGTTCCTTTGCCTCAACAATTATGCAAATTTTATTTCAAATCTCTTTCAACCACTGTGACCACATATTTTAGAATGAATATTTGTCTTAAGTGATATGACTTCCCCTCTTGTTACAGTTAAGGTTAAAAGTCATTTGTTACAACTATAATAAGAATTCAATTACAAATTTGCTTAACCGCAATGGTGGAATATCTTATTAGAAAATTAGTACAGTTCTTGAGTTAAAAAACTAAAAGAATGTAATTCTTTACTTATAGTAACATGGTCTTGAACATACTGAATTTCAGAACTAAATCAAACAGAGTTTCAGGAAAAAATCAATGTTTTGCCCAGAATTTGTGTGTGTGCACCATCATTTACATTTGAAAAGCATGTTTAAGAATTTAAAGGTGTTTCTTTGGCAGGGTGATTACATTATCTGAATCTCTCTGCATAAGAGAAAATAATTTCAAAAATATTCCCATGAAGCAAGCAATGTTGTGGATTGAACAGCAGAGAATGTCCCAAAGTGAGTCTTTTTTTTTATGGCTGAGTAAAATATCATACTAATCTTGTAACTTAATGGGGATCAACAAACAGGGCATTAATAGAATCTCATTCTTAGTTTCCTGGCCAACATTTATTTTTAAGAAGTCATTATACTACTTGTAACTCTTCAGGCTTTCCCGGCGATCTAATGACATCTTGGGTTGTCGGGTGTTCTGCCGGATATCAGCGTCGTACTTGCACGATATTTCGGTCATGTAGCTCGAGACCTTCATCAGGTGCGACCTGAGACTGCTCCTCGAGTGGACCTGGTCCAGTATTTATGCCTATGGCCTTCCCCCTCCACCAACGACTGCAGGCGCTTCCTCTGTGGTCCGCGCCCATTCCCTGCGACCTGTTGGAGCGTTGCTGCTCCGTTTTCCGTCCGCTGCGGTTCTAGGTGTTCCCTCTGCGGTCCGCGCCCACCAAACCCGCTCCTGGGGCCTTCATCTACGGTCTGGAGTACCCAGCGTTCCCCCTGCCGTCCGCGCCCGCTCACCCCGACCTGTTGGAGCGTTGCCGCTCCGTTTTTCGTCCGCTGCGGCTCTGGATGTTCCCTCTGCGGTCCGCGCCCACCAGTCCCACTTCTGGGTGTTCCATCTTCGGTTTTCAGCTGGCCCCGTTGCTCCTTTAACAATTCCAGAGCCGGATCCCAGGCTCTGCTTAGCTGGTACCCTGTGTCACGATTCATAAGATCGTCAGCCATTTTAATCTCTATCGATTCTCTTATCACACTGTCCCAGAATCTGGGTGTTTGTGCTAGAATCTTGGTATCCTCATACTTCATGGCATGATCTAGTTCCAGGCAGTGTTCAGCAATGGCTGACTTAGTCACCTGTCTTAATCTAGTGTGCCTCTGATGTTCTTTGCACCTGATCTCCACAGTTCTTGTCGTCTGGCCAATGTAGGACATGCCACATTGACAAGGTATATTGTAAATCCCTGGTTTTCGTAACCCCAGGTCGTCTTTGACACTCCCCAGCAGTCCCCCGATCTTGTTGGATGGACAGAAAACACACTTGATATTGTGTTTACGGAGGATCCTACTGATTCTGGCAGAAATAGAGCCAGCATAGGGCAGATATGCCACCTTCTTTGCTTCATCTTGGTCTTCTTCAGGAACCTGTGGTATAGTGGCTGGTCGGAGTGCCCTCTCAATTTGTCTGTCCGTGTATCCATTCTTGGAGAAAACTGTTTTGAGACGTTCTATCTCTATGGGCAGATTCTCTTGGTCTGACAGGGCACATGCTCTGTGGACCAAAGTCTTCAGAACCCCATTCTTCTGTGCAGGGTGGTGACAACTGCTGGCCTGCAGATATAAATCAGTGTGTGTTGGTTTTTGGTACACACTGTGGCCAATTGATCCATCTGCTTTCCTCTGGACTAGTACATCCAGAAATGGCAGCTGGCCATTCTTCTCCAGTTCCATGGTGAACTTGATATTAGGGTGGCATGAATTAAGATGTTCAAGAAACTCATTGAGCCTATTCATCCCATGTGGCCAGATCACGAAGGTGTCATCCACATACCTAAAGAAGCATGTGGGTTTAAATGCGGCTGTCTCCAATGCCCTCTCCTCAAAACTCTCCATAAACATGTTGGCAACCACAGGGGACAGTGGGCTGCCCATAGCTACACCTTCAGTTTGCTCATAATATTGGTTTCTGTACAGGAAATACGTGGATGTCAGTGTATGACTGAACAGGTCCAACAGAGCACCGTCAAATTTCTCAGCAATCAGATCTAGTGAGTCCTTCAGTGGGACCCTGGTGAACAGCGATACCACATCAAAACTAACCATGATGTCCGAATCTGTGATGTGCAGTTGCTTGATATCCGGCAGAACACCCGACAACCCAAGATGTCATTATACTACTTGTTAATATCAATGTGGCACACCAGAATTCATGATAAATAACTTTCATTAAAATAACACTTACTTTGATCAAAATGAACCGAAAATGATGATCTAATTTGTTCATTTGCAATTGGATCCATCTTGAATGTGAAAGGAGGCCCATTATTTCTAGAATAATCATCACTGTCAGCTCCCAGTATTTCTATTATCTCTTTAGGGGAAGTATTTTCAGTTAATACAGCTTCATAGTTCTCTAAGAGATGTGGAGCATTGTCATTAATATCTTTAACAATCACTGTTAGTGTTGCTGTTGATGTCTTGGGAGGAACTCCATCATCAATTGCTAGAATGTTCACCTGAAACATACATGTCTGAAATTCATACAAGAGGCATTTGTGGTGACATTGACCACTAGGGTCAATATGAACAAGTTAAACTGAATACTAAGAAAATCAAAAGTGTGTAATGTCATTGCCTTCTGTCTTGTCCAGTATACTGTGTTCTTACTATATTAATGCATGTTTCTTTGAGTTATATAATTGTTTATGTTAATAATGTGGTTACATTTTATGACATCAGTATGAAAATCTTATTTTGCCTACACACTGTTGTGGATAAAACCACACGTTATTCTCATGAACACATGAAAGATAAGTGACCAACTATGCCAATATTGTCCTTTTCCTATTATTACATAAGTGCTTACTGACAGAGGAATAACATGTGTTGGGCTTGCACAGCTGAAGTATCAAAAAATGAAATATTACTGTCTCAGGTACACAACAAATAAAGTGAGGGAATAATATTTGTGACTGTTTGTGATGGAAGATTGGTGTGAGAGGAGGAGAAGAACTGGGACAGCTGGGGTTGGAGGTGGAATGGGGAAGTACTAAGAGATGGAAGACAGATGACTCAAATGACTCAAATTAAGGCAGCACGGGGAAGTACTAAGAGATGGAAGACAGATGACTCAAAAAATGTGTATTAGTTCTAGTACAGTAACATAAAAGTAGTTTGTGTGTGTGTGTGTGTGTGTGTGTGTGTGTGTGTGTGAGAGAGAGAGAGAGAGAGAGAGAGAGAGAGAAAGGGAGAGAGAGGGAGGGGGGGGGGAGCGGGGGAACAGAAGGGTGGGAGAAAGAATGCAATGTTAGGACAAGAGAGTAATGCAGTAGAACATTACAAGAGAGAAGTGCGAGGGCAAGGGAGTCAGCAGGTGATAAGGTAATTAGAAGAGTATAAGGGATGTGGAAGGGGTTGTCTGAGGATGCAGAGAAAAGGAGGTTTATCCATGGGGATGTGGGAATGAATGATGTGTTAGTTGAACAGATCCCATCAGCTCAGATCGGGGGAAAAATGCTTGCTGAGGCAGTGACGGGGGAGGGAGCAAGAGGATGCAAAATGCATTAATATTCAAGCATCTGTCAAAGTCATTGGTATTGTGATGTGCAGATATCCAGCTGCCTTCTGGTTGAGTTTGCCATTGGTCATTAGCTGTCACATTCATATAAAAGGCTGTACTGTACATACTTCACCACACCTGGTGAATGTGTGATAGCTTTTACATAGAATAGATCTATCTTTGATTAGATGGGATGTGTCTGTGATTTGATTTTGATAGGTGGTTGGTGGCCATATAGGATACATCTTGCACCTGAATCATTTACAGGTGTACAGTATTTGGAGTGCTGGATGGAGCATAGAAGTTGCATGGTAATGAGCTAGATTGTGTGGGTGATGTCGAACCACTTCTGATGGAGAAGATAAAATTTGGTAATATACACTGGTGTCCAAAATAAAGGCATCAAACTGCTGTTTCCCCATCCTGTATCTAATTCACAATATAATCATACAAACTGTCAACCATATGTCCCTACAATCGTGTTCTGCATGGAAGATGGCATTCCAGTCAATGGACAACTATGCCAATGATAGCATCGGTGCACCTATGAAATGAGGTATTGTTTGCCAGGTAGCACCACATCCACAATTGCTATGTAAACAGACACAGACAGTGCAGTATGGCACAGAGAGGACGCCTACCAGACTCTATAGTGGAGGGCCATAGATAGCAAGGAAGTGGGACAGTTGCAAACTGATGAGGCCTGATGGCTTAATGTTAATTGTTCTGTCATTTCTCAGATGTTATGACAGTTTATAGAGACCAAAACTGTGTCCTGGAGACTGTGGCAGGGATGACCCTATGAAACTTCATAAGAGAGGACCATTATTTGACTGTAACAGTATGACAATATTGCCTTAGTACTGCATGGCATCTGGCATGTGAGTTTGCAGCATCCACCGCATGTGTTGTCTCAAGGCAAATGGTGTGCAGAAGGCTTTGCCAGAGTGGCCTTTATTGTCAGAGACATGCTGTATGTCTACCTCTGATGTGTCTTCACAGAAGGTAACATCTAGAGTGGAGTCACCAACAAGCCACCTGGACAGTCATACAATGGGCCAGTGTTGTTTCCACAGATGAGTCCTGATTTAGTCTGGAGAGTGATTTGTGATGGATTCATATCTGGAGGGAACATGGAGCATGATTTCTTCATCGAAACATTGTGGAAAGATACCGAGATTGAGGAGGAACCCTAATGGTGTGGGCAGGGATTATGTTTACCACTGAACCTCTCTTCATGAAATTGTATGGGTGAATTGACAAGGTTTAACTGCTGTCAGTTATCATGATGAGATCTTAGGACCTCATTTGCAGTTGATCCAAGGTGCTGTGAGTCCAGAAATTGTATTGCTCGATGATAATGCTTGACCTCATAGAGCACATGTGGTTGATGGTTTCTTGGAAATGGAAGATATTGCATACAGAAGTGGTCTGCTCACTCTCCCAATTTGAATCCCATAGAGCATGTCTGGGATGCACTAGGGAGATGGCTTGCATCATTTCAGCATCCACCAACAACTCTCCAAGACTGTGCGTAGCTCTGCAGGAATAATGGGCGTTACTGCCTCAACATGAGACTAATGACTTCATTCACAGTATACCACACCATTGCCAGGCCTATATTGCTATCAGAGGTGGTCATACCCCATATTGAGTACATTAACCAGTTGTCTGAATATGTGTGCAAATACATTAAATTGGAAAAAACCAAGAATATTTTTGTCTTTTGTAGATGTTTGAGTTCTGTATTTTTTACACTGTTTTGTGGCAAAATAAACACAACCTTGCAAAGTTTCCCTTTGGTGCTTTAACTATGGAGATCAGTGTCTATTTAAAGGAAAAATTTGAAGCAAGAAAACTGAAGAGTGGAACAAGGTGAAAAAATATCATTGAATTCTATGTCAAGACTGAGTCAATAGGTATTGGAATAACTGGCTGAATTTAAATCTACAAATTATATAAATGACTTGTTAATGAGCTTTGAAGAGATACAACAAACTGACATACACTGATCAGCCACAACAGCCTAATAGGTGGGATGTCCACCTCTGGCACAGATAACAGCAATGGGCTAGAAGCAATGAGGCATTGGTAGGTTGCTGGAGCCAGTTGGCACCACTGCTGCACACACATCACCTACTTCCCATAGATGTTGGAGAGAGAGCCAATGAGCTCTGATTCCATGTTCAATCACATCCCGGAGGTGTTCAATCATGTTCAGATCTGTTGAGTTGGGGAACTCGCCACTATGTTCCTCAAAACACCCCATCACTACTCTTGATGTTGTGATATGGTGCATTATCTTGCTGAAAAATGCCACTGACATTGGGAAATATGACTGTCATGCAGGGGAATAAGTGGTCTGCAATCAAAGTATGATGCTCCTTGGCCATCACAGTGCCTTGCATGAGTTCCACTGGACCCATGGATGCCCATGTGAATGTTCCCCAGAGCATAATGGAGCTACCGCCAGCTTGTCTCCATCCCACTGTACAGGAGTCAAGGAGCTGTTCCCCTGGAAGATGATGGATTTACACCCTCCCATAGCCACGATGAAGGAGGTATTGGGAGTTGTCAGACTCTGCAATTCTCTGCCTTCATACCAACATCCAGTGCTGACAGTCACATGCTTATTTTAGTCATAGTTGCCGATGTTGTGGTGTTAACATTGGCACATGCAAGGGTCATCAGCTGTGGAGTTCCATTGTTAGGAGTGTTTGGAGCACTGTGTGTTGAGACACACTTGTACCTTGCCCAGCATTAAACTCTGATGTTAGTTCCGCCACAGTTTGCTGCCTGTCTTGTTATACCAGTCTGTCCAGCCTAGGAACATCTGACATCTATAATGAGAGGTTGCCACACGATGCCACAACATCTCGACATTGTTTTGTCTTGGTTTTCCAATGTGATGAAGACACTCAACACAGCACTCCTTGAACACCTGACAAGTCTCACAGCTTCTGAAATGCTCATGTTGAGCCTGTGGGCCATCACAATCCACCTTCAGTCAGACTAAGATAGATTGTGTGATTAACTATTTTACACATGGGCACCACGCTCACTGATACTACATGCACTATGCATGTGTCTGACTCTCAGTCAACCCTCACCAGGTGCTACTGCTGCCTGGACAGGTTTATATTGATAGTAGATCAGTGGTCAAATGTACAAGAAACACAAAAAATTAAAATAGGTGATTATGCAGGAACCATGTAGAAGAGGGACAAAAGAAGACATATTATTAAGTATGAAAGCATGAATCTTATTTAGCAGAGGACATGAAATATGTAAGAAACAAAAGAGAGAAAGGAAAGAGAAAATGTCTTCCATAAAAAGCTGAGTGAGCAGGGACTGTCTATAATGAAGGGCATTAGCAATAAGAAAATAAGGTACTTACAGGTAGGGATGGTGAGAATACATTGTAAATTTAGTTATAAGTGAAGCAGCATTGTTTTGGAGATTAAAAAATACTGGTCCTTTAAGCAAGGAACCATCCCACGAAGATGTTGAATAAGAATTCACTGTCTTAACCAGCATTCCATTGCACTTCATTATATTCTTGAGTGACAGTGATTCCCAAGTAAAAGTGAAGTAAAGTAAAGCAAACTAAATTTATATTGCGTGATTGTCTGGGAGTTCCTCAAGACAGATGTTCAGCCACTTGTTCACAAGTTCTTTCAATAGTAAGCCATTTTGGCAACTTGCACGCACCTGTCCTACAACAGTAATAATAATAATAATAATAATAATTTTATTGTCTTTAAGCCATTACAGCAATAGACAAAGTCATACATATAATACAATAGAGTACAGTACATGCTATAGAAGGACAGAATTGTTAAGAACTTTACAGTTTAATATCACAGGTCATGAAATCCTTTACATTGTAGAATGGGTTTACAACTAACCAGTCATAAAGTGTTTGTTTGTATTGTTGCTCTGGTAAATTTTGTATACCTTGTGGAAGTTTGTTAAATAATTTGTGGCCCATAAGTTCATAACTGTTAACTGATTTTGACAGTCTGTGGTAGGGCGTATAGATAGAGCTGTTTGTCCTAGTGCTGTAACAATGTATATTTGCCCTGCGTTTTACTTTAGGTAAGTTCTTTTTTGTGTAGATTAAAACATAATAAATATATAGGTTTATTACTGTCATGATTTTTTGTTGAGTAAACAAAGGTTTACAATGAGCCTTGTATGGTGAGCCTGTAATTATCCTAATAGCTTTCTTTTGCAGCAATAGTATATCATGCACACAAGTGGAGTTTCCCCATAAAATAATGCCATAGGATATGATGCTTTGGAAAAATGAGTAGTAAGATACTCTAACATAATTTTTAGGTACACAGTGCATTAATCGCCTTAACAAATAGATTACCCTAGACAATTTACCGCTAATATACTTAATATGTGGATTCCAAGAAAGTTTATCATCCAAATAGACCCCCAAAAATTTAACACAACTAGGATCATCTGATGGAAACTTGTCTTTTAAACTAAATACCATCTGCTGGGTTTTGCTTTCATTAAGCAAGAACCCATTTGCTTTAAACCAGAGTGAAGCTTGCTCAATTGTCTCTGTAACACATGTTTTAAGGCTATTAAGATCATTACTGCTGTTCAGAAATGTTGTATCATCAGCATAGAGTACTGTTCTGGATTTGATAAATGATGGCAGGTCATTTATCATTATTAAGAAATGGAAAGGGCCCAGCACGGATCCCTGCGGAACACCTACCTCAACTTGTTCTATACTGGACATTTCTTTTCCAACACAGACGGCTTGCTTACGGTTTTGTAAATATGATCTTAATAGCTTAAGGCTGTTACCTTTAACACCGTAAAAGTCCATTTTTTCGAGTAGTAGTGTATGTTCTACACAGTCAAATGCTTTGCTTAGGTCACAAAAAGTCACTTGGGCAAAGCATTTATCTTCAAATACTTGATGGATGTATTTAACAACATTGTCTATGGCATCAATGGTTGACAGGCTTTTCCTAAAGCCATACTGTGATCCACTTATTAATCCTATGTTATCAAAGTAAACAGATAATTGTTGGTAAATTATGCATTCTAGAACTTTTGAGAAAACTGGGACTATGGATATTGGCCTGTAACTTGAGACAGAATTTTTATCTCCTTTTTTATGTACTGGAACTACCCTAGACAGTTTAAGCTCATGAGGGAAAAAACCCTCCAGTATACACTTGTTTATACAATATGTTAGGGGATGCACTATACAGTCTATTACTTTCTTAAGCATGTTACAAGACAGGTCATATATGTCTACACTGTCTGATGATTTTAACTGCTTCACTATTCTTAACACAAAACCAGGTGAGACCTCAGAAAAATTGAAGGTACTTGTGTTTGTTGATGACCTAGCAATATTTTTTGACAGTAACTGTGATGAGCTGATTTCAGGTTTAATTATAGCACTTCCTACTTCCTTAACTGATTTAATAAAAAAGTCATTAAATTCCTGGGGAGAGATACTAATTTTGTCACTTCTTTTATCTTTGGCGACACTATTTATTAGAGTCCATGCTGCTTTGCACTTATTGGTGGATTTCTCAATACTTCTGAGATTGTGTGCTTGTTTGGCTTCCATAATTGCTTTTTTGTACTCATTCCTAGATCTAACATAGGCTAGTTTAGCATGGTCGGTTTTCAGATTTTTATAAATATTGTACAACAACATAACTTGATTTTTCATAGTAGACAGCTGTTTTGTATACCATGTATTTTGTCTGTTTGGAACTTTTGCTTTTAGGACTCTGTTAGTTACTTTGCATTTCTTTATTGGTATGCAGTCATTAAAGTGTCCCAAAAATGCTTTGAGAAACCTATCAAATAGTACCTTTGCTAGCAGATAATTGCTTAGAGTATAATGTGTCTCATCATAACACAGGCCAAACCAATCTCTGTTAGAAAGGGACATACGAAACCTGTCAATTTTCTCATCTGTGACTGGTCTAGTGACCACAACTTCTGGGACAAGCTTATTTACATAACTCTTATCAAGAGGGAACCTACTTGTATAATTTAAACATACTGAATCATGATCAGAATATGGAAATACTTTCACAGAACATGATTCTTCTGTTGTTTTAAAATTTACAAAAATATTGTCAAGACATGCATGTTCTCTTGTAGGTTTGTTATTGACTGAATGTAAGTTGCACTGTCTTAGTAGGTTTTGGAGTTCAGTGACAGTACGTTTTTGTGTTGTGACATCGAATTCAGCATTCACATCTCCACCTATCACAATATCATAATGTATCCATCTAGTATCTGTAAGTACATGTAACAGCAGGTCCAGTTTTTCTAAAAATACATTGGTTATACCCTTAGGTGACCTGTACAGGGAAATTACAACTAACTTAAAACTGTCTATTACTATACCAGCAGCTTCAAAGTTCTGTTCATCACTAGGCCTGCCATGGAAAAGGGGATCTACAGTTTAATGTGGAATCTGAACCATGAGCTGTTACTGACATATCTTGACATAAGTGGGAGGCAAAGGCTAACATAAAGGCAGACTGAAAAATTCAGAAGTCTGTCACACTTCACCATTAGACCACCAAGCCCAAAAATAACTGTTAATGACTTTAACATTTCTAAGGTCTTATATGTTTTCCCTAGGTCACTGCAGTAAATCACAGGGACAACTGCTAAATAGACTATGATTTTTTTTTTGTGTCATACTTCAGTGAACCTATTATTCAATGTCTAATGACGTTAATATTTACTAAACATGAAACTGTAAGCATCCTAATCTCAGTACAAAATTTTCCTGAATGAACTCAACATCTTGTTTTGAATAATATAGCCTTCAGAACCCATGAATATCCAGGAAATAATACGTTGGGGAACATTATGAGAATGACAATGGAAGAGAATTAAGAGATTTTGGAAAAAAAGATTAAAACTTATGAAAGAAGAAGACTGAATTATTTAATATAAAGAGTTACGGTATTATGAAATAGGCTAGAAAAGATCTCCACAAGCAAAACCAAAGTAATCATATTCAGGGGAAAACATGCTCTAAGAACTAAGATTGTCACTGATGGCAAAATAATAGAGCAAACTAATCATTTTGAACTGTGATTCTTCAGTTTTTCCCAGCATATTTGTTGAGTGAACAGTCCATGGGTGTACTGTTGGTTCTTAGTGTCCAACCATACACTGGCACACTGCTGGGAAAAAATCAGATGTATATTTTACAAGCACCAAATAAAATCTGTCTTTCGCCTGCCAAAGAAAACATTAGTGTGATCAGAAACTGTCAAAGATGATCTTGGTTTGCAGAAGGCCAGTGTATATCAGACTCTGTTCCACTGTGGGAAGGCATGCATTGGACAGACAGTGCCAAGAACACCAGAGGCACACTTGACTGACATATCCCAAAAGTCAGCAGTTACAGAGCAGTATTTGTCCAAGAATCATGGTATGTAGTACAAACATATCAGGGTCTTGGTACAGACTTCAAAATACTGTGACAGTGTCATCAGGGAGGCAATAGAAATTCACACCAGGGATGCTCTCATAAACCAAGACTGTGGCTATTATCTTAGTAAGGCATGGGAAACAGCTCTGAGTTTAATTAAGAAGATTTTCAACAAACAAAATGATCTGGTGACCAGGGCAGACAGAGAACTTACAACAATGCTATCACAAATGCTGAATAGCATCTCTGTTACTACTGACACATGGTCTTGGATGCAGACCATGGACAGAGTAGCTTGTGGGGGACAGGGGATATTAGTCGGCTGTGCATCCTTGAGAGCTCAGTTCATCAGCACACCTGATGATGTCGGCATGTCTGATTACTGAAATATTGTGCCTTTTGAACACTATGAACTGGTAGTACACCCATGAACTGTTCAATACTCATTTGAAGTTTCTAGACTGTGATATACCATGACACAAACACTGAAATTAAAATAAAAGCTGAGTAAGTGTAGACTACTAATATGTGGAACAATAAGAAGAACATTAAAGAACAAACATTAATGAAGTTTTATAGAACAATGGCAGTGTCTAGCTTAATATACACTGATTACAATTACTGTCCACTGTGACATTGGATGCTGCCTGTTGCCGTTGTGGGCACATTACATGGTAACAGAAGTATGTAAGTAGAGCGGACATGGACAGGGGATCACCATAGCAAAGACATGGGCTGTAAATGGGGAAATCCATAGAGATAAGTGACTCTGACAAAGAGCAGTCTATTATTACACAGAGTATGTGAACAAGGATCTCAAAAATGGCAAAGCTGGTCAAACACACACATGCTGCTGTCGTAAGCATCTACAGAATGAGGGAGAAGAACAGTGAAACTATCACGAGCTGCTAAATAGTTTGACATCCATGACAATTCACAGAATATGAGGTTTGGAGGCTTGTCTGATCTGTAAAGTAGGATAGATCACTATCTATGGCATCTCTGCCAAAAGAGCACAATGATAGTGCATGCACAAGTGTTTCAGAAGCACGACTTTCATCATACGTTATTGAATATGGAGCTTCACAATAGACCAGCTCTAAGTGTTCACATGTTGACTCAATTACATTGCCAGTTATGATTGCAGTAGACACAGGACCATTGGGATTTGACCACAGTTGATGGAAACATATTGGCTCTTCATGCGAATCACATTTTTGCTACACTTCATATCCTCAAATGCTGTCACCGAGGTGAATGGCAGCTCAAAACACGCAGTGTGCCATGGATGCTGGCTGGTGGGAGCAGTATTATGCTTGGGAGACATTCTCCTGCACTTGGATGGGACCTGTGGTAGTAATCAAAGACACAACTGTGAAACCACCTGCATCCATTCATGCTTTATGTCTTCCCTGATAGTGATGTAATCTTTTAGTAGTATAACTGTCTGTGTTTCAGACCCATAATCATGCTACAGTAGTTTGAGGAGCATTATAATGAACTCACATTGATGTCTCAGTGACCAAATTCACCTTATGTAAATGAGGAAAAAAGACAGCAACAAATACAAGTAGTAGAAATGATATTTTTAAGATCAGTAAAGAGATGCACAAAACAAGACAGATTAAGGAATGAATTTATTCACTGGAAGTTTGACATCTTTGCCCTGAATGACAGGAGGACTGTCTACCAGAAGAAATGAAAAAATCATATGGATAGGATGGAGGAAAATCAACTACCCAGACTAGCAAGATCCTGCATACTAAGGGGTAGAAGAGAAGTTGGTCAACCAAGGAAAAGATAGAAGGAGGGTGTAATGGGTCAAAGGCCCAATCATTGAAAGAAAGAAGATCCTCTTCAATGACCATCTGTCATGTGTGTTGTGACTTACTGGGTGATGTATTTTCTGTTTTCCCTGTGCATGGTTTATTGCTTTGATATGGTGTCTCTTGAAAACACCAAACATTTCAGCTCCTTTGGTTACAGAAGCACCCAAGCATATTCTCAAGATGGCATTGAGTATAGAAGTGTTGATGAACTGCTCAGTGAAAATTAGTTTTGTAGTGGTGGTAAAGTGTGTATTACGTAGTGAAATAGTTGAAAATGAAATAAGGATATGTTCCATTTTGCAAAGATGGTATCACACAGAGTGCTTCGGTGTTACAAATTTTCATAACCCATTTTGTGAATGTGTGGTGCATACATGTAAAGGCCATCAATCTGCAGTAGAAATGTATGTTGTTGAAATGGATGAAAGCATGTCAACGTCTCTTCAGCATGATATGGAGGCACGTGAGCAGTATTTACATGTACTTAAAAAAACCATAAAAGGTGTCACAGGTATTTCAAACATGATTATTGATGAAATCAGTTATGAGTTTGAGAAGCAAAAGAAGTTTGTGCATCATAAACAATGTGAAAATCCATTAGTGCCTACAAAGACTATATGATTATAGTATACTGTACTTGACAAAGAAATATGTACAGAAATGAGAGTAAACAATATAAGCAAACATGTACAGAAAGACAAAACAACAGGCCTAAAACTGCAAAGTACCAAACTCAAAGTGAATATACATTCAGACAGTCACGGTTGTGACCTAGTAGAAATTTTACATATTGAACATGGAATAAATGCTACTTCTTCCGTAAAACCAAGTGCACCAATGGCTGAAGTAAAAGAAACATAAAAGATGCAAAAACATCTAATTCTAATCTATGTACTGTAATAATTGGGGGTGCCAATGACATATATGAAAATGAATTAATTAAAGCCACAAATAACTTGGAAGAAACCCTGAGTTGCAACAAGAATGTGTCAATAGTTGTCGTTGGAATTCCACACAGACATGACCTGATAGAAAGTTCTTGTGTGTATGTTCAAATTGCTAACACAAACAATCAGTTCAAAAAATATGTAAAGCATTCCTCAACACACATTTCTTATCTGTTAATTTCTTGCAGAGAGAAGACTTTACTAAACATCATTTGCATTTGCATGCAAGTGGAAAGTCAATCGTTGGACATAAAATTCTAGAATTGCTAGATAAAAAAAGAATAAAGAGACTGTGGCTATAGTGGGTACTCCAACTTCAGCAGCAGTACCCAGTCCAGTAACAGCACAAACAGCAGAAGCCCAACCAACACTACAACCAGCTTCATCCACAGCACCATGAACAGTGTCAGTAATGCGTAATACAGGAACCACCACAAAAGTCTAAACAACAACAACAGAAGCCCAACCAACACCACAACCAGCTTCAGTAATCACATCATCAGAACCAGCAGCAGCAGCAATAATTTCTGGGCTGCCAATTAGTCCAGTAACAGCAGAAACAACAGCAGAAGCCCAACAAACATCACATTCAGCTTCATCTGTGGCACCACCAACAGTGTCAGCAATGAGTACTCCAGGAACTACTACAACAGTCTTAGCAACAACACCAGATGCTCAACCAACGTCACAACCAGCTTCAGCAGCCACTTCATCAGAATCAACAGCAGCAGCAGTAGCAACAATTTCTGATCTACCAGTGAGAAGAAGTGTGAGGCAGCCAAACCACCTCAAGGATTTTTTAGTGTCAAAGAGCCTCAAGAAAGCAGTTTTAAGATAAGTAATAATTTATTTAACTTTGTGTCTCATAATCAGTTTGCAGTCTTATATCAAAATGTATGAGGTTTATGCAATAAGTTGGGTGAACTTGAAGTCTTGTTAAGTGACAGTTTTAACCAAGTATCTGTTGTATGTGTCAGTGAACACTGGTTACAAAAATCTCAGATATGTACAGCAGCCCTTCCCAAATTTAAAATCATAAGCAGAGTTCAAAGAGAAAAGTACAGATGTGGAGGTGTATTTTATTATTGTTACAGGCAATCTTAATTCTAAAGAAGTAAAGCTAGGCAATATAAATTGTATAGGAAAAGAATTTGAATATGGTGTCTGTGAACCAACTGACTATGGTTTGTTAGAAGAACAGTGTGTAAAATTATCATGTGGATAACTTTAATAGTTTTGAAAATATAAAAAATCCTTTAAAAAAAGTACTTAACCGACACAGTAAAGTAAATTCAGATAAGAATCATGACAGCTTAAGTTTCTTTGTTATTTGAAAACAATAACAGCACTCTCAGTGGGCACAAGTTATGTTTAAGGAATTTTGATTCTAAACTGATAATAATTTTGCTTTTGTAATGGAAATAATAGTTTAAGAGTTGATATTTATATTTTGTGTTAGGGTGGGAGTAAATGAGAATGAACGTGAGTGTGTATGTGGGGACATACGTCAAATTTCAATTTTATAATGTATTACACCATCCATAACTAGCAAGTGTTATGTAACCAGGATGTCCTTAAAAGGTGAATCCCCTTAATTGGTGGATGATGTATGTCTAGGAGCATTTGCTTTTGTAATAGGGCAGCCAGAAAGATAGTAAGAGGATACTTAGTTCTAAAGTATATTTCAAGCACAGTTTTCTTTTAATTTTTGTTTGGTTTGGTTTTGTGGAACATTTTATGAATTTTTGCAATATGAAATGACATAGGTGCATCTGCGAATGGTGATTGGAGTAAAGCAGTTTGATCATGAAAGGTTAATCTGATTGGATTATCGTTTTGATCAACCAGTGAGAGAAGAGTCTTTCCCGCCTAATTGAATGAGTTATATGCCCTGTGAACAATGGCATTCAGTCAGTTGTAGACTCACTGTTGGACGAGAAGGTCCTGTTAAATATGTCCAAAAAAATTATCTCTAAGATGAAGAAATGAAGGTTAAATCACACTTGGTTCATATTGCTGTGCTAGCAGATGCAATTATGGACATTTTTGTGAAGTTTTGAGAGGTTTTGGAATGTTGGTTGCAGAATAAACCACATGTGAAACTATCAGCCTTTGTGAATATTCTGCGTGGCATGTTCTGTATGCATGTACAGGACATTCTGGCGAGCATCTTCTTTTAAAGAACCCACTGAAAAGGAATGAATGTGAACTCATTTCATAACAATATGTTGCCTGTGTGAATCTCATAATATTTTGGGTTGGACTTAGCAAATTTCTGGCTGCCTTACATGTGATATAAGCTGCATGAACTAGTAGTAGATGTACTACCAACATAAATGTGGGCTTGGTGACACAATAAATGAAAAGGACCATAATAAAACATCAGTATCTACAAACGAAAATTTTCAATGGAGGGAGGAAGCACCCACTTTGCCCATTGTTAATATAGATTTACAGGTTTATCTTGTTACTTGAGTTATGTGGACTTTGTAATCATAAGTATGGATGGTGGTTTTCTTCAACAGTGCTTTTCTCATCGTCTACGTAGTATCTACAAATGAAGAATAACAGGTGGTGAATGGACACTATACTGAGGTAGGTGGACATTAAAAAACATCACAACTCAGCGCACCAACCCTGCCCCACTGCACTGAGGATGTGATGGTATTCCTGGAAAGGTCATAAAACATATTGCAAACAAAATAATAACTGAATTAGTTGATATTATCAATACATCATTTAAAACTGGTGAATTTGCTTCTGCACTTAAAAAATCACTAATAAAGCCACTTTATAAAAAAGACTGTCGAGATACCATACAAAATTATAGACCATTGTCACAATTGTCAGGTTTTGCTAAAGTTATTGAGAGGATTATGGCTCTAAGCACTATGGGACTTAACACCTGAGGTCATCAGTCCCCTAGACTTAAAATTACTTAAACCTAACTAACCTAAGGACACCACACACATCCATGCCCGAGGCAGGATTCAAACCTGCTACCGTAGCAGCCAAGTGGATCCTGACTGAAACGCCTAGAACCGCTCGACCACAGCGGCTGGCGCCAAGAGGATTATGTATGAGAGACTGTTGAGTTTCCTAAACAAATGCAAAATTATAACCGATGCACAGAATGGGTTCAGGAAAAATGTATATCACTTCTTGGAACAGGTTTTAACTGCAATGGATAATGAGAACTTAGACTGTGGAATATTTTTAGATCTATCCAAGGCATTTTACTTCATCAGCCATGATATTTTGATAGATAAACTGTATTAATATGGAGTCTATGGAAAAGCATACAGCTGGTTTCATTCTTGTCTGTGCAACAGGTATCAAAGTGTTGAAATAATACATAATGACCTAAAATATTACTCAACATATCAGAATGTCAACTGTGTTGTACCCCAGGGTTCTGTTCTAGGCCATCTGTTCTTCTTAGTTTTTATTAATGAATTTCCTAAGCATATAACAAGAGCAGAATCAATACTTTTTGCAGACAATACGAGCCGTTTTATCAAGGCAGCTGGTTAAGCTGACCTACAAGAAAAAATAATTTCAACAATGAATGAGGCAGCTGAATGGTTCAAGGACAATTAATTAATTATAAATGAAAAAAAACCACTTGGATGAATTTTAGACACATAAGGAACAAAGTAAAAGAATAGGGTTTGGGAAAAGTCTAATAGAACAAACTTCTTTTACAAAATTTTTAGGTGTCTGCCTGGACAATAACTTAAGATGAATGATGAACTATTAAATAAAAAACTTAGTAAATACTGTTACATATTAAGAAAACTTAAAGAAAACTGCAATTTTGAAAGAGTACTATGTGCCTACTACTCTTACATACATAGTAATCTAAGATATGGTATTGTATCTCATAAAACTAACACACCAGCTGAGCATAACAAACTGGGACAAATTATTTCAAAACTGTGATTCCTGTGCCCAAACAGTTTATGAAACATTCCACAATTACTTAACAGGTATTTTAAAAGACCATCTTGTTCAAAAGAAATACCATAAAACAAGAAAGGGTAAATTTTGGTACACCAAAGAACTGGAGAATCTAAAAAATAAGCTACTGCTGTTGAAGCGCCTTGCCAAAGTAAACAATTCTAATTAAATTAAGGATCTCGAAAAAATCACTAAGAAACTGTATAAGAAAGAGTTGCAATTGGCGAAACTAAGATACAACACAAATTTCATAAAAAATAGTAGAAACCAATGCAAAACAGCCTGGTCAGTAATTAATACTGTTAAAGGTGAAGTCAGAAACTTTGACAAGACAGTCCCAATACCAGCAGATACATTCAATAAATATTTTGTAAGCTGTGCTGATGATATCAAAAAGCTAATCAGTAAACCCAATGTAACATGTATAGATTATCTGAAGAGAGCAAACCTAAATCATAATAGGACCAGATCATCATTGAAACACTTCAAAGAGGTATGCCAACATGAAGTTCTTAAAATAGTCCAAGAAATGAAAAATTCATACAGTACAGATATTTTTAATATGTCAAACAATCTATTGAAAGAAATCATACATTACATTGCAGCACCATTAACATATTCCATAAACCTGTGTCTCATAGAAGGGTTTTTTCCTGATCCTCTCAAACTATCCAAGGTAACTCCAGTCTTTAAGAAGGGTGTCAAATCAGATCCTGCAAACTACAGACCAATTTCACTAATTCCAGTACTAGGAAAAGTCTTTGAAGGCATAATATATAAGCAGATGTATGAGTACCTAGAACTAAATGGTATGTTAAGTGCATCACAGTTTGGTTACAGAAAAGGAAGGTCAGCTATACATGCCATAGAGCTCTTAGTCAGAGACATTCTAGCAGCATTTGAGGACCATGCGCACGCACAGGTAACCTTATGTGATCTGAGCAAAGCTTTTGACTGTGTTGACCACTCACTTCTGCTCTCTAAACTTGAGGACTACGGAATACGTGATAAAAGTTTAAAACTCATCAAATCATACCTCAATAAAAGAAAGCAGGTGGTGAGTTCAGGAAGTCATCTGTCAAACATACTCGAGGTTCATCACGGTGTGCCACAGGGATCTAAATTGGGACCACTTCTTTTCCTTGTACACATAAATGACTTACCAGGAAATATAGATGTAAAGACATATATGTATGCAGATGACACAACTTTTCTATCTGTAAACCATGTACTTGATAACCTTGTAAGTGATATGAAATTGGCAAAAGAAAATGCAACATCATGGTTTAATGCCAATGGTCTGCTATTAAATGAGGAAAAGACCCAGAATATGTGGTTCAGTCTATCAAAGACTACAAAAATAGAAAAACAAAAGACAAAGTTTTTAGGTATCGTTCTTGACAACAGTCTAACATGGAACTCTCATGTTGATCACATAGTGGTTAGGTTGTCAAGAGTTATATATTTGTTGAAGAGACTGATGTGTTGTGTGACATTTGAGTATGTAAGGACAGCGTACTTTGCCTTTTTTCAATCTGTTTTAAGGTATGGGTTAATACTCTGGGGAAACAGCAGAAAAATAAATGAAATTATGGTGATCCTAAAGAAAGCAATCAGAGTAATGGCTAAGGTAGATAATAGAACACATTGTAAACCATTGTTCATTAAATATAGAATTTTAACAGTAATTAATTTATATATTCTTGACAGTGTTAACTACATACTTGTTGAACTACCTAATTTAAGTGTAACAAATGAAAGGCATGGCTACTATACAAGAACGTGTACTTCTCTGCTGTTGCCACAAAATAGGTTAGCTAAAACTAACAATAGTCATAAGTATATGGCAATTAAAATATATAACAAATTGTCTAAAAATGGGTCAATCAAGCCTGACAAATTATTTAAAGACAATGTTCATAACTTCTTGTTAACTAATCCATTTTATTCATTAGAAGAATTTTTAGAAATGCCCAATATCAACTTAAATATGTAAAAATTTATTTTATAAAATTAATAGGTTAAGTGAACTGACGAAGTCTATTGCATGTAATAATGCTGAATGACTAATAAAGAATCTGAATCTGAATCTGAATCTGTATTTGGGGGGAGTACAGGTTTCACAAAAAGTTGTTTTAAGCTCCAAAAGAGAGCTATTTGTATTCTGAGTGGTGTTGCCTACAGAGATCCACGTAGAGGACTCTTTAAGGAGTTGAAAATTTTGACCCTCCCTATTTTATTCATCTATGAATCAGTATGTTTCCTGAAGTCAAATCAAGAATTCTCTACTATATACAGTGAAGTACACAACTATCAAACCAGAAACAGGCATGATATTCATAGAAACACACATTCAAAAGCCATATACCAAAATAGTATGATGTGTCTACCCAAAATAATGTTCATAGCCAAAAGACATAAAAAGCATACACAACTTACATGTATTTAAAAAAGAATTAAAGAGGCTACTATTAGGTCAAAGTTTCTATAATGTTGATGAATTTCTTTGATATCCAAACAGCTAGTGTTCATGTTTTGATTTTTATGTATAAACCTTCGTTTTCTTCAACTTTCATGTAAAAAGAAGAAAAATATGTAAAGTGTAATTAAGAAAATGTTCAAGTGTGATCAAGAAAATGTTATTTCTCTTAACAGATTTTTTTGTATAAAACTTGTAATTTTTTTTTCATCTTGCATGTAAAAAGAAGACAAAATATGTAAAGTGTAATCAAGAAAATGTTAAAGTGTAATTAAGAAAATGTTATTTCCCTTAGTTGTTAAAAATATAAATCATGCTCTCTTTCTATATGACAATTCCTATATCATGTATGTGATAAAATGGATGATAATGAATTGAATTGAATCATACAACCACCAACAATCTGCTCATGTTTGATTTAAAAACATTCAAAAGCCAAGATCACATAAATAGTTCTTTATTAAAACAACTGGTTTCAACAGACTTCACTGTCATCTTTAGGTCTTACAAATGTTTTTGTTATAAAACATGTTCATTTTAATATATGTAGAATATTACATCAGTGTTGTGTGTGTTTCATTCACAATGTACAAAATATTCTAACAAGAAGTGGCCCAACAGTCAATCAGTGTTCATTTTAAGTGAGATCTCCAACGTAAAATAAAGATGTTTCCTAACAAAAAGATTTTCAAGACCTCAAAGTGACAGCAAAATCTGTCAAAACAGGTTATTTTAAATAAAGAAATATTTATGCAATCTTGGCTTTTGAGTGTTTTTAGAAAGTTAAACATATTGCTCCTTTTGTATTCTCAAAATGAGAAAATTCAATCATATTCAAGTTCGCATAGCTCTGACATAATGCACTCACAATTACACTGAACACTGTTCTGACCATGATTGACACTTGCAACTTACTGAGGACATTACAGAGGTGTCATATGTAGTCAAATACAACAGTGCAGCCTGGAGGCTTGACTAGTACCTCTATTTATCTTCAAGTATGCATTTCTCATGGTATTTCCCCAATTGTCCAACCCCTGTATGTTTGTGGCAGTAGACTCATTATGCAGTCTGCTGCAAACGCAAATTTGATAAACTTTTTCAATAATGTTTCATGGAAAGAACATTTACTTCCCTCCAGGAACTCTCATTTAAGTTTATGGAGCATTTTATGGCATAATTACGAAAATTTCACTTCATGTCACCATCAGTACTATGTATGGCAACATCAAGTAGCACACCTTTTCACCAGCAATTAAATACGCAACTAATAAATAGCATTTGGCTAACAAATCAGTGTGTTACCACAGACGGCAGGCAATTGTCTCCATTTTTCTGGACTAGTTGATCAGGCCACTTCAGATTGAGATGCTGAAGTCATAATAGTTCTGCAGAGTAATACAAAGGTGCTTAGTGAACTCTTGAACTCAAATGGCAATCCATGGAGGAAAGATGAAATTCTTTCCACTAAATACTACTGAAAAAATCTAGAGAACTGGCATTTGAAACTGACTGCAAAACAATTCTACTGCTGTGAACATACATTTTGTTAAAGAGCATGAAGATAAGATAAGCAAAATTAGGGCTCCTACAGAGGCATATAGACAGTCCTCTCTTCCTCACTCTATTTGCAAGTGTAACAGGCAAGGACAAGACTAGTAGTGGTACAAAGTTCCCTTCACCATGCACCATTTAGTGAAGTATGTGTCCAGATGTAGAATGAAGAACCTGGCGTCTTCAAGGTGTCTCATCAAAGAAGTAGTACAAAAGTCTTGAGTCCATTGATATTGACAACAGACTTTTATGGAATTAAAATAAAAAACTAAATCAAACAATGGAAACTCAGGGTGGAATGTAACAATATTATGAAAAGGATAGTTGCTACACACGATATAGCAGCGATGCTGAGTTGCAGATAGACACAACAAAAAGACTGTCAGAAAGTGAGCTTTCAGTCAATACGACCTTTGTCAAACATAGACGAAACACACACACACACACACACACACACACATACACACACACACACACACACACACACACACACACATGCAGCTCACACACACAAATGATCAGTCTCTGGCAGCTGGAGCCAGACTGCAAACAGCAGCACCTGTGTGGGGGTAAGAAGGAGGCGGTAGCAGGGAATGGAGGATAGCAGGGTAGAGGTTGAGGACAGTGAAATGCTGCTATTGGGAGCACGCAGGGATGAGGTGGAGAGTAGCGCAGCTAGATGTGGTCAGGAGGTTAGACAGAGGGCGGGGGAGAGAGGGGGATAGTGGAAAAGGAGAGAAGTAAAACGTCTATGTGCATTGGTAGTAGTGCTGAAGAGAGAACAGGGAAGGGGCTCATGGTAATGACAAAAGACTAATGTAGGTTGAGACTACGATGGTTATGGGAACATGGGATATATTGCAGGGGGACTTGCCACCTGTGCAGTTCAGAAAAGGTGGTGTTGCTGAGAAGGATCCAGATGGCACAGGTTCTGAAGCAGTCGTTGAAATGAACATCATGTTGGGCAGTGTGCTCAGCAACAGGTTAGTTCAGTCGTTTTTTGGCCACAGTTTATCAGCACCCATTCATGCGGACAGATAGCTTGTTGGTTATCATACCAGCATGGAATGCACAGTGGTTGCAACCTAGCTTGTAGATCACATGAATGCTTTCACAGGCAGCCCTGCCTTTGGTGGGATAGGTGATGTTGATGGCTGAGCTGGGGTACGTGGTGGAGGCAGAAAGAAAAAAGCTAGGACTTTTGGGTATGCCACCTAAATAATGAAGTAGATACTTTGCAGGGATGGCAGCTACTTTTGTTAAAATGTCTGATGGAACTAAACACAACAATTCTTTGAAATTATGCAATGATTGTTGTCTAAGTTTTCAAAGCCAAATGAAGAATGGGAAAGGGACAAATGTGGTATCAGATTGATCAGAGTGAGTTCTGGTTTAAGAGAGAAAAAGATAATTGCTTGGAAGTAATCAGGGTAATTATGGAAAAAATTAGTGATTTGAGAGAAAATTACATAATGGATTTTTGTCCAGATTTTTGTAGCCAAATGTAAAGTGGGAAATGGACAAATGTGGTATCAAATTGACCAGTGTGAGATATAGTTTTATATATTAGAAAAATTAAGTCCTTTGATAGTAGTCAGTGTTGTTAAGAAAAGCTTAATTTGTTGGAATAGTGAGATATTTCAAGAACAGCTGCTGGTAGCAATGTAGTCGGAATGTCAAAAAGTATTAAATCACAGCATAAATTGAAAGTTTTCCTCTTCACTTATACACTCTTAATACTAATAGGATACCAATCAATACTTAAATATGTTTAAATATTTCATTTTTTGGAAGCAAAATTGAAAACATATTAATTTTAGAAACAAACAGTAAAATGTGTTGTGAAATATTTTTGTAAAATGAAAGGAAGCAACAAAATAGATTAAAGAAGTGTTTGATGCACCTTCAAATGATCTTTGAACTGTATACAACAAACTAGGTGCAAAATAAGAATTTGAAGTTAAATCTTTAACAAAGAATTTCAAAGAGCACTAGATGATAGGTGTCTGGTGGAAATTGAGTAAGTGATCTCTTTAGGTCATCAATATATGAGCATCTCAACTGCTGTACATAATTTTGAGCATCATTCGAAGATGTGTCAAACGTTTCTCTATTATACTTAATTTCTTGCTTTTGGACAAATAACTTTTAGACAAATGATTTCACAAAACATTTGACCATCATTCTTTTTAACATTTTTTTTGTTATGAATGTTCCTTGACATGAAGTAGAAAACTGCTCTACAATGTAGGGTAATGATGCATACATCTATAAAGGTCATTAGCAGTCATCAGATATTCTCATTAGCCAAAATACAATCCTTTGTCACTTCCTAACTGAGGAACACATGTTATTAACATATCACAAGACAAACTACTCATTCCTGAACCCATAATACAATGAGGTGACAAAAGTCGTCGGAGACGATTTGCGTGTATACTGATGGCAGTAGTATCGTGTTCACAAGTTATAAAAGGGCAGTGCATTGGCAGAGCTGTGATTTGTTCTCAGGTGATTCACACAAAATGGTGTCTGATTTGATTATGGCTGTGCAATGGGAATTAACAGACTCTGAACGTGGAACAGTAGTTCGAGCTAGACTCATGGGACATTCCATTTTGGAAATCGTTAGAGAATTCAGTATGTTGAGATCCACAGTGTCAAGAGAGTGCCAGGAAAACAAAGTTTTAGGCATAACCTGTCAGAATGGATAATTCAGTGGCTGATGGTCTTCACTTAATGACTGAGAACAGCAGCGTAGAATTATCAGTGCTAACAGACAAGCAACATTGCATGAAATAACCACAGAAATCAATGTGGGCTGTATAACAAATGTATGGCAGTGCGGCAAGATTTGGCGCTAATGGCATATGGCATTCTTTGATGAAAGAATGACATTACCTGCAGTACCTCTCCTGGGCTGATGACCATAATGGTTGGTCCCTAGACAATTGGAAAACTGTCACCTGGGCAGATGTGTGACTAGGGCCTCCCGTTGGGTAGACCATTCGCCGGGCAAGTCTTTCGATTTGACATCACTTCGGTGACTTGTGCATCAATGGGGATGAACTGATGATGATTAGGACAACACAACACCCAGTCCCTGAGCAGACAAAAACTCTGACCCAGCTGGGAATCGAACCTGGGCCCTTAGGATTGACGTTCTCTTGCGCTGACCACTCAGCTACTGGAGGCGGACGCCTGGTCAGAGGAGTGATGATTTCAGTTGGTAAGAGCTGATGTTAGGGTTCGAGTATGGGGCAAACCCTATGAAGCTATGAAGCCAAGTTGTCAACAATGCACTGCACAAGCTGGTGCTCTCTCGGTAATGGTGTGGGCTGTGTTTACATGGAATGGACTGGGTCCTCTAGTGCAACTGAACCGATCATTGACTGGAAATGGTTATGTTCAGCTACAGATGACAATGCAGCATGTCACTGTGCCACAATTCTTTGTGATTGGTTTCAAGAATATTCTGAACAATTCGAGCGGTTGGGTTGGCCACCCAGTTTGCCTGACATGAAAGTTAAGAGGTCGGGTCGTGCACAAAATCCTGCACCGGCAGCAGTTTCGCAATTATGGATGGCTATAAAGGCAGCGTGCCTCAATATTCCTGCAAGTGATTTCCAACGACTTTTTGAGTCCATGCCCCGTCTAGTTGTTGCACTACACTGGGATAAAGGAGGTCCAACACGATATTGGGAGCTATCCCAGGACTTTTGTCACCTCAGTGTGTAATCTGCTTTAGTTGAAGATGACCGAGCTTAACTGTGAACTACCAAATGCCATGCCACTAGACTTAAAAGCGGTTTGATACCGAGACAAGAGTATAATGCCCCCTAACTTTCACTAAGGTTGTCAGCCAGAACCCAAGTATTTTCTGTTGGTGCAGTTTCACACGATGGCTGCATCAAGGTAGCAGAATCTGACGTATTTCCCTTGTGCACCACGTGACATCATACTTTTATTACTGCTGCCTCGCTCAGATCAGATGAAATCTGTGGGAATGAAGTAGTGGCTCCAAGAGCCAAAAATACCACACTTTCCGCAATATGGTACTGGCTTATTCCTAGAAGCTACCCATAACAAACACAGCAGCACATCTCTGAATTGCTTCGATGCATTCTCTTAGTGCTACCTGGTGGTCTCAGCTGAGCAGTACTCAAGAATGGGCCACACACGTGCTCTGTACATGTTCCCCTTTAGACATGAGTTAACACTTTACTAGAATTCTACCAACGAACTAAAGTCCTTACAATCAAACTTCCATGCTATTTTCATTTTATGTTGCTTCGCAAAGTTAAGTCTGGATATTTACTGGCGTGTCTGTGTCAACCAGAATACCTCCAATACTTCATTCGAACATCACAGAATTTGTTTTTCTACTCATCTGCATCATCTTAAGTTTCCCTGAATTTGGAACAAGCCAACACCAACGAGAAATTGCATACAAGTCATCCTGTACCCTTCTGAAATTACTCAAAGACCACGCTTTCCCAGACACTTCAGCATCATTAGTAAAGAGTCGCAGACTGCTGCTCATCTTGTCAGATCGTCTGTACAGGTTGGTTAGTAACAGCCTGAGAAATTGGTAAGGGTCTTCCAGGTTATGCTGAGAAATAATTGTTAAGAAACAAATTCGACATGTTGCGCTGTTTCCAACTTCATTAGCACCAAAGTTAGCCAATCAGGTTGTAGCGCGCACAAGTTAAAGCGACCCGCCAGATACAATTAGCGCCAGTTGTTCTCATAGCTTAGATAACAGCGCACTAGACTGTTCAGCGTTGGGCTCAGGTTCCATCGTTACTATCGTCCCTAGTCCAATTTTTGTATCGCTCTCTTGTTCAGTATTAATTAGGAAATCAAATAAAGCACGCGTTTGGCGATACTCTCTCTGGTGGGCCGCTTGAATTTGGGGTGCAATGGCCTGATTGGCAAGCTTCAATGTTAATTAACTCGGACACGGCGTAACGTATAAATTTTTTCTGAGTAATTATTTCCCAACACAATCTACCCTGTGAAATTCTTGGAAGCTTTTCAGTCTGTTTCAGACCACACCTTTGACAAAATATCGATATATCGATACTTTCTCCAAAAACGTCGATATATTTTACTATATTTCTTTCCCGGTTATATCGATATCGATATGGCAATATGGAGTGCCGGTTTTTTATTTTATATTATATTTTTCCGCAATTTTTGGTAAACATGTGAAATTGTTCTTTTGAAATTGTAGTAGAACGACGGCCGAGGTGGCCGTGCAGTTCTAGGCACTTCAGTCCGGAACCGCGTGACTGCTACGATCGCAGGTTCGAATCCTGCCTCGGGCATGGATGTGTGTGATGTCCTTAGGTTAGTTAGGTTTAAGTAGTTCTAAGTTCTAGGGGACTGATGACCTCAGATGTTGAGTCCCATAGTGCTCAGAGCCATTTTGTAGTAGAACACAATTTTATTTTCAGCGTGTGAAGTAGTCTTAATACTTTTTGAGCTCCCATCACATCCAGTCTTTCTCTTTGACTGTCTGAAGCAAGTATAGGTGGCAAAAAAAGAAGTACAGTTGTACTGGGGAGTGGCGATGTGAATGGAATAACAAGATTTCCGCAGTGCAGAAATAGAACACCAGTTGCATTAAAAGCCAATTTTTAACGCAACTAGTGTGGTATTTCTACACATCGGAATTCTTCAAAAACAGTAGTTGAAAAACATGACCATTATCTAAATGACAAGGTTGGATTTTTCGGAGGGTGGAGACGTGTGAGGGGATATGCTGACGTAATCGGCGCTCGGCGCTACCAACAGAAACTGCAACGTTTAACTACGCCAACCAATTTTGACACAACTGCTATGTCGCTGGCGTTTGCAGAAATGAGAGAAAAAAAAAACAGGGAAGTTGACATGAGGTGTTCGAGACAAATCCGCTATATGACGAAACCGAACAATGGAGCAATCGGACACCTATTGTGTCGCTTACATGCAGTTACCATTCATTGTCAGCAAAGTGGTTATCGCTAAGCGTAAACGTGCATCGTTTTCCTTCCATTTCTTGCTGTAAAGCGAATAAGCAAGGAGTTAGCTTGCCCATGTACAGAATAACTAATAATTAATTAATACTTAAATATACAGATCTAAAACTGACAGTATATTTACAATATGCAGCCAATATTTTTATAGACCAGTACGTTGATAATCTTTCGTCATTATATCGATACCTTGTCGTTACATCAATTGCTGATGATTTTATTCTTTAAAATATCGATATATCGGACTCCAGATCTTTTAAAAAATATCAACAGTCTTGAGAAAGAGTGGTCCTATCACACTTCCTTGGAACCCTTTCGATGATACCTCTGTCTCCAATGAACACTAGCCGTCTAGCACTAGCACTACGTACTGGCTTCTATTACTTAAAATGTTTTAGAGCCGCTCACATATCTGGGAACCTGCTCCTTACCCTCGGATAATCTTTAACAGTCTACGATGGTACATTGTGTCAAATGTTTACCAGAAATCTAAGAATATGGAATCTTCCTGTTGCCCTTCAAGTTCGCAGGTTATCAAGCGGGAAAAGAGCAAACTACGATCTTCTCTCTCTCAAGGAAATTATTTATAACTGGACTTAAAATACTCTCAAGAATTTTGCAAAAAAAAAAAAAAGTACGTTACGGATATTGGTCTGTAATTTTTTAGATTCGTTCTTT
The DNA here is from genome assembly GCF_023864275.1 of Schistocerca cancellata. NCBI lineage: Eukaryota > Metazoa > Arthropoda > Insecta > Orthoptera > Acrididae > Schistocerca > Schistocerca cancellata. The sequence continues at coordinate 400,183,041 of NC_064632.1, read as the reverse complement.
TACTTTTCTTAAATAATGGAGTCATTTGCCTTTTTTTCTCCGGTCACTTGGAGATTTCCATTGAGCCAGAGATCATCGAAAAATGCAAGCGAAGTAGGGGGCCAATCTCGAAGAGCACACTCTATAGAACCGAACTGGGATTCCGTCTGAACTTGGCGAGATTTGTTTTCAACTTTTTCAGCTACTTTTCAGTGCCAGGGGTACCTGTTTCTGTGTGCTTCGCATGGGAGCTTGTGCAGCGGTGTAACATTGTTATGTCTGTACGTCTCTCCAACGTGAATAATTGTTTAAATGCAATAATTAAAACTTCAGCTGTCTTTATGCTGTCTGCTACTGCCACACCATACTGGTCGACGAGTGACTGAATATAAATCTTCGACCCGCTTAGCGGTTTTTCAGAGGACCAGAAATAATTAGGATTCTCGGCAAGATATTTCGCCAACGAATGAGTGGAGGCTGTTTGCTTCGCTTATCAATCTTTTTATAGACACACGATTTCCTACCAACTTTTTCTTTTCGACATCTGCGTCCTTTTTTTGAACAGGGAGTGCAGAAATCTCTGTTTTCCGAATTTTATTATTAAGTGGGTCTTTTCCTTTCTTAATGCACTAATTTGGCACATAAGTCTCCAGAATCCGATAATAATTTAAACTTCATCCATAATTGCTTTACATCCATTGCTTTACGTGGAACTAAATTAAACCTGTTCATTGTATAAGTAGGATCCTAACAACTGTTTATTGCAAAAAAGTCTCACAGCCTTCTTGATGGATTTATCACTAAAGTGACCATCATGGAGTGATCAATCACAGGAGTTTTCTTATACTCGTGTTGGAGACAGAAGTATGTAAAATTATATAACGAAGAGGGTTGAACAGCAGTAAATGAATTTATTTACCATGGTTATTAAAATTGGACTAACTCTTGAGGTACGGAATGAGGAGATTCTCGGCAGAACTGGAGAGGAAAGGGATATGTGGAAAACACTAACAAGAAGAAGGGACAGCGTGAAAGGACATGTGTTAAGACACCAGAGAATAACTTCCATGGTACTTGAGGGAGCTGTAGAGGGCAAAAACTGTAGAGGAAGAGAGAGACTGGAAAACATCCAGTAAATAAATTGAGGACGTAGGTTGGAAATGCTATCCTGAGATGAAAAGCTTGGTGTAGGAGAGGAATTTGCGGCAGGATCGAATACCAGTGAGACCACGAAAATTTTCAGTCTGCCTTTAATCTAGCCTTCACCTCTGAACCATTTGAAGAGTTACCGGTATAACGAAATATCTTGAAAAGATGATGTCTTCTACATCCCAACAAAAATAAATTTCGGAGTAGAACCGTTAGTAAAAACCTGCATTGCTGATAAAACCCGAAATATTTCGAGATTTATGCTGAAGGTTCCAAAACTACAGATAATGGCAGATGGACTGGCATCTGCATATCCAAGCACAGGTTACAAGGAATTGTTTTCGTAACCTAATGAAATTTTTAGTTCCTCAGCAGAAGCCACAGCTATACTCGCAGCTTAAAATGGTTTCCAAAACATCGCAGTAAGAACGGTTTTGATTTTAACGGGTTGTGGACGCTTACTCCAAAATGCCCAGACAGCTACCATTCTCAAGAAAACTTATGTGCCAGTACGGTGTAGAAAATATACATATATACACACACACACACACACACACACACACACACACACACACACACACACATATATATATATATATATATATATATATATATATATATATATATATATATGTTCTTGATGAATTCATTTTTAGTTCCTTCGCCAATTTTAAGAGCTGCCAAGATAAACTCATTTGATTTGTGCTGACCAGGGTCAAAATTTGCAGTATCTGCAGTTTTTATGTTGTATACTGATAAATCACGTCTTATTCTTGTTTTTGCAGTGCTCTTCATTTTACTCTTCTGGGGAACTGAGACTTACGTCAGTGCTGGAGTCGTGTACTGAATAATGATCTTTATTACTACTGCTGTTACTATCGCCCCAGGACTCTCAAGCACTCTAGAACTTGACCACATTGGTAACAGATTCGCAGCCTTCCCTAGTACTGAAACCGCACGCCGCCTCTGGTCCTGCCAGTTATGTCCTGGACATGCACTGTAAACAAAAGCCCAGGGTGCCAACTTGCCTCGACACCCTGAAAATTGGGAGTTTTCTGGAAAATTTGATTTTCTGGGAAAGTCAGGGGAATCTCCATATCTATCTGATACACTGCAATTCAATTACTTGTCAAAAAGAAGTGTGAATACTTTGAGAGATGGTAGTACTCACCAAAACAAGAAAAATAAGTATAATAATCTTGGATCCAGAAATACACATTTTATGCGATAAACACGTATTCACAGGAGGTGTTCAACGTGGCGTCCATTCATGACAATGCACCCCTCTGTCCCCTGGCGTAAGGAATGATACAGCCTTTGAAGTATACCTGGTTGTAGTTGTACCCACTGGCAGGCATTGAAGACCTGACCCTGTAGTGTCCACATATTGTTGATTAGCATGCGTAAACCAATTCCTTTAAGTGTCCCCATAAACAAAAGTCTAGGGGAGTGAGGTCTGGGGAACGAGTAGGCCAAAGTGTGTTCCCCCCCCCCCCCCCCCCCAGATCAATTCAGGGGTCCTGAAATGTTTTCATCAGATGTTCACACAGATTGTGACGAAAGTGCACTGGTGCACCATGATGCATGAACCACATTTGTATTACTTACTGCAATGGCACAGCCTCTGGCGAGGTAGGCAATACATTCATGAGAAAGTCCAGATAATGCGCCCCAGTTAACCTTTGTGGTAGCACATATAGGCTTTTTATCTATCGACAAGTATGCCTGTCCATACGTTGATTGAGAATCGGTGTTGATGCCCGATTTCCTGAACTGCTGCTCATACATGATGGTTATGGAAATCCACAACACCATCTCTTGTGAAACCTGCCTCATCATTAAATAAAATCTAGGATGTGAACAGTGGATCTGCGGCACACTTATGCGACAGCCATTGAGAGAACTGCCGTCTGCCATAATGGTCCTTTGGCCTTATGGCCTGAACACGCTGTAGATGATATGGATACAGCAATTGTTCACGGAGTACCTGCCAAATAAGAGAGTCAGACACGCCTTCTGCTGCTACTAATCGTAGCACACTGGTCCAAGGGGTTTCTTCCACCGAATATAGTATACACTTCCTGTGCCAGGCGTGCAGACTGTGTGAAGCCTTCCACTGTCAGTTTTACAAGGTGGTAGGGAACCCGTGTCCCTCATATGTTGGAAAAGTCTGCCAGGCAGCTTACAGAGGACACTCTGAGCTGTGGATATTTTTCAGTACAGAGGGCACGGGATTGCAGGCTATGTCCATTTGCTAAACCAAGGTAGAATACCATTATGCCATTCCACGTGTCAAGTAGTAGGTCTCCACTGCTAACAAGCGGTGTATGCGAGCAAATATAAATGTACTACACCACTTGTACGTACAGACAGCGCAATAACAGTAAAAACATGAGTGCAGCTGTGTTTGGTAGAAGGTAAAACACCATGATACATACATGCGGCTGACAATAAGGCACACAAACATGACGAAAACTAACCTAGCCTACAACACGACTTGAACAACATAACTGACTGCAGAGCACCTAATGGTAGGTAGAGTATTGTGAGTAAGGCATTATAATACCCTGCTGACAGATTTGACAATTTGAGAGAGCGCCAATGCAACGACTTGGCTAATATCCGCAAACGAGCATCAGGCAGGCCTCCCTGTAAACACATGTTTATCACGGAAAGTATGCATTTCCGGACCCATGTTTACTATACTTACTTTTCTTGTTTTGATGAGTACTACCACCACTCAAAGAATTTGACAGTTTTTTTAACTCCACATATAGAGGACTATTTTTTACACCGTGTACAAACTCTAGGGATTGATCGATGAGAGGATACAGAGCAAAAAACGTGTAATGAACTTTTGTCTGTAAATACGTGGTTTCCATGCTAGAGACCATTTATTCAATCATGCTTCGTTACAGAGACTGCGGTATAATACAAGCTGTAGCATGCAGCCACAGTTACAGTATATGTTGCAAATGGTTTCCATGTGCCTCAGCACACGCGTGTACAGGCCTTAGCATGTTCTGTCTCACACGTTCACATCAGCCAGGTTGCATCCAAACAGTGTCAAGCGCAGTGTGAATAAGCTGCTCCAGTGTCTTCACATCTGGAATGGGATCTGCATACACAATACTTTTGAGATGGCCCCATGACCAGAAATTGCATGGGTTGAGATCTGTTGAACGAGCAGGCCATGCAATTGGACCATCTCATCTGATCAATCGACCAAGGAAGACACGATTGAGAGGCATCTGGACATTAACAGCGAAGTGGACTGGAGCATCATCATGTAGCAGCCACATAACCCTTAAAATTATCAATGGCACTTCTTCCATCAGAGGAAGCAAAGTCACCTATAAAAAACGCTGATAGTTCCAGCTTGTTAGGCAATGTGGAAGGAACACTGGTCTCAATAGATGGTCGCCAATTATCTCAGCTCACACATACCAGCTAAACCAATGCTGATGACTCGCTGTCACCATACCATAGGTGTTCTGCATACTGTCCCACTGATGACTATTATGAAAGTTGAAGATGCCACTCCACGTAAAGGTGGCCTCATCTGTGAATAAGATGGATGACACAAATCATGGAATCGTGGTTGCCTGATGAAGAAACCAGTGACAAAACTGCTCCTGATGTGGAAGGTCTGTCGCTATTAAGCCCTGCACGCGCTTTAAGTGATAAGAGTAGTAACAATTGTCAGAGTGAATGTTCCACACGATCGTCTGGCTTACCCTATACTGGCGGACCAACTGCCTGGTACTGACGTGGCGGTCACTTCCCATAGTGTTAATCACAATTTCCTCCAAGTCTGGTGTCTGAACATTTTGGGTACGTCCTTCATGATTTCCTGCTTTCTGAAACGACCCTGTCTCAGACAAACAGCGACACACTGTTGCAAATATTGAATGCTATGGTTGTTGCCGGCAGGGATAGGTCTCCTGATACAACCTTGCTGCCTGTCGCCCGTTGCCATTTCCCGTTCCGTAAGTAAAAATCATGTTGGCAAGCTCTCGATTCGAATACGGAACCATTGTGTACAATGCTGTATCGCACCTACCACAAGGTGAGTCGGCAAGAGCAGTGAATCGGACACATTACCAATTGCTATGGCAGGAGAAGGCGCTAGGGCGTGACATATGAGGAACAGTACCACACTCTAGGAGGAAACCATACATATTGTAACTGTGACTGCATGGTACTGCATGTGTTAGACCGATGTCTCTGTAACAAAGAATGACTGAATAAACGATCTCTGGCATAGAAACCATATACTTCCGGACATATGTTCGTTAGACCTTTTTTGTTCTGTATCCTCTCATCGGTCAGTTCCTAGAGTTTGCACGCAGTGTTTCTCTCTCTCTCTCTCTCTCTCTCTCTCTCTCTCACACACACACACACACACACACACACATATATATATTTAATCGTTAGCTGATTCATTTGTTTCATGTGATACATGTGACTGCCGGTTTTTTAATACTTACTTACAAATAAGAAAACGTAATCTAATTTGTGCTATTTTATGTTTATATGTACAGTACAACACATTATAATCCTATATTTGCAATTCCTGATGGCTTCATGTGAAAATATATTATAAGAGTAATGACTTACTATTAACAACACGTGGGTTGTGCTATTGAACAGATCAGAAATGTACATAAGTTTGTAAATTTAATGCATAGCCCCACAGCTGTCCTGTAACGGGTCCCAATCTATTTGTAATAATACACTAGGGTTTCTGTGACCACCAAGCATACAAACAGACAAAATTTGACTTAAAACTGACGACGAGAAAATTCGTGCATGGAAATTGATTTGACACAGCTCTAGTAGCAAAATATTGGCGTAAAGATGCGGAACAGAGCTGTCACCATTTTACTGGCAGACATTGTGTTGTGTAATAACAGCAGATTGACCTGAAGCTACAGGAAGATATTTAAAACTTGTATTTTAAGACATTCCCTCACTCGGGTGCATTTCCTCTCGTACTTCATAGGTGAAATACAGACAACAGCCTAACATGGCTTAATTTATTTTCACACTATGCCAAACATACTGAGACGTCTGTAACAGAAGACTCACAAGAAGCTAAACCGGTAACTGAAATTACTAGTCTGTGTCTGGTCTCCTATAAAGTTATAACACTTTATTTGCTCTTCACTAAAATATGTTTTTCCATTTATGCCTTCCTACCGCTCATAATTTGATAATGACTTGCTACTTACGACATGACGAGACACGTCTTCCCTGTCGAGTTCTCTCTCGAGAAGCACCTGACCAAAGTAATTTACGTGGAAGTGCCTTCCTCTATTGGAGTTTTGGTCTATGGCGTAAGTCACACCACTTTTTCCGTTCTGGTCTGCATCTCTCGCTTCAAAGGCTGCAATTACTTTTCCCACAGTAGCGTCTTCTGATATTGCAACCTCAATATTGCGCTGTTGAAATACTGGGAAGTTGTCGTTGATGTCCCTGAGTTTAACAGAAACCCACGAGTAAGTCGTATGGTGTTGCTGTGTAGTATCATTCTCATTCTGCAATTGAGAATAACACAATGAACAGCCGTTAACTGAAAGTAAACTGCGGGGCTTTATCTATAGTTAACAGAAAAAAGTTTTAGTTGTGTATTTCAGTTGGAATTAAAACTTATTCGCCTCTGACTAGCCGTAACTAAATGTTACTGTAGATGTTAAGAACCACACACTGCTGCATGCAGCTACACACGATAAAATACACATTCTTCATTAACGCTTCCGGGGAACTATATTGTTATGCTTTTGGAGGTCAGTCTTTACTAACCTTATCGGTAACTTGAATCTTGAATCTCAATACGTTGCCGTGGACGTCTTCATAGTCCAATGGCTTAATTGCTTTCAACGATGCAGTTCCATCACTATTCCTCTCGAGAGAAAATTTGTCTGATCCATAACCGCTGTTTCGAACCACCTGCAAATAAAAATGACGATAACCACATTCTCCCAGCTTGGACAAAAAAATGACAGAAAACAGCTTGAAATTACGAAATATGCGAGTTACTTGAGTATATTTTACATTTCTTCGTTTTTATTTTTTCACTTTTCTTTAGATCTTTTTCCATAGAAAGCTATTTTGAGTTGTCTGTACCATAGTCTATAGACCATTAGGCTAAATTCGTGGTGTGCGCACTTCGAGAGGAGATTTTCTAATAACTAGTCTGGAATAATATCTTTCTCAGCAATTTTCAAATTAAAATCCTATAACATAGCATCTAATATTTATTATTTCATTGTGCAAAATTTTGCTACAATTTATGATTTAATATATTGATGAGATAATAAAATGAATAAGAACTCAGATCATTAAGATATTAATAGCGATGTATTACAACTTTTTTATTTATAAGTTTCAAATGATCTTATTGGCTAACTGGGTGCACCTTCACTTTTAATGAACTACTTATAATATTCCCACAAATTATTTGTCTTAAAATATCAGTTTCAAAATGAGCGAATCCTGAATTTACCACTAAAACGCTCGCTGTGGCCATCTGTCCTTGCTATGACATTATGAGTCAGTCTGCTACCTGTCAGATGCTGTAGAACTCAAAACATCTTATATTACACTCTGCATCTGAGAAGAATGAGTAATACGGCTGTGAGTTGGGGTAATGTGTGCTACACGGTACAGTTTTCGCTGTTCTAGAAATATTTACATGAAAGCAACTACATGAAAACTGTAGCTGTGAGTTACCTGAAGAGGTACCAGCGACGTAAATACATTAAACCGCCTAACGTTTTCCCTGTACTGCTACTTCCGAAGTAAGTCGGTCGAATTCTGCATTTGTGTACATGCTATCAGTAAGTGATATATCAATAATTTATTAATACTGGTACTGTGTATGCGGCTACTGAAATGTGTTTGTTCATTACGATACATGTTTCGTTTGGCCCAGATAAAATATCGCCAATGATAGGATTTTCTCGTCTGTTGCTTGCTTTTAATGTGGATGTCATGTCTTCATTTACGCTTCACTTGAATTATCCCCTATGTCAACGCAGCTGTAAAAAAAGACTATTTTTTATCAACCGCCAATCAGTCGTAAAATGGAAAGCACAGTTAAAATAAAAAAAATGTTTTCTGTGGAACATTTAGCTACATCTTCCAGGTATTTCTCTATATAGTCGCCATTTAAACGTTTGTCACAGTGCGTCTTAGTGTGGTATAAACTTTCCAACACTCTCGTCAGACAAGGCAGCCACCTGTGATTTCCGCCAATTCCATACAATGGTCTGGAGCTCGTTGTCATGCTGTCATCATAGTCAGCATTTCATGTGAGCGAAGAGATGAAAATCAGAGAGAGTCAAGTGTCAGCAGTACGGTGGCAGACCAAACACTTCTAATCGAAAACGCTGCAGCAATGTCTTCACTGCACCTACAGAATGTGGACAAGAATTGTCATAAGGAATGAGATGCGTGACAGTTGCGTTATGCGGGTTGCATGAAATCAGGAGCAACCCCTCAGCAGCCACTTCACACTTGGCAGGAGACAATACTGTTCTAGGCATTTTTATATGCTCACAGTGCACTCAGAACTGAAAACTGCGGCATGACGCGATAGACATGCATGCTAGAGACACTGCGCAACACATCTCCGTAAAACTTTAATGGATTTTTCACAATGGTTTTAAATTTGTGACCAGTCGGAAGTTCAAAAGAAAATAGCCCTAATAAAAAAAAACGGAAGAAACTGTGAATCCATGACGAGCGAAAAACGGCACACAACAAGGCTGCCACTAAAGTTTCTGGTAAGGCAATATTTTTCAGAGAGACAGTTCACGGGCTGGCGCAGGGCAGAAGTGAACGAGCAGAAGGACTGTTTCCTTGCTACCTGCCTAAGCTGTTGTAGGCATTCTTCTCAGCTGTTTACTGTACACTTCTTGCGATATCTCATTAATGAATAAAGCTCACTCTTCTGTACTATTACATTTACAAAACTTTGTTTTACTTCTTGCCTGTACTGTTTACCATCCACCATTCACCAGACCATCAGTGCTCCTGGCTGATTCCACAGGTTGAAGTAAAAAATATTTTTCTTCATAATTTCTTGTAACATTAGGTTTTTTCCGAAACATCTGCCAATAAGTTTCTGTCGCAATGTACTCCATCGTAATTTAGACTAAAAACAGAAACTTCTAATATTTTTTTTCGAATTTTTGCAAACATTGTAAATGACGTCTAACTGGTAATTCCATAAGTAGTGCGACAAAACGTATCGCTTTTGTAAAGTGACGTGCTGCCCAACGTCTATACTATCTACGAATGATGACTGCTACCTATGAAAGTATTCTTTTTTCTTTTTTTTGCAGGTATTCTGGTGTGGCTGGACGCCGCCCATCTTGAAGACAGGGCGGCGAGAGCAACTTTCTTTTCCCCCTACGCGTTGCGGTGAATGCTGCTTTGACAGTTTACTCCGTGCTTTGACATCTCACAGTGGAGATGTACTGCGTGCCATGAAATAGAGAAGACTGTGACAATCAAGATGTTGTCACGGAAGGGAGTGTTTTTCTTTTAGTTGACACACCTGGACAGAGTTGGAGTGATTGCACATCTGAAAGAATCAGTGTCCGATGTTTGTCTGTGCATGGAATTGTATGTGCAGTTGTTCCGTGTAGGATAACAGAGATTGATATATTCGTACTTACGAAGAAAGGCTTTCTGTTGTTTGGTAGAAAGTAGAGAAGTAAGGAAAATTCGGAGCTGCTAGCGCCGAAGAAGGTGCACACGAGACGGCGTCCGCAGAGGAGGCAAAGACACGGTTTAGCTGCACAATTAATCAAAAAGACGCAGTACAATATTTAAAAATACCAGCGTACGTAATTTTTGTTCAGACATGCACACTTCATTCTGGCTCAGTCCGTGACATAACTGAATAACCCACGTAGGCCTACCAATGAAAGTGGTGATGACGAAAAGAGAGAAAAGTTGCCACCAGAGCGGGTGATGGGTTTCAAGCTCTGAAACAAGTTCTGCATATGGTTGACTTTTTAACGAAGATAACTGCGGTGACAACCCACTCTGCGGACACATGTAACTCACCTCTCACGACATCAGATTGACATACCACATCGAACTGTTCAATTACTCACCGATATGACAAGGGCGCTAGCCAGCCCTCCAATATGACTACTATATACACTACTGGCCATTAAAATTGGTACACCAAGAAGAAATGCAGATGATAAACGGGTATTCATTGGACAAATATATTATACTAGAACTGACATGTGATTACATTTTCAGACAATTTGGGTGCGCAGATCCTGAGGAATCAGTACCCAGAACAACCAACTCTGGCCGTAATAACGGCCTTGATGCGCCTGGGCATTGAGTCAAACAGAGCTTGGATGGCGTGTACAGGTACAACTGCCCATGTAGCTTCAACACGATACCACAGTTCGTCAAGAGTAGTGACTGGCGAATTGTGACGAGCCAGTTGCTCGGCCACCATTGACCAGACGTTTACAGTTGGTGAGAGATCTGGATAATGCGCTAGCCAGGGCAGCAGTCGAACATTTGCTGTCTCCAGAAAGGCCCGCACAGAACCTGCAACATGCGGTCTTGCATTATCCTGCTGAAATGTAGGGTTTCGCAGGGATCGATTGAAGGGTAGAGCCACGGGTCGTAACACATCTGAAATGTAACGTCCACTGTTCAAAGTGCCGTCAATGCGAACAAGAGGTGACCGAGACGTGTAACCAATGGCACCCCATACCATCACGCCGGGTGATACGCCAATATGGCGATGACGAATACACGCTTCGAACGTGCGTTCACCGCGATGTCGCCAAACACGGATGCGACCATCATGATGCTGTAAACAGAACCTGGATTCATCCGAAAAAATGACGTTTTGCCATTCGTGCACCCAGGTTCGTCGTTGAGTACACCATCGCAGGCGCTCCTGTCTGTGATGCAGCGTCAAGGGTAACCGCAGCCATGGTCTCCGAGCTGATAGTCCATGCTGCTGCAAACGTCGTCGAACTGTTCGTGGTTGTTGTCTTGCAAACGCCCCCATCTGTCGACTCAGGGATCGAGACGTGGCTGCACGATCCGTTACTGCCATGCGGATAAGATGCCTGTCATCTCGACTGCTAGTGATACGAGGCCGTTGGGATCCAGCACGGCGTTCCGTATTAGCCTCCTGAACCCACCGATTCCATATTCTGCTAACAGTCATTGGATCTCGACCAACGCGAGCAGCAATGTCGCGATACGATAAGCCCCAATCGCGATAGGCTACAATCCGACCTTTATCAAAGTCGGAAACGTGATGGTACGCATTTATCCTCCTACACGAGGCAACACAACAACGTTTCACCAGGCAACGCCGGTCAACTGCCGTTTGTGCATGAGAAATCGGTTGGAAACTTTCCTCATGTCAGCACGTTGTAGGTGTCGCCACCGGCGCCAACCTTATGTGAATGGTCTGAAAAGCTAATCATTTGCATATCACAGCATCTTCTTCCTGTCGGTTAAATTTCGCGTCTGTAGCACGTCATTTTCGTGGTGTAGCAATTTTAATGGCCAGTAGTGAATAATGTTGTCAGCAGTACGCACCACATTTACGACGTAATGGAATCTTTGTTAAAGTATAAGAAATTCGTAGGTGTTGCTGTCACTTCCAAGAAAACTACTCAATGATACAAAAGTAGCCCTCTCATAGAAAACAGTGTGTGAAAACTATTAATGAACTGCCAAACAGCTCAACATTTCTTACGGCGCAAATAACGCTGGTGAAATGTAAACAACAAGGTGTTCTGTCACATTATCTTACCTCGTACTGCAACATGCTAAACTCATCCTGATCACGTACTGTCACTGTAAGAATCGGCTTCTCCAGCACACTACCGCCGTCAGATTCGTCCACTTCCACGAACCACTCAACTTTCGAAAACTCTGGCGGTGTATCGTTGACGTCCTTTACAGTAATAGATACGGTAGCTGTCCCTGTAAAAAGAGTGAAAAGGAAGTTACACACTTACTTCACATTTAATGTGATTAAATCAATGGAAGATCCGCCCGGACAACTATGCGAGTTAAAGCACCACTTCCACTATATGGAGTGCACTGGCTCCCGACCGATTACGCCCGGAACACAGTGGGCTATATCGCTTCAAAACTGGACATAATGGAAAAATGGATATAAAATTCTATGAAACTGTGTTCTTTTGGACTATTTGGGTTGCTAATTAGGAATTTGATGCTGAAATTACAAAAAATTCAAAATGGAGAATCCAGATCAAGGATTATAAATTTAGTGGATTCGAGTAAAACTTCGGGCATAAATTATTGTGAAGTCGCTAATAACGAATTAGAAGTCAACATTGCCGTATTGAAATGTTTTATTCGATATTTTACATTTGTCAATAGAAAACATGATCAAATTCGTTGCCTATACAATTATTGCTTTCAGAAGGGTAGCTGTCGAGGTTGTCCACTGGTTTGCAAAGCAGATCTTCTACATCAGGTGGCATCTGTTTATCTTCTTCAGTTATCATTTTCTGGACTCTCGATATGAACGGTCTGAAGGTGCCAGTAACCGCTGGAACACGACATGCATCGCTTTCTCAAGTGAATGTTTGCGAGTAAAATCTTCTCGGTAATGCCGGGTGTCCTTATCCCAAGCTTCCTGCACATCTTCAGACAGCCGACCAATCGGCAGCGCAGCAACTTCGACTATGTCATAGCCATGCGTCAAAACTATGTAGACTGATGTTGGCATCGGGCATTATTTCAGAATATTGTGAGTCCGGTGGAGTTGGCATCCGATCTTCGAGAAATATATATTTTTTCAGGATTTTTGATAGCTGAGTTTTAGTTCTAGACTCTTCTGTACAAAATTTGAATAGTTCTGCAGCATTTAGTGGAAAAGTATTACTCGCGTAGATTTTAACATTGTGAAAAAAATTATTTGCCGATTTGTGAAAAAAAAATTATGATCACAATTCTGAAAGCTCCCAAAGAATTCTACAGAAAGGTCTAACGACATTTTTTGTACAGATAATAGTTTACCAGATAACTGCAAAAATGAGGGACCCATTTTTATCCTATGGCACTGCCGAGCGGTAGAAAAATGACTGTCCACTAAAAACGCGCAAATATGTGCATGCATTTACAAAAGTGGAGCCACGCAGAGGATATTATGTAGCCAACGATTTCGGATAAAAATTTCTTTCAAGGTTTAGAGCCGTTTCTTGGAATTTCCTGATTTTCTAATTTTTCCACATAGTAGCGTCTGGAATGTCGGTTTCCCTTATCCAACTGTCATTGTCAGGTTTTTACTTTATTAAAAACTACCTGTAAAAAAGACTAATTTATTATTTTTGCGAATTCTCACATTGTCCATTATCTGGGTACTATATGCCACTAGTATATACGCACAGCCACGCAATTTTGCCCTTAACTCAGATGTTATAAGTTTGCCGCTTTGTTACTAGATGGCACTACTAATCGTCGTGTCCATCTCATGGCAGTGACGGCTTACATGCCGTTTAGTCTGATGCCTCTTGCGCTGTGTATGTGCCAGTCTTAGCCCGTTACAGCTGTTAACTTGTGTCTCCACTTGGAACCATGGTTTTATCATTCTGTAATAATTGTCTGTCATTTTATTATGATTTTTATTCTTGATTCATGGAACACAAATATGTCATTTGACGAGAGCATTGTTGCCGAAATTTTAAAGTTGTTATGTGATTTCATGTAAGTACAGTTTTCTGGTTTTGGTTGAGAATTTTCACATTTGTATCTATTTTATGTATATTACTTATACCTTATATATTATTCTAGGTAACTTTTACCATTCTGATGAAGATAGTCTCAGAACCATCGAAACCTGGTTAATGAGTAATTTAAAAAAATTGTGTGCAACCGGTTGACTGACTATTACATTTTATATAATTGCATACATGATAGTTGAGCACAAGCCACAAAATATTTAAAATGCCATTATCTGTATCGCTTATTATTAAATTTAAGAAATAGTGTGAACTGATAACATAAAAATGTCTAGTTTCTTTATTACAGTATTTGTTAAATATTTGTTACAGAAAATTGACTGACTGATCTTTCAATTCCGCAAATATGAATTTTGTACGAATAATTATGTATTCCATGTAAATATGTGTTTTCGAAGTCAACAAAACAAGCCGACCGGAGTGGCTGAGCGGTTCTAGGCGCTTCAGTCTGGAACCGCACGACCGCTACTATCGCAGGTTCGAATCCTGCCTCGGGCATGGATGTGTGTGTCGTCCTTAGGTTAGTTAGGTTTAAGTAGTTCTAAGTTCTAGGGGACTGATGACCTCAGATGTTAGGTCCCATAGTGCTCAGAGCCATTATTAGAAAACAAGTCGGGACTGTATGGAGGATGATCGATGACAGTGAGCCCATGGCGTCAGATTGTTGCAGATGTTTAGCGCTGCTTCTCACACATCGACATAGTTACATTACACACCACAATATCACAAGCTATAATTCGTATGCTTCTAGCGATTTGCAGATATATAGAAATGAAGAATAACGATATAATAACGTTTGTTTTACCATATGTCAAAAACTTGGAGAGTTTTCACAGAAAAGCACGGAGGCATTACTTTTCAGCACGCCCTTGCCTACCTTGTGTCAACCGACAAACTTGAAATAGCTTCCGATTAGAAACATACTAAAGGCAAAATACAGTTCATGTAAACAGACCTGAAAATCGTAAAGTGGGTTTTTCTAGCAGCAGGACTTTGCTCCACAAAGTACGTAACGCTCCCGGCGTATCTTGTCGTCCCCTCGACAGTTACAAAATCGTGAAGGTGTTTTTCGACTGAGCGCAAATTGCAATGCGCCAGCGCTTAATGTCACGCGTAACAAGCCAGCTGATTCTGGACCAGTCTAACTCTAATGCGTTGCACATGGCATTATAGTTTGCTGCAAGTTGGATACAGTGGAAAATGGCTACAACGTGTGCTAAGAAATTTATTGAAGGGTAGAAGCACCTATCGAGACATTGGACGAATATATCGAGCGCGTTCTCACAGCTGTAGCCGCTTTACAAAAAATGGCTCTGAGCACTATGAGACTTAACTTCTAAGGTCATCAGCCCACTAGAACTTAGAACTACTTAAACCTAACTAACCTAAGGACATCACACACATCCATGCCCGAACCAGGATTCGAACCTGCGACCGTAGCGGTGGCGCAGTCCCAGACTGTAGCGCCTAGAACCTTCGGCCACCCCGGCTAGCTAAGGTTTAAACCTCTCTTCGACGTCGATTAAGTGATAGTCAACTAATATGTTCAATACATTCTCATTCTCTCGCTTCAGAACCATATTACAGTCCGCACAGAATACTGCGGCCCGTAGATGCTTAGATGCGCAGTTGGGTGGGCACACAGGGGGAGATTGGTAGTGGTGGGAGTTATGAGCAGACGCTGTAGGGGAAATGGCGAGCGCTGGAGGAGAAGCGACATTCTAAACTGAAACTTATACTCACGTTTTTTATGAATATAATGTGGAGTCTCTCCATAGCCTCAGTAGCGTGGTAACCATTCAAAAAGATCTGTCACCTCTGTTTTGGTTGGTGTCTAAAAAGAATTCCACTGAAAATTCAGCGATTTATTTTCGCTTGGGTTGTTAGCCATTTGTAATTTTCAGAGAAGCGTCTTGAGCGGCGAATCTTGAGTAAAACCTGAACATTTCTGTTATTGCTGTGTTAAAAATTTGCTTCCTTGGCCAAAAAACAGTGGGGTTTACACAGTGTCACCTCACTAACATGTTGTGCAGATACAGTTCTGCGAGAATTCTGAAACAGTGGTTTATTAAGTTTATTAAGTGAGGGACTGTGGAAAAGTAAAGTCAGTAGCTTATGAAAAAGCTCATCATTGGTGCAAAATAAAAGTGTAGTGTCTTCACTTACATTGTTCCAAAATCTACAGAATTTCTCATTTCACCAGCTATCAATGGCCTATAAAATTACATTCTTTCATCGAAAAATTCTGTAGTTAGTAGAATCACACAGTAGATAATGAATTTTTACATAATAACCATATGGCAAAATACTCGTATCTTTGTGTGGTATCATTTGCCAAAATCTAATTTCCATATCTCAAACCGTTTATGAAATATGGGGAATGTTGTGGATATTTCACTCTGGATTTATCGCTGGCGCTGGACGATCGCAAAATAATGAGTGTGCTACGTCAGATCAATTTTTTCGAGATTGGTAAAAGATAGAGCCCTCCAATCAAATATAAAGAAAAACTAGATATGTTGTCATCACCTCATATGCAGCGACATATCATGTAATATGCATATAACGCAAAATCATAGCGACCCTTATTTTTCATTGCAAAGTTTTTCGAATATCGTGCAATGTCTCACTTCCATGTAAATAGAACAATAACTATGACCATTAACGAAATGGTTGGCACATCATCATGAACCTGACATATAAAGCTATAAGTAACGCAAAGATGATTTTTTTTACCGAATAGTTTCTGTAAAGTCGTTTGAGAAAGACTGCAGGACGTTTGCCTCGATTCTGTGATCGCCGATCGGCCGAAAGGTGGCCAACGCTGTAGGCCTCCCCTTCCAAACAAACGAATGAACTCGCGCAGCGCTTTGGACGAAAATTGGTCACTGTACATTGGCACGGATACTGTTTTTCTGCGATTCGCAGTCTGGAGCAAATAAACTTCTCCATTGTCCATTATACGTTTAGCTGTCGGCAAACCCAGGAGTTTTCCTTTCGTTCCTATCACGTAATCCATCAGTATTGTACACTATATTAGCACTTTGGTTAAGGTAACAACAGTTTGTTTGAGCACTGTTCTCAGATAGTACATGTGTACTGAGTAGTTACAGCGATTACGTCCCATTTTCTGGAAGAATACAAATGCTTGACGTATTTAAGTTTTGCGTTGGCCCTGTCCTGTTAACGCAGAACAAAATTCCTGTTCCTAGAAAAATCGGGCTTAAACAAGATGCGCAGTCTACTGCACTCACATGTTAGTCGATCCCTGGAGTCAGACGTGTTGTTATTGTGTGAGGAGGAGCACATTCCAAGCTGAAGACGCTGCCAGTACAAGACAAGTTGAAGGGCAAAGTTCGTCATTGACAAAACCGCGAAGTGGCTGCAAATGTCTACCAGTTTTTGAAGAAAGAAACTGTGCTAAGTATTCCATTGAAACTAACATCCACTTTCAAAGGAGTAGCCGAAACAACTGGTTTGTCGTTTACCAATGCCCAGAGAATCAAGACAGAACTACAAAGACTTCAGGCAGGTGAATCCCCAACATTTTCAACACTTCGTAAGGAAAGCTACAGAAGATCTTGGAAAGCCAGCTGAGACAATTTTAATAAACATGTTGTTCGCTGTGCGGTGAATAATTTCCACACTACAGATAAAAAAAGAGCAACTTTAAAGAAAATACAAAAAAACTTAGAGAGTTTAATAAATTTTGAAGGATGTATATACACACTTCGTAAGGTTCTTCGCGTTGTAGGATTCATGTAGAAGAAGGCAGCAAATAATCGAAGAGTACTCCAGGAACAAAGCTCTATTACGGCAAAACTAAATAATTACTTAAGAATTATCCGAGGACACAGACATGAGTGGTGTCCAGTTGTCTGTGTGGACGAGACATATGTTCAGAATTGTCATACAGCAGTGTACAGATGCAGTGACAGTTCAGGGCACCGTCTTTTGAAACCTGTATCGAAAGCAAAAAAAAAGTCTCTTCATCTATGCTGGCGGGAAGGACAATTCTGTATCGAAAGCCTGTGTAAGGTTTAAATCTTGCCAGAAAGCGGGGTGTTGTCAAAACGACCCGGACTTCTCAAGTTACGAAAAGTGCGTCAGGGACGGATTAACATCTAATCTACTACCTGATACTGTCTTTGTAAAATGTAACGCCCATTATTACAACAAGTGGCTGACTTGTGCTCCAACATAAAACTCCACGAGGAGAGAAATGATGTCCTGTTTAACAGGAAAAGAAATTCGTTTTCACGAGAACATGCTGAGACCCCAGTTATATTCCTTGATCAAGATGAACGAATGTGTCAGGTCACTCATTAAACAGAAAGTATTTTAGCTGAAAATGGTCATACTGTATTACAACTTCTTCCATACCAACCAGAACTGAAACCTTTGGAATTGGTATAGGCAATGTCAAGAGTGGTATTTTCGAACTTAAAGTGAGACTCAGAATGGACACGTAATTATAACTTACAGACGACCAAATTGCTTCCACAACAAAAGAAGATTGAAAGAAACGCTGTGAGTACACAAAGGAAATTGGTGAGAAGTATATTTCAAGTGAAAGTTTACTGCGTCAGTGACTGGAGGATCGTAAATGTGGGGGCTTATACTAACTCGAAAAGTGACGGAAAGCAATACTGATTGCGCAAGCGAAGATGAAAGTAAATCAACCGACACTGCCAATGGAAGTGGAACAGACACAGCTACAGAGGATGGAGAAACGCAGTGATGCTCGTTTTCTGGATGTGCTCTTATATCTGAAAATAGTGACGGTGAGTGATCCATAGCATTATGTCAAATGATGAATTGTATTATTTGTAATGTGCTGTTTGTGTCAGTAATTACTCGAAAAAAGTAAACATCTTGTTAACAGAGAAGCTACTGTTTACGACCAAATTGCATGTTTCACATGGCTGTGCTTGTAAAATAAACCCACTTACACTTTCCTATGTGTGCTCGTACCGCTGCTAACCCCTTTGCAGTACAATGTTCTTCCCTTCCCTTGTATTTTCTCCTCTTGTGCTTGCTAGTGTCCTCCTCTGTTTGCATGAACTGTAAATATCGTAAGCTACAAGAGAAAACGAAATATGTGTGAAATGTTAGAGGATCAAACCCCATCGATATCGATTCCGATGTGATTTAGGAAAACCGAGGAAAACTGAGATTATCATCGCTGGACGAAAATCTGAACACCGCACTTTCAGAACAGAGGTCCAATGTCTTAATAGCATTGCCTATACAGCGGTACCATCAGAAGAGAATTGCTGAATAATAAGTAACTGGGGTTTAGCAATGATTGTAGGGAAAAGAGGTGACAGAAAGAAACAAAAACGTTAGGAAACAAGTATTTAAAAGAGATACACAGAAAGAATCGAGAAATAAATGGTTTGAGGTGAATATATTATTGATAAGCACTAAAAAATCGACATCCCTAAATTTCTGCGTAAAGGGTGACACATGCAATACTTGCGTAGCAACCAACATCAGCAAATTACACTCTCGCCAAAATGGCTTCAAAAGATGCAGACATTTAACCAAAATAAGTCCATCGTAACCTACGTTTATTTTCTGATCCAACAAGTTTTAGCACTGGCCGAATTCCTTACTTTGCTTAATTACACAGCATTTTTCAGTACTGAAGTGAATACTGCTCTGTCGAAAATGAGTGTGTAAAAATACATAAATGCAAATAATGGCAATAATGTAATTTATTGAGAACAAGCAGCGCCATTACTTGTTTCATACCGACAGGGTCATCGTCACTGTACATTTAGCTTATGCTGTGCATGCGATGTTGGCTGTTTTTCGTTGTGACAAGCTCCTTGGAGTGTTTCTGTCTCACAGCAAAAAACAATGTGACAAGAATGATTGCTTTAGGCTAATGGAATTTAATAACGAACAAACATAACGTAAACATGAATTATTCTTAAAATTGTGCATTATAGCTTTCATACAGGACGTTTTGCTATAAATAACCACCAAAAGCTACTAAAAGTTTTTATTTTTGTTGTTCTCTAACTAATTTCAACGTTGAGGTCATCATCTAGTAAAAGTTCTAAAATTTTTCAAAGTGCATCCCACATGTCATTTTCAAACTTCTGCCACATGAGGTTCTCAACACTGAAACTAGATGAAGAATAATAAAAATAAATACATTCAGTGTGGGAGACACATCAGTGACATGTGATGGGTTTGCGAACCTCGACGATACAGACAGCCGTAAAATAGGTACAACCCCAAAGGAGAGTATATGTGGACAGACCAGACAAACATGTGGTTCCTGAAGAGTGAAAGCAGCTTTTCCAGTAGATGGAAGGGCAAAGTCTCGATGATTGACTGATCTGGTATTGTAATATCAACCAAAATGTCCTCGTTGTGTTGGTACTGTGAACGGCTGAAAATAGGGGGAAAATACTGCCGTTATTTTTTCCTGATGGTATTCAGTTCTACTGTTTGGTGAAACGACGATGTCATCCTCTTGAGTAAAATATTCCAGAGGTAAAATTGTTCCCTATGCAGGCAGGAACTGCTTAGAAGTATGTTGTCATCAGGAAAAGCAATAGTGGAATTCACGGGAGAGAGCGTAAGAAGTTAGGTCCCTTAATCGGGTAGGTAGGTTTGGGAATTTAAAATGGGGGATGGTTAGGTTGAAGATATAGTGGGAATTAGTGAAGTTCGTTGGCAGGAGGAGAAGGACTTCTCCTCATGTGTTGTAAATATAGACAAGTACGGATAATGCAGGGTTAGGTGTAATAGTGAATAAAAAAACAGGTATACTATGAACAGTATAGCGCACGCGTTATCGTAGCCAAGTTAGGCAAAAAGTCAACTCCCAAATGACTCTGAGCACTATGGGACTTAACTTCTGAGGTCATTAGTCCCCTAGAACTTAGAACTACTTAAACCTAACTAACCTAAGGACATCACACACATCCATACCCGAGGCAGGATTCGAACCTGAGACCGTAGTGGTCGCGCGGTTCCAGACTGTAGCGGCCGGCCATCAACTCCCACCACAGCAGTATATATTTATATGCCACCTAACACCGTAGATGATAAAGAGATTGAAATAATTTACGGTGAGATAAAATAAATTATTCAGATAGTTAAGGGAGAGAAAATTTAATTGTGATGGGGGACTGAATAGTTAGAAAAGGAAGAAAAGAAAAAATGGTAGGAGAATACGGACTGGGGGACAGGGATGGTAAGGGAAGTCGCCTGGTAGAACTTTGTGCAGAGCATAATTTTATCATCACTATCACTTGCTTTGAGATTCATGAAAGAAGGTTGTATACGGGGTTGAGACCTGAAGACACTGGAAGATATCAGGTTGATTATATAAAGGTAAGACAAAGATTTCGGAACCAGATTTTCAACAGGATGACATTTCCAGGGCAGATGTGGACACAGCCAACAGTTTATTTCTTCTGAACTGTAGATTAGAGCAGAAGAAATTGCAAAGACAGAATAATTGTTGAGTGTCTCAAAGGGAACATTGCGCAACGGTTAATTGAAACAGGAGAAAAGAACGCTGTATAAGACGAATAGATAGCTTTGGGAGATGAAATAGTGAAGGCAACAGAGGACCAAATACGTAGAAGTCAAGACCTAGTAGAAATCCTTGATTATCACAGGAAATACTGAATTTCATTGATGGGAGGAAAATATATAAGAATGCAGCAAATGAAACAGGAAAAGGGGAGTTTAGTCGTATAAAAATTAGTTTGATAGAAAGTGCATGCAGGAATGACTAAAGGAAAGGTAGATACCGTCTATAAGAAAAGTAAACAGGCCTTTAGAGAAAGGAGAAACAGTTGAATGAATGTGAAGAGCTCAGGTGGGAAACTAACTCTAAGCGAGGACGGGAAAACTGAAAGGTGGAAGTAGTATATAGAGGAGCTATTCAAGAGAAATGAACTTGAAGGCAATATTAAGGAAATGGAATGGGCATAAATGAAGTTGAGGTGGTAGATATGATTCTACGAGAAGAATTTCACAGAGCTCTGGAAGAGTTAAGTGGAAACAAAGCTCGTGGAGTAGATAAGATTACCTCCGAATTACTGATATCCTTGGGAGAGTCAGCCATGACTAAGGTATTCCACCTGCTGTGCAAAATGTATGAGAGAGACGAAATACTTTCAGACTTCATGAAGAATGTAATAATTTCAATTGATGACAGGAGCTGACAGGTGTCAATATTACCAAATCATCAGCAAAATAAGTCATAGTTGAAAATATTAACACGAATTATTTACAGAAGAATGGAAGAACTGGTAGACGCCATCCTTGAAGAAGATCGGTTTGGATTCTGGAGCTTTCGAGAATGTTCACTGGATTACACTCTTTGAAATTCTAATGGTATCCGGGGAAAAATGCAAGAAGCGAACAGTTATTTACAACTTATACGTATACCAAACGGCAGTTATAAGAATCGAGGGGCATGGAATGGAAGCAGTGATTGAGAAGGGAGTCAGGCAGGGTTGTAACCTCTCCCCACTGTTATTCATTCTGAGCAAACTAAAGAAAAATTTGAAGAAGGAATTAAAGTTGAGGGAGAAGAAATAAAAACTTTTAGCTTACTCGGAACACATATTGAACGGAATAGGCAGTGCTTTGAAAGAATAGCACAAGATGAACTTTAACAGAAGCAAATCAAGGGTAATGGAATGTACCCGAATTTAATCAGGCGACGGTCAGGGAATTACATGAGGAAATGAGGCGCTAATAGTAGTAGATGAGTTTTGTTATTTGTGCAGGAAAGTAACTGATGACGGCCGAAGTAGGGACATAAAATGTAGACTGGCGTTGGCGAGAAAGGCGTTAGTGAAGAAATTTGTTAACATCGAATTTAGATCTAAGGATTAAGAAGTCTTTTCTGAAAGTATTTGTCTGGGTATAGCCTCGTATGGAAATGAACGATGAGTAGTTCAGACATGAAGAGAATATACGCTTTTGAACTGTGGTGCTACGGAAGAATATTGAAAATTAGATGGATAGATCGTGTAACCAATGATGAGGCCTAGGCGTGAATACAGGAAGCAGATTCATGTGGATGTAGGTTGCAATAGTAATGCAGACAGGAGAGACCTGCACAAGACGAGTAGCATGCAGAGCTGCATCAAATGTCTTAGGACTGAAGACCGTAACAACAACAATATTTTGTTGCATTTTATGCCGTTTGCGTACTACTCAACCACCATATTATTGCAATTGGCCGTTATGAGAAAGACTCGGTTACGTTACATTAAACAAGTACAGTGGTGAATAAGAAATAATTATCGCAGTATCAATGCTTCCAGGTCAGTGGTGTACATACCATCTTTTATACGAATAACGCATTATCATTGCTGATAACTGCACTCTAACAGCTAAAGAAATTTACACGGTTTGCAAGTACACAATAAACACACAACTGTGGAAAATACGTTTCGTGTGCGTTAACAAACAATTCATTAATTTGCAAGAGTCCAGCAAAGGAAAAAATGCAGGGTGTATACTGTTATTAGAAATGGAATTACATAATCACAGAAAAGAGGCTGTTTTACACCTCACGTGTCAGGTAAATGAATTACAAACAAAGCTCTTTAATTTCACAGAAAGCAGAAAACACATTTTAAATTAAACGCTTTAATAAAAAGAACGCCTGTCACTAGTCGCCTTGACGGGCCACGAACTTAATACGCTAAATGTTCTTTGTTTAAGCATTCGCACAAAAACATGCATATATTTCAAAGGCACTGTGGGCAGCAAAAACGTATGTGCTATTGCTTTATAAAGACCTCCCATTAAAAGGCGCCACTGCTGATAGCGGATCTCTCTTGAACTTCGAACTTTTAGTGAGGTATGAAACTTACTAATAATCTGTCAATTTTTAACAATATATACCAGGTAACTGTATGTTTTTAAAGCTTGAGAAAATTTTGAATTTTGTTTGTTGCCGTAGCAACCATACATAATGGTTGCTTTGATACATCGCATCGTTTCTGGAAAGTGCACTCTTATGCAGAATGTAAGCTATGGTACAGTTTGTATTAATTGGTACCTGAGGTTTAAGGTCCGAAGTTGCGATGTTTTCGCGACAAGCACTCTGCATGCAGACACCACAACGGTTCCCTCTCGGCGTCAATAGAAAATCCCTTTGTAGTCACGCTCGTGTCCTAGGGGGATAGTGTGGGGAGGTCATGGGAGTCACGACACCTGCTCCACCTTCCAAAACAGCGTTTCAGTCGAAGCGTTTATAGCAGTTCCCAAATTTTACAGCACACTTTCCGATATCAAAGTATCCTGAAAACTAAAAAGATCTAAAAATTGCGAGGAATTCTGTGAACGTTTAACAGCCGATGGGCTTGCAGCCAGACCTTCAATGAGTTGACTGAAGTCATGTGATAGCTCCTAATATCGTCTCGGATCTCCTTTTTCCCGGCATAGTGATGCAACTCGACGTGGCATTGGAAGTCCCCTGCAGAAATATTGAGTCATGGTGGCTCTACAATCATCCATAATTACGAAAGTGTTGTCGGTACAGGATTTTGTGCACGGACTGACCTCTACATTACATCCTCTAAACGTTCGATGGGATTCAAGTCGGGCGATGTGGGTGGTCAACTCATTCACTCGCATTGTCCAGAATATTCTTCAAACCAATCGCGGACAACTGTGGTCGGTGACGAGACACTTGTCATCCACAAAATTTCCATCGTTGTTTGGTAGCATGAAGTCAATACCTAGGTATTACAGTTACGAACAACTTAAATTGGAAGGAACACATAGAAAATGTTGTGGGGAAGACTAACCAAAGACTGCGCTTTATTTGCAGGACACTTAGAAAATGTAACAGACCTACTAAGGAGACTGCCTACACTACGCTTGTCCGGCCGCTTTTAGAATACTGCTGCGCGGTGTGGGATCCTTGCCAGATAGGACTGACGGAGTACATCGAAAAAGTTCAAAGAAAGGCAGAACGTTTTGTATTATCGCGAAATATGGGAGAGAGTGTCACAGAAATGATACAGGACTTGGGATGGGCATCATTAAAAGAAAGGCGTTTTTCGTTGCGACGGAATCTTCTCACGAAATTACAATCACCAACTTTCTCCTCCGAATGAGAAAATATTTTGTTGACATCGACTTACATAGGGAGGAACGACCACTAAGATAAAATAAGGGAAATCAGAGCTCACACGGAAAGGTATAGGTGTCCATCCTTTCCGCGCGCTATACGAGATTGGAATAATAGAGAATTGTGAAGGTGGTTCGATGAACCCTCTGCCAGGCACTTAAATGTGATTTGCAGACTATCCGTGTCGATGTAGAAGTAAATGAATGGCTGCAGATGGTCAATGATCGGTACAGTTGAACCAGAGGACCCAGTCAGTTCCACATTAACACAGCCTACACCATTATGGAGCCACTACCAGCTTGCATAGTGCCTTGTTGACAACTTGGGACCATGGCTTGTCGGACGGCAGGCTCGAACCCTACCATCAGCTCTTAACAACTAAAATCGGAACTCATTTGACCAGGATAAGTTTTTCCAGTAGTCTAGGGTCCAACTGATGTGGTCACCAGCCCAGGAGAAGCGCTGCATGCGATATCGTGCTGTTAGTAAAGCCACGCGCGTCGGTCGTCTGCTGCCATAGCCCATTTCGTCGCTCTATCCTAACGGAACCGTTAGCCATATTTCCTAGGTTGACTTCTGCGGTTGTTTCACACAGTATTGCTTGTCAGCTAGCACTGATAACTCTACGCAGACGCCGCTTCTCTTGGTCGTTAAGTGAAGGCCGTCAGCTACTGCGTTGTTCGTGGTGAGAGGTAATGCCTGAAATCTGGTGGTTGACACTGTGGATCTCGGAATATTCAATTCCCTAGCGATTTCGAAATTGAATGTCCTATGTGTTTATCTCCAACTACCATTCCGCGTTAAAAGTCTGTTAACTCCCTTCGTGTGGCCACAATCACATTAGAAATCTCTTCGCATGAGTCACCGGAGTACAAACGATTTTTTTTTTTTGTTTGGAGTTTAAGGGCGCTCAACTACTGAGGTCATTAGCGCCCAGTCACAATTGTTAGAGGACATAGAATCTAATAAAACTCAAGGGGGGGGGGGACCCCAGAAAGTTCTTACAAAGATGCAGATAAAATAAGTGAAAGAGTGAGATGTCTTTGGACATGCCAGTCAAAGTAATGAATCGAAGTACACGAGCAGCTGCTCGAGCGTCATCAGCTAAAATATCCTGTAAAGTAGATGGCAGAGACAGGACAACACGAGATTGACTAAAACGGGGACACGACAATAAAACATGGCGCACTGTTAATGCATGACCACAAGGGCACTGCGGGGCTGGGTCACCAGAGAGCAGGTAGCGGTGGCTAAACCGGCAATGCCCAACCCGCAACCTGGTCAGAAGGACCTCTTCTCGCCGAGATGGTCGGGAGGAGGTTGTCCAAACTGTTGGGAACGGTTTTACGGCCCGGAGCTTGTTTCCTTGAAGTGATGACCAAGTATCCCACCACAAGAACACAAGCCTCTTACAAACAACCCCACTAACGTCAGTTGACGGAACACAATGGGAGGCTGGCCGAGGCAGGAGGACTGCAGCCTTGGCTGCAGCATCAGCAGCCTCATTCCCAGGCACTCCTACATGGCCGGGAACCCACAGAAAGCTGACAGGAGAGCCATCGTCACCACCCGAATGGAGGGACTGCTGGATCCGTTGCACCAAGGGATGGACCGGATACGGAGCTCCAAGGCTCTGAAGAGCACTGAGTGAATCAGAGCAGAGTACATACGATGAATGGCGGTGGCGGCGGGCATACTGAACGGCCTGATGGAGAGCAAAAAGGAGTACAAACGATAGCTACATCAATGCACTTCTCGTTTCTACCTTGTGTACGCGATACTACCGCCATCTGTATATGTGCATTGGTAACGTGTAGTCAGTGTCGGTCCAAACAAATCCTGATCATCACATCTTCCATATGAAGTTCAGCGTCGAGGGAAAGCATCGGTTCGTCTGTCATTACAAACACTGTGATTAATAAATCGAAATTTTACATGGTCCTTAGATAGAGGGCTCCCATAATAGTCTAGTGTGTTATTCATTTTATCGATATTATATTAACACGAACACTTAACCACAAAGAATAATCGGTACTCCAGCAGCGGTTGAGCAGCGCTTCTGTATGGCGGTGGCATTCAGCGCGGGCCAGGGCGGTGTTGCCGCTGCTGGAATACTCGATATTCCTGGTGTTTTACTGTCCCTGTTAATACATATCGGTACAATTAATATCGCACTAGATTTTTCTGGGACCACTCTGTCGAATGAGCACATAAAATTCCACTTTACAGATCATTTTGTTCGTAACTAGAAAATAGCAGGCGCTTTCCATCGACGCTGGGCGTCGCATGAATGACGTTATGAGCGACATTTGTTTGGACTGACTCCAGGTACACGTTCCAAAAACAAAACTGCAAGTATCTGTCGAAACAGCAAAGAAAATACGCATGACGTCTCTTAAGAAAGAGTCTCCAAGCACGTGAAAAATGTGTTTTTAATTTAAAATTTTGTTACGGCCAGTTGTCCGTAGTCCAAGGCATATTTCTGCGCCTACCCATTCGTCTCCTAGTGCTGGAAGCATCACCAGAAACTATTAAGACTAAGATAGCAGTTTCTAGCTGATACAACAAAATTAACGAAGCATGCTAATTCCAGCCGTGAAAGCCAGCATTGAATGAATAATAATATGGTTTCACGACTTCTACTCAAAATCCTCCTCCTTTTCACACTTCAGAAAATTTCGATCGTCTTGTAGGATTAATGTGTGGATCCCTACGACTTGTCAGCAGTGCATCTAAACAAACAAATCGTTATTAATGTCATCAAGTCACAATCAGCACTTACCTTCGAACCCACCACCGTCCGTGGCGACTACCTGGATGGAGTAAGCGGGAGTCCGTTCGCGATCCAAGCAGCAGATAGCTGTCGATATCTCTCCCGTGTCTGCGTCGATTTTAAATATGGCAGAACCTGTAGTCTCATCCACGGCATTCTTGTCAATGTAGTACCTAAGTCTGGCGTTGCTCCCCTCGTCTGGGTCGTCATTGTCTTCTGCCGTCACATTCAGGATGAAAGTCCCTGGTTATTTGAAAGAAAAAAAAGCACATTTTCACTTGGGTAACACACTCGAACTGGAACAGTTACGTGACAGCACCAAGTCACAGTTATTAATTTGTTATAAACTCATGTCACCAGCATAGATGAAAATATTCCAGGAAAACGGATGCCACTTTCATGTATTAATTGAAAAGTACGCTACTGGCCATTAAAATTGATACACCAACAAGAAATGCAGATGATAAACGGGTATTCATTGGAAAAATAAATTATACTAGAACTGACATGTGACTACATATTCACGCAATTTGGGTGCATAGATCCTGAGAAATCAGTAGCCAGAACAACCACCTCTGGCCTTAATAACGGCCTTGATACGCCTGGGCTTTGAGTCAAACAGAGCTTGGATGGCGTGTGCAGGTACAGCTGCCCATGCAGCTTCAACACGATACCACAGTTCATCAAGAGTAGTGACTGGCGTATTGTGACGAGCCAGTTGCTCGGCCACCGTTTTCAATTGGTGAGGGATCTGGAGAATGTGCTGGCCAGGGCAGCAGTCGAACATTTTCTGTATCCAGAAAGGCCCGTACAGGACCTACAACATGCGGTCGTGCATTATCCTACTGAAATATAGGGTTTTGCAGGGATCGAATGAAGGGTAGAGCCACGGGTCGTAACACATCTGAAATGTAACGTCCACTGTTCAAAGTGCCGTCAATGCGAACAAGAGGTGACCGAGACGTGTGACCAATGGCACCCCATACCATCACGCCGGGTAATACGCCAGTATGGCGATGACGAATACACGCTTCCAGTGTGTGTTCACCGCGATGTCGCCAAACACGGATGCGACCATCATGATGCTGTAAACAGAATCTGGATTCGTCCGAAAAAATGACGTTTTGCCATTCGTGCACCCAGGTTCGTCGTTGAGTACACCATCGCAGGCGCTCCTGTCTGTGATGCAGCGTCAAGGGTAACCGCAGCCATATTCTCCGAGCTGAGAGTCAATGCTGCTGCAAACGTCGTCGAACTGTTCGTGCTGATGGTTGTTTTCTTGCAAGCGTCCCCATCTGTTGACTCAGGGATCGAGGCATGGCTGCACGATCCGTTACTGCCATGAGGATAAGATGCCTTTCATCTCAACTGCTAGTGATACGAGGCCGTTGGGATCCAGCACGGCGTTCCGTATTACCCTCCTGAACCCACCGATTCCATATTCTGCTAACAGTCATTGGATCTCGACCAACGCGAGCAGCAATGTCGCAATACGATAAACCGCAACCTCGATAGGCTACAATCCGACCTTTATCAAAGTCGGAAACGTGATGTTATGCATTTCTCCTCCTTACACGAGGTATCACAACAACGTTTCACCAGGCAACGCCAGTCAGCTGCTATTTGTGTAAGAGAAACCGGCTGCAAACTTTCCTCATGTCATCACGTTATAGGTGTCGCCACCGGCGCCAACCTTGTGTGAATGCTCTGAAAAGCTAATCATTTGCGTATCACAGCATCTTCTTCCTGTCGGTTAAATTTCGCGTCTGTAGCACGTCATCTTCGCGGTGTATCAATTTTAATGGCCAGTAGTGTAGTAAATTTACAGCAAAAACGGCCTTGCCGCAGTGGTAACACCGTTTCCTGCCAGATTACCGAAGTTAAGCGCTGTCGGACTTGGCTAGCATTTGGATGGGTGACCGTCAAGGTCGGCCGAGCGCTGTTGGCAAACAGGGTGCACTCAGCCCTTGTAAGGTCAACTGAGGACTACTTGACTGAGAAGTGGCGGTTCTGGTCTCGGAAACCGACATACGGCCAGGAGAGCGGTGTGCTGACTACGTGCCCCTCCGTATCTGCATCCAGCGACGCCCTTCGACTGAGAATGAGATTGCCGTCGGTCCCTTGCGACGAGGACCATCTGTCGTCAACCAGCGAGTGTCCAGTTGCGGTATTGGCATGAAAATTCCAGAGTTCGTCGCCGATGGACAGCAGTGAGCATGGGTGCTTGAACCAGGCGCTTGCCGTAGAAGCCCATACGCAGCAACGTTTGCTGAATGGTCATTGAGGAGACATTGTTGATAGCCCCTTGGTTCATCTGGGCGGTCAACAATTGCACGTCTCTTCACCCGTTGACATTTCCGCACCCGTCATTCTCCCCTTTCATCTATGACATATGGTGCACCACAGTTTCCTAATCGCCAGTTTCGAATAGCGCCATTTTGCCATGCGCCTTATACTTTAACGATGGTAGCATACGAACAGTTTATAAACTTAGCCCTTTCGGAAATGCTTCAGCCCTTGACCTAAAAGCCAATGATGATGCCCTTTTGGGCGTCAGACAAAGCTCCGTTTCCGCATTACGACAACAGTTGCTCTGTTCTCGTGTCCCCCTGACACGTTTTATTTACCATCCACTGCTAGTGCTGTTACCTGCCGTATGTGAGTGATTGCTGCATGTCGACGTTGAACGTACAAGGCAGTCACGTTAATGTGACTGGATCATGTAATTAATAATGCGCGGTGTCATCATACTACATGATACTTCATTCAGTTATGATACAGCAAACGGCACGGGATTAATAACATAAAAACAATGTTTACTCAGCTCTTCACCTCGGCTATAGTATGTTCACTTCCGGTACAAAGTAAAATGACCTGAAAAATGTGAGATGTACAGGGTGGCGTACGAAATGTGTTACCATTTTGTTTTTGAATATAAACTTTATTGTCAATACAATCTGAAAGGAACATATACTACAATGAAGAGCCGTCCATGGAGATTTGTTCTAACTCAGCACATGCTTAATATGTCCACCATTTCGTTTCACTACTTCCTTCAAACGAACACTGAATTTAGTGATTACCCTACAGCACATGTCTTCCATAATTCACTGCAATCTTGAAGAATAAGTATTCTGAGCTCCATTAAATCAATTGGACGTTTCGAGAAAATTTTTTCCTTTAGATACCCCCAAAGAAGAAAGTCACATGGATAGAGGTCTGGACTATTGGGGGGCCAATTTTGTCCGTCATTGAAGCGACCTGGAAACCTGAGTGAAATGATCTGCATGTCGAAATGCTAGTGTAAAAACTCCAACACAGTGTTTGCAGTATGTGGCCTTGCTCAATCTTGCATGAACCACTGCGTGTTGAAGGGCAAGGCAGTAGCAAGAAGCTGGGGAATGAAGCTATTGCGAAGCAAGCTCGCTGTTCACAGTTTCTTCAAAGAAACAACGTCCAATAAGTCCGTGACTGGAAATTGCTGCCCATGCTGTAATCCTCGGAGCATAATGTTGTCGTTCATGAAGCACTTTTGGGTTTTCCGTGGCCCCAAAACGTGCATTTTGTTTGTTAACCATACCGTCTAAATGAAAATGCGCCTCGTCTGAAAACCAAACGTTGTTGAGAGTTTCTTCCCTATACTCCGCCCACTGAGCAAACAGTAGTCTCTGCTGCTTGTGTTCTTCAGTGAGCTTCTGTGCACAGGTCATCTTGTATGGGTACGTTTGGAGGTCGCTTTTAAGAATGCATTGAACGGAGCGTCTGGGTATTCCAAGTTGCACTGCTGCCTTTCTGCAAGATTTCCCGGGACTTCTCTGTACAGCAACTCGTACCACTTCAATATTCTCCGGCGAACAAACAGGCTTAGGCCGAGGTCTCTTCGCATCCAATACTGTTCCTTCCTGTACATATTTATCGTACAACCTGTGGATGGTCTTCTTGCAAGGGACCCATCGTGTGTTAAACTGTTGTCAAAAACGCCTCTGAGTCACAACAAGGCTTTTCGTTTCATGAAAAAGTAACACAATTGCCGACCATTGCTGTGTCGTCAGTCTTCTATTGTCAGCCATTGCTGCTTACTAGTCTCCTAGGGACAGTATCGTGAATTACACGACATTTCGTAACTCATTTGTTTTTCCAAGCTCAGCTGGTACTGCTGCGGTATATCCCAGCGGGATATCTAATGTGCGTCGTAAATTGTGAAAGAAACAATTTGTAACACATTTCGTGCGCCACCCTGTATTTTGTTTTTCAGATTCACAGACGACTGAGACGGTATGGACGGTCTAGGTTTTAGTTCTTTTGTCCGCGGGTTCGTTAACAATTACGCCCAATCGTCTTATTGATTCCCATGCAGCCTGGCTTACTCTTATTTTATAATTTTCTGTGTAATCATCTGACCGCGAACTACTAAGTTAAGAAATCATTCACCATGTACGTAGTTCATAGAATGGCAATTAAAACAAAACGGAAAGAAGAAAGGGACATTGTGGCTTAATATCCCGCCGAGGATGATGTCATGATAGACGGTGGTAAGACACAAAGGAATTAAAGACATTGGCTGCCAGTGGGCACTCAGTTATACGGGGTGTTCAAAAACTCTCTCCGCAGTGCCGTATGATTGTTAGCTGCGCGTGCCGTATGCCGCAGTCAATATACCGAAATAAAACCCAGTGAATTACAAGTTATTAATTTATTGAATATTCATTTTTACTTACAAATTTTCACATTAAACGTTGAAAGTGTCCCCGCTGTTGTTAAATACACAATTCAGTTCGTCAAATCATGTTTCCAAACACAAGCTGTAACAATTCTTCTGTAACAGAAACAGTGAAAGTGGATCTTGCAGTTTTAAATTCATCGATGGATTTTGGACGGCTTTTATAGACAGTAGCTTTCGCTGCACCACAGAAGAAAAAGTCAGGTGGTGTTAGGTCAGGCGATCGTGGAGGCCAAAGCCCCTATGAAATTATGCGATCACCAAAAACATCAGCAAGCAGTGACATTGAAATGCGAGCTGTATGCGCGGTTGCACCATCTTGTTGAAAATAACCGTTCAGTATTTCACTTAACACAAGTTCTCTAATGAATGGGTACAGAATATCCCTGTAGTATCGTTGTGAGTTTGTTGTTTCGTTGAAAAATATGGGACCCACAAACCGACGTCTAGAAATTGCAATCCAAACTCCTATTTTCACATAATGAAGTGGTTCCTCATGAATACACAATGGATTTGCAGTGCTCCACATACGAGAATTTTGCGAGTTCATGTACCCGGATAAATGAAACCACGCCTCATCAGTGAAAAACGTTTCATTAAGAATTTCCCTTCCATTTTGTTGAACGAAATTTTTGAACCATTGACAATAATGCAGTCTCTTGCCATGATCAGTATTTTTCAGTTCCTGCACGACTGTTACTTTGTATGGGGAAAGTTCTAATTTTTTCCTTACAGCTGTGTGGGTCGTTCCGACACTAAAATCGATTTCCTGGGAGAGTTTTCTCACTGACCTGTTCGGATTCATGGACATTTTATCGAAATATCGAGTAGTTTATCCTCAGACAAAATGCTAGGACGACCATTTCGCGGTGCATCTGTCACTGAAACCGTACTTACAAATTTGTTAATCAAATCTCGCACAGCATCGCGATGTGGGAGTGTTGTCTCTGGGAAAACTGAATTAAATGTTTGACGAACTGAAAGTGTGTATTTGCCGCCAGCTTTGAACACTTGGTCGACTAAAAACACACGTTCTTCAATGGTTAGCATTTTAACAGTGACAAAAACGAAACCAACGAACAAAGGAACTAAACTTTCACGTCAACACGTAAGGACACACACCAACGATACTACTGACGCTGGCTGAGATAAACGAAACTGTGGAATGTTGGGAGAGTCCACTTGAAGGGAAGTAACCCAGGCATGCGAACAATCATACGGCACGCGCGACTAACAATCATACGGCATTACGCAGAGACTTTTGTGAACAACCCGTGTTAATGGGATCAAGTTCAAAACTTGTGCCGGAGCGGTATTTGAACCCGAATCGCTTGCTTACTAGGTAAATGCGCTGACCAGTATACTATCCAGACACAGTGATCAGCAGAATCGTACGGACTAACCTTTCACCTCTCCCGTTAGACCCGTACTCTTAACTTACACCACACACACTGCTGGTGAGCGTCCGTGGTCATTAGCCTAATTATTCGCGCCATCTCGACAATTCCCGTAAGAGTTCGAGCTTGGTGTGGATCTGCACTGAAGTGATCACTTGTTCTCATCACGTTAATTATACAGGGTGTTACAAAAAGGTACGGCCAAACTTTCAGGAAACATTCCTCACACACAAAGAAAGAAAAGATGTTATGTGGACATGTGTCCGGAAACGCTTAATTTCCATGTTAGAGCTCATTTTAGTTTCTTCCACCTACGCTCAATGGAGCACGTTATCATGATTTTATACGGGATACTCTACCTGTGCTGCTAGAACATGTGCCTTTACGACACAACATGTGGTTCATGCACGATGGAGCTCCTGCACATTTCAGTCGAAGTGTTCGTACGCTTCTCAACAACAGATTCGGTGGCAGATGGATTGGTAGAGGCGGACCAATTCCATGGCCTCCACGCTCTCCAGACGTCAACCCTCTTGACTTTCATTTATGGGGGCATTTGAAAGCTCTTGTCTACGCAACCCCGGTACCAAATGTAGAGACTCTTCGTGCTCGTATTGTGGACGGCTGTGATACAATACGCCATTCTCCAGGGCTGCATCAGCGCATCAGAGATTCCATGCGACGGAGGGTGGATGCATGTATCCTCGCTAGCGGAGGACATTTTGAACATCTCCTGTAACAAAGTGTTTGAAGTCACGCTGGTTCGTTCTGTTGCTGTGTGTTTCCATTCCATAATTAATGTGATTTGAAGAGAAGTAATAAAATGAGCTCTAACATGGAAAGTAAGTGTTTCCGGACACATGTCCACATAACATATTTTCTTTCTTTGTGTGTGAGGAATGTTTCCTGAAAGTTTGGCCGTACCTTTTTGTAACACCCTGTATACGTGGTGTCCACTACGAATCAAGACATACAGGTGAATTAAGACAGGTCCGAAAGAACAGAAACCACCTATGTAATTAAGGCGATGACGACCAATGATCCCTTCAGTGCAGATGCACCCCAGGTTCGAACTCTTACAGGAATTAGCGAGATGGCGCGAGTAATGAGGCTAACAAGCAGGTACCGTACATTAGTAGTGTGTGGTATAAGTTGGGAAATTGGGTCCGACGGGAAGAATGTGAGGGTAGTCCATGCGGTTGTGGTGACAACTCTGTTGGGATGGCGTAGACGCCAGCGCAACTAACCAGTGAGCAGAAGACCCGGGTTAGAATCTTAATATGGTACAAATTTTCAGTTTGCCCCGTTGATATAAATCATTTGCCACTGACAGCTAATGTCTTTAATTTCTTTGTGTCTTGAGTCATAGTGGGCGCAGGATCACAATGATGTCTGTTCTTTCGGACATGGCTGAAAGAACAGATACCACGTATATAATAAAACGGTAGTTCTCTTCATCGTACCTGGTGTTCAACAACGCTGACGATGAAACTTGCATCAGTAGAATACACCACGATCTCCATTTAGCTAGAGCCGAAACCGGTAATGTGATATGTGACACGATGGGAGCTAGGCTGAAAACTACACTACTGGCCATTAAAATTGCTACACCACGGAGATGACGTGCTACAGACGCGAACTTTAACCGACAGGAAGAAGATGCTGTGATATGCAAATGATTAGCTTTTCAGAGCATTCAAACAAGGTTGGCGCCGGTGCCGACACCTACAACGCGCTGACATGAGGAAAGTTTCCAACCGCTTTCTCATACACAAACAGCAGCTGACCGGCGTTGCCTTGTGAACCGTTGTTATGATGCCTCGTGTAAGGAGGAGAAATGCGTACCGTCACGTTTTCGACTTTGATAAAGGTCGGATTGTAGCCTATCGCGATTACGGTTTATCGTATCGCGACTCTGCTGCTCGCGTTGGTCGAGATCCAATGACTGTTAGCAGAATATGGATTCGGTGGCTCCAGGAGATAATAGGGAACGCCGTGCTGGATCCCAACGGCCTCGTATCACTAGCAGTCGAGATGACAGGCTTCTTATCCGCATGGCTGTAACGGATCGTGCAGCCACGTCTCGATCCCTGAGTCAACAGATGGGGACGTTTGCAAGACAACAACCATCAGCACGAACAGTTCAACGACGTTTGCAGCAGCATGGACTATCAGCTCGGAGACCATGGCTGCGGTTATCCTTGACGCTGCATCACAGACAGGAGCTCCTGCAATGGTGTACTCAACGACGAACCTGGGTGCACGAATGGCAAAACGACATTTTTTTGAATGAATCTAGGTTCTGCTTACAGCATCATGATGGTAGCATCCGTGTTTGGCGACATCGCGGTGAACGCACATTGGAAGCGTGTATTCATCATCGCCATACTGGCGTATCACCCGGCGTGATGGTATGGGGTGTCATTGGTTACACGTCTCGGTCACCTCTTGTTTGCATTGACGACAATCTGAACAGTGGACGTTACATTTCAGATGTGTTAAGACCCGCGGCTCCACCCTTCATTCGATCCCTGCGAAACCCTACATTTCAGCAGGATAATGCACGACCGCATGTTGCAAGTCGTGTACGGGCCTTTTTGGATACAGAAAATGTTCGACTGCTGCCGTGGCTAGCACATTCTCCAGATCTCTCAACAATTGAAACCGTCCCGTCAATGGTGGCCGAGCAACTGGCTCATCACAATACGCCAATCACTACTCTTGATGAACTGTGGTATCGAGTTGAAACCGCATGGGCAGCTGTACATGTACACGCCATCCAAGCTCTGTTTGACTCAATGCCCAGGCGTATCAAGGCCGTTAATACGGCCTGATGTGGTTGTTCTGGATACTGATTTCTCAGGATCTATGTACCCAAATTGCATGAAAATGTAATCAGATGTTAGTTATAGTATAATATATTTGTCCTATGAATGCCCGTTTATCATTTGCATTTGTTCTTGGTGTACCAATTTTAATGGCCAGTAGTGTATAAATAGGTGCTGTTAAAAATGTTCCTCGACTCGACTTCAGTTAATAATAAAAGGTGTGTAAATGACGTTAGAAAAAACGTGAAAGCATCACGGATGAATAACGCTGGGGACCACGGTGAAGTAATGAATATGAGGGCTGAATGAAAAGCAATGGCTCCAATAGAGTTTCGATGATAATAGTTCAACAAATGAAATGCAAAAGTAATACTCAATATACGACAGTTGAATGCCGATATTCAATTTTGCATAGAATCGTCAGAAAA
Source organism: Schistocerca cancellata (assembly GCF_023864275.1). Taxonomy (NCBI): domain Eukaryota; kingdom Metazoa; phylum Arthropoda; class Insecta; order Orthoptera; family Acrididae; genus Schistocerca; species Schistocerca cancellata. Next base: position 400,145,857 of record NC_064632.1, on the reverse strand, counting down.
TTCGACTTATTTCTGCCAACGGCGAACAAGTTCTCTGAAGCTGTCACGGAAAAAATTGTCACACTGTTTCTGCAGCCAGCCTTTCAGAGTTCTCTAACTTTTTCATCAGATGCATTATGATTACCCCGTGGATCTCCTTTTAATATGAGGGACACTTGGAAGACAGAAGGGGTCAAATGATGAGTGTATTTAGGATGCTGTTTGGTTATGAACTTCCGTTTCTGAAGTTTTATAGTGACAGCATGCGAAATGTGTGGTTTGCCATTGTCTTTCTGCAAGAAAACATTTGCCTTTTCCTGTCGAACCCTTGTTGGTCACCGTGTCAAAGTTCACAGCATTGTGATGTAACGCTCTGAATTGATTATAGTTCCACGTTAAAGGAAATCATTAGGGATAACACCATTTGCGCCCAAAAGCACTGATTTTTCACATGAGGACTGAGTCTTGAATTTCTCTTTGACTTTCCTTCGGTTCGTAGTGTTGTTCCCATGTTTCTTCTTCTGTTACAACTGAACGCAGAAAGGCCTCACTTTCATTCCCTTAATGCGAGCAGAGACCTAGCCAATTTTAGGTCTGGGTAATTTCTTTTCAGCTGTCGGAGGTAGCCATCATGAACAGATTTTCCGATGACCAAGTAAGGTAGCAATGTGACCTGCACGTTCTTGTAAAATGCCGTTTATGGTCCCAGTGTGTCTCTAAAATCATCCCGAATTAGTCAACGTTTCGCATGTTGAACAGTGGCTGCTGACGCAGGATGTCCAACTCTTTCTTTCTCACAGGCATTAAACATTCTCGCTTCATAATATTCAATCTTATCGGATCAATGACGCACACATGAACAGAAATCACATAAAAGCCTTGGATTGTCTGATGTACTTAGTTTGGGATGACATCCCCTTCTATCAAGAATTGAAAGACAGCACGTTGTCTGAATTGCGCTGACCGACTGCCTGAAAGGCAACCCACTCGCGCTCAAGAGCCAAAACCAGAGAAGATAGTGATGCTGGACCCTGAGGTCTGAAGTGAATTCGACGTTCTAACTCATTCCAAAGGTCTTCTACTGGGTTCAGCGCGGCACCCAGGGCAGACCCGTCGACTTCAGGGAAGTTATTGTCTATAGACCGTTGCTTCAGACATGCTGCTTTATGAAAGGGTGCATTTTCATGCTGATACAAACAGATGTCGTTCTTGAACTGTTCCTCTGTTGTACACAGTACACAATGCTGCAAAATGTGTTCATACCCTTCCACACTTAGTGCTTTCTCAAGCCCATACCCTTGCCACGAAACATATCTCCATATCATAAAACTATCTCATCCATACTTCGCTTATGACGCTACATGTGATGGCAAAAACTTTTCACGGGCACTCACCAAACTCAAACTCTTTCACTGGATTGCCACAGGGTATAGTGTTATGGAGATCCAGGAAGCTGTGGTCTCCACATATGCAAGATGTTGAGCTTGGAGTGCAGGAGTGTCGTCCAGTGAAACGGCCAAGGGCGTCAGTGATACAGCTGTAAATACGTTTATTTTCATGACTCACACAACGCAAATAGCTTCTCGGTGGCGTTGTATGACAGCAGAGTGGCGCATGCAGCTGGGAGTTGCTGAGTCGTCCAGCCCAGCGACTTCTATATTGCATGTTAGAGGTCGGAAACCGCACCTTCAGCAGGGCAGGATGCCGAGGTCTTCAGGAACGTCTGCCCAGTCGAGACGCCAGCCGCATGGCGAGCTGCTTTACTGAGACGCTCTCGAAGACATCAGACATTAGGGCTCGCCGCCAGATCAGCCGCCAATAGCTCTGCTTGGGATGATGGTAGCCTCCCAACGAGAGATGGCCAAGACTCTGGCGGTTGCTCACCTGTACAGTCAGTGAACAGCACTTTACAGGATACTGTAATGTACCAACTGTGGCTTTCAGTTCTTCAGGTTGTAGCTTTCTGCCATGTCAACAGCCTAAGAGTCGTTCTGTATACGATTTATGTGTTGTTATAGTGCCTTGCAGTGCTGTCAGAATGATGTTATGATTCAGTCATTCTGCTGCGGTCGCACTCTGTGCTCTCAGCTCGAGTGTGGTGTGGCAATGATCCAGCGGTGAGCCTCGCTGTCTGCTGCACTGGCTTTCCTTCCTGGTAAGATTCTGACTGTGACGCTATTCTTGGGCCTTTCTTGGCTAGGCTCTGTGCTTAACTGAAAAAAAAAAAACTTCGAAAACTTTATGTTCACACAGAATTCCTTACTGTGGTGCAACAACGTAATTCGTCACCCACAATTCATTCTCTTCCCATCATCCTCTGTCCACTGGCGCCGCTCTTTACACCACCTCAAGCCTCACTTACAAAAATTTGTAGCTCATGAGAAGCTGCTCGAACATCGTATCCCATTCTTTTTACCTCCCTACGCACATTCATTGTGCAAGTTGGACTTCTGGTAGCACTTTGGAACCAACGAGTGATTCCTTCCACTTATTTCATGAAATGTTTTACAACCACTCTCCGCAGTGCTAGACGGAGCCCTCTGTCAGTACATGAGATCGACCCAGTCTTGATTGAGGTGTGGTAGTTCCTTCTTCCTTCGAATGCCCACTTCGCTACAACGTCACCACCAGTTGACTTGGGAAGTTTTAGATGAGCTGACGTGTTTTGAAAAGTGACTGTGCGTGGAGTTGACCACGTCAAAAAGAGGGAAAATTTTGGGTCTGCGCACAGTCGGGATCACCTGCTCTCAACACCAAATTTGATTGCAGCTGCCGCTGTAGAGTCCAATTTTTTAAGTTAGTAAATGTAATTAACGTAAATCAGCTTCTCAAGCTGGATGGTATAGGGGAGACCCAGAAATTAAATTTCCCTTATTTTTTTAAAGTAAACGTATTTTACGGGAAATATAGCGCATGTGTGACAAAGGTGTGATGGAATAATCATATGATGGCTTGATGAGTCTCGACTCTTGCCAGATGCGCTGCAGCAGTGGCTGAAAATGGCGGCTCATATCTTGCCGACTGCGACTAATTTCACAATGCACAGAACATGTTGCGGGTAGAAAAACATCGTCAGCTATGTCAGGTGTACAGGTTTAAGGCCACGAACAAACAGATGTTGCGTCGCTGATGTTGGAAATTTTTCGAAGGTCATCAAAGTACTCATACTAAAGAGAGCCGTGGGCGACCGTCTCTTATCAATGAGGACCTTGCGGAGCTGATGCTGCAACTCACCTCAGCAGACATTTTCCACAGATATTTCGCCTATGAAACTGCGTGTTAACCCTTTGAGTCTGAACAATATAAGAAGAACTAACTTTAAAAATGTTTCACAAAACTGAGCTCCATAATCGTAAAGAATTAATATAAGAAAAAATTGGCAAAAACTAAACAATCAATTATTTTAAGGATGTGGTTTCAATTAGGAATACAATTTTAAAATCTTTCATAAAATTAACCTTTATTATCATAGTAAGCAACGAATGCAAGAAGAAATTGGCAAAAAGTAAACAATCAATTGTTCTAAAGGCGTAGTATTATCTTTAAACCCCAAGGCCTTGCCGCAGTGGCAACACCAGTTCTCGTCAGCTCATCGAGGTTAAGCGCTGTGACCATCCAGTCTGCGAAGCGCAATTCAAATGGTTCAAATGGCTCTGAGCACTATGCGACTTAACTTCTGAGGTCATCAGTCGCCTAGAACTTAGAACTAATTAAACCTAACTAACCTAAGGACGTCACACACACCCATGCCCGAGGCAGGATTCGAACCTGCGACCGTAGCGGTCGCTCGGCTCCAGAATGTAGCGCCCAGAACCGCACGGCCACTTCGGCCGGCCGAAGCGCTATTGGCAAGCGGGGTGCACTCAGCCCTTTTGAGGCAAACTGAGGAGCTACGTGATTATGAAGTAGCGGCTCTGGTCTCGGTAAACTGACATACGGCCGGGAGAGCGGTGTGCTGACCACGTACCCCTCCATCTCCGCATCCGGTGAGGCCTGCGGGCTGAGGATGACACGGCGGCCGGTCGGTATCCTTGGACCTTCGTGGCCTGTTCGGCCGGAGTTTACGTTTTACTACAGTCACTAGATCTCAGTTTTATTGAGCTTCTGTGGTCAGATTTGGTGAGAAGAGTGCGTTGTCGCTATCCACCTCATCACCGTTATCTTAACTTGTCACTACTTTGCAGGAAGCGTGGTATCAGATTCCCACGAAAACCGTACAGGATCTGTATTTATCCGTTCCGAGAAGACTGGAAACTGATTTCAGAGCTAACGGTTTTTCTACACCGTATTAAGCATAGCAATATGTTGTGTTTTTACTTCAAAAATGGTTCAAATGGCTCTGAGCACTATGGGACTCAACATCTTAGGTCATAAGTCCCCTAGGACTTAGAACTACTTAAACCCAACTAACCTAAGGACATCACACACACCCATGCCCGAGGCAGGATTCGAACCTGCGACCGTAGCAGTCCCGCGGTTCCGGACTGCAGCGCCAGAACCGCTAGACCACCGCGGCCGGCGTGTTTTTAGTGCTCCCAAATTTTTGTTCACTCCAGTAAATATGCTGACCGAAGAGGGCTTAACAAAGATCACTATATTAATACACGTGGCGCTAGCAGTCGTGCCTCACCTGCCGGAGCGTTTTCGATGACCTGTCCGTGGTAGAGCTGGTGCGGGAAAGCGGGCGCGTTGTCGTTGACGTCGGCGAGTGATACCTGCACGTCTGCGTAGCCTACCAATCCGGCGCCGCCCTCGTCCTGCGCGAACGCCGTGAAGCGCCACAGGGGACGGCCGTACGGGGGGTCGCGGTCCAGCGGCTGCAGGAGCACCACAACACTTGCAGAAGAAGCACAGCAACTGGTCGCCCACTGTGTGGCCGTTAATAGCTACACTAAGGTGACAAAAGTCATGTGCTTGCGATACGAACATACACTCCTGGAAATGGAAAAAAGAACACATTGACACCGGTGTGACAGACCCACCATACTTGCTCCGCACACTGCGAGAGGGCTGTACAAGCAATGATCACACGCACGGCACAGCGGACACACCAGGAACCGCGGTGTTGGCCGTCGAATGGCGCTAGCTGCGCAGCATTTGTGCACCGCCGCCGTCAGTGTCAGCCAGTTTGCCGTGGCATACGGAGCTCCATCGCAGTCTTTAACACTGGTAGCATGCCGCGACAGCGTGGACGTGAACCGTATGTGCAGTTGACGGACTTTGAGCGAGGGCGTATAGTGGGCATGCGGGAGGCCGGGTGGACGTACCGCCGAATTGCTCAACACGTGGGGCGTCAGGTCTCCACAGTACATCGATGTTGTCGCCAGTGGTCGGTGGAAGGAGCACGTGCCCGTCGACCTGGGACCGGATCGCAGCGACGCACGGATGCACGCCAAGACCGTAGGATCCTACGCAGTGCCGTAGGGGACCGCACCGCCACTTCCCAGCAAATTAGGGACACTGTTGCTCCTGGGGTATCGGCGAGGACCATTCGCAACCGTCTCCATGAAGCTGGGCTACGGTCCCCACACAGTTAGGCCGTCTTCCGCTCACGCCCCAACATCGTGCAGCCCACCTCCAGTGGTGTCGCGACAGGCGTGAATGGAGGGACGAATGGAGACGTGTCGTCTTCAGCGATGAGAGTCGCTTCTGCCTTGGTGCCAATGATGGTCGTATGCGTGTTTGGCGCCGTGCAGGTGAGCGCCACAATCAGGACTGCATACGACCGAGGCACACAGGGCCAACACCCGGCATCATGGTGTGGGGAGCGATCTCCTACACTGGCCGTACACCACTGGTGATCGTCGAGGGGACACTGAATAGTGCACGGTACATCCAAACCGTCATCGAACCCATCGTTCTACCATTCCTAGACCGGCAAGGGAACTTGCTGTTCCAATAGGACAATGCACGTCCGCATGTATCCCGTGCCACCCAACGTGCTCTAGAAGGTGTAAGTCAACTACCCTGGCCAGCAAGATCTCCGGATCTGTCCCCCATTGAGCATGTTTGGGACTGGATGAAGCGTCGTCTCACGCGGTCTGCACGTCCAGCACGAACGCTGGTCCAACTGAGGCGCCAGGTGGAAATGGCATGGCAAGCCGTTCCACAGGACTACATCCAGCATCTCTACGATCGTCTCCATGGGAGAATAGCAGCCTGAATTGCTGCGAAAGGTGGATATACACTGTACTAGTGCCGACATTGTGCATGCTCTGTTGCCTGTGTCTATGTGCCTGTGGTTCTGTCAGTGTGATCATGTGATGTATCTGACCCCAGGAATGTGTCAATAAAGTTTCCCCTTCCTGGGACAATGAATTCACGGTGTTCTTATTTCAATTTCCAGGAGTGTATATAGATGGCGGTAATATCGCTTACACAAGGTATAAAAGGGCAGTGCATTGACGCAGCTGTCATTTCATCTGAGGTGATTCGTGTGAAAAGATTTACAACTTGATTATGGCCGCACGACGGGAATAAACCGACTTTGAACACGGGAAGGTAATAGCAGCGAGGCGTATGGGAGATTCCATTTCGGAAATCGTTAAGGAATTCAGTATTCCGAGATCTACAGAGTCAAGAGTGTCCCGAAAATACCAAATTTCAGGCATTACCTCGCTTCAGGGACAATGGAGTGGCCGACGACCTTCACTTAACGACCATTAACAGTGACGTTTTTGTAGAGTTGTCAGTGCTCACAGAAAAGCAACACTGAGTTAAATAAACGCGGGAATCAATGTGGGACGTACAACGTACGAATTCATTAGTGCGATGAAATTTGAAGATTGACGCTAGTGCCTTTGCTAACAGCACGACACTGCCTACAGCGCCTCTGCTGGGCTTGTGACCATCTCGGTTGGACCCTAGACGACTGTAGTACCGTGGCCTGGTCGGATGAATCCTGGTTTGAGGTGGGTGGTAAGAGCTGATGGTAGGGTTCGAGTGTGGCACAAACCCCAAGAAGTCGCGGACTCAAATTATCAACACGACACTGCAAGCTGATGCTGCCTCCAGAATGGTGTGGGCTGTGATTACATGGAATGGACTGGGTCCTTTGGTCCAACTAAAGCGATCATTGACTGAGATAGTTATGTTCGGCTACTTGCAAACCATTTGAATCTGTTCGTGGACTTCATGTGCCCCAAACAATGATGGAATTTTTGTGGATGGCAATGCGGCAAGTCCCTGGGTCACAATCGTTCGCGACTGGTTTGAAGAACATTCAGGACAGTTCGAGCAAATGATTTGGCCGCCCAGATGGCCCGATTTGAATCCCGTGGAACATTTATTGGACATAATCGTGAGGTTGTTTGGCGCTCCAAATCCTGCACCGGCAATACTTTCGCAATTATGGACGGCTATAGAGGCAGCATGGCTAACTATTTCTGCTGGGGACTTTCAACGAGTTGTTGAGTCCACGCCACGCCCCAGTACTGCACTACGCCGAGCAAAAGGAGATACGTTATGATATTAGAAGATATCTCACGACTCCTGTTACCTCAGTGTAATGTATCGATGTCGTCCTGGAAGAACTTGCTTGAAAAGTTCTTTGTTTTGGAATTCCTTTTTCGAAAATAGTAAAGATGTGTGACTTCCCGAAATTTGTATGACCCGTGTTCACAAATGGTAATACAACTAAACGCCGCTAGGAGCAGCGTAAAACATGTTTCGTAAGTTACTATGCACAACGGATTCGATCTAACTGAAAGCGTTTATTGTTAGCGGGCAGTTTTCCATTGTAATTTTTGCTTGTGTTTGTGATTTTGGAATGACCTATCTGAGAGAACCACGTTGCTGTATCATGTCATCTTTTAAACTAGGTAAAACCAACCTATGAAACTTACAAAATGTTAGTGTAAGCATTCGGTAATGTCACAAACATATGACTGGTTTAAGGGTTTAAAAATATTTGGCATTTGTTTATGATGATGAACTTTCGGAACGACAATCTACCGGCGTTGTATCCAAAAATGTCCGTGTTGTTCGGAATGCGATTGTGAAAGGTCGTAGGCAGACCATCCACGGTCTCTGTAATATCGTGGGATTATCATGCGCCACATGTCAGGAAAACTGAACATGAGAAGGTTTGCTGCAGATTTCGTGTCACTACTGCTGAGTGACGATCAGAAAGAGTATCACACGGATGTCTGCAGGGAACAGAATGAATTGCTTCAAACTGTCTCAGGGTTAGCTTCTAAGGTCGTTACAGGTGATGAAAGTTGGGATTATGGGTATGATCCTTAAACTAAACAGCAATCATACCAGTGAAAGAGCCAAACAAAGCCCGTTAAGTTCAGATAAACTTCAAATCCTTATTAATCTGTTGTTTTGATGCTGACGGGATGATCCACAAGGAGGTCGCATCTCATAGTCAGACGACTAATGGATAATTACAAATAACGTGACGTCCTAAGGTGGCTAAGCGGGATGTGAGAAGGAACTGTCCAGAGAAATGGTGCAGGTATGTTTGGATCCTTGATAAAGACAATGCGAGTCCACATGCAACTTTGATTGTGCCCCAGTTTTTGACAGATACCAACACGTCGGTTATTCCTCATCCACCGTTATTCACCCGACTTGGTTCTGTGCTATTTCTCTCTTTTTCCCAAGTTGAAAATGAAGTTGAAAGGGCAGAGATTTGATGCTATAGGGGAGATTCAAGTGGAATCGCAAGTGGTGGTGAACACACCGACTAAGAAACACTTTCGGGATGCATTTCTTTCATGGCCGAAGCGCTGTGAGTTGTGCCTGTACTCCCTAGGGGCCACTTCGAAGGTGACGTTGGCGAATAAAAATCAGGTGTGATATGATTGTATTTAATGTTAGATGTCGAGAACTTGAGTAGCACCTCGTATGTTCTGTGTTTACGTTTTCCGTCCTGTAAGTACAGGACATACAACACTAACAGTCTTGAAAAAGAATTCAAAAATTATTAACTCTTTCAGTAAGTTCTTCTCAGTACTCCGCAGATGTCATGCTGTCAAACCACAGAAAGACAAAAATGCTAGCAGATATATACAAATCCAGTTTTGCAATTATGTAATTTTAGATCAGGAGTTAAAAACTAAATAAATAATACACATGTTGTAGTGTTTACGCTTAAAATAAAACAATAACCATGAACTTCATATAATATTCTTACAGAAATAAACTGAAAGCCACAGAATCGGTGTAGGCACATATTTGGGTAAATAGAAAAAGAGAAATACATTCTGTTTTGCAGAAGGAAGATTTCAAAAACCCAAATTTAACTTTCTGCATTTTTTCCTGTGCATATTTAGAAAATTGTGTAATATTGCAACTAGGTGTAAAAAAATTGAAACATTACTGAGTAAATTTACTTAAATGAACTATATTGCAATAAGGATAGAAGCTGAAGTAACGAATTAAAATTTGTGCCAAAGCCAGGACTTGAACCTGGGTCTCTTACTTTTTTTCCATTTTGTTCGGTATTGTTTGTTGCGTTTGGTCTGGGCGGACGTCACAAGATCGTTGATTCCTTTACTCAGTTTTTTTTTTATTACAGAGGGCGGGCGCCCTCTGACCGAACACGCTGACCTATCGTGCCGGCTTATTTAGTGGGCAGATGTGCTATGCATTGCACAACGCCGGCAGTAATGCTGACAGAGCTTCACAGACTACCATAGTCCAGTGCCCTCCCTATTCACACTTAAGCCCATCTTGATTTTTTCCTATTTAAATCGTCAGCATTAGACTGGGGAAATCAAGATGGGCTGAAGTGTGAACTGAAGTTTGTGATAGGGAGGGCACTGGACTAGGATAGACCGTGTCGTTGTGTCAGTCACAACGTCAAGGTGGTATAATGGATAGCACATCGGTCTTGTAAACAGGACACCCAGGTTCAAGTACTGCCTTGACTCAAATTCTAATTCATTACTTCAGCTTCTGTCCTTATCGAAGATAAAGTTGAGACTCAGTATGTCTCTAGGAAAATGTAATTCTATTAGATATAAACTATAATACTTCAGTGCCAGATACTGAGAACAAGAGGGGACGCTTAAGCTGCACCTGGTAGGTGATACTTTCCCAGAAGCCAGACGGGCTTGACTTAACTCAAGTGTTTGCTTCACTCAAAAAAGGTTGCCCCGCTTACAGCCTGACAGACAAAAAGAGGGACACCGCAGTGTGACAAGCACTGGGGAGACTCGAGGTAAACATAGGCTTTGTTATTACATGCAAGCGGGTTTGCAGTTGGGTGGCTGCCTCTTGACGACTCAGGGGTGCAGACAAGCTCTTGAAGTAATGCCTAGTAATGTAAAATTTGTTGTGGAGACAGCAGCAGCTCTGGGCACTGCCACGTCGCGGAACAGCGTGGGAACGAGGTAGGAGTTCCTGTTACATGTCAGCTGGCACAAGACTGGAAATTTTCGTCCTGCGTTTGTACGAAGTCTGCGGAGTGGTAACGCAGTGGCGTCATTCACGGAGGCGACAAAAGTCGTGAGATACATCGTAATATCGTGTCGGACCCGCTTTTGCCCGACGTAGTCCAGCAACTCAACAACAACAAGTCCCCTGCAAAAATACTGAGTCATGGTTCCTCTATAGGTGTCCATAATTACGAAAGTGCAGTGCAGGATTTTGTGTACGAACTGACCTCTCGATTATGTCCCTTAAAGTTTCGATGTGGTTCGTGTCGGGTGACCTGGGTGACCAAATCTTTCGATCGAATTATCCAGAATGTTCTGACACGGCGCATTGTTACCCATAAAAATTCCGTCGTTATTTTGGAACTTAGAGTCCATGAAGGGCTGCAAATGGTCTCGAAGTAGCCGAACGGAACCACTTCCAGTCAATGATCGGTTTAGTTGGGCCAGAGAAGCCAGTCCATTCCTTGTAAACGCAGCAGCCACACCATTATGGAGCCAGCACCAACTCGCACAGTGCCTTGTCGATAACTCGGCTCCATGGCTTCTAAATCTACATCTACATCCATACTCCGCAAGCCACCTGACGGTGTGTGGCGGAGGGTACCTTGAGTACCTCTATCGGTTCTCCCTTCTATTCCAGTCTCGTATTGTTCGTGGAAAGAAGGATTGTCGGTATGCCTCTGTGTGGGCTCTAATCTCTCTGATTTTATCCTCATGGTCTCTTCGCGAGATATACGCAGGAGGGAGCAATATACTGCTTGACTCTTCGGTGAAGGTATGTTCTCGAAACTTTGACAAAAGCCCGTACCGAGCTACTGAGCGTCTCTCCTGCAGAGTCTTCCACTGGAGTTTATCTATCATCTCCGTAACGCTTTCGCGATTACTAAATGATCCTGTAACGAAGCGCGCTGCTCTCCGTTGGATCTTCTCTATATCTTCTATCAACCCTATCTGGTACGGATCCCACACTGCTGAGCAGTATTCAAGCAGTGGGCGAACAAGCGTACTGTAACCTACTTCCTTTGTTTTCGGATTGCATTTCCTTAGGATTCTTCCAATGAATCTCAGTCTGGCATCTGCTTTACCGACGATCAACATTATATGATCATTCCATTTTAAATCACTCCTAATGCGTACTCCCAGATAATTTATGGTATTAACTCCTTCCAGTTGCTGACCTGCTATTTTGTAGCTAAATGATAAAGGATCTATCTTTCTGTGTATTCGCAGCACATTACACTTGTCTACATTGAGATTCAATTGCCATTCCCTGTACCATGCGTCAATTCGCTGCAGATCCTCCTGCATTTCAGTACAATTTTCCATTGTTACAACCTCTCGATACACCACAGCATCATCTGCAAAAAGCCTCAGTGAACTTCCGATGTCATCCACCAGGTCATTTATGTATATTGTGAATAGCAACGGTGCTATGACACTCCCCTGCGGCACACCTGAAATCACTCTTACTTCGGAAGACTTCTCTCCATTGAGAATGACATGCTGCGTCCTGTTATCTAGGAACTGCTCAATCCATTCACACAATTGGTCTGATAGTCCATATGCTCTTACTTTGTTCATTAAACGACTGTGGGGAACTGTATCGAACGCCTTGCGGAAGTCAAGAAACACGGCATCTACCTGTGAACCCGTGTCTATCATCCTCTGAGTCTCGTGGACGAATAGCGCGAGCTGGGTTTCACACGACCGTCTTTTTCGAAACCCATGCTGATTCCTACAGAGTAGATTTCTAGTCTCCCGAAAAGTCATTATACTCGAACACAATACGTGTTCCAAAATTGTACAACTGATCGACGTTAGAGATATAGGTCTACAGTTCTGCACATCTGTTCGACGTCCCTTCTTGAAAACGGGGATGACCTGTGCCCTTTTCCAATCCTTTGGAATGCTACGCTCTTCTAGAGAGCTACGGTACACCGCTGCAAGAAGGGGGGTAAGTTCCTTCGCGTACTCTGTGTAAAATTGAACTGGTATCCCATCAGGTCCAGAGGCCTTTCCTCTTTTGAGCGATTTTAATTGTTTCTCTATCCCTCTGTCGTCTATTTCAATATCTACCATTTTGTCATCTGTGCGACAATCTAGAGAAGGAACTACAGTGCAATCTTCCTCTGTGAAACAACTTTGGAAAAAGACATTTAGTATTTCGGCCGTTAGTCTGTCATCCTCTGTTTCAGTACCATTTTGGTCACAGTCACAGTGTCTGGACATTTTGTTTTGATCCACCTACCGCTTTGACATAAGACCATGGGGTCTGTGCCAGACTCGAACCATACCATCAGCTGTTACCATCGAAATATGGATTTATCTGACCAGGCCGCGGTTTTCCAGTCGTCTGCAGTCCAACGGAAATGGTCACGAGCCCAGGAGAGGCGCTGCAGGCGATGTCGTGCTGTCAGCAAAGGCACTCGCATTCGGTCGTCTGCTGCCACAGCCGGTTAAAGCAAAATTTCGCTGCACTTTTCTAGCGGATACGTTCTTCGTATATCCTACATTTAATTTCTGTTATTTCACTCACTGTTGCTTGCCTTTTAGCATTGACGGCTCTACGCAAATGCCGCTGCTCTCGGTCGTTAAGTGAAGGCCTTCGGCCATTGCGTTGAACTTGGTGGGAGACAATGCCCGAAATCTGGTATTCTCGGCACACTCTTGACACTGTGGATGTCCGGATATTGAATTCCCTAACGATTTCCGAAATGAAATATCCCGTACATCTCGCTACAACTACAATTCCGCGTTCAAAATCTGTTTATTTCAGTCGTGCAAGCATAATCGCGTCGGAAACATTTCCACATGTGTCAGCTGAGTACAAATGACAGCTCCGCCCGTGTGCTGCACTCCTACACCTTGTGTACGCGACACTACCGCCATCTGTGTATGTACAGGGCTATTACAAATGATTGAAGCGATTTCATAAATTCACTGTAGCTCCATTCATTGACATATGGTCACGACACACTACAGATACGTAGAAAAACTCATAAAGTTTTGTTCGGCTGAAGCCGCACTTCAGGTTTCTGCCGCCAGAACGCTCGAGAGCGCAGTAAGACAAAATGACGACAGGAGCCGAGAAAGCGTATGTCGTGCTTGAAATGCACTCACACCAGTCAGTCATAACAGTGCAACGACACTTCAGGACGAAGTTCAACAAAGATCCACCAACTGCTAACTCCATTCGGCGATGGTATGCGCAGTTTAAAGCTTCTGGATGCCTCTGTAAGGGGAAATCAACGGGTCGGCCTGCAGTGAGCGAAGAAACGGTTGAACGCGTGCGGGCAAGTTTCACGCGTAGGCTGCGGAAGTCGACGAATAAAGCAAGCAGGGAGCTAAACGTACCACAGCCGACGGTTTGGAAAATCTTACGGAAAAGGCTGAAGCAGAAGCCTTACAGTTTACAATTGCTACAAGCCCTGACACCCGATGACAAAGTCAAACGCTTTGAATTTTCGGCGCGGTTGCAACAGATCATGGAAGAGGATGCGTTCAGTGCGAAACTTGTTTTCAGTGATGAAGCAACATTCACCAAAAGTTAACGTGTTTTGTGCAATCTCACGGTTTGAAGTTTACGGCCCCTTTTTCTAGTGCGAAAAAAACGTTACAGGACACGTGTATCTGGACATGATGGAAAATTGGCTCATGCCACAACTGGAGACCGACAGCGCCAACTTCATCTTTCAACAGGATGGTGCTGCACCGCACTTCCATCATGATGTTCGGCATTTCTTAAACAGGAGATTGGAAAACCGATGGATCGGTCGTGGTGGAGATCATGATCAGCAATTCATGTCATGGCCTCCACGCTCTCCCGACTTAACCCCATGCGATTTCTTTCTGTGGGGTTATGTGAAAGATTCAGTGTTTAAACCTCCTCTAGCAAGAAACGTGCCAGAACTGCGAGCTCGCATCAACGATGCTTTCGAACTCATTGATGGGGACATGCTGCGCCGAGTGTGGGAGGAACTTGATTATCGGCTTGGTGTCTGCCGAATCACTAAAGGGGCACATATCGAACATTTGTGAATGCCTAAAAAACTTTTTGAGCTTTTGCATGTGTGTGCAAAGCATTGTGAAAATATCTCAAATAATAAAGTTATTGTAGAGCTGTGAAATCGCTTCAATCATTTGTAATAACCCTGTATATATCGCTATCCCATGACTTTCGCCATGTCAGTGTACGTTGGGTGGGTGTCAAATGTAGCCAACTGCCAAGCAGAGACAAACATTGTTCCGGCTCTGCAGAGAACTGAAGCCTGTTACAAGAATTGGCAACTGATCCTCAAAACACACACAGACAAAAAGAAATGGGTAGAAGTAGGAGAGTTCAATGGATATGCGACATGCATGGGGATGTTAAACATTAAAACAAAGGCGTTTTTCGTTGTGGCAGAATCTTCTCATGAAATTCCAATCAGGAACGTTCTCCTCAGAGGGTGAAAATACTTTTCTGGCGTCCATCTATATAGGAAGAAACGACCATCATCAGAAAATAAGTGAAATCGGAGCTCGCATGGAAAGATTTAAGTGTTCGTTTTTTTCGTACGCTGTTCGAGAGTGAAACGGTAGAGAAGCAGCTTGAAGGTGGTTCGATGCACCCTCTGGCCGGCACTACAAACTGCAGAGTAATGATGTAGCTGTAAATGCAAAAATGTAACGTGCTGCGCAGAAATCGGCGGAAACACAAAATATATTTTGTTTACAGGCCTGCTAATCACTGGAAGAAGTTACATACACGTTTTCGGAGCAAGTTGAAATGGAACGATCTCATAAAACTCACCGTAGGAAAGGCAGCTGCCAGACTGATTAATTGGAAGAACATTCAGGACGCTCTGTCCACCAACGAAGGACGCAGCTTACGAATTTAGTTCAACCGATACTTCAGTATTGCTCGCCAGTCTACCGCAGAGGTGGACCTACCACAAACGTTTGACATATGAAATAGATAAAATCCAATGAAAAGCAGCGCGTTTCATCACACGTTCATTAAGTAAGCGAGAAGGCGTCACAGAGATGCTCAGCCAACTGAAATGGAGAAAACTTTGAAAAACGCGTAGTGCATCACGTTGCGGTTTATTGTTAAAAACTCAAGAGCGTACGATCCTAGGAGAGTCAACCAGAATATCACTTCCGCCTACTAAACTTCGTAAGAGGACCATGAAGACAAGACTAAGAGATTCGAGCTCGCACAGAGGATTACCAACAATCATTCTTACCATGGATAAATCGCGAATGGAACAGGAAAGCGGTGAAGAACAGTGGTGTAGAAAATATCTCAGCTGCACATTAACACAATTTGCGGAGGATTAATGCTGACGTAGAATTGGGAAGGATGGGGAAGGAAATCGGCGGTACCATTTCATTCGCCGTGAACTACACGGCTGGAAGAAAAGTTAGTACATATGGAAAGAAGCCGTCGATTTTGATCCGAGGACTGCATACGCCACCTGGGTTGTAGTCGATGTGCTGGTAATGAATTCGTCATCGCCCGGCAACAGATAGCGTAGTGGCATAGCTACCAGAGCGCCATCTGTCTCTAACCTTTAATAGGGAATGCTCACAGCCAAAAGGATCAATGTGGTGCATACGCGTGAATCAAGGAGCAACCATGTAGCAGAAACGCACTCGTACTTCCTGCAGCCAAATGAGTGAGTTAGAAATGTGTCAAATTGTGACCTGCCGAGTGACGGCATGGTCCTTTCGGAGAACTGTCAAACAATTTGGACGTGCTACATCAGTTATGTACCGATGCTGGTATCAATGGTCACGTGAACATTCTCACACCCGTAGATGATGTTCTGGACGTCCACGCAGCTCAGACACCCACCAGGATCGTCGTACTGTAAGGCCAGCAGTGGCAAATCGCACAGCTAACCACAACGCAGATACACTATTCGCCATTAAAATTGCTACACCAAGAAGAAATGCAGATGATAAACGGGTATTCATTGGACAAATATATTATACTAGAACTGAGATGTGATTACATTTTCACGCAATTTGGGTGCATAGATCCCGAGAAATCAGTACCCAGAACAGCCACCTCTGGCCGTAATAAATGCCTTGATACGCCTGGTCATTGAGTCAGAGCTTGGATGGCGAGTACAGGTACAGCTGTCCATGCAGCTTCAACACGATACCACAGTTCATCAAGAGTAGTGACTGGCGTATTGTGACGAGCTAGTTGCTCGGCCACCATTGACCAGACGTTTTCAGTTGGTGAGAGATCTGGAGAATGTGATGGCCAGGGCAGCAGTCGAACATTTTCTGTATCCAGAAAGGCTCGTACAGGACCTGCAACATGCGGTCGTGCGTTATCCTGCTGAAACGTAGGGTTTTGTAGGGATCGAAAGAAAGGGTAGAGCCACGGGTCGTTAACACATCTGAAATGTAACGTCCACTGTTCAAAGTGCCGTCAATGCGAACAAGAGGTGAGCGAGACGTGTAATCAATGACACCCCATACCATCACGCCTGTTGATACGCCAGTATGCCGATAATGAATACACGCTTCCAATGTGCGTTCACCGCGATGTCGCCAAACACGGATGCGACCACATGATGCTGTAAACAGAAGCTGAAAAAATGACGTCTTGCCATTCCTGCACCCAGGTTCGTCGTTGAGTACACCATCGCAGGCGCTCCTGTCTGTGAAGCAGCGTCAACGGTAACCGCAGCCATGATCTCCGAGCTGATAGTCCATGCTGCTGCAAACGTCGTCGAACTGTTCGTGCAGATGGTTGTGGTCTTCCAAACGTCCCCATCTATTGACTCAGGGATCGAGAAGTGGCTGCACGATAGGTTACAGCCATGTGGATAAGATGCCTGTCATCTCGACTGCTAGTGATACGAGGCCGTTGGGATCCAGCACGGCGTTCTGTATTACCGATCTGAACCCACCGATTCCATATTTTGCTAACAGTCATTGGATCTCGACCAAAGCGAGCAGCAATGTCGCGATACGATAAACCGCCATCGCGATAGGCTACAATCCGACCTTTATCAAAATTGGAAACGTGATTTCTCCTCCTCATACGAAGCATAACAACAACGTTTCACTAGGCAACGCCGGTTAACTACTGTTTGTGTATGAGAAATCGGTTGGAAACTTTCCTCATGTCAGCACGTTGTAGGTGTCGCCGCCGGCGCCAACCTAGTGTGAATGCTCTAAAAAGCTAATCACTTGCATATCACAGCATCTTCTTCCTGTCGGTTAAATTTCGTGTCTGTAGCAATTCATCTTCGTGGTGTAGCAATTTTAATGGTCAGTGTTGTAACAGGGCTCGTGAGCCCAGACGTGTCAACACGAAATGTTGCGAACCTGTTTTACTATTGGGTTTACAGGCATACACACTTATAGCCCGTCTTCCACTCACGCCGCGGCATCGACATACGCGGCTTCAGGATGAAAGCAGATTCTGCCTGCACACAAGTGATGGTATGGGGGGTGTGCAGAAAGTAAGTTCCGATCGGTCGCGAAATGGAAACGACAGATGTGTTTGGCACTGTCTCTAGTACGACTCCTAGATAGCATCACGTCTCTCTTCTCATTTCTGAGCTCACAATGAGCGCGTAAAGATGTCTAGAAAATAGTGTCTCCCACCAAGTACGAGGAGCTGATGAGAAATTTCGCCTGAAGCTATGCAGCCAATTACACAACTGTCGTGCGGTTTCTTGTTCAAGACAATTCTCATCCGCAGTCTGCAGGGGCTCTGAAGATGCTCCGGCATCGTGTTCAATTTGAAATGTTTGAGTACCCACAATACAGCCCGTAATTGACTCCCTCTGAGTTTCATCTCTGCTCACATTAACCGCTGGCTGTGAAGACATTTTGGCACAGAAAACGAGCTGTAGGCCAGCGTAGAGAATTGGCGTTGTCTTCTACACTACTGGCCATTAAATCTGCTACACCATGAAGATGGCGTGCTACAGACGCGAAATTTAACCTACAGGAAGAAGATGCTGTGATATGCAAATGATTAGCTTTTCAGAGCATTCACACAAGGTTGGCGCCGGTGGCGACACCTACAACGTGCTGACATGAGGAAAGTTTCCAACCGATTTGTCATACACAAACAGTAGTTGACCGGCGTTGCCTGGTGAACCGTTGTTATGATGCCTCGTGTAAGGAGGAGAAATGCGTACCATCACGTTTCCGACTTTGATTAAGGTCGGATTGTAGCCTATCGCGATTGCGGTTTATCGTATCGCGACTCTGCTGCTCGCGTTGGTCGAGATCCAATGGCTGTTAGCAGAATATGGAATCGGTGGGTTCAGGAGGGTAATACGGAACTCCGTGCTGGATCCCAATGGCCTCGTATCACTAGCAGTTGAGATGATAGGCATCTTACCCGCATGGCTGTAACGGATCGTGCAGCCTCGTCTCGATCCCTTAGTCAACAGATGGGGACGTTTTCAAGACAACAACCATCTGCATGAACAGTTCGACGACGTTTGCAGCAGCATGGACTATCAGCTCGGAGACCATGGCTGCGGTTATCCTTGACGCTGCATCACAAATGGCTCAAATGGCTCTGAGCACTAGGGAACTTAACATCTGTGGTCATCAGTCCCCTAGAACTTAGAACTATTTAAACCTAACTAACCTAAGGACATCACACACATCCATGCCCGAGGCAGGATTCGAACCTGCGACCGTACCAGTCGCGCGGTTCCGGGCTGCATCACAGACAGGTGCGCCTGCGATGGTATACTCAACGCCGAACCTGGGTGCACGAATGGCAAAACGTAATTTTTTCGGATGAATCCAGGTTCCGTTTACAGCATCACGATGGTCGCATCCGTGTTTGGCGACATCATGGTGAACGCACATTCGAAGCGTGTATTAGTCATCTCCATACTGGCATATCACCCGGCGTGATGGTATGGGGTGCCATTGGTTACACGTCTCGGTCACCTCTTGTTCGCTTTGATGGCACTTTGAAAGTGGACGTTACATTTCAGATGTGTTACGACCCGTGGCTCTACCCTTCATTCGATCCCTGCGAAACCCTACATTTCAACAGGATAATGCACGACCTCATGTTGCAGGTCCTCTACAGGTCTTTCTGGATACAGAAAATGTTCGAATGCTGCCCTGGCCAGCATATTCTCCAGATCTCTCACCAATTGAAAATGTCTGGTCAATGGGGGCCGAGCAACTGGCTCGTCACAATATGCCAGTCACTACTCTTGATGAACTGTGGTATCGTGTTGAAGCTGCATGGGCAGCTGTACCTGTACACGCCATCCAAGCTCTGTTTGACTCAATGCCCAGGCGTATCAAGGCCGTTATTACGGCCAGAGGTGGTTGTTCTGGGTACTGAATTCTCAGAATCTATGCACCCAAATTGCGTGAAAATGTAATCACATGAGAGCTCTAGTATAATATATTTGTCCAATGAATACCCGTCTATCATCTGCATTTCCTCTTGGTGTAGCAATTTTAATGGCCAGTAGTGTATGATGAGGGCACTGGAAAGTTGGTACAACGCTACGACAAATGTCTAAGTCAGAACGACGACTACGTAGAGGAGTAGTTGGAAGGTGTAGCTGTTACAAATAAAACATTTCTGATTTTCACCGCGGTTTCGATTTCGCGATCAATCGGATCTTACTTTATGGACATCCCTCGTACTTTCCGCTTACGACATAGATCTGTCATGTAGAGTGCCTGTATCTAAGACACGCTGACTCTGCCCCAGGCCTTGTGGCGTGGGGTGCGATAAGCTACAACTCCCTTCACCTTTGCTGTTTCTGGAAGGGACGCGAAACAGCGTTCGGTGCGTGCAGAATGTTGTTAGACCCGTTCTTTTGCAGTTCTTGTAACAGGCAGGTCATGTGTTTTCCCCCAAAAAAAATAACACTCACCCTCACACTGCCCGTGAAACTCAACATGCTCTGCAAGACGTGCAGCAACTTCCCTGGCCAGCACATTCTCCAGACTTGTTTCTGATCGAGCACGTGTGGGATATGATGGGACGAGATGCGCTCGTCAATCAACAACTCTTTCAGAATTACTTGAACAGGTCGAGCACGATAGACTGAATACCACAGTCAGCGCCTACATTCCCTCCCGTGGTGGCTACACCACATGCTAATATGAATGTTTCAGCCTATGTTGATACATGATATCTCATAACCGCTTGTGATATTGACCTGTAAATGTAATCATTGCATTTACTCAGTGGGCACTATTGCAACAATAAATCTTGGGTGAATTGGGAACCCCTAAAAGAGTGTACTACTTTATTGTCTGGCAGTGTATTTGGGGATACCACGGACTGTTTGTGAGTGTTGTGATGGATCGTGGGATGCCTCATTTCATACTGACAGCTCTGCAGAGAGAAGTCACCTTGTGCACGAACACGTCCCCAGTGTTCGCATCCACGCTGAAGAACCCCTCGTCGGTTCCTGCAACGACGACGCCGGGCCCTGAGATGGAGTACACCACATCCTGCGGCCGCCCTGTATCACCGTCCACAGCTTTGACCTGCAACATCATGTTAATGCCATTCATTAATCGTAGAAATTCGCAGATTAGGTGGCAAAAGCACGGTAAATGTTCTACTAGTGCTCATTTAAGCACTACTAATATTTACATGTTTACATGAGTGATACGTCGCATTGTTAGGTGACTTGGCTGTCGTTTGGATGTTCAGATGGTTCAAATGGCTCTGAGCACTATGCGTCTTAACTTCTGAGGTCATCAGTCACCTAGAACTTAGAACTAATTAAACCTAACTAACCTAAGGACATCACACACAAACATGCCCGAGGCAGTATTCGAACCTGGACCGTAGCGGTCGCTCGGCTCCAGACTGTAGCGCCTAGAACCGCACGGCCACTCCGGCCGGCGTTTGGATGTCATATGGAACACACTAAAGAGTCAAAACATTATGGCCACTGCCTGTTGAAACGAGTCTGTATCTTTGTGATGCTTGTTCAGTAGTAGATGACGACACGTGTCAAATGAACCGTTCGATACCATTATCATTCTGACGATGTTTCTTTGTAATTTGCATACTTTTTGTTCTAAAAGGACGCTTTCGGGATTATTGTGCTGTCTGGTCATCTTTATTTGATATTTCACTGATCTTTTTATATTTTCTGTTATTTTTAGGGAATCCATTTTCTTGCATTATCGCTTTATGTCTGAAAATGTTAATTTTACCAATATACTTTTGACAATACACAAATTACTAAAAATCTATAACACGAATAATGTTTAAGAATACGAAATGATTTATTCCCTACAAAATACGTTTGTGTTCCGAATAACATCCACACATATTGTGAAGACGGATGTACGTACATGCTATGTTTCTTCTACATCTCCTCCTAAACGAGTGGATAGGTCTCAACCAAACTTGGTATGCATCAGTTACTTCTAGAAATCATCACTGTGGATGTAAGAACGACCTAACCATCAAAGGCGTGGGGGAGGAGTTGAAAAAGCCGTTTAACACACGACGGACGAATACTCATACTCTAGTCATTCAGTATTTGAGTATGAGGGCCCTTAGTGACTTGGAATAAACTTTACACACAATTTCAAATCTTAAGGAAACTTTTTCTCGCTGACAGTCATCAAAAATTGATTGATGAGAGGAAAAAAATTTATTGTTTATTACATTTTCGCTCTTCATGCAGTAGTAAAACTGCCGCAAGAAGCAGGACGTTTTAATTTATTACTTCTTTATATAACACTGAATATGCGGCAAGTCGTTCGTTGCTACTAACACTGTTCACAACACATTTTTCAAACAATATGTACCAGCAAAATTATATCAGTGTACAGCACATAGCTCAGGAGATACAACGTCATAAATATTACGCTGCGTGAAAATGAAACTGCAGGACGAAATTCGCTAGAGATACCGGTAAAATATAAGTGCACAATTACGTGTGTAATATGTTAAACATATGTGAAATATATTTGACACGTGCGTACGTGGACAAAACCACGGGGAAAAAAGCTCAGCCTTAGCTCCTTTAACGATTTCACGGAAATTGTAATGCATATGTGCATTCCCTTCACGTGTTTAAGCCAAGTATTATGCATACTTAAGCGATCGGGAATGCTC
Organism: Schistocerca cancellata; assembly: GCF_023864275.1. Classification (NCBI taxonomy): domain Eukaryota; kingdom Metazoa; phylum Arthropoda; class Insecta; order Orthoptera; family Acrididae; genus Schistocerca; species Schistocerca cancellata. The sequence goes on along the minus strand of NC_064632.1, from coordinate 400,123,393 downwards.
AGTAGCAGCCAGGCTACATGTACACTTAACAATTAAGCATCAACAAGGAGCATTAGGGATGAAATCATAGGAGGCAATGTTGTGAAACCTTAGCAGGGACAAGACCCGACTATTCGAGAGTAGGATCTATATCTGAGACAGTGTTCCGAGACAAACTTCCGTCGCAATATATATATATATATATATATATATATATATATATATATATATATATATATATATATATATATATATACAGGGTTATTACAAATGATTGAAGCGATTTCACAGCTCTACAATAAATTTATTATTTGAGATATTTTCACAATGCTTTGCACACACATACAAAAACTCAAAAAGTTTTTTTAGGCATTCACAAATGTTCGATATGTGCCCCTTTAGTGATTCGGCAGACATCAAGCCGACAATCAAGTTCCTCCCACACTCGGCGCAGCATGTCCCCATCAATGAGTTCGAAAGCATAGTTGATGCGAGCTCGCAGTTCTGTCACGTTTCTTGGTAGATGAGGTTTAAACACTGAATCATTCACATAACCCCACAGAAAGAAATCGCATGGGGTTAAGTCGGGAGAGCGTGGAGGCCATGACATGAATTGCTGATCATGATCTCCACCACGACCGATCCATCGGCTTTCCAATCTCCTGTTTAAGAAATGCCGAACATCATGATGGAAGTGCGGTGGAGCACCATCCTGTTGAAAGATGAAGTCGGCGCTGTCGGTCTCCAGTTGTGGGATGAGCCAATTTTCCAGCATGTCCAGATACACGTGTCCTGTAACGTTTTTTTCGCAGAAGAAACAGGGGCCGTACACTTTAAACCGTGAGATTGCACAAAACACGTTAATTTTTGGTGAATTGCGAATTTGCTGCACGAATGCGTGAGGATTCTCTACCTCCCAGATTCGCACATTGTATCTGTTCACTTCACCATTAAGGAAAAATATTGCTTCATCACTGAAAACAAGTTTCGCACTGAACGCATCCTCTTCCATGAGCTGTTGCAACCGCGCCGAAAATTCAAAGCGTTTGACTTTGTCATCGGTTGTCAGGGCTTGTAGCAATTGTAAACGGTAAGGCTTCTGCTGTAGCCTTTTCCGTAAGATTTTCCAAACCGTCGGCTGTGGTACGTTTAGTTCCCTGCTTGCTTTATTCGTCGACTTCCGCGGGCTACGCGTGAAACTTGCCCGCACGCGTTGAACCGTTTCTTCGCTCACTGCAGGCCGATCCGTTGATTTCCCCTTACAGAGGCATCCAGAAGCTTTAAACTGCGCATACCATCGCCGAATGGAGTTAGCAGTTGGTGGATCTTTGTTGAACTTCGTCCTGAAGTGTCGTTGCACTATTATGACTGACTGATGTGAGTGCATTTCAAGCACGACATACGCTTTTTGGGCTCGTGTCGCCATTTTGTCTCACTGCGCTCTCGAGCGCTCTGGCGGCAGAAACCTGAAGTGCGGCTTCAGCCAAACAAAACTTTATGAGTTTTTTTACGTATCTGTAGTGTCTCGTGACCATATGTCAATGAATGAAGCTACAGTGAATTTATGAAATCGCTTCAATCATTTGTAATAGCCATATATATATATATATATATATATATATATATATATATATATATATATATATATATATGAGGGAGAAAAGTGGGGCCTCTCTTGCTCTCTTGTCCTTTGGGAAGACAGGGCGAGTTAGTCGCCAGGAACCACTCAAAACGCACGGTCTAGTAACAGGGGAGGCTCTAAAAGAACGGTCGCGAGTGCATTTTCCAGTTGTTAAACAAGATATAAAGTCAAGTTATTAGTTATCAGAACGCCACGTGTCGTGGACAGTGTCTTATAATTATGCCAAGTCATAAAACAGTGTTAACGTGGTAAAGGGTCGAATATAATGACGTAGCCCAGAGCCGCCATATTGTAAATTCTGATTCTGTGACGTGTGTGACAAAGCAGTTTCTATATTAAAACAAGTATAGTACAAACCTTGTTGACAACAACTGGCATCCCCAAACATTCCACTTCAGCAAGATCACCACCTACATGGAACCTGGTGACTGAGCGCTACTACTGTGCGACGAGGGACTTACTGAAGCAACAAGACACCATGTTAGTGATACTGCTCAGAGAAGTACTTCCTTCTCGCTACAATGCCACTGACGGCATTGTAAAATCCAGTACACATATTAATTATATCAGGGTAGACGTACTGTAGGAGTAAGAACCACCAGCGTTCTATTGGGATGAGTATGATAATGTGGAGAAAGAAGGGGGAGGCAGAGATGTACAGGCAGCGATGGGAGAAGGAGATGCACACAGATAGGGGGAGGACGAAGTGGACAGAGAGAGGGGGGGGGGGAGATGGGTCGAGAAAGGAGGAGGAAGAGAGCGGCGGAGTGAAAGCAGAAAGTTACGTATTTAGCGTCTTTTGTGTTTTCTTAGTAGTATATTTCTTAAATTTCGAATGTGTTTATTTCTGTTTAAGAGGTGTAGTCTCGCTTTTTTGTAAAGTGCTGTCAGGCAGTCTGTATCGCAGTTTTCATTTCTGTTGAACAGCCAGCTACACAGCTCATAAAGCGTTAGCTTCCATTGGCGACACCTCAGGGAATTAGCAAGTTGCACACCTGAGTTCCTGTCTGTGCTTATATAGTCAATTCTTAAGTTAGTAATACTGGGATGGGTAAGTTGTGTTCACGCTGTGTGTGGGCGCAGAAGGAGTTGGCCGCAGTTCACGAACAGCTGAACGTGCTTTTGGCTACAGCCAGTCACCTTCGGGCTGCTGCCTCGGGGTGTAGTGGTGGCGGAGAGCCTGGCGTGCGCGTAACACACCTGAGATGTCGTTTGTTTCAACCACAGGATCTGCAGCCGAGACATCTCCCAGTGTACGCGATGCGGAGGATCCCTCACAGCCGGCCGTGGTGGTCGTGCGGTTCTACGCACTTCAGTCCGGAACCGTGCTGCTGCTACGGTCGCAGGTTCGAATCCTGCCTCGAGCATGGATGTGTGTGATGTCCTTAGGTTAGTTGGGTTTAAGTAGTTCTAAGTCTAGGGGACTGCTGACCTCAAATGTCAAGTCCCATAGTGCCTAGAGCCATGTCGCTAGAGGCGGGAAGCTAACGCGGATGCTGGCCATCTGACCTCGCCCATTCACCCTGTGAGTGGAAAGGCGGCAGCTTCTTCAGCAGGGTGCGAGAGGCACAGGGGGGGGGGGGCAGGGGGTGGATGGGGGGGGGGCTCCAACGTCAGGCTCATTTTGGAATCCCTTAGGCAGATAGCGTTCACAGTCGGAAAGAAAAGCAATGTGCACTCGATATGTCTGCCGCTATCCAGCGGGCAGGATGCCGTCGTCTGCAAGTTGTGGCTCGCCTTGGCACCAAACACGCCTATCCCACTGGAAGGTGGCGTAGTTAGTGAAGGCCGCTGACCTCGAGCGCGGGATGCAAGCAGAGCTCGCTATTTGCAGCACTGTTCCCGGAGTTGAATGGGGTCCTTTGGTTTAAACCGAGTGGAGGGTCTCAGCCAAAGTCTTCGTCGGCTCTCTCATAGTCTTGGATGCAGATTTCTGGACCTGCGTTATCGGGTGCGGGGATTGTGCGACTCCCCTTGATAGGTCAGTGGTATACAACACAAAATAAGCAGCAACTCGGGTAGCAGAGTACTTGCGGAGTGCGCATGGAGTTTTTTTTAGGCCAGGCGGTAGGTTGAGGCACTTTGACGAACACTCACCAGTCGACTCGATGGCGAAATCAGACCACGTTCAGTGTAAAGACACTTAGACTGTCAGAATGTTATAAGTAAATTGTCGAAGTATTCGTAACAAAGGCCCCAAATTTATTCCGTCTAGGAAATTCTTGCGCGCAAATTGTTCTCGGGATAGAGTGCTGTCTGAAGCCCGAAGCAGAAAGCTCAGAGATATTTGGCGAATCGTGGAACGTATGTCAAAAAGAAAGATTAGCCACCGTAGGGTGTATTTGTTCATTACAACTGACAAATATAGTGTCTCAATTAAGATGGAATTTCAGTGTAACAGTGGAGTTATCTGGTCACGTATAAGAGATCTAGACGAAATCAAGTTAATTGTTGGATGTTTTTACTGTCCATCCGATTCTGCTATGATCGTTTTAGCGTCACTGAAAGTTTATCGTCATATCGAGTAAATACCCAGATCACGGATTATTGGTTGGAGGCGTCTTTAACCTATCGAGTAGTAGGGAAGTCTATAGATTCACTGCAGAATGCACAGACAGTCTGCGAAGTTCTTTTGAACACCTTATCCGAAAACTGTCTTGTGCAACTAGCTCGACAGTCTACAAGCAATGGAAATATTTTAGACCTTGTAGCTACCAAGAAATCCTATCTAGTAGACGGCGTCAAAATTTAAACAGGGGATAGTGACCACGATGTCCTCATAGCGATTTTGTTTACTGAAGTTAATAAAGCAATCAAGAAGGCTAGGAGAATATTTCTACTAGAAAGAGCAGGGAGTTTTTAGTATCTCTCTTAGCCGATGAACTGACCTCATCAAGTTCCAGCGTGATGGACGCAGACGAATTATGGGAGAAGTTTAAACGGACTGTAAATCATACTGTGAAGACGTATGTGGTGAGTAAGTGGATAAAGGATGTAAAAGACCCACCGTGATTTAACAAAGAAATTCGAAGAATGCTGAGGAAGCAAAGGCTGTCGCACTTTCGCTTCAAAAGGGAATGCTCAAATGACAACAGGCAAAAGTTAATAGAAATTTGTGCGTCTGTGAAACGACTGTCATACCTTATGCGAGCCACTATGGGCTGCTCATACCTATAAAGGTAGCAACAGACTGAGGCACTCTCGTTAGCAACTGCGGGCAAGTGAACATTACACCAAGAGTGCCAACCAGTAGCCGCAAGTACAACCTGGCTACTTAATATTCAAATAAAGACAGACGAAAATTATGTTGAACATTATTCAGTACATGACGTAAAAGGCAATATTTTGTTCGACAGCAGCAGATAAGGCAACATTTTGTCTATATAGAGCTTAGAAGTACAGTTTAAAGCACGAAAACACCATTATAGAAAATACAAAAAGGGCTGAATGACACAGCCTGTAGAAAACGATATAACATGAAATACAGCCAATATAAACCATTTAATAAACGAAAAATTATGAGTTGACTTAGACGGAAAAAACATTTCAGTAACTGCACGAGGAAACCCGTAATCAAATATCAAGTAACAGCTTTATACCGTAGAAGAAGTTTTTATTATGCAACTGCAGTTGCTCAATGAGAATGATGTTATCATTTCGAGAAAGACGTTTAAAAATTTTCTAATTTTTCGAGAATATCTAATCTACGTCCTTTATTCTCGGTGTACAAAATGTTGATACCGTGAATAGCTTTAGGCGCATGACCTGTAATCAGAAGGTGTCGGCAAAAGACGAATTTTGGGTGCTAGTGCCATTTTTTCTTAAAAGATGTTCTTTATATCGGGTTGTAAAGGCACGTCCTGTTTGTCCTATTTAGTAAGAAGAGCAGGAATCGCAGAAAATCTTATAGACGCCAGAATTTTCCTAAGGGGAAATGGTTTCCCCTTGTATGTATGTACGAAAATCTTTAGTATTCATATTGCAAAAATGTGCACCGTTTCCGCAATAGGGATACATGAATATTTTGATGCTGGTGATGTTCAGAGACGATGTTCAAACTGTAATGTAGAAGCCAGGCCAGTACTACCTTAGATATTCTACTACAAATGTCAGGAATTACCAAATGCTTCGTGCACTCTACTTTTATTTCTCTTTTTTTCGTTTTATTATATTTTTAAATGCGTGAAGAGGCTATTCCAGATTTATCAGTGGGCTCAAGTGTCACTTCGGCGACCCCGAGAAGAATCGATACGATATTGAAGTGCATCTTTTACTCCGAATTACGATGCAATGTAATTGTATGGATGTACTAGTACTGGCTATAGACACATGGTTGACGGCATACGGAAGTTTGCGTCCGACTGTGAGTCGCTCTCGGATACCTGATTGTAAGGCTATCTTTCGTGACAAGCGGGAAATCCGGGTTCGAGTCCCGGTCTGTCACAAATTTTCGTTGTCGTCATTCCATTATACAGCTGATGTTTGTCCATATTCGCAATTGCGAATACATTTCATGCGTTCCAAGAGAAACTGGTGTTGTATTCTGCGGGGCACAGAAGCTGCACGCGGTACAGTAGAGTTATTTAGGTTGCCTGCTAAGTAGGCGTTAATCGGAGGGACGACGTACGGCTAAAGCAGCGGTAGTCAAACATTTTTGCTTATGAGACTATACTGACATTGTTGAACGACACCTCGGGCCACATACGGAGGGGGGGCGGGGCGGGGGTGAGGGTAAAATGGCCATTCAAACAAATTCAGTTTTCACCAAACCATGGTTATTGATGGAAGCCTACCACCCACAAATTTTGAATCTGCATATTATAAGGTATCACAGCAAATATTTCTTAGTGAAAAAGAAACTAATATATTGGAACTACGTGCATTTTTCTGAATGTTTAAATTTTCCGTACCTAAACGGATACGCTGGCCAGCCCCATTACAACAGGATCCCCTGTTACTCTGATTTTGGGGCACATTTTCTAGGCGTAGGCGTCTTAATGCCCTACTATCCGAAAGAATACGAGGCGGCTTCCGCAGACCGTTTTCAATCGCACTCCTGTATTAAGCAAAAATAGCAGAACTAAATGGTTCAAATGGCTCTAAGCCCTGTGGGACTTAACAACTGCCCGCATCTCGTGGTCGTGCGGTAGCGTTCTCGCTTCCCACGCCCGGGTTCCCGGGTTCGATTCCCGGCGGGGTCAGGGATTTTCTCTGCCTCGTGATGGCTGGGTGTTGTGTGCTGTCCTTAGGTTAGTTAGGTTTAAGTAGTTCTAAGTTCTAGGGGACTTTCACAGCAGTTGAGTCCCATAGTGCTCAGAGCCAGCCACTTAACAACTGAGGTCATCAGTCCCCTAGAACTTAGAACTACTTAAACCTAACTAACCCAAGGCTATCACACACATTCATGCCCGAGGCAGGATTCGAACCTGCGACCGTAGCAGTAGCGCGGTTCCAGACTGAAGCGCTTAGAACTGCTCGGCCACAGCGGCCGTATAATAACAGAACTGAGACGGTTTCAAAAAATATAACTTAATTAATTCAAAATTTTCATCATCATCATCATCATCATCATCATCATCATTTAAGACTGATTATGCCTTTCAGCGTTCAGTTTTTCACAAAGGGATAAAATTAGTGGATGATAGCTTCGTACATAAAAGGGATTAGAAGTCCGACTTACCTGTTGTATTATGCGTTTTTTTTTGTGGCTTTTTCCGACGATGTGGCAACATTTCACAATCGGATATCATGATGGCAGTAGTGTTCCACGGGAAAAATTATCAGGTTGAAATAAATAACAAGGAACTGCATTTGTAGCCCGAAAGATGTTGTTTAATGATTGATATTAGAAAAATTATTATTCTCCATACAACCGATGTAACAATGATAATATAAATCACTTACCTTACATCAGACGATTCAAAAACAAAAACGTTATTACTGAAGAGTAACGGAACATGCTTCCTACGTCAGTCTCACTGACAACAGTGGCGAAGTACATTACAACTAGTCTCAGCACAAAGAATCACTAGTCAGGGGAAAAAAAATTACTACCAATGATACGATGAAGGCTTTCACGACCGGATGTTTCAGCTGCCGAGAATTCTTCCGCGTTGTATGGCCGTGGCCCATCGAACTCTTCTATCCCTGACGTTTCGTCCAAGGCTCCGTTGGACATCTATGGAGGTGCTCCTGGTTGTGCTGAGTCTTACTGAGTCTAGCAATGGCAAAATTTTCTGTACTGGTCACTTTAGCACACCTTCCCCTATGGATGTTACTATTAACTGGTAACCTACATAAATGAAGACGTTATGATAATTAATAACAGCAACTGCAATATGACACACATCACAAATGTTTATTAAATGTTTTGAATGTCATATTTCTTTTACTCATTGTATTGTATTACAACAGCCTTCAATTGATTTTGTATTACTTGGTACAAACACGAAGTACATTTCAAGATGACCATCTCTATAATATATATTCACGAACACATGTTACTTCCGTTTGATGTCTACACCAGAGTAAAGGATACTACTAGTTCCGCACGTTCGTGAGATGTAAATCGGGATGGCGATTATTGTTCAAAAACTGGTTCTCGGATATGTCATTTTTTTTCACGACAGTTTAACGTAACCGTTAAAACCGCTCAAAGTAACCGGTCTCTGAAATAACTGACCTTCGGTTTTTATTCCAGTCTTTTCCTCTGATAAACGTAGAAATCAAACAAAGTTTCAAGACACATAGAATGAAAATATTAAATTAAATTGGCAGATAAAAGAAAACTTAGTACGTCCAACATTCACTCCGTTTCTCCAAAAGCGATAAGTGGTTGAATACTAGAATAAGACTTTAGTATTCTCCTACTGGTTCTAATGTTCTCACACTTTGCCCAAAACTCATTTTGTAATCTGGGATGACGTCACTGTTTGGGCCTGGATGCATCCCATGACACCGCTGGGAAACCTGTTACGTTGTATCCGTAGTCCCGTTGTATGCCTTCCTCAGGTAAGCTGGGGCACAACTTTGTAGCTGGTCGTTAATATCTGTCGCTGGGACAACTTGGGCGTCCGAGATACCACACAGTTTCTATCGGCGACATATCTGCGCATTTTCCTGGCCGCAGGAGTACCTCAGCATCACGCAGAGATTTCATAGACACACGTGACTTGTGTGGACGTGCATTGTTGTGTTGAAAAGTAGCACCACCATACCGTCGCATGAGAGATATGATGACGCAGAATCCCTGTGACGTAATGTTGTACCGTTATGATTCCCTCAATCACTACCAGCCATAGTCTGAAGACACAGACGATAGTATCCCAAACCTGGACGCCAGTAGTAATAGCAAAATTTGGAAGAATGGGACGTCTCTCGAGGTCGCTGCCATACTCGCTGTGGTGGTCATCCAGGATTGTGCAGGACCCTGATTTATTCGTAATACAGTGCGACGCTATTCATCAGCAGTCCGTGCTTCCTGTTTGCGGCACCTCACCAAATGCAACCGTTTGTGTTGTGATGTTATCAGCAGCCTATGCATGGGGCAGTAATTCCCAAGTCGGGCTGCTGATGGTGTCCGATCAATGGTGCGGGATGAGACAGAATGCTGCAGGGAGTCCATTACTTGTTCTCGGATGACAGGTGCAGGTCTCAAGTGTTTACGATGTGGTTGGTGCACAACACAGCAGTCCTCCATTGAGGTCGACCGGGACTGGCCTTCACGGTGAGTATGCCTGACCTCATGTTCCCAAGGAGTCCACCGTTGGTCCACCATTAGATCCGAATGCCCCGCAAATCTGTATGTCGCACGATTCGACAAGTGGGCCAAATGGGGACCCACATTGAGACGCCTTTCAAACTCAGTCAGTTGCTGATAAGGCTGTCTTACATTAGTACGTGGCATTTCCGTGTCCTTCAGAATGGCCACTCAGTATATGATACTGTTCACCTCCTTTATGCCCGACCAGGCCGGTAACGGTACCGAACACGAACTTTGGTGGCCGTTCTACTTGTCAAACGCATTGGTTGTGTGTACGTGTATGAAAATACACTGACACCTGACCATGTCTTCTGGATTATTCACCTTTTTTGTGACGCACTGGAGTGATAGTTGCTAAGATGAGTAATTCAACAGACGGTGGCGTGTCTAATGGTCCGATGAAAAGTAATGGGGAGTTAGCTCTTTTGTCGCCAGTTGGTATACGAATTCAGGCCCCCACAGCATCCTACCATTACGTCGTACGGTGCCTATTAAAAGCAGATATCTATATCGACGATGAGCATTTGAATAAATCCAAGTACATTTAGGTAGAAACTTCCTGGCAGATTAAAACTGTGTGCCCGACCGAGGCTCGAACTCGGGACCTTTGCCTTTCGCGGGCAAGTGCTCTACCATCTGAGCTACCGAAGCACGACTCACGCCCGGTACTCATAGCTTTACTTCTGCCAGTATCTTTTCTCCTACCTTCCAAACTTTACAGAAGCTCTCCTGCGAACCTTGCAGAGGAGAGCTTCTGTAAAGTTTGGAAGGTAGGAGACGAGATACTGGCAGAAGTAAAGCTGTGAGTACCGGGCGTGAGTCGTGCTTCGGTAGCTCAGATGGTAGAGCAATTGCCCGCGAAAGGCAAAGGTCCCGAGTTCGAGCCTCGGTCGGGCACACAGTTTTAATCTGCCAGGAAGTTTCATATCAGCGCACACTCCGCTGCAGAGTGAAAATCTCATTCTGGACCAATACATGTATTGTTCAACGGTACAAATTATCGGTATTTCAGAGGTGTAGTGGTGAGGCTCTATTACTAAACATCTACTAGCTACTAACGTTCAGTATCTGTTCTTGGATTTGAAAATAAAAGAAAATAAAACACAGATAAAATTATTCATACCGTACATGACTCACAACACGGCACCATCTGAAAACAATAAGCTATGAAGCAGAGAGGGAAGCTTTGTCGTTTGTAAGCATGACTTACCATACTTTTATAAAGTGACTATAAGATATAACTGTGATTCTCGCAGACATCTTACTTTTTATTCTCGAATCAGAAACATACAAATGTACAGTAGCCATACACATCAATAAATATGTAGATATATATACACAAATTGTATTTATATTACATGTGCCTAGTACTTTGCAACCTCCAAGGCGCTTGGAGTGGCTTGCAGGAGACCAATCTTCGTGCAGGATGTAGGACACAAAAGGCACTGGAGCATGTGGCTTATGGTTTGTTCTTGTCCACAATCACAGGATGTATCTTCTGTTATGAAGCCCCATCTCTTCAGGTTGTCTCTGGATCGTCCAACTCCTGATCGTAATCTGTTTAAAGATTTCCACACCAGCCAGCTTTCGTTGTGTCCAGGTAGTTCTTCAGCTTCTGGAGTCTGCAGGTGACGCGTCGACTTCTTCCATATCTCCAGCCTTGCCTTCTCTGGTGAAATGGTGAGCTTCTAAGATGTTCTCAGGAAGCTCTTTCGAGATCTCAGCCGTTGCTGTGGTGGATTATGTCCGTGCAGTGGATGGGCACTGTCCTGTTCCACTTTCAGTCTCTCCTTGTTGGCAGCCACTGTTCTGTGTACCCGTGGTGGCGCTATTCCAGCCAGGCAGTAGAGCTTATCAGTTGGGGTAGGTCTTAAGCAACCTGTGATCAACCTGCAGGTTTCTTTGAGAGCAATGTCTACTTGTCTGGCATGAGATGACCTGTACCAGACTGGAAAAGCATATTCAGCAGTAGAAAAGCACAGTGCCATTACAGAACAGCGAATATTTTGTGGATGTGATCCCCACTGTGTCCCCGCTAGTTTGAGAATTAGGCAGTGAAAGGTAATAATCCACACTAAAATCGATCACAAAACACTTGTTGACTTTTTCTTTGCAAAAAGCTTCAGATGGGAGCATTAGTCTGAGCAAGGCAAAGAAATTACAAAATTAAAATCAATTCTGGTTTATTAGGGGGATTACTACAACAAACACTGGCATAATTTAATGTAACACGTACCAACTGCTTCACTTAATACACTTACACTTGGCTCGATTCTTGAATCGACAGTATTAAAAAAATACAGAAATATTTCCCATCTGTACGCTGGATGAATATAGTGATTTACTAACTCACGATCGCACGTTGAATATTGGACTTGGAAGTCATTGAATACTGAGCTCAGCTTAATTGTCACTCTCCTAAGTGTTTCATCAGAAAACCTAGTCAGTCACGCTGCCATTAGATACACGTCAAGCCGCAAGGAAACGAAAGCAATAACATCTTACCTCGGGTCGCTGAGCAGAATGCATAGAGAAGAGCAACATGAGCTTATCGAAATCAGTTCAAAAAACACAGCTTGCTCTCTCAAAACTAATAATGCGGCCACTCTCAATACCAATATCATGCAATCCTTCTCTTCAAGTGACAAGGGAATATTCCCAAGTGTTAATAAAAGATCTTGATGAAACGCAATACGTACTTTGTTTTGTTTGTGTCCAATTTTACTTTTAAGGGCTAAAATACACCTCGAAAGGTAGTTTGGCATCTTAGGTTGGAGGAAATATCTTAGAAACTATGATACATAAAAAATGTTTCCCATATGTAAGTTGATATGTAATTAACACTCTTGAAAACTGTATAATAATAATAATTTGAAAGTTTGCAAAATACCATACCACCATTAATTAACTTTTAAAAATGAAAACATTTGTTGCAACATAAATTACAGAAGCTTTCGAGCTACATACATCCATGTGTAATAAAGCTGGTTTCTGAAATATTATTTTTGAAAAATAAGCTGTCCACAATGCGCTATCGGAATATTCTCAACATACCTAATTCAAACATATACTCATGCATTATTACTCTAGTTTTTTACTTTACTTATATTTTTTCATGTTTTAAATTGTTATTTTACGTTTTACATTCATTCTTGTTTTTAGTTTCAGAGTTTTCCGTAACACATACCTGTATTTTGTTAATCGAAAATAAGTAATTCATTATTACGATACGAAATAATTACAGAAATGACAATCTTTAAATAAATGCTCAAAACATAACGTTTTCTTACACGATGAACATAAAATGAACGAAATTTCTTAACTTAATAATACGACAGAGAACATAATACAAAACAAAATTCACCAGGTTTCAAAATTGCACGGGTGCCCCTCTAAATGTCCTGATTTGTATCACGCGTATTTCAGCACATAGGTAAGACTTGGTGAAGAGAACAGATTATGCACTAGCGACTCAAGTGGAGATTGACATCATAAACATTCGGCAGAACTAGATCTGAAAATCTTCTCACAACATTCTCCTAACATTCAAAACCGCATACATCTCATTACTATAACTGTGCCATAGAACACTTTGTGATCACCATATGAACAAGTACGATGGTCAAAACGGTTTCTTCACACTGAAAACACCTGTATTCTCATTAGTTTTCAAAGAAACTAATGGTCAGTTTGAGCCGAGAAATCGAGGATCTCTTTTTGAAACCCTAAATGTCCTTGTGACAATATCAAAATCTGGTAAACAAACGTCTAACTAGTTCAAAAGATATCTGAAAGATGTTTTCTTTCCCAGTAAAGGAGAGAAATCTTCATTATTGTTAGTTTCCTGGGTCTGTTAATGTGAAAGAACCGTATAGAGCGTCGTACCTGATGACCAGGGCCTTGTTGATTTGGTGATCCCAAAGGGCTCGACGGCAGAGGTACAATCGTGAGACGTGTGCGGTTTTGGATGCTCGAAGAACCTTGTGAGAAGATTGTGATATCTAGTTCTGTTGAATGATTTTGTTGTCAATCTCCACTTGAGAAACAATCTGCAATCGAACAGAATCAATTCTCTTCTCGAAACCATATCAATGTACTGAAATATGTATGATACAAATGAGGTTATTTAGAGGGTCACCCGCGACAGGATGAAGCCTTCTGAAATTTTTTATATTATACCCTCTGTCGTGTATATTATGTGAAGAAATTTTGTTCATTTTTTGTGCATGTTGTAAGAAAACGTTATGTTACAAGCATTTTTTTGTATCATAGTAATGAGTTACTTATTATTTTCGTTTAACAAAATACGTGAATGTGGAACAGTAAACTAAGAAACAAGAGTGAATGCGAGACGTAAAATAACCATTTAAGACGCAAAACATATATAAGTAAAAGAAAAACCAAAAAAAAAAAACAAGACTGATAATGAATGTATGGATATTTTATGTACGCATGTTGAAAATACTCTGATAGCACATTGTGTACAGCTGATTTTTCAAAAATGATATTTTAGAAACCAGCTTTATTAGACTTGGATGTATGTAGCTTGAAAGCTTCTGTAATTTATGATGCGGCAAAAGTCTTCATTTTTCAGAATTAATTAATGGTGTTGTGGTATTTTGCAAAACTTCAAATTATTATTATTATACAGTTTTCAAGGACGTTAATTACATATAAACTTTCATGTGGGAAACATTTTTTCTATTTGCCAAATTACCTTTGGGGTGTGTTTTAGACCTTAATAGTGAAATTGGGCATAAATAAAAAAAATACGTATTGCATTATTTTGCGCCCTCAGCATACCCGCCATGTTTCATGAAGATCCTTGATTTACTCTTGGGAATGTTCTCTTGTGAGTGGCAACAGAATTAGCAGACCACAGCTTGTCTAGTACAAACTACTTCGAACCGGCCTGTTCTCGTTGAGCTCTGGCTGCTCGCACCAACTCAGAATAACATGTAACTGACATGCAAAACTGTTCTACTTCATGATGACATCCACTTCACTACACGATGAGCCCACGTTGGACTGTGCACATCTGTCTACAACAGGCTGACTAACTCAGTAGAACTGCTTTCATAGAACCGGCTCTTTACAACTGCCACTTTGCAACTGTCTCCCTTTCTTTCTTCAAATACAACTCGCTTACGTGGCATCTCCACTTCATAGGTGTATATATACCAAAGAACTCTCCCGTAATCGATCTGCAAGAATAAGTAATCTAAATAAAGGGTGGCTGAATCGACAGATATGTTTCAAAACCAGAGGGAATGTCATATAAGGAGTTCAGGTAATATGCTCTTGGTTTCCTGCCACGCCACTTGGAGCGTTGCAAGTTCATTAGTCCATCATCTCGCTTTCTTATTGGATGATTTTTAGTCTTTTATGTTTGTTTTCGTTTCATAGCAAACAGAAATTGGTTCCATTACAATATGCTTCTGATTACGTCTTCTCATGTGTACTGCACTCTTTGAATTGCATTGTAAATTATGTTATTCGTATTCTGATTGCGTTCTTTTCGCATTCGTATTATTGGGTAGGTTAAATGAGCCTACAATTTTCGTTTGTTTGCATCCGTTTTCCGCACTTTCTCGTATTTAATGAAGAACTCCATGCTAGCAGGTTTTGACACTATAGGTATTCAGCTTTATTATATGTTGCCACGGAATGAATGTGTAGTTCTGCTTTGGATGGTGTTGTTTCTTGCCACTGAGTGCTATGCGTTCCACAGTGTTTTGGGGACTACGGATGTAGACATACATGAGTAGGTTCTATGTTTTGTAGTCTTGGTGACTAGAGCGTTCTTCGTTGCAAATGTTAAAAATACCACGGTAGTTACTCAAATGTTTCCTCACGTTAGTAACAGGTACTACAAACAGCATATTTTAGCAGAAATCAATGAAAATTTCGTGGTCTCCACTAAATATGACAGTACGAAAAACGAATTATTAGAAAAATAGCTTAGAATACGAGCACTATGCTTACAGCGAACTTACGTCAGACAGTTCTCACATGGATAAGTAAGCAGTAGATTTTCTGTTTCATATGAATCAACAACAACAACAAAAAAAAAAACTGGAATCATTAACCCCACCCAATATTAAGGATGAGACCAAAAATTAAGCAGAATACGAGCAACATATTTACGGTGCAATTCAGAGAGTGCAATATGCACAAGATGGTCGTAATAAAGAACATAGTCTCCACTTGATAACAGCCACAGGGTCGAAATTCCAGTACTGAGTTTTACAAATAAATGCACTTTACCATCAGACTATCAGACCTACCCATAAAGTATAAATTAGAAACGATATCATCTAATTCTAGAATTTCGAAAAGCAGTAATACTAATTTCCGTGCCATATTTCTCATATTCATAGTTCACTTGCAGCGCTGCTGTGGCTCTCTGTTTCATTTCCGCTCCGTTTTTTTCATATTCAAAGTTCACTACCATGTCACTTGGAGCGCGGCTGTCATTCTCCGTTTCCGTGTCATAACACAGGCCTTGCACGTCTGATATTTTGGTGTCCTGTGCTTTCAGTATGCTACCATTTCTCGAAATTACTAAGGCGATAATAAAGGTATACATGGCGTTACTCGATGTAGGTGAGCCGTGACTAGTTCGAGTCATGCTTGTCTTGGGCTAAACATTGGTTGCAGTCCTGTGGTTTTATTTCTCCTGCGCGATGATGTTGCTGTCCTTTTTGTGAGTGGCAGAAGGAGCGTGTATTGATACTAGTACTGCTGTACTATCTTTGGTGTGGCGGATATTGTTTCCGGCTGGGCGGTGTGTGACCAGTCGGTCGGTTGGCGTGGAGCAGCAAGGAAATCTGCGTCGTGTGTACTCTGGCCAGGGCCGCTGGCGGTGTGCACGCGCTGTTGGAGTGTGAGGTGCTGCTTGCGAGTGCTACGAAGTTCGTCGCCCACCGATCTTGGACATGAAAGTTGAGTCCTCACTTAACATACTAGCAAGCCTCAACTGTTTACATTCCTTCGTTTGATCCTGGTTGTCGCTTTTGGGACATTCGCGCGAGCAACAACGTGTGCGTATTCAAGTCGGCTAAGATACCAGCCGTCTTCATGTGGAGTTTAACTTAATTTATTCCCTGTTATTGAAGTTGGCCAGCGGTATCTTATGTTTTGTGGCCGTTGACGTTCCGGTTACCTGCCCTGCGCGACGTGTAGCTCGACAGCTGAGGTGTTGTTGGTCGTTGTGGGCTCCAATATTCCGTGTGTCGTTGTATTGAAATCTTGTGGTTGTTTTGCTGGTTGCGTGGAGTGGAACTGATTTTGTTGATTGGTCGGTCGGCTGTCTGTCGGTTGGGCTGCCTTCAGATTAAGAAGCCGTTGAACAGGCTGCCTGTCTCACCTAAACAGGCGTTAGTGTTACAGTCTAAGGCTGTCCCTTGGAAACTTTTGAGCGCTGTTCCTTGTGTGTTACATAGTAATTTCCCTGTTTGGGTTTTAGTTATTTTGTTGATATGTAGCCTTCATGGATGTATGGATGGATATGGTGTTATAGGCGCTCAACAGTGTAGTCTTTAGCGCCCGAACGGAAACAACAACGGACGAGTGTCACTAAAATGCAGCAAGTGCAAAAATAGGACTAAAATTAAAGGTGACAGTCTACATAGGCGGTGTGCACGTCAACAGTAGCAAAGTGGAAAGCAGCACATAAAGAGAAGAATATGTGGCCTTCAGCCGAGATTAATATCTCTTAAATTAATGTTCTTGTCTTGCCCCTAAGGCATAAGATTGTTGCTTTTGTATGGGGCCTTCAGCCGAATTTTGCATGAAATGTTTTACGATAAGGCCTTCTGCCTTTTGATTGTAACTCTTCTTATTGCTTAATATGCGGCCTCCAGCTAAGTTCTATTGAAATTAAATTGCTAAGGCCTTCAGCCTGTTTATATTGAAGATTTAGAAAATATTTTTGGGTGAAACCTCCAGAAGAACCCTGTATTTCAATTTCTTGCTTAGGCCTTGTGTCTTGGGTTTTGACTGTGGCCTTCAGCCGTTCTAAAGTTAATCGATTAAAGTATTGAGTGTTTTGCATCCTTGTTGTAATATTGTGTGTTGATAAATAAAGTTTGTATGTTGAGTGCAACTAACAACAACATATTTTGGCCCCTTTCCACTACCTAATACGCTCTGTCCTGCTAGCCCAGGCATTTCAAATGGCTCAAATGGCTCTGAGCACTATGGGACTTAACATCTATGGTCATCAGTCCCCTAGAACTTAGAACTACTTAAACCTAACTAACCTAAGGACAACACACAACACCCAGCCATCACGAGGCACAGAAAATCCCTGACCCCGCCGGGAATCGAACCCGGGAACCCGGGCGTGGGAAGCGAGAACGCTACCGCACGACCACGAGATGCGGGCGGGCATTTCAGTAGGTACTTTACTAGTACTGTTATTACTACTACTGCTACTAATGATGAAAGTATAGATATGTAGTTACCGTGAGGATGGTTCTAGGCAGGTGAGCGGGGTCCTCCTCCTCCTGCAGCTCTGCACGGTACACGGGCTGCTGGAACACTGGCGGCTCGTCGTTGACGTCCAGCACCGTCACTAGGAGCTCTGCACGACCCACTGCTGAAGGCCCTTGTCCTCGCATCGCCGCCAGACGCAGCTCGTACTGCAAGACATCCGTCAGTATCACTGTCAGAGCACTGTTACTTATTCCTTTGTATACCTCATCTCTGAGCGTCGACCCTAAGTTTCATATTGATACAAGCTGTTTTTACTATTATAGGTAGAAACGCGAGGGGCGAGTAGGGGACAGTGACACAAGCAAATGAGGGTCTGAGACTACAAGTGGCACAAGAGCTTGCTGAAGCAAATTGAGCAGATAACTGCCAAAGATTGAAGGCTGTTTATAAATTATGTGATTTACCATCGAAACATCAGCTGCTATTTCCTAATGGTCAATTAGACTGTGTACAGTTGTAGGTATGGTTAGAGATTGTTATGCCCCTGCGTCACTTTTTATAATATGATACAAATAGTTATACTCCTACTGTCTTGAAGGTTTTTGGAGTAAGACAGGTACAAGTGCAGAAACATTTTATTTACTGTGCTATATTTTGAAAATTTTTTCGTACAACACACATGGTATATATAGTACGATACATGTTCATTATAAAACAATGTTATGTGAGAATTAAAGTGAAATCAGTATAAGAAACTAAAAAACAATACGTAAATAGCAAATAAAATTGAAATACCAAAACCAAAGTACATTGGTCTGGTGCCAATAAGTACGAGAGATTATTCATAGTCCCTTACTATAATACCCCCACAGTCGGTGTCTGTAGTCATAATCATTTGATTCTTTGGTATATCTTGTAGAATGTCCTTTCTGGGTACCACTGTGTTGTGATTTCTTCAATCTTCCTTCTCCTCTTCTTTGGGATGTGTTGCTACTGATCTCACAATAAAGTGGAGGGATGTAGTCCTTCATATCCTGAAGCTTTTTCCATTTCTCAAATTTTATTTCAGACTCAGCTTGTGGAAGGGGCTTCAGAAGAGGTATTGATGGGGGACCAATATTTGGCCTCCTAAAATCCGTTTCTGTGAAAGTTCTCCTGCATTCCTAGAGGATTTTCTTTGCTGATTCAGATCCACCTGGTAATACTCCATTGTATTTTGTTTTCCTTCTGTGCCTTTAGCGTTACACTAAACGCTACATATGTGTTGTCTGACCAACGTCGACGTACGGTACACTGAATCAGGGAGGTGCTTCAAGGATTGCAGCATCTTGCAAAAGAAAATGCTGGCATACATTACAGCAAAGCCTGCTGGTAATGTATGTGATAGGTGCAGATTTAAGAATGGGTGCCGCTCGGTGGAACAGGTAACTGCACGACTTATCCCTGAAACAGCTGAAGAAGTACGCTGCGAAATCTGTTGTGCTCTCACACAAAATCTATGAAACCGAACATCCCTGGCAGGGCTAGGGCAGCCATAAGGAAACTGAGTGAAGATTCTGATATCGTGGTCTTACCGGCGGACAAGGGCAACACAGCTATTGTCCTGTGTCACCAGCATTACGTTGAGAAAATGCAGGACCTATCTTCTAGACCTTGCATACTGGAAGATCGACATTGATCCCATGAAAAGGGTGGAGATGGCGACCATGGCATTCTCAAAGAATCCAGCTTGCCAGTCGAGGTTGTTAAGAAGCTAAGGCAGATGTCATTTTCACCAAGACATTACGCACTGCCGAAAGTTGACAAGGATGGAGTTCCTCTACGCCCCATTACCAGCAACACTTGCGCACTGGTGCTCCGACATACTTACTCGCTAATTACCTAAAGGATCTGTTTAGCCCTTACGCCTGGAAGTGCTCACATCACATTCGCAACTCTCTGGATTTTGTGGGACGCCTTAATAACTTTAGGCTTAATAACACGCACATTCTTGTGAGTTTCGACGTTGTCTCTCTTTTTACCACAGTACCATTACAAGAATAATTAGAACTTACTGGCCATGAAATCTGACGCAGGGACATCGACATTCTTTTGGACGGTGGCTACTACGAGCAGACGAAAGAAGTAGCCGTGGGGAGCCCACTTTCACCAGATGTCGCCAATATGTTTACGGAATATTTCGAGGAGGAGGTCCTGCAATCAGCCCAATGGAAACCTATCCGCTTCTTGCTGTACATTTCACCGACGTCAGATGGGTCATGGAAGAGACAAGCTGAATGACTTCCTTATACACTTCCTTCCTTCCATTAGAACATTTATCTTGAATGTCAAAGTGGGTGAAGTGTTCCCTTTTCCGGATGTCCAGGTGAAAAGAAAAGCGAACGGCATTTTGGGTATAGCGTGTACCGGATGAAGATGTACCCCGACTTGTACATGCGAGCGTCGTTGCGAAAGTAATGCCCCCTCTTCTCTGTGGTGAATTTGGATGACCGCGTCAGGTGCAATTGGTGTAGTGCTAATGCTTGAATATCCTCTTTCATTTGCAGGTGGTTCCCTTGTTCTGTAGTAGTTGGCACCAGTACAGGAACGTTCCAAAATAGAGTGTGATATGGACGCGCGTATGAAACAGCGATGTGTGATTGAATTTCTCACTCTAAAGAAATTGCGGTGATTGAAATCCATCGACGCTTGCTAGAGGTTCAAAAAAATGGTTCAAATGGCTCTGAGCACTATGGGACTTAACTTCTAAGGTCATCAGTCCCCTAGAACTTATAACTACTTAAACCTAACTAACCTAAGGACATCACGCACATCCATGCCCGACGCAGGATTCGAACCTGCGACCGTAGGGGTCGCGCGGTTCCACACTGTACCGCCTAGAACCGCTCGGCCACTCCGGCCGGCTTGCTAGAGTTATATGGAGATGATACACTAGACGTGAGCAATGTCAGACGATGGGTACGGCATTTTCAAGGTGGTGGAAAAGATGTGCATGACAAGCCACGGCCCGGTCGGCCCTGCACAGCTATCATTTCTCGAAATGAAGAGCGTCTTGATCAACTCATCCGTGCTGATTGGGTGATAACGACCAGAGAATTGCGTGGCAAGCTGTATGTCGGCTATAATGCCTTGGAAACAATGTTGGAACATCTTGGTTACTCGGAAAGTCTGTGCGAAATGGGTCCCTAAAATGCTTACAAAGAGAAGAAACTCGTCGAATGCAAATTTGTCGTGACCTGCTGAACCAATATGAAGTTGAATGTGACAATTTTCTGAATAACATCGTCACCGGGGACAGGACTTGGTGTCCCCACTACGAACCGGAATCCAAAAGACAGTCCGTGGAATGACGACCATCGAATTCTCCATCAAGGAAGAAATTCAAAAAACAGCCGTTCGCAGGCAAAGTGATGTTCAGTCTTCTGGAATAGCTAGTGTGGTTCTTTTGGATGTCCTGGAGCCTGGAGCAACTGTCACTTCAGCACGCTACAAGACGATACTGACTAAGCTGAAAGCCCGAATTTCCAGGGTAAGGCGAGAGAAGAAGAACTTTCACCTGCAAGATGACAACACCAGGCCCTTCACTACTTTTGCGACCATGCAACTCTTTGCAAAATTCGACTGTAATGTCTTACATCCACCATACAGCCCCAATTTAGCGCCTACAGGGTTCCAGCTCTTAGTGCCTCTGAAAGATGGACTACGTGGCGAACATTTTCAAGACTCGGGTACTGTTGTCAAAGATGTAAGGAAGTGGTTAGTCTCAGCTGGTTCTGAGTTTTACCAGTTCATTGTTGGCAAAAGTACATAACGAATGTTGGTGACTTTGAGGAAAAATGACGGCTGTAGCTGAAATACTGCTCTATTGAGCTATGCTGTTGTGATTTATGCATCCCCTGTAGTTTCCATAAATAAAAATAGGAGGCTTTGCTTTCAGAAAAACCCTCGCAGATGCGGACGGCTGCCACCACCTGGTTCAGGGGAAAGGCGTACTAAAAACTTTGGTACATAGGGCTCGCATCTTCTCTGACAACGAAAGAATCAACCAAGAACTTAAACTTCCGAGAACGGTTTCCCGGAAGAATGGCAACAAGGAGTGGCAAATTCGGAGAGCCCTACGTCCTATATCCTCTGTACAACCGGCGGAACCAGAAGAGGTTTCTCAGGAGATTGTGACCATTGCATTCATTCCTTTTTGTTGTGTGTTATCCGGCAAGACGGGTCGAACACTCCGGAAACACCAATCGAAGATGGTCTTCCACCCATCAGCCAAAACATGGGTACTGCTTGGTAGAGTGGCTTACAGGAATCCGGGGTCTATCAGACACCCTACTAATGTGACAAGTCATTCATTGGTCAGATGGTGCTTACTGTCGAAGATCGTTGCCGAGAACACCAGCGGCACACCAAATTGCAGTGGTCTAACATTTCAGCCATTGTAGAACGTTGCCTGACTGAGTTACAATGAATGAGGTTCTGTCTGAGACGTCCAACTTCTGGGACTGCGTCGTTTAAAAATACCTATTGAGATTCGAGTGAGGTAACCGCTGATAAATGGTGGCAGAGCGTACATTCTTAGTAAGACACGGAACCGGGTTACTAGAGTGGTCAGTGAGGGAAATGAGATACCAGACATGGAACTGACTACGGGATGTAATGGTACTTGAATTACGTATCCATTGCGGCACCTCACCTCAACCTCTCGATATCAGCAATATTCTACTGTGTTTCTGTAAAGTAGTTAACTAATTTCTGAGACAACATTCAGATTTGATTTCATTAATGTAGATGTACCTTGATACATCGATATGTTTATATTGCAATGATATTATTCTTATGTGTATTCTTTCTTTTGTCACTACGATCTTTGACGTACTTGTAACTCTGATTTTTGGGCGCGTAAGCGGTTATTAGAGAGTCAAGTCTTGGTCATCATGTTGAAAAGACGCAAATTGTAGTCAGTATATGAAATGTGAACATTAACAGTGAGGAAGATATTTTCAAGTATGTTTTATATTGTGAAGTGATATTGCAACAAAAGTAATAAAAAAGAAGTGTAACCTAAAATCGGAGTGCTGATTACTTTTTTTACATCACCATTGTCTTTACTTGTAAAAGTTTAATCTTCAAGAATGGTTTATGAAACACATCTATAAAACTTTTGAATATCGTAGAATAACAAATAGGCATCTTTGCATCCGAGCTTGGAATCACCACCATCTAGATTTTCGACGATTGAGCCATGAGTTCACAACGAGACCAGCGTGGGAAACACGAAAAGATGAGTGCTTAGTTTATCCATTATTTCATGAAATGACTTTATTAACTGTGCTCTAGTGACACCTGGCACATAATATAACTTTGTTGTTGCCCGAAAATGCAACATTTAGCAGCGTGAGCAACACTACAATCATAATTAAATTTTGCCTTTGTTGTGGTAGGGTTGTTAGAGGGAGCAGGTGGAGGATCAACAGAAGTGTGCCAGAACCCACACGTGGGTGTGAGCCTAGGACGGAACAGTGTGGCGGAGTAGGGATGCTGGGCGCGGACGGCTGATGGAATGGCCGATCAGAGGGAGAGAGGGAGGAGATAAAAGCGTGGAGCCACAGCCCCATTAGTCAGTTCATCACCGCACCTTATGATGGCAACGTGGTCGTTTCCAGAAATATTGTGCCCAATGGACACTGACATCCTGCAGTTCAACCGTGAACTATTTTGACCTGAATTACTCTGGGAGAAGGTGAAGAATTACGTATCTGTGCACTGTTTCACGTTCCTCGTGGGAGGGAGTCTGGGTGCATAAATGTAGAAATTTGGTAAAATAATACTAGAAAATGAATGGTAAGGAATTGTTCCACTACCACAAACATATATTATTGAGCACAGGCAGTTTACTTACGCTAACGTAGGTTAAGCTTATACTGTATATCTAACTTAGTTATAATATAGTAACACCATTAACATATTACCATAAGAAACATGGTTGTAGTGTAACAGATTATCATACCACATAA
Organism: Schistocerca cancellata; assembly: GCF_023864275.1. Classification (NCBI taxonomy): domain Eukaryota; kingdom Metazoa; phylum Arthropoda; class Insecta; order Orthoptera; family Acrididae; genus Schistocerca; species Schistocerca cancellata. The sequence goes on along the minus strand of NC_064632.1, from coordinate 400,099,557 downwards.
GGGTAGAATTCTTATTTTGTTGAGCAGAATTCATGTGAAATTAGCTAAAAATTTGTGGTGAGAGATGTAAGACGACCTGCTGTAGTAATTAAGCAGCAGGTCGAAAGTGAGTGACAGTAAATAAATAAAATGAATACACATTTCTGACCTACTCACGCGTAGTAACGAAACCTTACTGTTATTGGGTGGACATGATTCACATAAAATATCTGACACTACTACTTGTACACCAGTTAACAGACAACGCAGTGGAATTTTTAGATAACAAAAATCTACGGTGCTAAACCTTAAATTTGCAAAACATTGAAGACAACATAAATATAAAACTGCCATTTATCAGTCAAATACCTGACTCTAAAGCATAGCCAGATGTAGATGTAGACCCTGATAATAAACAGTTGCGATGAACAATAGGCTAAAATACAGGACTGCAGAGAAAATGAAGTGCATGACCGAGTGATGTACTCTAAATTATGAACAATGGCCTAGGTAAAAAATAACAATTTGGATGTAAATTCAGTAGGAAAACACTGCGAAGCAATAGAGAAGAACAAAACTTCGTGGGTCCCAACCAGGACACTGCTTAAAGTTTGAATGAAAATAAACGAGAATAGCGGCCAAAGGAATTCAATCTAAAAAGTTACTTTCGTTCTGCCAGCGGCCTTGTCAAAGAAGGGAGAGGAGCGGGCAGATGTTGTGGCAACCTTCTGCCCTTGACTACAGCAACAACCACTAAAAGGTCGCCGGCCATTGCGGCCAGCCGGCCGAAGTGGCCGTGCGGTTAAAGGCGCTGCAGTCTGGAGCCGCAAGACCGCTACGGTCGCAGGTTCGAATCCTGCCTCGGGCATGGATGTTTGTGATGTCCTTAGGTTAGTTAGGTTTCACTAGTTCTAAGTTCTAGGGGACTAATGACCTCAGAAGTTGAGTCCCATAGTGCTCAGAGCCATTTGAACCATTTGGCCATTGTGGCCGTGCGGTTCTAGGCGCTTCAGTCCGGAACGGCGCTGCTGCTACGGTCGCAGGTTCGAATCCTGCCTCGGGCATAGGTGTGTGTGATATCCTTAGGCTAGTTAGGTTTAAGTAGTTCTAAGTCTAGGGAACTGCTGACCTCAGATGTTAAGTCCCGTAGTGCTTAGAGCCATTTGAACCATTTTGAACTAAAAGGTCTTAGAATCAGCAATAATTAGTGGCATGAGGATGGAGAAGGCAATAAAAGCCAATGCATTACAGACATATGTGTTCATAGGACTTGGTGGCCCGTAATTTGAATAGTGTCATGATGATGTCTTTATTGTCAAAAGATTACGGACTAGTCCTCCACTGAGATCTCCGGAAAGGGACTGCCAAGGGGCAGGTAAACATGAGAAAATGGAAAAACTAACAAAAAGCTAACATTTTACTAATCTGAGCGGTGACTGTCAGAAGTTTGATAAGGTAGGAAAACCAGAAAATCTGAAAAGTCTCAGTGTTTGTATTATACAGTGTGGGTCGGAGAAGTGAAATGGAAGAAAGGTAAGAACTTTTCAGCAGACATACGTAGAGTAATGTCAACCGCAGCAGAAAATGATACAAGGGGAGTAGAATTCGTTCTGAATAGAAAGAAAGGGCAGAGAGTGATATTACAATGAACAGTTCAGTAATAGGGTTGTTCTCATCGGAATCGACAACAAATCAACACCGACAACAATTCTTCAAGTACACATTCCGACGTCACAAGCAGAGCGTGAAGAGGTAGAGAAAGTATATGAGAAAACTGAATGGATAATTCTTTATGTCAAAGAAGACGTAAATCAAATAATCGTGGGTCACTGGAACACGGCAGTTGGGGAAGGAGTTGAAGAAAGAGTTATAGGAAATTGTAGTCTTGATAAAAGGAATGAGAGAAAACTACTCGAGTTTTGCAAGAAATTGCGGATAATAATTCAAAATCACAGAAGGAAGAGGTATACTTGGAAAAGGCCTGGAGCTACGGGAAGATAACAGCTATATTACGGTCAGAGATTCAGAAAGCAGATATTGGAGTATAGGCGTATCCAGGAGCAATTGTGCTCTGAGATCACAATTTAGTAATCACGGTCAGTAGACTGGAGCTTAAGAGAATCGCGCAGAAGAATCAATGTGGAATACTACTGTACTGTGGAATGATGTGGTGCGTTTGAAATTGATTAAGGCTGTAGATACTGCGACAGTCAGTAAAACAGTATATGGTTCAGTTGAAGAGGAGTAGACAACTCTAAAAAAGGCAGTCAAAGACGTTGGAATGACAGTCACAGGTATAAAGAAGGTAACGGTAAAAAGCCTAACAGAGAAATACTTAAATTGATCTACGAGTGAAGAAAGCACAAAAATGATCAGCGGAAGATGGAAATACAGCAGTGTCATAGGAACTAAATAAGCAGGAATTGCAGGGAGTCCAAGGCGAAATGACTGCATGGAAAATGTGAAGAAATCGGGTATGAACTGGTCGTCGAAAGGACTGACTCAGTATGCAGAAAGGTCAAAGCAATCTTTGGTGAAGTTCAAAGCGAGGGTGGCAATATTAAGAGTGCAATGGAAATCTGTTAAACGCAGAGGAGTGAGCGAATAGGTGGAAAAAGTTCATTGAAGGGCTCTGTGAGGGGAAGGACGTGTCTGATAACCCGGCAGAAGGAGAAACAGAGGTCGATTTGGATGGATGCAATATTAGAAAGGAGGTGAGAGCTTCGCATCACTTGAGATGAAATAACGCATAAAGCATGGACAACACTCCTTTTGAATTTGTAAGATCAGCGTGGAAAAGAGCAACCAAATGATTAGGCAGGTGTGTAGAATGAGTCTGTAAGTCTGGAGATACACCGTCACACTTTCGGAAGAATATGAGCCACACGATCCCGAAAACAGCAGGGGCAGACAAATACGAGAAACATAGCAGCTTGGCAGTTTAGACATCCAAGCTGCTCAGCAGAATAATATATAGATTAGGATCATTTTGGCTTTAGGAAAGGATTAGCCGCCAGAGAGGCATTTCTGAAATGCGCTTGGCAATGTAAAGAAGATTTCAGAAATGTCAAGACACTTTCATGGGACATGTCGACTTAGAAAAAGGTTCAATAGCCTGTAGTGAATATCGTCAGAAAAATAAACAAATACTGTAGGGAAGATGCGTAACGGGCAATGTGTAACTTCAACAAGCCGCAGCATAAAAATGGAAGACCAAGAAAGAAGTAGTCGGATTAGAAAGGTATAAGACAGGGAAGTAGTCTTTCGCCCCTACTGTTTACCCTATATATCGAGAAAGCAAAGACGGGAATAAAGCAAGTATTCAGAAGTGGGATTAGAGTTCAGTGTGAAAAGATATCAGTAATAATACTCGCTGAAGACATTGCTATCCTATGTGAAATGGATGAAGGTATATTAGAACCTGTTGAAGCCAATGAAAAGTCTGATTAGCACACAATTTTGTATGAGAGTGAACCAAAGAAAGACGAAAGTATTGGGGAGTGATATATATAACACGAACTGTAAAACATCAGAATTGAGACCACTTACTATACAATATGAAGGAAAACTACTGTCATGGAAGGATAATGACGCATGACGAACAAAGCAACGTAGACATAATATTATTGGTGCAACAAACAGAGGCTTTTCCGTCAAAGGAAGTCTACAAGTAAAAAAACAGAGCTTAATCTGAAAAATGTGTTTCTGAGAATGTACGCCTGTATTGCACGTAAGCAAATCATGGTGCGCGGAAACCTGAAAAGAAGGAAATCGAAGCGTTTAAGATGTAATGTTACAAAAGGAAGCTGAAATTCTGATTGCCTGAGAAAGTAAGAATTCAAAGGTTCTCAGCAGAGTTGTTTAGGACTGGAATACGTTGGAAATAGTAACTAAAAGGAGGGAGAAGGATCAAAATGATGATACAACACAACAACATAGTGCGTAATTACTTTTTAGTAAGTGAATTCTGTAATTCCAAAGTAATTTCTTATGCATACATGTATTTTAGTAATTCTCTAGATACTCACTATTTAAAAATTGTAAAATGGTTATGAAAACGCTATTGAAAATTAGTATTAGCAAAATATTGTAGCAGAAACACTGGCAAAGTCAAAGAAGTTCGTATTGCGTAGAGTTCAAAGAATCTGTTTCTACGTTGACAGCAGCATCGTTGGCCACTCGAACATGCGGAAGCAGTAGCGGAGAAGGTAAAGAAGAGATAGGTGTTGTTGTTACTCTTCTGTGGTGAGGCATGGACGTAAAGTGACGGTGCTCTAAAGCTTTACGGAGATGGTTCTCGAAACAATGCTGTAAGCATGGCAGGGCATTGTGGATATGTGAGCAAGGATATATCTAGGCACAATACGAGGCATACAAGAAGAATAGTTAATTCAAGAAAGGCATTGTGTGGACCAGAATTGCTGAAAGTTGCTCACTGTTAAAGAAGAGCCTGCTGCCAACGTCACACCACCAGCCACTCGCCAGGAAGTAATATCAAGCCAGTTCTCGTTTTAATAGCCATAGGGTGGTGGGTTTCCAGGTTTCGTTATGTGTATCAGGAGTCCGCTACAGGCAGAAAGCGACTATGCGGGTTGTGAGGGCTGTGTGGAGGAGACTGGGCGGTGTTTTATGTTAGAGAGTCTCGGGAAAGTGCACAAGGGACTTCAGTTTCAAAGCGTGCTGGACGAAGAGAGGAAGAGGGTAGACATAGGAACAATCAATAGTATACACTCCTGGAAATTGAAATAAGAACACCGTGAATTCATTGTCCCAGGAAGGGGAAACTTTATTGACACATTCCTGGGGTCAGATACATCACACTGACAGAACCACAGGCACATAAACACAGGCAACAGAGCATGCACAATGTCGGCACTAGTACAGTGTATATCCACCTTTCGCAGCAATGCAGGCTGCTATTCTCCCATGGAGACGATCGTAGAGATGCTGGATGTAGTCCTGTGGAACGGCTTGCCATGCCATTTCCACCTGGCGCCTCAGTTGGACGAGCGTTCGTGCTGGACGTGCAGACCGCGTGAGACGACGCTTCATCCAGTCCCAAACATGCTCAATGGGGGACAGATCCGGAGATCTTGCTGGCCAGGGTAGTTGACTTACACCTTCTAGAGCACGTTGGGTGGCACGGGATACATGCGGACGTGCATTGTCCTGTTGGAACAGCAAGTTCCCTTGCCGGTCTAGGAATGGTAGAACGATGGGTTCGATGACGGTTTGGATGTACCGTGCACTATTCAGTGTCCCCTCGACGATCACCAGTGGTGTACGGCCAGTGTAGGAGATCGCTCCCCACACCATGATGCCGGGTGTTGGCCCTGTGTGCCTCGGTCGTATGCAGTCCTGATTGTGGCGCTCACCTGCACGGCGCCAAACACGCATACGACCATCGTTGGCACCAAGGCAGAAGCGACTCTCATCGCTGAAGACGACACGTCTCCATTCGTCCCTCCATTCACGCCTGTCGCGACACCACTGGAGGCGGGCTGCACGATGTTGGGGCGTGAGCGGAAGACGGCCTAACGGTGTGCGGGACCGTAGCCCAGCTTCATGGAGACGGTTGCGAATGGTCCTCGCCGATACCCCAGGAGCAACAGTGTCCCTAATTTGCTGGGAAGTGGCGGTGCGGTCCCCTACGGCACTGCGTAGGATCCTACGGTCTTGGCGTGCATCCGTGCGTCGCTGCGGTCCGGTCCCAGGTCGACGGGCACGTGCACCTTCCGCCGACCACTGGCGACAACATCGATGTACTGTGGAGACCTCACGCCCCACGTGTTGAGCAATTCGGCGGTACGTCCACCCGGCCTCCCGCATGCCCACCATACGCCCTCGCTCAAAGTCCGTCAACTGCACATACGGTTCACGTCCACGCTGTCGCGGCATGCTACCAGTGTTAAAGACTGCGATGGAGCTCCGTATGCCACGGCAAACTGGCTGACACTGACGGCGGCGGTGCACAAATGCTGCGCAGCTAACGCCATTCGACGGCCAACACCGCGGTTCCTGGTGTGTCCGCTGTGCCGTGCGTATGATCATTGCTTGTACAGCCCTCTCGCAGTGTCCGGAGCAAGTATGGTGGGTCTGACACACCGGTGTCAATGTGTTCTTTTTTCCATTTCCAGGAGTGTAGTTTTGTTGGAAAAGAACCAGAGCGCCAAGCGCTAATGAAAAGCACTGAATCTCAAATCTTTATAGGTACAGATGCTGGTTGAAGCCGGAAATAAGTTCCTCCGAAGTTTGCAAAGGACCTAACCATGTTCAGAAAGGGCAGCTTAAATATAGTAGGTGGTGGAGTGTTTATTGCTGTCAGAAGAAGTTTACCTTGTAGTGAAATTGAAGTAGACAGTTCTTGTGAGTTATCATGGGTAAAGGCTATACTTGACAACTAGAATAAATTAACATTTGGTTGCTTTTACCGAATCCCAGACTAAGAGGATACAATTAATGAACAGTTCAAAGAAAACTTGTGCGACATTTCAAATAGGCGTCCCACTCACACAATTATGGTGGTGGTGACTTGAATCTACCCTCGATATATTGCCTAAAGTACATGTTTAAAGTCGATGGTAGGCATAAAACCTCATCCGAAATCGTACTGAATGATTCTCAGAAAATTATTTTGAACAACTAGTTCAGGAGTCCACTCGAAGTGTAAATGCTTGCGGTAACATACTTGAATAAATAAGGAGCATCGTGATAGATACAGGAATTAGTGACAAGGTTATTGTTGTCCGACTGAATACCGTAACATCCAAACCCATCATAAATAAACACAAAAATACCTCTACTGAAAAAAAAGTAGATAAAAATTCACTCGACACCTTCGTAAGAAACAGTCCCCTCTCCTTCCAATTTGACTATGTAAGCGTAGTCTAGATGTGGTTTAAATTCGAAAAAATAGTATCGACTGCACTTGAGAGATACTCTACGGTCGCAGGTTCGAATCCTGCTTCGGGCGTGTATGTGTGTGATGTCCTTAGGTTAGTTAGGTTTAAGCAGTTCTAAGTCTAGGGGACTGATGACCTCAGATGTTAAGTCCCATAGTGTATAGAGCCATTTGAACCATTTTTGAGATACACTACCGTTTGTGGAAATAGCAACACGAAGAAGGAAACGCATGAATTCAATTAATTTAATACCACAGGTTAGGTACATGACAAGTAACAAATGATTACCTTATCAAAGCTGTATGTCCTTTGAGCCCTACTAAGTATGTCGTGTGGCCACCATGCGCTGCAATCAGAGCTGCTATACGCCGTGGCAATGAATCAATAAGGTTCTGGATACGTTCCTGAGGGATTTCCCTCCACGCAGTTTGTATCCGAGCCCACAAATCCGTGACACCATTTACTGGAGGACCGTGGCGCACCCGGTGCCGACAAACCATATCCCAGACATGTTGATGGGCGACATGTCTGGCGAAGGTGCAGGACAGGGAAGCAATGGTACCCGTCGCTCTTCGAAGAAGGCCTGTAAATGCCTCGCAATATATGGCCGAGCATTGTCCTGTTGAAATGTGGCCTGTGGAGATGCCTGAACACGGGGAGTACCTCAGGCTGCACAACCTCTGTCAGGCACCGGTTGCTGTTCAAAGTACCCGTAATACGTACGAGGCGAGATCGGTTGTTGTAGCCAATGGCGCCCCAAACCATCATACCTGGTGTTTGTCCGTTACGCCGCTCCATAATGCAGCCCTCCAGGTTGCGCTCACCACGGTACCGCCGGACACGTATGCGGCCATCACTGCAGGACACTTGAAGCGGGACTCATCCGAAAAGATTACATGTTGCTACTCAGCTCCCCAGTGACGGTGTTCACCTGCCCATTGCAGTTGGAGGAGCTTGTGGTTTGTGGACAATGGAAGCCGACGTAATGGCATGCATGCAGCCGGTCCAACCTGCAGACGGCAGACGGCGACGAACCATCGACGCAGACAAGTTCACACCTGTTACAGTGACGAGCCAACACTGTGGATGATGCTGTACGGTCCGTAATGGCCATGCGGACAAGACGACAGTCATCCCGTACTGTGGTCATGCTCTATGGTCCAATTCCCTTCCTCTATCCACTGCTTCTCCACACGCATCACTCTCGTAGCAGCATGCCCTGCGCGAGCCGAAATGTCACAGTATGACAACCCCGTTTGCCGGAGACCGATCATTCTGCCCCGTTCGAACTCGTTCACATGCCGATATGGCTCCCTTTGAAGTCAACGAGCCATACTGGCACTCACTGTGTTGTTTCCACCTTGTGTGACAGCTCTGCACCGACTACACTAGGCGCAACAACGACCCTGTCGGACCGACACGAGAGGGCTCTTCTCGGCCTACGTGTACCCCATCTCGCTGCAAAATGTATTACGTATTGCTTGCACACCTGTCGCCGCTTCCACCAAGTATGGCGCTATTCGGGTAATTCTTTCTCGGTGTCGCACTTTTTCACAAACGGCGCTGTATATACCAAATAAATTAATAACAGATGGTACTGATCCCTTATGGTACACAGGACAGATCAGAAGCAACGAATAAAGTTGGCAAATTTAAAAGAACGCAAAATCCCCAAGAGTCGATAAGTTTATTATAGAAGCCTGAAATTTAGCGTGTACTTCAATGTGAGATGCTTTCAGTAGTTTCCACAACGAAACTCTGTCTCGAAGTCTGGCAGAAAACCCAAAGAGTTTCTGGTCGTACGTAAAGTACACCAGTGGCAAGACGCAATCAATACCATCACTGCGCGATACGAATGGTGGTGTTATTGATGAGAGTACTACTAAAGCAGAGTTACTAAACACAGTTTTCCGAAAAGATAAAGTAAGTACTCCAGAATTCGGATCAAGAACAGCTGCCAATATGAGTAACTTTAAACTGGATGTACTCGGTGTAGCAAAGTAGCTAAAAACACATACGGAAGGCAAGGATTCCGGTCCAGATTCTATACCAGTCATGTTTCTTTCGGAGTGTGCTGATACAAGAGCTTCATACTTAACGATCATATACAACCGTTGCCTAGTAGAAAGATTTGTTCCGAAAGACTGGGGACTTGTACAAGTCGTACCAATACCCAACAAAGGAAATAGGAGTAATCCTTTGAATTACAGACCCATAAGTTCGATTTGCAGCAGGGTTTTTGAACATATACTGTGCTCGAACATAATGAATCGCCTCGAAGAAGACGATTTATTGACAAATGGTCAAAAGGATTCAGAAAATATCGTTCTTGTGAAAACAACAAACTCTTTATTCTCACCAAGTAATTAGGGCTATCGACAGGGGACGTCAAATTGATTCCATAGTTTTAGGTTTCCAGAAGGCTTTTGAACAGTTTCTCACAAGCGACTTCTAATTAAATTGCATGCCTGCGGAGTACCGTCTCAGTTGTGTGACTGGATTCATGATTTCCTCTCAGAAAGGCCACAGTTCGTAATAATTGACGGAAAGTCATCGAGTAAAACAGAAGTAATATCTGGCGTTCCCCTCCGTTGTTCCTGATCTACATAAACGATTTACGAGACAATCTGAGCAGTCCTCTTAGACTGTTGGAAGATAATGCTATCATTTACCGTCATGTATAGTCACTATATGATCAAAGAGAACTGCAAAATGATTTAGGCAAGGTATCTGTACAGTGAAAAAAGTGGCAATTGACTCTAAATAACGAAGAGTGTGAAATCATCCAAATGAGTGCTAAAAAGAACCCGCTAAATTTCAGTTACACGATAAATCACACAAATCTAAAGGCTGTAAACTCAGCGAAATACTTAGGGATTACAATTACGAATAACTCAAATGGAACGATCACATAGATAATGTTGTGTGGAAAGCAAACCAAGACTGCGATTTACTGGCAGAACACTTAGAAAATGCAAAAATTCTACTAAAGAGGCTGCTTACTCTACGTTTGTCCGCCCACTTCTGGAGTCGCGCAAAGTGACCGCGCGGTTTAGGGCGCCATGTCACGGACTGCGCGGGCCCTTCTGCCGAGGTTCGAGCCCTCCCTCGGGCATTGGTGTGTGTGTTGTTCTTAGCATAAGTTAGTTTAAGTAGTGTATAAGCCTAGGGACACATGACATCAGCAGTTTGGTCCCTTAGGGATTCTCTCTCTCTCTCTCTCTCTCTCTCTCTCTCTCTCTCTCTCACACACACACACACACACACACACACACCTCTTCTGGAGTACTGCTGTGCGTGTGAGATCAGCATCAAATAGGATTGACGGAGTTTTTCGAAAAAGTTCAAAGAAGGGCAGTTCGTTTTGTATTATCGCGAAATAGGGGAGAGTGATCCACGGATATGACACACCAATTGGGGTGGCAGTCATTAATACAAACTCGTTTTTCACTGCAGCAGGACCTTCTCATTACAATCACCAACTTTGTCCTCAGAGTCTGAAAATGTTTTGTTGGCGCCCATCTATATAAGCATCTTGATAAAGTAAGACAAATCAGTGCTCGACCAAAAAGATTTCAGTGTTTATTTTTCTCGCGTGCTGTTCGAGAGTGGAGAGGTAGAGAAGTAGCTTAAAGATGGTTCGATGAAACCTCTGTCAGCAACTTGATTATGAATTGCAAGGTAATCATATAAATGTAGATGAAGTTATGTACCCGGCTTCCAAGCGCAGTGTTTCATTACTTTTAACATTATACTGTTTTTACTTGAACAACAAACATTAGGAATACTACTGACTATCCGAATTCATTAACTATCAGCTGGGTTCTATCCTGTTACCCACTATTACCGAGACTGTCACAAGTAAAAGAAATATTGCTCATTCAATAAAGTGAAAATGAATCACATTTGCAGTCAACTTAAATCTGCTAGCCATGAAATGAAATGCAGTAGCAATTAAAGTCATTTGTAGTGTTTTTACAGCATCCAGTGAGTAAAGTAAAAGTAATTTCAACAGCAATGTGTATATGCTATGTCAACTAAAGTCACTTGCGTAATTTTATTTTGTGTGCTTTGCAAATATTTCGTGTGCTTTTGACTTTCGTAACACAGTCAACGCAAAGGCGTCAAGCAAGAATTATTTAAATCATTTCAAGTTTTTTGATGTGAAATTGATTATGTAGTAGTGGTTAGTCGTGAGTGTTTTCTTCATAAAACCTAATGACAGATAATGATTATAGAGAGTAACGTTTTTCAGTACATTTCGCATGACGGGTTGCTAATAAATAACGATTGTTATTTGTTATCATTTGCAAATAATTACAGTGCATTTCTTATTAACTCAATATCATTTTGTCATAGGTGGCTTGTACAGTCAGATACGCACAACAGCATTTTTGCCTCGTTACGAATCCAATTTTCGCTTATAATTATTACGTAAATTCATTGTCAATTCAATCACTAACAATTATTTACTTCTGCTCTATTATGGTCTGGCGACCGTAATTACTCACCTAAAATCTAAATTTCATACTATTTGGATTAGATATTTCAATTTATTGCTAGCTATAGTAATTTATTTAACTTATAACAAAATTTTCTTTTCCGGTCGTTATTGGGCATGATGAGTATCTATGTAGTAGCGATCCGGTTGTAACTATTTGCAGTTTTTCAGTTAGCATTATTCTTCAGAATCGATTCCATTTCCTGTTATATAAGGACCATTAAGTAGACGCATAATTGAAAACCGCATCGATAGAGACCAAAAATTGCAGGTTACGACAGCGACTGGAACATGTACAACAAGCTACTGATGTTCGATGTAAGTGATACTCTGAGATGAAAAGGTTGCCACTGAAGGAATTCATGGTGGGTCACGTAAAACCGGTCAGAGCAGTGATGACCAGTAAAATCAGTGAGATCGCATTTTTGAAGGGTTGTTGAGCGTATGTTGTTTTCGAAAACATACCCAGTACGTTGGACATTAGACGCCGAACACCATGCAACACTATACAAAATACTTAGGTCTGTCTTCTGCTGAGAGTGCGTGGGACAATATATGACGGTGTCTTCTCTAGTAGGCTTTGCTGATAACATCCCATGAGAAGTTAAGATAACCAGTAGAAGTAACGTGAGATACTCTCTCCTGGAACACTGCCTCCCAATGTGCAGCATACACTCTTGTACAATGCGTTGAGGGCAGAGGAGGGTAGATAAGACACTAAGATTATTGTCCTGGACAACGTGTAAATATGTGTATACCTTGCAAACAACCCCCTAATACTGAACATTGTATATAACTTACATAACACCTAAAGGAAAATTTAAGGAAGTGGGACCAGTGATACATTATGTTAATTTTCGTTTTTCACTAGAGTAGGAACATAACGAGAATAACAGATTACTTCTAACAAAAAACATCAAAAGGAGTTGTGAATCAAAGATATAATTTGGCCTACTAGTTTTATTTGTATTTTTACCGGTAATTTCTCAGTCTCTTTATGACATGTTAAAAATTACTCTCCCAAACTGACAAGCAACATTGCATATTTCTGAAAATTACACTAAAATTAAATATTTCATCGTACAAGTAATTTTCAAGATTTTGCAAATGTTTAGAGACAATGCTTACATTAGAAAATCCGATAGGCAGTTGACAGACTCACTAGTTCTAGACTTCTCATTCAACACATAATTCTACAAAGACTGAAATTGTTACATGAAGAAGGAGCTTTTTTTTTTTTTACTAACTTATTACAATTTCATCGTTATTGCTTGCGCTTTTACTTCGCCACTTGCCATTGCCTATCCTTTCTTCCCGTCACTGTGTATCGTCGCTGTCGCCTCGGATTTTTCTTGTATTATCTCCTGTCATTGCCAGGTGCAGCAATAATCAGTCATGGATCTTCTCATCATAACACCTACAGCCATTTATAACCACCACTAATATGCTTCTATTTCCACATATCTATAGACCCATACCTTATTATTTATTCTCATTTGTTCTTCCTGTCTTTCCCACTAACATCCATACTACGGGGAACTTTTCATTTATTCCCTAATCCGCACCCATTTGTTCTTCCTGTCTTTCTCACTAACTTTAAACTTCAGTACTGTGGAGAACTCTTGATACATTCTTCCAATTCACACCCATCTACCGCCTTAATTAGAATCACAAATGCATCCATGGCAGCGTCTGGCGCAGCTCAGTTATCACCGCCGAATCTATACCTCAGCTGCACCATTCAACAGCGGAAATCATATCTTCACCAGCCATCGCCACGTTAGTCTCGGTCACCTGACAATCTGCGCCAAAACCCTCATCAACAATAGCATGCTCTGGCTAAATCATCTTAAGATAAATCCTATTTCACAGACGACTGAACTCTTTCAAAAATGTTGTCTCGAATTGTCCTCACAAAAGACCGCTGAAACTCTGCCAATCCCAAATGGCAGAAAAGGAAAGTCCAACTCAAAACTGGAGACAGTGAACTAACGGGCTCCACACCCAACAATCACAACTGTCTCCCCAGCACGTTCCTCTCTCCTGTCCCGATCGATATAAATTTTATGAACCTAAAGAATCTTAACTTAGAAATTATAAAGGAATGCTCAGGAAAAGCAACTCACACAAAAAAGTACTCTATCTATGTAAAAACTTCAGTTTCTCCATTCCACTTTATCCTGCTGCACACTCTCCTCATCTTACTCTTTGATTCCCATTCATCCTCACTCCCTCTTGTACCTCCTACCGTCTTGCCTCCCTCCCCGCCTCCTAAACAATTCCTACCCTTTGCCACTTGCGTACCAACTCTGGTATGACAATGGATGTTGACCCTCACGTCGCAGCAGGAGATGCTTATTGGGATTTCAACTCCAGTCATGACTTCTAGAGTCGAAAAAAACTCCTCATCCACAGGAATTCTGGTCTTTCCTACTCGTGCCTATATTACGTTGTTCACAAATTGCAACAGCTTCTAAACTTTGCTCGCTAATTAAGGCCATAGTAGCATGCTCTTTTTCGAATATAATTCTAACCAAAAATCGAAGATATTTGTTAAGCCTCTCTTTTGAGCTCTTGTGGTGATATTTCCACAGACATTTTCATCCCCCTAATACATATTCCTTTGGAAGTCAAATACCAATTTTCATAGATTTAGCCTTAAGAAAGTTTTAATAAAACGAAATATTTTCAAAAAAATTTCGTCCCTTATTTGACGCGCTTAGGGGTTGAATAACCAAAAAACATTGACACATGCAATTTTTTATTTCTAATCGAGAAACCAAACACAAATTCTGAGAAATTTAGATTCAAAGATGCTTCTGTAATGAAACATTTGCTTTCAAAGTTTTCATCCGCTTGGAGTTTGAATTTTTAAAAATACTGAAGCACTTAGTTTTGCTTACTAATCGAGAAAGCAAATATAAATATTCATAGATTTAGCTTTAAAAACGCTTTCACAATGAAATATTTTCGTAAGAATTTTCATCCTGTATTTCACCCCCCTTAGGGATTGAACTTCCAAAAACACTGAAACATATATCTTTTTAATTTCTAACCGAGAGGCCAAATACCAACTTTCATAGATGTAGCTTTAAAAACGCTTTATGAGTTCATTAATGATTTATTTTAAGAAAAGTCACCCACTATATTATCCTCTTAGTGCTTTAATTTCCAAAAATACTGAAGCAGGTTTCTTTATCTCTAACCGAGAACCTAAATACCAATTTTAGTAGTTCTATCTACAAAACTGCCTTAATAGCGACATATTTTCAAAAAAAAGGGTTCATCCCTTACTTCATCCCCTTAAGAGTGGGTTTTCGAACAGTCCCATACTAAACGATACCTACAGTGTAAGCTCAACATCCTCTCCAAATTTCAAGCTTATATCCTTAGCGGTTTGGGCTGGGAAATGATAGTCAGTGAATCAGTCCGGCCCTATTTCACCCGCATGGGGCTGTAATTCCAAAAACAATAGAACACTTAATTTTTTTATTTCTAACCTCGAAGCCAATTACAAATTGTCATTAATTTAGCTCTAGTAGTTCTTTATTAAAGATTTAAACTTTCACCCACTATATCATTCCCTTGGGGATTGGAATTCCCATATACACTGAAACGTATACTTCTTTATTTCCAACCGTGAAGCCGAATACCAGTTTTTATAGATGTATCATTAAAATTCTTTAGTAGTTCTTCAATAATGATTTGTTTAAAAAAGAACTTTCACGCCCTGTTTCATTCCCGTAGGGTTTAAATTTCTTTATTTTTGACCGAGAAACCAAATATCAAGTTTCGTAGTTCTAGTTTCAAAATTGCCTTAATAGAGACACATTTAAAAAAAATTTCAACTCCTATTTCACTTCACCTGGAGTATTTGGTGTATACATGGCAATACTTATATACACTACTGGCCATTAAAATTGCTACACCAAGAAGAAATGCAGATGATAAACGGGTATTCATTGGACAAATATATTATACGAGAACTGACATGTGACTATATTTTCACGCAATTTGGGTGCATAGATTCTGACAATTCAGTACCCAGAACAACCACCTCTGGCCGTAATAACGGCCTTGATACGCCTGGGCATTGAGTCAAACAGAGCATGGATGGCGTGTACAGGTACAGCTGCCCTTGCAACTTGAACACGATACCACATTTCATCAAGAGTAGTGACTGGCGTATTGTGACGAGACAGTTGCTCGGCCACCATTGACCAGACGTTTTGAGTTGGTGAGAGATCTGGAGAATGTGCTGGGGAGGGCAGCAGTCGAACATTTTCTGTATCTAGAAAGGCCCGTACAGGACCTGCAACATGCAGTCGTGCATTATCCTGCTGAAATGTAGGGCTTCGCAGGGATCGAATGAAGGGTAGAGCCACGGGTCGTAGCATATCTGAAATGTAACGTCCACTGTTCAAAGTGCCGTCAATGTGAACAAGAGGTGACCGAGACGTGTAACCAATTGCACCCCATACGATCACGCCCGGTGATACGCCACTATGGCGATGACGAATACACGCTTCCATTGTGTGTTCACCGCGATGTCGCCAAACACGGATGCGACCATCATGATGCTGTAAACAGAACCTGGATTCTTCCGAAAAAAATACGTTTTGCCATTCGTACACCCAGGTTCGTCGTTGAGTACACCATTGCAGGCGCTCCTGTCTGTGATGCAGCGCCAAGAGTAAACTCAGCCATGTCTCCGAGCTGATAGTCCATGCTGCTGCAAACGTCGTCGAACTGTTCGTGCAGATGGTTGTTGTCTTGCAGGCGTCCCCGTCTGTTGACTCAGGGATCGAGACGTGGCTGCACGATCCGTTACAGCCACGCGTATAAGATGCCTGTCATCTCGACTGATATGGGGCCGTTGCGATCCAGCACGGCATTCCGTATTACCCTCCCGAACCCACCGATTCCATGTTCTGCTAACAGTCATTGGATCTCGACCAACGCGAGCAGCAATGTCGCGATAGGAGAAACCGCAATTGCGATAGGCTCCTTACACGAGGAATCACAACAACGTTGCCTCGAGATGACTGGGTGTTTGTGTTGTCCTCATCATTTCATCATCATCCAGGACAGTGGCGAAATTGGACTGAGCAAAGATTGGGTAATTGTACGGGCGCTGATAACCACGCAGTTGAGCGCCCCACAAACCAAACATCATCATCATCACAACAACGTTTCACCAGGCAACGCCGGTCAACTGCTGTTTGTGTTGGAAACTTTCCTTATGTTAGCACGTTGTAGGTGTCGCCACCGGCGCCAACATTGTGTGAATGCTCTGAAAAGCTAATCATTTTCATATCACAGCATCTTCTTCCTGTCGGTTAAATTTCGCGTCTGTAACACGTCATCTTCGTGGTGTAGCAATTTTAATGGCCAGTAGTGTAAGAACTAACTCAGTACCCGGCGTTCATGGGCGTGTAATTATTCAGTTTCAATTAGCCCATTTCTCCCTTCCCCCTCCTCTCTATCCACCTCCTTCTCCCCCTATCTCTGTGCACCTCATTCACCTCCACTGTCTATCTCCTCCTGTCCCTATTTCTGCCCATCTGCTACCCCTCCCCCATTCTTTTTCCACCTCCTTCTCTTTCCTTCCTTTGTCCATCTGCTCCTACCCCTCTCTCTCCACGTTATCACCCCCAGCCCAACAGGAGGTTGCTGGTTCTTACCCCACTGTATTTCTTTCCAGATTGTAGTGGGTGTACCACGTTTGATGGAAATCAGTGCAGAGGCTTAGGAGGAGCTTTATAGGTTACCAAAGTACACACATGTCACATATACTTGATATATATTTAACATATTTAACGCATATTTGTACACACAAGTCATCTGCATCTGTAGCGAATTTCATCCTGTAGTTTCGATTTCACACAGCTGAATCTCTGTGACGTCATATTATATAATTTTATAGATCCACTCAGCGGTATATGTGGACGCTACGAGTTTGGTTATGAGTTAGTAGCAAAAAAGTAATGAATTTTAATTCATGCACGATGCGGCAGTTTTGCAAGTGTCTCAGTTGTTAAGACGTCATTTCTCCTAAACTATGTGTCGTATAATGATAGAATTTTGCAGGTACATTCAGTGGAATACGTGAATACCGTCTGGAAAATGTGTCGTGCATACAGTTAGTAGTAAAGAAGTAATAAATTAAAACGTCATGCCTGATGCGGCAGCTTTACTGCATGAACGGTGAAAATGTAGTAAGCGATAAATCTTTTGTTTTCATCTTTTTGTGGGGGCTGCCAACGAGAAAAAGTTTCGTAATGGTTTGAAATTACGTGTAAAGTTTGTTACGAGTCACTAATTGCTGTCATTCTCAAATAGTGTATGAAGTCAGCGAATTCGCTCGTCGAGAACTACACTACTACTTCATCTCCAGCCCGATCCCTTTCATAGATAGGTGGTTCTTATCCCCGTAGCAGTTTCTTTCGGCGAGCACCGATCTGTGCACCAACTTTGGGTGAAATCGGTCCAGTGGTTTAGGAGAAGATGTGGAACATACATATACACATACATACATATGAGCGTACATCCATTATTGTAATATGTATGGATACTATGGGAATAAAAAGATACTCTTACTTCCCCTAGGGATGGGGTGAGGACGAAAGGGGTTTCATGAAAATTGTTCTAAAACGACCTCCTGGTATTTCTCTCCAGCATTTAGCTGAATTTAATACTTCAAAAATATGAAGCGCAATTTGTCTCTTATTTCCTGCAATTACTTGACTTTAAATATGTTAAATTATGAAGCGCAATTTGTCTCTTACTTCCGCTGTTCATTGTGTCAACTAGGTTGCGAGAATAAGCATTACAGCTAGTCAATAATTTTGCGAGCGTGTTTCAGGACCACAGCTTTTGTTTTACGGCTAAACATCACGGATAAATTTGTTTTTTGAGTACTGTTTGAAGGGTGAAAGGAATGCTTAAAAATCCATCGACATTTAAATTCAGACTCTTGCTATAGAGAAAATTAAGAAAAAGAAGCAGTCTGAGTAAATATGAAGCAATGAGATGAAATGCTTATCTCGTTACCAGTGTGAAAACTGTATTTACAGTCTCTCACCTCGAAATTAGCACCAGTGTCCAGCACATTTTGCAAACTTTTTACTGAGAGAGAATAAAGTTTCCGCAGGGATCGGATGAAACACTAGGACGAAACCCGCCACAGATTAAGATAAAATGAATATGTCTGAAGTGAAGTGTGTTAAATGTGACACACACACACACACACACACACACACACACACATATATATATATATATATATATATATATATATATATCTATATGGGTGGGTGTGCGGAATATATGTTACAGATGCGTATGTTGGCGAAGTCACTGGCAAATAGCTAGTGTTTTCATATCAAGTTAATAATTATTTTCAAGAAATGTGTCGGCTTTTATTCTAATGGAGCCGTTCTTTGGGGGTGTGCGGTATGTTTTGTTTTTACTCAGAGCAGTCTGTGAGGGATTTATACCTTTAATAATTTTCGACCATATCAGATTGACCACATGCAGGCGCTAGTACAACTAGAGGATCCCAATCTGTGATGCACCATTAGACTGAAGTCTTGTCGAGTATGAAATGGTTCAAATGGCTCTGACCACTATGGGTCTTACCATCTGAGGTCGTCAGTCCCCTAGACTTAGAACTACTTAAACCTAACTAACTTAAGGACATTACACACATCCACGCCCGAGGCAGGATTCTAACCTGCGACCGTAGCAATAGCGCGGTTCCGGACTGAAGCGCCTAGAACCGCTCGGCCACAACAGCCGGCGTCGAGTATGAAGTGGTACTCACCATTTTGCGATTCTCGAAATCGAGCTGCCCCGCCACAGAGACACTTCCTGTGTCGCCGTCTATGGAGAAGGCTCCGTCTTCGTTTCCCGCCTCGATCTGGTAGCGGATGTCCAGATCTGCAATAAAAGAAGACATGTACTGAGCCAGTGGGCCACAAAGGAGTAGCGCAGCATCAGTTTCTTCTGTTACGGGCACAGTTTAGGAATCTGGTACTGATTATCGCGCATGCTGGCAACATCAAAACGAAACAGTCATTCGTACTGGTTTGATGCTGTTGTTTACAGTTTACACTGCTACCGAAGCTTTACTATTTTATAACAACATTGTCCTATTTTCAGATTTTTATTTATAAGTAAAAGTAATGATGCTAGATTGTTGTGATTGTACACGCATATCGAAATTCGTCAAAGGAGGAAAATTTATTTTTTATAAGTAAGTGCTGCAAAGGTATTAGTTATCATATTAGTAACAGTTGCTTTATCTGTAGGTGTGTGCCACTTCTCACCATGTTAGAATTCCTGCCCACATAGCAGTCTGGTACGCTATAGTTCAATTCTTTTATCTTGGCGGTTCGCGCATGCCCGCCCAGACGCGGGAGATTGCTGCGTTGCCAGTTGTACGCGCCAAGAGAAGCAGCGCCATAGTATAGTTCGCAAACTTACGTTTAGGGGGGGAGCGCGCAGTTTATGAAGTAAAGCCACCACGGCCGCATTAGCCCTTTCGCTGCTACAGAGACATGCTCCCCGCATTCCGCGATGTGCACGATTTTGTCATCATCGCACAGCTCGCCTGTGCAGACTCATGGTGTTTCGATTGCTTTGACACACTTTATCATTCGATTTCACAAAAACTATTTGCCCCAAAAATTTGATTTTTACACATCTTCATGACTAATACCCTCCCCCCATAAATGACTTAATTTTGTTTCGATGTTCAACGCAGTTATTGTGCAGCATTAGATGTAGTAAACCATTGCACGAAATTTTGAAGACTTTGCAGAGGTAAAAGTCCATAGCGTATACTTTCTGTATAGTCGATTTTAGTTGCCACTAGAAATTTCAAAAAATTACATTCAAACGAATAAAATTCATGGAGTAAGACACTTCGATATTGTTTTTAAGTAAAGGAAATATTAAGCACCAAACCAGGTTTGAACTCAGAACCTTTCACGTAGTAGCCACACACCTTAACCATTACGCTAACGCAACCCATCATTCAATACATCTCCTGGAGGACTTTAAAATATGACGCAAAATACCGACCAACACTGTTGGTATGACTATGAATTACTCACGTTTCGTCGAAGTACAATAGGAAATAAACAATTACCGCTGTTCTTTATTGCGAAAAAGCGGTTAGTGTGAATGATACAAACACCTTTCCTTGCTATCGCCTGAGTTAGGAGGCTTATTGCTTGTTTGGTTTAAGTAATTAATAGAATATGAAGCAATTGGTATAAAGAATGCTTTTTCCAAACTTTCTATAAAAGAAAGTCTGCTATCAAGACATTGCTTTTGTTCAATTACTTTGTTTATGACTGAACATTTCTAAAACTGCAGACACTCATCTGTGCTCTGCACTGCAGTCGAGCTCTGGCAACGTCGTTCTCTGTTCATTGGCTGACTGTGTTTTGTAACGTCAGATGCGCAGAACGAACCTAAACTCGGCCGCCGTCATAAATGACCCGCACTTTAGAAGGCTCACATATCTGCTTCTAGGAGTGGGCATCGCCACGCAGGTGCGGCTTGGTACCGGAGCAAAAGTTAGTATGAAGACTGGAGCGGAACTGACCACGCAGCAGCTTTTGGAAGCATCGCTGGGGGCCGTGGAGTGAGCCAAATGGAGATCGGTGCAGCGCCAGGGTCCTGGCATGCTGTGCAGTACTAGGCCGTTTTGAGTCCGCATCGCTGGTCCAGGGAGCTGCCAGGATGGGCGCAGTTCCTTGTAGTTGGAGGACTAGCGGCCACCATCGCCATCAGAGAAAAGGTGAGGTGGCGAGTGTTGGCAAGAATTGGTACCCGCTGGCGACATCAAACTGATCTGGACTGTAACATGAGGCATCGTCTGGCTGTAGCAGCAGACGAGGATCACCTCTGCATGTCCAGAAGATACGGCAGTTGTGGACCAGGAACCGGTTACAAATTAAAGTTCCCTTTACGGCGACTGGGAAGCGGGCCGTAAGAGTGGATCGTGCTGTTGAGTTGTGCTGATCATTGAATTCATGCTGGCAGTTGTGAGTCTGGACTGATGGTTCGGTATCGTTGATAATCGCCCGCGGCAAATCAACAGTCGACCACCGCAGAGATGCTGCACAGCCAAGCGGCTTCACTGGGCGACAATGAGGAGGAAGTAGTAAACCCTCCCCAGTAGTTGAGAGGTGCCGCCACTGCACCACGCTCTTCAAATACCGTCGCAAAGCGCAATGGCGGTCCGTTCTGCTCTACCTTCGAATAATACCTGTTCTCGAGTGCAGTTACGCGTGAGAGTTCTACTTCCGCCTTCAGAGGACAGCGTCGTCGTATCGTCGTTCGAGCCTAGTTCAGTCTTAAATGTACAGTTTGTTGAGCACCATCGATGGACATGTATTCATCGAAGCTGCAGTAAACATTCAGAGTTCATTAACTGCAGACACTTAAACACAGGTCAGTGGCTACAGCTGCCTCTCATGTAACTGAACAGCAAATCATTTACTTGTGAAATTAATTCCATGCATGTTCACACAGCAACAGCGGTGAAAAGCTAAAGATAAATGTATTATCTGCTTCAATAAAGTGTTACTTTATTAGGCTGTTCATTTGACTGACTGTTTCATTTGTTCACTTCTATGTGTGTTCAAAGCAAAACACACCGAGCCTTGTATAACTGTACTTACCTGATTAAGCATGGCGAGGCTGTGGTGTGGTCTGATTGCATCCTAGTGACAAACTATGTGTGATTCAAATGTCAGTCTATGTACTTTTACAGTCCTTTGTACGTTAGTTTGTTGTGTTAGTATGCGTTGTCTGTCCAGCTGTGATTAGGGTATTGGTAATAGTTGGGTGTTATTGTACTACCTTGTGAGCTAGTGTATGTGATGATTCAAATGGCTCTGAGCACTATACGACTTAACTTCTGAGCTCATCAGTCGCCTAGAACTTAGAACTAATTGAACCTAACTAACCTAAGGACATCAGACACATCCATGCCCGAGGCCGTAGCGGTCGTAGTGTATGTGACTGCAGGATTTCGGTGCACTCTGCCTCCCTTTCCTTTTGTAAAGTTGGTTTCAATCAGGAGAAGGAATGACTAGGAGGAATGTTATGACAATATGCATCTTAGTCTAAGATTTCTGTAGTAAGTTCATTCTTGCACACTTGGATATTTATTTATTTATTTTATTATTGTCAGCCGAGTAATTACGTTGATCAATTTTAAATTGTTATATCAGAAGTTAACTAATCGGGAAAGCTGTATACGAGTTCTTGCCTTGTTTTAGTTACTAATGCAATCTGGCATTGTAAGTCATCTGCGTTAACAAATCATAGTGTTCGGTGAAGAGCCCAAATGTGCACAACCCAGAGCCAAATTCCATCCCCACTCAGTTCCTGCACTACAATTCTAATAAGCATTTAATGTTATAGGGCTAACTAACGTGACTGTTTGACCATGTATTTATGAGAAAAGCGTTAGACAAAATAGTTCATGTGGGACTGTACTGCCAATCAGTTCGTTGAGCCAGTAAACATTTCAAAGAACTTTCGCCTTCAGATAAAGTTATGTATGGCAGTCTGAGTCCATACGTCTCCATTGCACATATCTCCAAACCATCTGGTTTATTTTATACTACATGTTACCCGCAGCCGCGCTCACGTATCAGTAGTTTTATTTTATGATGAGTGGTGGTGAGCAAGAACGCAACTGTATATGGAATAACATCAGCTGCCTTCACGTGCCTACCTGTTTGGGTAAGCACAGCCCGTGATGTGTGCCCCTTCTTCCCCCTCCCAAGTTGTCCCAACGCACAATGCGTCGGCATACGCAGCGTCACTGGCGAGCAGTGCATACAGAGGTGTACTGGCAGGAACACGCATCTATGCATTGTGTTGCTGAAGTAACTACACATTACAAAACATGTACATTTTGCAAGACATAGTGTGGAAAAATGGATTAAGTATACTGAAGGTTGTATGGGTCTAGTTTAGCAGGGGATACAACCCGTCGGCTTTGACCAATGACGTCAGAATTGGCCAGAGAGCATGTATTACAAAGATGAAAGAGCTGATAAGAATGTTGAGAAACAAAGGAATGCAAGAGAGAAAAACTATACTTCACATATATAAGGGCCAGTAGTATTTTCACTTTAACGATATCGCGTGTTTGTATCTTAGTATTTCTCCGCAAAATACAATGGAAATAAATGAATGAAATATATTACTAGCAAAGAATACATCACGTCACATGTATGTCAGTTGTATCTCGAAACTCTTTCGAACTGTATTGCTTAAGTGCAGTACGGGATACAAGTTCAGCGTACGTCGATTTCTTAGTTTCAACTAGCATTGCTGTCCTGTTGTTCACTTGAACTATGTATCCCCTGCTTCACTAAACCGTAAATGAAACACCGGATACAAATTAAAAGTTCACTCGAAGTGTGTTGCTTAAGTACAGTTTGAATAGGAGTCTGTCGTAAGTCGATATCTTCGTTTTCACTAGCATTACTGTCCTGTTCTTCTCTCGAACGATGTATCCTCCGCTTCAGTAAACCCTAAGTGGAACACGGGAGACAAATTGTAGATGTGTTGTTTATTTCGTCTCCGCTATTACTAACAGTCTTTTCTTACGTACATATTAGTACTACTGATGACAGAAGGGCCTACGTATGTAATATATGTATACCAGACTTCCGTTGACCTCTATATATGTACACTGGTAACGAAAAGGTGGAAACAGACGTAAGATACATTTGCAACCTGTACCTCAATTGAACTACACGGATACAAGAAGACGACACATGTACAATTTGTATCCCGTACTTCACTATGGGATACAGTTTTCTTGTTGTCTTGTACGCTAATAGTATCCCATTCGTTACTTGAGCTATATAACTATATGCAACATTTGTATCTTGCTCGCCAATTCACATATATTGTGTCAGTGTAAAGGCGAAGTGAATGGACAGGGTACAAATTTTAGTTGTGTCGTCAGTATAAAGGCGAAGTGAAGACCAAGATACAAGTTGTACTTGTGTCAGGGGTTTCGCCTGTAATATAGCAAGTACACATTCGAAAATGTCGTACTGATACTAGTGCTGGGAAACGAAAGAAGATCGACAGCTGAGAAATTTCTGTTACGTACTTCACAACACGAAAATACACACATTGGTGCAATGAAACAGTGAAATACAGTGAAAGAAGCTAATGGGAAAGTGAACTTATCACACGGAAATATCGAGGAATAACCGAAGTCCGCCTAGACAGACAGTAACGAAGATTACATACCCACAAACAGACAAATCCATTCCTATAAACGAAAATAGACACTAAAAATTGTTCTACAATAACAAACTAATACTCCAAATTACCTCAATATCGTTACGAATAATTATTTTAATGTGCGATGATAGCGCTTATCCAGAACACAGAACTGCTTTATTATCTATGCCTCGAAGTGAAGATATTACTATCTGTGACTAATGTATGACGTCATTGATCAAAACCGACGGGTTGTATCCCCTGCTTCACTAGACCCGGTTGTATAAGCATAGAATTCATTACTTTAAATTGTTTCACATAGCGCTTACCAACCAATAAAAGCATTTACAGAAATATGACTAGATCAAAATTCAGAGAATAAACAGCTTTCTAAATAGTACATAATTTTCTGTAAGTCGTGTAATATTTTAAAAACCGGATAAATTATAGTGTTCAATTCCAATCTTCGGTTTTGAGCAATGACGTCATACCTAAGGCAATGATACTACGTATAGGCAATCTATGAAAGCAAAGGATCGTCTCGTAAACAAACGAATGTAGCACACAATAAAATTACGCATTCATGCAGTTATTTACGAAGTCATGAATTATATCGAAACGAACTGAATACAATGAAAATAATTAAGAACAAGAATTACAAACAAATTTTCAAGTCTGAAAGAAGTATTCTCGTACTTTATGCAAGCAGAAAAACACAGAGAACCTTTAAATTGCATTACAGTAAAGCGCATGAAGAAGTCATACTGTTACAAAATAGCGTTAATGTTATTATTAATTATTGAATCTAACGGGAGAAGCGCAGCAAAGTTGGGGTTTTGGGCGAGCAGAAACTAAAATGCAACAGAAAAAAAGAAAAATGAAATGAATGATAACAAACACGAAACAATAGCATGAAATGTGGAGAAACCGACACACAACATTGTAGAAGAAAATCCGTACATGAATAACAAATATAAAAAATTGTAATCGATAACTAGAATTAACCTATGTAGGTAAATTCCAGTTATAGATTCCAATCGCTCCATAATTCATATTTAAAATTATCTTTGCAGTTGTATGCATTGAAGCATAATAGCATTTCTACATTTGTAATTGTTCTCTAAAACAACTGCAGTGCATAACAAAAACTGGAATCGATAACTAGAACTGACCTTCTATATAGCTCAATTCTAGTTACCGATTCCAATGTTAGTGGGTTTTCTGCAGTAGGTCACAGAGAAATTACAAGTGCAGAAATCCTATTAACCTACATTTTAGTACGCAAACGTTCTTAATAAACGATCTAATTAGTGAACCATCGAATGGCTGGAATCGGTAACTAGAATTGAGGAGGTCAATTCTAGTTACCGATTCCAACTATTCGAAGGTTCATAATTTTGCTCATTTTTGCGGTAAATCTGTGGACTATGTTTTTGTAGGATTTCTAGATTTCTTTTTGATATCAGAAATACTTAGAAAAACTAATAAATATTGAAGGTACAGCTTCTAAATTTTTCCCTATATAGGTCAATTCCAGTTACCGATTCCAATGTTTGTTAGACCCTACTTTTTGTCAATTTTCGTTACTTGTGTAGATTTAACAATTAGTATTAAAAGTTAACGCTATCCCACAATATTATGACTTCATCATGCGCTATACTGTACTGGGTTTAAAGGTACCCTGTGCTTTTCTTTCTCGCATAAAATACGATAGTAATTTATTTTAGAATTATATACTTCTGCTTTTCTGTTCTTATTTATTTTCATTACCTTTAATTCTTGTCGGTATAATTTGTGGCTAAGTAATTAATCATGTGATCTACGTTTGTAATTTTATCGTATGCTACACTCGTTTGTTTAGGGAGTTTGATCAGCTGCTTTCAAAGATTGCCTGTATGTAGCGTCTGTGTCTTAGGTATGACGTCATTGTCAAGGCCGACGAGTGGAATCGGACACTGGATCTGACCCTTAAAATCAATAAGTGTCTTGTACAACGCACTTTCTAAAGTAGCCTATGTTCTTCTTCAGGACTGAAACTATCTCTATAACAAACTTCATCGATATCGATTCAGTGTGTTAGTCTTTAAAACGTAACGGATAGAGTTACTTTCGCATTTACAACATTAGTATGGAGAAAACTTGCAATAACTATCTTTTCCGTGATCCTATTTTGATGAAATAAAGTCTTTAAGGTGACCCATGCTAAGCTCAAGTTACCTGTGGAAACCCCATGAAAATTCGTCTAGTAGTTTTGAAGAAGCGTGTTCAAAAATGCAAACACACGGACTCGGCGGTTTTACATATTTATTATTGGTGTAGAAGATTAGTCGCAACTGAAGAACTAGTATCTGTGACAGGATTATGAGTATGTCAGTATATGAGATTAATATTTTGTTTCTCTAAGGATAAAAGAAGATTAAATATACAGGACGAAAAGTATTTAAACCGACAAACTCTGGGTGGTTGTAGGGGACGCATAAACAAATATTTTTCCCTAATGTCATTTTTTCCTATGAGGAGTATTTAAACCGGTAGAGGAAGATTTCTCTGGCGGCAAATTAATTAAACCTACTCTTTTCCATTTTTTATGACCAAGAGACAACACATTAACACAACCCAATTTCAATTACAGTAGATTTTCAAAAATCCCTCCATTGACACGTAAACAAAGGCTACACCGTCGGATCATGTTCTGTCTGATACGGGCAAAACCCCGAAGAGTATCCTGAATTGTTCCCGCTGCTGCTACTATCCGGGTAACCAGATCCTCTTCTGATGCAACATGAGTTGCGTAAACAAGGTTGCGTATCTCTCCCCACACAAAACAGTCCAGAGGGGACATATCTGAGGATCGAGCAGGCCATGGTACCACCTCTGCCAATCCACGTTTCTGGGAACCGTCGGTCCAGGAATCGACGCACATGACGACCGAAATGTGCCGGCGCCCCGTCATGTCGTAACTACTTGCGTTGTATTGTAGGGAGCGGGACGTCTTACAGCAATTCTGGCAATGCTCTGGCGAGAAAATTGTAATAGTGCCTGCCATTAGTGGTCTAGGTAGCAGATACGGCCCAATTAAACAGTCCCCAACAACACCGACCCACACATTAACGAAGAACCGCACTTGATGAGCGCTAGTAACTGTGGCATGTGGTGTAAGTAGGCTGTTTAGATTTTTATATGGGTAATGCCACGTAGCGCTCTATATGAATATCACTGGCTGTGCTGTGTGCAGTATGTGGCTAGTTTGCATTGTTGTCTGCCATTGTAGTGTTGGGCAGCGGCAGCTGGATGTGAACAGCGCGTAGCGTTGCGCAGTTGGAGGTGAGCCGCCAGCAGTGGTGGACGTGGGGAGAGAGATGGCGGAGTTTTGATAATCTGTAAGACTGAATGTCAATTATGAATATTAAGGTAAATACATTGTTTGTTCTCTATTAATATCTTTCATTTGCTAACTATCCCTATCAGTAGTTAGTACCTTCAGTGGTTTGAATCTTTTATTTAGCTGGCAGTAGTGGCGCTCGCTGTTTTGCAGTAGCTTGAGTAGCGAAGATTTTTGTGAGGTAAGTGATTTGTAAAAGGTATAGGTTAAAGTTAGTCAGGGCCATTGTTTTGTAGGGGTTATTGAAAGTCAGATTGCGTTGCGCTAAATAATATTGTGTGTCAGGTTAAGCACAGGCTTGTATAATTGTTCTAAGTGGACGTTTCACATGTAAAATTGTTCAAAGGGGACGTTTCATAAGTTTGCATTGTTGTCTGCCATTGTAGTGTTGGGCAGCGGCAGCTGGATGTGAACAGCGCGTAGCGTTGCGCAGTTGGAGGTGAGCCGCCAGCAGTGGTGGACGTGGGGAGAGAGATGGCGGAGTTTTGATAATCTGTAAGACTGAATGTCAATTATGAATATTAAGGTAAATACATTGTTTGTTCTCTATTAATATCTTTCATTTGCTAACTATCCCTATCAGTAGTTAGTACCTTCAGTGGTTTGAATCTTTTATTTAGCTGGCAGTAGTGGCGCTCGCTGTTTTGCAGTAGCTTGAGTAGCGAAGATTTTTGTGAGGTAAGTGATTTGTAAAAGGTATAGGTTAAAGTTAGTCAGGGCCATTGTTTTGTAGGGGTTATTGAAAGTCAGATTGCGTTGCGCTAAATAATATTGTGTGTCAGGTTAAGCACAGGCTTGTATAATTGTTCTAAGTGGACGTTTCACATGTAAAATTGTTCAAAGGGGACGTTTCAGTGGGTTATCCTTACTCGAAACATTCATCGGTAAACAACACAGAGGATGGAAATGTAAGATGCATTTCACACTGTTCCAGGTACCATTGCGAAAACTGTGCACTGGGTGGATAATCAACTGTTTCCAGGTTGTGGACACGCTGTAAGTGAAATGGACGTAACAATTGCTCTCGAAGCTCTGTTCTTACTTTCGTCTGATTCGTCCCCATGTTACGTGCAATTACACGAGTGCTGATTGAAGGAACCTGCTCCACATGCTGCAAGACAGCTTTCTCAAATTGCAGCGTTCTTACCGTGCGACGGCGTCCCTGTCCAGGTAATCTGCTAAAAGACCCGGTCTCACGCAGACGTTGGTACACCGCAGCAAAGGTCGTATGATGCGGAATACGGCGATTAGGATATTGTTGTTGATTAACCCGCTGTGCGCAGCGCGGGATTAGCCGAGCGGTCTAAGGCGCTGCAGTCATGGACTGTGCGGCTGATCCCGGCGGAGGTTCGAGTCCTCCATCGGGCATGGGTGTGTGTGTTTGTCCTTAGGATAATTTAGGTTAAGTAGCGTGTAAGCTTAGGGACTGATGACCTTAGCAGTTAAGTCCCATAAGATTTCACACACAAACCCGCTGTGCAGCTTGTCCGTTGTGGTGCGCTACGTAGTACGCACCAACCATATCAGTGTGCTCACTCCAGGTGTATTGCTGCATTAGTAAACAGAGACAATGCACTACTACACTGGTGGACAGCAGTTGCCTACAACTGAGGATCGTAATACGGCCTCTAACAACTGAAGGGCATAATACGGCCTCCAACGGATTAAATAATCCTCAATGAAAAACTGACATTATGGAAAAATATTTGTTTCGATGTCTTCTACAATCTCCCAGTGTTTGTCAGTTTAAATTCTTTTCACCCTGTATGGTACCAGAAAGTAAAAACAAAAAAAAAAAAATCGATCCAAAAAATATTTCTTGGTATGGTAATTCGATAATTTACTGCTGTGTCATAGCTCGAAACTCGATTTTTTTTTTTTTTACTTTGACGTACTAAGAAGTCATTTCGTAGTCCCACCGAAACATAATTTATCAAAACAGAGACTCAGCAAACTTTTTATCATTCATTTTATCTTCCAGTGTTCATGCTACTCTTCTTCCCTCAGTTTTTCAAATCGAAATTTATAAAAGGCGATCGGGAAGTTTCCGTTCGAGAGCGTTGCTGTAGTGCATACGCAACGTAGCGCGACTCCGATGCTGGTACATATGCACCATCATCTACGTGTGCTGTTAGTGTGGCATTCGTACATGTACTATGTGCGTGCGGTAAATGTGGAAACGTGAACTATGGCGATATTATTACTAAATTCCTCCTAACAGGACCAATGTGCTGTTACTACTTTCTTGATTGTCTAAGGCCGAACACCATTAGACATCCATCGCACTGAAAGTGTTGTGTGGGCAGCATATCAGTCTGAAACCATCGTTGTGGAATGCTGCGCCAAGTTTCGCGGTGTTTACGATTCGACACAAAATGCCGGTCTATCCGGGAGGCTACCCGCATACATTACGGAAACCACAAGCAGCCGGTTGATGATGCGACTTGGACGGACGGACGCATGACAAGTGGTGCGCTATCAAAGAATTTTTACATCAGCTTCGGTAGCGAGCAACACATTACTCGGCAGCAGTTAGGCTACCATAAGGTTTGCAGCCCATGGATACCAAGGGTGGAATGGCGAACGAAAAGCAAACCGGGTGTCTGTTGGCCTGAAGCACATTCTCTGAGAGCATTGCGTCAGGAGGCGAAAGCTGGTGCCACAACTAACAATCAGCGTCGAAAGCGTTGACGATACGTTGTTGCCGGCCGGGATGGCCGAGCGGTTCTCGAAGCTACAGTCTGGAACCACGCGACCGCTACGGTCGCAGGTTCGAATCCTGCCTCGGGCATGGATGTTTGTGATGTCTTTAGGTTAGTTAGGTTTAAGTAGTTCTAAGTTCTAGGGGACTGATGACCTCAGAAGTTAAGTCCCAAAGTGCTCAGAGCCATTTTTGATACGTTGTTGTCATCCATCGTCCCTTCATCCCAAGAAGTTCAAGAGCCAGCCATCTGTTCAACCTGTTATTTGATTACCAGACGCCATAGATTATTGATTTTAAGGAACATGGTGTCTCTTTCACTGTATAACGGTACTGCGTAACGCTGGAGAAATTACGCCGTATAAGTAAGGCGAATCGTCCTGGAAAACTGCTACAAGGGGTGCTGCTGCTTCATGGTAAGGCGCGTCCAACAAAAAAATGTTGTGACGTAGAATTCACGCCAACTCAAGCGGGAGACATTCGAGCGCCTAACCTATACAGCTGATCTCGTCCCATGGGATTACCACGCCATCGCTCTCTTAAAACAAGACCTTGAGAAGTCAACGATTCCTGTCGGACGAGGTTGTGTAGCAGGTAGTTGTTGGACTTTTGCAAGCAGTAGAACACCTTGTTTTACCTAACTGTTATCCTCAACCTGGTGCGTCGATGGAATGATTTCCTCAATGGTCACTGTGATTTTTCCTGATCGGCATACCGATTCTGGACTCTATGGCCTTTGAGCAGAAACTTATTGACCGTCCTTCATAAAATTAGATAACTGACTTGCATGAGTGATTCAACTGAAGTTGACATTTTACATGACCACCATCTTATTTTTTAGTTACTGCCATCTTTTTAGTGTTCGTTTGTTTAGGTAATCCATTCCTAAAAGTCACGTTTCCTTCAACACAAAGTTTCCACAGCTCACATTACGCACACCACTAGGAAGGAGAAAAAACAACAGACTGAATTATTACTTTGTTCTGTAACAAATATTGCAGTGAACAGCTTTCGTCTAGATTTCTGTGAGGCTTTAGTGTTGACTAATGTGCCCTGGAACGTGCTAAAGAGCACCACATTTTAAGAACTTTCTGCATTGTACCAGGAAAGTCGAGACTGCAATTATTATTTGAAACAGATGTATGAAAAGGCTATTGCTGGCTTTAAAATAGACATTTGTGACCACTGCATTTGGCCACAACCACAGGTGGAAGCACAAGCGGCCAAAGACACTGCTAGCTAGGGCATAGGCACCTATGGTAAACTAACATACGCAAACAGCGACAAACGTCGGTAAGCCCCTGCATATCAGCAACACTGACTGGCAACTACCAGCTGCTATTAGAGCCGACCAACAGGCCACAGCAGGGACACCGACGAGCTCGCCCACAGACGCACAAACAATCTGCCAACATTCCCTCACACTGTGCCTCCGGTATATGACCTATCGGACACAAGACCGATAACAAACCTAACTGTTGCAGGTTGCTGACGCTGAACGAGGACTCTGTACCAGCACCCAGCGCCAGCCGCCGAGCAGCACAAACGCACAACGTCAAGGTATCGACATGCATGATACCCACTACTAACAAAGCCTATCCTTGCACAACCTATCGCAGGCAGCAAGACATCCGCTACTGCTCTTACCACCCGACCTAACTTTCGCAGAGGTTTTTTTCCCTTGGCTCTCGCCTTGGCACTTTTTTTCCTCTGCCCTCAAACCGCTACCCTTCGTCAGATTTCGACCTATCTATCTCCAGATGAGCGCGTATTAATGGTTAATCCTAACCAGACGTACGCTAACATCGCAGTACCCACATCCTGCGACACCTCACTTTAGTGAATACTAACCCTCATGCAGAGATGGCGGTAGACCTTTTGTGTTGGCCATCATGCCGGTGTGGGCGTGGAGGGGCTCCACCTCTATATTAAAAAAACTGCATTTGGCTTTCAGTCGACGAGGCTACTGTCGTCTATGGCTGAACTTTCTCAGTCTGCAAAAATGTACGGGAGACAGTAGAAAAAGTTTCACATTACACAGCTTAGAAATGTGGTTCATTGTGTAATGCAATGCCAAAATGTAATATGATTGTAGAGTTAGGCCTCAGACTATGGCCATGCTCAAGTACGCATAGCAAGTGTGTGTTTTTATGTGAGTCACATATGAAAGGAATTTTTCCGTAGAAGATTTGCCATTACAGTATTACGAAAGCAGAAAATGGTTGTAGCACCGGCAAATATCTCGACTGTTCATGAATTTTTTGGAGTTTCTATACCGAAAATAATTAGTTGCTCATTTTTCACGAAGAACTAGAATGACAATGTTAAAAATACAATAAAAATTTACTATGTTGATACTGGAGTTAATTACATTTTAATTAGATGACTCCAAAAAGACAAAAATATTTTGTAAGAAGATGGAGTGCTAAAACCAGTTTCGCAAAAACCTAATAATCCGGGCGCTAGTCATTGGCGATATTCGCTGCTTAGCATCGGTCCCAGGCCAGGCTCACAACAATGAAAATATCGCGCGAAGTGACGCTGCCGTTGCTTAGCATTTGTCTGCTTTGTGAGGTGAAGTTGCCGGGACGTTTATTGGTGTTCTTTGAGAGGAATATTGTGATTAAAAAGTTTTCCGCAAATCTTCGCAAACAGAGGTTAATTAAGAGTTTGGAAGAAGGTTAACTGCTGAAGAAAAGCAGACTTGCGAGGTAGAAGAATGGAGGTAAGTGACCAATCCATATCCAGCCATTATAACTCGTCCACGCTGAAATTTTATGCTGTAGGCAAAAACTTGAGAAGCTTCTACTGCTGAATGCTAAGATACAGCGTGAATCCGAGCAACACCAAAAATATTACGGAGGATTTTTACGGCTATTTTATGAGTATTTTGGCTTGGGAGGCTTGTGTGAATCGTGCATCACTCTACTTCGGCAGCTATGATCCGCAAGCCACTTTGCGTTGTATAGTGGAGAGTGCTTCAGCATTTTGCACTTGGTATGGGGGAAGTTCTCCTGTAAACAAACCATCGTAAAGACTCCAATTACTCTGATTTCCGAATCTCTGTTATTTTTTCATGAGACCTGTATGGGAGGAAGTAATATGGTGCCCAACTCCTTTCGATACTTACGCTCTTAGAATTTCTACAGTAACCTCTTCGTGGGGCACAACGGCCTCTTGTGCCGTCTACAACTTGCGTATGTAGGTTGAGAATATCCGTAACGTTCTAGCGCCTACTCAACGATCTTTTGACGAAATGCACCATCCTTCATTGAATCTTCTCAATCTCGTCAATTTCTCGAACCATACAAACGGCCCAGACTGATCAGTAATCCTGAAGAATCGGTCTAACATGAGTTTTGTAACCCACATTTTTCGTGGACGAGTTACATTTTCCTAAGTCTCTTCCAGTGAACCCCAGCCTGGGATAGTCTTTTCCTAGAATTAGTTTTATGTGACCATTTCACCTTAGATCGCTTCGGACAGTTAATCCCAGATATTTTATCGAAGTTGCTGTTTCCAGAGGATTTATCGACTATGGCGTAATCGAACAGTAACGGATTTCTTCGTCTATTTATACGCAGTATGTTATAAACACTAAGTTCTTAGGGCGCTGCCAGTCTCTGTACTTCTAATCGACTCTCCTCAGATATTTCCGCATTTCGCTCAGTCTTCTGACGTTGTGGCCTTCCTATAGACAAGAGAGTCATCTGCTTGTAGCCTCAGTGAGCTTCTGACGCTATCCGCCGAGTCGTTCAACATCCATGTTTGCAGAAGACTCTTATACAGATTTTCTTTCGCAAAAAAGGCGTGATGCGTGAGTATAAATCATGTTCCACAATTCTGTAACATGCTGACATGACGTCTACCTGACGAGCCGTCTTGTGTAAGGGAAAGGCTTGCGCTTGTTTGCCAATCGCTTGGTACCCTCAGTAGTTCCAGCGACCTATGGTGAACTGGTACTTTAAGGGGTGCGAGTAATCTATGTAGAATGTTGCACTATCTCATGTGGCTCCACTGTGTTTCTTCTGATGAGCGATTTAACTTAATTTCCCACTTCGTGACCACTTGTTTCAAAAAATGGTTCAAATGGCTCTGAGCACTATGGGACTAAACATCTGTGGTCATCAGTCCCCTAGAACTTAGAACTACTTAAACCTAACTAACCTAAGGACATCACACACATCCATGCCCGAGGCAGGATTCGAACCTGCGACCGTAGCAGTCGGGCGGTGCTTGTTTCAAAACTGTCTCTTCGGCATTTGTGCGATGATTGTAAGGAGCAATGGTTATACCATCTTTAGTGCTCAAACTTTGTCTGAAAATCAAATACAGCGAGACGGCCCTTTCTTTATTGTCTTCTATTCTGGGCCAGTATGGCTAAAGTAGTGACTGATTAGAAGATTTTTTTAGGGGAACTTGCGACGAACTCACACTTCTTTAGTGGAGTAACTTTAACTGTGGTCTTAGCATGAACATGTTGAGTTTCAGCAAACTGACAAAGCGAGCAACGGATACTTCTTCGCTAAGTCACATGAAACTATAGTTCAATTCTTTTATCTTGGCGGCTCGCGCATGCCCGCCCAGACGCGGGAGATTGCTGCGTTGCCAGTTGCACACGACGCATGCGCCAATAGAAGCAGCGCCATAGTATAGCATAGTTCGCAAGCTTACGTGTAGGGGGAAGCGCGCAGTTCATGAAGTAAAGCCACCACGGCCGCATTAACCCTTTCGCTGCTACAAAGACGTGCTCCCTGCATTCCGCGCTGTGCGCGATTTTGCCACTGCACTGCTCGCCTGTGCAGACACATCGTGTTCCGACTGCTTTGACACTCTTATCAATCGATTCCACAAAAACTATTTGGCCCAAAAATTAGATTTTTACATATCTTCTTGACTGATACCTTCCCCCCTAAATGACTTAATTTTGTTTCGATGTGCAACGCAGTTATTATGCAGCATTAAATATAGTAAACCATTGCACGAAATTTTGAAGAGTTTATAGAGGTGAAAGTCCATAGAGTATACTTCCCGTATGGTCGATTTTAGTTGCCACAATGTTGAGAATGAAATGTGGATAAGATACCTAAATTTCATATAAAATTTACTGTATAACAATAGCTCATTTAAGTACCACATAGGTGTCGTATGTAATATTGAGAAATATTCCGTCTTTCGCGACTGTAATAAAAGTTTTATTTACACTGAGCACGTTTGGCTTTATTTTAAAGCACTTTAATCAATCAAAAGGATGTAGACAAAATACATTAAACAAAACCGTGGACTTACAAAAACATTAGGACTTGAATATACCGTCTATCAGTGAAGTGCTCTGAGCTATGTCAAATATAATTTTTGTGTGTGGCACACACAAACATCATTTATTTGCTAAAACACTGATCTGCCAACACAAACGTTGAATATTGTGTTACCGCAGCACGAAACTACGAAAGGTGACTTGGCAATGGAGGAGACAAAATACTGTCCACTGAAGATTTTTCAAAAGAGAGAAACGCGTCAGGTCTAAATAAGTCCCTTATTACAGTTGCATTGGTAAAACTGCGACTGTGGAACAAAAACAAGAAAGAGAACATGAGTAGCATTGTGTATGTGCCATACCTTTCCTTGATTGAAGTGCTTTAAAATAAAGCCAAACGCCTCCGGTGTAAATAATACTTTTATTACAGTCGCGAAAGACGGAATATTTCTCAATATTGCATACGACACCTATGTGGTACTTAAATGAGCTATTGTTATACAGTAAATTTTATATGAAATTTAGGTATCTTGTCCACATTTCATTTTCAACATTGTGGCAACTAAAATCGACCATACGGAAAGTATACGCTGTGGACTTTTACCTCTGCAAACTCTTCAAAATTTCGTGAAATGGTTTACTACATTTAATGCTGCATTATAACTGCGTTGAACATCAAAACAAAATTAAGTCATTTATGGGGGGGGGGGGGGGGGGGTGAGGTATCAGTCAAGAAGACGTGTAAAAATCAAATTTTTCGGCCAAGAAATCGAATGATAAGTGTGTCAAAGCAGTGGGAATACCATGTGTCTGCACAGGAGAGCAGTGCAGTGATGATAAAATC
The DNA here is from genome assembly GCF_023864275.1 of Schistocerca cancellata. Lineage (NCBI taxonomy): Eukaryota > Metazoa > Arthropoda > Insecta > Orthoptera > Acrididae > Schistocerca > Schistocerca cancellata. The sequence continues at coordinate 400,062,716 of NC_064632.1, read as the reverse complement.
GCGCACAGCGCGGAATGCGGGGAGCACGTGTCTGCAGCAGCGAAAGGGTTCATGAAGAGACAAAGCACTAGAAATTTCAAAAAATTGCATTCAAACGAATATAATTCGTGAAGTAATGCACTTCGATATTGTTTTTAAATAATGAAAATATTAAGCACCGCACAAGGTTTGAACTCACAACCTCGCGCATAGCAGCCCAACACCTTCACCGTTACGCTAACGCACATCGTCTGACTATATAACGCCATGAGGACTAAACACGGCACGCAAAATACTGACAAACACTGTTGGTATGACTATGAATTACTCACGCTACATCGAAGTACAATAGGAAATAAACAATTACCGCTGTTCTTTATTGCGAAAAAGCGGTTCGTGAGAGTGATGCAAATACCTTTCCTTGCTATCGCCTGAATTAGGAGTCTTATTGCTTGTTTGGTTTAATTAATTAATAGAATATGAAGCAACTGGTATAAAGAATGCTTTTTCCAAACTTTCTATAAAAGAATGTCTGCTATCAAGACATTGCTTTTGTTCTATTACTTTATTTATGACTGAACGCTTCTAAAAAGGAAGACACTCGTCCATGCTCTGCACTGCAGTCGAGATGTGGCAACGTCGTTCTCTGTTCATTGGCTGACTGTGTTTTGTGACGTCAGATGCGCAGAACGAACCTAAACTCGGCCGCCAACATAAATGACGCGCACTTTAGTTTCGTCAGTCCACAGCGTAGATGCAGTAATCGAAAATGCACACTGCTAAATTTTAACTCCATCCCAGGCCTGTGGATGTTCCTCCAAACAGCTCTAAATATACTTCCGAAGGAAATAGGTCTGTCTGTTAAATGGTTCATCTGTAACCCTCCGACCTACCGGCATCGGTGATATATCAAGGATTCAAATGGCTCTGAGCACTATGGGACTTAACTTCTGAGGTCATCAGTGCCCTAGAACTTAGAACTACTTAAACCTAACTAACCTAAGGACATCACACACATCCATGCACGAGGCAGGATTCGAACCTGCGACCGTAGCGGTCGCGCGGTTCCAGACTGAAGCGCCTAGAGCCGCTCGGCCACTCCGGCCGGAGATATACCCTTAGTCATATATGTTACGCAACCAGATCGCCTTATATCCACTGTCAACAATATTAATTTCTTTTTTAGAATCAGGACAGTTCGATTGCGAGCTGTTTTGTGTTTGTAGTGTAAATGTAGAACTAAAGTAGTAAAACAAATATTCCAATTAAATAACGAGTTTTGTCAGTTAGTACGAACATGTTTGTCTGATATCGATTAAGTCTTTTTTTGCTCAGTACACAAGAAGATGGAAGTGAAGTAAAATACGTTGTTAGATGCATCTTAAAAGCATTCTAGGAATAAATAATTAAAAAATAATCCCAGTTACAGAATCATTTTCGCTATTGCCTCAGATTACCAGAATTTACTGTTCTGCTACTTAGAACCATACATTATGTGGGACAGAACTGAAGTGTTTCGTAGTGACAGCGTTCATACTGAATGTCATTATCAGCTTAGCATTAACATTACCACTGAAGTTTTTCGAAACTTTTTACAAAGGTTTACATGTTCAGTAAAGTATGTAACATAACTCTTTTTAGGCGTTAGAAGGTCACGACACTGCATCATGCGTGTCCTAACAATGTCACCACCGGATGTGCGTAATAATCTTGCTCCTTTACGCAGCATTTTGTATCGAAGTGAGAGATATAAGACCATAATTTACATTTTAGAAACTTATTTGCATGTGCTTGAAAGCACGATCTTCAGTGTTCTTATTCGGACAGAACGATATATCAGTCACAAGAAAGGTGCAACATGAATATAATTAATTAAATGTTCTTAAGTCTGATGTGCATATACATTTCAAGATGTACGCTGCATGGTTACCGAATTTCCTGATGCTGCTGCGGCTGCACATTGACCTCTGTTGTAACATTGATAACCATTTACAGTAAGCGAAACTAGCAGTTATTTTACAGATCTCAAGTGTCTGATCATGAGAGATTTACTATTGGATTATTTACTGGAATTTATGAATAATGCAGTGAAGGAAACTGTTTAGCGTTGTTGATCATGGGAAACATTCATTAGTTGATGAGACAACCTAAACCCAGAGAAGACGGCTGGGTATGGATGCTAACTGTGGCCAATTTCGTCTATGACGCATTTCTAATACTATTTACTCTTCATCTCTAAACAAAAGTGACCGATTTTAGTAAGCTTCAAGAAGGAAGTTGGATGATGTAAACTTGATTATTTGGACGAAAACTACCAATTAAGGCTCCAAAACTTTACCACCTGATTTCTAGAGCTATGTTGGAGCTTGGCCTATGCTGTAAAGCTTTAGATAACAGATGAGGAAACTTGATTTTGCCGTCTCGTCGTCTTCCGGACTGGGAAAAGATGAACCAGTAAATGGATCATAATCTTTGCAGGTGAAGAAATCTGGTTTTTTAAGTGCAGGAAATGAATTTAATTTCAAGTGAGAGCGCTGAATGACGGTGTGAGTACCTTGAGACGTATAAAACTCCATTGCGTTAACCACTCGTCCAACACATCCTGCTCATTCTTCTCGTGTATAGCACTAAACATACGTCGTTGCTCGTTAAGAAAACGGATCTGGACTGCCGGGCATTACATACATTTGTCACACCTATCCCCTTTTTCTCTTGAGGTCGTTAGTCTGATGAAGTTGCTGGTTGTGCTCTAATGCCAGGCGATTCAAAAAGAAAGAATAGATTTCAGTTGTTTATTACACATTGCGTATGTCACTGGATGGAGGAAGTTTCAAAGTTTTGAGTAACATGGCTACTTCAACACAAGAGAAATCGTTTGTGTGTTGGAATTTGGGTGAAATCAGTCCATTGCTCACGTGCAACGTGCATTTAGCCGCCGATACAGCAAGAAGCCACCTCTGCACATGCAGATTTATGACTGGCATACAAAATCCTTGGAAGTTGGTTGCATACGCACAGGGAAGAGCACTGGTCGGCTACCCGCGTGTGATGGAAACGTCGGGCGTATCCGAGATGCGTTCACAGAGAGGTCCCGCAAGTCCACAAGACGGGCAGGACACGAATTTAAAGTTCGTCAAAAAACGGTATGGCGTGTTCTGAAACGACGTCTGTATATGAAGCCTTACACGTTGCAGTTACTTCAGCAATTGTGTCCCGGCGACCATAACTGAAGGTACGAATTTTACATTTCATTTCTCTAGAATATGGCAGAGGTCACTTTTCCCGAACGACTCAACTTTTCAGACGAATCGATGTTTCATCTATCTGGTAAAGTAAATCGCCGTAATGTAACAATTTGGGGATCGCTATATCCTAACGTCGTCTTCGAACACCGGCAATGAACGTGTTTTGTTTCGTTTCTGTTCGGAATGTTTATAAACCTTCTCTTAATGCGGAGGAAACTGCGACAGGAATGTCCTAGTTGAACATGATGCAAAATTGGTTGTTTCCTCAACTTCACGAAGAATCGAATGAGCTTATTTTTATGCATGACGGTGCCCGCCTCACTTTCACCATAAGGTGCAGCGTTTTTTTAAGAACGCCATCCTACGACGCTGGACAGAAAGACTGCAACAACTAGATCTTGTTCATTGCTTTTGGCCTCCCAGGTCACCAGACCTGACACCTTGAGATGTATTTCTCTGGGGGTGCATAAAAGAAAGAGTCTTCGTCTCAGCGATGACAGCTACTCGTCAACAACTGATAAATTGTTGAAGCTGTCGCTTCAGTTAACACTGACTTGTTGATTCGTGTGTAGAATGAAATGGACTACCGTTTCGATGTTTCTCGTTTAACGCATAGCGCTCATGTTGAGTGTATGGCATAGCGTCTGTGTGAACATTAAACTTTCATCCTTCCTCTATCCAGTGACGTGCATAAAGCGTTCCGTTCTTCATAGTTTGTAATAAACAACTGAAATCTGTTGTTTCTTTATGATTCAACCTGTACGTTCAGCTTTCAAATAAGCTTTAATCAGCGCAGAGTAGGAAAAGTGTAATGTGAAGAAGGCATTAACAGGACAGGCAAGACACAGTGGGGCCTTTATTTTGTGATAGTTTTATTGTTATTATTATTATTTGGATCGTGGTTACTTAGGCATAGTGCAAACAGCTTGGTTCTAATACACTGAAGCGCCAAAGAAACTGGTATACGCATCCGTATACAAATACAGAGACACAAAAACGGGCAGAATACGGCGCTGCGGTCGCAACGCCTATATAAGACAACAAGTGTCTGGCGCAGTTGTTAGATCGGTTACAGCTGCTACAATGGCAGGTTATGAAGACTTAAGTGAGCGCATGAGCGTTGGAACACAGCACCTCCGAGGTAGCGATGAAGTGGGGATTTTCCCGTACGACCATTTCACGAGTGTACCGTGAATATCAGGAAATCGGTAAAACATCAAATCTGCGACATCGCTGCGATCGGAAAAAGAACCTGCAAGAACGGGACAAACGACGACTGAAAAGAATCGTTCAACGTTTCAGAAGTGCAACCTGTGATATATATTCGGTGCCTACAGTGTCACGTCTTTCAGCGTCACACAAATTTTTATTTTTAAACGGGATCACTTAAGACTATTTCCATGGGTTCGTCCCTCAAATTTATCCCTCATATCACAAAATTGTCGTCTGATGTAGTACAAAATGAAAAAAAATGAATTCCTTTTAAAGCACAGTTTCGTATATAATTTAAATTCAAAACCTTACACCTGTGTCACAGAACAAATCCTACATCGAGAATGCTTTACACAAGTTTAAGGGAAGAAATTCTTCCGATAATTATTACAGTATTTAAAGAACGTCAAAATTCAACTGTAAAAAGCTAAGGAGCATATATTAGCAAAATGAGAAATATGCAAAAGCGAAAGGCCAAAATGAGCACTTCTCAATTGGGAGTAAATCAAAACAATCAGAATGGCTGAAAGAGAGCACAATAACATGAGCCATAAACGAACAAGAGCTAAGCAACTAAGGAAATAAGAGAATATGCAAAAATGAGATGCCAACAAAATGAGCGCTGCCCGAACTCCTCCGGCACTTATATACGGTTGCGCTCGTGGCGGCACCTCGCGGCCCGTACGCAACACGCGCGCCTGCGATAGCAATGCACTCTTAGCGCCCGCGGCGGCGTCTAGCGGCCCGTACGCAAGTTGTGCGATTGATTTTCCAGGTCGACCCTTAATCTATTATGTTACAAACCCTTCTACAAATTTCAGCAGATTTCAATGCTGGACCATCAACAATTTCAGCGTGCGAACCATTCAACGATACATCATTGATATGGACTTTCGGAGACGAAGGCCCACTCGTGTACCGTTGATGACTACACGACACGAAGCTTTACGCCTCGACTGGGCCAGTCAACACCGACATTCGACTTTTGATGATTAGAAACATGTCGTCTGCTCGGACGAGTCTCGTTTCAAATTTTATCGAGCGGATGGATCAGGGGTCGCATATCACTCTAACTGCACACACCTCACACCTTCAGAACCTCCGCCAGCTTGAACAGTCCCCTGCTGACATACAGAGTCCATGGGTTCATTAGGTTGTCTCTATACCCGTACACGTCTAAATACGACTCTGACAGGTGACACGTGCGTAAGCGTCCTGTCTGATCACCTGCATCCATTCACGTCCATTGTGCATTCCGACGGACTTGGTCAATTCCAGCAAGACAATGCGACGCCCCACATGCCCAGAATTGCTACAGAGTGACTCTAGGAACAATCTTCTGAATTTAAACACTTCCGCTGGCCACAAACTTCCCAGGCATGAATATTATTGAGAATATCTGGGTTCCCTTTCAACGTGTTGTTCAGAAGAGATCTCCACCCTCTCGCACTCTTACTGGTTTATCGACAGTCCTGCAGGATTCACGGTGTCGATTCCCTCCAGCACTACTTCAGGCATTAGTCAAGTCCATGCCAGGTCGTGTTGCGACACTTCTGCATGCTCGCGGGGGCCCTACACGATGTTAGGCAGATGTACCAGTTTCTTTGGCTCTTCAGTGTATAAACTCATATATGCACACAAAGCAGAGTTTAAATAGTGTGTACAATGGCTATTTCACATAGGTTCAATACATATAGATAAGGAATCTTCAAATATCAACCATAGACAAAATATAATACAGCTTGGTTAATCCTCCTCGGTCCTGAGCTTAGAGTTTGTGAAAGAAAATAATGGTGATCAATGATTTGTTCTGGGAGCAAACAAGAACGAAACACCAAATTAAAAAAAAAGAAAAAAACAGTTTTGTGAGTCTACTTGGTGCCCTTTATTGGGGCGTGTAGCACAGAGTTTACATCGTAAATCAACCTCCTATCTCATCATGGTAATGATATATTTTCACGGATAACTTTGGTCGATTTTATTTATAAACTGACACCTGAAATATATGAATATATTAATGTTAGTGCCGCAAAATGTAAGTAAGTTATTATATCGGAAAATTCTGTCAGAGAACTGTTAATTCCAGGGCCTTCAAAATTTAAGTTACACATTATTATGGCAGGCCAAGTGACACCTAATAAATACCGTATTACACTTCGAACTGACACAAAAACGTGATGCTATTTTCTAACATAATCATCAGAACTCTGCAAACAACCCTCGGAACGTTTCACTAGTCGTTCAGTCCCTCGACTATAGAAATCAGATCCTCGGTCGAGGAGCCATTCCGGAACCGCTGTGTAAATTTCTTCGTCGTCGCAAAATCTGTGATTGCTATGAAGCAGTTCGTCCATACCTTCGCATTGTCGTCTGTGATCGACGTCGAGGTCGATGGCCCTCCTTCTTGATCAGCATCACCCATGTCTGTGCGGTCTTGCTCAAATTGTTGGAACCACTTACATGTGCCTGGATTCGACTTTGCATTTGGTCCATATACTACCAGACTTCATGGTTAATTTGTGTGCAGTTTAGACGTTTTTCCCACTACAATCGTATTGTGCCGCGTAATTCAGCTTTGGAGTTCGTTTCCAGTTGCCGTGTCATTTCACTCTCACATTGTGAGTCACCTGTTATCCGTAAAACAGGTGAAATGTGTCTGCATGACACCCAGAGCACGTACTGTCCTCTGACAACGCGTAACTCTTGTTGCGCAATCGTCTTAGGGTGGGGCGATACGTGTCACTTACTCTTTAAAGTCACTACGTGTATGCACCTGTCTGCTGTTACTTAAGTAATTGCAAAAGCAGATCATTTTTTCTCTGTAACAAAAACATGTTTTGTGTTGAGGGCACTACACAAATGTGTGATCCTTACACTCAGGCAACACACAACAGAATCAAGTTTTATGGGTTTTATTCAGGATTTCAGGTAGACACATGGCATAGAACATCCTTGCTGTTGGTATCGGGACAGGCTTTGGGGTTCTGAAGCTCACTGGAAATGCGTCTCCTTTGCCATCATTTTCCGTATCTTCTTCTTCGCTACTTTCCACGTCTTGTACTCTCCACTGGGAATGTGAAAATACAAGTCGTAAACTCAGTGCTACATTGATGAAAGGTATCGCCGTAATGTTATAGGGAAACAAATAATATTTTCTCTAAATAGTGTATGGTTTATTAGCATTTTAAAATGTATTCTAAAGACACTCCAGCTAAAATTATTAAAAACAATCAGAAATTACTTCAATTTCTCTAAACCGTGATAACACACATGTTAGTAGCTTGCAGAAACGAAAGCAAGTGTTGAACAGGCTGCACGTCACGTGAGGTGCAAGCTACAATCAAGGACAGCGAGTGTTGTTAATTTTCTAAGTAGAAAAAATAAAATTTTTTGATGTAGTATACATGCTTCATGAGCAATGAGTAAGATATTTGAGGACTCGAATGGCGAAATAGGAGCACTTGTTGAAATGGTAATTTTCAGTTTCACAAGGTTTTGCTTGTTGAAATGGTAATTTTCAGTTTCACAAGGTTTTGCAGTAAAGAGTTTTTCTGTGTTTCGAAGTAATAGTTCGCAAACAGCAAATTACTTATATCTCCTTCTTGTATTTCCTAATGGTTACGCTTGATACCTACCACAAATAAGTTGGTAGGATTAACTATGATTGATACGAATTAGTACCAAGGTTGGTATCAGCTTCCTGCTCACCTGAAATTCTCGAAGTAAGGGGGACTTAATTATTGGCTGGATCGCAGTGTCGCATTGGCTTTACGGTCGGTTTCCATACCCAAAACTTGAAATCGGGGGATGGTAGACTGACGTTGACTACTCAGCCAGAACCACTGGCATTCTTCGCCAGCTGTTTGACTTTGTCTTGTAAGTGAATCGTACGTAGCCGGGCCCACAGAAGGGAGATTCTCATATCTCTTCGCCTATACCGCAATGTTTCTCGTAAAATTCCTATTATTTGAATATTCAGTGTACTGTTCCATTTTAGATTTTGCTCGGATTGTAATACGCTTTTTGAGTCCGACACTGCAGCAGGTTCTCGAGCCCAGCATGAACATCAAATATAAAAGCCTCTCGAATCGCTATCGCTTCCGCAATAGAAATTGAACAAACGGAGACGGACGAAGTTGCTTGGAATATTTCACCTTCGGGACAAGAACTACACCTTATACTGCAGAAGTCTCTTTAAACAGAGAGCTGTCAGTATAAACGTGAACAACGTGCGTCAGAAAAGATTAATGGAAGTACTGAAACATGAACTTATTGTGTTTTCCTAAAACTGTAATGGTGAATATGGAGGTTTCCAACTGATATCGGAATGAAGTTTCAAATGGGCCTATGGAGATAACTGTTTGAACTGAGTGGTAGATGTTGTACACTGAGTCTAATGCTTTCACCAGTAGATGGTAAAGGCACCTCATTTCCGATGTAGGCCTTAAGGGCGGAAGACGGTCGTTTTCGAAGGAAGGTAATCAATCTACTCTCAGGCTGCTGTCTCTCTTGGTAAATAAATTTTCTCGACAATTACTGACGTCGAAAATACAGCGGAGATTCAATAGCTTCCACTAGTAAGCCACTGGTCAAAGTCGATCCCCTTCCTCCAGGCATACCCACACGCATGGAAATTGTCCTGTGTCAGGTTTATGACATCGAGGATTATCACAGTTGTGATGTAAGCATCCATAATCGCTGACAAAGGGGACGAAGAGAATGTTCGGGTCCACAAGCCGTAAAGTTCCAACTACAGGTCTCATTCTGTTACCTTTTTTGTATATCAAGAGATATGTTAACCGCTTATCAAATAACATACCTGAAAATTTCACTTCAGTCACCAGCGGCAAGGAGACGCTTTCTAATAAATGCTTGAACTAGTCGATCGTACCCTTCTGCAGCTGAAGAGAACTATAGAAGGCGTCTCAGTCAAATTGTTAGGTCGTTAGCACTCAACCAGCGGGTTTATGCGTAAATGGCTCGTTAAGTTGGGGCAAAATAGTTAATCTCGATATGTAGAAAATAAGGTGTAAATCTTTGCACACTGGAGAGTTTCATCCTCTGATGTAATGATGTTGTCCATATCTCGTGCGCGTATTAAAACGGAAGGCGACTGGGAGTTGAGCATTGAGGCAGTCCTCTTGAGGATCTATGAATAATTTGTTCTAGAATCTTACACACATGATTAAGTGCTTTAGAAAGGTTAGAACGTCAAACACAAAATTTTGCTGCCTGTTGTTGAATGCACGAAAAATTTCAGAGTGCTGAATAGAAGTACTGTCTAGTGTTCCTCAACCCTATAAAATCCAAACTGGGTTTCTGAAATTCTTGAATTCCAAGTACCACTTCAGACGGGGCACTTCTGGCACACGCTGACAACGGGAAGGACATGTAGGACGTTAGACTTCCAGGCATTGCTTCAGTTTAGGGTCCATTATTTGAATTGTTCAGTAAGGAAGCAGACTGTAATCCAGGTGTCGATAAATGTTCGTAGAAATGTCGTCAAAACACGACTTGGTAGAACAAAGAGTGTAAGATAAGGAATATACTCCATTGCAAGGACTGAGTTCGTCGAGGACTTCAGGATTTATTTTAGCTCTCCCAGCTAATATGGTGATCTTGGGAAACGGTCAGATACTTTGACTACTGGGGGAATAGCGGGACCAAGGCGCAAGAGAAAGCCTAGTTGTCAAGCACAATTTCTGACACGCTACCATCCATTTCTGCCTGCTCCGGTTTCTGACCTTCCTTGTTGTTCTCCACAGGTCAGACATCCTGACGTGTCTGTTCATATATTCACAAAAATATGTCCATTAAGATGTTTTTACTTTTTCAAAAACCTCTTGATTTTAGCATCTGTCTATCAATAGTACAGCAAATCTTTCCACGATGAGGAGATCTTAATACTGCTGAAGTGCTAGTCAAAGTTCGGCAGTCATTCGTGAACTTACCGTATTTCGCCATACCACGGAGTTTCCAACCTGTAACGCAGTCTCATGTCTTTTTGGGAAACAGAAGTCTGTTAATACTTTGACGAATGTGTAGGAAAATACGTGCGTTGGATCCGTTTCTGCTACTACGGCAACTGTACCTTCGATTATTTTTTTGAAAGAGTGGCAATTAGCTTTGCTGTTGTTCGAAAGGCTATTAGGAAAGAATTTCACATCTCTTTCTGTCACATGTATTGTCAAAATAATAGGAAAATGGCATGATCCTAATACGTCATCAGTATCGACAGAGTAGAAACATTTTCATTTGGCGGTGAGTGTTACACAAGGTCATCAACAGAGTCGCTTTTCTGGGGAAGGGGCGCCAAGTAGGAGAGCTGTCGTTGAGGAGTGTGAAGTGACTATCTTCCATTGCACTATGTGAGCTTTGTCCCGGGTCTCCGTACACGAATTTCCCTAAATAGTGCTGCGAGCCCTGAAATCCCCACAGACAACCAGAGGCGGCTCGAGTTGGTACAACAGTTCTTTCCACTCTGCTTCACCTATCCCGGTTCTCTGGGAGCAATAACCGGATAACAGGGTGAATAATGCAGACCATAATATAATTCGTGCTACCAAAATCTGCAGTCCTGCTGTCGAAGAACTAATGTGTTCTTCCGATAAGGAACTTCTTTCCGCAGCAGGACAGCGACACCACCTTTACTATATGGATCTTGGATATGACTTCGGCTCTCTTCTATACGCCGACACGCAGTCTTAGATGGTAACATTCCCCTATTTCGTCAGTATGGTTGGTTTGGTGATCTAATATTTCCTCTTCCAGAGACCTTTCAGAATTTACTACAGATTTGTATGTACCTTTTTTGAGTTAGCTCAGATATCTTTTAACATCCTCTTTCGATGTTCCTTTAAAGTACTCTGTCCGTGTTTTTATGCAGATGAGGCATAAATGATTATGGTATTTTCTGCTCTTACATCCAAATGATAGGAACTACTTTTTTATTTATCTGTATGTTCTGTGTGACTTTGCCACATTGGCATGGCTTCTGTACCAAAGCTTTACCATAGGTGCTAATACATTGAAGGAATTGTGGATAGGGTGGATTAATATAAAGGGTGAGTCACAAAACTTTTGCCACCTAGAATAACTCCAAAAGTCTGATAATAGCTGAAAAGTTTGTGGGACGAAAGTTGCATGGGACATATGGGGTCATAATATGACGTTGGTTTTTTGTTGCTAGGTGGGGTCGCTTCAGAAATATGAAGGTCAACCTTTTTTTTTTTTAAAGGGGATGCTATAGTTTGGTAACTATTTTCTGATAGCGGCTCTCGAGGCGATTCCAATGATGTGTTAACAGTAAGGTCTTTGAAGGTCAACGAACGTCAAAAAGTTGGCATGAACGTCCATTTACAGAAGAAGTTCGAAGTGATGACCATTGGTATCAATGCAGTGCTGCAATTTCTTATCGTGGATTGAGTGGTATTCCTTATCACATCGGCACCTATCGAGGCATATGCTCTGACAATTCTCTCTAGCATATCTTAAGGTGTAACTGGAACGTCTTTGTAAACAATGTGTTTTATGAATCCCCACGAGAAAAGGTCCAGAGGCGTCAAGTCTGGCGAACGAGCTGGCCGCGACACATCTCCCCCGCGTCCAGTCCAACAATTTGGGAATTGTCTCTGAAACTCGTTTCTAGCCATCAGTGAAAAGTGTGCCGGATACCCATCGTGTTGATACCACATTCAGTTCCCTGTTTCTAAAGGTATTTCTTCCAATAACAGGCCTAATGTTTCTTGCAGGAATGTGGTGTACTTCCAACCATTAAGATTTCCTTCGATGAAATAGGGACCTATAATTCTGTCCTCCAGAATCCCACACCATACATTCACCGACAACGGTTTTTGGTGTGCAACTTGCCGTAGCCAACATAGATTTTCGGTTGCCCAGTAATGAATGTTACGCAAATTAACATTTCCATGGTTCGTGAATGTAGCCTCGTCAGTAATTAAAATCAAATTAATAAATGTCTCATACCTCTGAATCTGAAGTTGATCTCTTCGGCAGAATTCAGTGCGACGCACACAATCTTACCAGTTAATTCTTGGTGGAGACTGATACGGTAAGAATGATATTTATGGCGATGCAGAACACAAACAACACTACTCTGGCTCTTGACAGATTCCCTTGTGATTTGAACCGAACTAATACAAGGATCTCGAACGACAGTGGCAAGGGTACAAATTTCCCTTTCCTCGTCAGTAACTTTCCTTTGCCGTAAATGTTTTCGACGCGTAAAGATCCAGTTGTTCTCAATTTATCATACACATATTTAGATGTACGACGTGTAGGGTGAGTACGTTGAGGATATCTTTCAGTGTACAAGTCTACATCTACATCGACATCTACATGATTACTCTGCAATTCACATTTAAGTGCTTGGCAGAGGGTTCATCGAACCACAATCATACTACACTCCTGGAAATTGAAATAAGAACACCGTGAATTCATTGTCCCAGGAAGGGGAAACTTTATTGACACATTCCTGGGGTCAGATAAATCACATGATCACACTGACAGAACCACAGGCACATAGACACAGGCAACAGTCATGCACAATGTCGGCACTAGTACAGTGTATATCCACCTTTCGCAGCAATGCAGGCTGCTATTCTCCCATGGAGACGATCGTAGAGATGCTGGATGTAGTCCTGTGGAACGGCTTGCCATGCCATTTCCACCTGGCGCCTCAGTTGGACCAGCGTTCGTGCTGGACGTGCAGACCGCGTGAGACGACGCTTCATCCAGTCCCAAACATGCTCAATGGGGGACAGATCCGGAGATCTTGCTGGCCAGGGTAGTTGACTTACACCTTCTAGAGCACGTTGGGTGGCACGGGATACATGCGGACGTGCATTGTCCTGTTGGAACAGCAAGTTCCCTTGCCGGTCTAGGAATGGTAGAACGATGGGTTCGATGACGGTTTGGATGTACCGTGCACTATTCAGTGTCCCCTCGACGATCACCAGTGGTGTACGGCCAGTGTAGGAGATCGCTCCCCACACCATGATGCCGGGTGTTGGCCCTGTGTGCCTCGGTCGTATGCAGTCCTGATTGTGGCGCTCACCTGCACGGCGCCAAACACGCATACGACTATCATTGGCACCAAGGCAGAAGCGACTCTCATCGCTGAAGACGACACGTCTCCATTCGTCCCTCCATTCACGCCTGTCGCGACACCACTGGAGGCGGGCTGCACGATGTTGGGGCGTGAGGGGAAGACGGCCTAACGGTGTGCGGGACCGTAGCCCAGCTTCATGGAGACGGTTGCGAATGGTCCTCGCCGATACCCCAGGAGCAACAGTGTCCCTAATTTGCTGGGAAGTGGCGGTGCGGTCCCCTACGGCACTGCGTAGGATCCTACGGTCTTGGCGTGCATCCGTGCGTCGCTGCGGTCCGGTCCCAGGTCGACGGGCACGTGCACCTTCCGCCGACCACTGGCGACAACATTGATGTACTGTGGAGACCTCACGCCCCACGTGTTGAGCAATTCGGCGGTACGTCCACCCGGCCTCCCGCATGCCCACTATACGCCCTCGCTCAAAGTCCGTCAACTGCACATACGGTTCACGTCCACGCTGTCGCGGCATGCTACCAGTGTTAAAGACTGCGATGGAGCTCCGTATGCCACGGCAAACTGGCTGACACTGACGGCGGCGGTGCACAAATGCTGCGCAGCTAGCGCCATTCGACGGCCAACACCGCGGTTCCTGGTGTGTCCGCTGTGCCGTGCGTGTGATCATTGCTTGTACAGCCCTCTCGCAGTGTCCGGAGCAAGTATGGTGGGTCTGACACACCGGTGTCAATGTGTTCTTTTTTCCATTTCCAGGAGTGTATCTCCCTACCATTCCACTCCGCAACAGCGCGCGGGAAAAACGAACACCTAACCTTTCTGTTCGAGCTCTGATTTCTCTTATTTTATTTTGATGATCATTCCTACCTATGTAAGTTGAGCTCAACAAAATATTTTCGCATTCGGAAGAGAAAGTTGGTGATTGAAATTTCGTAAATAGATCTCGCCGCGACGAAAATCGTCTTTGCTTTAATGACTTCCATCCCAACTCGCGTATCATATCTGCCACACTCTCTCCCCTATTAGGTGATAATACAAAACGAGCTGCCCTTTTTTGCACCCTTTAGATGTCCTCCGTCAATCCCGCCTGGTAAGGATCCCACACCGCGCAGCAATATTCTAACAGAGGACGAACGAGTGTAGTGTAAGCTGTCTCTTTAGTGGACTTGTTGCATCTTCTAAGTGTCCTGCCAATGAAACGCAACCTTTGTCTCGCCTTCCCCACAATATTATCGATGTGGTCTTTCCAACTGAAGTTGTTCGTAATTTTTACACCCAGGTACTTAGTTTAATTGACAGCCTTGAGAATTGTATTATTTATCGAGTAATCGAATTCCAATGGATTTCTTTTGGAACTGATGTGGATCACCTCACACTTTTCGTTATTTAGCTCTCACTGAATTTCGTTGGTATTCTCCGTAAATAAGAAGCTTATCGACTTGTTCTTCGAAGGAATACATCATACACATTCGCCTAATTCGACGATACTGGTCTTACCGTTTCTATTAGTGTTGTATTGCGAAACCGTCGAATGGTGTTTACATGTGAATGGCATGTTAGATGGATACGCCGCATTCCGCGACTATTTACTATTTGCGCGAAATACGAGAGAAAATTGTCACAGCATGTGGTTCGACAGGTGCCGAAGTGATAAGGAATACCATTCAATCCATGATAAGAAGATTGCAGTACTGCATTGATGCCAATGGTCATCACTTCGAACACCTTCTATAAATGGACGTTCATGCCACCTTTATGACGTTTTTTGACGTTCAAAGACCTTACTGTTAACACATCATTGGATTCGTCTCGATAACCGCTGTACGAAAATAAGTATCGAACTATAGCATACCATTTAAAAAAACAATGTTGACGCGACCCCACCTAGCAACAGAAACCAATGTCGCCCCCGTTGTACCATGCAACATTCGTCCCACAATCTTTTGAGCTACTATCATACTTTCTGAGTTATTCTAGCTGGCAACAGTTAGATACTGTATAGTTATTGTAGAGATATAATAGCATTTTAACTACTTTCAGGCGTAACAGACTGAATGAGCGGTTAATTGGCACTTTATCGTTAATAAAGGTAGCCTTTCTGTATTGATACTGTGAGCCTCTGAAAGCGAGGAGAGATTCCTTGGTAGTCGGTCTAATTACTCATAAGGAAATAGGAATTGTGTTGAACAGCATAGTGAAAGTATTATCGTAGCGAAATAAAGACAAAATCAGTCCGATATTTTTAGTAAAACTGCAATAGACTACTAATTCCAGATTTAATTAAGCAATGAGATCTTCCATGAAATTGGGTGAGCTTTGCCTCCCCTGGACCTTCTGTACACAAATTTCTCCAAATTGCACCAACTTGCCTGTCTAGTCTTAAATCCCCACAGAGCACCACGGGTGGTTCAAGTTGGAGCAACAGTCCCTTCCACTCAGCTTTGCGTACCTCACTTGTGGGGAAGCAATATCCCGCCAACAGCGTGGACGATATAAAACATAATTTAATTTGTTCTGCCGTCATCTGCAGTCCTCGGTAAGGGAGCTGATGTGTGCATCCGAAACATTAACTTCTTTCCGCAGCAGGATGGCGGCACCTCTTTTACGCTTGGGTCTGTCCAATCTGGCAACAAAGAACTCTTCGCATTTGATATGCCTGCCTAGTCTGAACTACTTTTCGGAAATAAGCTACAGATATTTCTTGTAGATGATGTTGGCTAATCTAATGTTCCACTGAAGGTTCCCGAAAACATTGACAGGAAATAATACTTACAAAATCCATTTCTTAGGTCTCCCTTTTCCAACTCTACTTTGATAGGGGACTGTACTTCAGCTGTTAATACGAGACTGCGGATATTATCTATGAGCATGAAGCTGCCATCCGTCGTGAACGTCCTGAATACTACACGTGTGACATCTTAGCTGCCTCTGTCTTATGACATGGCAAGGTAGTCAGCCGTTTCGCCTGGGATAAATGACGTGGGAGGATAGTGGGCTAGCCTCCATTGTGTCTCGTAACTCCTCATGTGATGGAACACAAAACTAATTCGAAAACATCTGCATACCCGCACTGTACGATACTGCGCTTCACCATAGCCCTACTGAACATTAAGCATTGTTAGAAATTTACAATGCATTATTTGCTTTACGTTTGGAAAAAATACGTCTATTAACACAGATTTTACAGTTTCAAGAGATTTTTCCAACAAACTGATGCATCGGTCAAGACCTTGTCAGAGCCAGCCCACAAAAAATCTCAACATTCTGAATGCTATGTAGTCCACGTTTGGGGCGGCTCCATCGCTGGCTGGATGTATAGCCTCTGGATCACGCGTATTGTGATTCTGTTTTGCCTTCGCAGGTGCTACGCTGCATCTTGTGCTGTTGGTGTCTTCCCTGCAGGAAGAAAACGAAGAAAACAGAGAAACCGACACCTTATGTGGAGCGCTACACAAGTAGAAAAGAGTGGAAGAAAGACCTTGATGCTGGAATAATGGATCTGAACATGGTGAGCAACTCCAAGATGTATCAAAAACGCCACACTGATGTTAAACCAGTACTGAAATTGGTAACAATGATCACTCTAGTAGCATAATTTGTTCTTTTAACTTCCCAGATTTTTTCAGTACCCGAACGATTTGTTTAAGTTTTCTGGTTTATATTAAATCTTAAATCAGACTTCACGAGCATACACTCATTTTATATGTCTACGTCTAATTCTGGAGAACTGTTGCTAGGCATTATTTGATGTCTATACGCTGTCAACACGAATACAAAATCGATAGCTGTTATTATCACACGGAAATTTCCAGATATAGTTCCTTCTTTTATGCGCTTCAAGTATTGTGTTTATTGTATAATGTCATGTTCACCTGAACACGCAAGTAGACGTTCTCCGTCATTGTTGGTGATTCACTGTCCAAATCTCTCAGCTCTCGTCCATCCATCCATCCATAATCACTTCCCACTAAGAGGTTCAAATCTCACATTACGATTATATTACGTCGTTAGAAAGCAATTATATTTTCATCGCTAATAAACCTATATTTAAAGGAGGAGCGTTTTATTATCTAGTAGAAACATTTGTCTTACAACAGGACGAATACTAACAATTAAAGAAGTCTGTATAAATAAAATAAGGAGTGTATTATTAATAATTGCAAATGACATAATGTCTGTTCACTTTTATTATTAATTTCCGCGGCTATATTATCATAAATATAGGTTTTCAATGGATTTCGTGTTGAACATATTTGGCTTCAGTTGCCCATGAACTTTGCTACATAAAGGCTTTAGATATACACTGATAAGCCAGAACATTTGAGACCTACCTAACAGCCGGTATGCCTCCCTTCGGCACGGATAACAGCACTGACGCATCGTGGCAAGGCAGAAATAACACCTTGGTAGGTTACTGGAGGGAGTTGTCACAACATCTGCACACACGGGTCACGTAATTCCCCTGAATTCCAGGGAGGGGGACCATGAACTCTGTCCTCACGGTTAATCACATCCCAGCTGAATTCGAAAGGGTTCAGATATGGCGGGTTGGGGTGACACACATCAATTAGAACTCACCACTGTGTTCGACAAATCACTCCGTACACTCCTGGCCTTGTGACATGGCGTATTATCTTGCTGAAAAATCCCACAGCTGTCGGGAAACGTGATGGTCATGAAGGGATGTACGTGGTCTGCAACCAGTGTACGATTCTCCTGGCCGCCTTGGTGACTGTCGCGAGCTCCACTGAACCCACGAATGCCTACGTAAATGTTACCCAGAGCATAATGGAGCCGCCGCCAACTTATCTCCTTCCCGCAGTACAGGTGTCTAGGAGCTCTTAACCTGGAGGACGATGGATTGGCGTCCTCCCATCGGCGTGATGAAGAAGGTAGTGGGATTCATCGGTCCATGAAATGCTCTGCCATTATGCCAACGTCCAGTGTCGATGGTAACGTTCCCATGTCGGGTGCTGACTTCAGCACAGCATATATTTAGTAAAAAAAGAACTTCCTCATAGACGTTGTACACACCCTGGGCCACAGATAATGCATTACGCTTTTAGAACATGAGTCTCTTGACTGGTTTCATTCTTCTTCATGGGCTAATTTTTTATGTCGTATGTTTATCACACTGCATCGGCAATAATCTGCTTCATATATTCTAACCTTTGCATTTACACAAAAGTTTTGCTTTCAAGTGGCCATTAACTAGTTTAGCATTTCTTAGCAGCAGTCCCATTAACCTGCGTCCACTCCTGTTGAGCATGTTCCATTAAAAGCTTAACTCACATTTTCACTCTTCTGCCTCTCATTTTTCTACTTCATTTGATTTCTTAATTTATAACAGGCACCTATGGCACTATGTAACAAATTCTTTAAACTGTACGCTTGTGGACTGTCTACGAGATATAAAATCTGTTCAAGTGTAGTAATTCGAATCTCTAGAATATTCCTATTTGTTAGCTATATACCATGCTATGTGAGTCAGTAATGGCAAAAACAAACCACCCACAGTTTATGGAGTACGGACGCTTCAGAGAG
This sequence comes from Schistocerca cancellata, assembly GCF_023864275.1. NCBI lineage: Eukaryota > Metazoa > Arthropoda > Insecta > Orthoptera > Acrididae > Schistocerca > Schistocerca cancellata. The sequence continues at coordinate 400,043,654 of NC_064632.1, read as the reverse complement.
AGGAGGGAGCCAGAATATCCGTCCGTCTTCGAGATCTTTCCCTGTCAACCGACTCCAGGTCCTGCACCTCGCATCAAGAAAGAAGAGAGTAATATGGACGATACTCGGAAGGACGGCCGTGCAGAGGTGAGCCAACATCAGTACTACCATGTACGCATCGCAGAATCAGTCACTCTCCCAGATAAATCTCTCATTTTTATACGTAGGATTAAGTAAGGAAATCACTTTATTTTAATCCATTAATACGAAACAGCACTGGTTACAATATTCTAAAATAAATGTAAGCTTCCGTTGTAAAGTTACAAAGGATTCGGAATTTACTACCCATTTGAAACACAAGCTAAAGAGGCTTCTAAAATAAATGTAACATACAACGGAGTGAAAATAAGCTTCCGTTGTAAAGTTACAAAGGATTCGGAATTTACTACCCATTTGAAACACAAGCTAAAGAGGCAGGTTAACAGTTGATTCAGTCTTCCATGATTTCCCATGTGCCTTCGACATGCTATCTCAAGTGTCCAGTACACGATATATGACCATACGGAGTGTTAATTGAATACATGGGCATAAAACTAAGCGCTGATATAAACTGAAATGAGTATATGCTATCAGTGATAAGGAGCCGAGAGCAGACATCAATTTCTGTTCAGTAGTTGGTGTAAAAATACACACGATACAAACGCGACGTTATGTGGATTAAAGTTCCTGTGCTTGTGGCCCCTTATCAATGCGGCGTGGAGAATAAGGTTTAGAAACATGAAGAGTAGTTGATAAGAGAATATTTAACCAGATCAAACCACACAAAGGTATAAGTAGAATGTGGGGGCTCTTAAACAAAAGCTCACGGTGTTGTCGTAGTGTCTTCCAGAATCGGAATTCGTGGTAGATTTGACGGCGTCATAGAGCTTTATACGTACGTTCATGTGACAATGAGAGGATCAGGGGAGAGAATTTAGGGAGTTAACAGAGAGTATTATAAATATAAATGTAGGTTGTCGTTAGCAAATTTTCTTGTTTACAACTGTCTGCGTATTTTACTATGACCTTGCTCTACTTGTACTCCTGCTGTGCTGTCGCAATTAGTAAACAAAGAAGCATCACATAAGCTGTATACAAAACGGATCACAGACAATGTCATGTGCTTTTCGAATCATATGTCTGTTGACTAGTTTCATCTTTCTTCATGTGTCAATCATTTTATATCTTCCTGTGTACTACACAGTGCGTGGGAAACAATCGTGTACTACACAGTGCCTGGGAAACAATCTGCTTGTTATATACTTAAATTTGCATATCTTCACATTTTTCCCCTTTAAAAAAATGGTTCAAATGGCTCTGAGCACTATGGGACTTAACATCTATGGTCATCAGTACCCTAGAACTTAGAACTACTTAAACCTAACTAACCTAAGGACAGCACACAACACCCAGTCATCACGAGGCAGAGAAAATCCCTGACCCTGCCGGGAATCGAACCCGGGAACCCGGGCGTGGACGCTACCGCACCCCCTTTTAAATGGATGCCTTATCATTTGTCGTTTCGACCAGCCCTTATTCTGTTAAGCGTGTCGCATTAAAACATTCTGTCGCCTTTTATTTTGTGTGTCTCTCAATTCCATATCTCATAAGTTTTTGACAAACGCCTATAGCATCACATTTCACATTTGTTATTAGCCACAATTATGGTCTGCTTAATTAATATACCATCTGTTTAACAAAGCTAAGGCAGTTGTCTAAAGTTTCCTTCTATTAGACATGTGGCATCCTAGCTGAATAAGCGATAGTAAAATCAAACCATCTACAGGGCCACGCTGTTCGGCGCGTCAAGAAGAGAAAGGCAGCCGAAGAAATATCACCGTCTGATGACCGCGAGCGCAAACACACCGAGCAGCGTCGCCGTCGCCGCAAGAGACGTGAGAATAAACTGGTCGCTGCGCCGCAGGAGGGCCCTGCTGGGGTAAGTCAGCGTCATTACTGCCACGAAGAGCAAGCAGGGAGAGACGGACAGACAGGTTGAGACCTAAGAAACAACAGCTACTTCTTAAACTGCACGCATTGCAGAATCAGCCACTCTGCCAGATCATGTCTATCGAGAATTTCTGACCCTCCAGACATGCCCCCTCGACTGTAAATTCAGGAAGGACAATTTAAGGTATTCACTTTATTACAGTCAAATAAGAGATTAGTTACAAGATGATGAGGTAAATCTAGCGTCGTACTGATAGTTATAACTGTGGGATAGCAAGGTTCGATGTAAAATATCCACGGCTTCGGAATACAGCACTTGTGTGAAACACAGCAGCTTCAAACAGCTTCATGTGCACAAATTATAGATCTGCAGCTGTGCGAGTCACAACTGACCAATGACTACTGCCAGTCGGAGACACATCCGTCCGTCAGTGCTGCAGGTTCGAGGTAATGGTGTAAGACCAGCAGACGACTTCCAGTTTCGACGAATACATTATTGGATGTAGCGCGTGTTCGAAGTGCGGAATGGCGGGTAATGAAACCGTTTGACTCGTTCTAAACGCAAGTATGTCGATAACGGTTTTATGTAATTTATGCAAACACGGAGAACTGCAATCCGATTGGCGGATGTGAATTTAACTGAGCACATACTGATTTCGGATATGCGTTTTAACCAACTATCCTCTTCACCTGTTTAAAGTTTATGCTGGAAATACTATCTTTGTTCAGCTTATCTATTACAGCGACATGAAATGTCGCCTATGTATCAGACCTGAGAGCTGAACTGCTCCATTGGTTGGCTCAGCAAAGGGCGAGCTTAAGTATCTATAACTCCAAGCTATTTGCTAGCAAGGAAAGAGGAGTTAGCTACACGGTAACCATAGACCGTGGTGCTATACAGTCGTCCAGTCAGTCCAGAACTGAGCAGAAATACCAGGGCCAGGACCTATCACATCAAAGAGAAAACTGCCTTGTACGTAAATATAGGTATAAGTGATATTAGCCCAAAGTATTAGCGGAACTGAAGACTTGAGTAGGGTACACAGGCACGAAACCACAAGCTGGAAATCAATGACTACCCAAATACCATCAATGACACTTACGAGGCAGTAAGGAACTAATAAAGCACTCGGAAACTGTTACAATAATTCAGCGATTTATGCCAGCAAGAAGTAGTGACTCATATAACGTAGATGTTAGAAGCCAAATGACTGCCATAACATAGCAGAAGACTTGGTAAGAATTGGTCAACATTGAACTTCATATACATTCCAACTGTATTAATGAAATACAGTGACTGACACAAAGGGCACAGCGAGAACAACTTCAAGTTTCTTAAAACAGACCTGACACATGAAGAGAATCTGTTACACTTTAGTGCGGTCTTTTCTGGTTTCTTACAACTCCATAAACAATTATTCACGTGATGAGATAAGCATGACTTTGCAACTACATAACTTATCCAGAGTATTTGTGTGAAATAGTAGTAGGATCAGCCGGTAGAGCACACGCGATATCAATGGCACAAATCGAGAAAAAGTGTTACTGCCTCTCACTGGAGACAATTAGGGATGGCCTAGGAGTGTTGGTGCAGGTTCTGATAGGGTTACTGCAAGGACGAAACTGGATGTAATGCCATCTTTATTTCCACTTCATCCGCGATTAGCATAAATACTGAAGTTTTAGCACCTAAAGATACTAGTTAAGAGCAAGGACAATGTTCACAGCTATAAAGGGCCCATATGTAGTAAGTGTGAACTGACAAAACTGTGCTGCGTTGATAACCTTCGAGCAGTTACAGAGGGTCTGATACTAAAAAGAACAGCATGAAACTCTACTATGTGTCGCTAAATACTTTCAATATAAGGAGTAATGTATTAACAGGGCAACTGACGTATAAACAGTTAATCACTCCACATGATTCACTTTTAATTGAAAGTAATACTTTGGCACAAGATTCTGCATAATAATGTAAAAATAAATTACGTTTTCGTTAGAAAGCTCTCTGTGTGAGGTTACGACGAAGCCATCGACATACCTCTGTGGAAGTCAGAAATATATGCACCGAGTGACCTTATCAATAACGAAATCGCGTCCTATACGATCACATGAGTTTAATTAAAGGTATTGGGCAACACAAAATTTAATAAATTGAATTTATTTAAAAAAATTTGGTCCTAACGGTGTTAGAAGACGATAAAGTAGGGATCTTATGATACTACTGAATGAAACAATGGTCACTATGGGACTCTATACATTACACTTCCCTATAGATGTCATGTTAAACACAAGCAAACAAGGACAGGAAACTATTATGTTCATTAAGTATTAACTTAGGTTATAGTATAATTAAAATACCCATACTTTAGCAAAGATTGGTTAATGGAAATGGAAATGAGCGTTTGGCGTCATTGGCCGGGAGGCCCCTCGCGGGGCAGGTCCGGCCGCCGTGGCGCAGGTCTTATTACATTCGGCGCCACATTGGGCGACCTGCACGCCGGATGGGGATGAAATGATGATGAACACAACACAACACCCAGTCCCTGAGCGGAGAAAATCTCCGACCCAGCCGGGAATCGAACCCGGGCCCGGAGGACGGCAATCCGTCACGCTGACCACTCAGCTACTGGGGCGGACATTGGTTAATGATATTGGGGAAACAACAAAGTTCGCAAAAGTTGCGCAGTGCTTCCAGAATATCAATCAGATATGAAAGAAAGAAGTACAGAAATACTCATGCTTGCACCCATTGTCTTGAGCTGAAAAGATGGAAGTCATAATGCCAATTGGAAATATTTACATACGTGCTGCAACTCTGTTAGTGGACGCCGCTGTCGCTCACCATTCTTAGCGTTACCTGTGGCCGCGGTCTGCTGCCGTAGTGGCTGCAGCACTCTCAGTCATCTGACCTGTACTGAAGGCTGCTCTCCCTGAGAGCCGAAACTCTATGTGCCTCTCTCAACTGATGTGTCCACTGGCGACTCTCTGATCGAAGTTTGCTCTACAGAGCGCTCCCAATAAGATCAGAAATTTAATTTACTTTTCGGACTGTGCTTGGTTACGAATAATCAGTGAGTGTTATTCTCCCGAGTACCAGCCAATCAGATTCCTTCTAACAGTGCAAAAATCTCCCTTCCCTATTCAGTTTAATATAATAAACCAGTTATGAGGTTCATTGTGGTGGAGCTCAGAAACAGACTACTTCTAACACCATCTGTCCTGTATCACGTTTAGCCAATCAGGCCTTCTCCATGTAGACACATGCGAGTTCTGTTCTTCCACTCTATGATTTATCTGCATTACCCTGTATTAACTGCTCTACTGTTTCTTAGCAGAATCAACAACAGCTGAGTTAGCTTCGCAGCCGCCTGACATCTCAGCGAGGCGTGCTGTTAAATAAAATCCAGATAGTCTCTTCTCCTACTCCAATCTAAAGACCTTACTTCTGCACTGTCGTGGGCCTAGCAGTTTCCAAATCATGGGCTTCCTGCAGGAAGCAGAGAATTACAATACCGCACACCCTGTAGCGGCTAACTCGCGACGTGCCTCCTCTGCGCCAGTCTACACGCCAAGTTAAAACGGTACACATCAGCTTTCCATCGTTTAGGATGCAACCGTGGAGCTCAGCCCACATGCAGTATACTGTGGCCTGACACCGACACACGCTCGCTTCTTCTGGTGGCCTGTGTTCAACGTGTAATCAGCAGGATTTCCAGCTACGCATTTAAACAATCGCCCAGAGACAGGAAATAATATGGACATCTAGTGTTAGATACGACAATGACTGACGTTAGTTTCAGCAAAAACTCCTATTTCTAGCTGGCAACTGATTTAGATTCGCTGGATTTATGAAGTTAAAGGTGTTTGAATATGGCACCAGACAAGGTTTACATAAACGTTCACAAAAAATCCTGTTTTCAGTTAGACGCTAAATTTACTATGTATTTGGTCTACATAAGTACGTGCCGTACTGTTGTAAGTAATAGACAAAAAACCTTCGCAAACGTTACATACAAAACAGACCACGATAAATGTCTGATGTGGTTAGATCTATCAGTTTGATGCCTGGTTCCATTCTTCTGCGTGAGCTAAACTCTTTGTCTTCTTGCACATTATGCACTGCTTCGATAGTAAATTGTTTCTTATATTCCAATCTATGCACATCTTCTCAGCTTTTCATTTCAAGTACCTGCGTAACTATTCATGGATGCGTTATAAATAGTCGTGTCAATCTACCACTAACCATCGTCCTTTCATTCTTGTATGCCCCAGTTCCCTACCTTATTTAAAACCTCAGCTTTTAACTGAAATCGTCTTATAACCTACATTTAAGAGCTGCTAATTTAATATATAATCTGTTTAAGAATGCTAAGTGTAGTGTCTCAAGTCTTATGTATGAGTGACAGGTGCCATCCTAGCTGAGTAAGTAACGATAAGATCAAACCACCCACAGGTCCACGTTATTGGGCGCTTCAAAGTAACTAAGGTCGTGGAAGAAAATCCATCAATGAAGATTCAAGACAACGACGTGAATTCTCAAAGTGAGATTCGCTCCAAGGAAGAAGAGATGGTACTGGTAGATGCAGCGCAGGAGGGCCCAGCTGAGGTAAGTCAGCATCATTACTGACGTTAGAGTAACTGTGAGGATATGGTCTGACAGTTTGAGAGCGATGAGGAAACAGTTACATCTCTGATTGTATACACTGCGGAATTAACCCCTTAGGCAGAACACATCAGTCGAAAAAATCTCATGATTTGCGCTATCTCCAAGACCCTCAAGTTTACGTAAAGTATTAACAGACTGATTCACGATATTAGAATCTAATAATACCAGCAATCGTTGGTTCGAAGACGCAAATGTATATATAAAGCACTACTCAGGGAATGTAAGATACAATTGTAAAACTGTCACGGGTTCGGAAATATCACTGGTGTTACAGATGGCAGTCTATAACGATTTCGTATCCACCAACTGTAGAACTCTGCCATGACTGGTCTCAGCAGTCGGAGTGACATCCGTTTATCAGTATTGCACGTACCAGGCAACAGTGTAAGATCAGCAGCTGAATTTCAGTTTGCAACAAAATCGTAATCGACTTAGTGCAACTTATGGTATTTACTGTGAATACCATTTATGATTGGCTTGTCTCTTACAGAGATGTAAGACTTCGCCAAAATATCCGACTAAATCATAGCTGAAAAATTATACTGGTTGCTAGTGAGGATAAAAATGTCTGGCTTCAGTGCGATTGCTGCCGTTGTCATTTCCTATCAAGAATAGAGCAAGTTCTTTAGATGCTGCTCTGTAATGCAAATCTGGACCACAGTAGCATACACTCGTCTGGTCAGTCTCACCTTAAACAGTCACATTCGCACAAAGAAATATCACAATCAAAGGCAAAACTTCGTACGCACTTATATACAAATAAGTGCAATTAGGCAAACCTCTTAGTGGAGAAGAGAGCTTTAGCGTGCTACGAAGGAGTCTGTGGATGTGAAACCAGCAGCTGGAAATAATTGATACCATGAATACCCTCCAAAGAACTTATGAAGCGCTAGGAAACGGATATACCAGTCACAACAGTTACAACACTTCAACATTGTTGCCTACAAGAAGATTATATCTAACACGGATGGCTGAAATGGAATGATTACTACATCTAGGAAGTTCGCTTGATAACGGTACTTTCGTCTGATCTCATTAAACAACTGAGCAGCAGAAATTCGGCCTGATAAACATTGCAACTGTATTAATAAATCATCGTCTCCGACCAACAGAGACGTCACACAAGGACATTGTCATCTCTCTTTCAACACTGCTCACGCAATAAGAGCCACTGATCCAATTTCGTGGGGCGTCTTTTTCTGTATTAAAGTCCTCCTACGAACGTGGAAATAAACGTGATCTTGTAAAATGATTATCCATTCGTACTATCAATTTGACTTGTAGGAAGTGCAGTGGCGTAGGTTATGAGAAACTGTTAGTGTCTCTCACTGGGGCGAAACATAGATTTCACAGGAGTCTCCATGCAGGTTCTGCTAAACATAATATGAGGACCAAACTGGAAGTCGTCCCATCTGTATGCCCACATCAATCTCGAACACCATAATACTTAAATTTTGGAAACGAAAGATAATTAACAGGATGTTACCACATCCTTAATGGATGTTATGCTATAATGCGGAATTCCTTTATTTTCTTCAGACATACACTGCTTTCGAATTAAGCTGTCAAAGTTACGGCTAGAACAATATCGAGGATCATATTCTGTTCCAGACTGAACAACAAGTTTGAGGTAAACCCTATAAATTATGATTCGATATATTAAAAAACATTTACTTCGACACAGCTGTTGGTGTTTGACAGAAAGTTTACTCAGGAATGAAGATCAGCACAGCAGCGTGTGCGAGACAGCTGCACTTCTGACCTTACATGTAGCACAGGCGCACCGTAATCACTCAAACCACATACCCATTTCCGAAAATTTAAAACGTTTTACCATTAGTTGTTCCACTTTTAAAACTTAGGAAGATCTTCCTTCTTCCTCTTAGCTCTTCAACCATCAGGTTGGCTGTCAGCAGCTCGCCAAGCATTTCTGTCTTCGGCCTTCTTCTTAAGAATGGTGTAGGTGGTTCAGCTGGTATCTTCCATGATATGGTTGATGTACACTAGTCTCAATTTGCCTCTTGTGTTTTTCCTTTCTACTGTTCCTTCAATCCGCCATTTATGACACCGTAACGTCTTAGTAGATGGCTGGCACATATGACCCTTCTGAGCTGAATAAGCTTTAAGAGACATGGCTTCTCTTTATCCACCCTACAAAGCACCAGTTCGTTTGGTATTTTTTTTCACAGAAAATCTTGAGCATCCAGCGGTAGAGCTACATCTCTAAGTCTATCAGCTTTTTTCCCGCTTCTCTGAGGATCCGTATTTCACTTCTGTACAGTGGCACATTCCATACAACAGTCTTTGTGAGGTCTTCCCTCAGGTATTGGGCTATGAAACGAGATGCGTAAGGTTCCTGCTCTTATTAAAAGCAACTGTTGCCTGTTTTATTTATATTGCAATATCCTTCCCTGATCTTGTGTCCGACGGTGGTTTTACTCCGTAGGAAGCCAAAGGATTCTACGGTCTCCAGTCCCTCATTGTTATGTGACCACTGGGCAACGGTATTTCGTCTACTCACCCCAAGATTTTTGTCTTAACTTTATTGACGTACATGTTAGGAAGAAATGGAGATGGCTTTCATCTGCCTCTCGCTTCTAGTAGTTCCGCATCTTTTTAAGTTCTCTCTGTCTTCGTGTTCTGTAGTTTTGACTTGGGCGCATATGAAAGCAGTTGTTTTTTGATCCCTAAAGCAAAACAAAACCAAACCAAACCAACCTTTACTTAACACTGTAATATCATCAGCAAATCTCAACATATCTATTATCTTACCTAAAATTTTAATTCCTACTACAACTCCTAGTTTGACCCTGAATTCATCTAGTGCCCTGTGAATGTAACCGATGAACAAGATAGCAGAAAATGAGTAGCCCGGTTATACACCTGATTTAACAGTGGCTTCCTTTTGATGTTATCCACATTCTATCACAACCGTCTTTTCTCTGTAAAGTTAATGCAGTACTCCTCTATCCTGATACATTATGCCATTCCCTCTCTCAGCATCTCAAAAATCTGTCGCCAATTTACCTCATCCAATTTTTCCCTTTGGTCGATAAAGGCAATATACAATGTCTTGGGTGGAATGATAAATATTCAGAGATGCGACAGGAACGATCATTTGTAGCAAAAGAGACTAATAAAGATGGACTAAAATTCGTAGCTTAAGAGCTACAAGTGCTTGTTTTGTGGAAGAGATGTGTTTCACAACAGTGAAGCTGCACAACTGCTCAAAGTTCTGAAAGTGAGTACTTTACAGCCAATGTTTATAGGAAATTTTTTTCGTGATTTGAGTCATACTTATGCCCCTCAAAATGTAGAAGGCCAAGACGTTGCAGTAGAAGAGGTTTTGTTATAGTATCAAGTATCAAAGATGAAATGCTCACAGCTGCATTTCAGAGCACATGTTTAGTAGACTTTTAAGCTTCAAATGATCGCTGCTGCCATACACCTGAATACTGACCGTCCCTCCTAGGATGCTCTGCTGCATTCTTGACTCTTCCTTTGTCTTGTCTCAGGTATTATCTGTAACCTGAGTATTGCTTCTCATTTATCTAAATTGGTCTTCCGTATCTTGCACACCTATCCTTTCTTCGAACCTCCTTACAATGATAGAGGACAAGATCTGGGTGGGTTGAGTCATAAAATTGAGAATGCTACATTGTTCACATTTGTTTGTAATTTCTTTATTTTGTGTTGGAGCTGTAGCACATTCTTCGAAGTTTGTTGGGTGTTCCCTGGTTTCGTATATGGTTGTGTGACTTGGGACAGTTCTTCATGTAGCTGTTGTTTAGCAGTCTTGACCAGTTCTGCTGGTTTATCACCACTTTTAATGGATTTTCCGTGTTTTAGATGCTTGACTACGAGATAAAATTGATCACGCGGGGAACAGACTCCCTCCTCTTCCGGATTGCTTGTCTCAGCATTCTCCAGTCCCTTACCTTCACTATTTCTTGCATACGGCTTTTCAAGGCATTGTTTCTGCCATTCTAGTACATCTTTATGATTATAGAACAAGAATCACATGAAGGCGTAGCAGGTAGCTTGAAATACATTAAAGGGTTACGAAAATACACTCCACTTATTGAAACAGGTGTAACACTTCCACGTAGCGGCAGAGTGAAAATATCCCGGGTGTTACACCAAACATCGTGCGCAACATAAAACAAAAAAATACAATAGACGTGTTGTCAAATGCCATGACAATAACAGTCTAGAATAATCAAATACAGAAGATTAAAAAAATGAAAGTGTGCTGAATATTGGAAGGGTAATGAAGCTATTGAATGTGGAGTTACAGGGACTGAAGTTTTATTACTTACGATGAGTTGGCCAATGCTATCAGAATGCACGAAGATAGAATTTTTTGCGCGTGAGGGTATATCCATGCAGTCTAGGCCTCTCTTCTTCAGAGAATAATATCAATACGGCCATTTCCCCTTGGTAAGTAAGGGCCAGGCAACTGTTAGAAAATCTTCACGTGGTGGTGTTGTTGATGATGCAGTCTCCGTTTGAAGTATGATGAGATGCAGGTTCCCACGGCAGTCTATCCTATGAGAGGCTCGTTCCTTCTCCATAAGTGCAGCAGCCGACATTCATTTCAGTCTGCATACTGTGTTAAACTCTTGTTCTACACTCTACCTGTACAAATTTTACAACCCCTCTCCTTCTCTCCAAACTCACCCTCTCGCATCACCCTGTTAACAACATAAGATCGTATGATATCGTACGATGAATACTAGAAACTGATCCCAGCTTTCAATCGAACTGTGTGATAAAAGACTTTTTCCTCCATTTAGATTCAATTCCTCCTCGCAAGTTACACCCTGTACCCAGTTTATCTTCAGAACTCTCCTGGAGCAGTATATCAAAACTATATATTCCATTCTTTCTGGACTGTCTATCTTCAGCGTTCCACTCATGTACATGGCTACACTATAGACAAATACCTCGAGAGAAGACTACCTAGAACTGAAATTTATATTATAGGTTAAATAATTTCTGCTTTTCAGAAACGTCTTTCTTGCTATTGACATCCTGATGTTTACGTGTTCTCTACTTTGCTAATAAGCTGTTACTTCTGCCCAAGCAACAAAGCTCAGCTTACTTCTCTCAGTGTCATTTGTTAATATTTTTCCACCTTCAACTCCTAATTCAATTCTATCGCATTTTACTATCCTACTTTTACTTTTGCTAGTATTCATTGATAAGTCTTTTGAAGACATTACTCATTTCGTTCAACTGATAATCAACGGAATTTGGTGTATCTGACAGAACTGTAATGTCATGAACTCAACTCAAAGATTTATTTTTTCTTCCTGAGCCTTAATCCCCATACCAAATTTTTGTCTACTTTCCGTACTCCTTGCTGAATTGCTAGGTTGCAAACGTATCCCACTCCCGTCTCAGCTACTGTATGCCTGCGAGATCCTGAGACCTTTATAATTGCACTTTGTTTTATGCACAAGTTTGGGATAACCTCACTCCCTGTATTTTATCCCCGTGACCCTCAGAAATTGAATTCCTACTGATTTACTTTTACCGCCGGCCAGTGTGGCCGAGCGGTTCTAGGCTCTTCAGTCTGGAACCGCGCGACCGCTACGGTCGCAGGTTCGAATCCTGCCTCGGGCATGGATGTGTGTCTTGTCCTTAGGTTAGTTAGGTTTAAGTAGTTCTAGGGGACTGATGACCTCAGCAGTTTAGTCCCATAGTGCTCAGAGCCATTTGAACCATTTACTTTTACCTTGCAGCAGTCTGTCTTCAGAGACCTAAGGTCGGAAATGACTTACTCGTCCCCATACTTCCGCGCAACCTAAATTCATCCCGCCAGAAATTCTCCGCTACCAATGTCTTCATTAATTCGTATTAGATTTTTCGTGACCATTCTGTTAACTTTGAAACTTGTGAGCATTTGACCTATCTGGGAATGGGATTATTACATTTTTTTGAAAGTGTGGATGTATTTCAACTGCGTAGGATGTTTAATATATCACGTGGAACACCTTTTTCAGGTTCCCGACCAGTGATCTTAACAATTTTGAAACACTGTAGTGACGCAAAGAGTCTTTCTCCGAATTGGGGATTTTACTGCTGTGTGAAACTCTTTTCAGAGTTCCGTATTTCACTTCGAATCTTCATCCACTTCCTTTTTTAAGTTGGTTTACTCTGTAGGACCCATTCATACGTTAAATACAGCTTTATTACTTCCGTCCTTTCGTTCGTATCTGCTTGCCAGGTAAGCGTTTGATATTTATGCATCTGAATCTCTCTCCTCTAACGGTTTTCATAATTTTCCCATATATGGTACCTAACTTTCCGATTGTTACACACTCTTCTATTGTTTCGCATATCTTCTGCATCCAGCCTTGTTTTCCCGGTTTCAGTTTACCGCAAGACTTATTTTTACTTGTGTGTATTCACGTTTGAGGCTTCATTTCCTGTTTTTCTTTTTTAATTTTCTTCTTTAAACAGTTAAAATCAGTATCTGGTGAATTAGGCAAGAATTCTATTGGAAATAATCTTTTTGCCCATTTAATTCTCTACTGCCCTCTCTATTTCATGTGTTCAAGTTTTCCATTCGTCTTATAATGCGCTGCTTCCCCTTTCTCAGTGGGTTTTGGACTTATCTCGGACCATTTTCCCAGGTTTCAATCTTTCTGCAGCTTCTTCAATTTCAATTAGCCATGTATACACAGAAAAGTATAGATACAGTCCATAACTGCTCCTGGAAAGAAAAACGAGTTAAAAATCTGGTTTTCAAATGTCTGTCTTGTTAATACGCAATCTGAGCGTCATTGAAAATATTGGGAATAAGAGCAAATGGGGAATTATGCGTCATTTGTGAATCCCCAAACCACATAACGCTTGTAACTGACACAGTTCTTCGTCGGGTGGTAGTATCATTTTCCGAGTCTATACTAGCACTACTGAAGGCGAAAAGACCGACATATGCAAAATTTTCATCCCGTACTTCGGTTGGCGTGTACAGGTCAACTGAAGTATGGGATGACATATCATGTATGTAGATCTTTCCGCCTTCGCTAGTAATACTATCTACATAAGAACGGAATGTTAATAGTAGCGGAGGCGAAAGAAACAACATCTTTAAAATTTGTAATCCGTAATTCACTTGATATATACAGTTCAAATAAAGAATAGGATACCAATGCTAACGAAAATGATGAAATCTACTTATGTTAAATTTGTATTCCATACTGCAATTAACCTATACATATCGACTGAATTTCGAGATACTCTACCGTATCTTCCTTCGTCGTCGGCGTTGTCGTTGTTGCCGTGAGGCACCATTATACCAAGAGGAAAGGCGCGTCGATCTTAGAGCGTGAGATATGATAACCTTAAGCCATTGACAACACACAACGGTCACGGTAGCACCTGATTCCAGAATAGCTGCAGTAGTTAGGATCTACGAACTACCCCCTCTTGAGTAGGTCCCCAAAACCAACTCGTAACGAGATCCCATTGAAGCAAATTGTCATAATGATCGTCTATAAAGGCTTCGTACAACGAGAAGAAATGTTACAGTTTATGGAATAATAATAGATACGACCAAACTGTCTTGTTTCTTCTGTTTTATTTAACATAAGATTATTCACAGTTTTATTTCCCATTCACCACTCATTCACCGAAACCCTTTGATGAACAGTTTTGGTTGCTTGAAACCAACAGTCAATGATAATGATACAGTTTTTCTCCTTTTCATAAATTGAAGCCCACTCTCCGCGATATAATTAAAAAAAAAACGGTCTCAATACCGCGTCCCTCGTGAGATGCGGGATTTATCCCGGAATTGACCGCCCTGTAGGTGTACTCAATTTAATGACCACACTTCGCTATCCGCTATTTCGTGTAACTAAATGTCCATTTGTTAGTGTGATTGTATACCGTAGTTATTTAAAACTCGCCCCTATATTTTTTTCACTACGCACAGTTAGCACTTCTTTACTTGTTTATTTCTAAGAGCAAACGGAAAAAAAGACGCCGTATCATCGGCTTCGTCGATATAAAGCAAAACACCTTAATATGCACAATTTTACCTCTTCTTATAGGATCGGCTACCTTACTCATTACTTTACTACACATTATTTCCCATAACACTAAACAGGTATCGCCGTTATATTTTAATTGTATTCAAAAGCATGTTATTATTATTATGACCGACCAAATCGTAACAAATCGCGTGGCGTGCGTTTTTAACGATAGCTTTGCACTCGCCTAGTCTTTATGCAGGCAATATTATATATAAATATACAGAGAAGACCGAAAGATCGATCTCTCTATCGTAACCAATAGGGGCAAATACGCTATTCAAGTTCCGTTACGTCTATCTTGACTCGTAATGTTACAATACGACTCATATGTCAACTGAGGTATTCTACGCTACCAGAACTCCTATTCTTTTTTTTCCCTTTATTTTTTACAGAAGTACTAGGACTCAAACAAGCGATATCCTTGACGTTATGGTCGAAGTATTACTGGACGTTATATATGTCTTCCAATATGTCTACCACCCGTTTCCCTCTCCTGCATCCCTTTGTTTATGAACACTTGTCTCAGCTGTTAAATCTGTGTAGTACATCATCTCTGGAAAATTCTGACGTCATTGGTCAGAGCCGATGGGTTGTATCCAGTTCTTCAGTAGGCCCGAGACTTTTTGTTACAGACATGCTGCCAGTATGAGAATCTTAACGCTACATTATTGTGCAGTAGGTGATATCGGAAGACCCTCTTTTTCATACCATACACTAAGTCATCAGCTTCTAATGCTCGTGCGGTATTAATATTCCAATATCTTACTTACTACCTATTAAACATTATCAATATTACTCAAATTATGAATTTCTTTTTTCTCTGACATAAAACACTGATGCTCCGTATAAACCACTTGTTCACTGTAACATCTGAAATCTCTTACCCATTATTATTTCGTAATGTAAGTTCTAGTGTATAATGTTGTATCTAGTTTAACCAAGCACCTAACACTATCTTGGTTGCCTAGGTGGACGGTGCCAAGATAGATCAAGAGGACGAGAGAGTAGCTGAGTGTCTCGTGGATGCTGTCAAGATGGAACAAGCATGCCAAGAGTTAGAGGAGGAGGAAGCCGAGAGTCTCATGGGTGCTGCCAAGATGGGTGAAGTGTGTGGAGAGATTGAAGAAGGGGCAGGTGATGGTCTCGAGGATGCTGCTGTGTTTGGCGCAATATGTGGAGATGATGAGGAAGGGGCAGCTGAGAGTCTTGTGAATGCTGCTGGGATGGAACAAGCCTGTCAAAGTTTAGAGGAGGCAGCTGAAAGTCTCATGGGTGCTGCCAAATTGGGTGAAGCCTGTGGAGATATTAAAGAAGGGGCAAGTGATAGTCTCGTGGATGATGCTGTGTTTGACCCAGTATATGGAGATGAGGGAGAAGGGGCAGCTGAGAGTCTTGTGAATGCTGCCAGGATGGAGGAAGGAGCCGATCAAGATTTAGAGGAGGAGGCAGCTGAAAGTCTCATGGGTGCTGCCAAGATGGAGGAAGCCTGTGGAGATATTGAGGAAGGGGTTGCTGTGTTTGACCCAGTATGTGGAGATGAGGAGGAAGGGGCAGCTGAGAGTTTTGTGAATGCTGCCAGCATGGAACAAGCCCACCAAGATTTAGAGGAGGAGGCAGCTGAAAGTATCATAGGTGCTGCTAAGATGGGGGAAGCCTGTGGAGATATTGAGGAAGGGGCTTCTGTGTTTGACCCAGTATGTGGAGATGATGAGGAAGGGGCAGATGAGAGTCTTGTGAATGCTGCCAGGATGGAAGAAGCCGATCAAGATTTAGAGGAGGAGGCAGCTGAAAGTCTCATGGGTGCTGCCAAGATGGGTGAAGCCTGTGGAGATATTGAGGAAGGGGCTTCTGTGTTTGACCCAGAAATTGGAGATGATGAGGAAGGGGCAGCTGAGAGTCTTTTGAATGCTGCCAGGATGGAAGAAGCCGATCAAGATTTAGAGGAGGAGGTAGCTGAAAGTCTCATGGGTGCTGCTAAGATGGGGGAAGCCTGTGGAGATATTGAGGAAGGGACTTCTGTGTTTGACCCAGTATGTGGAGATGATGAGGAAGGGGCAGCTGAGAGTCTTGTGAATGCTGTCAGGATGGAAAAAGCCGATCAAGATTTAGAGGAGGAGGCAGCTGAAAGTCTCATAGGTGCTGCTAAGATGGGGGAAGCCTGTGGAGATATTGAGGAAGGGGCTTCTGTGTTTGACCCAGTATGTGGAGATGATGAGGAAGGGGCAGCTGAGAGTCTTGTGAATGCTACCAGGATGGAAGAAGCCGATCAAGATTTAGAGGAGGAGGCAGCTGAAAGTCTCATAGGTGCTGCTAAGATGGGGGAAGCCTGTGGAGAGATTGAGGAAGTGGCTTCTGTGTTTGACCCAGAATGTGGAGATGATGAGGAAGGGGCAGCTGAGAGTCTTGTGAATGCTGCCAGGATGGAAGAAGCCGATCCAGATTTAGAGGAGGAGGCAGCTGAAAGTCTCATGGGTGCTGCTAAGATGGGGGAAGCCTGTGGAGATATTGAGGAAGGGGCTTCTGTGTTTGACCCAGTATGTGGAGATGATGAGGAAGGGGCAGATGAGAGTCTTGTGAATGCTGCCAGGATGGAAGAAGCAGATCAAGATTTAGAGGAGGAGGCAGCTGAAAGTCTCATGGGTGCTGCTAAGATGGGGGAAGCCTGTGGAGATATTGAGGAAGGGGCTTCTGTGTTTGACCCAGTATGTGGAGATGATGAGGAAGGGGCAGCTGAGAGTCTTGTGAATGCTGTCAGGATGGAAGAAGCCGATCAAGATTTAGAGGAGGAGGCAGCTGAAAGTCTCATAGGTGCTGCTAAGATGGGGGAAGCCTGTGGAGATATTGAGGAAGGGGCTTCTGTGTTTGACCCAGTATGTGGAGATGATGAGGAAGGGGCAGCTGAGAGTCTTGTGAATGCTACCAGGATGGAAGAAGCCGATCAAGATTTAGAGGAGGAGGCAGCTGAAAGTCTCATAGGTGCTGCTAAGATGGGGGAAGCCTGTGGAGAGATTGAGGAAGTGGCTTCTGTGTTTGACCCAGAATGTGGAGATGATGAGGAAGGGGCAGCTGAGAGTCTTGTGAATGCTGTCAGGATGGAAGAAGCCGATCCAGATTTAGAGGAGGAGGCAGCTGAAAGTCTCATGGGTGCTGCTAAGATGGGGGAAGCCTGTGGAGATATTGAGGAAGGGGCTTCTGTGTTTGACCCAGTATGTGGAGATGATGAGGAAGGGGCAGATGAGAGTCTTGTGAATGCTGCCAGGATGGAAGAAGCAGATCAAGATTTAGAGGAGGAGGCAGCTGAAAGTCTCATGGGTGCTGCTAAGATGGGGGAAGCCTGTGGAGATATTGAGGAAGGGGCTTCTGTGTTTGACCCAGTATGTGGAGATGATGAGGAAGGGGCAGCTGAGAGTCTTGTGAATGCTGCCAGGATGGAAGAAGCCGATCAAGATTTAGAGGAGGAGGCAGCTGAAAGTCTCATGGGTGCTGCCAAGATGGAGGAAGTCCGTGTAGAGGTGGAGGAGGGGGCAGCTGAGCGTATTTGGAGCCAACCCTCGGGTGCAGCATGCACCAACTGAAAAAATGTTCGTTTGTTCCAAAAGTTCTTATTTGTGTTCCTTTTTTGTTCTCTGTGTTATTTGTTTCGTTTTGTGTTTCGTTATTTGCTGTGTTCATTTAATGTTGTTTCTGTTTATTCATTTTTCAATTTTCATTAACAACCCTTGGTTTGTTTAACGCAAAAAATAAATTTTACGTATTTCACCAACTGCTCTCTTTTTTTTTTAGTGTACACCTGCAACAATAATAGTTGCCGACCGGAAAGTACGTTTCATTTTCAGTTTATTCTATAGCTGACTGTCTCCCTGTCGTTACAATGAAATCAACAATTGGCAAAACTGGGGGCTCAGTCTAAGGCATTAATGAAGCTCATTTCAGTGGCATTGAAAGGTCTGTGATATATACACGATAATAGTCATTGGCAAGTGCTACATTCACTTCTGTATTGTAAACCTCAAGTAATGCAGATTTACACTGTCTGATTTTATAGTTAATAGAGAGTGTTAGGTAACCAGCCGCAGTATCGTTGGCCCGATGTCTCTGGATAGGGTCAAGGCCTGGACAGTTGACCGAACTTGTGACCCATCTGCGTGAGTGTATTTCATGGCCGCAAAACGTATGCGAGTGCGGTGGATGAAAAATTCCGAAAGAATATTGCAGAGATTGCTGTAATATGTTCTCCCCCATGCATATGTCTTCTTTGTAGTAGAAGCGAATATCCTTAAATCTGAGAGTTGACAGATTTGGAAAATACTGTGTCTGACCCTCCGTGCTTCTCCACTGAGTATCTTTGTAGTTTGTTTAAGAATAATGTCATGAAGTGCTGAAATATGCTAACAGAATCAAGCTGCCGTAGAGGGAATTTGTCTCCCATGGTTTGCTGGTATGAGTAGCTATATGATTCTGCGCGAATAATAGATGTGCAGTAAGTTCGGTTGTTTCGGTTTTCCTTTCGTTGTATCTCGGGAAATTCCCTAGAGAGGAGAAATAGGGCAGTAGCGGTGCTGGGATTAATCTGGCAGTAGGAAGAACCTGTATTTAGAAGCCCAACTTCGAGCACGTATCCTTCTCTGACTAGCTTCTCATGTGAACAGCATTGTAATATAATTCGCTCTAACGAGAAAGGAATGTATCGTATATCAGTTTGATTATCCCACTCATTCCTATCGTCAGTGAGTATTCTTACAATATGTTCTCATCAGCATTACCAGAGCCATGGCTTGATGAGGGAAGTATGCCAAAGGACCGAGTTATTTACGGTTA
Organism: Schistocerca cancellata; assembly: GCF_023864275.1. Taxonomy (NCBI): domain Eukaryota; kingdom Metazoa; phylum Arthropoda; class Insecta; order Orthoptera; family Acrididae; genus Schistocerca; species Schistocerca cancellata. The sequence goes on along the minus strand of NC_064632.1, from coordinate 400,024,154 downwards.
GTGGGCTGCGAAATACACGCGTGAGCAACAGATTTTTTTCTTTGTTCTTCACCAACGTGTATAATCGAAAGCAAGTGTTTGGCGGGAAAACAAAGCATGAGAATTTGTAAGTACGTACAGTAGATGCAATGCGTGATTTACCACCTCAATTAGCTAAATGGTCTCATTATTATTTGATTTAGTACATTGGACATGGGAGGGAAGTGTACTCAATAACTAATTGGCCGGCTATATAGCTGGGCCGTAATACAGTCACTCTAAAACTCATAGAAATCAGCTGGTGCACCATAAGCCTACCAGCCATTGTGGGCAAGCAGAACGGAGATTGAGCATTTACAGACAGTACATACAAAGAGCACACCTGCGTGTTGATTGTAAAAGTTAAGCAAGCAGCCGTAAGAACAAAATGAAGGTGAGCTCTTCGGTATTTCGGTCTAACAGAACTTACGCCAACGCGCAGGCCAAAAACGAAGGAACCTCATTGTCTATGTAGCTGTGACCACGTGCAAGCATAGTAGAGAAAAGGCATATATCTTACTCAGAGCGACATCTTCCATGTATCGACTACAACCTACAAAAAAGCATTTATATCAAATTCATATTAACACACGCACACTGCCTGACGTGAAAACTATGTAAGAAGAGTAGATGTCCCTTGTCTGCACAGTCATGCCCAAATGGCTTTATTAAGACGATGGTATACACATTACTCACTATTTAACAGTTCTTGATTCCGATAAGATTCGCACACTAATATAAAATTCACGCACTAATATTCTTTTCCGATTTATGTTTGCACACACATTCTGCCTTATATGAAAGCCTTTCATGAACGATGAGAGCTCATTGTCCGTACAGCCATGGCCAGGTGGGACATTGAGAACCGTGGCATATTTACTCATGCTCATAAATTAAGGATAATTGCAGAACGCGGTGCCAAACAACGTGGCACTACACAAAACTGGCGCTAATAGCACAGGAACATACGGAACACACACGACACAGGTAACTCCACGATATTGGTGGTAAGTTGAGAAAACCGTCCCGAAACACACATGCTACAAAACGCCACTGTTCCCTTCGCATATACCCCGACATCAATATGGGTTATGATCACCATGCACACAATCACAGGCCACACGACGGGTTGGCATACTCTGGATCAGGTAGTCGAGCAGCTGCTGGGGTATAGCCTCCCATTCTTGCACCAGTGCCTGTCGGAGCTCCTGAAGTGTCGTAGGGGTTTGAAGACATGCAGTGATACGTCGACTGAAAGCATCCCAGACGTGCTCGATGGGGTTTAGGTCCGGAGAACAGGAAGGCTGCTCCATTCGCCTGATATCTTCTGTTTCAAGGTACTCCTCCACAATGGCAGCTTGGTGGGGCCGTGCGTTATCATCCATCAGGAGGAAGGTTGTGACATTACAGCCTTTATCACTGCGATTTTTAACATGTAAAAGTTTTTTTTCTGTATTCGCGTCAGTATGTGCGAACTTTTAACATATACCAATGAATGTTGTAACCAGATATCTTTGCCGCGCTCCTGAAAAGCGCAGAATATCACGATAGCTATAAACTGTTATACGCTGCTATCGATCAGTAAAAAAACGATGCACCTATGTTTCAAAATAACAATTGCCAATTTTTACTTCTGCAGGGAGCCGCGCCGCTCTCTAGCTGTTCTTCTGTGAATGTGTTGCGAGTCGGACGCAAAAGTATTGTGCTCCATACTGATATAATCATTTTATTGTAAATTTAAGAGTTTAAGTGATTAAAAATATATGTAGCCACAAACAAGTGAGAATGTGTACCATGAAAATTCGCTCCACCGCCACAATGGGTGTCCATGTTAATGTAAGTTTCCGTTTCATAATATAATACTTGAAGCCTTGAAGTTTATTTAATTTCAAAGAAAATCTCTCAACCTTATTTTCATTAATTATACTTGTGATAATCTTTTCTGTTTAAAAGATTTATGCAGCTTATGATCCAGCGTGTGTTCTGTCGGAACAGGAGGCTGTCGTGACGACATCGCTATAGTATTTATTCCAAGTTCTTTCAGTTCCGTTTATATGTTCGTACAAATCCAATTAGTTGGTCCCTTAGGTTTCTTTCATGTAACTTCTGTCTGTTTTCTCCGCGCGATCTTCCTCCGAAAAAAAAATTTCTGTTCATTTTTTAGTAATTTTCGATATCGCGAATGAGAAAAGACAGCCGCCTCCTGCTCCGAACGGAACACCACGACTTTTCTAACGTCGGAGAGTATCGCACGAATTTTCCGCTAAAAGGTAGTAGAATTTCTTAAAGATGGATCAATTACACATGTTGCTGCTGTTCTCCGACAAATCTGGTGTGATTAATAGTAATTTATTCTGTCACGACAAAAAGAACCAATTTTATTTTTACCAAAGCAACAAAGCTTTCAATTAAATTACTACAAAAAAAAATCATACCAGAAGGTGCACCCCTGAAAAAGCGGATATACTGGTGCAAAATGACGTCCCGGTACACCTGACCTGTTACAGTTTCTCTGTCAAAGAGATGCAGGCATGTACGTGCACCAATCATAATCCTACCTCACACCATCAAACCACGAACTCTATACAGGTCCATTTCAAGGACATTAAGGGGTTGGTATCTGGTTCCTGGTTCACGCCAGATGAGAATCACTGTTCAGACTATAACTGGACTCGTCCGTGAACATAACCAGGGACCACTGTTCCAATGACCATGTACTGTGTTCTTGAAACCAGGCTTTACGGGCTCACCTGTGACCAGGGTATCAGTGGAATGCACCTTGCAGGTCTCCAGGCGAATAAACCATGTCTGTTCAGTCGTCTGTAGACTGTGTGTCTGGAGACAACTGTTCCAGTAAGGTTCCCGAGCAAGGCTACCTGCAGTACTCCGTGGCCGTCTGCGGGCACTGATGGTGAGATATCGGCCTTCTTGTGGTGTTGTACACTGTGGACGTCTCATACTGTAGCACCTGGACACATTTCCGTCTGCTGGAATCTTTGCCATAATCTTGAGATCACACTTTGTGGCGCACGGAGGGCCTGTGCTACGACTTGCTGGGTTTGACCAGCCTCGAGTCGCCCTAGTATTCTGCCCCTCATAACGTTATCAATATGCGTTCTTTGAGCAATTTTCAACACACAGTCATCATTAGCACGTCTGAAAACGTCTGCACACTTACTCGCTGCACCGTACTCTGACATGCACTAACACACCTCTGCGTTTGTGGACTGCTGCCAGCGCCACTGTGCGACGACTGCAGGTCAAATGCACCGCATGGTCACACCCCGAGGTGATTTAAACTCGCAAACCGCCCACCAGAGCGTTGTTTCACCATGTATCAGCATTATCCTTAATTTATGAGTATGAGTGTAGTTTACTGACCGTGAGATGATTCTTCATTGTAAGAACCTTCACACGATAACACTTTTATATAACACGCACGAAAACATGCAACTTATTTGCTATGAAACGGCCGAGGTAAAGTGAAAGTTAATTATCTGTGCGGCCATGAGTGATGGCCTATGGAGGCAAAGGCTGGTACGTTACTCACAAAGGAATCATCAGTTGAACCTATACAGATTGCTGGAAGAATAAGAACGGAGCACCTGTAATTAAATAACGATAACATCAGCAGTCCTAACGCTAAAGGCTTGGACGAATATTCATGCATACTGATGATTCAGTGCCTGCGCAATGGAGTTTCCATCAGACTATGATTTTCCTGTGGAATTTACTATAAATATAAAAAATTGTGGGCGTTGCACCACTTCCCTATTATTAAAAGACCTGCAAGAAAAGGGATTGATCATTCACTTGACTAAATAACTCAGTCTTGTACCGTAGACAGCAACCTGAACGACACGCTGTGACGGAGCGACCGTTCCCTTAAACGACGAAGACACAATGCCCATCGTGTGGAAAACGTGAGGCAGCATCCACCTCTTGTTCCATGGTGGGGCAAACTGAATCACTTCCGGGACCAACAATGGCACAACACATTTCAGTCTATTGTACATCTCCGTCATACCCGTTTTGTTTGCAATCTTTCCCAGAAAGTTAAGTAGGTGACAACTTGACACTACACATGCCTTTATGGATGCCTCATGTAAACATTCAAACTCCTGACTCATTCCATGCCATCTACTTGTTAATAAAATGAGGACACGTAATGGGGAAAAGGGGAGTATGTGCAGTAATTAATAACTGAACCGGTTATCCTCAATCTTCATCACGAGACTACTGGTACATTGGATAGGTAAACTTATTAAAATGTAGTAGTATTGATACAATTAAAAATAAATTAGTATTTGTGTAAAGCAAGTTATACCAAAAGCCGTAGTAATTTAACGGTACCTATGGTAGTCTGTCAGCAATAACGTAATCTTGCAACCATTATCTTATACAGACCTCAAAAGATTAGGTTAAATAATGTTTTGATTAAATGAACCTCCTCCTTCGATGAGCATGGCCGAATGGTCATTTTTATCCAGTGTGCGCAAACTCGAGTTACCAAGATACAGAACACGAGTCGGGGGGCGATACGGACTGATGTATCGAGATATTCTGACTCAGCTAGATGTTACTTATCCGTTGGGTATGCCAACTGTGCTGATTCTATCTTGCTAATCGTTTAAAATTAGAGTGAGGTTGCCTGCGCACGTCTAACCTACAGTCGTCATGGCCGTGCCTATTTATCTCGTTTCATAATGTCCCACTCCTCCAGTTCACGACAGTAATTTACCCGTCATGAAAATTGAAACAACAATTCAGAGTACAATATTAAATTGGCCATTAAAACGAAACAGCCAATCGATATCCTCAATCTCAGTACCTTCCACTTTCCAACAGTGTTCCAAATTAAGTATTACCTTATCTAAACTGACAGAATTTTTTAATACACTGTGTGAAAATACCGATAATATTGGTGTATATTACAACATTTCAGTATCTAAAATATATCTGTTATCTATCGAAACGCACATGACACTATTTCTGATCAAAATGCAAAATTTGATTATTGTACACATCTCGTAATTGTCTGTAGTACTTATCAAAATACGAAAGGATATTGACATTCCTGTTTTAGACCTACTTGAGGCAATGAACTCTCTGTAAAAAGATCGAATGTTCATCAAATGACATGTTAATTTTTCAGTATAGCTTCATCTCTCTGAGCACTTTTATAGAAAATGGGGAGATAAGATTACGCTTCTTGTTATTGACTGCAAAAATATAATCGATGTTATTCAACGCAAATACTATTTACTATATACATATGTGTGGTAACGTGTTTAACCGTCAATGTTATATTTTTATGACACTTAATCACACACGCTGTATTAAAAGTGACACTTTATGAGGAGATATCTAATACGTTGTATCACTTGCACTGCAGATTATCGTAATACACAAGGAAAGCTTCATCATGTTCCCAGTACAAGGTGCAAACACCCAACATGTCCGAAAGAAAGATCGAGTAACTTCCACCTGGTGCCTAAAACCCTGACTGCGGATTCTCGAATTATTTGAAACAATTATAATGTATCTACATTGAAACTGTGATATAAATGTACAAAACACATGTGCTATACTAAGCCTAGGGATTGATGACCTCAGCAGTTTGGTCCCATAGGACCTTCCCACAAATTCCCAAAATTGTACTAAAAGAAGTTGCTAATCACGGAGCTGATATTTGTTGCTAGCCGTACAACAGGCTGTGCGCAAAAATCAAGATGATCATGCATCATATTAGGGGAGAAGATTACCGTCTCTTGACAAGACCTTTAATGCACTTTATCGCTTAAACTACGCATTTGCGTAATGGAAAAGGGTAACTTTGCAATGCTCCATTTTGACATATAAAGAAACAAAATGGTCAAAGAAAAATATATGTTACGGATAAATACAATTTTTAACGTGTTTTGTGACTGAACCACTTTTTCAAGGCACAATGCATCCTAAAATTCGGTATTTCCACGTGTATATTGTCTGTATTACTCTTCACAAAAGATTTAGCTCATATGCTGGCAACACTGATATAAATTACATGTTAAACGAAGATTTTAGGTGAAGTTTTGCTCCACAGATTAAAGAAACCTGGAGCTACGTGCATTATTTAACAAAGTGCTTAGAACTCTTTCCTACGAGAAATTGTGTATATTAGTCTGCACAATACATTTGACTCATATAGTGGCAACAGTCATACAACTTGACGTTTATCAACGATTTCATGCCGAGTCTTGCTCCACAGATTAAAGAAAGCATAGTTATATGTATTATGTATCAAAATACGTAGAACTGTTTCCTAGAAGAATACAAAACACACATTGCACGTGATCAGACTGCGAACCTAAAGAACACTTGTCAGTGAGAATATATCGATGTTCGTACGAAACTGAACAGCGTTGTTTCCACAGATAAATCATCTGCATTACCTGCCAAAAGTAATCTTAGTTCAACTAAAACCAATATCGAAGTCAACCAAACATCACAGTGACCCCGAAACAAAGAAATCATCTATTTCTGCCATTGGACAATTATAACAAATTGCCTCGAGTATTACTAGGTTCCAGTAAAATTATAACAGATTATCCCATATCACAGCAAAATCGTAAGAAATTGCCTCTTACATCGTCTTATTTACAGTGAAATTGTTACAAAGTGCTCGAAACATCATTTCATTGCACCAAAATTGTAAGATATTACCACAAACATCTTTCTGCCACGACAAAATTGTAACAAAACTATGCTATATTACATCAAATTTGTAACAAATTTCCCAGTGTATAAGAAAATACCTTATAATTCAGCGTGTTATAACAAATCGTAAAAAGTTACCCCAAATTGTAACTAACTACTCAACAAATACATATCCTGCACCTAAATTAAAATAACTTGTGGCATACTTCGATGTGCTACTCGAAAACTATCGTAAAATACCCTACACATCCCCATGTTACACCTAATTGTCAGAAGCTTTTACTATTTATTGTACCATGAAGTCAGCACCATTTGCGATAGGTTTCAGTAAAATGACGAAGTATGGTGTGAGAAATGTCTTGTAGTCTCCGCTGTGCGATGACATGTGTCAGCATTATCAGCAAAGGATGGTAAATGTTTTGTACTGCAAGATAATGTTGACTCCCCGACGTGGGGGGTCACTACAACGTCTGATTCAAATGGCTCTGAGCACTATGGGATTCAACATATATGGTCATCAGTCCCCTAGAACTCAGAACTACTTAAACCTAACTAACCTAAGGACATCACACAACACCCAGTCATCACGAGGCAGAGAAAATCCCTGACCCCGCCGGGAATCGAACCCGGGAACCCGGGCGCGGGAAGCGAGAACGCTACCGCACGACCACGAGCTGCGGACATACAACGTCTGGATGATTTTCATACTGAGATGAGACAGACTAAGACCAATTCTGACAAAGAGTTTTGAAGTGGCAATAACGTTTCGTTCAGAGCAAAAATAAAAAAAAATTCTTGTACGCTTGTGCACTCTAACAGTAACTTAGATCAGCAGTTATACCATGTGTATTTATGATGCTATAGGACAATTTTCTTCATACTTCGACAAATAATACAAGCACTCCTTGACTTCTTCAATACATGGTGCAAAGATCGACCTAAGATCATTCGCTAACACGTAACTTGTATTAGCAGTGCCAAATGCAAGTCATGTATATGCTACAGCTGCCAGAAGCTACCCGACTTGGTCACCCCCTTCTCAGTATGGCTTCAGACACTGCCGTCCCTCCTACATGCACGCAGTGCCCTGCCAGCCCAGCAGTCAGCAGGTTTACTTCTGGGGACTGTGACGTAGAGTGCCGTGGTTACTCGCGAGAGCAGCCTGTCGCATCTGGTGCGCCGCATTCTGCCTCTGTCTTTGTACCGTGCACTTGTTCACGTTTATTATTTCTAAGAACTGTGAAGTGGCAGATTCATTGGTTTCAATCACACCTGAAATTATACCATTTACGAATCCTCCAATATGGTTAGTGATGACTGAAGCTTGGGAGTCCGTTTTGCAGGGCAGAGAGGAGTCAAACAGGGAAACTGCATCAGTGTAATGCCTAGGTATTTAATTGAGGTGACCCTGTCAAGCGCCACTCTACCACTGCTGTACTAGAATTTTACATGGCTGTTTTTTCTACTCGGTATTAAATTATATTTTTCTTCGTCTACAGCAAGATATCATTCATAAAAAAAATAGAAATATTGTCCAAGTCACGTTGTATCCTCCTAAAGTCACTCAACTTTGACACCCTCTTATACACCACAACATCATCAGAAAACAACCATACACAGCTTCTCTCCAACACTGCCAGACCATTTACAAGCAAATGTATAGATCATATGAGCGCTTCTATCACACTTGCCTGGAGCATTATCGACGATAGCCTTGTCGCTGATGGATACAGGCCGTCGTTGAGAACGTGAGTTCTTTACTTAATAAGTCTTCGAGACACTATTCCGCATACTCGTACCTTCATTAACAGTCTACAGTAGACACCATTTCAAACATATTCCGGAGTACTATGAATATGGAAACTACACGTTGCCCTTCACCCTCGGAACGCAGGACTTCATGCGAGAAAAAGGTAGGTTTCGCTTTAGCGACGCTTCCGAAATGTGCTTATTTGTGGACAGAAGCTTTTCCGTCTCAAGGAAATTTACATTCGAACTCAGATTTTATTCGAGAATTCTGCAGAAAAACAATGCTGAGGATGTTGGTGTGTAATTTTGTGGGTAGGTTCTTTTGCTCCTCTTGTATACAGGAGTCACCTGTCTTTCTTGTACTCACTTGGGGCTCTACACTGGGCAAGAGATTTGCGATAAAGGTCAGCAAAGTAAGAGACTAATGCCATAGAGTAATGTCGGTAAAACTAAATTGAGTTTCCGTCTGGAACTGCCGGCTTGTTTTTTTTTTCTTTTTTTTTCTTTGAGTTTGTTCTGTACACCAAGGATGCCTGTTTTTTGCCAGAGGGAAGTCAGTGGCATGGTCGAACCACAGTATGTTTGTACGATTCTCTTTGCTCAATAATTTCTTAAACGCCTATTTGACTTAGTATTCAAAAGTTCCTAAAAAGAGCGTCCTCGATTGCTAGAGGTGTAAATGTAGGTGGATGATACTGTGGTTGTAGTGGAGGTGGAAGGGGAATTGTAAGAAGAAGAAGAAGAAAAAGAAGCATAAGAGAAGAAAACAATAATGAACACGCTGTTTAATGAACCAAATGTGATTGCTGTAATAAACAGCAGAAAAATTTAATGGTTGGGACAAGAAGCGAGGAAAAGAAAAAAGTTGGTGAAGGCAGACCATGAAGGGACCTTTAAAAGTAGAACAAGATTAAGGTGGATCGATGATCAAAAATGTCCTGGAGACCATGGCAGCCTAGATGTACATGACCAGCGAAAGAAAGGACTCGAAAACGATGAGGACTGAGGCAAAGGACCGGCTTTGCTCTGTGTGACCAAATAAGTAAAATAAAGAAAAGTATGAAACAAAGTAGTTCTGTCTTATAAGTGCACATTTTATCCCTGTATAACTTTTAACATACCAGCATATTACAGTTTGTGAGAGAAATGAATATCAGCTAATCGATGAAGTTCGCTGAATATTTATTTGCGCTTCATAATTTTATAGCGAGTAACAGAAGTACTCGGAATAATTTTAGCCATAAGAAAGAATCCAAAATTAGCACGGTGAGTTTTTTAACCCAGCACGAATGCCGTGCCGTTTAGTTCTGACTCTGCTACTTGATATGTTGTTAGGGAAGAGTGAAACTTTATGTGACGTATCTTTGCTACATGGAGCTTTCGAAAACTTCATATGTGGGAGGTAAACCGCAGCTGCTACCAGCGTATTCGTCATCAGTGTCAAGGTTACCATCGCCACAGGGTGTTATTACCAAGAAAACAATGAAGGCAGAGTTAGTTAAAAAATTACTTGTTTTGTACTTTCAAACATGAATGAGTTTTCAGCAGCATGCAAGTAGATTTTGGCTGCAAAGTGCAGTGGAAGAAACTTTGGGAACGAATTTAAGAAAGAAGAAATTCAAAGACGACCTTCTGATACAAACCCCAATGAAAAGGGAACATAGGATGAAATGCTAAAAGTTGGAGTTAAGGCCAGAATAGATTCATACTCCACTCTGTGAAAGGCAGATGATGATGATGATGATGAAGAAAAATGGTTCAAATGGCTCTGAGTACTATGGGACTCAACATCTTAGGTCATAAGTCCCCTAGAACTTAGAACTACTTAAACCTAACTAACCTAAGGACATCACACACACCCATGCCCGAGGCAGGATTCGAACCCGCGACCGTAGCAGTCCCGCGGTTCCGGACTGCAGCGCCAGAACCGCACGGCCACCGCGGCCGGCGATGATGAAGAAGAAGAAGGAGAATACAAAATAGAAGTATCTCTACGCACTCGAACGATTAAATAGATTTCGAGAAGCATAACTCATATGATTCTGTTTATTCCTTCAAGAGACTTCCCATTAATTTCGTCAAGAACAAAATGCAGTAGTGGCGTTCGGTCTTTCGCCAAGTCCTCATGTTCCGAAAGTAATGATACAGATGAAGGTTTAAGGAACCTCGGTCAGGAGCTTTTAGCCATAGTTGCAAAAGAAGCGAAATCTGGCTGCTTTCATACAGCCTCCTTAATCCGTATACCATTTCACGTAATATTTCGATGGCCGCTGAAAAAAAAAATCAGAGTAGGCCTACATATCCAACAGGAAACCAAAGGTTGCTTAGTGACCAACGCATCTGATTTGGAAGTGGATTTAACGCATCTGATTTGGAAGTGGATTTACGGACCGATAGATATACTAATGGTGAGTATATTACCATTGTCGGTCAGTATATGACTTTCAAAATGCATATGAAATCGCACGTATTATGTAGGGCAGACGTCTTTGGTGAAGATGCTAAATCTGGTGTCACTACTGGGACGGTAATTTGGTCGGAATTAGAAAGTTCTGAAGTTCTTAAATGAGATTTACAAGGTACAACATTTGTGATAGACCAGGTGGTCAATGTGAAGGTCATTCCGTCGACAGTCCAGTGGGTTACCTGTATAACAGATTGTATTGCAACCGAGCTGCATTTAGAATTAAAGGGAGGTAAGTTTCTGAATGGTACAGGGTACTTATAAATGGTGGAAAAATCGAATTTTTGTATGTCGTTATTAAATTCTATAGTATTTACTGATTACATTGATATATACATTAAGGGATTTCAAATGAAAAATGATCTATATATACCAAATTTTAAAGCTACGGTCATGTATGCCGCCACGCCCACTTTATTTCTGTTACAGAAACCAGTATTATTTCGAAAAGAACTGTGAACATTTTGTTTCCAGCGATTATACGTATGATACATTGTATATGTTGGTAACAGTGTAGTTTTATAGGGCCTGTAAATGATTATCTTTGCTAGTATTTACTTTTCTTTCGCTGAGACAGTGTCTTCATGTGTTACTGAATGTTTGTTGCCCAATTACTACATATATTTGTGTGCAATAGATACGAACTATGCCACGCATCAAAAAATTCAATATAAGGAAATTCCGTGGTAACCAGTTCACAAACAAAGCAAGTCACACTGTTGAAAGTAACCTATGTATCAGTTCTTTAGCGAAGAAACTCCCACATAGCATAACTCCTGGTGATCCAAATTCTTATGTTAACAATGTCTGTTTGTAGTGGATTAGTTGTTGTTGATGTGGGCCTCTTATCTCTTTCGATAAAGGAAGTGGAGAAATGTAAAGAATGTGATGGTGTAGGCTGTCTGGAAATAACTGAACAACAAAGTAGTGGGAAGGGTTTAGCGTCAAAATTAGTTGTTCTGTGTAGATCCTGCAATAAACCTATCTCAAAAATGACTTCCAACAATGTGCATAATTCATATGGAGTGAATTTGAGGTTAGTGTATGCAATGTGTGCAATACGAAAAGGAAAAAAAAAAGGCTGTTCAAACGTTTTGTTGTTTTATGGGACTTTCTCCTCCTCCCAGTAGACTCAGCAACTACATGAAAATACTTTTAGGTGGCTTGACTGTTGCGTATAAAGTATTTATGAAACGTGCTGTCGAAGAAACTGTAAATATTAGTGGAACCAGGGACACTGCTGTTGCCCTTGATTGGTCGTGGAAACGTCTAGGTTATCGTTCCTTGAACGGTGTTGTAAGTTCTACTTCTCTGGGGAATGGAAAAGTTGTTGATGTTTAGTGCTTATCTAAATACTGCCACACCTGACATGGTGACACTGAAAGACATATTGAACGTCAGTGTTCTTACACTTACGATGGTTACAGTGGGGGTATGGAGTGTGATGGAGCTCTACAAATATTTCAGAGGTTGGTTTATAACGTTAGATGTACGAAGTACCTAGGCGATGGGGACTCTAAAGCTTTGAATAAAATTAATGAGTTTAATGTTTATGGTGATACCTTGGTAACAAAACTGGAGTGTTGTGGACATGTGTAAAAGAGGATGGGTGCTAGATTGAGGAAGCTACGGAGGGAAATGAAAGGAAAGTTGCTATCTGATGGAAAATCTCTGTCTGGCCGAGGCAGATTGACAGAAACTGAAATAGACCTTTTTCAGAGTTATTATGGACTGGCAATTAGACGAACTGCACCTTTGAATGATGTTACAGCAATGAGAAAAGCTGTATGGGCCACCTACGTTCGTAAGTTGACCACAGATGACCACCCTGTTCATGGACTTTGCCCTAAAGGAACGGATTCTTGGTGTGGTTACCAAAAAACAAAAGAAAGTGGTGATATATACCATTGTAAGCATTTTCTTCCTGAGCCTGTTACGAATGAAATATAACCAATTTTTAGAGACCTGAGTGACCCTGTTTTGATTAGTAAATGTCTTCATGGGGGCACTCAGAATAGAAATGAAAGTTTCGACCATTGCATATGTGAAATATTACCCAAGAATGATTTTGTAAGACTAAATACATTAAAAGTTGGTCTATTAGATGCAGTCATATGTTTCAATGATGGAGTGATAAGAAGGTTGTAAGTTCTGAGAAATATAGGCATAAAATGAGGCTCTAATATGGAAGATCAATTGCTTGCGTGTGACAGACAACGAGTGTATGATGCTGAAAGATACACTCTTCAAGTTACCAAAGAAGCAAGAAGTGCTACAAGGAATGCCAAGAAGAAGCTTGAAGATGAAGTAATGTTTCAGGATGAAGACTATGTTTCAGGAATGTTCTGAGGCACAATTTAATTGGACTCACACCCTCATTCGCAATTCCTCGCAAGTTGTATTTTTCAGAATTCAGGTACAAATATTTCCTAAAGTTTATAAAGAACTGCTCTAATTTTTTTCTCTAACTTAACAATGGTCCATACTTGTGTATTAGACTTAAGCTTTATTGCAGAATCAACTAAATTATAGAAAAAATTACGTTTTTATTAGGAAAGAAGTTATAAAAATTAAAATGTAAGATATGATATTTTTTATCATTGTAATGTACATAATAGATGGAATTAAATAGGTCTAGTACCTCAGCCATCATGTCATGCATACCTGGTACAAATTTGGTCTCCTTCAAATGTGTAACACTGGATTAAATGCTACCTCAATTTGAGGAAGAATTTTGGAAAAATATGCATCAATTTCTTTGTAACTTTTTAATAACCCTAATCAGATTAAAAAATATTCAAAATACTTCTAATTTGTTTAGAAAGTGTGCTGCATTACCTGATGTCAACAAAAAATCTGTAAAACATAGACATTATAAACAGCGCCTGAAACAAATAGGTGTCGATTTTTACATAATATTGAGGTGGAAAAGTACGTTGTATCCTTAAAGAATATACGCCACAGATATTTAAGATAGTAACTTCAACGGGTATCTTTAGTTACCTTAAAATATGTCGTTGGAGTTAGTCCCTCATGTTAAATTTCCACGCAACCACTGCTCTTGAAGTCATAGACCGAGGCAAATGCTGTTGGCGAGATCAGTATGATATTAACAAAAAGGATACAAAATCATCTGTTAGGAAAATGAAATAGAATCATACCGCCTGAACTTACTACTCGAAGTTTCAAGATGTTACTTATGTGATTCAAAACAATGATACATTCGGCACTTCACTCTGATTTAGTAAGATACTACGATATGCATAGTTATCAGTCTGTTGCAGAAACATCAAAGGCAGAATGACAAGAACTATAATTCTCGGTAGGTTCTCGATTCCTTGTTAGTATCATTTATTGCTCCGAAGAAAGTTTGTTATTAAGGCTGTATTTTATATTTTAGGCAGAGAACGCAGCTGTTAAACAAAGAACATTTCCGCACTAAAAGGGAAAATAGAGATTTTGGTGACAATCTTGTGAAATTCTTGTGTTCAAACATTCAAAATCTCAAGAATGTATCGCAACGAGAAAGTGATAAAGGGCATAGAACTGAAAGCATAGTTTGATGCATTCGAAGATGTGAATCATGTGCCCTGTGGCATGCTAGAGATAGTGCGAGGAGGTATTTGCTTCTTTATGTCCTGATGTTGCTAATAGTAAGTGGATGAAATTAAATATCTAAAGTCATCAATCTCTTATTCGCCCCAACAGGAACGAATCTATTTACCCCAACTGTTTTCGTATGGAGTTAACGTTATGTGCAAGTCTGAAAAGTGGTTCTAAATATCAGTGTAAGATGTATATGAGGCGGGACGTGGATACCAGCCCGGTTCTCATTCTAGTGGGATGTGGGAAACCGCCTAAAAACCACATACAGAATGATTTGCGCAACAGCTCCAGTGGTTAACCCGCGAAGTAGATTCGATCAGGGTCTAATTCGCCTCCCAGAGTCCCAGAAGTGCGTGTTTCCTTTTTTCTTCATTCCCCCTTATTTTTTCCATATATTCTCCCCTTTAAAACTCTATCTCTCTCGTTGCCTATTTTGATCCTTCCCTTCCTCTACACTCTCACTCGCTTTGTCTTTTGATTCGCTCCTTGCCTCTTAGTTTCTTTTGTAACTGGTTGCGCAAAAAGCCACCGATACATAAACGTAAAGTTTTGTACTTCTTATAAATAACGTTTAATTTCAGCCTTGCTACAAAACCCATCCACCTGTGTGCACCTGAGAATATGGAAGCCTCATCCGTTGCCTTTGGAGACAGACTAATACTCTTACACACTTTGAAAACCGATGGTCTAAAACGCCTATAAACGCCTATAAATAGCTCCCGCCTGGCGGATGACGTCAGTCATCCTGCAGCCACACGATCAGCCGCACGAGCAGCCGCACGATGAGTCGTCGACGTTATGTTAGAAGGCGTTTTAGACCATCCTGCATAATAACCAAGAAATGCAGATTTTGAAATTGGGTAGATGACTTAGTCGAATTATGGAATGGGAACAGTATTTCGGATGATGTTGTTTCACTTTACTTAGGAACAATTTACTTTGAAAATATGGCTCCACCGCAATTTGGTGAGGTAGTGGAGAGTCTGTTAAGAATAGCTTCCAGGGAACTTCCGATTAGCCCTATCGGTTCTAGTAATCCCTGTGTCAACTATATCAGCAGGAAGTAATTTCATCCGAGCAGGCTGATTGTGAACGAGATTAGATCACTGCTCAGCCCACAGGACGTTAATCATCTGCTCATTGAACGTAATTACCATTTGGTAATATTTATAATGTAGAAACTACTTCTCAGGCATTCAGGCATATTTTATTTAAACGTTCATGATACCACCCATACCCTTCCCCACCAAAAAAAGTGGGTAATGCTTCACTATTTTCCTTGTTTGAGCAAGAAAAGTTGTTTAACAACCACATATTCCGTTAATAGAACACTAATATTCATTTTATAGCGCAAGAAACGTAATACTGTCTGAAAATCAATAAATTTTCATTAGGAAACGTAATTATTACATTTCTCGAAAATTTCCACGGAAATTTCAGGGGAGATTCCGGCCACCTGAAGTTAAAAATAAAGCTCACCCTTAACAGTACAATTTTTCTACACATTGCATTCTTTCCAACTCTTCTTTGTTTTACGCAAGTAAGGATGTAGCGAATTAAAGGGCTATTACAATACTGTTTTCTTTTTTAAAAAATAAAATGCAGCATGAGGTTACTTCAAGAGTGTATTTTGTTTCACACTAGTTTTTGAAACTACATTGGCATTTGTTTGTGACAGTTTATAATTTTTTCTGACTAGTACTTCTTAAAAGTATCTACCAGGTTTTCCCTTGCATGTTTCGCACTGGGAAACGGCTTCTCTTCTTCCTCCTTTCTCCTTGCGTTAGCTGCAGACCATGCAATTCTTTGTTGATTTATATGAATTTTGAATTATAAAATGCATCTTCCAATTTAATCCTTCCTCGGTATCAGATGATGATCGTCTTCCTCTTTTCTCTGAATTTATATTTCTGACCTGGACGACTAGCTGTGTAATTAGATTCCTTCTGTAGGTTAGGTGGGTTTGCAGTTGTCGTCCACATTCATTTTAGTTTACTGAGTAAACAATATAACTGTTCACTACAACGACTTCAATCACCCAGAAGAATAAGTTTTACCGTCACTTGTGTGATCGACTTGTAAAAGCGTAGCAACCACATTGCTGATCAGCCCTACCCACTCTTCCCATATGCTTCGTGTCTTCCGAAGTATCAGTGCGTTTCAGGAACTTAGGACGCTCTTTCTTCCTATAACCAGTGATGAACTGGGTTTGAGGAGCAAAGAACGTGATGAACATAGTCCTAACATAATTTCATGAAAGACAAATAATTTTCGTATCACTTTGATAGGCATATAACTCATATTCAATAAGTTTTGTCTTCTTCAATGTCCATGGAATTTCCTTCCCAGAAGATGGAACTGTACCTGTTACATGAAATTTTATGTTTTACGATTTCCGTGGAAGTTGAGGGCTTGTGTAGAACCTGGCAGTAAATACGTGGTAGCCTGAAACACCCGCACAAGCTAAGAATTTCTGCGCCAAATGAACCACTATTCTGATTGTAAAAAGTAAACCAGGACGAATTAGACTTTCTGTAGCCGTCTTTCCATAATAAGGAATGTGAGAGAAAACGTAACCATTTTCTGAATCCCACTTCATAGGCTTCTTTGGATTTTAACACTTGAATTTTTCCTTTGGATCTGACTGTATTCTCATCTATAGCCACATTTCTTTTTGGTACATAAAGATCTTTGAATTTACTGTCAATATTTTCACTAACGTTATTCACATTTCTCCCTTTCGTACGTTGACACTTCTGAGTTGTGACAGGTAGAACTAAATGCTACATCCAAAATATTTGAAAAAAAGGAATGAGAACGGAGACAGGAGAAAACTTACTTGAAAAATGGAACTCGTTCTAGCCAATCTTCTGTTAAATCGTCGACTAACTCTCCCATCAAATTCAAGGCTACGTTCAACATTACACCAAGAAAGGTTTTTAGTTATTCTATTGAAGCCTCTTATTTTGCTATTTGGGGAGCAAAATAACTGATGATGGTCGAAGTAGAGAGGATATAAAATGTAGACTGGCAATGGCAAGGAAAGCGTTTCTGAAGAAGAGAAATTTGTTAACATCGAGTATAGATTTAAGTGTCAGGAAGTCGTTTCTGAAAGTATTTGTGTGGAGTGTAGCCATGTATGGAAGTGAAACATGGACGATAAATAGTTTGGACAAGAAGAGAATAGAAGCTTTCGAAATATGGTGCTACAGAATAATGCTGAAGATTAGATGGGTAGATCACATAACTAATGAGGAGGTATTGAATAGGATTAGGGAGAAGAGAAGTTTGTGGCACAAATTGACTAGAAGAAGGGATCGGTTGGTAGGACATGTTCTGAGGCATCAAGGGATCACCAATTTAGTTTTGGAGGGCAGTGTGGAGGGTAAAAATCGTAGAGGGAGACCAAGAGATGAATACACTAAGCAGATTCAGAAGGATGTAGGTTGCAGTAAGTACTGGGGGATGAAGAAGCTTGCACAGGATAGAGTAGCATGGAGAGCTGCACCAAACCAGTCTCAGGACTAAAGACCACAACAACAACAACAATGAAACCTCCCTCCATGAGTGCCACATTGTTTTTTAAGTGGAGTGACCTCCCGCATCTTTTCTTTAGTATAAGTAATTGTAGCATTCACAGCTTCACTAATAAGACTGTCAGTGAAGAAGAGTTGAAAATATTCAAGTTCAGATTTTGGTAGAACACAATGAGAAATTGTGAAACTTTGTTGCATATCAGGAAAAAGGAAGCTTCATGAGATCAGCGTCGCCATCACGATAGATATTTGCTAGTGGTTGTGTCTTTCATCATTTTCCTTTCCATCAGCAGATTTTACAAGAACTTATATCACTGCACACGGCGGAGAGTTCTAGCCAGTTACTTTCATCACTAAATTCTGCTTCGTCCTAAAGTCTTCGAGAAGCCGCCTGGCAATATCATCATCTCTTACACGTCTTCTGTCGGCCATTGTCACACTAGAAATGTGCAAATGCAACGCGCTTTGAGTTGTCAGTTCTTCATAGCAAGTGCTGCCATGCGACATGCGAATTCCAACGACGGAGAGGACGGTAAGTACAATAATGACAATGTGTCAGGCATTGTCAGACGTCGAAGCTGTGGCGGTAAATCATAATGTCGAACGTGGATCGGAATGGGATAAACAGTCAATTCCGTTCTCTTCTTTTTGCATCCCTGTGTGTCAGATCCTTCAGTTGCAGTATATTTGACTGACTTACGCCGCAGACCACCGAATTTTATGTTCCCATTTGTAATGAACAAGAGCATGACAAAAAGTTTTTTCTACACTTCTTACCTCCAGTAAAACAACATTTAATAAAACAAAAGTACTGCATGTTCTCTTCAGTGCCAATTTTCATTTACTTTTCTCGAGTTACAGTAGCCATATCTTTTGTGATTGGTAGAGTGTATGTGAGACATATAACGATTACACAGTGTATTTACTCTGGATACAGATTTCTAATTATGCTTCTTCAATTTGTAATTAGCATAAGTCCGATATACGTTGACGGAACTGTGTGCACTACATTCTTGTAGGGTGGAATTGCTGATGATCTAGTGTATGAACCTATCGTCGCTTAATAGGTATCACGTAAACGTAACGTTAGACATCCTCACCACTTTAATTTAAGAGGGCTGAAGATTGGTAAAGGCGCGCCACAGTGGAGGCAGGGGGCTGGAGCGGTGGGAACCATAAGGAGGGCGCTCGACGTAGCGGCCTGGCAGGCCAACAGGGGTGGCGTGTTCACGCGCTAAGCCGCTGTCCTGTGCAGGGTAGCGAAAGACATGTGGATTCCGTTGTGTGAAAGTGGCACCATGCACGACTCTAAAATTAAAATATCGAAATCCCCGACTGTTCTTCTTCCATCGTCTTCACAGGGTTATCAATGGAAATACCACCGATGACAGTGGTACTAAAGCGGAGTTACTAAACATAGTCTTCAGAAATTCCTTCACCAAAGCAGACGAAATAAATATACCAGAGTTGTCATTAAGAACAACTGACAACATGAGTAACTCAGAAGTAGGTATCCTCGGAACAGTAAAACAATTTAAATCAATTAATAAAAGCAAGTCTTCCAGTCCAGATTGTATAACAATTAGGTTTCCTTCAGAGTATGCTGATGCAACAGCTCCATACTTGACAGTCATATACAACCGCTCGCTCAACGGAAGACACTACGCAAAGACTGGAATGTTTCACAGGTCACACCAATATTCAAGAAAGGTAGTAGGAGTAATCCACCAAATTACAGGCCCATATCATTAACGTCGATTTCCATCAGGATATTGGAATATACATTGTGTTTGAATATTATGAATTACCTCGAAGAAGGTGGTCTATTGACACACAGTCAACGCGGGTTTAGAAAACATCATTCTTGTGAAACACGTCTAACTTTTCACTAGCACGAAGTGTCCAATGCTACTGACAAGCTTTTTCAAAATTATTTGGATTTTCTAGATTTCCAGAAGGCTTTTGTCACTGTACCTCACAAGCAGCTTGTAGTCAAATTGAGTGTTTCGTGAAAATCGTCTCAGTTATGTGTCTGGATTCGTGATTTCCTGTCAGAGAGGTCACAGTAATTAGTAACTGACGGAAAATTATCGAGTAAAATAGAAGTGATTTCTGGCGTTCCCTAAGGTAGTATTATAAGCCCATTGCCGTTCCTTATCTATATAAACGTTTTAGCAGATAATCTGAGCAGCCGTCTTAGGTTGTCTGCAATGATGCTGTCGTTTATCATATAGTAAAGACATGACATCAGAAGATCAAAAGAAATTGCAAAACGATTTAGAGAAGACTGCATTTTACTGGCAGAACAGAAGTTGTAACAGATCTACTAAAGAGACTGTCTAAACTAGACTTGTCCGTCCTCTATTGGAGTACTGCTGTGCGGTGTGTGGTCTTTACCATATAGGATTAACGGAGTACACTGGAAAAGTTCTAAGAAGGACAGCACATTTTGTGTTATCGAGAAATAGGGGAGAGAGTCTCACTGACATGATACAGGATTTAGGATGGACATAATTAAAACAAAGGTGTTTTTCGTTTCGGCGGAATCTTCTCACGAAGTTTCAGTCACCACCTTTGTCCTCCGAATGCGAAAATATTTTGTTGACGCCGAGCTACGCAGGAAGAAACCATCATAATAAAATAGGTGAAATCAGAGCTCACACGGAAAGATGTAGGCGTTCGTTTTTTCCGCTAGCAGTTCGAGATTGGAATAACAGTGAATAATTGTGAAGGTGGTTCGATGAAACCTTTATGAGGCACTTCAGTGTGATTTTCAGAGTATCCATGTAGATGTAGATCTGGATTTGTCAAAGTTTGTGGTAGAGAGTGGCTGGTTTGCCTTACAGTCGCTACACCACCCACATTTTCGGACAAAATTTATGTATCCCATCTGTCTGCACCCAATGTTATGCCATGTTGTTGGATTGTTATCGAATCGTGTAAGTTGGGTACCAAGCCAGTTTTCATAGAATCACATGTGGGAAACCACCTAAATGACAGATCCAGGCTAGCTGACTTATCTGTCCTCGTTGTTTATTCCCAAGTCGGATTTCATCCGGGACCGGCGCACCTCACCGAATCCTAGAAGCCACATACTAACATATGGCGCTACCCGGGTGGGCTGTTCAAAATTTCCCAGTAACAAACATTATTTCGTAAGTTAATTAGAGTTGTGTATGTTTTGAAGAGCTTTGTTATATAACTACCGTAAGTAGTTATATTCAAGTTCTGATACATTAAAAGTGTCCGAAATGTACAATTCCAGTACGTCAGAGTAACAACTTAGAAATGCTATCTGACTTGTAAAATTGAATCCAAATAATTACATACATACTGACCTTCAAAAATTCAGTGTAACAGAAAGAAATGTGTCTGCATATCTGATAAGTGTGTACTGCAGAGTGAGTGTACTGGTTGATGAAGGCCATGCACTACATTAAATATGTGTTCACTTTCTGCTAATAACATCCATCCCTGCAAAGAGGGTGTCTCGTCAATCGAGTTTAGTACGCAAAAATAGTGAAATCGTCTGAGTAAACATCTAAATCCCAACTATCATATAGTATAGTGCTGCGTGTATGGCGCGTAACAGCGAGATTATCAGCACCCACACTCAACTGGTCGGAGACGAATGTGGTTTTGTTGCGTGAAAGGTATGCAACAGATGGTAAAATTTTAAACATAATCTTCAGCGACACTGGGACACTCTCTCTCTCTCTCTCTCACACACACTCATACTTTTATTCAGAACACCAGACAATATGTGTCTCGCCCGCATCTCGTGGTCGTGCGGTAGCGTTCTCGCTTCCCACGCCCGGGTTCCCGGGTTCGATTCCCGGCGGGGTCAGGGATTTTCTCTGCCTCGTGATGGCTGGGTGTTGTGTGCTGTCCTTAGGTTAGTTAGGTTTAAGTAGTTCTAAGTTCTAGGGGACTGATGACCATAGCTGTTAAGTCCCATAGTGCTCAGAGCCATTTGAACCATTTTTTGAATATGTGTCTCAAGGAAGTCTGTGATTAAAATAAGCCGACTGTAGCCTCACAAATGTCTCAGGAAATGGCATTGGAATACTGCAGGG
This sequence comes from Schistocerca cancellata, assembly GCF_023864275.1. NCBI lineage: Eukaryota > Metazoa > Arthropoda > Insecta > Orthoptera > Acrididae > Schistocerca > Schistocerca cancellata. Next base: position 400,002,006 of record NC_064632.1, on the reverse strand, counting down.
CTACTCAAAGTACCAAGTACAATATTGATCAGTAACACGAGTAATAAAAACATAGTTCTTGCATCTCAGATCCCCTGAGTAATTGAAAACTATTCTAAACTAAGCGAGATGGTAATATCCTTGAATATATAGTATGACAGATTGGAAAAGTAATGTACGTCATTATAATCAGCTTCCAGCCACTGAAGTATTAGTAATGTATGAGCTCCCACTCTATTACGCATAAGCACACAGTTCGACTCCTGTGTGTGAAGTGATTGTGACTTAGTAGTACCTGTCTAACCTAATCCAAAAATGTCTGATTTCACCACATTAAATCAATTGAAATACTACCACCTGATTTTCTATTCTTTGTAGATTCTACACGTCAACCAGTGCCTACCCCAGACGAAAGATATCTGCTCTCCAAATACAGCTCACCTCACAAGTGTGCAACAAACGTAGAATGGCAAACAGCTTCGAATGTAAAACATTAAGGTGAATCATACTTCAAACAAGGAAGATCAAAAGGACCAAACAGAAAATGATTCTCACCTATCGAAAGCAAACTGACATACTAAAGGCGTAAATTTGTACTTGTGATTCAAGAAAGAGGTTGCTACAGATCATGTGTCGAATAATCGAAACTTTTCATAACATACTCGTGTAATGAATGACAAAGATAAAAATTGCGGTCTACTGCAAACAAATTATATTGGATATAAATGAAAGCGCAGAGTTAACATGAAACCTTCGTTACCCCTTCCTTAGTAAAATGAACAGATTTTGAATATGTTCTGGAGGACACCACCAGAGGGCATTACAGTTTGTCTCATCACATCCCAAGACATCTCCGAAAACAGACAAAAGTGTTCAGAGATTAAAAAATGGATGATTGTCACAGGGTAATCTTATGGTATTACCTCTAGGCATATTTTACACAAATCTGGAGCATGTTCCCTTAATCTAAGCTTGATGATTCCAATGTACAGCTCAGTACATTACACTTGTAATGACTGTAAAATGCAATGAAGTACGTCTAGCAAAATACAGTATCATGATTTGTACAACATTTTTTAAAAAAATATGAAGTTTTTAGGTTGCAATAATTTGATTCGTCGTGGGAAAACATTGACATATTAAACTTCCTAGTGCGTAAAAATATGTGAAGTACTTAAGTCACTCTGAAAAAGATGTTAAGCACCAAACTTTTAAAACTTTTAAAAGAGAGAGAAAGCAGGGGAATTTTTTGATAGTCAGTATTTGAATTAATCGGTACACAAAACGGGGAGGGAGAAATTTGCTCGAGTACCTTGACACTACAACTGACAATCGTAATCTTGTGTCCTTAATAGGGAGAACTTGGCTACCGTAGATAAAGCATGTTTTGTCAATAGTGACAAACTGAGAAGGGCATGGAAAACTGTTGAATGTTTCCTAGTAGAAAGCGGAAAAGCAGTATCGTAAGTAAGTATAGTGAAGTCCCACAGTCCACAACCATAGACCATCTTGACATCCATCCACCAGAAAGAGGAATCGCTTCCCATAAATAAAGTCTATGTTACAATTCTTCTTGGTACGGCTACAAGTAACAGTCTAGGATCGTGCACGTGTTCTTATTCACCCGTAGGAAGGCACTTCCCAAGCGTAAATTACACATCGATCCACAGGTCAGGATATTTCCGTTACTCCTTCTAACAACTGATTGTCATTACTGTCGGGCTCCTTAGTCTGATTCAGCTGTGCTGTTTGATCTTGGTCAGTGTGGCTCCGATGGAACACCTATTTGCCTTCATGACGGATCAGCCGTCCACAGTCTGGAACTGCGCGGTCGCAGGTTCGAATCCTGCCTTGGGCATGGATGTGAGTAATGTCCTTAGGTTAATTAGGTTTAAGTAGTTCTAAGTTATAGGGGACCTAGGACCTCAGATGTTAAGTCCCATAGTGCTCAGAGCCATATGGCCCATGACGGATCAGACAAAGAGTATTTGAGAAGTCGGCTTTTGCTGAACATTTTCTAGAAAACGGGGATAGAATACAATCTGAATAAACGAAAGTTTTGGCTCAAACCACGTGATACTGGTTCTCTGTTACCAAACAATCAGCCGAAATTAGAATAAAAACATCAGTTTTAACTGAGATCATGGGTACACACTTAGTAGAGCTTGGGGAAGGTCTGTGAACATTAGGCGAAAACAAAGATGTAGGCTTTAGGGACGCAGGAAAGAAGGATCCTTTATTGCATGATTATATGATAATGGAACAAACACTGGTAGCAGTTACTTCTGTAAAATATCTGGGAGTATGCGTGCGGAACGATTTGAAGTGGAATGATCATATAAAATTAATTGGTAAGGCGGGTGCCAGGCTGAGATTCACTGGGAGTCCATCAACAAAGGAGGTGGCTTACAAAACACTCGTTCGACCTATACTTGTATATTGCTCATCAGTGTGGGATCCATATCAGGTCGGATTGACAGAGGAGATAGAGAAGATCCAAAGAAGAGCGGTGCGTTTCGTCACAGGGTTATTTTGTAAGCGTGATAGCGTTACGGAGATGTTTAGCAAACTCAAGTGGCAGACTCTGCAAGAGAGACGCTCTGCATCGCGGTGTAGCTTGCTGTCCAGGTTTCGAGAGGGTGCGTTTTTGGATGAGGTATCGAATATATTGCTTCCCCCTGCTTATACCTCCAGAAGAGATCACGAATGTAAAATTAGAGAGATTCGAACGCGCACGGAGGCTTTCCGGCAGTCGTTCTTCCCGCGAACCGTACGCGACTGGAACAGGAAAGGGAGGTAATGACAGTGGCACGTAAAGTGCCCTCCGCCACACAGCGTTGGGTGGCTTGCGGAGTATAAATGTAGATGTAGATGTAGATTTAGATGTAGGAGCGGCAGTTTCAAACGCGATGCCTGCTGCTAGCGCGAGGCCTACGAGAAAGACAGGCCGCGGCGTGCAGGTCACGAAGGTTGGCCTGCACTGGCTCGTTCAACTCAGCACACAAACTACGTTTCTACACCTGTTAACTCGTAACTGGCTGTGTACGTACAAAAGAGAATTGCATCATCTACTGGAATCTGCTATTATGGAGTCTTACTGTTATTAGTCCTACAATGATCGGAAATCCAAAGGCCAACTTATAATTTGTTACGGCTGTACTGGGGTACAATCAATTTAAAATTATGCAAAATGTCTGTCAGTTGCATAAGGCTCCACTTCTTGTATGAAATGAGGACTGTTAAGCAGAAGAGACTAAATGCTATGAACAAGCCTTTATACCATTTACGTTGAGTACTGATCTTACATTAAATTTTGTTGGAGTACTGTTAATCAGTACGACTTCATAATAGCAGATTGCAGTAGAAGATGCAATTTTCGTTAGTACATATACGCCCAGCTGCGAATTAACAGGTTCAGAAACGTATTTTGCCTGTTGAGTTGAGCGAGCGAGCGAGCGAGTATAGACCTACGTTCGTGACGTAAGCGCCGCGGCCTGTTTTTCTCGTGGGCCTCAGTCCCAGCATGGGACGGGGCCACTAAAAAGACGTCCAACTTGCCTTCCGCGTATGCGCCACTACGGCCCTCTCTGGAAGGTTAAAGACGTGGCCACCACATCTAAGCAGAGATAAAAGTCGCTTACGACCGAAATAACTAGGAAATGAAGGGAAGCTGAGGCGAAATGGCTGCATGAAGAAAGAGAAGAAACAAAAAAAGAAATGATGTCGGAAGGAGTGACTCAACATACTGAAAAATTAAAACAGCCTTGTGTGACATTAAAAGCACGGGTGATAACATTAAGAGTGCAATGGTAATTCCGTTGTTAAATACAGAGGAGAGAGCGGATAGGTGCAAAGAGCACCCCGAAGGCCTTTTCGAGGGGTGAGACTTGTCTGATGTGATTGAAGAAAAAACAGGAGTGGACAGGGAAGAGATATGGGGTGCAGTATTACAATCAGAATTTAAAAAAGTACTGGAAGATTTAAGATTAACAAGGCAGAAGGAATAGATAACATTCCTCAAAATTTCTAAAATTAGTGGAGGAAACGACATCAAACCAACTATTCACGTTGGTGTGTAGAATGTAAGAGTCTCGCGACATACCATTCGGCTTTCGGAAAAATATTATCCAGACAATTCTGAAGAGTGCAAGAGCTGGTAAGTGCGAGAATTATCGCACAGTCAGATTAACAGCTCATGCATGCAAGCTGATGACTATAATAATGTACAGATAAATGGAAAAGAAAATTAAGAATCAGGTATATGACGATCAGTCTGTCTTTAGGAAAGGCAAAGGCATCACAGAGACATTTCTGACGTTGCATTTGATGTTGGAAGCAAGACAACAGAAAAAAACAAGACACATTTATCGGATTTATCGTCATGGAAAAAGTGTTCGACAATGTCAAATGTTTTAAGGTGTTCGAAATTGTGAGGAAAACCGGGGTAAGCTCTAAAGAGAGACCGCTAATATACAACACGTACAAGAGCTAACAGGGAATAATAAGAGTGGAAGATGAAGAACGAAGTGTTCGGATTAAAAAGGGTGTAAGACAGGGATGTAGTCTTTCACCCCTACTGTTCAGTCTATACATCGAAGAAGCAATAATGGAAATAAAAGAAAGAGTCAAGAGTGGATTTTACATTGAAGGTAAAAGGATATTTGTGACAAGATTCGCTGATGGCATTGCTGTCTTTGGTGAAAGTGAAGAAGAATTACAAGTTCTGCTGCACGGAATGAAGAGTCTGCTGAGTACAGAATATAGATCGAGAGTAAATCAAAGAAAGATTCCACCACAAAATCTACCAGAACCGCGAGCTCGCATTAACAGTGCTTTTGAATATTTTGATATGCAGACACTGCGTCGAACGTAGGAAGAACGTGATTATCGGCTTGATATTTGGAGAATCAGTAGGGGGCACATATGGAGCGTTTGCAATATCTCATAAAACCTGTTTGAGTTTTTCTATGTGTGCACAAAGCCCCGTGACAATATGTCAAATAATGTACCCACAGTAAATCTTGAAATCGCTTCAGTCACTTATAGCATATTTGCACTAAAGTGGAGAGGCTACAATACGAAGCAAAGCAGTGCTGTCAAATTGTTCTGTAGCACAGAATAAATACAATTACCATTCACGGATAGTGTGCGAGACTGGCTGGGCGTAGTTTGTAGTTCGCTGTTAATACTGGTTTGTATCTCCTAATCCTTCCAGCAAGATCAATTTTACAATTATTCTGCTCTTTTTACATTAGCAGTTTTCGTATCGCCACTAAAGGTGGTCGCAAATGGCGCTTCTCAAAAATCTCACATTCGAAGAGGAGATTTTTTTGCTTTAAATTTTTGCATTTAATTTTCTGAATGACGAGGATGCAAGGCGAAACAAAATGAGCGAAGCATTGATATGAGAATTTCTTAACATAGATATCTCGTCAGATTGGCAGCGAACTTACAGGCAATAAATCATTGAAACAAAAACACTTCTCTCCATATCTAACGGAAATGTGTCTGTACACGTCACTGAACAACAAAACTGGAAAGCCACGGTTTTGTTCCTTATTCCTCCACCAAAAAACATCGATGCTGTCTAGGCACTAACGTCTTTGAGTAGTCTCTCCAGTTTAGTACTGTGCTCACTGCTTGAGACTGAATGTTTGAAGTGGAAACAGTTGCCAGTAGCATTATGCTAGCCAACTGTGAGAACATGTTCCACAAATATATTATCTGTGTTGTTGCTGAAAAGTTTGAATAAAATACCTTTTACAGAGAAAATGTCGTAACACAACTGTGTCAGTATATTTTTGTTAAATAATTTAAAAATGCTTAAAATTAAGCTAAATGGAAAGCACATAAATTATTTTAAAGTGGAAACTCTACTGCTTTGGCACAGAAAAACAAACGAAATTCTCGTCATGTTTTTGGTTTTAGACCCCGTAAGCAGTTTGATTTAATACGATATCGTACCGTTACCGGTTAATTAAGAGCTGCGTCGAGACTGAGTTCATCGTTTGCAGAAAAGTATTGAGTCATCGCGATCATGATCATCTCCAACATCACTGAAGAGTTCTTGTTCAGGTAAGAAACCAGCTTGTAATCAATTATCCACTAAAATGTGAAGCAGTCTCATAAAAAATAATTTTTCTCTCGGAACTGGCGCAAGACATGTGAACACAATTAAAATGTGTTTGTATTTCCAGATCTTATGCCAACTCCGCTGTTTTTAAAGATCTGCTCCATATTTTATCGCCTTTCCAGTGTGGCGCATTGTTAATAGTCACCCGTTTTTAATATACAGAAAAATCCAAAAATAATTTTTTGTAATTTTTGGTGTCCGAGGCCCCATAAGCAGTTTCGTTTAATAAGATATCGTACTGTTAACCATCATTGAAGAACTAAATGGAGACTGAATTAATTGTTCGCCGAAAAATATTCACTAACCATGACTATTTACATCGCCAACAACACTAAAGATTACATCGTATGGTAAGACACCAGCTACCTGCTTGAGGACGATAGCTAATTTAAGTCTGATGAGGCACTTTTAAATGACTGACAAAATAAATTAATGCTGTAGAGCATCCACAATTATATGCTTCTCATTTATAATTATGTAGTTGTTCCACCAAGAAGTGACTGAAGAATCAGTTAGGAACCCTACAATATATATAAAAATACGCCAGAGTAGTAAATGTGGTTGTTCCAGAACTAATTTTTACTCTGCAGCGAAGTGTGCACAGATCTGAAACTTCCTGTTAGATTAAAAACTGTGCTGGACCAGAGCCCGAAAGTGGGACCTATGCCTGAGCTTTCCTTGACTCACAACCCACCCACTTGGCCGTATACTCCCACTCCCCCTCCCCACCCCTTCCCCCAATTACCCATCTGAGGAGGTCAATCGGTAAGACAAGGTATTGGTCCCAGGGTCGAGTACTGGTTCAGCACACATTTTTAATCTGACAGGAAGTTTCAGTGTGGAGGTTGTTTATGAAGAGTAGTGTACGATAGGATTAGGAATTGCTTTGACAACCGTTCTGCTGCTATTAATTATTGAGATGTAATTAAGGAAGAAGTTAAATTATACGATTGAAATACAAAATTGTGGGAAGGAACCCGTTTGTCAATGAAGAAAACGGAGGCATTTGAACTATGATGCAGCACAATGTTGAAAGGTGAGACAGAAGTGTAGACGTGCTTGAAATGAGAGAAAATAAGTTTAAAATAATTCTCATTTACTGTTCCGCTTCAGCCGCAAATTTTTAATTAGATTACATGTTTCGAGCCCTCTGAATCATCTAAGCAGTTGCGGCAGCAATCCGTCTCGTCTACTCAGAAGGACATACCAGAGTACTCTGGTATGTCCTTCTGAGTAGACGAGACGGCTTGCTGCCGCAAGTGCTTAGATGATTCAGAGGGCTCGAAACATGTAATCTAATTAAAAATTTGCGGCTGAAGCGGAACAGTAAATGAGAACTATCTTAAATATTAATAACTTTCCTGAAACTCTCAAGACGGTTATGTTGGCTATAGAAAAATAAGTTCTTTCTTTTCTTTTCTTTTTTTAACTATTCATAGGGTTTTATGTTATCGGATCCGAAAAAAATTTACTTCACGCCTGAAGGAGCGGAAGAGGGCAAGATCTGTAGGGTAGCCATAGATTAAAATAGTGAAAAAATGTTCATATGTATGTGAATTCCTAAGGGACCAAACTGCTGAGGTCATCGGTCCCTAGACTTAGACATTACTTAAACTAACATATGATAAGAACAACACACACACACCCATGTACAAGGGAAGACTCGAACCTCCGGCGGGAGGGGCCGTGCAATCAGTGACATAGGGCCTCTAACCGCGAGGCCACACCACGCGGCTTAAAATAGTGATTGACAACTTAAGCCGGCCGCGGTGACCGAGCGGTTCTAGGCGCTTCAGTACGGAACCGCGCGAGTGCTACGGTCGCGGGTTCGAATCCTGCCTCGGGCATGGATGTGTGTGATGTCCTTAGGTTAGTTAGGTTTAAGTAGTTCTAAGTTCTAGGGGACTGATAACCTCAGATGTTAAGTCCCATAGTGCTCAGAGCCATTTGAACCATTTTTTTTGACAACTTATATAGTACAGTCTGTTACTAAGATAGTTGTCGGGTAATCAGTAGAAACATGTACTTGACAACAAATTAAACGAATACTTAATCATATATGAACAAAAGTTGGTTGGTTGGTTGGTTGGGGAAGGAGACCAGACAGCGAGGTCATCGGTCTCATCGGATTAGGGAAGGACGGGGAAGGAAGTCGGCCCTGCCCTTTGAAAGGAACCATCCCGGCATTTACCTGGAGCGATTTAGGAAAATCACGGAAAACCTAAATCAGGATGGCCGGACGCGGGATTGAACCGTCGTCCTCCCGAATGCGAGTCCAGTGTCTAACCACTGCGCCACCTCGCTCGGTGCATGAACAAAAGGATATGTAGTTACAGTTAATAATACGTCCAGATACTCGCAGCGTCGATAATTTCTTTGCATCTCAGAGGCGCGATTGGAACCAAGATTTCCTCGTATTCAAGTGGAATAAACCTCCCGATGCGTCGAGTTTGCGTTGACAGCTGCTTCGGAGTGAATTTTGGTTGCTCATGACGTAATGTTAAGAAAGATTAATAACCATTTTTAACACTTTTGGAGTCACTTTGGCGATTGAGCCACTTTCTTCAAAATCAACCTACGTTTTGAACAATTTAGAGCGCAACTATTCAGGCTTACCCGGCGATCTAATGTCATCCTGGGTTGTCGGGTGTTCTGCCGGATGTCAGCGTCGTACTTGCACGATATTTCGGTCACGTAGCTCGTGACCTTCATCAGGTGCGACCTGAGACTCAGGTCGCACCTGATGAAGGTCACGAGCTACGTGACCGAAATATCGTGCAAGTACGACGCTGATATCCGGCAGAACACCCGACAACCCAAGATGTCAATTTAGAGCGTGTTGCCCCTCTTATACAAATCACTTTGATTTCGTCATATATTTAGACACCGCGGCATGAATCATTTTCCGGCGTTTGTGGTGGCTGCAGAGAACAACAGCCTCAAAACGCCACGCATAAGCAGCACTCATGTCTCTTCTTGTGTATCTCAATCAAGAATTCAAAGTAAACTAATGTTTTATGTACACTGCAAGAAGGAAAAATATTCCCTCTATTGAGCTGTGTGTAATGCCGACCACGCTCTTACTGACTGTAAGTGAAGTATAATGCCTATTTAGAGATGAGAAAGATCATAAGAAAATGACAGAACCAAGAAGAAGGCAAACCCAACGGAAAATACTATTCAAGCGAAGGGACATGTGAGGCTTTGAGTTTCCACGTGGGTTACTGGTATGGCAGGGAAAAACACTTTTAGAGCTGATACTGTGTGTCAAGAGCCAGAAATCGACCTCTGGATAATTCACAGTGCCAGATTCTTAAGTATTTTTAAACGTCTCGGACGTGGCGCGTAGGCTGGTGAGAGATGTTTGCTTTCTTTTAATATCGCTCCATCAAACTTGCGTAACGAGTTTACGTTAAGGACTTGTGCAGCGGATGGTGTTCGCCAAGGAGACATCTGTATATCTTGCCAGGATATTGGAAAGAGTTTTAATAGAACTTGTCTGCTTTTAAAAGTAGGTGGCGCTTCTCATTTCGACTGTAATTGAACCTTCGGGCTAGTTTTTCCCGGAAGTATAATTTCCTTCGAATCTGAGAAACTTTCTGATTATCGTTGCCCCATGCTTGTTCTCTCTTGTTTGTATTCCGATAACAAGTTCCAAGTTTGGCACCAATATTCTAGCAAACAGTGATTCCTGTCCTTCACGAGTGTGTCTTTACAACATGATATGTAGGATAGTCGTGTTGCAGTGGTAGTGTTATAGAGTTTGCACCAGCCCAACTTTAATGTCATTATCATTGTTTATTCCTCAGTTTATAATGATCGTTGCTAGTCATACGGTGACAGATGCTATTGCGAGACATCAGTCTAATGATGCAGCCGTACGTCTTCAGTATATACCAATTCTGCGAAGACTAAGGCATTCAACCTTATTTGAAGGCTCAATTAAAACTGGGACCATTTTTAGAAAACGCACACTCCCAGAAGGACAACATTTAAGGCTAAGAAATTGACGCTATTGGTCTTCGATACGTACGAGTATATATTTTACATTTACACTCTGGACCGCTGTACCTGAGCTGTCTATGTAAAGCTAGCGTATTATTGATGTTATTTACATTATAAAAGATGAAAACAAATCAGCTTTCTAGGTAATCGTTAGATAACTTAATACTAAACGCATAGTCCACCCAACTTCAGCGAGAGTTCACAGCTGTATGACGATTGTTTTTCAAGGATATGTGACATTTTACGACTATATGTCGACATAAAGACACAAGCCTGATGTAATCATACAGAAGCTCTGAACAAAGATATCGTATTAGTCTACTTCATGTTAAAAAATTAAAATAGGTAATGGCAAAGACTACTACGTTATATGGACAAACTGATGAATGCGATGAACAGCCCGAAAGAAAAGAAGGGTGAGGGGCGGGGGGTGGGGGGTGGGGGGTGGGGGTTTAAAGAAGAAGAAGGGGTCTGTGGAATGTGGGTGCTGCTACTTTAGTAAGGATGAATAATGGAACTGTGTTTGGTGATTAAGAACCAGCGCAGGATTCTTTGATTGGTGTTTATTAATAGCCAGAATTTCGGATAATGTCAGTTTTCTGCATTCAGTTCTTCTACTGAGAGCATGACATTGAATATCTTCAGAATGACACTCATTCAGAGCATGTTTATCAAAGGTGGAATCTTTCTTTTAAATGCCCCAATTCCTTTCGTGATCAGTCAGTCTAGTAGTTGTAGTCCTACCTGTTTGCTCTGCATATCGTCGCCACACAGATTTCAGAAAATCCTATAAATTCCACTCTGTTCTAAGGGTATAAGCTTGTCTCTACTATTGAACAGTATTTCTAATTAAAAAAGTATATGACAAAAAGTATATGGTTCGAATGGCTCTGAGCACTATGGGACTCAACTTCTGAGGTCATTAGTCCCCTAGAACTTAGAACTAGTTAAACCTAACTAACCTAAGGACATCACACACATCCATGCCCGAGGCAGGATTCGAACCTGCGACCTTAGCGGTCTCGCGGTTCCAGACTGCAGCGCCTAGAACCGCACGGCCACTTCGGCCGGCACAGAAAGTATAAAAAAAAAATATTTCGGCTACCTTGTTTACGGAAGAACCCACCATACAAGCAATAGGGGAGAGAGTGTCACTGACATGATACAGGATTTGGGTGGACAGAATTAAAACAAAGGCGTTTTTCCTTGCGGCGGAATCTTCCCCACCTCCGAATACGCTTACCTCGCAGCTACAGACAACACTTTTCTGACCATGACTGACACTTACAACATGATGGGGACATTGCACAGGTGCCGTTAGTTGCAAATTCAGCAGCTGCACTTATGTTCAAGGACGCATTTCTCTCAGTATTTCCATATTTTTGTCCAACTCCTGTCCTTTTGTGATGTTTTCGGATTCTTTTTCGCACTGCGACCTAGGTCTACTGAGTCAGGTTATGCGTATTTGAGTATCTGCATCCGTACAATGTTAGCCATTAAAAACTGAAACACCATGAAGGTGGCATGCCACAAACGTAAACTGGCATGAAGTGTGCAATATTATTGGATATACCAATTGTTAGTATTTCAGCGCAACCGCTCTATCTAGGTAGAAGAAACGGCACCTACGTTTTGTATGCAAGGTAAGATGACAGCGGATTTCTCGTGCAGAAATCGCATTTTAGTGTTGGTTACGTGTGAGAAGATCGTTTTATGACTCATGTAAGAAGATATTTGACTTTAGAAAAGGTAAATGCACCAGAGAGGCAATTCTGGCGTTGCGGTTGATAATGGAAGCAAGACTAAAGAAAACTCAGGACACGTTCATAGGATCTGTAGACCTGCAAAAACGTCCGACTACGTAAAATGGTGCAAGATGTTCGAAATTGTGAGAAAAATAGAGGTAAGCTATAAGGGTGATAGACAATACGTACAAGGGCCAAGAGGGAATAATAAGAGTGGACGACCAAGAACGAAATGCTCGTATTAAAATGGGTGAAAGACAGGGATGTAGTCTTTTGCCCCTGTTGTTCAATGTGTACATTGAAGAAGCAATGATAGAAATGGAAGGAAGTTTCAGGAATTGAATTTGAAATTCAAGGTGAAAGGATATTAATGATACGATTGGCTGTTGACATTGATTTCCTGAGTGAAAGTGAAAAAGAATTACATGATCTGTTGAATGGAATGAACAATCTAATGAGTACAGAATATGGATTAGAGTAAATAGAAAAAAGACGAAAGTAGTGAGAAGTACTAGAAATGAGAACAGCGAGAAACTTAACATAAGGATTGATGGTCACGAAGTAGATGAAGTTAAGTAATTCTACTACCTCTACAGTAAAATAATCAATAACGGACGGAGCAATGAGGATATCAAAAGCAGACTAGCACTGACAAGAAGGGCATTCCTGGCCGACTGAAGCCTGCTAGTACCAAAAGCAGCCTTCAATTTGACGAAGACATTTCTGAGAATGTGCGTTTGGAGTCCAGCATTGTGTGGTAGTGGAACATGGACTGTGGGAAAGCCTGAACATAAGAGAATCGAAGCATTTGACATGTGTTGAAAATTAGGTGGACTGATAAGGTGAGGAATGAGGATGTTCTGCGCAGAATCGGAGATGAAAGGTAAATGTAGGAAACACTGATTTGATCCTTTTTAAATGGTTTTTGAAGAAGGAACAGGGTGATAGGACATCTGTTAAGACATCAGGCAATGACTTACATCGTACTAGAGGGGAATGCAGAGGGCAAAAACTGGAGAGGGAGATAGAGATTGGAATACGTCGAGCAATAATTGAGGACGTAGGTTACAAATGATAATCTGAGATGAGATGAAAATCGTCCAAGACGATAGAAATATTGTTAGCTGGTCCGAGAGGGTTCGAACGCCACGTCACCCTTCTTGAGCGAGGAAATGGGTTTGTTTGCAAAAAGTATCTACACGGACAATGCTACGGCGCCTGTAGCAGCGTCACGGACTGTCAGCAGAGTGACCACTGCTGCAGCTTCCTTGACGTGGCAGCAGAGTGGGTGGCAGCAGAGTGGGAGTGCATCCAGTGCCAGCTCTGGACACAGCAGCGTTTTATAACGAGTACTGGTTCTGTGCACTGAAGCACGATGTGTGTATTCATGTGTGGAGTCTCCAAGAAGACCAAACGATGTCAAATTACCTTAGTCATCGTCGTGCGGACCCAGAATGTGGTTTTATTAACTGGGGCACAACTGGATACGGATCATGATTTGCTTTTGTTCACACAGCCAGTAATTTGGACAGCAGACGCTACACAACTGAAGTTTTAAGACCAGTTGTTGAGTGTGCTGTCATTCAGGTCTCTGTGGCGTTTTACTTGAAAGAAATAACCGACTACTTCACTGTCTGATTACCACAGTATACACATGGTCCAATCACGCTGACGTGATCACTTGTCAACAGCCTTAATAGCTATGTTTTGCGGCGCGGACCGTTGCGAGACTTGCAGGAAGGAGGTCATTCAGGTTCTGGAAGGTACCGACAGGGATGTAGAGCCGTGGCAACCACAGATCCATAGCCATCTGCGCTGGGTTTCTCAGCTGAGAGTCAGTGCTCAGAACAGTATCTGCTAGGATCAACATTATTCGGAAACTGACAGGTAACAATTGGGGCGCACAACCAGATGTTCTTCTCACATCTGCATTGTCCTTATGCTTCTCCGCTGCTGAGTATGCAGCACCCGTGTGGCAGAACTCCAACCATGCCAAACATGTGGACATTGCCCTTAATGAAACAGGACGCATTGTCACTGGCTGCTTACGGGCAACTACTATTAATAAAATATATCAGCTCATGGGCATGGCACCTCCACGTATCAGAAGAAGAACAGCAGCAGAAAAAGAGAAGCGGAAACACATCCAAGACACCCCTTGTTCGGATGTGAATGCCAACATCCAAGATTAAGATCAAGAAAGAGTTTCCTCCGTTCAACAGAACCACTTTTAACGTCACCTGCAAATCGTCGAATACAGCTCTGGCATAACTCACCATCAGAGAGGTACTGGAACAACCCTAAAGAAGAGCTTGCTAAAGGACGTCACCTCCCACATAAAACACGGAATGTCCTTAACAGGCTGAGATCTGGTGTATCCTGATGCAAGGTCAATTTCAAGAAATGGGATTTCTCTCCAGGAGATGAACTACGCGAATGTGGCGAACAGAAAGATCATCAACACTTGCTCAACTGTAGAAACCTACCAGCCCCATGACCGATGGACGATCTGGTTATGGCCAATGATGCAGCAGTTCAAACGGAGGAATTTTGGTTGCCATATGGAATTTAATCATGTACTTATAATGTTTGTAAACTGATGTCATATGGAACTTAAAACATGTACTTGTATTGTTTGTAAATTGCTGTCAAAAATGGCTGTGAGCACTATGCGACTTAACATCTGAGGTCATTAGTCCCCTAGAACCTAGAACTACTTAAACCTAACTAACCTAAGGACATCACACACATCCATGCCCGAGGCAGGATTCGAACCTGCGACCGTAGCGGTCGCGCGGTTCCAGACTGAAGCACCTAGAACCGCTCGGCGACTCCGGCCGGCTAAATTGCTGTCTATAGGCTATATATGTATGCAATGTTCTAGACACGAGTAAATAAATAAAAAGCTCGATCGAGGAGGTTCTACAGGTTCTCGACTGGGTTTTAATGCGGAGAGTTTGGCGACCAGGGAAGTATGGTAACCTCATCCCGATGCTCTCCGAAACATGCAGGTACACTGAGAGTTGTGTGACATGTTGCACTGTCCTGTTGATAGAAGCCATTGTGCCGAGTAAAAGGAAACTACATGTACAAGTGGACGTGGTCCTAAAGGACATATGCATGCTTGTGTTGATTCACTGTGCCAACCAGAATAAAAGATCACTCACGGAATGTCACGAAAACGTTCCTCAGACCATAACTGCTGCAGATTGTTTACTTTCAGATGTTTCATGCCTCATACGCCAACTGACATCTGTCTGATGGACAGTAAAACGTGATTCATCTGATAAGACTACCTGTCGCCATTCAGTTCATCTGATAAGACTATCTGTCGCCATTCAGTTCATCTGATAAGACCACCTGTCGCCATTCAGTTCATCTGATAAGACTACCTGTCGCCATTCAGTGGACGTCCAGTTGCGGTACTGGCGCGCCAGTTCCAACGTTTGTCGCCAATGAGCAGCAGTCATTTGGTCGCCCAGTGGCTTAACAGTTGGACTTCTATTTGCCCGTATACGCCTCCGCAGCAGTCTTTCACTTCTGTCAACCACTGCCCTTAGTGCACCACTGTTACCTCAGCGCCGTTTTTGCGTAATTTTTCCATGTCCGTTATACAGGGTGAGCACAAAGTCTTGCGCTGATTATAACAATTTACTACAGAATAACCATTTGACATAATATTTACATTTAATGCCGTTACATAGGTTAGTGTTACTATTTTTTTTAAGACCACTTACGTTAGTAAAACTCAACGTGTGCTCCCTTGGTAGCTCGAAGAATGTCGAGGCGGTATTCCAATTCCCGCCAGGTGTTTCGTAACATGTGTACTGTCACAGTACCCACAGCATCTTGTATCCTAGCCTTCAGTTCGTCGACGTCAGCAACTGGTGTGACGAAGACTTTGTCCTTGATATAGCCCCAAGAAAAAAATTCAAGGGGTGTAATGTTTGGAGAGCGCGGTGGCCAGGGTGTTGAACCGTCCCTTCCAATCCACCGATCCAGAAATGTTTCATCCAGGAAATCACGCACTATTAAAGCCCCACAGTCAGAAGAATATCAACAGTGGATAATTTTCCAGCAAGATGGAGCACCCTCCCCCCTCCCCCACTGGTCTTTGATAGTGCGTGATTTCCTGGATGAAACATTTCCGGATCGGTGGATTGGAAGGAACGGTTCAACATCCTGTCCACTTCGCTCTGCAGACATTACGCCCCTTGACTTTTTTTTCTGGGGTTATATCAAGGACAGGGTCTTCGTCACACCAGTTGCTGACGTCGACGAACTGAAGGCTAGGATACAAGTGCTGTGGGTACTGTGACAGAACACATGTTACGAAACACCTGGTGGACATTGGAATACCGCCTCGAGATTCTTCGAGCTACCAAGGGAGCACACGTTGAGGTTTACTAACGTAAGTGGCCTTAAAAAAAACTAGTAACACTTACCCATGTAACGGCATCAAATGTAAATATTATGTCAAACGGTTATTCTGTAATAAATTGTGATAATCAGGGCAAGACTTTGTGTTCACCCTGTACTTAGCCACAGCGGCACTCAAAGTTTACAGACAGAGCCGTTTTGGGAATGTTTCCACAACTGGCTAGAAAGCCAGTGATAAAGCCCTTTTGGAAGCAAAATAAATCGCTTCGTTTCGGCATTACGACAACGACCGCACTGTTTTTCGCACTACCCCGACAAGCCGCCACGTGCCGTCCTTGTGTGGTTATTGCACGTTGACGTAGAACATAAGTGGTGGTCACATTAATAACACTAGAACGTGTATTATAATTTTATTTGTTATCGACGAGCAGTTTCGGCCGGCAGCAGATGTTGCGTGTCCTGCCTGTGACGATGGACAACAGCTGCTGCGACCAGCTATTAGATCTGAACATGGACTACATAGGCTGAAACCGCTCATAGAAAACGAATAAAAATAGTGATCTAGATTGTTCTATTCAGATATTTCGAATATACTCATTGTGATGTCTCTACGGCAACATAACGCCGCCTTTTAACAAGATTACATGTTGCCCTTTGTGTCACCACCTGCTTCGATACAGACGCTATTAGGCTATCCGTGGGCAGCACTTTTCAGTGGGCCAGACTCCTGAAACCATGGTCAAAATTTCTAATTCTGCTCCAATATGGCCAAAAGTGGGTATAATGGAGTTAATGACTCTTCTGATAACGATTTTTTAAAATAAAAACTGAAAAACTGAAAATGGCGGATCTACATTGAGGAGGCAAAGGAAGTGGTGCACCTGCGTAGCGCCCCCGGAGACACGCACAAGTGACGCTACACAACGTAGCATGGACTCGACTAATGTCTGGAGTAAAGCTGGAGGGAACTGACTCCATGAATTCTGCAGGGCTGTCCATAAATCCGTAAGCGTACAAGGTGGTCGAGATCCGTCATGAACAGCACATTACAAGGCACCCCAAATATGTTCAATAATATTCATGTCTGGGGAGTTTGGCGGCCAGCGGATGTGTTTAAACTTAGAAGAGTGTTCCTCGAGCCACTCTGTAGCAATTCTACACATGTGGGGTGTCGCATTGTCCTGCTAGAGTTGCCCAAGTCCGTCGGAATACACAATGGACATGAATTGATGCAGGTGATCAGACAGGATGCTTACGTACGTGTCACCTGCCGGAGTCGCATCTAAACGTATCAGGGACCCCATACAACTCCAGTACAAACGCCCCACACCATTACAGAGCCTAAAACAGCTTGAACAGTCCCCTGCTGACATGCAGGGTTCATGGATTCATGAGGTTGTCTCCATACTCGCACACGCCCATCGGCTCGATACAATTTGAAACGAGACTCGTCCGACTGGGCAACAAGTTTCCAGTCATCAGCAGTCCAACGTCGGTGTCGACGGGCCCAGGTGAGGCGTAAAGCTTTGTGTCGTGCAGTCATCAAGGCTACACACAAGCCCATATCGATGTTTCGTTGAATGGTTAGCACCATGACACTTGTTGATGGCCCAGCACTGAAATCTGCAGCAATTTGAGAAGGGTTGCACTTCTCTCACTTTGACCGATTCTCTTCAGTCGTCAATGGTCCCGTTCCTGCAGGATCTTTTTCCAGCCGCAGCTATGTCAGAGATTTGATGATTTGCCGGATTTCTGATATTCACTGTAAACTCGTGAAATGGTAGTACGGGAAACTCCCCACTTCATCACTAACTCAGAGATGATGTGTCCCATTGCTCGTGCGCCGACTGTAACACCACGTTCAAACTCACTCAAATCTTGATAAACTGCCATTGTAGCAGCAGTAACCGATCTAACAACTGCGCCAGACACTTGTTGTCTTGTATAGACGTTGCTGACTGCAGCGCCGTGTTTTGCCTGTTTACATATCTCTAAATCTGAATACGCATGCCTATACCAGTTTGATTGGCGCGTCAGTGTAATATGACAAAAATAATGTGGAAAAGCCGGCAGCTGTGGTTCTAGGCGCTTCAGTCAGGAACCGCGCTGCTGCTACGGTCGCATCTTCGTATCCTACCTCGGGCATGGATGTGTGTGATGGCCTTAGGTTAGTTAGGTTTAAGTAGTTCTAAGTCTAGGGGACTGATGACCTCAGATGTTCAGTCCCATAGTCCTTAGAGCCATTTGAACCATTTGAAAGTGGAAAAAAATAATTTAAGTCGACAAAAAATGTTTTCAGTAAATATTTATAATATCAAAGGTAAACTTTATTACAAAACTGACTCTATTAATGCCTTTTTTACAGAAAATATATTAATGTTCATAAAAAAACAGAACATATTTAACCACAACAGATAGGACGTTCATATTCACAGGACATGTACATTAGTATGGTCTGCAGAAATGATTATCATTTTACTCACCTGCGCTCAGCGTATGTCCTGTTGCGTAGCAGGCACAGGGTCTGCCATGGGTCCTGGTAACTTGTTCCATGCATGATGGCATCGATGCATATAAGGCGCGAATGGCGTCTTGTAGCATAGCAATCCATTCTGTATTCACCTGATTTCAAAGTTCACTGTGGTGGCATTGGGTCACAGTGCTGCACCCGTCATTTCACCATGTACCACATATTCTCGATTGGACACCAGTCTGGTGGTCTGGTGGACCAGGGCAAAAGGCTGACATCCCGTGACAGCAAGAAGGCATGTGCTCGTGCAGCAACATGTGGTCGTGCATTGTCTTGCTGGAAAATGGGGTCTGGAGTGTTGTGCAGAAAGGGTATGGTTACGGGTCGCAGGATCTCATTCACATACGTCACACTAGTCACTATGTTCTGGACACGCACCAACTGTGATTTGTGGTTGCACCCATTAGCACCACAGACTATAAGGCCTTGAGCTGCCAGTGTATGTCTTGTGTGAATGTAGTCTCTGTGGTGCCGCTCCCCTGTCTGTGGCGAACCAAAATGTGCCATCATATTCAAACAGACGGAAACTGGATTAGTTCGAAAACACTGTTTGATACCATTCCTGTCCTCAATGACGTCATTCCGTACACGACTGCCGTCTGGCATGTTTCTGCGCACTCGTCAAAGGTAGGCGAAGAAGTTGACGACCCGCACATGACCCACGCTCTAATAAATGGCGACGGCCTGTCATCCCTAATAGTGTACGATGTGTTACACTGATCCACTGTCGAGCCAGAGCCGAAGAGGACCAAGATCTGTCTTGTAGTGCCATACGGATGATGTGTCCATCTTCTCGAGGCTTGTCTGGATAGTGCGACCTGACCCACCTTGTCGTGTTCTACGACCTTCCGTGAACCATTCTGCGCAGATCTATCTCACTGCCGAAACGTTTCGTCCCACGTGAGTGGAGCAATTTATCGGATGCTTGCACCACATTCTCTCATGCCAAAATGCACCATCTTTCAATCTCAGTAATTTGATGGTACGGTTCGAGCATACGCCTGAAAAGCATCCTGCACGTCTGTTCAAACCACGCTGATCCATTACCTGTGGTTAATAGCCACAACGAGAGCAGCAGGCACAATTTACCGGTGGGTAGTGTTGCGCCGCGATTTCGATACTGACTGTGAACCCGAGGGCCGACATGGTTCAAATGCTAATCATTTCTGCAGAACAGACTAGTGTACACGTCCTGTGAATAAGAACGTCCTATCTCTGTCGTTCAAGGTGTTCTGTTTTTTCTTTTTTTCTGAACATGAGTGTATATGTTTATAACAAAAACTGAAAATGTCATTTCTTAATCTTCTTCCTCTTGTGCATCTTGTTCTTGTCCGCCCCGATAGCTAATTTGGGAGAAAATTCATGGCAATATCCCCGGTTTTACCCCTTATACAGCACATTCTGTGAGCAGACTGGACCGGTTTTATGTCTCTGCCCACCTTGGCAATGAAGTCGCCCAAGCTGAACGATGGCCCCTTGCATTTTCGGACCACTGCGCCGTCATTTGCTCCCTGGCTCTGCCACCTCAATCAGTGTGGCGCAGCAGAGGTTACTGGAAGCTTAATACCTCCCTCCTTAATGATCCACACTGCCGACATTGTATTGCCACTACATGGGCGTCTTGCGAAAGTCGCCTCCCGCAGTACACATCCACGTTCCATTGGTGGCTCAAATGTGCCAAATCTGCGATCAGAAAGGTCTTCATGCAATGTGGCAAGGAAGCAGCAGCATGGCATCGAGACACCACAAATTTTCACTACGCCGTCCTTCATGAGCTCGATGCGCTCCCTCCATCACCTGACACCCATAGGGAACGACAGCGTACTAAAGCTCGTCTCCTGTCTCTCCAACGCGCACGACTGCATGGTGTTGTGGTGCGTTCCCGACGACAAGACCTCCTCCACGACGAAACCCCATCCACAATCCATGCCGCATCCGACCATAGTCGTCGACGTCGACTTTTCGTCCCCACCATCACGACCTCCGACGGTGTTCACCACACAACACAGGCGGCAGTGGTGTCTGCCTTTGCTGGACATTATCGCCAATTTTATGATGATGAACCGACGGCAACGCCAATTCCTGATGATCTCCGTCCTTCCCCTGATCGGACCCTCTCCGTAGCGGAGTCAACGTACATGACGTCTGCAGTCACCGCAGAAGAGGTGGTAGATGGGATCAACAAAGGGGTCAAGAACAAATCACCAGGACCAGATGGTCTCCCAGTGGAGTTTTACCAGGCGTTCACCATGTTCATGCTTCCTCGCTGGACGGAAATGATTCAGGAACTCTTTATTCCGTCCTTCCCAAATCCACATGAATTCGTCACTGGCATTCTTATACCTGTGCCTAAGCCAAAGGGAGGATCTCATGTCTCTACATATCGCCCCCTTACACTACTGAATGCAGACTATAAAATCTATGCACGCCTCTTAGCAGCGCGCATACGCACCGTCTTACCTACGGTCGCGGTAGCGTTCTCGCTTCCCACGCCCGGGTTCCCGGCTTCGATTCCCGGCGGGGTCAGGGATTTTCTCTGCCTCGTGATGACTGGGTGTTGTGTGATGTCCTTAAGTTAGTTAGGTTTAAGTACACTCCTGGAAATTGAAATAAGAACACCGTGAATTCATTGTCCCAGGAAGGGGAAACTTTATTGACACATTCCTGGGGTCAGATACATCACATGATCACACTGACAGAACCACAGGCACATAGACACAGGCAACAGAGCATGCACAATGTCGGCACTAGTACAGTGTATATCCACCTTTCGCAGCAATGCAGGCTGCTGTTCTCCCATGGAGACGATCGTAGAGATGCTGGATGTAGTCCTGTGGAACGGCTTGCCATGCCATTTCCACCTGGCGCCTCAATTGGACCAGCGTTCGTGCTGGACGTGCAGACCGCGTGAGATGACGCTTCATCCAGTCCCAAACATGCTCAATGGGGGACAGATCCGGAGATCTTGCTGGCCAGGGTAGTTGACTTACACCTTCTAGAGCACGTTGGGTGGCACGAGATACATGCGGACGTGCATTGTCCTGTTGGAACAGCAAGTTCCCTTGCCGGTCTAGGAATGGTAGAACGATGGGTTCGATGACGGTTTGGATGTACCGTGCACTATTCAGTGTCCCCTCGACGATCACCAGTGGTGTACGGCCAGTGTAGGAGATCGCTCCCCACACCATGATGCCGGGTGTTGGCCCTGTGTGCCTCGGTCGTATGCAGTCCTGATTGTGGCGCTCACCTGCACGGCGCCAAACATGCATACGACCATCATTGGCACCAAGGCAGAAGCGACTCTCATCGCTGAAGACGACACGTCTCCATTCGTCCCTCCATTCACGCCTGTCGCGACACCACTGGAGGCGGGCTGCACGATGTTGGGGCGTGAGCGGAAGACGGCCTAACGGTGTGCGGGACCGTAGCCCAGCTTCATGGAGACGGTTGCGAATGGTCCTCGCCGATACCCCAGGAACAACAGTGTCCCTAATTTGCTGGGAAGTGGCGGTGCGGTCCCCTACGGCACTGCGTAGGATCCTACGGTCTTGGCGTGCATCCGTGCGTCGCTGCGGTCCGGTCCCAGGTCGACGGGCACGTGCACCTTCCGCCGACCACTGGCGACAACATCGATGTACTGTGGAGACCTCACGCCCCACGTGTTGAGCAATTCGGCGGTACGTCCACCCGGCCTCCCGCATGCCCACTATACGCCCTCGCTCAAAGTCCGTCAACTGCACATACGGTTCACGTCCACGCTGTCGCGGCATGCTACCAGTGTTAAAGACTGCGATGGAGCTCCGTATGCCACGGCAAACTGGCTGACACTGACGGCGGCGGTGCACAAATGCTGCGCAGCTAGCGCCATTCGACGGCCAACACCGCGGTTCCTGGTGTGTCCGCTGTGCCGTGCGTGTGATCATTGCTTGTACAGCCCTCTCGCAGTGTCCGGAGCAAGTATGGTGGGTCTGACACACCGGTGTCAATGTGTTCTTTTTTCCATTTCCAGGAGTGTAGTTCTAAGTTCTAGGGGACTGATGACCATAGATGTTAAGTCTCATAGTGCTCAGAGCCATTTGAACCATTTTACCTACGGTCTTTTCACCGGAGCAGAGCCCACCTGGTTGTGGGGCCACTTCACAAACAGCCCTAGGAGAATGCCGTGACCTCATCGCACTGGCGTCGGTTTGTCGCCTTCGTGCAGCACTGGTATCCGTCGATTTCACGAGTGCCTTTGATCGCGTTCGACACCCAATCCTCCTCATGGTGGCGACACATATGGGGTACCCATTAATTTTTGTCGATGCCATTCGCCGGTTACTACTTCCCGCGGTCTCGATGGTACAAGTCAATGGGAGGCTTGTAGGACCGATTCCTATACGCCGCTCTGTGCGTCAAGGATGCCCTATGTCTACTTTACTATATGCCATTGCACTTGTGCCCCTCATCACTGGTCTTACCTCTAGACTGCAGGTCACTTTGAGTGACTACACCTTCCACTGCAGGGCTTATGCGGACGACCTCTTCTTTCTTACCTGCTCCTCCACGGAACTCAATGACGCCATCCAATGGATCCACCAGTATGGTCGTCTTTCTGGTAGCATTCTTAATGTCCGTAAATCGACTATGATGCACATTGGGCGCGGCCTCCCGGCTATGGTGCCGACCCCACTCCTAGTCAGTACCACCCTGGCCCTGGCTTACCGGTGGCTTTTGCAGTCGATTCGGCACCATGTCCGCGGTCAAGTGCACCGTAACTTAAACCAACTCCAACGTGTGTCCTATGTCAACATGTATGTCGCCCCTAAACTGGTACACGTCGCCCAGATCCTCCCCATGCCGTTACTTCTTGGCCGCCGCATCCAATCAGCCTTTGGATATTTCGTGTCAGCAGGGGCACTTTTCAGAGTCCGCTACAACACTCTAACACTGCCTCCTGCAAAAGGTGGCCTCGGACTCGTCAACGTGCGGGTACGATCTTCTGCACTCTTTGTCCCCACTCTGTTGCGACACTGGCAGGGGCCGGTCCCGTGCTTAACACGCAGTCTCTTGGATATCCTCCGAGCAGCTTCTCTCGATCCACCGATCAATGTGGCACCTATCTCTCCATTATTGTACCATGTCGCCAATTGTTTCTTAGAATTCAGTTACGTTCGGGCCGATCTTCCAGTCACCCGTCCTCCCTGTACTAAAGATTATTATCGTTTGTTTATGCACTGAAAGCCTCTATGAGGGTGAAGATTTGTCTGATGTGATAGAAGAAGAAACAGGAGTCGATTTAGAAGAGATAGGGGATCCAGTATTAGAATCGGAATTTAAAAGAGCTTTGCAGGACTTACGGTCAAATAAGGCAGAAGGGATAGATAACATTCCATCAGAATTTCTAAAATCATTGGGGGAAGTGGCAACAAAACGACTATTCACGTTGGTGTGTAGAATATATCACTCTGGCGATATACCATCGGACTTTCGGAAAAGCATCATCCACACAATTCCGAAGACGGCAAGAGCTGACAAGTGCGAGTATTATCGCACAATCAGCTTAACAGCTAATGCATCGAAGCTGCTTACAAGAATATTATACAGAAGAATGGAAAAGAAAATTGAGAATGCGCTAGGTGACGATCAGTTTGGCTTTAGGAAAAGTAAAGGGACGAGAGAGGCAATTCTGACGTTACGGCTAATAATGGAAGCAAGGCTAAAGAAAAATCAAGACACTTTCATAGGATTTGTCGACCTGGAAAAAGCGTTCCACAATATAAAATGGTGCAAGCTGTTGGAGATTCTGAAAAAAGTAGGGGTAAGCTATAGGGAGAGACGGGTCATATACAATATGTACAACAACCAAGAGGGAATAATAAGAGTGGACGATCAAGAACGAAGTGCTCGTATTAAGAAGGGTGTAAGACAAGGCTGTAGCCTTTCGCCCCTACTCTTCAATCTGTACATCGAGGAAGCAATGATGGAAATAAAAGAAAGGTTCAGGAGTGGAATTAAAATACAAGGTGAAAGGATATCAATGATACGATTCGCTGATGACATTGCTATCCTGAGTGAAAGTGAAGAAGAATTAAATGATCTGCTGAACGGAATGAACAGTCTAATGAGTACACAGTATGGTTTGAGAGTAAATCGGAGAAAGACGAAGGTAATGAGAAGTAGTAGAAATGAGAACAGCGAGAAACGTAACATCAGGATTGATGGTCACGAAGTCAATGAAGTTAAGCAATTCTGCTACCTAGGCAGTAAAATAACCAATGACGGACGGCCCAAGGAGGACATCAAAAGCAGACTCGCTATGGCAAAAAAGGCATTTCCGGCCAAGAGAAGTCTACTAATATCAAATACCGGCCTTAATTTGAGGAAGAAATTTCTGAGGATGTACGTCTGGAGTACAGCATTGTATGGTAGTGAAACATGGACTGTGGGAAAACCGGAACAGAAGAGAATCGAAGCATTTGAAATGTGGTGCTATAGACGAATATTGAAAACTGGGTGGACTGATAAGGTAAGGAATGAGGAGGTTCTACGCAGAATCGGAGAGGAAAGGAATATGTGGAAAACACTGATAAGGAGAAGGGACAGGATGATAGGACATCTGCTAAGACATGAGGGAATGACTTCCATGGTACTAGAGGGAGCGGTAGAAGGCAAAAACTGTAGAGGAAGACAGAGATTGGAATACGTCAAGCAAATAATTGAGGACGTGGGTTGCAAGTGCTACTCTGAGATGAAGAGGTTAGGAATTAGGACAGGAAAGGAATTCGTGGCGGGCCGCATCAAACCAGTCAGTAGACTGATGACCAAAAAAAGAAAAAAAAATGCTGTCCAACCCTTGTGACCCCATGGTGCTACAGCATCCTGACATTAACTGGCGAACGGTTTGGGGGTGTCTGCATGCACCCTTTTTACCGTCGTCTGTGTCTGCACTCTGGTACGTTTTAGTCTATGGAAAATTCCCGACTAATAGTCGACTTTATCGCATAGGACTGGCCGCCCCCCCACTCTGCCCTGACTGTCAGCTCGAAGACACCGACGAGCACCGTCTTACGTGCCACCTGAAACGAAACGTATGGCTCCTCATCAACGACTCGTGGGCCTTTACCTCTGTGCCCCGCCAACGACATTAACCCCGGATTTCCTGTTGTTGCCTCAGACATTTCACTACCCTCTTGCTAAGCACCATACCCTAATCTGGTTTCGAGGACAGGCTTTAGAATACCTCTTTCAGAGTGGTCCGCATACAGTCCTTGACTTCTGGTACAAAGTTGTGACCGCGCATAGCACCCTCACCCGAAACCCATCTTACCGACAAACTTTTGCCGGTTATCTCCGCAGCGTCTTCCTTGACCCCTCCCAAAGTTGGGGTGTGCCATGCCTACCTGTCACATGATGCAACACCCTTATCACGTTCTCATGCATCGACCAAAAAAACAAATTAAAAAAAGGATGAAGACAGAATACGTTATATTTTGTTGTATTTAATGTTTTTTGATATTTTTTTTGTTTAATAAAGTCATTTGTGTATGTTTAAATGGTACCTTGAAGAACTCTTGCATAGTGAATATATATGTACTTTTAGTTTGTTCGATAAAGATTATTTAAAAAAATAAAAAAAATAAAAAAGGGTGGAAACAGGATATGTCATATTTTGTTGTATTTAATGTTTTTTTAATATTTTTTGTTTAACTAAGTCATTTGTATATGTTTAAATGGTACCTTGAAGAACTCTTGCATAGTGAATATATACGTACTTTTAGTTTATTCAATAAAGATTATTAAAAAAGAAAAGTGCTCAGCGTGACGGATTGTCACCCTACGGGCCCGGGTTCGATTCTGGGCTGGGTCGGGGATTTTCTCCGCTCAGGGACTGGGTGTTGTGTTGTCTTAATCATCACTTCATCCCCATCCGGCACGCAGGTCACCCACTGTGGCGTCGAATGTAATAAGACCTGCACCAAGGCGGTCGGACCTGCCCCCTCCCGGCCAATGACGCCAAACGCTTATTTCAATTTTTCTTGTTCTTCATTTTCATTTCCTTCTTCTTGCCGATATTTGTATTCTTTCCATCATCTGTAGCATTCGTATACTCGTAATCCTCTGCAGCACGTACCAAGGGAGATACAGCTTCCGACGACAATGGTTTCCACAAATAAGGAATACAAGTATCGGTTGTTAGCAGAAGTCTCCAGAACACATCCTCCATATTTGTTACGCAAGGCGACTTTCGGGCAAAGCTTAGGCGATATTGCCTTATTAACTTGTTTGTTGAAGCCTGCACATCTTCCTACAACCAACCGTTTGATGAAACTGTAGAAGGAATCATGTCCGTTCTGTGGATCTTAAGTCTATGGACTCCTGTAGGCAAACATAGTACTCTTTTACATAATGTCTGGCAGTTACAATGGCGTAACTTCGAAATTATCGATCTCAATTTCTATTTTCTTAATGCACATAATGGCATTTTGCAACTGTCGGTTAAAAAATGTCTGAAAACCAGAGATCCGGGCGTAGCAGGATTTTATGACGGATTCGCGAAGGAAATAATACATATTAAAGGACGGAATGTAAAAGAAGGCGGAATAACTTAGAATCTGAAATTTATCTCCTTTTCGTTCGGGTTTTACAGTTTTCTTGATTGCATTTAGTACCAACAGCAAGTAGTAAATTAACAAATAAATAATGATATAAGCATTCGTAATTAAGTACATACTTTCTGGAATAGCCTACATTTAAAAAAACGGTATAATTACGATGACAAAAGTATCTCATCCGAACGATGCACTATTTTTACAGCCCGGCTAACTGGGTGCGCGGCTTACAAATGAATGCCGCATGAGACCTGAGTTTCAACCTTCGGAAGAAAAATCTAGCCGCTTCTAAGATCGGGATTGAGTACTCCCTCTAGTCAACCTTTAAATGAAACTTATCTCTGGATTCTTTTTCCTTGATTTAAAGCCACCTTTTCGGGATTCTGACCCAATGTGCATTCTCCAGATTTCATACCCATTGAAAACATATGAGCATTAGATGCTGAGAAATTGGCTGGCCACCACTCTACAGCCGCTATGGCTGTTGGCGTAGAACTGAAGCGGGGTGGTATTACGTACCCCCAAATCGTCACCCAAGCTCGGGTCGACACGATACCTGTGCTGGAATAAGGCCACCGGTACTGCCAGAGGCCTGAGCTCTGTGTGCTACATTTCGCACCATGTACACTAAATCACCTACAAAATTAATCATATGTTCTTCCTGCCACAATAAAGTAAGCTAAAAATCCATCTTAAGAGGCTTCGGAAGGATCAACGGCACCAGCCGATCGCCGAGTCATCCTCAGCTGACGGCCACCCTGGGTGCAGATATGGAAGGGTATGTGGCCAACACAGCACTGTCCCGGCTATTGTCAGTTTTCGTGACGAGCCGCCACTTCTCAATCAAGTAGCTCTCCATTTAGCCTCATAAGGGCATCCAAGTGCTACCTAAGCACGACAGCAGTTAACTTGGGCACTCTGATAAGAACCGGTGATACGACAGCGGCAAGGCCGTTGGCATACCCACAGTAAGTAAAAATTCGTTATTTGGTATCTTCCCTGTTATCGCTGTTTCAATGGACAGTAGTGTATCTTACTCAACACATTCTTCTCATTTTTCTTGCGGTACGATTTGTGAAACAATTTACAGCCACTTATATTTCGATGGAGTAAGATTTGCAATCCTACTGCTCTAACTTCCGTATCCATCCTGGTAGGAAAACTAAATTGAAAATACTTCTGTGAAGTAACTAATGGATTTGAAAATAGTTTCTGACGAGATAATATGAACGGAATATTGACTTGTATGCTTTCCTTCAGCCCAGCTTCCTTTCCTGATGCTACAGAAATTAAGATGAGCTATTAAATGGCGGCCCAATAGTGTACATCGAAAACTCGCGCAACGAAAATGCGTGCTGGTGGAGAAACATTGACATTGGCTCCGAACTTAGCTTGCACTGATCATCGCGAATATCTCGCCCAGTGCCAAGTCACTACTAAGTGGGAAAAAAAAACCGGAGGTAAATCTTGTATATAAGAAGGGCAAAGAAACGGAACCGCAAAATCTCAGATCCGTTCCCTCGGCATTGGTTTGTTGCACAATTCTTGAATATAGTCCCCCTTCGAATATAATAAATTTCCTGGTGGCCTAAAAGCTTATGTCCACGAATGAGTATGGTTTGAGTAAGCATAGCTCTTGCGAAACTCATCTTGCCCTTTTCTCACACGATATACTTGCGAACTATGAATGAAGGGCTACTGGCACATTTCATATTTCTATGTTTTCGAAAAGCATCTCACACGGTTCCCCACTGTAAACTATTAACGAAGTTACGAGAATACATATTAGGTTCACAGACATGTGCATGGCTCGAACACTTTGAAACGTCCCCTTAGAAAAATTAATGAATTACTGTGCTGATAAACCTCTTACATTATTTGATTTTCAAACAGCTGAGGAGAACTGAACGTACTCAGACATTTCGCTCTTTACCTATTCTGATCAACACTAAACTGACACACAATATTTTTAGCGCAACGCAATCTGACTTTCAATAATCCCTGCAAAAGAATGGCACTGAGTAACATTAAACTATACCTTTCACAAATCACTTACCTCACAAAGATCTTCGTTACTCGAACTACTGCAATACAGAGAGCGCCACTACTGCCAGCTAAATAAAAGATTCAAACTACTGAAGGCACTAACTACTGATAGGCATAGTTAGCAAATGAAAGATTTTGATAGAGAACAAACAATGTATTTACCTCAATAGTGTTCAAAAGTCATAATATATATAGCAGTTCATGACATCCATTCTTACAAATGTACTGTTTCTGATGCACACACGTCCAGATCATCCGCTCTCAAAAATCCGCCATCTCACTTCCCCACATCCACCACTGCTGGCGGCTCACCTCCAACTGCGCAATGCTACGCGATGTTAACAGCCAACAGCCCAACATTACGATAGCGAATATTACAACAATGCCACCCAGCCACAGACTGCACACAGCACAGCCAGTAATTTTCATACAGAGCGGTACGTGGTGTTACCAGTATAAAAACCTAAACAGCCTACTTACATAGCCCCCATGCCCCCCACAAAACGTTTTACAAATAGTTTTGGGCTATGGCCAATACAGATTTGAAAAATTTTTCATAATTACAGTAACAAAGAAATCAATTGCACACACTTATTGATACAATGTTGGTCAAAAGCTAAAATTTTCTCACAGTCCATAGAGACAGTCCTGATCATTCATCACAGTAAAATTGCAGTGTTTTTTTTTTTTCTCAGAGTCTGAGCAGTAAAAGAGAATGCACACGGAAGTAGTGGATTTCCATGCAGTCTTGAAGAAGTAGTGTTGTCCTTCCAACGCTATGTGGCGTTACCAATATAAAAACCTAAACAGCCTACTTACAACTTCTTAAGTCATGGAAACCAGTATACTGTCCTCGACAGCAGGTGTTCATCAGAAAGAAGCGTATCGTCATGAGTGCCGCAGGGAAGCGTGACAGGACCGCTGATATTTTATACATACATAAATAATCCGGCGGACAGGATAAGAAGCAGTCTGTGGCTATTCGTTGATGTCACTGTTGTAAGGTGGCAGAATAAATGAAGGCCAATTTCACACATTACATAACAGTTTTATACATCGTAATGGGAAGGTGAATATGACACATAACTTACTTTGGCAGTAACGAGCAGATTTGCCTATAAGTATATAATGCAAAAGGGATGACACTCAATCGGCCGTATTAATACACCACTCCTATATAATGCATGTCAATCAGCAGAAGGTGAAACAAGTAGAGAGAGGAAACGTTTTGTGTGGAAGCTAGTGTGGGCGGGCGCAGAGGCCCCACCCCGGGAGGCACTACAGAAAGCTCTTAAGGGGGCGCGACCTCCAGTGAGAGTTAGCGACCAGACAGGTGACGCATACTGCAGGGCGAATAACGGGCCACCAGAAGTAGGACAGAAAGAAGCTTTAGAAAACTGCGTTTCTGCATTCCAAATGGATACGAACAAAACCAGTGACGCATTCGATCACATGACCTGCAAGTGATACACATGTGATAGACATATGTACGAAGGCTGTCCAGAAAGTAAGTTCCGATTGATCGCGAAATGGAAACTGTGGTGTCACCGCCAGACACCACACTTGCTAGGTGGTAGCCTTTAAATCGGCCGCGGTCCGTTAGTATACGTCGGACCCGCGTGTCGCCACTATCAGTGATTGCAGACCGAGCGCCGCCACACGGCAGGTCTAGAGAGACTTCCTAGCACTCGCCCAGTTGTACAACCGACTTTACTAGCGATGGTTCACTGACAAAATACGCTCTCAGTTGCCGAGACGATAGTTAGCATAGCCTTCAGCTACGTCATTTGCTACGACCTAGCAAGGCGCCATTACCAGTTACTATTGATACTGTAAAACATGTACCGTCAAGAGCGACGCTCATCATTAATGGATTAAAATTAAGTATTCCACCAACTACGTCCGTTTTTCTAAAGTCTAATTTCCTCGTCCTGTTCCAGACCTCACGCCAGCCTGCGTGAGCTAAAACGCGTGCCTTTCGGCTTCCTCTAGTACCCGGTGTTGGCTCTCCTGCCAACCCACAACAGAAACCACAGTGAAAATCAGAAATGTTTTATTTGTAACAGTTAGCCACACCTTCCAGCTACTTCTCTACGTAGTCGTCGTTCTGACTTAGACATTTGTCGTAGCGTTGTACCAACTTTCCAATACCCTCTTCATAGAAAACAGCCGCCAGTGCTTTCCACCAATTGTGTGTATGTGTAAAATCTTATGGGACTTAACTGCTAAGGTCATCAGTCCCTAAGCTTACACACTACTTAACCTAAATTATCCTAAGGACAAACACACACACCCATACCCGGGGGAAGACTCGAACCTCCGCCGCACAGTCCATGACTGCAGCGCCCTAGACCGCTCGGCTAATCCCGAGCGGCTTTCCACCAATTCTCTGCGCTGGCCTACAGCTCGTTTTCTGTGCCAAAATGTTATCTTCGTAGCCAGCGATTCATGTGAGCAGAGATGAAAGACGGAGACAATTACGGGCTGTATTGTGGGTAATCAAAAATTTACAATTGAAAACGATGCCGGAGCACCTCAGAATGCGGCTGAGAATTGTCTTGAAGATGAAACAGCACGACAGTTATGTAATGTTGGCTGCATAGCTTCAGGCGAAATCTCTCACCAGGCCCTCGTACTTGGCGGGAGACACTATTTTCTAGACATCTTTACGCGCTCACTGTGAGCTCAGAAATGAGAAGTGCGACGTGATTATTAGAGACACTGCCCAACACATGTGTGCAAAGCTTTATCGGATTTTCAAGGTCGTTTCTATTTTGCGAAGGGAAGGCAGATGGTCGAGTTCTGTTTATATGGAGAATTTTAGGAATTTAGGAATTCATCTGTAAAGGAGACCGCATGTAGGACACTACTGAGTGTCCGACCCATTCTTGCGTACTGCTCTAGTGTTTAGGATCCGCACTAGGTCGTATTACAGGAAAACATTGATCTATTTTAGAGGCGGGCTGGTAGATTTTTTACCGGTAGGTTCGAACGACACGCAAGTGTCACGGAGATGCTTCGGGAACTCAATATGGAATCTCCGGAGGAAAGGCAATGTCCCTTTCGAGGAAAACTACTGCGAAAATTTAGACAACTGGCATTGGAATCTGATTGCAGAACGATTCTACTGCCGTGAACGAAAATTCTCGTGAGGACGACGAAGATAAGAGGAGAGGCATTAGGGTGGGTATGGAGGGAATGTGTCTTCATCAAATAACACTTCTACCGAGCGTAGTACGAAACGATGTTCACTGACTTGATCACAAACACTACTCTAAGAAAGAAGTTCCACCTTAATGCTGAGTAATATAAAGAACAAATCGTCTACGCCGGATATAGCACTTTCGCACACACACCACTGTTGGTAGCTAGTGCGGAGTCACAGTCTTTCATCCAGGCGAGTATCGGCCCCGGTAGCTGAGTGGTTAGCGTGACGGATTGCCGTTCAACAGGCCCGGGTTCGATTCCCGGCTGGATCGGGGATTTTCTCCGCTCAGGCACTGGGTGTTGTGTTGTCTTCATCATAATTTCATCCCCATCCGGCGCGCAGGACGCCCAATATCGCGTCGAATGTAATAAGACCTGCACCAAGGCGGTCGGACCTGCCCCGTAAGGGGCCTCCCGGCCAATGACGCCAAACGCTCATTTCCACAACCAGGCGAGTAATCCAACGTTGATCAGAGTGAATAGGGCTATTCAAGACGTTGCGTTAAAATAAAATTATTCTATTCCAAGATTATTTTAACTGACACAGCTGCAATCGTAAAATACTACATCCGAGTACTGCCCGAGCCATCTTCAAATATAGCGTCAGCTCATACTGTTTTCACACGTGCCAGACGCTAAGGCCGTACCGATTGCTTTTCTTTGAGAAGATCGCAAGACTTTTCGAAGCGAACGCTTCTACAGTCCAACTATTTCAATGGCCATGATTACTTTGATTTTAGGCTTGTCTATGCTTAACTTTAATTACATATTAATTACCCGATTGTTGCACCACAACACATACACAGTTTATCTACTAACTTCCTATTCAAGAATAATAGCGTACAACTGAAAAATTAATTTGCTGGTAACTAGCCCTCTTAGTTATAACGGAAATGCTGTGCGGAGTACCCCTAGTATAACTATATCTTCCATAACAAAAAAAATAAAAATTTGACAACAACATAAACTGTTAATGCAAGTTTCCGTCATCAGTACGATAGTACTCTATTGTCTAAATATTGTTAGTTTCTTCCACTATGCCTGTCTTGGTGCTTGATATCTGAGTACCTAACAATTCCGTAATTCACTGTAAGTCAGATGTAAACGGCGCTCAGCGGCGAAGTTTTAAACCTCGCAGAATTACGTTTGTAACGTTCCCTGGCAACACACACACTATTAATAAACTAAAATTTAATTGTACTACATACGCCGCTATTAAGCAATTTGTATATACTGTAATGATTTAACAAAAAATATTATTTAATTTTGTGTAAAGGACATTCGTTATTATTGTAATATTTTCTGTAGTAATATTCTCGATGTATTTATGATTGTAATATTTCTATACTCATAATGTAATCACGAAATGTATCAATATCTGTGATAAGAAAAATGTAAAATACAGCCGCAGATTGCAAAGAGACATTAACAGTTGCGAGTAGTATAAATAGGAATACATGGTGTGCATTCTTTGTCGTCTTCCTCGAGAGCTGAGAGAGAGAGGAACCTGTGACGTAGCATTTTATGAATGGGTAGACTTCATTTGTCTGTATCTAGATTTAGCCGCCATTAGAGAAGAAATTACAAACTAATGTAAGTTGAATTATTGTTGTGGTCTAAATACATTATAATTTATCAAAACTGTGTATTACTAATGTAAATTAGCTTGCCCATGTCATCTATAATATTTCTTTAAAGAATTTTCAGCATTTTTAGCAATCATCGCTGGTGTTGCTGGGCTGTGCCGCGACAGAACGATTTGCAGCGGCGGCACATTTAAAAAAATTGTTCCGCTAAGAAAAATTAACCAAACCCGTAAATCGGGAGCAGATAAAAATTAGCAGTGAATTAAGAACATGTTTTTCTTTTACAGCGATCCTGAGACTGACGGAATTTATTACTAGTTTCACATTTGTGCATTCATAGGCGGATAGTTAACGTTGAAATTTAACAATTTGTTGGTTCTTTCAAATAACTTAAATGTATAGTGAAGTGTGTTTTATCAATGATAATTAAACGTCGGCTTGACAATATTTAACCATTTTCTGCTAATAGAGACAGTCTTGTGTTCCATAGCTAACGCCGGGAAAGAATTCAGTAAATATTTAAAACAAAACCACTGCATTTACAAAATGTGTGCCAAGGCCGAATTATGTAAAAGATTTAATTCTCAACTAAATATTCTTAATCAGTTAATATGAATTTATCAGCATGAGAGGGTTCACTAAGTTCACGTAATTTTAAATGTGCTTAATTCTGTCTAAATGAATTTTTATTACCACACGTAAATAAGGGATTCTGCAACAAAGTTCGTACTGAATAAAAGAAAGAAAGATAAAATAACAAAACAGCAATTTAAAAAAAAGGTAACTATTTACTTTATTTTTTTTTCATTTAAATTTCATTAAACGTTGCAGTCGACTGACTTCATATAAGTACCGACTCACGGATTGAGAAAATCCTGTATTATTGAAGTAATATTCTTCAAAAAAGCAAGCCCGACATTTTTATTTCGATGTTCATGCATCAATTAAAGATAAATATTCCGCTTCAAGAGTCCAAATCTCTAAACTCAGCGGTGAATGTAATTATATATTGGTGATATAATCGTTGCCAGACTGACTATTGATAATCACCTTCTTTACTACCATTACAGAACGTTTCCTAACAATAACCATTCACCATTTGATTTCCTTAGTATAATAGTCAAATTATTCCTGCTCCTTCCCTCATCATTACTTCAGAACACTTGTTAGACTTTTATTTGCAAATTACTTCTTTTCATACCTAATAACCACTTCTTAATATCTTTGATTACTCCACGCACTCAAAAGCTTCTAACTTTTTGGGAAAAAATTTCATATTTTTCTTTTCATAATATTCTCTTTCTTAAAATTATTGTTTTCTTTAATCATTTATTTCCATTTCTTTACAACAGTGTACAGTGGGTAGGTTTCAATTTATTACTACGCCCGGTTGCATGTTTTTACTTTAAACAACAATAACTTACTGCTCTTTCACAATGCAGATGTACGTTGGTATGTTAGGTCCATTGACAAGAGGACTAAATATCATTAAAATAAATAAAACTAAAGCACCACTTAAACTTTGACGTTTAACAGGTGAGGCTACAGAGCCACTTCAGGCATTGGACCTACGTATCCGCAAACTAAATACGCCAATTTAAGCCAGTCATAACTTTCTATTCTAAGTGGACTCCAATTGGAGTTACTCAGTGAGAATACAATTAAGCCTAAGATTCTGAGTCGCAAAATTAAATCAATAAACACCTGCTGTTAAGGTGTAATGTTCACCTAGTTGTTTGTAGTGTCTGTCATAAACGTCGTCCAACCATGCAATGGAACTACAATCTCACGCATTGCCCACAAGTCTACAACAATACAGCAGTGTACCCAAAAGCTTTGACTCAACCAGCTTTGAGCGAGATAGACAGACGCACTACTTTTATCACTTCAGAACAGCCGGATCTCCAATCCGAATCAAATATTACCAAAGAAATCCTTTTAACCTCGTCCAACACGCAAAAGGCCAACATCAGCCGCAAGGCATATAGTATTACTGAATTAAATTACTTTAAATTACCATCAAATTAGCCTTTAATAGACTCAGATCTCAGCGATTAAACCTCCGTTATACATACACGTAAATGACGTCTCACGGAAAACCCTTAATACAGCCCTACACTGATAGGCTGAAACTTCAATTCTTTAGTGAGCAATAAGTCAATCGTCTCACATGACTTAACGTATGAGCAACACTGACTTCAACAGATCGTTGGCACGGTATACCACTATTTCAGGGGCTAACTCCTGACTGCCCATTATTATTTCCGAAAGATTGACTCTCAAGCTAAAACTGATCTACCCATCTCTCAAGCCAAGACAGCGCTGACTATATGCCCTACGTTAATTTCATTTAGACTCATTTTCCAAGCAAGTGGACAGCGTTCTCCTCCATCTATAAAAATCAAGGTATTATTATGTGCAGTCGTCCACTGGTGCTGGTGTGGAAAGCTGCAAAGTTGTTTATTCCGTGCAGCCTTGCGTTTTGCTTTGACGCAGACCACCTTCTCGTCACTTTACGACTGCATTAACCTCTCTTCACTACAACTTCATTATAAAACAAACACATAAAAGGGAGACGCAATACACATATTTATATTTAACACGTCTATTGGGCTTTATTGCATCTACTGTACACTGACCACCGGTGCGGTTGAGGCCACCAAACCGCATCTAAATTTGCTCTTAAGAATTTTGCACCCTTACAATAACCAATCATCAGAAGATCTACCAAAGTAGAGTACATAGCCGTAGGCACAAGCGTTATTAGCGAAAGACGCTAAGAGTAAATATAACGAAAGGTTTTTAGAAGAATGTTC
The DNA here is from genome assembly GCF_023864275.1 of Schistocerca cancellata. Taxonomy (NCBI): domain Eukaryota; kingdom Metazoa; phylum Arthropoda; class Insecta; order Orthoptera; family Acrididae; genus Schistocerca; species Schistocerca cancellata. The sequence goes on along the minus strand of NC_064632.1, from coordinate 399,964,988 downwards.
GAAAAGTAGATATACTGAAAAGAAAAGTCTTCATACCAAGTACGGACACACATGTGTCAGCAGTCCCATCATTACTCAGCTGATAGTGAGACGGCGTTACAAAACATAGCTAACAGAAACTGCCACCAAGTGATGAGAGTGCATTAGTACAGTGGCGCTATTGTGCCCACATAAATAACTGAACTCCGTGATAATGAAACCACAAAATGTAGAACAGGAAAGGAGAACTAGAAATACATTATAAAAAGCAATAATACACATAATAGTGCATAAATCATACAAGGTTTAACCAGCGGCGTAACACAGCTAAACTACGAGAAATTGCCCCAGGCGCCGAGATTGAATTTGTACAGTGTCGCTAATTGCGGCCTCATAAATAAATATGCAAGATGTAAGGTATATTAAGATAATATAGAAATACGAACAGAGACCTAAATGTGAGCCTAAATAAACATAATGAAAACAAGAATATAATATAGTGCTTTTACCACACAAGGTACAAACAGGGCTGATAGAGGCGAGGAAGTTTAATATGGAACAGAAAGCGAGGGCTGGAAAAAAACTTGATAAAATTAAACACTATTCGCAATACAAAATCCACGCAAAGAACCAACATGTAAAACAAAACTATTATTCTGAGTACCAGCCGACGACTACAAAAACAGAGTGGTAGACTGGAAGCAAACTGGAGTGAAAAGGAATTTTGTAATAATACAACCCAGTGCCTCACGTATTTTTCAGCTATCTAATTTCTCGAGTTTATAAACAATTTTTGTAAGTACATGCATTTACGAATTTTGTCAATAGTTAGCGTTTATGATATTGTAATTTATGTCGGTAGGATAAGCAAGAATTGTTTATGTCAAATACTCAGCTTGTTCCACTGAACTCTATCAAAAGCCTTTTCTAAATCTACAAAAAAAGCAAAGATTTCTCTACCATTTTCCATATATCTCTCCCCTATAGTACTTAGCAGGCCAATAGCATCTCTTGTTCCTTTTCCTCTTCTAAATCCGAATTGTTCCTCTGCAATCCCTCTATCCAGCTTGCCATATAACCTTGTATTCAACACTCTCAGCAAGACTTTAGCAGCATGAGAAATTAGACTGATGGTCCGGTGCTGATGGATATCTTGAACAGGAAAGGAGTAGATTGGAAAGAGAGACGACTGATACCGAATCTATATTTACACCAGAAAGTAAGGATAAGGATTGGAAATGAAATGTCAGAAGGAAGCAGCATTGGACGAGGTGTTAGACAAGGTTCTTGCCTTTCTCCACTGTTGTTTAACGTATACCTTGAAGAGATTATTGTGGAAAGCTTAGATGGGAAAAGAGGAATATGTATTGGTGGAAAGAGAATAGATTGTATAATATTTTCTGATGACATGGTATTAGTGGCAGAAAGTGAGCGGACAGTGAATAACATGCTCAAAGATCTGAATGAAGCTTGTGTGGAATGTGGGATGCAAATAAACACAGCAAAGAGTATGGTCATTAGTACAAGACGCAGACTGTCCAATATTACGACGTAAAATAGGACAATCTACCATTAGCCAAGTAAGTGAATTTAAATATCATGGAAGCACAATAACTGAAGACTTGAGATGTCACCAGGAGGTGAAAACTCAAATTGCCATAGCGAAGGAGGCATTCAGCAGAAAGAGGAGACTCTTATGCGGCAAATTAGGTAAAGGACTAAGGAAAAGGCTTAGCAAATGTTTTGTCCGGAGTGTGGCACTATATGGGGCAGAAACATGGACACTGAGATGAGAGGATGAAAAAAGGTTAGAAGCATTTGAGATGTGGATGTGGAGGAGAATGGAGAGAATAAGCTGGATGGAAAGAGTGAGTAATGAATGAGTATTGGAAAAGGTTGGTGAGAGAAAATGTCTGCTGAAGGTTGTAAGAGAAAGGAAAAAGAACTGGTTGGGACATTCATTGAGAAGGGAGGGCTTGCTAGTAGATGCTTTGGAAGGATTGGTTTGTGGGAGAAGACTGAGAGGAAGAAGGAGATACAAGATGATAGACGACATAAAGGGAAGAGGAAATTATGCAGACCTGAAGTGGATGGTAGAAGACCGGACAGCCTGGAGAACTACCATGTGAAAACCTGCCTTTAGGCAGAACACTGACGATGATGTCAAATACTGTAGTAAACACGCTGGCCATGTCACGAAAATATTTATTATATAAAACATCGAGAATATCTATTGTGTAGCAATAACATCGTTTTCATGAGCGAGCGCATCCGTAGAGATGAAGGCAGAGAAGCAGTCTCGGAGCATGTGTGGTTTGGAACAGACGTATGTGTCAGCGTGCAAATGCCAGATCGTTTGCATCTAAAATGTTGTTGAAATTTGTCGCCATGCAAATTATAAGTGGGCGAGCAACACTGTGTAACCCAAATTTATTCAAGCTGCTCACCGATCAAGAAGAGACTGTTGGCAACAATGGCGCCTATAAAAAGCGACACTCGCACGACAAACAACGCATCGCAAAGTAAGTCGAGTTAGTATTTTGTAGCTGTGTAATAGGCATGCCAGCCCCTTAGCAATTTTTTGGATCATTGTGATGTGTTTAGTCAAAGAACAAACCAGTTCGATAGAAACTTCATTGATCCGAGTCGTTAACCATCAGTAGGGCCCTATCCTTTCGCCATAAAATCCGAGAAAGTCACAACCGAAAGAAACTGTCAAAAGAAGCAAAATCTAGTAAAATCTACAGTTGGTTATCAATCAAGTACTTATTGTGCTCAAAAGCACTAGTAACTAAAGTGGTTCAGATAGTATTTTACTATTATTGCAGATAATCACCCTAAATTAAAGGTGATTTCACTGAAATTTATTTTACATGAGAAAATTATGCTTGCTTTCTCGTAGTCAAAGGATTTTTAGAATTTTATATTGTATTTCGTAAATGATATTATGTATGAACGTCTAAGTAACATTAGTACCGAAGAATAGTTGTCGTGAATGAAAACCATTACGCTGTCAACCTAAGATACAATCATTTGCAAAGTAATAAGTAAAGAATGGTAAACAGTTTCTCTCACGTTTTGGCACTTTTTCAAACAGATAGCAGTATCGTGAGTTACGTAATACAGTACTGTTTCCATGAAGTGTGCTAGTCATTGCTTAATATTGGTGAACACTGAGGTAATTAACATTGTTGCATTCCAAATTAATGCCTTTATGTTCGTGTCACACGTGTCTTTTATATAAAAGTTAGCGCGTGTGCATTTTGTCCAGTTGCTGCTTTTTCTTTGCCACACGATACTCGCGTGATTTCGTCATCATTACAGTAATTTACGAAAATCAACTTTTGCTCGCTTTTGGAGCTGGCGACCATTTTATTGTGCAATATAGATCCGTTCAAACCATATTGTGGTATTCAACATTACGTCTGACCACTGTGAAACGTTAATTTATTACCATCTTTTACTTTTCGGTCGTTGTTGTTCGCAGTAACAAACACACGTGCGATAGCGATTAAGATGTAACTGTTCATACTGTCTCAGTAAGGACTGATCTCGGATTCATTGCCTTATTTCTACTAATAAAGGAACAATAGCTACACGTCTCACAAAAATGGTTCAAATGGCTCTGAGCACTGTGGGACTCAACATCTGAGATCATCAGTCCCCTAGAACTTAGAACTACTTAAACCTAACTAACATAAGGACATCACACACATCCATGCCCGAGGCAGGATTCGAACCTGCGACCGTAGCAGTCACGCGGTTCCGGACTGAAGTGCCTAGAACCGCACGGCCACCGCGGCCGGCTCACATCTCGCACAATAACTTTCGTACGCCATAGAGTATAGGTGCGCTTTAACGCCTTTTTTAACATAAGTAGTTGAAACCAGCTGAATATTAAATACATAACTGACTTATGTAGTACTCAGTGGCTCAACAGCAAGTGCAGGTATTTATATTTGGCACGAAGCATCCCTACATATCGAAGTGCGTATGCAGTACAAAAATTTGAGAGGAGTAATAACAAAAAGGTTGACAAAGGAAAAATGGTAATAAAACACTGCTAAACAAAGCCTAGTACGAAGGGTATATAATTCAGAAAAATGAAGAACATTATACATTGAGAGCCTAGTCAGGCTTAGAGACCACATTTAAAATTAATTATAACTGCCTAGATCGCAAGGCGCGTTTGTTAAAAGGTGACTGATTTCGATCATTAAATGATCATGAATAGGGTAGGAACCACTGACTGACGATAGCACAGCCATTGGCCATCAATATGGTTGTAGGTTTGAAGATGATCTTGTGATGATCGGAACAATTCACCTTTTAATAAAAGTGCCTTGCTATATAGACTGTTGTAACTAATTTCAAATATTATATTGTGTTCGCTCATTTCTCCAACAATCATTAAAAAATTAATTAAAAAGCACAATTTTTGAACATCAAGTGACCAGTTTATTCTACGGGCCTAGCCGGCAATGGCATAAGTCTCCTTAAGTGTCGTCGTGGTCGCGGGCCTCATAGCCTACATCATGTCGCACATTAAGTTAGTGTGACCTTGTTCATGCCATCCATGCGGGAGTGATATGTAGGAGCGAACGAGTGTTTTGTAAGCAGTCTCATTTGTAGACTGGGTGCATTTTCTCAACATTCCCCGAAGAACCGGAGTCTGCCACCTTCCTTAACTTTGACTGAGTGTGTGAGATTGTTCCATTTGATATCACCAAACATTGTTTTATACCATTATTTGAATGCGTTGGCAATTCTAGTTTTTGCGTTTTTCGAAGTGCTCAGTTTTACGCTTCCGGAGACTTAAAATATGTTGCCAAATTTTACACCTCTTTGAGATCTTATGACATTGGATAATTGTGCAGTTTTTTCCGCTAGTACTTCGTCATAGGTAACTGCGTAATGTGCAAAATGTCTGAGATTATAATTAGTGTTGTCGTCCTGGTCATCAACTCACAACATGCACACCGAGTTAGATGGTGCAGTGGTTATGACACTGGACTCCTGTTAGGGAGGAAAACGGTTCAAATCCCCGTCCGGCCATCTCGTGATTTTCCTAAGTCGCTTAACGCAAATTTCGGGATGGTTCCTCTGAAAGGACACGGCTAACTTCCTTTCCCATCCCTCCGTAATCCGATGGGACCGATGACCTCGCTGTTTGGTACCAATCAACCAAGCAACAACATGCATAGCAAGCTGCCCGTGGGATCCGCCTGAAATTACTTCTACATTAGTCGATAACTGTCCATCCAAGATAACTACTGCGCCTTCTCTAGCAAGGAATATTAAAACCAGTCACAAACGTTGATATCCGATTTGATAGCACTTTTGTTGTTTATTGTTGGTATTGCATTCAGCCAAATACTTTGCCGGTGTCTAGAAATACTGCATTTACATATCACGCTTAATTACACAAAAAGGTAGTTCTGAAACTCAAAAGCAATGCAGTTACCCGAAATATACGATACGATACTTTCCGCCTTCAATCAATATTCCTAAAAAAGCACTCAAAACTTTTCAGCAGAATTGAGATGCATTTTGTGTCATTTGTATCCACCGACAGTTCTTAGAGTAACTCCGTAAAAAGTTAAAAAGCCTTTTGTGTGGTAACTTGGGAAGACAAAAGGAAGTAGCTAGGAGGTCCGTATAATTGAATGGCGAACATTTTTTTGAACGACGTCATTCCGTTCTGACCTTTAATTAAAACAGGATTAGCAGCTTTACGATTAAGGGAACACATCGAACTTTGTGACGAGAACTAACTATCTTCCGTCTGCAGACTTCAGTAAGAAGTCTGGGCTAGGTGGACTTGTTCCACGCGATTAGCCGACAACTTTGAAGTTCGTCTGCTCTCACTAGATATCTCTATCAGATCGAACTACTGTATGTCATCGGCTTTTACATTACGTCCTCATAACTTCCACGTCATTATCTCACATCTTCTTTGCTACTTCCGTCCTATCACAGCCTTGTTTGTGATGCAGTAGCATCAGGTCAAAATGACTTCATGTTTCGCTATCTCTAGGCAAAACATCAATCGACCAAACATTCATAAGTGATGGGCTTAAGCCTAGTGAACGAAATACAGTTTTATTAAGGATATCCATACAACTATTGACATGAAATAGAATATGGGTCATGCTGTCGTCAACATGAAACCTAAATAGCAGAATAACACGGCTACGTCGCCGTTGTTTACATTCATCCTTTCGACAGAAACTTTAATATTACAGGTATTTGTTCTGTTTACAGGTATTTGTTCTGTTTTCCCACATATATTCTAGTAGTATAAATAGTGCTGAATTTTTTGCTTCTACAGATGCAAATAGTAACATGTCAAAGAAGGATCAGTTGATTTTCACAAGGAAGTGCCACGAAGGTCTAATTATATTTTTCGGACCAGTCAGAGATGCTTTATGTACTGATTAACATCGCGACTCACTTTAATCTATGTAACTATATAAAGACAATTCGTTGCTTAACGTTGTTCCCAAAAATCTCGAAAAGTACTTGATCGATTTACTTCGCATTTTCAAAAGACACTGTAATGAACATTTGGACGGACATCGGCTACATTTTTTTAAATGTATGCCTGATATAAACATATATGTAATATATAAAGGTGGAATATCCTTTATAAAATCTCGAAAAGTTCTTGACTAATGCACTTAAAACATCTGCATGATTTTATTCTGACGAACATTTGGACGGACATAGGCTATATATTCTTTCAATATACATAAAATGTAATACGTGTTATATACAAAAGGGAAACGTTGTTACCGAAAATTTCGAATAATTTTTGACTGTTTTACTTTACATTTTACACTATATTTTAATGAAAATTCGGACGCACAAAGGATGTACACATGCTCTGTAATGAAAATTTGGAAAGACATAGGCTATGCATTTTTTATGTATAGGGTAAGGCTGGGATAGATGGACCACCGGTATAGCAGTCAAATATTCGTCTGGCCAGCCACAGCAATGCTGTAGTCTGTGTCTGTAGTTCTCTGGAGCAGACTGACCCACGCTTGGTTTGTTCGTGAGTTTCATGCGTATTTAGAAGAAAACCTTCCTTATTTCTTTTGGTGAGTTAAAAATGTTTTATACTAGATTTCTTTGTTATTTGGTTAAGTTAGTTTACATGATTTCGTTGTAAATCAATGCTGTAAGTTAAGTGTATGCAAGAGTACACTCTTAACTCGAAATGGCGTGCCGGTAGCGTTGTTTGTCTGAACGTGGAGTTGGTTCATTAATCCCTGACAAGTCGGATAGATGGACAAGTGAAATTTGGGATAGCTAGCCCACTTAAAAAAAATAAAAACCTGGGATAGTCGGACCATATCTCCTATTAGAGCTTTGTGTTCCTTATAAATGAAATGGTACATACAAAGATTATTTTTAATATCAAAGCTTATCCTGATATGTGGCTTTTTTATTTTACAGAAAAATGCCTACTTTTTGTAAAAGAAAAAGCACTTCTGGGAGAGGAGAAAGGTCTGCAGACAATTTGAAAAATGGAGTTAAAGCTGTTGAGAATAAGGAAACGGGAGTTAACGCTGTAGCAAAAGTATTTGGCATACCGAAAATCACTTTAAAAAGACGCTTTACGTAACAGAGTTGTAATAAAAACTAAAAACGAAAAAAGAAATCGTTGGACTTAAAAAATTATTCCAACTAGAGATTCAGTACGTTCCATGGTTTATTATTTAGCAGGAAACATGCAATTACAACATAAATTAATCATAAACCAAACATCAGGCTACGACTGGCTTTCTTCTTTTCTTGTACGCATTCCTGAACTTTCCGGAAATATGAAGGGCTATTTATAGCAAGAGCGAATGGCCTGAATAGACTATCTGTCGAAGAGTGCTGTGACCTCTTAAAAATGTTGTGGAAGGAAATAGGCTTATAGATAATCCTGGAGATATTTTCAACATGGATGACACAGGTTTACAACTGAACAAAAAACCTGGGGTGGAGGGAAATTGATGTTCTCGATGCTGTTGCAGTTGATCCGCACGTTAGCTCCTGCTCAATCGCACGAGGAAGTCGCATGAGTCAGGCAAGTGTCCTATGCATTCTACATCGACATAGGTTCTATCTCTACCACACTTCTCTCCATCAATAGCTGCATGGAAACGATTATGAGAATCGTGTCAACTTCTGTACTTGGGGATTAAGTCAGGGTTCTCAGGATGTACAATGTATCTTTATATCTTGTTTGATACCGAAGTCACATTTACCATTCAGGTAAACCTCCAAAACATCCACTACTGGTCTGTTGACAATACCCGTTGGTTTCGTCAGGTGGAACTTCAGCGTTCATGTGTAAACGTGTGATGTGGGATAGAGAAACCATCAGCTCATAGGCTCATTTTTGATAGACGGAACACGGAACGCGCACAGGTATCGCAGCGTCTTGACAGACCATCTGTCACGGATGCTAGAGGACGTTCCTCTGCGGACGAGGAGGAATCTGTGGTAGCAACATCAGACTGTCTAGCCCACACTGCTCGAAGTACTATGGCACATCGTCACGAACTGTTACCAAATCGTTGGATTGGACATAGAGGACCTGTACCTTGGCCGGTCTGTTCCCCAGATATGACGCCTGCAGACTTCTTTCTACGAAGAAAGCTGAAAGACGTATACCAACTGCACCCGATGATATACAAAGACGTATTACTGCAGCCTGCTCGGACATCTTGGCTGAAGTGGTAGCACGTATACAGCAGTGTTTCCACACCATACTGCTAACGCCATTGCGGCTGGTCATTTCGAGCACAACTTGTGATGGTCAATTGTCTCGTTACTGGTCAGCATCCACATAACTAGTGTTTGCACCTATTTTGTTCCTTTGTGTGTGCTGTCTCAGGTATTGTACAAGTGTCGGTGTGGGAAGTTTTCGAAACACGGTATCTCGTAGACGACTTGCACTAGAACCCTGCAACAAATACCTCTGACCTTCTGAATTACCTTACTTTTATTTTGTTAATGTCAGTGGGCATTGTTCTGTTTAGAAATGCGTATGTTTGCATAAAAATATAATTTCTAAGTGTTATTAAATCTGTTGATTGGCTAACAATACGAGCCTTTGACTTCCAATTCATTCCGTGAAAACTGCACATCAGTAGCACTTCCTATTTCCGCAAAGTTCGCGGTGCAATTTATGGCTGATTCACCCTGTATGTATATTACACAAAGAAGAAATGTTGTTACCAAAAGTATCGGAAAGTTCTTGACAGATTTGCTTCAAACTTTTATATGATACTCTAATGAACACTCGGACAGACAAAGGCTATGTATTTTTTTACGATAGTGCACAGGTTTCTGTTAAAACCGTCAGAAAAAAAGAAAATCTGTGCTGTGTATCGATATCTTTGTCTGAGTCATTTTCAACTATAATCGAAGTGCATGGGACATGTAAACCATATGACAAATAGTTTCTCCCATATTATTCTGTCTCATTATATATATTTTCAAATAGAAATTGTAGACACACAAATGTGCTGTTTTGTTTTCTTCTTCGCCATTGGTTTTACAGAAAATGTTATTTTGTTATCCTATCGTTTCGCAGACGAAACTATGCAAAATACTATCATTGAAGCTACTATTCTCACAGATTCATCAGCCTATATACCGGTGACCCTAACCGAAGAACGCATTCATTTTTAGTGATTTGAATTGAGAACCAAGGTTTCGTTTGCGGTAAAAATAAACATACCTTAAGGTCTTGGAGAGGGTAAGAAGACAGAGTGGGGGCCGAGGAAATGGACAGGGGTGGGGCAGAAGATGGGCAGTAAGAAGGGGTGGAGGGAGTTTAGTAAGTGTATCCAATTCTCGTACATATTTAGAAACAGCGAAGCATTTCCGGCTTCGCTAGTGAAGGTATAGAATAGAAGCACTAGTCTGTGTGCATGCAAAGCCATATATTTTTGAGATAAGCACTGCATGTATCCAGTAATGTGGTAATACGCTGCCAGTCAATCTGTTAAAGTGACGCTCATTTCGAGCAATGTTCACCTGCAGATAATATTTATATATGACATTCTCAGCCATTTCCATCGCATTATTCAGTTTTCCAAACCTTCGTATCAATATGGCGGTAGTCATAAAGTTCCTATGACGTGATGATTAATAACGTCCGATTAAAATTTTTGTTTCTCTAAGGAGGACAAAAGTAAAAAGATTTCACAATAACGTAAAAACGGAAGAATTTCCTCCCCAAAAGTATTTCGATGTGTGATAACCAGCTAATCGACTAAATCACACACACACGCACGCACGCACACACACACACACACACACACACACACACACACACACACACACACACACATTGGCCAAACATTCCAAGAAGACTGAAGTCATTGGTACCACTACAAAATTATTTCAAGTAAAAATGCGGCGTAACTTTTGTGGCACACATTGTGTACCAATCAAGGTCATGACCTTCAGCTCAATACATACTTTAAATAATTTAAAATAAGTTGACTATCAGTTTGACTTTAGGAAAAGGTAAAGACACTGGAGAGGCATATCTGAAGATGCACATAATGGGAACAAAATCTAAGAAAATTCAAGAGACGTCCATAGGATTCGTCGACTTAGTAAAAACGTTCGAGAATGTTAACTGCTGGAAGTAGTTTGACATTCTCAGAAAGAGATGTGCTGGCTAGAGGAAAAGACGGCTAATAAACAGTATATTCAAGTACCAAGAAGACAAACAACGGAGTATTTCAAATAGGAATGATATAAGACACGTATGTGGTCCTCGGTCCCTACTCTTCTATACACACAGCGAAGAAGTTGAGCCGGCTGCTACCGAAATTTATAGATATCAGCACCACGTCTCTTGGTAACGCCTTCCCCGTCATTCCGCTAGGCGGCAGCAGGGTCATGCGATGGGGCTTTGAAGTGCTGTAAGCGCATATGCTGACGGTCTTGTCACCTCCGCCGATTGCGAGAGCGAATGAGTGAGTGTTGTGGGACAGCGGGGGAGCTGTTCGCATGTGGAGTTGATGCCTCGATGTTGGCACAGTGGTTCGTAGGACGGTAGTTTGGAGGCAGCATTTATAGTAGATATTCGAAGGTCATCTGCATATGAAGTAGAGTTAGAATTGTACTTGAAGTTTGAAATGACTATTGAAGGAAGGTGTTATGTATTTCAGCCCAGCTAATTACCGTCGAGGTTACGATTGTGTGTGAGAGCAGGCGCAAACAGTACGGCTCGTGTCATCTGGTAATTTGACAGAAATTCACCGTATTGCCTATGAACTTTCGACGTGGCAATGGAACGACAGCGCAAAAGAATAAACTTTGAGCGTTAAAATTTGATACGCACACATTTGTCAGCTTGGGTATTAATGTACGGTACCGATTAATCTTGCTCAAGTGTCTGAAGGTGTTTGAGAGCATTCTGTTCAAGTCTGTAATGAAAAGTGGTGCACTATGCCAAACGGTACCCCGGTTTTGTAATTTAGTTTCGTCTCAATGCCCTTAAGTTTTGTGTACTAATGTGGTTTGCTATATCCGAGGTCAGCAAACAAGAACGATTCTCAGGACGTAAAGAAAGTTTATTTATTGCCAGTAATCGGTGGTGGTGATCATGGATGAAGGCCGAAATAGGAAACTATAATTTGCTGATAGCCGAATTACAACAATAATAAAAAAATTCTGGCTAAATCCCCGTACAAGGCTAATTCTTGTAGAACTACAGTTAGTACCTCCATAGCCACGACAGAAATGTATTTAAGCCAGCTTGAATTAGACTATCAGAGTAATTCAGAAGATAAACAAGTAAGTCAACTATATTTTCTGGATTTAGATATCATTTACTGACATTCAGTGTTCATAACAGGTGAGTTTGGTGCAGCCAAAGTAAATAAACAAACTGTTGATACGGCGTCATAGGACACTTGTCGGCTGGCAATGGCCGAGAGAGTAGTACCTGTACCGAGAAGACGATTCGGTGGCGTAGCGGGCGTGGACTGCGACTCGTCTTACTGTGTGCTCCGAAGTAAGTCCTTGACTGTAGAAGAACTGTTGCTCTCGGTGCCTGGCCCAGCGGCTTACTCCGGCGAAGACTGCCTTCTGTGGTCTGTATGCGGCCTTAAATGGCCTGCCCGCGGCGGAATAATCAGCACGTTTTTTGAATCACTCGTCTATACGCAATAAACTAGTCCCTGTATACTCCGACCACTAGCGGCATGTGTAATACCTCCTGGAGGCTATCGGTATGACCTGAACTCTGCTTGCGCTGAAAGGCTAGCCCCTAAGTGGTCCGGGACCTGCCTGACGGATCTGTTGTGCAGGAGGCCTATTCAACTAGGCGCTCGGCCGTGAGATTTTGTCGTCGTTTATTGGTCTAGTCCTTGTAAAAAGCAAATACGTTTTATTGCTCTGCTCTTGGCTAAGATTAGTGACCGATGTTGCCCTTAGGAAGAGAAAGAGAGAGAGTGTATGAGAGAAAGAGAGAGAGAGAGAGAGAGAGAGAGAGAAGAGAGAGAGAAGAGAAAGAGGGGGAGGGGGGTGTTGGTTAAACTGTGACTCATCTCAAAGAAGGTGTTTTCTAAATCATATTGTGGCAAAGGTTTTCATGTTTTAATGTCTGATGTCTGTAAACGCGTAGTTAAAATGTTGTTATTTAAGTTATAGTAACGAGTTGCCTTTTATTCAGGGGAGCCCTGTTTTCGAATCACATTATCCAAGAAAGTGTTCTCCTTCCTTTAGAGTATATGGCACATAGTGGTTTGTTTCATTTTAAGACATGTGCTGTGATTGTTTTTTTACGTTTGTTGTAGATTACTGAAGAGTGTAATTCCCAATGAATCAAATGACACGGCCCACTACGTTTTGGGAGGCCAGAAGCGGTGGTTATTTTGAAGTCGCAATAGATGACGACTATGTGTACTGAAATGCGTTATAATATTGTATAATATTATAGAGATATCTCTTTTCCTGGAAAAACGCTCCAAAATTTTTTAAAGTTTTTTTTGAAGCCGTTACGAGAGCAGTTTGATTCCACAATGAAATAGTATTTAATTTAATGCTTACATTGAACATGACTTCAAGAAAAGTAATTGCTTAATTTGGTGGCCTTTACTGTTATTTTTAATTCCTTAAGCTGGCCATTTTAATTATAGTTAAATGACAAAATAAAATTTTGTAAAATATTGTACATGTTTATTTCTCGGGGTTTGAGTCTTGCTCCTTCAACTATCGAACTGAACGTCCTATCTAGAGGTGATTTTGAGACAACTCAGAAGCAATAACGGAAATAAAACAGAGGTTCAAGACTGGGATTACAATTCAGTCGGAAAAAGATAGCAATGGTAGGGATTGCTGACGACAAATCCATTCTCAGTGAAAGTGACTTTCTATCATAGTGGATGATGACAATGCCGCTGTATGATGATTTGAATTTATAAGTAAATTAGCTTCTGGCTGCAAAGATTGACTTTAATTTCCTATACTTCTGATATAGATTATGCAGCAAAAAAATGTTCAAATGTGTGTGAAATCTTATGGGACTTAACTGCTAAGGTCATCAGTCCCTAAGCTTACACACTACTTAACCTAAATCATCCTAAGGACAAACACACACACCCATGCCGGAGGGAGGACTCGAACCTCCGCCGGGACCAGCCGCACAGCCCATGACTGCAGCGCCTTAGACCGCTCGGCTAATCCCGCGCGGCGATTATGCAGTAAAGAAAGTAAAAACCATCTTCGTAGCCAGAGGCTAATTTAATTATAACTTCGAAAAGGAAAATAATGAAGAACAGCAGTAATGAGATAGGGATAAATGTAACACAAAATTTAAAGGAAACGAAGTAGATGCAGTGAAGGGATGCTTCTACCTTGAGTGCAAAATAACGCGTGATGGATGGAAAAAGGAGACATAAAGAAAGCGGACTAGCAGAGGCAAATGGGGCATTCTTGCCAAGAGAAGTATACTATTGTCAAACATTGGCCTACATTTCAGGAAGAAACTTCTGAGTATGTACGTTTGCAGCACAACAGTTTAAAGGAAAATAATGAAAACAAAGTGTTTGATATGGTGCTACAGAAGGATGTTAAAAATTAGACGGAATGATAAGGTAAGGTTCTTCGTAAAATCACTGTAAAACATTGACCAGAACGGGAGTTTAGAACACATGTTAAGACGTCAAGGAATAACTTCTGTGGCATTTGAGGGAGCCCTAGAAAGTAAAAACTGCCGGGGAAGACAGATGTTTGAGTATATTCGACAAATAACTGGCGATGTTAGTTGCAAGTCCTATTCTGAGATGAAGAGTTTGGTACAGAAGAAGAATTTGTGGCAGGCTGCATCAAACGAGTCAGAGGGGTGAAGATCACGCCCCGCCGCCCTCTCACACACCTCCCCGGAAAGAAATCACAGTCACCTGAAGACCTATTTTCTGCACGATTCACTCGGTCGTAGTAAATATGGGATTCTCTGTCCTAGTGATGGTTCTCTATGCATGCATTTCACGTTTCTGATGCGCTCGTGTAACCTCACTGATGCGAGGACAGCCGGCCGGAGTGGCCGAGCGGTTCTAGGCACTTCATCCTTGAACCGCGCGACCGCTACGGTCGCAGGTTCGAATCCTGCCTCGGGCATCGATGTGTGTGATGTCCTTAGGTTAGTTAGGTTTAAGTAGTTCTAAGTTCTAGGGGACTGATGACCTCAGATTTAAGTCCCATAGTGCTCAGAGCCATTTGAACCATTTTTGATGTGAGGACAGAAGCGCAAAAATATGAAGACAAGTTTTCCATGGCGCAGCCAAGATAAAAACTTCATGTAGTGATATTATAATGTGATTCAAACGGTAGCTTTTGATTTGGGGGAGCACTACTTTGGAATCAGATTTTGTCGTGGGAGTACATTTGGAAAGTAATCGGTGTATTATTATTAATTTTTTCTTATTTCAGTAATACACATTAATTAAAATTCGCTTTATATGAGAAAATAATTCTTTTAATGGAGTTATTTTCACCACTTGCTTTGACTAGGTAGGTCTGTTGGTTCGAAAGGCTGTTTTTAAACAGCGTTGTAAAACAAACTGCGCATTCCTTCCATCTCAGGCTTGGTGCGACTAGTTATCTCCAACGAAATCTGTTATCTCATTGCGAGTAAAAACTTAAATAAATTTTAGAAACATGTGGAATATTAGAAGGGAAACCAAAAGATCAAAGATCAGACTTGAACAAATATCTACAGATTGTAACTTAAAGATTTGAGTACATAAAAATAGAGCAATGACATTTCATAGAAAATACCCAGTCCGTTCACAGACAGTTATCGATAGAAAACACACAGAACAGCAGGAGCAGACGTAAGTCACAATAAAGACCGAGACATAAAATATTAAATTCAACGCATATATCACATATGTGATACTATAGACAGAACATTGAACAAAAAACCAAGAACGAATACCAGACTCAAATTTATAAAAGAATTGCAACATCAGTTTTAATGCGTGTGACTGGGACTGGAGTGCCTACACAGAAGGACAGGGGTAAGATTCATACAACGGAAATGAGGTTTTTAAGAAAGGTTGAAGGATGATCAAGATTAGATGGAATACATTACAAAGACATAAGAACAGAATGAAGACAGGTTACCAAAACCTCTCGCACACTCTTAATAAAAGGTGCATCATAGTGTGCGAGTCATGTGATGCAGCAACTGGAAACGTATACCAACTTTACGACTGTTGTGGGTGAAACGTCTAAACTGCACACAGACTGGGTGACGCTGATCGGGAAAGAAGGCCATTACAAACGATCACAGGCGACAACGTCCAGGCAATATTTTAAGAGTTTGTTGCTGTTATAGTTATTTAATCAATTTTGTATGTGGCTCTCAAATTTCCGGGCGAACCCCTTTCATGGTAGTATTCGTAGATTTAGAGAATGATTTTAACATTGTTGACTGGACTTCAGGGAGCGAAAGATTATTTACAACTTTTACAGAAATGAAGCTGCAATTATGAGAGTCGAAAGACATGAAAGGGACGCAGTACTTGAGAAGGGAGTGAGACAGGGTTGTAGCCTGTCACCAATGTGCTTCAATGTACACAGTGATCAAGCAGTAAAGGAAACCAGGAATAATTTACAAAGGGAATGAAAGTTAAGAAGGAATAAATGAAAACTTATAGGTTTTACAGTGATATTGTAATTCTGTGAGAGGCAGCAGTTGGAGTTGGAAGGTCAGTTGAATGGAATGAGATGAACAACAACAAAAGTAAAACAAGAATAACGGAATGTAGTCGAATTCTTTCTGGCCAATAGAAGGCTACTAACATCAAATATCGGCCTTAATTCGAGGAAGAAATTTCTGAGAATATACGTCTGGAGTACAGCATTGTATGGCAGTGAAACCGGAACAGAAGAGAATCGAAGCATTTGAGATGTGGTGCTACAGACGAATGTGGAAAATTAGGTGGATGGATAAGGTAAGGAATGAGGAGGTTCTGCGCAGAATCGGTGAGGAAAGGAACATGTGGAAAACACTGATAAGGAGAAGGGACAGGATGTTAGGACATCTGTTAAAACATCAGGGAATGACTTCCATGGTACTAGAAGGGGCTGTAGAGGGCAAAAGCTGTATAGGGAGACAGACTTTGGAATACATACTGCAAATAATTGAGGACGTAGGTTGCAAGTACTACTCTGAGATTAAGAGGTTAGCACAGGAGAGGAATTCGTGGCGGGCCACATCAAACCTGTCAGAAGACTGATGATAAAAAAAAGTCGAATTAAATCACGAGGCGCGGAGGGATTCTGATTTGTAAATGATACGCTATATGTAGTAGATGTTTGAGCATCAAAGTAAGTGATGATGACCAGGCGGAGAGGGTATAAATTATAATCTGGCTGTAGCAAGAAAAGTGTTTCTGAGAAAGAGGAGATTGTATGTGTATTGTATTGTGTATTAAACTGGGGACTTAGAAACGATATAGAGGCTTCGTCCCACCGTAGACCTCAGTGGTTCACGACCCCACAACAGCCCACAGCACTCCACCCACCCTACTGCCACCCCACACTGAACCCAGTTCGCATGGCAGAGTAATTACGGTGTACGCGTATGTGGAAACAGTGTTTGCGCAGCAATCGCCCATACAGTGTAACTGAGGCGGAATAAGGGGAACCAGCCCGTATTCACCGAGTCAGATGGAAAATGGCCTAAAAGCCATCCATAGGCTGGGTGTCACACCGGACCTCGACACTCGCCCGCTGGCCGGATTCGTGCCGGGGCCGGCACGCCTTCCCGCTCGGCAAGCAGAGCGTTAGAACGCGCGGCTAGCCGGGTGGCCAAGAGCAGACAATTCACATGTAATGCAAATTTAAGCGTTAGGTATTGTTTTCTGAAGGTGTTTGTCAGGAGTGTAGCCGTTTATGGTACAGAAACGTGGACGACAGGCGGTTCAAACTAGGAGAGAATGGAATTACGGAAGAATGCTGAAGACTGGATGGGTAGATTGAATGACCAATGAGGAGGTACTTCTTCTTCTTCTTCTTCTTCCATGTCCGGATGTACCAATTATATCTTCCCTTCCCAGTAATTAGCAACGTAGATTGCTTTGTCATTGAATTGCTCAGCATTCACACCTATCGCTATCACTGTAACCCCATTTAAATAGGTTTGTTTTGCACCCAGTTACTCCAGTGCGCAGCCGGTTTAATGACCTCCAAGTTGTAAAAGGTAGTTGAAATCCTGCAGATTCCTCCTCAAGTAGTTCCATTGTGGAGTGTGGCACCATTTCTTCCCAAAGAGATAGCCGCCTTGCGGCGGGCTTGGTGGCGAGCTCTTCAGTAGTTTCAATGAAACTCCTGCGGGATTTCAGCCGGACACGTTGTTTTCGGTGCATATGCATCGGGTGTCGAGGATCATTCTTTTGTTTTGATCTTTCGATCTCGGCGGCTACTTGTCTGCGGATAGTGGGTGGTGCTATGCCTATGATGGGGTAAATGATGTCTGTGGGAGTTGGTTTGAGGCATCCTGTGGCAATACGTACAGTTTCGTTTACGGCGACGTCAACTTGCTTAGTGTGAGCAGAGTTCCTCCAAACTGGCGCCGCATATTCCGCTGCTGAGATACTCAGCACCAGACCCGTGGTGCGCAAAACATGTGGTTGAGCTCCCTACGATCAACCTGTTAGCTTCCACAGTATGTTGTTCCTGGCACAGACAGTTTTTTTAGTGTTGTGACAGTGCTGCTTAAAAGTAGGTGCTCTGTCCAATGTTACTCCCAGGTATTTTGGGCTGTTTGTATGTTTCAGCTCTTCTCCTTGCCACATGATTCGGAGTTTCCGTTTGGCTTGTTTGTTCCTAAGATGGAAGGCGGATACTTGAGATTTACTAGGGTTTGGTTTGAGATTATTGCCGTCGTAATAGGTAGCAAGTTCTGTTAAGGCTCCTGTGAGATTCTCCTCCACTTTTTCAAAGGTTTTATCCTGTGTGGCCACTGCTACATCATCAGCATATATGAACATTCGTGTCTGGTGGCTGATGGGAAGATCAAAACCAAAGATGACAAAACAACTCTCCGAAGAGACGAAAAAAAAAAGGGGGTACTGTAACGGACCGGGAAAAATTGTGGCAAAACTTGGCTAATAGAAACGATTGGTTGATAAGATACATTCTAAGGTATCAAGAAATCGTCACTTTGCTAATGGAGGGAAATGTAAGCACACAAATTGTAGAAAGAGAATGGAGTAAGCAGGTTCAATTGGATGTAGGCTCCAAAAGTTATTCAGAGATGAAGGGCATGCACGGGATGGACTAGCGTTGAGAGCTGAGTACATTTTATTTTACAGAAAATCGACGAAGTAAACACTGATGTAAGCAGTTATTATTGTTTTAATACATATTAATAATAATAATAATGTTGTATGGGTAACTGGAAGTTCTATTTCGAGGGGCCCGGTGGGGGGGGGGGGGGGACGGGTAGGGAAGGGAAAGATGAGGAGATAGTAAGAAACTGTGACATCCCCCATCAGTCCCTCATCATCCCCCAAGTCGGAATACACCGCTGAATCCGCACTCGCTTGATAATAGAATTACTTTGTGCGACAAAGCGCTTGTGGCTTCCTCAAACTATCAGCTGCAATTTACACATTTTTAATTTTTATTCTTTCCTTGCATCATCGCCAATGGACTAGAAAGCGGGGAAATGACACCCTAGTGCATGAAGTACTCTAAGCCACACATCGTGCTAATTTAGAAGCTGCATTGTCCTTATTCAAGGAACGGTTCTCGTACGTTGAGTAGTGTGGGAGTACTGCGTAAAATATTTCTGGCTCTGCAGGTGCAAGCCACAGGAATGCCGTGTAATAACGTTATGCATGCCGTAAGTTGCTCTGGGATGTTTTATGCGCGACGGCTCCCTGGAAGTCAGGGACGGCGCATACCGCCGGCGGACCTCTCGGTTAGCGGGACCTCGCCTGCTGCTGCTGCCGCGGCGTTTTAACTGCCGCGGCATGTCCTATCTGCTGTGGTAATTCTCGCATTCCCACGCAGATTCTGCGGACAGTTGTGTCATGGTTTCGACATTCCACGACTGCTGGCTGGTGAAACAACTTCATTGACGACACAGCAGATAGATGGGTTGTGTTCTGGTTGCAGTTGCAATCGTGCATGTATGAGGTGCCAGATGAGAAGTAGTGGAACTGATCCAAAGGGTGTCTCAATACGAATGCACAATTAAACCATTATTTGTAAAACATATAATTGTGTGTACTATATGTATATACGTTTCTTATCTCCTACTAAGCCTGCTGGATCACTCCTGCCCACAGTGGTACACGTATCACTTGGTAGCTAGAGCAGCGTGTGGCGTAAGAACCATTTAACCCTATAGGAGTGGGGGTGTTAGAAGAAAGGGCTAACATAGAAGCTTAGCTTCTGGAACATGAATGTAGTGGGCATGAGAAGCTGTGATACATAAAAGTAATCAATAACGACCGACGTTATTACTGCACCTTGCAGTACCTTGGGGGGTGGGGAGTTTGCATAAAAACAGGGACATATATCTCATATCGCTGTAACCCATGAAGCAGTTCCTACTCAACTCGGCACACACATCACTTGCTGTCTGGAAAAAAGTTTCTGCGAGTGAGACACAAAAGCATAAATCCTAAACGAAGCAGCAGTTTCATACTTATCTTGTACGTACATGACTTGTTATTTCTTTATAAAAATACCCTGCTAGGGGTAGGGTTGAGAACGAGAAGGGGTGATATGCAAAAATGTTCGTAAAGGACCTGTAGACATTTATTTCGTGTATTTGTCCACGAATTTTTGCGTAATTCTTACCTAGGCAAAACTTATTTTGCGACCACATTTCACTGTCCTTGCTAGCGTCTATGACCGCTTTTCAGGGGAACTGGGGGGAAACGAACCTAAAACCAATCTGCTTTTGTTACTTTTTTATTTGGGTGTCAATGAATGAAACAATTAATTGTTAAAATGATAAAAGTGTTTTAAAAACAGGATCGGACAAAATTAACTGTAAGGTTTTTTCCCATGGTAAGAGCAGGAAACAGGAGGGCAAAGTTTGAACGCAAATTACAAATGCTCTCCGAGAATTGTGAAAGCAAGAAAACTCTTTGCGGCTGGGAATCTCATCAAGGGTTGCCTGATCGACCCGGCGGCTTGTATTTGTCTAGCAGATCTCACAGAAAAATTTGAAAAATAGCTCTTTCACCTCAAATGGCCTCAGGTATGGAGCAGCAATTACTGGAGATAGCGGCAAACTCCGTTTTATTTCCTATCGCTCTTGACGAGTCCACAGAAGTTGCGGACATATCTCACCTAGTCATTTTCATTCGGGCTCTCGACGACAGCCTGCGTGTTACCGAAAAATTCCTCGACCTTGTACCATTAAAAGACGCAACCATGAGTTTGGATGTTTTTCTGCCGTGGAAAACGTGTTCGGATCAATGGGTTTAACATGGGAACGTCTGAAAAGTGGAGCCCCTGCACTACGAGGGATACGCACTGGATTCTTAGGTTACGTTAGGTCAAAAATGGCTGAAGTCGAATGTTCCTTATTCGCGGCAGTCCATTTCTGATTCACCAGGAGACACTTTGTGCGAGTCCGGCAGTAGTAGCCGACGGAGACACAAGCAGCAACAGGGAATTAATAACTTTTGTGACATTTGCGAGTTACTAACCAGGAGCGAATTTTTTATTATCATCTGTGTGCTTTAATAGTTTAGTTTCTTGAGTTTCTACGTGTAAATTTAATATCTAATAGCCACAGTTCTCGCGTTTTCGTTTGCGTGGGAAAGTAAGCCGATTTTGTAACATTACAAGTTCCTAATCAGGGGCGAATTATTTAGTTCACACGAGTGCTTCGGAAGTTCCGGCGTTTTCGTCAGGGTCTACAGTAGATTTCCGTAGCTCGAGTCGTTAGTCCGTTTATCTGTATAGTTTAGTTTTCCACCGTCTTTACTATGGACAGGGACTGCGATTGTTGTGTGCGGATGCGAGCCGAGTTGGTGACACTTTGCTCTCAGCTTCAGGCTGTGATGGCTTCGGTTACACAGCTGGAGACTGCAGTGGATGGACACCACTGTTGTGGGCCAGCCGTGGGAATCCAACGGTCGCCCAGTACGTCCGAGTCCTCCGATCGGTCCTCACCGGTGGTCAACCCAGTCACTGCTCGCACTGAGGCTGACCCCTCACCTATGGTCGAGTGCAAGGTCGCCCGGGAAGAAGCAGGCGGCGAAAGACTTCCCAGGCAGGCCGCACGTAAGGCCACCCAGGTTTCTCTGACAAACAGGTTCCAGGTGCTGTCTGTAGCTGACACTGTTGCTGAGCCAGATGCTGCCGCCTGTCCTGTTTCAGAGGAAACCACGCAGCCTGTAAGATCCGGGCAATCACAGAGGGTGGCGTTATTGGTAGTCGGGAGCTCCAATGTTAGGCGCGTTATCGGGCCCCTTAGGAACATGGCTGCCAAGAAGGGAAAGAAAACCAATGTGCACGCCGTGTGCATACTGGGTGGAGTTATTCCAGATGTGGAAAGGGTCCTCCCGGATGCCATGAAGAGCACAGGGTGCAGCCAACTGCAGATGGTTGCTCACGTCGGTACCAATGATGTGTGTCACTTTGGATCAGAAGAGATTCTCTCTGGTTTCGAGCGGCTAACAGAAGTGGTAAAGGCTGCCAGTCTTGCTTGCAAGATGAAAGCGCAGCTGACCATTTGCAGCATAGTCGACAGGACCGATTGCGGACCTCTGGTACAGCGCCGAGTGGAGTGTCTGAATCAGATGCTCGGACGGTTTCTGCGACCTTGTAGGCTGCCGATTCCTCGACTTGCGCCAAAGGGTGGTAGGTTCCGCTAAATAAGTCAAGTGTCCACTATACGCAGGAGGCGGTCACACGGTTAGCAGATGATACAGTTGCTGAAAGGTTCAAAGAAGCACGTACCCGAATCATACGATTATAGTTGGTGGTGACTTGAATTTACCCTCTAAATGTTGGCGAAAATACATGTTTAATGTACGTATAAAATATCATCCGAAATTGCGCTAAACGCTTTCTCTAAAAATTGTTTCGAGCAGTTAGTTCATGAGCCCACGCGTATAGTAAACGGTTGTAAAAACACACTTGACCTCTTAGCAACAAATAATCCTGAGTTAATAACGAGCATCAAAACCGATAGAGGAATTAGTGAAGACAGGGTTGTCGTAGCTAGATTGAATATTGTAATCCAAAAATCCTCCAAAAACAAACGAAAAATGTACCTATTCACAAAAGCAGATAAAAATTCACTTGACGCCTTCCTGAGCGACAATCTCCACTCATTCCAAATTAATAATATAAGTGTAAACCAGATGTGGCTTGAATTCAAAGAAATAGTATCGGCAGCAGTTGAGAGATTTATACAAACGACGGAACTGATTCTCCTTGGTACACAAAACGGGTTAGAACACTGTTGCAGAAACAACGATACAAACATGCCAAATTTAAACAGATGCAAAATCCCCAAGATTGGCGATCTTTTACAGAAGCTCGAAATTTAGCGCGGACTTCAATGCGAGATGCTTATAACTGCTTCCACAACGAAACTTTGTCTCGAAACCTGGCAGAAAATCCAAAGAGATTCTGGTCGTATGTGAATATGTTAGTGGTAAGAAACAATCAATGCCTTCTCTGCGTGATAGCAATGGATATACTTCACAAAAGAAGACGAAGTAAATATTCCAGAATTTGAATCGAGAACAGCTGCCAACATGAGTAACGTAGAAGTAAATATCCTCGGAGTAGTGAAGCAACTTAAATCACTTAATAAAAGCAAGTCCTCTGGTCCAGACGTTATACCAATTAGGTTCCTTTCGGAGTATGCTGATGCATTAGCTCCATACTTAACAATCATATGCAACCGTTCGCTCGACGGAAGATCCGTACCCAAAAACTGGAAAGTTACATAGGTCACACCAATATTCAAGAAAGGTAGTAGGAGTAATCCACTAAATTACAGCCCATATCGTTAACGTCGATATGCGGCAGGATTTTGGAACATATATTGTGTGAGAACATTATGAATTATCTCGAAGAAAACTGTGTATGGACACACAGTCAACATGGGTTTAGAAAACATCGTTCCTATGAAACACAACTAGATCTTTATTCACATGAAGTGTTGAGTGCTATTGACAAGGGATTTCAGATCGATTCCGTATTTCTGGTATTTTCGGAAGGCTTTTGACACTGTACCACACAAGCGGCTCGTAGTGAAATTGCACGCTTATGGAATATCGTCTCAGTTATGTGACTGGATTTGTGATTTCCTGTCAGAGAGGTCACAGTTCGTAGTAGTTGACGGAAAGTCATCGAGTAAAACAGAAATAATTTCTGGCGTTCCTCAACGTAGTGTTATAGGCCCTTTGCTGTTCCTTATCTATATAAATGGTTTGGGAGACAATCTCAGGAGCCGTCTTCGGTTGTTTTCAGATGACACTGTCGTTTATCGACTAATAAAATCATCAGAAGATCAAAACAAACTGTAAAACGATTTAGGAAAGATATCTGAATGGTGCGAAAAGTGGCAGTTGACCCTAAATAACGAAAAGTGTGTGGTCATCCACATGAGTGTTTAAAAGGAATTCGTTAAACTTCGGTTACACGGCAAATCAGTCTAATCTAAAAGCCGTAAATTCACTTTAACACCTAGTTATTACAATTAGGAACATTTAAATTGGAAGAAACACATAGAAAATGTTGTGGGGAAGGCTAACCAAAGACTGCGTTTTGTTGGCAGGACACTTAGAAAATGTAACAGATCTACTGAGGAGACTGCCTACACTACGCTTGTCCGTCCTCTTTTAGAATACTGCTGCGCGGTGTGGTATCCTTACCAGATAGGATTGACGGACTACATGGAAAAAATTCAAAGATTGATAGCACGTTTTGTATTATTGCGAAATATGGGAGAGAGTGGCACAGAAATGATACAGGATTTGGGCTGGATATCATCAAAAGAAAGGCGTTTTTCGTTGCGACGGAATCTGTTCACGAAATTCCAATCGCCAACTCTCTCATCCGAATGCGAAAATATTTTGTTGACATAGACCTACATAGGGAGAAACGATCACCGCGATAAAATAAGGGAAATCGGAGCTCTTACGGAAAAATATAGGTGTTCGTTGTTTCAGCGTGCTACACGAGATTGGAGTAATAGAGAATTGTGAAGGTGGTTCGATAAACTCTCTGCCAGGCACTTAAATGTGATTTGCAGAGTATCCATGTAGATGAAGATGTAGAAGATTGTCAACATAAAAATGTTACATACACAGTTGTTCGAACGGTTAATTATCTTCGCTCACATGGAGTCCCACATCTACAATTTAAAGAATTTCTGGCTGATATCGAAGCGGAATACCCGGATACCCCCTATCACGCCGAAGTAAGATGGCTGAGCAGAGGGAAGGTGCTTAATGTGTTTTTCTCCTTGAGGGATGAAATCAATACCTTTTTGGAAATGAAAGGGCGTCCAGAAGAATTGCTTCGTGATCCTAAGTGGGTGGCGAATTTGGCTTTTTTGAGTGACCTAATTGGTCATTTGAATACTTTGGAAATTTCACTCCAAGGTGGAAATCACTCTTTTTTTGTGATTTAGTGCAGACGATTCAAGCATTAAAAAAAAAACTTGTTTTGTTGGAAAAGCAGTTGCGAGAGGAGAATTGTGGACACTTACCTGCTTTAGGCAGCGTTAAAGAAGATCTGGATTTTTCAGATTATATTCAAATCATTTGCGAATTGCAAGAAGAGTTTGAAAACAGATTTTTGAAGGTAAGTCAACTTCAAGAAACCTTAGATGTAGTTGTTCGCCCGTTTTCCCTTCGGGCAGAGGACGTCTTACAAGTATTTCAACTAGAGCTGATTGACCTGCAGTGCGATATCCGCCTGAAGGACCGCTTTCTTATGGGAAACACCTTGGATAACGTTTACGAGAGAAGTATCCTCTTTTGTACCAGCACGTCGCCAAAGTTCTCTCGATATTTGGTTCCACGTATGTTTGTGAGCGCTTTTTCTCCCTTTTAAAGTTTGCTAAGACTAAGATCCGTTCACTGTTCAGCGATAAAAATTTGGCTAATTCTTTGAGGTTAGCATTCTCCCAGGATATTGTACCAAACCTAGACAAAATCAATTCCTCGAATGAGAAAAATGTGTAAAATGGTAATGGTCTTCTTTACCGGCGTTGACTGTAAGGATTAAAGGTCTTTAAAAATGATTCAAATGGCTCTGAGCACTATGGGACTTAATATCTGAGGTCATCAGTCCCCTAGACTTAGAGCCGGCCGGTGTGGTCGTGCGGTTCTAGGCGCTTCAGTCTGGAACCGTGTGACCGCTACGGTCGCAGGTTCGAATCCTGCCTCGGGCATGGATGTGTGTGATGTCTTTAGGTTAGTTAGGTTTAATTAGTTCTAAGTTCTAGGCGACTGATGACCTCAGAAGTTAAGTCGCATAGTGCACAGAGCCATTTGAACCATTTTTGAACCCTAGACTTAGAACTACTTAAACCTAACTAACCTAAAGACATCACACACATCCATGCCCAAGGGAGGATTCGAACCTGCGACGTAGCAGCAGCGCGATTCCGGACTGAAGCGCCTAGAACCGCTCGGCCACAACGGCCGGCTAAAGGTCTTCAAAACTTTAATTCTTTTTTTAATAGGTTTACAAAATCGATCAATTAAAACTATTGCGTACAAAACAGCAAACTCTTTAGTTTGCTGTTTTGTACGCAATATAAACTCTGAAAGAGATGTAAAAACCTGTAGCACGAAGTAGAACAAAAAAATATTTACTTGTAACTGGTAATAGCGAGAATGAGACTCTATATCTCTTACTGAAAATTATTTGTGAAATAGAATATTTATGACACTAGTTCATTTAAGAAATTGATATATCTTTCAGAAGACGTATACTGTACATATGACGAGTGTTCATGTACAATACTAATAGAATCAACCTGTGGGTCAGAAAACTACTAAGTTGTTCTTCTATTCTTTGTTTTTGGATATTGTTTTCTAAAGGTTTGCGTAGTAATTCTCTCATACGAACACTAATTATTACCTTAACAGTAAATCGTTTATTTGTTTTACCGCTCATCGACCACTTTTACAGAGCTGCGCTTCCTCTGTTATTTTGCTGTATTGTATCTGACCGCGGGACAGTCCAGCTCAGAGCATTGGTGTGCGGTCTCACTCGTTCCGCAGCTAACTCTCTCGCTCCTATGTCGACACTAACGACACACGGTCGCGTACGGGGCGCTGAACTACACTGCAGAGGACTGATTCAATTAAGAATTAGAAAACACAGCGGAAAGGAGATTACGGATTACGAGTTATCGAAAATTTCGCTTACGCTCGAAAATAACTCAGAGGAACACCGCTATTTCAGTATTCCAGCACCGAACCGCTCTTTTTTGCGAGGACAGTGAACACGTAAACGCAGATTGAGCCAGAGGGCTGTCCGATTCGGGCCGTGTGTCTCCATCAGCGCTAATAGCTCGACAACAGTTCTCCGTCGCGGGGCAGTATGGATATTTACTGGCAGATTGGCTTGAAAGCAGTTCATTGTTATAGCGGGCAGAACAGGCTGCTGTAGCAAGCTGCCGACAGATCGGCAGATGCTCGGCGAACGGCGACGCCGATTTCAGTAGACACGGTTATTTCACTTCTGTACTGGTAATCAGATATTTTACCCAGGCTTGTCGCTAAATTAGTGAATAGTGTCCAGTAGAAGAAAAAAAGTACTGAACAGAATTTAAAACAAAACAAAGAATGCAGTTTTGAGATCATATCGCTTAATCTTGCTCGTCTAGATTGCACACCTAATTACTGTTAATACTGGTAAGAAACTTCCACGGCTATGAGGGATATTCGGAGAATAAGGGGCCATCGGTCGCGACATGGAAATCACAGTGAAAGCCAATGAAGCGTTGCACAGATATGTTGGGCAGTAGTTCTAGTGCACCCAACGATCACTTCACTCTTTTCAGTTCTGGTTATATAGTGAGTACGTAAAGATGCCCAGAAATCGATGTTTCCCGTCAAGAACAGGTGCCTGCCGAAAGTTTTCACGTGATTTCATACATCGCCACATAACTTAACTGTAATGTACTTCCTTCTTCACGACAGTACTCGGTCGCACATGGCAGGGGAGTGAGTAGGTTCTTACAGTGTTTTGAACGGGAAGCCCGGGATTGGGTCCCTCTGATTTTCATCTTTGCTCCTGAATATGGAAGTTAATAGGAATATAAAAAAAGGGAGGAAGGTTTATCTGTTTAGCAAGAGTAATAGAAGGCAGATTTCAGACTACCTAACAGATCAAAACGAAAATTTCTGTTCCGACACTGACAATGTTGAGTGTTTATGGAAAAAGTTCAAGGCAATCGTTAAATGCGTTTTAGACAGGTACGTGCCGAGCAAAACTGTGAGGGACGGGAAAAACCCACCGTGGTACAACAACAAAGTTAGGAAACTACTGCGAAAGCAAAGAGAGCTTCACTCCAAGTTTAAACGCAGCCAAAACCTCTCAGACAAACAGAAGCTAAACGATGTCAAAGTTAGCGTAAGGAGGGCTATGCGTGAAGCGTTCAGTGAATTCGAAAGTAAAATACTAGGTACCGACTTGACAGAAAATCCTAGGAAGTTCTGGTCTTACGTTAAATCAGTAAGTGGCTCGAAACATCATGTCCAGACACTCTGGGATGATGATGGCATTGAAACAGAGGATGACAAGCGTAAAGCTGAAATACTAAACACCTTTTTCCAAAGCTGTTTCACAGAGGATGACCGCACTGCAGTTCCTTCTCTAAATCCTCGCACCAACGAAAAAATGGCTGACATTGAAATAAGTGTCCAAGGAATAGAAAAGCAACTGGAATCACTCAACAGAGGAAAGTCCACTGGACCTGACGGGATACCAATTCGATTCTACACAGAGTACGCGAAAGAACTTGCCCCCCTTCTAACAGCCGTGTACCGCAAGTCTCTAGAGGAACAGAAGGTTCCAAATGATTGGAAAAGAGCACAGGTAGTCCCAGTCTTCAAGAAGGGTCGTCGAGCATATGCGCAAAACTATAGACCTATCTCTCTGACGTCGATCTGTTGTAGAATTTTAGAACATGTCTTTTGCTCGAGTATCATGTCGTTTTTGGAAACTCAGAATCTACTATGTAGGAATCAACATGGATTCCGGAAACAGCGATCGTGTGAAACCCAACTCGCATTATTTGTTCATGAAACCCAGAAAATATTAGATACAGGCTCCCAGGTAGATGCCATTTTCCTTGACTTCCGGAAGGCGTTCGATACAGTTCCGCACTGTCGTCTGATAAACAAAGTAAGAGCCTACGGAATATCAGACCAGCTGTGTGGCTGGATTGAAGAGTTTTTAGCAAACAGAACACAGCATGTTGTTCTCAATGGAGAGACATCTACAGACGTTAAAGTAACCTCTGGCGTGCCACAGGGGAGTGTTATGGGACCATTGCTTTTCACAATATATATAAATGACCTAGTAGATAGTGTCGGAAGTTCCATGCGGCTTTTCGCGGATGATGCTGTAGTATACAGAGAAGTTGCAGCATTAGAAAATTGTAGCGAAATGCAGGAAGATCTGCAGCGGATAGGCACTTGGTGCAGGGAGTGGCAACTGACCCTTAACATAGACAAATGTAATGTATTGCGAATACATAGAAAGAAGGATCCTTTATTGTATGATTATATGATAGCGGAACAAACACTGGTAGCAGTTACTTCTGTAAAATATCTGGGAGTATGCGTGCGGAACGATTTGAAGTGGAATGATCATATAAAATTAATTGTTGGTAAGGCGGGTACCAGGTTGAGATTCATTGGGAGAGTCCTTAGAAAATGTAGTCCATCAACAAAGGAGGTGGCTTACGAAACACTCGTTCGACCTATACTTGAGTATTGCTCATCAGTGTGGGATCCGTACCAGATCGGGTTGACGGAGGAGATAGAGAAGATCCAAAGAAGAGCGGCGCGTTTCGTCACAGGGTTATTTGGTAACCGTGATAGCGTTACGGAGATGTTTAACAAACTCAAGTGGCAGACTCTGCAAGAGAGGCGCTCTGCATCGCGGTGTAGCTTGCTCGCCAGGTTTCGAGAGGGTGCGTTTCTGGATGAGGTATCGAATATATTGCTTCCCCCTACTTATACCTCCCGAGGAGATCACGAATGTAAAATTAGAGAGATTAGAGCGCGCACAGAGGCTTTCAGACAGTCGTTCTTCCCGCGAACCATACGCGACTGGAACAGGAAAGGGAGATAATGACAGTGGCACGTAAAGTGCCCTCCGCCACACACCGTTGGGTGGCTTGCGGAGTATAAATGTAGATGTAGATAAACAGCTGGCTATGAAGACAACATTTTGGTACAGACTAAGAGCTGCAATCCATCACAGAAAATTGTCTGAGAGCGCAAATGACTACTTGGAAGCTGGTACAAAGCTACTACAGATGTCTAAATCGGAGCGACGCCTATGTAGAGAAGTAGCTGGAAGGTGTGGCTAACTGTTGCAAATCAAACAGTTTTGATTTTCACTGTGGTTTCCATTTCTCGATCGATCGTTCTTTACTTTCCGAATAGCCCTTATATATTGAACCACATTTATTGTGCATGTCCATCCTTGTGCATGGAGGTCTGGGGAGACACGGCCGTTCGCTAGTGTAAGAAAATAAAACACCTGCAGCTGTCCTTATGCTGTCATTTATTGTGTAGCTACAAGTTTGGGCGCTCCTATGCACCATCTTCAGGCCTTAGTTGATGGTTGGAGACACGACATCACAGTTACAGGTAGTCTGCGTAAACCGGTTGTTCACCGCTGATGCATCATATACAGGGTGTTACAAAAAGGTACGGCCAAACTTTCAGCAAACATTCCTCACACACAAATAAAGAAAAGATGTTATGTGGACATGTGTCCGGAAACGCTTAATTTCCATGTTAGAGCTCATTTTAGTTTCGTCAGTATGTACTGTACTTCCTCGATTCACCGCCTCGATTCACAGAATCCGCACGCAATTGTGCAATCACGTCATCAACACAGATTTTCTGTGAACGTTTGGGCAGTGAACGTTTGGGCAGGCATTGTTGGTGATGTCTTGATTGGGCCCCATGTTCTTCCACCTACGCTCAATGGAGCATGTTATCATGATTTCATACGGGATACTCTAACTGTGCTGCTAGAACACGTGCCTTTACAAGTACGACACAACATGTGGTTCACGCACGATGGAGCTCCTGCACATTTCAGTCGAAGTGTTCGTACGCTTCTCAACAATAGATTCGGTGACCGATGGATTGGTAGAGGCGGACCAATTTAATGACCTCCACGCTCTCCTGATCTCAACCCTCTTGACTTTCATTTATGGGGGCATTTGAAAGCTCTTGTATACGCAATCCCGGTACCAAATGTAGAGACTCTTCGTGCTCGTATTGTGGACGGCTGTGATACAATACGCCATTCTCTAGGGCTGTATCAGCGCATCAAGGATTCCATGCGACGGAGGGTGGATGCATGTATCCTCGCTAACGGAGGACATTTTGAACACATCCTGTAACAAAGTGTTTGAAGTCACTCTGGTTCGTTCTGTTGCTGTGTGTTTCCATTCCATGATTAGCGTGATTTGAAGAGAAGTAATAAAATGAGCTCTAACGTGGAAAGTAAGCGTTTCCGGACACAAGTCCACATAACACATTTTCTTTCTTTGTGTGTGAGGAATGTTTCCTGAAAGTTTGGCCGTACCTTTTTGTAACACCCTGTATATATCGTGATAACCCATTCAGTGTCAACTAAGGCCTGAAGATGGTGCACTGAAGTGCAGAAACTGATAGCAACACAATAAATGACATCATAAGGACGTCTGTAGATGTTTCATTTTCTTACACATTTATTGTGTCACAGCACGTTTCGTTCGACAGGACATCATCAGGTTATACAATGTTCATAAGAAGTCGCGACAGAGTTGTACCACTATCATGACGTAAGAACTCTAATTATCCTACCTAATGGTAAAGGTACGTTCTGGTACATGACATTCGTATCAGCACAACATCGACCACCAGTTAGAAGCACTGTGAGCAGTGAGTGTGCACGTAACGTGGCATTGCTGTGTACACTAGACTCTCCCGCCGATGAAACGATCCCGTGACGAAGCGCGCCGCTCTTCGTTGGTTCTTCAGTATCTCTGCTATTTATCCAACCTGGTAAGCGTGCCAGACTGATAGGCAATACTCAGGAAGCGATCAAACAAGTGTTTTATAAACCATTTTTTCCTGGATTAATTACATTTCCTTAAGATTCTCCCAGTCAATCTCAGCCTGATATTTGAATCTGGTGCATTGTAGTTACTCCTCTCTAGGTCGCTCGGGATGGTTACTTCAAGGTATTTTACAGGAGTAACCGTTTATATTGGTGTCTGACAAACAAACTGCATCCAATTGTATATGATCTTTATAAAGGAACATGAACGATTTCATGATATCAAAACATGTCGTCAGGTGCAAATCTGAGCAAGATACTAAACATACAGTCGATATTATGACTTAAAAACGGACAACAGTCCTAATACTATAAGCAATATGATAACAGCTATGAAAGTACTTACAATTTTATTATTGTATGATTATATGATAGCGGAACAAACACTGATAGCAGTTACTTCTGTAAAATATCTGGGAGTATGCGTGCGCAACGATTTGAAGTCGAATGATCATATAAAATTAATTGTTGGCAAGGCGGGTGCCAGGTTGAGACTCATTGTGAGAGTCCTTAGAAAATGTAGTCCATCAACAAAGGAGGTGGCTTACAAAACACTCGTTCGACCTATACTTGAGCATTGCTCATCAGTGTGGGATCCGTACCAGGTCGGGTTGACAGAGGAGATAGAGAAGATCCGAAGAAGAGCGGCGCGTTTCGTCACAGGGTTATTTGGTAAGCGTGATAGCGTTACGGAGATGTATAGCAAACTCAAGTGGCAGACTCTGCAAGAGAGGCGCTCTGCATCGCGGTGTAGCTTGCTGTCCAGGTTTCGAGAGGGTGTGTTTCTGGATGAGGTATCGAATATATTGCTTCCCCCTACTTATACCTCCCGAAGAGATCAGGAATGTAAAATTAAAGGGACCCGTGCGCGCACGGAGCTTTCCGGCAGTCGTTCTTCCCGCGAACATACGCGACTGGAACAGGAAAGGGAGGTAATAACAGTGGCACGTAAAGTGCCCTCCGCCACACACCGTTGGGTGGCTTGCGGAGTATAAATGTAAATGTAGATGTAGAAGTAGTTGAAACGTTAGGCCTCTAAAATGGAAAGAAGGGGAGCTCAACTTTCTCTAAATAAAATGCTGTTAACCGCAACAAGCAGGACGTCACGAATCAAACAGTTGAACAACCTGACATTTTAAATCCGCGTTAACCTATAATGAAAGGATAACAATAGGAAAAAGTCCCATCTAGCCTGTGAAACTAACGGAAAAATATACGACTCTGCGTCCGAGGAAAACAGCGAGTTCGAGGAGGAAGTGATGTAGTGCGGAAAAATGTTTACACAGTCGCGAGAAACTGTTTGAAGCCGTAAAGAAGCCTCTACCGTGTTTTCGGGATTTCCGATTACAGTCTTTTACGTCTTATAGAGGGGAGTGAGTACATATTATTTTGAATTGGAAATCATGTCCGAAAACCGTTTGTGTTCTACAACCATTTGAAAATATGTTCGTAGCGCGACAATTTATTATGCGTGAACCAGTTCAACGCAGCCAAAGAAACTGTTCGTGTATTCTTTGACGGGTTCTCTTCAACATGTTGCAGTACGGCCTCTTCCCATTCGCGTGTGCGGCGTGTCCTTGGAACATCACAGTCATGCCTAATGTTGTCTACATAGTTCCGCGTAGTCAGCGCGTACACAACTTTCCCATCAGAGCGTGCCCCGCTAAGCACAACAGTGCAGGCGCAGCGCTCGTCCGTCTCCACGCTACGAGATGGCGATATCTTAGAGACGGACCAAATTCTGCTTCCGCCGATCCGCGTATTAATATGTAACGCAGCCAATGAGATTGCTGCTAACGTAGAACCTTTTCTCCTCGCGGATCACACTTGCGCAGTGATACCTGAACGTTCGAGGTATTATAACGAGAGTACAGACCTCCCATTAGTCAATCTGCATTGGTCTGCATTAGTCTGTACAAGTCTGCATTAGTCTGCATCTGTCTGTAGTCTATAGTCAAGTTTCAGTCTGCGCCTAATAAGATTATCATATTCCTGTTCATAGCCATGAAGATAAACGTATAGACACTTTGTCAAGTATCAGAGATATGTGAGAATAAGACCAATCTGCATTGGTCTGCATTAGTCTGTACAAGTCTGCATTAGTCTGCATCTGTCTGTAGTCTATAGTCAAGTTTCAGTCTGCGCCTAATAAGATAATCATATTCCTGTGCATAGCCATGAAGATAAACGTATAGACACTTTGTCAAGTATCAGAGATATGTGAGAATAAGACCAAAGGAACTTCAGATTGTCAATTGTAAATAGCATCCACAATCAAGTTAAGTAAGGTTTATGATTTTTATTATTTTAATAAATATGAGTGAAAATTAATCAAGTTCTGTTTAAAGTTGGTCACCGTCAATCTGCTACTCTAAGCGTGCAAGTGGCATTTCTATTGTCTGACCTAACGGCAGAAGATAAACACGCCACGATAAGACCACGAGACATATTGGTGACACTCGCTACTTCGTTAGAGCGACAAGTCAAATAATCTAATGGTGTGTGTGCCGAAGATCTTACAGTACGCACACCACACCTAAATACCCTTTCTCGAAGCTGTTGAATAATTGTGGAGGAAAGGGTATGCAATGGAGTCTTATGTTGTCAACAACGATCTTGATAAAGGCGACGAGCAGCTCTTCCATTACCGTGAGCTGCGGCATTCAGAAGGGTCGTGTCAGAGTATAATGTAAACATTTTACTCTAACACTCACAGACACGTGAATGAGGCTCGAACTAAATGGTTCAAATGGCTCTGAGCACTATGGGACTTAACTTCTGAGGTCATCAGTCCCCTAGAACTTAGAACTGCTTAAACCTAACTAACCTAAGGACATCACACACATCCATGCCCGAGGCAGGGTTCGAACCTGCGACCGTAGCGGTCGCGCGGTTCCAGACTGTAGCGCCTAGAACCGCTCGGCCAACCCGGCCGGCGGCTCGAACTAGGTCAGAGAGGTAGGAAAGAGGTCAGATAACATCAACTGATTCGAGGTAACTATCCTCCACCATGACTACACTGTTGCATATCTACCAAGGAAACGTGTTTTCAAACGGCTGTAGCACTGAAACGGGTCTCTTCTGTAGGCACTCCCCTATACAAGTCCTAGAATTTCGTAACGGGAATTTCTGAACGCAATGTATATCTCAATTGTAACTAATTATTTAAAAGCTATCTTTTCTTATCGTACATCTAAAAATCTCAAATTCTTCAGTATATCTATCTCGGTCCTTTCTTTCCCTTTATACAAGATCTCATTGTCTTCGACTCTTTTTGGATTACGACCGACGTTACCAAGAATTCTGCGAATATAAAATTAGGCACATTAGTACTTTCTTTACCTAAAAGTTGTTCTTTATACCTAATGTTAAATGTTATTCCATTTTGCCCGATGTAAATGCTGGACATCCATTGCAAGTTATAAACAGCTGTGCTTCGCTAGGAGTCATTTGCAGTTTTAATACTATGAATCAAATTTTTTTGTAGCTACTGTTAATGGAGAAGGCTACCTAGGAAGCTTATTTCTTAAACAACAATCGTCTAATCCTATACGATATATTACCTATAAAAGGTACAGAAATATACCTTTAGTTGTCACATTTCCCGTTTTTAGTGCGTTTAAGTTAGTATCTCTATCTCTTGTTTTCTTCTCAAAAATTTCGACTGGTATAGACGGTTCGTATCCATATACAAAGGCTATAGTTCCATTTAAATTCATCTCTCTATTTTCTCAGTAGTTAAAGGCGTTACCTCAACACGATTTATAGCTGAGTGAACAAAAATTCATCTCTTATGATTGAGAGTGCGTTGAGTCATATGCGAAAAATATGGAAACTTATTCTATCATCTGTAAGCGCAAGTTTGAGATCTACATCTCTACTTACATACATACTTTGAAGACCACTGTATGATGCGTGTGGGAGGGTACCTTGTACCACTACTGGTCTTTTCCTTTTCTTCTCCACTCGCAAACAGAGCGAGGGAAAAACGACTGTTACGCGAAATGTTCGTTGGTGGCAGTAGAATTGTTGTGAAGTCAGTTTCAAACGCCGGTTCTCTAATTTAGGCAAAAGTGTTTATTGAAGAGATCGAAAGAGCTGCGTCTGAGCAGGGATTCCAATTTGAATTCCCAAAGGGTCTACGTTGTACTCGCGTGTTAACCAAACCTACCTGTAACAAATCTGGCAGCCGGATTTCCAATTGCTTCGATGTTGTCCTTCAATCCGACATGGTGCGCATCCCAAACACTCGAGCAGTACTCGAGAATGGGTAGGACTAGTATCCTACACTCGTTCTTCATTAGATGAACCACACTTTCCCAGAATTCTACCAATAAACCGAAGCCGACCATTCGCTTTTCCTACTACGATCGTTACGTGATCGTTCCATTTCATACCGCTTTGCAACGTTACGCCTAGATATTTAAACGACGTGACTGCGTCAAGCAGTACACTCTTTTTTTTTTTTTGTCATCAGAGTCTACTGACTGGTTTGATGCAGCCCGCCACGAATTCCTTTCCTGTGCTAACCTCTCCATCTCAGAGTAGCACTTGCAACCTACGTCCTCAATTATTTGCTTGACGTATTCCAATCTCTCAGTTTTTGCCCTCTACAGCTCCCTCTAGTATCTAGTACCATGGAAGTCATTCCCTCATGTCCTAGCAGATGGCCTATCATCCTGTCCCTTCTCCTTGTCAGTGTTTTCCACATATTCCTTTCCTCTCCGATTCTGCGTAGAACCTCCTCATTCCTGACCTTATCAGTCCACCTAATTTTCAACATTCGTCTATAGCACCACATCTCAAATGCTTCGATTCTCTCCTGTTCCGGTTTTCCCATAGTCCATGTTTCACTGCCATACAATGCTGTACTCCAGACGTACATCCTCAGAAATTTCTTCCTCAAATTAAGGCCGGTATTTGATATTAGTAGACTTCTCTTGGCCAGAAATGCCTTTTTTGCCATAGCGAGTCTGCTTTTGATGTCCTCCTTGCTCCGTTCGTCATTGGTTATTTTACTGCCTAGGTAGCAGAATTCCTTAACTTCATTGACTTCGTGACCATCAATCCTGATATTAGGTTTCTCGCTATTCTCATTTCTACTACTTCTCATTACCTTCGTCTTTCTCCGATTTACTCTCAAACCATACTGTGTACTGATTAGACTGTTCATTCCGTTCAGCAGATCATTTAATTCTTCTTCACTTTCAGTCAGGATAGCAATGTCATCAGCGAATCGTATCATTGATATCCTTTCACCTTGTATTTTAATTCCACTCCTGAACCTTTCTTTTATTTCCATCATTGCTTCCTCGATGTACAGATTGAAGAGTAGGGGCGAAAGGCTACAACCATGTCTTACACCCTTCTTAATACGAGCACTTCGTTCTTGATCGTCCACTCTTATTATTCCCTCTTGGTTGTTGTACATATTGTATATGACCCGTCTCTCCTTATAGCTTACCCCTACTTTTTTCAGAATCTCGAACAGCTTGCACCATTTTATAATGTCGAACGCTTTTTCCAGTTCGACAAATCCTAAGAAAGTGTCTTGGTTTTTCTTTAGCCTTGCTTCCATTATTAGCCGTAACGTCGGAATTGCCTCTCTCGTCCCTTTACTTTTCCTAAAGCCAAACTGATCGTCACCTAGCGCATTCTCAATTTTCTTTTCCATTCTTCTGTATATTATTCTTGTAAGCAGCTTCGATGCATGAGCTGTTAAGCTGATTGTGCGACAATTCTCGCACTTGTCAGCTCTTGCCGTCTTCGGAATTGTGTGGATGATGCTTTTCCGAAAGTCAGATGGTATATCGCCAGACTCATATATTCTACACACCAACGTGAATAGCCGTTTTGTTGCCACTTACCCCAATGATTTTAGAAATTCTGATGGAATATTATCTATTCGTTCTGCCTTATTTGACCGTAAGTCCTCCAAAGCTCTTTTAAATTCCGATTCTAATACTGGATCCGCTATCTCTTCTAAATCGACTCCTGTTTCTTCTTCTATCACATCAGACAAATCTTCACCTTCATAGAGGCTTTCAATGTATTCTTTCCACCTATCTGCTCTCTCCTCTGCATTTAACAGTGGAATTCCCGTTGCACTCTTAATGTTACCACCGTTGCTTTTAATGTCACCAAAGGTTGTTTTGACTTTCCTGTATGCTGAGTCTGTCCTTCCGACAATCATATCTTTTTCGATGTCTTCAAATTTTTCCTGCAGCCATTTCGTCTTAGCTTCCCTGCACTTCCTATTTATTTCATTCCTCAGCGACTTGTATTCCTGTATTCCTGATTTTCCCGGAACATGTTTGTACTTCCTCCTTTCATCAATCAACTGAAGTATTTCTTCTGTTACCCATGGTTTCTTCGCAGCTACCTTCTTTGTACCTATGTTTTCCTTCCCAACTTCTGGGATGGCCCTATTGTTATTCTATAAAACCATCGAGAACATCGAATTCGCTACAACATCTGGAGACTAGAAGAACCGCATACCAGTTAAGAGTGTTGCTGCTTCTGCACTTGTCGACGGACCTTGTGTTTTCTGTGGTTGTAGACGTAATTTTAGTATTGACAGTACACTCATAATGCTGTATTTAAACATTACTGGTTTGTTTCTCCTACTCATCTGCGTTAGCTTACATCTCTCTACATTTAGAGCTAACTGCCATTCATCATACCAACTAGAAATTTCGTCTAAGTCAGCTCGTATCCTCCTACTGTCACTCAACGACGACACCCTCTCGTAGACCACACCATCAGCAAACAGCTGCAGACTGCAGTTCACCCTGTCCGGCAGATAATTTATGTATGTACAGAATAAGAGCGCTCCTTCGGCACTTGCCTGGGGCACTTGTGAGGATACCCGTGTCTCTGATGAACATCTGCTGTCGAGGACAATATACTGGTTTCTATTTCATAAGAAGTCTTCGAGCCCCTCACATACCTGTAAACTTATTCTATATGCTCGTACCTTCGTTTACAGTATGCAATGGGGCTACTATGTCAAAGGCTTTTCGGAAATCTAGGAATATGGACTCTACCTGTTGCCCTTCATTCATGGTTCGCAGGATACCATGTGAGAAAAGGACAAGTTGACTTTCGCACGAGTGGTGCTTTCTATAACCGTGCTGGTTTGTGGACGTAAGATTCTCAGTCTCAAGAAAATGTGTTATATTCGAACTGAGAATATGCTCAAGAACTTGCAGAAAAACTGGGATGGGCCGTGGAGTACTCTTTGTTAAACAGAGTTGGAGTTTCATCCGGTCCCGGTGACTCATTCGTTTTCAGCTCTTTCAGTTGCCTCTCTACACTAGGGATGCTTAATTGTATGTTTTCCATACGGGAATATAGGGGATGTTTAAACAACGGTATGTTTGTACGATTCTCCTTTATGAAAGATTTCTTAAACGCTAATTTAAAAATTAACCTTTTCCTTTTGCTATCTTCTATTGCCACAGCAGACTGGTCAACGTGGGACTTAACAGAAGCTTTCGACCAGCTTGACAATTTTGCGTAGGACTACAAGGTTCTCGGGATGTCGGTAAATCTTTTGCTAAGATATGACGGTGGTAGTTGTTGCATGCTTCGCACAGCGATCTGTTTAGAGACTTATGAATCTCTGATAACTTTTGCCTATCGTCATTTGCGCTTTCTATTTTGAACCGAGAGTCAAAAAGTTCAGTTTGCCATTTTCATTATTTAACTCGATAGTAAAAACAATTGTTTCGTGAAGAACATAAAATATTTTAAAGCTTTGATCAATTTCATCTCTTGTCCCATCAAACGCAATCAAAATATCACCAACATACCTTGAATAACATTTAATTGCTAATTTTATAGGCGATTGACTTAAATAATTTTGCTTTTAATGCGCATTTGTCAGACGACCTTTCTTCAAGTATCTTGTACTGATACTGGGATTATTCTACCCTGGGAACAAATAGCACTTAGCACACGTGAAAAATATAGATCTTATAGATCTTTGAAACAGAGTCTTTCGGACGTCAAAATCGAACCTTGTAAGCAGATACCATTCGATTTCAAAAATATGGCATTAGAGTCAGCAGAATGCGCATCGGTTTTCTGGTATAATTTTCGAGCTAAAAGCTGCTGTGATGTTCTTGTTTAGTCGATCTTAGTCGAAAGAGTACACCTAAGACTGCTGAACAGAAAATTTACGAATTCATCCACACAGACCGTCACATAATTTCCACTTGAGAGATAATGTGCAGATACTTCAGAACAAAGAAGTCACCGTCGTTTAACCTTTGAGTAATTAAGTCAGACTCGCAATAATTTCCACTCTAGGACAACAAGAGGGCACTAATAGCGAAGAAAGAAAGCAGGCAGTACTTTTTAATGAAATTCTCCTGCTAAAAATGTTAATTATTATTCGTCGAGAGTAAACATTTGTACAAGAAGCTGATGAAAATTGTAGCAAAGGACACGAGCGACTGGAAAAGCAGAGGAAAGTATGTACTGTTTGTTTCCTTCCACTTTTTCACAACAGGAAATACAGAAGGGTGACTAGCTGCTCCTGACGGTTTGAGTAACATCGTTCATGTAATAGCTAACTGAAATGTAGCAGATGATACAAGCTCGTTTAGTCTATAACGTCTCATATTTCTGTGCTTTCCTGGTAGATCAGAAGTGTGTGTCACAGTGGGACGCGAACCCGGAACTTCGTTTTCTGCGGGCAATGCATTTTGGAAATCTCTGATTTCTTTACCTCTCTGCATTATCTTGCGGGAGAGTGCCGGTAGTGTTCGAAGCATAACCTAGAATGCATAAAACCAAATTCTGGTGCCTGACAGAACGAGGAACCATCGCAAATGATCATGTAATTTAACTGAAAACAAGAATACTGTCGCGCAAAGGATAACAATTTATTTAAATGAATGTGAATAGGTGTGGCCCAAATAAACATGAAAATAATGGTTACCACACCACTCACATAGACATTAGTGGGACGGCGGATCTTCTACCTATGAGTGGAACAAATGGCCACTATAACGAATAGATTTATTAACTTTAAACATGAAAGGGTTGGAAACCTAGAATTATGGAAGATTACTTCAACTGATCGACGAAAGAAGACAGTACAAAAATATTTAAGGAAATTGAGGAATACAGAAATACGAGGCATGTTCAGAAAGCAAATGTACTAAATTTTTATATTTCTTATAAAAAGTGTATTTGAAAAAAAATACAGGATATTGTTGATACACTTATTGACTAGTTTTCTACATATTCCCCATCCCGTTCAATGCATGTGGTAAGCCATGGCACAAGCTTCTTTATGCCTTCCTTGTTGGTCGAAAATTTAATTCCACACATGTGTGCCTTCAGGGAGGTGAAAAAATGATAATCTGAAGCGACATGTCAGGGGTATATGGGGGATGGTTCAAAACATCCCAACCAAATGAGTTAAAGGACGCCTTGGTGGCTAAGGCTGTGTGAGGAGGGCCGTTGTGCGAACAAGCACACTGCTCTCGTCATCATTCCCCTCCTTTACTTCTGAACGCTACTTTC
The DNA here is from genome assembly GCF_023864275.1 of Schistocerca cancellata. Classification (NCBI taxonomy): domain Eukaryota; kingdom Metazoa; phylum Arthropoda; class Insecta; order Orthoptera; family Acrididae; genus Schistocerca; species Schistocerca cancellata. The sequence goes on along the minus strand of NC_064632.1, from coordinate 399,923,636 downwards.
GATGTTTTTACGGTCTCACAATATCCTTGTGTATTGATGCACTCCCTCGGAGGTAGAAATTCAACCAAAATAATGCCTTTTCGGTCCCAAAACACTGAAGACCGGATTTTATTTCCCGAAATTGTGGGATTGAATTTTTCGGCAGCTGAGGAATTGGTGTGACGCTAATGTGACGACAGTCTTTTTGTCTCAGGCGTGAACTAGCGCTGCACGTTTCATCTCCAGCCACAACAGAGCTCAGAAAATCCTCAGTTTTCAATTCAAGTCGCTCAAGGATCTCGCGAGCGCCACTGACCCGATTTTTCTTTTGCTGCTCTGTTAGCTGTTTTGGGACCCATATGCGCACAGTTTCCGGTATCGCGGCGTTTCTGCGCGTGTCTCGCATAAGAGAGTTCTGGAAAGTTGGAAAAATGGCAGCCGGCCGAGGTGGCCGAGCGGTTCTAGGCGCTACAGTCTAGAACCGAGCGACCGCTACGGTCGCAGGCTCGAATCCTGCCTCGGGATGGATGTGTGTGATGTCATTAGGTTAGTTAGGTTTAAGTAGTTCTAAGTTCTAGGGGACTGATGGCCTCAGAAAATAAGTTCCATAGTGCTTAGAGCCATTTGAACCATTTTTTTAAAAATGGCAGAAATTTCATCCACTGTCAACAGGAGATCTTTACGATCAGTTTCCTCGTTTATTTGCACCAAGTCTTCAGTCAAAATGGAAGGTCTTCCAATCCTCTGTTCGTCATGAACATTTGTTCTGCCTCCACTAAATGCTCTACACCACTTAAGCACACTCGTTCTATTCATAGCATCTTCGCTGTAAATACTCGTAGTTTTGTTTCGTGAAAAAATTTCGATAGGTGTTATTAAAAAAAAAAAAAAAGGTTCAAATGGCTCTGAGCATTATGGGACTTAACATCTGATCTGTTGTCATCAGTCCCCTAGAACTTAGAACTACTTAAACCTAACTAACTTAAGGATATCACACACAGCCATGCCCGAGGGAGGATTCGAACCTGCGACCGTAGCAGTCGCGCGGTTCCGGACTGAGCGCCTAGAACCGCGAGACCACCGCGGCCAGCTGGGTGTTATTCCTTCCATGAGTAGGAAGTGAATCGGAGTACATGACTCGCACTTGGCAGGAATTCTTACCGACATCTCTCAAGCAACTGGACACTACAACGTGAGTTTACGCACTACCGTGCTACTGCGATGGTCTCTTTCGCCGGCGGATCCGTCCCCCATATCACTCAAGAAGCCAACCCTGAAAAAAAAAGGAAAACCGCAGTCCCTTACGGTTACAGAACACTTAGTTTTTGAACATGCCTCCTATAGTCACCTATGAATGGAATAAATAGTGCAAGGAAGCTAAAGCGAAACAGCTGCAGGAAAATATGAAGAAATCAAAACAGAAAGGGTCAATTAAAGGACTGTTTCAGAAAAAAATGAAAATGACTTTAGGTGAAATCAAAAGCAAGGGCGGTAACATTAAGAGTGCAATAGGCAGCCCACTGTTAAGGTCAGAGGATAGAGTGGATTGGAGGAAAGAGTACAATGAAGGCCTCAACGAGGGGGAGGACGTGTCTGATGTTTTGACTGATGAAATCGATGTCGAAGACGTAGGAGATGCAGTATCATTCAGAACTTAACAGAGTTTCTGGAGACAGTTCAAATAAGGCTGACGGGATAGATAATATTTCTTCGGAATTTCTTAAGTAATTGGGGAAGTGATAAAAAACGATTTTTCAGGTTGGAGTACAGAATCTGTGAGTCTGGAGACACAGGTTTTTGGAAGAATACCGTCCACACAATTCCGAAGATAGGAAGGGCAGATAAATGCTAGAACTGTCGCACAATCAGCTTAGTAGCTCTTGCATCCATGTTGCTGACAAATATAATGTAGAGAAGAACGGAAGAGGAAATCGAGTATCTGATAGGTGACGATTGGTTTGGCTTTCGGAGAGGTAAGGGCACCAGAGAAACATTTCTGCTGTTCCATTTGATAATGGAAGCAAAATTCAAGAAAAATTATGACACGTTCGTTGGGTTTGTCAACTTGAAGGTAAAGTGCAACAACGTAAAATAGGGCAAGATGTTCGAAATTATGAGAAAAATGGGAATAAGCTGTAGGGAATGACAGGTAATATACCACACCTAAAAATACCAAGAGCGAACAATACGAATCGAAGACCACGGTGAAATGCTCGGATATTAAGGGAATAAGAGAGGGATGTACTTTTTCGTCCCTACACTACTTTCTATGCGTCGAAGAAGCAATGGCGGAAGTGAAAGAAAGATTCAAGAGTGGGAGTGAAATCCAGGGTGAAAGGGTATCGTGGTAAGAATCGCTGATGACAGCGCTATCATCAGGAAAAGTGAAGAATAGCAGTGCCTATTTGTTGAACGGAAAGAACAGCCTATAAAGGACATACTATGGATTGCGAGTAAAGAGAAGAGAGACGAAAGTAATAAAGAGAAGCAGAAATGAGGTGATCGATAAATCGAATTCAAAACTGGGTACCAAGAAGGAACGACTTGAAGGTATTCACTTACCTTGGAACCAAAAGACAGACGAAGGAAGGAAAGCATGACAGGCAACCCAGTACAGGCAAAGAGGACATTCCTGGCCAAAAGAAGTCTGCTATTATCAAATATAGGCCTTAATTTGAGGAAGAAATTTCTGAGAATGAACGTTTGGTGTACAGCATTGTATGGTAGTGAAACATGGTCTGTGGGAAAACAGGAACAGAAGAAAATCGAAGAATTTGAGATGTGGTGCTACAAAAGAATGTTGAAAATAGGGTAGTCTGATAAGGTAAGGAATGAGGAGGTTCGCCACAGAATCGGTGACCATAGGAGCATTTGCAAAACAATGACAAGAAAGAACAGGATGATAAGATATGTCTCAAGCAATCAGGGAATAACTTCAATGGTGCTAGATGGAGCTGTAGAGGGTAAAAACTGTCCGAGGCAGAAGTGGAATATATCCAGCAAATATATGGCTGTATAAAGTGTTCAGTCCACAACTCGTGGTCGTGCGGTAGCGTTCTCGCTTCCCACGCCCGGGTTCCCGGGTTCGATTCCCAGCGGGGTCAGGGATTTTCTCTGCCTCGTGATGACTGGGTGTTGTGTGCTGTCCTTAGGTTAGTTAGATTTAAGTAGTTCTAAGTTCTAGGGGACTGATGAACATAGCTGTTATGTCCCATAGTGCTCAGAGCCATTTGAACCATATAAGGTGTTCAAAAAAGATTCAAATGGCTCTGAGCACTATGGGACTTAACATCTTTGGTCATCAGTCCCCTAGAACTTAGAACTACTTAAACCTAACTAACCTAAGCACATCACACAACACCCAGTCATCACGAGGCAGAGAAAATCCCTTACCCGCCGGGAATCGAACCCGGGAACCCGGGCGTGGGAAGCGAGAACGCTACCGCACGACCACGAGCTGCGGACATATAAGGTGTAACTGCTACTCTTCGATGAAATGTTCGACACAGGAGAGGAAGTCGTGATGGTTCGTATCAAACGAGTCAGGAGACGGAAAAGAAATACTTTATTTTACGTATCCCGGTCCCACGAAATGTAGTTACTTATTCTCGCGAGAATCCCCAGAACTTTGCAACCTCAGTTTTCTACGCAGATTTATTTGCATGGTTTTGGTTAGGTAAGCAATCCATAAGTCCGTATGTACTGTTACTACAATAAATTTTAAGCGAACTGTAAAACTGGTAGCATCTGAGAAAGGAATTTTTCATTCTTCAGCCAAGGATGCGTGTTTGTAAACATCTTGGAAGATTACAACTGTGTTCGGGAACGGAACTCGAATAACCTTCAGGCAAGGTTCTGCTTTCGGATCTCATTCCGTCACACAGTTTCAACTGTGAAGCTGTTTTTTTCGGGCAGTGAGACCCATGTGACAGAAGTTTTGTTAATTTTTAATGACTTGTCGAGAGAGTCTGAGCTGCAACTGTCAACAGCTGTTATTTATGTGAATTATGATCTATTAATGCTTAAAATTTTTAGAGTAATCAATTTATTACTAATTAGATTATATAATAAAATTATGTACAATGTGATATAATTATCGTTGTCTAGTTATTTTGTAGCTACAAAAGATGTTGCTGAATCTCATGATTAAAGATTTCCAGTGTTTTTCATCCTCTGTACCACATTTCAGTTCAGTTAACGTAAATCGCAAAGACAACTAGATGTAGCAAATGAAACTGTTTGTGAGAGATTTTTCATTCTTATCAACTCGACTTTTTTCGGCTTGTACCGCAATGAATGGAATCTTGAATGCAATGGTTGCCTGTGATAACACCGGCCTCTGACATTGACTGGCGGCAGTGTGGCCTTATTTACGGAGTATACCGTTGGCGAGGAGTGGCGCTGCTGTACTGGCGTTGCTGAGCCTCTGACCTCATTAGCGGTCAATTACAAGGATCCTTGTAACCCAAACAGAAAGCCACAACCCGGCTCATTACGGAACCCAGAACAGGCGTCCTCGGCAATTTGATATCGTCCTTTGCGGTGGTAGGACGCCGTTGAGTAGTGTTCGTTCGGTTAATTGCAATGTTGAAAACCAGGTTCGATATTCTCCGTACATCCTCTTCTGTTGTTGCTTCGTCTGAAATTTGGAATTAATCACTTAAGATAATGGCTTATTCAAAGAGTTTTTCTGTTTTACATCCCTCGTGGCGGTCAATGCACTTATTCTAATGTCGCAATCTTGGTTTTGGTTGAAAGTGAAAAAAAAAAGGACAGATGCGAGTAGGACTTATAAAGGCACATTTGCATGCCGAGCGTGAGTTTCCTCGGAAACGCGAAATATTAATTAAATAAATAATCAGTGACAAATAAATAAAGCCTATGGCACACAACTGCAGCGCTGTGTCGCTGATAAAACAAAAGCACAATTACGTTACTCTTATGTTTGATTAAGAAAGGGGAGAGCTCTGGTAGAAGTGGTGCGAGAAGCACGTATTTTATTCTATTGTCTGGCACACCGCCATATTTCATGTTATAGAAGAATACTGCGAGTTGCAACCAGACTAGGCACTCGATTCTGTAAAGAATTTATATTTATAAAAGTAAGTAGGATTATGAACTGTAAGCTTATTCATTGAATATATCTGATTTAACTAACTGTGTAACTTTTTATGTTTAGTAGACAATCACCTCTGTACGACGTATTGGCATGGCTGGCAAATTATTGAAATATTGAGATTTAGATTATGAGTCCGCACCTACCGCAGCAGTCTTTGGAAACGATTTATTTACGAAGTCCGATTATTTCAGTTTTATTTCACGGTCAACTACGAGTAACATTGCCTTTACGAAAAAGCCATTGTCAAGCGTCTGATACCGAATAATTAAACGTCCACGTTCCAGATAAGCAAATATCAATTACAATTACAATCACCATCATACAGATAGAATAATTAATATTTAAACAATATTTTTTATTTTATTTATTTTATAGACTCCTTACAAATGTTTGTAGACAGTTCATCTACTCTGGCAATCGACAATCTCGACAATTTTTGTCTGTTATCGACACTGATACTGGCAAGACATCGATACCACGGATTCCAAGACTTTCGAGGACGTTTTAGTTTCAAGTTTGAGGTCGGGTAACAAATGACAAAAGAAAAATATTTTCTTCTTGTGATATAATTATAAATTAACAATTTCTTATTTTTTTCCTTTACTTGTATTGCTAGAACTTTCTTCTTGCCAGTTTTCATGACTCTACGTCAAGGGCAAGGACCCTATAGGTGTGAATGAGTATGTTTGCGAATATCGAATATGTGATCTAAACAGCTGCATCTTTTGATTAGAGTGACTTAGAAGCACAAAAGTTTCGTACCACCGAAGGTCTATTAACCTCAGTATGTGACAAAAATTTTAACTTGATACGACTACCCATTCCTGGGAAATACTGCTTTGAACGTTTGGACAGACAGAAGGAAAACAAAGTGATTCTATAAAAGTTCCGTTTTTACCGACTGAGGTACTTGCATCTTAACGAACTGAAATGTGTAACGTTTCATCAAAATCGGCCCGTCCACAGGATGAGAAGTTTACTACAGGCGTGTTCTAGTAATCAACCGGAAAATACCGTGCGCAGTGTCATGCGCAAAAGCCTGATAGATGCAGCAAATGGGCTTAGTTACGAAAAGGTATCAAGCTTCAATATAAGACCATTCTGGGTCCAAAAGGAGCTACATTTGTTCCTTACACTCCTGAAAACAGGTGTGTTTTAGTATTTAGGTATAAAAGTCTGTGTCCCATACTATAGTCCTTGATATCACAACTGTCGTTAATACAGTGCCTAACATAAAAAGGGAATGGACCAAACAGAGAAGAAAAAAAGAGAATGAAACTTCTTGGGTTGAGAGGATATGTGATGTTACTTCAGTGATTACAAAATCGAGTCACTTTAACTGAAAATTTAGTATTTGAGGCCACTTATCAGTACGATGTTGCACCGCCTCTGGCCTGAATAATGATATCCTAGATACTGGCACTGGGACGAGTCGAAGTGATGTGAGTATCTTGCCTGCCACGGGAGGACCTCAACATCGATCAGGCTGTTCACAGCAACACGTTCCATGTATGGACGAGCATTGCCCTCCTGAAAAATGGCACCACAGTTTTGTCGCATAAGAGGTAATACATAAGGACGCAGAAAGTCCTTGATGTACCATTGTGTCATAGAGTCCCTTTACTCAGTGCCAGCCATAACCTGAAGTCTCGCCCGATCGCTTCACATATAATGACTCCAGAATGACTCGAGGAGTAACACCGCTGTATCCATGCAAAACTTTGGAAAAATTTACGCAGTTTGTCGCCTACTCGCTGTTGATGGTAGTTACGGGTAGTGCAGAACTGCGATTCATACCTCGCCAGACATCATGCGGCCTACGCCTCCTGGTCAAGGGACGACTCCAAACGCAGCAGTTTGTGTTGTTGTGTTGACAGCAGTCTACGAATGGGTGGATGATTCTCTTGTTCGGCTGCTCCTAGTCTCCGACCAATGCTGCAGGGTGATATAGAATTTTGCAGATAGTCGATCGCTTCTTCTCAGATGCCAGACATAGATGGGAAGTCGATCTGATGTGCTTGGTGCACAAAAGGTGGTCTCCTCCTGTGGTGGTCAGACGTTGCCGACTGGAATCTTAACGGCGAGTATGCCTGCTGTCACTCCATGCATTCCAACATCGCCCACTGTCTCATCCGAATGCCACAAAATTTACAAAAATGGCTCTAAGCATTATGGGGCTTAATATCTTGAGGTCATCAGTTCCCTAGACTAAGAACTACTTAGACGTAACTAACCTAAGAACCACACACACACCCACGCCCGAGGCAGGATTCGAACCGGCGACCGTAGGAGCAGCGCGGTTCCGGACTGAAGCGCCTAGAACCACTCGGCACAGCGATCGGCCACAAATTTACATATCTCACAATTAGACGAGCCGGCCAAATGGAAAACCACCAAAAGGCCATTTCAAACTACAGCGGGTGCTGATGACACTGTGTCACACACTTACACAGCGTCTGCGTGTCCTTCACAATAATCTCTCAACACCTGTGGTCCAAAACTATTTGTTCAGATTAGTACACGTGGTAGAGAACAGCAAAACAAACACATTTCGACCAGGAACATGTGGTCTGTGAAGTCAGCTTCTAATGTTAGGGAACATTTTGATAGCGGTGCTGACCTAAGTTGTCTTATCAGTGTCGCTGTATATTGACATCCAAATATCCATATTGGGCTCATATGAATCCACGAGGTATTCAACCTTGTGGTCATCAACAGCGATACAGTGTTAACGTGTGGGCCGACATATTCGGTGATAAGTTGATTGAACCATACATACTTCCATTCCGCCTCAAAGGACGAAGATACTGAATGTTCGTGGAACATCTGTTACCAGAACTGCTGGAGGATGTACCTTTGAATGTTAGATGTTAGACAAAGGATGTGCATCCAGCACGATCGGGTACCAGCCCATTTCAGCACTGCTATGAGGGATCATCCGAGAGCCACCTACGAAACTCAATGGATCGGGCGAGGTGGGCACCAACTGCACCTTACCTCTGGATTTCTTCCTCTGCGAGCATATCAAGTTGGCGGTGTGCGAAACCATTGTGGAAACAGAATTTACATCGCTGCTCAGACCATTGCGAACATGCCACGAATTTTCGAACGCACGCGACAATCAATGGTGCGACGACTTACTGCGTGCACACATGCCAATGGTAGCGCATTCAAGCCGTTCCTGTGACTGCCACTGCTGTAACTGTCATACTAAACCATCTCCTATGTAAATCGTCGCTAGCATCAGAAATTGCCATTCGGAGACCAGATGTTATACCCCAATATCAGTGACATGCATGGGCAGGAAGCCATCGTAATTACAGGATGGTGCAAATAAAAGTGGCCCATACGAGTCGATACAATTGGATGTGAATGTATGCATATAACCACAACTCGTGATGTGCACACCAAGTGTACGCCCGCCACGTGATTCCTTGAAGCCCATTTACACCATTTTCTAGCCTGACGGAGTTCTTAACTGAGATCAGTCCGGTCGCACCCATATCTGGCTGCCCAGATCACCTGATATGTTAGTATGCTATTAGTTTGTGTGGGGAGCCCTCAAGTCTAAGCTGTATCGTAACATCCTCGTTGTCTTCAAGAACTGAGGCAGAACATTTCGGATGAGACTGAAACAATTCCCTCAGTCCAGCTTCTATACGTCTTCAGCAACACGCCGACTAGGGTCCAAAAGTGCCAAGAGATGAATGGTGGTCACTTTCAACATCTGCTATAACCAGGTTGTACTGTACTTCCACCGAGCGACGTGGCGCAGTGGTTAGACACTGGACTCGCATTCGGGAGGACGACGGTTCAATCTCGCGTCCGGCCATCCTGATTTAGGTTTCCCGTGTTTTCCCTAAATCACTCCAGGCAAATGCCGGGATGGTTCCTCTGAAAGGGCACGGCCGACTTACTTCCCCGTCCTTCCCTAATCCGATGAGACCGATGACCTGCTGTCTGGTCTCCTTCCCCAAAAACAAACTCAACTGTATTTCCTTTTCTCTGCTGTGTTTCTTAGTACCCTGGAACTCTGTTCTCCACGCCACTTTTATTTCCTCGTAACTACTGATAGGTATAGTTAGCAAATGAAAGATTTTGATAAAGAACAAACAACGTATTTACCTTAATAGTGTTCAAAAGTCATTATATATACACTCCTGGAAATGGAAAAAAGAACACATAGACACCGGTGTGTCAGACCCACCATACTTGCTCCGGACACTGCGAGAGGGCTGTACAAGCAATGATCACACGCACGGCACAGCGGACACACCAGGAACCGCGGTGTTGGCCGTCGAATGGCGCTAGCTGCGCAGCATTTGTGCACCGCCGCCGTCAGTGTCAGCCAGTTTGCCGTGGCATACGGAGCTCCATCGCAGTCCTTAACACTGGTAGCATGCCGCGACAGCGTGGACGTGAACCGTATGTGCAGTTGACGGACTTTGAGCGAGGGCGTATAGTGGGCATGCGGGAGGCCGGGTGGACGTACCGCCGAATTGCTCAACACGTGGGGCGTGAGGTCTCCACAGTACATCGATGTTGTCGCCAGTGGTCGGCGGAAGGTGCACGTGCCCGTCGACCTGGGACCGGACCGCAGCGACGCACGGATGCACGCCAAGACCGTAGGATCCTACGCAGTGCCGTAGGGGACCGCACCGCCACTTCCCAGCAAATTAGGGACACAGTTGCTCCTGGGGTATCGGCGAGGACCATTCGCAACCGTCTCCATGAAGCTGGGCTACGGTCCCGCACACCGTTAGGCCGTCTTCCGCTCACGCCGCAACATCGTGCAGCCCGCCTCCAGTGGTGTCGCGACAGGCGTGAATGGAGGGACGAATGGAGACGTGTCGTCTTCAGCGATGAGAGTCGCTTCTGCCTTGGTGCCAATGATGGTCGTATGCGTGTTTGGCGCCGTGCAGGTGAGCGCCACAATCAGGACTGCATACGACCGAGGCACACAGGGCCAACACCCGGCATCATGGTGTGGGGAGCGATCTCCTACACTGGCCGTACACCACTGGTGATCGTCGAGGGGACACTGAATAGTGCACGGTACATCCAAACCGTCATCGAACCCATCGTTCTACCATTCCTAGACCGGCAAGGGAACTTGCTGTTCCAACAGGACAATGCACGTCCGCATGTATCCCGTGCCACCCAACGTGCTCTAGAAGGTGTAAGTCAACTACCCTGGCCAGCAAGATCTCCGGATCTGTCCCCCATTGAGCATGTTTGGGACTGGATGAAGCGTCGTCTCACGCGGTCTGCACGTCCAGCACGAACGCTGGTCCAACTGAGGCGCCAGGTGGAAATGGCATGGCAAGCCGTTCCACAGGACTACATCCAGCATCTCTACGATCGTCTCCATGGGAGAATAGCAGCCTGCATTGCTGCGAAAGGTGGATATACACTGTACTAGTGCCGGCCGCGGTGGTCTAGCGATTCTGGCGCTGCAGTCCAGAACCGCGGGACTGCTACGGTCGCAGGTTCGAATCCTGCCTCGGGCATGGGTGTGTGTGATGTCCTTAGGTTAGTTAGGTTTAAGTAGTTCTAAGTTCTAGGGGACTTATGACCTAAGATGTTGAGTCCCATAGTGCTCAGAGCCATTCACACTGTACTAGTACCGACATTGTGCATGCTCTGTTGCCTGTGTCTATGTGCCTGTGGTTCTGTCAGTGTGATCATGTGATGTAACTGACCCCAGGAATGTGTCAATAAAGTTTCCCCTTCCTGGGACAATGTTCACGGTGTTCTTATTTCAATTTCCAGGAGTGTATATATATATATATATATATATATATATATATATATATATATATATATATCAGTTCATGACATCCAGTCTTATAAATTTACTGTGTCCGATGGACACACGTCCAGATCATCCGCTCTCAAAACTCCGCCATTTCTCTTCCCACATCCACCACTGCTGGCGGCACACCTCCAACTGCGCAACGCTACGCGCTGTTAACAGCCAACTGCCCAACACTACAATAGCATATACTCCAACAATGTAAACCAACCACAGCCTTCACACAGCACAGTCAGTGATTTTCATATAGAGCGCTGCATGGCGTTACCAACATAAAATCCTAAACAGCCTACTTACACTACTGCTTGGACTGATATACACTAGCTGACTAGCAAGTAGCAGTGCACTCAAGGAAAACACAAGCACACTGTAAGCAAACACAACAACATCGTACCTAGTAATTATGCAAGTTGAATTGTACAAGCAAGTGTCGGTATGGAAGCTTTTCAAAATAGACTATCTCGTATTAAAGTCCTGCAACAAATAATACGAACTTTCTTCTTACCCTACTTTTAGTTCATTAATGTCGATAGGCATTGTTCCATTTAAACACACTTCCTAAATATCATTACGCTTTGCTGATTTGCTAATAATACGATTCTGTAAAAACCGCACATTAATAGTATATGACCACTGCCCACCGCGAGATTAAATGCCGTTTGGTGACGCTGTGGACACGTGATGCGACAAGGAAAGTGTACAGCATGTCTGAGGAAGAATGGTCAATATTCGGGATATGACATATGGTTCAAATGGCTCTGACCACTATGGGACTTAACATCGGAGGTCATCAGTCCCTAGAACTTAGAACTACTTAAACCTAACTAACCTAAGGACATCACACACATCCATGCCCGAGGGAGGATTCAAACCTGCGACCGTAGCAGTTGCGTGGTTCCGGACTGAAGCGCCTAGAACCGCTGGCCACCACGGTCGGCTGGGATATGACAAGAACGATCATTCGAAGCATCGGCTCTAAAATGCATAGCTTGAGAGCTATGACAGCTTCTTCATCTTCAACACTGAGAAACACATCTCTTCTACTACAAGCTCTTTGCTTTGCATATTTTGAGAGGTGTTGTTATGGAGAAAAACAAGAAAAAAAGTCCAGTAAACACGGTCTCTAAGGTGCATACTTTATGAGCTATGAGCAGTTCTTGATCTTTTTTGTGAAAAAAATATATTCTACTGAAAACATGCTCTTAAGGTATGCACTTCACATCTCAAGATTACTAGACTCTTTTGCTTCAAATGATCGTTCCTGTCACGTCCCTGTATGTTGACCATTTCTGCTTGGACGCCCTGGATAGTCGGAGCAGAAATGAATGGCAAATCATTCTAGCGTCGACAAAGGTCGCGAATGAGAAAATCCGATGACATAAACGACTTGGCAAATGGCAGACTGCTATGGCCAGGTGCATGGGGAAGAGCACCTGGGAAAAGGCGAAACTGGTCGGCTGTTCGCCTTTTCCTTACATGAGCATCTGTGGAAAGTGGTTGAAGGACGGTAAAACCAAGAATAGGTACCATGTGTTGAAAATCCTCGAATCAGCACAGAACGTGGAGGTCGGAGGCTTGCCTGCTCTGTAAACCGGCGTAAGTTGTAGTCCGTGGAAAGTCTGACGAGAGACTACAGTGCAGGCGTGGGAACAATTGTTTCGGAGCGCATCGCTACACGTTGATTGTTGACATGGGCCTCCGCAGCAGACAACCCCTACGTGTTCCCATGTTGACACAACGATATTGTCAATTTCGATTGCAGATGATACTGGATAATCGAGATCGGACTATGGAGATATGGAAAAGTGACGTCGGATTAATCACGTTTCTTGCAACATCAGGCCACTTATCGTGTCCAGATAGGCCGTCATACATATAGGCTGTCGAACGACTTCTCGAATATGCGTTGCTCTACGAACGTACGCTAGAAGGCCAGGTTTATTATACTATGGGTGCTATTCATTTTGGTTTCCATGGGACCTACGGCAGTAATTGAAGGCGTCATGACCTCTGTAAACCAACTACATTCATCATGGTCGATTCTTCCCAGAAGGCGATGGCATCTTCCAACTGCATATTTGTCGGTGTCACGAGGCCAGAATCGTGCTGCAGTGGTTTGTGGTACATGATAGTGAACTCACGTTGATGTCTCAGCCAACAAATTCGCCTGATGTGGACGCGGTGGAACATATCTGGAACACTTTCGGACGCCAATTTCGCGTCCGTAATTTGTATGAATTGCGTGACCCGTGCATAAACATATGGCACCACACATCTACATAAGCATTAGATGATCTTTTGGAATCCATGCCACTCAGAACCTCTGCTGAATTACGTTATAAATGTAGGATAACACGTTACATGGAAGGTGATCATAGTGTTTTGATTCATCAGTACATCTCTCCTGAGAGTATCACAGGAAAGCTATGGTAAATACATTGACTTTTTTTCCCTGTCGCTCGAAACTTAGCGCGGACATCAACGCGCGATGGTTTTAATAGCTCACATGATGAAACTCTGTCTGGAAATTTTACAGAAAAGCCAGAGAGATTCTCGTCGTATTTAAAGTGCACCAGCAGCAAGATACAATAAATATCTTCAATGGCCGATACCATGTTAGTTAGTTATTTGTTCCATGGATCATATTGCACGATAGATCGTAGTGTTGTGGAATGAGTCGTTTTACGTTCGCGTCGCAAATTAACTTGTACGTATCGTTACATTCTGAACGTTTCTATGTTTTAGTTTTTTCCTTTTTTCTTTCTTTTCTTCACAAAAGAAAACATAATACACATGTAAGTTAGTAATTTGCATTCAACACCTTTTATACAATACGGTAATAAAAATTCTTCTACGGATTGGAAGGAGTGATTAAGGAGAAAATTCCTCACTTTGTTTTAAATTTTCCTTTGCTGTCTGTCTAACGTTTCATATCACTGGGGAAGTGATAGCAAAATTTTTGTTCCAGCATTTTGCACCCTTTCTTGTGCTAAAGTCAACCTTCACGTCGAGTATCGAATATCAGTTTTCCTTCTGGCATTGTAATGATGTACAGAATTGTCTCTTTTGAACTGTAGTGTATTGTTTACGGCAAACTTCGTGAGGGAATAAATATACTGTGAAGCAGTGGTCGGAAAGATAACTACTTAAACAGATGTCTATAAGATGAACGTGGCTTAGCACCACATATTATTCTTACAGCACGTTTTTGCACAATGATGGCTTTCTTTCTTAAAGGTGAGCTATACCAGAAAATTATTCCATGTAAAAATAATGAATGAAAATATGCGAAATGTGCTAACTTACTAATTTGTCTCTCACCTATATTTGCAATGATATGTGACTGAACTATGTTGTTTTAGGAATTACAAAATGTGCCTTTTCCATTTTAAATTCTCATCAGTATAGACACCTAAGAATGTTGAAGTTTCCACGCTATTTATCTTCATCATCGGTGTGGTGCCTCTAGATCTGCATAACTGAATATGTTATTCCTTTTTGAAATTGATGTTGTCACTATTTTCAGAAAACCTGTCAATGATACTTTTAAGAACTTTGTTACCATTTTTTCTGTTGCTTTGAGTATACTTGGAATGATTACAAAACACTAATTCTGCTTGTTGTACATTAGACGGAAAATCTCTATGTATGTGAAGAACAGTAGTGGACCTAAGAGTGAGCCTTGGGCAACCAGTCGGTATTATGTCCCCGAACTATATTCGTTGAATTACTAAATACAACTTTCAGCATTCTTTTCGTTAAATATGACATTACCCATTGGTTGGTTATACCATCTGCCCCATAATAATTCAATTTATTTAGGAGAATAAGGTGATTCATTCAGTCAAATGCCCTAGATAGGTGACAGAAAATACCAACCGGCGCTATTTTATTATTAATGCTTGTAAAATCTGGTGAGTGTACATATAAATGGCAATCCCAGTAAAGCAATTTTACCGATGACAGCGGAGTTAGTAAACACAGTTTTCAAAATGTCTTCACCAAAGAAGACTAAGTAAATATTCCAGAAGTAGAATGAAGAAAACTGCCAACTTAAAAGTAGATATCCTGGGCGCAGCGAAGCAGTATAAATCACTTAATAAAGACAACTCTAAAGAATATATCAATACGGCTGCTTTCAGACTACGCTGATACAATAGCCTAATACTTAGCAGTCATATAGCTCGACGAAAGATCCGCACAAAAAAGACAAGAAAGTTGAAGAGACCACACCAGTACTTAAGAAAGGAAATAGGAATAATCTGAAGACTCACTAACACCGATCTGTAGTAGGATTTTGGAACACATACTGTGTTCGAACATTATTAATTACCTCTTAGGTAACTGTCTACTGACACACTGTCAATATGGATTCAGAAAAAAAACGTTCTTGTGAAATAGTTCTTGTGAAACCCGATTAGCTCTTTATTTGCACGAAGTAATGACTGCTATCGACAGGGGATCTCAAACTGATTCCATATTTCTAGATTTCAAGAAGACATTTGACACCGTTCCTCACAAGGGACTCCTAGTCAAATTTCGTACCCATTGCGTATCACATCAGTTGTGCGACTGAATCCATGATTTCCTCTCAAATAGATAGCAGTACATAGTAATTGGCGAAAATTATTGAGTTAAACAATTCCCCGACGAAGTGCTATAGGCCCTCTGCTGTTCCCAATCTACATAAACGATTTAGGAGACGACGTGAGCAGCCCTTTTAGCTTACTTGCAGATGATGTTGTCTTTAACCGTATACCAAAGTCATCTTAAGTATCCATCATTATTGTAGATCAAAATCAATTGCAAAATGGCGTAGGCACGATACCTGAGTGGTGCGAAAAGCGGCCATTGTATCTCAAAAAGACAATGTGTGAGGTAATCCATGTGACTGCAAAAAAGCAAGCCGTTAAATTTCTATTACACGATAACTCGCACAAATTTAAAGGCTGTCAACTCGAGTAAATACCTACGAATTACGAGTACGAACAATTTAAGTTGGGGCGATCACATAAATAATGTTGTGAGGAAGGCAAACTGAAGATTATGCTTTATTGGCAGAACACTTAGGAAGTGTGACAGGTCTACTAAAGAGACTGCCTGTACTACAACTGTTCGTCCTCTGCTAGAGTCCTGCTGTGCTTTATGGCATCCTTAGCACATAGGGCTGATGGAGGATATCGAAAAAGTTCAAAGAAGGCAGTGAAACGTAGCAACTTATTACGAGATGACATTCGTTGAAGTAAGGCACGCAGGCGTTTGGTAGGGTGACTGCAGGATGGTTATGTCTTTTTTGTCGCTTTACTCACAGCGTAGCTAACGCTGCCTGCCGTGAGAACGGCATAGCGTAAGTCAGTCAATACCGAGATTCACACCCTATACGAATCTAAATAATCCATATTAGTTACTATCCGATTTTGTTCAAATTTGGTACACACCCTTTTGTTATTAATGGAATTATGCTGTCAAAATTTCAGATTTTTGTTTATTATAGTGCCGGAGATAAAATTACCTAAAAGTCCTAAAGCCAATGACTGTTTTTTAAAAAACCATGTTAGTAACAAATACAGATTGATTTGCATTATCGTTTGAAGCCATTGCAAAGTTACCAGCGTATAAAAATCAATTTTTTAAAATTTTATTTTCTAACACGTTAGTGACTGTGTATTCCTTAATACAAAAATCGGTAAAAATCATTATTTGATTATATTTTGTTGTGTGAGTGCGTGAGAATGACTGAGAGAATGTATGTGGGACGTACGTTAAAACTTATTGTGTAATTGTTCATAAAACCTTGTACAAATAGACCGTGGGAAAGTTATGGTGTAACCATGATTCAGATGACGTATGTCGGTGTGAGATTGCTTTTGTATAAAAGCAGCCAGAATGACAGTTAGAGGCGGAATAAGTTTATTTGTCAGTTTGAAGAATAATACGTACTTCGCTTATTTTAACGAAACGATATACCAGCAATTGAACTTTTAATGACGTTAATTACTATCAAATTATTGACTGGATAAGGCAAGTTCTGCCACGAGAATGACCTGGAAGGAACATTCTGATTGGTCATTTAAATCAACAGCCAATCAGAATTAAGCTGTTCCTGCGCGAATATAGTGGAGTGGGCAGTGTGTAGAATAGTTCGAGAAAGTCGCTTGCTAACCAGTCTACGGATAACACCGTGTTAGATAGATCCGTAAAAATGCTCTGAAAAATGAAGAAATAGTGAGTTAATTGTGGTTCGAATACCTCGTGACTAACGCGACTGGAGTTACTTTCATTTTAATGAAAATTTGGTGTTTCTAAATTAAATAGTTTGATAGTTATGAGCGTGTGAACTTTCTGGTCGTAGTAACAACTCCGTGTGGCATGTTTCGTGCTCTGTACGGAATTCTTTGGCGAGCACTTTTTTCTAAGAAGACTACTGAAAGGACCGAATGTTTAAGTCGCAAATAGTTGTGTTTCGGTACTGGTAGAACGTGAAAATTAGTCGGGTCGGAATTGCAAAAATTCTGGCTGCTTTTCGAGTGAAACTATGTTGTACAGACAGTGAACTTTGAATGATGTAGAGCATTACCATATTAAATACGGACTTGATAGCCATTTCAAGTATTTCTATATGAATAAAAAGCAGATTCACTCTAATTTTAAATGCTTTCTGGAAGTAGACTGCATCCTCTAAAAGCCAGATTTTTTAAAAATTGAAGTTTCAGGAACTTATTTTCGACTCGAGTTACGCGGCCTCTGTGTGGTAGGTATTAGACAGTGGTTTCATAAACGCTGCTTTATACTGACTAGCACGTATCTGCTACTACAGCGTGAAGGGACATCGGAAAGAAGCATATCGAGGTAGGTGGACTTTCGATAAGTGAAAGAGAGAATGCAGATGACCGATCCCGCGCCGCCTCAGAAGCTCGTTTTGCAGTGCCGCTAAATAGGGGAGAGAATGTCACAGACACGATAAGCAAGTTGCGACTGCGACCATTAAAAGAAAGGCGTTTTTCGTTGTGGTGAGAGTTTCTCATTCACCAACTTTCTCCTCTGAATGTGAAAATATTTTATTGACGCCAACAATGATCATCATAATAAAATAAGAGAAAGAAGAGCTCGTACAGAGAAATTTAGGTGTTCATTTTTTACATGCACTCTTAGTGAGTTGAAGAACTCACTGCAAGGCACTTGAGTGTGATTAGATTAGGTTTGCTTTCATTCCAACTGATCCGTAGTGAGGAGGTCCTCCAGGATGTAGAACATGTCAGAAAACAATAATACATGACAAATATTTACAACTGAAACAAACAAGCTGATGTACCTTCCACAGGTCCCAAATGGAATGATCGTCATATTTTTTTAAAGAACACTATATGAAAGAATCATTTTACAAACACTAATGCAATGAATTTAAAATAAAAAAGGTATTTTTATTTATAAGGTAATGAACATGTAATAGAACTACTATGATACTTATTTACACTGAACGCATTACTGCACTGAAATGGGGCGGAAGTCAGATTGTGCTTACACACCCGCCCACCCACCAACCCACACACACACACACACACAAACACACACACACACACACACACACATACACACTCACACACTTATTTACAATGAACACATTACTGCACTGAAATTGAGCAGAAGTTATATATTACACACAAATCAGTTGGTTCTACTGAGACATTCATCAGTGGAGTAGAAGGAGTTGGCCACCAACAAATCCTTTAGGCTTCTCTTAAACTGAATTTCATTGGTTGTTAAGCTTTTTATGGCTGCTGGGAAGTTATTGAAAATGTGTGTTCCTGAATAATGCAGACCTTTTTGTACAAGAGTAAGTGACTTTAAATCCTTGTGAAGATTATTCTTATTTCTAGTATTGATTCCATGAATTGAGCTGTTGGTTTGAAAAAGTGATGTACATTTGATGACAAATTTCTTGAAGGAATATATATACTGGGAAGCAGTAGTTAGTATCCCTAATTCTCTAAACAGGCTTCTGCAGGATGTTCTTGTGTTCACACCACATGTAACTCTTAATACACGTTTTTGTGCCCGGAAAACTTTAGCTTGGCTTGTTAATTTACCCCAAAAAATAATCCCATATGACATTATGGAATGAAAGTAAGCTTAGTATGCCAGCTTTTTCATTTGTATATCCCCTATGTCTGACACAATTCGCACTGGAAATAGAGATATGTTAAGACGCTTCAGCAGTTCTGAGGTGTGCCCCTGCCAGTTGAATCTATTATCAAGCTGTGAGCTTCAGAGTAGTCGTATAGATAAACATGTAGATTTCCTAGTATTAATATTACTGCACTTGGTAGTGTGGGAGCCTCGGTCGGCTCGTGCGTCTACCTCTGCGCTTGAAGCCCACCAGAAGATGCTCTGCTCTTCTAACGACCAGGCACGTTGCTCATAATACTGTGCGGGCTTCCACAGTGTGTACCACAGGCGAAAAAGTGGTTATAGTTTTCGTTTACGGCCGGTCGGTGTGGCCGAGCGGTTCTAGGCGCTTCAGTCTGGAACCGCGCGACCGCTACGGTCGCAGGTTCGAATCTTGCCTCGGGCATGGATGTGTGTGATGTCCTTAGGTTAGTTAGGTTTAAGTAGTTCTAAATTCTAGGGGACTAATGACCTCAGATGTTAAGTCCCATAGTGCTCAGAGCCGTTTGACCTATATTTTTCGTTTACTGTAACGTCACCCCGTGTTTCCGGTAACTGTCGTGGGAGCCCTAGCGCAGTAACATAGAGGCTGGTAATTCTATATAGAACTTCACAGGTACGCCAGCGTGTCCTCAGACCTTACTGGGCTCTAACGCTTTAAGTTGCCTTTGTAAACCTCTAGTGACGCTCACTACGTCATCGTAGCTTCGGTACATCTATAGAATGATTGCCACTTTCGTCTTTTTTCCTTTTTGAAGCCACATTTGAACACAGACGTTTTAACTCCTGTCCACGAATGTCTGGAAGCTGATTTTTATTCCAAGCAGATAATACTGGTGGCGGTTACTCATCAATGACTTCACTGTCGGTGTAGAACTGGCCCTACGACAGTGGAGATGATATAATGTTTGAGGTGAGTAGCAACCAACTGCCCTGCTGTGGCAATGGAGCAGCAGCTAGTGTTTCGGAATGAATTGAAACGATGTTCGATTGGAACACGATTGGACGTGTTGCGGAAGCACAAGTTGCTGCGTAGCACCGATCGGAAATCTGCTATTTACATGACGTTCGGAGCCCGAGCGGTTCCTGCGGGCCATGTTAACGTCACAGGCGCGGCGGCAGCTTGCGCTCGGCTCGACACGGGCGCTCGTTGACGCAAACCAGTCGTGGGCGGCAGTGCAGGGCTGCAATTGCACTGCTGTTTGCTCCTGCGCGTGCGCCTAGCCGCTGTGTGAGTGCAAAATGGCAGTACCATCCCTCCGACATCCTCCGCTCGTAGACACCAGTATTATTGTGAAAGGAGGGACAATTTTAATGACGGGAAAAATCACGCAGGGAGGCTCAAAGGTTTCAATTTTGGGTCCCCTGCTGTTCCTTATATCATTGGTTCCCAACATTTCTGAGACCTTTACCCACGAGGCCAATCAGATATTAGCTAGTACTTCTCTGCCGCTTCTTCCCCCCATCATCACCAACATTAGCGCCCAAGTAGAATGGAAAAAATATAGAATGCAACATTTTTATTTTTAAAAAGACGAGGATAAATGATATTTTTCTTGGGTGTTTTATTTCCCCACAAACTAATGAGTCAGTGAGGCTATTGGCACTCTTTATTTCTAACAATTTTTTTTAGAATAATGAAGCAAGCAATGCGAGTGCTACCTAAAACTATTTTTCAGAAAAGAAAGCTGTCCACATTGACGGTAGGCATTTGTTAGGAAACATGCTGTCTTTGTTCCTTTCTCTAGCGCCACGTGCTTCGCCCACACGTTACACGCCAATTTAAAATCAACCAAGTTAAAATACTTGTGCTGTACTTACTGTTTGTAATTCACTTAATTGCTGACCTACTTCGATATAGTGCGTATTCGGCTGTTGACCAGGACGGCTCGGTCTGCAAATCTCTCACCAACTGATAATGTTTCTTCACGGGTTAGCTGCTAGAGCACTGGTTGTAACAATATAGAATTACGTGGACATATCTGCCATACAAACTCATTTCGACTCGATGCCCAGATGGATTAGAACTATGGTTGCTGCGAGAGGCGGCAGCCGAGTGTATTAAATTTTGCAGCGCTGTGTCCTTCAAGAAATACACAGCCTACATGTAAGAGCGTGGACTTGACCATGACTCAGGTGCAATTTAATTGAAGTTACACTCCAAAGACAAGACATCGAAAAAGAACTGTGTTACGCATCCGTCTTACATCTCGATAGTTCGAAAGCAGACATCCGTCCGCCAAACGGGAATATCAGCAGACAAATAGCTCCACTGAATAGTTGGTTAGGAGATTACGTCAATAACTGACAGTGTCTTAACGACTGTTCGGGACTAATCTATAGTAGCCATCAACAAGCGCTCAATCATTAAATAATACAATAGCACCAGTTTTTTTTCTGTGACCTGTCTAAGGCATTTATGTGAATCACAATATTCTGCTAAATAAACTGAGATTTGATGGGGTTGTAAGATAGTCAACCGATGGATGATGTCATATCTAGCTAAAAGAATGCAGAAATCTGAACTGTAATTCAGCCAATACAATCAGGGGAGAGTATTCTAATTGGGGAGAAATCATATATGGTGCTCCCCAAGGCTCAATTTTAGGTCCGCTATTGTTATATATGTAAACGATTTCCGTCTAATGTACAGCAAGTACAATTAGTTCTTTTTGGAAATGACACTGATGTTGTAATTAGTCCAAGCAAACACATAGCAACAGAAGAAATGGTAAACGATATTTCTAAAAGTGTCATTGACAAGCTGTTCTGCGAACTGTCTCACTCTCAAATTTAAAAAGACACAAATATTCAGTTCTGCAAGTCCAGATGTACTACACAGATGGTAAGTGTAACAACGGCAAGGAAATAATAAATAGGGTGGAAAATTAAGTATTTTTAAGCGTCCATTATGAGAATTTAAAATGGAAAAAGCACATTTTGAAAATTCAGTACTCCATGTTAAAGTTGTCTTTAGCACAAAAAAGGATGCACAATGCTATAACCAAAATTTTTGATCACTTACTAATGATATTAAGTGTCTGAGAGACATCAAAGTAAAATTTGAAAAATAAAATAAAAAATTAAAAAAATTTATTCTCGAGAAAACCTTCAATGCCGTAGAAGAATTTTATTATTGTACTCTGTAAAGGGTGGTGTGTAGAAATCACTTACTGATACCTGTACTTTGAAAAAAGTATAAACATCTATCATGTAGCCATATTTACAAATGACTCTGCGTTGTGAGTGCAAAATGATCCATTCCACATTATTACGATTTCCTGTGCTAATGATCCATGGTAACCTCGTGATCGCTAATTCTGATGTTAGGTTTCTCGCTGCTCTTATTTCTGCTAATTCTCTTTCATTTCGTGCTTCTTCAATTTCCTCTCAGTCTATATTCTGTACTCATTAAGTGTTAACTCGATTCAACAGATCCTGTAATTCTTCTTTACTTTCACTGAGGATTGCAATGTCATCAGCGAATCTTAACATTGTCTTAGTTTCTACTACCATTATTCCCTCTTGCTTCTTGTTCAGATTGTGTATTAGCCTTCTTCCCCTGTGGCTTACCCCTATTTTCCTCAGAATTTCGAACATCTTGACATCGTCTAATGCTTTATGCAGGTCGACAAATCCTATGAATGTGTCTTTTCTTCAGATTTGTTTACATTATCAAGAGGAATGTGAAAACTGCCTCTCTGGTGCCTTTATCTTTTCTAAAGCCAAACTGATCTTCATTTAACAGATCTTCAGTTTTCTTTCCCATTCTCGTGGATATTATTCTTGTCAGCAGTTTGGATGCATAACCCGTTAATCTGATTGTGCAATAATTCTCGCACTTGTCGGCTCTTACCACCTTTCTATTGTGTAGATGATATTTTACCGAAAGTGTGATGGTATATCACCAGTCTCATATATTCTTCACACCAACGTGAACAGTCGTTTTGTTGCCACTTCCCCCAATGATTTTTAGAAATTCTGATTGAACGTTATCTATTGCTCCCGTTATCTATCCCTCCCAAAGCTCTTTTAAATTCTAACACTGGACTTCCTATCTCTTCCCTGTAGACTCCTGTTTCTTCTTACATCATGTCTTCAGACAAGATCCCCCCATCACAGAGGCCTTCAGTGTACTCAGTCCATCCATCCGCTCTCTCCTCAGCTTTTAGCAGTGGATATTCTATAGCACTGTTCATGTTACTGCCCCTGCTTTTAATTTCACCGAAAGATATTTTCACTTCTACGTATCTTGAGTCAGTCCTTCCGAGAGTTATTTCTGTCTCAGTGTCTTCACATTTTTCATGTAACCGTTTCGCCTTAGTTTCTCTGCACATGTTAGTTATTTTATTCCTAAGTGTTGTGTACATAGTTCTGCGTAGTCAACGCGTACACAACTTTCCCACTAGAGCGCGCCCCACTAAGCACAACAGTGCAGGCGCAGCGCTCGTCCATCTCCGCACTACGAGATGGCGCTGCCATAGAGAAAGACCAAATTCTGCTTCCGCCGATCCGCGTATTAATATGTAACGCAGCCAATGAGATTGCTGCTTACGTAGAACCTTTTCTCCTCGTGGATCACACTCGTGCAATGATACATGAACGCACGAGGGATTATAATGAGTGTACAGACCTCCAATTAGTCAGTCTGCATTTGTCTATACCAGTCTGCACTAGTCTGTAACAGTCTGTACGAGTTCTACATTTGTCTGTACCAGTCTATAGTCAAGTTTCAGTCTGCGCCTAATAAGATTACCCTATTCCTGTACATAGCCATGAAGATAAATGTATAGACACTTTTGTCAAGTATCAGAGATATATGTGAGAATAGGATTAACCTACCAATATCAAAGGAACTTCAGATTGTCAATTGTAAATAGCATCCAGAACCAAGTTAAGAATTTTTATGCTTGTTATTATTTTAATAAATGTGTGTGAAAATTAATCAAGTTCTGCTTGAAGTTGGTCACCGTCAATCTGCTACTCTAAGCGTGCAAGTGGCATTTCTATCGTCTGACCTAACGGCTGAAGATAAACACGCCACGATAAGACCACGAGACATATTGCTGACACTCGCCTACTTCGTTAGAGCGACAAGTCAAATAATCTGATGGTGTGTGTACTGATGGCCTTACAGTACGCATACCACTCTAAGTGACTTGTATTACTGTTTTTTAAAGATAAAAAGATAAGATAGAATCTTTTTAGCTCATATCGCCATTCGATAAATGGCAACGTTCCGTACTCTCTTTCAGAATTCGTCCACCACTTCACCGACACAAGTAATCTAAGAGAATTCTCGGTGGACCTGCGGCCGCCGACGGTCGTCAGCCAAACTTACACACGAGCCGGCGGAACTTGTCCCGCGGGCGTTGCTACTGGAAAATCCTGCGCCAGTTGTGCCCGCGGACCGCTACTGAATGCACTTCCGAGGACCACGGCTGTCTGCAGACACGCCCCATCTGCCCCCCCCCCCCCCACCCTACATCATCGCGGCCTGCTGATTGGATAACGCAGTTTGTGACGGGCTCCGCAGTCCTGAATATTCAGCAGAGGCGGCGGATTTATTCGTCTTGTTTTCACTTCCGCTGTAAATTCGTACCGCTCGCGAGTGGAGGGCACGCAGCGGTTAATTCGTGTGGATTTGAAAGTGTACAACACTATTTGAGGAAACAGCAACTTCAAGATGGAAGGGTATAAATGAAATTATAAGAACGGTACGGTCAGATCACAGTGTGGCGTGAGTCCCGAATACTAAAAGGCATGACCGGATTTACGCAAGGGACAGGCAAACCCGGGTCTTCGGCGCAGAGAGGAAAAGGGGCGCCGGATGACCACGATTGTCGCTTGTATGTTCGGCAGATCTGGTTACGCACATTCACAAAAATGAATTTGATGTAATCTGAAAATGTGAGAGGCTAGTCTGCAGCCAGTGGTACTGTTGCTTAGCATAGCGTTCGGTACATCGCTGAGTCAGCTGCAGGGCAATTGTTAACCTCACTGGACGCAACTGCCGTAATACACCAGTCAATGAAGATCAAAGAGATTTGAACCGCGAAAAAAATCGTGTAGTCGCAAATTTGTGCACAGTGGTAGGAGGCAGTGCGATGAATGTAATGTTAAACCGTTTCTCCCTGACAACTCCTTCCTTTCCTTGGACGAATTTCTATTTAAAAACTGGTAGGCTGGAAAAAATTATTTTAATTGTACTTGCTTGAGTAGGACTAAAAACTAAATTCATTAACGTTAACGCTAAACTAATTGCGAAGTGAAGCAGCAACGAGGCACAATGCTCCATTCGCTTTAAAAGATTACAGATTTGTCTGCCATTACTATTACATAATAGAAGAGAAAGGAAAATACCGTAACAGTAATAAATTAAAAAGTTAAGAACAACTAATTCCTACTACACAATAAAAACAGAAAGGAGCTATCTACTGCGTTTACATAATACGCCTTTATTTGGTCGTAGACCTAGAAAATGGACAAATTAACACGTGAAACAAAGAGTTCTTGAACCACAGTTTTCACCTTTCAGCAATGATCATTCGTATTGCCGTTATAATGGTATGATCCTGATTACAACATGATTTTGGAACAGGGCTTCAAAAAATTAGAATCAATAGGAAAATACTGACGATTTTTTTCTAGTATTCAACGACAACCACTTTTCGAGAAAAGTAGCGAACAGTGGACTAAGCTTTTTCCTATTTGCCTATTCAATTTAATATTTTTATTCTACGTACCTTGGAACTGAGAGGCTCAAAATTTTTCAATCTTTGTTAGACTTCTACTGTTATTACAGAAAGTAATACGAATAAAAAACCGAAAATCGGCTACTTCAGAAAGCAGTTATTTTGAACAGATTTAACAATCACTTTAAACTGACGTGACAAAAACCGATACAAAGGAAAACGCTTGTTTCATCACTAACCGCCATCCCTAGTCCACTCCCCTCTGTCCTCCTTCTCCATCACTCATACACTACTACACGCATTCTCGGCCAGAAGATTCTATTGGTATCAACCACAGACCTTAACTTCAGAAAGAAATTTCTGTGAATTACACCTGTAGCGCAGTGGAGATGAAAAAGTTGGCAGAGGGGATGAAGCCGAGGCGAGCCGCATCAAACCAATCACGAGACAGATGACCGAGATGAATGGTCTTTGCTGTGTGTAACTGGCGAACAATTCTAGGCTTATATCTTTTCTATGTTCTTCCACATTTGAAAGCTTGACCTGTATGCCATCCGATTTGTACATAAATGGGTTTTGTACTCTTGTGTACTTCACGAAACTGTTTCCGTTAGGAGAGGATAGCACAAGTACTGAAATAGGTCATTCGTTGCTTGTTAAATTGAATTCGTACACTGCTTGTGAAGCAGTGGCCCTAGCACTGTATTTGGCAATGACTGGCACGATGCTTTCAGCAGCAGTTGTGGTCGATATGTCGTTGCAATGTGTTAACGCATATGACAATGAACGTGCTAGCTTCATTGGTGTGGTTGCGAAATGACGCCTGAATGCTGCAAATTTTGGAAGGATTGCCGCGCTGCTGTTGTAGTGTGGTGAGTGGGAAAACAAGCACATTTCACTCTGAAAGGGGCGAGGGAGAGTGGGATATGGAAATACGCCGCGTTTCAGTTGCGTACAGAAATAGCGCAGCCGAAAAGCCTCGTAAGAATACAAAATAAAATAATTTTGTAGGCTGGCACCACGCTATGCGAAAAAAATAACTGCGTAAATACGATTTTTCTATATAATCTTTGACATTAATATCTACTTTTCTATCACATTTACGTGGTACATATTGATATATACCAGTGTGTCGCTGTTTAGTTTACAACCAGGCCTTGCCAGCAGATACTAAAAACCACAACTGCCGTAGGCTTAGGGCTACTTATCTTGTGATCTTTGATTTTCCAGTATTACTGGTCCAACATCCTTTGTCTTTTTAACTTTATAAATAACAAGGAAGAACTTTTTTCAGCAAAAAAAAAAAAAAAAAAAAAAAAAAAAAAAAAAAAAAAAACAAAGGCATATCACAACTACCTAGTGGCGCCAAGATATAAAATTCGACACAACTTCGCATTCGAAGACGCACACATTCTTATACAGCTACAGGAGGGCCATCATATATTATATAAATACATATTTAATATGGAAAGGGACAACATTGTTTCCAAAAACCTCGGAAAGTACTTCACCGATTTACTTCAAATCTTTACACATTACTTAATAAACATTCGGATGAACATAGGTTATACATATTTATAACATGTATAATATATAGTGTGATCGCCCCTACCGATGTAGTTTTATGCAACTCGTAATTCTACACATGGCATTCAAAAACTACTCGCGAAATTTTCAAATTTCCTCGCTCGCTACGCGCAAAATATTAGTCCTACAGAAAAAATTAACAGAAGATTTTTGAAGGGGATTTAATGTAGTTAGCTTTTGTAGCCTTACGCGTTTTCGCTGAAGGCCACGGTTTTCGAGCTATTCAAGAAAAATTTACAAAAGGGAGCTTCAATCGCACCTCCACCGGACACTCACCCCTCACCAGTCAGGATTTCTAGTAAATTGTTCCTGGCATTCTCTCCTACTACTGTGCAACAATTTCCGACTGAACGAACTGTTCCCGATATTCGACTTATTTTAGTCTGTTGATTGTGAATGCGGGGGTGTGGGAGGACGGGTACGTTTGAAGGTCGCTTTCGTACGTTTCTCCTGAATAACTTGCGAACTACAGCCTGTAGCAGAAATGTATCACAGCACAAAGATTTAACAAATTAAATTTCCTACAAAAAGGTCCTGTTCGTCCTTTTCTATAGGACTGAGAGTTGGCGGGTAGTGAGCAAGGGAGTATTAAAACCTCGCACGCGGTTTTTGAAGGCCAGATATAAAAATGTTTGTGTTGCATAAAACGACGTCGGTTGGGGCAGCCGAATCCCATATATGATGTATTTGTAATAGGGAAACGTTGTTAGCTAAAGTCTCTAGAAGTTCTTGACAGATTTACTTCAAATTCTTACAGGACGCACGAATAAAGATTCATATGGACATAACCTAATATCTTTTTAAGCAACAATGTGCAGGTTTTCTGTTAAAACCGATTGTGCTTGGTGCTGCTGTGAATGCAAGTATGTGCCGTTTTGTTTTATTTCTCGCAATCGGTTTAACAATGGTATTGCATTTAAACTATCATAAAAATTTTTTTCTCCGTATGGGTTCTTTCTCATTATATATTCTCAAACATAAACTCTTATGCTCAGCATTGTGCTTTTTTGTTTTCACTGTCGCAGATGCTTTTCACAGAAAAGAGAAAAGTTGTATTTAGGGTTTATCAGCTCGTGAGTAGAATACTACTGCGGAATATGAAAGGGAGAAGGATATGGAGGGAAAGAGGGAGGGGGAGGTGGACAGAGAGAGGTGGGGAGGCGGTGTTGGTCAGGGTGAGGGGTGGAGGGGAAGGGGTTGAGGGGGAGGTGGACAGAGAGAGGTGGGGAGGCGGTGTTGGTCAGGGAGAGGGGTGGAGGGGAAGGGGTTATGTCATATATTCCATTTCAATACACATTTAGCAAGTTTGTGCATTGCCGGGTTCGCTAGTATTTAATAAAATAAAAAATCGAAATCAGTAGGCTAACTAACACAACACCCTTCAGAGCTGATGCTGCTTCTTTTATTGTCGTGATCTGTAACGTCAGAAAAGCCATCTGTCGGAGTTATGACACGTAATTTTAAGTTCTGCTGATGGCCAATTATGTCTACATTTAAATGCATCTAAATGACATTATTCGGAACCCCTCACACACTGCTGCCTTCTGTTTGCATGCAAATAGTGTTTATAATCTTTGTATATTGACTGAATAGAACTGAAATGGGGTGAGGGTTGCGTTGAAAGGCTAAAAAGAAACAAAACAAAAGCCACCAAGTAATAAAAATCAAACATTTTCATTACGATCTATATCAAACGACTCTGTTGGTAAGAGGATTACGATACTTAAATTGAATTTTTAATAGACAAGCGTATTGCATGGGATATCGATATACATTTATCGAAGTTTTAATGAAATAATGATGATTAAAACATCGTTTCTTAAGCGAAATTAGTAACCAGAATCGAGTCACATTCACCTCACTCTTCGAGAGAAATACCTCAGTTTCTTCAACAGGCTTTTCTAAAAAGTGACAAAATTAAAACGATCAGGGCCGTTGCATTAGGCTTTGCAGTATTACTTCATGGACGCTGTCAACCCATTACCTCACAGCAGGTAAGAGGTGGTTCTGATTTCCTATGCATGGTAGTAAAGTAAGCCCGATATAATTTCCAAAAGAGAAACCAGATATGCTGAACCACACGAAGAAAGCTGAGAAACTAAACAGGAGTAAAATGGTCTATATGGACAAGGAAGGGTAAGTTAAAGCAATCTTATGTAGTAGCCGAATGTGCCTCGTATGGTATATTGTAACCAACTTTTATTACTTAAGGCTTTAGACTATACTTTGAAGGAATTTTCATTTGAAGAAATATATGGAGTGTTGTCAATCACTCTTGGATTTATGAAAAGAGCGGTGATTTCAGCAGAAATACATGACAACTTCCAACACATATTAGCCTCATTTGGAAAAGCTTCTGTTATCCATTGTAAGTGCATAAATGCACACAAGTTGCAAATACTTATTCTTATATCTGTTTGGATAGGCCAGGATTGTAAATCCAACGGGTTACTAACTGAAAATTGTCTATTCATTTTTATGGTAATTCATAACATTAGGATTTTAGTTTAGTTGTCAAAGAATAAAACATTCTTTCTTCTCAACAAGCGGAAATGGCTAAAACGTTGCCAACTTAAAGTTTTTAAAATGTTATTCGTGAGACGGCGGTATTTGCCACATGTCTGATTCTATGAGAACACCGCATCAGTTCTCCATCTCTCTGAAGTGTTTCCACTTACGAGCAGAACCAACTGCTTCACCATTAAGGAGTCAAAAGGTATTATAAATAAGGCTGTGGTCAGCTGAAGGCCAAATTTAAACTAAAATAAACATATCAGGATTATAAACTGCACTGCAACTCAAATAAGTCCATCGCAATTTTAAAATGTATGCCTCGCAAATTTCTAGTTCTTTTGCTGTAGAATCGTTATTTAAAGTCATTTGATTGAAATATTTGTGCAAAAAGTTAAAATGTAGGTGTCATTAAACAATAAAATAACTATTGCAGCCGTACAATCTAAATGCATCAAAATAATTTATAGGTACCTGTCATTCATTTGCAGTTTGTATGTGAAGATTGTTGCATGCCATAAAATTTTCATGAGAAGTGGCGTTGTGATATTCTACAGTTCAAAGACTTGTTTGCTGTATTTGTCCATGCTAGTCATTGCTGTGCAGATCTCTTCATTTCTGCGTAACTACTTTAGCTTACATCTTTTTGAGCCTGTTTGCTGTAGTTTAATCCCGCTCTGTCATTTTTACGCTGTAATTTCGTTCTGTTATCAAATTAACTATTCCTTGAGTCTTGAGAATGGAGCCTATCAACTGGAAATTATTTTGAGTCATTCTGTTCCATAAGCTTTTTTTCCAGTTGGATACACCACTGCTTTATTAGTAATTCAGTGTACCTAATCAATTTTCAACATTCTTCTACAACAACACATTTCGAAAGCTTCCGTTCTGTTCTTGTCTGTACCGTTAGTCATTCATGTTTCACTCTTATAAAAGGCTACATTTCAGACTTTTTCAGAAGAGACTTCCTAACACTTAAACTTATTTTGGTCATTGACATCTCATTTTAAGAAAATTTTTTCTCGTTGTCGACAGTCTGCATTAAGATCCTCTTTACTCCTCCCATAGTCAGTTACTTTGCCTCCCATATAGCAAAACTCTTCTATTACCTTTAGTGCTTCATTTCCTCATAAAACTGTCTTAGCACTGTCTAGTTTAATTGCATTACCCTTGTTTTACCTCTGTTGATGTTCATCTTGCAGCCTCTTATGAAGAACTATCGATTCCATTCAATTGCTGTTCAAAGAACCTTGGTGTGTCTGACGGAATAAGGATATCATAGACAATCTCTATTATCATAATTCTTCTCTCTGACATTTGATTCCCTTTCTTCTTTGTTTTCTTTGGTTTCCTGTAATGCTTGCTCATTGTACACACTGAATAATACTGGGGTTAGGCAGCAACCTTGCTTATTTCCCTCCTCAACTACTATTCCCCTTTCATTCTCTACGACTCTCGCAACTTGTAGTCTGGTCTCTTGGTTTCTGTGCACTTTATGGATGCCCTTCTGCTTTCTGTATTTTATCGCTAATAGCTTCAGAATTTCAAACAGTGTATTCTAGTCAACACTGTCAAAAATTTTACTAAATCAACAATTTCCTTCAGTCTGTTACAAGTCGGGGAACCAGGGTTGCCTCGTTTTTATGCATTTCTCTAGAACTTAAACTGATCCATCCCGTGGTCATCTCCAAAAAAAAAAAAAAAAAAAAAAAAGGTTCAAATGGCTCTGAGCACTATGGGACTCAACTGCTGTGGTCATAAGTCCCCTAGAACTTAGAACTACTTAAACCTAACTAACCTAAGGACAGCACACAACACCCAGCCATCACGAGGCAGAGAAAATCCCTGACCCCGCCGGGAATCGAACCCGGGAACCCGGGCGTGGGAAGCGAGAACGCTACCGCACGACCACGAGATGCGGGCGGTCATCTTCAAAAG
This sequence comes from Schistocerca cancellata, assembly GCF_023864275.1. NCBI lineage: Eukaryota > Metazoa > Arthropoda > Insecta > Orthoptera > Acrididae > Schistocerca > Schistocerca cancellata. The sequence continues at coordinate 399,891,826 of NC_064632.1, read as the reverse complement.
TGTTTCTGTATTTCTGTAAATAAAAAGTTTCGGCATGTTGCAACCTAGACTTCTTAAACTGGTTGTTCTGTAGCATTCACACTTATCAGCGACAGCCTTCTTTGGAACAGGAATTATTATATTCGTGAAATTTGAGATTACATTGCCTGTACCTAGCATGTAAGGTGGAATAATTTTGTCGTGATTTTTTCTTCCAAGTATCTTAACAATTCTGAGGGAATGTCGTTTACTGCAGGTACTTTGTGTCAACTTATGTCTTTCAGTGCTTTGTTCAATTCTTCTCGCAGTATAACATCTCCCGCTTTCTTTTCATCCATCCTTTACATAAAAATATCAAGTGGGTTTCTTTTTGTATAACGCTTCCAAATATTCCTTTATCTTTCAGAATTTCCTTATTTGTTTCCTACTGGCTTCCCAACTGAGCTCCTGATACTCTTACAGTTGGTGCAATTTTTTCATCTTACCTGTAGGCGGCGTCTGTCTTTTCCAATGTCATACATTGTTCTGCAATTTTGCATTCTTCCTCCAGTCATTCCTGGTTTGCTATATGTTCTTCCTGTCTGTCTCATATTTTAGAAGTCTATATTCCTCTTTACCTACTTTATTTGCTGAATCTTTATATCTTTTCCTTTTTCCAATAAAATTCAGTGTCTTGAATGTCATCCAAGGATTTCTACTAGGTCTTGTTTCCCTGCCAACTTGATTTTCTGGTACCTTCACTGTTTCGTCTCTCGAAACTACCCATTCACCTTGTACTGTGTTGCTTTCCTATTTTTCAGTCAATAATTCTCTAATATTTCATTTGCGTCTATCAACATTCTCTGGATCTTTCAATGTATCCAGATTCCATCTCTTTAACTTATTACTTTCTTGTAATAGCTTCACTTTTAATCAGCAGTTCATAATCATTAAATTATGACCAGAGACCACAGTTTTTGCTACACATATTTTGCAGTTTAAAATCTGATTTAGAAATCTGTCTTATCGTTACAGCACCTTATACTTATCGATGTCTCCAGGTTTCTTGCACGTACACAGCCATCCTTCATGATTGATGAATCGAGTGTTGGCAATGATTAAATTGTCCTCCGTGCAAGACTATCAGATGGCTTACCCTTACATTCTTCTGCACCTTCTCCCCACAGGTCCATACTCTCCTACTATTTTTTCACCTCTTCTTTTTGCTAGTATCGAATGTCACGCCCAGTCAGAATTAATTTTTGGCTTCACTTAACGAATTTCTTTGACCTCATCATACATTCTTCTGTGTCCCACAGGCAGAGTTAGCAGACATATACATTTGTAATTACATGGCGGGTGAGGGCTTTTTGTTCTGGCTATGATAATTTTTTCATTATTTTGTGATGTACGTTAGTGAATTAACAAATGTAGTCATTACTTTAGAATTAGTTAAATTTTAATCTTTTGCTAGTGTTCCATTGCCAGTACCGAGATATTTCGTCACTCTGCGTCGTCTGTATTATCACACTGATGTGATATGTAATCAAAATAATACAGTATGAGCCATGAAAATGACTACACATCAAGAATGGTGGGTCGGTTGAACGAATTCGTTCACTGCAAAGCCGATTATGCCACTTTGAACTATGTAAACGTCTGCTTTCCAATAAATTTTACTAGGTTTAGCGTGTACACGAAACAGGACATTGGAAGTTTGGATTGGATTTATTCGCAGATACAAATGTTAGTAAATTTATTTAATGTGTGTGCTACAAACAAATCAGAAAATTACAAACAAAATTGAGATGTCGTCGGAATGGAAATTTACCTGAATTGCTACATAAATTAGGTTGTAAGCCAATGATATTCCAGTTTGAGGGAGCCAATTAGTTTCTAGCCTGCACCTGCAATCGATCTTTTAAGCACTAAAGTCGTCTGATAATTGGCACTATATCACTTTCTGCACTACACAGATAACAAAAGCGGTCTGTTTCCATTTTGAGTAATGGAGATTCCAGAACTACTACTTTATGCGAATAGTTTGTTTCATTTATGACGTATTCACTTTTTAAATTTGAAAACCTTTTTTTTAAATGTGGAAGTGATGAACAGTAGTCCTAGCCAAGCTTTTAAAAAAAATGCGTATACACCGAGGAAATTTTAGATGACTGTTTCGGGATACGCGGAAAAGTAAGATACCCTGAGGGTGTAATGTCGCGAGGGCTTATCTTAGAAAATAAATTGAAGAAGGGTACACTTATGCCTACAGAGTTTGTAGATTTAGAAAAAAAATGTTAACAGTATTGACTGGAATACACTTTTTGAAATTATGATGGTAGCTCGTACAAAATACAGAGAGCTGACGTTATCTCCTAGAGCAACCATATTGCATTTATAAGAGTCGGGCATGAAGGCAGCTGAGAAGAAAGTTATACAGGGTTGTTGTCTACCACCGATGTACGTTTAATAAGCTGTGAAAGAATGCAATGAGAAACATGGAAAGAGAATTAAAAGTAAAAGAGAAGAAATTAAAACTGTGAGTTTTCTAATGACGTAATTCTGTCTGACACAGAGAACTACTTGGAAGGTGAAATAAATACTATGTTGAAAAGATATTACGTCATGAATATAAGAAGAAGTATAATAATGCTAAGGGAATATAGGTGAACTAAATGAGGCTATGTTGAGGGAATTAGATTAGGAAATTGGACAATAAAAGTAATCAATGATTTTTGTTACTTTTGCCGATCCGAGAAAAAGAGACTACAAGTTTGTTAACATGAGAATACTGAAGATTAGGTGGGTAGATCGAGTAGGTAATGAGGTCGTACTGAATCGAATTGGAGCGAGAAATTTATGGCACAAATTTACTAAAAGAAGGTTCAGTTGACGTGACACATATTGAGGCACGAAGTAATCGTTAACTTGCTCATGGGTGGAAGTGTGCAGGGTACAAATTGAAGAGGGAGAGCAAAGCTTCACTACATTAACCAAGACGCAATGGATGTAAGTTGCTGTAGCTATGCAGAGATGAAAAGGCTTGCACAGAATATAATTTACCAACGTGGAGTGCTGCATCGAACCAGTCTTTAGACTGAAGATAACAAACACAACACCACCAATATTTCTTAATTAAGCTGGCAGTGGCAATTATTTTATCCTTTTTTCAGATATTTATGGATTATTGTAATGAGAAAGTTTATTCTCGATAAGAAACGTTTGTATCGATATTTTTGGAAGCAGAGTAACATTCAGTACCTTCCGGGAACTTCGTGATATTTCTCAACACCGAACTTCATTAATACATTACCTGAAAACCCAGAGTTGCCCCGGTATGCATTTATTCTAATTTTTTAGTAGTCTCTTCCTTCACCTCCTTTCTGTTATTTCCTCCACCCCCCTCTCTGTCCACCTTCTCCAGCCCCCATTCTCTGTCCATCTTGTCTTACGCCTCTCTGTCCAATTCCTCCACTCACCTCTCCCTGTTCATCTTCTCCTCTTTACGTTTTCTGTCCACCTACTCCTCTCCCCCCTCTGTGTCCCTTTCCCCCTCTCACCTGTCCATCCATCTCTTCCTCCGTCTGTCTGCGCCTATCTCCTCCTTCCCACTTTCTGCCTATCCTTCTTCCCCCTTCTCTCTTCATGTCACCGTGGTAACACCTATAGGAGGCTGGTGGTTCTTACCCCTACCGTTTTTCTTACCAGATCGTATTTTCAATGTGTACCAAATTTGGCCGAAATAATTCCAGGGGTTTACGATAAGCTTTTTACTCATTTTGCCCATGTTCGCACATGTGAAATATATTTCATGTTCATTTTACACATTTCACACTTATTTGTACAAATATTTCACCTACATCTCTAGGGAATTTCGCCATGCAGCTCACTGTTTATAACTTCGTATCTCCTTAACTCTGTGCTATAAAATGACATAATTTCACAGGTACATACTGTGACATATGTGGCTTCTGTCTGAGAAGCTAGACGTAAGGAAGTAACAAATTCAAGCATCACGCATGATGCGGTGGTTTTTCAGCCACTTTTGTGTTTATGACGTCATACGTCCTGAACTATGTGTAGAACAATGGTACATTTTTCTAGAGACATTCAGCGGCATATGTAGATACTGTACGCGTGAATGTGTAGTGAATAGAGTTAGTAGTTAAGAAGTGATAAATTAAAATGTCATGCATGATGCCCAAGTTTTTCGTGCAACTTAGTGTTTGACGTCATAGGCTCATCTCATGAACTATGTGTAGTACAATGATATAATTTTGCTAGTACAATGTACCGCGAATACAGTTAATAGTAAAGAAGTAATAAATTAAAACATCGTGCCCCAGGCGGTAGTATTACTGCATGATCAGTGAAAATGTAGTAAGTGATAAATTTTTTTCATATCACCATTTTGTGGACATTGTCAATGAGAAAAAGTTTCGTAAAGCTTTGACATTATGTGCAAGGCTTGTTGCAAGCCTCTAAGTTCTCTCATACTCAAATACAGCATGACTACAGTGTGACTGTTAGTGCATCGTTGGCTACACTACTTTTACAAACCAACTCCTTTGATAGGTAAGTAGTTATTACCCCACAGCGATATGCGTACCAGGTTTGGTTGAAATTGGTCCAGTGGTTTAGCAGGAGATGTGGAAAATATATGTGCATACACCGAAAACTAACTAATGTAGAGTAATGAAATTTGTATATACATTTGTATAGGTAACAAATGGTTCAAATGGCTCTAAGCGCTATGGGACTTAACATCTGAGGTCATCAGTGCCCTAGACCTACAACTACTTAAACCTAAGTAACCTAAGGACATCACACATATCCATGGCCGAGGCAGGATTCGAACCTGCGACCGTAACAGCAGCGTGGTTCCGGACTGAAGCGCCTAGAACCGCTCGGCCACAGCGGCCAGCTATAGGTAACACATTATATTGATTAAAATTGCAAGATCACAGTTTAATGTAAGCGCGAGATAAGCTATTACAAATGTGAAATCATGGTACATTAATAACCGGTGTAACCGCCAGAATGTTTAATGCAAGCATACAAACGTGCATTCATTGTGTTGTACAGGTGCTGGATGTCAAATTGTGGGATGGAGTTCTATAACTGTTGCACTTCGTCGCTCAATGCAGGGACGGTTAATGATGGTACGTGACAGCAGATGACGCTGCAATTTTAGTCCAGTGATATCCAATATTCTCTCGATTGAAGACAGGTGTGGTGATCGAGCAGGCCAAGAGGACATGTCGACACCGTAGAGCACGTTGGGTTACAACGTCGGAATATGGACATCCGTTATCCTGTTGGAAAGCACCCCATAGAACGCTGTTTATGAGTGGCAGCTGATTACTAGGAATTCATGTGGGAAGATTTCGGATTGGGCCAACTTAACGAAAGAACTGCGATACCCACATAAATGCTTCACCGTTCATCATCTTTAATACATAACTTGCCTTTATTAAAGTCAGTCGAGCTTTAAAAACAGTCAACAGCAAAACTGACTGAGCAGACTTTAGAAACTGATGTTCAAACATCATCCGCTAATTATGACCTATCAGCCATTAACTATACACCAAACGTACACAATTTAAAAAACAATTAACTACAGTTACCAAAATTATCCAAGCAGTTCTTTTTAACTATGTGACCTTCAAAAAGCTGCAATTAATTATGAACACACTCTTAGGAAATTATCTGAGCAGTTAATTTTAATTAAGTAATCCTTAAAAGCTGCCTATAATTATGAACCCACTGTCTCTCAGTATACAGCAAAGGTATAGAATTTTAAAAACAGTTAACAGCCACTGAATAGTGAACTACAGTTAACCATAATTGCCTGACCAGATTTAAGCAAATGACATTTCAACAGCTGTTATTAGTTGTGAACCCACTCTCATTAAGTAGACAGCAAAATACGGAACTGGGAAATAGCAATTAACAGTCATTGAATAAGCAGCAACTATTAGCCGAAATTCACTGATGAGGTTCTAAGCAAGTGACCTGTAAACAGCTGCTATTAATTATGAGCCCACTGTCATTCAGTAGACAACAAAATACAGAATTTTAAATACAATTAATGGTCAATGAATAAGCAACTATAGTTAGTGAAAATTCACTGATCAGATTTTAATCAAATGACATGCAAATGCCTGCTGTTAATTATGAATTCACTGTAACTCAGTAGACAGTAAAATACAGAATTTTAAAAACAATTAATAGTATTAATAGTCACTGAATACGCAGCTACAGTTAGTCGGAATTCACTGATCAGATCTTATGGAAATGACTTAATGACTGTCACTAACTACTATGAACCTACTGTCATTCAGTACACACACTAAGTATAGAATTATACAAACATTTAACAGTTACTGAATAAACAGCTATAATTAACCAAAATTATCATATCAGTTTTTAACCAAATGACTTTTAAAACACCTGCTATTAATTATGATTGGTGGTGGCATAAACGCCACCAGGTAGGGGAGGGGGGAAGAGAAAGAGCGAGAGGTAAAGACATACACGGAAGTTACTTAACTTGATCAGGATGGCTGCCGTACTTCCACTCCTCAATCCTGTGAAAGACTGGACCGCCTTCGCTAGCGTCGAAGAAGCCAGATAACCTCCAGTTACCGGTGTGTGTTTCAAAATATCACACTCACTCACAGAAACCGCTTCGCAGCACAGACGTTAGCCTACAGTCAAACCTAGGCTCGGGACCTTCAAAGGAACTGATTCATTCTCTCATGTTTCATCCATAGCTCCAGAGCCCTCACGTCTCCAGCTAACACACACACACACACACACGCACACTCACTCACACTCAAAAACTTTCTGCTTCGTGGTTTTCATTCCCACCGATGACGTGATCAGTGTATCTCCAAAGTAATCCAGATGAAGATCGCAAGGAGGGCCGAAATCGATAAAAGGCGGATTCTACACAGCTCAACCACCCCCACTAAAACTCAGACACCCCTCCAGGATTCGGCACCAAGGGCAGAAGATAAGGATCCAGCCTTGACTCAGACATTGAACCTAATCACAAACACACGGTCTCCAACCTTTTCCTTGAACTTGCTCCACCCATAATAGTATACAGGGTGAAGCGAAATTCGCGCATTCGGGCTTCACAGCACGATTCCTGATATGCCAGCGATAAAAAATGTCTGTCACAAAATTTCGTCTGGCGAGTACATCCAACAGAAAAACGACGTTAAACAGTGGCAATCTGGCAACACTGTAACCACATGTAGGGTAACTGACTGTGACAGCCCATCTCAGTTGACCCGTACAGTTGGTGCGGTGGGTAGAGTTTTCGGTCAGCATGCAGGAGATCGAGGGTTCGATCCTGGGTTGCGGCACATTTTTTTAACTTGCTAATTTCATTCTGACATTTCATACTGTGATGTACACCATTTGTTAGGTCACATGTATCCTAAATTTACAACATTTTGTAACGCTGAACACAACGAATACGTGGTTAGACAACGAAGAAACAGACAGCTGAAACAAATGACCTCTCACAGGACAGAATAACTACAAAAACAATATCAATTTTGAGATGCTAAAGATGATAGCACAGTACAATAACACAACATCTACTTGTCATTTATATTACAAGTAATATGAGAGCTCAGATGTCGCACATTAGCAACCAGTGACAATTATAATGTCCATATTAATGACTGCATAACCTTCACAACATAATACATTGTCCTCAGAACAACAGATGCTCTGCGTTGCGCAGTCCGCCGGATCATACAGCTCTGGACCCTTCGCAGCAGAGCTGTATCCACAGTAACAACAACAACAACAACAACAACAATAATAATAATAATAATAATAATGCACTGAGGTACGTACTAAACTGCATGCGGTTACCAGACTCAATGCTGAAAGGCATAATTAGTGGGACCATGGTGATAACACAGTAACCGAGTTTGGACATTATTGGCAAAGCACGTTGCTAGTCCTACTGGTAAATTAAGGTCCTAACGAAATGTAATGGACCTGAACGAGGCAAGAGTAATAGTTGGTACTAGTATATGGGACCATTGGAGGAGGGTACAAAGAAAACAGGTTTTTCATCTAGAAGATGAAGTAGTGTGAATAATTTCACGCCCACGACGTGGAAAGGGCTTTTTTCGAAGCTGAGCAATCTTCCATATCTACTATTGTAGCACGTAAGTGCAAATGGTCTCTAGATGACCCGCTGCAATCGCTCTTGACGATTAAGATGCCAGATACCGTACCACCTGGCCTACATTCACCAAATAAAGAACATATGCATTAATACAGGATCGAACCATCGACCTCCTGCATGCTAAGCCAATACTCTACCCACAGCACCAACTGTACAACAGAACTGACTTGTACTGACAGAGGTACTGACCATACATGTGGTTACAGTCTTGCCAGATTGCCACTGTTTAACGTCATTTTTCTGCCCGATGTACTCACCGGACGAAATTTTGAGGTAGACATATTTTTATCGCTGGCATTTGAGCAGTCGCGCTGCGAAGCCCTAGTGCGCGAATTTCGCTTCACCCTGTGTATGTCCCTGACGCCTATGTGCGAGCCCGCATCTCGTGGTCGTGCGGTAGCGTTCTCGCTTCCCACGCCCGGGTTCCCGGGTTCGCTTCCCGGCGGGGTCAGGGATTTTTCTCTGCCTCGTGATGGCTGGGTGTTGTGAGCTGTCCTTAGGTTAGTTAGGTTTAAGTAGTTCTAAGTTCTAGGGGACTTATGACCACAGCAGTTGAGTCCCATAGTGCTCAGAGCCATTTGAACCATTGAGCCTATGTGCGAGCTCTATATTGCGTCTTGCTCTCTCCCAGTTACACTGGACGGCTTGGGAGGTTGCCCCCCCCCCCCCTCACGAAGCAGCTCATCAATGGTTCAAAGATACTCAAGGGAGATTTAATCTGGATTAATGAGACTAAGGAGACCTTGATGGTCTCATGCTCAGTAGTATTAAAAGCAAAATTTAATCACTGGATAGAAAGGTCACAGCGTTTTTGGGCCCCAGCATGAAATATTATCAATGCGGCCTTCAGATTCCTATTCATGTGCTGAGCAAAGGATAGGATTTAAGCAAAATACTTACAAACAGTCGCTATTAATCACGAACCCACTGTCATTCAGTAGACAGCAAAACACAGAAATAAAGAAAACAATTAACAGTTATTGATTGGTTGGTTGTTTTGAGGGAAGAGACCAAACTGCGAGGTCATCGGCCTCGTCGGTTTAGGGATTGATGGGGAAGAAGGTCGGCCATGCCCTTTCAAAGGAACCATCCCGGCATTTACCTTGAGCGATTTAGGGAAATCACGGAAAACCTAAATCAGAATGGCCGGACGTGGGATTGAACCGTCGTCCTCCCGAATACGATTCTAGTGTGCTAACCACTGCGCCACCTCGCTCGGTAACAGTTAATGAATAAGCAGCTACAGTTAGCCGAAATTCGCTGATCAGAATTTAAGCAAATGATTTTTAAATAGCTACTATTAATAATTATTAGTGGTTGCACAAAACACACCGGGAGGGAGGGGGGAGAGGGGGAAGAGGGAGGGGAGGAAGTGATAGTGTGAGGCTATAGACATACACGGAAGTTACTTATTTTTGACAGGATTGTCGCCGTCCTTCCACTCTTTAAACCTGCATGAGATTCGACCGCCTTCACTAGCGTCTAATCGGCCGAAGAAGTTCCTAGCGGCTGGTGTGTCTCCCAAAATGTCATGCCCACTTACGATGACTGACAGTCACAACCAGGCTCAGAGCATTCACAGGAGCCGATTCGTTCTGTCGTGTACCATCCAGAATTCCAAACCTCTAGCGCCACCATCCGACGCTCTCCTCGCTCTCCAAAATCTTCCTGCTTCCCGGCTTTTATCCACGCTGGTAGTACCACCGGCGTATCTCCAGAATTATTCAGACAATGATAATGAACGAGGGGCGAAATCGATAGAAGGCCGGTATAGCACGGATCAGCTGCTCAGTAGGTCGACTCACAAGACTGTCTACAAGTTTGCAGTCAACGTGTGTGGAATAACCACGAAAGTGCTCCTGCTGTCATACAAAGTCGCTTCCCATCATTATTCCAGGTGGAGGTGCAGTGTGCCTGGTATGCAGACTGGTTGTGTGCTGTTTCTCAAACGGCCCTCTCCTAACCAACACACGACCATCACTGGCACCAGGGCGGAACCAGATTTTGTCAGAAAACACAATAGACCTCCACTGTGCCCTCCGAGTTCTCGCTTGACACCACTGAAGTCATAACGCATGGTGGTTTGCGGTCAGCCTGATGCAAGCTACAGGGCGTCTGGCCCGGAGCTATCCTTGAAAAAATGGTTCAAATGGCTCTGAGTATTATGGGACTTAACATCTGAGGTCATCAGTCCCCTACACTTAGAACTACTTAAACCTAAGGACATCACACACATCCATGCCCGAGGTAGGCTTCGAACCTGCGACTGTAGCAGCAGCACGGTTCCGGACTGAAGCGCCTAGAAGTATCCGATTTGTAACAGTTTGTTACGTGACTGTGGCGCTAACTGCTGCTGAAATTGTGGCTGCAGATGCAGTGTGCGGCAAATCAGTCCGTACTCGGTGGTGCCACGTGGGTGTCCGGAGGCCGTTCTTCTTGCGACCGTAGATTCTAGTGGCTATGGCCGCCAGTAAAAATCATGTACAGTGGCTACATTCCTGCCAAGTCTTTCTGCATTACCGCAGAAGGAAAATCCAACTTCTCATAGCCCTGTTACACGACCTCGTTCAAACTGTGTTGTTAATGGCATCTTTGTCACCTCAAAGACATTTTTCACCACCATCAACTCATCATGTCCAAGCTCAAAGGTAACTAAGGCTCACAACCGTTGCAACATACATTTAAAGCAAATCTGATTTGCATACCTATAGTAGCTCCACTAGCGCCATTGTTAAGCGAGTGGTTCGAAATTTGAATAGACGTCATCTTTCAGATGTAGAAACACGCATACTAATTTTCGTTTACGTCAGACAACTCTTTCCTAATGTTGCGATTTTTCCCTGTCAATGTACAGGGTGTTTCAAAAATGACCGCTATATTTGAAACGGCAATAAAAACTAAACGAGCAGCGATAGAAATTCACCGTTTGTTGCAATATGCTTGGGACAACAGTACATTTTCAGGCGGACAAACTTTCGAAATTACAGTAGTTACAATTTTCAACAACAGATGGCGCTGTAAGCGATGTGAAAGATATAGAAGACAACGCAGTCTGTGGGTGCGCCATTCTGTACGTCGTCTTTCTGCTGTAAGCGTGTGCTGTTCACAACGTGCAAGTGTGCTGTGGACAACATGGTTTATTCCTTAGAACAGAGGATTTTTCTGGTGTTGGAATTCCACCGCCTAGAACACAGTGTTGTTGCAACAAGACGAAGTTTTCAACGGAGGTTTAATGTAACCAAAGGACTGAAAAGCGATACAATAAAGGATCTGTTTGAAAAATTTCAACGGCCTGGGAACGTGACGGATGAACGTGCTGGAAAGGTAGGGCGACCGCGTACGGCAACCACAGAGGGCAACGCGCAGCTAGTGCGGCAGGTGATCCAACAGCGGCCTCGGGTTTCCGTTCGCCGTGCTGCAGCTGCGGTCCAAATGACGCCAACGTCCACGTATCGTCTCATGCGCCAGAGTTTACACCTCTATCCATACAAAATTCAAACGCGGCAACCCCTCAGCGCCGCTACCATTGCTGCACGAGAGACATTCGCGAACGATATAGTGCACAGGATTGATGACGGCGATATGCATGTGGGCAGCATTTGGTTTACTGACGAAGCTTATTTTTACCTGGACGGCTTCGTCAATAAACAGAACTGGCGCATATGGGAAACCGAAAAGCCCCATGTTGCAGTCCCATCGTCCCTGCATCCTCAAAAAGTACTGGTCTGGGCCGCCATTTCTTCCAAAGGAATCATTGGCCCATTTTTCAGATCCGAAACGATTACTGCATCACGCTATCTGGACATTCTTCGTGAATTTGTGGCGGTACAAACTGCCTTAGACGACACTGCGAACACCTCGTGGTTTATGCAAGATGGTGCCCGGCCACATCGCACGCCCGACGTCTTTAATTTCCTGAATGAATATTTCGATGATCGTGTGATTGCTTTGGGCTATCCGAAACATACAGGAGGCGGCGTGGATTGGCCTTCCTATTCGCCAGACATGAACCCCTGTGACTTCTTTCTGTGGGGACACTTGAAAGACCAGGTGTACCGCCAGAATCCAGAAACAATTGAACAGCTGAAGCAGTACATCTCATCTGCATGTGAAGCCATTCCGCCAGACACGTTGTCCAAGGTTTCGGGTAATTTCATTCAGAGACTACGCCATATTATTGCTACGCATGGTGGATATGTGGAAAATATCGTACTATAGAGTTTCCCAGACCGCAGCGCCATCTGTTGTTGACAATTGTAACTACTGTAATTTCGAAAGCTTGTCTGCCTGAAAATGTACTGTTGTCCCAAGCATATTGCAACAAACGGTGTATTTCTATCGCTGCTCGTTTAGTTTTTATTACCGTTTCAAATATACCGGTCATTTTTGAAACACCCTGTATATACGTGCACCCATTTTTATAACGCGTGTGGATTTGAATATCTAAATCACTTAAGTGGTTTGTGGTGTAGCGCGCTCAGCGTAGCAATGTTATTCCCTAACTTGTGTGTGTAAAAAACTGGGCATGTCTAGTTTTGCCAACTTTGAATTATGCCTTGCTTCTTGTGGCCGAATAGATGCTTCAGGGAAGAAACGGACCACGTCCTGAAGTGTGTCTTTCCGCGCCTTCTTGTTCACTAATATTATAGACTATCGATGAAATCTTCTCGGGTTATCGGCTGTGTCGTGGTGTCGGGTAGTTGCGACGTTTCGACGAGTTTTCTACTCTTCATCTTCAGGCGACCTGTCAGCTTCATTTCTGGTCCTTTCCCTTATAGCTGCTGAATCACATCAGGTAGACCAGTCAGAAGAGATGACGTGGGTTGGGTAACCTGAGGGTGGAGCGAGTTTTTTTTAGGAGGGGGGGGGGCGGAAGCGGCAGGATGAACGGATGTCCAGGCGTCGATTTCCGCTCTGCCTGCCTGTTTCGCCGCTGCCTCCGCCTGCTTAACATCGGAGTGTTCTAGAGGTATTTTTGCTCACGCTGGGTCCTATGCATGTTGCCAGGATAGTGGAGAAGCACAACATGAAAACCTTTTCCGCTCATTATAAATACATAGTGAATCAACTAAAACTTGCACCGCAAATATTGAGAAAATGGAAAGTGCCATTGATGTCCGATTTTGACAGAATGGATTTGTAGTCAGACGCACAGAATGTAAGCCAATCAACAGATTGCAATAATACTTACAAAGTGTTCAAATGGTTCGAATGGCTCGGAGCACTATGGGACTTAACATCTGTGGTCATCGGTCCCCTAGAACTTAGAACTACTTAAACCTAACTAACCTAAGGACATCACACACATCCATGCCCGAGGCAGGATTCGAACCTGCGACCGTAGCAGCCGCGCGGTTCCGGACTGCGCGTCTAGAACCGCTAGACCACCGCGGCTGGCTTACAAAGTGTATTTTTTGCGTAAACATACACTTTTTTAAATGGAGCAATGTATACTGACATTAAGAAGCTAAAAGTTGGTGGTTTTTGTTGCAGGATCCTAGTGCGAATCGTTTACGAGACAACATACACTCCTGGAAATGGAAAAAAGAACACATTGACACCGGTGTGTCAGACCCACCATACTTGCTCCGGACACTGCGAGAGGGCTGTACAAGCAATGATCACATGCACGGCACAGCGGACAAAAAAATGGTTCAAATGGCTCTGAGCACTATGGGACTCAACTGCTGTGGTCATAAGTCCCCTAGAACTTAGAACTACTTAAACCTAACTAACCTAAGGACAGCACACAACACCCAGCCATCACGAGGCAGAGAAAATCCCTGACCCCGCCGGGAATCGAACCCGGGAACCCGGGCGTGGGAAGCGAAAACGCTACCGCACGACCACGAGATGCGGGCCACAGCGGACACACCAGGAACCGCGGTGTTGGCCGTCGAATGGCGCTAGCTGCGCAGCATTTGTGCACCGCCACCGTCAGTGTCAGCCAGTTTGCCGTGGCATACGGAGCTCCATCGCAGTCTTTAACACTGGTAGCATGCCGCGACAGCGTGGACGTGAACCGTATGTGCAGTTGACGGACTTTGAGCGAGGGCGTATAGTGGGCATGCGGGAGGCCGGGTGGACGTACCGCCGAATTGCTCAACACGTGGGGCGTGAGGTCTCCACAGTACATCGATGTTGTCGCCAGTGGTCGGCGGAAGGTGCACGTGCCCGTCGACCTGGGACCGGACCGCAGCGACGCACGGATGCACGCCAAGACCGTAGGATCGTACGCAGTGCCGTAGGGGACCGCACCGCCACTTCCCAGCAAATTAGGGACACTGTTGCTCCTGGGGTATCGGCGAGGACCATTCGTAACCGTCTCCATGAAGCTGGGCTACGGTCCCGCACACCGTTAGGCCGTCTTCCGCTCACGCCCCAATATCGTGCAGCCCGCCTCCAGTGGTGTCGCGACAGGCGTGAATGGAGGGACGAATGGAGACGTGTCGTCTTCAGCGATGAGAGTCGCTTCTGCCTTGGTGCCAATGATGGTCGTATGCGTGTTTGGCGCCGTGCAGGTGAGCGCCACAATCAGGACTGCATACGACCGAGGCACACAGGGCCAACACCCGGCATCATGGTGTGGGGAGCGATCTCCTACACTGGCCGTACACCACTGGTGATCGTCGAGGGGACACTGAATAGTGCACGGTACATCCAAACCGTCATCGAACCCATCGTTCTACCATTCCTAGACCGGCAAGGGAACTTGCTGTTCCAACAGGACAATGCACGTCCGCAGGTATCCCGTGCCACCCAACGTGCTCTAGAAGGTGTAAGTCAACTACCCTGGCCAGCAAGATCTCCGGATCTGTCCCCCATTGAGCATGTTTGGGGCTGGATGAAGCGTCGTCTCACGCGGTCTGCACGTCCAGCACGAACGCTGGTCCAACTGAGGCGCCAGGTGGAAATGGCATGGCAAGCCGTTCCACAGGACTACATCCAGCATCTCTACGATCGTCTCCATGGGAGAATAGCAGCCTGCATTGCTGCGAAAGGTGGATATACACTGTACTTGTGCCGACATTGTGCATGCTCTGTTGCCTGTGTCTATGTGCCTGTGGTTCTGTCAGTGTGATCATGTGATGTATCTGACCCCAGGAATGTGTCAATAAAGTTTCCCCTTCCTGGGACAATGAATTCACGGTGTTCTTATTTCAATTTCCAGGAGTGTATTTTGGAAAGTTACGCACCGACACATGTGGTAACACACACAAATGCATTCACTAGTTATGTGGGTTCTGGCAAGTAACTAGACAATTGACGATCAAAGATTGTGTTCAAAATGACCACCGGCAGTGGCAGTACACGCTTCCGATCTACTACTGCAGACGTGCTAGACTTTCAGCGAAGTCCGAGCAGGCTGCAACAATCCGTCGTTGTATGTCATCCGATGTAGTTGGTAATGTCCACCTCGTCAGCGTCTTTCAGCTTTCCTCACAGAAAAAGTCTACAAGCCTAAAATCCGGGGACTGGGCCGGCCAAAGTACAGATCCAATGATCTGGAAACTATTCATGAAGACATGCTGTAGTACTTCGTGCACTATGGGCTGGACAGCCACCATGTTCGTACTACAGGTTCCTCCCAGTTTGCACAAGAAAGTGTTGTAGCATCCTTGGAAGATGCTCGGGAAGGAGGCTGCGATAGTTGTGAGCGTTCAGTGTTCCCTCTATGAAAATCGGGCCAGTGAGCTGACGGTTTACTATCCCATACCACACGTTTACACTTAAAGCTGACGTTCCACCTGACGGAGTCAACTGGTATTCTCAACAGACTAACAGTGCTTGTTTCGGCGGTTTACCTGGCCATTATTTGTAGATTTGGCTTCATCACTACACAAGATACGTGACACACATGTCGAGTATCCTGTCTTAACGCCCACTTGCAGAAGCTAACGCGATTCTCGTAATCATTTCCATCCAGCTTTTGGTGGAGAGAGATGTGATAGGGGTGGGACCTCTCGTCGATGAAGACTGTGTAGGACAATTGCCTGACTCATGCACTTCCTCATGCGATTTCACGGGAGCGAACGTGCGTAACAACTGCATCAGCAGTGAGAACATCAATTCCCCCCTCTTCTGGCGTCACCTGTTTCCTTCTACTACTTCGAGGTGTTACCACTACTACTTCCACGTAACTGGTTGACTGATGCTGATAAATAACTGCCGTTATAGTTGACGTCTGTTGAGATATCTTGCCGCATAGACCGTACAAGAACGAACTGCAGTGTTCCTACACTTTCCATACACCGTGAGGACGCCAACTTTTCCTGCATCGTCCACGCATAATCTACTGCTTGAGATGTCACACATTGACTAACAAATCGCAATGCACTCAAGGAACACACAAGCACACTGTGAGCAAGCATAACATGGTACCTAGTAACCACGCAGGTTGAATGGTGCAAACAAGTGTGGGTGTGAAAACTTTAGACAATACGATATCTCGTAAACAATTCGCACTGGACTCCAGCAGTAGGAATTGTTCCATAAAAATTTGTATGTTCGCACAAAATATGCAATGTCAAATTGCTATTGCAATCTGTGTGTTAGCGGACAATACGAGCCCCCGACTACGAATCCATTCTCTGAAAAGCGCACATAAGTAGCAGTTCCCATTTCCGCAATATTCGCGATGTAAGTTTTAGGTGACTCAGGCTGTATATGCTTAGATCAGGCAGAGACCAGCTAGGCCTAGGCACGAGGTGTCTGTACCATCAGTGGATAGTGTGGTGTACAGTTCTTCGCCCAGGCGCAGCGATGAGTCTTCCAGATCTGTTCAGAACATATGAGTATCGTTCGCCTCGGGCAAACCGACTAGTCTGGGTGGCGGAGCACAGCATCAAGGAATTTGTTTTTGAACAGACAAAGGTGATGTGCTACGGGTTCTGGGTTTCAGGCACCAAAGAGGCAGTTGAAACAAGAGTGCACGACTAACTTGTCAACAGGGCCAGCAGTTTCGAAGTGACTTCTACATGGGATGTGGCGTTTGCAATAATATGTCATTGACATAAATGATCTAGGTGATAATTTGAGCAGCCTCCTCAGATTGTTTGCAGATGCCGCTCCAATTTACCGTCTAGTAATATCATCAGACGATCAATTCCAATTACAAAATGATCTAGAGAGAATTTCTGTATGGTGCAGAAAGTGGCAATTGGTACTAAACAAAGAAAAGTGCGAGGTCATCCACATGGGTACTAAAAGAAATTCGATAAATTTTGGGTATACGATAAATCGCACAAATCTAAGGGCTGTCAATTCGACTAAATACGTAGGAATTACAACTAAGAGCAACATAAATTGGAAAGACCACATAGTTAATATAGTGGCGAAGGCGAAAAAACACTGCACTTTGCTGGCAAAACACTTGAAGATGCGACAAACCCACTAAAGAGACAGCCTAAATTACTCTTGACCGTCCTTTGCTGGAATATTGCTGCGCGGTGTGGGGTCCTTACCAGGTGGGATTGACGTAGGACATCGAAAAAGTGCAAAGAAGGGCAGCTCGTTTCGTGTAATCGCGCAATAGGGATGACAGTGTCACTGATATGATACGCGAGTTGGCGTGGGAGTCACTGAAACGAAGGCGGTTTTCTTTGCGGCGAGATCTATTTACGAAATTTCGATCAACTTTCTCTTCAGAATGCAAAAATATTTTGTCGACACCCACCTACATAGGGAGAAATGATCATCATAATAAAATAAGATAAATCAGAGCTAGAACGGAAGGATTTAGGTGTTCCTCTTTCCCACGCCCCATTCGAGAATGGAATGTTAGAGAAGTTGTATGAATACTGTTCGGTGAACCCTCTGCCAGGCCCTTAAGTGTGAATTGCAGAGCAACCATGTAGATGTAGACGCACAGATATACAGGCGGGATTGACAAGTAGCACCAGGAATCAACGCCTGAACCCCACCCCTCTTCACACACACATACACACACAAACAACGGCCGCGATCTCTTCCGGAGGCACGCCACGCGATATTCGCTTCCCTTTGGCCCTCAGTAGAGGAGTCTGCAATCCAGTTGCTGTAACTGAGCGAACCTGTCATGAACCTCGACCTTCTCATGAAGAAAATGTATAGGAAAAGTTGCGATAACTCGGCGCCACGACTCGCCGATACGGCCAGCATTCCCATTCGATACGCCATGTTCAGCGAATATTTAGAGTTTCTCATTTACGTTAATACTGCATACGAAAAAGGTAAACACATGGATAGGAAGAAGAGGAAAGAAGGAAACTGAGGACAAACAGAAATTATATAATGATTATATAAATTTTTTCTGTCCCTACGATACGGGAGAGTGATATGCACACTCATTCCAATTCTTGCTAACCTGAGATAAAAACAATTTCCCAATCTCATCGGGTTACAGTGAACTAGGTAAGTCAGAAAGTCAGCTGCAATACACATTTGTGATTTATGTACATTCTGACTTATTAATCTCAGTACTGGAAGAGGTAAATAAACAAATTAGCAGATGTACGATTATTAAAATGGTGTTCAGATGGGTGTGAATCCTTAAGGGACCAAACTGCTGAGGTCATTTGTCCCTAGACTTACACACTACTTAAACTAACTTGCGCTAAGAACAACACACACACCCATGCCCGAGGGAGGACTCGAACCTCCGACGGGCGGGGCCAGGCAGTCTGTGACATGGCGCCTCAAACAGCATGGCCACTCCGCGCGGATACGATTTCTAAGTTAAAGTAAACACTCACTTATTTGGAATTCGCGATAACTGGGATAGGTTTGTGTGTGTGTAATCTTATGGGACTTAACTGCTAAGGTCATCAGACCCTAAGCTTACACATTACTTAACCTAAATTATCCTAAGGACAAACTACACACACCAATGCTCGAGGGAGGACTCGAACCTCCGCCGGGATAGGTTTGTCATCGCGATGTGGAACGCCGCCTTGAGTACGGAACATCATTTGCAACATGCTCATTTATCGTAAAGCGTAAAACGCATTTACTACCTCACCGCTAGCTTTACCCGTGGCCGGTAATGAGTAACGTATGTATCTCTGTCGTTCAAAAGCATGCAACAAGGTCAAAGACTGCTCACTCCGCTTGCTGAAATCCGCATGACGAGCTCTGTTGAATTCGATCTCTGTGATAGCTTAAGAATCCAAAATGGTTCAAATGGCTCTGAGCACTATGGGACTTAACATCTGAGGTCATCAGTCGCCTAGAACTTAGAACTACTTAAACCTAACTAACCTAAGGACATCACACATATCCATGCCCGATGCAGGATTCGAACCTGCGACCGTAGCGGTCACGCGGTTCCAGACTGAAACGCCTAGAACCACACGGCCTTAAGAATCCATTTAAGCGTCGAGTCAAACAAAGACGAGTGTAATGAGTAAATACAGGGTGTTACAAAAAGGTACGGCTAAACTTTCAGGAAACATTCCTCACACACAAAGAAAGAAAATATGTTATGTGGACTTGTGTCCGGAAACGCTTACTTTCCATGTTAGAGCTCATTTTATTACTTCTTTTCAAATCACACTAATCATGGGATGGACACACACAGCAACAGAACGTACCAGCGTGACTTCAAACACTTTGTTACAGGAAATGTTCAAAATGTCCTCCGTTAGCGAGGATACATGCATCCACCCTCTGTCGCATGGAATCCCTGATGCGCTGATGCAGCCCTGGAGAATGGCGTATTGTATTACAGCCGTCCACAATACGAGCACGAAGAGTCTCTGCATTTGGTACCGGGATTGCGTAGACAAGAGCTTTCAAATGCCCCATAAATGAAAGTCAAGGGAGTTGAGGTAAGGAGAGTGTGGAGGCCATGGAATTGGTCCGCCTCTACAAATCCATCGGTCACCAAATCTGTTGTTGAGAAGCGTACGAACACATCGACTGAAATGTGCAGGAGCTCCATCGTGCATGGACCACATGTTCTGTCGTACTTGTAAACGCACATGTTCTAGCAGCACAGGTAGAGTATCCCGTATAAAATCATGATAACGTGCTCCATTTTTTATTACATATTCGTGTAGTACGTAAAGAATTATGAATGTTTTAGTTGGACCACTTATTTCGCTTTGTGACAGCGGGCGCTGTAATTGTCACAAACATATGGCTCACAATTTTAGACGAACAGTTGGTAACATGTAGGTATTTTTAAATGAAAATACAGAACGTAGGTACGTTTGAACATTTTATTTCGGTTGTTCCAATGTGAAACATGTGCCTTTGTGAACTTATCATTTCTGAGGACGAATGCTGATACCGCGTGATTACCTGTAAATGCCATATTAATGCAATAAATGCTCAAAATCATGTCTGTCAACCTCAATGCATTGGGCAATACGTGTAACGACATTCCTCTCAACAGCGAGTAGTTCGCCTTCTGTAATGTTTGCACATGCATTGACAATGCGCTGACGCATGTTGTGAGGCGTCGTCGGCGGATCACGATAGCAAATATCCTTCATCATCCTTCACAGAAAGAAATCTGGGACGTCAGATCCGGTGAACGTGCGGGCCATGATATGGTGCTTCGACGACCAATCCACCTGTCATGAAATATGCTATTCAATACCGCTTCAACAGCACGGGAGCTATGTGCCGGACATCCATCATGTTGGAAGTACATCGCCATTCCGTCATGCAGTGAAATATCTTGTAGTAACATCGGTAGAACATTACGTAGGAAATCAGCATAAGTTGCACCATTTAGATTGCCATCGATAAAATGGGGGCCAATTATTCTTCTTCCCATAAAGCCGCACCATACATTAACCCGCCAAGGTCGCTGATGTTCCACTTGTCGCAACCATCGTGGTTTTTCCGTTGCCCAATATTGCATATTATCCCGGTTTTGCGTTACCGCTGTTGATGAATGACGCTTCGTCGCTAAATAGAACGCGTGCAAAAAATCTGTCATCTTCCCGACGTTCAAAGTCGTCGCCATGCAATTCCTGGTGCATAGAAATATGGTACGGGTGAAATCGATGTTGATGTAGCATTCTCAACACCGACGTTTTTGGGATTTCCGATTCTCGCGGAATTTGTCTGATACTGATATGTGGATTAGCCGCTACAGCAGCTAAAACACCTACTTGCGCATCATCATTTGTTGCAGGTCGTGGTTGACGTTTCACATGTGGCTGAACACTTCCTGTTTCCTTGGATAACGTAACTATCCGGCGAACGGTCCGGATACTCTGAACGAGAATTATTAATATCACTTTTTGTAAAAAAGTCTGAGTTGAATATTTTTAATGTCGTACAGGATACCGAGCAGCGTACATAGCACGCTGGGCATTTTGATCACAATAGCCATACATCAACAGTACATCGACCTTTTCCGCAATTGGTAAACGGTCCATTTTAACACGGGTAATGTATCACGAAGCAAATACCGTCCGCACTGACGGAATGTTACGTGATACCACGTACTTACACGTTTGTGACTATTACAGCGCCATCTATCACAAAGCGAAGAAAGTGGTCCAACTAAAACATTCATATTTCTTTATGTACTACACGAATATGTAATAAAAAATGCGGCTTCCTATTTAAAAAAACGCAGTTGATATCCGTTTGACCTATGGCAGCACGATCTAGCGGGCCAGCCGTAGCGCCATCTGGTTTCCCCCTTCAAGCTAGACAAGTTCCGTTCTTTGTAGTTTTTTCGTTTGATGCTTATTTCGTGAGTTATTTGGCCCAGTCACTATCAGTGGACCACCCTGTATACTAAATGGCGCAGTGCTTAACGTAGAGGATCATCTGAAAATTTACATCACGTCATTGCAGTAGGCGTAGCTAGCAGATTTAACTTACGGATTTGCAGTGTGACAGGCACTTGAGTTGGCGAGCTTCATAATAATATTCTTATAGGCTCGTATAATAATTTCCTTCAACGTAAATTTCTACAACTTCACAAGTTGTAGCTATGATTTGTTGATGTTCGGATCTACGTATTATTGCGAGCAACTATTCTCCTCGACGACGAGAACGAAATCTATCCGCAGACATCAGTTTATAATCTTACCTCCGAAGTCGCAATGCTCGTAAAGTGGTACCTGACATTGGTGCTTCAATGAAAATGAAAATGAACAGTATCTAGTGAAATGCTGTTTTTCTACGTTTATCTTGTGAATATATTTTCACAGAGGTAGACCGCACTGCAGTTCCTTCTCTAAATCCTCGCACAAACGAAAAAATGGCTGACATCGAAATAAGTGTCCAAGGAATATAAAAGCAACTGAAATCACTCAACAGAGGAAAGTCCACTGGACCTGACGGGATACCAATTCGATTCTACACAGAGTACGCGAAAGAACTTGCCCCCCTTCTAACAGCCGTGTACCGCAAGTCTCTAGAGGAACGGAAGGTTACAAATGATTGGAAAAGAGCACAGGTAGTCCCAGTCTTCAAGAAGGGTCGTCGGACAGATGCGCAAAACTATAAACCTGTATCTCTGACATCGATCTGTTGTAGAATTTTAGAACATGTTTTATGCTCGCGTATCATGTCGTTTCTGAAAACCCAGAATCTGCTCTGTAGGAATCAACATGGATTCCGGAAACAGCGATCGTGTGAGACTCAACTCGCTTTATTTGTTCATGAGACCCAGAAAATAAGATACAGACTCCCGGATAGATGCCATTTTCCTTGACTTCCGGAAGGCGTTCGATACAGTTCCGCACTGTCGCCTGATAAACAAAGTCAGAGCCTACGGAATATCAGACCAGCTGTGTGGCTGGATTGAAGAGTTTTTAGCAAACAGAACACAGCACGTTGTTCTCAATGGAGAGACGTCTGCAGACGTTAAAGTAACCTCTGGCGTGCCACAGGGGAGTGTTATGGGACCATTGCTTTTCACAATATATATAAATGACCTAGTAGATAGCGTCGGAAGTTCCGTGCGGCTTTCCGCGGATGATGCTGTAGTACACAGAGAAGTTGCAGCATTAGAAAATTGCAGCGAAATACAGGAAGATCTGCAGCGGATAGGCACTTGGTGCAGGGAGTGGCAACTGACCCTTAACATAGACAAATGTAACGTACTGAGAATACATAGAAAGAAGGATCCTTTATCGTATGATTATATGATAGCGGGACAAACACTGGTGGCACTTACTTCTGTAAAATATCTGGGAGTATGCGTGCGGAACGATTTGAAGTGGAATGATCATATAAAATTAATTGTTGGTAAGGCGGGTACCAGGTTGAGATTCATTGGGAGAGTCCTTAGAAAACGTAGTCCATCAACAAAGGAGGTGGCTTACAAAACACTCGTTCGACCTATACTTGAGTATTGCTCATCAGTGTGGGATCAGTACCAGGTCGGGTTGACGGAGGAGATAGAGAAGATCCAAAGAAGAGCGGCGCGTTTCGTCACAGTATTATTTGGTAAGCGTGATAGCGGTACATAGATGTCTAGCAAACTCAAATGGTAGACTCTGCAAGAGAGGCGCTCTGCATCGCGGTGTAGCTTGCTGTCTAGGTTTCGAGAGGGTGCGTTTCTGGATGAGGTGGCTCTCAGCACTATGGGACTTAACATCTGTGGTCATCAGTCCCATAGAACTTAGAACTACTTAAACCTAACTAACCTAAGGACATCACACAACACCCAGTCATCACGAGGCAGAGAAAATCCCTAATCCCGCCGGGAATCGAACCCGGGAACTCGCGTGCGGAAAGCGAGAACGCTACCGCTCGACCACGAGCTGCGGACTCTGGATGAGGTATCGAATATATTGCTTCCCCCTACTTATACCTCCCGAGAAGATCACGAATGTAAAATTAGAGAGATTCGAGCGTGCACTGAGGCTTTCCGGCAGTCGTTCTTCCCGCGAACCATACGCAACTGGAACAGGAAAGGGAGGTAATGACAGTGGCACGTAAAGTGCCCTCCGCCACACACCGTTGGGTGGCTTGCGGAGTATAAATGTAGATTTAGATGTAGATATATTGATATCAACTTAAATTTCGCTGAAAACGAAGTTCATCAAAATGCTGCACCAATCGCAACAATACGCAAGTGTCAGACTTATCTTCCCGGTTTCTTTGCCTCATCAATGAAAAGGAACGTCAGTTTCATTTCATTGTCATTTGTCATCAGTGAAGCAGCTTTAGGAAATAAAGGTGTTAATTAACTGCTGTGAAGCGGTACAT
This sequence comes from Schistocerca cancellata, assembly GCF_023864275.1. NCBI lineage: Eukaryota > Metazoa > Arthropoda > Insecta > Orthoptera > Acrididae > Schistocerca > Schistocerca cancellata. The sequence continues at coordinate 399,867,483 of NC_064632.1, read as the reverse complement.
CTGCGTAAGGGCTATTAGCTGTCGTAGAATAGACTTGGTCGCAACAGTTGCTCGTTGCGAGTTGGCTTGTCCCGATTCCTCCTCTCTTTCCCTCCTCTCCCTCGAACATTACTTGCTGTGAGTCGGCCTGCCCTCTCACAGCCGAGGCGTGGCCGCGAGACAGCTCGTCCGAGCAAATCGGTGAATAGGTCTGAAAAATTGAAATTTGTGGTAAGGTTCTGTGGGACCAAACTGCTGAGGTCATCGGTCCCTAGGCTTATACACCGATTAATGTAACTTAAATTAACTTACGCTAAGGACAACACATACATCCATGCCCGAGGGAGGACTCGAACTTCCGACGGGGGGAGCCACGCGAACCGTGACAAGGCGCTACCCCGCGCGGCGGTGAATAGTTCTGCAGTAGGGTATATGTATCAAGTTTCTTTAATGCAGTCTCTGAATTGATAATGTAACTGTAATTTCTTTATATTGTATTGTATGTTAACCGGGGACCTAGAAACGACGGAGAGGCTCCGTTTACGCCGCAGCCGCAGTGGTTCACAACCCCACGACGACTACCGCAGTCCAATTCACCCCTCCGCCGCCCCACATCGAACCCAGGGTTATTGTGCTGATCGGTCCCCGGTGGACCCCCCAGGGAACATCTCACACCAGACGAATGTAGCCCCTGTGTCTGCGTGGTAGAGTAATGGTGGTGTACGCGTAGGTGGAGAACTTGTTTGCGCAGCAGTCGCCGACATAGTGTAGCTGAGGCGGAATAAGGGGAACCAGCCCGCATTCGCCGAGGCAGATGGAAAACCGCCTAAAAACCATCCACAGATTGACCGGTTCACCGGACCTCGGCACAAATCCGCCGGGCGGTTTCGTGCCGGGGACCAGGCGCTCCTTCCCTCCCGGAAAGTTGTGCGTTAGACCGCACGGCCAACCGGGCGGGCTGTAATATCTTTAATCCTATTGTTTACTGTTATGATATCATTTCATTAGTGGCTCTTAAATTTCACTGTAGATTACTTCACGTAATAGTCTGTCTAGTTTCTTTCATGCAGTCTACATAAATTCCTAATTATAGCTTCAGACAATTATTTTAGAAACGTTTCTATAGTTAGGTCTTTCAGTAGTTCGGACTGGGTCTCACCCTAATTAGAACTACTGGGGTTCCACTACAGCTGAATTAGTCGGTGCTTTGGTTTATTGTTTGTTGCTGTTGTTCCAGTCTCTGATGATACGGCTAGAAACCACGAAAACAATGAAGGTATAATAAAATGGGAGTGTAAATTGTTGTCAAAGGTAGTTACGTTTTTCTGAAGAAGAGGAAAGTAGTGAGAAGGAAGAGAACGAAAATATGACCTTGTACTCGTGCTGCCAGACAAATTGCTCGCCGTAGATTAGCGTAGAGGGTAGTTGATAGAAGAAGAGGCCAAAATGTAGGGAGTGTGGGTGGATGAGACATCCTCCGTGTACAGCGAGAAGGAAAGAGAGAAACCCAGCATCCCACGAGCAGAAGCAGCCGATTGGCCGCTGACACTGTCGGCTGGTCCCCAGGGACGTCTGCGTCCAATATCGGCATTTCCTCTGCCGCTCTGCAGTCCGGCCGGCGAACGCCGAATGATGAGGGTTTGCCGCACACGTTTCGCGTGACGTGATAAATTGCAGCCCTGCGTCCTTCCACCAGGACAATTTTCACGGTGCTTGATCTGAGATTGGCCATCTATCACCGCCCCCTCAACGTACCCAGAAAATTTTCAGCAGGACGCCTTCGGCCGTCTTTACATTCGAAAGCTTTCAGGAAGCCTGAACTGCAGCCTGGGCAGATAGATCGTGGTCGTTATGAAGGGCAGCTAGCAGTACTGGCGTCGCACGACGCAGTTTAGTATAAGTTGTGATATGATTCTGCCCAATGCTCCTGTCTTTACGATGACACAGCATGTTTCTTGGTTGGTTAGTACCTCCAAGTATCAAAGGCACAAGTCCGCCATTAATGTTTATTTTGCCTCGCGCTGCAGGTAAGATACTGAAGTGTGGGTACATGGACTCCAATCGGATGGTTTAGACTGGAAGGTGATGCAGTTACAAGCGTACAGAAAACATCAGGCAGTAAATTATGTAACCTGTTTGTGGGAAGATTATTAGACACAGAGAAAAAAACAACTAACACACCGTGGGTACGTATTAAAGTACCACGATCACTATATCTGTACCTGTCCCCCTAACACTCTGCGTATTTTGAGTTTTTATAGTGATTTTATTTCTGTGTGCTTTTAGAACGCGTAACTTGCATCATCTTACATGTACCTCGAGGAAACTGAAAATTTTGGAAGTTGCTAGCAGGGCATAGCGCAGCTTCAGCAGTATAACTGTGCGTCGTCTGGGTTCTGCAGGCTGTTCCCGGGGCGTCGTCCATCGCGTGTAGCAACTCGTGGAAGCGATCGTCGTTCGCAGCGGTGTTGCTCGTAATGGCCCTTCGATGTTTCGTGGACTCGCTATTCTCCGCTTGCCTGCGGCAATGCGTGGGTTTACAGCGTACATCAATAACACTGGCTTTGAGAAGCTTAGGGAGGATCCACTTTCTGCCCCCTGCGTGCAGATACGCGCTCGCACACACACACACACACACACACACACACACACACACACACACACACACAAAGGCCGTAGTGTTCGGCAGCTTTCTCTATGACACATTGTTCAGTTGTGTCGTTTTGGCGGCAGAAAGGTTTGAGAGCAATCCGACGAACGCTGTCGGGCTATGAACTGCTCTGTAACACCATACGATTTCAAGGAGCCCCGAGAATAATGCAGAGAAACATTAACAGATTTCTAACAACTATTCAGTTTTATTACATTCTCACATACCACATATTAACATTCCTTAACGCTGAATTACACGTACATGAATCATGCAATTATACTACTTCCTAGTAAAGAGCTAGAGTTTTTAAATTTTTATATCTATTAATCAACGGCCGAAAATAGATTCACACGAGTCCCAGTTCCGCGTACAGCATCACGACGGATGCTCTAGCGGGAACGTACATTGTTATTCAATGGTTCAAATGGCTCTGAGCACTATGCGACTTAACATCTGAGGTCAACAGTCCCCTAAAACTTTGAACTACTTAAACCTAACTAACCTAAGGACATCACACACATCCATACCCGAGGCAGGAATCGAACCTGCGACCGTAGCGATCGCGCGGTTCCACACTGCAGCGCTTAGAACCGCTCGCCACACCGGCCGGCATTAACTGGTGTATGGTTATCTGGAAAGTCATTTGCAAACAGAAACTGGGGACAAATTAGCCAATATGTAACCCTGCAGTCTACTGTAAGTTTCATGTACCACAAATTTTTTCTAGATCAACACCCGATTTAATTAAAATTGAGAAAATTTAATATAAGAACTGAATTAATCACTGAATTGGTAAGTATAAATAACATGTTAATATTAATAAAAAGATCCTAGCGAATATACGGAATGAGCATATGGGAACAATTTAAGTACAAACTTTAAATCAAACAGTTCAGAACAAGCAGGACCTAAAGCCCCAACAAGAAGAATAAAATAATCAGACAAAAGCCTACAAATACAAAGCCTGCGTTTTGCGCTTCAGAAACATCACGTGGGATGAATTAAAAATAATCTTACAAATGGGAAACGGTTCGAGTGAGAAACAGTCATTACAGTTTAACATAGTTTGTTAAAATGAAACATCATATTAAAAATTCACAAAGTAATTCCAAACTATCATCTGTCTTTGCCTGTTGTTTAATTAAGTAACTCATTATTATTATTATTATTATTATCATTATTATCATTATTATTATTATTATTTTCGATTATTCCCATTTAAAGAGAGCGTTTGAACTTGAATTCCTTTATGATGATTGTTTATGTTTTTTCTGAGCCCCAATTTTCTTCATGTGTTCACTGTGTTGTTTCTTTCGCTCCGCTGTCCATTTGCATCCTGGTATCTTCTGTGTTGTGATGTCAAATTTATGTTTTTTGAAGATGTTCCTGAATTCAGTTCTATTTTGTGCATCGTTTACTGTTATGTGTGCTTGTCTGAGGTCCTCTTCAACTTCTTTTATCCATTTTGTTTTTCCCCTGCCTGAGTTGATGACTTTAAGAATTCGCTTTGAAATTCTGTTTTCATTCATCCTGTGGATATGTCCGTAGAACTGCATTATTCTTTTCCTTATTGTATCCGTAATCATGTCTGTGTATTTATATAATTCTGATGGTCTCTTCTTCCAGATTCCTTGCTCTTGTATCGGGCCAAAAATTTTCCTGAGAATTTTCCTTTCTTGTTTCTCTATTTCTTTGATTTTAGTTTGCCCACCTATTTGTATTGTTTCAGATGCATACAGTGCCTCTGGAAGTACGACAGTGTTGTAGTGCCTCAATTTTGCGTTAATGGATACGGACTTTTTGTTATAATAGTTCCACGTGAGTTTATATACTTTCTGTAGATTTTTTATTCTTTCCTCATTGGCCTTTCGGTTGATCCCTGATGGCTGGATGATTTCTCCCAGGTACTTAAAATGTGGCACTTGTACGATTTTCCCATGGGTTGTCACAACAGGCAATTTGTCTTGTGGCACTCTTTCTATGTACTGGGTTTTCTCATACGAAATTTGCACGCCAGTTCTTTGTGCAATTTCGTGTAACTTCTCTATGGCGTTAGTGGCTTCTTTTCTATTATTTGTGAGGATTGCAAGGTCATCTGCAAAAGCTAAACACTTCACATTGAATCTAATATCTTTTCTAATGCCAATTTGGATTCCTTTGACTTCTTTTTCCCATGTCCTGATAATTTTTTCAAGAATGATATTAAAGAGTAACTCATTATTATTATTATTATTATTATTATTATTATTATTATTATTATTAGAGTGCAGAAGTACACTGCGGTGATAATCGAAAAGGAAGTCTCAGGTGCACATGGGAAATGTTCACACAAACATACCCGATTGACACTACAAGAATAGAGATAAAAAGAATTTTGCCCATCACAATAAATCAAAAGCTCAGGAGTTCGTCCCAATCGCTGTGATTCAATTTTTATGAATAAGAGTAGTATGGACCACTTTCCGACAAAGAAAGTTATCTGCGTAACCTCGCAAATGGAACTTAAGTACTCTGGAGTCAAACACCCGCAAATTCCGTGAATATTCACGAACAAAATTATTAAGACTCCTGAAAACTTCAGGAACACAAATGAAAATCAAATATACACAATATGCAATAAAATGTCACGCGGAATTAAGAATAAAACTTATTCAAGATGATACTGAAATACAGACGGTGAAATTACCACCACGTGGCATGAGCAAAGCTACAAAATGTTAAATTCAAACTAAATGAAAAGCAGAAAAAAATAAAACGAGAAAAGTTAACACATACATTCCAGTTAAAAGAGAAGTCAGGCAACTGAATTTTAAACCTGTACTGGAGGAACGAACTTTCTGCACCACATGTTCTGCTTGCACAAAGGGAGGTCGAAAAAACTTACTACACACAGAAAAATATGCTCTGAAAAACGTAAGAGTTCGATTACCGAAATTGAAAATGAACTAGCAGATCAATCGTGTACATTAGTTGGAACAGCTACCCACCATCACACACTGACACTTTTAAGAGAACCGGCTTCACTCATTAAAGGTCCAGGCCCTTGCCGAGATCACGCTCTCCCTGCAACGAACTTCCTCCAGGCTGCCGAAAGAGACCAGAGGGGTCCTTTCTGCCACCAGCTTAACTACTGTCGAATGAATACAGGAAGGGTACCAATCTCTTTGCCTTGACTGAGAGAGCTACGTTGGCTACACTGTTGCTACCACTGCAGACAGCCAGATGCTGCACTGCTGCCATGTAGAAGACAAATTCAAGACACTCATTCATATAGGTGATAAAGAGAGAGAACAAATTTGGGAGCACAAAATGTAGATAATGTACAGTCGTGGACAAAACGAACGAGACCCCTCGCCTTTTCGTTATGCTGATCCGCACAGCTTTAAAGTCTGCTACACAGCATAGCAGGCAAGGCGACGAAGTGCTACCAACATACTATGCAAGTTCGCTCAGGTGATGTGCTGAGATAGCTAGCACTGGAGAAACTCGCGCTTCGAAGACGCCACAGCATCGTCTGCCACCACTTCGTGAAAAACGAAGTATAAGCCAATGTGTTGTATTCGCATATCTGTGACTATGACTTGGATCTAAAGTGTGGTTATGGATAGTACGTATGCTCAGACTGCGAATCTAACAACATAAATAAAGACAAGGAGAAATGAATTAGGCGTCCTTCCTCTTCCGTAACATCAAATATATTTTAGTTATTCTTTCTTAAAGGAACTGCGCAGAAAATCACTCACCAGAAGTGAATAAGTTTTTAGGAACACCAGATGATATTAACAGCTTGCCGGCGCGGATAAGCCGTGCACTGAACGGCGTCATATCGCGGACCGCGCGGCTCCTTGCGCCGTCAGTTCGAATCCTTCCCCCGGCATGGATGTGTGTTAGATTAGGTAGGTTGACGTAGTTCGAGGTCTAGCGGACTGATGACCTAAGCAGTTTGGTGGCATAGTTCTTAGAGCCATTTTTTGACCTTTCGCGTAAATTTTCTTTACATAAAGGGCCGTATCTTCAGATTGTGTTGACATAGCTCACTTTTTTACACCACCAAGGGACCGTATACCGCAGGAAGTGCGATACATTTCGGCTTATTATGTCCACTCGTACTCGAGGTAAACAGGTTTTAAGGGTTGGGTAGACAGATAGACGGTCAAGAAAGTGAGACTACTAGGGATCCATTTTTACCGATTTACGTAACGAAATCCTAACAACAATTAGTGAGGAGGAGGGCCGTATAATAATTTCCCCAACTCTTTATTCGAAATGTTCCAGTTGCAGTCGATACATCAGCATATTAATCGTAGCTACGCTTTCGATCCAAATCACGTTTACAGGAATGCAAATAAAATCCATTTACCTATACAAGTGGTAATTCAGATCCCACTATTAATGCCACCGCGTTTTAGATATGCGAGCATTTCCATTGCTAGCTACCTTAAGGAACACTTCGGCTAACGAACGTTTTCTGGCTGTGGCACATGTAAAGGAGAATTCGAAACATTGTAGAATACGTTTGGCAGCTACGTCACTGTTTATTTCCTGGGGTGGTGCAGAATTATCCTACTAAATTTACTCGCTAATAACAGTTTTTTATTATTTCGATAAACATCCCGAATAATTGTCACATAATCGGTGACATAAAGGTAGAAAATTCATGTTTCAGAGTCCAGAAAGCTCTGTGCAACGTAAACTACAGGTAATTTTGCCATTTTCATTGCGAAATTGCCGATTTATTCATGTCTGGGGTAATAATAGAGGGCTGTTTGCCTGGGTTGTCTGCCAGCGTAGTGAAAGGTGTTTACTACTGCAAGAGAGGTCTGGTTTGTTTTCGGTTCTAATCTCGATGGAGGCAGATTGACTATCAGTAAAGGAATTTTAAGAAATTCTCGCACCCCCAATACGTTTTATTGCTACCTTTATTCTGTACCGGCGCCTCGCGGATGTCGATATGAAACTCTTGTAGATTTTCATACTTGTTACTGCCTACTTTTTCCGCTTCTGTCAATAATTGAATTGACTTAAGTGTGCCACTGAATGATTTTTAACTGAATTTAGTTATGAATCTTCACGCATTGCTAAATTTGCACACTTTCATGGTAGGTCAGTAACGGTAATCCAGTATGACTGGTCTGAACGTTGACACAGACCATTTCGCGGCCGAATGCGCATAATATTTTGCTAATTCGTAACGATCTGGGATACTTTGTCCTACTAAAACAGTTATGTTATCCCGACAGGCTGAAATTCATATTTATTAGTACAGTTCATACTAATTAGGGTTTCTTCTTTCATTTATATCTTATATTTAGGTGTTGTGGTTAAGACACTAATCAGCATTGAAATAGTCTTACACATGATTGAAAACAGTCTGAAAAATTTCGGATAGTTTTTCAATTTCACGTCTGTGGGTAGTATGTTGGTAGCACTTCGTCGCCTTGCCTGTTATGCTATGTAGCAGACTTTAAAGCCGTGCGGGTCAGCATAACAAAAAGCCGAGGGGTCTCGCTCGTTTTGTCCACGACTATACATAGGATTAGATGCTTACGGGAAAAATTGACACTTCAATGCAATTGTGTACCACTGAATGGGGACAAACACGAAGTACAAAACTGAATTACAAATAACTGAACATGACACCACGAAAGACAGGTTACATAGTATGAAATAAAGCTAACAGAGACGTTTCACCATATTGCATTTATGATAGTCATATGGCGCTAGCACCATGCTTCGTAGGCCATCACGTTCTCTATCCACTGCAGAAGTCTGTCCATGGAATGCAAAAGACTGGCATGCCATTCTACCGTATCTTCCTTCGCCGTCGGCGTTGTCGTTGTTACTGTGAGACACCGTTATACCAAGAGGAAAGGCGTGTCGATCTTAGTGCATGAGATATGATGACCTTTTAAGCCATTGACAACACACAACGGTCACGGTAGCACCTGATTCCAGAATAGCTGCAGTAGTTAAGATCTACGAACTATCCCCTGTTGACCAGGTCCCCAAAACTTAACTCGTAACGAGATCCCTTCAAAGCAAATGGTAATAACGATCGTCTATAAGGGCTTCGTACAACGAGAAGAAATGTTACGGTTTATGGAATAATAACAGATACGACCAAACTGTCTTGTCTCTTCTGCTTTATTTAACATAACTTCGTTCACAGTTTCATTTCGCATTCACCACTCATTCACCGAAACCCTTTGATGTACAGTTTTGGTTGCTTAACACCAACAGTCAATGATAATGATACAGCTTTTCTCCTTTTTTATAAATTGAAGCCCGCTCTCCGTGATACAATTAAAAAAAAACCGGTCTCAATACCGCGTCCCTCGTGAGATGCGAATAGATTTATCCCGGAATTGACCGCCCTGTGGGTGTACTCAATTTAATGACCACACTTCGCTGTCCGCTATTTCGCGTAACTGAATGTCCATTTGTTAGTCTGATTATACGCTGTAGCTATTTAAAATTCGCCCCTATATTTTTCACAACGCACAATTAGCACTTCGTTACTTATTTGTTTTTTTTTTTTTCTAAGAGTAAACGAAAAAAAAGACGCCGTATAATCGGCTTAGTCGACATAAAGCAAAACACCTTAATATGCCCAATTTCACCTCCTCTTATAGGATCGGCTACCTTACTCATTAATTTACTACATATTGTTTCCAATAACACTAAACAGGTATCGCCGTTATATTTTAATTGTATTCAAAAGCATGTTACTACTATTATGACCAACCAAATCGTCACAAATCGCGCGGCGTGCGTTTTTAATGATAACTTTACGCTATTCAATTAAATCGCGCGGCGTGCTTTTTTAATGATAACTTTACGCTATTCAATTTCCGTTACAGCTATCTTGACTCGTAATGTTACACCATCACTCACCAGCTACTACAGCGATCTCTGATCGAATGATGCGGCATAGTGTTTCGCACATCAGACTCACATTCGAGAGGATGACGGTTCAAATTGGCGTCCAACTGTACAGATTTTCTTTTTTTCGTCGTTTCCTTAAGCCGCTTAAGACAAATGCCGGGATGGTTCCAGTGAAAGGGCAAAGCCGATCTCCCTCTTCGTACTTCGCTAACTTAACCTTGTGCTAACTCTCTAATGAGCTCGTTTTCGACGGCGCGTTAAACACTGATTTCCGTTTTTTTTTTTTCATTTTTACTAACTTTGGCACGAAGTTTGAACAGCGTGGAATGATGTACCCGTGTCTGTTATCCAAGCTTAGTTCGACTTGAGGACCAGCCGGGTTAGAACCACAGTTACTACTGGATCTGGCAGCTCCATGTATTGAATTTCGCACCTTGTAATTGGGTGCGGAAGAACTGAATGACAAATTCCAGAGATAACTTTATTTGTCAAGAATATTGCACAAGAATAACTGTCTTAACACACTCTAACAAAAAATTTAATAAGAAAGTCAATAATTAAAAAATTTAAGTCATGAAAACTTAAAAAACAGTGACGGATTTCGCTGAAAGCTATAAATGAACAAGAAAGCACTGTAGTTCCAATAAAAATTATACAAGGAATGACGTGTAAGGAGAGACAGCTTTAATTACACGCACAATTACCAAGATTTGAACAGAAGGTGAAATGCTGCGTTAAAGAATTATTTTATGAAGATAAGAAACAAACCCGGAAAACTTAATCACACGTGATTTTTAAAAGGAACATACCAGTGATATCAAATAGCTCGGTGAAATGAGAAGTTGCAACAAGAGCGAATAGTAATTTTTTTTTTAATCAAAGAACGTACAGAACCTAGTCAACAAAATTGCTTTTTTCTTGTTGCAGACAATCCAAAAACTTCAATCAAATTTGTGGATCCCAGCCAATAGCCTTTCCGAGCTTATTAACTCTGGTAACATCAAGCCGGCCGCGTTGGTCTAGCGGTTCTGGCGCTGCAGTCCGGAACCGCGGGACTGCTACGGTCGCAGGTTCGAATCCTGCCTCGGGCATGGGTGTGTGTGATGTCCTTAGGTTAGTTAGGTTTAAGTAGTTCTAAGTTCTAGGGGAGTTATGACCTAAGATGTTGAGTCCCATAGTGCTCAGAGCCATTTGAACCATTTAAAAAAAAATTTTTTTTGGTAACATCAAACTGACTGGGACTTCGATGACCGGCCAATAAGGCCGTCAAAACAACAGTAATTATAAAGCCAGACAACAGTGACTGGTACTACAACAAATAAAACGCATGATTAGAAGCAGTTTTAAAATCTACAGTCTATACAGTATGAAATTAAAAGGAAATTAAAAAAAATAAACTTCCAGGGAAGAACATGCGTCTAGCTGGTACAAAAACTCTTAAATAAATCAGCCATCCGCAAAATATGGGAGAATACTATTCACTCGATACTGAAAATAATGGTACTGCCAGAATACCGCAACTGCAGTTTGTTCTTTTCGAAATTTATCAGTTCAATATTCAAGCTCGGTCAGTTGTCATTCCGGTGACGGCGGCTATATACGCCTGTCATTATAAATGCCTCACTAATAACCTGCGACAACATAGAAAGTGTAAAGTTCACAATTTTCTCACTATGCAGGTTTTCTCGGCGGCACCCATTCCACATTCGTAACAGACTTACTAAGCTTTACTAAAATTACGCTGCCTCCCATTGCGAGAAACAATTCCACACAATCAGCGCAGTTTGAATATCAACACAAACGTGTATCCAAGGCGGACAAGCCCCTTTCTCAAAATGTCAGTTTGTGATTAGTTAGCGAAGAGAATTTTTGAATTATTATTATTATTATTATTATTATCATTACTATTAGTGGTAGTAGTAGTAGTAATAGAAACTAGCACTTTATAGAAACTGTTCGTAGCAAATATCGGATATTTTATTTAGCAAGGTACCTAAATAAAGCTGCAAATAAATGTGGTACGATTCTGGTGATGATAATTCATTATAAAGTATGTTTACAATTACATTCTATATCTGAATGGACTGCAGTGCTTCCAACGAACAGTGGACATTTTTTTTTTTGGAAACACTTATCTAAATTGTCTCAAAATAAAGCTATTAGAAAACCATGGGGAACTTTTTATTTGACTATTGGGTTTAGATAAAAACTCTGTATGGAAGGAAGGGAGATTTTACGACAGAATCATCACCTCGTAGTAGGATTTCGTCAAATGGCATCAACGCTGTTTATTTAACATTCCCTTCGATTTTCATACTTTATTTGATCTGATTCCAAATTTAGTATCAGATCTTGATACGTTTTCATATGTTGAAACATTGCTTCCAGCGCAAGTTCTCCACATAGATGCGAGTTAATATCCCAAAGATGTTCGGGGTCACATGCGGTTCCTGTTAGTAGAAATGTCTTGGCTCAAACTCGTCTAGGGGTTGAACCACACCAGTCGCATTACACGCCCTAAGTTAGACGCTTATGACCCTTTGGTTAAATTGTCTGGCTGATGGCAAGTTTGCGAAATACAAAGTTAACATAACGTATAATAACAGCAATAATAACATCGAGAACTAAATTAACGACCGATAAATGATGTAGGCCACACAGTTTCGATTTGGTTAAGATAATGTTTATTCAGAAAGCAAACTAATAGCGAAAGTGGTCGTATTTAGAATGATTATTACGCTCGAGAGCGTATTCATTTGACACAGTTCGATCATTCACAGTCTCATCTTGAAATACCTCGCGAACTACGCGTGAAGTTAGAGTTCACACCAGGCGCGCGGCGGCTCACCGCTCAGAGACTAAGTCCCGCGATGCCACACAACGCGAAGTTTTCTAAGTCGTTTCACTTCCTAGCTGCCTAAGGACCGACCGTCCTCTTAAGCGTCTGCACCCGAACCGTCCCCTTCGGTTTCTCGACCAGAATTCTCCCTCTGCCCGTCTCCGGCCGCGTCCCCCGCGCGCCGAACTTCTTCGCTCAACTGACTAGCGCAGTCCCCTTTCCTGAAGCCGTCCATCTGATTGGCTACAGCTTATTATACATTACTTTACATTTTAACACATTTAAATAATCAAAGCTTGACCACTTTCACGTTCTAAATAAAGTAACAATAACATCCATTACATTATAAACGTTAAATTCTAAAAGCCATTTCCTTCTTGACTTTGAATGTCACGTCCAGTAGCCTTGCACCAATGTGCTTTCTGATAAATAAATAAAGAACAAAAGTAACTATTATGCACTAAACTTTACAACAAATTTTCTATTACCTAATGATTCAATAAGGTGTCATACTGTCATCATTCAATGTGTTTTTTGTGGAGGAAATGATGATCTGATGGTTTCCTGAAAATACTGATAATTTAAATTTACTATATCTTTTAAACAAATAAAGTTACAGAGTTCATATTTACAACGTTTGTCATTTTAATGGTGCACTTCTGTATGAAATGTCGATCGTTAAGATCGACCAAATCGTTCAGATTTTAGCTTTCAGGTCTTTGTTACAAAACTTGTTAATTTGACTTTAATAGTAAATCCTAAACTATTATAGATATGATCAATATTCAAGTTTTACTGAGATCACCTTGAAAATTTATGGAGGATCGCAGATTAAAATTACTGTGGCTTGATTCCCTGCATTACTACAGAATTAAATAGTTTTCATAAATGTTACCCTTTCTGGCCGATCTTAGGACCGCCATATTTAATACTGCTACGTCTCCTTGGCCACAAATGCTTCTGCTAGTTTTCCCTATGATGAAGGTTCTCGTCTGTCTCACTCGCACACTGCAGCGCTTAGGCCTCAATAGACAATAGACGCCTGTGAGTATCCCCATCTCGTGGTGAATCTGCGCCCTTTGTGGCATCCGATCCTGGACGATAGTGTTCGTTTCACAATTATTGAAGGCTGACTCTTTCGGCCCTGTACTTAAATGAGAGCGAAATGCATGCTAACTCGCATAGAAAATAGTAAAACCTGATCCAGTCGCCTTTGAATGCAATGAGAACATGTAGCCACACATGAGTCATAATCATGGTCGAGTAATGATTCGAATGGACCGTTTAATGTAAGGTCTGATCGAAGAGGATTCTGAGCAACTTGAAATCCAAACAGCAAATCTGGGATCATTGTTATAATAACTGAGAGAGACGCACGGAGAGCCGTAATATTTCGTACCAACACAAAACTTATTATAGAGGCAGACACCGTCAAAATGATGTTTTTAACGCCAATCAAGCAAGATGAAGTCCTCCCCCGGTAGCTGAGTGGTCAGCGCGACAGACTATCAATCCTAAGGGCCCGGGTTCGATTCCCGGCTGAGTCGGAGATTTTCTCCGCTCAGGGACTGGGTGTTGTGTCGTCCTAATCATCATCATTGCATCCCCATCGACGCGCAAGTAGCCGAAGTGGCGTCAAATCGAAAGACTTGCACCGGGCGAGCGGTCTACCCGACGGGAGGCCCTCGTCACACGACATTATTATATATGCAAGATGAAATGTTTTACTAAGGACATTCGCTTCAGTCTGGAACAGCGTGACCGCTACGGTCGCAGGTTCGAATCCTGCCTCGGGCATGGATGTGTGTGATGTCCTTTGGTTAGTTAGGTTTAAGTAGTTCTAAGTTCTAGTGGACTGATGACCTCAGATGTTAAGTCCCATAGTGCTCAGAGGCATTTGAACCATTTTTACTAAGGACATTATTTTGTTTATTTTGCTCATATAACAATGAGACAACATAGATTCTGTTCTCGTCCGTGTTCCTTCCTCTGCCACATGGGACCATGATCTATTGAATAGTCAGAAATTGTATGACTATATGGTCTTTCTTCCAAGCGTCACTGAAACTATATCATATCGACTCTCTTTTCGTTAAGAAGAAAGTAGTAGTTGTAGAATATCGAAGGAAGCCGTGAAAAATGAAATAACGAGTCTCCATTTCTTTACACACTTTCTACTTGAAGATATTGTTAAGAGACGAGCTAGTTTCTATATCAGATTATAAGACTTCTCAAATCGAAAAGTAATAGCGCTTGCTTTATGGACAAAGCCCAGTCTAGATAACATATTTTGTTGCAACGACACACACCATCCGTCTCCAGTGACAGCTAACATCCTCATGTATTTTACATCTGAAGATGGCCTAATTTGGTCGAAACTGTCGAAACAAGAAATTACAAGCTACTGGCAGATTCTGTGATCTGTCAAAAGCATTAGACTGTGTAAATTACAATATCCTTTCTGATAAACCTGATGATATACTGTAACAAGAAATGCACAAAATTGTTAAAATCGTTTCTCTGTTACTGGAAACAAAGTGTGTCAGTAGCAAAGAATCCTGTATTAGGGCATCATTCATCGACGAACTGGGAACCAATTCCATGTAGTTTCCCACAACTTTGCATCTTAGGACCTATACTCTTTATTGTGTATGTAAATGACCTATTAACAGTAAAATTAAGAGATGCAGGTTTATTATGTTTACGGACGGTACAAACACTGGAATAAATATTTAACTAGGCATAGTTTTAAAAAGAAGGGTGAATGAAGTTTTCATGAACGCGTTTTGACCAATTCCTCGTCGTTAAAGGACACACTGCATGTTGGGAAATAACTTCTTACAAGTTCTGAACAATTGTTGTTGTTGTGGTCTTCTGTAAGAAAATTCATTTGATGCAGCTCCCCACGCTACTTTGACCAGTGAAAGCCTCTTCATCTCACTACTTCAACCGATATCTATTTAAAAATGTTAACTGTGTGCATCTATTGGTACGTGTCTACGATTTTTAACAACCTCCTTCTCAAATTTCCCTCCAGTACCAAACTGATGATTCCTTGATGTCTCAGAATGTGTCTTGTTAAGAGATCTCTTCTTTTAGTTAAGTTGTGCCACTCAATTCTTTGCTCCTCAGTCTACTCCGTACTTTCTCATTAGTTAAGTGATCTACGCATCTAGTCTTCAGCATTCTTCTGCTGCATCACATTTCAAAAATTCTGTTTTCTTCATCTGCGAATTACTTATCGTACACGTATTACTTCTGTACAAAGCTACACTCCAGACAATTACCTTCAGAAAAGACTTTTTAACATTTAAATTTATTTTCGGTGTTTGTGAATGTCTCTTCCTCAGAAAACATTTTTCTTGACATTGCCAGTCTACTTTTTATATCCTGTCTACTTCAACCATCATCAGTTATGTTACGGTCTAAAAGCATTGTACACTTATTGCTTTCAGTGTCTCATTTCCCTAATCTAATTCGCTCAACATCGCCTGATCGCCTGATTTAATTCGACTACCCTCATTTTCCTTCTATTTATGTTCGTCTTATATTCTCCTATAAAGACACGGTCCATTCTGGTCAGCTGTTCTTCCTAGTCCTTTATGGTATCTGATTTGCCATGGGCAAATATGAAAGTTTTTTTTTCTCCTAACTAATCATTAATTCCTACTCCAAATTTTTCTTTGGCTTCCGTTACTGCTTGCTCAGTGTAAGATTGAATAACATCAGAGATAGGTTACAATTCTCTGTTACTACCTTCGCAACGACAGCTTCCCTTTCGTTGCCTTCATGTCTTATAAGTTCAGTGTTGTTTCTGTATATGTATTTCACAATCTTTTGCTTCCTGTAGCTTATCGCTGCTATCTTCAGAGTTCCAAAAAGCATATTCTAGTCGACTGTGTCAAAAGCTATCTGTAAGTCTACAAATGCTGTACACCTCCAAATATGTGCATAACATGTGAGGAGAAACGCAGTGAAGCTGTTGGCAGAGTTAAATTGTTGGGACTGACTTTATCATAAATTCAAATAGGAGGGTGCAATGCGGGTATTGTTAGACGTAGGTGATACAAAAATTAAAAAAAAAGGCTAGCAAGCTTCCTTTACTGCCGTTCTGTAATACACTGGGTCAATTTTTGTCATACCTCATAAAACTAAGCTAAAGTTTTCCGAGTCCAGAAGGCTGTAGTACGAATTATTTTTCCATGGAACGGGGGACACTAAATACCGCTCCTAAATACAGATATTCGTTCACCAAATTTGCCATAGATAGCATATCTCTTCTGAATCCAACAATTCAGTTTGTTAAAGCAATACTACAAATAAGGATAACCTTAATACAGATTTGATTTCGTTCAAAGTAGTTTCCATTATTAAACAACACACATTTTCAATAACTTACCAGAAGGCATAAAAAGTTTTAGTACTAGTAAAGCTCAGAAACTCCTTTCACTCCGTTGACTAGTTTCTAAGTAGGACCGATTGATGTGCACATATTATTAATAATACCAAATAAAGTGAGTATTACGTACAGTATGACTTCCTTGTATCTTCAGTACGCTAATACGATCAGTATAAGTGAATGTTGTCAGCTGAATTTCTGCTTGATGATGTGTGGCTTCAATAGACTAAGAATTATTGTATTCAACCCCCAGCGCATTGTACATCTACACGTTTTGTGGCAATTTTATTGTTGCCTCTTGAACATGTTTAAGATTTTTTGAATTATTCCACGTCCATGAGAACTATTTCATTTAGAATCCTTGGTGGACGAGATATTATAACTTTTGACAAACTGCCTGTTGGCTTCTGTCTCGGGTTCTTCGGCCGACGTTAATCTAATGATTTTTCTGACATATCGCCAGCACGAGTGGCTGGCATTGTCAAAGCTTCACCCTCCATTGCCGGTGGTGAACTGGACCCGAGGTCGCGGCCGCAGACTATATGTACCTGGCGCGCCAACGTCCGAGGGCTTCTCCGTGGTCATTTCCGGTGCGGTTCTCCTCTTGCTACCTGCGACGGTCGTTCGCTGCAGTACGGGAAGCCAGGATCTGGCTGTACAGAAGCACTATCACACACGCTTGTTCAAAGAAGTTGTAGAAATACAAAAACACGCGAACAGTTTCAACAAGAAAGAGGAAAGCCTTAAGGTAAACGGATCCTGGCTTCCCGTACTGCAGCGAACGACCGTCGCAGGTAGCAAGAGGAGAACCGCACCGGAAATGACCGCGGAGAAGCCCTCGGACGTTGGCGCGCCAGGTACATATAGTCTGCGGCCGCGAGCTCGGCTCCAGTTCACCACCGGCAATGGAGGGTGAAGCTTTGACAATGCCAGCCACTCGTTCTGGCGAAACGTCAGAAAAATCATTAGATGAACGTCGGCCGAAGAACCCGAGACAGAAGCCAATAGGCAGTTTGTCAACAAGTGGCCACGAAAGCCTTAACAATTTTGTATTATAACTTTTGTTTGGTAAACATGTATTACGTATTTTTGTTCCATGTAATCTACATCCTTGAGGATCTCCTCACAATGGATCTATTGATCAAATAGTATATATAATCTTTTGTAATCTACAAGCAAGAAACCTGATCGACACAGTGTTTTGTTCAAAAAATTATTAAACAACGTTATTGTTACCTGCTGTGACATAGTGGCGCCCTCCTGATAGCCGGTATGCATGCCCTACACTATACGGAGTGGCTCAGAACTGTGTTTCTGTTTGCCTGCTACGGCAAAAGCAAGGCAAATGAAAAACACTGATAAAGACGTGATATTTTTACGCTTTCAATAGAACTAACAGCTACGAAACATTCATCGCCGCCGAAGCAATTGATTTAATGCGATTTTTTTAGAAATATTGTAATGCTATCCTCGCAGATTATGCACTGATACAAATGGCTTGTTTGACAATGGTAGCGGAAAGACATCTATAGGACACAGAAAGGCCGGGACGACAGCGGGCGCGATAAATTTTGACAAAAAGTGACCCATGACAAACGATGGCAGCTATCGGCGTAGCCATATAAACATTGGATATAAGAAATTAAATAAAACATAAATAACAATAACACAGCTCACTCTCTGGAATTCGCAAATGGCCATCTTTAAACTTGTCATGGTAAATTGCGAGGTACTGTGAAATAATTACATTGAATACTCCGCACTTTTCGTAAGTCAAAGACAGATTGCAAGCACTGCCTAATCAGATTAGTCAGAATCAAGGTCCTTTATTCGTTAATCTAAATTTTTTCGCATTAAAATTTGTTTCCTCTTTAGCATACATCAAATTACTTAATAAATTCGTATTATCTATCTTTTTCCATATCAGTCTTTCTACTTACAATTATGTTACCAACTCTTTCTGTAGTTAAATTTTTCGCATATGGTTTTCTTTAGAGAAGCTGTCCACAGCATTGCTAACTTTTATAAGTGGAGTATAGCTTACATGGGCTACTTCCATAAAGCGCAAGAGGTCACTGCTTGACTTACTTTTCGACACTTTTTTCAAAAACATTCTGATGGAATTGAGGTATCACATTTAATGTGCGAGGTAATTCAATATGAGTAATTAATTTCAACAGAATGTTTGAATTCATATTAATTAACTGAAATATGAATAAAAATGCAACTATTACGTTGTCTTGGTAAATATGAATTCAGATTTGTAATCCACGAATCAAACCCATTCTTTGGTGTATTTATCAAGCGCACACCGTTTGGCTTTTATTTTATCGGACGACTGCCTTATTGAACTAAAGAAATACGTTTTTATTTTGCCCTGATTGACAAGAAATAAAGATTGCATGAAGTTTGTATTTTTTCAATTCGCAGTATCACCTCGAACATAAACTGAAACCGTGGACATGCAATGTTACGTGAACCAACGACCATAAAATAATCTTATCCACAGGAGATGTGGATTCAAGAGACTACTAGATATATCACACGCAGTTTTTTGTTGTTACGAGAATCATTTATTTGACTCGGGAGGTAACAGTTTGTTCTCGGGACCACAATGCAGCTGGGTGGAGGTCACGATACACAGTTTTTGATATGTCGCTTTCTTGTCGGTTTGTTCGATAAAATTCTGCAGTTGATTGTAAACTAACTTATCGACGACCTAGACTTGTAACGTTTCGCTTGGTACAGAACTAGATGTCAATGCAATACTAATTCGCATTCTCATCTGGTGTTTTTTGGAGGGTACTTTACATGCCACCGCAATTTTCTCCTTTTCCTGTTTCACAAATACTCCGCGTTAAGCTTGGTTGCTGGTAAGTCTCCGTGTGAGCTCGATCCTCTCTCATTTTTATCTTCGAGGTCTTCGCGAGATAACCATAGGAGGAAGCGATGTACTGGTTGCCTCATGTAAAGAGAAACTGAAATAATCCTGAAACCTACCACATGTCCCTGTTTTATCTTATCAAAATATTTTAAATCGATTGAAAAAATTGAGATACACTAGACCAAGAAGCAGAAATAATTATTTAAATAAATATTTAAATGCAACCCGTTTTTAAAATAGGCTTAAAATTATAAAATAATTTCTTCTAGACCATACAGATTCCTAACGTCATACAGATAGCCCCGAAAATTAGTGCTTGCAAATTTGTAATAGCTATGAAAATACCATTAGAATTTATGATTAAAAACGTGGGGCGATTGCAATACACAGTTGATGCACTTCATTTCTATTATGTAATGCATACTCCCCAAGCTTTTCGTTTAAAAGTATTTTCATAGCTGTTAAAAATTTTCAAGACTATTTGTATGGGGTTAGGAATCCATAAGGAGTTATAAGAAATTTTATACTTTTTACTCCGTTTTGAAAACTGTGTTAGGTTAAAACATTTTTATTTTAATGCACTCTAACACAAGAAAACGGCGCACTATGAAAGAATTACCGGAATGGGACGGAAATCTGTACATGTGGTGTACATGTACAGACAAACAAATGATGACAATTTAAGAAAAACTGAATGATTTATTCAAGAGAAAGAGCTTCAGCAACTGAGTAATTCAGTAACGCGTTGTCCACCTCTGGTCCTTGTGTTGTTGTGGTCTTCAGTCCTGAGACTGGTTTGATGCAGCTCTCCATGGTACTCTATCCTGTGTAAGCTTCTTCATCTATTGCAACCTACATCCTTCTGAATCTGTTTAATATATTCATCTCTTGGCCTCCCTCTACGATTTTTACCCTCCATGCTGCCCTCCAATACCAACCGATCCCTTCTTCTAGTCAAGTTGTGCCACAAATTTCTCTTCTCTCCGATTCTATTCAATACCTCGTCATTAGTTACGTGATCTACCCATCTACTCTTCAGCATTCCTCTGTAGCACCACATTTCGAAAGCTTCTATTCTTTTCCTGTCTAAACTATTTATCGTCCACGTTTCACTTCCATACATGGCTACACTCCATACAAATACTTTCAGAAACGACTTCCTGACATTTAAATCTATACTCGATGTTAACAAATTTCTCTTATTCAGAAACGCTTTTCTTGCCATTGCCAGTCTACATTTTATATCCTCTCTACTTCGACCGTCATCAGTTATTTTGCTCCCCAAATAGCAAAACTCCTTTACTACTTTAAGCGTCTCATTTCCTATTCTAATTCCCGCAGCATCACCCGATTTAATGCGACTACATTCCATTATCCTCGTTTTGCTTTTGTTGATGTTCATCTTATACCCTCCTTTCAAGACACTGTCCATTCCGCTCAGCTGCTCTTCCAGTACTTTGCTGTCTCTGACAGAATTACAATGTCATCGGCGAACCTCAAGGTTTTTATGATTCTCCATGGATTTTAATTCCTACTCCGCATTTTTCTTTTGTTTTCTTTATTGGTTGCTCAATATACAGATTGAATAACATCGGGGATAGGCTACAAGCCTGTATCACTCCCTTCACAACCACTGCTTGCGTTTCATGTCCCTCGACTCTTATAAATGTCATCTGCTTTCTGTACAAATTGTAAATAGCATTTCGCTCCCTGTATTTGACCCCTGCCACCTTCAGAATTTGAAAGAGAGTATTCCAGTCAACATTGTCGAAAGCTTTCTCCAAGTCTACAAATGCTAGAGACGTATGTTTGCCTGTCCTTAATCTATTTTCTAAGATAAGTCGTAGCCCAGTATTGCCTCACTTGTTCCAACATTTCTACTGAATCCAAACTGATCTTCCCCGAGGTCGGCTTCTACCAGTTTTTCGTGTTAGTATTTTGCAGCAGTAACTTATTAGACTGATAGTTCGGTAATTTTCACATCTGTCAACACCGGCTTTCTTTGGGATTGGAATTATTATATTCTTCTTGAAGTATGGTGCTTATGCAAGCATTTATTAGACTTGGTAGTGATAGTAGAGTTGTTGGATGTCATCCTGAGGGATGTCGTGTGAAGTTCTGTACACAGGCCCGTTAATCGTCAAAATCCCGAGGTATATGGAAGGCCCTGCTCATAATGCTCCAAACTTTCTCAGTTTGGGAGAGATCCGGTGACCTTGTTGGCCCAAGTAGTGTTTAGCAAGCACAAAGACAAGCAGTAGGAACTCTCGCCATAGGCGGGCGGCCAATAACTTGCTGCAGTGTAAGAACAGAATGGCTTGCCATGAAGAGTAACAATTGGGCGTAGAATAACATCGATCTACCGCTGTGCTGAGAAGGTACCCCGGATGACAAGTTAAGGGGTCCTGCTATCAAAAGAAATGGCCATATATAGGACGACAAACGGGTTGGCATCCACCACTGTCCGGAGCGTCGTAGACACGTGTGTGCTCGGCATCGGGGCTCGATTCGAAGTGAGACTCATCGCTGAAGACATTTATACTCCAGTCAACGAGATTATATGCCGAAGGCATGTCTGGAGACGCCCTGGACAGTGGTGACAAACGAACCTGACTGTCATCCGTCGTTCTATCCGACAATCCGAAGTCATGATTTTGGGCGACCATTTCTTGTCATTGCAGCGGTACGTGGATGGTATTTTATGTCCCGTTTGGTCGTCTCTCATGCCAAGCTATCCTAGGCTTACATTTCAGCAAGAAAATGCACGTCCGCACACTGCGAGAGTTTCTAACGTCTTTCTTCGTGCTTGCCAAACCCTTCCTTGGTCAGCGAGGTCGCATGACCTCTTCCCAATTGAAAACGTTTGGAGCATTATGGGTAGGGCTCTCAGACCAGTTCGGTATACAGAGATTGAACGCTACAATAGCACATAATTTGGCATGATATCCCTTAGGACGAGAGCCAACGACTCGATCAATCGATGCCAAGTCGAATAACTGCTTATATGTGGCCCACAGATGGACCAACGCGTTATTGACTTGCTCAGTTCGTGAAATTCTTCCTCTCGAATAAATACTCCAATGTTTCTGAAATTGTAATTGTTGTGACTGATACTTCGCAATTTTTCACAAACACAACTTTTATTGAGGTAAGTTCACGAGGTTGATGACTGAAGAACAAACAAAAAGGTAACGATAACGATGCCAGTAAAAGACTCCTAATTGAGCAAACAAAAGTTCACTTTTAATTTTCCACAAAGGTTCGTGGTACACACACACACACACACACACACACACACACACACACACACACACACACACTAGTAAGACTCGAGCTCCCCCTGCAGGAAGTAGTGCTCGGAATGTCTTGTTTCCATTATCTTGTACGTAAATAGCCAAATAGCCGGTGTTTACGATGGTGCTTTTTGGTACGCCTTGTACATAGACAACGCCGTCCTCTGTGGTGTAATATGGTTTGCCGGCCCTCAGGGGCTGCCTTGTTTCTGGCATAGCAGTAATCTTTTGTTTGTTTGTGCATGTACGTTACATCTACTGATTTCCGCCCAATTCGGATAATTCCATCGTGGTGCATGGTTTTTTCTTTTCTTAGAACGAAATTATTTTCTGCACAGTAGATTAAAAGAGCGAGTTTTTACCACCCTCTTGCCGAGCTTCGTTCTGGCACGTTCCTCAGAGAAAATAAGGCGCGTACATCGAAACTTGGTTAAGATATTAGCCCCTTTCTGCTATTGACCCTTCAATACGACACATTTTTGTAACGATTGATGACATGGCGGAGACCTTTATTGTTGAAATCTATATTTTAGCCGATCAGGAAACGATATTTCTAATAGTACCCTCTCCGACATTTGGAAATGCCTGCCATGCAGTGATTCCTTGGTCTGTAGAAAGAGGAAGTAGTCACCGGGTCCCATGTCAAGATAATACGGTTGATGAGAGAAAATTTGCTAGCACGAAGAAGCAGCATGCGTGACTTGTCTGCGTAGAGTGAGCTACGGTGTTGTCTGGAGGAGAAAACACCCCCTCGGACAGCTTCCCGCTACGCTTGGTCTCGATAATCTCGCGTAACCTTGTTAGGAGGCTTCGAAGTATGCGGTTTTTTCACAAAAGAGAACAGTCATACCGTGACAGTCTCTAAAAACACTCAGCAGGACCTTACCGTATGATGGTTGCGTCCTTGTCTTTCTCCGGCGTTGGTGAATCCATCTTTCCACTGCTTGCTGCGCTACTTTGCCTCGCGGCTGTACTTGCCTATGGAGACTATACGACTAAAAAATTAATCTGGATTGGCATGACACTGCTGCTCCGTCAGTTTGGTGGTCTTTTAGAAGGGGCGTGACCAATTACTAATGGGTGACACAATTGTCAGGTTCAGAATCTGCAAGACATTAAAAAACTGATCCATGACGTATTATACACAGCGCAGTCCAGTTAATGTGACCGCAGTGTATGTTAGGCATCAAACTCGTAATAACACCTACAGACGGAAGGTGGCAGCACTGGCAGTGGAGGGTACATAAAGTGTTATGTGGGAGGGGGTGGGGAGGGGAGGGGAGGGAGAGGGGAGGAAACGCAGGAAAACAGTGCAGTCGTCGTCATAATGCGGAAATGGAGCTATTTACATGACGCCCAAAGGGGTACGATCATCGGCTTTCGAGCAAACGTTAAAGTCATTTCCGAAAATGTTACATTTGTAAACTGCGTGCCGCCGTGGTTAAGTATACAATGCATGGCAGAATGGTGCTATCGAAATTTGGAGTCGAGGCAAGTGCGGTACACCACGGGCCATAGATGATAATGGCGAACGACGACTGCAGAGATGTGTACGGGGGAATAGACGTGCGACTGTTCAACTGAAGAACTGTCAACACTGTCTCCTCGACAACCACTCAGCGAACGTTGACACGTAAGTGTCTTTCCAGCAGGCGCCTGGTTCATACACCAATGCTGACAGCTGTTCATCGGCGACGAACACTGGAATTTGCACTTCAATATCCCAACTAGACGTTTACAGATTGGTGACAGGTGGCATTCTAGGATGACAGATGGCATCTGCCATGTACCCGTGAAACGTCTAAAAGGGTCCAGGCCCGAGGAGGGGGTCTGGGCAACGTTTCCATGGCATTCCGTGAGTGATCTCGTCATTCTGGAAGACATAGTCGACCAACACGTGTATGCTCTCATCCTTGAGAAGAATGTCCACCCTTTCATGCAGTTTGCTTTTCTTTGGCACGATGTCATCTTCCAATGGCACAATGCAACGTATGTGAATGCTTGGTACGTAGAGCACCAGGATGAGTTTACCATGCTTCCTTGGCCACCAAACTCCCAAATTTAAACCTAATCGAGAGTCTGTGGGACCACCTCGATACAGCTGTACGCGCCATGGATCCTCAAGCGAGAAATTTAGCGCAGCTGACCACGGCATTGGAGCCGGCATGGATCCACATACCTGTGGGCAGCGTCCAGCACCTCATTTACTCTCTTCCTGCACTTTTTGCAGCGGTCCGCGATGCAAAATGTACACTCCTGGAAATTGAAATAAGAACACCGTGAATTCATTGTCCCAGGAAGGGGAAACTTTATTGACACATTCCTGGGGTCAGATACATCACATGATCACACTGACAGAACCACAGGCACATAGACACAGGCAACAGAGCATGCACAATGTCGGCACTAGTACAGTGTATATCCACCTTTCGCAGCAATGCAGGCTGCTATTCTCCCATGGAGACGATCGTAGAGATGCTGGATGTAGTCCTGTGGAACGGCTTGCCATGCCATTTCCACCTGGCGCCTCAGTTGGACCAGCGTTCGTGCTGGACGTGCAGACCGCGTGAGACGACGCTTCATCCAGTCCCAAACATGCTCAATGGGGGACAGATCCGGAGATCTTGCTGGCCAGGGTAGTTGACTTACACCTTCTAGAGCACGTTGGGTGGCACGGGATACATGCGGACGTGCATTGTCCTGTTGGAACAGCAAGTTCCCTTGCCGGTCTAGGAATGGTAGAACGATGGGTTCGATGACGGTTTGGATGTACCGTGCACTATTCAGTGTCCCCTCGACGATCACCAGTGGTGTAAGGCCAGTGTAGGAGATCGCTCCCCACACCATGATGCCGGGTGTTGGCCCTGTGTGTCTCGGTCGTATGCAGTCCTGATTGTGGCGCTCACCTGCACGGCGCCAAACACGCATACGACCATCATTGGCACCAAGGCAGAAGCGACTCTCATCGCTGAAGACGACACGTCTCCATTCGTCCCTCCATTCACGCCTGTCGCGACACCACTGGAGGCGGGCTGCACGATGTTGGGGCGTGAGCGGAAGACGGCCTAACGGTGTGCGGGACCGTAGCCCAGCTTCATGGAGACGATTGCGAATGGTCCTCGCCGATACCCCAGGAGCAACAGTGTCCCTAATTTGCGGGGAAGTGGCGGTGCGGTCCCCTACGGCACTGCGTAGGATCCTAGGGTCTTGGCGTGCATCCGTGCGTCGCTGCGGTCCGGTCCCAGGTCGACGGGCACGTGCACCTTCCGCCGACCACTGGCGACAACATCGATGTACTGTGGAGACCTCACGCCCCAGACTGAAGCGCCTAGAACCGCTCGGCCACACTGGCCGGCAATTGTTATTAGAAAGTGTGTATTATTGACTTAGTTGTCACCTCTCATGATCACAACCATTAATTCTCAATAACCAAGTTTTTACAGAACTTAGTAGTGGAGGGAACTCAGCTCCCCTAGCAGGATTTAGTCGGCCATTACGTTGACTGTATTATGTCATAATATTAAATGTAAATGCGAGAGACTTCTCAATTTTGATCTTTCATTAATTTCAAAGTTAAAGACAGTATTGATAGATTTCATTTACCAAAATTCACAGCACTGAATGAGTTCAGTATGTTTCATTTTGGCCGCCTAACGGCAGATTAGATTCTCTCCAGTTTTGCCTTGCAAATAGTGAAGAAGAAATATCTCAGTTAATCTTTGTGAGATTTGGTACACAAATAACCAGTAGCGCCTGAGACCCTTGTTAATAATTACAGTTTGCGTAAGAAAATGCATATTTTCTTTTCTATATAGCAGCGTTGACGCGAACTATTTATTATAAGGCGGTGAGTCGCGCGATGTGTTAAAAAAAATGTATATTATATGGTATGTACTTCTGGGCAGCCGATGACAGTACGAGTGTTATGGCGGTATAAGTTAATTGAAAGTCTCATGCTAGCCCACAATATTTAAAGCCACCCCAACCAAAATTATAAAACATATAATTATAAAAATATATAATTATCTCGCGATTAAGTGCCACCCACCCACACATATACAGTTATAAGGTGATATATTGCAGAAAGTGTGGTGTTGCGACTTTTTGGTAATCAGTGACACTGTCTTCTTTTCCTGTCACGTTAGATCACGTTTTGTAAACAATTGCATGTGCAGTTAATGAATATATTGTTCTCACATGGAGCTCGTAATTCCGAAAAATTTCGTTTTGAATCCAATTGTTTTCACATTTCTATTTTGATCAATCATTTTACAAAGCAACATTTGTCCTCTCCGGCCAGTTTGCCTTTAACAGTGTCGCTACTGTGACCTCCGAGAACAAGCATGTCCCTTCATATGCCGATGTGTCAGTTGCTGAGCGGAAAATTGGAGCGTGCGCCTGATCGTACATTTGTCCGATCTGTGGCCTGTGGATTCGGTGACGCTTCGTTGAAGACTGTTCTGGGTGGATGAAATGTTTGCAACAGCCCGGCGTGGAATTACGTCCCGCGTCCTTCCTTTTTATTGCGGCTCTGGAAGTGAACATCATTCATCTCAGAGAGACAGATACGGCTCTGCCTGCAGTGCACATAATTCCGTAGACCGCAGAGTCGTAGCCGATACCGAGGGATGATTGACGAAACTGCAGAAGCAAGTCCCCTAGCGGCCCTACCTCCGGAAGGGGACGCAACGCCTCCTGTTTGTGACGTCGGTCGCTGGCGCGTGTTTTATATTGAGGTTGGTTTGTTTGTACCAACTGATAGGCGAACAGGAAGGCAGTACCTAGGTAACTACTCGTGTCACCACACGTCACTCTTTGTTTCCACAGAAGGACAACAAATATGATAGTAATAGCTTTAATGTATAAGTAATAAATCATATCACTGCTACTATACAAGGTAGGAGACGAAGGTAGGTTTGGACGGTAGGAGACGAGACACTGGCAGAAGTAAAGCTGTGAGGACCGGCCGTGAGTCGTGCTTCGGTAGCTCAGATGGTAGAGCACTTTCCCGCGAAAGGCAAAGGTCCCGAGTTCGAGTCTCGGTCGGGCACACAGTTTTAATCTGCCAGGAAGTTCCATATCAGCGCACACTCCTCTGCGGAGTGAAAATCTCATTCTCGAGAGAGAGGGTATTTAGAACTAGTACGGAACACAGGCCGGCCGAAGTGGCCGAGCGTTTCTAGGCGCTACAATCTGGAACCGCGCGACTGCTACGGTCGCAGGTTCGAATCCTGCCTCGGGCATGGAAGTGTGTGATGTCCTTAGGTTAGTTAGGTTTAAGTAGTTCTAAGTTCTAGGGGACTGATGACCTCAGAAGTTAAGTCCCATAGTGCTCAGAGTCATTTGAACCATTTGAACGGAACACAGGCTGCAGTTATAAGAGTCGAAGGCCATGAAAAGGACGCACCTTCTAAAGGAGGACTGAGACTGAATTATTGCCCATCCACGATGTTACTTCTATTGTACATTTAGCAAGCCATAAGGGAGCAAAGGTGAAATTTGGAAAGGGAAGTAAGTGTCGGGGGAACGATGTCAGAATCTGAAATTTTTCGATGACATAGTGATTAATGTCAGAGACATCAAAGCTCTGGGAACATTTCTCGAACGGAATGGACAATTTCTTTAAAAGAGGTGTAAGATGAATATCGACAAAAGTAAAAGAAGGATAAAGAAATGTAGGGGAATTATATCAGGAAATGATACCATAAGAGACACTAAAAACAATAGATGGCTTGTGCCTTTTGGACATCGACGTAATTGTAGAGGGTGGAAATAGAGATATAAAATACAAATTGACCACAGATAGAAAGAGGGTCCTGAAAAAAGATAATTAGTTACATTTAAATTTTAGGAAGTTTCTTCTGAAAGTAAATGTCTGGAATGTAGCCTTGTACGAAAGTAAAGCTTGAACGATAAAGAGGAGAAGAAGCTTTTGAAATGTCGTGCTAAAGGAGATTACAAACAGTTTTCTGTGGACATTTCACGTTAGGTCGTACAGGACGGTTACTCCTACCTCTTTTTGTCAGAGTGGTTACTATTGCCAATGAATTATCGCCCGGAGCGTTATCGAACCGTTGTAAACCTGTTCTCGTATTTATGTGGAGGACTTTACATTTATTGATGTCAAGATCAACTGCCATCGTACATCAGTCGATAAAGCTCTGCAGGCCTTCAAAAATGGTCCAAATGGCTCTGAGCACTATGGGACTTAACTTCGGAGGTCATCAGTCCCCTAGAACTTAGAACTACTTAAACCTAATTAACCTAAGGACATCACACACATCCATGCCCGAGGCAGGATTCGAACCTGCGACCGTAGCAGTCACGCGGTTCCAAACTGTAGAGCCTAAAACCGCTCGGCCACTCCGGCCGGCTCTGCAGGCCTTCCTGTACTTGCTGTAGTCTTCCTTCGTTGCAACTTTCCTATAGACAATAGCATTGTTTCCTAACAGCTTCACACAACTCCCAACAATATCCGATAAAAGAAACAGCAAGCACCCTGTAACACTCTCTTGGGTGTACCTCTGAAATTACCTTTATTTCTGTCAATTTGATCCTATTAAGAACGACGTGCTGAATTCAATCACAAATCTAATTCGATAACCGGCGATCTCATATTTTATTTACTACACTGCACAGTGCTGAACTGTACCGAATGGCTTGCGCAAGTCAAGGAACACGGCACTTACCAAAGTGAAATTTTCAGCCTGCAACGGAGTGTACGCTTATATTAAATTTCCTGGCAGATTAAAACTATGTGTCAGACCGAGACTCGAACTCGGGACCTTCGCTTTTCGCGGGCAAGTGCTCTACTAGCTGAGGTACCATGCCAGGAAGTCTCAAGTCAGCGCACACAACGCTGCAAAGTGAAAATTGCACTCTGGATATATCCCCTAGGCTGTCGATAAGCCCTGTCTCCGCAATATCCTTTCTTTTAGGGGTGCTAGTCCTGCTTGTTTCGCAGAAGAATTGTTAAGTTTGGAAGGTAGGAGATGTACTGGAGGAAGCAAAGCTCTGAGGGCGGTTCGTAAGTCGTGCTTCGGTAGCTCTGTCGGTGAAGCACTTTCCCGCGAAAGGTAAAGATCCCAGGTCCGAGTCTCCGTCCGAAACACAGTTTTAATGTCATAATATTTCAGAGCGAACTTATTTACTACAAGCCTCTGTTTACCAGATCAATGTAGCTGTCTGTATAGGAGATTTTAGTTTTCTAGAAAAGTCATTATACGTGACCAAAAAACACGTCCATAAATCTACTACGAGGGTGAGTCAAATGAAAACTTTAAATTTGTAATAACAAATCGAAATTTCGCGCCGTGATCCTGTAAGTTGGTAAGCGTGCTACAAACGGCGTTCAGAATGGCCTGTAGGTGGCAGCATAGTGCAGATGCACACATACCATCGCAGTATCAGTATAAAGATGGCCGCCCCACTTCCGACTTACTCCAAGGAAGAACAGCGTTCTGTTATTCGGTTTTTGCGTAGTGATGGTATGAAACCTAGTGAAATTCATCGACGAATGAAGGTTCAGTACGGTGATGCATGTTTGTCACAGCAGAAAGTCTACGAATGGAGTAGGAAGTTCGCGAATGGTGTGACTACAGTGAAAGATGCTCCTAGTCCAGGTCAGGTACAACGAGCTGTGACTCTACAGAACATTGCAGCAGTTGAAGCCATAGTGAAGGAAAACCACCGAGTGTCACTGAATGACACTGCAGCATGTTTACGTATTAGTCATGGGTCAGCACACCACATTATGCATGATGTGCTCCAGTTTCACAAAGTGTCTGCAAGAAGGGTGCCACGGCAGCTAACTCCTGAAATGAGAGAACGACATGTTGATGCTTGTGAAGAACTTCTTCGGCGATTTGAACGAGAAGGTGATGGCTTCCTTGCAAGAATCGTTACTTGGGACGAAACCTGGGTTCACTTCCACCAACCGGATACGAAGAGAGCGAGCAAGCAACGGCGCCGTTCTTCATCACCAAAACCAGAGAAGTTTCGTACAGAACCATCAGCAGGGAAGGTTATGCTGACTCTCTTTTGGGACGAAAAAAGTGTCATTTTGGAGCATTTCATGCCTAGAGGGACCACTGTCACCAATTCATCACACACAGACCTCCTAAAAAATCATCTGCGGCCTACAATCAAATCAAAGGTACGTGGATTGCTGTCAGCAGGTGTCCTTTTGCAACATGAGAATGCAAGGCCCCACACTGCCCGTACAACAGTTGCAACAATCACACACATGCATTTTGAGTGTCTTCCTCATCCACCATACTCACCAAACCTTGGCCCAAGTGATTTCCATATGTTTGGACCACTCAAAGACGCAATTGGAGGAAAGAAGTTCCGTTCTGATGAAGAGGTACGCCACGCGGTGAATGAGTGGTTGTGCGGACTAGCAAAAGAATTTTTTTCTAAAGGAATTTATGCACTTTGTAAGCGCTGGGGGACTTGCATTGAGCGTGGGGGAGATTATGTTGAAAAATGATACAGGCTTTGTACCACTTCTACACAATAAATAGTATTTAAAAAATGTTTAAGGTTTTCATTTGACTCACCCCCGTAGTATTTCGAGTGTCATTGGTATAGGACTACAATCGCTTGCATCTGTTCGACGACACACCTCGTAAACGGGACGGACACACTCGTACTTTTTTCCAATCGCTTGGTTCCCGTTCTTCATTCAGCGACCTACGATACGTTCTACAAGAGGAACAAGTTATTTCACACAATCAATCTAGATCAGTTTAGGTCAGATGTCCACCACAGCCTTACTACGCTGCAGCACACAGGAAGAAAACGGAAGAACAGAGACCTTTTAGAACAAACTGAAACAATTTTTCACATTCTAAAATGTGGGCGAATTTATTTCTATAGTTATTGCAAGAATCCAAACGTCTTAGAACAAAGTGAAATACTCTTGGACATTCGAAAATATTCTAAATACACTCCTGGAAATTGAAATAAGAACACCGTGAATTCATTGTCCCAGGAAGGGGAAACTTTATTGACACATTCCTGGGGTCAGATACATCACATGATCACACTGACAGAACCACAGGCACATAGACACAGGCAACAGAGCATGCACAATGTCGGCACTAGTACAGTGTATATCCACCTTTCGCAGCAATGCAGGCTGCTATTCTCCCATGGAGACGATCGTAGAGATGCTGGATGTAGTCCTGTGGAACGGCTTGCCATGCCATTTCCACCTGGCGCCTCAGTTGGACCAGCGTTCGTGCTGGACGTGCAGACCGCGTGAGACGACGCTTCATCCAGTCCCAAACATGCTCAATGGGGGACAGATCCGGAGATCTTGCTGGCCAGGGTAGTTGACTTACACCTTCTAGAGCACGTTGGGTGGCACGGGATACATGCGGACGTGCATTGTCCTGTTGGAACAGCAAGTTCCCTTGCCGGTCTAGGAATGGTAGAACGATGGGTTCGATGACGGTTTGGATGTACCGTGCACTATTCAGTGTCCCCTCGACGATCACCAGTGGTGTACGGTCAGTGTAGGAGATCGCTCCCCACACCATGATGCCGGGTGTTGGCCCTGTGTGTCTCGGTCGTATGCAGTCCTGATTGTGGCGCTCACCTGCACGGCGCCAAACACGCATACGACCATCATTGGCACCAAGGCAGAAGCGACTCTCATCGCTGAAGACGACACGTCTCCATTCGTCCCTCCATTCACGCCTGTCGCGACACCACTGGAGGCGGGCTGCACGATGTTGGGGCGTGAGCGGAAGACGGCCTAACGGTGTGCGGGACCGTAGCCCAGCTTCATGGAGACGGTTGCGAATGGTCCTCGCCGATACCCCAGGAGCAACAGTGTCCCTAATTTGCGGGGAAGTGGCGGTGCGGTCCCCTACGGCACTGCGTAGGATCCTACGGTCTTGGCGTGCATCCGTGCGTCGCTGCGGTCCGGTCCCAGGTCGACGGGCACGTGCACCTTCCGCCGACCACTGGCGACAACATCGATGTACTGTGGAGACCTCACGCCCCACGTGTTGAGCAATTCGGCGGTACGCCCACCCGGCCTCCCGCATGCCCACTATACGCCCTCGCTCAAAGTCCGTCAGCTGCACATACGGTTCACGTCCACGCTGTCGCGGCATGCTACCAGTGTTAAAGACTACGATGGAGCTCCGTATGCCACGGCAAACTGGCTGACACTGACGGCGGCGGTGCACAAATGCTGCGCAGCTAGAGCCATTCGACGGCCAACACCGCGGTTCCTGGTGTGTCCGCTGTGCCGTGCGTGTGATCATTGCTTGTACAGCCCTCTCGCAGTGTCCGGAGCAAGTATGGTGGGTCTGACACACCGGTGTCAATGTGTTCTTTTTTCCATTTCCAGGAGTGTAGATGAATTTATTTCTTCATTCATAGTGTCTTCAGTAATTTTGCAAACTTATCTTTTCCTAAATAGACAAAATGTCTAAAAATTACAACCATATGCAGAAAGCAGGTCACTTCTGAACTCTACACGGAGCCATTTTACTAATAAAAAAATGATATCTTTCAGCACCGTTGTTATTTGACATGTTTCACTTTAATTATTCACACCTGTCTTTAAGTTGCAAGCAAATA
Source organism: Schistocerca cancellata (assembly GCF_023864275.1). NCBI lineage: Eukaryota > Metazoa > Arthropoda > Insecta > Orthoptera > Acrididae > Schistocerca > Schistocerca cancellata. The sequence continues at coordinate 399,833,952 of NC_064632.1, read as the reverse complement.
TGTGTCATTGCAAAGTTTGTGTTTAGCATTGCAAAACACGACAACTTCAAGGTGTATGCAAACGATACTAGAATCAGTAACAAATATTCGTAGCAATGTTTATTAGTCATCAAGCTGATTATGTGACAAGACCTGCCACGCTTGTTAATGAAAACCACGCCTTGTGAACTCGGACAGATGTTTGCTCACACATTTAATGAATGTACTTCTGTCATCACATTAACACGAACTACAATTGGTAAAATTTACCGAAACTGTGCTATTTTAACATAATAAACAGCGTAGCATTATCGATTGTTTTAAATGTGATTGTCACCTGAAGCCGCTTTAAGAGAGCTAACTGCGATTTACAGTAGAATTGACGGACTTACGAAACCATCTACTGTCGTGAGGTGTACGAAACATCGTGTGTAAAAAGCCTGTTCAAATAGGAGAGGACGGTAGTAGAATTTACTAAGCTTAGCAGAAACACAAGTAGCTTTCCAGTTAGTCCATATGGTCTGACTTGAAAATGTATCTGACGTTACGAAGTATTTCTCCCTCTTTCTCGACGAATTCACTTATCGTATTTACTTCGAATCAAGGAATCGGATTCTCCGGTACGGTTCTCTTGGGAGCTGAAGAGTAAGTAGATTTCCATCTTCAGATCGTTTCACCTCACCGGGCACGACACGTTATGCTGCGTATAGCTATCAGACAACGTACGACACTATCTGTTCTCGGACTGATCTTCATGTAAGAGAAAAAACACAGTCTGAAGGAAACTGTGAATGTAAATTTAATACTAGTAAGAGAAAGACGTACCACATGAACCGTTCATTCCCAGAGCCTCTTCGCTAAACAAAGTACTAGTCTCTCTCCCTCTCTCTCTCTCTCTCTCTCTCTCTCTCTCTCTCTCTCTCTCTCTCTCTGTGTGTGTGTGTGTGTGTGTGTGTGTGTTCATTCTGGTATTACCAAATGGAAGAAGTTATCCCACGTAATATCAAATTGCTTCCGTCGGAGTTTCCCTGACACAACGAAGACATCCAGAAAGTCGTTGATGTCATTCGGAATGAGAACACACAATTCTACACGGTTTACTCGCACCACCTGTTTCCGAAGTGAACGTGCAATAGCCACTCTCAGAAGACAGATGGTAGCATTAGCAGTGAAGGTTATACAAAGCGTTTTGGGGGGGAAAGAGGAGAAAAGTGCAGTCGTTGACGTAATGCGGAAACGGAGCGATTTATATGACGTCCAAAAAGGCATGATCATTGGGTTTTGGGCGAATGTTGGAAGAAATTCCAAAATGACAAAGTTTGTGAACTGTGAGCCGCATAGTTAAAGTATACCGTGCATGGCAAAATGGCGTGACTGTTGGGCACCGCCGGCCATATATGATAGTGGTTAAAGACGGCTACAGAGAAGTCTGTAGAGCAACTGATCGCTGAAATGAACCAAGGGGCTACCAAAATTGTCTCCTTAATGCAGTTCAATGAACGTTGTAACGTAGGTGCCTCCGCAGCAGGTAACTGGTTCGTGCATTCGTGTTCACTGCTGTTTATTGGCGACGAAGGCTGAAATTTGCACGGTAAAATTGCAACAGGACCTACACTGAGTGGCGACGGGAAGCCTTTTCAGATAAATCACGTTTTATGCCCCATGGCTCAGATAGCCTTTGTTATGAATGGTGTGAAACGCCTGAAACGGAACACCCATCAACAGGCCGGACGAGGGAGCGTTATGGTCAGGAGAATGTTTTAGTGGCATTCTCTGGTTAAATGATAATTAATCGAAACCCTCAGCTGCCGACAGGAGTTGTTGATATACCTCAATGGGGATAGCTGAATGTATGTGCCCCGACCAGGACTCGAACCCAACCTAAGGACATCACACACATCCATGCCCGAGGCAGGATTCAAACCTGCGACCGCAGCAGCAGCGCGGCTCTCGACTGAAGCGCCTAGAACCACTCAGCCACAGCGGCCGGCGATGAAATATGAAGAGCGCTGAGGCAACGATCACGTACAAGATCATGAATCGGAACACACCCTGTACCACAACATGACGTATGGAACAACAGAGATTTATCACTAATATGGAAACAGATGAAAATATAGACACCCGATGATGACAAGAACACTCCAATATCACCAGATACGTACACGGCATAGTAGGAGATTACGTGACTGCAACAATACTACAAATGATACATACATGGAATTTAGAAATAAATGGTTAATATAAATAAAAGAAAGAATTTTGCTGTTCGTACAAGTAAAGCAAGTATTTAGTTGTTAGAATGAAATTTTCACTCTACAGCGGAGTGTGCGCTGATATGAAACTTCCTGGCAGATTAAAACTGTGTGCCGGACCGAGACTCTAACACTGAGCACTTGCTCGTGAAAGGCAAAGGTCCCGAGTTCGAGTCTCCGTCCGGCACACAGTTTTAATCTGTCAGGAAGTTTCAAGTATTTAGTTCTTTGGATCATTATTTTGAAACAGGTGAATGAAAAATTTGTGAAATTTGTGAGAGGCCAACTGTAAAACATGTGAACTTTATAAAAACTGTGCATAAACGTGCATATGCAGTGTAACAAGATGTAAATATTCAAACACAAGCTCACAACACAGATAAGAAGCGCCCTTCGGGAAGACGAGGCTCGCGGTCGTCTCCCGAGGCTCCTCTCCCGCTTACGGCGCCGTTAAGTGGAGGAAACAATATTATAGTAACAAACAGTACTGTCATACCTTATACAGAAATCACGTAGAATTATAATTACAACATACATACATATAGTAATACCTGTAGTAGTAGTACAGAATATGCCAATTCAGGTGAGACAGCCTCGAAGTATTTACCGTAGCTCTCCCACTTGAAATAGCTGGGTAAAGGGACCTCTCCCGCTATCTAAATCTTTCCTTTCGTCTATTACTTTCTTCTTGAGAATATCGCAATGTTTCCCCAGTTGTGCTTTATGTATCTGGTTTTTTTCTTTTTTCTTTAATTAACGGTTTAAGTAGATAAAAACAAGAAAAGAACTAAAATTCTGCAAATTGAAAACGACCAATTATAGTCACCAAGGTGGTAGATTACTCTGTAATGTTAATGAATAAATAAATAGTGCGTTTGTTTGTGTGGCCATCTCCCGCAGCAGCTGTTAACATCTGTTATTATAGGTTATCTGTCACGATGGCTTAAGACGATCAAAACTCCCGAAAAGGGGATGGATACGGGTGATAATTTTAAGTGATGAAATGTTTCTGTTTCTCATAGAACATTCTGACTTGGCATTTCGAAGGCATGTCTGCCTTCCGTTCGATTTTCAGAATTTGAGTGATTATTGCATTCACTGTAATTTTGTGCCACCCATATTTTCCATTGTATGTCGGGTGGTTTACCGTTTGGTCCGATATTTGGGTACGTGAACATTCGTTTGTCTTCCCATTAAATGATCTATACCTTTAAATATAACTTTACATTTCATCCGCAGCCAAAGACGTCTAATTAGAGTCGGTTGTCAGGAACAGCGAAAGGCCATTGCAGCCTCGCACAATGGGACAGTGCTGACTGTCCGTTGGCGGTTCACCTGTAGAATGGTTAAGGAGGAAGCAGTGGACTGCACGCAGGTTAGCCTTCTTTGAACACGTCCGCAGCTGGTGGTCTCGCGGTCACGTTTTCGCTTCTCGAGCACGAAGTCACGGGTTCGATTCCCGGCGAGGTTAGGAATTTTTCACCTGCCTCTTGCCGGCACGTTAGCTCAGCTTGTGTGCTTTTAGCAATGAATATTGGACTCTGGTTTGTCTGGTTGTCGGACTCTTGACGGGAAATTGTGCATTCTCCCTGTTGCGGTGCTGGTTTTCGTGCTGTCCTGCGGTCAAACGACATGTGGATATTTACAGAAGATTGCCAAAATAGAATTCGCAACCTATTCTGTGTTGCTGCACCGTGCGACCCTTTTCAAGCTGCTCAAAGGGACGATTCCAACGAGATGGCGTGGGGACTCTGGCGCCAGATGCCAGCTTAAAATACAAGGGGTCAGTATAGCTGCCCACCGTCCGTCCTCATTTCTCACAAGGATAACCCATCATCCTGATTCACAGCTTAAATCACAACAGTAGTTGTCTGTGGTCGAAGACTCGTCATGGTATGCAGAGACCACATTCAGTTTTCCATTCTGAGAACGTTTGCAGTAAACTCTGTGTTACAGCGTCTTGCTATACCGAACGCCCACTTTTGTATCTCTGTTAGTAGAAAAGTATCCTAACAGCCCACCAGTTTCACAGTAATGCTAATTTGTGAAGTGGGGAACTAACTTTACTTTTATAAAATTTATGAAGAAAAAGGTACAGCAGGTTAAATCATATAACAGCAATTCCTTAGCAACCACTTTATGTCAAAATTTGATGGAAACTTAATGAAAATGTTTTTAAAACTCCTACCATCTACAGCCCACCATGAAAGCGGGAACCCCAACTTGTAGGCTACAGAGGTCAGGCTGAATGCCATTAATCTATACTATTGACCCAACTGCATCGATGGAAAAGACGTAAAGAAGTGTGAAATTGCAAGTTCTAAAGCAACTCAGTAAATATAGCTTTGAAAACCCATTTATTCAATTTTCATTGCGTTCATATATTTTAAAAAATATAAGGCACCACAATACTGCAATAAACTCGTTAATTGTGTATGATGTGAAGTTTAGTCAGCAGAAAAAGTGTTATAGACGTCAGTCAAGTTGAATATCCTTAGAAGTGTTGATCAACGGTATTTTTGCTAGCTATTCTTACTAAAAACCAACTGGTTTTTCTCAAGGGCTCTGAGTTTTATCTTAATTTTCAGAGTTACGCTAGTATTATTAGTATATGAACGAAAATATCTTTTTCGAATATTTTCTAGCTTTATTTCCTAACTCTTTCGATTCGATGCATTTAAATATGTGGGAAAGTAATTTCAGATCGTTAAGGCAAAGAGATGGTATTCATATTAATAATATAAAAATATATACTTTGCGGAATACTACTGACGTCTGCAGAACTTTCAAGTATCCTACTTTAAAAAATCAAGTTGATACCATCAATAAATTGAAACGAAATACGCTTTGTGTACGAACTGTCACTTGAGAAAGCAATTGCTGACAGGTGTCAATACTACTGAAAGCTTAATAAGTCATGGTAGCATAATACTGACACGAATTATTTACAGAAGAATGGAGAAACTGCTAGAAACCAACCTTAGAGAAGATCAACTTGGGTTTCGGAGCAATATATAAAAATATGAGAAAATAATGTCCATATGACTTGTCTTAGTAGAGAAGTTCAAGAAATACGAACTTATGTTTATAGTGTTTTGGACTGAGAGAAACATTTTACGATGTACACTCAGAAACTTTGAAGGTAGCAGGGCCGAAACACCAGGAGTGTACAGACACCCGACTATGCTTTTAAGAGACGAAGGATACGAAATTGAAGCTGTAGTTGATAATGGAATGAAATAGTTTTGGTCTATCCCCAATGTAATTCATTCTGTTCATGGAGCAAACAATGAAGGAAACCAAGGAGAAGAAATATAAACTTTGACATTTGCCGATAACGTTGTAATTCTGTTAGGGACAGGCATCGATTTGATTTGGTAGGAGTCTGAAGCATTTTCTGGTGAACTGCAGTCACATTTTCTGGTGTACGGACACGTTTTGCAATGTTTTTTGACTTGTTCAAAACACATTCTGTCTGATGCCATTTTCGGACTAAGCGTTGTATGACATTCTTTTCTGGCACTTTGACACAATTAAGTGTCTCAGCAAACAAGTGGCCACACCTTTTCCACGATTTTGTTGTCACACAACTTTCCACAACGAACATCCGCTGCTCCCCTGTCAGTACCATCGTCCCTTTGCACTGCTCCACTCACACTGACACAGCCCGCACTGCGCTCTCAATCGTCGTGTGTCACGTGGCGGGGGTATATGTGGTGTGCGCGTCATGAGGTGTCGTTATATCGTACATTCATGTCCAATCGTGTGCACTCGTCCAGGTCGGTTTTATTGCCCCACCCTGTAAAAGTGAAACAAGAGTAATGGGATGTAACCGAATTAAATCAGGCAATACTTTGGGAATTACTTTAGCTTATGTGAGACCATAAGCAGTAGATGAATTTTTCTATTTTGTCAGAAAATTAGCTGATGATTGTCGAAGTAAACAGAATATGAAATGCAGACTTTCAATAGCAAGAAAAGCATTTCTGAAAAAAAAGAACTTTGTTAATATCTAATATAAATTCAAGTATTAGAAAGTATTTTACAAAGGTATTAGTCTGGACAGAAGTTCAGCAGTTCAGACAGGAAGAGAATAAAAGGTTTCGAAATGTGGTGCTGCAGAAGAGTGCCAATCATTAGACGAGTAGTTCGAATAACGAATGAAAAGGTACTGCATGTAACTGGAAAAACCAGATTTGTCACGGCTTGACTAAAGGATCAGATTGGTCAGTGGGACACATCATGAGGCACCAAGGAAGATCAATTGCTAATGGTGGAAAATGGGAATGGAAAAGACAAAAATTGTAGAGGGAGATTAGGGCGTGGATACAGTAAGCAGGTTCAAATAGATGTAGGCTGCATTGATTATGCAGATATGAAGAGATTTGAAAAGGATAGAGTGGAATGGACAGGTGCATCAAACCAGTCTTCGGTCTGAAGATCACACAGACCGTAAAAATTATATATGCTTGACACCATTCAAGTAGGGGCGATTTAGAGTAATGTGAAATATACATGTAAAAACTTCAACAGACTAGATCGCTACATTACATTACTGATGTCCTTATTTGTGCTAATGGCACCTAGACATCGAGCTACCACGATCTCTTATGATGGTTTGTAATATTATATTGCAAATTATTTGTAGACAGTTATTCAGATGTTCAAAAAATGGTTCAAATGACTCTGAGCACTATGGGACTTAACTACTGTGGTCATCAGTCCCCTAGAACTTAGAAATACTTAAACCTAACTAACCTAAGGACATAACACACATCCATGCCCGAGGCAGGATTCGAACCTGCGACCGTAGCAGTCGCGCGGTTCCGGACTGCGCGCCTAGAACCGCTAGACCACCGCGGCCGGCCATTCAGATGTTAATTCTGATGTTATACTACACGCTTATTACATCAAGACTTCGAGCACTATGTTACGTGGGCACCTAAACCTTGGACTGGTGCTGTTATATAATAAGCATACTATGATTTGTATGTGGTATTTTAAGAACGCAATATTTGAGTTTCCCTCCTTGTTACCTACATACATTATGACATGTAATTCGTGCATTATTTCTGTATTCTTATCACCTAGGCCTCTGGGCATTTTCTGTACGCTTATTCAGCAGCGATATATTTTCCACATTGTACTTACCTTGAAGTATTTGACCATATAGGCAGTAGGTATTACAGTTGATATACAATATTTACTCTTACAGTTTTATAAGAATCTTCATTTTAAAATTTTTTATAAATACATTTTAAATTTTTTTTTTCGAGTTTTGTTATTTCAATATACTGCGGTTTGCTTTACTTGTGCCATGTAATTACGTACTGAAATGTATATATTACAGTGTTTCCTCGATTTCTTGAATGTAACTTCTTCCTTACGCTTTGCACTTTTCGCTCGTATTTCTGTGTGTTTACTCCTACAATGCCACCTGCTGGTAGTTTGTAACAACTTTGTCTTTGACTAGCGATCCACAGTTTCTTTTCATCTGTTGTGTGAACATGAGCTTGAGCCATCGGCGCAACCTGCATGATATTTCATGTAAATTTTGTTTCATTATTGACATGTCGATGCATCACTTTAGGAACGTTCCTGGAACGACGTGTCACGACCTGATAGCATGTATTGTACATATGATGAAGATATACTGAGACGTGTTTGGGTAAGGTATGCTGGTCATCTTCATTCTGTGAAAAATATGTAAACCATCTTATTGTATATGACCTGATTATGATTTTAATTTAGGATCTCTATGCCTTACAGATCTGATGATGACAACTTAGATTTGCCGAAACCGGTCATCAAAAATAAAATTATAACTAGAGACAGTGGTTGTTGAAGTTTTTACTTCGGTATTGCACCACAAAATTTAGTTTTGGTGTAATATATATAATGAAAGTCACCAAATCGTGTATATTAAAGCTAGGAATTTTAGTGTCTTACACTCTCTTGGATAAATTTCTGCAGACACTCATGCCAACGAGTGAAGTTCCTCCCGTGTTACCAACTGCTTAACTCTTTTGCCAATGGGTGTGCAGGGCCTAGAGTCACATGATCTCACTGCGGCTGGAGGAACTTGTCACACGGACTCTGTGAGACTCTCCCCAGCATCCAGAAAATGCAAAGCGGCGTGTAACCTCAACGACTGTCCCGGTGCCGCTGCTGGGGGCGAACCTGGAGCCGCTGAGCGGCCCGAGGCTGGAAGCCACGTGGAGCGCAATGAAGCGGTCCTCCAGAGCTAAGCCCGGGCGTTACTGCGCCGCCTCGGTGGGAACGGAACGAACACGGCCTCTGATAAGAACTCCACCTGCAGTCGGCGAGGGCACAGCTAGTCGGGTGGCTGTTTCCCACTTAATGCTCCGACGCGAGAAGGTTATCTCCTCAACCGCAGTGCGCGTATTGCCGAAACTGGAATCCTGCCCGCGTTTGTGAGTTCCGCTACAGCAGGCAATTCGAGAAGATTACCCGGAAGAGACCTTATATTGTTTATAAAGACCTGTACAGCGTCCAGATTACGATGCACGTGAGAATACTGTTCAGTTAACATGACTGCCAAAGAAGACAACGAACTGCCATCAGTATAATGTCACATTTATTGCCCAACATTATCTAAAGCCGCCTGGAGAAGACGACATCTCCTAACTATTCGTCTACATCTATGTCAACAAGGCTACTCTGCAATTAAGGGCTTGGCACTTGTGACTCATAGAACCACCTTCAAACGTTTCTCTATTGTTCCATTCTCGGACAGCCCACACGAAACAGGAAAACTTAAATATTCAGTGCGAGTTCTCTTTCTTTATTGCTATAATCTTTTCTCCCTGTGTCTTGGTGACATCAAAATATTTTCACGTTCAGAAGAGACAGCTGGTTCAAATTTCTTCAAATGGCTCTGAGCACTATGCGACTTAACTTCTGAGGTCATCAGTCGCCTAGAACTTAGAACTAATTAAACCTAACTAACCTAAGGACATCACACACATCCATGCCCGAGGCAGGATTCGAACCTGCGACCGTAGCGGTCGCTCGGCTCCAGACTGTAGCGCCTAGAACCGCACGGCCACTCTGGCCGGCGAGACAGCTGGAGATTGAAATTTTGTGAAAAGATCTCAACCCAAAGATAAACGGCTTTGTTTTAATGGCTGGCATGCCAACTCGCGTTTCATATACGTGACACTTTCTCAACGATTTCGAGATAACACGAAACAAGCTACCCTTCTTTGAATTTCCCATTTGATAAGGATCCCTTATGGAGCACCCGTACTCTAGAAGAGGACCGATAAACATAGTATAGGCAGCTTGTTTACCAGGCCTGTTGCAACTGCCAATAAAACGGTCTTTGATGTGATCGTTCCAATTTCAGTTATTCGTAATTGTAGATTCTAATTATTTACATGAATTGAGAACATTTAGAATTGTGTTACTTAAGATGTAATCAGAATTTGACGGATTCTTTCTCGTACTCTTATGAATGACTTCACACTTTTCGTTATTTAACTTCAATTGCCGTTTTTCACCCCATAAATTTCTTGTATAAATCATTTTACATTTTTTAAATCTTTTGATGACGGTAAATGACAGTATCATGTGTAAACAATCTAAGAGGGCTGCTCAGATTGTCAGCACTCTGCTCTTCCGGCCGTTGTCAGTTTTCGTGACTGGAGCCGCTACTTCTCGATCGAGTAGCTTCTCAGTTGGCCTCACAAGGACTGAGTGCACCCTGCTCGCCTACAGCACTCAGAGGAACTACATGGTCACCCATCCATTTGCCAGCCAAGCCCAACAGCGCTTAATTTCGGTGACGTTACGGGACTGATTTTACCACTGCGGCAAGGAGATAGATTTAATTACTTCTTCTCGATGTATTTTACAAGACGTGCATCTTTCCAGACAGCAGAGAATGATGGGCAAGGGAGGTTCAACCACTGCAAACCGAATTTTTTCATGAATAAACAGTATACCTTCTGCTATGTTACTGAATTTCCTGTTGTGAGATATTTCCTCTCCAGCACAGAGCCGCTAATTTCCAGGTTGGGGAGGGGTTAGGGGAGGGGGGGATTGGAGCTTTACGAGAGGGGCAGGGGTTAATTGATAAATTCAATAAAATTGTCAATCAAATTGATAGAGTGAGAGGGCGCTATTCGAATAACTCAAAGTCTGAAAGTCTGCCTATATCAGCAAGTGAGAGGGGGGAGGTTTGGAGGTTTCCTGAGGGGTTGGGAGGAGGAGGAGGATGGGGGGAGGGGTGGCTGAGACTTCTCATAAGGACAAATTATCCCCAGGGGGTCATAATCCACTTAGTAGAACAATAGTTTAAGGACCTATAAATCAAAAGAGAACAATAGGTTTGCCCCTGAATGTATAGTTATCCCTGAATGTAGGAAACCTGCACTAACAAAATGCAACCGTGACGGCCTTGCGTTGAAATTAGATGGTCAAAATAATGTTGAAGATCAGAGGAGTATATCGGATATTTAACGAAAAGATACCGATTCAACCTGGTTACAAAATAAATTTATGGCATAGCTTGTCTAAAAGAAGGGAATGGAGGATGGAGGTGTGAAGAGTAAGAATTTAGATGGAGCCCAAAGACTGTCTACAGTAAGAAGTTGGGTATGGATTTACGTGGCAGTAGTCATGCAGAACTGAAAAGGTTTGCATAAGATGGTTCAACGGGGAGAGCTGCACAACTGCAGTCTCTGGACTGAAGACCTGAACAAAAACATAACCTTGACAAAATATCAGTACGATACGAAAATATCTTAACATAGTGAAGCGTAAAGCTTCCAGTATGAAATTTCCACTCTGTAGCGGAGTGTGCACTGATATGAAACTTACTGGCTGATTAAAACTGTGTGAAGGACCGAGACTCGAACACAGGACCATTGTCTTTTGCAGGCAAGTGCTGTGTCGATTGAGGTATCACAGCACAACGCACGGCACGTCCGCACAGCTTTCCTTCTGCCGGTGCCTCATCACCTAAAAAATTTCACAGAAGTTCTCTTGCAAAACTTGCGGGACTAGCACTCCTGCAAGAAAGGATATTGCAGAGACATAGATCAGCCACATCTGGGGCATGTTTCCAGAGTGAAATTTTCGCTTTGCAGCATAGTATGCGCTGATATGTAATTTTCTTCGGGATTAAAAAAAATCTGCCGGACATGGACTCGAAGTCAGGACCTTTCCCTTTCGGAGGAAAGTGCTCTCCCAAAACTGTGTCCGGCCGAGGCTCGCGTAGCTAAGTCGATAGAGCACTTTTACGCGAAAGGAAAAGGTCCTGGTTTCGAGTCCAGGTCCAGCACAAAATTTTAATCTGCCAGGAAGTTTCATATCAGCGCACTTCCCATAACAGAGAGAAAAATTGATTCTGGAAACATCCCCCAGGCTGTGGCTAAGACAAATCTCTGCATTATGCTTTCTTCCAGGATAGGCAGTTACACAAAAGAGCAGAAGTTGTGCCATCAATTAACTTTTATTGCTTATAAAGTGCAATTTATATTTTGTAATGGTAAAAAATACACATTATCTATCAATCGATCGCAATATTATCGCATCTTGGAGGGAGGGCTATTCGGTCCGCTTACTGTGAGTCAGCGCGTAATTGGGATTGACAGTATATTCACAGCTGCCTATCGTAACGTCATCGCGTGTTTCCGGTAACGGCCAAGTGCATTAATGTCGTGGTTGAGTATCAACTATAGGCAAAAGAAAGAAAGAAGGAAACAAACAAAAATCAAAGAGAAGTAGTCGGCTCCGAGTTTCTCCCTCACAGACTCATTTAAGTTTCTTTTCATACCAATACTATCGGAAATCCTACAGTCTACTATGTCGTTTATTTACTGTACCAAAACTACTGAACTGCAACTCTGCTAGTGCTCTAAGCGTCTTTATGTGCTGCGAGCACGGGGTCCTGGGTTCGATTCCCGGTGGGGTCAGGGATTTTCAAGTGCCTCCAAATAACTGGATGTTTGTGTTGTCCTCATCATTTCAGCATCATTCATGAAAGTGGCGAGACTGGACTGAGGAAAGGTTGGGGATTTGTACGAGCCCTGATAACCGCGCAGTTGAGCGCCCCAAAAACCAAACATCATCATCATCATCATTATGTACTCTTTGTGCGCTCAGAACTGAAAAGAACGCTCATGAATAAACAGCTTCTAACATCTTATTCCCAATTGTGTTTAAAGTTTCAAAAAATGGTTCAAATGGCTCTGAGCACTATGGGACTTAACAGCTGAGGTCATCAGTCCCCTAGAACTTAGAACTACTTAAACCCAACTAACCTAAGGACACCACACACAGCCATGCCCGAGGCAGGATGCGAACGTGCGACCGTAGCAACGCGCGGTTCCAGACTGAAGCACACAGAACCGCTCGGCCACTCCAGCCGGCGTTTAAAGCTTATTGGAAATCGTTAAGTGCTGTCATTATCAAAATCTGGATGAGTAAAGTTTGGGTAATTTGCGTTTCATTTTAAGAAAAGCTAGTTTTTTCATGTGTCTCAATGTTTATAACTATTTTACGGCATGGACAACAAAAATTTAGTAAGTGATAAACTTGTCTCCTTGCATTAATTTGTGGGAGGTGTCTGCGAGAAATTTTCATACAGGTTTGAAATTAAGAGTAAAGTTTGTCGGAAGTCGCTAGGTGCTCTCCAGTAGTGGATGAATTGATGATGGGTGATTTACGCTCTCTGAGTTACGCTGACTCAAGACATGTACACAGTTTCTAGTTGTGAGACTTGTCTTATTGTTTTAAGCCTATAACGAAAGATCACACTTGTTAGTGGGCAGCTCACGTGAGAATTATAATTTTTAAAGTCGGTCAATAATAGTACGACGTACTGACAATCAAGCTTTCGTTGGCCTTGAGAGCCTTTAGATAGGCAACCTGCGACTGGTATCATTTGATTGGGTGTCCGTTTTAGCCTTTTAATGATAGAGATTTGTTCATAAAAAATTTAAGTCTGATAACTGTATGGTGGATGAATCCACACATGCTGACGTAACCAATGAGCATTAAAAAGTAAATATACGTAACGGAGACACACTGAAAATACTACGCTGGGAAATATGTCTACTGAAGACCCTTACCAAGAGAACAGAAACGTTAATGAGAAATCTGCCACGACATCCAGGAATAGTTAATTTGCACTTGGGGGTAAACTGATATAGGCAGACGAAGACTCGAATATTAAAACATGTTATAGAGGATGGGGGCTATAGTTATTACGCAGAGCAGAAAATATTTGCACGTAGTAGGTAAAGCAAAACAAGTAAAAAGACAGAAAAATAACATAACTATCTTAGAAGTAGAGATACTGTTAGAAATGTAATAATACGAGCGGATAACGGAAGACGTCAGTCCGTTAAGTGAAGGAACAAGTGTGGTGTCACCGCCAGACACCACACTTGCTAGGTGGTAGCTATTAAATCGGCCGCGGTCCGCTAGTATACGACGGACCCGCGTGTCGCCACTGTCAGTGATGGCAGACCGAGCGCCGCCACACGGCAGGTCTAGAGAGACGTACTAGCACTCGTCCCAGTTGTACAGCCGACGTTGATAGCCACGGTTCACTGACAATTACGCTCTCATTTGCCGAGACGATAGTTAGCATAGCCTTCAGCTACGTCAATAGCTACGACCTAGCAAGGCGCCATTACCAGTATAGATATTGAGATAGTACTTATGTAGCAACAAGAGAGATGTACATCAATTGTGGATTAAAGTTAAGTATTATATCAACTACTTTATTTGCTACTATTAATCCCCTTAACTGTTCCAGACCTCACGCCAGTCAGCGTGTAATTAAACGCGTGCATTTCGGCCTACTGTAGTGTGGGGCGGCGAGTAACTTGTGATAATTAAAAATAATTGCTGTATAAATGCTTGCATGTTGAATCAGTTTCAGGCTTTTAGAATGTTGTTAATGCTGTCTTTCGCCGTTCTCAACACTGGCTCTCTATTTACTTTTTAGCACCCAGAAAGTGATTTAACAAAACGTGGAGCCTGTAATTAGAGTTCCTAGTGCCCACTTCATCTGAGAATACCATTATAGCTGCAGCTTATAGCTCTGAGGAATTAGGAGATTGTCCGGGATTTCTAATCAAAAACGATTTTCCAAAATAGTTGAGTATATTCTGAAATTCACTGATAACAAACACAAGTATCCCTACAACCTAACTAACAGAGCAGTTCAGAGTCTAATGCGCTGATGCAACTATAAATGTCCGAATTAAATGTTAAAAAGAATGCTCGCCAAAATTTGATGAGAATATTTCATCAAACGCCACGCTAAATAATTGGTAGAATGTCTGTCCCGCGACGGCATGTGAAAATACGACAATACGCAAACTGAAGCTAGATAATGAAAATCATCCCAGAATTAACCCTTTACTTGAAATGATTTCACGGTTCCGCGTATCTCTAGTAACTTAATACGGCACCCGAGGCTATTTGTAGCAGTGATACCGAAGCGACGCGACTCCCGACACAGCTGACGTGCTATTCAGCGTCTGGAGAGAACTGGGGCCTTCCTTCCTCGCGCAGCGTTCTTATATATATAGCCGCGGTGCGGACGGCTAAGGGAACGCCCGATCAAATCGGCTCTCCCGACTAGCCGCTGGGCTAGTAACGCACCACTTCAAGTTACATAATAATTTATAGCTTCTTTTGCTGATGGCCGATGAAGCTCTTAATTTAAACGTGCATTCAGCACGCAGGTAAGTATTGATAATAAAATTTTGACATGGCTAAGTTAAATATTTTGGGCGAGAGAATTAATTAAATTACACTGCACGCCGTAGATGAGCTCTGAACTGGCCCTTTTGAGATCCGCTATCGCTATAATTTTATAGGTATTCAAAAGAAACTTTTGACATCTTCACAGTCATAGCGGACCTCCAACCTATTTAAATCTAAACATCCTAGCCTTATTTATTAGCCTACTTAATCTATCTTGCTTCCTTCAGTTTTGAGACGAAAACCAGAAAATCATGAATTTCCACTAAAGTCTTAATCTGTGAAATCCAAAGTACTGTTTTTATTAAATCATTATGAAAGATGAATCTAAATATAAATTTTGAAGTCTCTAGCTCTTTTCTGTTGCGCCAATGATTTTTTCAGAAAAACGTCCAAATTTCAAAATGGCTGAAGTTATCGAACTGATATTTAACACACATTAATTTAGTATTATTCCTGACATGCTAGAAAAGTTTTAGGTCATTTGCTTGATTTTTAAGGTATTGCGCAACATTTATGACGTCAGAGCTAGTTACAGCAGACTGGCTAGCACACAATGGAAACTGATGTGAATTTACTACAGCGTGAGTAGGCTGCTTCCCTACAGTAGGAACACCGTGTTGGCTCTTCTGCCAACACTTCAACAAGTTCCGAGAATGGCATGTTTACACCGGAGTATTCGTATCAGGTTATTCAGCTCCTGTAGCGTACAAAAAGTTGGTGTTTATTAGGTTCGCAGAGTGGTGCAAGTCAGCTGCTGGAGTAACGACACACCGGCGCCGGTCTCTTTGTGAGGCCGTGCGCCGGCTCCCTCCTAAGGTGACACACGCCGCCCGCTCGGTGCCTCTGAGCTGCCTCTAGCCTGAGGAGGGGGTCTTTCAATGCGACGCCTTGTTATCGCTCCGACTTCTTGTCAGAGTGTCCCCTGGCCTCGCAGCCTCTCTGCAATGGAACCGTTAGCTCGTCTCCTAGCAGCTATTTCATGGGAACAGTTCTCAGAACATAAACGAGATGGGAGCGTCGTTTTACATTTCAGAAATGATGTTCCGCCTGTATTGTAACGAAAATTTATTTATTTACAGTCGCGATTACGGCTGTTAGAAAATACTCAGATAACAGCTGAATGAAGTAAATCAAATCATACTTATTTTTATTAAAAGAACGCCGTCCTTGTATAAAAATACCCACGTCTGATGATTTTCTTATTATTAGGAGCCACAGTTATTAAGAATAGTCTGAAAGGTAATGTTTTTGAAGTGTCGGCAGAAGTGCCAACACTGTTTTGTTTGAGGAGACCGAAATGCACGCTATAAGCTCACGCAGGCTGGCGTGAGGTCTGAAACAGGATACGTAATGAATGCTATAAAGAAAAGTACGTAGCTTCTGGAATACTTAACTTTAATCCACATTTGTAGAACATCGCTCTTGATGATACATTAATAGAATCTCAATATCTATACTGGTAATGGCGGCTTGCTAGGTCGTAGCAAATGTAGCTGAAGGCTATGCTAACTATCGTCTCGGCAAATGGGAGCGTAATTCTCAGTGAACCATGGCTAGCAACGTCGGCTGTACAACGGGGGCGAGTGCTAGTACGTCTCTCTAGACCTGCCGTGTGGTGGCGCTCGGTCTGCAATTACTGACAGTGGCGACACGCGGGTCCGTCGTATACTAGCGGACCGCGGCCGATTTAAAAGCTACCACCTAGCAAGTGTGGTGTCTGGCGGTGACACCACAGTTTTCCCCATATGACTTATTTTCTTTCCTTCTGGATAGATTAAATTTCGGCTTTGTACCAGTTCTCAAGTGATTCTGCAACTGACATACACATTCGAGCATAAGAACGGTATCACATTGGCTCTGAGCACTATGGGACTTAACATCTGAGGTCATCAGTCCCCTAGAACTTAGAACTACTTAAACCTAACTAACCTAAGGACATCACACACATCCATGCCAGAAGCAGGATTCGAACCTGCGATCGTAGCGGTCGCGCGGTTCCAGACTGGAGCGCCTAGAACCGCTCGGCCCCAACTGTCGGCGGTATCACAATGCTACAATTATACGACGGAAGGCCGTACCGATTATACTATTAACCCTTTCACTGCTCCAGACGTAAATATACGCTAACCGTTACAATTCTCCAGACGTATGTTCACGACTTGGTATGGAAAATATATACGTCGGTTCTCTGCTACCATCTTATAGATATGTGTAACGTCAACTATCCAGCCAGCGAGTCGGAGACATTCTTGCAAAGTATGTGGTCGTCATTGCTATCATAACATTACCCAGCTTTAGTGCTGCGCTTTCTATATTATCGAATAAAATTATATGATGCTACAGTCCGTTTACAAAAGATGAGCTACTAAGTCTTCTAAATCAAAGCAACGAGGAGAACTTCATCGTGCCAAATCCAGCTGATTATGGTTGGACAAATAGCGATGCCGATGAACGTGAAACTGAATTCGTAACCAAAAGTATTCAAAATGTAACCAGCAAATACTTAACCAGTATATGCAGATCCAGATTTTGATGTCAACATCGCTTCTTCCTCCGATTCCGAAGAAGAGTCTGAGTGAAATGCCTGACAATTTTGCTGATAGATACAAAACGGATGGCTTTCGACGGAAAGACTGTGATCTGCCAAAGAGTATAATTTCGATAACAATCAGTCCGGTTGATCTACTGTATATGACTGCTTCCACGTTTTATTAGCGAAGAAATTGAAAGCTACATCGCTGAGCAACGTAATTTATATTATGAGCACATTTGCAAAGACGCCATTGAAAAATCAAGCTTGCGACGTTGGAAAAACACGGATGGTGATGAAACTTACCGTTTACGTGCCGTAAATTTTGTGATGGCTCAAGAGAAAAAACGAAAAACAGTTTTTGGACCAACGATCTGTTAGTGTCTACTCCAGTGTTCGCCCAAAATATGGTACCAGAAATGTTACACTTGTTTTATGATAATAATGACAAAAATGTACAAACATAAGTGAATTGTGAATCATATAAGAAAAGTATTTAAAACATTGTGCGTTGGTGAAACTTTAATTGTCTAACAAGGTCGTGTCTTCTACAGATAGTACATTCTATCGAAACGTAATAGACTTGGCGTGAAATTTTTATGTTGTGTGATTGTGAAATTGGCTATATTCTAGACTTTATTATTTATGTGTGTGCAGCAAGGACATAAAAAAAAAGAAAATGATTTTGGTGTGAATTCTGGAATAGCTGGAAGCATTGTTTTTACTTTACTAGAACGAAACCCTGGTGAAAGTACAATACGCTATATTGACAGACACTAACCAGGCATTATTTTGCTGTCTGTGACTATTGCTTGTGGAACTGCAATATTTTCCTCTCTTTCTCCCACACTGATTTTATCTCCTTCGTTCTTTCTACGCCAGAACCAGTGACTAATATCTTCCAGTATTTATTATTTTGTCGTCTTACCCACCAGCACTCTCTCCTCCTCTTTCAGTATAAAAAAGCACGAATATGTTCGGAAACCAAAAGTTTTGGGAAAATATTTGAAGGTGCTAAGGAAGGTACAATGAGGCAGCCGTTCCTCACTTTTCAATCAGAGCCCTTTTAACAGGAGCATATTCGCTGGTCCACTTCTTTTCCCTGCTACAGCAGGGCATTTCACTTATGTGAAAACAGCTTTTGATAGTTTACTTACGTGAAATTTAAATGACTGAAATTTTACATCTCAGATCGGATTTTACGAGCAAAAAAATTTTGAACGTTTTTCATAGCAACAACATGAGGTTACTTTACAAACTACTTTGTCGCCTCACATCGTTAAAATTCACTTACACAGGTAGGGTAATTTTGAACTTTGAACCTCTTCATCTCGGAGAGCGATAAAAATATCAAGAAAATTTTCAAGATCATCCGAGATCGGGATCATAGGAAAATATCTAATTGGTACGATGAATGGCAGCTCGCTCTAAATGTAGAAAATGTAGGTTAATGAGGATGAGTACGAAGAACAAATTCGTAATGTTCGGATACAGTATTACTATTACCCTGCTTCACACAGTCAAGTCGTTTAAATATCTGGGCGTAACGCTGGAAAGCGATATGAAATGGAACGAGCATGTGAGAACTGTGGTACGGAAGGCGGATATTCGGCTTCGGTTTATTGGAACAATTTTAGAAAAGAGTGGTTCTCCTGTAAAGGAGATTGCTTATAGGATGCTGGTGCGACTTTGTTTGGGACCAGAACCAGGTCTGAAGGAAGACATCGAAACAATTGAGAGGCGGGCTGCTAGATTTGTTACTGGTACGTTCGAACCACACGTAAGTGTTACGGAGAAGCTTCGGTAACTCAAATAGGAATCCCTGGAAGGAAGGCGTTGTTCTTTCCGAGAAACACTACTGAGTAAATTTAGAGAACCGGCATTTTAACCTGACTGCTGAACGATTCTACTGCGCCAAGATACATTGCGCGTAAGGTCGACGAAGATAAAATTCGAGTAATTAGGGCTCATACGGAGGCATAAAGAACGTAACGTCGTTTTTCCCTCGCTCTATTTGCGAGTGGAACAGGAAAGGAAGTGAGTAGTAATGGTACAGGGTACCCTCCGCAAGGTGGCTTGCGGAGTATCTGTGTAGATGCAGATCGTCAAAATTCCAGCCATTTGCTGCACTTAGTAGTCTCAAAATCCACTGCTCGGTTTTGGTACCCAAAAGCCATGTTTTTGGCGTGTTTCTCGATAACGAATAAAGATTTTTGAAAACAGAACGGTGTCACTTCTAGATAAATGCCTAGAGAATACATTGTAAAAATTTGAACAATGTACTGTGATTAGTTATTTAGATACTGCTGATGATAGCTGAAAACGCTTTTGTCGGATTTGGTCAGGAACTGCCTCTGAACTAAATGGTATCTCCATAAGCCCCTTAAGGGAAATGCAAAAATAGCCAACCAATTTGCTACATTTCCCTAACCTGGAGGAAATGAGTAGTATTCAAACTTCGACCATGTACTATATGATGCTTACAATAAGACTATCCTACTGGTTTTTTATTGTATTCTTTTTATTTCATTACGAGCTACAGTTACAACATTGATTCACTCACACAATCATGTAGTAATTTTCCAGCAATAGGACCACTCCTCCTAGATATATAAGCAAATTAAGTGGCTGACTTAATTGTCTAATTATCCTTCCACTCACAAACGTTAACTTAACGTTTGCTTACTTTTTTCCATGGCTTTTGCACTTCGCTTGCTGTTGGCCGCAACAGCAAAACTTCAGGGTCGACAATTATAGCACTGTCGTCCTGCGTCTCATTGCGCCATTTCAGCGTACGTGCTTACTTCCATCCCGCTCTACGACTCTACCTCGCAGCCGCCATGCTACTTCTCTATGAATTGCACCTTACACTCCAGAAAAATCACTTACTAGTGTTACACCTATACAGTAAGATTCGTCGTCATGGAATTAAGAGCAACAGAATGCTCGTAACTGTGTTTCTTATTTATTGCACACTAACACCAGTAATAATGTGTGAAGTATTCTTACTGATTTAGTCACTTTCTACGTATATTTATTAGCGCGATACTTTTTGGCAGCTTGCTGACATTTGGTGCGTTACACTTACATGTACTTTAAGTTTAGTGTGCACGTAACCGTAATGTAACTGAATGCTATCGAAATGCTTCGTACTAATAAATATTATTAAAAAGTTCAAATAGTAAAAATTATTTCATAAATCTGCAATACAGTCCGTGGCAACCAATTCAATTCAACATGGATAAACCAAAAAGTAAGACCACCTTCTGATCACGTAGTCCACGTACGCTCTAAGAGCTTCGTATTCTGTAAGAAGTAATCCATTGCTACCCACCGTTTCCAGATACTAATTTCCGGCTGCTTGCAGCAACTCTTGAGTAGCGTGCCAAAAACAGGAAGCCTCGACCCCTTACAGGCTATCGAAATTCACAAGCGGTAAAAGCTCAGAATGAAAATTTAATCGGCGTAGCAATCGTTTCTGCATCCGCTGTATACGGTACATTCAACATGCGCTGTATAGTTCTTATTCTTCGGAATGTTTCAAGCAGTACTCAAAAGTGGGACGAGCATACTCAACAAACTTTCAGTTTGTGACAGCTACAATAATATCCACAAATCGTTAAAACAGCAGAAAATACAATATCTGTTTCGTGGCTAAATTTGATATCGTGGCTTTTGCGAACAGAAGATCTTATTAATAATAGTAGA
Organism: Schistocerca cancellata; assembly: GCF_023864275.1. NCBI lineage: Eukaryota > Metazoa > Arthropoda > Insecta > Orthoptera > Acrididae > Schistocerca > Schistocerca cancellata. The sequence goes on along the minus strand of NC_064632.1, from coordinate 399,812,730 downwards.
AAATAAAATTATCTGGCAGAATCCTTTTCAAAAGGGATGATAGTTTCTTTTTATTTCATGCAATACTCGACTTAATTTCTGAGTATCTGCAGATCTTCGAAGATTCGTCGGCAGGGATCGAACGCGAGTGCTAATAAGCCAGAGATGAAATTTAAGTAATTTCGAAAGGAAAATAACTGTATGTTAACCATTAGCCCTTTCACTCCACCTCTAGTATGAGTGGCCGCCTGCAAGGTGCGCGTAATTTTAAAATGGTGCGTGTACATATCACTGCAGCTGTTTATAGTTATTATTGAGAAAAAAATTAAGATAAAAAATTCAATATTATCGTGTTCTATAGTTTCTTTTTTTAATATTTATAGATAAATACTTACCTTTTTCAAAAAGGTATCTTGTTGGTATATATATATATATATATATATATATATATATATATATATATATATATATATATATATACCAATAAGTGTATATATATATATATATACTTTAAGGCTTGTTATCTTTCGAAACAAAATTCCAACATAAAGGTGAAATTTATTTTATAGAAACTTATCTAGCGTCACTTCGTTTGTCATGTTTTACACGTACAATAGACCTTCTCTGGATGGTATTCTTCTTTGATGTTCCTGAAATTAACGAGATAAACTGGCGCCCGGTTAGGTGTGAGAGATTATTGCCAAGGGCCGCTCACCTACCACGGTGGTGATTCTCTAGGATGTCCTTGATGTGTTTCTGCTGACAATCAGATACTGAAATATTTCTTCCCTCATGAGTTTTATATAACAAATGCGCGTTCATTTGACAGATCCTCTAAATTAAGCAAATACTTCCCAGAGACACTCTATTGAACTTAGCATCATGTCGCCCCTGTCAACGACCTCCATATTTTGTATGTAGCTCACAGTCATTTTTTTTTTTTACGTATGTCAATTTTATAAGTCGGTATAATATCGCTTTTATGAATAGTTGAAACCATCCTCACTTTACGTTTGTCCTACCACGTGAGAACAAGAAGTATATATATATATATATATATATATATATACAGGGTGGTCCCGAATTCATGGTACAAACTTTAATGGTAGGTACAGGACATTGTAACAAGGATTTATTGTATAGGAATGTATAGTCGCAGGTGACGCGGTGAGGCGTAAACAGGGGAAAGAGAAATGGAGTGATCGGTTGGTGTCACTGCCGGTAGAGGGCAGTAGATGAACATGATGTATCGCAGTAGGGACAAGCGCCATTCACAATTGTGCTGCCGTAGACGATGGGTGACTTTACGTATGCAGAAAAAGCAGACATGCATTACATGTACGGCCGTGCAAATGGTAACGCCAGAGCTGCGTTACGAATGTATCGCGCGGAGTATCCTAATCGACGAATGCCGGATCATAGAATTTTTCAACGGTTACATCGTCAACTTTGTGAAACAGGTACGTTCGACGTCAACAGACATGACGCTGGTCGATTAAGAGCTGTACGCACTCCAAGACTGGAAGAACGCATCTTGAACATAGTGGCTGATAGACCCGAGTCAAGCACAAGAACTGTTGCGCGTGACGTACATGTGAGTCATCAGACTGTATGCAGAGTGTTAAATGAAAATCGCTTACACCCCTTCCATTTTCAAAAAGTACAAGCATTGAATCCGGCAGATTATCCTCTTCGCGTGAACTTCTGCCAGTGGTTGTTGCAGCAATGTGCGTTGCAGCCGGATTTCGTAGGTCATGTGCTATTTACAGATGAAGCGACATTTTCACGCGAGGGTGTCTTTAATGCGCACAATTCCCATGTGTGGGCAACAGATAATCCACATGCAACGCGTCCACATGCGTATCAACAACGTTTCGGTATTAATGTGTGGGCTGGTATTGTGAACGACTTTTTGATTGGGCCATACTTACTACCCACGCGACTCTGTGGCGAAAGCTATCGTATTTTTCTGCAAGAAGTGTTACCAGAACTGCTGCAAGATGTTCCGCTCGCCATTCGTAACCGCATGTGGTTTCAGCACGATGGAGCGCCAGCACACTTCAGCACTGCTGTACGGAATTACCTGAATGCCACGTTTGGTGCTAGATGGATTGAGCGTGGTGGACCAGTCCCTTGGCCACCCCGATCTCCTGATTTCTCTTGCCTCGATTACTTTTTATGGGGACATCTTAAGAGTCTTGTTTATGAGACTCCAGTTGACTCAGATGAGGATCTCGTTGCTCGCATATCTGTAGCTGCTGCAGGTGTGCGTGAAATACCAGGCATCTTTGAACGTGTACGCCAATCGCTGCACCGACGCTGTCAAGCATGTATCGCTCATGGTGGACGCAATTTTGAACACTTACTGTAAACATGACACTTCTCAACAACGATTTCAATAAAATCTTTCGTTTTCCTTTCGGCCGTTATTTCCCCTGTTTACGCCTCACCGCGTCACCTGGGACTATACATTCCTATACAATATATCCTTGTTACAATGTCCTGCACCTACCATTAAAGTTTGTACCATGAATTCGGGACCACCCTGTATATATATATATATATATATATAGAGAGAGAGAGAGAGAGAGAGAGAACGAAGGAGATAATTCCTGTGTGAGAGAAAGAGAAGGACACTGTGGCAATGCTCCCTGACGGAAGGGTCCAGGCAGAAGAAGGGGGGTGTTACGGTCTGCGGAATGTTTTCAAAACAATGGTTCAAATGGCTCTGAGCACTATGGGACTTAACTTGCGAGGTCATCAGTCTCATCATACACATCCACGCCCGAGGCAGGATTCGAACCTGCGGCCGTAGCGGTCGCGCGGTTCCAGACTGTAGCGCCTAGAACCGCTCGGACACAACGGCCGGCGGAATGTTTTCGTGGCATTCCAAGTGTGCTCTCGCTATTATTAACTGCGTCATTTAAAATTATTTAATCACCTTAAGATTTTAGCTGTCAGTTTTGTCATTGCTTGTGGTAGGAGTCATTTTAATTAAATTCATTTTTTTCACTTTATTTCCTATTGTTCATGGTGGACAAAAGTCAAATCTGTTTCCACACTCTGGGATTTTAAATATTTTAAATGATTTTTTTAAATATTGCTTTTTTAAATTAAATTCTAGCTCCTTACCGCTCCACTACCTATCTGCCTTCAATTTAAAATGCATACTGCAGTAACTACAATAATCAGAACTCTTTTTAAAACTGGATAGTGGAATAATAACACACATTGGTTTGTCAGAAAAGAACAAATGATTCGCTATCTCTACAGACGCATCAACATTTAAAACAGTGAAATTTTTAAATCGTCGCCAGTTAAATATATTTACTTATTTTTAGTAAAATTGTAACATATTCAATTTTCTGAAAATGATAAATATGTAGCATACATATCGTTAGCAAAAAATGAGCATTGTTCATTGATACAATACACCGCAACATACGTACATTTCGTGATGTTAAAACGAGTACACATCTCAGTAAAATGTCCAGAATAAGTTCCACTACTGTAGATAATGAGATATTGCTCGCCATTGTTGTGCTACATTTCTCATCTTTACGTATTTACTATACCTCCTCCTATTCGTTCTGGTATAGTTAATTTTGTATAATTTTAACATTCGTCAATAACACCATATTTTAATTGCTTCAGTTTCTTCCCCTGTGGTACACTCAAGGTCCATGTGTTTCTTCTACACAGTACTGTGCTACACATGTACACGTTCAGAAATTACTTTATCAAATCATTTTCGAAATTTATAGAGGATCTTTAGCTGAAGGAACTTTCTTCATACGCAGCAGTCTAGTTTTTATACCTTCTTTGTTTCGGTAATCTTCCCTGTTTTGTTGCTTGATATGAGAATTCGTTACATTAATCTCCCATCGTCTCATTCCAAGGTTTAATTCATAGCACCTGAATTTTACTACTCAATGTCTTCTTTACATCAGATTTTTTTTATACTGGCCTGATGTGGGTGCCAAGTGTACTACACATTACTGTCAATATGTCAACTGTACCCCTCATAGCTTTGAGCAGAAAAGTTATGTCGCCTGCAGGCTTTAGTGATTTGCTAACACTGATTTTCTTGTGATCCCAGAAAGGTAATATTTTCGCCTCAATTCCAGCTGGAAAATAGCGAAATGTATTTACTTCGCAATATATTTCAGTCGACCACCACAGTATTGCCCCGATCGTGACTCGGTGCGTAATCGGGGTTTCTGGTGGAAGGAAAGACGGTACAGCTACAGTTACCCAATGAAAACTACACTAACCTTAACGATTAGAGTTATGAAGTGGATGGCCCATCACACAAGGGGTAAACGCAAAGTTCTTTACCTGCTGTACCTGTGTGGCTGGAATCCGTTCTAATTCCATCCACCGTTTATGTTTCCATATCACTGTTACGATAAAGTACTACATATTTATCTTCTCCATCCAGATCAATAGCAATGTTTATATTCTCTACTACATCTTCCATTGACCTACCACTGCGCCAGTATTCATTTTCAATTCCTTTACATGTTTAAGGCTTTTACCCAATCATGTTGGGTAGTCTTTGATAAAATGCCCTTCTGTTATTCGCTCCAGAGTAGTTAAATTAATGGAATAAACATTTTTCTGTAGGGCTTTTTGTATTGTATCCCAGATTAACTCTGCAGGTTTCAAATCACAATTGGGTAATGGGAGCCCAAGAACAGTACATCTCTTACGCTTAAAAATCAGGTTTTGTTTTATCACAGCACTCTAGATGTAAAAGCCCATTTCTTGTTAAGCTCGGTTCATGACTAATTTTGTTCTGAATGAGCCATTCAGTTATGTCCTCTTTGTGAGTTGCAATAGATGTTTTATTTGCCTGAACACTGTGATATGGTGCGTTATCGAGACCAACAATACATGATCCCTGACATACCATCTGGGATGTCAGGAATCAATTTCTCTTCTAACCATCTGTGATAATTATCCCAATTCATATCATCACAATAATCCTTTGCAAAAATATTGGAACATTCTTTTACGTTTATTCTCTTATTTTTACATTTTTTGAAGTGAAATCCTCTCTTTCAAAAATTTCCGAAATGTTTCCTTTTCTCTTTGAAAATTTATCTTGGCTTCGGATTTCCTTCTTCTGCTCATAATATTTCAATATTTTCTTCGAATAAGTGCTTTACGAAGTCTTCTAGAGAAACCACTTTACTAGAACGCCTTTGTTTTCAAGGAGTTTTAACTTTTTCCACGTTAGTTCGGCTTTATTAAAGTATTTTACTGTTATTTCTGACTTCCCTAGCAGTTCTTTTCCACTTGCAAGATTGCTGTCTGTAGATTTGTCATTTTCTGATACTGCTTTTTTTCTTCCTGGCAAAATTGTACAGCTTCGAATATAAGCTCTTTTTCACCTGAAAGTATCCACTCACGCAACATCTTCCTCTGTTTCCACTCTCAGTGAATTCATGATGGTATATTCACAATTGACCTGAAACCATTGATGAGGTGATTTCTTGTTTAATGTGATGTCACTGCGTGTTTCTGACAATGGACAAGGGAGACCAAACGCGTTAATTCGTCGTTGGGTAGCACTTTTGGAAGTGTGGTAAATAATAGATCCATAGCAAGGAGGCCACTGAAACTGCTCGTGTAGCGTAACATGCAATGTGCTAACTTGCTAGAGCAAGGCTACCAGCCCCAGATCGAATCCGTGTACCAGATTAACAGATAAGTGCATCGATCAACTAAAGCATGGTTAACTAGGTCGTTTCTCAAGTTCGTCTGGACAAATGTTCAGCCAGTCCTCGGATTCTGCCACAGAGGATACGATACAGAAACAGTATACGATAAAACATATAACAAAGTTTACATGACTGACGGATGTGCCACACAGCTCCCTCCTTTAGACTGCTTTGTCGATCTTAGCGTCAGGAGAGGCACCTGGCCACAAAGTTTGGGCAAACCTTCAACAAGCAGACCCCGTGCTTGGTGGTAAGTGCTAGGGAGGAGAAGCAAAGAGGCCACTGAAGAATGCCAGGGGTGAGTGAAACAAGTTAACCTGCAAAGACTGTGATTTAGTTTACGTGGGACAGACTAGCAGAAATTTCTGAATAGCTTACTCTGAACATTTGACAGCACTGAAATGCAACAATACACACTATACAACTGCAGACCATGTCACTGACTTGGAAACTAATCTCCAGCCCAATAATCATCTATGCGATTTATCAATGACAGAGGAAAATTACCACATGCGAAAAGCTATCCAACAGCGCAAAAATGTCATCAGTGTTCGAGCAGCAATCAGCAGCAGCATGCTATCTATTGTATATATAAAGCAGAGTGTAAGTATATATGCCCAGGATCTTCTCTCAAAGCCCTGTATCGATTTCAACAAACTTTTGCACAGAAACAGCAGACCTAATGAGAATCACTAGTGTGGGTGTTATAACCTTTGTCACGTTTTATAGTGTTAATTGATTCTTCCATCGATGCTAGATAGAACAACTTCGTACATGTAAATGAATAGCAGGACATTGTGGGTGTTATGCAGTAAATTGTAAAGAGGTTCGAGACCAGGTCTGGCGTAAATTTGTCAATAGTCACTACATTGTGTTTTTAGCGTATCTCTGTGGTTCATTTCATGTCAATGCATATTTATTGATTTCATCCTAAGCGGTCTGTTCATTTCATGTCAGTGCTTTTAATTCATTCCTCAAGCGGTGACAATATTGCATGCTCTCTTCCTCAAGCGCCCACTACACAGAGGCTGAATTTTTTAAATATAAATGGACATCCACTGCAATATTTTACGCATTATGTTGTGAATACGTGTCAGATGATGAGAAGATAATCCTAAAAGCGTCGTGTCAGTTTTTGAATGAATTGTGACTGACAGCGGTAAATACACATTAGTCAATCATAGACTATCCGTCGTTGTCACGGCAGAAAATAAATCACCGAATACGAGCATTATCAAATTACGGGCCGTCACTGTGATGTTGACAGTTCGTCAATAAATATGGATACGAGTGAGTAACAATTGTTAATTTATCAGGAGAAGAGGGGTTTATTTTCTTGCCTAATCATCCAGATTCAAGTTATCCTTGGCTTCCCTAACTCGTTTAAGACGAATACCGGGATGACTCCCCTGAAAAGGCTACGACCAGGTTCATCCATCTCCCCTTTTCTACGTTGCTGATGACGTCGACGACAATTGCTACACCTCGATTCTTTTCTCCTCTTCTTTTCAGCAAAATGCTTGTAACACATTTTGCAGACATCACGCAAACGTATGCAAGGACAGTTTTATGATATCTGTTATTATTACATTTCTGATTAGTTTTACTGTGAATGACGGAATATTACATTATCAGTTTTGAAGACATTAAGAGTTTTGCAGACATTATAAGTGTACTTGGTTCCTCTTACGCACAAGCGTAATGCCGTCGTTTACAGATGTTTCATCTCGGAGTGTTTCCGAAAAATAGGAAACATTAAATGACTACTGGGCTTATCTGCACAGGACATATTCAGATATACGAGTTTGAAGATCTTCGAAGTGAACTTCTTCTTTGCATGAATGCCCTTATTCTGCTTAAACCACATCGCGAAATAAACAATTCCACAATTTCTTTTACATTGCTAAATACTTTAGTCTTTGAACAGTGGCACATAGTTCTATCTGGTTTCGAGGAAAAGTACAGAAAGGGCGTTATGCAGCATGTTATGTACGACCCTGTTTCTCTAATTCACAGTTGGCCGCCGGACGTAAATAACGCGGCAGCTGCTCTTAACGTGAATGTGTGTTCAGCCACAAAATCTCTCTTCCTTTTCCAGCGACATTTAAAGTGGTCTCGTATTTCTTCAGAAAAGCAACTTCGTTCAAATGTAGCCTCGATTAATAAAACAAACTTACGACTACAAGACATCTTAAGCACAATGTGTGTTGCCAGAACCAAAATTCTTTACGTGTCTTATCTGTCTTAATTAATCATAATACGCCTTAACACACGGACTACTGTTTCCCTAAGAACGTAGTAAGTTAACCACGGATAAACAATACGAGACTTCTTACTAATTAACTATATCGCATTAACTTAATTTGAGTCCAAAGATGAGTGGGAATAGCTGTCACAATTTGGTATTCAAGACACAGACGAATAAAGAGTTTACTATCGTGATGTAACTACAGCGTGAAACGTCCCTGTGGAGTAGTTTCATAAGACGCTTGTCTCACTGGGTTCTGTGCATTCTGTTCTGTCCACCACCTGATTGATGAGTAAAAATTTCTCGGTGTACATGCCGCGTCAAATCAGGATAAATCTCCGAGCTTTCGACCACTACCTCCATGGTCGTCGTCAGGGCTAAAACTGACTGTCGTGAATTAGCGAGGTTCCCACTTTTATATGCAAATGACGGCTTCTTATTGGCTGGAATACGTCAGCGATATGGCGCGTAGCGAAGTGGTGCTCTCTACTTCCATAGATGTAGTTGCTATCCCGCGTTGCTTGCAGCGCCATCCCTTAAATCAGGAGGTAAAGTGCGATAAGTTTTTCTCTGCGATTTTTCTTTATCCAGTGCACTCTTCCAAGTGTTGCTGAGTGCATAGCCGTTGTCTCTATTAAAGTTATTATCGCTAAGTCTAATTTCGACTGCTTCCCGGATCACAGAGTCCGAGTAATTCGATGTGTGGGCTATTACTCTGGTTTCTTCAAATAAAATCTTATGCTTGTTAAGCAGGCTATGTTCAGCCACCGCTGATTTTTCCAAATACCTGTATTTCAGGTGGCGTTGGTGCTCGATGCAGCGGTCGGCAACGGTTCTTACAGACTGGCCCACGTAATTCTTGTCGCATTCGCAACGAATAGTACAAATTCCCGGCACTCTTAAGCCGAGACTATCTTTGACTGGTCTCAACATTTCCTTAATTTTCCTAGGTGGTCGGAAAACTGGTTTTATTCCTTGCCTCTTCAGGACTCTGGCTATCTTGCTCGTTGTAGCACCGCAAAAAGGAAGCCGCGCTATGTGTTGGTCCTCTTCTTGTATGTGGCCGGCATCGTGTCTTACTTTCTTGGACAATACTGATTTAATTTCACCGGCAGAATAACCATTCCTCTTGAAAACAGTCGTCAAATGGTTGATCTCGGGACCGAGGTGGTCCTTGTCGGAAATAGTCCTGGCTCTGTGTACTAAAGTATTCAGCATAGCTCTCTTCTGAGACGGATGATGGAAGCTATGGCTATGCAGATATAAGTCTGTATGGGTTGGCTTCCTGTACACAGAATGGCCCAGCCGTCCATCCGGTTTTCGCTCTACCAACACATCTAAACAAGGTAACTTCCCTTCCTTCTCTAACTCCAATGTAAATTTTATGTTTGGATGTACACCATTCAGATGTTCGACGAACTGCTGCAGCGTGTATGTACACCGAGAAATTTTTACTCAGGAAATACGTCGCGAAAGACTTCGTAGCCACACCTGATTGATGTTTAATTTATTAACTCCCCCAGAAAGACTGAGCAATCAAACTAAGACTTATTGAATTATATTATGTTTGATTTTTTTCTTTCCATAGGAAATCATGACCTGTATTTATTATGTTTTTCCCTTCACCCTACCCTATGTATACGTGAATGTGACTGAAGAGTGTTTTTCGAGTGGTTTCGGATTTCTTTCGTGTGGGACGCTGAGTTGGTTGTCGTCTTTGGAGCAGGTGATGTTTGCTCCTCGTTTGGAGGGTAGCACAGGATGACCAACTTAGGATCCCAGTATCTGGACAGAGAGGTCTTTTAGTCTGAGGTTGGTTTGTCTGTCAGGTTGGTGCCGGAAGCCTACCCCTCTGGTAGCTTCCGTTGCATCAGTAGTTACGCGAAGCTCGGTGAAGAAAGGACACTCTGCAGCTTGCGGTTGGTGAGTACAGTTCGCAGCTCCTAGAGAGGGTCTCTGCTGATAGGAAGTAGGTCGAATTAGAACTTCCCTATGTTAAATTCATGGCGTATTTAAGTACTTCTGCTTAATTGAAACGTGTGTATTTATGTATTTTCGGAATGTGGCATAATTATTTTGTTAAAAATCGGCGATGATGGTGGTTGAAATTAAAAGTGTGGAAGTTGCTTTGTTCCTTTTGGACAGTCGTGGGTATGTAGATGGAATGAGGGAATTATTGTGTTCCACTTCCCTTTTGTGTATTTTTCCTTTTTAATTGCACGATTCTACAACTTTTTTGCGAATTATTTAGTTAAACTTTTTTTATTCAGGCACCAGTCACGTGTATTCATATGATGTGCATTAAATCCATTAATGAAATAAATGTGCTACGTAAAAGATGAACTCTACGTCCTTTATCTTCCTCATTGATGCCAGTTTTCAAATTAATTCTCTATTCCCGGATTTTTTTAAGTTAATCTGCTTGCTTGTGATGAACAAAAATGGGAGCAAAAATCAAAGTGAACGGTATACTGTCTCAAAATTAAGAAATTATCACACTTAGTTAACTTTATTGATATACGACACAGAACTCTGTATATCTTGGCAGTTTCTTTAAAAAAAAAATGCATTCTTATAATTAAATTCTTAATTTAATTAAACTGATAATTTCCAGTTCGGTCTTTTCTTAATTGTTAGGAAGGGCTTGGGCTGGTGGAGATTCTGTAATTTTTACATTTATAATTGTCCTTGTGAGGTGGATTAACCAGAAATTGCACACAAGGGTTACATCTCCATTATTCAAGGTACGTAACGCATGTCGAGCCTCGGCTAGGATCCTTTTACAGTTCTACATACATACTTTACAAGCGATCTGCTACATATAAATGATGTATCTGTGACTTTCTACATTTTTGTTTTCGTCTGCACTGAACATCGTCCAATGCGAACAGTCGCCAAATGATACATCAAGTTATTATGAACGCACATCCTACGTAGAGGGATTCCGGCATTGCTAACTGTCTGCAGCGCCTGCCTTACCGTCTACCAGTCTAGATGTGAAATAACTGTTTAGCCGTCTCATACCCACAGAAAATCAAGAAAAACGAGAGCCTTTGTATGAAAGATGTATCAAATTCTGTTAGAAGTCTCGAGAAAATGGCAACACAGTGAATATGTGAATATCATCCACATGTAACATCTGTATAAACCTACGTATTGAGACTGAATGATCTCAGTATGTAAATGGAACGCTGTCTCAGAAAATTGTCGGTTAATTAGTTTGCGGTAAATACACTTTTATTCCCTGGCTATTTTAACGTTGTTAATTTTTGCAACCATTCTTTCTCAAGTGCTAATTCAATTAAGTTTATCTTGTAGACAAGAATAAATACTATCCATCTTTTGAAACTGAATGTTTATTTCCTATTTAAACGAAAGTGGCACATAACGAAAGTTCTTTCAATAACACCATTTTCTGGTTTGTTTAATCGATAAACATGTTTCACCAAAGTTGTGGCTTCTTCAGAGTTTCATTTTTGTTGTTTTTTTTTCCTGGTATTTATACATAGAAATTTTGGGTAGCTTAGGAATAGACATCAGCTTCTGTTGTTATTTGTATTACATATGTACTTTAATTTTTTTGTGTGCTCTGCAGCTGCCAACATAAATCAGTCACAAGTCTATGTTAATACACCATGTCATGTGCAAGACAGGGATGTTAGGGAAACATCTGAATTGAATTTTTTTCAGGATATAACCTCTAAATTATGGATTCCGGTAAAATAGTGGCATATGCCCGTTCTTAGCGCTTGAAATTGCTGTTTTTACCTGTTCTTAACTGTACTTGGTCATTAATTGCCTGCTAAATGTGTTACTATTGTTTTTATGTTTAAAGTAAGCTGTATACTCCGGTAAAATTTTGTTTGGGAACTATTTACGTGGTTTTTTGTTTATAGTTGGCGCTGCAGATTTATAACAGCATCTACTTACAGTTCTCGTGCTCGTTGGCGAATTTTTGATGCGACTTTGCTGTGGCTTAGACGCACTTTTCTTGTACATTTATGTTTCAGAGACGCTGTTGGCAGTAGTTTGATTATCATTTTCTGTTAGATTGACGACCACAAAGTTCGAATTGGTTCATACATGTCTTAATTGTGTCTGTCCGGGTATAGGGTGTGCAATCGTGTGTATGTGGGTGTGTTTGCGTGTGCACGTGTGAGTTTATTGTTGAACTAACAGTTTCCCAGCAGTTTCGCCTGCATACTTGTTCGACATATAATTAACATACCTCGTCTTCCTCCTTCTGTCTGTACCTACCTCTCCCTCCCTCTGTCCACCTCATCCTCCCACCTCTATCTATCTCCTCCTCCTAACTCTCTCTGTCTCTTCATTCTGCCCCCCCCCCCTCTCTTTGTTCTTCTTCCCCACTCCCTCTCTGATCACATCTTCCTCTGTATGATCGTATCCTCCTCCTGTTGTATTTCATCTCTGCCTTCCCCTCTTCCATTTCCATCTGCCCAGCACCCCTCTATACCTTGCTCCTGCATCATGCATCCCCCATTTCTCTCTTCTCTCTGTCCATTTCCTCCTCCCTCTTGCTCTGTCAATCATCTCCTCAATCCATTTCATCTTGTCGCTAGCCATGCTCATAGGCATGTGTAGACATGGCAATATAGTTAAAGAAAAACTGATACTACTCTCAAAACACAGCTGCCATGAAGGGCGGCTGCACACCAGAACCTCGAAAATTATTTATTTTCCCTTGACATACAGGCAGGCTTGCAAAGCAGATCGATAAACCAGGCCAATACTACTGCAACACAACACTGCTGTCATGCATAATATCCTACAGCTTGAGGCCAAAAAAAAAAAAAAATTGTTCCTTACCCCTAACATGTAGGCTACCCTATAAAGCAAGTTGATCTCACAGACTGTACTGTTCTCAAACATCATACCTGTCATGTAGGGCAGCATATATCTGTCTGATGTTCTGTAAGAAAAAATTAAACCATAAGAAATCACTTAAATAGAGTTTCATATCTCCCACTTCACTCGTCGAAACATAAACAGTGTTTTCTTTCCCAGTGAAGCAATTCCTATTTTATTTGTTACCATCTCGGAGTTCATTTCCGTATTTGCGAGAGCAGATTAGATAACAAAGAGCATTGCTTGCTTACCTACAGATATGTACAGAGGCTGAAGTAGTAATGGGGTGACCGCCAGTCGATCTGCATATGCGCAGAAACGCCTCGCTGTTCTTCGACGTTGTACCGTTGGAAAATACACGGTCCACATGCGTTAATGTGACTACCACCTGTGTTCTACGTCGTCGTGCAATAACCAATTGCAGACGTCGATTGGAAGCACTAGCAGTGGACTGTGCAATGTCCGAGAGATGGCAACACCGGCGCGTATCGGGGTCATGTTTAGTTAGTAGCACCTTTGGAAAGAGCGCACATCAAGTTTCAGCCATATCAGTCAATTTATTTGTGTCTGACATTCGTGTGAATCAAGGAAGTCGAGCGTTTGTCAAAAAATGGACGAAAAAGAATTTCGTGTGGTGATTAAACATTGCTTTATGAAAGGCAAAACGCCTCAGGAGACTAAAGAGAAGCTTGGTAAACATTACGGTGACTCTGCACCTTCGATTAGAACAGTTTCTAAGTGGTTTCAAAATTTTCGGAGAGGGCATATGGGCACAAGTGATGCTGTACGTTCTGGACGCCCTGTGGAGGTTACGACTTTAGAAATCATTGATAAAATCCATGATATGGTGATGGATGACAGAAGAGTTCAGGTGCGTGAGATTGCTAGTGCTGTGGGCATCTCTAATTAACGAGTACATAATATTTTGCATAAACATTTGGACATGAGAGAGCTATCCGAAGGATGGGTTCCGCGATTGCTCACGCGTGACCAAAAACGGAATCGTGTGAAGTGTTGCAAGGATGGTTTGCAGCTGTTCAGGAAGAATCCGCAGAACTTAAAGCGTCATTTCGTCACTGTGGATGAAACATGGATACATTACTATACTCCTGAGACCAAACAACAATCTAAACAATGGGTTACCAAGGGAGAATATACACCAAAAAAGGCGAAGACCATACCTTCGGCCGGATAGGTTATGGCGAGTGTCTTTTGGGATTCGCAAGGGATAATCCTCATCAACTATCTGGAAAAGAGTAAAACTATTACAGGTGAATATTATTCACCGTTATCGGACCGTTTGAAAACCGAGCTACAAGATAAACGCCGGTGGTTGGACAGCAAAATAGTCCTTTTCCATCACGACAATGCACCAGCTCACAGCCGGCCGCGGTGGTCTAGTGGTTCTAGGCGCGCACTCCGGAACCGCGGGACTGCTACGGTCGCAGGTTCGAATCCTGCCTCGGGCATGGATGTGTGAGATGTCCTTAGGTTAGTTAGGTTTAAGTAGTTCTAAGTTCTAGGGGACTGATGACCACAGCAGTTAAGTCCCACAGTGCTCAGAGCCATTTTTTGAACCAGCTCACACCTCAGCTGTTGTGGTCGCAAAATTGATGGAAATAAAATTCCAATTCGTTTCACATTCCCCCTATTCTCCAGACTTGGCTCCCTCGGACTACTATTTGTTTCCCAATTTGAAGAAATGGCTGGCGAGACAAAGATTTTATTCAAACGAGAAGGTAATTGCAGGAAGTAATAGCTACTTTGCAGACTTGGACAATTCCTATTATTTGGAAGGGATCAACAAATTAGAACAGCGTTGGACGAAGTGTATAAATATAAATTGAGACTATGTCGAAAAATAAAAATGTTTTCCCCAAACACGTAAGTAGTTTTTATTTTTGCACGGACTTTTCAAACGATCCTTGTATATAAAGCGTGTCAGACGGACGCGGGGAACAGTGCATTGTAGTAACGAGGAAACGAAGCGCCTTATCTGATTTCCAGATGGGCATGATCAATGCCTTTCGGGCCACGGGTGGAAATATATGCGAAATGTTTAAGTCTGTAAACTGTTCGTGCGCCGCCGTCGATATGTATAGCGTGCATGGCTATCCAAAAGTGGCGTCGGGGCAACCGTGGTGCACCAGAGGTCATAGATGACAGGAGTAAAGGACGACTGCAGAGATGTTTAAGGGCGAACAGAAGTGCAATTGCTGAGCAACTGACCAAGGGGCTACCGACAGTGTCTCCCCAACGACCGTTAAGCGAACGTTGCAGCGAAAGGGCTTCCTGAGCAGGTGCCCTGTTCATGTATTCGTGCTGACTACTGCTCTTCGGCGAAGAGGGCTTGAATTTGCAAGCAATACTGCAACTGGACGCTCGCTGCATGGCGACAGGTGGCCTTTTCGATGATTCATCTGACAGATGGCCATTGACGTCTAAGGCCTTGCAATAATCGTCGGAAGGGTACAGACCGCAGGAGGAAGCGTTATGATCTGGGGAATGTTTTCGTGGCAGTTCCTGGATGATATCCTCCTTCTGGAAGACGCAATGGATCAGGACAAATATGTCTCTATCCTTGGGAACCACGTCCACCCCTACATGCTGTTTGTTTTTCCTCGGCACGACGGCATTTACCAGGACAATACAATCTGTCACACAGTTCGCAGTGTACGTATGTGATTCGAAGAACACGATGAGTTACTGTACCCCCCTGGCCACCAAACTCACCGAATTTAAACCTAATCGAGGATCTGTGGGGCCGCCTTGATCTGGCTACACGTGTCATGGATCCTTAATCCGGGCGGTCTTTTTGTGAACAAGCACGGACATTATTTCTTCCACATTTCTGCCAGTGTATACTGTAGACGTTCAGAATGAAAATTCTAGAGATGTTTAAGGTGTAACCCTGTCTTGTTGTCAGGGACTTGAAACAATGCAATGACGCAAGCGTGCGGTTATTGTTAATAAACTTATCTTTCATTGGAATTTTAGGTGAAATGTGCAAAAACAGATGGAGGAATATTCGGGACTCGTATCAGAGAAATAAACGAGAAAGAAAGCTTGGAACAGGTTCAGATGCCTCAGCAAAACCACGAAAATGGGTTCTGCTTGATCACTTGGGTTTAAGAAACCTACATTTCGTGGCATTTTAAATGAAATTGTCAAGAGCATATGGAGAAATATTAGTAACTCATACCGGAGAAATATGACATAAAATGGTTTCATTAGGTCCAAATGTGTCAGCGAAACAAAACAAATGCATTCTCTATCGTGTGATGACCACACGATTCTCGTTGCGCGTCGATAGAACTGGCGGCTAGTCGCGACGCTCCCGGAGATATATGAGCCCAAATCTCGGTAACGAAGTTCGATATCATTCTGATCTCAACTTTAAAAATAATTTCAATATGTTAGCTTCTTTTCATCGGCAACGATGTATGACCTAACGTAAACCATACGTAAAGTAGCCAGCGACCACATTTTTCACTGTGCACAATTCAAATTTTATGCAGTAGGTTACTTGTAAATTAAGTATCGGGATAACTGTGACGAATATCGGAAAAATAGAGACCTCATTATCAAGCTGTGATATGAAACTGTAAGATACGCAAACATCAACTTTTTGTGCCTTTTACTTTCCTCACAATTGATAGAGAAGTAATATACAGCGAAAAAAAAAACACGCAAAACCGGAAGAGATACTTTTCAATTTTTTAAAGTAAAAGGAGAATCTGTATCGAAAAACTAACTCTGGGAGCCGATGTAACTTTGTTGCATTAACATACAGTATTTTTTACAGCAAGAAAATCGGAATTCTTATTTTTCTTATGTATTTGAATCCGCCGCCGCCGGCCGCAGCTTGGGAAACGGCGACGACTCCAGTCGTCTTGCGGCCGTGTCGCCGTCTGCCAGGGTGGGAAAAGAGGAGGGGGCAGCGTCGCAGTCGCAGCCAACTGTCGCGTCTTGCACAACGTAACTTAAGGCGCTGCAGTCATGGACTGTGCGGCTGGTCCCGGCGTAGGTTCGAGTCCTCCCTCGGGCATGGGTGTGTGTGTTTGTCCTTAGCATAATTTAGGTCAAGTAGTGTGAAAGCTTAGGGACTGATGACCTTAGCAGTTAAGTCCCATAAGATTTCACACACATTTGAACAGTTTTTGGATCCTTAATGGAGAATTATAGCGCAGCTGGTTACGGCATTGGAGTCGGCTTGGTTCCACATCCCTGTCGGTACCTTCCAGAATTTCAGTGATTCTCTTCCTGCAGCTCTCGCAGCGATCCGCTCTGAAAGACGTGTTCATTCAGGCTTTTGACAAGCGGTCACGTTAATGTGACTGGACGGTGTATGTAGAGGGATGTCTACGACGCTATAGTTGCGGTGAGTAGCTAGTGACCTTTAGGAAATAACTTGCTAATTCTTTCCTTAAGGCATCCTTTTCTTCTCATAGTAGTACTGACACCAAGCGTCCTTAATCATTTGCTGGATATGTTCTTATCACTGCCTTCTCCTGCAGGTTTGCCCTTTTCGGATCTATCTAGTACCTTGGGAGTTATTATCTGATACGTTAACACGTGTTCTATTTTCCTCTCCGCTCTTCTAGTCGGTGTCTTCGACATATTCCTTTACTCCCCGATTCTGCGGAGGACATCCTCATTTATCTTCAGTCCACTTCATTTCGAACATATTTCGGTATCAGCACATGAGAATCGCTTGTCTTCTGCTTTTCCTGCAGTCTACGATTCCATACAATTCTGTATTCCAAGCCTACGTTCAACTGAAATTTGTTACTCGAATTAAGGACAACGTTGTTACTAGTAAGTTTATTATTTCATTTTTTGAAATAGCTCTCTCTGAGATATTCTGCTTTTTGCATCCTGTTTGCTGCGTCATTTATGAGTTTTTTACAACTAGTTTTGTTCTTAAGTTTATCGCTAATCACAATTCTGTTGCTCATTACTTTTGATTTCCTTTGTTTCAGTGATTTCATTCCTCGCTTTTACCCTGGACAGCTATATCTTTAGTTAATCTTAACACTGATATTCCTGAATACTTATCCCTCTCCTTAACCTGTCATTTATTTCCGTCATTACATTTACGATGTACCGGTTGAACAGCAGGTGAGTAAGACTCTATCCTGCCTTAAACACTTTATAATTCTTGTTTTTTTTGTGTATGTCCTGTTTTACCCGTCTTCCTCTATAGCTTATTCCTATTTTTCTGAAAATTTCAAACATTTTAAACCGAATTTCGTTGCAAGACTTCTTTCTAGGTCAATACACCCTATGCAGCTGATATGCCTCCGTTTTCAAATTCAAAGACAGACCTGATTCTTTGGTCCCTTTGCCTTTTCCAAGGTCGAACTGATCCTCATATGAAAGATAGCCAATTTTGTTTCTCATTCCTCTGCATATTGCTCATGGCTGCTAAGCTGATTGTGCGATAGTTCTCATATTTTATCTTCCTTCGATACTGCTGTATGCCACGGACATAGGGGCTTCACGCAGTACAGCACTTGAAAGGTGGTTTTCATTTGTGACGTTCATTTCGCAGATTATTCTGCATGTTTGAAGTAAATAAACCCATGTAATGGTTGTCTTATTAGGTGGATTAGAAACAGAGATACGAGATGATTAAACACATGTCTGAAATAATACGGGCTTTGGTAATGATAATATTTAGTTGCATGCTGTAGGTGTACGCAAAGTAAATTTGCCAGTGGAGGCGAGGAGGCGAAGGCCGGCGAGCGCCGGAAGAGCATTAATGCAGGGGCCGGGGGTCCCAGGGGATGTGGCCAGTGACCGGCAAGCATCAAAAGAAATGAACACCGCCGGGTGCCAGGTGAGAGAGAGAGAGGGGAAATGTCGAGCAGACAGAGAGCGTCCAACGTACGCGCTGGCGCCGCCCGGTCGCGCGCTATTTTACCGGCAAATGGGCTGAGCTCTGATTGTGCAGTTCATAAGAAAGTGCGGGAAACGCTGAGGGTCAACGCCCGCTGTTTGAACAGAGAAATTTTTGGATAGGTGGCGAAATTGTATCACTCCGCGAGGGAGATGTGGGAGGCCTTTGCAGCGTCGGGATTGGCTGATTAGAGTTTGGCGGCAAGATGGTCGCAAGAGCATCGTAGAGAGCGAGGCTGGTGGGGAGTGTCTTGTGCCGTGAAAGCGGACAGTCGCAAAGTTCGGTAGCTCTGAGATAGGGACTTAGATTCTGAATACTGTGCTGTGTATGATCTAGAGTCTGCAGCTACAGTAGGACATCAGCGTCCACGATAGGCATTGCATTGACTACTAGTATAATTGCAGGTGATTCCGCCTTATAGGCTGGCAGCCACCATTGAACGTAGTCAACTAGTGTCCGCCTTATAGGCTGGCAGCCACCATTGAACGTAGTCAACCAGTGCACAGAGCTATCATACTGGGATTGCACGTTAGTACAAGACGCACTGGACTGCAATTTAAAGGTTGTTGAGCCAGTCTTGAAAGAGTTGTATACCATTTAGAGGAAATATAGGGATTGTGGTATTAGCAGTTTCTGAATAGTTTATTCTGCTCAAGATATTTGAGAGACTGATCTTAATTCAGCGACTTCGCAGCTGCAGTCGTCGCCCCAGCAGTATCGACGGAGTCAGCACGTTGGCAGACGGTATTGTAAAACTTGCAGCAGCGGCAGTAAAGTTCAGAAATAGTTGTTGGATCGTGTTCTTGCCATCCACTGAGCATCCGTGCAGTTTTGCTTACGATTCGTTATTGGTTATTTGTCCTTTTGGATGTTGTTTGGTTTGTTTCTTGGTGGTGGTGTCCGAAGTACGTATTATTTCAGACACAAAAGAGATTATAGGTATGCAGTCAGATCGCATTTACCATTTGCTTATCCAGGGGCATAATTAAATCTAACTTCGCATCAACTAAACATTAAGAGCTGAGAGCCAGTCTTACCAGTGTAGTATATCTAAGAGCAGTGTACAATTTGTTTAATTTGTTTTCATTCATGATTTTTTCATTATGATCTAATTTCTATCGTGAGATAATTTACAATAAATACAAGTTATTTACAATATCGCTTTTGATTCAGTAGTAGGTGGTAGTTAGCCGTCACTGTCACAGTAATATACACTCCTGGAAATTGAAATAAGAACACCGTGAATTCATTGTCCCAGGAAGGGGAAACTTTATTGACACATTCCTGGGGTCAGATACATCACATGATCACACTGACAGAACCACAGGCACATAGACACAGGCAACAGAGCATGCAAAATGTCGGCACTAGTACAGTGTATATCCACCTTTCGCAGCAATGCAGGCTGCTATTCTCCCATGGAGACGATCGTAGAGATGCTGCATGTAGTCCTGTGGAACGGCTTACCATGCCATTTCCACCTGGCGCCTCAGTTGGACCAGCGTTCGTGCTGGATGTGCAGACCGCGTGAGACGACGCTTCATCCAGTCCCAAACATGCTCAATGGGGGACAGATCCGGAGATCTTGCTGGCCAGGGTAGTTGACTTACACCTTCTAGAGCACGTTGGGTGGCACGAGATACATGCGGACGTGCATTGTCCTGTTGGAACAGCAAGTTCCCTTGCCGGTCTAGGAATGGTAGAACGATGGGTTCGATGACGGTTTGGATGTACCGTGCACCAATCAGTGTCCCCTCGACGATCACCAGTGGTGTACGGCCAGTGTAGGAGATCGCTCCCCACACCATGATGCCGGGTGTTGTCCCTGTGTGCCTCGGTCGTATGCAGTCCTGATTGTGGCGCTCACCTGCACAGCGCCAAACACGCATACGACCATCATTGGCACCAAGGCAGAAGCGACTCTCAACGCTGAAGACGACACGTCTCCATTCGTCCCTCCAGTCACGCCTGTCGCGACACCACTGGAGGCGGGCTGCACGATGTTGGGGCGTGAGCGGAAGACGGCCTAACGGTGTGCGGGACCGTAGCCCAGCTTCATGGAGACGGTTGCGAATGGTCCTCGCCGATACCCCAGGAGCAACAGTGTCCCTAATTTGC
Source organism: Schistocerca cancellata (assembly GCF_023864275.1). Lineage (NCBI taxonomy): Eukaryota > Metazoa > Arthropoda > Insecta > Orthoptera > Acrididae > Schistocerca > Schistocerca cancellata. The sequence continues at coordinate 399,791,891 of NC_064632.1, read as the reverse complement.
TGGGAAGTGGCGGTGCGGTCCCCTACGGCACTGCGTAGGATCCTACGGTCTTGGCGTGCATCCGTGCGTCGCTGCGGTCCGGTCCCAGGTCGACGGGCACGTGCACCTTCCGCCGACCACTGGCGACAACATCGATGTACTGTGGAGACCTCACGCCCCACGTGTTGAGCAATTCGGCGGTACGTCCACCCGGCCTCCCGCATGCCCACTATACGCCCTCGCTCAAAGTCCGTCAACTGCACATACGGTTCACGTCCACGCTGTCGCGGCATGCTACCGGTGTTAAAGACTGCGATGGAGCTCCGTATGCCACGGCAAACTGGCTGACACTGACGGCGGCGGTGTACAAATGCTGCGCAGCTAGCGCCATTCGACGGCCAACACCGCGGTTCCTGGTGTGTCCGCTGTGCCGTGCGTGTGATCATTGCTTGTACAGCCCTCTCGCAGTGTCCGGAGCAAGTATGGTGGGTCTGACACACCGGTGTCAATGTGTTCTTTTTTCTATTTCCAGGAGTGTATATTATTCATGTTTAATAACCGCCACTTCCCCAATAAAAAGAACGGCTACACACTGTCAGTTCGGTTGCCTACGCAGCCATGTTGTAATGAATAACATTACTACAGTGCACCGTAACTGTTCGCTGATTGACACATACCTTGATTTCCTACTCCTTCAACTGCCTTAAGTTGCGGGGACAGACCCATTTGGTACTATTGTCACGCTGGCTTACAACATGTAACGCCCAGTGTTCTCTGAACGATTGGGAGACCTCTGGCAACGTGCTCCCATGCTCCCATGCTTTCATGCTTTCATTCTTTCATTCAAACTCGACTTATATGAAAGCTTCTGGGTCGCTACTGGTCGTCAACTATACACTAAAATTTTATGGGATGTGTGTGAAAACGCACAATATCGGACACCCTTGGAAACCTTGAATAAACCATTGTAGCATGTTTGACCTACCAGCAATAGTAAATCGTCATGTTGAGTGCAGTGAAAATCGCAACTTGGGTCAGCAAACGACTTACCCCACAAGAACACCTCTTGAATGAAGCACGTCTGTGTTTCATCGTCTAAAACGATTTAGAAATCCTATGGAAATAGCAAATTTTTAAACCTTATGTACGGAGACCAACACAACTATCCATTTCAATCGGAGCACTTCTTTTATACGAATTTCACAAGAAATTCACCGATTTCAACGTAAAATTTACAGATTTACTGTTTGTATACCTTATAGAGTCTATATATATATTTTCGTTGCTGCTGCTTCGTTTCGGTTGGTCTCCATCCTGATACATATGTAACTTCATCTGGAATTTTTCAGCCATACTTGTTGCTGTGCTTTTCCGAACACAGTGCGGCCGTTGTAAGCATGAAGGTCTTAGGTATGTCAGTTTATAGGAAGGATATTGGAGTTTAACGTATTTTCTGCAATTATGTTATTAGAGATAAACTGCCAGCTCCCACTGAGGAGCTTATTGATCTATATGTATCTTGCCGAAGTAGCCACATCGACATAGCTGTCAAATTTGTCTGATCTCATCACGTCTTGTACGCTGTTGGACGTCTTTGATTTCCAGTACTCATCAGCATGTTTTGTGAAAACGTGTAAGTTCGCTAAAAACTTACCTTGGTAGTAGTACACTTCTAGAAGTTTGTTTGTAGTGGTTCTGAAGTAAGAAAAGGTACATATAGCTCAGATAAAGTGTAAATGTCAGGTGCTGGTTTGACGCTAGATTCATTGATTTAGGTGCAATATTCATCGATTTCAGGGCAAAATTGACTGATTTTGCCCTAAATTCACTGGTGTGTTGTCGGTGTGCCCTATACTATGTATGTCCGACATTGACAGTAACTCCAAATACCACTTAACACCAATTGCTTACGAGCATGAACACCTCTCACAAATACACTCCTGGAAATGGAAAAAAGAACACATTGAAACCGGTGTGTCAGACCCACCATACTTGCTCCGGACACTGCGAGAGGGCTGTACAAGCAATGATCACACGCACGGCACAGCGGACACACCAGGAACCGCGGTGTTGGCCGTCGAATGGCGCTAGCTGCGCAGCATTTGTGCACCGCCGCCGTCAGTGTCAGCCAGTTTGCCGTGGCATACGGAGCTCCATCGCAGTCTTTAACACTGGTAGCATGCCGCGACAGCGTGGACGTGAACCGTATGTGCAGTTGACGGACTTTGAGCGAGGGCGTATAGTGGGCATGCGCGAGGCCGGGTGGACGTACCGCCGAATTGCTCAACACGTGGGGCGTGAGGTCTCCACAGTACATCGATGTTGTCGCCAGTGGTCGGCGGAAGGTGCACGTGCCCGTCAACCTGGGACCGGACCGCAGCGACGCACGGATGCACGCCAAGACCGTAGGATCCTACGCAGTGCCGTAGGGGACCGCACCGCCACTTCCCAGCAAATTAGGGACACTGTTGCTCCTGGGGTATCGGCGAGGACCATTCGCAACCGTCTCCATGAAGCTGGGCTACGGTACGGCACACCGTTAGGCCGTCTTCCGCTCACGCCACAACATCGTGCAGCACGCCTCCAGTGGTGTCGCGACAGGCGTGAATGGAGGGACGAATGGAGACGTGTCGTCTTCAGCGATGAGAGTCGCTTCTGCCTTGGTGCCAATGATGGTCGTATGCGTGTTTGGCGCCGTGCAGGTGAGCGCCACAATCAGGACTGCATACGACCGAGGCACACAGAGCCAACACCCGGCATCATGGTGTGGGGAGCGATCTCCTACACTGGCCGTACACCACTGGTGATCGTCGAGGGGACACTGAATAGTGCACGGTACATCCAAACCGTCATCGAACCCATCGTTCTACCATTCCTAGACCGGCAAGGGAACTTGCTGTTCCAACAGGACAATGCACGTCCGCATGTATCCCGTGCCACCCAACGTGCTCTAGAAGGTGTAAGTCAACTACCCTGGCCAGCAAGATCACCGGATCTGTCCTCCATTGAGCATGTTTGGGACTGGATGAAGCGTCGTCTCACGCGGTCTGCACGTCCAGCACGAACGCTGGTCCAACTGAGGCGCCAGGTGGAAATGGCATGGCAAGCCGTTCCACAGGACTACATCCAGCATCTCTACGATCGTCTCCATGGGAGAATAGCAGCCTGCATTGCTGCGAAAGGTGGATATACACTGTACTAGTGCCGACATTGTGCATGCTCTGTTGCCTGTGTCTATGTGCCTGTGGTTCTGTCAGTGTGATCATGTGATGTATCTGACCCCAGGAATGTGTCAATAAAGTTTCCCCTTCCTGGGACAATGAATTCACGGTGTTCTTATTTCAATTTCCAGGAGTGTATGTATCGATAGGTTCACATTAATGTCACGTAGCGCTGAGAGTCTCCTATAGCCTAGCGAGCGCGCCCTGATTGACATCCATGGCTGACTGCAAGCATGCAGTGTCTGGCTAGCTGGCTGGCTGTTAGTGCATGGCCATGAAGTTTGCGTCAGTTCGTGCTGTTCAGTTCTAAAACTGCGGCATGGTTAACGCCTTCGAAGTACATCTGACAGTGGTGCATCCCAGATGGCTAAGACGCTAGAAGCTATCCGGTTATAACATTTGAAGTGTAAAATCAGGTAGCCACCTGTGGTTGGGGGTCCACTGCTCTTAGAGTACAGTGGGTGACTATTGTAGTCCGAACTCCAGGTGTAGACATGTCATCACAGGCACTGTATGACATCATTCAAGCTATGCTGACTGATGGTCATTGACTCGTCAGTCCGATGTGCAAGCCAACAATATCGTGGTATGGCCTCTGTAGACCCAGAAGCAGCGTCCATGGGCTTTGTGGGACATTATGGGACTTGGTGGCAAGAGTGCGAGATCTTCAGCAGACTGGTGCTGCCTGTTTAAGCAAATAAAAGGCAAGTCAATACCTCTCCCATGCCTATGCTACTATACACAACAGTGAGAAGTTTTTTACAACTGTTCCTGTTGTACGTGTGAGCTGCACAGTTTCAAGATTAGGGCAAGTGGCATAGTTCTGACAATCAGAAAGCTTTCCATTGAAATCATGATTTACCAGAATCAGGGAAATGAAATGAAAGGACTCGACCCCCTTCAACGAGCAACATTTATCGTTTTGACAACAAACTTTTTTTTAAAAGTAGCAACAGGTCCCGTTTAAGAAAAACGGGTAGGAAAATTCCACGTCAATTCGCCATTTTCAATTCACGGATCTGAAGCTGTCGAAAAAATTTAAATAAATTCATCAAGAAAATAATTTAAATTGGGTTCTAATTAAATTTCTTCAAGCAAATTCAAATACAAGACTTTAGGCAGACCCCCCCTAAAAAGATAAATATTAACTAGTTAACAAGACCTAACAATTCGCCTTTACAACTTACCCAAAATAATTAAACCAAGTAATTTATAATTAAATTTAGAACATGGTTACAATATACATTAAACAGAACAATAACATTGAAGGTAAAATTCCCTATGCAAAGACATTTAATAAAAGACCTCTTGAATGAGATTTCCACTCTGCAGAGGAGTGCATGCTGATATGAAACTTCCTGTAAATGAAATTTCGCGTTCTGTCAACAGGTCTTTGAATCATCCTGGCAGATTAAAACTATGTGCCGGACCGAGACTCGAGCTCCGGACCTTTGGATTTCGCGGGCAAGTTGGTAGAGAACTTGCCCGCGAAAGCCTAAGGTCCGGAGTTGGAGTCTCGGTCCGGCACACAGTTTTAATCTGCCAGGATGATTCAAAGACCTGTTGACAGAACGCGAAATTTCATTTACAGTGCAAGTTAGATTACGTAAGATGTTCCACTTGAGCACGGACAGACAGAACACGCGACTGTAAACAAATAACAGGCTATGCTAGGGAATGCTCAAGAGCCGGCCACGCGGCCGCAAGCAAGGCAAGAAGCCGCTGACTTGGAACGCTGTTGAGAAACACCGAACGTAAATATCTCACTGAATTATACTACAAATGAAAGTTATTGCACTTATGGAATATTTCCTATAAGGTCACACACCCTAGAAAATAAGCCTCGCTAAAAACGTAAGGTATAAAAGAGAGCTGTAAATTATTCCAGGAAGGAATAAAAACAATTAGCTCAGATCTTACCGTTAGCTGGAGGTCATAACACACTAAATTTAAAGGGCTCGATAATGGTAATATCAGAGAACTCACCAGCTTGTAAAACATAGCGAAAATAATATTAAAATTCAGAAACAGCTTTTTCTCTCAAATAAAACAATTAAAAAATATAAAATATTAAGAGAACTAGATTACTCATGAGCCCCTCAATGTTGAATACTGCCTAGTTGTCATAGATGGGGCGTCCAGGAAAGCTGCTTCTCGGATCGGTAGACAACAATTAAAGCAAATCGTTTTAATGAGTTTTATTCCGAAAAGTACATGACAATATTTAACTTTGTGTTAAACAGAAGTGTCGCAAGCGAAGTTTTTCAGTATATACAGTTCGTAAATCGCTGGTCCTGAAATGCCTAATCTTGAAGCTGCTGCCGCTTTGTCGTCCTGGGGAGAGGTCATTCAGCGTGCAATTGGCTGACGTCTTCTTGACAGCCTTCTCTGCCCTCTCGTTTCGAACTGGGGTGCCGGCGCTTGACTTTAACACCGAAAAGAATTATGCGTGAAAGCTCGGCACATTACATAGCGATAATAACATTAATAATCGAAAATTTTGAGAGAGAACATTGGCCAGCAGGTTAACACAAGTAATTTCAAAAACACACAGAGCAGCGAGGCAATAAATTGGTCCTAGAATCGCAGAGAGTCAAATTACAAAGGCCTGCATGACAACTGAATGAATATAAACACGGACATCTGTTGAAACGGCTTGCGGAGCATCTACATCTACATGGATACTCTGCATATTACATTTATTTGCCTCGGAGAGGGTTCATCGAACTACCTTCACAATTCTCTAATATTCCAATCTCGTATAGCGCGCGGAAAGAACGAACACCTATATATTTCCGTACGAGCTCTTATTTCGCTTATTTTATCGTGGTGATCGTTTCTCCCGGTGTCAATAAAATGTTTTCACATTCGGAGGAGAAAATTGGTGATTGGAATTTAGTGAGAAGATTCCGTCGCAACGAAAAACGCCTTTCTTTTAATGATGTCCAGCCCAAATCCTGTATCATTTCTGTGACACTCTCTCGCATATTTCCTTCCAATTTAAATTGTTCTTAATTGTAATACCTAGGTATTTAGTTGAATTTACGGCTTTTAGATTAGACTGATTTATCGTGTAACTGAAGTTTAATGAATTTATTTTAGCACTCGTGTGGACGACCTCACACTTTTCCTTATTTCGGGTCAACTGCCAATTTTCGCACCATTCAGATCTCTTCTAAATAGTTTTGCAATTTGTTTTGATCTTCTGATGACTTTACTAGTCGATAAAAGACAGCGTCATCTACAAACAACCTAAGACGTCTTGCTCCCAAATTGCTTATATAGATAAGGAACAGCAAAGGGCCTATAACACTACCTCCGGGAACGCCAGATATCACTTCTGTTTTACTCGATGACTTTCCGTCAATTACAAAAATGGTGCAAATGGCCCTGAGCACTATGGGACTCAACTGCTGTGGTCATATGTCCCCTAGAACTTAGAACGACTTAAACCTAACTAACCTAAGGACAGCACAGAACACCCAGCCATCACGAGGCAGAGAAAATCCCTGACCCCGCCGGGAATCGAACCCGGGAACCCGGGAACCCGGGCGTGGGAAGCGAGAACGCTACCGCACGACCACGAGATGCGGGCGTCAATTACAAGAACCAGTTAGCTCAGCATAGGCGAACCAAGTCGTGCCCATGCGTACCGCGTGTCCGTTGCTGCAAGCTCTGTCAACGGGGTCCAGCTCCACAGTTTACGAAGCCTACACGTAAACTGCCTGCACTGTGTCATTCGAATGCAATCAGACGCTGCTCCAGCGGCCACTTTTGAAGCCTAGCCGCGGCACGGATAACCGCACAAGGGAGTGATAGTTGCCATCTGGTGAGGCGCCAGCTGGAGACTCTCGATAGTGAACCGCCGCGGCTTACCCACCATTTTAAACTTGTTGTTGTTGTTGTTGTTTTTGTGGTCTTCAGTCCTGAGACTAGTTAGATGCAGCTGTCCATGCTACTCTATCCTGTGCAAGCTGCTTCATCTCCCAGTACCTACTGCAACCTACATCCTTCTGAATCTGCTTAGTGTATTCATCTTTTGGTCTCCCTCTACGATTTTTACCCTCCACGCTGCCCTCCACTACTAAATTGGTGATCCCTTGATGCCTCAGGACATGTACTACCAACCGATCCCTTCTTCTAGTCAAGTTGTGCCACAAACTCCTCTTCTCCCAAATTCTATTCAATACCTCCTCATTAGTTATGTGATCTACCCATCTAATCTTCAGCATTCTTCTGCAGCACCACATTTCGAAAGCTTCTATTCTCTTCTTGTCTTTACTATTTATCGTCCATGTTTCACTTCCGTACATGGCTACACTCCATTTAAATACTTTCAGAAACGACTTCCTGACACTTAAATCAATACTCGATGTTAACAAACTTCTCTTATTCAGAAACGCTTTTCTTGCCATTGCCAGTCTACTTTTTATATCCTCTCTACTTCGACCAAACTCAGTTATTTTGCTCCTTAAATAGCAAAACTCCTTTACTACTTTAAGTGTCTCATTTCCTAATATAATTCCCTCAGCATCACCCGACTTAATTCAACTACATTCCATTATCCTCGTTTTGCTTTTGTTGATGTTCATCTTATACCCTCCTTTCAAGACACTGTCCATTCCGTTTAACTGCTCTTCCAAGTCCTTTGCTGTCTCTGACAGAATTACAATGTCATCGGCGAACCTCAAAGTTTTTATTTCTTCTCCATGGATTTTAATGCCTACTCCGAACTTTTCTTTTGTTTCCTTTACTGCTTGCTCAATATACAGATTGAATAGCATCGGGGAGAGGCTACAACCCTATCTCACTCCCTTCCCAACCACTGCTTCCCTTTCACGTCCCTCGACTCTTATAACTGCCATCTGGTTTCTGTACAAATTGTAAATAGCCTTTCGCTCCCTGTATTTTACCCCTGCAACCTTCAGAATTTGAAAGAGAGTATTCCAGTCAACATTGTCAAAAGCTTTCTCTAAGTCTACAAATGCTAGACGTAAGTTTGCCTTTCCTTAATCTTTCTTCTAAAATAAGTCGTAGGGTCAGTATTGCCGCACGTGTTCCAACATTTCTACGGAATCCAGACTGATCTTCCCCGAGGTCGGCTTCTACCAGTTTTTCCATTCGTCTGTAAAGAATTCGCGTTAGTATTTTGCAGCTGTGACTTATTAAACTGATAGTTCGGTAATTTTCACATCCGTCAACACCTGATTTCTTTGGGATTGGAATTATTATATTCTTCTTGAAGGCTGAGGGAATTTCGCCTGTTTCATACATCTTGCTCGCCAGATGCTTTTGTCAGGACTGGCTCTCCCAAGGCTGTCAGTAGTTCTAATGGAATGTTGTCTACTCCCGGGGCCTTGTTTCGACTCAGGTCTTTCAGTGCTCTGTCAAACTCTTCACGCAGTAACATATCTCCCATTTCATCTTCATCTACATCTTCTTCCATTTCCATAATATTGTTCTGAAGAACATCGCCCCTGTATAGACCCTCTATATACTCCTTCTGCTTTCCCTTCTTTACATAGAACTGGGTTTCCATCTGAGCTCTTGATATTCATACAAGTGACTCTCTTTTCTACAACGGTCTCTTTAATTTTCCTGTAGGCAGTATCTATCTTACCCCTCGTGAGATAAGCCTCTACATACTTACATCTGTCCTTAAACTTAGGTAACAATTTCTTGCGGTTTTCAACTTAGGGTTGGGTTCCAAACTTAAGGTAGCTTGAGGTGAGAGTAAATTATTAATCTGTGGCGTAAGAGGAGTGGGGAACATCGTTCAAAAACACACAGCGATACGTGCGTTCGAGGTATGTAGCGTTGGCCAGTGATTTTACGTCGAGGTTATACGCTTCTCAGCACGTTCTTTGGTTTATCGGTGGAGTTACGAGGAGAGTCTGGAGAGGCAGCTGTTGGACAGGCGATGTTCGTGAGCGACACCCAGCGGCAGAGCTGGCTGCTGGCCGTGCGGCCGCGTCTTTGAAGCAGCAGCGGGGATTGGCGGAGCATCGCGGCAAGGAGTGCGCCGAGGCTGCAGTGGTGGCTTTGGAGCGGCCAAATCCTGTCGGAACGCTAGGCACGAGCGGCGGGTCGTATGGCAGAACTGGCGTTCGTAGGGGCAATGTGTGATTTCTCGCGGAACTGCCTACTGTACTGAGTCCGTGAGACTGATCTGTTGGCTACTACAGTGGCGAGAAACTTGATTTGAACGGTACTAGTCTAGAAGTTGTTCTCTGGTCCTCACCATTAGTGGTTACTGTTAAAGCTCATTTTCTCTCAGTGAATTGTGTTCTCACACGACATGTTAGTTATTCGTTCTGCGTTGGTTGGGCATCCTTTCCAGAGTGTGATGTTCTACGGAACTTCTTGCTTGCTAATTAATAGCTGGGAATTGTAATTTTGAACTTCCGAACCTGAAATGAAGGCGACCTGGATGATTATGTGTTCACAACTTCATGGTTGTTTACTATTGTGAACCTTGCTTAAATTTAGAACAGTTTTAACTTCCCTTTAAAGGCGGCTCAGTTTAGACTTACTGTTGTCCAATTCTGGTTCAAATGGTTCAAATGGCGCTGAGCACTATGGGGCTTAACATCTGAGGTCATCAGTCTCCTAGTACTTAGAACTACTTAAACCTAAGTAACCTAAAGACATCACACACAGCTATGCCAGAGGCAGGATTCGAATTTGCGACCGTAGCAGTCACGCGGTTCCGGACTGAAGTGCCTATAGCCGCTCGGCCACACACCACACGGCCGGCTCTTCGTGATCACTTAGGTTTAACACACAAGAGTACGTTTTGAGCGGTGTGCTACTCAGTAAGCTTTTCTGGTTTCTTCATGTATATACACTCCTGGAAATTGAAATAAGAACACCGTGAATTCATTGTCCCAGGAAGGGGAAACTTTATTGACACATTCCTGGGGTCAGATACATCACATGATCACACTGACAGAACCACAGGCACATAGACACAGGCAACAGAGCATGCACAATGTCGGCACTAGTACAGTGTATATCCACCTTTCGCAGCAATGCAGGCTGCTATTCTCCCATGGAGACGATCGTAGAGATGCTGGATGTAGTCCTGTGGAACGGCTTGCCATGCCATTTCCACCTGGCGCCTCAGTTGGACCAGCGTTCGTGCTGGACGTGCAGACCGCGTGAGACGACGCTTCATCCGGTCCCAAACATGCTCAATGGGGGACAGATCCGGAGATCTTGCTGGCCAGGGTAGTTGACTTACACCTTCTAGAGCACGTTGGGTGGCACGGGATACATGCGGACGTGCATTGTCCTGTTGGAACAGCAAGTTCCCTTGCCGGTCTAGGAATGGTAGAACGATGGGTTCGATGACGGTTTGGATGTACCGTGCACTATTCAGTGTCCCCTCGAGATCACCAGTGGTGTACGGCCAGTGTAGGAGATCGCTCCCCACACCATGGTGCCGGGTTGTTGGCCCTGTGTGCCTTGGTCGTATGCAGTCCTGATTGTGGCGCTCACCTGCACGGCGCCAAACACGCATACGACCATCATTGGCACCAAGGCAGAAGCGACTCTCATCGCTGAAGACGACACGTCTCCATTCGTCCCTCCATTCACGCCTGTCGCGACACCACTGGAGGCGGGCTGCACGATGTTGGGGCGTGAGCGGAAGACGGCCTAACGGTGTGCAGGACCGTAGCCCAGCTTCATGGAGACGGTTGCGAATGGTCCTCGCCGATACCCCAGGAGCAACAGTGTCCCTAATTTGCTGGGAAGTGGCGGTGTGGTCCCCTACGGCACTGCGTAGGATCCTACGGTCTTGGCGTGCATCCGTGCGTCGCTGCGGTCCGGTCCCAGGTCGACGGGCACGTGCACCTTCCGCCGACCACTGGCGACAACATCGATGTACTGTGGAGACCTCACGCCCCACGTGTTGAGCAATTCGGCGGTACGTCCACCCGGCCTCCCGCATGCCCACTATACGCCCTCGCTCAAAGTCCGTCAACTGCACATACGGTTCACGTCCACGCTGTCGCGGCATGCTACCAGTGTTAAAGACTGCGATGGAGCTCCGTATGCCACGGCAAACTGGCTGACACTGACGGCGGCGGTGCACAAATGCTGCGCAGCTAGCGCCATTCGACGGCCAACACCGCGGTTCCTGGTGTGTCCGCTGTGCCGTGCGTGTGATCATTGCTTGTACAGCCCTCTGGCAGTGTCCGGAGCAAGTATGGTGGGTCTGACACACCGGTGTCAATGTGTTCTTTTTTCCATTTCCAGGAGTGTACATATAGTTGTGTCATCCTTCATGTTACACTGCATCCTTGTGGGCTACTTAGTATCCTTGTCTGTGATTGTTTCATGCAGCACACCGATATATGATGCATTCGCATATGAATGTTTGCATCATGAAGAGTTTCCTTGTGGGCGTCTTTCATACGTTCTATATATGTGGGTCCTACATTCGGTTTATACCACGTATTGGACGTTCATTTTATAGATATGACATAGTGGATGCCCCTCATCTGTGTGCAACTAAGCATTTTATAGCTTGACACGACACATAGGTCACGTTCCTTCTTTTTACTTGCTTTCGAGGTATTGGTTTCTACCATTCATCCCCTTTTACACTTATTTTGTCTTACAGTACGTTATTTCAGGGTTGTGTAGATAATGTGTCCGGTTATCCAATGAAAATCATGAATAGCACTTAAAGAAATTTTTAATTGATAGTATGATTTTACAATGTATTGAGTAGAAATTCGTGATGGTATAGTTTAGATATGTGACAATTGATGTATCTGTTCTTTCTGTCAAATTCATTTGTAGAGTCTTTCCATTGTTTCTTATTCTGTTTTAATCTGTTTCTAAGTAACTTGATTGATAAGTTGATAATGCTATCTTTAATGTTTTATGCTTACAGGCCTGAAGATGACGCACTGAAGCGTTGAAACTGGTAGCGACAAAACGAAGTAAAATCATAAGGACGGCTGTAGGTGTTTCTATCTACTTCTCACGATAGTAAACGGCCGTCGTCCCAGAGACCTCGTGCTAAAAGAATGGACATAAAAAAAAAGAGAAGAACAATATAAGTAATGTGCTTTGAGAAAACGTGAAAACTTTCTCATGCTTTTAAATTGGTTTGATCTGAACAAATAGTTTCGGTTTGTAGGGTGAGCGCTATGAAATTCGCTCACGGTGTGTTCCCCAGAAGTAAGGATAAGCTTTTCCCACTGTGACTAGGTTGAGACGAGGGCCCACTGTTGCCCAGAGCCCGCTTCTAGGCGCGCAGTCCAGCCACTTGCGCCTCTGTGCAGGCTGTCCGCCTGCGCCGCTTTGAAGTCCTTGCTGGTAACGACTTGTTTGCGCGCAGCAAGTGCGGCCGCAACTTGGGCTGGGATTTTCCGCTCCGACGCTCGCGGCGACCCAGAATCCTCCTCCGTGTGCACCCAGCACTCCACCACACGCCCGCTCCTCCACGACTCTCAGCTGACACCCTGCCACTCATGCCTTTGTTGCGGTTACAGGAAATTTACATTTCCTGATGCAGCGGCTCCGCTTCTTGTCTTACGTCCTCGAGCTCCGCATTTTCACGCGGTAGTAGCTCCACTGTCTCGCCAGCCTCCCCATGCCGCGACCGAAGTCAACAGTATAATCAGCGGAATTACTCCACAGCACAGCGTTGGGTGTAAGTTTTAGAGATGGACAAACTCGTTCATCCTTGGGAACTAGTTCACTGCTGATCGTTCTTTTTTGGGAACCGTTCATTTTTACTCATTCACCGTTCATTTGTGCTTAGTATATGGTTCTTATGAAAAACTGAAAAAATAGTGTAGGTGACTGAAGGATGGAGGGCACCAAGAGGGGGCACTTACCTCCCCCCTGGAGTATAGAGTTTTTAGTCGTTACAGAATTCTTAAACACTTTTAAAAGTAATTTCTGTGATTCTGCAGAACCTCTCGTTTAGCCAACTGTAGCCTTGTGTGGCTGATTGCAGGGAAATAATAGCTTGCCAATTACGGACGATGTGTTGCCCGTTACGAGCAGATACAACAAACAGACAAACATGTAATAATTAGGCAGTGAAGAAATAACAAGCTAATGCAAGCAATAATTGCGAAACAATCGATGACGATGTGTAGAGAGCTGGAGAAGAGAACATGAAAACCTCACGCGACACGCATTGGCTCATGTAGTCTTGTAAACCTGATGGTGGTTGTTTCCCAACTCAATAGACCACAAGTGCCTTGTATAAAATTCTTCGTTTCGACTTCCACTACATAGCTACGCTACGTTGTAAACAATAATCGTTTACACCCTATATATACTTCACGTTCTCTCTGAGTTCGTAGGCGATGTAGAGACTTTATGGAAGCATAAAATAAAATGTGTTTATCTCATACTTGCATCACACGCTTAGTAAAAATTAGGTTTTAATGTTGCATTATTTAAGTTAATGCAGCAATAATAATAATAATAATTAAGTTCGCAGTAATAAAGTTTTTGGTTTGAAAGCTCCTTCTGAACAAATGTTATTGAGATAATAAGTAAATACGATTTTATGGCAATCTATGTCTTTTCAAATGGAGAGGTACCGCTTTTCCTACTGAGCCAAAATGACCCACAACACACTTTTTTTTCCAAAGAAACCAAACTAGCAGGTAATGCAAATTGGAAACAACCAAACCTAAAAATAATTAGAGCCTTCCTAAATGTAATGTTTTGTATATGAAAGATACACGAAAATCGTTTTATATGAATTTTCTTACACTAAAAATTAAGCAAATTATTGAAAGTTAGCTGCTAAATCAAGTCGATGAAACCAAAAAATATGGGAATAACAAAAAAACTTGCCTTGTTATAAGTATGTCTTGTGCTGTTCATCGATATAATGAAGAGGGTTCATATGCCCTTTTGTTACCTGAAAAGACGCACCTATTACGTACAACGTAATTTTTAGGTAATTTACGTAATTATAAAATACTTTTTGATTACCGGTCGTGGACGCTGAGTAGCCAGAACCAAGTGCAAGAACAGTTTGGAACATTTGTAAAATAGTCGAGCGCAGTGAACGAAACGAACAACTGGATACTGAACTAACTAGGAGCAGTCGGCAATGGAACTGATTGTGAGACAGGTGGTTATGCGAAGAACGACGAGTGTGGCCGAGGGAGACCGAGACTAAGACGAGCACGCGACCGAGGCTGGAACGAGAACTGCCGAAGTGACCGCCGCGACCGAAGTGAACTATGAACCGATCGTTCCTTGGAATTCGTTCCTCGGTCCTTTCGTTTATCTTGGTGAACCGTTCCTTTGCACCCGTTCGTTCGCGAACTACCCATCTCTAGTAAGTTTCTCTAACTTTACCGCGCTGGTTCCGTACAGTCCTTCCTCTGTGCCCTTCATCAGTGGTCGAATGTTCAAATGTTCAAATGTGTGTGAAATCTTATGGGATTTAACTGCTAAGGTCATCAGTCCCTAAGCTTACACAATACTTAACCTAAATTATCCTAAGGGCAAACACACACACACACCCATGCCCGAGGGAGGACTCGAACCTCCGCCGGGACCAGCCGCACAGTTCATGACTGCAGCGCCCTAGATCGCTCGGCTCATCCCGCTCGGCTCAGTGGCCGAATATGGATACTGTTTACCAGATTTTCTGTTCTCTGATCCTGTGCAACCAGCGTGTCTACGAATCTCGTAATTACAGAGGTAAATATACTGCATGACAAGATAAGTGAAGCATCCAGAACGGGAGGAGGAAACGAAATGAAACTTCACTCCTTGACATCGTATGTAATGTTATTTCAGAGATTGCAAAGCGAGTGACATTTATAAAGAACTTGGCAATAAGAGTCCACTCATTGGTATATTGTTGCATCCCGTCTGTCCTGGGTGAATACACTAATTCGGTTGGGAAGAGTGTCATAAAGCCGTTTCATCCTCTTCTGATGCGGGTTGGTTCACATTTGTTGTAGCTGGTCGTTGATATCCAGCTCACTGACGCTGGGACGAAGATGTCGTTCGAGATGATCCCGCGTACATTCTATGAGGAACAAATCTACCGATTTTACTGGTGGTTGGAGGAGCTCAACATCACGCAGACAGTTCATAGAGACACGCCCCACGTGTGGCGTAGTACTGTCTGGTTAGAAATGGCACCACGATGTTGTTGTACGACAGGTAACATAGGCAGACACAGGAAGTCCGTGACGTACCTTTGAGACGCCAGAATGTCCCCGATCATCTGAAGGAACACCCTATGGCTCTCCACACGACGGGGTCAAGAGTAGTAGCACCGCTATGCCTCTACATAGCACTGAGACGCTGGGACCACTCCCCAGGTTACAATGATCGTTACTGTAATGATTAGTGGCACTATGCTTTATTTTACTTACGACGACTCATCATGAATGGCATATAAATGCACTGAAAGATAGCTACACCGTAGCTGAACTCGATTTACAACAAACACATTAACAGTTTAAGACCGATGATGCTCTTCCTCCTACTTTGGATCTCATTAATAGAGTCGTGGAGCACGCTTTTCCCGATGAAAACAAACTTGGAGGACTAATGTAGGGCTTTTCGAGGTTTCCCTAAGAATGCTAACAGAACACGAGAATCATACAAACTATAGAAAAAGGAAGAGTGGAATAATTCATCCTACTATAGCAAATTAAATTTTGTCTTGATTGTATGTTTAACGGCGTTGGAGATGTGTTACTTCGAAAATGCGAACCCGAAAATTTTCGTTGCTGAACTTATCCAAACAGAGTGGAGTATCTGATCCTACTATAGTGAAGTACATTTTGTATTTAATATATGTTTAACGGCGTCGGAGATGTGTTGCTGCGTAAACGCGAATTCGAAAATTTTCATTGGTAAACGTATCATGCTGGAGGCTGTAGATTCACACTGCTTCCTGTTTTAACATCTGTTAATTAACACAGGTGCCGTTCCAAGTGTGCTTCCGGCATATGTGGAGGTTGATCAACAATTCAGTTAAGCAACTTTTTCAATAGCGATTCGTTTTGATTGTTGCCGGAGGCACGGTTAAAAGCGGAACGTTCGTCAGAACAAGCTGAAAACCTGTCGATAGGGGTCTACAATCGAATACTTCTCTTTCCGTTAACGTCAGCGTTTTGTACGTTTCTGTTTCTCATTCACTGAACCCTGGAAATACGCCTTTTACCGATGGCGGTATCTGTTTGTTTTTATACATACCAAAAAACGCTTTCACGAGAGCGGTAGATCAGTGTTTGTGGTACTGAACTAGTGTTAGGGCGAAATGGCTTTCAGATCCCCGTACGAATATCCAAACTTCGCAATTTCGTGGTTTCTCCGAATCGCCTAAGACAGATGGTGGGACTGAGCGAGGTGGCGGAGTGGTTAGCACACTGCACTCTCATTCGGGAGGACGACGGTTCAAACCCGTCTTCGGCCATCCTGATTTAGGTTTTCCGTGATGTCCCTAAATCGTTTCAGGCAAATGCCGGCATGCCTCCTTTGAAAGCGCACGGCCGGTTTCCTTCCCCATCCTTTCCTGATCCGAGCTTGTGCTCTGACTTTAATGACCCCGTTGCCGACGGGACGTTAAACGCTTATCTTCTCCTCCACAGAATGTGGAACGGTTCCTTTGAAAAAGTTACAGATGTTTTCTTTCTCCAATCTTCCCGCAATCAGATCTTGTGACCTGTTCGTCGGTGCAGTGTTAAACCTTGAGCTTCCTTCCTTCCACGTTTCCTTACTGTAGAAAGCGAGAAGATACAAGTGGGTTAGTAAAAGCGCAGACCGAGGAGACTAAGCCACTATCCTTTCGATACTACATTCATGAATTAAATTTCCGGAGCCCTTAATATATGGATGAATAAAAATTAGTCTCCTACAAACACTTTAAAATGTTCCACTGTGTACAGATGTTGATATTCACTTGTCGCACTGTTGTCGAATGTCTACATCTACATCTAGATCTAGATACTCCGCAAGCCTTCATACGGTGTATGGAGGAGGGGAACCATCTACCACAGCTAGTCATCCCCTTCCTACGGCAGTGAGAAATGGAGTGAGGGAAACACGATTATCGATCTGTACGAGCCATCATTTCTCTCATGTTGTCTTCGCGGCCTTGAACGACATGTTGGTAGCAACAGAATAGTTTTGCAATCTGTCATAAATGCCGGTTCACTAAACTTTATCAGCAGTGTTTCGCGAAAATAACTCCTTCCTTCCAGGGATTCCCGTTCGAATTCACAGAAATTTTCTATTATATCCGCCTGTTGAATGAACATACTGTTAACAAATCTAGTGGACATCTCTGAATTGCTTCGTTGTCTTCCTTTAATCTGGTCTGGTTGGCATCCCAAATACTTGAGTGGTAGTCTAAAAAGAGTCGCACACGTGTTACGTACGCAGTTTCCTTTAAAGGTGAACTAAAAAAATGGTTCTGAGCACTATGGGACTTAACTTCTGAGGCCATCAGTCCCCTAGAACTTAGAACTACACTCCTGGAAATGGAAAAAAGATCACATTGACACCGGTGTGTCAGACCAACCATACTTGCTCCGGACACTGCGAGAGGGCTGTACAAGCAATGATCACACGCACGGCACAGCGGACACACCAGGAACCGCGGTGTTGGCCGTCGAATGGCGCTAGCTGCGCAGCATTTGTGCACCGCCGCCGTCATTGTCAGCCAGTTTGCCGTGGCATACGGAGCTCCATCGCAGTCTTTAACACTGGTAGCATGCCGCGACAGCGTGGACGTGAACCGTATGTGCAGTTGACGGACTTTGAGCGAGGGCGTATAGTGGGCATGCGGGAGGCCGGGTGGACGTACCGCCGAATTGCTCAACACGTGGGGCGTGAGGTCTTCACAGTACATCGATGTTGTCGCCAGTGGTCGGCGGAAGGTGCACGTGCTCGTCGACCTGGGACCGGACCGCAGCGACTCACGGATGCACGCCAAGACCGTAGGATCCTACGCAGTGCCGTAGGGGACCGCACCGCCACTACCCAGCAAATTAGGGACACTGTTGCTCCTGGGGTATCGGCGAGGACCATTCGCAACCGTCTCCATGAAGCTGGGCTACGGTCCCGCACACCGTTAGGCCGTCTTCCGCTCACGCCCCAACATCGTGCAGCCCGCCTCCAGTGGTGTCGCGACAGGCGTGAATGGAGGGACGAATGGAGATGTGTCGTCTTCAGCGATGAGAGTCGCTTCTGCCTTGGTGCCAATGATGGTCGTATGCGTGTTTGGCGCTGTGCAGGTGAGCGCCACAATCAGGACTGCATACGACCGAGACACACAGGGCCAACACCCGGCATCATGGTGTGGGGAGCGATCTCCTACACTGGCCGTACACCACTGGTGATTGTCGAGGGGACACTGAATAGTGCACGGTACATCCAAACCGTCATCGAACCCATCGTTCTACCATTCCTAGACCGGCAAGGGAACTTGCTGTTCCAGCAGGACAATGCACGTCCGCAAGTATCCCGTGCCACCCAACGTGCTCTAGAAGGTGTAAGTCAACTACCCTGGCCAGCAAGATCTCCGGATCTGTCCCCCATTGAGCATGTTTGGGACTGGATGAAGCGTCGTCTCACGCGGTCTGCACGTCCAGCACGAACGCTGGTCCAACTGAGGCGCCAGGTGGAAATGGCATGGCAAGCCGTTTCACAGGACTACATCCAGCATCTCTACGATCGTCTCCATGGGAGAATAGCAGCCTGCATTGCTGCGAAAGGTGGATATACACTGTACTAATGCCGACATTGTGCATGCTCTGTTGCCTGTATCTATGTGCCTGTGGTTCTGTCAGTGTGATCATGTGATGTATCTGACCCCAGGAATGTGTCAATAAAGTTTCCCCTTCCTGGGACAATGAATTCACGGTGTTCTTATTTCAATTTCCAGGAGTGTACTTAAACCTAACTAACCTAAGGACATCACACACATCCATGCCCGAGGCAGGATTGGAACCTGCGACCGTAGCCGACTGTAGCGCCTAGAACCGCTCGGCCACAACGGCCGGCGGGAAGAGAGAGAGAAGGAAAAAGTTTGAAAACGTGATGCCAGTTTAGGAATGTGCATGCAAAGATAAGCTGAACCTGTGTTGTACGTTTCTATCTTTATAGGTTATGAAATTTTCATTGCTCCTTAATAACTTGTTGATGATCCGTGAGTAAAAAGTATTACCATGACAATCGGGAAGCACCAAAGCGGAATTATCCGAATGGGACGGAAATCGGTAGATGTAACGTTCATGCAGAGATAAACTATTGATTACAAATTCGAAATAGCTCGTTGGTTTATCCAGGAGAAGAGCTTCACAAATCGAGCAAGTCGATAACCGGTTGGTCCGCCTCTGGCCATTATGCAGAATTGCTGTATGTCCTCCTGAGGCATTTTTTTTCTTTTTTGTTTTGGGTCATTAGTCTTCTGTCTGATTTGATGCGGCTCGCCACGAATTTCTCTCCTGTGAGAACCACTTTATCTCAGAGTAGCACTTGCAACCTACATCCTCAGTTAATTACTGGATGTGTACCAATCTGTCTTCCTCTACAGTTTTTGCTCTCTACAGCTCCCTCAAGTACCATGGAAGTCATTCTCTCATGTCTTAACAGATGTCCTACCATACCGTCCTTTCTCCCTCGCAGTGTTTTCTACATATTCCTTTCTTCTCCGATTTTACGCAGAACCTCCTCATTCCTTACCTTATCAGTCCACCTAATTTTCAATATATCCTGAAGGATATCGTGCCAAATTATGTCCAGTTTGTGCGATAGATCATCAAAATCCAGATCTGATTGGAGGCCTCTGCCCATAATGCTCCAAACTTTCCCAGTTTGTGAGAGATTCGGCAACCTGGCTGGCCAGTCGGACAGAATTTGGCATGATGCCCCTCAGAAGGGCATCATACAACTCTTCAATTAATGACAAGCCGAATAACTGCTTGCGTAAGGGCCAGAGTTGGTCCAACGCTTTACTGACTTTCTCAATTTGCGAAGCTCTTTCCCTCCAATAAATCGTCCAGTTTTTCTAAAAGTGTGGTCATTTGTTTGTTTGTAGATGTACACCGCATATACCGATTTTCTTCCCTTTCGGAAAATTCCTTCGTAGTGCGTCGTTTCTTAGAGTGTATTGAAGTCTTGAAAAAATATTAGGATTATCGGCGACTTGCTGAAGTAAGTGTCATGTGACGATGAGCAGCCCCCACGCGCAGAAATGAAAGTGTGGAAGCAGCTAAAGATCAAAAGAACGTGTAAGTAGAGAAACTCTACTATGGTGTCTGTAGGATTAGGAATCTTCATAAACTTATTGAAAATAGATTGATATAAATATGTTAGATTATCTGATCTTAAAAAAATTGGTTTGTCGTCGTTTCTGATTTATGTTTCAAATTTAAGTACTTGGTTCAATCAGTTCCCAACATTCTGAAAGGGTGTTAGTGAGAACATCACTATTAACTATCATAAATTTGTATTTTATTTAACTCTGTGTGAGGTGGAGCTATGTGTTATTTTCATGTTATATTAAGTAACTAGTTACGACAGTAACGTAATTATTGGTGTTTATTTTCTAGGTCAATGCCATATCATGAGTGAAGCTGAGGCTTTTCATGAAATTTCGTCAAATGATATATCTGATTTCTGTGTGTGTTTTTGTATCTTGTATTATATGGTCATCGCTAACGTTTTGGCGCGTTGCGGAACAAGTAACATTGAAACAAAAGTGGGAGCCAGAGTTTGAATTTGCCTGGCCGTATTCGCACAATACCACGAGCGCCATCACACATCAGCAGTCTATCAGTATTTAATGGCAGTATTCATGGTAGAAGACTGTTATTGCCATTCTGTAACACTAGTTATAATGCAGATGATGTGTGAAATGAAAAACGACATACAAATCAATTGTCTGCAATGCAGTTCCATCCCAATAGAACATGAGATCGCAAGCACATCTTTTATTTACATCTATAGGAGTGAATAAATATCATTTACAGCTGTAAATGTAAACTAAAAGGAGAGGTGATGATAAAGTTTTTTTGCATTGATGGATGTAAGTTCTGTTGTGAATTTCATGTAATGATTTATTAATTTTATTTCATGCAGATGTTATGTCAATGGATGTAAATATCTAATGTACATGTCATTCATCAAGATAAGCTGCCGAATGAGAAAAAATAATTAATCACTATCAATTCTGATAACGCAGATTACCATCAGATACTATAAATATTACTACAGCATATTTACTGCAGACACTTTATGACATAAATTATAAAAATACTCTCTGTCCGATCTATAAACTGCTAAACGGCTAAAACAGCGATGCAGCTCCTTTTGCCGGTTGTCTGTCTAATGGATTCCAGGGACAACGTAAATTCCAGTAACACTATGTCATATAATTACTATCTATTCGTCAAGAGGTATAATCTTACATTAAAAGTTTACCGCTAAAAGTCAAGTATGTAAACGGGCGTGATTAATTTTTCACGTGAAATATTTTAAAGCTTTCCTTTTTTTAAAAAAAACAAACCTTGATTAACATTCTGCATCTTTATTCTTCTTGTCTACATATCAATTTATCAACAAAGTCACCTCGGGTCGAACACACTTCTACCAAAGAAATACCAGTTTTTTGATACCATTATCGTAGAAAGTTTCACTTTATTGACGGAGCCACAATCTCACCTCTGCTCGCACGGCTTCACCACTATCGAAGGTGTCCTTTGAGTTTTGGAAACAGGTGAAAATGGGATGGGTGCACACTGTAGTGCGATGATCGATGACAGTGAACCGAAGACGTCGGTTTGTTGCAGATGTCGCAGCGCTCGTGTGTGGTCTGGGATGTCATGCTGAAGGATGTAATGTCTTTTCAGATCTTCGGTCTTGGCTAACACTCAGCGGTAGAGCAATGAGATTGTTATTTTCTATGTACCGGTATCGACTTTACAAACAGAACATTGATGAACTGAACTCACGACTTTTGCGAGATACACTACTGGCCATTAAAATTGCTACACCACGAAGATGACGTGCTGCAGAATCGAAATTTAGCCGACAGGAAGAAGATGCTGTGATATACAAATGAATAGCTTTTCAGAGCATTCAGACGAAGTTGGCGCCTGTGGCGACACCTACAACGTGCTGATATGACGAAAGTTTCCAATCGATTTCTCATACACGAACAGCAGTTGACCGGCATTGCCTGGTGAAAACATTGTTTTGATGGCTCGTGTAAGGAGGAGAAATGCGTACCATCACGTTTCCAACTTTGATAAAGGTCGGATTGTAGCCTATGGCGATTGCCGTTTATCGTATCGCGACGTTGCTGCTCGCGTTGGTCGAGATCCAGTGACTGTTGGCAGAATATGAAATCGGTGGGTTCAGGAGGGTAATACGGAACGCCGTGCTGGATACCAACGGCCTCGTATCACTAACAGTCGAGATGACAGGCATCTTATCCGCATGGTTGTAACGGATCGTGCAGACACGTCTCGATCCCTGAGTCAACAGATGGGGACGTTTGCAAGACAACAACCATCTGCACGAACAGTTCGGCGACGTTTGCAGCAGCATGGACTACCAGCTCGGAGACCATGGCTGCGGTTACCCTTGACACTGCATCACAGACAGGAGCGCCTGCGATGGTGTATTCATGGACGAACCTGGGTGCACGAATGGCAAAACGTCTATTTTTTCGGATGAGTCCAGGTTCTGTTTACAGCATCATGATGGTCGCATCCGTGTTTGGTGACATCGCGGTGAACGCACATTGGAAGCGTGTATTCGTCATCGCCATACTGGCGTATCACCCGGAGTGATGGTATTGGGTGCCAATGGCTACACGTCTCGGTCACCTCTTGTTCACATTGACGGTACTTTGAACAGTGGACGTTACATTTCAGATGTGTTACGACCCGTGGCTCTACCCTTCATTCGATCGCTGCGAAACCCTACATTTCAGCAGGATAATGCACGACCGCATGTTGCAGGTCCTGTACGGGCATTTCTGGATACAGAAAATGTTCGACTGCTGCCCTGGCCAGCACATTCTCCAGATCTCTCACCAATTGAAAACGCCTGGTCAATAGTGGCCGAGCAACTGGCTCGTCACAATACGCCAGTCACTACTCTTGATGAACTGTGGTATCGTGATGAAGCTGCATGGGCAGCTGTACCTGTACACGCCATCCAAGCTCTGTTTGACTCAATGCCCAGGCGTATCAAGGCCGTTATTACGGCCAGAGATGGTTGTTCTAGGAACTGATTTCTCAAGATCTATGCACCAGAATTGCGTGAAAATGTAATCACGTGTCAGTTCTAGTATAATATATTTGTCCAATGAATACCCGTTTATTATCTGCATTTCTTCTTGGTGTAGCAATTTTAATGGCCAGCAGTGTATGTACGTCACCAAATGTCGTAATTAAATCGTTTATAATCGATGGTTTATCAGTTGCTATTTAAATATTAATGATAAGTTCAAATTAGTTCCAGCGACACCAAATTCCCCATAGAATGGTTGTAATCTCAAATCTATAATAATTCGTAACAGTGTTATTAATTCCTAACGCCGGCCGCGGTGGTCTAGCGGTTCTAGGCGCTCAGTCCGGAACCGCGCGACTGCTACGGTCGCAGGTTCGAATCCTGCCTCGGGCATGGATGTGTGTGATGTCCTTAGGTTAGTTAGGTTTAATTAGTTCTAATTTCTAGGGGACTGATGACCACAGATGTTAAGTACCATAGAGCTCAGAGCCATTTGAACCAATTCTTAACGCCAAGGAGTTTCTTAATAAGCGCTAACTGCTTCAGTCAGATAATATCGCAACACGTTATCTCTGTAAACAATATTGTAGAACTTGAATGATAAATGCGTGAATTGAAACGATTTGCTGGTTTATTACACAATATTAGTCACTTCCTAACAGAGCCGTGAGGAAGAATCTTTCCCAGGTGTTGGGGGGAATTATACATTATATGCTTCATAACTATGGCCAAGTTCCATAGTCAATTAGTTATTACGAATGAAATTGTCTATATGTGTTTACTTCCTAAATAGTGTTAACTTCAGGTTATCTAATTAAAAGTCACTTCTGTCTAATATACGCAAGTCCTCTATCTGAATTCTAAATAACGTAATATTTGAAGTCAAAGTATCGTTTCACTGCGTCATAGTAGATCGCAATAAACAATTCTGAAAAAAAAAAAGAATCTAATTGTGCCTACATATACGAGCATTGAAAAGTATGACCTGCTTCGGCTAACTCTCGTAACGTAGAGAGAATGGATTGAATTATCCTTAGCCATTACTCACTAATCTCAAAGAGTACTCACACTGAATATTTTTTTGGAACGTTGGTTCTACTTTGCGAATTTTAATTATAATGATTGTGGGATTTACTATGATTTTGAATTTTGAGTTTGCTTTTACTGTAATTCGTATGTTAATAAATTACCAAGTATTAGATTCCTGATTCAATTACTGGTTAATATCCAAATAACGGTGTTAACTGGAGATTTGTTTGCTAGTTCATTTTTTATGGAATTTGGAACTTGTTTTGGGGAAATCTTTGGGAATTTTGGAGCTAATTTTTGATTTTAATTTCTCGTCCGAGGAAGTGCCATTACAAGGAGAGGGTATTCTATGTGTGGATTTCAATTGAAGGCACGTTTTCTGCAGTTAGGAGGTCGAATACAGCACACTGTTTCTCACGCAGAGACACAGTTACGTTTCACATTTTACACGCTAAAATTCTGAGCCCTTTAACGACAGAGCCTTCAACCTGCATCATCGATGCTCGAAAAGTCGATCGCGTAATATGCTTGATATGCACATGGATGCGTTACTTTTCAGCTTGACTTGTTTGTCTTGCGGCACATAAATTACCCATAGTATATTCGTCCGTATTTAGTGACTTCCAATAAATTTTACGCAGAATTTCAAACTATTTGGAAAGCTTTTCTTCCTTACGGCGCCCACAAAATGATGAAAAGAAAAAAAGTCTGTCGCTTACTACACTTCCGCTGTTCGTGCACTAACAAGGGGACCCTCCATACTGTAAATCACGGATTCTGATGCGCTTCAAATATGATGTAGAGGCACTTACCCTAAGTACCTGGCTATCCGGTTTTTTAGCGACGGGCCTTGGGTTCATTGTGCGCTTTGTATACTCGAAACATTACATATATTCCAAGCAAGTCAGTGTAGCGCCGAGGTAAAGGTTCACGGCTACCACGCTGGAGGTACCGATTTCGAATCCTTCTGCCATATGTTTTTGTTATGTACGCAAGAACCTTTCGGAAAATTTGGTCCTAACGTTCAGAAACGAGTAGACGAATTAGATGGGAAATGGAGAAATGTAATCGCGTCCTGCACGAAATCCGGGAAGTTCACGAAACTGGTGTACGAAGAGTTTTTGCGTTCTGTAATTCTTTCGTACGTGAGACTGAAAAAAATTTTGTACGTTATCGATTCGTGGGGAATGCAAACTGATTCAGCTTTATACGATCATCTGTTCACTGATGAAAGGAAAGCGAGCACCTGCATCCTAAAAGTGGTCCCACCAAAGTGCACTCCTTATCGCCAGCCCTGCGACGTTTATGTTTACCAGCAGGTGAAAATCTTGACGAAAATTATTCAGAATGCTCCCGACTTGATGAAACACAATAAAGAGATCGCTTCTGGGGAAGATTCGATAAAATTACATTCGTTAATCCTACATCAATTCGGCGTACCTAATTTTGAAAGCATGATTAGATACGCATGGTTCGCATTGAAATTAGCGTATGAAACAGAAATCTTATTGAATGCATCGCTCATGAATAAACCTTGCGCCTGCAAGACGGTTGCTTTTATAAAATGCGGGTGGTGCTGCGAAAATTTGTGCTTCGGTTGTTTCTATGATATGTATCACCCACAATATTGTTCTGGCACATCAAGCAATGCGGGCGATGAAAAATAAGGTTTTGTAATATTGTATGACAGAAAAAATTAATAACTGAATGTATCTTTATAATTTCGCACACCTCATACTGTTTGTTAATATTCTTTGAAATAAAACTGAAAAATTTGGTCGATTTTGAATAAAAAAGAAAACAACAAAAGTACAATAGCAGGATTCGAACACGGTACCTCCAGCGTGGTAGCCGTGAAACTTTACCGCTGCGCTACGCTGACTTGCTCGAAATGTAAGTAATGTTATGAGTAAACAAAGCGCGCAATGAACTTCAAAATCGATTTTCTCCAAAAACCGAGGCCCGTCGCTATAAAAACCGGATAGCCAGGTACTCAGGTTAAGTGCCTCTACAACATATTTCAAGCGCATCAAAATCCCTGATTTACAGTATGGAGGGTCCCCTTGTAAAGCTCAGCATCTGGCAAGATGTTTTAATTTATTACCTCTTTATTATTAACTCAATTTGCAACACATCTTGTGGGAGTTTAAAAATGATCATAAACAGAAACTACCTGTAAAAGAAGTCCGAGGGGCCTACAGGCAGGTAAATCACTAACACCCTTGCAAATCCAGCTGCCTGCTTGCAAGGGCCTCCTACTACATTACAGGTTGTTTATGTAACAGGTTCATCTTTTAAATTCCCAATGAATGTGGGCGTGTGCCGTCAAGGGTTTTGCCGAACTACGGGGTCCCTTTGCCCTTTTATTCATGCATGTATGAACGTCACACCGCCCTCCCCACCCACAATCTCACCGTAGGAGCTCTGAGACAGGAGGGATAAGTACCCTTCCCTGCCACGGAACACGTACAAATATCGTCGAATGGTTTTGAACGGTCCTTAGTGGTTCCAGACTGTACACGCGGGCAAAAATTGCGATTGAGCTTAACTCGAAAGGGGGCAGTCCACGTTTAAGGGGTTTGCAGCCTCACAGCGTCTTCGAAAAAGGCTAGAATGTTCGAGGATGTCAGTAGTGTCAAAGTTTGTCAAGAATGTCTTCCTATCGCTCACAGCGCTGTGAACTGTCGTTTCCAACCGCGAAATGTGTGGGAATCGTAGCCCTGCGGAAAGGGGTGGTATCACTTACGCCCTTACGTCATCCCCTGAGGCCTTTTCGTGCTTGTTCTGAGTGGCGGTAATCCTGGAACGTTTCCCTCTGTCACTCAAAAGAAAACCTGCGATTTCAACGGTGGACTTCATGGTCCTAACATCCATGGCAGAGGTGTAACAAGAAGCGGTGAAATGTGGGGAACAGGGATCGTGACGACTTTCTCGTCGTGTGACACGTCTACAGTGGCTTTGGGCTGAATTATGGTTAAGTTTGGTGCCAATGTGACATCATTAATCCACCTTACTCGTCACATGTAATTCTGAGCTGTGGCCTTTCTTCCACATGTATCGAAGTCTTGCTATTTGAAGGCTCGTCGAGCCCAAAGGTGACATCGCATAATGTCACACTTTTGCATCGGGTGCTCTTTCCTAATGGCTTCGAGTGCACACAGTGCTACCAGGCGGCAATCCGTCTCGCGGTGGTCGGCGGTCGTAATGCTTGGCTCATCAGTATTAGGTCCGTTGCAGAGTGCTAAACCACAGTGAGTAAAACATTTTTCTTAACAAGGAAATACTTCTCTCCTTCTCATTTCATTGTTTTTACTACGTATTTTACCTTTCGTTTTGTTGTAGGGAAACAGTCTTAAGCTGAAACACAGCGAAACATGTTACATTTTACTTAGACATTTTTAGTGCTAGAAACTGTGCATAGGTTAAGTTTTCTTTGGTTACTGGAACAACATCTGCATCTGTACAAGTGACGCATCAGTTCGCTTTAGTGTAAATTCATTGGTGACAGACTTAAAGCGCGCTAGAGGACTATGAGTATGTCACTCGTCGAAATGTTACGGTTTTATAATACTACCATTCGGCTGGCAACCAGAGAGCTCTCTATGAGCAGTATATGCCGGAAAGGTCTACATTCACAGTACTCAGAGTTGCCTGGCTATATATTTGTTCCAATCTCCTATTAGTCTATCTCCTTCACCCGTTCTCTATCCATCTCCTCCACCTCTTCTCTCTGTCCACCCTCTCCTCCCCTCCTCCCTCTCTTACGGTGTTTATCTTCTGCTGCTTCTCTTTCTTTACATCGCCTCCTGCCGCTCTCTCCATCGATCTGATCCTACCCTGTCTGGCCATCTGCTCTTCCCCTCCCACTGCCCGTCTCTCTTTTCCCCTCTCTCCATCTCGTCCTGCCCTCTAATTTCATCTCCTCCTCCCCATCTCTTAATCCATCTCGTCCATTACTTTGTCTTTCTCGATCCCCTTTTCCCCCTGTGAGTCCCTCTCCTCGTTCTCCATCTCCTCCTCTACCCTTACTCTGTCCATCTCCCCTTCTCCCCCTCCCTGTTTATCTCCTACTCCTCCTCCTATATGCTAAATTTCCTCCTCCCCCTCCCTCTGTCCATATCCTCCTTCCTCTTCTCCCTCCAAATTGTCGCGCCCATGACGATAGGAGGCTCGTGGTTTTTACCGCCACAGTATTCGTTTCCAGATTGTATCCAATATGTGAACCAAATGTCTGAAATCGCCCCATTGAGCTACGATGAGCTTTTACCCGAGCTGTTCCCTCGTACGTACATGTCAAAAATAATTCACGTTTACTTAATATATTTCATACATATTTGTACACATAATCGACCATTATCCCTAGCCTGCAATTTCATTTTCAAGCAGCTCAATGTTTATGACGTAGTATCTCCTGAACTATGTGCTTCGCAATGACATAATTTTTCACGTATTTCCAATGGTACAAGCAGCTACTGCAGCGAAACGTGTTGCGAATAGGGCTATTAGTAAAGAAGTAATAAATTAATAGTCATGCATGATGCGGCAGTTTTTCACGCATCATAGAAATTGTCCTGACATCTCCTGAATTACGTGTCGTATAGTGATATAATTCTGTAGGTACATTCAGCGGCATATGTGGATAATGTCTCGAAAAGTGTTTTGAATAGAATTAGCAGCAAACGAAGTAATAAATTTAAACGTTTTGCATGACGCAGCAGTTTTTCATGCGTCTCAGCGGTTATAACTTACCTCCCGAACTACGTGCCAGAAAATTATATAATTTTGCTGTTACATTCAGTGGTATATGTGAATATTGTCTGCAAAATATGTCGCGAGTACAGTTAGTAGAAAAGAAGTAATCAATTTAAACGTCACGCTCCATGCGGTAGTTTTAGTATATAATCAGAAAAAAATGTAGTAAGGGATAAACTTTTTCTTTTCACCCTTTTTGAGAGTTGTCAGCAATAAAAAGTTTTATAAAGGTTTGAAATTATTTGTAAAGTTTGTTGCAAGTAACTTAGGGTTATTCTCAAATACCTAATTTTAAAATTTGGGTATCTGCACTTTTTCACCCTCACTTCAAAATATTTGACAGGTTCTCAGACCAACAGCGATTGTTTCCAGACAGTAAGTGGTATGTGTAGCAAGTTTAGTTGAAATCAGTCGAGTGGTTCAGGAGGAGATGTGGAACATACATACATACATACATATATCCATTTTTATAATATGTATGGATGTATGACAAATGATCGGCGTTACTGGAAAATGTTACCCTAGCGGAAAGACAACGAATGTCGTTTATGCGAAAATAACCACCACTCCATTTTCCACGTCCCCTACACAGTACCAAACACAAAACATTTAATGAGGAATAGGCTGGTCGTGAATGTCTTTTAATACCACTTCTCCGTTGATCTTTTAAACCGTTAAATTTTTGGCTTTATGGCTGGTTCAAATGGCTCTGAGCACTATGGGACTCAACTGCTGAGGTCATTAGTCCCCTAGAACTTAGAACTACTTAAACCTAACTAACCTAAGGACATCACACACATCCATGCCCGGGGCAGGATTCGAACCTGCGACCGTAGCGGTCTCGCGGTTCCAGACTGCAGCGCCTAGAACCGCACGGCCACTTCGGCCGGCTTTTGGCTTTACTTAGTTACATGTTCCATAGATCATTTGAACGACTCTTCTATCGAAATGATGGGGAACGAGTTACAGTTTACAGGATACGTTCACACATTTCATGTTAACCCGTTAATGCCTGAATAAATTTATAGATAATAATAAAAAATCGTAATGCCTTAGAGGTACTCGAAACACTTGTCAGAAGCGTTGCTAGCTTAATTTAGAATCAGCATCTACCGGCGCTGGTAGTGAAAAACAGTTAACCTTCCAGTTAAAAGCACAGAACTAGTATGATGCGAATTCGCGACACTCGGAATTAAAGGGCTAACATTAACGAATACGTTTTTTTATTCCTATTCGAGCAACTACAGTGGGTAATAACTATTTTTAAGTTTTTAAATAAGAATTCGTCTGTGAAATAGATGGAGATGTCCAGGAATGGAGTCTGTAGTGTCTACAAAAATCTACCATAGGACAACGAGAATAAGGAGAGCAATGAGAGAAGTGTTCAATGACTTTGAAAGTAAAATATTTTCAGCCGAACAGAGCAAAAACCTTAAGAGGCTTTGGTCTTTCGCACAATAAATAAGCGGCTCGAAATCCTCTATTCATTCATTGAGTAACCATACTGGCACCGAAACGGAAGACAGCAGAGAGAATTCCGAAATACTGAATGCGGTTTTACGAATTTCTTTCGCTGTGGGAGATCGTAACACGCTCCGTCCTTTCAATCATCTTACGAAAATGGAATAGCAGATATTGAGATAACCGATCGGGAAACAGAAAAGAAACTACGAATGCTCAGCGGTAGACAGGCATCAAGACCAAATGAGATACCTATAAGATACTACAAAAAAATAACGAGAAAGAACTTTTTCTCCTTCTAGCAGGAGTTTATCGTAGATCACTGGGGCAACGAAGGGTATCTAGTGTCTGGAAAAAAGCGCAGGTGATTCCCTCCCGTTTTCAAGAAGGGTCGTTGGACAAATGCAAATCATTATAGGCCTATGTCGCTGACGCCAATCTGCTTATGGAATATGTTTTATGCTGAAGAATTATGATATTTTTCGAAAAAGAAAATATCCGGTATTAAAATCAACATGGATTCCGCAAACAGAGATCTTGTGAAACTCGGCTCACTGTTTTTCTCCTTGGGATCCAGTGCGCTGTAGACAACATCGCACAGATTTATGCCGTATTCCTTGGCTTCAGGACGGCATTTGACAACGTACCGCAGTGTCGCTTAGTGAAAAAAAATACGAGCTTAGCGAGTATACAACAAGATTTGAGACTGGATTCAAGACATCGTTGCAGACAAAACTCAACATGTCGTTGTCAACGGAACAAAATCGATGGGTGCAAAGGTAATTTCGGGAGCACCGAAAGGAAATGTGATAGGACTGTCACTGACTGCATTGTATATAAATGATCTAGTAGAAAGCGTCAGAAGCTCTTTAAAACTGTTCGACGATGATAAGGAAGTAGCAACGCCACAAGACGGTGTCGATTTGCAAATTGACCCGCAGAAGATTCATGAATGGCACAGGCTCTGGTAGTTGACCCTGAGCATAAATGTGTGTAACATATTGAGCATACAAAGCAAAAGAAAACCACTACTGTACAACTACACTATTGATGACAAATTGCTTGAAACAGTATCTACCATAAAATATCTAGGACTAAATGTACAGAGCGACGTTAAGTGGAAACATAAAACAAATAATGGTAAACGCGGATGTCAGATTGAGATTCATAGATGTAGATATTTAGATGTAAACTAGAGAAAAGTGCGTTTTGCGTTCAATTATTCTGTGAGTTTGAATCTTTTGTGTGGAGCAGCTGTCCGTATTGCCTTCCTTAGTCAACCCAATCCTTGCTGAATGACAATCACTACGTTATTACAGCTTTCTCACACGGAACCATATGTATTCCATGTAAATGCAGTTTCAGGAGTATGATCCATTTGTTAACTAAATACTCTTCATGTCTATTTACAAGAAAATACAGAAAGATTTTTGTTTCAATTTGATGAAATGTAGGAGAGGTTTAGTTCCTTTGCCCTATATCATCACAGTCACGAAAAGGTTTTAAATTTAGTCAAAAGTAAAAGGCGGTAACAAGTTCTGTGCCGTATAATTCGATTGACGAAATCTACTGTGTTTTTAAAACTTTTTCATCGATATTTTGATAGAGGTTAAAAGAACTGATTGTCTCATAAATTTTCCCAAACAAAGAAAGTGTGAGTCTATCGTAGTGCAGTAAAGCAATACCGAACAAGAGGCCCGAGAAAGTAGGCAAGAAAACCTGTAAGAGCCATCTGAAGATGGATTTTCAAGATAGCTGAAACCGTCATGGTTTGATTCAAAGAAACCTCTTGAAACTATACTTCAGGCTGTCTACTGTTTAAATTATAACCCTTATAGTACCACAACCACGGTTCCCAAAATGTCAGTTCTCTGCAGGATAGCGTTAGTATTTACGTAAGTATAAACCTGGTTGCTCAATCTGAATTTCAGTAGTTAGATATCCGTTGCGCGTTTTTCTATGTGGTCGAAATTAGGGTTAAAATTCAGTTAATATTTATGGAACTATAGACGATTTGGCACTCAGGGGCGGGTAGACTTTGTTAAGCAGTCTGTTTATTTAATAAGAAGCTCGTGTCTACGACAAGTTCCTGCTACAGAATGAACGTTCGACCCATCAAAGAACTAAGTGCTGATCTATTACATAGTCAAGAAGAGAGCTCAGCTTTTATAAGTGTACGGCCTCAATGTGTCAAACAACAGAGAAACTGGACAGGTGCTGTAGTGTGGCCCCTCTCCAAATGACCGAGCCTGGTGGCGCTGTGGCTAGCACACTGAACTCGCTATTCGGGAGGACGGTTCAGACCCGCGTCCGGCCATCCAGATATAGGTTTTCCGTGAATTGCCTAAATTTCTCCAGGCAAATACCGGGATGGCTCCTTGAAAGGACAGGCCGATTTCCTTCCCCATCCTTGACACAATCTGAGCTTGTACTCCGTCTTAAATGATCTGAATGTGGAAAGGACGTAAACCGAGTGTTCCTTCGTTCTTTCTTCTTTCTAAATGGTGCAACGCGTACACTGGCAGCTCAGTGACGTGATCACCGTTCAATTCGTGGAGGGTATATAGTTAATACTGAATATCGTCGCCGGCCGCGGTGGAAGAGGCGCTTCAGTCCGGAACCGCACGACTGCTACGGTCGCAGGTTCGAATCCTGCTTCGGGCATGTCTGTGTGATGTCCTTAGGTTAGTTAGGTTTAAGTAGTTGTAAGTTCTAGGGGACTGATGACCTCAGATGTTAAGTCCCATAGTGCTTAGAGGCATCTGAACCATTTTTGAATATCGTCCTGCGATGTTTGCGGAGGTATCTCGTACCATGACCCTTGACCAAACAATGAATTACTGTGAGCATTAACCAAATTCTTATTGCAATATTCTCGCAGAGAAAATATTACCCTCTCTACATCATGATGAAGGAATAAACAATACGTGCAGAAAACATAAAAATATAGCAGTATCAACCGAATTTGGAATCAATCTCCACAAGACTATAGAAGGAATGAAAAAGTTATTTCCAGAAATATGTAATATGAAAGTACGTAAGAAGAAAACCGAAATCCTAGTCCTACAGCTGCAGGCGAACATTTGAATGCAGAGCATTTGAAAGAAGTCATCAGCTTCATGTACCTGGGTAGTGACCGTCCAGTCACATTAAAGTGAAAGCCTTCTAGGTTTGACGTCAGCGTGCAATAACCACCCACTGGCAGCACCAGCAGTGGAGGGTATATGATACGTGTCGGGGCAGGGGTGGGGGGGGGGAAGGGAGGGGGAGACGCGAAAACAGTGCAGTCGCTGTCGTAATTTGGAAACGGAGCATTTCATCAAATGTCCAAAAGGGCGTGATCATGGGCATTCAGGCCAAGGGTAAAAGCATTTCCGAATAGGCTTAGTTATTGAACTAATAGCGTATCGCCGTAGTTAAAGTATACCGTATACGGTAAAATGACGCACCGAGGCAATGTTAGTGCACCACGGTCCCTAGATGTGAGGGGTGAACGACGGCTGCAGAGATGTGAACGGGCGAACAGATGTGCAACTGTTGAGCAAATGACCGCCCAGGTGAACCGAGAGGCTACCAAAAGTGACTACGCAGTGACTGTTCAGCGAACGTTTTTGTGTCATGGGACTCAGCGCGCTGCTGTTCATCGGCGACTAAGGCTGGAATTTCCATGCCGTTACCGCAAATGGACGTTCACTGAGTGACTGTCTCGGATGAATCACGTTTTGTGATCCATCGGACAGATGGACGTTCGTGTGTACGGGAACATGTGGTTTGGGGAATGCTTACGCTAAATTGTCTGGGTGATCTCGTCATTCAGGTAGGCACACTGGATCAGCAGAAGTATTCATCTATCCTCGACGGCCATGTCTTCCTGTAAATGCAATTTGTTTTTCCTTGGCACAATGGCATCTGCCAGCAGTACAACGCAACGTATCCCACAGTTCACAGTGTACGTGCGTACACTGTGAACTGTGGGATACGTTGCGTGGTTTAAAGAGCGCCAGAATGCGTTTACCGTACTCCCAGGCTACCAAAGTCCCTTTGTTAAAACCCAATCGAGGATCTGTGTGATCACCTCAGTCAGGCTATTCGCACCGTGGATCCTCAACCGAAAGACATTACGCTAATGGCGACGGCGCTGGAGTATCTTCCAGAACCTGATTGACTGTCTTCCTGCACGTCTCGCAGCCGTTCGCTCGGCAAAAGGTAGTTATGACGTTTGACAGGTGACTGGACAGTGTAGAGTAACAGAGGGTAATGAATCATGTCAAAAGATTAAATACAGTAGCACATGAGGTGAAACAGCATTCAGGGATAAGAGGAAGCTAATATCATTGACGCTTATTAGTTTTAAGACTAGAAGACTACGTAAAATCTTGTATTCTTAGCACTGTCCTGTATCTCTGAGACGTGGACAGCTGGGAGCCTTAACGAAAAACTCTAAAGGCGTTTGAGGCATGTTGGTGCAGAAGAGTCAAAGATTTCGTGGACAAAGAGAACCAATGAAAATGTCTCCAACAACATAGGAGAGAAAATATCGTTGCGGAAGACTATCGAGAAACGGGGGGGATGATGGGTTGGACACCTACACAGATATTGTCCTACGACGGTGAATTTAATAGAAGGAAAAACGACTGGAATGAATGCCCCAGGGAGGCCAAGCTTCGGTACAGACAGCTAAAAGAAGATTTCAAAGAAGGGTGACTAAAATTTTAATAGATTTAGTTTTAAAAATGCTTTCGTAATGAAATAGTTACATAAAACGTTTGATTCCTTATTTCACTCCCTTAGGGGTAGAATTTCCAAAAACACTGAAACACATGCATTTTTATTTCAGATCGAGAAATCATCTACCAATTTTCTTAGATGTAGCTTTAAAAATATTGTAGTATTACTTTAATACTGAATTATTTAAAAAAACTTTCACCCACTATTTCACCCCCTAGGAGCTAAATTTACAAAAATGTTGAAACACGCATTTATTTCTGATCAGAAGACATATACCGAATTTCGTTGATCTAACTTCAAAATTTTTCTTAGTAGCGACATATTTTCAAAAATATTTCATCGCTATTAAACATGCTTAGGGGTGGAATTTTGAAAAATCCCACCTTCAAAGATGCCTACATTATAAAACCAACACCCTCTGTAAATTTCAAGTTTCTGACCTTAGTGGTTTGGGCTGGCCGATGATGAGTGGGTCAGTCAGTCGTTTTATATACAATACAGAGATAATCTGTAGGACAGGATAAGCAGCAATCTGCAGCTTTGCTAAGGACGCTGTGATTTACGGAAAGACGTCAACGTTGATGACCGTAGAGGGATGCGGAATGACTTAGGCAGAATGTATTTGGACTGACCAATAACAGCTAGCTGTAAATGTAGAAACGTTACTGCAGATGAGTAGGAAAAACAACCCTCGTAATGTTCAAATACAGCATTGGCGGTATGCAGTCACGATGAGTAAGTATCCAGGCGTGACGTTATATAGTGGTATGAAATACAACGAGCACTAAAGGACAGTAGTAGAAAAGGCGAATGAGTGACTTCGATTTACTGGAAGAATTTTAGGAAAGTGTAACACGTTTTTAAAGGACACCGCGACTAGTACTCTAATGCGGCCTATTCTTGAGTACTGCAGGCGTCTTTGAGATCTCCACCAGTTCGGGTAAAAGGAAGACATCGCTGATGTGTCAGAACAGCTCAGCACAATAGGATGTGGGGTGGTAGGACTGGACCAAATGACACATCAGGCAATCACCATCGACAGTTGCACTGAACATTTATTTGGCACATTTAAACAAGACAAATAACAAAACCATCAACACATTTTTAAAATTATCACACATCTTTAAAATTACCATCTAGATGAGAGCAAGTTACTTCAGAATTTAAACATTCATAAACCACGTCACTTATGGCCTATTACACATTTAGTGAAATTAGTTAAAAATTATTTACTCAAAACTATGAACAACCTGAAGAACAATTTACTAAAATTTAACGACGAAATGGAGTCTTTCGTTACTGCAGTGATTGGTATTACCAAAGTAATTCAGAGTACAGGCAACAACAAATCAGACACCATGACTCACACCACGTTACTTAAATGGCAGGCACGCTACAATGTAGGATATAAAATATAAAATTTCATGTGACCAAGCAACTTCGTGGGATTCAATAAACTACGCCGAGAAGCGGACGCCCGCTCACTCAGCGTTTTCAATACAGGCTCGACATGGACCACCAAATGAGAGAAGCAACGGCCGGCCAAGAAAATGAAGTCAACAGCAGAGAACCCAGTAGACGATTCCGACCACAAGTTACAGCACAAGCAAGGCGCTTACCCTCTTGCTTGTTCGACGAAGCCAGCCGCCGCTGATCCCCGTGCCAGGAGACATGTAGCAAGCGAAATACACCAACGGCTTCCCAATAACGTGACTGCTTCCACGCCGGCGATATTTCCTACGGCGCCGTCACCCGGGTAAACAGCCCCTTCCTGCTACCACTTACGGCACCTGTACTGTCCGTCAGATTTGTCAAACGACGTTACTGCTAGGCGACCCTTTGCAAAATCTTCGCTACTTGCTAGAGCTTCCCCTCGCTCCCAGATCGGCCCCGTAGGCGGCGCCACCACGCGCTCTGCGCACACCATCGGAAAGATGAACCATACCGGCGGCGGGAATATCGCTGATAGAGCCACACGGCTCAATCGCGGCAGTTGAGAAGCGAACAGCTAGATTTGTTACTTGGATGTTGAATCAAATCGCGAGTATTACAGAGATGCTACGTGAAATGAAATGGGAATCCTGGAGGTTCAAATGGCTCTGAACACTATGGGACTTAATGCTAAGGTCATCAGTACCCTAGAACATAGAAATACTTAAACCTAACTAACCTAAGGACATCACACATTCATGCCCGAGGCAGGATTCAAACCTGCGACCGTAGCGGTCACGCGGTTCCAGACTGTAGCGCCTAGAACCGCTCAGCCACTCTGGCCGGCAATCCTGGAGGGAGGATGATGTTCAAAAATGTTCAAATGTGTGTGAAACCTTATGGGACTAGACTGCTAAGGTCATCAGTCCCTAAGCGTTGTGTTAGCAGAAGAGCCAACACCGTGTTACCAGTGGAGGCCGAATTGCACGCGTTTTAGCTCACACAGGCTGGCGTGAGGAGGGAAAAACTGTACTGACGTGAGGTCTGGAATGAGAATTCAGAAAGAGGACATAATTAGTTTGATACTTAACTTTAATCCATTAATGATGAACGTCGCTCTTGACCGTACATGAGTCACAATATTGTCTGTTCAGAATACATTCTTGAAGATAGTAATTATAGTAACTGAATATGGCGCCTTGCTAGGTCGTAGCAAATGACGTAGCTGAAGGCTATGCTAAACTGTCGTGTCTGCAATTGAGAGCGTCTGTATACAGTGAACCATCGCTAGCAGAGTCGGCTGTACAACTGGGGCGAGTGCTAGGGAGTCTCTAGACTAGACCTGCCGTGTGGCGGCGCTCGGTCTGCGATCACTGATAGTGGCGACACGCGGGTCCGACGTATACTAACGGACCGCGGCCGATTTAAAGGCTACCACCTAGCAAGTGTGGTGTCTGGCGGTGACACCGCACTAAGCTTACACAATACTTAAGCTAAATGATCCTAAGGACAAACACACACACCCATGCCCGGGGGAGGACTAACCTCCGCAGGGGCCAGCCGCACAGTCCATGACTGCAGCGCCTAGACCGCTCGGCTAATCCCGTGCGACAGATGTTCTTTTTGTTTAATGGTATGCGAAAATTTAGGGCCGCGAGCTTACGTTTCGCATAAGGATCCCGAAGACAAGGGAAAGTACTGCTCATACGGAAGAGTATGGTCGTTCAAAAACGTTAAAATGTGTGTGAAATCTTATGGGACTTAACTGCTAAGGTCATCAGTTCCTAAGCTTACACACTACTTAACCTAAATTATCCTAAGGACAAACACACACACCCATGCTCGAGGGAGGACTCGAACCTCCACCGGGACCAGCGGCACAGTATGATCGTAGAATGTAGTTTTACTCTCGCTCTAATTGTGAGTGGAACAGGAAAGTAAGTGAATAGTAGTGGCACCAGGTACCCTTCGTCAAGTACCACACGGTGGCTTGCGGAGTGTGCTTAATGTGTGCAGGGTTGCCCCTGCGCATTTCGGCCACCACAACAATGTGCATGCTTCGTGGGGCAGGTACGGCCCTTGTTCGTAAATAGGGCCACGGTTCTGTGTACAGTTAAGCCGTCATAGCGTCCGACGACGCCAATCTCGCAGAAAAGCAGCGTTCCTGTCGCGGCAGAGAGCGATGTAGACAAGCCACTACACTTTGCTGCACCACGTACCCTTGCAGTGGCATGTGGATGTCCTTACGCAGGAGACTATTTAAGCCGCGCCGGACCATGCCCAGCAGAGGGACAGCGCAGATACAGGTCACCCGCCAGGAGCGGGGTCGATCGCCCGGAGCCTTACGCTCTTGATGCAACTCGCACCCCTGAGAAGAGTTGTAGTGTCGATCTCGGCACCGTCGTGGAGGAAGCCACAACAGCCCTCAAAGCCGTAATGGTGGCAGAGAGGGCTGCCTTCGGTTGCCTACCCCACCGTCCGCCCCAGCAGCGCCGCAGGGGAAAGAAGGCATCCGCCCCAACGGTAGGCGACGCCGACCGCCGTGGGGGCAGCCACCTCGAGGGACCGAGCAGCCAAAACGGCAGCCTACGTCGCGCACGCGCGAGAGAACGGCCTGCAGCTCTCCGATGACACTGTGGCGCAGTACGCCGAGCAAGCAGAGCTGCTCGAGGAGCCACGCAGTAGCAGGAGACGCCCACCACAGCGAGCTACCGCCGTTCAACACCAGCCTGATGAAGCTGTGCCAAGTCACTGACGACACGGCACAGCAGAGGGCGTAAGGCAATGCACTGCGTTGCCGCACCGGACTCATTTTATTATAACGACCGTGGCACTGACACAGTATCTTCTTGCACCATACCCGCCGTTAACATAAGTTACCCTATCATGAACTGTCGCAGTCAGCAAGACATCCGCTACTGCTCTTACTATCCTACCTATCACAGAGGTTTTCTTTCCCTTGGCACTTTACCTTCTGCCCTTCAAACAGCTGCCCTTCAAACAGCTACCCTTAGTTCGACTTTCGACACAATCTATCTCCAGATGAGCCGGTATAAATGATTAATCTTAACCAGACGTACGCAAACATCGCAGTACCCACATCCTGCAACACATCACTTTAGTGAAAACTAGCCATTATGCAGAGTGGCATCATGCCGGTGTGGATGTGGATTGGCTCCACCTCTTTAAATGCTCGGGGTATTACGGCGCAGGACGTGACGCCTGCCAGGACCAGCTCACCGTACAGATTCTACGCCATGCCCTGAGCAACTGCCGCTGAAAATACGCAGTAACACTGTCTGGCGCTCCCAGTTGCCACGTCGTGTAAGCCCATCTCAGGCAACATCTAGGAGAGATCTCTCCGTTTGTACTTGAGTTGTGTGGACGGATATCGATAATAAACAGTGCCTTTACCAGGTATCTCATCACTTCTCAGTGCGAGGATACTTCAGAAAACAAAGGACGACATTCGCTGCTGACCAGTCTACAGATTGAGAATGAAAAAGGTGGGATTTAATCATCAGTCAGGGCTCTTGCTGGATATGGCAACCTAAGCAAACTTGTAGACTACTTTCCTCAACAAACTGAGGAGCAGAGGCGATGTTGCGTAGGGGTGACTAATATCTTCTACTTCATGATTATTTTCTGTAAGTGGTGGGAACTTCTTTAAGGAGGTTAGGACTAGAGATAGGAAAACTCGGTCATCCTTGGGAACTAGATCACTGGTGATCGTTCTCGTTTGTGAACCGTTCATTTTTACTCGTTCACCGTTCATCTGTGCTTGGTATATGGTTCTTATGAAAAACTGAAAACTAGCAGTGTAGGTGAATGAAGGATAGAGGGCACCAAGGGGGTGCACTTGCCTCCCCCCTGGAGTACAGAGTTTTTATTCATTACAGAATTCTCACGCACTTGTAGAAGTAATTTCCGTGATTCTGCAGAATCTCTCCTTTAGCCAACTGTAGCGTTGTGTGGCTGATCACAGGGAAATAATATAGGATGGAGCACGGAAAACCGGCCCCGAGTACAAACTGTTCGCCAGTTAAAATGGTTCAAATGGCTCTGAGCACTATGGGACTCAACTGCTGAGGTCATTAGTCCTCTAGAACTTAGAACTAGTTAAACCTAACTAACCTAAGGACATCACAAACATCCATGCCCGAGGCAGGATTAGAACCTGCGACCGTAGCGGTCTGGCGGTTCCAGACTGCAGCGCCTTTAACCGCAAGGCCACTTCGGCCGGCTGTTCGCCAGTTACGCACGATTTGTTACTGGTTACGAGCAGATACAACAAACAGATAAACATGTAATAATTACGCAGTGAAGAAATAACAAATAAGCTAATGCAAGCAACAACTGGGAAACAATAGATGACGATTGTGCGGGGACAATGGGCAGTCCAGTACTCAGGGCCGAATTTTCGTGTGC
The DNA here is from genome assembly GCF_023864275.1 of Schistocerca cancellata. NCBI lineage: Eukaryota > Metazoa > Arthropoda > Insecta > Orthoptera > Acrididae > Schistocerca > Schistocerca cancellata. Next base: position 399,750,600 of record NC_064632.1, on the reverse strand, counting down.
CAACCTGTACCACTGAAATAATATTGTAGAAGTTATCATACTCTCTTTACAAAATGTGACAGCAGACACTCGATTATGGAGCTCAGGCTTCAGTCGGTTGTAGGTCGGCCTGCCTTCCATAGCAATGAACGTGCCGTTTTACCTTGGATCAAAGCAGGACGGAAAATAGCCGCTCGTCTGTGCCGTACCGACTTCTTTCACTGCCTTCCTAGAAATTTTATTGTAGAGTTGCGTATGAGACGTTTCACCGCTGTCGTGGAACCGAATTCCCCGTCACAGTTTTCTTAACGTAATCAGCAATACCTAAAAGTAGCGCTTCCTAGAGCAATGTTTTTTTTTTAAGAGAATACGCTACGCCTTAAAATTTTTTTCTGCTTTGTCGCTTTCGAGAAAGATTAGTCAAAGGTCCTTTATGGCTGGTTCATTTTTTTTTTTTTTTTTTGTAACCAATAGTATTCTCATTTCTGATTGTATCATACTTCAGATTTTTCTTTTTCAATATCAGTTTGACGTTACTAGTACTTGATAAAAATATGTTCTCTAAATATTTTACTCTTTTATTTCCTAACTTACTGGTCATTTTCTTGAATACATGTTAAATGCTATCGTAAAATGATATAATGTTAGATCGTCAACTTGAGATGTGTGTTATTTCCAGAATCATATTAATAACACAGAAAGGTTTACTTCAAAGAAGATAATTGTGAATCATGTCTGTTTTGTAAGTATCAAAGTAGTCTACCCATAATTAATACGAATATTGAGTCGATATCCATCATTTCGCGGAGAGTTCTGTTGGCATGACATCTCAGAAGTGATCAATAAATTTATATCAAAAATGGCTATTTTAGAGCGTTGCCCTCTCCTGGGAAAAATTTCTGCGGACACTCACGAGTAGTAGTATTGTACCCTACAAACACTACGTTTTACAGTGTTGGATAAAAACTGTAGAAACAGTTTTTTTAAATTCCAATTCATACATCTTTCTTTCATGACACAGACTCATTTCCAACAAAAAAGTATTACAGGTAATACAAAAATTGTAGTATTTGAATAAATAATACACATTTTATAAACGCAAGTGCGATCAGAAATTTTCAAACACGTGCTATTAAAAAAAAAAAAAAGAAAAAAATGGTGACTTGAGCGAATGTAAAGGAGATTAGAATGAACTTAAAGCAGTCAGACAGCCTTGTAATTCCTCCAAAGGATTACCAACCGAACTTGAAATGTGAAACTGGTACAAGTAACGTCGTTTGGCCAACAACATACGACTTATTAACAAGCCGCTCTTCGGCAGCCTTTATCATCGCCTCAGACATTGCAACTATTACGGGGGCAACCCTTCCTGGCTTTTAAACGTAGACATGAAGTTTAAAAGCGTCCAGGTTAAAACCTCCGTTTTGGGCAACGACACACTTTGCTCAACGCTCACCTCTTTAGTTACTTCATAAAAGATTTGAAGTAACGTAATTGAATATTCTATGATATCCCACTCCTCTGACGTCAGTTTATGCTCATCGTTTTCGAGAACAGCTAAAGTGGAAATTATGGGCAATCTGTTTCCAAAAACACGTACTAGCATGTCGAAAAGCGAGTTCCATCGCCTGGGGACTTCTTGTTTTAGTTTTAGTATCGGCAGATACATTTGCACTTGCGTTTCCTTTAGTTTATTCATTGCAAGTGAACTTTTTTTAAAAATTTGAACGAGACATTTAATTTTTTCGACCACACTCTCAATTGGTTTTATATCCGATTTGACAATTAAATTTATTATGTGGGCGTAAGACGGGATGTGAGCTCATTCACCAATTTTGACCGCACCAACCATGTTAGCTGCATTGTCGATTACAACTGTCACTATTTTGTTGCTTATTCCCCAGCTGGTCGCTTCTCTTTGTAGAAAATTACGTATGTTTTCTGCGGTGTGTCGAGGCGAAAATGCCAGGCAAACCAATACATTCGAATGAAGTCTCGTGTTATCACCCATATATTGTGCAGTAATCGCAATAAAACTGATTGTTCGAGGATGTCGAGCCGTAAGTTGTCAGAGCGACTGCTGTCGTCGAATTCAGTTTTCTTCGTAAATTATCGAGCAGTTGGCTGAATAGTTGTGGCAGCAAGCTGGTCGAAAGGGTTTTCCTACTTGGAAGCTGGTAATTGGGCCACAGCAGGAAAACAAACTTCCTAAATTCTTTGTCGTCCACAATGCTGAAGGGATGGTATTCCATGCAAATCATTTTAAGCAACTGTAAGTCGATTTATTTGCTTTTATAAACTGGGAGAGGCTTAATAATACTGACAAAATTTGTCAAAGATGACTGTCCTCCTCCCATTGAACCAGGTTCAAAGGTGGAAAATACAGGCATCGTGCTGACCAAATTGTTCGACGATAGCGAATCAACATCGCTGACAGATTCGCTGAGGCTGAGGAGGTAGAGGCTGGGGTGAATCGCTGGCAAGACGCAGTTGACGTTGCAGCACTTGTTTCTGTAGATGTTGACGATGTAGACCTAGATCGAAAATCCGTTCTCTCCAGTGGCACTGTGGGGTGTTTCTTTATAAGATGCCTTTTTAAATTAGCCATGGAGCCTCCAGCAATACTGATGATGGCCGTGCAATATTTGCATTCTCCTCTTTCCACCTCTATTTTCTTGTAGTGATACCACAATACAGACGTTGAAAATCTCGGCTTCTGTAATATTATTGCCGCGCAGGATTAGCCGAGCGGTCTAAGGCGCTGCAGTCAGACTGTGCGGCTGGTCCCGGCGGAGGTTCGAGTCCTCCCTCGGGCATGGGTGTGTGTGTTCGCCCTTAGGATACTTTAGGTTAAATAGTGTGTAAGCTTAGCAACCGATGACCTTAGCAGTTAAATACCACAAGATTTCACACACATTTGAACATTTTTGTAATATTATTGTAATTTCATTACTAATTCACCTTAAAAAATTACCTTGAAAAGTTTTAAATAGAGTCTCTGTACGCATTGTACAAACCATTGCAAATAAATATTGATACGTAAAATTACACATGATTAAAATAGTTGTAAACTTAATAACAGGGAATGGTGTTCATAAAGTCAATGACAAAAGATTCGAAGTATAATAATGGTTGCTCCTATGACAATTTTAAAAGTTGTGTTTTCTTTTCTTTTCCCTCTCCTTTCCCAACTGGGCTACATTCCATGTAAAAACGAGCTGTGAAATTTTAACTCAATTAGATAAGGCCCCTTGACCATAAAAATTTGAAAACCTTTAAAAAATATTAATTCCGCCCAAGTATTACTTCTGCACGACTGCATGTTAAATTCGTCAATTGCCTAATGTAGACAGATTGTTTACTTAGACTTTCTTAGCTGAAAGCGTTTTTCGCATCGCAATATTCGTGTGACGCGCTAGTGACTACAAGCAAACAAAGATGTTACTCGGCGGCCACATGGTCAGGTAAAGACTAACAGATAGGCCGGCAGGCTCAGCGCGAACGGAAGTACGGATTTACGGAACTAAAACCTGTTTACGACCCAGCACGGCCATCCCAGAACACAGTCGCCTTTTCTTTTCGAGGGAAGATCTACCAAGTGCAACATCTTTGTTTTCTGTTCGTTTAAGTAAAATAACTCACATTCGCAAGGGAATTACTCGCATTAAATAACTGGCCAGTAATGAGTCGTCTATCAAACTTACATTACCATTTTTCTTTTGCAATTTGCTGGTGTCTACATCACATTGTCTGCGCATCAAACTGCCTTACTAACTGTGCGGGAACTGAAGATTTATTTATACAAATCGTAACTTCCGACACAGGAGCTCAGAAACGGCATACTAAAATCAGAAGCTTTGTACCAGCAACAGCGGCAACTACATAAGGGTGCTGGAATATCGTCTCAACGTAATAAGTGAAAAGAAAGAAGATGGGGGGGGGGGGGGGGAACGGTTCGTGAATGGAATCAGTTATCAGTTATTTGAGGAACAACTTCTGAGCGAGCAAGGGCAGTCAGGCCCCTCCCAGGGGACACCGCCTTATAGTAGGCACCTTCAGTGCCGGGCGGGAGGGTTTGCGTGCTTCGGTGAAGTCGAGAGCTATGCCGGCGGTAGCATAGCTACTGCAGGGTCTCCCAAGCCGGACTGGTCCCGACAGAGGAGCCAGACAAAGTGTGTCCCACAACATAGGGCAGGGAGGGCTCTAGAGGCGTAGTGAAGCCAGCTTCCCTAGAGGAGTAAACCTCATACAAATCCTGGTCCTCCAGGTTGGGGGTTGGGCACGGGGCTAATAACCCCATACTGTAAAAAAAAAAGAATATTACGGAAATTCAACAGAATCCTCGGAAACTGGATGGAAACATGTATCACGACCCCGGCAAAGAAAACGGATAAAGGATCTAACAGTAGCATCGTGGAATGTGAGGACAATGCTTCAGCCTGGAAAAATGAAAGAAATAGCCAATGAAATTTTAAAATTCAAATATGGTATTGTAGGGCTACAGGAAATAAGATGGCAGGGGAATGGGCAGATAGATAAACCTGAGTACTCATTGGTATATAGTGGACCAGAAGAAAGAACAGGCCAACTTGGAACAGGGTTTATAATAACTAGGGAAATTAGGAAAAGCCTTCTAGAATTTGAACCTATAAATGAAAGGATGTGCAGACTCAGACTAAAAGGTAAATTTAGGAATATATCAATAGTTAATGCACATGCACCAACAGAGGAAAAAGAGGATATAATTAAATAACAATTCTACGAAGACTTGGAAAAAGTATGCTGTGCAGTACCTAAATATGACCTGATGCTAGTAATAGGAGATTTTAATGCAAAAATAGGGAGGAATGAACATCCGTATGGAGTTTCTGGAAAATATTCACTACATGAAGAAAACAATGAGAATGGAGACTTACTATGCCAATTCGCAGCAAGGAATAATATGATTATTAAAAGTACCTGCTTTCCACATAAAAGGATCCATCTGGGTACTTGGAAGTCTGCAGCCAATGGAGTAGTCAATCAGATTGACCATATTTTAGTGATTGCACGCCACTCCACGTCAGTTACGGATGTACGGAGCTGCAGAGGACCAAACTGTGATTCAGACCACTTTTTGATAAAATCAGTCTTGAGAGAGAAACTGTCACTAACAAAGGGCAACAGAATGGGAAAGATGATGAAATGGAATACAGACAAACTGAACATCCCTGATGAAGTAAAAAAATACCAAGTAACACTAAGCAGAAAGCTGAGCAATGAAGAGACCACAGTAGGAGTAGATGAAAGGTGGAACAGGTTTGAAAAAGCCATTAAGGATGCTGCAGAGGAAATAATAGGCATAAGAAGGAACAGAAGAACCCAGGAGTGGTTTGATGAAGATTGCAGGTCAGCAATAGAGGAAAAGAACAGGGCAAGAACAAAAGTGCTACAGAGAGAAACCAGAAATAATGTGGAACAATATAGAGAATTAAGGAGAAGAGCTAACAGACTGTGCAAGAGAAAGAAAAGAGAGTGGAATAAGAAGAAATTTCAAGAACTAGAAGAACTAAAGGAACAGAGTGAAATAAGAAAGTTCTATCATGCCATAGGCAAAATGAAGAATAGATTCCAACCAAAAATAACGGCCTGTTCCAGTAAAGATGGGAAAATGATAAGGGAGGAAGAACAGATAGTGGGAAGATGGGCAGAGTATTTCAAAGATACACTAAGCACCAGCCTAGAAGATGAAGAGACAGCTGCACAGGAGGGAAGAGTGGAGCTGGAAGTAGACAATGAAACCAGTGAGGCAAGAAAGCCAACACGACAAGAGGTCTCCCAGGCTGTGCACAAGTCAAAAAACAATCGAGCCCCTGGGGAAGACAGCATAATTGCTGAATTAATAAAAACTGGTGGTGAGGCTGTAATAAAGGAACTGCACACATTAATATCAGATATATGGGAAACAGAAACTATGCCAGATAATTGGAAAATTGGAATAATAGTCCCCATTTATAAGAAAGGGGACAGAACAGCATGTGAAAACTATAGAGGTGTAACACTCCTAAGTACAGCTTATAAGATCTTCACAAGTATATTAAACGAAAGGATACAGAAGTGTGCAGAAGGCATACTAGGGGAATATCAGTGTGGCTTTCGACCAGGCAGAGGAACAACTGATCAAATATTTGTGATAAGGCAAATGATGGAAAAGTTCTATGAATACGATATAGATCTGCATTTCTTATTCATCGATTTCAAACAAGCCTTTGACAGCATAAATCGGCAAGAACTATATAGAGTACTGAAAGAAGTTGGTATATGTGCTAAATTAATAAGACTAATCAGAATGACAATGACAGAGACAAGAGCAAAAGTAAAGGTCCTTAGCAGAACAAGTGATAGCTTTGACTTTAATAAAGGTGTGAAGCAAGGGGATAGTCTCTCCACTGTCCTATTCAACATAGCCCTGCATAGTGCAGTAAATAAAATCAACAAAAGAGGCACCATATTTATGAAAACTAGCCAGATATGTGCATACGCTGATGACATTGCTATAGTAGGAAGAAATACCAATACACTCCTAGAAACATACCGGGAAATGGAAACAGAAGCCTTAAAAATTGGCCTCATAGTAAATGAAAACAAAACAAAATATATGGTAATGTCACAATCTGAGGCCAGAAGAACCCCTAAAAACCTAAACATCAATGGGAAATGCTTCAATGGAGTGTCCTCTTTTAACTACTTGGGAGCCCTAATAACAAATGATAACAGTATTGGAAAGGCTATAAGGGAAAGAATACAAGAAGGAAACAGAGCTTACTTTGCAAATATGCAGCTCTTCAAAAATAGCCTTGTTACAAGAAAAACTAAACTACTAATATATAATTCCCTAGTCCGCCCAGTTATCACATACGGCTCAGAGGTATGGACGTTGACATAACACGATAAAAATGCTCTAAGAAGCATTGAACGGAAAATACTACGCAAAATCTATGGGCCAATAAGGGAGGAAGAAGGCTGGAGAATACGCTACAATGCCGAATTACAAGAGTTAATACAAGGCAGGGACATAGTAAAATTTGTGAAATCACTGCGAATACGATGGCTAGGACACTTGGAGAGAATGGCAGAGGATAGAATTCCAAAGAAAATGATGAAAGGTATGATCCATTCAGTTAGGCGAAAAGGGAGACCTAGAAGAAGATGGATCGATGAGGTAATAATGGATATCAGCAATATGGGAGTCCGGGGGTGGAAAAGAGCAGCAAATAACCGAGAAGTGTGGAGGAAGATTGTTGAAGAAGCCAAGGCTCACCAAGGGCTGTAGAGCTACTGAAGAAGAAGAAGAAGAAGGGCAGTCAGGCAGCCATTAACAGACGAGAGTGAAACGAATATGAAATTTTACAACTACGTTTTACTGTACTTAATATAAACTTTACACAAATGTATATGAAAATAAAATAAAAGCGAAATCTATTACTAGTTCAATGCTGATAGTTGGGTTTAACGTAATATGGAAAACGTTCCGCCGGCCGAAGTGGCCGAGCGGTTCTAGGCGCTACAGTTTGGAACCGCGAGACCGCTACGGTCGCAGGTTCGAATCCTGCCTCGGGCATGGATGTGTGTGATGTCCTTAGGTTAGTTAGGTTTAACTAGTTCTAAGTTCTAGGGGACTAATGATCTCAGAAGTTGAGTCCCATAGTGCTCAGAGCCATTTTGGAAAACGTTTCAAAGTCACTTTCTACGTTTTTCTTTAATAAGTGGAAAATCATGGCCTCTAGCGAAAACGTATCCCGATATAATATTTAACTACATCAAATTTCCTACAAAAAAAGGTCGTATTCATTTTTCTAGCATTAATAGTTTGCGTGTAGAAAGCTGGAGAAGAGAACATGAAAATCTCACGCGACGCGCATGGGCTATAGCTTATGTAGTCTTGTAAACCTGTTGGTGGCTGTTTCTCAACTTAATAGACCACAAGTGGCTTGTATAAAATTCTTCGTCTCGACGTCCTCTACAAAGCTATGCTACGTTGTAAACAATAATCGTTTACACTCTATATATACTTCACGTTGTTTCTGAGTTCCTAGGCGAAGTAGAGACTTTATGGAAGAATAGATGGTTTTAAAATAAAACGTGGTTTTCTGATCATACTTGCCTCACATGGTTAGTAACAATTAGGTATTTATGTTGCATTATTAAAGTTAATGCAGCAATAATAATAATTGATTTCACAGTAATAAAGTTTGTGGTTTGAAAGCTCCTTCTGAACAAATGTTCTTGAGATAATAAGTAAATACGTTTTCATGGCAATCTATGTCTTTTCAAATGGAGAGGCACCCGTTTTCCCACTGAGCAAAAATGACCCACAACCCACTTTTTTTTTTCAAGGAAACCAAACTAGTAGGTGATGCAAACTGGAAACAACCAAACTTAAAAATAATTAAATAATAATTCCTAAATGTAATATTTTGCATATGAAAAATACGCGAAAATCGTTTATATGAATTTTCTTACACTACAAATTAAGCAAATTATTGAAAGTAAGTTGCTAAATCAAGTCGATGAAACCAAGAAATATATGAATAACAAAAAAACTTGCCCTGTTATAAGTATGTCTTCCGCTGTTCATCGATATAATGAAGTCAGCTGATACGCCCTTTTGTTACCTGAAAAGACGTACTTATTACATACAACGTAATTTTTATGTAATTTATGTAACTATAAAATACTTTTTAATTACTAGTCTTGGACGCTGAATTGCCAGAACCAAGTTGAAGAACAGTTTGGAACACATGTAAAAAGGGCGAGCGCAGTGAACGAAACGAACAACTGGATACTGAAGTAACTAGGAGCAGTCGGCAGTGGAACTGCGACCGGTGATCATGCGAAGAACGACGAGCGCGGCCGACGGAGACCGAGACTGAGACTGAGACGAGCGTGGGACCGAGTCTGGGACGAGACCTGCCGAAGTGACCGTCGCGACTGAACTAGGGAACTATGAACCGATCGTTCCTCGTTCCCGGGAACGGTAAGCAGACCGCCGCGACCGAAGTGAACTATGAACCGATCGTTCCTCGTTCCCGGGAACTATAAGTAGACCGCTGCGACCTAAGTGAACTATGAAAGACAGTTCCTTGGAATTCGTTCCTCGGTCCTTTCGTTCATCTTGGTGAACCGTTCCTTTGGACCCGTTCGTTCGCGAACTACCCATTTCTAGTTAGGACGTCAAAAGGGCCGACTTGGAGCAGGAGAGGCACCACAGGACATTTTAATTTCCACTGTCTATACTTTTACAAATAAATTCATAAAACTTTGTCACCATGACCAGGAAGGATTCAGGATTCATACTCATCGCAATGGAAGCTAAAAAAGTAACGAAATGCATTTTTTTACCTGTGAAATTTCATCATTTTTTTCCCTGACTACTGGCTACATTTGTTGCTATAGGTACACTTTTCTTCCTAAGTAGAGACCATCTTCGTTGAATTTTGCACAGCATACAAACCATAGTTATATGTGTATGAAACTCTAGAATTTATTTAATTTATGAAAAACTGAATTAACTGTTTCATTTTAAATTTCATGTTGAGAAAAAACTCAAATATTATAGTTGATTATCTCAATTTTGAGCACAGTTTTTTAATAGATTTGGAAAATTCTAGAGTTTGATACACCTGTAAGTACTGTTTGTATCCTATGCAAAATTCATAGAAGAATCTCTCTTACTTAGGAAGAAAAGTGTACCTATAGCAACAAATGAAGCCAGTAGTAAGTCAAAATATGATGAAATTTCACATGTAAAAAAAGGTATTTTGCTACGTTTTTGAACTTCCACTGCTATGAGAGTGAGTCTTCAATTCTTCCTGGTCATGGTGACAAAGTTTAATGAATTTATTTGTAAAAGTATAGACAGTAGAAATTAAAATGTCGTGTGGTGCCTCTCCTGCTATAAGTCGGCCCTTTTGACGTCCTACCCCCACTTAACAGCCCCGTGCGCGTATGTGTACGGCTATGAGGGATCGCTGCGACGCCAAGCGCGTGCAGACCGAGCTCACCACACACGGCTGCCGGCCGTCGCGCGGTTCGCCACACTCAGACTTGGGGAGGCCGGCTGAGGATCAGCATATCTCAGCGGGCGATACACAGCGGCTGACGGGCACCTGCAGGTGCGCTGCTAAAGCCTGTACACAGCAGGCGAACGGGCTAACGTGATCACGGGCGGTGGAGCTGCGGCCCGGGCGCAGCGTGGCACGGCAGGAGCGGATCCCGGGGGCTGACGGCCGGTACAAGGCCGGAGAGCGGCTCAGGGCAGCGGGACAGCTGGCTGCTGGCGGCTGATGGCTAATGGGGGCGCGTAATCAGCGGCGCTGCTGCCGGGCGATGCCCGTGGCAGAAGCACTCGTGGCTCAGCGACCGGGATCACGTTCCTTTTACCGCGATAAATACCGGGTGATATAAAAGTCAGTACAAATTTGAAAGCTGAATAAATCACGGAATAATGTAGATAGAGAGGTACAAATTGACACACATGCTTGGAATGACATGGGGTTTTATTAGAACCAAAAAAATACAAAAGTTCAAAAAATGTCCGACAGATGGCGCTTCATCTGATCAGAATAGCAATAATTAGCATAACAAAGTAAGACGAAGCAAAGATGATGTTCTTTACAGGAAATGATCAGTATGTCCACCATCATTCCTCAACAATAGCTGTAGTCGAGGAATAATTTTGTGAACAGCACTGTAAAGCATGTCTAGAGTTATGGCGAGGCATTGGCGTCGGATGTTGTCTTTCAGCATCCCTAGAGATTTCGGTCGATCACGATATACTTGCCATTTCAGGTAACCCCAAGGCCAATAATCGCACGGACTGAGGTATGGGGACCTGGGAGACCGAGCATGACGAAAGTGGCGGCTGAGCACACACGATCATCACCAAACGACGCGCGCAAGAGATCTTTCACGCGTCTAGCAATATGGGGTGGAGCGCCGTCCTGCATAAACATCGTACGTTCCAGCAAGATGTTTATGAGCCAGGCTGGAGATGATGCGATTCTGTAACATATCGGCGTACCTCTCACCCGTCACGGTAGCAGTTACAAAACCAGAAACACGCATTTACACGAAAAAAAAGGCCCGATAACGGTTGATGTGGTAAATCCAACCCATACCGTGACTTTCTCGTCCTGCAATGGAGTTTCCACGACAGTTCTAGGATTTTCGGTAGCCCAAACTCTGCAGTTGTGGGCGTTGAGAGACCCACGGAGCGTCAAATGAGTTTCGTCGGTCCACAACACGTTGCTCAACCAATCGGCATCTTCCGCCATCTTTTGAAACGCCCACACCGCAAATGCCTCCGCTTCACTAAATCGCCAGGTAACAGTTCATGATGCCGATGGATTTTATACGGATAGCATCGGAGGGTATGCCTCAGTGCCAACCAAACAGTAGTCTATGGAATGCCGGTGCGACGTAGGACTACACGAGCGCTGACTTCCCCGTGCATAGACGAACCCGCTACAGTCTCCATTTCCTCCTGAACTGTCTCAGCAGCATTACGCCTTGTACTCGGTCGGCCACTACGGGGTCTGTCGTCTAAACAACCCGTGGCTTTGAACTTCCAAATCATTCTCGCCATAGCTGTATTTGTCAACGGACCTTTAGCCGTTCGAATCCCCTTCCTATGGCGATAGGATCGTAACGCTGAACTAGTACATTCCCCATTCCGATAATACAGCTTCACTAGAAGTGCCCTTTCAGGTAACGTCAACATGCTGCGACTGCTGGCGCATCTGATTCTCTCTCTATCATTACAGCTCCTTTTATACACGATTGCCATGCGCAGTCACTGACGTTTTGCTGTCCAGCGCCATTTGTCGGACATTTTGTGAAATTTGATTTTTTTTGTTTCTAATAAATCCCCGTGTCATTCCAAGCATGTGTGTCAATTTTTACATCTCTATCTACATAATTCCGTGGTTTATTAAGTTTTCAAATTTATACAGACTTTTTGATCACCCGGTATGTAAGAATTCTTAAATAACGTCATGATTTACCTCCAACGCTGCTGATAAAATGTCTTTATTGAAGGACCAGTTTCGGTCCATGGACCACCATGAGGTTCATAAGAAGGTTTACATTATACTAACAAGGGGACCCTACATACTGTAAATCGCGGATTTTGACTAGCTTCACATATGTTGTAAAGGCACTAACCTCGAGTACCTGGCTATCCAGTTTTTTAGCGACGGGTCTTGCTTTTTGAGAAAATCGATTTTGAAGTCAATTGCGTACTCTGTATACCCATAACATCACACATATTCCGAGCATGTCGGCGAAGCGCAGCGGTAAAGGCTCGCGGCTACTACGCTGGAAGTACCGTGTTCGAATCCTGCTCGTGCACTTTTTTTCCCAAAATCGAACGAATTTTTCAATTTTATTTCAAATAATATCAACAAACAGTGTAAGGTGTGCGAAATTATAAAGATATATTCAGTTGTAAATTTTTTTCAAATATTCATTCCATTCGCAGTGCAACTGTTGCTTCTTGTATTACCTGAAATCGATCTCCGTCAATTATCGTTGAGCGATTCAAGAAAAAACGTAAGATTCGGCAAAGAAATATTACAACGTTCGTCAGCTCTAAAGAATTTGCGACGATAGACGAAGTTTTAGCAGCTGCCGAACAATTCCGCATGCAAACGAGAGTACTTATGAAGAATTTCGACTTTGACTTCGTAATCAAGACTGATCAAACTAGCTTCCTGTATCAGGAAAAATAAAATGGATCATTTTCGGAAAAAGGAACAAAAACCGTTCGCGTCCCGTCGCTAAAAAATCGGATAGCCAGGTACTCAGGGTAAGTACTTCTACAACATATTTGAAGCTCATGAAAATCCCTGATTTACAGTATGGAGGGTCCCCTTGCAAGCGATACAAAATCAATGGCGTCAAATAATAAAACCCATGAATTCGTCACTGTTGTCTCATTCGTACTTATTATAAAGACTTATTATAAAGATGTATACCCTATGTACGTATGAACCACATCTCCTCTGAAACCACTGGACTGATATCAACGAGACTTGGTACACACGTCATTCACTATCTACAAAGAGTCGCTGTGAGGGTAAGCCTAGTAAACGGGTGGGGGTGAGTTTGAAAAAGTAGTGTAGCTCACGACGCGCAAATACACAGACTTTAATCACGAACTTTTTTTTCAGAATGAGAACAGTTAGTGACTTGCAACAAACTTTGTCCATAACTTCAAACCTTTACAAAACTTTTATCGCTGATAACTTTCACAAAACAAGGAAAGGAGAAAAACTGTCGCTTACTACATTACTACTAATTGTATTCACGTCATATTTCGCCGATAGTATTCACGTATATCATGAATGTACATGTGAAATCATATCATTGTACGACGTAGATATGACGTCATGAACATTGAGCTGCGTGAAAATGAAACTGAAGGGCAAAATTCACTTATACATGCGAACAACTACGTGTGAAATGTGGAAAATATATGTGAAATATATGTGACATGAGCGTACGTCGGCAAAGACATGCGTAAAAGTTCATTGTAAGTCCCTGAAACGAATACAACCGAACACATATCACTTACTACCTGGAATGAAACACTGTGGGTGTAAGAATCTATTTGGGTAAGACTGTTAACTTGGATGTAGAACAGGGGAAGAGTGATCGAGAGAGAGAAAGAGAGAGAGAGAGAGAGAGAGAGAGAGAGAGAGGGGGGGGGTGAGGGGGAGGAGGAGGAGATAGATAGAGACAAGGGAGGAAGAGATAGACAGGAGACAGGTTAAGAGGTGATGAACAGAGAGGGAGAGTGAGATGATGACCGAGAGATGCACAGAGAGCCGGGGTGGAGGGGTTAGAGGGGGGAATGTGAGGAGACGGACACAGAACGGGGAAGGAAGAGATTGGCATAGAGAGGGGAGGAGAAGATGAACAGAGACGAGAGGAGGAAATGGCGGAGAGAGAGAAGGAGACACAAGGGAAAGGTCAGTGGTGGAGACGTACAGGGAGTGGGAGGAGATGGACAGAACGAGAGGGAGGAGATGGAAGGAGAAGATGGACAGAGACAGGAAGAAGAGGAGGAAATGGGTTTACAGGAAGGAGAAGGTGGAATTGGTGGGGGAGATAGAATTAGAGGGGAGCAGGAGACGAACAGAGAGAAGGTGAACGAGGAGTTGGATATAGAGAGGGGGAAGGTGGAAATGGACTACTAGAAGACTGGACAATGCCAGGTACTCAGCTAGTAGTAATATAAATTGTATCATGAATCATAATATGTGGCAGACAGAGCCCTCCTTCAAGCCACTGTCTGGCACATTTCATGATTGACACCGTAATTTATGTTACAATGTGACGACAGTGACCGATTCGAGGATTTTATTATCTGACACCATTGACTGGTGTGATGCTGTAAATGCTTTCATAAGCGTTATGATGGCTCGTGGTCCAAGACTGGTTGTTCAAAAAAATTTATCAGCAGCTGTTGGCGGTGAATCGAGAGATTTAAGAACTGTGGGGTTACAACATCCACATTCTGAAAACATAATAGTTTTCGCTGTGCTAAGCTAACCATATCCTCTAACACCTCAGACGTCACCTTTCGTTTTTGGTAAAACACAGTTTCTTGAAATACGATGGTTGCAGATAGCTGTATTAAACAATTTTTTTCACAGCCAGTTGCAGTAATAAACAGACCATCTACAGGTATCTACATACAACGAAAAACCAAAAAAAGGCACAATGAGCCACTACAAAACCAATGATAAATCTAGTAATCAACATTCGTAAGCTATTGAGAACTTACATTGTGCCAACATAATAAGATGTGTGACAACCCACGATCTCTATCGAGCATCATTTTGCAAACGAACATCTCCATTCATTTATGGGTCAGGAGCACATAGCGTACAGTGGATGTGTGGAAAAGCCCGTGACACTACTGGTGTATTATGTGATCTTCAGTCGAGAATACATCGTCAATGATGATAGAATGATAGGAAGAGATACTGCAGAAAACCAAAGAGTATTCTATATTTTTTTATCACAGTTATCAATTCGGCTTGTGGTACTAGATTATCGTTAGCTATGACGAAATAAAAAGGAGTAAATGGAAACATGAAGATATCATTACATCAATGTTTTTCGTATGACCTGTGGTCATAGTAGATTACAACACTGTATAAAATAAAATGTTCAGGAAGAATGAACATAACATCTCGATAACAGACTAGCAACGTTTTGTACACGTTTAATAAATATTTTTATTATTTTTAATATGTAAATTAATACCTAAATTTGCTGTAGGACAAAAACATTTTTAAACAGTAACTGTTCAGAAAAGTAATGAGCTTGTCACGTGAGAAACCCCTGCATGGTGTTCACGCGATCAGAGGTTGACAGGCAGATGGAGACATTGCACTGAAGCGACACCGGCGTGGCAGTTCCGAAGGTCGCAATCAGAAAGAAGGGCCCGATGGCGACGGCCGTGGAGGGATGGAAGAGAGAACAGCAAGTGGTCACATTCGGGAGTATCTGATAAAATTTTACGAATGTAAATAACATGTTGAGGGTTTGATAAAGGTGAAGGTACCACGAGTTAACAATAGGCAAAATGTTGTTTATTTCTATGTTTACTCGGTTGTCTAACGTGACAAAGAATGATGGTGCAGTCAGTACTAGCTTTGTACATTAACAATTCATGTCGAGAATCAAAGTAATAAGTAGTAATTCAAATATTAATACAATAGTGGATTTTTTGTTTAACAAGATCAGTCTCCCTGATGGGAGTTACACACTCATCCAACATCCAAGGTTCGCCACAATGATATAGGTAAAGCAGAGCACATTACTGGCATGCTTCGGAAACTATCACCTCATGTGTGCAAGATTTCAATATGAAGACAATGGAAATCAGTTCTGAAGGCCTTCAGCGTCACAGAGTCTTTCATTACAATGCGCATTTAGTTTATATAAAAATAGAGCTGTTGCACAACATAGGGATATGTGACAATTACGTGGTCATAAATAGTAAAGAAAAAGAGTTTTATAGTACAGATTTTATATCCAGCTATAATGCAGTTGATTTATACTTTGCTATTGACGCCAAAATAAAAAAAAATTACACTATCTGATCAAAAGTATCCGGACAGCTACATGTAATGCACAAATGAGCACTAGGTGCCATGAGAAGTGGACCTGCATGTATAAAAGAAGATCGCTGGTTTAGGGGTGGTGGCATAGCAGCTCAGCGTGTTCGGTCAGAGGGATCGTGGCCTTCTGTTAGAAAATAAAAAAATGCGAGTGAATGGATCAACGATGAACTTTAACAGGTGTCATGGGACGTCCGCCCCGAAGAATAACGAACAAAATAAGGTAAAGAAAAGGGGCAGCGTCTTTGATTTACAGTCGACACGTCCTTGGCCCTGGGGTCGAACCACATCACTTCTTAATTTTTAAATAAAAATCGTCGGCATTGGCGGCAGAAAACTTCCGGGGTAAGAAGTCACTCTGATGCTGCCAACGGCCTCTTCAAAGAGGGCGGAGGAATTGCCCTTGGGATAGGAAACTGCCCCTAAAGGCGGAAGAATCATCAATGGTCAACGATATAAGATGCAGAAGGCAATGGACATCACTGCTATAAAGACACATAATGTATATCCACAGGACAAGTGGTCTGTAATTGAAAAAGTGTCATGTTGGTCTCTCAATTGGCAAAATATTCCAGAACAGTCCATCATTCGGATCTCCGGGAGTTAAGCATGAGAAAAAGACTGAAAAACCAACAAAAGGATACCGTTCTACGAGTCGGGGCGTGGAATGTCAGAAGTTTGAACGTAATAGGGCAGCTATAATATCTGAATAGGGAAATGCAAAGGCTCAGTCTAGACATAGGGGGGTGGGGGGTCAGTGAAGTGAAATGGAAAGAAGAACGATTTCTGGTAGTACTGATGTAAGGTAATATCCACAACAGCGAATATAGTATAACAAGAGTAGGACTCATTACGAATAAGAAGTTAGAGCAGAGAATGTGTTAATGTAAACACTTCAGTGATACGGTTGTTCTCACCAGGATCGACAGCAAATCAACACCAACAAGGATAGTTCAGGTATACATCCTAACGTCGCAAGCTGAAGATGAAAGACAGAGAAAGTATATGAGGATACTGAACGGGTAATTCAGTACGTAAAGGGAGAAGAAAATATAATAGCCGGCCGGGGTGGCCGAGCGGTTCTAGGCGCTACAGTCTGGAACCGCTCGACCGCTGCGGTCGCAGGTTCGAATCCTGCCTCGGGCATGGATGTGTGTGATGTCCTTAGGTTAGTTAGGTTTAAGTAGTTCTACGTTCTAGGGAACTGATGACCTCAGAAGTTAAGTCCCATAGTGCTCAGAGCCATTTGAACCATTTTTGAAAATATAATAGTCAGGGGGGACTGGAATGTGGTTGTAGGGGAAGGAGTAGAAGAAAGGGTTACGGAAGTATACAGGTTTGGTTATAGCAATGAGAGAGGAGACAGAATAACTGAGTTCTGCAATACATTTAGGCTAGTAATACCGAATGCTCTGTCCAAGAATCGCAAGAGGAGTATTTATACTTGGAAAAGGCAGGGAGATACGGGAAGATTTCAGTTAGATAACAGAAATCAGATTGTAAGGCGTACCCAGGAGCAGATATAGACTCACATCACAATTTAGTGATGATGAAGAGTAGGCTGAAAGCCATAAAGAAAGTTGCAAAGAAAAACCTAAGGTACAAAGAAGGTAATTGAGAAGAAACCACAGAATAAATAATTCACTTGATCGATGAAAGAAAGAAGTACAAAAACGTTCAGTAAAATTCAGGAATACAGAAATACAAATCACTGCGAAATTAAATGAATAGGAGGTGCACGGAAGCTAAGACTGTACTGAAAGTGTGAAGAAATCGAAAAAGAAATGATTGTCGGAAGGACTGACTGAGCATATAGAAAAGTCAAAACAACTTTCTGTGAAATTAAGAGCAAGGTTTGTAACATTAGGAGTGGAATGGGAATTCCACTGTTAAATACAGAGGAGAGAGCGGACAGGTGGAAAGATAACATTGAAGGCCTCCGTGAGGGGAAGGCTTGTCTGATGTGACGAAAGAAGAAACAGGAGCCAATATACAAGAAATAGGGCATCCAACACTAGAATCAGAATTTAATAGAGCTTTGGAAGATTTAATATCAAAAAGGCAGAAGGGATAGATAACAGTCCATCAGAATTTCTAAAATCATTTGGACAAGTGGCAACGAGACGACTAGTCACGTTGGCGTGTAGAATGTACAGGCTATATACCTCATTACTTTCGGGAAAATATAATCCACACAATTCCTATAACAACAAGAGCTTAACAGTTGATAGATCCAATTTGCTTCAGAGAATAAAATAGAGAAGAATGGGAAAGAGAATTGAGGATGTGTTACACGACGATCAGTTTGGCTTTAGGAAGGGTAAAGGCACCAGACAAATCTGACCTTACGGTTGATAATGGGAGCAAGAGCAAATAAAAGTTAAGACACGCTCATAGGATCTGTCGACCTCAAAAAAGCTTTCGACAACGTCAAATGGTGCAAGGTGTTCGAAATTCTGAAAAAAATAGGGGTAAGCTATAGGGAAAGACGGATAGTATAGAACTTGTACAACAGTCAGGAAGCAATAATGAGAGTTGAAGACCAAGAACGAAGTACTCGGATTAAAAGGGGTGTAAGGCAGGGACGAGGTCTTTCGCCCATACTGTTCAGCCTATCCATTGAAATACCAAAAATCTTTTTTTCTCATTATTAACCAACCGACAACCTTGAATTTATAATGGCCTTCTCCAGGCTACTTGAAGTAGCAATGACGGAAATAAAAGAAAGGCTCATGAACGGAATTAAAATTTAAGGTGATAGAGTATCAAAGATAGGAGTCTCTGATAACATTGCTATCCTCATTGAAAGTGAAAAGGAATTGCACGATTTTGTGAATAGAATGAAGATTCTAACGAGTACAGAAAGTGGACAGAGTAAATCGAAAAAAGACGAAAGTAGCAGAAATCAGAGCTACGAGAAACTTAACATCAGGACTTACGATCACGAATTAGATGAAGTTAAGGAATTCATCTACCTAGACATCGAAATAACCAAAGGCGGACGGAGAAAGGAGGACATAAAAATCAGGAAATCAATGACAAAAAGTGCATTCCTGGTCAAGAGAAGACTACTAATACGGTAGTGAAATATGGACTGTGGGAAAACTGGAACAGAAGGGAAGCGAAACATTTGAGATGTGATGCTACAGACGAATGTTGAAAACTAGATTGAGTGTTAAAGTAAGGAATGAGGAGGTTCTGCGCAGAATCGAGCAAAAAAGGAACAGACGAAAAACACTGACAAAAAGAAGGGACAGAATGACAGGACTTCTGTTAAGACATCAGGAAATAAGTTCCATGGTACTAAAGGGAACTACAGAGGATAAAAACTGTAGAGGAAGACAGAGATTGGAATACTTTCTTCAGATAATCGACGACGTAGGTTCCATATGCCATTGTGAGATGACGTGAATGGCACATGAGGAACAAATCCATCAGAGACATTTCAATCCTTTCTAAGTTGCCCAAGTCGAGTGTCGGTGATGAGATCGTGACGTGGAAAGCCAAAGGAACAACCACTGCTAAACCGACACCGGTCACACCTAACGTGCTGACGGAGGGTGGGAGCAAAATATCCCACGAAGTCAGACCAAGAAATCACGCGTGAGTCGCAAAGAGCTGCCAACAGTCCAACTAGAGCACTGACAGTGTACGGGGAGTTAAAAGGGAAAGGGTACAACAGCCGAACAGCTCGTCATGAGATACAGAGCTCTACAGACAGTGCTAAGCGTCACTTTAACTGGTGTAAAGAACGAAAGCACTGGACAGTGGATGAGTGGAAACGAGTGATTTGGAGCGATGGGCGACCCAGTGGCAGTCCAATGGAAGGACTTTGTTGTGGCGAATGCCTGGAGAGGTTTAGCTGCCATCATATTTACTTCCAAATATGAAGTACGGTGAGCAACTTAGAAAGGATTGAAATGTCTCTGATGGATTTGTTTCTCATGTGTCATTCTTCAGTGACTACACCGCATTAGAAACCACTGAGCTCCCCTGGTCCATTCTTCTGTTACTGCTTCCTGCTGACAACACATTTTCACAATTTTTTTGAGTCTTCAGTCTTCTGACTAAATTGATGCGACCCGCCACGGCTTCCTTTACTGTGCTATCATCGTCATCTCACAATACAACTTGCAACCTACGTCCTCAATTATCTGAAGGAAGTATTCCAATCTCTCTCTTCCTTTACAGTTTTTATCCTCTATAGTTAAGTCACTGTATGGGGATGTTTTTCGTGACACAGTATGGACACATTTTTGCGGAATTTTGTACCGCGTACAGTAGAAGAACAGTTCATAGGCGATGATAGTATTAATATGGCAATGCACCCTGTCAAAGCAGCGTCTCTGAGGCAATGCCGCACGGAGTGGCTGCGCGGTTTGAGGCACCATGTCACTGATTGCGAGGCCCCTCCCGCCGGATGTTCGAGTCCTCCCTCGGGCAAGGGTGTGTGTGTTGTTCTTAGCAGTTAGGTTAAGTTAGTTTAAGTAGTTTGTAAGTCTTTAGACCGACGACTTCAGCAGTTTGGTCCCTTAGGAATTCACACACATTTTTTATGAGTCAATGATTTGTAGACAATAACGTTCTTGAAATGGACTGGCATACCCAGACTTCCGACCTAAACCCAATAGATCTCATTCGTGATGAATTAGACCGCAGTGACCAACGTCACTACCTTCTATGGTTTCTGCTAACATTGCCCAACTTCATAATGTTGTAAAAAACACTCGTATTAAACTGTTACCAAGTGAGACACACCGTCACACACAAGGAAAAGGCGTTAACTTGATAACTCGGTTGCGGTGATATACAAACCTCGAGACGTTCAACCTGAAGTTTTAGCTACTTTTTGTGTCTGTATATGCTTGCGGACAAATGTTTTAGAAGCGTATTCTGCCTCGAGAAAACGGTTTTTTTGCACCCGTACGTGTTTCAGTGAAATGTCACCCTTGTCGTTGGTCCCCTTGAGACTTCTAAATGGCGTATACCGTTTTCTGTCTAGCTGTCTGACCTCTGCTGTGAAGTTTACATTTTAGTACAGATATATTACGTAGTTTTTGCTGCTTCTAAATTGCAAGCCCATGAAACTACACTCGTGAACACACAATGTTCCACTATTTATGAAACATCTAATTTTCTGTCAAAGCCTGGAGAAGGCCGTTATAAATTCAAGGTTGTCGGTTGGTTAATAATGAGAAAAAAAGATTTTTGGTACATTATAATAGAAAACTCCATATTAACATAATTACTACTGCTTTACAATGAGTATCCACATTTATTCAGTTCCGTCCAGCGACGGACGTCTTATTTTGATTTGACTGTTGGGTTGTTGATTTAACCCTGGTCTGGATTTGATACGAATTGATTGTGAGTACTTTTATCCGTTTTTTAGTTTATTCATTTTTAACTTCAGGTAGAGACAATATTCTTGATTTAGTTTTTCCCCATTTCTCTACTCAGCTGTGTATCTGACGAGGCAGCTGCAATCTGCGAAACCGGTCGTTTCAGTATAGGATCATTTAACATCAGTTGCGGTTCTTCATTTACTACGGTATATTTACACAGCTGTGGATGCCTGACGTATAACGTGTTTTGAAATGATTTCTTAATGAATCTTAAGTTTATTGCTTTAGTTCGTGTAACATGTCTCGAATGATGCCTATGTGCCAAAATACAATCAACGATGAGTTGAGATTTTTACTTTAGCCTTAATAATAACAATAAATAATCATCTGTGTAATTATTATACTAATAAAGAAATTGAAGGGGATTCTTGGGTCCACAGTAACACGCGGAAGAATGACACCATAAGAAAACATCCTTTAGCAACTTGCTTCAGCTTTGGTTGGGATGATAATGCACAGTAGAAGAGCCAGTAATAATTTCGGGCTCAACAGGATTCCAAGGTTGTGTGAATATCGACGAACTAAGCATTGTTCAGCAATACCATTAGAACGAATATTTTTCGTAAGTGCAGGTTTCATTTAGCATGCTAAAAGAGGGAGTTGTTCGACAGTATCAGACCTTGCAAACAAATAATTCGATTTACTGCTGGAGGAGTGTTGGTTGTGAGCGTGTGTAAGCAGTGACTACCAAAAACTTAACAGTTTGTGCAAATAACGTGACACCTGCGCAGATGCACATTATCTAATGTTTTTTATTCCAGTCTTTGATTACAATATTGTGATCAAAGACTGGAATAAAAATCATTTGAAGTATTGAATCACTGTTTGTATACGCGATCATGTCGCAGTTGGTGAAAGCACATAATCTTCCTGAGATGTGAACAGCTTTACCCGTGCTGTTCCGAAGTTGACTGTTTCCTGAAGGCCTGAGCACTTAAAAGATTTTCGTTGCTGTCTATTTACTTCATGACATGGTACTGCAGTGCTTGTGTACCTTAGGTGCTAGGTGCTGGGGAAGTTCTTCACAATCAGGTTCATGTAATTATATGAAGTGCCATCAAATTATCAGTAAAGACAAACGAAGAAGTAAACATCTCATTAAAAATGGGGCTTGAAAGGGGTGGCAGGAACTGCTAGGTATTTCAGTCGCTCATTAAAGAATAAAGCATAGCTACAAGTACTTGCGACCGCTTCACTAATTCTGACAAGGTACGGAAGAAGGAGAGGAAAATTATATTTTTAGCTAATATTGTTGAACAATTCGTAACTGGACTGAAACACCCAAATTTGCATGTGGCATACGTAGCGAGAAAGAATATCTTAAGAGCTGAAATCATTATAGAGAATAACATATTGCAACAAGTCCATGTATGTAACTACCTAGGCTGTGATATTTCTTATGCTTATGATAATTATCTCGTAAAGACACTACAAATGTGGCTACATATGATAGATAGGTATGATTAAGAGAACGCTCCTGAACAAAACTAGGAATGGAACAGTAGTTATATTCTATAATACTATCCCTGTAGTTTTACTGCTCCAAAAGTCCGAACAGTTGACTTTAATGACTAAAGTGAAGCTTGAGGATACAAGTCAGATGATCATAAGAGGAATAATGAGATAAGAGAGGAATGTTAAAGGAATAGCTGAAAAAATTTAGTTGTAGAAAGGAATGGCATGACCATCTACTACGCATGTAGGAAAGTGAGATACTAAGAAAACTACAGAATCAAGGATGGAAGAAGGGTAGGAAAACTACGAAGAAAATGTTGTGATCACTTTTAAAATGCTTGGTATTGGAACAGGCAAAGATGTCAAAATAAAATATGTACATGATAATGATAAAGATGATGATGATGGACACATTATTTGTTTTACATTGCTGGTATCACAGTAAGTGATGTTTCCCATTACATTTTTACCTCATTTTTATTTTATGAGCTTTCTGGAGTTTTGTATACTTTTTGGTACTCAAGTAAGAAACTACTGAATCTGAACGTTTATATTTGTTGAATTATTGGTCTACTGAAATAAACTGTCATTACGATCGTTTGCAAACTCACTAGCTGTAG
Organism: Schistocerca cancellata; assembly: GCF_023864275.1. Classification (NCBI taxonomy): domain Eukaryota; kingdom Metazoa; phylum Arthropoda; class Insecta; order Orthoptera; family Acrididae; genus Schistocerca; species Schistocerca cancellata. The sequence goes on along the minus strand of NC_064632.1, from coordinate 399,726,966 downwards.
CTTACTAGTTGTGCGAGATTTTCATTTGTGGATAGGCCGCAACTTCGAACTGCTTCCACCCATATGACTGCCATCACTTCCAGGGGCTGTATTTTCTGTCCGCTCCTTTTGGGTGTCACCTGACGTCTAATGCCGCCAACAGAAAGCGCTACCTGCTAATGAAACACCCTAAGGTTCTCCCGCCAGTGTCTCGTCTCTCGCAAGATTATGAGAAAAGCCCTGGAATGAAACTATGAATCATCATTGCTATAATGTACACGTCATCGTTTTCTGATATAATTTTATAATGTAATAGTCTACTACATAACCTAATAAAGTGTAACAAAATAGTGAAACCTTTAAACAAAGAACATAAGGACACTCTGCGAAAGAACACAGTATCAGAATCTAACAGGTTAGTATACTGTAAACGCTCTGGACTGATGAGCAAGATACACAGATTCTTCTGTCTCAACCAGGTAACAACGTAGACTTAATAACTTAGGAGGAACTACAGGATTCAATAACGTGTAGCAAGAACAGAAATACTCCAGAACGTGACAAAGTCAATATAGAATTGATAAAATATGTACCAAATAGTGCAAAACTAAGAATAATCGAATTTATGAATATGTACTGACAAAGTTATATACCTGAAGAATGGAGTATAGCCCAGATAAGCCCAGATAAGCCCAGTTTATAGGAAAGGAAACAGACTTATATGTCAGAACTACAGACATATATTGGCCTTCTGAATTCATGTTATAAAATGCATGCTAGAATTTTAACAAACAGACTATCGCCAGTAACTGGAACTTTATTACCTTTTCCAAAAAGACAGATCATGTTCAGACTGTATCTTCACCATGACTCAATTAATAGAAACGCACCTCGAATTCAATTTGCCAGCGTTTACTGCCTTCATTAACCACGAAAAGGTGTTTGATAAAGTAAATCGAAACAAACTGCGGGAAATTTTAAGAAACACATAGGTCCGCTATCATATTATAAGAGCTGTAAAGGATTTATAAATGAATAACAAAATACAAATAAAAATAGCATACAGCAGACATAATATAGCTGAAATAAACCAAGGAGTTAGGCTGTATGTATATATTTATATATCCACCATGTAACTATAACTTGAGTACAGGCAATAGACATTTTAAGATTTACAATGTGGACTTATCTCGCATAAAACCGTAAAACAGTGTAAACCAAGAGGCGAAGGATCTTTAGGAAACCAATGAAGAGATGGCTTGATCAGTTTTGAAGGAAACTTAAGATTCATTCATCTACATCCCTGATGTAGATAATGGAGATGGTAAAGCGTAAGTACAATCACTTTAGTTACAAAAAAATCAGATAAATTTTGTAGAAATAAAAACAATTGCAACGCATTCTATTCATATTCACAAAACGAAGAAAACTGCAACCGTTGTTAACCAACAATATTTTATTGTTTACTACAGGTTTCAGAATAATACAGAGTGATTATAATTTAAGTTAAACTTTCAAAACGCTATAGAAATGGCATCACTGGTCAGAATAACGTCAAACTACAATGGAATATTATCAGAGAAGGGGAAAAACTCATGGCAGAAAAGAAAAAATAGTGTGAAAATTAATCAACAGATAGCGCTGTATGTATGAGAATGCATAAATGAAAACATCTGTCATGCGTACGGCCCCTTGAAGTAGATATAAACACGCTTCTTTGATGTATAGACTGAACATCAGGGGCGAAAGACTCCATCCCTGTCCTACACTCTTTTTTTCTTAGCTTTCCAGTCTTTTCGTTTCATCTTGGTTCTTGTACATATTGTATATTACCCGTCTTTCCTTATGGCATGCCATTATTTTTCTTAATAATTTCCAACATTTACACAATTTTACACTTTCGACCGTTTTCTCTAGATCGACAAATCCTATGAGCATGTCTTGATTTTTCTGTGATGTTGTTTCCATTATCAAGCGCAACGTGGGAACTGCCTCTCTGGTTTCTTTACCTTTTTTAAAACAAAACTGTTCGTCGTCTAAGAGATTCATTTTTGTTACATTCTGTGTTATTCTTGTTTGCACTTTGGATGCATGAGCTGTTACACTGATTGTGCGATGGTTCTTGCACTTATCTGCCTTTGCTATTTTCGGAATTGTTTGGATGACATTTTTCCACTAGCATAATGGTACGTCGCCAGTCTCATAGTTTCTACACACGAACTTGAATTGTCTTTTGGTTGCCACTTCCTCCCAATGAACTTAGAAATTCCCATGAAATGTTATCTATTCCTTCCACCTTATTTGATCTCAAGTCTTCCAGAGTTGTTTTAAATTCTGACTCTAATACAGGATCCCTTGCCTTCCACATCGACTCCAACATCTTCTTCAATCACGTTGTCAGAAACGTCCTCCCTCTCAAACTCGTATAAAACGTTAAAGATGTAAGGTTAAAGGCTTACAACCTCTAGCTGGAAAACCAAATAAAAGAGGCTGGACACCATACTCTAAGCACTGGGGAGAAGAGAACCTGTACATCTGGATATAAAACACGTTAACCACTATTGATCTATTGTAACTCATGATGATTATCAGTCAATCAGTAAATTAGCAACGTTCTTTAAATCCAGTACAAAAGTTCCTTCCGTTTGATCAACATATCTATTATTGTACATCTGTGCTAAATTAGAGTTAGTATGATATACACCAGGATTGGAAAATGGACACTTCTTATATGCTTCACGATTTATTAACCTCGTGTCAAAGCTTTTCGGTACAAAATATACTGGAGCAGTATTAGCTCTCAAAAGTTTACTTTCTATCTCCTGTGATACATAGTCATGATATGAGACCATAGAGAAACTAATATTCTCTGTCTCTCACCTGGAGTGAGAGAGATGTCCTGTGTTTTGGACTCTTTGATTTGTATTCTCTCATTCAACTTATCAACCATAGCAACAGCAGATTAGATGGGTAGATTACGTAACTAATGAGGAGGTACTGAATAGAATTGGGGAGAAGAGGAATTGTGGCACAACTTGACTAGAAGAAGGGATCGGTTAGTAGGACATGTTCTGAGACATCAGCGTGGAGGGTAAAAATCGTAGAAGGAGAGCAAGAGATGAATACACTAAACAGATTCAGAAGGATGTCGGTTGCAGTAGGTACTTGGAGATGAAGAAGCTTGCACAGGATAGAGTAGCATGGAGAGCTGCATCAAACCAGTCTCAGGACTGAAAACCACAACAACAATAGAAGCAGGGTAACCATTACATGCGGCAGTGTATCTAACTATACCCAATTTTATATCATATTACTGAGACTGGAGCCGAACACTATTTAACCTGCTAAGGTGGAACATATTCTATTTATATTCCCGCAGCTTAAATACGTGCTTCAGTGCTACAATAACTTATTTAATGTTCACTAGTCTTATTTGTAAACAATATATATATTCTCATAAATTAGCCTCTTAAACTGACCTGCATAATGTATTCATTACCGCAGAATCGTCTCCCAACATGGGGGTAACAATATGAGCGTTACAAACTAACGTCTGGAAATGGGCTCGGTGGGATTTATCTATAGAGATCGCTTCAGAACGATGATAGTATCCAATAGAAGAGAAGTGTTTGATGCTGGCAACAGGGCTTAAGTAAGTTTCGTTTGTCTACCTTTCCGAATATTTCCCGGTTAGTACTAGAATGTTATGCAACTCAAACATCATAAACAATAGAAAAATTTCTTTTGAAACATATTTATTTCAGGACAACAAGCAATCTTGTCTGGTAATTGTGTAGTATAAACGTTAATATGTATAATATTAAGATCTACCATAGCATTGTGGGAAAGTCGTAATCAATGCAAAAATTTAAGTGGGCAGATTAACGGAAGATTAAAACAAGAGCTGCTCGATTCGTTACGAGTCTTTTTTTTCCTATGGGACCAAACTGATCAAGTAATCGGTCCGTAGGCTTAAACACTACTTAACCTAACTTAAACTAACTTACGCTAAGGAACACACACACACACACACACACACACACACACACACACACACACACGAGTGCATCACAGTAATGCTCAGTAGTTCACAGTGGAAGACTCACTGAGTTGAAATGTCTCTCGTGAGCGATAACATGCGCAGAACTGATCCCGTGTTGTCGGCATGCATTGCTACCGTGGTCACCCGATCTTGGAACGGTGCAGATTCCATAATGCGTCCCATAAATTTTGAATGTCACTACGTCTTTAGTGCAGAGAGATTCCCTACGAAGGTGCTATGGATTTGGTATAGCCACTTTGTAGACACTATAACAATTTGTACTTGATACCCGGAATAAACTGGGCTCTTAGCTTTGAAGAGCAAAATGAACGGGCATCACGTAACGGCACCGCAACGTCAGCGGATATTTACACTGTCCGTCACGTCATGTCACATCCATTCGCTTAGTCCAGTATCAAATAGTTAACGTAAGGCTATGAGTCACCATCCGTGATACAAAAAGTAGAGTATAGTATCGGAATTGGGGACCTAACGACTAAAGCTTTTATTAATGGCTAAAGCAAATTTTATAACGTACGTTCTTGATCACTTTTGTTTGTTGAAGTGTTGTGAAGTGAAACGACATTTCAAAACATCCACTATTATACATACAAACATCTCAAACAATAGCTACACGGGAGTAAATAGAGTTCGTTCATCTTATCCATTATGCTTTTGTTTTTCATTACGGACTAACAGCGTCATAAAGAACTGTCGTTTTATTCTGCATTAAAGCTGACCTTTACACGTACAACATTATTTAATGGAAAGTGCTTCGTTAACGTATGTTCTTATTCATATAAGTTGAGGGCGTCAGATCTGTTCAGTTATTATTAAACATAAATAATTTTTCGCTTTCAGGCATCTGACCTCGCTTGTGTAATAAAACGGAATGGAAAACATATCCAAGTCGTCATGGAACACTTGCAATTTGCTACAAAATCAAAGTTTAAGACACAGAAGCTTTAACTCTATTACTGTAACATTAGTGAGCGCGGAGAAAATAGGTTAACTCACGTTGTTAGCAGATGACGATACCGTCAAGACTGTCTTCCCGAGAAACCTCCACGTGCCGTGATGAGACGTGACGGTCCGTTGACGGCCAGTGTGAATGCCGCCATTTGAATTACATTGTAAAATATTGTGACGTGCCGTGATGGCCAGTGTGAATTAACAAACAACGGCGTCCCGAGATCATGTGACAACTTTAGCTTAATATTGACAACACACACAGAAAAAATTTCTAGTCTTTGGGAAGACACAAGGACAACAATGTCATGTGCGTTGGAGAGAAAAAAAAATGGGAACCCAACATTGCAGGACGAAGCAATTAATGTATTACTAGTTACCATACAACTCTCATCCCAAGTTAGCTCTATGATGGGAAAATGTGGTGAAGCAGAACGCAATTTTTAACTAGACTGCAGTGTTTTTAATTGCAAATGCAAGCAAGAATGCCAAACGCTGTGTACATTTCTTCGGACAGGAAAGGGAAGTGAAGTGGTCTCACTCCACGTGAAAAAAAAAACTGCACTTTCGCAAGAAATTTCGGCAGATGGCAGAAAGTGAAATGCTGTCAGCGATCTGCGCCCGCTTTTGAGTACTCGCAGTACGTGCCGTGGCGACAGCAACGAAACGCACTTTTCTGAACGTGAATAGCTCAAAGAAGATGTGGAAGTGCACATTGAAATTGGCCATTCGGTCGCGCGAGCAGCCCTTCCAGCCGGTTTTCTTTCTACACACAGCCCCGTCGAGGACTTAACGGCTTACGCACTGGCGATTCAGCCGCTCTATCAACTGTGCACACCCTGTTCCAGCTATCGTTTGCAGCGATTCTCGTGCTTTTGATCCTATTTATGCGCGATACTATGTCAGGCGTTCCTGTTTGCTCCGTGGGGTGTGCTGTGTTTCTTGTTCTGTAACACAATGGACGACAGTAAAGTGGTCCAAAAGACAGTGGGGCACAAACGAGAAAACGAATTATTTAGTTAATTACACTTTAGAAGGGATAGTGTTGCCTTTTAAGTGTATAAATAAATTTACTGATTTGAATGAAAAGTAGTTACCTTAAAAATATGAAAGGCCTTGTGTGCATTTGGGAAAACGTTTTTTTTTTCGTCTGTCATGCTGGTCGGAAGGACAGTGCGGTTGATAAGAAATTAATCCAGGAAACTCACATAAAAGATCCACTGCTGTGAGATTTGTATCTAATTTTTATAGCTACACTGTTTTCATCTATGAATGCGGGGTACGAGATGAAAGCTTGGTCCTGATTTCATTTCGGTGCACTGCTTCATCGGGGCGTAAAGTCAATCCTGTATTCACTCCTCACGTCACTTACATTTTGATCAGAAATACTGCCGCTCCAGCACTACCATGTCATTCTCGCTTGCTTCAGCTGAATAGGCCCACTGTCATCATCTGAAGGCATTTTTCCAAACAGAAAAAGAAAAACTTCATTTTGCGAAAAACCACTTTGTGTAGTCAGAGCTGATGCTAAGAAAGGGAGTATGAAACAATATTTCTGAAATATCAAAACCTACTTACAAATAATCTACTTTTCACTTACCTGTACTTCTAAATACTTGCAGAGGGTGACTCAAAAGTAGCTGTACACACTTTTTGGGTGTAAGGTATACATCAAAATAATCTACTTTTCACTTACCTGTACTTCTAAATACTTGCAGAGGGTGACTCAAAAGTAGCTGTATACACTTTGTGGGTGGAAGGTTCGCATCAAAATAACAGTAAAACGTTAAATAAAGATCTTCCCGAAATTTCTTTGCTTCAGAGTTATGCGGTAGAGTAGGGACTACAGGTGCAACGCAAACAACACAAAATTAACTCTTCTCAGAAAGCAATGACACGAAGAAACCAGAAATTCAATTCAGCTACGTGCTGTATGTTTACTACACAACAAGTTGTTCAAATGTGTGTGAATTCCTAAGGGACAAAACTGCTAAGGTCATCAGTCCCTAGACTTACGCACCAATTAAACTAACTTATGCTAACAACAGCACACACACCCATGCCCGAGTGAGGACTCGAACCTCCGACGGGAATGCCGCACAGTCCGTGACATGACGCCTCAAACCACGCGGCCACTCCGCTCGGCTGCGGAACATGTTCAATATAATGTCCATGTAGACGAAGACAGTGATGTACACGACGTCTTCCGTTCTCGGAATGTTGTATGCTCTGTTCATCATTCTGCACAGCTGCACAGTTGTTTTCAATTCGCAGCTGTAGTTGTGTTACATTCTGAATTGTAACACAATTCACGAGTACCTTCAGACGGCCTAAAGGTATAAATCCAGGGTTTACGGTTTGGAATTCTGGCAGACCAAGCAACTGGTCCTTCCCGTCTGCCCGCTTATTATCAGGATGAGTAATTTTGAGACACACTCTGGCCTCCCGGCTGAAATGTGCAGGGGCAACGTCGACAAAGCAATAGCAGTCGATATTCAGGCGAAGACAACACGTCAAACGCATGTACTGGCCCATGATCGAAAGTCTACCGTAAATGACATTATACATCATAGCTCGGAAATAAAGCAGTCTCAGACAAAAATTGCTTTAACATTTTACTGTTACTTACACCCAAGAAGTGTCTACAGCTACTTTTGATCCACCTTGTAGATTAAACCATGTTATAACTAAAATCAAAATTTAGGAATTAAAGACATTATTTAATAATATGAAAAGTGCTAGCGATAACAACTTCAGTCAAATGTGGATTGTCCTGTAGTGAACAAGCTGAGAGAGAAATTCACTGCATTTGTTGTGTCATCTACTAACGAACTATAGCGTGGCTAGCTTGAAGGCCTATGTTTCGTGAAAGGTGACATTCAAAACAACAAATAACGAGAATAGGAGAGAAATCACTGCCCTCAGACCAGCCTTTTCTTGGTGGTTAGTTAGACAAATCCTTGCTCTTCAAATAGTTAACAGTTTGTTAACTACGTGCGTTTCCCTGTGTCGCTTGAAGTTTGTTTCGTTCCAATGACTGACGAAAATTTATTTAAATGTGAATCTTTCATTACTCATGCCAATCTTGTAAGAAGAATGGCTTTAACAAACTTCAAAACTTGCCTGCAGCTTAGTTTGGATAGACTAGATACACTGTTTGCATAGTGTGTAGATTTATGCATGAGCAATGGACGTAACAACATATAAATTCGACTGAAGAAAAAGAAAGGTCTGTGCAGACCACACAGTCTAGGTGAACGAAGCAGAGGACGCTAACATAGAACAGTTTTCGCTGTTGCTACAAAGCCGTTGTGAATAAACTTTCGCTTCCTGTATTTTATTCCTGTTTATTTACTATGAAGGGTGATGATAATGTCTTCGCTTCCGCATGTTGTGATACAACAACACAGTGTCTAACGCTAGACATTGACAGTATTAATTTTGTAATTTTGAGTAATGGAGTAATTTGTATGTAGTATGCTTTGTCACTATTTTGCAAATATTTCCTTTCGAATGAATATGATTATGTAAATTAAAGGAGATATCTAAACAAGGGTTATGTAATAACATGTAGTAAACACGCTGGTCTGGTCATGGCGATTTGCTGTTGTTAACGGTCAAAGAGTATGTTTGAAGTAGGGAGTATTGTCGCTGGGCGCAGACGCTCACAGTGCAGTAGAGTCTGGCGCGCTCTCCTGAGCAACAGAGTCTGGCAGAGGCCACAGGCGTAGTGGTTGCTAGCAGCATGAAGTGCGGCGCATTGTGAGGTACCAAACTGGTAAAATTGTGTGACGGCCAGTTATAACTAAGGTGTTAATTAGGCACAGTGGAAAAGTAAACAGCATCAAGAGGAATTAATATGAAAGAAGAGGACTATGGGCCCAAAATTGTTTATTGCAAAAGCGTCGCTAAAAAGAACCTGTTGTCATGCATTGTCGGAGATTATTACCATACGCACCACCAGCAGTCACTCACTGAAGTACACCATCTGTAGTGTTTAGAAGTGCATTAAGGCTAGCCAGCGTAGTAGTTTCATTTTGTTAATAATTACCAACTTAACCCCCTAACGCCGGGCGTCACGAATTTACACCATACTAGTGCGACTTCAATAAGTGTAAAGTTAACTGTTTTCCAGCGCCAGGTGTCAGTAGATGCAGATTCTACGCGAAACTGCCAACGCTTTTGGCTGTGCTGCCATGTACTGATTGTTTCGGGTACTTCTAGAGTGACATAATTTTTGATTTTTTTTCTTCCATGAAGAAATTAAGTCAGGCATTAAGGGGTTAATGTCAACGCTGTGTTACAGGTGCCTAAATCTGAACAATTACCAAGTACAATCCTATCCTGTCATTATTAATTAAAATCTAGTGTCACTGCTGATGATAAAAAGACTAAAATCGCTGATTTAATTTAATATTGATAATTAGTTTGAAAAGGTGGAAGTTACCAAAACTTAAAAAATAATTGACACTGACAGTTAAAGATATGGGCTTTATTGGTCAGCGAAATCCTCACTTGAAAAACCAGTGTTCATAACCAGTGATTATGAAAAAGTAATTTCAGTGATTTTTTTAAAAATTGTAGTACATCAGAATGTTTAGTTTCTTGCGTGATTAATAAGTTTTCCTCTCATTACCAACATACGTGTCAATGTTGTGTAAAATTTAATCAGTAATTATTTAATGAAAGCTACGCGCTAATAAGACGTATTTTGCTTAACATAAAATATTTATCTAAGAACAATTACAATAGTAAAAATATTAACAGTAGGAATTATGGTAGGCTGCACAAAGCTATTTATTACGCAAACTAATTAGCAGTCAAGTGCATATGCTTAGCTCAATGTCCTTTACTGATTTATTTCATGTTGTTAAATGCGATTTTGAATCTGAGCTTGAGTCGGTGTTATTGTGCCCGTTACACCTGGTTATCTCGCATTAATTGTTACGTAAATACTTTTCCAAATTCTTTAACAACTACATAATATTATTCGCTCAAACGGTGAGCTGGCGACTATTTTCTATAAGCATTGCCAACTAAAGTGAAATACATTCAACTTCATTATCTGAAATTTCACTGACTACTTTGCAGTTTTTATCATTTGTTAAAATTCTTTAGAGTATTCCTGCGTAAAGTAGTCGCGCAATAACGATTTGGTTATAACTGATTCTACATTTTTTTAAATTTAATTTGTCCTTCGAAAACGATTTTTTCTTTCCCATACAACAGGGACATTAGGAACACGTGACACCAATTATTTCAATTATCCGAAAGTACAGGTCCTTTGTAATGCGTCTAACATTCACGAAGGTGTATGCCAAGATATGACATTCGCCGATTAGTGGCAGCTAAGAGAACTTAATTTGCCCTGACAATATTCAAGACACCATTAAATTGATCATATATACAACATAAGATTAGCGCTCGATATTGTTCTTGTGGTCTTGCGCTCGCACATTGTTCTTGTGGTCTTCAGTTGTTATTATAACCTGTGAAAGCCTCTTCATTTCTGCATACCTAATGCAACCTACATTGCTTTTGTTGTCCGTAGTCAAGTCTTTGTCCTTCTCTACAATTGTAACCCCTCCTCACTCCCTACTTCCGTCCATTATCAAACTTACGGTTCTTTGATTCGTTGATGGCTGAGAATGTTGCCTATCAACCGGTCCCTCCCTCCAGTCAATCTGTGCCATAAATTTCATTTCTTCCCAAATAAATACAGCACCTCCTCACTGGGCAGTACATCGACAGCAAGTGTGTTAGGCACACACTCTTCAAAATTCTGAAGTTAGATTAAACTTTTTTTTTCAGTAATTCGGGCTGTAACTCGCCCAATTTATCCGAATTGGTGAGATTATACTCTAATTTGAGATTTACGAAACATTAATGACTACATTTTAAGCTTACGGCTTTTTCATTCATCACGAAGTAGCACTTGGAACCTACGTCATCAATTATTTGCTACATATATTTCAATCCCTGTCTTCCTCTACAGTTTTTACCCTCTATAGCTCCATGCAAATTATTCCGTGACGTCTCAACAGATGTCCGATCATCCTGTCCCTTCTTCTTGTCAGCGTTTTTCATATTCTCGTTTCTCCGCCATTCTGAGGAGAACCTCCTCATTCCTTATGTTATCAGTCCACCTAATTTTCGGCTTTCTTCTCTAGCTGCGCATCTCAAAGGTTTAGATTATTTTCTGCTCCAGTTTTCCCACAGCTCACTACCGACAACGCTGTGCTCGACACCTACATTCTCCGAAATTTTTTCCTCAAATTAAGGCCTATGTTTGACACTAGTAGACGTTTCTTGGTCCCGAAAACTCTTTTTGCAAGTGCTAGTCTGCTTTTTATTTCCTCCTTGCCCCGTCCGTCATGGGTTATTTTGCTGCCTAGTTAGCGGAATTCCATAACTTCATCTGCTTCGTGATCCACAGTTCTGATATGAAATTTCTCGCTGATCTCATTTCTGCTACTTCTCATTGCTTTCCTCTTTCTTCAGTTTACTCTAAATCCGTGTTCTACACTCATTAGACTGTTCATTCCGTTCAAGACATCCTGTAATTATTCTTCTCTTTCATCGAGGATAGCAATGTCATCAGCGAATCTTATCATTGATATCCTTTCACCCTGAATTTTAATCCCACTGTCGAATATTTCTTTTATTTCCATTATTGCTTGCTTGATTTGTAGACTGAAACAGCGGGGCTAAAGACTACATTACTGCGTTACACACTTTTTATTCTGAGGACTTCGTTCTTGGTCTTCCATTCTTATTGTACTCTCCTCGTTCTTATTGTATTTTACCCGTCTTTCCCTGTAGCTTATCCTGTTCTTTGCAGAATTTCCAATCTCTTGCATCACTTTACTTTGTCGAACGCTTTTTTTCGTGATGACAAATCCAGTGAATGTGTCTCGATTTTTCTTGAGCCTTTCTTAAATTATCAACCACAACGTCAGGACTGTCTTTCTGATGCATTTACCTTTCCTGCGGCTATGTTATTTTATTCGGTGTTATTGAAATCATTTGTGCCATTGCGCAACGTAATTTCTGTTGTTATAAATGACGGGCATTCACGGTTTACCACGTCCTATTTTGACATACAAGCGGAATAACAAGCGAAATCAACAACATAAAATTTGTGATTGGATCTCTTGTGATCGTTCGGAAGCAGGATTGAAATGTAAATCAATTTGAAGTAAATTATAGCAATAATCTCGGAAGACTCGTTCCTTGGGAACAGAAATGTAAATAAAGCAACTGCTTATTTCCAGAATGAGATTTTCACTCTGCTGCGGAGTGTGCGCTGATATGAAATTTTATAGCAGATTAAAGCAGTGTGTCGGACCTAGACTCGAAGGCAAAGGTACCGAGTTCGAGTCTCGGTCCGGCACACAGTTTTAATCTGCCAGAAAGTTTCAATTGTTTATTGCTTAAATGATGAAGCTATTGAAAAAAGTATAGTATTTATTATAAAATGTAGGAGAATGTTACAATTGTTCATAAGTTGTCGATACTGTATGAACCTAATATTTCCATCGACGTCGTTACTGACTGTATTTTATTCTCAGGAATAAAAAACGACACTTCACAGAATCATTTTCACAACTGGCTCGTTCAAGCACTAGTTCCACAGATACCATGCCACATGATGGAGTTAGATGGCTATTGTCACATAATTAAAGCGACTGAAATGCGCGCTACTAAATCACCGTAGTGAATGTAGCCTACGTAAAGACCTAATAATCAAGAATTGCGCGTAATCTATATGGCATATTTATAGCTCACCAGTCCATTTTTGTGGAATTATTCACGTTAATGCAACTTCTTACAAAATTGGCGACAGATGCAATCACAGAGATCCGCAGTGCAATCAGACAGCTGGCTATAGCGCAAGAACGGTCCACTGCACATTGACTGTACTTTTCTAAGTCGAAATACGGAGACCGGAAGAGGAAGTCTGCAACCTTCCGGGGGAGACTCATTTCCAGCCGTCCCCAGAAGGGTACTTAATACCGCAAAAACCGGCACGGGAAGTCGGCTCCTGTGCCAAAAAAGAAAAAGAGGCAACGGACGTGCAACTAATTAAAAGCAACCGCTCTCGCCAAGATGGATTGCCTTCCCTCCGCACGTCCGGAAGTCCAGATACTCGTTGCGAGGGATGTCCACTTACTGACTGCCCTTCAGCACAGGCCGGAAGAACGCCGGAAGAACGCCCACAATTTGACCACTTCAGAACATAGCAAAAGCTTCGCTTTTCAGAATTTTGTTTCTTTGAATCCATGAAATGGTACTATCAGAAGCATTGTATGAAACTATAGAAAACAAATAGTAATGGAAGCATATATATAAAAGAAAATGTCCTGACTGATTCACTGACTGATCAGCGCCTAACCAAAACCGTTAAGAACAGAAAATTGAAATTTGGGGAGGGTCTTGATCTTATACTGTAGGTATCATTTAAGGTGGTGAAATAGGGAATGGAAAGTCTTTTGAAGGTGGTGAAATAGGGAATGGAAAGTCTTTTGAAGGTGGTGAAATAGGGAATGGAAAGTCTTTTGAAAATCTGTCGCTATTAAAGCAATTCTGAAGCCACAACTACGTAAAGTGGAACTGGTTTCTCGATCAGAAATAAAAAGATATGTGTTCCAGCGTTTTTCGAAATTCAATCCCTGAGGGGGTTGTTGTAATGGTACTTGAATTACGTAACCATTAAGGCACCTCACCTCAACCTCTCAACACCAGCAATATTCTGTGTTTCTGTAAAATAGTTAATATATTTCTATGACAGCATTCAGATTTGATTTCATTAATGTAGAGGTACTTCGATACATCGATATGTAAATATTGCAATGATATTATTCTTATGTGTATTCTTTCTTTTGTCACTATGATCTTTGACGTACTTGTAACTCTGATTTTTGGGCGCGTAAGCGGTTATTAGATAGTCAAGCTTTGGTCGTCATGTTAAAAAGACGCAAATTCTAGTCAGTTTATGAAATGTGAACTTTAACAGTGAGGAAGATATTTTCAAGTATGTTTTATATTGTGAAGTGATGTTTTGGAACGAGTTACGTGATATTGCAACAAAAGTAATAAAAAAGAAGTGTAACTTAAATTCGGAGTGCTGATTACTTTTTTTACATCACCATTGTCCTAACTTGCAAAACTTTAATCTTCAAGAATGGTTTATGAAACACATCTATAAAGCTTTTGAATATCGCAGAATAACACCTAGGCCTCTTTGCATCCGAGCTTGGAATCATCATTACCTAGATTTTCGACGGTTGAGCCATGAGTTCAGAACGAGACCAGCGTGGGAAACACGGAAAGATGAGTGCCTGTTTATCCATTATTTCAAGAAATGACTTTATTAACTGTGCTCTAATGACACCTGCCACATAATATAACTTTTTTGTTGCCCGAAAATGCAATATTTAGCAGCGTGAGCAACACTACATCATAATTTTTGACCTTTGTTGTGGTAGGGTTGTTAGAGGGTGAAATACTGAGTGAAAGTTTTTTTAAAATAAAACATTGTTAAAGAACTACTAAAGCATTTTCAAAGCTACATCTATTAAAACTAATGTTTGACTTCTCTGTTAGAAATAAAAAATCCGTGTTTCATAGTTCCTGGAAATTCAACCCCTAAGTAGGTGAAGTAGAGGAAGAAAGTTTTATGAGAATATTTCAGTATGAAAGCGTTTTTATAGCTAAATATGCCAAAATGTGTATCTAGATTCTCGGTTGGAAATAAAAAATATGTATTTCAGCGTTTTGTACATTCAACACCTAATAGGTTGAAATAGGGGATGAAAAATTGTAAGTAGGCTGTTTAGATTTTTATATTGGTAATGCCACGTAGCGCTCTGTATGAAAATCACTGGCTGTGCTGTGTGCAGTCTGTGGCTAGTTTGCATTGTTGTCTGCCATTGTAGAGGGGCAGCTGGATCTTAACAGCGCGTAGCGTTGCGCAGTTGTAGGTGAGCCGCCAGCAGTGGTGGATGTGGGGAGAGAGATGGCGGAGTTTTGTAATTTGTCATGAACTGCTATATATATTATG
This sequence comes from Schistocerca cancellata, assembly GCF_023864275.1. NCBI lineage: Eukaryota > Metazoa > Arthropoda > Insecta > Orthoptera > Acrididae > Schistocerca > Schistocerca cancellata. The sequence goes on along the minus strand of NC_064632.1, from coordinate 399,711,913 downwards.
ACTATTAAGGTAAATACATTGTTTGTTCACTATTAATATCTTTCATTTGCTAACTATCCCTATCAGTAGTTAGTGCCTTCCGTAGTTTGAATCTTTTATTTAGCTGGCAGTAGTGGCGCTCGCTGTATTGCAGTAGTTCGAGTAACGAAGATTTTTGTGAGGTAAGTGATTTGTGAAAGGTATAGGTTAAAGTTAGTCAGGGCCATTGTTTTGTAGGGATTATTGAAAGTCAGATTGCGTTGCGCTAAAAAATATATTGTGTCAGTTTAAGCATAGTCTTGTATAATTTGTTCTAAGGGGACGTTTCAAAATTTTATGAAAATATTTCGCTATATTAAGATATTTTGAAAATAAATCTATGTAAACTAGTATTTGACTTCTCGGATAGAAATAAAGAAATATTTGTTAGGGGATGAAAGTTTCGATGGAACACCGCAAGAACTCAAAAGGCAGGATTAAAAAAACCTCCGACTCTAGCTACCAGAATGGCTTTGGAAAGACGTACGTTCGGAAAAGATTATACTTCTGTGGCCCTAATTAGCTTGAAAGTTAAGAAAGTGTTGCAGTATGTGAACTGAATCGAAATAAGCTATTTAACATTTACCCCGTCAAATCGGCTTTTTCAGAATTACATAGAAAAAGAAACAGCTCTTTAATATAGTAATTTTCCAGTAGCCGTAAAATACGGGTATACAACAAGATGTGTAAGAATATACAAAGCGAATTAAATTTTTAAAACGATGTAAAAGTCTTATAACAACAATTGATTTACTAAATTTTTATACCCGTAGCTTAGTTTGTGTATTCTAGATAACTGATTGTACGATGTGTAGATTTACACGTAAGTAATAGGCATAACAACATACAAATTCAATTAAAAAACTGTGCAGACCATACACTATATGCGAGCGTAGCAGTAGTCGCTAAGTTAGAAATCTGAATTCAACAGACGCATTTGTATCGCCTGTGTGGTTTGTGGGGGGGGGGGGGGGGGTTTGTGGTGGGGGTGGGGATGAGTGGGGTGCGCAGCCTGTTGGTTTCGCAGCATGAAATCTGTTCCCCTCCTAGCCGCCCGACTTAGCAAGCGACTTTGCATATAGTAAAGTATTCACTGCTGTTACTAAGCTACATAGGAAGTTTAACCTAAAAGTTTAACCTACCTCAGTACAGGGCAGGGTAGCGGCAACAAATTTGTTTTTAAGCTAGCAGGAATTAAAAACATGGAGTGAAGAGTTATTCACAACTAGTACAGAAGCTAGACTGCAGTTATAATAGTCGAAGGACATGAAAGCGAAGCAGCAGTTGAGAAGGGAGCGAGACAGCGTTATAGCTTATCCCACATATCATTCAATCTGTACAGTGAACAAGCAGCGAAAAAAACCATGGGGAAATTTGGAAAGCGAATTGAAGTTCAGTCAGACGAGTTTAAAAATTTTAGGTTTGCCGATGCCAATGTAGTTAAGCCACAGACATCAAAAGACATTGGAGATTTATTGAACGGAATAGGCAGGGTCTTGAAAAGAGGTTATAAAGTGTACATCAATAAAAGTAAAACACGTATCTTTATATCACTTATACAACCAGTTTTAATATAAGCATGCGGAAGCTGGAAAAGATAAGAGGTTTTGAAGCAGTGACTGGCTGATTACAGGACTCGAAAAATGTAACAGAATAATTTCACTTATTTAAAACAATTGACGTTACTATAAATATAAAATCTGGAAGGATTTTATGTATTAGTCAGTTTGTGAAATCACAAAACACAGATTCATCGAGAGTGTGGTAGAAAAATCCCCAGAGAGAAGACCGGCAGGACGGCCGAGAATGAAACACTTCGACAATGTAGAAGTTGACGTTAACTTCTTGAAAATTGCCAGTTCGAGAGACGACCTTAAAGAGAGGAAAGTTTGGCTAAATAGTCAAGTTATTAGCATAGAGCTTAGATAGCTTGTAATTATTTTATAAAAACATTGATAATTTAAGTAAAATTTGACATAAAATGAACATCTGGAGAGCGCTCATATGCTTTACGTAATTTTTTATTTATTGTCTTCATCGCAAAAGATTTTCTTCAAAATTACCGGTTTCGGCTTTAAATAGCAATATTCACAATCTACAATGAAAATAAAAGGAGAAAGCATTACCATCCACTACATTAAGGGATTAAGAAATGAAACAGGAGTTATAACATAACCGCTGTATATCTCTCATTCTACTGCATTTCAGCAAATCATAAACATATAAAAATGACACGCGTCAAAGTTGACGTGCATTCTTCGGCCAGCATATATAGAAAGCAAATGCAGTGCTAGGGGTTGTTGAAGTGTTAATAGCGTACATATAATTGTACAAAATAATTAAAAGGAGATTCATTTAGAGGTACAGTAAAAAATATTCTTGTATTGCTATATTCAAAATTTCAAACAATGTATTCCTGTCAAAATTACGCATAGCTTTCTCTAGACCTAAAAATAAGTTTACCTTTCTTCCTCTTGTCCTCTTAAGAGAAGTCACAGAGTCAGTTTTGCCTCACCTGTTCCCACGTTTTTCTGGAACCCAAACTGATTGTCCCCGAGTTCGATTTCTAACAGATTTTCCTTCTTCCGTAAGTAATTCGTGTGAGAATTTGGAACCATGGCATACTGAAATGTTAGTACGATAGTATTTTCTCCTGTCAACTCCCGCTTTCTTGAGAATTGGAATGGTTACATTAGTCTTGAAATCGGAGGGTATTTCGCTTTTCTGATACATCTCGTGCACCAGGTGACATAGCTTTGTCAATGCCAATAAATCTGAGGTAATTTCGTCTACTCCATGGGCCTTCTTTTGATATTCACACAATTGCTTTCTTTTCTCTGAAGGTCTGTTTAATCTTCTTATTGGAGGTAATTTTCTTTTCCCTAGTTAAGCGTGATTCTACAGCCTTCCATTTGTCTTCTATCATTTCTTGATTAGCTGTTTTGCATGTTTTTTTAACGTCGTATTTTAGACCTCTGTCTTCCCTTTCACCTGCTTCACTTACTGCGTTTTTATTACTCATCCATTTGGCAATTAGATTCAGTATCTTCTTTGTGATACTAGTCCTTATCTTTTTACCTATTCCATCCTCTGTTTCATCTCTCATAATTGTCAATTCCTCTTTTACTGCATCGATTTGCTCTGTTTCAGTCCAATATTGCCCAGTGCGCTTCCTTAATCTCTCAACTGTCTATGGCCCTTTCAGCTTACACATGTCGCATATCCCTAATTTTCTTTTGTCGATTCATTAACTTCTCATTCACAGTTCATAACCAGTAAAATTCTACTCACTGTATATCGCCCGTCTCATGTTCATCTACTGTATTATATTATATATAATATACAGGGTGTATCAAAAAGAATCATCCGATTTAAAAAAAAAATCATAACTATTGTGTTACGTGAACTATATGCGTGAACAACGTACCTTTGGAGAGAGCAAACCCTCGAGATTTACATGGTTCCTGCTAGGTAGCAGCAGTGTGCGCCCACTTCAGTTATAGTAAAAATAGGTCCAGGACAATAGAAAGCGTTTTGGGTTCTACGGTTTCGGCAGTGCGGATCAGTAATAACTGTTCAGCGTGACTTTCGTAGTAGGTATAGTGCGGATCGTCCTACTGCACAGAGCATTAGACGTTAGTATGAACAGTTCAGAGAAACAAGTTGTTTTTTTCAAGGCAAATCGCCGGGCCATCTCCGTTCCCGACTGTCTGACACAGATGTCAACCGCATTCGTATATCGTATCTCGAGATGCATGAGAATTTTCTTTTCCCACAGTTAAAGACTGATTCTAAGGACTTCGTTTACCAACAGGATGGGACACCACCACACTGGCATCAGGAAGTGCGGGATTTTTTAAAGCAAAGGATTACTGAACGATGAGGGATCGGTCGAACTGGAACAAATGATTCAGCCTTACATTACTGGCCTCCAAGGTCACTGGAGCTGACTGTATGTGATTATTTCTTGCGGGGATTTATAAAAGACTCTACATATGTGCCTCTGCTACCAACAATGACATGAATGAACCGAGACATCGCATAACAGCAGCTGTGGAAACTGTAACTCAAGACATGCTAGCTGCAATGTGGGAACAATTTGAATACCGCAGTGACACATGCCGTGGAAAATCTACTAACTGGGTTGCTTTTTCACTCCTTTCCTCAAGTCCATATTGTCCTACAATTTACCTTCTCTTCGTTTTTCTACCATCGAATTCTAATCCTGATTTAAGGACCTGACAGTGAATATTAGCAGCTCTTAATAGATGATGCAGCTATCTATAATCTGAAAAAGCTGCACATATATTCAGTCAAAGCTTGATACGATTTGAAAGGGCGTCTCTGGAGATGATATTCACAGATAAGAATGGAAAATCAATTAGTAGTTCAATATTTCGAGCACGGCCTCTCGTTCAAGAATTTTTAACCAAAGTAAACACCGGCAGTCTAAGGTTATATTTTAGTATTAACTGATCATTAATTACAAATAAATGGCGGGGTGGTACAGTTGAAAGTGCAAGTTGCTAGCGTGGGAGATAGAAACTAGATCTGGTTCGAACCTGAGCCCAGGATTTACTGCCGTTGTTCTGGAACGCTGGCCAGACTTAGTACTGTCTTCGGGCAGCTTTATACATTCTCCAATGCGAGAGCGTTTTCCGCATCTCTCTCAGAAACGCAATAGACAAACAAAATGCACAGCAAAAAATAATTCAGATTGCCTACAAGACGTAGCTCCTTTACGGCCTGTCGGCTGTGGGTATAAGCTGTGTATTCAGCAAGGGTATTTTAAAAAAGTGAAGGACAGATAATAGCTGTATGATTGTCCATCATTAATGAGCCCTGTCAAATTAGTAGAAGGAAAGACGATTAATTACAAACACTTTACAGACGCATCTCTCAGTTGCAAAGTACCTAGGGCAAGTTCGTATGTATAAAAAGTCAACGACGTTGGAAAGTTAGACCTACTCCATCAGCGGATGAGGGGTGGAGTGCAGCAGCTGGAAAAGGGATTCTTTCGCTTGGGCCGGGTACTGGCATACGTCCTGAGTTTTCACAGCGCTTTACAGAGAGATGGGTGAAACCAAAGTTGGTGGCGGAACCCTCTGCAGCAGACGAGATCCTCTGCAAACATCGTCGCTTGGACTGAAAGCACAGACGGCCCTCAAGAACTGCCCAGGGCGCGCTCTCAAATCTTCACCTTCAGAACTTTGAGTAAAAACTTTCCGTAAAGCAGACGCTCTCTCGAAGATGGTGAAAGAGCTACATTTTGCCGTAATATACTTATTATGCTACTACGTACTGGTGAGAGTCAAACTCACGGTTCGACTGCTGGTGGAGAAATCGGTAACAAGTTCAGAAGTACATTGTGGAAGAATGTCAATGATAGAGTATTGACAATGCTCAATCGCTGACGACACAGTCATAAAGAGGTAATGTTTGACTTATGTTAATATCTCTCCGATTGAAAGACAGATCTTAAGAGCTGACAATGCATACTTTATTTAGTGAACTTACACTATTTCATGCTGTAATCCCATGATGAGATTTAGGTACGTTTTCCTGGTTCTGTCATCATTTCAAGTGGTCTGATGTGACCCACAACGGTTTTCTCTCTTGTGCCAATAGCTTCATCTCAGAGTAACATCTGCATCAAACATCTTGAATTATTTGTTTTAGTGAAACACTTGGCAGATAAAACCGTGTGCCTTTCGCGGGAAAGCGCTCTATCGACTGAACAATCTAAGCACGACTCACGACTCATCCTCACTGCTCTACTTCCGTGAATACCTCATCTCCTACCTCCAAAAGTGCACAAAAGTTCTCTTGCATACCTTGCAGGATGATGATGATGATGATGATGATGATGATGATGATGATGATGATGTTTCGTCTGTGCCGCGCTCAGTCCAATCTCGCCACTTTCGTGGATGTTGCTGAAATGATGAGGACAACACGTACACCCAGTCTCCGGGTGGAGAAAATCCCCAACCCGGCCGGGAATCGAAGCCGGGACGCTGTGATCCAGAGGAAGCAACTCTAACCACTAGACCACGAGCTGCGGATATACCTTACCGGGCCAGCACGCTTGGAAAAAAGATATGGCTTAACCACAGCTTTTGGGATTGCTTACAGAATGAATTAGTTTAGATTTATTAATTTAACCTTTGTCTTCCCTTACAAGTTTGCCGACTCGCCTTGGAAGAAATTTCCTAATTTCTTCACACATGAACCTTCATCCCATTTCTTCTTTTAGACTGTTTCCACATATTCATTTCCTCGAAATCAAATGGATCAAATGGCTCCAAGCACTATGGGACTTAACATCTGAGGTCATCAGTTCCCTAGACGTAGAACTACTTAAACCTAACTAACCTAAGTACATCACACACATCCATGCCCGAGGCAGGATTCGAACCTGCGACCGTAGCAGCAGTGCGGTCCCAGACTGAAGCGCCTAGAACCGATCGGCCACAGCGGCTGGCCCTTTCCTCGCTTATTCTGCAGAATACGCCATTTGTTTTCTTATCTGTCCAACATTTGTCTAATAAACAACACCCCGTATTATCGAATCTCATTCCCTGATCTTCCTTTCCGGTTTTTCCCACAGTCCATGATTCACATCCATAGAATACTGTGTTCCAGACATAAATCCTCAGAAATTTCTTTCTCGTATTAAAGGCAATGTTTGATACTAGCAGCCTTCTTTTAACGGTGAATTTCCTCTTTGCCTGGGCTAATCTGCTTCTTAAATCCTCATATTTTGGTCCATCGTTCGTTATCTTGATTCCAAAGTAGGAATTGATTCATTTCGTCTGTTTACTGCATCGTATTCAATTCTGATGCTGTGTTTGTTGCTAATCGCATTTCGGCTATTCCTCCATATTTCATCTTTCTTCCGTTTCTTCTCAATCCAGTTGCTGTGGTCAGTACACCAAGTCATTTTCACAAAGGACTGCAATGTCATCGCCGAATCTCATAATTGCTATCTTTCGGCATTTCTAAAATCACCGGTGGAAATGTTAACCAAACTACTGTTGAAGTTGATATGTATATGAAACCTGGTAGTCAAGGAAGGCAGGATTCGGTTACGATTGTGGACTGGGCCATAATCAGTTACTATTGGTTCCCTTTTGCAATTACATTTATTTTTAAAACGGTAATTCCAGACTCAGCAATAAATAAATATGTCGCACATTACTAATGAAGGAGTGAACAACTGTGTAATTAATAGTGTTTTAATTGCGTTACAATTTACCAAATGAGTATAAAATAGACACAGCAAATAATGTTTTAAAAGAAGCGAATGTGATCCCAATTAGAATTTTAAGGCAAGTAAACACAGTCACGGCTGAAGACCCTTAATGCCAAGAACGGCAATTATAAAAAGTTAACAAGCATACTGTAAAACAGGAATGCAATAGCAAAGGTTAATTTAAAAAGACAAGCAACTGATCACCAAGCATGTGAGACAAAATGATGGTAGACTTGGTAGCACAATCATTTAAACCTGCTGTAACTCCAAGAATTGCAATTATATAAAAATTTTAGAAACATACAGTAAAACAGCAAATACAATAATAAAACAGAAGGGCCAGTCACAGGCGGTGCAGCAGGAATAGACCTCTGAGTAGGTCTGGCAAAAAACACTTTCGCGAGCGATGAGATAGGGAGCCAAGAGTTGCATTCACCTCACAAGATGGTATCAGAGACTAGTGGCAGCCCAACGAATGACTAATGATAATCTTGCTGAGGCTACCTGGCGTCCAATAAACCAAATGCAAAGATGTAAAAATACGCCAAAGCCAGAACTGGCGGTCTGAACTCCGCCTGCAGAATAATGTGCTTCGAGTGCTCAGAGCGAGAAAGGAATCACTACCACCAGAGTAGAAGAATCGCCAACCAATCTACAATAAAGAAAGCTGTCAAAACTACACGCCTCACTGGACAGAAGCGGCAAGGCGAAGAAACGTACACTGCCGTTACATACACTAACCCCCAGGGCAGTTATCTGGGGCGTTAGCAGCCACGAGGCAGGAAAAATACTGCTGGTTGAACTTAACAAATAGTAACAAACTGAACGCAATAAATAGTAATTAGAAGTCCAGGAAAGCTAATCAGATCCGCCTTCCCGAAGCTCTCCACTCACTGCTCTTCGCCTCGGCAACACTACGAGCAGCAACACGAACCCAAGTCACTGGAGAATCACAAGATCTCACAATGGTGGAGGTTTTTCTACTGGAATCCAAATGCACTCAACTGAAAGCTTGCAGGATCCGGTTTACGACGAGGTCGTGCACCATCGTGACCACAAGCCTTCGATCCAGCAGTCCATGCGCGCCTCCAGCGGTCCCGGCATGTTCGCGCACTGTGCGGACCTGGCTCCTCCTGAGTCCCCCGAGTTGAACACTGACACGACCTGGAAGAACAACAGCGTCGCCCCAAAACTAGGGCCACAGTTACTACATATCGATAACCGCCGCTGCTGCCACTAGCGGACAGGCAATGCTTGCAAAAGCAAGTGGCGCCAGTCAACACGAGAAGAAGACAAACAACCACAACTGTGTCAACTAAACGATACGGTCTGGCCTCCAACAGTGGACAGAAACCTGCAAACAGCACCAAAGCGAGGCGCAACATGGCTCAGTATAATCTGAGAAAAGGATCATACCATTACACCTCCGGAAAAGTATCCTCCACACAATCGTGAAGTTAGCAAGGACAGATAAATATGAGATCTATGGCACAATCAGCTTAACACCACATGCATCGAACCTATTGAAAAGAATAACATACAGAAGAATTGGAAAAGAAAACTGAGCGTCTGTAGGAAGACCATCACTTTGGCTGTAGGATGCTAAAGGCAGTAGGGTATCATGAAATGTATTCTCAGTTGTGGGTACAAACAACCATCAACTGTATAAGGGAATGACGACTGTGAAAACTCGTGCCGGACGAGGACTCAATCTCGGATTTTCTGCTTTACGCGAAAGGTAGCCTTACTCGGTTTAGTTATCCGTGCACGACCCACAGCCAAAGCAAAACTTCATACAGCTTCAGTTAAGCAGCTACAGTACTACTAAACTAGTTTTGAAACAAAAAAAATGAATAATGTAACACATTTCAAATTGTTCAAATGACTGAGCACTATGGGACTTAACTTCTGAGGTCATCAGCCCCTAGAACTTAGAATCACAGGGCTATTACAAATGATTGAAGCGATTTCATAAATTCACTGTAGCTCCATTCATTGACATATGGTCACGACACACTACAGATACGTAGAAAAACTCAAAGTTTTGTTCGGCTGAAGCCGCACTCCAGGTTTCTGCCGCCAGAGCGCTCGAGAGCGCAGTGAGACAAAATGGCGACAGGAGCCGAGAAAGCGTATGTCGTGCTTGAAATGCACTCACATCAGTCATAACAGTGCAACGACACTTCAGGACGAAGTTCAACAAAGATCCACCAACTGCTAACTCCATTCGGCGATGGTATGCGCAGTTTAAAGCCTCTGGATGCCTCTGTAAGGGGAAATCAACGGGTCGGCCTGCAGTGAGCGAAGAAACGGTTGAACGCGTGCGTGCAAGTTTCACGCGTAGCCCGCGGAAGTCGACGAATAAAGCAAGCAGGGAGCTAAACGTACCACAGCCGACGGTTTGGAAAATCTTACGGAAAAGGCTAAAGGAGAAGCCTTACCGTTTACAATTGCTACAAGCCCTGACACCCGATGACAAAGTCAAACGCTTTGAATTTTCGGCGCGGTTGCAACAGCTCATGGAAGAGGATGCGTTCAGTGCGAAACTTGTTTTCAGTGATGAAGCAACATTTTTTCTTAATGGTGAAGTGAATAGACACAATGTGCGAATCTGGGCGGTAGAGAATCCTCACGCATTCGTGCAGCAAATTCGCAATTCACCAAAAGTTAACGTATTTTGTGCAATCTCACGGTTTAAAGTTTACGGCCCCTTTTTCTTCTGCGAAAAAAACGTTACAGGACACGTGTATCTGGACATGCTGGAAAATTGGCTCATGCCACAACTGGAGACCGACAGCGCCGACTTTATCTTTCAACAGGATGGTGCTCCACCGCACTTCCATCGTGATGTTCGGCATTTCTTAAACAGGAGATTGGAAAACCGATGGATCGGTCGTGGTGGAGATCATGATCAGCAATTCATGTCATGGCCTCCACGCTCTCCCGACTTAACCCCATGCGATTTCTTTCTGTGGGGTTATGTGAAAGTTTCAGTGTTTAAACATCCTCTACCAAGAAACGTGTCAGAACTGCGAGCTCGCATCAACGATGCTTTCGAACTCATTGATGGGGACATGCTGCGCCGAGTGTGGGAGGAACTTGATTATCGGCATGATGTCTGCCGAATCACTAAAGGGGCACATAACGAACATTTGTGAATGCCTAAAAAAACTGAGTTTTTGTATGTGTGTGCAAAGCATTGCGAAAATATCTCAAATAATAAAGTTATTGTAGAGCTGTGAAATCGCTTCAATCATTTGTAATAACCCTGTAGTTAAACCTAACTAACCTAAGGACATAACACACATCCATGCACGAGGTAGGATTCGAACCTGCGCCCGTAGCGGTCGCGCGGTTCCAGACTGTACCGCCTAGAACCGCTCGGTCACTCAGGCCGGCTAACACATTTCAATCGCAGCTTTAAATACTTGGTTACTTGCAAGACTGACAGGTTTCGAAAGATATAGCAATTCGTAATCAGCCCCTCTGTAGTAAGCACGCCAAATCAACGCAGCAAATAACCTCCGCTATCTGTAGGTGGAGGCTGTGCCTCACAAGTTACGAATACCATTAGAGCAAATGGGCCACTTGAATACAACATACAGAAAGAGCAGTTACACATATTCTGTACGACTGAATACATAAGAAACATAACCACTCAATGGGCATTAAAAATGAAATGCGTACCAAGGAGAATTACTATTTAAGCTATACTTGGCAGTGCAGCGGACTTGATAATACGACAGTCTATGTAACGTCAATGGCAAAGCACAATCAAAGCTCCCTCAGGGCAAAACGACAAAACGTACTAAGGCTCACGAGATCCAACCTGGCATGGACGCGCATGTGAGATGTCCGTAAATCATCAGTGAACATGCCTCCGGAACCTGACGCCTGTCCACTGCAATGTGTGACGCCTCGGCACTCTTCCACAACAGGCCGCGTACCGAACAGGAGTTCTAGCGCAAGACCCGGCGGGAAAGACTCTCCGCCGTGCGGCGTTCAATATTCTGTTTTTCTTTTCGCCCATGCTACGGGCCGCGGCGAACACCGTCATATCGTACCGTAGTGCGCCAACAAGATCTTTGACCGGTCTCATCAGGTGTCGATAGCAGCCGACGCACCGCTCACGATGTAACATATAGACGCTTTCGACCACTACAAAAAATTGTTTGAAATTATTCGCCGCTTTGCATATCTATCTTTATACTTGTGTCAGCTTTCTTTAAGGGGGGAAACCATATTAGAGGCTCTTTGACACTGATTCTTAGGGATTAATTAGAATTTAATCAAATTTTGACATCATTTAATTCCTATTTAGAACAGTTTTTGTGAATTTTTTTGAATAATTTCAGCCAAAAGCGACAAAGTTAGGCTGTGATGTCCGCTGAAGTTTGTGAGTATAGTCCTCCAATTGCGTCTGAAATCAAAAAGGTTTTGATTTTACATTAATAACTGATTTTCTAAGAATATCAACCTCAACGCAGGTGAAAATAATGAAAATTAAAAATTTTGAAGGCTTTGGAACAATTTACTTCGATTTTCACGATTTTTTCTCTAGTTACGCGAAGAAAAATAACCTTAAAATCATGATATCATCTCACAAGTTGGTTCATGTAATTCGTAATTTTATAAAGAATCATACTATCAATTTTCATAATGATCGGTTCTATACTTTTTCGGTTAGAGTGCACACAAATGTGAAAAAAGTCATTTCGAGATAAATGTGTTTGAAAAATAAATTCTCGAAAATTAGAAATTCAAGGAAGTTAACAATAGTGTAAAATGCTTACCGACTAACCTGCGATTCCAACACCATATAGTAATCCTTCTTCCTGCTAGGCTTCGTTTTGCGCTTCCAGCAGTGATTTCCGAGCTATCCGACCTTTCGATTTCAATGAACTACATCGATTCTGCCGGCTCCCGCACATTCTCCGTTTATTCGGCATAATTGAAGCTTTACGTGCCTACTACCATTCCTGCCTCGTACATGCCCATCAGAAGGGCTGAATTTCCTTCACTGAATAAGCTCGCTGCTAAATACGATACCAATTTAACGACTTTTAGTCCGGAGTGCTAGTGTTTAGGAGCTAATCGCCAAATAGCGGAATTAAAACTTTCACCCACATTTTGTGTGTGGCCACCTAAAAATCTCTCCAGTAATTCATCCCTTGATAAAGCTTCATATATTCGAAGATCTGCACTTGGCTCTATGCTAATAAAATCTAAACGAATGCGAATTTCACTTTGAAATTTTGACAGCGTATTCTTTGATAGTTAAGCTAACGATTTATCTAATAAAAATAGAGTTTTTTTGTACTTCCTAATGTGGTTTCCCCCTTAAAGTCTTCATATTTGGTTTGTCTTTTCCAAATAAAATTATACTTTTCTTTAATAAAATGTACTGGAAATCAGAAGCACCCCTCATTCGCAGTAACGTAATGAGTTTTGTGGCGGAATACCGAGGAAAGACTAATATGGGAGCACTGCTCATCTTCATTTTGACGCTTTTTTAGAAAAGCATTTTGAAGGAACTGAGGTTTCCAATCGAAGCATTAAGGCAAAATATTTAGGTTATAATAACTTGTTTTACTTAAGAAATGGTGTTTTGATTCTTACTAATTAAAGATAAAGCGTTAATTGTCGTAATACTTCATCAAGAAATAATGTGGTCTTAGCTTTTGGCATCGTCAGATCAAACGAAACTGTTTGATACACATCACAACATTGTTTGACTTTGGTTTTACAATTTTTCTAGTAATGTTAGTTTTTGTATGTTTTCAGTACTTCTCCCCCATTTTTAATCTGGCTGTATTGATATATTACTAGATGAAACCATATGGTTCCAGAGATCTTTTCAAGTCTCAAACAACTATGATGACAAACGACGAATGAAAATTTGAATCAAGGCCAGGATTCGAAGCGGGGTTCCTGCTCACAGAGCACACGTACTACCCACTACGTCAGCCGTATAATGGCTTTGCATAACCACACACATTACCCTACCACGCCTCCCTCCTCAATACAGATTCCCATTCACGTTTCAGTCCAATACCTATTCCCTTTAAATTCGAACAGCACTCCAGAGGCTCGTCAACTGTATTGGAGTACCACCTCAGCATCGAACCACAAGGGTGATCCTGCCTGAGACCTAGGCATAAATGCTTTAATCAAATAAAACTGTATGGTTTCAGATACCTTTCTAAGACTAAAACATCTATGATGTATATATGTCAGGGTGGCACAGTGGTTAGCGGATCTGCCTAGTGAGCAAGAGGCCAGGGTTAGAATCCCAACCCTGTACAAATTTTCATTCGTTGTTTCAATCTGAATATATCCATCATAAATGTTTGAGATTTGAAAAGATCTCTGGAGCCATATAGTTTCATTTCATTAAGGGGACCACACCGTGGTTCAGGGCGAAAAAAATCCATCTTCGGTTTTCATCATATTTCGATAGATTAAGGTTTCATTTAAGTACTCTGAAAAGGATTTCGTTGAAAAAAAATTTAGAGCATTTAAAAAGGATTTTACTACCACGTGTGTTTATGTGTCACACCCACTTTTCTGTCAGCCACTTTTCTGCATATATTTTATATCTTTATATCACCTACATTGCACGTTAGGAATTTTTTTTTACTCCCGAGTGTGTTGGCTATCTTTGGAATGCAACGATCAATATTCTTTTGATTCTGCTGTTTGACCGGACGGGGTGGGTTAACTAAAACTGAAATAGAAAACTTGTAGATATACTGCGGTCATGAAATTAGGAGAAATAAAGAAAATCTGGAGACAATGAAGAGAGATGTTTGGGCCGTATTCTTCCATAAGTCCCCTACTGATGATAAGCCATGTCATGGATTGTTTCGATCAGGAGAAAATTCGTTGTGCAAATACAATAGGGCTCAGGCAACTGGAGAATCTTATTCTTACCAGCATTCTCTTCCTGCTGCTTTTATAACAGCAATTAAACCTATTTTCAGAGACTTGGCTCATACTAACCTTCTACGGAAATGTCTCCATGGGCAGACATAGAACCCAAATGAATGTTTCAACATCATAATTTTTAACCGCCTTCCTAAAACTGTATTTGTAGGCATGCATACAATGAAACTAGGAGTTCATGATGCTGTTATTACATTCAAGTGTGGTAATATTGGAAAGTGTTGGGTACTGAAAAAGCTGGGAATTAATCCTGGTGAAACTATTATCACTGAGCTGCAACATTGCGATAAAATGAGGACAGCCGATGCAGACAGGTCTGCATCTAACATGGCCAAGAAAGCAAGACAAACATCCAGGAAGGTGATAAAGAAGCTGGAAGACTTGCTACAGGCCAAAGAAGGACAGCAGTACAGTTTTCATTAACTGTAAATAACAAATTTCAAAATTTTTTTCTTTAAAGTCAGTTTTCCGCAAATTAAAATTTTCAGTACATATGCCCCATTATATCAGAAACTATCATAGGTAAATGAATGAAATTTTCAGAGACTCTGCATAACATAAAACGCCACCTCTGGTACTACATCATTAATACTCCCCCATTAGGAAGTTCACAAAAAAATATTTCTGCAGAAAAAACTTAATATTTTTGTTAATAAATTTAAAAAGTATTTCTTAAAAACTTTGAAATGGATAAAGTAGATTTTAGTACAGTTGACTATTAGCATCATTTAACATACAGTAAAAATATTAAGGTCCTGCATCAAATAGTTTTTTCAGAAATGGGTCAAATACTTGCCTAAATTAACGTGAGTTAGATAGGCATTGTATGGTCCCCTTAAAGCACCTATTCCTGTGTCTCAGATAGGATCCCAGGTTTCCTTCCATGCCAAGGTGCTACTCCAATAGAGTTGGGGAGCCTCTGCAATACTGTTCGGATTTAAGGAGAGTAGCGAGTGAACTGGAACTTGGACTGAGGAGGAAGCCGTGCTGGGACAGTCCGTGCAGCTGTGAAAGCCCCTGTGCCAGGGAGGCGTAGTAGATAGTGCATCTGCCTTGTGAGCAGGAGATCCGGGTTCGAATCACGTCCTTGGTACAAATTTTCATTCGTCGCTTCAGTCTGCGTATATGCAGTATATTACTACACTCCTGGAAATCGAAATAAGAACACCGTGAATTCATTGTCCCAGGAAGGGGAAACTTTATTGACACATTCCTGGGGTCAGATACATCACATGATCACACTGACAGAACCACAGGCACATAGACACAGGCAACAGAGCATGCACAATGTCGGCACTAGTACAGTGTATATCCACCTTTCGCAGCAATGCAGGCTGCTATTCTCCCATGGAGACGATCGTAGAGATGCTGGATGTAGTCCTGTGGAACGGCTTGCCATGCCATTTCCACCTGGCGCCTCAGTTGGACCAGCGTTCGTGCTGGACGTGCAGACCGCGTGAGACGACGCTTCATCCAGTGCCAAACATGCTCAATGGGGGACAGATCCGGAGATCTTGCTGGCCAGGGTAGTTGACTTACACCTTCTAGAGCACGTTGGGTGGCACGGGATACATGCGGACGTGCATTGTCCTGTTGGAACAGCAAGTTCCCTTGCCGGTCTAGGAATGGTAGAACGATGGGTTCGATGACGGTTTGGATGTACCGTGCACTATTCAGTGTCCCCTCGACGATCACCAGTGGTGTACGGCCAGTGTAGGAGATCGCTCCCCACACCATGATGCCGGGTGTTGGCCCTGTGTGCCTCGGTCGTATGCAGTCCTGATTGTGGCGCTCACCTGCACGGCGCCAAACACGCATACGACCATCATTGGCACCAAGGCAGAAGCGACTCTCATCGCTGAAGACGACACGTCTCCATTCGTCCCTCCATTCACGCCTGTCGCGACACCACTGGAGGCGGGCTGCACGATATTGGGGCGTGAGCGGAAGACGGCCTAACGGTGTGCGGGACCGTAGCCCAGCTTCATGGAGACCGTTGCGAATGGTCCTCGCCGATATCCCAGGAGCAACAGTGTCCCTAATTTGCTGGGAAGTGGCGGTGCGGTCCCCTACGGCACTGCGTAGGATCCTACGGCCTTGGCATGCATCCGTGCGTCGCTGCGGTCCGGTCCCAGGTCGACGGGCATGTGCAGCTTCCGCCGACCACTGGCGACAACATCGATGTACTGTGGAGACCTCACGCCCCACGTGTTGAGCAATTCGGCGGTACGTCCACCCGGCCTCCCGCATGCCCACTATACGCCCTCGCTCAAAGTCCGTCAACTGCACATACGGTTCACGTCCACGCTGTCGTGGCATGCTACCAGTGTTAAAGACTGCGATGGAGCTCCGTATGCCACGGCAAACTGGCTGACACTGACGGCGGCGGTGCACAAATGCTGCGCAGCTAGCGCCATTCGACGGCCAACACCGCGGTTCCTGGTGTGTCCGCTGTGCCGTGCGTGTGATCATTGCTTGTACAGCCCTCTCGCAGTGTCCGGAGCAAGTATGGTGGGTCTGACACACCGGTGTCAATGTGTTCTTTTTTCCATTTCCAGGAGTGTATATACTATTATAAACACTGTACGCTTTCCAACATTACAGGCAGTTTGTGAGGGACTTCGAATATCATTTATATAGGCCGAATTATCCACTTAACTGGCCAGTAGCATATAATTAAAGATTATATGAGGTTTGATTCATAAAACGCGAACTGACTCTGAAGAAGGCCTTGTTTGATGCGCTAAGAATTCCGCTCCAGGCCACCAGACTCAAGACGGCACACTTATCCAAAGTTGACAGAAGCGCTGGTTGTGGAGAGACTCAGTACTCGACAGGCACAGATGTGCATATTTTTCAAGAGGGCATTGTATTGCTTTTGTCTGGTGTGAACACTGATACAGCGTCATTTTAGTGTGTTTCACTTGCGTACTGTTTATTAATGAACAACAATAAACATATTTTTGAAAGCTTTTATTTGTTATTTACGAAGTTAAGAGTGGTCACGTCAAAGAACAAAAACGATCGATGGTCCCGAACCTCCAGAAAACGGGAACGACCAAAATGTAAATATATGCACATGAGTTACACTGGGATTCTACGTTAATAGTTATGGCTGATAGTAACATTTTATTTATTGGTTGATTTATTTCACCCTTAATATTAGGGCCATCAGGTCCTCTCATTCGCCTAATCAGATATTCTACATATTTTATATTACAAATATTACGATCGCTCTATATCCGAATCCCGCTCCAGCTACTGCCGGGTCTGGGTGCTGACGAGTCCTCTCCATTTGGCTCGGTCCTCCCACCGCTTTTCTTCCTCCACTTGCTGCCAGGTCACACCTCTCCTTTCAACAGATATTCTCACTCTCATTTTCCACCGTTTTCTTGGGCGCCCTCTAGATCTTTTTCCATCCATCTTTAGTTCTTCCATAATTTTGGGGAGTCTCTGCCCATGCATCCTCTTAACATGCCCATACCATCTTAATCTCTTTCTTTCAATTTCTTCTCTCATACTTTTTTGTTTGAGGTCCTTTCTAATCTCTACATTCCTTACTCTGTCCATTCTTGTTTTTCCCTTAACTGCTCTGAAAATTTCATTTCCCCTGCTCGCAGTCTGCTCCAGTCCCTTTCTGTCATTGTCCATGTTTCTCCACAATAGGTGACAATAGGGATGTAATAATTCTTATACATAAGGAGTTTTGCTCTTTCTGAAACTTCATTGTTCCAAATCAGATGTTTTATTGTTTGGTAGAAATTGCCTCCCTTCTGTAACCTCCTATTAATTTCGTTAGTTATTCTTCCATCCCTAGATATTTCACTCCCTAAATAGGTGAAACTTTCTACCACTTTGAGGGGTTCTCCATTCAAGGTAATATTTCCGTTGATTCCTTTCTCCCTTCCAAATACCATTACTTCACTCTTATCTTTATTTATTTTTAATCCATACCTTTTCATTATTTCCTTCCACGCATCAAGCTGTAACTGTACATCTACCTCTTTATTACCCCATATTACCATATCATCTGCAAAAATCATCTTTTTGTCTTTTTCTTTTACTATATCTTTAACTGCCCTATTCATTCCCTCCATCACAACATTAAAAAGCGCAGGAGATAGAATACTTCCTTGCTTAAGTCCTTGCCTTATTTCGAAGTATTCAGAGTTCCCCAGTGGTGTTCTAATTCTACAATTGTGGCCTCTGTACACTGTCTTTATAACATTAATGTATCCATCTTCTATATCTATCTTCTTCAGTTCTTCCCAGAGTCTTTTCCTGTCAACTGAGTCATATGCCTTTTCTATGTCTATAAAAACCATTATCACCCTTTTGTTATACTCCCAACTTTTTTCCATCAGTTGACGGATAGAAAATATCAGGTCGATCGTGCTCCTTCCTTTCCCAAATCCATGCTGTTCTTCACTCAGCTCCTTTTCTATCTTTTCACTTATTCGATTTAGTAAAATTCTTTCAAAAATCTTGGCTGTATGACTCATGAGGGTTATTCCTCTGTAGTTTTTACAAAGTCTTTTATTGCCTTTCTTGAAGATGGGAACAATGTCTCCTGTTCTCCAGTCGTCAAGTATTTTACTATTTCTCCACACGCTTGATAGTACTCTATACAGCCACTGCATTCCCACTGGACCTGCTGCTCTTATCATGTCCACTGATACTTCATCAGGTCCTGGGGCTTTCTCCCCATTCATCTTCTTCACAGCTTTTTCCATTTCTTCCCGCGTAATTTGTCCTAATTCTGCTTCCCAACTTCTCTCAATTTCTTCATTATTTGTTGTTTCCTCATGTACCTGCTCCTCAGCGTTTAACAGCTTCTTAAAATGTTCTTCCCAGAGATCTATTATATTCCCTGGATATTCAATAATAGTACCGTCCTGTGTTTCCATCTTTACTGGTACTTCAGAAGCCTTCCTTTTATTTTTCATAATTTTATAGAACATTTTCTTATTGCTCTTCACATCTTCTTCAAGTTTTTTTGTAAACTCTTCCCATGCCTTTTTCTTTGCTGTTTCCACTATTTCTTTGCACTTCTTCTTTTCCTCTATATATCTTTTATGGTCTTCATCATTTTTAGTTTTCCACCATTTTTTCCATGCTCCATTTTTTCTTCTAACTGCTTGGATTGTGGTATCATCCCACCAACTTGTCTGTCTTATTTTTTCCTTTCCAGATGTTCTGCCAGACACTTTTTGTGCTGCTTCGACTAAAGTGTCTTTGAATAAACTCCATTCTTTTTCTACATCGCAGAAAACTTCTTTTGGAAATTTTTGTGTTATTAATTCCCTGTACTTCTCAGCACATTCACTCTCCTTCAATTTCCAATCCCGTATCCTCATCACTTTCTTTTTCTTCTGTTTTCTATTTTTCACACACTGATTCATTTTCCATTGTCCCACCAGTAATCTATGGTCTCCATCTGCACTCACACTTGGAATTACCTTCACATTTGTTACTTTCTCTCCCCATTCCCTATCTACTAGAAT
The DNA here is from genome assembly GCF_023864275.1 of Schistocerca cancellata. Classification (NCBI taxonomy): domain Eukaryota; kingdom Metazoa; phylum Arthropoda; class Insecta; order Orthoptera; family Acrididae; genus Schistocerca; species Schistocerca cancellata. The sequence continues at coordinate 399,692,191 of NC_064632.1, read as the reverse complement.
ACAATCGATTACACTCTTCGTTCTTCCATCCCAACTGTATCTGGTGATAACATGACTTTCTCTCTTCATAAACCAGCTGTTTGCTATTTTCATTCCATTCCTCTGGCACAAATCCAGGAGTCTTTTCCCTTCTTCATTTCTGCCTCCATATCCAAAACATCCCAATACTTGCTCAAATCCCTTTCTGTCTTTGCCTACCTGTGCATTAAAATCTCCCATCACTATATTAGCACTCTCTATATGGTTTTCTAACACATTTTCAAAGTCCATCTTCCCTTCTTCGCTACATCCCACTTGAGGTGCATAAATCTGGATTACTTTTAGTATTTCTTTTTGGAATCTCAGGTTTAAGATTATGACCCTGTCTGATATATATCTCACATTTTCAATACGGCTTTGTACATTCTTATTCACCATCACTGCCACACCATTTCTTCCATACCTGTTATTCCCACTCCAGTACAGTTTTCCTCCTCCTCTCAAATTCTTCCCACCTTTTCCCTTCCACTTTGTTTCGCTTAATCCCAATATATCTAACTTCCTCTCTGTTAGTACATCTGTCATTTCTCCCATTTTTCCATTGAGGGTTAATATATTAAGGGTGCCAATATTTAGGTTATTTTTTAGTCCAGTTGGTTTCATCTTCTTGTACTGATGAATATCATCAGGTCTCCCATCATTTGCACCAGTACTTGAAAAAGCAGTGGGGTCAAATCCTGAGTGGTTCGTTCCGAGGCTGTTGGGGTTGTCTCCCTTAGCCTTTGGAGTTTCTCCTCCACCACAAGGCAGTGGTTCCCTTCTCATTTAATCCCCAGAAAGGAGGGTTGCCTCATCTGCCAGCTACGCCGTTCCGAAGTCTTCCTTCTCCGCCGTCGCTGCCATTAAGGTCTTCACCCGTAACCCTGGGCATGGGTTCCGTGTTATACCCCACGGGATTGGGTCCCTGCCTGAACTTAGCCATCCTAGCATTCCGGCCTACTGAAGTGTAGGATGTCCACCCCCGCGACGTGGACGCGCCAGGCAGGAATTACCCCAGTGGAGGAATAGGGAAGGGCACCCTACCTCCCTGGAGCCAGGTTAATGATTGTGTATGGTTCCACAATCAATACCATAAGCATAGTAAACTACACTAATGGCTATTAAAACTGCTACACCAAGAAGAAATGCAGATGATAGACGGGTATTCATTGGACAAATATGTTATACTAGAACTGACATGTGATTACATTTTCACGCAGTTTGAGTTCATAGATCCTGAGAAATCAGTACCCAGAACAACCACCTCTGGCCGTAATAACGGCCTTGATACGCTTGGGCATTAAATCAATCACAGCTTGGATGACGTGTACAGGTACAGCTGCCCATGGAGCTTCAACTCGATACCACAGTTGATCAAGAGTAGTGACTGGCGTATTGTGACGAGCCAGTTGCTCGGCCACCATTGACCAGACGTTTTCAATTGGTGAGACCTCTGGAGAGTGTGCTGGCCAGGGCAGCAGTCGAACATTTTCTGTATCCAGAAAGGCCCGTACAGGACCTGCAACATGCGGTCGTGCATTATCCTGCTGAAATGTAGGATTTCGCAGGGATCGAATGAAGGGTAGAGCCACGGGTCGTAACACATCTGAAATTTAACGTCCACTGTTCAAAGTGACGTCAACGCGAACAAGAGGTAACCGAGACGTGTAACCAATGGCACCCCATACCATCACGCCGGGTCATACGCCAGTATGGCGATGACGTATACACGCTTCCAATGTGCGTTCACCGCTATGTCGCCAGACACGGATGCGACCATTATGATGTTATAAATAGAACCTAGATTCATCCGAAAAAATGACGTTTTGCCATTCGTGCACCCAGGTTCGTCGTTGAGTACACCATCGCAGGCGCTCCTGTCTATGATGCAGCGTCAAGGGTAACCGCAGCCATGATCTCCGAGCTGATAGTCCATGCGGCTGAAAACGTCTTCGAACTGTTGGTGAAGCAAGCAAACGTCCCCAACTGTTGACTCAGGGATCGAGACGTGGCTGCACGATCCGTTACAGCCATGCGGATAAGATGCCTGTCATCTCGACTGCTAGTGATACGAGGCCGTTGGGATCCAGCACGGCGTTCCGCATTACCCTCCTGAACCCAGCGATACCATATTCTGCTAACAGTCATAGCATCTCGACGAACGCAAGCACCAATGTCGTGATACGATAAACTGCAATCGCGATAGACTACAATCCGATCTTTATCAAAGTCGGGAACGTGATGGTACGCATTTCTCCTCCTTATACGAGGCATCACAACAACGTTTCACGAGGCAACGCCGGTCAACTGCTGTTTGTGTATGAGAAATCGGTTGGAAGCTTTCCTCATGTCAGCACGTTGTAGATGTCGCCACCAGAGCCAACCTGGTGTCAATGCACTGAAAAGCTAATCATTTGTATATCACAGTATCTTCTTCCTGTCGGCTAAATTTCCCGTCTGTAGCACGTCATCTTCGTGGTGTAGCAATTTTAATGGCCAGCAGTGTACATGCACAGGAGTTATACTGGGATTCTACGTTATTAGTTATAGCTGATACTAACATTTTGTTTATTGGTTGATTTATTTCACCCTTAATATGAGGGCCATCAGGTCCTCTCATTCGCCTAATCAGGCATTCTACATATCTTATATTACAAATATTACGATAAGCATGGTAAACTATATTTAGAAATTAAAAATCACAGTAGTACATATAAAATACCGGGATAAGAGTGAGTAGGGCTCGCGCAGTTAGTGTTCTGTATAAAAGAAATTATGGATGTACGAAGTTCATTCATCCCGGACGATTTTCATGTTATCTACATCGATACTAACATGATATCAAAACATGTCATGTAAATGACCATATATTTTGATTGCACTGATGTAGTAGCTTAAATTTCTGACACCGCCAAGGGACTGTAGACCTTAGTATGTGTCATAAATTTCACCTTGATACGTCAACACGTTCCTTACGAAAATGGATCGTAACAGAGGGATAGCCAGATCACCGCGTAACAAGACAAAACGAATACTTTTCGTGGATAGAATTACGAATTAGCAATTTTCAGAATTTTCCTTTACGTCTGCCGTGAAACCTTGATTCTTGGCAAGTTCCGTGATTCTAGCTCAACGGGAAGTACCCTTCTGGTTTTGATCACTGAGTCTGCTAGCTTCAAAAGATGTGACAGAAATGGCCGTCTCTTTTGATTGCATTGACGTAGAAGCTTAAATTTCTTACTCCGCCAACAGACCTTAGACTTCTGTATGTGGCATAAATTTCAGTTTCCGTTTTTACCAACTGAGGAACGGAACACCCTTCCCCCCCCCCCCCCCCCCCTCACATAACACGCAGTTAGTGAACATAAGGAAAGAGAAAGTGGCGTGACTCGTAGATAAAGGAGAAGAGAAACAAGCATAAGTGGGAGGACACAGGAGAATTGGCTTTACTGTTGGACAGGGAGAAAGGTAATTATTTGGAAAGCCGTTACGGAGGTGACAATGGGAAGAGTGTCACCTTCTTTGTAAAGGGCTACAGACGAATTGTAAAATCTCTATATCAAACTAAAGATACCTTACTCAGTAACTATTTGGAACAAAAATTTCAAAAAATGAAAAAATAAAAAAATGGCTTGTAGGCTACACCTTTGTAATAATTTTAACATAGGGGTTTTTGAAAGTGTTGATTAGTTTTGAGATAATAATTATTTTTGCAGAAGGTGTACATAAAAATCTGCACTTTTCGATCTACGAAAGGCCCTAACTTCTTTGAGATTTGCAGAATAAAGAAAACCTCTGTTTTGAAACACGAAAAATACTCCAATGAGTATATCCCGTAATTCTGAACAAATACTGGCAAATAGACTCTGAGAGATAGTGCACTTTACTCTTAAAAATGCAACTTACGGGAAATAGCCATTGAAGTTGTCAGTGCATCGAGCTCCATTTGACGGATTGTTTCCATCCTCTTGAATCTCGTCTTGTAAATTCCTTTTTACATATCGTCAGCGCTGTCTTACCCTTGTTTCAAAGTCTAACAGCTCTCTCAGTTGCCCTAAGTCTGTGTCCATCTAAATTTAGCATTTTTTTCATTGAAACGACCAACAGTTTGTAGCAGTTTTTTCAGGGCTTCATACCTTCAGTGCTTCCTTCACTGAACGTTGCCACTGTATCAAAAACACCGAAACTGTCATGGGAATTCTGGCCTAGATTATGCTGTCTGTTGACTCGTCAGTCGTTAGGATTCTGAGTGCGGCCACGAATACATTTTTTCAATAGTCTTACATCTGACAAATCTTTGATTTTTTCTCAAAACCTCCACTACAGCTAAAGGTAGAGCTCGTTTGTGAATACGTTTGCTATGCTCTGTTGTATTTCCACAGTGTATCACTCCCTGGTGGGCACAGGCCATGAATCGGCTTATCTTTTCAAGAACGCTGAAACAAAACTGTCCATACAGCTTTTCTCATGTCTCCTGTGCTGTTGACGTATTTCGTGATGGCCATGCTAGAATATTTTTGATGTTTATCTGTGACAGATTCTGTTAATCTTTTCTTACCATCTAACTCTCTACTGTTTTCCAATACGTTTCCCTTTAATGCAGTTTTCAGTCGTCGTAACTTCGTACACACTGGATTTTGTTCATGGCCTATGCACTCAAATTTAATGATACTTAACATTTCCTCTGTATGGCTTCTCTTCCTTAACTGACTTTAAAACTTCCGAATCCCCGTTTCCTAAATAACTGCCTCCGGAGGCGGGTGATCCAAAAAATAATATCTATTAAACACACGTGATCACGCCCCCACGGTGTTTCGTTTAAATGAGTGAATAAATCATAAATAATGCAATAATATATCTGTATTATATATCATTGGAAAGGGGGAATTCAGTAGATTAAGAACAATGAAAAAAAAAAAAAAAACGAAAATTTAGCAGGACAGCTTGCCCCAAAGGTGGACAGCAGCAACAGCGAACGGGTTTGAGTACTCTGTCATTTCACAGAAGTGTATCTGAGAATTAATGAATTACACTGTCATTTCTAATGATTTAAGTAAATAGTGGTTTCTTAATAAAACACGCGTGAAGTAAAACAACCGCCGTATGTCTGCAAGTGTTCTGGCTGCACTTGGTAATGAGTTCATGGTTTAGCTTCCTGTAGTCACCAAGCCAAATTGACCATTGGGTAGCCTTTGTGCTGTGCGCTGTAAATCTAATATTATGTGCACGAATGTCTACCTTTGTGCGTCGGTAATCTCATTCTCTGGAAATGGCACGGACTGAAAGTACATCCGGCTCAGGGGTAGCTAAAACAAGGAGTGTGGGAGGACGTGTTGTTGACAAAGGCAGATGCCCACAGCGCTGATGCCGTAATGCATGAAGTACCACGAAACTGCTTAAATGCCGAAAACGCTCAGTCTCGTTACAACGTATGACGTGCTACAGTGGTTAAACAGCGGTTCTCGCATTCTAGACAAGCAAAATTCAAATATCCATTAGGCCATCAAAATTTACGTTTATTGCGGTTTTCTTAAACTCTTCCTATTATTCAGTCTTTACTTTCTAACACTAACTTTTATTTAATTGTTTTCAATTTTCCGCATAATTCACATTTTTGAATGAATCCTGACACTGTTCAATCGGTGCACGCCATCTATTTTGAAAACTAGATTTTTTTTCACTCCTCTCTTAATGACATTTTATCGACTTTACCGGATTCGTCTCATGTGAGTTATCATCAAAAATATAAAACAAAGAAATACATAATGGAAAATTAATATTAAACATAAAATTTTAAGAACATTATAAAAGAGAATAAACTAAAAATATATGCAGTATTTTGTTACCAAAGTAACGCAACAAATAGAAGTGCGAGTCTTGGTCATGAGAAATCAGGTATGGTGGCCTCTCACGCGTCGTTCCTATACATTATCAGCTTATACATTATTATACAATATTATCTTATACAATGCATTATTTTATATTCGTAGAGGGTATGTGGGCATGGTTGATTTGTACGTGCAATAAATATGGCTTAAAAAACTATTTATGTTTAGAAGACTAAAAATACAAGATTCTTCCCCTCTTCTGTCATATTGTATGTGCCGCCTAATTACAGTACTGAGCAAACGTGTTCATTTCGTTTTATACGACGAATGATCCCAGTTTATCTAAGTTTCTTTAAGTATCCCAAATGTTGGTTGATTATATTTCAAACTATGAAAGATAATAATTGCACTATTTTTTTTTAAATTTTAGTTCTCGCACATGTAAACCAAATATATACAGTCGCCTACTACGAGTATTGCTGTTCCCTTGTAAGCAAGATGTATGAGTAGGCATGGCAGTATTTTTTTTTAAATTATCATAGAAACCAGAAAAATAAAGTATTTGGAATTACGAAAACAGTAGGAACTAGTTGAAACGGTGATAATACAAAGAAAACGGTTTTTTGAGGAAAATGCGTTTGCCGCCTACCGTGAATGGGCCAGCTGTGTGAAGTGCCTAGCACCTTGTTTAAAGCCTGATACGTTTGACGGTATTTACCGAAATTAAACTGTAAAGATATAATTTTTATATCTCCGCTCCTGGAATGAAACGGAAAAAACATGAATGTGAATCACGTAGGACAGATTTCATCAATGGGATGTATCATTCCCCCTGCCAAAATTATTTCAGGTGACTCGAAACTGCAGTTTTTCTGAAATTCCATCCAGTATAAAATTTTGATGAAAATGTAAGTACATCAAAATCCTTGACGTGCTCGTATAATGTCTTGAAGAGATATTGTAAGATGAACACCAACACAAGAAAAACACTGGTAATGGAATGGAGTTGAATTAAATCAGGTGATGCCGAAGGAATTAGATTCGGAAACGAGACACTAAGTGTAGCAGATGTGTTGTGACGTTTGGTCAACAAAATAACCAGCTATGGCCGAAGTAGAGAGGACATAAAACGCAGACTGGCAGTAGCAGCAAAAGCATTTCTGAGAAAAGCAAATTTGTTAATACAGAATGCAAATTTAAATGCGAGGGCGTCTTTTCCGCAGGAAATACTCCACACAAGTACCTATTCTTTGTGTGGAGTATATTTTCATTCGGAAGTGAAACGTGGACTATAAACAGTTCGGACATGAAGAGAATTGATACTTTTGAAATAAGGTGCTACATAACAATATAGATGGTTAAATGTATAGAGGAAGTACCGAATCAAACTGCGGAAAAAAATTATTTGTGTCAGAAATTGACTAAAAGAATCTTCAGTAGAGGGAAATGCTGGAGAATAAACTTATAAAGGGGTACCAAAACTTGAAAACACTAAAGTAGTTCAAACGGATTTAGGCTGCAGTGATTATGCAGAGATGAAGAGGCTTGCAAAGGATAGAGTAGTATCGACAGTTGAATCAAACCTGTCTTCGGAGACCAGAACAACAACAGTGGCATCACTGTGCAAGTAAGACAGGAATAAGATTTTGTTGTGTTGGCAGAAGAGCCAACACCGTGTTACTAGTGGAAGCCGAAATGCAAGCGTTTTAGCTCACGCAGGTTGGCATGAGGAGGGGACTATACTGACGTGAGGTCTGGCACATGACAAGGAATTAGAATTCAGAAAGCGGGCGTAATTAGTTTGATACTTAACTTTAATCCATTAATGATGAACGTCGCTCTTGACGGTACATGATTCACAATATTATCTGTTCAGAATACATTCTTGAAGAATATGGCGCCTTGCTACTCGTAAAACGTAGCAAATGACGTAGCTGAAGGCTATGCTAGACTGTCATCTCTGCAAATGAGAGCGTATGTAGACAGTGAACCATCGCTAGCAAAGTCGGCTGTACAACTGGGGCGAGTGCTAGGGAGTCTCTAGACTAGACCTGCCGTGTGGCGGCGCTCGGTCTGCAATCGCTGATAGTGGCGACACGCGGGTCCGACGTATATTAACGGACCGCTGCCGATTTACAGGCTACCATCTAGCAAGTGTAGTGACAGGCGGTGACACCACAGATTTCTAAAACAACAAAGCGAAAAAAGTGGTCCAACTAAAACATTCATATTTCTTTACGTACTACACGAATGTGCCATAAAAAGCGGGGTTCCTATTTTAAAAAAACGCAATTGATATCCGTTTGAACTATGGCAGCGCGCCGGCCGAAGTGGCCGAGCGGTTCTAGGCGCTTAAGTCTGGAACCGCGCGACCGCTACGGTCGCTGGTTCGAATCCTGCCTCGGGCATGGATGTTTGTGATGTCCTTGGGTTAATTAGGTTTAAGTAGTTCTAAGTTCTAGGGGACTGATGACCTTAGATGTTAAGTCCCATAGTGCTCAGAGGCTTTTTAACCATGTTTTTGAACCTGTGGCAGCGCCATCTAGCGGACCAACCATAGCGCCATCTGGTTTCTCCCTTCAAGCTAGACGAGTTTCGTTCTTTGTAGTTTTTTCGTTTTACGCTTATTTCTTCAGATATTTGGCCTGGTCACGATCAATGGACCAACCTGTATATTTATATGTTACATATTACATGCTATATACAGTAACATCATGTAGCCGATGTCTGTATGAAGGTTTATTAGAATAACGTGTAAAAGTTTGAAATAAATTGGTCAATCGCTATTAGAGATTTTTGGTTACATCGAATTGCCCTTAAAAATTATATACATATTAAAACTACAAGTCAATGCCAGTTGAAAGGTTTATTAGAGTATTGTGTAAAAATTTGAGTTAAACCGGTCGATAACTCTGAGAGAGTTCTGTTAAAAACGTTACCCTTTCATGTAGCATATATATACATACTTATACACCACATACATTAAAAATATGCAGCCTATATCCAACGAGACGCTTCTTGTTATTTATACAGGGTGTTTCAAAAATGACCGGTATATTTGAAACGGCAATAAAAACTAAACGAGCAGCGATAGAAATACACCGTTTGTTGCAATATGCTTGGGACAACACTACATTTTCAGGCGGACAAACTTTCGAAATTACAGTAGTTACAATTTTCAACAACAGATGGCGCTGCAAGTGATGTGAAAGATATAGAAGACAACGCAGTCTGTGGGTGCGCCATTCTGTACGTCGTCTTTCTGCTGTAAGCGTGTGCTGTTCACAACGTGCAAGTGTGCTGTAGACAACATGGTTTATTCCTTAGAACAGAGGATTTTTCTGGTGTTGGAATTCCACCGCCTAGAACACAGTGTTGTTGCAACAAGACGAAGTTTTCAACGTAGGTTTAATGTAACCAAAGGACCGAAAAGCGATACAATAAAGGATCTGTTTGAAAAATTTCAACGGACTGGGAACGTGACGGATGAACGTGCTGGAAAGGTAGGGCGACCGCGTACGGCAACCACAGAGGGCAACGCGCAGCTAGTGCAGCAGGTGATCCAACAGCGGCCTCGGGTTTCCGTTCGCCATGTTGCAGCTGCGGTCCAAATGACGCCAACGTCCACGTATCGTCTCATGCGCCAGAGTTTACACCTCTATCCACACAAAATTCAAACGCGGCAACCCCTCAGCGCCGCTACCATTGCTGCACGAGATACATTCGCTAACGATATAGTGCACAGGATTGATGACGGCGATATGCATGTGGGCAGCATTTGGTTTACTGACGAAGCTTATTTTTACCTGGACGGCTTCGTCCATAAACAGAACTGGCGCATATGGGGAACCGAAAAGCCCCATGTTGCAGTCCCATCGTCCCTGCATCCTCAAAAAGTACTGGTCTGGGCCGCCATTTCTTCCAAAGGAATCATTGGCCCATTTTTCAGATCCGAAACGATTACTGCATCACGCTATCTGGACATTCTTCGTGAATTTGTGGCGGTACAAACTGCCTTAGACGACACTGCGAACACCTCGTGGTTTATGCAAGATGGTGCCCGGCCACATCGTACGGCCGACGTCTTTAATTTCCTGAATGAATATTTCGATGATCGTGTGATTGCTTTGGGCTATCCTAAACATACAGGAGGCGGCGTGGATTGGCCTCCCTATTCGCCAGACATGAACCCCTGTGACTTCTTTCTGTGGGGACACTTGAAAGACCAGGTGTACCGCCAGAGTCCAGAAACAATTGAACAGCTGAAGCAGTACATCTCATCTGCATGTGAAGCCATTCCGCAAGACACGTTGTCAAAGGTTTCGGGTAATTTCATTCAGAGACTACGCCATATTATTGCTACGCATGGTGGATATGTGGAAAATATTGTACTATAGAGTTTCCCAGACCGCAGCGCCATCTGTTGTTGAAAATTGTAACTACTGTAATTTCGAAAGTTTGTCTTCCTGAAAATGTACTGTTGTCCCAAGCATATTGCAACAAACGGTGTATTTCTATCGCTGCTCGTTTAGTTTTTATTGCCGTTTCAAATATACCGGTCATTTTTGAAACACCCTGTATGTACACGTATGGTAATAGAGACGATACAGAGTGGATGTGTGTCTGCTCGTGCAGAACGAGAAGTTGCCCCATGTGAGGTCAAGCCATACCAGGTCCATCCGAAGAGTTCAGTAAATTGTCTAAGTTTAGTTGGTTGGTTGGTTTGGGGAAGGAGACCAGACAGCGAGGTCATCGGTCTCATCGGATTAGGGAACGACGGGGAAGGAAGTCGGCCGTGCCCTTTGAAAGGAACCATCCCGGCATTTGCCTGGAGCGATTTAGGGAAATCACGTCTAAGTTTAGTAAAGGAGACAGTTCTTTCATTGGCCTTCAGAGTTATTACCATTATCTGCACGATATTTCTGATATCGATTGTAAGGCTGCTGGAAACTGTCTGAAAACGCTTCTTGTGGGATCTCTCGATGCTCTGTGATCACGCGTTGTTGAATGTTCCCGTGATTACAAGAGATGAGACGTGGTGCATCCAGTACCATTCGGACATCAAACGAGACCGTTACATGGTGTTAATCGTCTTTCCTACCTCCAAAAAAAAGTCGGCTGGCAAAATCCATAGTTAGGACGGCGATAATCAATTTTTTAGACACCAGGGGCTTGATCTATCACGAATTTCTACCCGAGGGAAGACAAAGAATACCCTGCTGTTGAGTTTCGCTTTGTCTTCGGATCGTAATGGTAGCGCCAAGTCTCATCTCTTGTACTCATGTAGGTATTAAACAACATACCGCAGTGTTTCGAAGTATTCCCAAAGAAGCGTTTACAGAGAGTTTACAATGGCTTTAAAACCGATGCCCGAAATGCGTTGTTGCTAATTGTGATTACTTTGAAAGTTAGTAAAGATATTTTATTTGTAAATGTCGTTTCCTTTATTTTCTGAGACCATCCACAGAGCATTCCTGATGCAGCTCGTGTTTTGCGAGACACAGAACGAGCGACGTGAAAATAGTGGCAAAATAATTTTAGATTAAATAATACTAGCAAACTGAAGGTGCATTTTTTGAACTTTTCAGATCATAATATATTTTGTGAAAGCATTTCTGTTGTTTGGTTGGTGCATCGAATTTTAGTGTTTCACCTGCTTTGAATTTGGATTATTATTGAGTTATGCGAAGACTCCTAAGTTATTTGAAGCAGAGAAATTCAATAATCTGTATTTCTCCATTTTTAGATAAACGTTACGTTGCCTTACCGGTAACGTAATTTTGACCGTAATAGAGAGACCTCACTATTTAACTATTACCTTAATTTACACTTTCTACCAAACTAAGTTTTTGTAAACAGCTACAAGTTGCACTTTGTGTTTCTTATTGATCGGTTTCGCTCTTCAAACGAACAAGTGCATCATTAGAACATACACTAGTTGAGATAATACGACCATTTACGTTGACATTACGTAAAGCACATGTACTACCAAACTAATACCTTTGAGTTTCTTTAGTAATTTAAAACCCTAGATAACATTACAATTTTGTGGTGAACCGTTTTCTATTGGTTAGTGTACTATTTCGCCGCCATACGTCTTGAATGTTCAGATCAATTACTTAGTACGTAATTTGTTGTTCTAATAGTCAACGAGTTAACGTTTAGACTATGTCCAATTGGAATGGCGGCCGTATTTAGAAATAATTTCAGTGATTTGCTGTGGGTGTCTCAAAATTTCATGGTACCTCTCACTGCTGTGTGTGACAACTGAAGTGGTATGAACAGGGAGGAGTTGGTAAGGTGCTGGGCTGAAATTACATTACACATATTGCTTTGAATAACTTATCACACAGAAATTCAGAATGCAGTATTAAAATCCAGAAACTTTTTTTAATTTTCACAGGATGAATAACACATGCTACATACTTCATATAAAATTTATGATGATAAAAGTAACGGTTTATCGGTGTGATTGTAATCCGTAAGAAACCAAACAAACCAGAAATTTTAGACAGTAACAACAGCTCGGGACTAGAAGGTTTGAAAACTTACACCAGTTTGATAGAGTTTAGGTAACATCTATACAAGTTAAAGTCTGAGCTAGAAAACGTAGCTGTGCTTTCGCGAATTTGAACGTAATTTAGTTTTAGAAGAATGAACTTTCAATTACTATAGAAATTATTAAAAATTGGAGAGGGATTGTAGCAAAGTGAACTGCAGTGAGCAGATTTTAAAAGGATCAGCAAGAATCACACGACTTCAGCTGGTAAACATTTTAAAATTTATACATTTAATACACAAATACCACATAAGGTAAATTTCAGGCGCACAGCCTTTTCAGACAGTAGCTATCTAGTCTGATGCATCTTATTAGAAACAGTGGCATTTCCAAGAAAACAGTAGTGACTGCTTATCATTAAACAGCGATTTTCTGTAACTAACACCAAGTAATAATTATCATATACGGCATAACAAATTAAAACATTGACTGGCTTACAGCTTGACAAATTAAATTGCTTAAAAGCCTGGCTCCAAATAATAACATGCACGTTAAAGCCCCCTATCAAATGGCTCCCCCCCCCATGAACCATGGACCTTGCCGTTGGTGGGGAGGCTTGCGTGCCTCAGCGATACAGATGGCCGTACCGTAGGTGCAACCACAACGGAGGGGTATCTGTTGAGAGGCCAGACAAACATGTGGTTCCTGAAGAGGGGGAGCAGCCTTTTCAGTAGTTGCAGGGGCAACAGTCTGGATGATTGACTGATCTGGCCTTGTAACATTAACCAAAACGGCCTTGCTGTGCTGGTACTGCGAACGGCTGAAAGCAAGGGGAAACTACAGCCGTAATTTTTCCCGAGGACATGCAGCTCTACTGTATGATTAAATGATGATGGCGTTCTCTTGGGTAAAATATTCCGGAGGTAAAATAGTCCCCCATTCGGATCTCCGGGCGGGGACTACTCAGGAGGATGTCGTTATCAGGAGAAAGAAAACTGGCGTTCTACGGATCGGAGTGTGGAATGTCAGATCCCTTAATCGGGCAGGTAGGTTAGAAAATTTAAAAAGGGAAATGGATAGGTTAAAGTTAGATATAGTGGGAATTAGTGAAGTTCGGTGGCAGGAGGAACAAGACTTTTGGTCAGGTGAATACAGGGTTATAAATACAAAATCAAATAGGGGTAATGCAGGAGTAGGTTTAATAATGAATAAAAAAATAGGAGTGCTGGTTAGCTACTACAAACAGCATAGTGAACTCATTATTGTGGCCAAGATAGACACAAAGCCCATGCCTACTACAGTAGTACAAGTTTATATGCCAACTACCTCTGCAGATGATGAAGAAATAGATGAAATGTATGACGAGATAAAAGAAATTATTCAGGTGGTGAAGGGAGACGAAAATTTAATAGTCATGGGTGACTGGAATTCGTCAGTAGGAAAAGGGAGAGAAGGAAACATAGTAGGTGAATATGGATTGGGGGGAAGGAATGAAAGAGGAAGCCGCCTTGTAGAATTTTGCACAGAGCATAACTTAATCATAGCCAACACTTGGTTCAAGAATCATAAAAGAAGGTTGTATACCTGGAAGAATCCTGGAGATACTAAAAGGTATCAGATAGATTATATAATGGTAAGACAGAGATTTAGGAACCAGGTTTTAAATTGTAAGACATTTCCTGGGGCAGATGTGGATTCTGACCACAATCTATTGGTTATGAACTGCAGATTGAAACTGAAGAAACTGCAAAAAGGTGGGAATTTAAGGAGATGGGACCTGGATAAACTGAAAGAACCAGAGGTTGTAGAGAGTTTCAGGGAGAGCATAAGGGAACAATTGACAGGAATGGGGGAAAGAAATACAGTAGAAGAAGAATGGGTAGCTCTGAGGGATGAAGTAGTGAAGGCAGCAGAGGATCAAGTAGGTAAAAAGACGAGGGCTAATAGAAATCCTTGGGTAACAGAAGAAATATTGAATTTAATTGATGAAAGGAGAAAATATAAAAATGCAGTAAATGAAGCAGGCAAAAAGGAATACAAACGTCTCAAAAATGACATCGACAGGAAGTGCAAAGCAGGGACGGCTAGAGGACAAATGTAAGGATGTAGAGGCTTGTCTCACCAGGGGTAAGATAGATACTGCCTACAGGAAAATTAAAGAGACCTTTGGAGAGAAGAGAACCACTTGTATGAATATCAAGAGCTCAGATGGCAACCCAGTTCTAAGCAAAGAAGGGAAGGCAGAAAGGTGGAAGGAGTATATAGAGGGTTTATACAAGGGCGATGTACTTGAGGACAATATTATGGAAATGGAAGAGGATGTAGATGAAGACGAAATGGGAGATAAGATACTGCGTGAAGAGTTTGACAGAGCACTGAAAGACCTGAGTCGAAACAAGGCCCCGGGAGTAGACAACATTCCATTTGAACTACTGATGGCCTCAGGAGAGCCAGTCATGACAAAACTCTACCATCTGGTGAGCACGATGTATGAGACAGGCGAAATACCCTCTGACTTCAAGAAGAATATAATAATTCCAATCCCAAAGAAAGCAGGTGTTGACAGATGTGAAAATTACCGAACTATCAGTTTAATAAGTCACAGCTGCAAAATACTAACGCGAATTCTGTACAGACGAATGGAAAAACTGGTAGAAGCAGACCTCGGGGAAGATCAGTTTGGATTCCGTAGAGATGTTGGAACACGTGAGGCAATACTGACCTTACGACTTATCTTAGAAGAAAGATTAAGAAATGGCAAACCTACGTTTCTAGCATTTGTAGACTTGGAGAAAGCTTTTGACAATGTTGACCGGAATACTCTCTTTCAAATTCTGAAGGTGGCAGGGGTAAAATACAGGGAGCGAAATGCTATTTATAGTTTGTACAGAAACCAGATGGCAGTTATAAGAGTCGAGGGGCATGAAAGGGAAGCAGTGGTTGGGAAAGGAGTAAGACAGGGTTGTAGCCTCTCCCCGATGTTATTCAATCTGTATATTGAGCAAGCAGTAAAGGAAACAAAAGAAAAATTCGGTGTAGGTATTAAAATTCAAGGAGATGAAGTAAAAACTTTGAGGTTCGCCGATGACATTGTAATTCTGTCAGAGACAGCAAAGGACTTGGAAGAGCAGTTGAACGGAATGGACAGTGTCTTGAAAGGAGGATATAAGATGAACATCAACAAAAGCAAAACGAGGATAATGGAATGTAGTCAAATTAAGTCAGGTGATGCTGAGGGAGTTGGATTAGGAAATGAGACACTTAAAGTAGTAAAGGAGTTTTGCTATTTAGGGAGTAAAATAACCGATGATGGTCGAAGTAGAGAGGATATAAAATGTAGACTGGCAATGGCAAGGAAAGCGTTTCTCAAGAAGAGGAATTTGTTAACATCGAGTATAGATTTAAGTGTCAGGAAGTCGTTTCTGAAAGTATTTGTATGGAGTGTAGCCATGTATGGAAGTGAAACATGGACGATAACTAGTTTGGACAAGAAGAGAATAGAAGCTTTCGAAATGTGGGGCTACAGAAGAATGTTGAAGATAAAGTGGGTAGATCACATAACTAATGAGGAGGTATTGAATAGGATTGGGGAGAAGAGAAGTTTGTGGCACAACTTGACTAGAAGAAGGGATCGGTTGGTAGGACTCGTTCTGAGACATCGAGGGATCACCAATTTAGTATTGGAGGGCAGTGTGGAGGGTAAAAATCTTAGAGGGAGACCAAGAGATGAATACACTAAGCAGATTCAGAAGGATGTAGGTTGCAGTAGATACTGGGAGATGAAGAAGCTTGCACAGAATAGAGTAGCATGGAGAGCTGCATCAAACCAGTCTCAGGACTGAAGACCACAACAACAACAACATCAAATGGCTGCTTCCTGCGTTTTTAACAAACATCAGTCATCAAAGTAGTTGTGGCTGTGCCCTCTTGTAAAGTTCTGTGGTTCTTGGCTGGATGAGGAGGGGGTGGTATGGTAGGTAGGTGGCCAGTTTTCTCTCCCTACAGCACAATATGCACACATGGTTAAAACACACTTTTTTACAGGAATTAATTGAGTACTTAACTTCAGTGATGCCCCATCTGACCTTCTGAGATTAACAGCAATCAAATAACATGTACTAATTTCTGAATCTTTTCCGTGTTCATATCACAACCACATACAATGACTAACGTTCCCTCACAGCTAGCAAAGGTGCGAGGCGACTAGTATCACTGTGGTAGACAAAAACACAATGCCAAGTATTGAGGTGCAATGCGAACTGAGTCCCGATGCGACGACTGAGATACTGAGATTGAGAGAGCTCGATTGGCGGTGGCGGCATATACCTGTATGCACGCTGCCAGGCATAGCCTCGGTCGTGTCGTGGTCTTCTCTTGTGATAGGAGCGCTTCGTTCAGCGCCTGCTATATACTCTACTGGCCATTAAACTAGCTACACCACGAAGATGATGTGCTACAGACGCAAAATTTAGCAGACAGGAAGAAGATGCTGTGATATGCAAATGATTAGCTTTTCAGAGCATTCACACAAAGTTGGCGCCGGTGGCGACATCTACAACGTGCTGACATGAGGTAAGTTTCCAAGCGATTTCTCATACACAAACAGCAGTTGACCGGCGTTGCCTGGTGAAATGTTGTTGTGATGCCCCGTATAAGGAGGAGAAATGCGTATCATCACGTTCCCGACTTTGATAAAGGACGGATTGTAGCCTACCGCGATTGCGGTTTATTGTATCGCGAGATTGCTGCTCACGTTGTCGAGATCCAATGACTGTTAGCAGAATATGGAATCGGTGGGTTCAGGAGGGTGATACGGAACGCCGTGCTGGATCCCAACGGCCTCGTATCACTAGCAGTCGAGATGACAGGCATCTTATCCGCATGGCTGTAACAGATCGTGCAGCCACGTCTCGATCCCTGAGTCAACAGATGGGGACGTTTGCAAGACAACAACCATCTGCACGAACAGTTCGACGACGTTTGCAGCAGCATGGGCTATCAGCTCGGAGACCATGGATGCGGTTAACCTTGACGCTGCATCACAGACAGGAGCGCCTGCGATGGTGTGGTCAACGACAAACCTGGATGCACGAATGGCGAAACGTTATTTTTTTCGGTCGAATCCAGGTTCTGTTTACAGCATCATGATGGTCGCATCCGTGTTTGGCGTCATCGTGGTGAACGCACATTGGAGGCGTGTATTCGTCATCGCCATACTGCCGTATCACCCGGCGTGATGGTATGGGGTGCCATTGGTTACACGCCCCGGTCACCTCTTGTTCATATTGACGGCACTTTGAACAGTGGACGTTACATTTGAGATGTGTTACGACCCGTGGCTCTACCCATTGCATCATTCGATCCCTGCAAAACCTTACATTTCAGCAGGATAATGCACGACCGCATGTTGCAGGTCCTGTACGGGCCTTTCTGGATACAGGAAATGTTCGACTGCTGCCCTGGTCAGCACATTCTCCAGAGCTCTCACCAATTGAAAACGTCTGGTCACTGGTGGCCGAGCAACTGGCTCGTCACAATACGCCAGTCACTACTCTTGATGAGCTGTGGTATCGTGTTGAAGCTGTATTGGCAGCTGTACCTGTACACGCCATCCATGCTCTGTTTGGCTCAATGCCCATGCGTGTCAAGGCCGTTATTACGGCCAGAGGTGGTTGTTCTGGGTACTGATTTCTCAGGATCTATGCACCCGAACTGCGTGAAAATGTAAACACATATCAGTTCTAGTATACCATATCTGTCCAATGAATACCCGTTTATCATATGCATTTCTTCTTGGTGTAGCAGTTTTGATGGCCAGTGCCGGCCGGTGTGGCCGAGCGGTTCTCGGCACTTCAGTCTGGAACCGCGCGACCGCTACGGTCGCAGGTTCGAATCCTGCCTCGGGCATGGATGTGTGTGATGTCCTTAGTTAGGTTTAAGTAGTTCTAAGTTCTAGGGGACTGATGACCTGAGATGTTAAGTCCCATAGTGCTCAGAGCCATTTGAACCATTTGATGGCCAGTAGTGTAGTTTCTTAGTGCCGACCGGTGTGTTGGCGAAGGCGTATGCCAGTGCAAAGGTAGCTCTTGCAATGAGTTCAAATTGTTCAAATGGCTCTGAGCACTATGGGACTGAACATCTTAGGTCATAAGTCCCCTAGAACTTAGAACTACTTAAACCTAACTAACCTAAGGACATCACACACACCCATGCCCGAGGCAGGATTCGAACCTGCGACCGTAGCAGTCCCGCGGTTCCGGACTGCAGCGCCAGAACCACTAGACCACCGCGGCCGGCTTGCAATGAGTAAACAAAGAAGAACATTTGGTTAGAAATGCCTGAAACATGTAAGGGATGGCACTTATACACTTGCTACGTGCAGTAGCTATTGATTTGAATGTTAACAAAACCGACCACTTTGAGAACACAGCACTGTTCAAACTTTGGCATGAGAATAAAAATAACTCGGCTTTCAGATGTAACAATGGTGCGGGAACAGTATAAGTAGTACAAAATTTCTCTCCGCTTTCTGAAGGACTCGGTAGAAGGAAACCATCGGCACATAGCTTAGCTGTCTA
This sequence comes from Schistocerca cancellata, assembly GCF_023864275.1. Lineage (NCBI taxonomy): Eukaryota > Metazoa > Arthropoda > Insecta > Orthoptera > Acrididae > Schistocerca > Schistocerca cancellata. Next base: position 399,673,268 of record NC_064632.1, on the reverse strand, counting down.
GACCAGCTATAACTAACAACGTGGCGGCAGACTATCAGAGTCTGAATAATTGACAAAGACTCCCACAATGTCACCATTTCGTTGCAGGCTCCACAAGAGCCCGCTCCACAGAATTCCAATACGCACAGTCTCCTGGTGTGTTCTCCGAATGCAAACATAGCGCTTGGAGACACACATGGCTCTAGCAGGGGCATGCCGGACCACGCTGCTACCCAAGTGACAGCCACCTTAGACACGCTACGAGCGACTGCCCCGGCTCTTGTCGTCGCCGTCTGTGTCACCCGCGGCACCTCGCACAGGGCCACCACACAACCGACGGCGCTATTCTCGAAGAGAACCCGACGGCAGTGTGCACGAACCCAAATGGCCAAGCCGCGCAAGAAACCCTCTGACGGAGCCGGCCGCTGTGACCGAGTGGTTCTAGGCGCTTCAGTCCGGAACCGCGCTGCTGCTACGATCGCAGGTTCGAATCCTGGCTTGGGCATGGACGTGTGTGATGTTCTTAGGTTAGTTAGGTTTAAATTGTTCTAAGTTCAAGGGGACTGATGACCTCAGATGTTAAATCCCATAGTGCTTAGAGCCATTTGAGTAAACCCTCTGACGGGAAAATTTTGAGAGTATAGTCGAATTATCCAACAAGCAGAAGACGCACGAAAACCTCCATATAAGAATTTGATGAAAGGAAGCCGGACGGTTCAATAAGAGCCATACAAAATTTGCGTAAGAAAGAAGGTGGAGTTACTTTTCCCACTATGCTGTCCGATTAGGCTCATGCGATCATGGCATTTGCATAGCCAATTAGAGACATCATGAATTATTGTGTCTCAGCGACACTTTTTGTGGACACACGTAGTACTGGGAATAAAGCTATTTGAAAAGACAGACTAAAATTACCGAAAAATTTACTTTCTACGTATATAACACGATCTGTTGTAGCGACCAAACATTGCTTTTATATACTACATGAAATAAAGCCGAACAGATAACGCAAAATTTATGGACGCTAGTGGCGAACATTTATCGACATGTGACTTCGATTACATTTCAGAGAATAAACGTACACGAAGAAACTGAATCAGGTGGCGTCCAATTCATGTTACTTTTAATTAATCACAAAAAGATTAGAATACTTAAATGTACGCCCTGATGTTAAAACTCTTGTACGTCTGTTGCAGAAATCCGCGTAAAGAATAATGAACCATTCTAGAATTGTTGAGACCCGCGTTGTTATCTTCTTGTGGGCTGAGAGCAGTGCGGTCTTTGCCCACCATCGCTTTCCACCCCGTTTGAGCCTCACAGAGCCTGTGACGCACTTAATTAACCACAGCACAAAGAGCCCTGGCAAATTTATTCAGTGACAGGCTCAGAGGGGTGAGGAGGGGGGTGGGGGGATGTAGCCACAGTCTGTTGACAACTCTCCACAGAGATCAGATGGAGCTGCCTCTGTGGAATTCGAGGCGTAATAGGCCTCGCTGCTAATTCTACAGTATCTGAACGTCAAAACCGTTACGTTAGGTAAGTAACCACAAAACTGATTCGTCCTTCTGAAGACCTGGTACTGAATTACTTCTCTTAGTACTAGCTAATTTAACTTCTTTAGTAGAAATAATAGTACACTGCTTTATTACTCTGCAGAACTTGACTTTAACTTCTCAGCCCTTTGCCGAGTACAGATGCATATATAGATGAATGATAAATCTACGAGAGGCCTTCAGTAAATTTTCTTGGCCAATTTGGGTTGAAAAAAATGGAAAATTCCCGCTTTAGCTCCTGTCCTCTCATGAAGTTACGATATGTGGCGGCACTATATGTAGTCTTCAAAATGGATTCTGACTGCAAGTGCCTTTCAGGTAGAGAGCTGCAAGTGTATCTCTTTCGGTGAAAACCAAAGCATAACAGATATTTACAGGTGCTTACAGATCTGGCAGTAAACAAAAGCAAGGTGAGACGTTGGGCGAGGCCGTCCGATTCACAGCGTGCCGGCTGACCGCAGCAGCTGTGATTCCTGGACCGCTGGAACGTACGGACACTCTCATTCGAGGTGATAGACGGATCACAACCATCTCTCTGCTCAACTGGGTGTCTTGCTGGTACTGCTGACACACTCATCCTCCAGTTGGGGTAATTAGATGTCTTCCCGCTGGTTTTCTCGCCGCCTAACGGAAGACCATAAAGAGCAACGAAGGACCATTCCGGGAAATGCAGAACGTGGATGATGGGGAGATTATTGACGTAACAAGACGTTGGCTCCGACGTCGATCAGCAGAGTGGTACCATGTGGGCATACGGGATCTTCCAATAAGGTGGTGTGAGGCCGTCACACTGAACAAAGATTAGGTTGAAATACATGGTTTTGTATACAAAATAATGAGGAATAATTTGGTGTATTGGAATGCCGAATAGAACCAAAGTGACTTCAGGAAAAAGTGTTGCATTACTTAATGAACGCCCCTCGTACATTCACTTGAGCAGTGCAAGGTAAATTTGAACTGGTAATTGTGAAATGTCACAATCTTTTTCTCTGTTAGGCAAAAAAGGAAGCACATAGACAGTGAACGTACAAGGGTACAGCCTGAAATTGCGTTTGAGGTGTGTTAAAGTTCTTGTCAAGTCAGTAGCACGATGCTTCAACTAAAAGAGCACAATAATTTGTAATAAGACGTTGCGGTTTCGTGGAAGCTTCATGGGGAATATGAGATTCACCTTCTGATTGCCATTTTATTTGACGGTAGAAACAAGAAACTGCTGAAAAGTGATATAGATCTGGATTTACTGCATATAGAAGGGTTGGAACATTAATAGTGGCAACTATTTATTTACAACTCGTACAAAATAGATACGTGTTTCAAAGTTTTACTGACCTTCAAAGTAGTCACCAGCATTATGTCTAACCTGTTGCCAGCGATGTGGTATAGCATTTTAGCAGCCCCATCAGTCAAACAAATCAGTTAACAGGTTGCACTGTACGTGCTTGAGCATTGTCCTGCAAAATGATGGTCAGGTGCTGCAGAAAGTGTCATCACTTCTGTCTCTATATTGGTCATAGGTTGTGTTCCAAAAATGAACAGCATAGAGACAGAAGTGATGACACTTTCTCCAGGGCCTGACAATCATTTTGCGGGATAAAGCTCAAGCACGTACAGTTCAGTTCAAGCTGTTACTTATTTATTTAACTGATGGGGCTGCTAAGTGCTATACCATCTACTGCGCTCCCTGACCTAAGCCCTCGTGAGTTCAACTCGATTTCTAAACTGAAGGACTTCACGGCATTCACTTCAGAACTGCTACAAATTGGTCTGGCAGTAGTCCGCACTGCTCGAACTGTCAACACAAGTGGACTGCTAAGAGTATCCTACGACTTCCACATCGTGGCAATGGGTTATACACAATGCTGGTGACTACTTTGAAAGTCAGTAAAACTTTGAAAAACACATCTATTTTGCACAAGCTGTCAGTTGAAAATTCAATTTTTTTGTGTAGCAGACCATGTTGGGTGGTAAAAAGTACCAGTACCTATATGATGGTAGCTTGCACTAGTCACTGGTATCTTGGTGCAATTGCAGTATGACGCCGTCTACAATTCAGAAGAAGAAGAAGAAGATGATGATGATGATGTTTGGTTTGTGGAACGCTCAAATGCACAGCCATTAGTATCTGTACAAAGTCCTAATTTTAGGACAGTCCAATTTTTTTCACAGTCCAGTCTAGCCACTGTCACGAATGATGATGATGATGATGATGATGATGATGATGAAGACAACAGAAACACCCAGTCCTCAGGCAGGAGAAATCCTCAACCCTGACGGGAATGGAACGTGGGACCCCGTGATCCAGGAGCAGCAATGCAGCCACTAGACTGCGAGCTGCGGACCAACCCAGAAGAGTTTCGTAGAGTTTATTGTTAATCCCTCCCATTTTATTCGAGGGTTGTGTGACGAACGAAGGACATTGAGTATGCATTCGCGGAGGTCGGATTTTCTAATTTACTGTGTGAGGTGTTGACATTTGAAATAATGTTTCTATAGTAGCTCTATAAATGTTAACATCATACTGAGTGACAAAGAAAATTAAGCACTAAGATGACATGATCAATCTAACCTCGTGAACGTACACACCATCGATTGGTATGTAAACCATTAGGTTTGCAATTCTCTGTGACAGGTAGAACATCCACCAGACTGCATTAGTGCTGTACGCGTTTGATGTTGTTACCAAGCCTATTAGGGTATATGAGGTTCAAAGTTGTTTCCATTTGGATACCTGGTCCAATCGTATAATACACCAATCTGTGGGGCATTCGGACGTGACAGTGGTCCGATGTTGAACTGAATGGGTTGTGAGGGCAGGCACACTCATCACGATACTGGTGGACCTCATCTGACCACCACGAAATTTACAAGAAGAACACCATAAACTCCTCACACCTGTGTGTGCCATCTATGAACAAGTAATGGACTCCATGTGGGGTTCTGTAACTTCCCAGGCCATTTGATAGAGAGTATCCACAGCTGGGCTAGGAAATTACCGTGCAATGTGTAGGCACTACAACAAAAATGTCTTTGTTTGGAGTGCTGCAGTTAGGACGAAGAAAGAACAGCTGGTGAGTGGTGTCGTATTGTGTTCAGCGATGAATCACGAGTCAAGGCACAAGCCCGGATGACGATTATCTGCGTTTAAGGTGATGACCTGGGAGGGGTCCCATTCTTCCAACGTTGTGGAGAGGCAGAATGATGTTACACGTGGCGTCATGGTGCGGGAAGCCATCAAGTATGACTTTAGGTCATAGCTGGTAGTAACTGAGGCGACTCTGGCACAACTGTTCGTTACAGACATCCTACATCCCTTCGTGTGGCAGTACGGTGGTGCCTTTTTTCGACAAGACAATGCTCGTCTAGACCTGGCATGTGTCTCTGTGAAGCGTCTACCTGATGATGAAATTCTCCCATGACAGCAAAATCCCCAGATCAGTTACCGAATCTTGGACCCCTTAAAACGACACCATAGTGGTGCCATTTTTCAGCAGGACAACGCTCGACTGCACATAACACGTGGCTCTATGAGCTGTCTACGTGATGTTGAAGTAGTCCCATGGTAGAAAGATCCTTTGGCCTCTCCCCAGCTGAGATGTCAACTCCGTCACGTCGCCAGTACCCAGCATATCAATCGTCAGTTATAAATGTTGTCAGTCAGCTTGCCTCAAGAGAGGCCTTATGACAGCGTTCCCAACATAATAAGTGCATGCATCCTGGCCAGATGGGACGCAACGTCTTACTGATAAGTGGGCTCATACCCCTGTCCATTGTAAAATGGTACAAATGGCTCTAAGCACTGTGGGACTTAATATCTGAGGTCATCAGAACCCTAGACTTAGAACTACTTAAACCTAACATACCTCAGGACATCACACACATCCATGCCCGAGGCAGCATTCGAACCTGCAACCAGAGCAGCAGCGCGGTTCCGGACTGAAGCGTCTAGATCCGCTAGGCCACTGTCCATTGTAAAATTATTGTAAAAATTACTATAGTCATTGAAATACAACCATAAACACTCTCAACCCACGAAGTTTCATTTCGTTTCCTCCTCCTCTTCTGGGATCTTGTTAGGAGTGTAAATTTACGCTTGATCTAACACTGCACAATGCAGACTCCGTAGCATCTCTCTTATACTCTCATGTACTCATTGTACCCCGTTACCTAATCTAAAGTGCGCGTCATTTATGTTGGCGGCCGAGTTTAGGTTCGTTCTGCGCATCTGACGTCACAAAACACAGTCAGCCAATGAACAGAGAACGACGTTGCCAAATCTCGACTGGAGTGCATAGCATGGACGAGTGTCTTCAGTTTTAGAAACGTTCAGTCATAAATAAAGTAATAGAACAAAAGCAATGTCTTGATAGCAGACTTTCTTTTATAGAAAGTCTGGAAAAAGCATTCTTTATACCAATTGCTTCATATTCTATTAATTAATTAAACCAAACAAGCAATAAGACTCCTCAGTCAAGCGATAGCAAGGAAAGGTGCTTGTATCAATTTCACGAACCGCTTTTTCGCAATAAAGAACAGCGGTAATTGTTATTTCCTATTGTACTTCGCTGAAGCGTGAGTAATTCATAGTCATACCAACAGTGTTTGTCAGTATTTTGCGTGATGTGTTATAGTCCTCATGGCGCTCTGTAATCAGACGAATTGCGTTAGCGTAATGGTTAAGGTGTAGGACTTCTAAGCTAAAGGTTATGAGTTCAAACCTTGTGCACTGCATAATATTTTCATTATTTAAAAACAATATCGAAGTGCCTTACTTCACGAATTCTGTTCGTTTGAATGCAATTTTTTTGAAATTTCTAGTGCTTTGTCTCTTCATAACCCTTTCGCTGCTACAGACACGTGCCCCCCGCATTCCGCGCTGTGCGCGATTTTGTCATCACTGCACTACTCGCATGTGCAGACACATGGTGTTCCCACAGCTTTGACACACTTATCATTCGATTTCACAAAAACTATTTGGCCCAAAAATTTGATTTTTACACGCCTTCTTAACTGATACCTTCCCCCCATAAATGAGTTAATTTTGTTTCGATGTTCAACGCAGTTATTATGCAGCATTACATGTAGTAATTTTATATGAAATTTAGGTATCTTGTCCACATTTCATTCTCAACATCGTGGCAACTAAAATCGACCATACGGAAAGTATACTCTATGGACTTTTACCTCTGCAAAGTCTTCAAAATTTCGTGCAATGGTTTACTATATTTAATGCTGCATAATAACTACTTTGAACATCGAAACAAAATTAAGTCATTTACGGTGGGAAGGTATCAGTCAAGAAGACATGTAAAAATCTAATTTTTGGGCCAAATAGTTTTTGTGGAATCGAATGATAAGAGTGTCAAAGCAGTCGGAACACGATGTGTCTGCACAGGCGAGCAGTACAGTGACAAAATCGCGCACAGCGCGGAATGCAGGGAGCACGTCTTTGTAGTAGCGAAAAGATTAATGCGGCCGTGGTGGCTTTACTTCATGAACTGCGCGCTCCCCCCTAAACGTAAGCTTGCGAACTATGCTATACTATGGCGCTGCTTCTATTGGCGCATGCGTCGTGTGCAACTGGCAACACAGCAATCTCCCGCGTCTGGGCGGGCATGCGCGAGCCGCCAAGATAAAAGAATTGAACTATAGTAAGGTTCCAGGCTACCGAACTGTTCTCTAGAATCGGTCGCACTATTATTTTGACTGCGGTCTCTTCCTTGTATTGTTTGCTATCGGTCGGATACCGCAGTCGCACAAAAATGAGGAAATTGCCGCCTCCGACTCAAATTACTGTTTATTTTCCACTAGCTTCAATTTCAGCTATTACGCCACTGTCAGGCCGTACTTGAAGTGCACATGTACAGGACCTGCCCTTCCAGCTGTTTATCGAGTGCAAACATAGCCACCGTTTACGTCCATAATATTCTTCCGTTGATTATATTTCTCGTAATTTGCCTTTCCACAGCTAAATTTAAGTAGTCGTCCTTTTACATCCCTACAAATACGTTTTGAGCGTACGACGCTCTGTTGTGAAGCTGCTACTAAGTGCACAAACTCATACTTTTGCAGAACGATAGAGGAACATCGTCAAAACTTCGTAATTCGACAGAGGTCAAAGAACCATAACGAGTGAATCTCATTTTCGACAGAGAGCTTGAGAAAATTAAAGTAAGAAACTCATATTGACCACGACCGGCTCCAGGGATTTTGCACACTAGGGAATTTTCATGCGCTAACGCCCCCCGCGCACCTTTGCCACCGTTCCTAGGTGGTCGGCCCTCTTGCTCTTTCAGACATAATCAACCTTTTCAAAAACAGAATTTCACATCTAACACTTACTCAGGCCCTTTAAGACGAGAGTACGTGCTTAAGACCAGAGGCAGGTGAGTGGCATGAACCAGTGAAACTGAGAGGTAATACATTTTGAGTTATAACTCCAAAATTAATTGTGCAACCAAAATTAGGTTACGTTACTAGCAGAAAATATATTTAAAGTCTGTTCAATTTGTCTATTTACCTGAGCAGAGAGGAACGTGTGGCGCGCCGTGGCGACCAGCACAGCTGAGTATCGCATTGTCGACGATATCGTCGTCGCTTCTGCCATACAAAGTCGATAGTCACAGCACAGCTAGTCACTCACACATATAGAGCTTAATTAACTGAAAAACGTATATAAATCGTCAGTGGCCATTTAATGAGTCCGTAGTACATAAAGAAAAAAAAAACGGCTATTGTCGAATATCGAGAAAGCGTGCTTTCAGACATGTCACGACCATGACTGATGGCTCAAAAGAAGCAGTTCTTTAAGCACTTTCATGCACTGTAGTGAAAAGTAACAGTTATATCCTAAACAAAGTTGTTAGAACGCAGAGAGCTTGAAATACGACGAAATTGGATAAAGAATTCATACAATGCAGTGCAATTTTGGTTGCTTCAAGTCTAAAATAAGGTTTGATAGATTTTTTTGTGTTATCTTAATATTTGTATCTACTGATTATAGCTTCGACACCGAGAAAGAATAGGGAGCAGGGATAACTTTGGAAGAAGTTACAGAAAAAGCAGAAATAATTAATATAGAGGAGCATGAAAGAAGAAGAACTATGTAAAGTACATTACTGGCAAATCCAAAGGAGACGGAATGGTGGAGAAAGAATGCCGTGCATCTTTCCACAACTAAACGCTCATTAATCACAAAGTCTAGATTCAAAAGACTATGGCATGTGACAGGCAGTACATATTTTACTTACTCTTGAGTTATTTATTGCAAAGCGTTTTTTCAGCGATACTGCTACAGTTATTTAAGCAACAGTCTAATAAGTGCAGAATGTGATTGAGAGTAAATCTAAGGAAGACGAAAGTAATGAAAAGTTGCGTAAATGAGGACGAAAAACTTCAATAACGGGATTGGTGAACACAAAGTAGACAAAGCTAAGGAATCCTACTACCTAGGCAGCAAAATATCCCACGATGGACGGAACAATGACATCAAAAGCATACTATCACTGGTAAAAAGGACATTCCTGACGAAGAGAAGTCTAGTAGTATTAAACATAGGCCTTAATATGAGGAATAAATGTCTAAGAATGCATGTTTGAAGCACAGGATTGTATGGTAGTGAAACATGGACTGTGTGAAAACCGAACAGAAGAGAATCGAAGCATTTGAGATGCGCTGCCGTAGTCGAATGTTGAAAATAAGGTGGACTGAGGAGGTTGTGCGCAGGGTCGGTGAGGAAAGGAATATAAGGAAAACATTGTGCCAGGAAGGGATCTCAAGAAGGAAAGTGTCCAGGCTTCTCGGAGTGAACCAGACGTGGAGGAGTTACAGAGAGACAGGAACTGTCGATGATTTGCCTCGCTCAGGCCGCCCAAGGGCTATTACTGTATTGGAAGACCGCCACCTACAGATTATGGCTCAGAGGAACCCTGACATCAACGCCACCATGTTGAATACTGCTTTTCGTGCAGCCACAGGACGTTGTCTGCATGATGCGCAGCTTCACTCTCGACGTCCATGGTGAAGTCCATCTTTGCAACCACAACACCATGCAACGCGATACAGATGGATCGCTCAGGACTGGCATCACGCTCTCTTCACCGATGAGTGTCGCATATGACTTCAATCAGACAGTTGTCGGAGACGTGTTTGGAGGCAACCTGGTCAGGCTAAACGCCTTGGACACACTGTCCAGCGAGTGCAGTGAGTTGGAGGTTCCCTGAGGTTTTGGGGCGGTATTATGTGAGGCCGACGTACGCCGCTGGTGGTCATGGAAGGTTCCGTAACGGCTGTACAGTACGTGAATGCCATCCTCCGACCGATAGTGAAACCATATCGGCAGCATATTGGTGAGGTATGGACGACAATTCGCTCTCCCATTGTGCACATCTTGTGAATGACTTCCTTCAAGATAACGACATCGCTCGACTAGAGTGGCCAGCATGTTCTCCAGACATGAACCCTATCGTACATACCTGGGATAGATTGAAAAGGGTTTATGGACGACGTGACCCATCAACCACTCTGAAGAATCTATGCCAAACCTCCGCTAAGGAGTGGGACAATCTAGACCAACAGTGCCTTGATGAAATTGTATGCCACGATGAATACAGGCATGTATCAATGCAAGAGGACGTGCTACTGGCTTTTAGAGGTACCCGTGCGTACTGCAGTCTGGACCACCAGCTCTGAAGATCTTGCTGTATGGTGGTGCAACATGCAATGTGTGGTTTTCATGAGCAATAAAAAGGGTGGAAATGATGTTTATGTTGGTCCCTAGTCCAATATTCTGCACAGGTTCCGGAACTCTCGGAACCGAGGTGATGCAGAACTTGTATATACATTATAAATATGAAGCCTCTATATGTCCAAATATTGATTAGAGTATTGCGTAAAAATGGTAGTAAATCAGGCTAGTACTTTTATAGATTTCTGATAACAACGTTAAGACCTTGTCTTAAAGTTCGCTTCTGTAGGGGCTTATGTTGTGTGGGCGCATCGTAGAAACTTTTCCATCTGTTTCACAAAACTGTAGACAATTTACATTATTCCACAAGATTTTGTAACTGATTTGTATTTCCAACTTATTCTCAGACTTCTCCATTTGTGGAAAACTTTCGTTGTCTTGACACGCAGGAGCCATTAATATTATACTAACCGTAGCCACACGACATTTCCATTTATACCGAAAAATTGTTAAACGGCTTTCTTTTGTTGCATGATAAAGAGCGTCTACATGTAGCCGTCAGCACCGTTCGGACACTTTAACATATTCATTTCGAAATTAGAATTATATTAATACCTTCAGCTGCTGACGGGCGTTGATACATATCAACGGGGACAAGTGAAAATGTGTGCCCCGACCAGGACTCGAACCCGGGATATCCTGCTTACATGGCAGACACACTATCTATCTGAGCCACCGACGGCACAGAGGATAGCGCGACTGCAGGGACTATCTCGCGCACGCCTCCCGCGAGACCCACATTCTCACCTTGTATGTCCATACACAACATTCATAGTGTCCCACCCTAACACACTCATTACTCGTGAAAGACGTTCTTACCAAGTCCCGTAAGAGTTGGGGAATATGTGTGCATCCGCACAGAAGAAGAAGGTCATGGTCGTTGTTGCCAGAACTATATAGTTATATGGATATGGTACCTGTTCTTTCGGACATGTCCAAAAGAACAGACACCATATCCACATAAGTATATTCATTTCGAGGTGAGGAAGCATACTGTGTATGCTATAATATTGGTTTTGTTCACACCAGATGTAAGGAATTATTTGTGAACACACCTATCGAAGCTTTTAGAGAAGAAGCGTCTGAAGATAGGACAGGATCAGAAACAACATAGCACATGATTTAAATTAAGTTTCTTTTTTTATGACTGAAGGCGATTTTTATGGATACATTCATTTGAACAAATGCAGCCATGGGTATTTACATTCTAAAATATAAAGTCGTAAAATCAATTTTCTTAGGCTTAACACCCTGTACAAATGAAAAAATGGATAGTCCAAATATTTCGTCGAATTTCAAACAATTCTCTCGAGCCGTCTTTTTTTGTCACACATATTTATAATGATGATCAGGGTCGGTGTAACATATGTGTTGCACGTGTGGTACACATGATTGAGATGTGAGCAAAGAGCCAGCTAAATCGATCCTGGGGAAATGCCAGGGAAATGAGAAACAAGGCAAATGAGAACGGAAGTCTGCAATAACTGTGGCGTGGCTGTACAGACGAGATATGGGAATGGGGAGCAGTAATGAAGAAACACGATGGAGGGGACTCTGGAACGACATTGCGGAGCAGGACTGGGAACCTTGACATAACTTTCGCCAACAACGATGAAAGTTCCGCAGGATGACGAAAGAGCCGGAACTCATCTACCCGGCCTGCGCACAATGTAAACGTGGGTAAGCTGCCGCCTCGCTCCTATAGCCAGCCTCGACTCATTCCAAAGTCCCAGGAAGGAATGACGGCTGCTTAGAAACTTAAAGGCGGGCTGTAATCTGTGTTTCAAAATGAAAATCCGATACGATATCTTCCAGCGATTTTTTCATTAGCTCTGCGGGGTTTAACTCAACTGCTGGTTAAAAGACATACGTGAGCAGGCCGGAAAAAAAATTAGTCACTCCTAAGAGACATCACGCTGGCTCTCATAACAATATCTCTGGCCGTGATAGTAATCTGAATTCGGCGAGGAACATTGTACTCAAATTTCTACAGGTACGCCATATTCAGCTTAAGCCACTCATTGCTGATTACATCCTGTAAAACTACCAAACTGAAGAGAAACTGACTGATACATCTCACCTGCTGTTCCATATAGTCCCAGATATTTTTATGGCGTTCAGATCGAGTAATTTAGCGAGGCTAGCTGCCCGGAGAGTTGTGCTTAATAAGGCGCGGCTTCCATAGCGGCGAGTTGCGACGGACCCAGACCTAATCCACCTGGCGGACTGACGACAAGGTTCGGTATGCCGACCAGCCTGGATGTGGTTTTTAGGCGTTTTCTCACATTCCACTAGGTGATAACAGGGCTGGTACGTAAGTCACGCCTCAGTCACATGATCCACAAACATTTCGAAAACTTTCGCTCACTTTGACTGTACAACCGGGGGTAACGGGACGGCAATAGTAAGGGCATCGGACCACCCCATAAATAAACCATGCAAAATCCTAACCACATCGCACCTGCGCTGATGCGGACCAAAGGCACAAGATAAGCAAGAAGGAAAAGAAAATATAGTGGGAGAAGTCAAGGTGTAGTATGTGGCCTGAATGTTCGTCAAATTATAAACTTCAAGGTGTGTGTTGTGATGGTGGTAAGTCCCTATGGGACAAAACTGCTGAGGTCATCGGTCCCTAGGCTTACTCACTACTTAATCTAACTTAAACCAACTTACGCTAAGGACAACACACACACCCCTGCCTGAGGGACGACTCGAACCTCCGACGCGGGAAGCCGCGCGTGACAAGGCGCCATAGACCGCGGCTTGTGTGTGTGTGTGTGTGTGTGTGTGTGTGTGTGTGTGTGCGTGAGAGAGAGAGATAGAGAGAGAGTGAGAATACCATTCCTTTTCTGACATTGTTTCTTTGAAATTTGCATATCTTATGCTCTAAAAGGACGTGAGGACTCGAACCTCCGACGGGAGGAGCCACACGAACCGTGGCGAGGCGCCTCAGACCTCGTGGCTATCTCCGTGCGGCTTGTGTGTGCGTGGGCGTGGACGTGTGTGCGTGTGCGATATACCATTCTTTTTCTTTTTTTTTTTCTTTGCATCATATTTTATCCTCTAACACGAAGCTTTCTGAACTGTTACGATATTTGAGGTCTACCAATATGGAGTTCATCTATTGCATTGCATTAATTCCTTTATAATTTGATAATCTGTTTTTTCGTATTTTTCACTGTGTCTCTGACAAAATTAATTATCTTATGAAATCATATTTGTTACTTTTGCCAGTTATCGTCAAATAAACTTACTTTTGCCAATTCACTAATTATGACATTTACGTTACTGATATTATATTCATGGTAATAAAATCATTCATTCACTGCAAAGCATGTTTGTATTTCGAATACTATTTTTTATATATAAGATGTCACAATATGATTATTTCGACGTCTATGATTCTCTTTCTTCTTCTAAAATGTAACAGCTTCGTTAACTTTGTTTTTTTTGAAAGAATTGGAGAGAGAGAGAGAGAGAGAGAGAGAGAGTCGATGCGTTGTATTGGCAGGGAGCGAATGTCGTGAATCGTGTAAGGGACTTGTCTCGAAAGTAACTATATAACAAGCACTTGTAAATATTCAACGACATATGCTGTTGCAGCTGCATTTTTTCGTGAATGCATCACATCTACATCTACATTTATACTCCGCAAGCCACCCAACGGTGTGTGGCGGAGGGCACTTTACGTGCCACTGTCATTACCTCCATTTCCTGTTCCAGTCGCGTATGGTTCGCGGGAAGAACGACTGTCTGAAAGCCTCCGTGCGCGCTCTAATCTCTCTAATTTTACATTCGTGATCTCCTCGGGAGGTATAAGAAGGGGGAAGCAATATATTCGATACCTCATGCAGAAACGCACCCTCTCAAACCTGGCGAGCAAGCTACACCGCGATGCAGAGCTCCTCCCTTGCAGAGCCTGCCACTTGAGTTTGTTAAACATCTCCGTAACGCTATCACCAAATAACCCAGTGACGAAACGCGCCGCTCTTCTTTGGATCTTCTCTATCTCCTCCGTCAACCCGATCTGGTACGGATCCTACACTGACGAGCAATACTCAAGTATAGGTCGAACGAGTGTTTTGTAAGCCACCTCCTTTGTTGATGGACTACACTTTCTAAGGACTCTCCCAATGAATCTCAACCTGGTAACCACCTTACCAACAATTAATTTTATATGATCATTCCACTTCAAATCGTTCCGCACGCATACTCCCAGATATTTTACAGAAGTAACTGCTACCAGTGTTTGTTCCGCTATCATATAATCATACAATAAAGGTACCTTCTTTCCACGTATTCGCAATACATTACATTTGTCTATGTTAAGGGTCAGTTGCCACTCCCTGCACCAAGTGCCTATCCGCTGCAGATCTTCCTGCATTTCGCTACAATTTTCTAATGCTGCAACTTCTCTGTATACTACAGCATCATCCGCGAAAAGCCGCATGGAACTTCCGACACTATCTACTAGGTCATTTATATATATTGTGAAAGGCAATGGTTCCATAACACTCCCCTGTGGCACGCCAGAAGTTACTTTAACGTCTGTAGACGTCTCTCCATTGATAACAACATGCTGTGTTCTGTTTGCTAAAAGCTCTTCAATCCAGCCACACAGCTGGTCTGATATTCCGTAGGCTCTTACTTTGTTTATCAGGCGACAGTGCGGAACTGTATCGAACGCCTTCCGGAAGTCAAGGAAAATAGCATCTACCTGGGAGGTAGACCATCGTTAACAGAGCAGATATTTTGTTCGAAAGACACATCAATAATCTGCCCTCTTGAGAGAATATACCAAGTTAAATTTACACGAAGTCTGTAATCTGGTCTCTTGAGAGAACATAGCCCGTTTAATTTACACGACCTGATGCACTGTCTACGACATCAAGGATTAAACATAAGTTTCTAACTACTCTTTGTAGCTGCAGTCAGCTTAGGAGCCGCCAATGTGCAACCATTGTTTCCATCATTAATTGCATTCATTTATACGTCTGTTGCTTCAGATATAAACTTCATAAAAACTAGAAATTTTTTATTCTAATTATTATGGTGATTATTATTCTGTGAGGACGGGGTTGAAGACCCAAGTCCTCATACATGGAGCAGCCAAAACGTTATGATCACTACCCACTATGACGTCCGATGCCGCCTGGTTTCTGCAAATGGGGAAATACATTGAGATAAGTGACTCTCACAAAGTGTAGATTATTATTCGCAGAGCCTGTGAACGAGTATCTGAAAAAAGAGGAAGGTGGTTGAATGTTCACGTGCTACTGTCGTGAGTATCTACGGAGAGAGGTAAAGGACGGTTTTGGAGCACACCGTTCATCGTACATTGTTGAACATGGAGATCCGCAGCAGACCTCCCCTAATTATTCACTTGTTGCTGCAGCGACATCATCAATTACGATAGCAGTAGGCACGGGACAATGAGGCTTCAACACTCTATCAATGGAAACGTGTCGGCTCTTCGGGTGAGTCACATTGTTGATACACTAGGTCGATGGTCATCTCCACAAAAGCCGTCATCACGGTGAACGGTGACTTGAAACGTGCAGCGCCCCGCGGACGGAGGGTGGTGGGAGCAGTATTAAGCCACGGATGGCGTTCTACTGGGTTTGCATAGGGCCAATGATGGTAATGGCTCTGAGCACTATGGGACTTAACATCTGTGGTCATCAGTCCCCTAGAACTTAGAACTACTTAAACCTAACTAACCTAAGGACAACACACACATCCATGCCCGAGGCAGGATTCGAACCTGCGACCGTAGCAGTCGCGCGGTTCCGGACTGAGCGCCTAGAACCGCTAGACCACCGCGGCCGGCAATGATGGTAATCAAAGACACGCTGACATCTGCGAACCTCCTGCACCCCTTCACGCTTGATGTCTTCCCTGACAGTGACGTCTTTCAGCAGTATAACTGCCCGTGCCTCGGAGCCAGAGCTGTGGTGCAGTGGTTTGAGGAGCATTATAGCGAACTCACATTGACGTCTCGGCGACCAAATTCGCCTGATGTAAATCATGTGGAACCTATCTGGGTCGCTACGAGGCGACATCAGTGCGAACTCGGATCAGCGACTCGTAGGTTACGCGAATTTCTTGACCTAGGTGTAGACATCGAAGATCACATACATCCACAAACCTACCAACAAAGTGTCGGATCTCTGATACTCAGAATCAGTGATGTATTACGTTCCAAAGGCAGACAAACAAGCTACTAAACAGGTGGTCATAATGTTTTGGTTGATCAGTGTATATGTAATCACCGACCGTAAATTTGTAAGAAATAATTGATGTAGTATTTCCTCGAACCATTAAGAGGAAAAAACAAGTACTTAAAAAAATTCCCGCCTATTACCACAGTTTGCAGGCCGCTCGCTATCAGGTGTTACATAATATATCTCACTAATATGTCAGGACACTCGACAGTACATTTAAAAATTAGAGCCCGTCCTTAACAGCAGCTGATGACGCATATTTCACCATCTGAAACTAAGAAGTTATACTTGTTGCCAGTGGTTTACAACTGCAGACTTAATGCATTTAATTGTTTTTTATACATCAGAAAACACTGAAGTGACAGAAGTCAAGCAATACTGCCTAATATTCTGTCGGATCTCCTTTCGCCTGCCATTGTGAAGCATTTCAACGTGGTGTGTCCTGAACAAGTCGGAAGCCCTCTGCAGAAGTGTTGAGGCCTTTTGCCTCTATAGCCGTCCATAGTTACGAAAGTGTTGCCGATGCAGGATTTTATACAATAACTGACATCTCGATTATGTCATAAACGTTCTATGGATCTGAAGGATCTGGGTTGCCAAGTGATTCGCTCGAACTGTCCATTGCGTTCTTCAAACCAATCGCGAATAATTGTGGCCAAATGACATGGTGCATTGTCATAAGCAAAACATGAAGTCCATGTATGGCTGCTATGTTCTGCGAGAAGCGGAACATAATCGATTCCAGTCAATGAACCGTCAATTTGAACCATAGGACCCACTCCATTCCATGTAAACATAGCCCATCATTACGGTGCCACCACCAGCGTGCACGGAGCCTCGTCGACAACTTATAAAATGATTTTTTTATAATAATATGAATATTTATATATATGTTTGGAGAGAGAGAGAGATATTGATTTTTGATTGAGATTTTTACTTTAAGTCGTAACTGGTACCTGAATTTTGGTTGCTGCCTCCTTGAATGATCAGTTTCTGCACCAGTTGGTGATGTATTACAATTTGGAGGAAGTTATTGTTCTTTACGGTTTAAAATACGACACTGTAAGTTACTTGGCCGTATTGCGGATAGCTTTGAGCCCAAGTTTTCGTACCTTTTCATACCTAAGGGACCACTGTTTTAAGTAAATAAGCTCAAACAGCAATCTGCTTTTCGTGAGAAACGGAGATTGCTTAGCACATAAACTTCCTTCAAACTACACGTCCTGCTACATCAAAATTGCTCAATGGAGATCAGCACCATACTATTGTGCAAGAACATAATCCAATTAAATTCTATCGATTGATAGACGGCAACGACCTCCTTTTCCAAAAACAAGATATTTCTATTCTTCACTTCCAGAAAAATTGTATACAGAATGTTTGGCAACTCTTACGCATACTTTACTCGGTTTTATCACTAAAATATCAGTTTTCATTAAATGTAACAATACGTTCTGAGCGACGGCCTAGCAACACATTCTCTTTCCACAAGATACAGATTAACAGTTCTCTTTTTTTTTAATAAATCAATTTTTTTTTTTTTCAGAGTCCATACTCAAAGATTCACAACTACTATCGTTGCAGGGATTGCGCGCTAAATAATTTGTTGCTGTCCAGCTGCACTTCACTACACTTCAAGTACTTTTTGAATCAAATGTACATTTACAGTATTTACATACATTACTGAGCTTCTGAGAATAGAAATCAGACACAAATTGGTTAAAAAAAGGGGGCAGTGAGGCTCATATAACATTACAAACTGCAGTCCGTCGCAACGTGGGGCCTGTCCCACACTCGAACCCCACCATCAGCTCTTACCGAATGAAGTCGGGACCAAGTTTAGGGTAAAAATGATGTGGTCATGATCGCAAGAAAGGCGCTGCAAGCGATGCCTTGCTGTTATAAGGCACTCGCGTCGGTCGTCTGCTGCCATAACCCGTTACCGACAAATCTCGACGCACTATCCTAACTGATTCGTTCGTCGTACATCCTACATTGATTTCAACACGTATTTCACGTAGTGTTGCATATCTGTTAGCACTGACACCACTACACATTCGCCGCTGCTCTCTGTCGTTAAGTGAAGGCCGTCGGATTCTGCGTTGTTCTTGGTGAAAGGTAATGTCTGAAATTTAGAGTTCTCGGCACACTCTTGACCTTGCGGACCTCAGAATATTGAATTCCCTAAGGATTTCCGAAGTGGAATGTTTCTGCGTCTAGGCCCAAACACCACTCCGCGTTCAAAGTCTGTTAATTCCCGTAGTGCAGCCATAATCAAGTCATAAACCTTTTCACATAAATCACCCGAGTACAAATAATAGCTCAGCCAGTGCAGTGCCCTTTTATATCTTGCCTACACGATGCTACCATCGTCTGTACATGTGTATATCGGTATCCCATGACTTGTCACATCAGTGTATTTACGACCGCAGTCGGTGTCAACGAGTCATAGCAATATGGCAGCATGCCACCGTGTTACGTAAAGCACCAATTTGGTGTATTCTTTTTGGACGAAAATAATTCGGGGAAAAATAGTCCAAATGGCTCTGAGTACAATGCGACTTAACTTCTGAGGTCATCAGTCGCCTAGAACTGTGAACTAATTAAACCTAACTAACCTAAGGACATCAAACACATCCATGCCCGAGGCACGATTCGAGCCTCCGACCGTAGCGGTCATGCGGTTCCAGACTGAAGCGCCTAGAACCGCACGGCCAAACCGGCCGGCGGAAAAATAGTACTGATGTGTATATATTGTTAGCAAAATAATGCAGTTAATTTACAAGTCCACATGGTTTCTCAGAGTAACAAATACAAAGGTAAATCTCACTTCGTGTAATCAAAATAGTGAGTTCTCAGTACACAGCTTTAAATAGGACAACTCTTATATTTCAGGAGAGGATGATAAAGCTGAATCTACATCATGGTAAACTGAAAATATGTAATGTTCATTTCCATTTAACAAAACGTTAGCAACCAACCTATGACGCTGCATTTCGTCACGCGGAAGGGTATCATCACAAACCTGAACGCGGAGTAATCGAAGTAAACATTTCAGAAATTTAGAATGCACACTCAAAATAACCTATACATTTGCCTAATATTCATCTCGGCAAACAGCTAACCCGTTTTCTTCGCCATTATAGAAACTCCGAAACAGCTCGAACTGACATCTACATCATACTCCGCAAGCCATCTAATGGTTTGTGGCAGAGGGTTCTTCTGGTACCATGGTATTTCCACTCGCGAAATAACGCGTGGGACGAACGATTGTCGGTAAGCCCATGTAGTGGCTCTAATTTCTCGAATTTTCTCGATGTGGTCATTACGGAGATGTATGTGGCTCGGAAAGTTCTTTCTTGAAATTTCAATAGAAAACATCTCCGTGATAGACAACGCTTCTGTTAGAACTTCCCCACCGGAGTTTATTGAGCATCTTAGTAACGATTTGCATCGACTAAAGATTCCATGACGAAAAGCGTTGCTCTTCGTTGAATCTTCTCTGTCTCATCTATCAGTTCTATTCAGACTTATGAACAAAGCTCAAGAATCGGTCGAACAAGTACCTTCGTGAGTGAGTTGCATCTCCTTAAGATTCTTCCGTTTCTTAGTGTGACATCTACTTTTCCTACTGTTTGTTTTATGTGATCATTCGACTTAATGTCGTTCTTGACAGTTACTGCCAGATATTTTGTGGTAGACTCTGTTTCTGGCAATTTTTCTTCAATAGTGTGGTCGTACAGGAGTGGCTTTCTTTTCTATGTAGGGTACGTCAGGGTGATATGGTGAATCGGGGGAAATGGTGAATTGCTTTAATTCTTTACTAGTTAAGCAGAGGTCTCTATGTCTGCACGCCAACAGTCTCTGATCACCTGTGCTCTGTGCACGTGTTGAAAACCAGCTCCGTTTTAAAAATCGTAAGTACTTTCTACAAAACTGTTGTCGATGCTAAATAATTTTTATATGCTGCATGGATTTGTAGATGTTACTTCAGGTAGCGTAGTCCGCAGGGTAATTTTTTATATATTCTGCCTTCTTATACGACTTATGTACTACATAACCCAGAAATCGTTGCGTCTAGTGTTTTGAACTTCTTGCCGTGCTATTCACCGTTTCACCCATAGCAAAGGGGAGAAATGGTGAACTCGGGCAGGGGTGATACGGTGAAGGACTTTTGTTATGTGTAAAATGTAAAGCTTTTATTTAGGTACAGTCATGCTCAAAAGTATCCGAACGACCTGAATTGCATTTCCACTGATTCGCATGCAACCCACATAACACAGCTGTCTAGCAGGTCCTCTAATCGCTCCTTGGTACAGTCGTTTGACTATTGAAAATGGTTCCAACAAGTCACCACTAGAAAACACTGCTCTGTATCGCAATAGCTCAAGATGTAAAGTAATACTACGATACTACAAATATCAGGGAACACCTTATCACAGGTAAGACTATCCTTAAGGCTTGTAAGCTCACATTTATTACAATAAATGACATACCTGATATGTTACCACTCTCATTATTACATCAGGTAGGTAATGCACGTAGTAAAATCGGCGTATTCATGATTTCCTCTTCAAAGTAACATACCGTACTTACTATTTAATACAAAATGACATTAAAAATTTAAGTTATTCACGAGCAGCTAGTTGAGAATATGTATGAACTTCAAATGACACGACGAACCGTCTCGTTCTGCATATGGATTCAAACCCAGGTCATGCAGACTAACCAAAGATTTCGTGACTGACGGAAACTAACAGTCATTCCTGATTAGGCATACAGAGAGTGATATACCTCAGTTTTAGACAGTATCAATTAGCAAATACCAACTTTAAATTACATAACGCAAACATTTTTTACGGACGCGAATTCCTACCCAGCAGGAGATACCTAATTCCTCGGAAGAAGCAACTGCAGACGAACACATACAAGCTTCACCACAACTGGGCTGTTAGCAACGGGCGGAAAATCCACAGGAAAACATGCAGTCTTCATCAGAAGCAACAGATATGACCTCGACAGTGGCAACAGAAGAATCTCAAATAACCCCTGGCAAACTGTTGGACCATATTTCGCCGATACCTATCCTAGATAAAGTTGCAAAGTTGCATCTGCAAGGAAGAAGCCCAGAGCTTTAGCTGAGGTTTTGACTTCTCCAGAAAACATCGACAACCTGCGAAACAGAAAACGACAAAATGAGTCAGTGAAGAGTAGAGCAAATGCTAAAAAGGGAACCAAAGGAGAAACCGTAACCAAAGGAAAAACCGTAACCAAAGGAAAAACCGTAACCAAAGAGACTACCAAAGGAATAATCAAAAAGAAGCAGCCTAAGAAACGAAAAGCGTCTACCACTGACACCGAATCCAACTCGTCGCTGGATATCCAATTGCAAGACGATGATGACGACACGGATGATGAAGAGTGTTGTTGTGTAGGGTGCGGTGAACTGTACAGTTGCACTAAAAAGGATGTTGATCGTATCAAATGTATTATCTGCCAACGTTGGCTGTATGAAGACTGTTCAAAATATGAATCTGTGTGTGACCTATGTGGCAAAAAGCAGGAGAAATAAGTTCACCATTTCACCCAAAAGGCATTTGCCATTTCACCCATGTATATGGGTGAAATGGTGAAATTGATAAAAATAAGTATTGTTTTTTTAACTTTTGTAGTGCATTGAAGAGGATGTGGCACTGTTAATGTGTAACTTATGTATTTTGTGAAAGGAGAGTGTTTTTGTGCTGTTTAAATAAACAATTTCTTGTCTTCTACGAAGCCCAAATTTTTTGTTCACCATATCACCCTGATTTACCCTATATGCAAGATGCGAGATGTCAGGGCAAACTGCAGGTTACTCTGCAAGTGATTGTTCACATCTGGCTTTGCTACTTTCTTATACACACTTACATCGTCAGCGAACGGTCTTAAAGAGCGTCCGCTTTCTACTGGCTCATCTATATACATTGCAAACAGTAATGGTCCACTCACACTTCCTTGGGTATTCCGGAAATTACCTTTACATTCGTCGAACGACACGCTGAGCTCTGTCTGAAAGTAAATCTTGAACCCAGTCGCAAATCTGGTCCGATACTCGGTAACCTCGTACTATTTTTTACTAAACGGCAGTGCGGGACGCTGTCAGATGCCTTTCTGCAAGAAAGGAACAGGGCATCAACCCGAGGGCCGCTGTCTACGGCGCTCTGGATCTCATGGAGGGACAGAGTGAGCTAAGTTTCGCAAGATCTCTGTTTGCGGAGTTCAAGTTGATTTTTATAGAGGAAAATTTAGTTCTTCAAAAATGTCATAATTCTTGAGCATAAAAGATGTTTCATAATTCTACAACAGATTTACATCTGCGGTATAGGCCTACAAATGTGCGCATCTGTTCTACAGCGCTTCTTGAAAATAGGACTGATCCGTTGTTTTTGCCAGTCGCTAGCTATCCTTCGGTGCTCCAGCGATCTACGATACAGCTGCTAGAAGGGGTGCACAATCTTGCTAGAATCTTATAGGTATCTCTTCTGGTGATGATGCCTGTCCACTACTAAGCGATTCTAGTTCCTTTTCCGTTTCCCGATCGGTTATCTCAATACCTGTAGTACTATGATTGAAGGAGGAAGGGTGTTAAAATGTTCCACGGTGAAACTATTTCGTAATGCCGCATTAAATATTTCCTCCTACTCTCTGTTATCTTCCGTTTCGGTGCCAGTATTTGCTTTGAGTGCGCGAACAGGTCATTTCGAATCGCTTACTGATATTACGTAGGACGAAGACCTGTTAGGGCTTTTATTCAGATCGGCTGACACTGTTTTACTTTAAAGTTTCTCTTATTTCTCCCCTTACGCTCATTTTCGCTCCATTCAGCTCTCTTTGCCAAGTAGGTTTTGACTTCTCTTGAATCTGACCTGAGCCGGCCGGAGTGGTCGAGCGGTTCTAGGCGCTACAGTCTGGAACAGCGCCACTGCTACGGTCGCAGGTTCCAATCCTACCTCGGGCATGGATGTGTGTGATGTCCTTAGGTTAGTTAGGTTTAACTGGTTCTAAGTTCTAGGGGACTGATGACCTCAGAAGTTAAGTCCCATAGTGCTCAGAGCCATTTTTTGAATCTGACCTGAAGCTCTTTGCTTACGGAACCGTTTTCTAACACGGCTATTAAACGATGATGGGTCTTTGCCTTCCCTTAAGACCTTGCTTGGAACGCACTTGTCCAAGGCATATTGAACGAAGCTTCTGAATTTTTTCCATTTCTGATTCACTTCTTCGTCCTCAGCACTGAATATTTGTTGCTGGCTATTCAGATACCGTGCAATTTGTGCCCTGTCACTGTTGCTCAGCAAAAATTTCTTCCAGACGGTTGTCTAAATTGCGAAGGCTTCCCATCGATGGCCATGCCGACTTCCCAATGATACGAAAATACCTCAATGGGTATGGAAAGAGATTGCTCAAAGAGCTTATTTCGATCAATCGAAGGAGACCATAGCAGAAACACGCAAAATATTGCGTAGATAAATATCGCGATTTACGAAAATCGAAACGTAGTGAGCGAAACTGAAATTACAAATAAGGAGGCAACTTTCAGAACGTGTTCGTACAGTTCTGTAAACACGGCACACTGATGATGACCTTAGTAGTTAGAAATTATTAGTAGAGTGTAGTTTGGAAAACTTCGAAAGACCTGCAGCGATTTCCAGTTACGGCCAGCCCAGTGCCAGGGACACGCTCACTGGGGTTAGCTCGGTGGGCAAGGCCAAGAATTAGTAGTAGAGCTGTATTCTGCTGGCACCCTGTGACACTGCAGGATGTAGCTTGGTAGAGTAGATAGTAGATTAGGGTGAATAGTAGGCTTGCCCATAGAGTAGCTAGCTTTCAATCCTGTAGTTAAGGTTAGTAGATAAAAGAAAAGTAAATGCTGCTTGTTAACTAGCACATTGTATGTAATTAGGACCCACTAATGTTTCAGGTGGTTCATTACCATGTATAATAATTGTTTTTGATGAATGAAGATTTTTTTTTTAAAGCACGGCAGCTGTCATCCGTGGAATACGCAGCATGAACATACACACTGCCCAGTCACGACAACGTGGCCACCTATCAAAAGCCTGAACAACCAACTTTTGCGGCGCGAACTGCTGCGAGTCATGCAGGAAGACAGTCAGTGAGGCTCTGTATACTGTATAGTATCGACAAGGACGTGGAGCCGTGCCGACCCAAATGCCGCGGGCAGCTGCGCTACGTTTCTCGCTGAGTACGCACGAGGCGAACGGCCCAGTCGAGGTGGTCCTACAGATTCTCAACTGCGTTACATGCCTGGGAGTTTTGTGTTTAGGGGAGTACAGTAAACTCATTCTGGTGCTTTTCGAACCACGTGCTTACAATCCGGGCTGTGTAACACGGTGCATTGTCCTGCTGCTAGATGCCACTGTGCTGAAGGAAACCATCTACATGTAGGGGCGGACATGTTCTCCCAAGGATAGATGCATACCCATGTTGATCCATTGTGCCACGAAATCATTACCAAACTATAACGCACTTGCCGTTCTTGAGTGATTATTGCATGTTGAAGTCGGACATAGGCGGTAGTCACATTAATGTGACTCGACGTTGTGGAAGACATTGAAACACTGGTTACGAGAATGTCGAAACTGACAGCCTCGTTCATGAGCATGTTAACCTGAATGAGAGGGTGTTCGTAATAGTACGAAAAACTCCACTCACGCCCCTCCCCCCTTGAAAAAAACAACACTGAACCCTCCCTTCTCCCTTAAACACACCGATGCACACAGTTCAGGTTGTACACATTGTCAGGCTGGCGGGTCATTAAGTCTTGTTTCATTTGAAATGAAGCTAAATTGCGTCTTATAGCACTACAACTGACGCCTCCAGTCAATCATATGCTGTACAAAAGTAAAGCTTTATATGTCGCTTGAGCAATGGCCTTTTATGAAGATCCTGCTCCAAATGTTGAAACCATGCAGTTCTTTTAGCAATGGCCGCTAGGGAACTAGTTGAAACGGATGAACATTGCTTCACAGTAGCAATTCCTGCTGGGTTTGAAACAGATTGTTAATGAGAAGCTGTGATTTCCATGTCCAGTGGTTGTTACACTATGATACATGATTGCGTGTTGTATACCATTCCTTGTAGACACTTTGGTCAGTCAGTGTTCATACACCAAGGAGACGTGCAACTTTAAGCAAGCAGTGGTCTTTCTTTTCTTGTTTAAGTCGTCAGTCTTCTGATTGGTCTGATGCGACCAGCAACGAATTCCTCTCCTGTGGCAATCTATTCATCTCAGATTAACTCTTACAACCTGCGACCTCATATATTTGCTGGATATATTCCAATCTCTGCCTTCCTCTATAGTTTTTATGCTCTACAGCTCCATCAAATGGTTCAAATGGCTCTAAGCACTATGGGACTTAACATCTGAGGTCATCAGCCCCCTAGACTGAGAACTACTTAAACCTAACTAACCTAAGGACATCACACACATCCATTCCCGAGGCAGGATCCGAACCTGCGACCGTAGCGGCAGCACGGTTCTGGACTGAAGCGCCTAGAACCGCTCAGCCACACCGGCCGGCTTACAACTCCATCAAATAGCTTGGAAGTTATTCCAGTTATTCCATAATTTCCTAACACATGTCACTTGTTTTCGTCAGTTTTTCCCATATAGTCCTATAGTTCTGCGAAGAACCTCCTCATTCCTTATATTCTTCTGTACCATCACATTTTAAATGCTTCGATGGTCTTCTGTTCCTATTTTCCCAGAGTCCATGTTCCAGCATATACAACTCTGTACTCTAAACGTACATTCTCAGAAATTTCTTCGTCAGATTAACGCCTGTGTTTGATACTAGTACACTTCCGTCAGCCAGGGAAGTCCTTTTTGCTTTTTATGTCCTCTCTGCACCGTTCATCATCAGTTATTTTGTTGCCTTGGAACCAGAATTCCTTAACTTCGTCTGCTTCGTGATCCCCATTCCAACATTACGTTTCAGCTATTCTCATTTCTGTATCTCATTGCTTTAGTTCTTCTTCGATTTACTCTCGATACATATTCTGTGCTCAGTACACCGTTCCTGCCATTGAACTGATCCTGTAATCGTGATGGCTGGGTGTTGTGTGCTGTCCTTAGGTTAGTTAGGTTTAAGTAGTTCTAAGTTCTAGGGGACTTTTGACCACAGCAGTTGAGTCCCATAGTGCTCAGAGCCATTTGATCCTGTAATCCTTGTTACGTTCACTGAGGGTAGAAGTATCATCAACGTATCTTCAATTTCTAGATTGAACATTAGGGGTGAAAGACAGCATGCCTTTCTTACACTCTTTTTGATCGGAGCGCTTCGTTCTTGATGTCTTAGTCTTATTGTACCCCATTGGTTCTTCTAAATATTGTATGTCACATCTTTCGCTATAGCTTATGCCTATTTTTCTCAGAACTGCACCATTTGACATTGTCGAACGCTTTTTCCAGGTGGTCAGATCCTGTGAACGTGTCTTTATTTGCTTTAGTCTTCTTTCTAGTATCAATCGGAGCCTATTTGGTGCCTTTACCTTTCCTGAAGCCAAACTGATCATCTAACAGATCCTCAATTTTCTTGTCCCTTCTTCTGCATATTACTTTTGTCAGCAACCTAGCTGCATGAGCTGACAAGCTTATTGTGCGATAATTCTCGCACTTGTTGGCTCTTGCTAGCTTCGGAATCGTATGGATGATGATTTTTCCGAATGTCTGATGGATGGCATGTCGCCAGTGTCATACAATCTACACACCAGCGTGTGGTTGGTAAGTTCAAACACATCACGTTTCCACGTCGATCCATCTTTTTGTTCTGATTCCGTATAGCCGATGCCTCATTCACAACACTTCACCGCCATTAGTTAAGCCTGAGACACATGGCCGCCTGGTGCGATTTTTACACCACAACCAGCGCTCGAAAACAACTAGTGAGATTTTTTACGGAGATGAGTAGCATTTTGTCTTGTGAGCTTATTTCCTATTTCCAGTGTGTCTAAGTTTCGCATCTTGTTTCAGCGTCGTAAACCATTGGACGGTGTCTCGCAGATAGTAAAATACTTTCATTCTAATGAATGAGTTCCCAGTGTGCAATAACCTGGATACGGGATGCCGTGATTAAAGCACTGCCCTCCCAGTAAATGAGCGTCCAGAAACACTTGTTTAGATTTTTCGTGACATCTCTAAGTAACTTGAAGTAAATGCCACAATGGTTACGCGGAAATTGTCTCGGTCATATGGCATAAAAGTTTTCTAACCCCGTATCGCTTCATAGTGCAAACAGCTGTATTGAAAAAGACCAACATTTTGGCTGAGGTTACAGTGGACTTCCTCTGGAACTACTGATGCGCTTTAGCAGTGTAGAGTCGCTTATAATTTGTCACTGCTGCTCACTGAGCATGATGTTAAGTCACAATCTAAAAAAAAAAGCCGTTGTTATGATTGGTCACTTGAGGCGGAAGGAGCAGGAACTTCATTCTAATAGGGGGGTGGGGGGTGGGGAGAGCAGCTGTCGTCTGTTGCTCTTTGCATTGTTTTCTGTGAGTGGTGCAAGTCAGTGAATGAGGGGTAGTCTCCTGTTTCCCTCCAGATCGGTACAGGCCGTGTGGTGGCAGTCACTCGCCGGTAGCGTACGCATCGCTCTTTCATGGTGCTGCCTGTTGGACTCTAAGGCCTGACAGCCAGGATGAGACAAGCTTGTCTCCATTCTCACTGTTCACGTTATTAGGGTGTTTTATTATTTCTATGACTTCCCTAATCTTGCGTCTCATCAAAGCCGGCTACTTAGCCAGTAGGCGGTATTGCCGCTGTTCGCCCACTGCAGACTTGTTCTACTGCCTCAGACGAATGAAGTGCTCGGGAGCGTGGCACACTACGAAGTGCATTCAAGTTCTAAGGCCTCCGACTTTTTTTCCGGACTGGAAAGAGATAGAAACATGCGCATTGTTTTAAAATGAGGCCGCGTACATTGTCAATACGTCCCAGAGATGGCAGCACCATACGGCAGATGGAATTTTACCGCCAGCGGCGACAATGAGAACTGTTTTAAATACTTAAAATGGCGACGTTTTCCTTACTTGAACAGCGTGCAATCATTCGTTTTCTGAATTTGCGTGGTGTGAAACCAATTGAAATTCATCGACAGTTGAAGGAGACATGTGCTGATGGAGTCGAAAGTGCGTTCGTGGGTGCGACAGTTTAATGAAGGCAGAACATCGTGTGACAACGAAGCGAAACAACCTCGGGCTAGCACAAGCCGGTCTGACGACATGATCGAGAAAGTGGAGAGAATGGTCTTGGTGGATCGCCGAATGACTGTTGAACAGATCGCCTCCAGAGTTGGCATTTCTGAGGGTTCTGTGCACACAATCCTGCATGACGAACTGAAAATGCGAAAAGTGTCATCCAGGTGGGTGCCACGAATGCTGACGGACGACCACATGGCTGCCCATGTGGCATGTTGCCAAGCAATGTGGACGTGCAACGACAGCACGAATGGGACTTTCTTTTCGTGGGTTGTGACAATGGATGAGACATGGATGCCATTTTTCAATCCAGAAACAAAGCGCCAGTCATCTCAATGGAAGCACACAGATTCACTGCCACCAAAAAAATTTCGGGTAACCGCCAGTGCTGAAAAAATGATGGTGCCCATGTTCTGGGACAGCGAGGGCGTAATCCTTACCCATTGCGTTCCAAAGGGCACTACGGTAACAGGTGCATCCTACGAAAATGTTTTGAAGAACAAATTCCTTCCTGCACAGCAACAAAAACGTCCGGGAAGGGCTGCGCATGTGCTGTTTCACCAAGACAACGCACCCGCATATCGAGCTAACGTTACGCAACAGTTTCTTCGTGATAACAACTTCGAAGTGATTCCTCATGCTCCCTACTCACCTGACCTGGCTCCTAGTGACTTTTGGCTTTTTCCAACAATGAAAGACACTCTCCGTGGCCGCACATAAACTAGCCGTGCTGCTATTGCCTTAGCGATTTTCCAGTGGTCAAAACAGACTCCTAAAGAAGCCTTCGTCGCTGCCATGGAATTATGGCGTCAGCGTTGTGAAAAATGTGTACGTCTGCAGGGCGATTACGTCGAGAAGTAACGCCAGTTTCATCGATTTCGGGTGAGTAGTTAGTCAGAAAAAAAATCGGAGGCCTTAGAACTTGAATGCACCTCGTAGGAAACCTGCACATACGGACAGGTATCCGCACGCCCACCCAGCACGTTCTTTGACCATCCGTTCCCAGCGCATAAGCGACGCTCAAAAACGTAACACGAGCTCAAAAAGCTGCGTACGACGTTCGTGGTCAACATGACAACAGGCCACACCAACAAAACGAGACTCGAGGCTACCGGCGAGTAACTGCGTCGCGCGGCCTGCGTCCAACAGGAGGGAAACAGGACCCCACACCTCATTCGCTGACGAGCGAAAAATGCAAGAAGCAACAGGTAATAGCAAATCCTCACGCCGTCCACCGGATCAATATATTATACTGAAGTTCTGTTCCTTCCGCCTCAAGTGACCAATCATAACAACGACCTTTTTAAAACTGTGGCTTAACGTCGTGCCTAAGCAGTTATACATACATCAAAAAACGTTTTGCACCACCACGGTTCCTAGAGTTCCGGAACCTGTGCAAAAAATTCGAATAGAAATCAACATAAACATCATTTCCAACCTTTTTATTGCTCATGAAAACCACACATCGCATGTTATACCACCATACAGCGAGACCTTCAGAGGCGGTGGTGCAGATTGCTGTACACACCGGTACCTCTAATACCCAGTAGCACGTCCTCTTGCATTGATGCATGCCTGTCTTCGTCGTGGCTTACTATCCACAAGTTCATCGAGGCACTGTCGGTCTAGATTGTCCCACTCCTCGATGGAGATTCGGCGTACATCCCTCAGAGTGATTGATGGGCCACGTCGTCCACAAACAGCCCTTTTCAATGTGTCCCAGGCATGTTTGATAGAGTTCATATCTGGAGAACATGCTGGTGACTCTAGTCGAGCAATGTCGTTATTCTGAAGGAAGTCATTCAGAAGATGTGCACGATGGGGGCGCGAATTGTCATCCATGAAGACGAATGCCTCGCCAATATGCTGCCGATATGGTTTCACTATCGGTCGGAGGATGGCATTCACGTATCATACAGCCTTTCATGACCACCAGCGGCGTATGTCGGCCTCACTAATGACACTGCAAAACATCAGGGAACCTCCATCTCGCAGCAATCACTGGACAGTGGGTCTAAGGCGTTCAACCTAACCGGCCCAAACATGTCTCCGACGATTGTCTGGTTCAAGGCATATGCGACACTCATCGGTGAAGAGAACGTGATGTCAATCATGACTGGTCCATTCGGCATGTTGTTGGGCCCATCTGTACCGCGCAGCATGGTGTCGTGGTTGCAAAGATGGATTTCGCCATGGACGGCACGAGTGAAGCTGTGCATCATGCAGGCAACTGCGCACAGTTTGAGTCGTAACACGATGCCCTGTGGCTGTGCGAAAATCATTATTCAACATGGTGGCGTTGCTGTCAGGGTTCCTCCGAGCCATAATCCGTATGTAGCGGTCATCCACTGCAGTAGTAGCCCTTAGGGGGCCTGAGCGAGGCATGTCATCGACACTTCCTGTCTCTGTATCTCCTCCATTTCTGAGCAACATCGCTTTGGTTCACTCCGAGACACCTGGACACTTCCCTTGTTGAGAGCCCTTCCTGGCACAAAGTAACAATGCGGACACGACCGAACCGAGATATTGATCGTCTAGACATGGTTGAACTACAGACAACAAGAGCCGTGTACCTCCTTCCTGGTGAAATGACCAACCGATCAGCTGTCAGAACTCCTCCGTCTAATAGGCGCTGCCCATGCATGGTTTTTTACATCTTTAGACGGGTTTAGTGACATCTCTGAATAGTCAGAGGGTCTTAGTCTGTGATATTACATCCACAGTCAACGTCTATCTTCATGAGTTCTGAGAATCGGGGTGATGCGAAACTTTTTTTGATGTGTTTATGTGTTTGTCATAATTTAGCTCATCCTCCAACTACGTGAGTAATCTCTAATTACCCCCCATGTCAATATCGTTGGTCCTATCACACTTTTGTCATACAACTGATTTAATTTGCTACCATTTCTCAAAGAAGAAACCACAGAAAGGTTCCAATGCTTTTATACAGTTCAATATTAAAGGCATGAATTTTCATGTCAGAGAGCCCAAATATCGGTAGAGAGAAGATGTTCATTATCATTGTTCTGTTGTCCGACCCTCAGCTATACTCTGTTGAATCCTCAATAGAGAAGGAAGAGATGTTAGAAAACACACACAATTTCGAATCCCGAAATCCGATCATGGTATTCGGAGGCAAACGGTTCTTTCGTGCGAGCTCTTTCGAATCTGCTTTCCTCAGACGACTTATATGAAGTCCGATTAGAACTAACATCTAACAAGTTTCCATCAAGTCTTTGCCAAACATCCACCTCCCAAGAAGTACGCAGCACTTTACACTACAGTGTATTCCACCAGCTTTACTGACCGATTTAAAATAAATATTTGGATAACAGCTGATTTGGAGCAGTTTCTACAGTTTGATGCAATGATGTTGGAGGTACTAAAATAAGAGCAGCTTATGATAAACACAGGCTGACTATTTCACTTCCTGTTAAGAAACATAGAAGTCTCATGTACCACTTGATATTGATTTTACAAACAACTCATTGTTAATAAGTTAAGGAGTGAAGTACAGCATTAAGTGCAATGAGAAAGGAGGGTGGGAGGGAGGAAGGGTGGAGAGGGAGAGGGAGAGGGAGAGGGAGAGGGAGAGGGAGAGGGAGAGGGAGAGAGAGAGAGAGAGAGAGAGACAGACAGAAAGATATCGTGAATTCTGCCTCTCTCTTACAGGACGTCCACGAGGGTTGGTCAGTATTCGGCGGAATGACAGGAACACTCATCTGAAGCAAAAAGCTTCCGACTGGTTTCTGAGACGGAACACGTGTAATATGTATTTGTTTTTGGGCTAGTGGCGTGGACGTATGTGTCTTACCCACCCAACCTCTTTGCCGTTTTATTCTAACCCAAACAACCAGGTTGCTCTCAATCTGTTTGCTAGAGATGTCTTTCTATCATACGAATAGGAGTGAGACAAAAATTGCAGCCTGTGAGGCTCCCTTTGGGATTTCTCTCCAGTCACAAAATTTTTCTTTTCAACATTATTTAAATTATACGGTACTACGTTTTGTGTTCTATTAAGTACGATTCAAACCAGTTGCATGTAAAGCCCTCATCTCCATAAATAACAATGTAAAATAAAAATAAATAACAACATAAATTAAATATTAGATGTCATTCGGAATAGGGAATACGCCCACATGAAGTTTTTGTGTCTTCAGATGAATGTTCCTGTCACATCTATGAATTGAGACCATTCCTTCTTGTATGGGCTACTTCATAGTTAAAATTGTTCATTGTAACATAATGCATATGCATCTCCGACTGAACTACAGTGAAATTAGTCCATCATGCCTGCACAGTTACAGACATGATCATTATCGTGTGTCATCTCTGCCTCAGCATGA
The DNA here is from genome assembly GCF_023864275.1 of Schistocerca cancellata. Lineage (NCBI taxonomy): Eukaryota > Metazoa > Arthropoda > Insecta > Orthoptera > Acrididae > Schistocerca > Schistocerca cancellata. Next base: position 399,640,162 of record NC_064632.1, on the reverse strand, counting down.
CAAAGATAGCCCACAGATTTAGTTCACAGCGGACAGTTGGCATTGGTGCTGCGTCTCGCGTTTTTATGAAATACAAAAGCATGTACGGGAGCCAGTATCACGCTCTCAGCATTTATCTTAAAACTAAAAACATAAAATTATAATCTGCATTACTTCTTTCTTGTGTAGTGAAAATATCTGAATGAAAGACTGTACAAACACGCAAGAACGAAAAAAAACATCAGAGGAGAGTTTCCAAATAGCCCGCCCTATGCGAAAAGAGAAAAATGGCACCTCACAGGCAGACCTTGTTGTGTAAGGGGGCATGCACAGAATCCCCGTGTGTTATAATGAACGGGCGCTCAGAATAATTACCAGTGCTATGCTCGGTAATATTATCTATAGCCGGTAATACGACATGACATTCGTGCGCGGAACCGTTTTGCCGTCTGCGATTACGGGGTGCCTAATTGAGAGCCGTACATAACGCAGTGAATAGGAGACAAGCCCGTGGGTGTGTTGTGCTGCTGGCGCGGACGGACTGCTGCCTCAAAGGACGGTGAGTTTCGGCAGAGCTGTTTATGGGATCCCAAGCCCTGAGGCAACCGATTACATCTCGACAAGCTCTCCAAAATCCCGGCTGCAATCCGCTTCCCCTCGAATAATGGTAGCCTTACCTCACAGACTCGGAGCTAAAATAAAGCTCGTGAGGTAGAGAGCGAGAAATAAAATATACTAACAGCTACGATCTTCAGTTTCAGGAGAAGACGCGTGTCACTGTGCACTTTTTCACAATTAAGTACTGTGTGAAGAAAATCTGCACAAATATCCAGTCAGATGCTGATAAGGTTTCAAAGTAGTGCAAAGACTGTCATCTTCCAAAAATACAGTATCCCTTTGCGATAATTTGTTACACCATACGACAGGGTTTAATAATACAAGGGCGTGACCGATTTTTAAAGTTTGTTGGCTACGACCAGACATTTACATTTACAAGTTTACTTTGCATTTCACAATTAAGCGTGCGCTAGAGGGCGAAAGGAATCACTTTTAGTCCACTTCTCTACCGTTCCACTCTCAACTCGGATCACGATAGCCATTTTTTCTTATGTACAAGGTGCATTCAAGTTCTAAGGCCTCCGATTTTTTTTCTCCGGACTGCAAAGAGATAGAAACATGCGCATTGTTTTAAAATGAGGCCGCGTTCATTGTCAATACGTCCCAGAGATGGCAGCACCGTACGGCAGATGGAATTTTACCGCCAGCGGTGAGAATGAGAACTGTTATAAATACTTAAAATGGCGACGTTTTCCTTACTTGAACAGCGTGCAATCATTCGTTTTCTGAATTTGCGTGGTGTGAAACCAACTGAAATTCATCGACAGTTGAAGGAGACATGTGGTGATGGAGTTATGGATGTGTCGAAAGTGCATTCGTGGGTGCGACAGTTTAATGAAGGCAGAACATTGTGTGACAAAAAACCGAAACAACCTCGGGCTCGCACAAGCTGGTCTGACGACATGATTGAGAAAGTGGAGAGAATTGTTTTGGGGGATCGCCGAATGACTGTTGAACAGATCGCCTCCAGAGTTGGCATTTCTGTGGGTTCTGTGCACACAATCCTGCATGACGACCTGAAAATGCGAAAAGTATCATCCAGGTGGGTGCCACGAATACTGACGGACGACCACATGGCTGCCCATGTGGCATGTTGCCAAGCAATGTTGACGCGCAACGACAGCGTGAATGGGACTTTCTTTTCGTGGGTTGTGACAATGGATGAGACGTGGATGCCATTTTTCAATCCAGAAACAAAGCGCCAGTCATCTCAATGGAAGCACACATATTCACTGCCACCAAAAAAATTTCGGGTAACCGCCAGTGCTGAAAAAATGATGGTGTCCATATACTGAGACAGCGAGGGCGTAATCCTTACCCATTGCGTTCCAAAGGGCACTACGGTAACAGGTGCATCCTACGAAATTGTTTTGAAGAACAAATTCCTTCCTGCACTGCAACAAAAACGTCCGGGAAGGGCTGCTCAAATGGCTCTGAGCACTATGGGACTTAACATCTATGGTCATCAGTCCCCTAGAAAGAACTACTTAAACCTAACTAATCTAAGGACAGCACACAACACCCAGCCATCACGAGGCAGAGAAAATCCCTGACCCCGCCGGGAATCGAACCCGGGAACCCGGGCGTGGGAAGCGAGAATGCTACCGCACGACCACGAGATGCGGGCGGGAATGGCTGCGCGTGTGCTGTTTCACCAAGACAACGCACCCACACATCGAGCTAACGTTACGCAACAGTTTCTTCGTGATAACAACTTTGAAGTGATTCCTCATGCTCCCTACTCATCTGACCTGCCTCCTAGTGACTTTTGGCTTTTTCGAACAATGAAAGACACTCTCCGTGGCCGCAAATTCACCAGCCGTGCTGCTATTGCCTCAGCGATTTTCCAGTGGTCAAAACCGACTCCTAAAGAAGCCTTCGCCACTGCCATGGAATCATGGCGTCAGCGTTGTGAAAAATGTGTACGTCTGCAGGGCGATTACGTCGAGAAGTAACGCCAGTTTCATCGATTTCGGGTGAGTAGTTAATTAGAAAAAAAAATCGGAGGCCTTAGTTCAAATGGTTCAAATGGCTCTGAGCACTATGGGACTTAACTTCTATGGTCATCAGTCCCCTAGAACTTAGAACTACTTAAACCTAACTAACCTAAGGACATCACACACGTCCATGCCCGAGGCAGGATTCGAACCTGCGACCGTAGCAGTCCCGCGGTTCCGGACTGCGCGCCGAGAACCACTAGACCACCGCGGCCTGGGGGGCCTTAGAACTTGAATGCACCTCGTAATAGGGAGTCAAAAAAGATGCTTAAGCATACGGCGGATAAATTTGGTGACTGAAATTCCGTGAAAAGATCGCACTGCAAAACAAAATGAGTCTGCTTAAATGTTTGGCACTTCAAATTCTTAAAACACCCTTGACATTCTTAGCCCTATTTCGTGATAATAAATGACGAACTGCCCATCATTAAACATTTCCAATATCTTTCCTCAATCCAATCGCAATGCCCGATTTCTGTTTTGCTAACTTCGTGAACGTTGTTAAATTACAGGCAGGATTCGGATGCCAAAGTAAAAATGTCCTTGAGGGGACACAGTCACCAAAAGGATTAAAAATTTTCCTTTTTTTAGTCTTACTTAATGCTCCTATTATTTCTCTAGAAAATGTCACGTCTTTATTCAAATTTGCCCATTAGGTTGTGAGCTACAAATCTTTTAGTAGCACATGGTAACTAAGTGCCACACTTGCTTTTGCACGATCTTGTTAAGAGTTGACTACAGTAAAGCAACTATTTGTTTTTCATTCTTATTTCGTTTGCAAGAGAGAATTATTTTTTCGATGTTTGCTAGCCTGTGTGCATTATTGACTATTGTTTCTCAACTCATCTTTGTTGTTTACGCCGGCCGTTGTGGCAGAGCGGTTCTAGGCGCTTCAGTCCGGAAGCGCGCTGCTGGTACGGTCGCAGGTTCGAATCCTGCCTCTGGCATGGATGTGTGTGATGTCCTTAGGTTAGTTGCGTTTAAGTAGTTGTAAGTCTAGGGGACTGGTGACCTCAGATGTTATGTCCCACACTGCTCAGAGCCATTTGAACCATTTGTTGTTTACCTTTTTGTAATACAAATGTAATGCCCTAATGTGAAAAGTTAAAAAGCAGAATTGAATATAAACTGAAGTTTCGTGGAAATAAATATGTAAAAATAAACAACGAAAATGCTAGTAGTGAACGGAGGGAAGAGATAACATTGAAGGTGATTTATATGAATGCGTGCTGTCTGTTCTTTAGGACATCTCCGAAAGAGCAAACACCAAGCTTTCATGTAACAGATTCGCCTCGTTGGGCAATGAATCCATGACCTCCCTCGAGGATGCATATTTACATTCGATCTCCAGCGAGAAACTAAAATTAATTAGCATGGGGAACATGGATGGGAACTGCCGCTAGGTGACGCTAGGTGGAAATGTGAGTGAGGAGGTAGTCCGCGTATAATACGAATACGATGGGAAGTAACTCTACTGTGATACAACTGTCGATGTAGATTATTAGCTAGCTGTTTTGGAAGCATCCTTTACAGAATATGTTCGAGAAAAGCCAAGTGTGCCATGAAATTCTGTCGGTTTTCCATGAACGTAGTTGTAAAATATGCCATTTTTATGCAGAGCCCTTGTAAGAAATGGAAGAAATTAAGTAAGACACATATGTGTTCTAGAATAGTTGTGCAACAGCCGGCGTTAGTTGCGTGTGGAACTGTGGCCTCTAAATGATCTAACTTTATTTGTAGATGTGTATAGTTCTACACTGACGTGACAAAATTAATGGGATAGTAATACACTCATACACTGATGGCGGTAGTATTGCGTACACAAGACATAAAAGGGCAGCTGTCATTTGTAATCAGGGGATTCATATGAAAATTTTTCAGACGTGATTATGGTCACACGACGAGAATTAACAGACTTTGAACGCAGAATGCTAACCGGAGCTAGACGTATGCGACATTCCATGTCGAAAATCGTAAGAGAATTCAGTATTCCGAGAACCACAGTAGCAAGAGCGTGACAAGGATACCAAATTTCGGGCATTACCTCTCATCACGGGCAACGTAGTGGCCGACAGCTTTCACTTCACTTAAGAATCGAAAGCAGCGGCGTTCGCGAAGAGTTCGAAGAGTTGGTGGAGGATTAGGAGGAGGAGGAGGAGGAGGGAGAGGAGATTAGTGTTTAACGTCCTGTAGACGGTGAGGTCGTCAGAGACGCAGCACACGCTCAGACTAGGGGAGGATGGGAAAGGAAATCGTACCCTTTCAGAGGAACCATTTGCCTCAAGCGATATAGGAAAATCACGGAAAACTTAAATCAGGGTGGTCGGACGCGGGTTTGAAACGTCGTCCTCCCGAATGCACAGAGGTCTCAGTGCTAACGGACAAGAGCAACACCGCGTGAAATAACAGCAGAAATCAACATAGGACAGACGACCCAAGCAAGTGCCTTTGCTAACAGCATGACATCACTGGCAGCACCTCTCCGTTGGCTGGTCACTATATCGGTTAGACGAAAAACTATCGGAAAACCAGAGCATGGACAGATGAATCCCGAATTCAGTTGGTAAGGGATGATGGTCAGATGAGATCCGATTTCAGTTGGTAAGGGCTAATAGTAGGTTTCGTGTATGAAGCAGATCCCACGAAGCCAGGGACTCAACTTGTCAACAAGGCACTGAGCAAGCTGATGGTGGCTCCATAATGGAGTGGACTGTGTTTGCTGGATCCCCTGGTCCAATTGAAACGATAGTTGACTGGAAATAGTTATGTTTGGCTACTTACAGGCATTCATGGATTTCAAATTTCCAAACAACGAAGTAATTTTGAAGGATTACAGTGCATCATGTAACCGGGCTGCAGTGGTTCGCGATTAGTCTGAAGAGCATTATGGAGAATACCAGCGAATGATTTGGTCACTTGGATAGCCTCACATGAATCCCATCGAATATTTATGGGACATAACAGAGAGGTCAGTTCGTGCACAAAATCCTGCACGTGCAACACTTTCGCAATTATGGACGGTTATAGAGGCAACATGGCTCAGAATTTCTGCAGGAGACTTCCAACTACCTGACTCCATGCCACGTCGACCTGGTGAACTACGCCAGGCAAAATGAGGTCCGACACCATATTAGGAGGTAACCTATGACTTTTGTCACCTCAGTGTGACATCGTTTGGGAGGGTGCAAAGCAGTTAGTCATTAAAATTTTTTTGTAAATGTTGCAAAACATCAGAAATTACTTTCCCCACTTAACCTTTTGTCTAAACCGTTTCCTCCAAGTCACTCACTGTCCAGTAAGACTTGCTTGGCTTATTTCTTCCATCACTGGACGCAGTTTTTTCTTTGTGTCTCCTCTTGACAGCACACCCATCGGAGGTTCGGGTCCTCCCTCGAGTATGGGTGTGTGTGTTGTCCGTAGCGTAAGTTAGTTCAAGTCAGATTAAGTAATGTGTAAACTTAGGGACCGATGACCTCAACAGTTTGGTCCCATAAGACTTTACCACAAATTTCCAAATTTACTTTCCCCTTGACATCTAAGAGACAATATTCTTATAAGTTATTATCCAGCAACCGAGCGAGCAGGAGAACTGGTTAAGGCACTATTATCACGTTAAGCAGGCGAGATACAACCCCAGTTCCAAGAAAGGAAGTCAGACAAATGAGCATAGCTATAGGCCTGGATGACATCAGTAATTTGTAGAATTATAGAAAACATCTTATGCTCGCTTACTTTGTAGATATAAGCTTTCCTCTGCAGCAATTGAAATTTGTTTACACGCTCTTGAGAAAAACAGCTCGGTCACGTAGTCTGTCTAGAGTAGGTACTACATAACTTGAATTCGGAAGTTCTTTGGTGCAATTCCGAATTGATGCCCAGTAAATATAGCATGAACTTTGAAAACATCGTGCCAGATTTCAGACTGGTATGACTTTGATACAACTATTTTGCTAAAGGGGGAAATTATTCGGTATACTTGTAAAAGTAGTTACGAGATTATCCCATGGGAGTAAGTAAAGCTATCACCTGGCGGTAGTGTACACTTTTGTTTTGGGTTGTCCACTGACTGGTCTGATGCGGCCTGCCACGTTCTCCTGTGCCAACCTCTTCATTTCAGAGTAGCTCTCACACACAACATTCTCAGCTACTAACTCTCCACCTCTGTCTTGCACTGCAATTTTCACCCACTACAACACCTCTAGTACGATGAAAGGTATTAGCCGATGTCTCAACATACCGTATTTCCTACAATCCCGTCCCTTCTTCTTGTGAGTGTTTCTCGCACATTCCTTTCCTTGCCGATTCCACGGAGAACCTCGACGGCTAGGATTAGACAAACCATACTTGTACTCTAACGCGCTCGAGGTTCGGCTTGGGATTTCCAGATATGCCACAGAGCTCAAGATTGCTTGGATGATGAGTTGTTGGGAAGTAAGGTGATGGGGAGGGATTGGATGGGGGTGCGGCTGGGATGTCGTGAGTCGTGCTTGGATAGCTCAGTCATTAGAGTGCTTGCCTGTGAAGTGCAACAGGTCCCAGGTTCGAATATCAGTCTGGCAAACAAACTTGCCAGGAAGTTTCAAGCTATAACTCTGCTTGAAATTTGAATGTCATGAAACATAGGAGACAAAAAATTACATCCAGTCACTGTACAAACTCCTGTTGTATTCCAACAAATTTGTAACAAGAGTTGTTATGCATTATGTATGAATACGTAAACATTGATGATAATCAACAAAGGTGAAAATTATGTTCGTCGGAAATACTGCTTGACTCTAAACCCTATACAATATTTTATTTGTTTATTAGAGGGTATAATGATTTATCATTTGTGTTGCAAATAAGCTCTTCCAGTTGTGTCCACATTTTAGAGTAACACAGTTTTTAATGAAATCGAAAACAAGATGGTAGAGTTTATATGAAACAAATAAGAAATTTAATGAGTAATTAAATGCCTGATAAACGGAAAAAATCATAATAATCTGACTGTAACCGTGATCAGGCAGATAATTTATAGTGGAAAAATCTTGCAGGTAGAACCAACAGATGTCACTAGAGAGTGGGATGAGAGAAAGATCGATAATTGGCCTGAATCTTCCCGTGATCTTTCATTTTTTTTATTAACTCCAGTTTTTTCCAAACAACCTACATAGTAGAACATACTGATGTCGACAGATCATTATTACTTCTATTATTAAAATTGTTGTTGTTGTGGTCTTCAGTCCTGAGACTGGTTTGATGCAGCTCTCCATGCTACTCTATCCTGTGCAAGCTTCTTCATCTCCCAGTACCTACTGCATCCTACATCCGTCTGAATCTGCTTAGTGTATTCACCTCTTGGTCTCCCCCTACGATTTTTACCCTCCACGCTACCCTCCAATACTAAATTGGTGATCCCTTGATGCCTCAGAACATGTCCTACCAACCGATCCCTTCTTCTGGTCAAGTTGTGCCACAAACTTCTCTTCTCCCCAATCCTATTCAATACTTCCTCATTAGTTACGTGATCTACCCATCTAATCTTCAGCATTCTTCTGTAGCATCACATTTCGAAAGCTTCTATTCTCTTCTTGTCCAAACTATTTATCGTCCATGTTTCGCTTCCATACATGGCTACACTCCATACAAATACTTTCAGAAATGACTTCCTGACACTTAAATCTATACTCGATGTTAACAAATTTCTCTTCTTCAGAAACGCTTTCCTTGCCATTGCCAGTCTACATTTTATATCCTCTCTACTTCGACCATCATCAGTTATTTTGCTCCCCAAATAGCAAAACTCCTTTACTACTTTAAGTGTCTCATTTCCTAATCTAATACCCTCAACATCACCCGACTTAATTCGACTACATTCCATTATCCTCGTTTTGCTTTCGTTGATGTTCATCTTATATCCTCCTTTCAAGGCACTGTCCATTCCGTTCAACTGCTCTTCCAAGTCCTTTGCTGTCTCTGACAGAATTACAATGTCATCGGCGAACCTCAAAGATTTTATTTCTTCTCCATGGATTTTAATACCTACTCCGAATTTTTCTTTTGTTTCCTTTACTGCTTGCTCAATATACAGATTGAATAACATCGGGGAGAGGCTACAACCCTGTCTTACTCCCTTCCCAACCACTGCTTCCCTTTCATGTCCCTCGACTCTTATAACTGCCATCTGGTTTCTGTACAAATTGTAAATAACCTTTCGCTCCCTGTATTTTACCCCTGCCACCTTTAGAATTTGAAAGAGGGTATTCCAGTCAACATTGTCAAAAGCTTTCTCTAAGTCTACAAATGCTAGAAACGTAGGTTTGCCTTTCCTTAATCTTTCTTCTAAGATAAGTCGTAAGGTCAGTATTGCCTCACGTGTTCCAGTATTTCTACGGAATCCAAACTGATCTTCCCCGAGGTCGGCTTCTACTAGTTTCTCCGTTCGTCTGTAAAGAATTCGTGTTAGTATTTTGCAGCTGTGGCTTATTAAACTGATTGTTCGGTAATTTTCACATCTGTCAACACCTGCTTTCTTTGGGATTGGAATTATTATACTCTTCTTGAAGTCTGAGGGTATTTCGCCTGTTTCATACATCTTGCTCACCAGATGGTAGAGTTTTGTCAGGACTGGCTCTCCCAAGGCCGTCAGTAGTTCCAATGGAATGTTGTCTACTCCAGGGGCCTTGTTTCGACTCAGGTCTTTCAGTGCTCTGTCAAACTCTTCACGCAGTATCGTATCTCCCATTTCATCTTCATCTACATCCTCTTCCATTTCCATAATATTGTCCTCAAGTACATCGCCCTTGTATACACCCTCTATATACTCCTTACACCTTTCTGCCTTCCCTTCTTTGCTTAGAACTGGGTTTCCATCTGAGCTCTTGATGTTCATACAAGTGGTTCTCTTATCTCCAAAGGTCTCTTTAATTTTCCTGTAGGCAGTATCTATCTTACCCCTATTGGGATAAGCCTCTACATCCTTGCATTTCTCCTCTAGCCATCCCTGCTTAGCCATTTTGCACTTCCTGTCGATCTCATTTTTGAGACGTTTGTATTCCTTTTTACCTGCTTCATTTACTGCATTTTTATATTTTCTCCTTTCATCAATTAAGTTCAATATTTCTTCTGTTACCCAAGGATTTCTACTAGCCCTCGTCTTTTTACCTTCTTGATCCTCTGCTGCCTTCACTACTTCATCCCTCAAAGCTACCCATTCTTCTTCTACTGTATTTCTTTCCCCCATGCCTGTCAATTGTTCCCTTATGCTCTCCCTGAAACTCTGTACAACCTCTGGTTCTTTCAGTTTATCCAGGTCCCATCTCCTTAAATTCCCACCTTTTTGCAGTTTCTTCAGTTTTAATCTACAGGTCATAACCAATAGATTGTGGTCAGAGTCCACATCTGCCCCTGGAAATGTCTTACAATTTAAAACCTGGTTCCTAAATCTCTGTCTTACCATTATATAATCTATCTGATACCTTTTAGTATCTCCAGGGTTCTTCCATGTATACAACCTTCTATCGTGATTCTTAAACCAAGTGTTAGCTATTATTAAGTTATGCTCTGTGCAAAATTCTACCATGCGGCTTCCTCTTTCATTTCTTAGCCCCAATCCATATTCACCTACTACGTTTCCTTTTCTCCCTTTTCCTACACTCGAATTCCAGTCACCCATGACTATTAAAGTTTTGTCTCGCTTCACTATCTGAATAATTCCTTTTATTTCATCATACATTTCTTCAATTTCTTCGTCATCTGCAGAGCTAGTTGGCATATAAACTTATACTACTGTAGTAGGTGTGGGCTGCGTATCTATCTTGGCCACAATTATGCGTTCACTATGCTGTTTGTAGTAGCTTACCCTTATTCCTATTTTCCTATTCATTATTAAACCTACTCCTGCATTACCCCTATTTGACTTTGTGTTTATAACCCTGTAGTCACCTGACCAGAAGTCTTGTTCCTCCTGCCACCGAACTTCACTAATTCCCACTATATCTAACTTTAACCTATCCATTTCCCTTTTTAAATTTTCTGACCTGCCTGCCCAATTAAGTGATCTGACATTCCACGCTCCGATCCGTAGAACGCCAGTTTTCTTTCTCCTGATAACGACGTCCTCTTGAGTAGTCCCCGACTGGAGATCCGAATGGGGGACTATTTTACCTCCGGAATATTTTACCCAAGAGGACGCCATCATCATTTAATCATACAGTAAAATACATATTATATTAATGAAGGAAAGACACATCGTGGACTTAGCACAAATAGATGGCACAGTGATCAATAGCTCAAGGAAAGCACGAGATTTCTCTAGCTCTGACATAAGCTGCTCGAGCTCGAACACAGCACTACCCACAGTTGAATGGCAGAGACGGGATAATCAGTCAGGAGCATTGTGAGAAACTATCTAAGCATTTTCTTTAATTGAAGTAGAAAACAATGAGTCCCTAAGTTTCGGTGATTTGAACCCCTCAGTGCATCACAAAGTTCACTTTACGGAGAATGGCAGAAGTTAGTTTGGGTTTCATTATTACTTTCCCCTTCTTTCTCTCCTTTTTCTTCTTCTCCTCCTATTGAATGTCAATGTGGCATCTGCCTTACCAAAAACTAGTATTACATATTTGTTTCATTTTAAATGGAGGGAGAGTTGAAGATGAAGACACAGAGTGGGAAGGGAGGAGGAGAGAGACAGAGGTGGGAGGACGAAGTGGACAGACAGATGAGGAAGGGGTCGACACCAAGAGGAGGAGATGAGTTCAATATATGTGTTGAACACACACATAAGTGAAGCCATGGGGAAACACTAGTGTATACATATATGTATGTATGTATGTGTGTGTGTGTGTGTGTGTGTGTGTGTGTGTGTGTGTGTGGGCGGGTGGGTGGCTGTGTAGGTTTGTTTTCTACATCTCTAAGCTTCTACATTGGTGTTGACAATCTCAAGTTGGTACACCTAACAATAATGGTTCAAATGGCTCCGAGCACTATGGGACTTAACTTCTGAGGTCATCAGTCCCCTAGAATTTAGAACTAATTAAACCTAACTAACCTAAGGACAACACACACATCCATGCCCGAAGCAGGATTCGAACCTGCGACCGTAGCGGTCGCGCGGTTCCAGCCTGTAGCGCCTAGAACTGCTCGGCCACCACGGCCGGCGTACACCTAACAGTCATTGTGTGGAAAGAGCACTAGTTTGCATTAGAGTGGGGGTGCAATAGTAAGTGGACTAAGAAAGGGAAAGGAATAGATGGACAGAGAGACAGAGAGAGAGAGAGAGAGAGAGAGAGAAAGAGGTGGACAAGGAGGGAGAGGAGGAGATGGACAGATAGAGTGGAGGAGATTGACAGAGAGAGGAGGGAGGAGTCAGAGAGAGGGGAGTGAAAGAGTGGATAGCAATAGGGGCGAGGAAATGACTGAGAAAGGGAGGAGGATTAGATGGATTAGGGGGGGGGGGGAAGGGTCAACCAGGAGATATGTGCAATAAATGTGACATGCGTTCAGAGGTGGATAAAATAGAGCAATAAAGACCTGTTTTGATTATTTTAGTTGTAAGGACTTTAGACATGTTCTAGGGAAATTTTCTGTGTCTAACAACTCAAATTCTAATGCTGGAGACATCCTCAGAGGCTAGAAAGACGAACAGAAAAATGACTTAGACCAAAGCTTAATGGCCATATAACTAAAATAAAAAAGCATGTAAATACAGGCTTTGAAAGTCGGCATTATTTAATCAAGGGTCTTCACACTGAGGTTCATTCACTTATCAATAATCAGGAACCCGTTAGGACATGAGTATCTTATGCCTTGTCCCAGCTCTGGACTCAAAAGTACATTGTTCATCTTTTGTGTATCTGTGTGTGTGTGTGTGTGTGTGTGTGTGTGTGTGTGTGTGTGTAGTATGATAGTAAAATCTTTAGAGCCGTCAGGTTGCGTCATATTATTCTTCAAATTTTTTCACTGCTTGACGTTTCAGCCCCTTCTGCTTTGATCTTCTTTAGGATTCCAAGACAAAGTGTGCAGCCATCCAGGGACACCAGACATAAAACTGCATGTTGCCAATGCTGTCCTGATCTGCCTTAATGCATAAACCAAATGTGTCATCCACATAGTGGGGTCAACAACAAGGCTTCAAAGGAGCAATACTGAATGCCTGTTGCTCAAAATGTTCGATAAAAGTGTCAGGTGCTACTAGTAACAAGGGGGACCGCATCGCAAGACCGTCAGACTGTTCATAGAATTCACCATTTTATTTAAAATAGATCGACCGAACACATGAAGCGAAGCCGACGCTGACAGTGTCCAACTACAGTGGACAACACAAAATCCTGAAGAAAATGAGAGCACAAGGGCCGAATCGTCGATTGTTTGAAGAAATAGGACGCGGCCTAACAACCCAGAAGATTTTAACTTCAGTGACAACGGCCACGAAAGCCTACAGACTTACGTAACGATCTCTCCAGTTCACAGTTATGACCTGTTCCCTGGCGAAAAACTACTGGATGCAGAAGGCACAGCAGCGGACGGACCGAGATGGAAATTCTTTGTCTCGCTGTCTGCCCCGCTCTTTGTTACCTTAATGGACGGACGCTGTACTGGTGGCCGCCGAAAGTCATAAAGCATGCCGTGACCTCACGACACCTCGCCCTCTTAAAACTTCCCGCATTACGCAGTTTGGGCGTAGGCGCTACAGGTATTGTGAATCTTTCTGGAGGCCAGAGACAGGGAGAAACGAACTCTTCTGTCTCATGTGAATAGAAAGTCACCCCATCCGTTCTATGTCGTTCGATCCCTTTGTGTAGCCACTTAAATAAAGAAAATCACGTTCATTCTACTCGAAGGCCACCCCTCCTCCACCTCACTCAACACCCCTAACTGGAATTAAAGGGCTCGTCAGCGTCACTATGAAAAGTTCTCCCCGAGAGACAAAGTATTTTCCTAACTGCGAATCCTCATCTGCCTCTGATGTTCTGACGTCTCATTTGTGGAATACCCAGCCTCCGTTCACAGAATAACGACAATAAAAGTAATTAAAGCAACATGAAATGGAAAGACTGAACTCTTCAGTTCGCAGAGATTACTGAGCACACTTGTATTCAGTGACAACACGAAATATAAACACTTAAGGAGTAAAAGACTGACTGCAAAGTATAAGGCGTTAATGTAAGTTAAGCGAACGGTTCTCTTACCTGGTCTCGAGTAATTTTCGACCCTGTACCTTCAATCACATTGAATCCAAAGACTCATATAACAAGGGGATCACGCCTACTCGACATTACCGATTTCATCCGGATTCGTGATATATAGAGGGCTCGACCATAAATGAAACTTACAGAAGTGGAAGCCCCGGAAAGACAAGCGTTTAGAAAAAATAGAATTTTTGGGCGCAGGTTGGGCGAGGCATGAAACATCTGTAGTCACATAGTTTCCAGGGAGCTGTTGGCGCAGCGGAATGGGTACAGTGCGGTAATCGGTAAATCGTAGGTTTATTTTGCTTTTTAACGTTATTTATACTCAAAATAAACCGAAATAATCCTCAGTATATTGTATTCAGTAACATTTTCATAAAATTCATGAAAGGGAAATGGACAGAAAAATGAGATATTGCAAATAAAGTTTGCAGTAGGTACTGTAAGTCGTCAACGAGTACTTCCTATGTAGAGCTAGTTTTAGCATTTGACAGTTGATCGTTTACACATGCTGAGGTGATATTAATTTGTAATACAGGAGAAGCAATAATTTTCTCTGCATCTTGTGCATGACATAACGCCACCTTTTTACTATTACGTGCCTGTTTTAAAGTTTCTATAAAAAAATAAACTTGATTTATATTCATAAAAGGTCTTCCCTCATCATACAATTTGGTAGCAAACCACACTAGATATTGGCGAGGATAGCTAGCGACGTACAGTGGATTGCATTTTGATGCAATCTTCTCGGGACATCATGAAATAAGAGCAGTTCTGAATCTTTTTGGTCAAATTTTACATCTGGCCATAAAAATAAGGTCCAGCGAAAACATGTTTACAACGTGGGAGCGATCGCTGGGCTCGCCCCCAGCGTACCGGCAGTCCAGCGCGAGTGGCCGGCCGCCTCACATGACAGGCGTCGGCAGTGTCTCCGCGCGCTGGCCAGGGGGTGGCGAGGATTGGAAGTAATTCAGTTGGAGCGCGGATATCGTGGCGACTGCACTGCGAGATCAAATATGTGTGTGCTGACTGTGTTGGAGAACAAGTGATGGCCGTACTGCTTGAAATAAAGTCTTCAGTCCCTTCCCCCCTGTGGATATCGTGGCGACTGCACTGCGAGATCAAAGATGTGTGTGCTGACTGTGTTGGAGAACAAGTGATGACCGTACTGCTTGAAATAAAGTCTTCAGTCCCTTCCCCCCTGCAAAATCAAAGGATGTGACTTACATTACTATAAGTGCAGTTTATTATTTGACGCGATTTTGATAGGCTACCAGTGAAAAAAGATAAGTGACGGAGAAAGTTCGTACGTGTGATCAATTATGGTGTTGGGATTTGAACTTGTGATAGTTTTTGTTATGGATGTAAGGAAAATGGCTTTCTCGCCGAGAAAATGGGCCATCTTGAATAAATAATAATAATAAATAGAAGTACAGTTTTCGAGACATTATCGTGTTGAAATTTGAATTTGGCGCAATTTTTTAGTGGAGATAGGTCTATAATTATAAATAATAATAATAATAATAATAATAATAATAATAAATGATAATGAATGATGATAAATGATAATGAATGATAATAAATGACAATGGATGATAATGAATGTTAATAAATGATAATGAATAATAATGAATAATAGTAAAGAAAGGTAAGGTTTTGCAGCCATTACTGTGTTGGAATTTGAATTTGGAGAGCATTTTCTAGTGGAGGCAGGTCAATAATAATAAATAATAATAAATGATAAAAAATAATAATAAATGATAATGAATAATAATAAATGATAACGAATGTTGATAAATGATAATCAATAATAATAATAAAAGAGAAGTACGGTTTTGTATGCATTATCCCGTTGGAATTTGAATTTGGCACCTATTTTTTTCTGGAGGCTTAGGTTAGTGGACGTAGCCCAATAGGTCTATTTAAATAATAATAAATGATAGTGAATGTCAATAAATGATAATCAATAATAATAAAGATAAGTATCGTTTTGCATGCATTATCCTGTTGCAATTTAACTTCCCGCCATGTTTTCTTCTGGAGACTTGGGTTAGTGGACGTAGCACAATTGGCCTACTTTCCCGCCAAAAATCAAACTTCCCGACACTTTTTCTTGAGGTTAGGTTAGTGGAC
Source organism: Schistocerca cancellata (assembly GCF_023864275.1). Taxonomy (NCBI): domain Eukaryota; kingdom Metazoa; phylum Arthropoda; class Insecta; order Orthoptera; family Acrididae; genus Schistocerca; species Schistocerca cancellata. Next base: position 399,624,264 of record NC_064632.1, on the reverse strand, counting down.
ATAGTGCAATTGGCCTATTCTCCCGCCAAAATCCGCCATCTTGGAAGACATCGTGCTGTTGCCAAGTCTACATGCCGTCATATTGGATGACGTCATCGCCGCCATCTTGAATATATTTGGCAACAATGGAGAGTGGGGTGACACCGGCCTTGTCCCTCTACTGACGAGTAGACGTGGTCTGATTTTAAGTTTCAGTACCACCCTCATCAAACCTCAACACACCTTTAAGTGACTCTATAGGCAGACACTCCCACACACATGAACATCCAGAAGACCTTGAATGTATCATTATAGTATGTTACAAATATGCTCCACAGTGAAATAAGCTGTGGGAATACCCCGAAAAAATGAATATCCTCTTGCCAACGAATATTAAAGAATTAATGAGTCAGAACGACCTCAAAATCAATGGTTCAATAGCACGTGACCCTCACGAAGTGGAGGTGACCCTGACACACAAAATATTGAATTTTTAATTTTATATTTGTATGAAGTAGATCTGTACTTAACTATAGTCTCTAACCTAGGCAGTTGTAACGACTGAGTTGTTTACTGCCAAAGCCAAAATATTAACTAAAAAAAAGTCTTAGGCCTTCCTGAAACCAATAACTTTGGCAGAAACCAATTGTCTTCAATTCCTCTGCCCAACACACATTCGTCCTGGCAGCTGTAAGTTAACAATAGTGAGTTCCTTTGGGCGCTTCACATTGAGCTATGACTAACATCATACTACGAAACTACGCTGATGGAATGTTATCAGTGAGCCACATCAAGATGCATAACTACCGTCTTGTAACATCTACAACTGGAACTGGACAAGCATCTCAGTTACACTGTTACTAAAACAACCTGTAACAGAACGCGCTATGTTTTTTGCGATCTTCCCTATTTTTAGTGAAGTCTGATATTGTATCTTTTTCTGCCAATCATTTCTGATAAGTTTCCAATGATTACGAGCAAGTTCTATACGCTGCGAGTTATTGTACAGCATTACATTGAAGAATAGCAAAAATACGAATTTAATTTATCGTGTTCAAAACTGGAAGAACAAATGATTAAAAATATAAAACGTTTGGGAACATATAAGCGTCCGAAATTTGGTACATAGAGTCTTACTTTGTCCATTATACTAAGACAGTATAAATAAATAAAAATAGTAACACACAGAAATAAGCACCATTGTAAAATAGATGTAAGCAAATTATAATCCATATTGTTAAGATAAACACCTTCTGTGAAAAAGCGTATCGTACTCTATGACAGACATATAACATTAACTTTGTCAGCTAAATCTAGAAACATCTTTGAAACTATTTCTTTATGTAAGTTTATTGTCGATGTAAATTGTGCATTGAAAGTTGTGTCTGATGTTTAACATGTGTGAGATCTGCAAAAATGGACCATAAGAAAACTGGAAATACAGGTGCTTCAAAATTTCGCCACTAATTACTTTTAAAAATCCATAACTAACTAAAAATTGCGCATTTTTTATGTATTGCAGTAAACTCAACAAAACGAAGCAGAACGTCAAACATCAAAAATATTACGTGAAAATGGCATGGTACAAAGAGAAAACACACTTGAAATTGGAATCATTTCCCGAAACGCATCGTATAAAATGTGATTAAAAGAAAATGCTGACTGCTAGCAAAAACGTTATCTAAAAACAAACCCATTAATATACAGAGCTGCCACCTCTTGCAATAACAATAGCTGTAATCTCGCTTAGCGACGGATGAAACAGTTTGGATGACAGATACTTCTACTCTGTGCCAAGAGGACGCTGATAATCTCGCCGTTTAGCAGCCTAAAACAGTAATCATCATAATCTATGTCAGAGCTTATCTATCGTGAGCGCTGGCGAGGGGCCTTCCGCCGCTTCAGGTAGACCACTCAACTTCCTGCTCCTTGCAGCTTATCTTGTGAATCATCTATTGTTGCACTCTGACCTAACATCGATGGCAACGCCCCCCATATGCTCCCACACCGCGACACTCTTTTTGCCTTTTTTCCCTTCGACTTATTGTCTCATAACATCCATAAAAACGACCTACCACTTGTGATTCGAGCTTTACCCCACTGCCGTGCTAGGTGAATTTTCGAATGTAGTCTTCATGCAGGAACTAAAAACATCACGTTCCAACGGGAAAGTTACACTTTGAGCTAACAGACCACATCCTGGTGCCCCAAATTGCCTCGGAATTCCACTACGATTGCACATAGCTCAATAGATCGGACGGGATTCTTAGCAAACACAAGGATACTGTCGCTGTGTCTGGCGTTCCTTACGACAGGCCCAGTGCGCCGACTGTTCGGGTATACGCAGCTCATTCGCCTGGTACCACGATGACACACCGACAATAAGAGGTCTGTGTCTGCACAAACCTCAGAGCAGCAGGACGGTTCTTACGGTAACAGAAAAGGCAAGAACAAAGGACAATCATTTAAGTTAGGAACCCTGAATGTGAGAGGCATAAAAGGCAAACGAAAGGGATCTGTCTAAGACAAAAAGTCTGTGTAGCTGTATTTGAAAAAAAAAAAAGTATTAGCCTAATGGCGGAGTACTAAGCAGAAGAGAGCTGCAGTAGGGGTGGCAGTGTTAATTGATAAAAAAATCGAAAAATAAAACAAAGGTACTCTGTTATAAATTAAATAATTTTAACGATTAGATTAAACGTAGAGAATGGAATTTTATATTTAAATGCCTTACATGCTCCAGGAGAGAACAAACTGGAAGAATCAGAACGGTGTTGGTTCAAATGGTTCAAATGGCTCTGAGCACTATGGGACTTAACATCTATGGTCATCAGTCCCCTAGAACTTAGAACTACTTAAACCTAGCTAACCTAAGGACATCACACAACACCCAGCCATCACGAGGCAGAGAAAATCCCTGACCCCGCCGGGAATCGAACCCGGGAACCCGGGCGTGGGAAGCGAGAACAGAACGGTGTTATGAAGTTCTTCAATCCGTATTAGGTAAGATCCGCGAAAGCGATTTTATTATTGAGACTGACAATCTGAATGCTTCTGTAGGGAACAAACCGATCGGAGAAGTAATGGGAACTCAAGGTGAACCAATACTGGATAAAAATGCTAAATTATTGAAGAAATTTGCAACCCACAACCAATTAAAAATCACCGACACCTATTTAAGAAGGAGAACATACGTAAATATGGATTGGCTGCAAGAAGACACCGGTCAGGTATTGATTATGTAAAAATATTAATAAAAGTTTGGGACCAGATGCAGTACCAGGCGGTTATAATTAAAGTACAACTGCCCACGGAAGTCCAGTGCGGGCAGTAATTACCGTATGGCAGCGGAACTTGGTAGAGATGCTAATCTATTAGTAAGTAACCGATTTATGCCGTAAAAATATTGGTTGCAGTTTTGGCGACCAGGTGCAAATATGGCTGTGTACAACATCTCGTCTACGTCTCCGACACTCACTGTATAAACAGGGGCTAAGAATGAAATCAACGTTTTACCTTTCTCACCTGTTTGAGCTTTCCTGCCCACATTTCGTTCCTCATAAACTACATATTGAAACATTTCTATTCGGCTTTCTTGCATTCAAAGCACCAGATTTGGACCTGATAGCCAAAATTGGAATTTACTTTTTTCAGCGTAAATCGGTTCCGCATGAACGCACTGGAATATCTACCAAGTTTCGCTGTCATACGATAATTACAGCTCACAATGGACTTCTGTGAGCAGTTGTACTTTAATTATAACCTCTCGATACATACCAAAGTACATAGAGGAAGTGATTTACACACAGATCGTTATCGGGTCATTACAGAAATTAGAATCATTCCTAAATGGGGGAAAATGTGGAATAAGAGAAGACAGAAGGCTGAAGAACTGTGTAACATATATTTGTTGTGAGATGAAGGAATAAAATACTTATGTCACAGTCGGTTACAGAATATTTGGTTGAGATTCCAAAAAAAATTGTATGTTATAAAAGAAAACATGGTCCGTTGTAGCCCGTCATGTAAACATTCTTTATCGAACTTGTGTGATTAGCTAATTTCGATCAAAAATCACTTTCAGGCACATGTGTGATGTCACGTATTACATATTCTATTTATCAGATCTTTTATTTCACACAAACAAGACCAGACGTAACATTCCATAGTTGCATTAGGACGGAATCCACATCAAAAACCTTACACTACATATCACATAGAGGCATGTGTACAGTTACCAATACAGGACATGCGATCTTGCAGCTCCCGGGCCAGTCTAAGTGACCTCTTTAGCCGCCTGATCACGAGGGACAAGTGCTGGACGTACTTCTATGACGACCAAACCAAAAGGCAAAGCAAGGAGTGGAGGTATGGATTCATCAACGCCAAAAAAGTCGAAAACTCAACCATCACCAGACAAAGTGTGGTGCTAAGAGGTTCTGCTCATACGGGGTGTACTACCAAAATCTCCTGTTGAGACTACGGGAAGCTGTAAAGAGGCGTAGCGATAAACTGTCCGAGGGATTGTTTCTCCTCCACGCCAAAGCTCGGTCTCATTATGTCCAGTGTAACGCACTGACTTTGTCAAGCACAAGACGGACGTGACGAAGCACAGCGTCTGTCTAGATCAGTCCTCACCACAAGGAAGAGAGTTTACTAAATTTAATCCTTTAATTCTTATCACACATGCGAAGTTCCAATAAAATTGCATATACATTGGTCAGTTGATTGATTGACAAATCGACAATCTTTATTACTTACTTAATACTACTGAACTAATTTTTCCAGGTACGCGTTCGACAGTGTGAAATGGTGCAAGATGTTCGAAATTCTCAGAAAAATAGGGGTAAGCTATAGGGAGAGACGGGTAAAATGCAACGTGTACAAAGGCCAAGAGGGAATAATAAGAGTGGAAGACCAAGAACGAAGTACTCGAATTAAAAAAGTGTAAGACAGGGACGTAGTTTCTCGCCCCTATTGTTCAGTCTATACATCGAAGAAGCGATGATTGAAATAAAACAAAGGTTCAGGAGTGGAATTAAAATTGTAGGTGAAAGGATATTAATGACACGATTCGCTGATGACAGTGCCATCATCAGCGAAAGTGAAGAAGAATTAAATGATCTTCTGAACGGAATGAACGTTATAATGAGTACAGAATATCGATTGAGAATAAATCGAAGAAATACGAAAATGATGTAGCAGAAATGAGAACAGAGAGAAATTTAATATCAGGATTGATGGTCCCGACGAAGAAGTAGTTTAGGAAATAAAAATAACCAATGACGGACGGAGCAAGTAGAACATCAAAAGCAGGCTAGCACTGAAGAAAAGGGCATTTCTGGCCAAGAAAAGTCTACTAGTATCAAACATAAAGCTTAAATTGAGGAATAAGTTTCTGAGATCGTACGTTTGGAGCGCAGCATTGTATGGTAGTGAAATATGGACTGTGAGAAAACCGGAACAGAAATCGAAGCATTCGAGATGTGGTGCTACAGATGAATAATAAAAATTAGGTGGACTAATACGGTTAGGAATGAGGAGGCTCTGCGCAGAATCGGAGACGAAGGAGTTTATGGAATATACTAACAAGATGATAGGACATCTGTTAAGACATTTGGGAATAGCTCCATGGTACTACAAGGAGCTGTAGAGGGTAAAATCTGCAGAGGAAGACAGAGATACATCCAACAAATGAGGACTTAGCTTGCAAGTGCCCCTACCCAAATACTGTTTATATACAGGATCATCGGTTGGTGAGGGTACGATAATTTTGGCATTTTCCGTTTATTTACTACAAAAAACGTCAAAGATCTCGTTATTTCAAATCGTCGGTGAAGCTGCAAAGTGGCGGAGATGTACACAGTTCCTCCGCATTCTGGGAATCCACACCAGTTCTGGCCACCCAACTTGAAAGCAGAACCTTGGCCATGGTTCATCGGCCGAGTCTTTAAGTAGCCCGGAGTGCATCCTCCTTTTATTACGTTGCAGTTTCTATACATGCTGACATCGCAAGGGTTATCGAGCAGCAGTGACCGCCATTTTGTGACAAATTTTCGTCTGTATTACCCTGGGAGCAGCCTTGTGTTTGCCATACGCGAGCTGCTCCTGATGTTTAGTATTACGAAGCGCGCCAAAACTACGATCGTTGCCTCTGTGCTGTCGCTACGTTTGCGCCGCGAGATACCGCCGTTGCAAGCGACTTGTAGTGTGGTAAGCTCTATTGTCGGATCACTGTTAGTGTGACCGTATTCGTGACCCACGGTTAGCTTCTTTCATTTCTTTCTGATGTTAACTCATTTAGAGCTCACTCTAGGGAGTGATCTGAAGACGTTATTGTTTGTATTGTCCTATACCTTCTCTCCCAGCAGCTAGTTTAGGAAACTTGTGACAGAGCTACCACTCGTTTATGTGTCATCTCTAAACATGTGCATTGGTCTGTCCCTTTTTAACACGATTTTATTACCTCGCTTTCTTGTCTGTTTGTTCAGTACAGCCGGCCTCGGTGACCGTGCGGTTCTGGCGCTGCAGTCGGGAACCGCGGGACTGCTACGGTCGCAGGTTCGAATCCTGCCTCAGGCATGGGTGTGTGTGATGTCCTTAGGTTAGTTAGGTTTAAGTAGTTCTAAGTTCTAGGGGACTTATGACCTAAGATGTTGAGTCCCATAGTGCTCAGAGCTATTTGAACCATTTTTTTGTTCAGTACAAATTTTGCAATTGACTTTAAACTATCTTCCCGGTGAGCTAGAGATTTGAAAGATTCGACACAGAACTGGACGACAATGCTATATTAAAGCGCTTCCTTGTCTGGTGTGTGGCGGACGGTATTTTGATTACTACTATCATTTCCTGATCAGTTAGAGACTTGAAACTTTCACCGTAGCTCACAACTCGATGTCAGTGCAATATTAACAAACTTTAATGTTTGGTATTTAGCAGAGGGTACTTTGCGCACCACTGCTATTTTTCTCTTTTCCTATTCCACTTGCGAATGTTTCGCTGTAAGAACTGTTGCTGGTATGTCCTCATGTGAACTCGATTCTCTAATTTTTACCTTCGAAATCTTTTCGTGAGATGATAATAGGAGGAAGCAATGGACGAGAGCTAATCGGAAGTAAGGTCCGATCGGTCGTGAACTGGAAGCCACAGTAACCGTAAAAATGGTTTCGCACCACGTGTAGAAGTATGAAATCGGAATTTGATTGCAATAATTACACGTCTGTTGTTTGGAACTGGTAAACAATATTTTATTCAAAATAATCTCCATTGCTGTTTATACATTTCTCCCACTGTGACGGTACGTCACACAAATGGACATTTGGAGAAAGGGAAAGGAAGTTTTTGTTATGAGACGTGTGAATTATAAATTATTTCAAGACTGTGTACTTGTGCGCGATGTATGACAAATAGTAAAGAATGTAAGTTATTATTATCAAAACACAAATATCGATGTAATTAACAAGACACAGCTTTTTTTGTATGATCTCTGTGTAACATAGGCCATGAAGATCAGAGACAATGCTTTGATTGAACTCTCTCTCCTCTTTTTGTTTCGTCTAGCGGTAGGCCGCCATTATAGTTCGGTCCGATAATTAACGTAAGTTTTATTGGTATTTTTGAAAAATATAATAGAAATTCTTATTAGAAAGTGTGTATTATTGACTTAGTTGTCACCTCTCATAATCCCAACCATTAATTATAATTAACAAAGTTTTTACAGAACTTCGTAGTGCAGGGAGCTCATCTCCCCTAGCAGGATTTAGTCGGCCATTACGTTGGCGATTCATATTATTAAATGTAAATGCGAGAGACTTCTCAGTTTTGATCTGTCATTAATTTCGAAGTTAAAATTAATTTCAGTTACCAAAATTCAAACCACGGAATGAGTTCAGTATGTTTCATTTTGGCCGCCTAACGGCAGACGAGATTCTCTCCAGTTTTGCCTTGCAAATAATGAACAAGAAATATTGAAAATCATTACATTCCGCAATATCTCAGTTAATATTTATGTAATTTGGTACATAAATAACCAATAGCCTCTGAGACCCATATTAATAATTACAGTTTGCGTAAGAATACACATATTTTCTTTTCTAAATAGCAGCGCTCACGCAAACTATATATTAGAAGGCGGTGAGTCGCGCGTTGTGCTTGAGAAATATTATATCGTACGTACTTCGGGGCAGCCGATGTCCGTACGAGTTAATTAAAAGTCACATGCTAGCCCACAATATTTAAAGCCACCCCAAACCAAAATCATAAAATATATAATTATAAAAAAAATATACATTTATACCGTGATACCACCTCTCCGTCAGGCTATGAACGCCACGCCAAAAAAACAGTTCTTCTTTTAAAGCGAATCAATCAGCGAGCCATTTTCGTACATTTTCATACGAATTGAAGCGTTGTTCTGTGACAGCGTGTCCCCGTGATGCAATCAGATGATAATCGGATGGAACCATGTCTGGAGAATAAGCGGCATGCTCTAGTATTTCCCAACTGAAAGCGTCGTTCGTTTCTCTGACCAGTTTTGCTGTGTGTGATGGGGTATTATCATGGAGAAATATGACTTTGTGCTGCCTTTTACCATATTCCGGTAGTTTTTCACGTAATGCTCGACTTGCTGTAGATAGCGATCAGTGTTACCGGTTTCACCAGGTTTTAGCAGCTCATAATAGATGACACCCTTCTGATCCCACCAAAAAAAGAGCATTGTCTTCTTTCCAAAGCGATTTGGTTTTGCAGCGTATGTTGATGGTTTGCATAGATTTACCCATGGTTTACGGCGCTTAAGATTCTCAAAATATATCCTTTTTTCATCACCTGTCGCTATTCGATGGAGAAACGACTTTCTTTTGTATCTGGCGAGCAGCATTTCACAAGTGGTCTTTCGATTTGCTTCCTGTCTTTCATTCAGTCCATGCGGAACCAATTTTCCCATTTTCTGCACCTTTCCCACAGCTTTCAACCGAATAGAAACAGCTTTCTGCGTCACATTCAATTGTTCCACAAATTCTTGTTGAGTTTGAGTATCATCTTCATCCAATAAAGCCTCCAATTCGTTGTCATCGAATTTTTTCGGTGGTTTCCTGCGTTCGTCGTTTCTCACGTCAGAATCACCACTTTTGAATTTTTTTAACCTCTCTAAACACTATGTTTTCCAAAAAGCATGTTTGCCGAAAGCTTCGACAAGCATTCGACGCTAATCTGGGACAGTTTTTTTCAAATTATAACAGAAAACCAATGTTGTTCGCATATCGTAATTGGTCTGCACAAAACACGACATGTTTTCGGGTTTAAAACATATACCGATGCATGGAACTTGGTTTACTGTGTGTTGATATTCGTCGTCAGCTGTTACAGGAAGCAGATGGCGCTGCGGAATAGGTGTCAAAGGCCCTACATTGACGGCTAACACAATCTATAGGGAAACTCCGTTTTCAAACTTCTCCACCTGATATGCAACAGTTTGCTACAGCTTCCAATCCTTCCATCTAATTCTCTGCACAGTCGCCTCTCCGAGTCAGACATATGTCTTAGCGTTGTACCAACATTCAAATACGCTCGTCATAGAATGCAACCGCCTAAGTTTTCCGTAACTTCCCTGCGCCGATCAGCAGTTAGTTGTCTGTGCCAAAACGTTGTCTTCCTAACCAGCGTGTGAGCAGACACGAACATCAGAGGGAGCCAAGTTCGAGCTGTATGATCGGTGATCAAACACCTCCCATCGAAAACGCAGCTGGAACGTCCTCATTGCCCCTACAAAGTGCGGCCGAGAACCGTCATGGAGAAAGAAATACATGACAGTAACGCTGCACGAAATCAGGGGAAACCTCCCAACGGGCAACAGTGCTTGGCAGTAAGCACCAGTGTTCTAGGCCTCTTTACGTGCTCACTGTGTGCTCAGAAAAGAGCGACGTGACGCGATCGACAACGGTACTAGAGACACTTCCCAACGTATCAAACCTTCATCGTATTTACACAGTCGTTTCCATTTCAGGACGTATCAGATCTACTTACTGAATATCCCTCGTATAAGTTGACTCAGGTGAACAGTTTTGTGTTAGCAGAAGAGCCAACACCGTGTTACGAGTGGAGGCCGAAATGCACACGTTTTAGCTCACGCAGACTGGCGTGAGGCGGGAAGAACTATACTGACGTGGGGTCTGGAACATGACAAGGAATGAGAATTCAGAAAGCGGACGTAGTTATTTTGATGGTTCAAAATGGTTCAGATGGCTCTGAGCACTATGGGACTTAACATCTGTGGTCATCAGTCCCCTAGAACTTAGAACTACTTAAACCTAACTAACCTAAGGACATCACACACATCCATTCCCGAGGCAGGATTCGCACCTGCGACCGTAGCAGTCGCGCGGTTCCGGACTGAAGCGCCTAGAACCGCTTGGCCACCGCGGCCGGAATTAGTTTGATACTTAACTTTAATCCATTAATGATGAACGTCGCTCTTGACAGTACATGATTCACAATATTATCTGTTCAGAATACATTCTTGAAGATAGTAGTTATAGTATCTGAATATGGCGCCTTGCTAGGTCGTAGCAAATGACGTAGCTGAAGGCTATGCTAAACTGTCGTCTCTGCAAATGAGAGCGTATGTAGACAGTGAACCATCGCTAGAAAAGTCGACTGTACAACTGCGGCGAGTGCTAGGGAATCTCTCTAGCCTAGACCTGCTGTGTGGCGGCGATCGGTCTGCAATCACTGATAGTGGCGACACGCAGGTCCGACGTATACTAACGGACCCCAGCCGATTTGAAGGCTACCACCTAGCAAGTGTGGTGTCTGACGGTGACACCACAAACAGAAACTGAAGTAATCCTGAAAGTTACCGCATGTCTTTGTTCTAATCTCATCAAAATGTTTGACATCAACTGAAAAATTTGATACACAGATGACTAAAATATAATTATTTAAGTAAAAATGAAACACATTTTATAAACGGAACAAAAAGTATAAAATAATTTTTCCTAGACCGATACAGATTCCTGCCGGTATGCAGGTAATACTGAAAATTTTTACCTGTGAAATTTTAATATTTATAGAATATAAATAAAAATCGGCTTAAGTTGCAAGTAATTTTCACCTGAAGATAAAGCAGCCGTGGAATAACTTTAAAAAATTCTGGAAACTGAAGCGGTATTTATTTTTATTCTACACTACTGGCCATTAAAATTGCTACACCAAGAAGAAATGCAGATGATAAACGGGTATTCGTTGGACAATTATACTATACTAGAACTGACATGTGATTACATTTTCCCGCAATTTGGGTGCATAGATCCTGATAAATCAGTACCCAGAACAACCACCTCTGGCCGTAATAACGGCCTTGATGCGCCTGGGCATTGAGTCAAACAGAGCTTGGATGGCGTGTACAGGTACTGCTGCCCATGCAGCTTCAACACGATACCACAGTTCATCAAGAGTAGTGGCTGACGTATTGTGACGAGCCAGTTGCTCGGCCACCATTGACCAGACGTTTTCAGTTGGTGCGAGGTCTGGAGAATGTGCTGGCCAGGGCAGCAGTCGAACATTTTCTGTATCCAGAAATGCCCGTACAGGACCTGCAATATGCGGTCGTGTATTATCCTGCTGAAATGTAGGGTTTCGCAGGGATCGAATGAAGGGTAGAGCCACGAGTCGTAATATATCTGAAATGTAACGTCCACTGTTGAAAGTTCCGTCAATGCGAACAAGAGGTGACCGAGACGTGTAACCAATGGCACCCAATACCATCATTCCGGGTGATACGCCAGGATGGCGATGACGAATACACGCTTCCAATTTGCGTTCACCGCGATGTCGCCAAACACGGATGCGACCATCATGATGCTGTAAACAGAACCTGGATTCATCCGAAAAAATAACGTTTTGCCATTCGTGAACCCAGGTTCGTCGTTGAGTACACCCTCGCAGGCGCTCCTGTCTGTGATGCAGCGTCAAGGATAACCGCAGCCATGGTTTCCGAGCTGATAGTCCATGCTGCTGGAAACGTCGTCGGACTGTTCGTGCAGATGGTTGTTGTCTTGCAAACGTCCCCATCTGTTGACTCAGGGATCGAGACGTGGCTGCACGATCCGTTACATCGATGCAGATAAGATGCCTGTCATCTCGACTGCTAGTGATACGAGGCCGTTGGGATCCAGCACGGCGTTCCGTATTACCCTCCTGAACCCACCGATTCCATATTCTGCTAACAGTCATTGGATCTCGACCAACGCGAGCAGCAATGTCGCGATACGATAAACCGCAATCGCGATAGGCTACAATCCGACTTTTATCAAAGTCGTAAATGCGATGGTACGCATTTCTCCTCCTTATGAGAGGCATCGCAACAACTTTTCACCAGGCAACGCCGGTCAACTGCTGTCTGTGCATGAGAAATCGGTTGGAAACTTTCCTCATGTCAGCACCAGCACGTTGTAGGTGTCGCCACCGGCGCTAACCTTGTGTGAATGCTCTGAAAAGCTTATCATTTGCATATCACAGCATCTTCTTCCTGTCGGTTAAGTTTCGCGTCTGTAGCACGTCATCTTCGTGGTGTAGCAATTTTAATGGCCAGTAGTGTATAAATACGCTCCTCAGTTCCGGATGTTCACCTTATCAAATATTTTGAATTTTTTGTAGGTATGAAACTGTGTCAACGGCCTTACCGCAGCGGTAACACCGGTTCACGTCAGATCACCAAAGTTCAGAGCTGTCGGGCTTTGCTAGCACTTGGAAGGGTGACCATCCGGTCTGCCGAGTGCTGTTGGCCAGCGGGGGCACTCAGCCCTTGTGAGGCAAACTGAGGAGCTACTTGACTGAGAAATAGCGGCTCAGGCCTCGGAAACCGACATACGGCCGGGAGAGCGGTGTTCTGACCACATGCCCTTCCATACCCGCATCCACTGACGCCCGTGCGCCTGTTCGGGCGGAATTTAGTTTTATGATAATACGTGTAGCACTTCAAACAAAAAACGTGAGGCGCTTGGGACATATAACTGATGCATGAATCGTTCACCTCCTTATTGCATGCACCTCACGTTTTCTGTTTTGAATTCTACAAGCATTTTCATATCTGTAAAAAATTCACAAGCACAAATTCAGAACTGTGGGTATGGGGTTAAAAACGTTGATATTAAAAGAGTTTTTTATTCACATAATTATTGTTAATCAGTTCTTTACTAGGAGACCAAACACCAAACACCTGCTGTAACAACGGAGTCCAACGCCTGGGACAAGACCAGAAGTCGAATGCTCTGCTAAAGAGCAGTGGTAATTGGTACATCTGACAAGGCCATTTCTTCTCTTTTTCAATAATTGTATTAATTCAGACTCTTAAGAGGGGAGACGACAGAGAGCACAGTCCCAGCTACAGCTATTTACCCGACCTACACAAGCTACAAAAGGGCATAGGGCCACAAAATTTTGGCTCTTCTCCCATATTCTACTGACATAGCATTCTGTTACTTCTGCCGCATCCTCGGATGAAAAAGCCAGCGCGTGACAATCACTTTCAAAGTGACGACGAGGTTATTTTTGAGACGGAAGCGAGTGCGGATGAATTTCTTTAACAGGGAACGTTGTAGGAGAGCTTTTAAAGCTTTTGTTAAGGTGAAACGCAATTCAGCTACCACTGCTTGTGTAGAAGTTGCTACCGCATTCGTATTACGTGAAACGCGGCAAAAAAATGGTACGCAGTTTGCAGCAGCTCCTCGTTAGCCGTTGATATTGTTCCGTGTAGAATGAGAATTCCAACTTTCGTTTAGTGCTACGTGTATGTACGAGCACCACCAAATTTCGGTTCGGCAAAGTCCAATTAGGATAACTTCGCGCTTAATGAAGGCGACGACGTACTCCCACGCACACAGCAGCGTTTACAGTTGCTATATGTTGCTGCGAATAACTGTCCGAATAATGCGCTAACCGAGGAAGAATAAAAAAAAAGACCTTGTACACTGGAATTTTTCTGGTCGACTAATTTGTTCCAGCCGTGAAATAACCGTTCCGATTTGTTCTGCAGCAACTGGATAAAATCCGTTATGTTGATCGTGATTAAATCTATTTTACGACGTAAACTGCTAAAAAGGTATTTAAAATGTCGCCAGTAATGATGCCACTTATTCTGCGAACACCGCTGCGTAATTTGTCGTGCTTAAACGCGTAATTATGTGATGAACGTAGCGTATTTTGTTTGGAAGAATTTTTAGAATCTCTCTGCAGTGGAAGAGAGGAATGTTAGAGAAACATTCTCATTATGACAGGTAAATACATGAATATTGATATTGTTGCGCGGCACAAAAATATAGAACGCTAAAAAGGGGTCATATGTTCCGTGATCAAAGCTAGAACAAAAGATCATATAATAACGCATCCGGAAACCAGTACCTATTGGGATATGGGCCAATCTGTCTCCTCCTTTCCATCAGTCTGTTACATAGAAATAGATACTGTGAAGCAAGTTACTACGCAACTTTCCACATCCGTCAGCCCTTTTTCGCAGTGAATCACCTACTCTTTCAAATACACCTGGCTCCATTCGGATTGTGTCACATACATTGGTCATACGCTCTGTAACGTCTGTAAACTGTCGATGGTTTGGCATACACTGATGCCTTTAAATATCCCCACAGCAGGAGTCAGGTCTGTCGTCTGCGGTCCGCAGCTCGTGGTCGTGCGGTAGCGTTCTCGCGTCTCGTGCCCGGGTTCCCAGGTTCGATTCCCGGCGGGGTGAGGGATTTTCTCTGCCTCCGCTTCTCGTGCCCGGGTTCCCGGCTTCGATTCCCGGCGGGGTGAGGGATTTTCTCTGCCTCGTGATGACTGGGTGTTGTGTGATGTCTTTAGGTTAGTTAGGTTTAAGTAGTTCTAAGTTCTAGGGGACTGATGACCTCAGATGTTAAGTCCCATAGTGCTCAGAGCCATTTTTTTTTTTGGTTTTTTTTGTCGTCTGCGAGAGAGAGAGAGAGTGAGCGAGGGGGGGGGGGGGGAGGGGGAGCACGCTACGGGACCTCCTAGATCAATCTATCGTCCATGAAACTACTCTGATGCCACATATCCTTGACCGCTCGAGGATTTGCATCTGCTCATACATGCATATTGTGGTAATTTACCATACCATCTCTTTTGAATCCGGCCTCATTTGTTACAAGTAAAATGGCCATATCTCAACAGGGGTGCTGGTTTCTGTACATATAATTATATTTTAGTTTTGACCAATACTTCAATTTGTAAGAATATGTGAGACATATTTTTAAACACCATGTATATTAGGAAAGCACCACTGTGAGGTGCTATATCACATAACAAATATACTATAAGCAGTTATTAAAATATTGTGTTCTGCCTTACGGCAGGTGTTGTCATGGGGGAAGCCCCGCCAGAGAGGCCCACCGCGTGAGTGTCTAGGGAAGTGATTCCAGTGGTGGTTTCCCGTTGCCTTCCACTGATGATGATGGAATTGTAATGAGGACAACACAACACCCAGTCCCTTTGCGGAGAAAATCTCCGACCCAGCCCATTGATTTTAATCAGTGCCCACTCGCAGCCAATGTCTGTAATTCCTTTGAGTATTAATTCATAATGTCTAGTAATATTATTACAGATTCCTATGGTGAGTCAAATTTGGGAATCAAATGCTTTCAAATACGACTGCGTGAGGAGTTGTACTCGCAGAGCGCTTCAGAGGAGACTTTGAGAATATCACGAGGAAGTTTCCTGAACATAAAATGTCAATGTGACTAGGGCCTCCCGACTGGTAGACCGTTAGCCGTGTGCAAGGGGATCGAACCCGGGCCCTTAGGATTGACATTCTGTCGCGCTGACCACTTTTTTTTTTTACTCTCGTTTTGTTCATTAGTGTTCCTTGTATTTGTTTGGGGCGGACGTCCCATGATGCTTGTTAAAATTCATCGTTCATCCATTAACTCAGTTTTTTATTACAGAGGGCAGCTAACCCTCCGACCGTACACGCTGAGCTACCGTCCCGGCGCCACTCAGCTACCGGAAGCGGACTTCCTGAACATAATATTGACAGATGAAGGGTCATGAAATTGGTGCTAGAGAAATGGTTTCGTGTGCAATTATTTCGAACGTCTTGTCTGTAAATCACTTCGAACCGGTAGTTATAGAATCAAAGCGTTAGGGTAACGTCTTACCTCCGAGTAACTGAAAGTGGCGAACTTTTCGAATGTGTTAATGTCGAGGAGGAAATCAGTGATCATAAGGTTGTGATAATATCATTTATTACACGTGTTACAAGGAATGTAAACAAAGGTAGCAAAATATTTTTGGCTAGCAAAAGTGACAGGATGCAAATAGCACAGTCAGAATCAAATACACAACTCTGACGAAGATGTGGAACACAAATAGGGAAAAATTCTAAATATTGTGCAATATTCCTTAGACAAGTATGTGAGGGATGGAAAAGACGTGTCGTCAGTCAAATGCAGTGTTACAAGTTGCTGTAAAAGCAGAGAGAGATTTATCTCCTATTTAAGTTAAAGCCTAATACACAAACAAGAGCTAAATGAAACCAGAATTAGCGCTAGGAGAGGGACGCACGAAGGACTGAAGGAAAATTTTCCAAACGATTTGAGTAAAAAATGCTAAGAAATCAGAAATGCTAAGAAATTAGTTGGTGGATCAAAATCAGCTATTGACTCGCTCAGTGATGACAGACAGAGGGACTAAACACGGAATTCAGTATTGCGAAATAGTTTTACTGCCGGAGATCGTAGTACATGCAGTCCCTGCTTTCGACAGTAAAGACAATGCCTCTCTTGTAGCGTTTATTTAAGTTTTCTATAACTCTCCCAAACCGAGTAAATGATCCCGCGTGAAATAGGCAGCTCTTCGTTTCATCTTCTCCAAATTTCCTATTAATCCTGCATGCCAACGATCTATAAGGAACAATAAAGGATTGGTCGAACGAGTGTTTTATGAGCCACAACTTTCGCTGATGAATTACATTTCCTTCTTACTATGAATCTGTATGACGTCCTTACTCTTGCACAGAAAGTAACAATGAATGCAACCATAAAAACATATGAATTCTCTTGTGGATTAAAGGTACTGCCACACAACGGAAGTTTAAAAAAAATTGAAATCAATTCTGATTGACCTCCTTCCACTACGCAGATGTACAGTATTTCTGATTACATAGTTGGGTTACACTTTTCAAATTTTGTTGTAGGTTAATAATTTAAAATATTCATTTATGTAAATATTCAGCGTGTTGCTACATGTTCACATAGAAAATTAAAGTATACGCTTCACGTCATATTGAGGCATGGCGTATCTGATCCAAGAAACACAAAAAAATCTATTTGTTTGTAAATTAAACCTCTGACTGACTGACTGACCCGTTCCTCAGGGAGTGTAGAGGAAAAACAGCGTGCGACCTCTAGTGGTGCCAAACTTTTGAAATCACTGCGGATCAATTTTTGTGTTGAGGACACCTTTACTTTTCTGGGGAACGACGATAGTTCCAGATGAATTTCCTTACCCATATACAGAATTTTATTTTTAAAAACAGCTCTTTTCCTGTGTGCATTAACTTTGTTCAAAAAATAAATACCGAAAGTTAATAATGACAGAAGACACTTGAGGCTAAATATAAACAGCAGAAGTACTACACGCATAAATGCAACAGAAAACGTGGTCTTGAGAGGAAACATAACATTTACTGTAGATACTGTCATGACAAAAAGCTACGAGGCACACTATGGGACGAGATGAGTGTTTTTAAAATCTTAATGAGATGTCTACCACTTAATTAATATTGTCTGATTCTGTCACTTCTATTTTCAGACTAATCTAGGAATCCTTTGGTGTCTGAAAATTAATTATGTCACGCTCTCAACCTGTTACTGCCTTTTTGCGATGTCACATAGTTCACACACAGGCGCTTCCTAGAACGCGTTTAATTAATGCGGTGCTGTGTAAATATCTACCACCAAAATTGGGAGGTGCTTTCAGCATTAGATACCACAGCAACAAATCAGTAAAATGACAACTCTTAAAATCATTTGTTCATTCAATCAAATTCGAAGTTTGTTGCATAGTCAATTTCTATATCTTGCAGGAATACGGCAATCTTTCTAATTTCTGCGACCTTGACGTTTTCTTTCCTGTTGTATAGATTCTCTAGGATTGTTCTAAACTGCTATTTCTTAAGTGGTGGTTGGGGTTTTGTGTTCATACACCTTCATGTCAAATCATGCAGAGTTCATATAGTGTTAATTATGATATATATGTACAGATTTTAAAGATTAGTTTCTGAATATAGCCGGTGAATAAAGTAAAAACTTAGTTTCTACGGAAAATCGTATTACTCTCTTACAAAGTGGCTTTCCAAGACGCTACGAGAAATACACGAGAAATACACATAATACAAGGGGGAGACTTGGGTCGATTCCTGAATTGCTGAAGAGCAAAGATTCTCATGGACACAATGCCAAAGCACTGTGCGACTGTGCCATGGCTTAGACACATTTGCAATTTTACTACTGAAGTCCTGAGTAGTGAAATTGATTTCTGCAAAAATGGGGATAATAGAGACAATATAGGCCTCTTTCTGTTCAATCAGTGTTTGCAGAAGTGGAACAAAATCAGCTATTCACTCACTCAGTGACTATGCTGGCATAGAAACAGATGACAGACAGATGGCGTAAACACTGAATTCAGTGTTCCGAAAAACTGATAATTTAGATTCGCATAATTTACTGTCAAACATACAATTTGGCCTTACAAGAGATTTAATAGCCGGTTTATCAAGCGGTTGAGCAACTGAGAACGCTAAATTATCTTTTCTCTGTGAGGCACTGGACGCTTCAACAAAAAGTTGCGAATATTAGGTGTCTTCTTTGATTTAGCTGAACTGTTTGATTCTTTTGATCTCACAATATTACTGCAAGAGTTGGACGCTACTCGACAAGAGAAATAAATCACAGTTGGTGACTCACTATTGGTTCTTCTCTTTCCTTAAGAACAGAGAGCAAAGAGTCCTCCATTGTAATGAGAGCGGCTACGAGGTAGCGTTTGACTGAGGGACGATTAAGTGGGGAGTGTCTCAGGGCTCGGGTGCTGGGGACGGTAATTTTTCTTATAAATATTGAATTATATGCCTTTTGATACAGCATGTGATTCTAAAATATTTCTGCTTGCTGATGACTCTAACTTGGTAGTGAAGAATGTTATGTGCAACGTAGGCAATGTATCAAATAATGAAAGTCAAGACAAAACTTTATGGCTAGTACAAAATAAACTGATGCTAAATCACAGTAAAACTCTGTTTATACGGTGTCTAACACGTAATTGTATTAAAAGTGACATTTGGAATGCACAGAATTGCGTATTAGTGACTGAAAAAATTTAAATTCCTAGGTGTTTCGACAGCTGCCATGATACGTTGCCATGGAAAGCCCATGTTCAGGAACTTGTTAAAAACTGAATGCTGTTATACTTACCATTATAACAGTCTCAAAAATGGGTTCAAATGTGTGTGAAATCTTATGGGACTTAACTGCTAAGGTCATCAGTCCCTAAACTTACACACTACTTAACCTAAATTATCCTAAGGACAAACACACACACCCATGCCCGAGGGAGGACTCGAACCTCCGTCGGGACCAGCCGCACAGTCCATGACTGCAGCGCCCCAGACCGCTCGGCTAATCCCGCTCGGCTATAACAGTCTCAGAAATAAGTGATAACCCAACACAAAAATTAGTCTGTTTTGTTTGTTTTCATTCGTTTATGACATACGGCGTAATTTCTGGGGGTAACTCTTCTCAATCACAAAGCGTGTTTTTGGCTCAGAAACGGGCAGTTCGAGCAATACGTGCTGTGCGTTCGCGAACCTTTTTTCAGGAGTATGACACTGGGCTCTAGATATACACTTTCTCAAATGTAATTTGTTGTTAAAGATATGAGGTTATTCCCAAGGATTAGTAGTTTACACTCATGTTCATATTAGGCAGAAAATCAGTCTGCATTTGGATAGCACCTCGCTGACTCCTACGCAGAACCCTGTGCAGTGTTCTGCTCCATTCATTCTGGGTACTGATTTCTCAGGATCTATGCACCCAAATTGCATGAACATGTAATCACATGTCAGTTCTAGTATAATTTATTCGTCCAATGAATACCCGATTATCATCTGCATTTCTTCTTGGTGTAGCAATTTTAATGCCAGTAGTGTAATTTACTCGAATCCAATGCAGTAGCCAGATTGCTGAGTATATACACTCCTGGAAATTGAAATAAGAACACCGTGAATTCATTGTCCCAGGAAGGGGAAACTTCATTGACACATTCCTGGGGTCAGATACATCACATGATCACACTGACAGAACCACAGGCACATAGACACAGGCAACAGAGCATGCACAATGTCGGCACTAGTACAGTGTATATCCACCTTTCGCAGCAATGCAGGCTGCTATTCTCCCATGGAGACGATCGTAGAGATGCTGGATGTAGTCCTGTGGAACGGCTTGCCATGCCATTTCCACCTGGCGCCTCAGTTGGACCAGCGTTCGTGCTGGACGTGCAGACCGCGTGAGACGACGCTTCATCCAGTCCCAAACATGCTCAATGGGGGACAGATCCGGAGATCTTGCTGGCCCGGGTAGTTGACTTACACCTTCTAGAGCACGTTGGATGGCACGGGATACATGCGGACGTGCATTGTCCTGTTGGAACAGCAAGTTCCCTTGCCGGTCTAGGAATGGTAGAACGATGGGTTCGATGACGGTTTGGATGTACCGTGCACTATTCAGTGTCCCCTTGACGATCACCAGTGGTGTACGGCCAGTGTAGGAGATCGCTCCCCACACCATGATGCCAGGTGTTGGCACTGTGTGCCTCGGTCGTATGCAGTCCTGATTGTGGCGCTCACCTGCACGGCGCCAAACACGCATACGACCATCATTGGCACCAAGGCAGAAGCGACTCTCATCGCTGAAGACGACACGTCTCCATTCGTCCTTCCATTCACGCCTGTCGCGACACCACTGGAGGCGGGCTGCACGATGTTGGGGCGTGAGCGGAAAACGGCCTAACGGTGTGCGGGACCGTAGCCCAGCTTCATGGAGACGGTTGCGAATGGTCCTCGCCGATACCCCAGGAGCAACAGTGTCCCTAATTTGCTGGGAAGTGGCGGTGCGGTCCCCTACGGCACTGCGTAGGATCCTACGGTCTTGGCGTGCATCCGTGCGTCGCTGCGGTCCGGTCCCAGGTCGACGGGCACGTGCACCTTCCGCCGACCACTTGCGACAACATCGATGTACTGTGGAGACCTCACGCCCCACGTGTTGAGCAATTCGGCGGTACGTCCACCCGGCCTCCCGCATGACCACTATACGCCCTCGCTCAAAGTCCGCCAACTGCACATACGGTTCACGTCCACGGTGTCGCGGCATGCTACCAGTGTTAAAGACTGCGATGGAACTCCATATGCCACGGCAAACTGGCTGACACTGACGGCGGCGGTGCACAAATGCTGCGCAGCTAGCGCCATTCGACGGCCAACACCGCGGTTCCTGGTGTGTCCGCTGTGCCGTGCGTGTGATCATTGCTTGTACAGCCCTCTCGCAGTGTCCGGAGCAAGTATGGTGGGTCTGACACACCGGTGTCAATGTGTTCTTTTTTCCATTTCCAGGAGTGTATTTGCACAAGCACCACAGGATTTGGCTTAATTTTTTTTTCCAGGAACTCGCCGACAGAATACGCCTGGGCATTGAGTCAAACAGAGCCATACAGCTTCAACACGATACCACAGTTCATCAATAGTAGTGACTGGCGTATTGTCACGAGCCAGTTGCTCAGCCACCGATGACCAGACGTTTTCAATTAGTGAGAGATCAGGAGAATGTGCTGGCCAGGACAGCAGTCGAACATTTTCTGTATCCCGAAAGGACCGTACAGGACCTGCAACATGCGGTTGGGCATTATCCTGCTGAAATGTAGGGTTTCGCAAGGAAGCGAATGCAGGGTAAATTCACGAGTCGTAACACATCTGAAATGTAACGTCCACTATTCAAAGTGCCGTCAATGCGAACAAAAGGTGACCGACACGTGTAACCAATGGCACCCCATACCATCACGCCGGGTGATAACGCTAGTATGGCGATGACGAATACACGCTTCCAATCTGCGTTCACCGCGATGTCGCCAAACACGGATATGACCATCATGATGCTGTAAACAGAACCTGGATTCATCCGAAAAAATGACGTTTAGCCATTCGTGCACCCAGGTTCGTCGTTGACCACACCATCGCAGGCGCTCCTATCTGTGATGCAGCGTCAAGGGTAACCGCAACCATGTTCTCCGAGCTGACAGTCCATGCTGCTGCAAACGTCGTCGAACTGTTCGTGCAGATGTTGTTGTCTTGCAAACGTCCCCATCTGTTGACTTAGGGATCGAGACGTGGCAGCACGATCCGTTATAGCCATGCGGATAAGATGCCTGTCATCTCGACTGCTAATGATACGAGGCCGTTGGGATCCAGCACGGCGTTCCGTATTACCCTCCTGAACCCACCGATTCCATATTCTGCTAACAGTCATTGGATCTCGACCAACGCAAACAGCAATGTCACGATACGATAAACCGCAATCTGGATAGGCTACAATCCGACCTTTATCAAAGTCGGAAACGTGATGGTACGCATTTCTCCTCCTTACACGGGGTATCACAACAACGTTTCACCAAGCAACGCCGGTCAACTGCTGTTTGTATATGAGAAATCGGTTGGAAACATTCCTCATGTCAGCACGTTGTAGGTGTCGCCACCAGCGCCAACGTTGTGTGAATGCTCTGAAAAGCTAATCATTTGGATATCAGAGCACCTTCTTCCTGTCGGTTAAATTTCGCGTCTGTAGCACGTGATCTTCGTGGTGTAATAATTTTAATGGCCAGTAGTGTATTAATTTTTCTGGTCCTAATTTCATGTTCTGACTCGACCCACGACCGTTTAGATTTGCCACTTAGTTTAGTGCTACGTAGCTAGACGCGCAAAATAAAATAATCGAATCTAAAGTAATCGAATCTAACGCCATGACAGCATTTGCTGTTCACACAACTACTGTACAGTACCCCAAACGATCTCCTTACCCCTATCCATCTCCTCAAAACCTTATTAAATCACTTTTCTGTGGCCGCCGATTACATGTACGCTGTCCAGTCACATTATGTAACTACGTGTCGAAAGCCTAAGTAGCCACCTCTTGCAGTGCGAATCCTGCAGGAAGAGAGTCAAAAAATGGTTCAAATGGCTCTGAGCACTGAGACTTAAAATCTATGGTCATAAGTCCCCTAGAACGTAGAACTACTTAAACCTAACTAACCTAAGGACGTCACACAACACCCAGTCATCACGAGGCAGAGAAACAAGAGATTCAATGTTATTTTGAAAGATACCGGCAGGGATGTGGAACCTGCCAACTCCACTGCCGTGGTCAGCTGCGCTATGTTTCTCGCCTGAGGAGACGTGACGCGAACAGCTGAATCAAGTTGGGCTCGTAGATTCTCAATCAGTTTGAAATCAGGGGAGTTTGGTGGCCAGGTGCATTGCGAGCTATGGTAACATATTGCACTGTGTTGCTGGTGGATACCATCGTGCCGCCGAAACACTCCATTTAAGGGTAGACGGGCGCCCAAGGATAGGTACATACTTTTGTTGATCCATTGTTCCTTCCATAATGACGAGATCAACCAGAAAACGCCTGCAGCATGGACCCTTCCGATGATTGTTGCAAAATTTTTAGCCGTTTTGCGCCATAGACTCTACAATGGACCATAAAACGTGATTCTTCTGAAACGGCCACCTGTTGCCACGCAGTGGTCATCCATTTGATGTACTGGCGTGCGAACTTGCGCCTTCGTTGCTGATGAACAGCAGTCAGCACGGATGAATGAATCAAGCGCCTGCTGCGGAGGCCCATACGCAACGTCGCTTGCTGAACGGTCGTGGAGTAGACTACGAGGTGGATTCAAGTTCTAAGGCCTCCGATTTTTTTTATCCGGACTGGTAAGAGATAGAAACATGCGCATTGTTTTCAAATGAGGCCGCGTTCATTGTCAATACGTCCCAGAGATGGCAGCACCGTACGGCAGATGGAATTTTACCGCCAGCGGCGAGAATGAGAACTGTTTTAAATACTTAAAATGGCGACGTTTTCCTTACTTTAACAGCGTGCAGTCATTCGTTTTCTGAATTTGCGTGGTGTGAAACCAATTGAACTTCATCGACAGTTGAAGGTGACATGTGGTGATGGAGTTATGGATGTGTCGAAAGTGCGTTCGTGGGTGCGACAGTTTAATGAAGGCAGAACACTGTGTGACAACAAACCGAAACAACCTCGGGCTCGCACAAGCTGGTCTGACGACATGATCGAGAAAGTGGAGAGAATTGTTTCGGCCGATCGCCGAATGACTGTTGAACAGATCGCCTCCAGAGTTGGCATTTCTGTGGGTTCTGTGCACACAATCCTGCATGACGACCTGAAAATGCGAAAAGTGTCATCCAGGTGGGTGCCACGAATGCTGACAGATGACCACATGGCTGCCCGTGTGGCATGTTGCCAAGCAATGTTGACGCGCAATGACAGCATGAATGGGACTTTCTTTTCGTCGGTTGTGACAATGGATGAGACGTGGATGCCAGTTTTCAATCCAGAAACAAAGCGCCAGTCAGCTAAATGGAAGCACACACATTCACTGCCACCAAAAAAATTTCGGGTAACCACCAGTGCTGAAAAAATGATGGTGTCCATGTTCTGGGGCAGCGAGGGCGTAATCCTTACCCATTGCGTTCCAAAGGGCACTACGGTAACAGGTGCATCCTACGAAAATGTTTTGAAGAACAAATTCCTTCCTGCACTGCAACAAAAACGTTCGGGAAGGGCTGCGCGTGTGCTGTTTCACCAGGACAACGCACCCGCACATCGAGCTAACGTTACGCAACAGTTTCTTCGTGATAACAACTTTGAAGTGATTCCTCATGCTCCCTACTCACCTGACCTGGCTCCTAGTGACTTTTGGCTTTTTCCAACAATGAAAAACACTCTCCGTGGCCGCACATTCACCAGCCGTGCTGCTATTGCCTCAGCGATTTTCCAGTGGTCAAAACAGACTCCTAAAGAAGCCTTCGCCGCTGCCATGGAATCATGGCGTCAGCGTTGTGAAAAATGTGTACGTCTGCAGGGCGATTACGTCGAGAAGTAACGCCAGTTTCATCGATTTCGGGCGAGTAGTTAATTAGAAAAAAAATCGGAGGCCTTAGAACTTGAATGCACCTCGTATGTTGGTAGCTCCTTGGTTCATCTGGGTGGTCAGTATAGCTGCACGTCTGTTCGCCCGTACACATCTCCGTACGTGTTGTTCACCTGTGTCACCTATGGCCTGTGGTGTACCTCATTACCTCGGCGCCACTTTTCGATCCCGTCATGCACACTATATTTTAAAAACGGCGGCACGCGAACAGTTTACAATCACAGCCTTTCCGCAAATGCTTCCACTCTTGTCTCCAATCCCAATGATAATGTCCTTCTGGACGTCAGATAAATCGCTCTGTTTCCGCTTCACAACAACCCTATACTTTGAAGAGGACAATAATGTTGTTTGAATAAAAATACTTCGGCAGATAAAAAATCTGTCTCATTACTTTTCTCATGAACCTCGTATGTTTCTTATCTTGACAGGGTTCTTTTATTTTTTTGAAAATACCGTTTTGGCCGGATTAAATGAAATGTGTGTGAAATCTTATGGGACTTAACTGCTAAGGTCATCAGTCCCTAAGCTTACACACTACTTAACCTAAATTATCCTAAGGACAAACACACACACCTATACCCGAGCGAGGACTCGAACCTCCACCGGGACCAGCCGCACACTCCATGACTGCAGCGCCTTAAACCGCTTGGCTAATCCCGCGAGGCTGGACGGATGATTTGAAAATGGATCCCGACCCGAAACTAATCCTCAAGTAAATAAAAGTGAAATTTGCAACTATGGCTGTTTTCCATTGTATTCATTAACATATTCTGTTTTCGAACATTTGAAGAATGTGTTCACCATTATTTTATTTTATCAAACTATATGCAAACATTCGGACTACGAGAACACTCCCAAAGTCTGGAAGTTACTCATTTTAATGAAGTTTGATGGAAATCTATCTCACTTAGTGCTGTTTTTGCTGTACTGTTTCGCGTTGCTTTCATTGGGCACCTTTACAACAAGTTTGACAACCATGGTGAAATTCATTCCTGTAAAATTTTCAAAAAAATGGTTCAAGTGACTCTGAGCACTATGGGACTTAACATCTGTGGTCATCAGTCCCCTAGAACTTAGAACTACTTAAACCTAACCAACCTAAGGACATTACACACAGCCATACCCGAGGCAGGATTCGAACCTGCAACCGTAGCTGTCACGTGGTTTCAGACTGAAGCGCCTAGAACCGCACGGCCACAGCGGCCGGCTTTATAATTTTCGGACATGCTTCAATGTTTCATTCATTCAAATATTTGATCATGTTAGGTACCTAGCTTACACTGCTAAACATCATGTAGATTAGTGGAATCGATTCAGTGCTTACCTCCACGATCTAACATTCTTCACACGTTATTCCAGAAGCTATCTCAGTGGGCTACGAAGTTTATTATTAGGGAAAGAAACAAAATATGTGGTAACATTTAACTATCTACTCGTCTACACAGTCGTCGTTTCCTTGCTGCATGAATGGTTGTAATAAAAGTCGTGATGAGTTCTAGGGTCTTGACTAATGTTTATTACATTGTTCATATAACACAGTGCAGCAAATTTTCATTGAAAAGTTTTAAATTACCTTAAATTGCAATTTCCTCAACTAAACAACTAACATAATAAAAAAGGCCATTAAAAGGAATACCTCCAGCTTCTGAAATAGCTGTACTCTTTTATACGATTAATGCACATCGATTATTCGTTAATAACTATGAATCTGTGGGACGAATAATCTCTTGAATTGCACTGATGCAATTCGACAGACGTAGCCTCACCAAATTCCTAAGTAAAACCGAAAGAAATTAAAGAATATTCCGTGTTTTTACTGGTTCTTATAGAAATTATGAAACATAGGCAATGAATCGTCTAGTTTACAAAGAATGAAGAAAATACCACTAGAGTACTACTATTCAGTTCTCTAAACACTTTTACAGTTTTCAAAGCTACGACCTGAGATTTTTAAGAATTTTTGATCGAACTGTCAATCGGCTACGCTTCTGCACTTGGCTTATCGCTTATTCTGTCAGGAGAATCCTTATCGACGATCCAGCAGTAGTCTGAAAAAATAGCAGAAAGCTATATCCTGTGTGCATCATCTCCATGACTGCAATATCCTGATGAAATCGCTCTCCATATTCGTCGCAAATGAATATGCAGTTTTAAGGGGAGAAGTTGAGGTGGGTATAAAAGAAGGGTATTTCAGAGTCACGCTACACATGGGTTTCCGTAACATGACATCGCTTC
Source organism: Schistocerca cancellata (assembly GCF_023864275.1). Classification (NCBI taxonomy): domain Eukaryota; kingdom Metazoa; phylum Arthropoda; class Insecta; order Orthoptera; family Acrididae; genus Schistocerca; species Schistocerca cancellata. The sequence continues at coordinate 399,596,766 of NC_064632.1, read as the reverse complement.
ACCTATGATTTTGTCTTCCTTATTTCTTAAGAAATTGAAACAAGTATTTGTGAAACATTCCCACCAGGATTGTCATTGCCATGTAACAGTCCATCAAATTTCTTGTCTCTGAAAAAGATTCGAATTTGTCTTTTTGTTCACTCACTCTTGTGAGTTTTTTCCTGAAGCCCTTTAAGGCCTCTCCTCCGTAATTAATTTTCTTCCAGTAGAGAGGCCCGTAGGAGAGCTTCTGTAAAGTTTGGAAGGTAGGAGACGAGGTACTGGCAGAAGTGAAGCTATGAGGAAGGGCGTGAGTCGTGCTTGGGTAGCTCAGTTGGCAGAGCACTTGCCCGCGAACTGCGAAAGTCCCGAGTTCGAGTCTCGGTCCAGCACACAGTTTTAATCTGCCAGGAAGATTCATATCAGCACACACTCCGCTGTAGAGTTAAAATCTCATTCTGGTATTCATAGTTAAGTTAGCAGAAAAACAGAGCACAGTGTGTTTACACTCTTCAAAGAATCACTTATACAATATGTCATTTACTTCTGCGTTTTTCAGAACATAAAAATCGTTATTTATTTCTAATTGAAGATATATACGTTTCTGTCGTTTTATAGTTTTGCTCAATCAAACCTGCGTTTCTATTCTTTGTTTTGTTACTAAATCTGAACTTTTCTCTGTTTAGTTTTGCTTGCACTAAGGAACGATTCGTCCCACACTTCACTCCTCGACATGCTACATCTTTCAATTGCGTATTTATGTCACTAATCATCATGAGTTCATTCCAAACTGATACGGGAGTTAACTGCCTTCTACGATTACGCTAAGAGGCTACTATAATGACACTATACTGATCCGATTCGACCATACATCACATTCCCGGACAAACACTGTCGACCCATGCTTCACCACTGATAGACAAAGATTACTTTTGTTTGTAGCTTCATCCACCAGAGCTAGTATACTCCCGAAATTGATTGTCGCTGTTCACTAGCCATGTAGGTACTATTAAAAATCCCGTGAAAACATTGTGTGTAATGATACTGAAACTTCACATCATGAACAAATATCCTCCCTTCGATAGTAGTCGATAAGCACAGATCTAGTGGTTTTTGATTTATGAGAAAGAGCGGAGAATTCAATAGAATATATCACTCTTCAGGAATTAGCATTTAGATTTGGTACTCATTTAAGTCCCAAGTTTCACCAGAATTGATCGCTCCTCTTACGATTCACCTAGTGGATCGTAAGAAAGTAAATACATTTATTAGCAACGTAGCTGTGATTAATGATACTTGCATGCGACAGCCGGTCAGTGTGAGAAATGATTTTCCCCGGGTTGGCAGCTGCGGAGGCAGTCCGGAATAGAGCGAGCGTAGTCAGGGACAGCGCTGATCGTAAGAAAAATGACGGCTACTCGGTACCCAGATGATGTTCTCGATAAATCAATGGAGTATGTGGAGCGGTAATAATCTCGTACGACACTTTCCTGCCTGCAGCAGGTTATCGCTACAGTATTTCACACTCTGTTCACCGACTGTCGATAACACGCGGCTCCCTGCCAATCGCGTCGTATCACTCTATCTCGCATTTACATGGCACGCGGGATAAAGTTAGTCTTCCTCAATAAAAGTCTGCTTTCGCCAGTTCATTTTCTTGTGCAACAAAGAAAGATAGAAATGCCTCTAAGAAGCACAGACTGCCCACAGCAGCATTACTTAGTGAGGTAAGTGGAACTATTTTTAATGCCCAACCCATTTTCATCCAAACATCTGATTTTCTCTGTACTGTGCTGTTAATGAAGGCCGACTGGAACAGCGTGTGTTGAGATGTAAGCATGGAAATTTTGTTGGAGATTACGGACGAGGACAACGGAATGAAAAAGAAGATAAACTAATAAAGCTTTGTGAGAGGCTTGGCTTTTTCGATTGCCAACACCTCGTTCAGGAATCATAAACGAAGACTGTGTAGGAGGAAAATCTCTAGTGATAAAGCCTCGTACAAGACAGATTACATTTTGAGCAATCGGAGATTTAAAAATAGCTCCAGGATATCTAAAACTGTTTCTGGAGCAGATGCCAATACAGATTAAAACTTGCTTGTAGAAGGAATAGTAACTAGGCTCAAATGTATTAAAAAGAAACAGCTTGTAAAGACGTGCAATCTGGCAAAACTGAAAAACGAAATACCGAGCCCTTTACAAATAATGTGGAAGAAAACTTGAGAAGGAGGAGTGCGGTATGGATTTATAAGAAGAACGGGTTACCATCAGAGATGCAATGCTGGAAGCTTTAGAGGAAGAAGCTGGAGAAGGAGAAAAAAAGGAATAAAAAGCAATGGATCAGACAGAACATATAAGATAAACTGGTTGAGAGGAAAAAAGGGAAAAATGACTCTTCAGAATAAGGAAAACGACAATATACAAAACTGAACGACGATCAGAGGAGAATAACTGAAAAAGTAAGAGAAGATTGGATGAGAAATCGATGTGATGAAACAGAACAATTAGAAACCAAGGAAAAATAGATGAAATGCACAAAGCTGCAAAGTGTATACCAATGAAAGAACCGCTAAAAATTAGCAAGGAACGCCTAACAAGCAGGGAAAATACTGAAAACTGAAGAAAACAAAGACAAATGGAAGGCATACATAGAAGCTCTACATACATCAGAAAAGGGTTTGCATCACCTCGATTCTGAGAATTCCAGAACCTGTACAGAAAATTGGCATAGAGATCAGCATAAACATCATTTCCGCCCTTTTTATTACTCATGCAAACCACACATTGCACGTAATACCACCATACAGCGAGACCTTCAGAGGCGGTGGTCCAGATTGCTCTACACACCGGTACCTCAAATACCCAGTAGCACGTCCTCTTGAATTGATACATGCCTGTATTCGTCGTGGTATACTATCCATAAGTTCATCAAGGCACTGTTGGTCCAGATTGTGCAACGCCTCTATGGCGATTCGACATAGGTCCCTCAAAGTGGTTGGAGGGTGACGTCGTCCATAAACAGGTCTTTTCAATATATCCTAGACACGTTCGATAGGGTTCATATCCGGAGAACATGCCGGCCACTCTAGTCATTTACAAAAAGTGCGCGATGGGGACGCGAATTGTCGTCCATGAAGACGATTGCCTCTCCAATATGCTGCCGATATGGTTGCACTATCGGTCGAGGGTTGCATTCACGTATCGTACAGCCGTTACGGCGACTTCCATGACCACCAGCGCGTACGTCGGCCCCATATAATGACACCCCAAAACACCAGGGAACCTCCACCTTGCTGTACTCGATGGAAAGTGTGTCTAAGGCATTCATCCTGGGTCTCCGACGATTGTATGGTTGAAGGCATATGCAACTCGCATCGGTGAAGAGAACATGATGCCAATCCTCAGCGGTTCAGTGGGCATGTTGTTGGGCCCATCTGTACCGCGCTGCATTGTGTCGTGGTTGCTAAGATGGACCTCACCATGGACGTCGGGAGTGAAGTTGCTCATTATTCAGCCTATTGCGCACAGTTTGAGTCGTAACACGACGTCCTGTGGCTGCACGAAAAGCATTATTCAACATGGTGGTGTTGCTGTCGGGGTTCCTCCGAGCCATAATGCGTAGGTAGCGGTCATCCACTGCATAGTAGCTCTTTGGCGGCCTGAGCGACGTATCCCATCGACAGTACCTGTCTGTCTGTAGCTCCTCCGTGTCGAACAACATCTCCTTGGTTCACTCCGAGACGCCTGGACACTCCCCTTGTTGGGAGCCCTTCCTGGCACAAAGTAGCAATGTCCGTCTACGCGTGGTTGAACTACAGACAATACGAGCCATGTACCTTCTTTCTGGTGGAATGACTGGATCTGATCGGCTGTCGGACCCGTCCGACTAATAGGCGCTGCTCATGCATGGTTGTTTACATCTTTGGGTGGGTTTAGTGACATCTCTCAACAGTCAAAGCGACTGTGTTTGTGATGCAATATCCACAGTTAACGTCTATCTTCAGGAGTTCTGGAAACCGGACTGATGCAAAACTTTTTTTATGTGTGTGTATATGATTCAACGTATAATCGTGAAGGATTATTCTTAGTGTTAGAACAAGAACGTGACAAAAGGCTTCGGAAAGATAATAGAAAAATGAGAAGTGTAGAATGAATCAAGGGTCGTAAGAAAATGAAAGCGATGGGCTGTGATCATATACCGTCCGAGTCACTGAAGGCCTTATGGTGTGGTGCTAAACTAGAATTACAAATGTGATCAATAGAATATACGATAGAGGTATTTGGCCTGAAGATCTTAAGACTATAATGGTTCCCTTACCAATGAAATGCAGTGCGAATAAATGTAATGTTTACAGGACAAATAGTTTTATATACTATTTTACTGACGCTGTGGCCAGAATAGTGCTAAGGCAAATAGATGGGAAACATAGGCGAATGTAGAAGATTATCAAATGGGATATAAGAAAGGAAGAAGTACCAGTGATGCAGCCGGGTGTCTGAGGATGGCGGTTGGAAGAGTTTTGGAAGTGAGTAGTAAAAGATATGTTTTCTCAGCTGGGAAAAAGCATTCGACGAAACTGACTGGTGTAAGCTGTTGACGATTCTCAAAGATACTGATATAGACTAGAGGGATGGGAGGTTGATAAAGCAATTCTATAAGGAGCGGAAAGTGATAGTTCTAATAGAAGAAGATAAAACTAAGAGGTGGTCAGCTACTGAAAGAGATGTGAGACAGGGTTGCTGCATGTCACCAGCTCTTTTTGCTCCTATGCTGAAAATCTAATCAATAAGGCCTTGGAATGATCAAAAGGACATGCAGTTTGAGGACAGAGAATAAAAATCATCAAATATACCGATGATTTCTAGTAGAAATGGGGGAAGAGCTCCAGGTAATGGTGGATAGTATTTTAACTGTGGCTAAAGGGTTTGGAATGAACGTGAGCACTGGCAAAACCACAATGATGAGAATTTGAAACGAAGACGACGCGATTAATGTATCACTGAGTGGAATGGTATTTGAACAGTTTCAGTCATTCTAGTATTTGGGAATCTTGATAACGTCCAGTGGAAGTTATACAGAGTAACTGAGGCGCAGAATTTCTATGGGAAAGAGAGATTTCAGGAGAGTGGATGGTTTGCTGACAGCTACAAGCCTCCCATTAAACTTAAGAACACCTTCGGCAAATGTTTTGCGTCGATTGTGAAACGTGGACAGTCAGAAAGAAAGAACAGAAATAGTTTTTTAAATGTGATTATGGAGAAGGATGGAGCAAGTGAAATCGACAGAAAGAGAAATGAGGAGGTGCAGAGCAGGATAGGCGAGGAGGAGAAATTTGTGAGGATGATACAGAAGAGGAAAATATCTTGGGTGGGAAACACATAACGTAGAAATTACCTTCTACAGATAATCATGGAGGGTAAAGTATAAGGAAAAACGAGGAGAGCAAAAACGTTTGGGATTATAACAGACGTGAAAGAAGGAAGAAGTTTCAAGCAATTGAAGGATACTCAAGCCAAAGATATATGGAGAACGATCACCTGGTACCTGTCTGGTGACAGAAGAAGTCTATACTTTCATGGAATTTTCCGTAAATGGCTTAGTTTTCAAGAAAAATAATAATGGTTCAAATGGTTCAAATGGCTCTGAGAAATATGGGACTTAACTTCTGAGGTCATCAGTCCCCTAGAACTTAGAACTACTTAAACCTAACAAACCAAAGGACATCATACACATCCATGCCCGAGGCAGGATTCGAACCTGCGACCGTAGCGTTCGCGCGCTTCCAGACTGTAGCGCCTAGAACCGCTCGGCCACTCTGGTCGGGCAAAAATAATAATGTTCGTCAAGGTTAAAGTGATAGATATGCGCTGTATTCGGAATGGTTTCCGAGGTAAAACACGTTTAAAGAAACACGTTTTTTGGCTGTTGGTGCACACATACATATTGTACGTACCTGAGCTCTTTAGCGTTTTATTCCAGGCCAAACTACCGTGTTGCTCTCAGCTTCTCTGTTCGGCATGTCTTTCTGCCATTAAACTAGCCAGTTGAATGCGTGGTGGTCCAAGGCGCGTTGTGAGCGAAGTACTCTGAGGAACTAAGAAGCACTAATTAACTGTATTTGTAAACATGCTGGCTAAAATGCCACACGTCTTAACTGATGAAAATACCCAGATGTGGTGTATGTTTACTATTACTGCGATGGTTGTGCTCCTACTGGTGCCGAAGAATACCATCCACACTTGCCAACATGTCGAATTTCTCATCGCAGAGTATTTACCATAGTTTGCATCACATTGCGTGGAACAGATATTCTTCCAAGTTCCCATTTTTCTTTTGAACGTGCGGTTCATCAGCCTGTGCAGGAGCAGCAATACGTTGTTGATTGGGTGCAGCCTAATGCCACTACCAGCACACGGCGACTTTCTTTACGGACCAACGTCCCACGAACACGTATATGGAAAATATTATATGTGAAAAACTTGCTATGTGTTTCAGATATAGCGTGTCCACAATCTTCAAATTGGCGATAATGTTGCACAACTTGAATTTTCTTACTGGTTAAAAGACAATCGTCATTTGCCTCCATCAGTACCTTTCACTGACGAAGGCGTGTATACACGGAATGAAATCGACGACACACATAATAATTATCGATTGTTGCAGAAAAATCCATAAGCTACAGTGGAAACCAATCTTCGGGTTCGTTTCTCAACCAGTGTTTCGTGTAGCTTGATCAGTACCATGCTGACAGGTCCAGTTATTTTAGAAGAGTGGTTCAAATGGTTCAAATGGTCTGAGCACTATGGGACTTAACATCTATGGTCATCAGTCCCCTAGAACTTAGAACTACTTAAACCTAACTAACCTAAGGACAGCACACAACACCCAGCCATCACGAGGCAGAGAAAATCCCTGATCCCGCCGGGAATCGAACCCGGGAACCCGGGCGTGGGAAGCGAGAACGCTACCGCACGACCACGAGATGCGAGCTTAGAAGAGTGAATGATGGAATAGAACTACTTATATTTTTTGGAAAATTCTTTTGTTAAATACGTTGATGATGTTCCTTCGGCCGCTCGGACTGAAAAAACTTCCAGCATTGGAGAGCCTTCCACAGATTTTTAAGTGGCCAGTTTTTCCATTAGAAAATTGTAGCGAAATGCAGGAAGATCTGCAGCGGATAGGCACTTGGTGCAGGGAGTGGCAACTGACCCTTAACATAGACAAATGTAATGTATTGAGAATACATAGAAAGAAGGATCCTTTATTGTATGATTATATGATAGCGGAACAAACACTGGTAGCAGTTACTTCTGTAAAATATCTGGGAGTATGCGTGCGGAACGATTTGAAGTGGAATGATCATATAAAATTAATTGTTGGTAAGGCGGGTACCAGGTTGAGATTCATTGGGAGAGTCCTTAGAAAATGTAGTCCATCAACAAAGGAGGTGGCTTACAAAACACTCGTTCGACCTATACTTGAGTATTGCTCATCAGTGTGGGATCCGTACCAGATCGGGTTGACGGAAGAGATAGAGAAGATCCAAAGAAGAGCGGCGCGTTTCGTCACAGGGTTATTTGGTAACCGTGATAGCGTTACGGAGATGTTTAACAAACTCCAGTGGCAGACTCTGCAAGAGAGGCGCTCTGCATCGCGGTGTAGCTTGCTCGCCAGGTTTCGAGAGGGTGCGTTTCTGGATGAGGTATCGAATATGTTGCTTCCCCCTACTTATACCTCCCGAGGAGATCACGAATGTAAAATTAGAGAGATTAGAGCGCGCACAGAGGCTTTCAGACAGTCGTTCTTCCCGCGAACCATACGCGACTGGAACAGGAAAGGGAGGTAATGACAGTGGCACGTAAAGTGCCCTCCGCCACACACCCTTGGGTGGCTTGCGGAGTATAAATGTAGATGTAGATGTAGATGTTCCATAAAGTATGTAAGCTCAGAATATAAAGACTCGTTAGACCGGAATAACAAATCAATAGCGAGAAATGTAACGTAGAACGGTGTTACTGATTGTTGGTAAGTTGATTAAAGTGGTTTACGATTTTGTTCGAGTTTTCATGCTTCATATACGTAAGCTATAGAGAGAGACGGGTCATATACAATATGTACAACAACCAAGAGGGAATAATAAGAGTGGACGATCAAGAACGAAGTGCTCGTATTAAGAAGGGTGTAAGACAAGGCTGTAGCCTTTCGCCCCTCTCTTCAATCTGTACATCGAGGAAGCAATGATGGAAATAAAAGAGAGGTTCAGGAGTGGAATTAAAATACAAGGTGAAAGGATATCAACGATACGATTCGCTAATGACATTGCTATCCCGAGTGAAAGTGAAGAAGAATTAAATGATCTGCTGAACGGAATGAACAGTCTAATGAGTACACAGTATGGTTTGAGAGTAAATCGGAGAAAGACGAAGGTAATGAGGAGTAGTAGAAATGAGAACAGCGAGAAACTTATCAGGATTGATGGTCACGAAGTCAATGAAGTTAAGGAATTCTGCTACCTAGGCAGTAAAATAACCAATGATGGACGGAGCAAGGAGGACATCAAAAGCAGACTCGCTATGGCAAAAAAGGCATTTCTGGCCAAGAGATGTCTACTAATATCAAATACCGGCCTTAATTTGAGGAAGAAATTTCTGAGGATGTACGTCTGGAGTACAGCATTGTATGGTAGTGAAACATGGACTGTGGGAAAACCGGAACAGAAGAGAATCGAAGCATTTGAGATGTGGTGCTGTAGAAGAATGTTGAAAATTAGGTGGACTGATAAGGTAAGGAATGACGAGGTTCTACGCAGAATCGGAGAGGAAAGGAATATGTGGAAAACACTGATAAGGAGAAGGGACAGGATGATAGGACATCTGCTAAGACATGAGGGAATGACTTCCATGGTACTAGAGGGAGCTGTAAAGGGCAAAAACTGTAGAGGAAGACAGAGATTGGAATACGTCAAGCAAATAATTGAGGACGTAGCTTGCAAGTGCTACTCTGAGATGAAGAGGTTAGCACAGGAAAGGAATTCGTGGCGGGCCGCATCAAACCAGTCAGTAGAGTGATGACGAAAAAAAAAAATTAACTAATGCACTGCTTTTGTTGTAGACTTCTATCTAACAGTTCAGTAGGACGTACCAGGAGGCACGCAGATCAGTGCGATGCAGTCCACCAGAATCTCTTTTTTATTGCCGCTTTGGGTTACCAGACGCACACCAGGCAACACAGATAGATCTCCTGTGACATAAAACCCCCAGCAGCGACTGTTTTATGGCTCAGCAGTGCAAGCATAAGGAGCTCTGTTTTTAGTCAGGTCCCGGAAGGTACTACTGTGCACAGAACTTAGAAAGCTTGGTTTATTTTGAATATGACGGACACTATAAATATCACACAAAAAATTCAGAGGATTAATAATTATTAAGTGTGAAGTTATCACCAAATGTGCACGGTGTAAATGTGCCAAGGCACAGCCTGTTTATATGGAATGTGTTAATACAGACTATTTTGAGAATTATGTATGTTCTACATTTGTACGGCTGGTATGTGACGGGCTTATATGGTTGAATCATTAATGTATCACGTCTTTCTCAATAAAGATGATTTTAACAATTGTAACGGATAGAAAATAAAAATAAAACTGAACACCGATGTCATAAATATGCTTTTTCCGAATTATTTAAGAGATGTAGACAATCACCTACAGAAACCTCTGTTCACTAAATGTTTATCGACACTTGATGCATTGTAGTGGAAAGTTTGTTAATTGAAATGTTTCTCTGTCTGCTCTAGTACTACCTGAATTCACGCTGTGCCTTATTGAATTTACTTTGAGATAGAATGATCTGAGTGAGGTATGCACTGTCACGATTAGAAATCTCGAGTATTGATCACATTTGGAATACAAAATATTTTATTCGCTGATTTTGTTGGATTGTTATAAATAATTGCATTAATTAATTTTTAAGATTTCATGAACGAAAAAAATGTCGTAACAGTTTGCGCAACATGTTGAGTAAAATCTGTTTCTCTTTCTGTGTAATTTCGTATGTTTTTTTGTGGCCTGACGCCTTACCATTCCCAACTTCTTGTTTGCTACCCTTTTCAGTGGTAGCAGATTGTGGTTGCACCAGTGAGTGGGTTGTCGTTCCATAAAAGGAATAAACAACAAAATTTGTGAAACTTCCTGGCAGATTAAAACTGTGTGCCCGACCGAGACTCGAACTCATTCTGGGAACAAAATTTGTTTTTGTAAAGTTTTTTTTTTTGCATTCTCTACGCTGTTTGGTTTTGTTCCCAGGTGATTCTGTTCTCAGTTACGGCCGTAACAAATGGGATCAGGATTGGGCAGCTTAAAAAGGATTTGTTAGTATAAGAACTGTAAATATGGAACCGAAATTCGAAGGCAGTGCTAATGAATTGGCTTAGCATCTCCATGGCGGATTGGACTACCCTCTGCAGCTCAGCAAGCAATTATTGTCATCAGTGTGAAACACAATATAGACTTGGTTCAGGCTACTTACCCATCACAACTCAAGTTATTTTGGGTACTAGTTCATTTAAATCACATAAGTAGTCAGGTATGGGATTTATGTAAAATTAATACTGATGTAAGGCAGGACACCGGAATCAAGAAGTCCCGTAGAAGGTTAGGGAACTCTAACATCACATTTCTCTACTTCAGTGAAAAGAATTTAGGATCAGATGAGGATAGAGGATAATCACAGAAGGCAATCGAAACCACAGCATTTAAGACACACAATGTATATCTGCAGAACATGTGGTCTCTAACGGAAAGAGTTTATGATGATCTGTCCATTGACAAAAGTTCCCGGATTAGTCCCCCCTTAGGATCTCAGGGAGGAGCCTGCAAAGTAAGAGGTGACCTTCAGAAAAAATAGAGTAATAAACGAAATGGTAATTTTCTGCGAGTAGGGGCGTGGAATTTCAGAAGTTTGAACGACAGTCGCAAACAGAAAATGAAGACGTAGAGAAATTGTGTGAGGATATTGAAAGAGTTATTCAGTATTCAATGAGGGATGGATACCTATTAGTCATGGGGGATTGGAATACGGAATGAAAGAGCAGAAACACTAATTATGTTCTGCAATAAATTTCAGTTGGTGACAGCAAATATGCCGTCCAAAATCACAAGAGGGGCAGGTGGAAGAGTCCGGAAATACGGAAGGTTTCCAGTTGGTTTACTTCATGGTTAGGGAGAGATCCCGAAATTAGAAGCTGGATTGTAAGCTGTGCCCAGGAGCAGTTTGTTGTGTTGTTGTTGTCTTCAGTCCTGAGACTGGTTTGATGCAGCTCTCCATGCTACTCTATCCTGTCCAAGCTTCTTCATCTCCCAGTACCTACTGCAACATACATCCTTCCGAATCTGCTTAATGTATTCATCTCTTGCTCTCCCTCTACGGTTTTTACCCTCCAATACTAAACTGGTGATCCCTTGATGCCCCAGAACATGTCTTACCAACCGATCCCTTCTTCTAGTCAAGCTGTGCCACAAACGTCTGTTCTCCCCAATCCAAAACTTCCTCAATAATTATGTGATCTACCCATCTAATCTTCAGCATTCTTCTGTAGCACCACATTTCGAAAGCTTCTATTCTCTTCTTGTCCAAACTATTTATCGTCCATGTTTCACTTCCATACATGGCTACACTCCATACAAATAATTTCAGAAACGACTTCCTGACACTTAAACCTATACTCAATGTTAACAAATTCCTCTTCTTCAGAAATGCTTTCCTTGCCATTGCCAGTATACATTTTATATTCTCTCTACTTCGACCATCATCAGTTATTTTGCTCGCCAAATAGCAAAACTCCTTTACTACTTTAAGTGTCTCATTTCCTAATCTAATTCCCTCAGCAACGCCCGACTTAATTCGAGTACATTCCATTATCCTTGTTTTGCTTTTGTTGATGTTCATCTTATATCCTCCTTTCAAGACACTATCCATTCCGTTCAACTGCTCTTCCAAGTCCTTTGCTGTCTCTGACAGAATTACAATGTCATCGGTGAACCTCAAAGTTTTTATTTCTTCTCCATGGATTTTAATACCCACTCCGAATTTTTCTTTTGTTTCCTTCACTGCTTGCTCAATATAGAGATTGAATAACATCGGGGAGAGGCTAGAACCCGGTCTCACTCCCTTCCCAACCACTGTTTCCCTTTCATGTCCCTCGACTCTTATAACTTCCATCTGGTCTCTGTACAAATTGTAAATAACTTTTCGCTCCCTGTATGTTAGCCCTGCCACCTTTAGAATTTGAAAGAGAGTATTCCAGTCAACATTGTCAAAAGCTTTCTTTAAGTCTACAAATGCTAGGAACGTAGGTTTAAAAAGGGGCAACCAGAAAACTGTAGAATCTATGGGACTGGCGACATAAAATCAGACTTTCGGAAAAATATCATCCATTCACCACCCAGAGACGCAGTCCTGACGTTGCCCTTGATTAATAAGAAGCACGTCTGTAGAAAAATGAAGGCACGTTCGTTGATTATGCAACCTGCAAAAAGCGTTCGACAGTGTAAAATGATGCGACATGTTCAAAACTCTTGAGACAGGTAGAAGTAAGCTATAGGGAAAGGCGAATAGTACACAATATGTACAAAAAAGTTCGAGGAACAATGAAACTGGAAGGCTAAGAAAGAGGTGCTCGGATTAAAAGAGGGGTAAAAGAGAAATGTGGGTTTTGGCCCCTCTGTTCAATTTATACATCGAAGAAGCAATGACGGAAATAAAAGAACAAGTACGGGATTAAAACTCTGGGTAAAGATTCGTTGATGACATTGCTATCCTCTGTGAAGGTGAAGAGTCCGCAGCTCGTGGTCGTGCGGTAGCGTTCTCGCTTCCCGCGCCCGGGTTCCTGGGTTCGATTCCCGGCGGGGTGAGGGATTTTCTCTGCCTCGTGATGACTGGGTGTTGTGTGATGTCCTTAGGTTACTTAGGTTTAAGTAGTTCTAAGTTCTAGGGGACTGATGACCATAGATGTTAAGTCGCATAGTGCTCAGAGCCATTTGAACCATTTTTTTGAAGGTGAAGAAGAATTTAAAGAACTGTTGAATGATCAGTCTAATGATTACAGAAAACAAGAGAAAGACGAAAGTAATGAAGAGTAGCAGAGATGAGAAAGCTATAAACGTAACATCAAAACTTGTGATGAAGTTAAAGAATCCTCCTAACATAGAAGCGAAATAACCCAAGACTGGCGAAATAAGAGATTCCGGGTCAAGAGAAGTCTACTGGTGTGAAACGTAGCATTTAATCTGAGGAATAAATTTCTGAGAAAGTACATATGGAGCACAGTAGTGAGCCACGGACTATGGGAAAACCGGAACAGAAGAAAATTCAAGGTTTTGAGACGTGGTACAACAGAAAAATGCTGAAAATTATGTAGACTGGTTTAGTACATCCAATTACAAGTGTTAAAAGTTGATAACAACTGTTTGCATAACTTGTAAGTCAATTTTTTTCTGAGTGATGTGTTACGCTTTTTGTGGACTTGTACCTTACCGCTCCATGCTCCTCACTTGCTATTGTTTTCATTATTATTACTTTTTAGGCGATTATCACAATTGCACGTGAAATGGAGTGTGGTTACAATTAACCTTTAGCTACTTCAGGGGGCATCCATGAAAAATGAGTAATCGTAGGACATTGAAACTTTGTGTGAACATTTGTAAGGACATGTCGCGGAGTAATAACGAATAGATAATTGAAAAAAAAGACACGTCTTGATTTCCACCTGAGAGGGTAATATTTGTTAAATACGTACCATGTTTACATACCAGGCTACAAACGTTGATCAGTGTAATGACCTTTTGCATCCACAAAACCCTGCTTATCGTCTTACCATTCAGCTATCCGAGCACAACTGACGGCCATACCCGAACTTCCAAATGTCGTGAACCATGTGTCTACAACCTGTACTCATAGATTCATTATGCATATTGCCGTACAGCGGAGACATGCATGCATATCCGAGGGGGCTTTACATCTTGATTCGGAATAACACAGGCACTGCAACATCGCAAGCGACTTTCAGGTGAAATCTCTACCTCTGTACGGTACTATGCGTAATGGATGTACGAGTACAGCTAGTAGACACGTGGGTGACGACATATGGAAGTTTGTGTGTGGCAGTGAGTCGTGGCCGACCTCAGTGGCCGAGCGGCTCTAGGCGCTTCAGTCTGGAACCGCGCGACCGCTACGGTCACAGGTTCGAATCCTGCCTCGGGTATGGATGTGTGTGATGTCCTTAAGTTAGTTAGGTTTAAGCAGTTCTGAGTTCTAGGAGACTGAGACCTCAGATGTTATGTCCCATAGTGCTTAGAGCCATTTGAACCATTTTGTGAGTCGTGCTCGGATAGCCAATTGGTAAGTCGAACGCTCGTGATACCCAGAAAATCCGCTTTCGAGACCTGGCCCGGCAGAAATTTTCATTGTCGTCATTTCACTATACAGCAGACGGTTGTCCATATTCGGAACCGGGAATACATTTAATATCATTTCTGTAACGTTGAGTAACCATAAAATATAAAGTTTTCTGTCTATACTGGCTTAAGTAGCGAAATTGTAACTATAACCATCCTCTGTTTTGTGTAGATTATGTTTGTAATAACAGCATTTACAATCTGGTATTGAATTCAGAATGACAGCAATCCATATATCGCTCAATACAAATTCTTGTAGAATAAAGTCAAAAAAGGTGTTGGTCGTGTACTATACGATTTTTAACACACATTTTGCAGAATGTTCGTTATGACACATAAAACACCAGAACATGTAATTGATTAATCATCGAGTGTGTACTGGTTTTACAGCCCCGTCCTCCTGACACCACCCCTGGACACGGCACCCAAACGTGGAGCTCCCCTTGCACCGTTACGTAGGGCCGCCTGTGGTTCCTGTATCATTTTGTATGAAAGACTCCACAACATTTTCGATTGGCTCTCATTGAGTTCAGTGAGCAATATCAAGTTTTACGTATGCTCTCATGATAGGAAAGGAATTAAACGTTTTATAATATTTATCTCTTTCGTAACACAGGTCAGCTTTATTTATCCCTTTGTAGTATGTATATGGATTACAAGAAGGAATACTGGAGTGTTTGAAACAATTACTTGATAATGCGTAAATTACGTCGACAATACACTGGCTAGCCGCGAGGTCAGGGGCGCCTTGTCACGGTCCGTGCGGTTCCCCCAGTCGGAGGTTCGAGTCCTCCTTTGGGCATAGGTGTGTGTATGTGTTGTCCTTAGGGACCGATGACCTCAGCAGTTTGATCCCATATTACCTTACCACAAATTTCCAAATTTCGTCGGCGTTAGTGCACGTTTTCTGGATTTAGAGATGTTTGTACGTTCAGTCCGTGTAAATTAATGTATTTTTCGTATTACTCAGAGTCTCTATGAAAAATGGACTTCTTAGGCTGTTTGTTCTTGAGGAGCTGTGTCGTTTATGTACTTTGGCTACCATTATGATAATAACTTGATAATTCGATGGAAAAAATTGTAAATAACAACTTCATCTTGTCGAAAATAAACATAACGATTAACTTTGCTGGAACAGAATTATAATGATTATAACTTAGATACAGTCATCGTCCGCAAATATGGTATGAAAAGATTACTCTCATTTAACCACTACCAGTTTCGGATTCTTAAAGCTCCATCGTGAAAAGACTCTTACAAGTTTCCATGTTGCGGTTTCTCGCTTTGTACCCATTAATTATTTGATGTTCTAGGATAAATAACTTTTTTACTTGAAATTCATTGGACATATAGGAATATCTTGTAATATGAGGAATCGCATTAGTATATGAAGTGGCTTCAATGTACGTGGTGTATGTTCCTGAGTGCCTCATTTGTCAAAAGTTTCTTCTGAACTCTTTTAAAATTACTCTTTGTAGCAGATGCACTATGTTTAATTTGTACAGTTCACTAATACCATCATTGTATGTTTTGTGGCATCGCACATTATGTACAGCATTCACAGTATGTGGCACAGTTTCGTATATCACAACTGCCTAGATGCTAAGGTGGCAAAAAACATTAAATTACAGTCATACGCTCTGAACACGTCATAAGCATAGAAAAATATGTACTGGCTGTAGTCGTGAAACTGATTTTAAACGTCGAACAAAAAGTTACGTTATATCGAGTAATTAGTAAATGACTTATTGAACGACTATCCGTGGTCATAACATGGTCTGTAAAATGGTGTTGATTCTTCGTCAATCGGAGCACCTGTGGGCTTCCGTCCCCTTAACTTTCAAACAGTGATTGTATATAAATGCTAGTTTCACTGGTAAGTGACCTTTACAATATCCATATACAGGGTGTTTCAAAAATGACCGGTATATTTGAAACGGCAATAAAAACTAAACGAGCAGCGATAGAAATACACCGTTTGTTGCAATATGCTTGGGACAACAGTACATTTTCAGGCAGACAAACTTTCGAAATTACAGTAGTTACAATTTTCAACAACAGATGGCGCTGTGGTCTGGGAAACTCTATAGTACGATATTTTTCACATATCCACCATGCGTAGCAATAATATGGCGTAGTCTCTGAATGAAATTACCCGAAACCTTTGACAACGTGTCTGGCGGAATGGCTTCACATGCAGATGAGATGTACTGCTTCAGCTGTTCTTCGGAATTCTGGCGGAACACCTGGTCTTTCAAGTGTCCGCACAGAAAGAAGTCACAGGGGTTCATGTTTGGCGAATAGGGAGGCCAATCCACGCCGCCTCCTGTATGTTTCGGATAGCCCAAAGCAATCACACGATCATCGAAATATTCATTCAGGAAATTAAAGACGTCAGCCGTGCGATGTGGCCGGGCACCATCTTGCATAAACCACGAGGTGTTCGCAGTGTCGTCTAAGGCAGTTTGTACCGCCACAATTTCACGAAGAATGTCCAGATAGCGTGATGCAGTAATCGTTTCGGATCTGAAAAATGGGCCAATGATTCCTTTGGAAGAAATGGCGGCCCAGACCAGTACTTTTTGAGGATGCAGGGACGATGGGACTGCAACATGGGGCTTTTCGGTTCCCCATATGCGCCAGTTCTGTTTATTGACGAAGCCGTCCAGGTAAAAATAAGCTTCGTCAGTAAACCAAATGCTGCCCACATGCATATCGCCGTCATCAATCCTGTGCACTATATCGTTAGCGAATGTCTCTCGTGCAGCAATGGTAGCGGCGCTGAGGGGTTGCCGCGTTTGAATTTTGTATGGATAGAGGTGTAAACTCTGGCGCATGAGACGATACGTGGACGTTGGCGTCATTTGGACCGCAGCTGCAACACCCGAGGGCGCTGTTGGATCACCTGCTGCACTAGCTGCGTGTTGCCCTCTGTAGTTGCCGTACGCGGTCGCCCTACCTTTCCAGCACGTTCATCCGTCACGTTCCCAGTCAGTTGAAATTTTTCAAACAGATCCTTTATTGTATCGCTTTTCGGTCCTTTGATTACATTAAACCTCCGTTGAAAACTTCGTCTTGTTGCAACAACACTGTGTTCTAGGCGGTGGAATTCCAGCACCAGAAAAATCCTCTATTCTAAGGAATAAACCATGTTGTCTACAGCACACTTGCACGTTGTGAACAGCACACGCTTACAGCAGAAAGAAGACGTACAGAATGGCGCACCCACAGACTGCGTTGTCTTCTATATCTTTCACATCACTTGCAGCGCCATCTGTTGTTGAAAATTGTAACTACTGTAATTTCGAAAGTTTGTCCGCCTGAAAATGTACTGTTGTCCCAAGCATATTGCAACAAACGGTGTATTTCTATCGCTGCTCGTTTAGTTTTTATTGCCGTTTCAAATACACCGGTCATTTTTGAAACACCCTGTACTAATAACATTCTTATTCTGTTTTAGGTGTTGAAATGTGATATTGCCTTTGTTAGTACCATTCCCAGGATCGTGCACATCATTCACGATACGCATTTAATACGGAGTTCCTTTTCCTTAATCAGTAATTTATTTTTGGAACGAGCTTCTCGTCCTTTTGTAACTGTCCATGAGAGTTTCATGCATCTGACTGACTGTGAATGTTGTGTTTCTTCAATTTGAAAAAGAAAGGTTTCTTACTTTGCTGCTCTCGGGTGAGTCCACGGTTTTCTTCACCTTTTCTATGATCTCTCTGCTCCATTGATTGCAGTCTTTATATTTCAGCAACATTGTGTACTGCTTTCTTGTTACACGTCATTATTCTACAGGCGCCTTTGCACTGGCAAATGATTTTAGTGCTGTTGGGCTGCCGAGTAATCGTGTTTTCCTTGGTGTCTCCTGTGTGGATCCCTGATAGCCCTTTCGCCAAGTGTACCGACGTGGAAAATTAGAAAGCTGTCCACAAAGAAAGCAATTTCGGCTGCTGTTCGCTAGAATCGCTATAGAGGAAACGGGCTTGCTTTCCGGCGCATGTACACTGCAATAAGATCTTATTACGGGTCGCGACGCATGAAACCAACATATGTCGCGAACGGTTGTTTCCTGTAACAGAGTTTGCAAGTACACTTATATTTCTAGTGAACCTCATTAAAATTCCATCACTGTTATAAATGCTCCACTGTTTCCAAAAACGGAGATTTTTTTGTTTCAGTGTAGACGAACACAAACGGGTTCTTACTTCAAGTATCTTCTACTTTCCTAAATGTAAGGGATGCAAGTTAAATCTCACCATTCATATTCAGGTTCGATTTGGATAGTAATCACTCATTTGCTTTAAAAATATATATGCTGATATTTGAAAACGCCATAATAGACCCCCTAGTAAACAAACTTCAAGTAAACTTGACATTAGTTAAATCATTTAGAAAACTGAAATATCCTATCATGTAGTTTTATTTATCACTGTGACTATTAAATTGTGCACAAGCTCTGCCACTCTGAATGGTTATATGAGCGCACCTCTGACGGAAGCTGAAAGAAGGCTTTTATTCAGCAAGTCGTCGACGAATTTGGTGTGGTGGTAGAAGACAACAAAAGGAAATCTGAAGTTTTATGTCTCACTTTTAATACATAATTCAAGCAGGATAATCATACAGCCATACCACCGTTTACTGTCACACAGAGACCCGTGTGGAGAACACGGAGATAGGCATCAGTGCTTTGACAAGAAACTGAAAGAGTTAAAAACAAGTAAGTCGTCAGGTGTGGATGGGAACCCATTTCGGTTTTACAGAGAGTACTCTACAGCATTGACCCCTTGCTTAGCGTGCATTTATCGCGAATCTCACCCCAAGCGTAAAGTCCCTATCGACTGGAAATAAGTGCCGGTGACTCCGGTATATAAGAAGGGTAAAAGAACGAACCAGTACAATCACATACGAATGCCTTTAAGATAGCAGAATTTTTGAGCGTATACTAAGTTTGAATGAAATAAATTTCCTAACACAGAAATGTTTAGTCTACTTAGCTTGTACTTTTTTCGCATTATATTCTGCGACCAATGGATGAAGGGCTACACCTAGATTCCATGCTCGTAGATTTATGGAAAGCGTTTGACACAGTGTCCGACTGCGCACCGTTAATGAAGACTCATGGATGCGGAATACGTTGCACATATGCGAGTGGCTCGCAGACTTCTTAAGTAATAGTACCTTGTATCGGATAATGAGAGTTGATAAGGGACAAGGATATCGTATGTAGTGCCACTAGGAAGTGTGATAGGGCCGCTCTTGTTCTTTGTATAAATAAATAATGTGACAAGTAAGATGAGTAGCAATGTGCGAATGTTTGCTGATTACACTGTTGTGTACGGGAGGTGTCGATCTTAAGTGGCTCTAGGACGACCTAGACAGAATTTGTGTTTGGTGTGATGCATGAGAGCTTCGTCTAAATACACAAATAATTTGCGCTAAGGCAGATGAGAAAGAAAAACAACCCTGTAATAAAGGAATACAGTATTAGTGGTTTGGTGCTTCACATAATCATATCTATTAACCGTCTAAGCGTAACGTTACAACGCGATGTGAAATGGACAATAACTTAAGTTCGGTGTTAACGAAGGCGAACGGCAAACTTCGGTTTATTGGGAGAACTCCAGGGAAGTGAAGCGCGACTCCTAAGACGACTTTACGAAACCGACCGTTGCGTAGACTCGTATAAACAGTCAGGCTTGCTGAGCTTTTTTTGAGTCTGTAACAACTTTCTGAGTCGTTAAGACCTTTTATGAAGTTGCACCAATGGAAGAAGAAACTTTAGGCAGAGAATTATGCCTTGGACCACGGACTTATGCCCATAAATCAAATACAAATATCAACAATATATTACAGATTTGTCTAATACTCTTAAAAACATTATGACTTTATAAAAGTGAATATCTTTAGTAAACAAAAGAGAAGAGGCTGACTGAAGCAGGCGGTAACCTGTACTCAGCAATGTCTTCAAAAAGCCATAGGTTTCACAGTCAAATTTGGAATAGTACGACAGCATGTGTTTTATGTCATCTTCCAATTCAGAATCAAAATCATATTGAAAGACGGTGCAACTGACGGTTTCGTCGACTTTCACATTTTCAATATTTGATACACAAATTACACAAATTGATATGTAGATCGAATTAATTCGGTTTGAAAAATAGCTTATTCCTTTCTGTTGAAGATTATCCACTGGTGATTACCAATACATGAAGTACTTGTAGGTATTTTATTTCTTAAGAATTACGTTTGCCTCTGTTAGCAATTTCACAGACAGACAGCAATCAAAGCGGGTCAAAGAGTACCATTAAATTAGCGCAGGTCGTAAAAGGTGACGCCAACGGCAAGTAGCACAGCGTTCGCCAAAGGCTGCTGCTGTGTGTTGGACAGGATGAGCTAACACAGTGCCTGGACAGGATGAGGGAACGACCCTCATAAGCCAACACTATGTGGACGGCATATAATGCCACAGACGTCTGGACGGCGCAGAGGAGCCACAACTCCCACGTTCCTAAAGCGTTTTGCGATGAGAGCATTGTAAGGCACAGTAAAGGTGCTGGAAGGTGGAAACAATGAGCCTTTGGGGGAGAATGCAGAGAACACGGCGCCAGTCTACCGATAGGAGAGCAATATACTGGTAGAGACTCGGCAAGCTCTGTGAAAGCTACAGGCATTTATGATTATAATATAATATATTATGCTCTTGGCAGAACACAGCGGGCGAGGTGTGAGGATTCTATATGTGTGGTGGCACTGTTTACCAATGTGCCTGTCAAAGACTGTTTGGACCTAGTATACCAGTTCTTTGTAAGTCAAAATATGTCCAAATATGGCGATGCCGCAGGCATCAGTGACGTCACTGGTGTACATAAGGAGGCCTACGAGAAAGACAGGCCACTGCGCGTCCGTCACGAAGTTAGGCCTGAGCTCGCTCGCTCCCTCGCTCATCTCAGCAGACAAACTACGTTTCTACACCTGTAAACACTTATTTAGGTGTACGAACAAAGGATAATTCTTCTTCTACTGGAATTCGCTATTGTAGAGTCTTACTGTAATTAGTCCTACAGTGATCTACAGTCCACAGCATTCACTGCACTCCGTCTTCAGGCCACAAGTGGCCCATCGGACCGCCGTGTCATCCTCAGATGAGGATGGGGATAGGAGCTCTCCCAGTGCCCGTGCGGTTCTGGCCGCTACAGTCTGGAGCCGAGCGACCGCTACGGTCACAGGTTCGAATCCTGCCCCGGGCATGGATGTGTGTGATGTCCTTGGGTTAGTTAGGTTTAAGTAGTTCTAAGTTCTAGGCGACTGGTGACCTCAGAAGTTAAGTCGCATAGTGCTCAGAGCCATTTGAACCATTTTTTTTTCTCCCAGGCATGAATATGCTTTTCTTTGACCGGAGCCGCTACTATTGGGCCGAGTAGCTCCTCAGTTGGCATCACGGGGCTGAGTGCACCCCGAAAAATGGCAACAGTTCATGGCGGCTCGGATGGTCACCCATCCAAGTGCCAGCCACTGTCGACAGCGCTTAAGGCAATGCCCTTGTCGACAGTCCATAAGCCTACTAATAATTTGTTAAGGCTGTACTGGGGTACAATAAAATTAAAATTATGCCATAATGATTAACAGTTGTGTAAGGTACCACTTCTCGTCTGAAATGAGGACTGCTAAGCAGGAGACACTAAATGCTATAAACGAACCGTTAGACAATATATATCTAGCATTGGTCTTAAATTTTGTTCTAGTACTGTTAATCCATCAGTTTTCATAATAGCAGATTCCAGTAACAGATGCAATCCTCGTTAGTACGTACACACCCAGCTGCGAGTTAACGGGTTTAGAAACGCATTGTGTTTGCTGACCTGAGCGATCGATCAAGTTGAGGCCTACCTTTGTGACGTACGCGCCGCGGCCTGTCTTTCTCTTGGGCCTCGCGTATATAAGGGTTGTATCAGCAGCCCTCTGGCAGACATACCGCTCGACAATGACGAAGGACTACTTGGCTGAAAGCTCGAGTAATTTTAATTACTTGACGCGGTTGGAAGCCCACAGAACGTTTTATTCAATGTTACCACAGTGAGACTGTGCATTCTTACATTATGAACCTCTATGGGGAAGAAACGTGGCGCAGTATTAAACGCCTGGGGAAGCTGCGCCCTCAAGAAGGCTAATTTATTGATGTCACTAGCCTTCCTACTGCTCTACCGTGACGAGAAGGCTATTCCTCGGTTTGTTTTAGTATCCCGTCACATCAACACTGAGGCCGCCAGGAGCACATTTCGTCGTGCCACTACTACGAGAAAGGACACAAAACATCAGAAAATAGCTGGCTTTCGATGTACGTGCTCTTATAGCCTTGCATTCGCAACTGTCAAGGATATTCACAGCCTTGGACTGGGAATGGGTCGACGAACCCACGATTTTTTATCAAACGTCATCACAGAAACGAACTACTGAGAGGCAGAAAGGAAACTTCAGGCGCCATTCGCAACAACAACACGGTGCGGACCCCAGAGCCTCAGAGTGCGCTGTCATCATTTCAACAGCGAGAAATGTAGACACGGGTGCAATGTCGGCACTTAAGAAAGGACTTAATTCCGCACTTTCGCCATGGGACATTCCTATCTGTGGTGTATTAAGTGGCGTCGAATAGACAGCCTGCAATCTCCAAAATGAAACAGTGGATGAAATGCGGTGTAAAACGATTCATATTCCGACGAAAACAAAGTTACCAGCACCCAACATAACCGAGTTTGCGAGCACTACGCAATGGTGAGAGCATTGTGGTCCTTCCTGCGGAAAGGAGAATGCAATCGTAATGCGTGGACTATGACACAAAGACCTGCATGCTACTGGACGAAGATACTTATTAGAAATTCCCACGCGACCCAACATCGAGAATAATAAGACAGCCGAAATTCTGAAGCGCTCTACAGTGGAACAATGTGGTCAAGTATCTTCTCCCACAGGCACCTACAAACCTGCTGCTTACGCTCTACCGAAGCCGCCTCGTCGTATCCACCATTGGTTCACCAACATCATCATCATCAGTTATCTGCTATATTAGCACGTCCTTTGCCTCTCCATTTTCTGCGATCCATTGCTTCCTTCTTAAGGCTGCTGTATGTTGTACCGTCCATCATGTCATCCAGTATCTGGAATCTCTTCCTTCCTCGCTTCCTTTTCCCTTCTGCATAACCTTTTAAAACTGTTTTTATCAGTCCGTCATTCTTTCTTAATATATGCCCAATCCAATTTCTTTTTCTTCTCTTTATTACATCTAGTAACTGTCTTTTCTCTCCCACTCTTCTCAGTACCTCTTCATTTTTTACTCTGTCCATCCAACTTATTCTTTCCATCTTCCGCCATTTCCAGATCTCAAAAGCCTCCAGCCTTTCTCTGTCTTTTTTCCTCATAGTCCATGTTTCAGCCCCATATAGAAGAACACTCCATACAAGACATTTTATGAGTCTCTTCCTGAGTTCTCTGTCCAGACCGCTGCAGAAGATTCTCCTTTTCTTATAAAACGCCTCTTTTGCCATTGCTATCCTTGTTTTAATTTCTGTGGTGCACTTCTAGTCGGTGTCTATCCTGCTTCCAAGATACTTATAATTTTGCACCTGTTCTAGTGTTTCCCCATTCAGCACAATTTTTATTTCCTTATTTCCTCCTATTGCCAATACTTTTGTTTTATTTGTGTTAATTTTCATTCCATATTTTTTTCCGTTAGTTGCAATGGTGTCCACCAAATCCTGTAATTCTTTTTCCCCTGTGACTAGAAGGACCATGTCATCAGCAAATCTCAAGCACCCTACTCTTCTTCCTCCAATTTCTACTCCTTTGTCATCTAATGAGCATTGGTCAATCATATTTTCCAAGTACAGGTTGAAAAGAGTAGGTGATAAACAGCATCCTTGTCTTACTCCTTTCCCTTACTCCTTTCTCCTCTCACTTTAACTGAAACTTTTTGATTAAGGTATAATGAGTTTATAAGTCTTCTGGTTTTCCAGTCCACTCTCTTTTCCCTCATAATAGTCGCCAGCTTGTCCCAAACCACATTGTCAAATTCCTTTTCTAAATCGATGAAGCACATATATAGGTCTCTTCATTTTTCAATAAACCTTTCTCCCAAGATTCGTAGGAGCCCTATTGCATCTCTGGTGCCCGTATTCCGTCTAAAGCCAAACTGCTCCTCGCCGAGATTCTCCTCTATTACTTTTTCAAGTCTTTTATTAATTATTCTTAACACCACTTTGGCTGCATGTGAAATGAGGCTGATTGTCCTGTGCTCGCTGCATTTCTTAGTTCCTTGTTTTTTCGGTAATGGAATCATTACTGTTGTCAAAAAGTCCTCAGGCCATTCACCACTGTCATATATTTTATTACATAACCTCAATATTTCTCTTATTCCATTGTGGTTCAAGCGTTTTAGTATTTCTCCCGGTATTGTATCTGTACCTACTGCTTTGCCATTTTTCATTGCAGCAATGGCAGCCTTTACTTCTTCCATTATGATGGCCGTCCCTTTCTCTTCATCACTTACACTGTTGTGTGATTCAAGTTCCAGAGTTTCTGGTTTGCTATTTGTGTCATATAGCTCTTTTATATATTCTTCCCATCTCTGGAGGAAATCGTCACGATCTTTGTACACTACCTCTTCGTCTTTACTCAAAATTTCCATAGTAGCACTTCCTGCTCTGTTTTGTTCCCATGTCATAGTCTTCACTCTGTTGTATAGTAACTCGTATCTTCCCTTACTGTCCAGTTCTTCAATTTCATCACATTCCTCTTTTAGCCATTTTTTCCTAGCCTGCTCTGTTTCTCTTCGCAGTTCGTTATTTAACCTTCGGTATATCTTTCTTGCATCTTCAGTGTTCTTCTCTCCTCCATCTTGGAAATCATTTCTTGTGTGACCCATGGTTTTTATGACCTTTTCCCTTTTACATATCCTATATTTTGCTGTCCTGCTTTAATGATTCCTTCTTTCAGCATATTCCAGTACTCGTTGGCATTATCAGGTGCTTCTTTGTCTCGTAATGTGTTTAGAAAGTCCCGAGACAGCATTTCTGTAATTTGTTCTTTGTTGAACCTTATCTTCTCTAGATCCCACTTCTTCACCATTGTCGCCTTTTTCAGTTTTTTCATTCTTATTTCTATTTCTGCCATAAGTAAGTTGTGGTCACTATTAATATCTGCACCTGGTAATGTGGGCACCTTCTTGATTCCATTCCTGTATCTTTCTTCTACCAGTATAAAATCGATTTGGTTTCTGTATTTATCTCCTGGTGATTTCCAAGTGTAAGGCCTCCTCTTATGGTTCTTGAACCATGTGTTTGCCGCTATCAGCTGCCTTTCCCTGCAGAAGTCAATTAGCCATTCACCTCTGTCATTTCTCTTTCCAAGACCATGACTGCCTACTATGTTTCCCTCTTTCCCTTCTCCCACAATGGCGTTCCAGTCTCCCATTACTATTTTGCAGCATTTTTTATTTTCGTCCATTATTCTCTCTATTACATTGTACGTTTTCTCTACAATTTGGTCATCATGTTCTGAAGTTGGCATATACACCTGGACAATCAGGAAATCTTTTTGTGCTCCTTTCAACCTTACACCAATAACCCGGTCATTTGCATAGTCTACATATTCCACACATTTAGCCAATTCCTTTGTCATAATCATTCCTACTCCATCAATTCCTTTTACTTATCCTCCTGAGTAGTAGAATACATATTCATCTGACTGCAACTCTCCATGTCCATTCCATCTTACCTCAGCAACTCCTACGAGGTCCATATGATTATTTTCCATCTCTCTTTTAAGGTTTTCTAGTTTTCATGCTTGTAGCAGAGTTCTGACATTCCAGGTACCAATTCTCGTTTTGATTTTTTGCCTCCTTTCAAGTTGTCCCCCCCGGAGATCCGAATGGGGGACTATTTTACCTCCGGACACTGATTTAACATGAGAGGAAGCCATTTTTTGTGCATAAAATGGAGACTGCATTATGCAGGGAAGATAATCCGCTGTGGTATTCCGTTGCCTTCCGCAGTTCTCGAGGCCGCCCCTAACATGGGATACAGACGCCTTTTGCAGCCGCCCGCTCCGGGTCAGACGCTACATGAGAAGTATAGGTTGGAAAATGAAGGACCCCTAGCCCTCGAAACCTAATAGCGTCAGGGTCGGAAAAGAGCAAGACCTGGCCGAGGGTGGCCAGATAGGAAAGATAAAAGTGAGGAGCCTGGCATAAGTAAGTGGAAGCAATGCCAGGGCTCAGTTCGGTGCCCCATGGTCGCCAGCCACGTATCACTAGGTGTGACCTTCCTGAGGATTCACCTACATACAAGCCGACAAATCTTTTAAAATTGGTACTTGAAGTCCCGTACCACCCTCTGACGGTGATAGTACTACATGATGTTTTTATTTTTTAAATGGACTTGTAGTCCGGGGTGATAGGTTGCAATACAGCATCACCGGTCTATTGCGGTCTAACTGTGTTGGTGAGCCAGTAAATTTCCACTGTGCAGTGACTACGTCACTGCAATTCACTTAGGAGGTGTGGCGAATTTCTTTTTTTTTTTTTTTTTAAAATGGACTTGTAGTCCGAGGTGATAGGTTACAATACAGCATCACCGGTCTGTTGCGGTCTAACTGTGTTGGTGGGCCAGTAAATTTCCACTGTGCAGTGACTTTGTCACTGCAATTCACTTTGGAGGTGTGGCGGTGGGACTTGTAGTCCCGTACCACCCTCTTACGGTGATAGTACTACATGAGTCAGGCATAATTTATTGCCTAACATGGGCAGGTGCAAGTGTGGCGGTGGGACTTGTAGTCCCGTACCGTGGGGTGATCGCGAATTTCAGGCGAGGCGAATTATTAATGCCAAATGTAGCGTAAACTGCCTGCGAGAATGGGACGTTCCGTGCTACGGACGCATCTCTCTGGAATAAGTATCCAAAGATGTATATTTGAGGCCTCTGTGTGAAGCGATTACTGAGATCGGACGTGTTTTAAGGTTGCGAGGTTTTGCTATTGTTGTGCGACACTATAAGCTCCATTGTGAATGCTTAGTTAGTCGAAGGCACAATAAACGAATTCAAGAAAATACTACGCATTCAAGGTGTGTATTGATCAATTTATAAAAGATTTGACAAACATTCTTGAGATGTCACGTTACGAAGATCGATCGTAGGTGCACTGTGGAATGATACCGCGAGCCTGCATCTTTTTACGGTCAATATTCTTCGAGTGAATATCTCAGAAACAATAAACTTTTCGTTGATAAAAAAGTTAGACACATCAATCCATACGCATCATACAACATAGCACCTAGTTGTGCCGAACGATCTCCGTAACGAATTAAACATTTTAGAGATTTCAGGTGGAGCAGTTTCGACAAGAAGTGTCAACGAGATCGACGCTGCGGGATATATATCTAGCTGTCCTGTGGTATTTAAAACCGAAGATTTATACTCTTTAGCTTTTAAAAGACTGAAGCTAAAACCTAAATAAAACCACTGGAAATCATAACTAAAAATACCAAGAACAAATAAGAAGCTGAGAATTTTCTTAAACAAAATTTCTTAAGTAAATAAATAAATTAATTAAAATATAATAAAGTGAGAACACCATTATGGTCAGTTTTTAATGTGGTGGCGCTGTTTACGAATGTGCCTGTCAAAGACTGTTTCGACCTTATATCCCAGTTTTTTGTGATTGAGCTATTTGGGCGCATTCTGACGTCTTCTAATTTTCTGTACAACAATCAGTATTACGGTCAGGGGGCAGGCGATGCAATGGGTAGCCCATTAGCTCCAGCTGTTGCACAACTTTTCATGGAAAATTGTGAGAGTATTGTCTCAGAAACGACGCCATTAAAGTCTAATTATTTCCTTCGATACGTTGACGATACGTTCGCCATTTGGCCCCACGAACGTGAGAAACTTGATGAGTTCGTGGCGCACCTCAGCGGCATTAACAGTAACATCCGGTTTACCATGGAGGTAGGAAAAGTTGATGCATAGCCTTTCCTCGACGATCTCATCCACCGCAAACAAAATGGATGCTTTGGCCACAGCGTCTATAGTAAACCCACCCACGCCATCGACCATGATCTCCCGTCACAGAAGCGCACGGTTTTACAAACACTGAAGCATCGTGCAAGAATGATATCAGACGCCGATAAACTCGCTCATGACCTTAGCTACCTACGCACGGTCTTCAGGAACAGCGGCTATAGCGTCCATCAAATAAATGAAATGATTTCACGCAAGACTCGCAACAACATCGACGAGGAGCAAGAAAAGAAACTTGCTGTCTTAGGTGTTTTGTGGCTACGTGTCTGGCAAGATAAGTCTTCCGCTGAAACTACACAAGATCAAATCGATCTTCAGGCCTCCTACGAAAATTCGTCAATTATTGACGCCAGTTAAAGACACGTCGGACAAACAATATGCCCTGTGGAACAACGCAGGAAGGAGCGAGGAGTTTTATCGCCTACGCTACCCCGAGGTATGTGCTGCAGCTGAGCATGATTTAAGAAATGGACACCATATAAAATTTGACGAAACATCCGTCGTGGCTCACACAAACGGCTTCTTTGAATGTGTAATTTAAGATGCCATTGAAAGAAAGATAACCAATAACACCTTAAATGAAGACAGTGGCCTGCAGATCAGCACGGTGTGGGATCCAGCGATCGCGCCGCTGAAGCGGGCGCATAGAGTGTTGAGTCAACGTAATGCCCATATATGGCGATGCCGCAGGCACCAATGACGTCACAGCCGGCAGCTAGTGTACATAAGGGGCGTACCAGCAACCATACCACTTGACAATGGCCAAGGACTGCTTGGTAGAAAGTTCGTGTAATTTTGATTATTTCACGCCGTTGGAAACCAGAGAACTTTATTCAGTACAACTTTCTCACCCCAAAAATACCTATTGCGGACACCTCATAGATTTTTTTAAGCACATAGGAGTCTTAGCGTAGTCGTAGGAAACAACATGCTGTAACACAATAACGTTCTCCTTTGAGGTACCGACAGGACAGAGCCAAAGAAATTATTTTCTTTAATTGTAGGCCTCTGGGCACGAAAATACAGGTATTTCATTAGCCAGTCTGGTCTGAAGTAGTAGTTTCTGAAAGCTATTAAGAAGTGGGTGGTCTCCCCAGGGGAACTGAAACATGTCATTGGATTGCTCGCGCTGGCTGTTAAAGAAGCGGGGAATGATATGAGGGAAGACAGGACGGACTAAAGCATCACTTGTTCACTGCTAGTGAGAGAAACAATTTCGGAGTGAGAAGTAGTCACTTCACTTTGCAGCTACGACAATAGCATGATGTAAAGTTTGCGTTACTTAGCTTTTCTGGATACACAGGCATCTGACTCATTGGCCGCTGACAGCTGCACTGGCGGACAACACAACGACGCTGTTAAGTTGGTGAGATCTGTAGAAGTCGCAATGTGCACAGTAGACGTTCATGTTAATGAGTGGGAGGAAGACACCTCTCTGGCTTGCATAATTTTACGAACTCAAATTTTGGCACTCACTGTCGTCAGATCGCGGTAACGGATCAGTGTGCTAATAATGTAGTAAACTATTTATTGTGTCCTTGTATTGAATCTCCGCCAACCGTAGTTACATGTAAGTGTTTCATGTTCTTGTGATAATTTATCAGTGAATAGGATGTTATTAACCATATTCGTGTTTATAATAAACACGTGAGTCGTGCTTCGGTAGCTCAGATGGTAGAGCACTTGCCCGCGAAAGGCGAAGGTCCCGAGTTCGAGTCTCGGTCGGGCACACAGTTTTAATCTGCCAGGAAGTTTCATATCAGCGCACACTCCGCTGCCGAGTGAAAATCTCAAACTGGACTTGCTGTCTTATAAACGCGTTGTCGATCGCAGCGCCGTATTCTGCCTGTTTAGATATCTCCGTATTTGAATACCCATGCCTATACCAGTTTCTTTGGCACTTCAGTGTACTTGAGAACGCTCTGTGAGTTAGAAAAGGTTATCTTTGAGAAGGGAGTTGCAGAAACAAATATGAGTGCTTGCAGAAATCTTAGATGCATTGTGATAAAGTAGGCAAACATAATTTAATTGAGGTCGAATAATTCCTCGATATATGGTGGGCAAGGCACTCGAATGCGCTCCCCACCACACATGAGTGAGTGAGTGAACTGGGTTTAAACCTTCTGCTCACTTATTAAGAGTATTTTGAATGTGAAACACCGCTCTTAACCGAGGGTCAAAGTTCATGCCTAGGAATCGAGAATGAGATTTTTCTGGTGAGTGTACTTTCCACAAGTGTAATTTCCACAAGTGGCATGATCGTCAATGCAAAGAGCGTTCGAATTGTAAAAAGGGACGCTCAGCGATTTCTCTGCCGAAGCGCTCAACCAATTCGTAGACAGCCATTCATCGATATGTGCTATGGTAGTGTGTAATGGCGTGTAGGGCTAAGAGACGGCTCAACAATGGAATCAACAATACGTCGTCCGCATACTGCAGTGTTTTAGTGGGCGCAGTGATCGTATGTTCTAAATCTTCAGTATTCGGTATGTACAAGATTGGGCGTGAAACTGCACCCTGTGGCAGTCTCTAGACAGTCTCTAGACAAGAAAAGATCCGAGCATGTTGCTATGAATCTGGCATAGATTATTCTTTGAGTGACCAGAGTATTGATACGATGAACAGTCCTTGAAGAAACTCCGAGTTCCGTCAAATCGTCCAAGAAAATCGATAGAAGCCAGAGCTAAGCAACACCAGGCAAAGCGTTTACCCAAGCAAGGAACAGATATCGTCACATGTACCACTAAAATGATCCTGTCTTTACCACTAACTTTATGTAATAATAAATGTAGAGAAGACGTAATTTTAAAAGGTATGTGTCAATTAAGATTGCTAAATGCAAGAGAAAAATTTTAGGATCGAGCGGATCATTAAGATTCACACATCCGCAAAAGTCACTCATTGTTTTAAAACAAAGAGTTAATGTAATTTTTTGTAAGTAAATTGATATTTTCTACAGTATCATTAACTAATTATAATTTGTTTATTTATCTGCTTCATGTCGTAAGCAGAAGATATACCAATGAGTGTATTACTTTTGTAATACATTGAGTCACAATTTTAACATACATTTATACACTACTTTTTTCAACAAAGTTCAGTATATGGTGCAAGAAAAAATAATATGCGAGTTCTCTGAATGTTTCGTAGGTTTCTCTCCTCATCTTTCCTTTGTTCTGGAAACTTTACTCACTGTTATAAATCTGTACATAGAGCGAAACAATCACAATACTAGTCACAGTGAAAGGGAGTGTATATTGCTCGATATTTGTGATACAACATCCGAGTGTCAGAACTTTCTTTTCGTCTCAGAACTGCAAACATACTTCAGTTAATTCATCTCTGTATTACTCGTTCGCTTCATCATTATCGATATTGGAAAATGTAAAAAGTACGAAATGAAATATTATTCTTAAAACTTCGGCAGCTAGAATGAAAGTTGCCTGGCGGCATCTGCATATTTTGCTTTGTTTCATACTCACGTTGACATGATATTGGAAACATGAAAAGCTTTATCCTTTCAGTTCTCTCTTCAACTGTGTACTATTATTTTAAATGATCTTAATTTGTCTAAGGGATTGAATAAAAGGTCTTTTACTGGCTTTTCCTTTAAACCAATCGCTTCAGAAGGTCTCCCACCCGAGGGCTTCTATAGCTGGATTCTTCGCCTTCCTTTGATCAGTGAAACAAACGGTTTTTTTTTTTACCTGCAAGACATTTTCACGTTCTCTTTGATAATCCTATAGGTCGCTTTAGATACTTACGTAAGATATTACTAAATTTTAATATTAGTATTGCCGAGAAAACTTATGCAAATATACAGATTTTTTGTTGATTAAGTACAGTGTCAGATAACTGTGTCTTCTACAACGTTGAGGTGTGTTAGCCTAAATGCAAAGTGTGTTTTGCATTTGGTTATTTTGCTTAACTGAAGCTGTTATCATTAAAGGCCTACCTGTTCTCCATTTGGTAATCTTACTTAACGGAAGCTGTTATCATTGAAACCTTGCCTGTTTTCTTTTTAATTTAACTTAACTGAAGCTGCCATGAAAGAAGGCCTCCCTGTTTTATATCAGGTAATTCTACTTAAGCTGTTATTATTGAAGGCTTGCCTGTTTTCTACTTGGTAATTTTCTGACAAGTATTTCCAAAACTCTACAAAATTTACACCCATCGAGTTCTTTATGTCTTGACACTTGCAGATTAACTAATAAAAAATAATGATGATGTTTCTTGAGGGCTATATACTCAAAGAGATGGCTTCCCTGCATGGCAATAAAAAGTGTTTCCTTACTACTTGCAAATTTAGAAAGAAAAATTGCTAGTGATATAGTGCCTAATTAATCGAATAACAACATCACTACCACAGAAACGCGAAAAAATTAACAGCAGTTGAAAGTGTCGTCACTCTTGTCCAGATTATTGTCCTGTGAGGTAGAATTACTGTCTCCTCCATGCCATAGTCCTTACATTTGGAGTGCTGTGAAAACTGAACGAGTCTATCTAGTGACTCACTAGTGTCACCATGTCGCTGGCATGAGTTCTACTATGTTATAAAGGGAAACAGATTTTTTTTACCTACGTGCTGTGCCGTGTCAACGTTGCTGCATGTATTTATAGCCTCAAAAAAAAAATACTACAGATATCAGAAGAGTCACCTCATCTTTCGTTGATATAAGTCAACGGGGACAGTTGAAAATTGTGTGCCCCGACCGGGATTGGAACCCGGGATCTCCTGCATACATGGCAGACTCTCTATCCATCTTTTTTTTTTAATCTCATTTTGTTCATTTTAGGTCTTTGCATCTGCTCGGAGCGGACGTCGTAGACACCCGTTTCAGTTCGTCGTTGATCCATTAACTCAGCTTTTTTATTACATAGGGCAGGTAACCCTCTGACCGAAGACGCTGAGCTACCATACCGGCGTCCATCTGAGACACGGAGGACACTGAGAACAGTGCGACTGCAGGGACTTATTCTGGAACGCTTCCCGTGAGATCCACATTCCCAACTTATTGTCCCGCACTATATTCATAGTGCCCTTGCCCATTATACTCATTACTCGCGGCTTTTAGCCGATTCCCGTAAGAGTTCGGGCACTGGTTGTGCATCTGCACAGGAAAAGATGGTCAAATGGCCGGTGTGCCTTAACTATATATATATATATATATATATATATATATATATATATATGGTATCCGTTCTTTCGGACAAGTCCGAAAGAACAGATACCATCTTCATACATGTATCATCTCTTATACCTCAGTAGGGAATTTTCTGATGTTGAACATCTCTGCTTCGAAATAAAGAACGTTACCTATGATACGAATGTTTTAGCTTACTGTATTCCATTAAAGTACGATTTAGTCCTTGTATTTGATACGAACAGAACAATCATATGCAGTATCCGTTGTATCCCTATACTTTATGAGTGTCAAACGGATAGGAAACATATTCAAATAATTGGTAAATAGACGCTTGGATGCCACACCTAAATTTGTAACCACGGGTGATTTTTTACGGGAAGCGGCTGAATGAGTAACGATGGACGTCAACCTTTAACGCTGAGTTCGGGTACGGCACTTTTTTCCTTAAGCCTCAATAATCAACCTAGCGCCCTCATGATGGGCTATAAGTTGCAAGACTGGAAGGCGAAAGTAAAACAGAAATAGTGACCTTCCAAAAAGCACTCAACGGGACTCCTTACCGTCTGAAATAAACCTACTGATGGAGATACTAGACCCTCCCCCGTAAATGAGTATACCGGTCACTGTGGAGCGCCATAGCCTGTGTAAACTGATACCAGAGGAAAAATGCTCCCACTGCAGTACAAAAAAGGCTAATATGTTCTTATTTAAAAGACTGATTCAAAAGTGGGATACCAGCTGCCTCATTCTACTTTCCACAGCACTTTTAAAATTTTTCCCAAAAATTTTGGCATGCGAACATTTTTGCACTCGTTTTAACATGCAACTCACCTCTCACTCCAACAAGCTCCCCTTACTGTAACTCGCTCACACCCACTGGTCCCTCGCTGTAGTTCGCACACACCCACTCACTGTCGCTGGCCCAATCACTCTCTGACTCAATCAAACTCGTTGTCATTACCACTTTGTGCATCTCTGTCACAGACTCTTGTTTCACAGCCACAGTCTCCTTCGTTATACTGTCACCGTCTTACTGTCACCGTCTCCTTCTTGCTCTCTCTTACTACTAGTATCTTATTCGTTCCTTCCCACTACTGCTGTATCCTCTCATTGTCACTATCTCTCTCTTTCTCGTTATTGTCATAACTCTGTAATTATCTCTGGCTCTAACTCACTTCACCTTCCTCCTTCTCTTTAGTCCCACTGGCACTGTCTCCTTCGCTCTTTTCCTAACACTGTTCTGTCATTGTCAGCTATGTTCCACTGCCACTCGGTCCCTCTCTTTCCCTCAAACTGCCAGTGTCTCTTTCTACACCGCAACCACTATTCACTATCTTCCAACATATATTACTTTTCCCTTTCTTTAAAACTCTGTCTCTTTCCCTCTGAGATTAAAAATGTACGTACATGTTCATATGCCAAAACGTATACGAAAGTTTTTAAAGGCGTTGAGGAAGGTGGAATGAGGCAGCTGGTACCCCACTTTTCAATAAGAGTCTTTTAAACAATAGCCTATTCGCCTTTCTTGTCTTCCGGTAGCATATTTTCGCAGGTTTCATTTCCCTGCCACAGCAGGGTGTGTCTTTCATAAGAGAAGAACTTTATAGGCCAGTAAAAGTTTGATAGTTTATTTTTGTGAAGCTGAAATAACGCAAAACTAATTTTACAACTTAAACCGGTTTTTACGTGAACAATAATTATGCATATGCCTCAGTACCCCCAAGATGGAATTCCCGAAAGCCTTCTGATGATAAAAGAGACACTTCACAGCATATTTACCCCTGCTATGTCACTTTATAAACTACGTTTTCGCCTCAGACCGGATTTTTACGTGCATTTTTTACGCGAGCAAGTAGTGTAACATTGATCCTCTGCATCTCGGAAACGGATAAATATATAAAGGAAATTTTCAAGGTCGTTCGAGCTCGTGATCTTAGGAATACATCGTGCAAAATTAAACCCATTTACTGTGCATCGTCCCGTTTGAATCTGCGGCTCAATTTTGGTAACAAAAACCAATATTTTTGGGCAGTTTCTTGATAACGGATAAAGATTTTTGAAAACAAGAAGCCGCCACTTCCAGATAAATGCCTAGAGAATATAACGTTAAAATTGGAGCTATTTGGTGCAATTATTTATTACTTAGATTTCGCTTCGTATGCTTTTTTACGTGCGTATCTTTCGTGTAGAAGTAGGTTAACTTCAAAAGCCTGTATCTCGGCAAATGGTTAAGGATATGAAAAAATTTTGAAAGTTGTTCAGATCGGGATCTTAGAAATATAAAAAATGATCCATTTTACATGCATAGGCGTCTTGGTAACCGCGGCTCGGTTTTGATACGAAAAACTGGTAAAATAAACTTTTTTGAGCGTTTCTGATAAACCGCCCATGATCTATTGGTGCTTCCATAATCCCCAAAAAGCCCATCATATGGAAAAAATCAACCAATTTGCTCCATTTGCCTAAGCAGGAGGAAGTGTCTAACATTCATACTTTGATCCCACACTGTAAGATAGTGACAAACGATCCTCCTATTGGGTGTACAAATGGTACCTAGTCTAAGGGCTATTCAACCCTCTTGACCCTACCTTTCTAAGACCAACAGAACTCGCGGTACGAGTCGTGGAAGAATCCCGTTTTTATGTGCTTCGAATTGGATCATTAGGCAACGTAAGCTGTCGCATTCATACCGGTGAGGCGGTAACGTGAACCTCCGCCGCTGACTCAAGTCATGGCAGTGAAGTGTGTATATCAATAATGCATGGAATAAGTTAACGTGGAGACGTGACAGAAGGCAAAAGAAGCTACCAGGTTTGCACTTGCACATGACGGCATCGTGAATGAGGTTGATCGATTTGTTAGTGTATCAACGGGGGTTGTTCAACAAGTCTACCATGTAATAGGGCGAAATGAGTCGTGATTTTAAGAAGACCAAGGTTCTCCATGGAGCAGGAATTTTGCGTAGTACCTAATGCGCCCGGCGTAGTGTGTGGTTCCCTCCACAACGAGAAAATAGTGATGGTTGTTTTCCAACAGAGGGCAATGCGTAGTGCTCCGGCGATTTACGTCAGGCGTGGCAGGCTAGCAGGTTCTATACGAGTCTAATGTGTTGCACGCGGCATTATAACGAAACAGTTGCTGCTAGTCAGGTACAGTCGTATTCAAAACGGCTACAAAGTGTGCTAAAAAGCGTCACGTGCGTTTCAGTGCCGAGGAAGATAAACTGCCAATTGATGCAGTGTAAAAAATCTTGTAGCTGACTGTTTTTCTGCGCTTCACGTATGTCTGAAGTAAATAATCCTCCTCTTTATTGTCCATTATATGCTTAGCAACCAGCAAATCCAGGACTTCCCTTTTCTTTTTTCCTAACAAAATGCTAATATACAGAAAGGTATTGATGTGTTCTGTGCAGTATATTAGCAGCCTGGTTAAAATAACAGCATGGTTTCTTTTTCTGGAGGAACACAAATGCACAACGCATTTAGGTTTTGTGACGCAAAATGCCCTGTCGTGTTCGCGCGACCCAAAATTCCTGCTCCTAAGAAAACCCTGCTGTATCGTCAAGGTTCGCTGTTGATGTGGTGGCGCGATGAATGACACGAGTAGGGAGGAATGAACTGATCACCGCAGACATCGATCTGATTGTGCGCTATATCGACATATATTGCGGTGGTTACCAGTTTATCCGCATGATTACACAATTTATCACAGAAAGTCCTGGGGGTGGTGCAATTTGGCGCCAGAATCGAATGCAGATAAAGAAAGACCCTTGCACACCGCTGAAAAAATTCACTCGTGCTGAGATTAAGACATCCTACGGAGTGTCGATTATGCGAACGACGGTCAGCCCAACGAGCGCTTAACCGAATCAGCCACTCGCACGCGGACATTTTTCGGACATCTTATCAGAACACCAGAGAATACTATCATCAGGAGAATAATAGAAAAATCGTGGAATAGTAAGCACAACATTAAGTGGAGTACCGAAATCAAAAGACAATATGGATGAGCTACAGATTACATTGGAAGACCTAAGAAACAAAATTGACAAAACCAGGAAACTCACAGACAAACAAACCAAACTGCAAACGAGAATCAACAAACAGACATTATGAAGGGTATGAATTTTAAAATTTTCCCGGCGACGGCTCACCTGAAGGTGAAATATCGTGCGAAGTATTGAACGACGACCGGCTGCAAGCCCGAAATTTGTTTGAACATTAGGAAGGGTGATTTCCGACGAAGAAAGGAGGATAAGATCCGAGAGAATGAAGTGCTGGGCCGACAGAAAACTGGAAAATTCTTTGTATAAAGTTGGCTAGAGTGGTCCAATGAAGGCCATAAAATGTAAATAAATAAATAAAAAAAATTAACTAATGGGAAGTCTTTTGTGAAAGTACTTTTCCGGAGTGCAGCATTGCACGGAAGTCTAACGTAGTACGAGGTGCATTCAAGTTCTAAGGCCTCCGACTTTTTTTCTAATTAACTACTCGCCCGAAATCGATGAAACTGGCGTTACTTCTCAACGTAATCGCCCTGCAGACGTACACATTTTTCACAACGCTGACGCCATGATTCCATGGCAGCGGCGAAGGCTTCTTTAGGAGTCTGTTTTGACCACTGGAAAATCGCTGAGGCAATAGCAGCACGGCTGGTGAATGTGCGGCCACGGAGAGTGTCTTTCATTGTTGGAAAAAGCCAAAAGTCACTAGGAGCCAGGTCAGGTGAGTAGGGAGCATGAGGAATCACTTCAAAGTTATCACGAAGAAACTGTTGCGTAACGTTACCTCGATGTGCGCGTGCGTTGTCTTGGTGAAACAGCTCACGTGCAGCCTTTCCCGGACGTTTTTGTTGCAGCGCAGGAAGGAATTTGTTCTTCAAAACATTTTCGTAGGATGCACCTGTTACCGTAGTGTCCTTTGGAACGCAATGGGTAAGGATTACGCCCTCACTGTCCCAGAACATGGACACCATCATTTTTTCAGCACTGGCGGTTACCAGAAATTTTTTTTGGTGGCGGTGAATCTGTGTGCTTCCATTGAGCTGACTGGCGCTTTGTTTCTGGATTGAAAAATGGCATCCACGTCCCATTCATGCTGTCGTTGCGCGTCAACATTGCTTGGCAACATGCCACACGGGCAGCCATGTGGTCGTCCGTCAGCATTCGTGGCACCCACCTGGATGACACTTTTCGCATTTTCAGGTCGTCATGCAGGATTGTGTGCACAGAACCCACAGAAATGCCAACTCTGGAGGCGATCTGTTCAACAGTCATTCGGCGATCCCCCAAAACAATTCTCTCCACTTTCTCGATCATGTCGTCAGACCGGCTTGTGCGAGTCCGAGATTGTTTCGGTTTGTTGTCACACGATGTTCTGCCTTCATTGAACTGTCGCACCCACGAACGCACTTTCGACACATCCATAACTCCATCACCACATGTCTCCTTCAACTGTCGATGAATTTCAGTTGGTTTCACACCACGCAAATTCAGAAAACGAATGATTGCACGCTGTTCAAGTAAGGAAAACGTCGCCATTTTAAGTATTTAAAACAGTTCTTATTCTCGCCGCTGGCGATAAAATTCCATCTGCCGTACGGTGCTGCCATCTCTGGGACGTATTGACAATGAACGCGGCCTCATTTTAAAACAATGCGCATGTTTAAAAAATATCTCTTTCCAGTACGGAGAAAAAAAATCGGAGGCCTTAGAACTTGAATGCACCTCGTACAGACATGAAGAGAAGATGCTTTTGAAATTTGGTGCTATAGAAGCATTTTGAAAATAACTGGCATATATCGGATACCTAATTAAGAAGTATTGAGTCGAATAGTCGAGAAAACGGCTTCGTGGCAAAACTTGACTGCATCTGAGGTGTGGTTTGAAGGACCATCGTGAACATCAGGGAATACTCTATTTGGTAATGTAAAATTTGCAGAGAAATCCCGGGGCTTGGCTACGATAAAAAAATAAAAGAGGGAGCTGGGTACAGCGGTAAGGCAGAGGTGATAAGGCTTACACAAGATAGACTGACGTGAATATATCTTCGAACAGAAGACTATAACAACAAAACTTTCACAAGATTCACATTAGCGACAGTTAATCGCATTTTTATCCTGCACCTGTGACTGCCTTCACTGTTACTTGCAAACCACGTAATCCCTTTATACAGAACACTCGCAACCGCTCATACGCTCACTCGGTTCCGGACGGCGAACATGGCTTCGCTGATTGAGGCGACTCGCCAGTCTTCGGGCAGCTATCGCGTATCACACAGCACAGCACAGCCGCCGCCGCCGCCGCCGCCAGCAGACGAATTTATGTCTGTAATCTTCTTGGCCGCTCCCTCAAACTCTCGCTGTCGCACCCAACATGAAATATATCTTCCCTTGAAGATTTCTCCCAAGAAGTTCGCAGGCACACGTGTTACTCGCTGGCCTGCAACATCCGTTCACTGTGCCGCAACGCGCCGGCCGCTGTGACGGAGCAGTTCTAGGTGCTTCAGTCCGAAACCGCGCTGCTGCTACAGTCGCAGGTTCGAATCCTGCCTCGGGCATGGTTGACTGTGATGTCCTTAGGTTAGTTAGGTTGAAGTAGTGCTAGTCTAGGGGACTGATGACCTCAGATGTTACGTCCCATAGCGCTTAGAGCCATTTGAACCATCTGCCCAAACACACTCAGAGAAAGTGTGTCCCTTCTCAAGCAGGCTAGCAAGACCTAGTAAATGGGATCTTAGACGCTAAAGGAAATGATATTCCCGGGAAATACTGTAATTTTGATTGAGGGGGAAAAAAAACGGGATACCGGAAGAAGTCATATAAGTTATCAAGTACAGAATAGAGACAGTTAAATCTTTCAGTTTGAACTTTTGGTGGGATTAGGCAGAATGAGTGATGTGAGGCTGCCTCGGAGTCATTTACTTGTTTCGAGGATAAGTAACGTGTGTTAAAATTGAGTTACTTTTATCATTCTGGCATTGTCATTAAGCATAGATCACTATATGCATAAAAAGCAGTACCGAGGGAAATTCCGTAATCGTTTATGTATTGATGTAAATACCACCCCTTTTACACATCCGATTACTACTAAAATTGAGTGAACTATCGTTAGTAAAATAAATATTAAAATAAGTTAGGAGAGGGTTTACACGCGTTTTTATGTGACCACGTGATTGTGTACTGTGGACATAATAATTTCATGGAGATAGATATTTTGACATGTAACTTTGTATATGTGTATTTTCCGTTACACTGCAAGTTCCTTATGAGTAATATTTGTTATACGTGTCCAAAGAATCTGGCAATTTCTTTGTTGACGTAGGGTCTAAGGTCTCCGTTAGTGGTCTATCGTATTGCTATGCATTTAACGGAGATGTCCCTTTTACTTTACAGTGTAATGAATACACAGATTCAGTAAGCCATAAATTGTATTTTGCTGCAGTCACACATGTACGTCCTGATAACATAACTCATATAACTTTTCTTTCTTGTTTTAAATAAATTTCGTAAGTTTTTGGGAGCAAATCTTCCACATCAATAACATCTTATTGATGTGGAAGATTTGCTGCCAAAAGTGTACGAACTAGCTCTACAGTGTTCAAAAATGTTCAAATGTCTGTGAAATCTTATGAGACTTAACTGCTAAGGTCATCAGTCCCTAAGCTTACACACTACTTAACCTAAATTATCCTAAGGACAAACACAGACACCCACACCCGAGGGAGGACTCGAACCTCCACCGGGACCAGCGGCACAGTCCAAGACTGCAGCGCCCTAGACCGCTCGGCTAATCCCGCGCGGCGCTCTACAGTGTCATCTTTGGTTTTGAGTATCTTGTAATCTTCTAAAAAAGTTTTGTTAATCGACTTTTTCTATGTTTTTCCCTTGTCAAAGCGAACTGGTTAATTTAAATAAGTTTTTAAGACAAGGTAGTTCGTTTACACCCTACCACAGCGAAATTTATTTTCCCTTTGGTTATAGTACATTTCCGGAAAAAAAATTAGTGCACATGGAAAGACGACGTCGACTTTGATACGATGACGGCATGTGTCACCTAGGATAGTAAATGTACTTATTAGGCAATGCTCACACCCGGAACTGCTTTTTACAGCCAACTGAACGAGTTTGTAAGGGGTCATATTGTGGTCGTCCAAGGGGCGGGATGGTCCTTTCGGAGAACTTCCACACGAGTTGGACGTGCTCCATCAGTTGTGCAACGATGCTAGTAACAGTGGTCACGTGAACATTCTCATACTCGCAGACGAGGTTTTGGACGTCCGCGCAGCACAGAAACCCGCAAAGATCGTCACATTGTAAAGTCAGTAGTAGCAGATCGTACAGCTACCACAGCAGAGTTAAGAGGACTTGTGAGTCCAGAAATGTTAACAGACTGTTGCGAACCAGTTACTAGCAGAGTTACTACGGCCACGCATACCTCTAGCCTGTCTTCCACTGACATCACAGCATTGTGGTGCATGACTCGACTGGTTCGGTCAGGGGATGGAATGGCTCGCCGTGGTCTTCAGCGATGAGAGCAGATTCTACCTGCACGCAACTGATGGTCGTTTGCGCGTACAATATAGACCTGGTGAGTGCTGCCTTACACAGGGCATTCGACCAAGACACACACTGGCCCCAACCCCAGTGTTTGGTATATGTTTGCACAAAAACACACTTCGTAAGTATCATTACAATCCGTTGATTGGATAGCAATCTGGCCCTTGACTACCAATCCATATATGTATTTTGCGAAAATCACTCATCGGTAGCCGTTTCCATTTTTGCAGTACTTCATGTGCAAGTTTTAGGTGATTCACCATACGTCAACAAAATCATCAAAACCAGAATACGTCGGTAAGAAACTCGCTTTACGGGGAAGACTGGTCATAGGACTATTGGGGGACATACAGGGTATACGGAAATTCTCGCTGCAAACTTCTATATCTACATATATACTTCGCTAGCCACCAAGCGGTGTGTGGCGGAGGGCACAATTCGTACCAAAGTCATATTTCCCCCCGTCTGTTCCACTCGCGGATCGCGCGAAGGAAAAACGACAGTCTGAACGCCTCAGTACGAGCTCTAATTTCCCTCATCTTTGAATGGTGATCATTGCGAGATTTGAAAGTTGGTGGTAATAATAAATGCTCTACATCCTCGGCGAAGATCGGATTTCGGAATTTAGTGAGCAGCCCCTTCCGCTTAGCGCGCCGTCTATCTGCAAGTGTGTCCCACTTCAAACTTTCTACGAGATTTGTAACGCTCTCGCGATGGCTAAATGTACCAGTCACGAATCTTGCCTCTCTTCTTTGGACCTTCTCAATCTCTTGAATCAGACCCAACTGATAAGGGTCCCATACAGACGAACAATACTCTAAGACTGGACGAACTAACGTATTGTAAGCTATTTCCTTTGTCGAAGGACTGCATCGCTTTTACCAATAAACCGCAATCTAGAGTTCAAAAATGGTTCAAATGGCTCCGAGCACTATGGGAATTAACGTCTGAGGTCATCAGTCCCCTAGAACTTAGAACTACTTAAACCTAACTAACCTAAGGACATCACAAACATCCATGCCCGAGGCAGGATTCGGAATATTTTACAAACGGGTACTCAACCATGACACTTTAACACTCACAGACGGGTGAACGAGGCTCGAACCATGTCAGGCAAGTAGGACAGACGTCAAATCACATCAAGCAACCTGACTTAAGTGTTTCCCCCTCGCCCCCCCCCTCCCACCAAGACAAACCTTTTGCAACCATACCTAGCAAACATGATTTCAGACGTCTGTAGCAGGAAAGGGTATGTTCCTGCTACAGTTCCTGCTACAGTTTCTATTCCAAGTATTATGCACTCAGTCTCTCCTACAAGTTCTACAAATCTGTAATGGGGATTTCAGAAACGCTCAATATTCTGAGATATGACTTAATGGATTGATGGGTTGGTAGTCGAAAGCTCGCTTGTTAGCCAGTCAACGCTGTGTTATAATAATTGGGAAGTGTACTTTTTGTGCAAACGTATTTTTTAAAGGGAACAAAGGTTTTACGAACTGAAAGTAGGGTAAATTAGAATATCAGTCGTGTTTGTTGCAAGATTCTATTGCGAGTCTTTTACAAAATATCTTATTTTGAAAAGTTTACACAACCACACTCTTACAATGTCTTTGGTAGAACATACCAAAGATTAACATAAGTAAAATGTAAATGTTGTATGACTAGGGCCTCCCGTCGGGTAGACCTTTCGCCGGTTGCAAGTCTTTCGATTTGACACCACTTCGGCGACTTGCCCGTCGATGGGAACGAAATGATGATGATTAGGACAACACAACACCCATTCCCTTACCGGAGAAAATCTCCGACCCAGCCGGGAATCGAACCCAGGCCCTTAGAACTGACACACTGTCGCACTGACCACTCAGCTACCGGGTGCGGACATCAACATAAGTGCATACACTAGTTATGTGGATTCTGTCCAATAACGAGACAACT
Source organism: Schistocerca cancellata (assembly GCF_023864275.1). Classification (NCBI taxonomy): domain Eukaryota; kingdom Metazoa; phylum Arthropoda; class Insecta; order Orthoptera; family Acrididae; genus Schistocerca; species Schistocerca cancellata. The sequence continues at coordinate 399,552,622 of NC_064632.1, read as the reverse complement.
GACCACCTCCGGTTGTGTTCACAACGACTGCAGCCAGCGGCAATACACGCTCCCAGTATGAACTGGAACGACTACGCACGAGCTAGCATTTCAGCGGAGATGTCCGAGCAGGCTGCAGTAATATGTCGTCACATATCGTCGGGTATAGCTGATATGCGTTTGTAGACAGCTTCTTTCAGCTTTCCCCATAGAAAGAAGTCATTTTTTCTTTCTTTCTCTTACGCCATAGTCCCGCAACGATCGCAGGGTCGGCGTGGTTACAACGGATTTGGCAGTGTTAGTGTTAGGGATGGCCGTATGCCCTTCCTGCCGCCATCCAGTACCCCCCCCCCCCCCCCCAGGACGGAATCAGTGTACCCCAGCTGTATGCGTCTACTGTAAATCGTGAAAAATAGTGCGGACGTGTTTCAAGTGGCTGCGACGCGTGTAACTGAGGCGGAACGTGGGGACCAGCCCGGTATTCACCTAGCAGGATGTGGAAAACCGCCTAAAAACCACATCCAGGCTGGCCAGCACACCGGCCCTCGTCGTTAACCCGCCGGGCGGATTCGATCCGGGGCCGGCGCCCACCCGAGTCCAGGAAGCAGCGCGTTAGCGCGCTCGGCTACCCTGGCGGGTCTCCCACAGAAAGAAGTCTACAGGTGTCAAATCCGGGGAACGGACCAGCCAAGGTACAAGTCCTCTGCGTCCAGTCCAATGATTTGGAAACAATTCGTGAAGAAACGCTGTAGTACTTCCTCCACTATGGGCTGGACAGCCATCATGTTGCTGTCACAGGTTCCTCCTAGTCTGGAGAGGAATGCCTCCTAGCATCCGTGGAAGAAGGTAGTTAGGAGGCTGCGATATTTGCGCACGTTCACTGTTCCGTTTGCGAAACACGGACCCATGAACTTTCGGTTCACTATACGACATCGCACGTTTACACTCCATGGCCGCTTATGTTCCACCTGGCGAAGCCAACGGGGATTATCAAAAGACCAATAACGCATGTGTGGGTGGTTTGTCTGGCCATTGGTAAAGGTGACTTCATTATTAAACAAGATGCATGATATACGTGGAATATACTGTCTTAATGCCCATGTAAAAAGTCTACACGATTCTCATAAACGTTTCGATGCTGTTCTTGATGAGCAGAGAGGTTATAGGGATGAACCATATGTTGATGGGAATGCGCAGGACACTTGCCCGACTCATGCCAATTCCTCGAGCGATTGCGTGGGAGGTAATGTGTGGACCAACTGCAACAGCAGCAAGTCTGTTAATTTCCCCTTCTTCTGTCGTCTCTTGTTTCCTTCTGTTACGTTGCTATGTATTACAGCAACACTTTTATGAAACTGTTTGAGGAGGCTGATAAATAATTGTCGAGAAGGTTGAAGTCTATTGGGAGATCTTGCCGCATAGACCGTACAATAAGCAACTTCACTATTCCTACGCTCTCTATACAGCATGAGCATGTCGGCTTTTCCTACATTGGTAAATCGCAGCGTCCACTCGCTACCTACTGCTTGGACTGACACACTGACTGGCAAGTCAGAAGGCACTCAAAGAACACACAAGCACAGTGTAAGCAAACGTAACAACATTGTACCTAACTGCGCAGATTCATTGACACAAACAACCGTCGGTGAAGAAACTTTTCAAAATACATTATCTCGTAAACGACTCCCGATAGACTCCTACAACAAACACCACTGAAATTCTTTTTCATCCTACTTTTAGTTTGTTAATGCCAATAGGCATTGTTCCATTTAAAAATGGGTATGTTTGCAGAAAAAAATACAGTTTATTGGCTAACAATACGAGCCCCTGACTACCAATCCGTTTTGCCATTTTGTGAAAACTGCATATTCTTTCCTCCGTTCAGCACCTACACCCCTGATTATAAGAAAATATTACTGCGTTTCTTCAAGCTTAAAACGATGAAAATCCAATAAGTAGTCATAGACACCTTTCATGTCATAAGCGATCAATGCAAACTTCTATTCTCCTTTTGATTGTACGCAACTGAAATCAGACGCCACACTATCCTCTTTAATCCTATCACAGATATATAATAGTAAGGAGATAATGAAGTATGTACAGACGCTATGCATCCTTACTCGTCACCGCCACTTTGCCCGCTTTGTTCCAGCCCGTTAAGTACTTTTATTGAAACTCTTGGTCTAGAAGCGTTGGCTCCCAACAATATAACTTCTCTCACTCACCTAAAGATAGTAATATGTTGGAAAACACGATTTTATCAGATACCAGAAGGACTAAATCACGACTCCCGGTTGTTCAGCGTTTATGTGTCTTCAAGAAATTAGATGTTCTCGAGTCATAAACTATGAAAAGAATTTCCACAATCCAGTCAACTATTTAATACGAGCAGTCACTTTACTCTTCCAGAATTACACATTGATCCTGACTATATTAACCGGAAAAGCAGACCAGAATTTCTACCACTGTTCTTGAGCAAAATAATCTAATCATAGTGATTGATCCTAAGAATATCAGAATCTTGTTTCAGATACGAGTCATTATCCAAAATGAAAATATTTACATGTTCACTATCAGTAACACATCTATACCGAGACAATCTAGAGAGAAGAACGGAAACATTTACAATCAACTAAAGAAGTGGCCCTTTTTAGCCAATTTTTAACAATAGCTTTGAGTTTTTCAGGTGGTTGCTGCGTCTCCGGCTAGTCGGCTTAGAGTGATTACAGCCTACCAAAGATTTTCCGCTTTGCCGTGTCTCTCTTGTGCGTGCATTGGAAGTTCATTTTCTCTTATGTATAACATCAAAGATAACTACAACATTATCAAAAAAATTGAAACGTCTGCTGGTGTTCGGTGCTGGAGATCTTACGATAAAACTGTTATTTTGTGGCTATTATTACATTTTACTACAAATCTGAATTATCTGTCAGAGTTATGGTTTAGCGCATGCAAACATGGATTATGCTTAAGATTTCATTCGCAGAATGTGTTTACCTAAAGTCAGCTGCAAAAAAGTTTCTGTGTAAATTGAAAATTGGGTAAAGCAATTAGGAAGCTCATTTTCGTAAACTTGTCGTACATCATCTTAAAAAATTGCTACCGTAAGTGAACCTAAAGGCTGAAGCGTCCATCCTATAGTAATTTTGAACGGAGTGTAGCTGTTAATGCCAGCGGCCTTGTCGCGGTGGTAAGACCGGTTTCCGTCAGATCGCCAAAGTTAATCGCTGTCGGGCTTGGATATCATTTGAATGGGTCACCGTCCAGGGATGCCGAGTGCTGTTGCCAAGGGAGTGCACTCAGCCCTTGTGAGACCAATTGACTGTCTACTTGAATGAGAATTAGCAGTACCAGCTCCTAAAACTGACAACGGCAGGAAGACCCATTCACCTTCATATCCGCATGCAGTGACGCCTAAGGTCTGAGGAAGGCACGGCGGTCGGTCGGTACCATTGCGGTTTCAAGGCCTGTTCAGATGGTGTCTTTCTTCCTTTTTTTACAGCTAATAACGTCATATCCATTTCCTTCCCAAGACTTTTGGCCAGTCTGCGTCAGTCGCTAGAGTAGTCCGTGCCTCCATTGTCCACTCCATAAGCTACCTTATGGTGTGTGACGGACAGCACTTCGTTTGTTATTGTAACTTATTCCCTTCCCTCATTCATTTGCGAATGCTGCGAGTGAAGGGCAACTGAGTGTACATAATCCATCAGTTATTCCCTCGGCTAGTGAAGATTCTATTGACTGCTTCCGAGAGATCGATCACCATGCAGCGTGCAACTGCTGCAGTGAATATCTAAGCAGGAGTCGCACGTAAAATATACGAAAGCTCGCAAATGATCAGCGCAAGTTGCGGTCGGTCTGGTGGCCGTATGAGCGCACGCGACCTGTTTTTGTGCTGGCGGTGCAGCGCTGCAGATGTCCCAGTTCGGCAGTGCTCCGGTTTTGCCCGCGTAATAGACCATTAGTAGGCGGCACCAGCCAATGCATCGCTGAGCGTTCCATTCCGCTGACGAAGCAGTGGGCAAGTCTGAGAGCCGGCGCGCTTGTTTGCATTTTCGACTACCAACTTGCTAATTGAGCCGAATGAGAGCACCCTAACATCCAGTTCGCTTCTGGCTGCTGATCAAGCACACAAAAGCGGAAATGCCACTGCATTTGACGTTGGGAAGTGCGTGGAGTGCCCTCACAAATCGAGCCGACCCTCGACTTTGGCGTTAATAACTTGTTCAGAACAAGAGAAAATTAATCAACTGAATCTTCCGTCTGCGCTTGACAGAACAGCCAATAATATTGAACACAAACCCTTTCCTGATATTCTGCAAAGTATTATTTACTTTCTCACGAACCGACTTTCAACTTCTTAAGCGGCCCTTACACATAATATTGTGTAATACTATTTACTTTCTCCCTACACTCCTCAATAATATTGTGCAATAATATTGTGCAATAACACTTGTTCGGAATGTTGACGATAAAGACGCTGCTGTTATGATAATTGCTCTACTTAGTGGCAAGCGGCACAAACAAGGTGGATGCAAAATTTGATCAAGGAACGTAAATACTTACGAAAAATTGAGATTTAAAGAAAGAAGATTATCATTACATTATGTGTGCAGGTGGTCCAGTATCTAATACAACATAGTCATACGTCGCCATACATAAGTACTTGACCAACTCCCATTCCTCCTCCCCCTAGGAATCTGGAGTACGCTGTTCTTATTCATTATAAAGTTCTCATACACGTCTACAAGTGATATCACAGATACGCTAAACCTCTCGTTTAGCCGAATGTAGCACCACGTGGCTGATCGCAGTAAGACAGAATTTTGCTTTGACAACTGCTGTATAATTGTTTGTTTGTTGTTTTAACGGTACGAAGTAATGTACACTATGTGATCAAAAGTATCCGGACGCATGGTTGAAAATAACTTACAAGTTTGTGGCGCCCTCCAACGGTAATGCTGGAATTCAATATGGTGTTCGGCCCGCTCATACCCTTGGTGACAGCTTCCACTCTTGCAGGCATACGTTCCGTCAGGTGCTTCCGGAATGGCAGCCCATTCTTCACGGAGTGCTGCACTGAGGAGAGGTATCGATGTCGGTCGGTGAGGCCTGGAGATAGTGTTCCAAAACGTCCCAAAGGTCTCCTATAGGATTCAGGTCAGGACTCTGTGCAGCCCAGTCCATGTTATTCTCCACCAAAGGCCCTGAATTATGATCAGGTGCTCCATCGTGTTGAAAGACGCAATCGCCATCCTCGAATTGCTCTTCAACAGCAAGAAAGTGCTTAAAACATCAATGTAGGCCTGTGCTGTGATAGTGCCACGCAAAACAACTAGGGGTGCAAGCCTCCTCCATGAAAAACACGACCACACCATAACACCACCTCCTCCGAATTTTAGTATTGGCACTACACAAGCTGGCAGATGACGTTCACCGGGCATTCGCCACACCCACACCCTGCCATTGGATCGTCGCATTGTGTATCGTGATTCGTCATTCCACATAACGTTTTTCCACTGTTCAATCGTCCAATACTTATGCTCCTTACACCGAGCGAGGCGTCGTTTGGCATTTACCGGCGTGATGTGTGATGTGTGGCTCGACCATGAAATCCAAGTTTTCTCACCTCCCGCCTAACTGTCATTGTACTTGCACTGGATGCTGATGCAGCTTAGGATTCCTGTGTGATGGTCTGGACAGATGTCTGCCTATTACACATAACTACCTCTCTTCAATTGTAAGCGGGCTCTGTCAGTCAACAGACGAGGTCGACCTGTACGCTTTTATGCTGTACGTGTCCCTTCAAGTTTCCACTTCAGAATCACATCGGAAACAGTGGAACTAGGGATGTTTAGGAGTGTGAAAATCTCGCATACAGATGTATGACCCAAGTGATACCACCTGACCACGTTCGAAGTCTGTGAGTTCCGCGCAACGCCCCATTCCGGTGTCTAATGACTACTGGGTTCGCTGGTATGGAGTACCTAGCAATAGGAGGCAGCACAATGCACCTAATATGAAAAAAGTGTGTTTTGGAGGTTTCCGGATACTTTTGATCACATAGTTTACGTGTAACAAATTCTAAATAGATAACCATCAGTTCTCTGAGACATAATGTTTCTGTGGTGTCACCACCAGACACCACACTTGCTAGGTGGTAGCCTTTAAATCGGCCGCGGTCCGTTAGTATACGTTGGACCCGCGTGTCGCCATTATCAGTGATTGCAGACCGAGCGCCGCCACACGGCAGGTCTAGAGAGACTTTCTAGCACTCGCCCCAGTCGTACAACCGACTTTGCTAGCGATGGTTCACTGACAAAATACGCTCTCATTTGCCGAGACGATAGTTAGCATAGCCTTCAGCTACGTCATTTGCTACGACCTAGCAAGGCGCCATGTTCAGTTACTATTGATATTGTGAATAATGTACAGTCAAGAGCGACGCTCATCATTAACGGATTAAAGTTAAGTATTCCACCAGCTATGTCCGTTTTTTCTAAAGTCTAATTTCCTTGTCCTGTTCCAGACCTCACGCCAGCCTGCGTGAGCTAAAACACGTGCCTTTCGGCTTCCTCTAATAACACGGTGTTAGCTCTCCTGCCAACCCACAACAGTTTCTTTGTGTCAAAACTGACCAACTCATTTTCAACCACTTGTTAAATATCTGCGGACGCTTAAATCACCAGAGAGAGAGAGAGAGAGAGAGAGAGAGAGAGAGAGAGAGACGTAATTCCTTCAAGTCAGTGTTTATCTATTATGCTACCTATACCTTAGTACCAGAAACTCTTTCGAAGACTTTAAATTTACAAGTGCACTTTCACGTTAAATTACACTGCTGGCCACCCAAAAATGCAACACCCTGAAGTAAACAATCAAATAACGTGAAATTTGCAGCTTGCGTCTACAGCAGCGAGAGATGTTCGTGATTAGCGTTTCAGCGCAGGCGCACTGCACGGAGCAGCAGTGATGTTTGGTTTGTGGGGCGCTCAACTACGTGGTTATCAGCGCCCGTCGGAGCGCCCGACGGAGCAGCAGTAGCGCCATACGCAAGTGTTATATAAAGGGAGAACACACTGCCATGTGGACGTACTGGAATACTGTTCTTTCATGCGGTTGATTCCAGTAAGCAGTATGCTTCTTAGAAGACAGCGAGGTTATTTCGAGCACGTTTCGGAGTTCACCCGAGGAATAGTAGTTGCCTATAGGCAGGGCTGGCCAAATGCTGCACTCTGTGCAAAAGCGTGGAAGGACGGCACAGGTGCGATCATCTTAGCCATTGGGCAAAGTCGGAACAGCGACGTCTGTGATTAGACACGTATACCACATGAGCGGCTATGGTTCCGCTTCCTTGTTTACGCAGTACCAGGAGGACTGAAGCACTAGAGGTGTGCATCTGACGTTTATGCTCACTCGAATTGCTCGGTGCACGTAGTTTTGCGTAAATCCGTCATATGTCAAATAAAGCCACTTTGGACTGAGGGGGCAACCTCATTCTTTTTCCATGACGTTCTTTCGAGCGTCTCACGCTCGAATTGCCCGGCCGTTTACTGTAGTTACTAGAGCGCCGCTCAGTTGCTCGCTGTAGGATCATGGCGCATGAATGCGAGATGGAGGAGAGTGCGAAAGCGAAACTCGATTCTAAATAATGTACCCTGAGTGGTTGTAACAATGTTAAGAAGAGACCTTCCATAGCGACGTAAGGATGTTGGCAGCATGTACCGTGGCAAGTCCGACAGAGCCTCCACCATGCATCTGAAGGCACCTGTCTGCAGAACTCGACAAAGTGTGAGTTCTGAAGCATTACAGTTTCAGTGAAACCTACAATAATTAAAAAGGTGCGCAGAAATGTGTGCCAGAGACCTTCGTCCATTTACATTAACACTAGGCGTAGGATTTCGGGCTTCGTATCAGGATCTGTAAATGTCTGTTCAGAATTGGGACGTGTAGATGTTTCCAACTTTTTGCCTCATCGTATGGTGGTAGCATAAAACGCTGAAAGACAAATAGACGAAATACCAGCGACAGATGTCCAGCGTTTTCCAGAGCACAGGCGTGAATGCGTGTGGAGGTACAGCGGATATATCGACTGGTAGATATCGGAAAACGTGTTAAAAAAGCACACACCAGATATGGGAAATATATTAAGAGCTACAGACAGGAAACATTACTCAAACTATTAGGAGTAAATACCCCGCATTAAAATAAGATTTCATCGTTGACTGACCAAGGGACTAATATATGCAGGCACTGCAGTCCTTACAGCACTATGTTGGATGACGATTATTTGATAAATTGGCTTGGAGTGGTTCATTCCACGACTTATACAGCTAAAGATAGTGTGCGTTTCGTGAAGAAAACTGGTGACGTGAATTGCATGTAGAGAAGGTTCAAGCAGCAAACGGAGAGTAAGTGGAACAGCTTGTTTAGAACGCTACAGTATGTAGTAAGGCAGTACGACAAAATCATGAAACTGCTTCAGGAGAGAGGCGCCTCTGAAAAACTTACTGGTTGTGATAACAACACTGCAAAACAGCCGGCCGTGGTGGCCGAGCGATTCTAGGCGCTACAGTCTGGAACCGCGCGACCGCTACGGTCGCAGGTTCGAATCCTGCCTCGGGCATGGATGTGTGTGATGTCCTTAGGTTAGTTAGGTTTAAGTAGTTCTAAGTTCTAGGGGACTGATAACCTCCGATGTTAAGTCCCATAGTGCTCAGAGCCATTTGAACCCTTTTTGAACTGCAAAACAACTCCTGAAGAAATTTCTGAAAATGTACGTCTAGAGCATTGATTGGTTGTGAAACATGGACTGTGGGAAAACGGAACAGACGAGAATCAAAGCATTTGAGATGTGAAGCTGCAGACGAATGTTGAAAATTAGGTGGAATAATGAGGTAGGAGATGAGGAGGCTATGCGCAGAAAGGGAGAGGAATGGAATATGTGGAAAACACTGACAAGGAGCAGGAACAGAATGATAGGACGTCAGGGAATGACTTCTATGGCACTAGAGGGAGCTGTAGAGGGCAGAAACTGTAGGGGAAGATAGAGATTGGAATACATGCAGCAAATAATTGAGGGCGTAGAATACAAGTGCTACTCTGAGATGAAGAGGTTGGCACAGAAGGGGAATTTGTGGGGGGGGGGGCGAATAAAAAAAGAAAACCACCTGTCGTAGTCTCTTTCAAGGCATTAACTCCAAACGTCCTCTGTTACACGCAGGGCGTTATCGGCACCTCGTATGTATTTCCACTAGCTGAGCTGTATCTGTAATATCTGTTGCTTCATCCAACGCAACAGAGGAAGCGTTATTCACTAACTGCCTGTGAACATCACCGCCCATAAAACTGAACGCTCTAAGCTTGCAGGCTGTTGGACGAACGACGCGACGTGGAGAGGGCAGGGCAGAGACTGGCCGTTCTGGTGCTCTCGCCGCGATGCCCTTCCGACCGTTTTAATGGTGGTCTGAGTGTCTGCACGCTGGTGTCGCATCTGACACACTCCCACCAGTTGACGAAACAGGACTTTGTTATGCTGTAAATGTACAGGGTGTTTAAAAAATGACCGGTATATTTGAAACGGCAATAAAAACTAAACGAGCAGCGACAGAAATACACCGTTTGTTGCAATATGCTTGGGACAACAGTACATTTTCAGGCGGACAAATTTTCGAAATTACAGTAGTTACAATTTTCAACAACAGATGGCGCTGCAAGTGATGTGAAAGATATAGAAGACAACGCAGTCTGTGGGTGCGCCATTCTGTACGTCGTCTTTCTGCTATAAGCGTGTGCTGTTCACAACGTGCAAGTGTGCTGTAGACAACATGGTTTATTTCTTAGAACAGAGGACTTTTCTGGTGTTGGAATTCCACCGCCTAGAACACAGTGTTGTTGCAACAAGACGAAGTTTTCAACGGAGGTTTAATGTAACCAAAGGACCGAAAAGCGATACAATAAAGGATCTGTTTGAAAAATTTCAACGGACTGGGAACGTGACGGATGAACGTGCTGGAAAGGTAGGGCAACCGCGTACGGCAACCACAGAGGGCAACGCGCAGCTAGTGCAGCAGGTGATCCAACAGCGGCCTCGGGTTTCCGTTCGCAGTGTTGCAGCTGCGGTCCAAATGACGCCAACGTCCACGTATCGTCTCATGCGCCAGAGTTTACACCTCTATCCATACAAAATTCAAACGCGGCAACCCCTCAGCGCCGCTACCATTGCTGCACGAGAGACATTCTCTAACGATACAGTGCACAGGATTGATGACGGCGATATGCATGTGGGCAGCATTTGGTTTACTGACGAAGCTTATTTTTACCTGGACGGCTTCGTCAATAAACAGAACTGGCGCATATGGGGAACCGAAAAGCCCCATGTTGCAGTCCCATCGTCCCTGCATCCTCAAAAAGTACTGGTCTGGGCCGCCATTTCTTCCAAAGGAATCATTGGCCCATTTTTCAGATCCGAAACGATTACTGCATCACGCTATCTGGACATTCTTCGTGAATTTGTGGCGGTACAAACTGCCTTAGACGACACTGCGAACACCTCGTGGTTTATGCAAGATGGTGCCCGGTCACATCGCACGGCCGACGTCTTTAATTTCCTGAATGAATATTTCGATGATCGTGTGATTGCTTTGGGCTATCCGAAACATACAGGAGGCGGCGTGGATTGGCCTCCCTATTCGCCAGACATGAACCCCTGTGACTTCTTTCTGTGGGGACACTTGAAAGACCAGGTGTACCGCCAGAATCCAGAAACAATTGAACAGCTGAAGCAGTACATCTCATCTGCATGTGAAGCCATTCCGCCAGACACGTTGTCAAAGGTTTCGGGTAATTTCATTCAGAGACTACGCCATATTATTGCTACGCATAGTGGATATGTGGAAAATATCGTACTATAGAGTTTCCCAGACCGCAGCGCCATCTGTTGTTGAAAATTGTAACTACTGTAATTTCGAAAGTTTGTCTGCCTGAAAATGTACTGTTGTCCCAAGCATATTGCAACAAACGGTGTATTTCTATCGCTGCTCGCTTAGTTTTTATTGCCGTTTCAAATATACCGGTCATTTTTGAAACACCCTGTATATACCTGTGTGGTGGTGTCTAACAGCGGCAGCGTTAACATCCATAAGAGAAAATTGCGTGTTTTATGCAATAACGGAAATTTGTAAACAAATTTTTTCTGTCTCATAATGAAAACTCACGTTGTTTTTTATAACACCATCTGTTTCACTGATTCAATTGTACATACACTATGTGATCAAAAGTATCCAGTCCATTACAGGGATGTTATTCTCGTGCAACCACTCCGTCGCAGGCCGTGCATTATGAACAGTTGCTCCATCGTGTCGAAAGATGTAATCACCATCCCCGAATTGCTTTTCAATAGTGGGAAGCAAGAAGGTCCTTAAAACATCAGTGTAGGCCTGTGATGTGATGGTGCCACGCAGAACAACACGGGGTGCGAGCCCCCTCCATGAAAAACACGACCACACCATAACACCACCGCCTCCGAATTTTACTATTGGCACTACACACGTTGGTAGCTGACGTTCACCGGGCATTCACCATACCCACACCCTACCATCAGATCGCCACATTGTGTACCGTGATTCGTCACTCCACACAACGTTTTTCCACTGTTCAATCGTCCAATGTTTATGCTCCTTACACAAAGCGAGGCGTCGTTTGGCATTTGCAGTCTTGATTTGTGGCTTATTAACAGCCGCTCGACCATGAAATCCAAGTTTTATCCCCTCCCACCTAATTGCCATAGTACTTGCAGTGCATCTTGATGCAGGTTGGAATTCCTGTGTGATGAGCTGGATAGATGTCTGCCTATTACACATTACGAGCCTCTTCAACTGTCGGCGGTCTCTGCCAGTAAACAGACGACGTCGGCCTGTACGTTTTTGTGCTGTATGTGTCCCTTCAAGTTTCCACTTCAGAATCACATCGAAAACAGTGGACCTAGGGATGTTTAAAGTGTGGAAATCTCGCGTCCAGACCTTTGACATGAGTAACAACCAATCACTTGACCACGTTCTAAGTCCGTGAGTTCCGCGGAGCCCCCAATTCTGCAATGTCACGATGCCTGATGACTACTGAGGTCGCTGATATGGAGTAGCTGGCAGTAGGTGGCAGCACAATGCACCTAATGTGAAAAATGTATTTTTTGGAGGTATCCGGATAGTTTTGAACAAATAGTGTATGTGAATTTGATCACCTAACAAATAGGCGAGCCGCCACAGAGTTGTTACAATTCTGTGCAACGTCGGAATTTCAAATTTCTCATCTGTAAGACTGAGACAGCAATGCTTCAGTACTCGTAGTATTTACAGTTAGTAGATGATAATAAGACCGTTGTGCTGTACTTCCAACATACCGGTGACACTGAATCCGACGTTTTGCAGTTAAGCGCTGTTTTCACTTTCTGGACACGCAGTAACCTAGACGCGTGTACCTCTGTATCTTCGGGCCCTGTGTTTCCCATTCCAATTGCGTTTTTGAATGGCTCTAAAATGTCAAGAGTTCTTTTACAGTGTTGTTGTCGCAACCAGTAAGTTTTTCAGAGGCGCCTCTCTCCTGAAGCAGACCTGTGTTAGATACTAGCAGACTTCTCTTGGCCAGGAATGCCCTTCTTGCCGTTGCTAGTCCGCTTTTGATGTCCTCCTTGCTCCGTCCGCCTTTGGTAATTTTACTGTCTATTTTTGCTTCGTGACCATCAATCCTGATGTTAAGTTCTGCGCTATTCTCATTTCTGCTGCTTCTCATTACTTTCGTGTTTCTTCGATTTACTCTCCATCCATCGGCTGTCCTCATCAGACTGTTCATTCCATTCAGCATATCATAATTCTTCTTCAGTTTCAGTCAGGATAGCAGTGTAATCAGCGAATCGTATCACTGATATCTTTTCGCCTTGAATTTTAAATCCATTTCTGAACCTTTATTTTATTCCATCACTGCTTCTTCGATGTACAGACTTTACAGTCGGGATGAAAGACTACAACCCTCTCTTATACCCTTTTTGACCTGAGCACTTCGTTCTTGGTTGTCCACTCTTATTATTCCCTCTTGGCTTTTGTACATTTTGTGCAGGTATATTACCAGTCTCTCCCTACATCTTACCCCTATTTTTCTTAGCATTTGGAACATCTTGCACCATTTTACATTTTCGAAAGCTTTATCCAGGTCGACAAATGCTATGAAGGTGTCTTGAGTTTTCTTTAGTCTTACTTCCAATATCAACTGGAACGTCAGAATTGCCTCTCTCGTGCCTTTATCTTTTCTGAAGCCAAACTGGTTTTGTTTCCATTTCCCCCAATGATTTTAGAAATTACGATAGATTGTTATCTATTCTTTCTGCCTTATTTGATCTTACGTTCTCCAAAGCTCTTTTAAATTCTAATACCGGATCCCTTATCTCTTCTAAATCGACTCCTGTTTATTCTTCTGTCACATCAGACAAATCTTCCCCCTCATAGGGGCTTTCAATGTATTCTTGCCACCTGTCCGCTCTCTCCTCTGCATTTAACAGTGGAATTCCCGTTGCGCTCTTGATGTTATCACCGTAGCTTTTAATGTCACTGAAGGTTGTTTTGACTTTACTGCATGCTGAATTTGTCCTTCCGACAATCATTTCTTTTTAGAGTTCTTCACATTTTTCATGCAGACATTTCGTCTTAGCTTCCCTGCACTTGCTATTTATTTCATTCATCAACGACTTGTATTCCTGTGTTCCTTAGTTTCCCGGAACATATTTGTATTTCGTTTTTTCAAAGATCAACTGAAGTATTTCTTCTATTACCAATGATTTTTTCGCAGTTACCTTCTTTGTACCAATGTTTCTCTTTCCAACTTCTGTAATTGCCCTTTTTAGAGAGTTCATTCCTCTTCAACTGTACTGCCTATTGACAAGGGGAAGGCCTCAGACACGGCCAACCGATTCGGCTCAAATTTCACAGGTCGCTTATGTACAGCCTAAAACGAAGGAATCTAAGATAATTTGGGTCAAGAACCCTACGTTTTTGAGAAAATCACCCATAAAGGTAATGACGAGGAATCGACTCAAAATTGGCGGGATCGATAGATAATTGTAAATAGAGCATTCTTCACCATCAGGTGTGGGACCCGAAAACGTATACTTTCCAGAAATCGAGGTAAGAAACTTTTACAACTGTCCCTTCTGTACCCACATGGTAAACGATTTTTGCCGCCAGCACCGATAGCCCAACTGCCAAGGTAACTGTCTGAGAATCGGAGAACCCGCGTTCGAATCTCAAAGAAACTGTATTCATTCACTAAACGTATTTCATTCGGCGCTTTAACGACGGGAAAATCACTACATGTATCCGCGAGGTTCGCGGCAACCTGATGACGGAAAACAACTCTTTCCGATTGACTTCTATAAGGCTCATGCTGGACACCTTCACTCTTCCAGGTTCACAACTACAATCTACATCTACATCTACATCTACATTTATACTCCGCAAGCCACCCAACGGTGTGTGGCGGAGGGCACTTTACGTGCCACTGTCATTATCTCCCTTTCCTGTTCCAGTCGCGTATGGTTCGCGGGAAGAACGACTGTCTGAAAGCCTCTGTGCGCGCTCTAATCTCTCTAATTTTACATTCGTGATCTCCTCGGGAGGTATAAGTAGGGGGAAGCAATATATTCGATACCTCATCCAGAAACGCACCCTCTCGAAACCTGGCGAGCAAGCTACACCGCGATGCAGAGCGCCTCTCTTGCAGAGTCTGCCACTTGAGTTTGTTAAACATCTCCGTAACGCTATCACAGTTACCAAATAACCCTGTGACGAAACGCGCCGCTCTTCTTTGGATCTTCTCTATCTCCTCCGTCAACCCGATCTGGTACGGATCCCACACTGATGAGCAATACTCAAGTATAGGTCGAACGAGTGTTTTGTAAGCCACCTCCTTTGTTGATGGACTACATTTTCTAAGGACTCTCCCAATGAATCTCAACCTGGTACCCGCCTTACCAACAATTAATTTTATATGATCATTCCACTTCAAATCGTTCCGCACGCATACTCCCAGATATTTTACAGAAGTAACTGCTACCAGTGTTTGTTCCGCTATCATATAATCATACAATAAAGGATCCTTCTTTCTATGTATTCGCGATACATTACATTTGTCTATGTTAAGGGTCAGTTGCCACTCCCTGCACCAAGTGCCTATCCGCTGCAGATCTTCCTGCATTTCGCTACAATTTTCTAATGCTGCAACTTCTCTGTATACTACAGCATCATCCGCAAAAAGCCGCATGGAACTTCCGACACTATCTACTAGGTCATTTATATATATTGTGAAAAGCAATGGTCCCATAACACTCCCCTGTGGCACGCCAGAGGTTACTTTAACGTCTGTAGATGTCTCTCCATTGATAACAACATGCTGTGTTCTGTTTGCTAAAAACTCTTCAATCCAGCCACACAGCTGGTCTGATATTCCGTAGGCTCTTACTTTGTTTATCAGGCGACAGTGCGGAACTGTATCGAACGCCTTCCGGAAGTCAAGGAAAATGGCATCTACCTGGGAGCCTGTATCTAATATTTTCTGGGTCTCATGAACAAATAAAGCGAGTTGGGTTTCACACGATCGCTGTTTCCGGAATCCATGTTGATTCCTACATAGTAGATTCTGAGTTTCCAAAAACGACATGATACTCGAGCAAAAGACATGTTCTAAAATTCTACAACAGATCGACGTCAGAGAGATAGGTCTATAGTTTTGCGCATCTGCTCGACGACCCTTCTTGAAGACTGGGACTACCTGTGCTCTTTTCCAATCATTTGGAACCTTCCGTTCCTCTAGAGACTTGCGGTACACGGCTGTTAGAAGGGGGGCAAGTTCTTTCGCGTACTCTGTGTAGAATCGAATTGGTATCCCGTCAGGTCCAGTGGACTTTCCTCTGTTGAGTGATTCCAGTTGCTTTTCTATTCCTTGGACACTTATTTCAATGTCAGCCATTTTTTCGTTTGTGCGAGGATTTAGAGAAGGAACTGCAGTGCGGTCTTCCTCTGTGAAACAGCTTTGGAAAAAGGTGTTTAGTATTTCAGCTTTACGCTTGTCATCCTCTGTTTCAATGCCATCATCATCCCGGAGTGTCTGGACATGATGTTTCGAGCCACTTACTGATTTAACGTAAGACCAGAACTTCCTAGGATTTTCTGTCAAGTCGGTACCTAGTATTTTACTTTCGAATTCACTGAACGCTTCACGCATAGCCCTCCTTACGCTAACTTTGACATCGTTTAGCTTCTGTTTGTCTGAGAGGTTTTGGCTGCGTTTAATATGACGAAGAGGCAACCGGGACAACATAACTCTCCCCACGTGCATTCTGTCCCGTGCCTCGCTGTAAACAAGCGTCTCGCGGTTGGCTATCTGTGGTCCCTCGTAAGGAATTCGCAGCACTCTTACTCGGAGTTGTTTTCATGTGACAAGGCTTGAAAGTTTCATACTTTACTAACTCATGGCGTTTGGGAAATTAGTTTGCCTACCTTATTATTAGCATTCCTTATTGATTTACTTACCTTATTAATCCTGCTATCCCTATCAATTGAGATATGGAAAAGTAAAAACGAAAGGAATGACATCCGCTAGGTTTCTTCGAGATTCATACCCGGGTTTTCCGATTCCCAGCCACTTATCTCGTCCGTTGTGCTATCGGTGCTGTCGCCGAAAAGCGTTTACCATGTGGGTACAGAAGAGACAGTTGTAAAAGTTTCTTTCCTCGATTTCTGGAAAAGTTTGCGTTTGCGGACCCCATACCTGACGATGAAAAATATTCTATTTACAATTATCTATCGATCCCTCCAATTTTGAGTCGACTGCTCGTCATAACCTTTAGGGGTGATTTTCTCAAAATTGTGGGGCTGTTGACCCAAAATATCTTAGAGTCCTTCGTTTTAGGTTGTATACAAGCGACCTGCCAAATTTGAGTCGAATCGGTTGGCCGTGTCTGAGGCCTTCCCCTTGTGAGCTATACATTATTGCTGCATCTACAGCCTTAGAGAACTTCCAACGTATCTCGTCATTCCTTAGTACTTCTGTATCCCACTTCTTTGGGTACTGATTCTTCCTGACTAACGTGTTAAACTTCAGCCTACTCTTTATCACTACTACATTATGGTCTGTGTACATCAGTTAATACACGCCTCACAATCCAGTATCTGATTTCGGAATGTCTGTCTGATCATGATATAATCTAACTGAAACATTCCAGTATTACCCGGCCATTTCCAAGTATACCTCTTCGTCTTGTGATTCTTGAACAGACTATTCGTTATTACTAGCTGAAATTTATTAAAAAAACTCAATCAGTCTTTTTCCTCTCTCATTCCTTGTCCCAAGGTCTTATTCTCCTGTAACCTTTTTTTCTACTCCTTCCCCTAAAACTGAATTCCATTTCCCTATGACTATTAGATTTTCATCTCTCCTTACATGCTGTATTACCTTTTCAACATATTCGTATATTTTCTCTATGTCTTTCTCTTTAGCTTGCGACGTGGCACATATACCTGAACTATCGTTGTATGTGTTGGTTTCCTATCGAGCCTGATAAGAACAACTCTGTCAGAGAACTGTTGACGGTAACATACTGTCTGCCCTGGCTTCCTGTTCATAACAAATCCTACTCCCGTTATACCATTTTCTACTGCTTTTGATATTACCCTATTCCAATCTCACCAGAAATTCTTGTCTTCTTTCCGCTTTACTTTACTGACCCCTACTATATCTAGATTGAGCCTTTGCATTTCCATTTTCAGATTTTCTAGCTTTCTTACCACGTTCTAGCGTCTGACATTCCATACCCCGTCTCGTAGAACGTTATCCTTTCGTTGATTATTGAATCTTTTTCTCATAGCTACTTCCCGCTCGGCAGTCTCTTCCAGGAGATACGAATGGGGGACTATTCAGGAATATTTTGCCAATGGAGAAATAATCATGACACTTTTTCAGATACAGGCCACATGACCTGTGGACACACATTACGAGTGTTCAAAGCAGTGGTTTCCACTGCTTTCTGCATCGTAAGGCCGTTGATCATTGCTGATTCTTCAGACTTTAGGGGCAGTTTCCCACCCTTAGGACAAGACAGTGCCCTGTACCTCTGTATGCTCTTCCACCCTCTTTGACAAGGCCATTGCAGAATGAGGGTGACTTCTTATACCGGAAGTCTTCGGCTGCCAATGTTGATTATTAATCAAAATTTGCTGACTCATTTTGTTCGTTGCATTTGTTCGGGGCGGGCGTACCGTGACACCTGTTCAAGGTCATCGTTGATCCATTCACCCAGTATTTTTATTACTGAGGGCATCTAACACGCTGACCGAAGACGCTGAGCTACCGTGCCGGCGCTTTAGACGAGCATGTCGGTTATTCTCAGTGATCACAGATGGGACACCGGCAATAAGAAGTCATCACAGGGGACTCATGGCACTGATGCACCGAAATAAGAATGAGGGAAGCAAAAGATATCGGTGCTGAAATACGCTGTTTAGATTGCCATATTCAATTAAAGAGAAGGAGAATTACTAGATCTGTTGAATGGAATGGTCTAATGAGTAGAGAATATGGATTGAGGGTAAAAGTAATGAGAAGCAGCAGAAATGAGAGTAGCGAGATACTGAACATCAAAATTGGTGATCTACATCTACTACACCTACATTTATACTCCGCAAGCCACCCAACGTTGTGTGGCGGAGGGCACTTTACGTGCCACTGTCATTATCTCCCTTTCCTGTTCCAGTCCCGTATGGTTCGCGGGAAGAACGACTGTCTGAAAGCCTCTGTGCGCGCTCTAATCTCTCTAATTTTACATTCGTGATCTCCTCGGGAGGTATAAGTAGGGGGAAGCAATATATTCGATACCTCATCCAGAAACGCACCCTCTCGAAACCTGGCGAGCAAGCTACACCGCGATGCAAAGCGCCTCTCTTGCATAGTCTGCCACTTGAGTTTGTTAAACATCTCCGTAACGCTATCACGGTTACCAAATAACCCTGTGACGAAACGCGCCGCTCTTCTTTGGATCTTCTCTATCTCCTCCGTCAACCCGATCTGGTACGGATCCCACACTGATGAGCAATACTCAAGTATAGGTCGAACGAGTGTTTTGTAAGCCACCTCCTTTGTTGATGGACTACATTTTCTAAGGACTCTCCCAATGAATCTCAACCTGGTACCCGCCTTACCAACAATTAATTTTATATGATCATTCCACTTCAAATCGTTCCGCACGCATACTCCCAGATATTTTACAGAAGTAACTGCTACCAGTGTTTGTTCCGCTATCATATAATCATACAATAAAGGATCCTTCTTTCTATGTATTCGCAATACATTACATTTGTCTATATTAAGGGTCAGTTGCCACTCCCTGCACCAAGTGCCTATCCGCTGCAGATCTTCCTGCATTTCGCTACAATTTTCTAATGCTGCAACTTCTCTGTATACTACAGCATCATCCACGAAAAGCCGCATGGAACTTCCGACACTATCTACTAGGTCATTTATATATATTGTGAAAAGCAATGGTCCCATAACACTCCCCTGTGGCACGCCAGAGGTTACTTTAACGTCTGTAGACGTCTCTCCGTTGATAACAACATGCTGTGTTCTGTTTGCTAAAAACTCTTCAATCCAGCCACACAGCTGGACTGATATTCCGTAGGCTCTTACTTTGTTTATCAGGCGACAGTGCGGAACTGTATCGAATGCCTTCCGGAAGTCAAGAAAAATAGCATCTACCTGGGAGCCCGTATCTAATATTTTCTGGGTCTCATGAACAAATAAAGCGAGTTGGGTTTAACACGATCGCTGTTTCCGGAATCCATGTTGATTCCTACATAGTAGATTCTGAGTTTCCAAAAACGACATGATACTCGAGCAAAAGACATGTTGTAAAATTCTACAACAGATCGACGTCAGAGATATAGGTCTATAGTTTTGCGCATCTGCTCGACGACCCTTCTTGAAGACTGGGACTACCTGTGCTCTTTTCCAATCATTTGGAACCTTCTATTCCTCTAGAGACTTGCGGTACACGGCTGTTAGAAGGGGGGCAAGTTCTTTCGCGTACTCTGTGTAGAATACGATGTGTAACGAAGTAACTTTGCCATATACGTAACCGGCATTCTCTTAAATGCCTAGGCATGACATGGATTTCATACCCTCTTTAATGATTTTGAGTATTCTATGTTTTTGTATCGCGCCTGGATAGGCGGCGCGTGGATTTACTCCTGTGAACTGCTTCTGCAAAACAGGCCGAGAGTGAAGGACGCGAGTAGGAGCAGGAAAAGGTGAAGTACGCTGGTACTGCCTGTAGATTTTACAAGTTTACTAAAAAAAATATGAGTACATAAATGGCTTCTTAACTTTGGCTGAGATGAGCACGTAGGTGCGAAGCCGTACAGGTATCAAAGCTAACAGCTACGACAAGTTACAAAGGCAAAATTTGTAGTGGCTCGCCCAGTATGAAATAGAAACAATGTTGCTTGGTCGTCTACTCGTGATCAAATGGGCGGCGGTCGTCGAGCTCCTTAGCGTCGGCTAGAGGGCGCTGTGGTCGGCGCTGTTCGTCCGCTCTCGTAGTGCCAACCTACGAGGGTGCACCTTCGACCATAAATGTAATAGACTGGCCCTGACGTCATTTTCGTGGCTCCAACATCTCTGGGCTAAAGTCACGTGACTGTAGGCAAAACGTGGTTGTTTCGTGTTGCACTTATGGCTGTACTCAGCGTTTTGTCGGGGGAAATGGCATTACATTTCACGTATAAGTGTTTCTATGATAGTACAGATGCGTTTATTGAAATCTGCTGAAGTGACATTTATGTTTTTTACACTTGAAATAGAGTATCACGTAAATTAAAGTGTTGAAAGTGATGCCTGTAAAGTCAGACTCATATTACATTTTGGAAAGTATCTGTGATAACTCGGTTATAGGAGTAAGTATAACTGTTTCTCGTTCCTACTCATAGGTTCCCTAAGGATGAAAACCGAAGGCCCTGAAACGGAAAAACTTTAAGCCATCTGCACATACGCGCCTTTTTGTATATACAAGTGAGATTATAATAAGGTAGAGCACCTACAGTCGACACATGAAGAGAATTTTTTTCTACCTTCTAATACTATTAAATAAATGTAGGCTACAAAATTATTCTCTGAAACATCAAACTCTCACCTTTCATCTAAAATATCAGTTTTTTTAAAAAACTGATAGTTTAAACTTTTGTAAAATAGTAGGAACTGAACCTTTGAAGTGCACCTAAAATTGATACTCTAAAATGGACTTGCTCCTAAAGTCGACAATTTTGGCACCTATAGTTGAGATAATTCCCATATCCCATTTTCTTTTATAAGTGACTAGAGCTCAAAACGCGGCGAATCCAATGTTTAAAGTTTTGACACGAGCACACTCTTACTGTTTAAAAGAATTTTAACGACATTTTACTTTAATTGATAGTTTATAGTAATTTCGTCCCGCTGCCCACCAGAGGGGCGTTCGATGTATTTGTTAGATTTTATAAATGGTACTGTGAACAAATCCAGGTCAAATGTAGTTCTGACATAATTTTTCGCAAATGAAAAACAATTTTTGTTGGAAGCGTTTGGCAGTCAATTGAGAAATGTGGGTAAAATACGATACAAACATAGGATGGCAGACCGCTGGTTTGAAATCCCGCCACTTTTTGCCAACAGTCACGTGGTTTATGTTGGAGCCACACCAGCCCTATAGCTTCTGCACAGCAAGGCCAGTCTACTAGTATCTATGGTCGAAGGGGTGCACCTACGTTGCGGCATCGTAGCTATCGATACCACATATGTATTCCTCTCAGACATTCCGCAGAATGCCAGAATTCACAGTTTTCTGGTCACATACAGGTTGTATATAATTAAACTTTCGATACTTGAAAGGGCGCCAGTGACAAGCGAGTCATACCAGGACAATGAGACTTTTGTAATAACATGCGGAACTGCAATAACAAATTAACCACTGAACGAAAAACATTTTAATTTTAATATGAGACGGAATCATTTGTTAATTGCATACCATATTTACGTTCCAGGTTACAAACGTTACTCAGTGTATCGACCAGTTGCATCCACGACAACCTGAAACCGCACTAGAGACTCCATTTCACAATTTTTCGCAGCACTTTTCGAACGGTGGACCATGGACTATTTAGTTATCGTGACACAGTTCGTGCACGGTTTGGAGATCGCACATTGCGTCCAGCATTCTTGACCATGGCCACAATAACATCTTCAGCAATTTGTGGCTCAACTGACCGTCGGTCTCTCCGAGGAGCTATTCCTAAATCGCCAGTTAATTCGAACTTCCGAATCAAGTTCTTGAACCGCGGTACGGAAAGAGAATCTCTCCATATTGCTCTTATTTATGGATTGTTCCGTCGCTTCGTGATAGAACATTTCCATATTGAGGGTTGAATAACACTAGGACGTGTTTTGTTCTACCGATTTTTATTTGTATGAACTAGTTTCCGGCTTATTAGGACATTTTCAGATAACTTCTGGCTATTGTTTACAAGTAGCTTGTGTCCTTACTAACCAAACATTATGGACTAAGGTACAAAGCACTTACCTACGATCTTTAGTTGTGGTATTGTCTTTGGAACTGTCAAACAGGTCTTTTGACTTTTTGTTCTGTAAAACTGTTCTTTAACATAATAAATCACATTTTATGGTTTGTACAACAATTAGAATTATTTGGAATAGACATTATTACAAAATTACAATGATTTGGTATTTGTTGTGAACAGTTGCACTGGACACTAATTGTTGGTTGTACAACAGCGATGTTTTCTTTGCGGGTTACATTTTGTATTAGAAAAATAATAAATACCAAATATTACAAAAAAAAAAAAAAAAATGGTTCAAATGGCTCTGAGCACTATGGGACTTAACATCTGTGGTCATCAGTCCCCTAGAACTTAGAACTACTTAAACCTAACTAACCTAAGGACATCACACACATGCATGCCCGAGGCAGGATTCGAACCTGCGACCGTAGCAGTCCCGTCATTCCGGACTGAAGCGCCTAGAACCGCACGGCCACCGCGGCCGGCCCCAAAAATTACATTGCTACAGTTGAGATACAGTTAGGAATGTAAACACATAAGGGATATTACAATCTATTCGGGTGTCAATTTGTTTACTATTGCGATATTTTATGGTTAATAGCAGGTTTACTTTATTGTGTAAAGTTTAAGAGTGGTGATGTGCTCAGTGGCAATTGGTCATTTAGAACCAGTTGGGGATTTAGGGATAAGCATTTGTTAATTTCAAGTGCTTCTAGTAGGCTGAGTTTTCTGCCTTTGTTGGCTAAATGTAGGACTTGTGTGTGTGTTAGATATTTGTGTATTCCAAAGACAATACCACAACTAAAGATCGTATGTAAGTGCATTGCATCCTAGTCCAGAATGTTTGGTTCGTAAGATCACAAGCTCCTTGTAAACAAGAGCCATTAGTTATCTGAAGATGGCCTAATAAGCCGAAAAGTAGTCCATACAAATAAAAATCAGTAGAACAAAAACCGCCTAACTGTTATTCAACCCTCAATCTCCATATTGCTGTAATACGCCGATACTCGAGAAGAGCAGCAGTGCTCCTGCTGCTGTTTTGATGAAACATCTTTACGAGTGAAGCTGTGTTCACCTTATCCTGACCCTTGTTGACTGCCTGCAACTATAATGCACTCTGCTGTTTTGTGTTCAACACTACGTCGCTGCTCTAGTACCTGAGTCTAAGGACAAGTCATGACACACAACTGCTAGCAAAATGTTCAGATGTGTGTGGAATCTTATGGGACTTAGCTGCTAAGGTCCTCAGTCCCTAAACTTACACACTACTTAACCTAAATTATCATAAGGACAAACACACACACCCATGCCCGAGGGAGGACTCGAACCTCCGCCGGGACCAGCCGCACAGTCCATGACTGAAGCGCCATAGGCCGCTCGGTTATTCCCGCGCGGCAACTGCTAGCTAAGCAAGTTCTACAACACACAGCCTGAACATCATTGCTATAAAATTGGGTGCCCTTACGGTGAATATTTTTTCAGTTTATACTTGCTCAAGTAACGAAAGTTCAATTACAGCTTCCTTTTATTGGCCTATGCCATGAGCTGCGGACGGGAAAGTAGTTTCTTCAAGAGATGCCAATTACTCAAAAGTTGCTATGTACGAAATACAGATATGTGCGACCCGAATTATTATTTCTCTTATCGCTTATTTGAAGAGTTCGTACGCACGCACGCGCACACACACACACACACACACACACACACACACACACACACACGCACACACACGCAAAACGCAATGTACATCGTTGGAGTCACGGTACTGCCCCAAAGTTCTCTTTCATGAGGTTATGGTTGCACCTTAGAATCCATTATTAAATTCAGTTGATCGGTAATATTAGTGAGAAGGAACACAAGTGTCGCCTTGTGCGACTAATTCAATCGCAAATTTATGCCTGAAACCGTCGGTGGCTGGGAGTAATTACTCCATCAGCATACACCCACTGAAGCAAGGCGCCGTAATCACGATTTACTGCCCGAGTTGCTAACATAAATTTCATCTTCCGGCACCAATTACAGGAGAGCTCAAGAGCTCCGCATCGCCTCTTGCACAAATACAGTTTCCCATCAACCAGTCTGAAATTACTAGATACATAGAACAGCGTATCGCCTCTATGATATGTCAGTTACTTGTTTTATTAACCATTACTGTCATCTCGCTTTATTTTCCAAAGCTAATTAACTTCGTCAAATACAGTTTTTCTGTATTTGTAGCTATTATGATTAATGGTGATCAAATATGCAGCGAATATAAAATAAATTAATAAGCACCTCTTTAAAAAAGCATGTAAGTCACTTTGGAGTGATGTAGGTGGTACAGAAGTGCTGAGCCTCCACCAGTGATGTACGTCATGGCAGTGAAGCGTTTTTGTGCCAGTCGGTTGTATGGAATCAGTACGGGAACATGGGTCGACGTGGAGACGTGACAAAATTGCAGAGAAGATTTTTATCTTATATTTGTAACTATTTTAAATTTCTGAAAATTTACCTTGTGGAACACAGCATTGTCCCGCAGTGAAATATGGATAGTGGTAAAACAGGAACAGAAGAGAATCGAAGCGTTTGAGATGTTATACTATAGAAGAATGCTGAAAATTAGGTGGACTGATAAGGAATGAGGGGGTTCTCTGGAGAATCGGCGAGGAAAGGAATATATGGAAAATACTGACAAGAAGAAGGGACAGGATGATAGGACATCTGTTAAAACATCGGGAAATGACTTCCATGTGTAAGTAGGCTGTTTAGTTTTTTATGTTGGTAACGTGATGTAGCGCTCTGTATGAAAATCAGTGGCTGTGCTGTGTGCAGTCTGTGGCTGGTTGGCATTGTTGGAGTATTCGCTATTGTAGTGTTGGGCAGTTGGATGTGAACAGCGCGTAGCGTTGCGCAATTGGAGGTGAGCCGTCAGCAGTGGTGGATGTGGGGAGACAGATCGCAGAATTTTGAGAGCGGACGATCTGGACGTGTGTCCATTAGAAAGAGTAAAATTTTAATACTATATATCATCAACTGAGAGAGATATATATATATAGGATGACTTTTGAATATTATTAAGGTAAATGCATTGTTTGTTCTCTATCAAAATCTTTCATTTGATAACTATGCCTATCAGTAATTAGTGCCTTCAGTAGTTAGAATCTTTTATTTAGCTGGCAGTATTGGCGCTCGCTGTATTGCAGTAGTTCGGGTAACGAAGTTTTTTGTGAGGGTAGTGATTCATGAAAGGTATAGGTTATTGTTAGTCAGGGCCATTCTTTTGTAGGGATTATTGAAAGTCAGATTGCGTTACGCTAAAAATATTGTGTGTCAGTAGTGTTGATCAAAATAAGTAAAGACAGAAATGTCTGAGTACGTTCAGTTCTGCTCAGCTGTTTGAAAATCAAATAACGTAAGAGGTTTATCAGCACAGTAATTCATAAATTTTTCTACGGGGAGGTTTCAGATGTTACTAAAGGGAGCTGTAGAGGGTAGAAACTCCAGAGGGTGACAGAGACTGGAATATATCCAGGGAAGAGCTAAGGACGTAAGCTGCAAGTGCTTCTCTGACAGAAAGAGTTTGGCAGAGGAGAGCAATATTGCTTACTTTCCTGAAAAAAATCTCTCAGCGCTCTGTCCTATTAAACAGATGTCCGTCTGTCTATCAGCTTAATGACAACCTAACGCATTTTTGATATGAACTGGCTGCTAATCATTAGGTGTACTGTTTTCTGGTTCAAATGTCTCTAAGCACAATGGGACTTAACTGTTTTCTGGAATAATGTATGGGAATGAGATGGTATACATAAAAAAGCATACATAATTTCTACGTTGTTATTTTCTCTTCTTGTTCCTAATCTAAATTATCCTTGAATAAAGACTGTCTATTATAAACGTGCTACTTGCCAGGTGTACAAAGATTGCAAAATACGGAAGACAAGTTGAAAAGCATACAAAGGATTTAGGAACGAGTAAGAAAATATTATGACACAATGAAATAAAATGTCAGTAACTCACCGTAGCTCACCAGCCACATTTGGACATAAATGCGTAAAGTGAATATGGGATTGCATCAGCGTCAGCTTCAAGCTTGTGCGGGTGTTGTGTTTCGCGAAATGTAACATAGCTATTACAATGTTGCGAGATGGGCGAACTTCGTACTGCGTGGAAATAATTAATGTAGTAGTACTGAGGGAGTAATATGTCACAAGCGTTATCAGATAGGCAGACACCGAAGTGTTTAATGTTACGACAATAGGCGTAGCACAAGCCAAGCATGCACAGCTCGAAAGAGTATATATAGGGTGAATCACCTAAATCTTGCACCGCAAATTTTGCGGAAATGGAAAGTGCTATTGATGTACAGTTTTCACAAAATGGATTAATAATCAGGGGTTATTAGTATTAGCCAATCAACAAATTGTAATAATAGTTAGAAAGTGTATTTTTGTGCAAACACACACTTTTTAGAAGGAATAATGTCTATGGACATTAAAGAACTAAAAGTAGGATAAATTAGAATGTCAGTGTTGTTTCTTACAGGATTCTAGTGCGAGGCGTGTGCGAGGTACGGTATTTTGAAAAGTTCCCACATCGACACTTGTACAAGAACTGTGGTATTACAGACTAAGGAACAAGTGCAGCCGGCCGGAGTGGCGGAGCGGTTCTAGGCGCTACAGTCTGGAACCGCGCGACCGCTACGGTCGCAGGTTCGAATCCTGCCTCGGGCATGGATGTGTGTGATGTTCTTAGTTAGGTTTAAGTAGTTCTAAGTTCTAGGGGACTGATGACCTCAGACGTTAAGTCCCATAGTGCTCAGAGCCATTTGAACCATTTGAGCAAGTGCAAACAATAGCCATGTGGATTGTGACCGGTAAAGAGACAATTGACCATCTCAGTTTGTGTTCAAAATGACCACCGGTAGCGGCAATAAATGCATCCATTCGAATGGAACGACTGCTGCACACGTGCTAACATTTCAGCAGAGATGCCAAAGCAGGCTGTAGTAGTACGTCGTTGATATCATCAGGTGAAGTGGGTATGTCCTTGTAGAAGCATCTTTCAGCTTTCCACACAGGAGAAGACTACACGCGTAAAATCCAGGGAATGGACCGGCCAAGGTATGAGTCCTTTGAAGACGTGCTGTATTACTTCGTGCACTATGGGCTGCACAGCCATCACGCTTGTACGACAGGTTCCTCTTAGCCTGCAGTGGAACATCTTCTAGCAGCCATGCAAGATGGCCTGTTATGACGCTGCGATACTTGTGCACGTGCAGTGTTCCCCTTATCAGTTCACTGTCCCACACCACACTTTAACACTTCATGAACGCTGATGTTCCACCTGACGAAGCCAACGGGGATTGTAAACTGTCCAATAGCACAGGTTTGAGTGGTTTACCTGGCCATGATTGGTAAGCGTAGTTTCATCACGTAACAAGATACACAACCGCGAGACCGCTACGGTCGCAGGTTCGAATCCTGCCTCGGGCATGGATGTGTGTGATGTCCTTAGGTTAGTTAGGTTTAACTAGTTCTAAGTTCTAGGGAACTAATGACCTCAGAAGTTGAGTCCCATAGTGCTCAGAGCCATTTGAACCATTTGAACAAGATACACGATACTGTATCTTTTCTTAACGCCTATGTACAGAAGTTAACATGATTCTCATAATCGTTTCCAAGCGGTTCTTGATGGAGAGAGAGGTTATAGGGATGGAAACTGTGTCGATGGGCAATGCATAGTACACTTGCCTGACTCATGCCACTTCCTCGTGCGATTACGCGGGAGCTAACGTGCTGGTCAACTCCAACAGCAGCAAGAATAATAATTTCCCCTTCTTCTGTCGTCACTTGTTTCCTTCTGTTACGTTGTCTAGGTGGTACACTACGAGACTGATGTAACTGGTTGAGGTGGTTTGCTGAGGTGGTTGAATTCTATTGGGATACCTTGCCACATACGCCGTACAAGAACGAACTGCATTCTTCCTACACTATGTATATTCCATGAGCATACCGGGTTTTTCTGCATTACTAAACCTCATCGTCCACTCACGACCTACTGCGTCGACTTTCATATTCTAACCGACTACCAGGTCGCAGTGCACTCAAGGAACACACAGCACACTGTAAGCAAACATATCAACATCGTACCTTGCAACTACGGAAGTTAGACGGCACAAACAAGTGTCGGAGTGAAAACTTTCCAAATTACGATAGCTCGTAAACCACTCAAATTAAACTCCTGCAATAAACATCACTGACATTCTAATTTAACCTTCTTTAAGTTTGTTAATGTTAGTAGGCTTTGTTTCATTTAAAAAGTGCATGTTTGCACAAAAATGCAATTCCTAAGAATTGTTACAATCTGTTGATTGGCTAACATTACAAGCCTCTGACTACCAATCAATTCTGCGAAAACCGCACATCAACAGCACTTATATTTCCGAAATATTTACTGTGCAAGTTTTAGGTGATTCACCCTATACGCCCACGGCATTTGTACTGCAATCACTTCTGTAACCACCGCAGCCCGCCCTGAACCTGTTCGATCCCGGCGCCACTGCTAAAGCGGGCCAACGCTGGACCAGGTAGCACCTCGCCGACCAGTAGGTCACTTCCCAAACGTCATGGATTTGCCGCCTTACAACAACGCGGGCAGATGGGGCGAGGAGCACGGTTCTGCAGCATGAGGGCCTTTCTGGGGCTGCTGAACACGGAGAAGCGCCATTGGCGGAGGAGGTTGCGGCATGAAGACCATAGCCAGTCGATGCTCCACTCAGTTAGCAATCCTGGGCGTCAAGAATATCCGAGGTAGCCGCCATCCTGTACTGCGCTGTGGCAAGATGAAACAGTAAAGAATCTTGAATATTTGTATTTGCAGACTTTGTCGTCATCCACGCTCGTCCAGCCACACGCAGCTGGACCCTGCACAGAGGCATCTAAAGTCGGTACCACTGGCCACCACCTAATCCAGCCGGCGTCTGCGGCCGTGCGGTTCTAGGCGCTTCAGTCCGGAACCACGCAGCTGCTACGGTCGCAGGTTCGAATCGTGCCTCGGGCATGGATGTGTGTGATGTCCTTAGGTTACTTAGGTTTAAGTAGTTCTAAGTCTAGGGTACTGATGATCTCAGATGTGAAGTCACATTGTGCTTAGATCCATTGAACCATTTGAACCTAATCTACCTAGTGTACTAAAAACAGCAAAATACACTCCTGGAAATGGAAAAAAGAACACATTGACACCGGTGTGTCAGACCCACCATACTTGCTCCGGACACTGCGAGAGGGCTGTACAAGCAATGATCACACGCACGGCACAGCGGACACACCAGGAACCGCGGTGTTGGCCGTCGAATGGCGCTAGCTGCGCAGCATTTGTGCACCGCCGCCGTCAGTGTCAGCCAGTTTGCCGTGGCATACGGAGCTCCATCGCAGTCTTTAACACTGGTAGCATGCCGCGACAGCGTGGACGTGAACCGTATGTGCAGTTGACGGACTTTGAGCGAGGGCGTATAGTGGGCATGCGGGAGGCCGGGTGGACGTACCGCCGAATTGCTCAACACGTGGGGCGTGAGGTCTCCACAGTACATCGATGTTGTCGCCAGTGGTCGGCAGAAGGTGCACGTGCCCGTCGACCTGGGACCGGACCGCAGCGACGCACGGATGCACGCCAAGACCGTAGGATCCTACACAGTGCCGTAGGGGACCGCACCGCCACTTCCCAGCAAATTAGGGACACTGTTGCTCCTGGGGTATCGGCGAGGACCATTTGCAACCGTCTCCATGAAGCTGGGCTACGGTCCCGCACACCGTTAGGCCGTCTTCCGCTCACGCCCCAACATCGTGCAGCCCGCCTCCAGTGGTGTCGCGACAGGCGTGAATGGAGGGACGAATGGAGACGTGTCGTCATCAGCGATGAGAGTCGCTTCTGCCTTGGTGCCAATGATGGTCGTATGCGTGTTTGGCGCCGTGCAGGTGAGCGCCACAATCAGGACTGCATACGACCGAGGCACACAGGGCCAACACCCGGCATCATGGTGTGGGGAGCGATCTCCTACACTGGCCGTACACCACTGGTGATCGTCGAGGGGACACTGAATAGTGCACGGTACATCCAAACCGTCATCGAACCCATCGTTCTACCATTTCTAGACCGGCAAGGGAACTTGCTGTTCCAACAGGACAATGCACGTCCGCATGTATCCCGTGCCACCCAACGTGCTCTAGAAGGTGTAAGTCAACTACCCTGGCCAGCAAGATCTCCGGATCTGTCCCCCATTGAGCATGTTTGGGACTGGATGAAGCGTCGTCTCACGCGGTCTGCACGTCCAGCACGAACGCTGGTCCAACTGAGGCGCCAGGTGGAAATGGCATGGCAAGCCGTTCCACAGGACTACATCCAGCATCTCTACGATCGTCTCCATGGGAGAATAGCAGCCTGCTTTGCTGCGAAAGGTGGATATACACTGTACTAGTGCCGACATTGTGCATGCTCTGTTGCCTGTGTCTATGTGCCTGTGGTTCTGTCAGTGTGATCATGTGATGTATCTGACCCCAGGAATGTGTCAATAATGTTTCCCCTTCCTGGGACAATGAATTCACGGTGTTCTTATTTCAATTTCCAGGAGTGTATTTACACAAGCGCACAGTGAAAAATAAAGTATGACACATTCAGACCTCAGCTCATTGGTAAGATATTAGAAAAATACAATTAGCCTACAAAGGAGACATTTCCATACCACTCACGCAGGACATCTTAGAATAGTTCAAAACAGTGTTGGACAAAAGGTGATACTGGACGTATACAAAGAAGGGCACCCTGAATGGTCATAGGTTTGTTTGACTATCGGGGAGGTATCACAGAAATCTCAAAAAACTAAATTGACAGACTGTTGACGAGAGACGTCAATTATCCCAAGAAAGCCTATTTACGAAGTTTTAAGAACCTGTATGAAGTGAAGGAGCTAGGAATATGTTACAGCGTCGTACCTGTGACACCGGTAGGTACCACTATTACAAAGTTAGATCAATTACAGCGCACACAGGGACCTTAAAGCGGTCATTCTTCCCATGATCTGTACTTGAATGAAATGGGTAGAAACGGAAATGTATGATATAATGGGAAATATCTTTCACCATTCACTTTACAGTGGTTTCTAGGCTATGAATGTAAATTTAGGTAATGTTCTCTTAAAATATGGCTTATTGATTTGCCTGACTGAAGGACAGTACCTTGTAACATTCTCCTTTGTGTGTTTTGTGTTGTTAAGAAAAATGGTTCAAATGGCTCTAAGCTCTATGGGACTTAACATCTGAGGTCAACAGTGCCCTAGACATACAACTACTTAAACCTAACTAACCTAACGAGATCACACACATCCATGCCCGAACCAGGATTCGAACCTGAGAATGTAGCAGCAGCGCGGTTCCGGACTGAAGCGCCTAGAACCTCTGTGGCCGGCTGTTGCTAAGATTTGTCATTAGGGGCAAGGCATCACACTCTGCATTTGTTCGTTATTTTATTCAACAATGCAGGTTACCAGAAATATTAGCACGTATTTAAAACAACTGTATTGATCTATGAGATTTTAGACAAGCCACACTGTGCTTGCGGCTGCAAACAGTCGTGCCTCCAAATACGTTTATATCAATCTCTAGTAAATCGTGAGAGAATAGAGTCTGTGGTTAGACAGTACAAACATGAGACACACTGACGCTACGATAAAAGCTGCACTCTATTGACGTCTTTGACAGATGATTAAAACACGGCTGGATTTTACGATTTCAGTCTTGAAATACACTATGTGATCTAAAGTATCCGGACACTTGACTGAAAATGACTCACAAGTTCGTGAGAACCTTCATCGGTAATGCTGGAATTCAATATGGTGTTGGCCCACCTTTAGCCTTGATGACAGTTTCCACTCTCGCAGGCACACTTTCAATCATGTGCTGGAAGGTTTCATGAGGAATGGCAGCTCATTTTTCACGGAGTGCTGCACTGAGTAGAGGTATCGATGTCGGTCGCGAGGCCTGGCATGAAGTCGGCGCTCCAAAACATCCCAAAGGTGTATATAGGATTCAGGTCAGGACTCTGTGCAAAAAAATGGCTCTGAGCACTATGGGACTAAACTGCTGAGGTCATCAGTCGCCTAGAACTTAGAACTACTTAAACCTAACTAAGGACATCACACACACCCATGCCCGAGGCAGAATTCGAACCTGCGACCGTAGCGATCGCGCAGTTCCAGACTGTAGCGCCTAGAACCGCTCGGTCACTCTTGCCGGCGTCTCTGTGCAGACCAGTCCATTACAGGGATGTTATTCTCGTGTAACCACTCCGCCGCAGGTCGTCCCTTACGAACAGGTGTTCTATCATGTTGAAAGATGCAATCGCCATCTCCGAACTGTTCTTCGACAGTAGGAAGCAAGAAGGTGCTTAAAACATCAATGTAGACTTGTGGTGTGATAGTGCCACGCAAAGCAACAAGGCGTGCAAGCCCCCTCCATGAAAAACACCACACCATAACACCACCGACTCCGAATTTTACTGTTGGCACTACGCACGCTGGCAGATGACGTTCACCGGGCATTCGCCATAGACACACCCTGCCATCAGATCGACATATTGTGTACCGTGATTCGTCACTCCACACAACGTTTCACCACTGTTCAATGATCCATTGTTTACGCTCATTACACCAATCGAGACGTCGTTTGGCATTTACCGGCTTGATGTGTGGCTTATGAGCAGCAGCTCGGCCGTGAAATCCAAGTTTTCTCACTTCCCACCTAACTGCCATATTACTTGCAGTCGATCCTGATGCAGTTTGGAATTCCTGTATGATGATCTGGATAGATGTCTGCCTATTACACATTACGAGCCTCTTCAACTGTCAGCGGTCTCTGTCAGTCAACAGACGAGATCGGCCTGTACGATTTTGTGCTGTACCTGTCCCTCGTTTGCACTTCACTATTACGTCGGAAACAATTGACCTAAGGATGTTTAGGAGTGTGGGAATCTCGCGTACAGACGTATGACATGTGACACCCAATCAGCAGACCACGTTCGAAGTCTGTGAGTTCCGCGGAGTGCCCCATTCTGCTCTCTCACGATATCTAATGGCTACTGATGTCGCTGATATGGAGTACCTGACAGTAGGTGGCAGCACAATGCACCCAATATGAAAAACGTATGGTTTTGTGGGTGTCCGGGTACTTTGATCATATAGTGTATTTTTGAATCCTGCATCTCATTTTGTTGACTCTCGAAGACAGTACTAAAGTGGCGCTTCGTTCATCGGCATGATCAGAGGGCTGAGCTGTTTGTTTTACTTGCCTACCTCTAGACTGTACATAGCATAGCTGGTATATATTTATTGTCGGTCTATTCACAACTGACTCCGTTTTGCATCTGTTCGTAGGCGCTAATACTTTGCGTAATTGGGCATTATTTTTACAGAGTGTTCAGAAATTCAGATACCAAACTTCTAGGAGTTGTAGAGGGGAGTGAGTACATATTCTGAATAGGAACCCATGTCCGGAGACGTACCGTTTCCGTTCTAACGGTTCCAATTCAGATGTTTAACATGTCCACCTCTGCGGATGGAAAGAGAAAAGTATCAGTTACTTGTGCTGGTATACAATAGGGTAGACTCCTACGTACAACATCTTGTGGGGTCGTATGCAAAGTTTGATTTACGATATTCCTGTAGAGACAGAGGAAGATCTGCTGGCACGACTTCTGGCTGCCGTACTAGGAACTGAAGAGACACCAGAGAGTGTGTACTAGAACACTGTGCATAGGTACAGTGTCTGTAACAACGTTGGTGGTCGCTGCATCGAATAGCTGTTGTAATGCATCAGTTCAGTTTTTGGGTTCATTTTTGTTTTGGAATAATTTAAACAGGTGATATGTAACTGTTAATACAAATAAATATGCTTAAGTGATAAATGGATGTTCGCTATATTTCCTTTCGAAATGTTCCCTAATAATTGCACTGCGTTACGCCTAATTCAATTCCTAAAGCAGAATGAATGATTTAAACATTTGAACTGAAAACATTGTAGGACGGAAACGGTACTTTTCCGGACAGGCGTTCCAATTCAAAGTATCACGTATGTACTCAGTCCACAAGCCCTATAACTTTTAACGGGAATTTCAGAACACAATTTATATACGACGTGGAGTGCCTATGATATTAAAGGGCCATTTTAATTCACCCTCAGCCAAGGTGCCCATCTTCGGACGAGATCTGTCATATAATCGAATAAGTCTGTCAGTAAGCCCACGCAGTTTGTCGTTTATGTACAGAAAAGTTGTGATGCCTTCGTATCTCTTGCACTTGGAGCACATTACACTTATACATTTAAAGTTTCTGCCAGTACCTGTATGCTGTTTGGGTCTTGAGCACTCTAGTGAGTACGTCATGGAAGTTATGTCACGGGCAGATACGCCAGGTGAAGACTTCTAGTGGATCAAATTGCTCTGTTTGGAACTTCCTTTGAAAATATATTTATGTGGCAATTTCTATGTGCTGTTTGATGAACAAGTGCATGCCGAATAAAGCATGTACCTGAATTTAATAGCGTAGGGTCTTTCGCGCAGAAAATTTATGTTAGTATCACCGACAATAATTATATAGATTTGAAACTTGAGACAAAAGTTTGGGACAAGTTCTCTACCACATTATCTTCACTGGTTTGCAGAAGACTCAAATTTGGCTGTTTCTATTACGAGATTTGATCTTAATATATGTATATGTCCAGTTTGATAGTCGCAGTCTCTACTTTTGAATTCGAGTAGAACTGTAGGTAAGTAATGGTATGTATTTGCCCTTACACCAACACCTCGTCTTTCACGCCTGTCGTCTCTTATAGTCAATGTAGTGTAGACAGGAGAAAATTAGGTATATGAGTAAAGAAGTGATGGCTGAAAGTCCAACTGATGATTCCAAAAATGGAATACTCAATTTTGAAGAAATCCAGGACGCAATATGTAAAAATGATTCAGACATCGAACAAGAAGCATTTGGCGACTGAATAGGAGACGTGATTAAGGTGCAGATACTGAAAAATTCACCAGAAGACGAAACAGCATGGAACTCACGTGCTCCACCAAAGTATTTGTGCATACGTTCTCATAACATAATAACTCATTTACTAGGTGTGAAAAGTGCCACAGTAATTGCTGTAAATTCTCCTTAGGACTGGTAACTGTTTTATGATGAACAAACTATGCACTTAATCGTTAACTGCACTGAGAGGTACATTTAAAATATCTAGGGGAACTTTACTAGGGAGAGAAAGGTTTTCAACATAATTCTTGAAAACCCGCAGAAGGCTTATAGTTCCTGACAGTTGACGAAAACCTAAAAGCATCTTCCATGGAAAAACTAAAAGCATTCCATGGAAGATGCAGATCCCGTCTGTGCATGCTAAATAAGTCAAACAAGTATGAAATAAACATTTTTGTAGCAGTGAATGCCGGAATGTTTTACGTATTCAGCATAGATGTTATTTATTTCAAGATCATAGAACGTGTCAGTACATGCAACTACATCATAAAAGTAATAACAGATAAAACAAAAGCCGGCCGCGGTGGCCGTGCGGTTCTGGCGCTGCAGTACGGAACCGCGGGACTGCTACGGTCGCAGGTTCGAATCCTGCCTCGGACATGGGTGTGTGTGATGTCCTTAGGTTAGTTAGGTTTAAGTAGTTCTAAGTTCTAGGGGACTTATGACCTAAGATGTTGAGTCCCATAGTGCTCAGAGCCATTTTTGATAAAACAAAATGTTTATGAACGAAAAAAGGTCAATCTATAAGTTTAAGTTTTTGCAATCGATAATATAACATAGGAATCAGCTTCATTTTTCAAGGAACTCCTCAATAGAATAGGAGTGACTCATGAGTAAATTCTCCAGTTTCGATTTGAAAGCGCATGGATTACTGCTAAGATTTTTGAATTCTTGTGGTAGATTACTGAAAATGGATGCAGCAGTGTAATGCACATCTTTCTGCACAAAAGTTAAGAAAGTGTTATCCAAATGCACATTGGATTTCTGCCTAGTATTAACTGAGTGAAAGCTACTGATTCTTGGAGATATCTGATATTGTTAATAAGAAACGACAGTAAAGAATGTATATATTGAGGGGCCAATGTCAGAATGCCCAGACTAGTGAACAGGGGTCGACAAAGGTTCGCGAACTTACACAACTTACTGCCCGAACTGCCCATTTCTGAGCAAAAAATATACTTTGAGAATGGGAAGAGTTACCCCAAATATAATACCATACGACATAAGAGAATGAAAATAAGCAAACTTGACTATATTTCGTACCGAACGATCACTTACTTCAGATACCATTCGAATAGTAAAAATGGCAGCATTAAGTCTTCGAACAAGATCCTGAACGTGTTATTTCCACAACAGTTTACTATCTATCTGAACACTTAGAAATTTCAACTGTTCAGTTTACTTATCATATGCCCATTCTATGAAGTTAACACGTCGTGATTTTTTAAATTGTGTGTTAGAAACTGAAAAAAACTTAGTTTTACTGTTATTTAGCGTTAGTTATTTTCTACAAGCTATGAACTTATATCACTAACTGTAGTGTTTGAAACAGAGTTAGTGTTGCACACAACATCCTTTACTACCAAGCTAGAGTCATAAGCCAACAAATATTTTAGAATTATCTGTAATATTAGAGAGCACATCATTTACACAAATGAGGAACAGGAGTGGCCCCAACACTGATCCTTGTGGCACAGTCCATTTGACTGTACTCCACTCAGACTCCATATCACACCCATTCTCAGCATTGTGAATAATGACCTTTTGCTGTGAGTTGCTAAAGTAAGTGGTGAATCAATTGTGAGCTACTCTCCATATTCAATACTGGTTCCACTTCTGGAGGAATATTTTGTGACCAACACAGTCAAATGTCTTACTTAAATCAAGAAATATGCTTAGCGTTCGAAAACTTTCGTTTAATCCAGCCAGTACCTCACAGAGAAAAGAGAAAATAGAAATTTCAGTTTTTAAACGACTTCTAAAGCCGAACTGTACGCAAATTATGTGATATAAAATGATGAATTATCCTTATATACACAGCCTCCTTTTCAATAACTTTAGCAAACACTGATGGCATAGAAATAGTTCTAAAATTGTCTACATCATCCCTTTCTCCCTTTTTGTAAAGCAATTGAGTACTTTGATCGTTCAGGGCAGACCATTCGTAAAGGAAAAATAACGAATATGGCCAAGTACAGGGCTAACATGTGCAGCACAGTACTTAAATATTCTGCCAGGCAGTCCATTATATCCATGAGACTCCTTAGTCTTCGGTGATTTAATTATTGACTCAATCACCCCCTTGTCAATATCACAGATGAGTCTTTCAGACATCAATCTCGGATGGGTGTTATCCAAGAGTGTTGTATGATTCCCTCTAGAAATTAAGTTTTCATTTGATTCACCAGCAATGCTCAGAAAATGATTATTAAATACTGTACAAGTATCTGATTTATCAGTTACAGAAATATTTTTACTACGAAGTGACTTTATATCGTTGACCTTGTGCTGTTGACCATACACTTCCCTCACATCTGACCATACGGTTTTAATTTTATCCTGTGAATTAGCTATTCCATTTGCGTAGCACATTCTCTTTGCCTTCCTAATAATATTTTAAGCACTTTGCAATATTCTTTGTACTGGGGCTACAGTAGCTTGATTGTGTCTACTTCTAACATTTTGATATAATTACCGCTTTGTTCTACATGATACCCTCATGCCACTAGTCAGCCACATAGGCTGCCTTTTACTGTTGGTGCCCTGTTTAGAACGTTCTAATGGAAAGCAACTCTCAAACAGCATGAGAAATATGTTAAGGAAAGCATTCTATTTGTCATTTATGTTATCGGCACTATAAACACCCTGCCACTCTTGTTTCTTAACGAGGCTTAAAGAATATGTTGCCTCTGGATTAGCTTTTCTACATAGTTTGTTATTGTATGTGATATTTTTTTGAGTACAAAAGCCTTTAGTGTTAAATTTTGTGCAACATTGTCTGAAAGGCCATTCACCCTTTTACTAACGGAATGCCCGTGTAGTAATGAAGAATGAATAAAGCCTGAAGGTATACAAACAGCCGCGCGGGGTAGTCGTGAAAGGCGCAATGCCTTGGTTCGCGCGGCTCCCCCCGTCAGAGGTTCGAGTCATGCCTTGGGCATGGGTGGTTGTGTTGTCCTTAGTGTAAGTTAGTTTAAGTTAGATTAAGTAGTGTGTAGTCCTAGGGACCGATGACCTTAGTGGTTTGGTCCCATAGGAACTTATCACAAATTTAAAAAAATTCTGTACGAAAAGGACAACTGAAGTTGTTTAGAGGCTTGAAGACCTATCACTAATACAATGAGCAGCATAGCTAGTGACAATTATTTTACAAGTTACGATCTTTCAACAGCACTAATGACACATCTTAGTATGAATAAGAGGGAAGTCCTCTTGGGATTTACTAACACTAAAATCCAACAAGAAAAGTCATCAACGTTTGGGTTTCTGGAAAATTACATCTCAGTCTCTTATTTGCTGATACGAAATTGAGTGCTGAAAATTCTTTCTCAGAAGCGTTACGGTGGAAATATTGATGAAAATACAGATAATGATAGAAAAAAACAGAAATTACAAACATTGTATAATTTTACTAAATATGGAGTTGACGCGAAAGGTGGAATAAGTGCAACAATAACATAGCTAGAAATATATGCAGATGCCCAATGGTTGTATTTTATAACATCATGAACACATCTGCGATCAATGCCGCTTTTGTTTTCCATACATATAAGTTAGAGCAACTGAGAAGAAGAGAATTATTTAGGCAGTTTTCTTTTGCACTTCTGCAAGACTATCTTCAGCAAAAAGGGCAGAACCAAAAACTTTGCCAAGAAAAGGTAAACGAGAGAACTGAAGAATATTGTTGTGTGAAAAGTTCTGAAGTGAAATCAACTGTAAGCTCACGAGGGCGGTGTATGAACTGCAAAAGCAAAAAAGAAAAAGACATATGTTTGTAAAAACTGCAGGAAATACATTTGCCTTGAACATTCTGATAGTGTGTGCTAAGAATGAATTGTCAGATTATTCCGTTGAATATGTGCATTATTGAAACAGCAGCTTATTTTACGCATCTCCATTTTGTGTAAATGCTTTTGTCGAAAACATAATTTTTTTCTTTTAATTAGATATAATGAAGTGATTCGTAATGGTACTACTTCATTTACTAATGTTTTCCTCCATAATATATATGACAATACAAATTAAAGCGATGGAAATTGTATGGATCTGTGAGACCAGCTCCGTGTACTGATTTTGAGATTCCAGGCGCATGCACTATCGGGTTCCAGTCCCAGTGGCCTTTAGAGTTGGTGTTTAGCATTGTTACCAGGCCTGGTAGCATATGTAAGGGGCCTGAACAGGGTCAGATATTGAGTGATCGCTATAATGGAAACCGAGATATGCCGCGTAATCGTGTGAGACAGTGTTATCAGCACGTGACAGAAATTGAAAATAGTTCATTGTGAGGCTCTTTGGCCGGCTGGTGGAATCATGCAATATCCAGCTTCTCAGGACATTTGGATATGACATGGGCCCTCTGTTGGACTGTATGCGAACATGAGGGCGGCTATACTCGTCGAAGCTTTGGTTGCTGTACTGTGCACCAAGCACATCGTAACCCCCTTTAAATATGCCTTTGCCATCCGAGAACAAGTAATGGAAACAAGTAATGGACTCCGTGCAACATTCTGTGACGTTCTGCGCCATTGGTCAAAGACTAGCAGCAGCTGAAGTAGGGAATTAGACAGTCGTCAACACTACAACACAAATGTATGTGTTTGAGTTGTGCCTCGAGCGGGAAGCATGAATGGTGTCGCATTTTCAGCGATGCACTACAGTTTTGTGCTATACCTGAGAGGCACAGCAGTGTCACTCCTGGCTTTGCTGTTTTGGGAACCATCAGAATGACTTCAAGTCACGGCTGGTAGTGACTGAGGGCACTTTAATGCAACAACGGTGCCATTTTCCAACTGGATAATGCTCGTCAAGACATAGCATCTGTCTCTAGATCTTTCTGCGTGAAGTACCCCCGTGGCCAGAAAGATCCACAGATTTCTTACCGACAGAACATGAGTGGGACGAGCTCGGACATAAACTCTCTGGCAGTGCAAGTATCCGGGATATCAAAGACCAGTAACAAATAAGTGGGGCTTAAGCCTCGGCTTTATGACATCTTCCTTAATCGTATCTGTGCATACGTACAGGGCAAATGGGGTGCAAAGTCATGTTGGCAGTGGGCTGAAAGTGTCAAGTTTATTTGTAAATTTGACTCGATTTTATAATCACTGAAATAACATCTCACACCCTCTCAACTGATAAGTTTTATTTCGTTTCGTCCTCCGGCTCTGGATGCTTCACTTCTTTGTCAGGCATTTAGGCAGTATATATACGAAAATGTAAACACATAAAGCATCACGTTGCCAGTTGGGGTGTCATGCCTACCCCCCCCCTCCCTCCCCCACCCCCTGTCCGCCAGGATCCGTATCTGTATTTGGGTGGGGGCGTTATAAGCAGATGGTTAGAACTGACTTGCCAACATCGGCGGTTAACTGCCAATCTTGAGGATGAAATTATACTTGTTGAAATTATATGAGTCAGTATGTGAATGGCAGAGAGCTGCGTTTGCGCGTACGTGGCAGCAGCAGCGCGCTGAGACACGCAGCCCACGGACTGACGCATGGCCATGGCGCGGCTACGCGGCTGCTGTCCGTGACAGAGACTGATGGCCGGCGAGATGGCACGTGTCTGCCGCAACCTCAGCCTCGATACTAACTACCAGGAGGGGTGGGGAGGGGCGGGGGGAGGATGGGAAAGGGTGGTGGTGCTCAAACGCTGTCCCCCTTCTCTCTGTTTTAACTTTAATACACACAGGTGAGAGCTCAGGACGAAAAGTCTGGGGCAGGCACGTGGAAGGGACATTATCGGCATAACATTATGACTAAAGTTCCGCAGAGTTAAGTCAAACTTTTGGCACCTGGATTTTAGGCATCGTGGTTCGACAATATACCAAGTAGTTTAAACGGACTGTCAGATGAAACACAGCAGCGTGAATGTGTGATGCCAAACTCTTTATTGGTTGGGAGAATTTAACAAATAAATAGGTTAATTCAGACACAGGAAGCCTTGGCAGCCAGAAATGACACAGGAATTACAATTTATTAACGAGTGCTGAAAATTCATTATTAATTTTACACGTGATGCTTGGGCGGGTGAGAGATACTATGCTAGTGATGAAACGA
The DNA here is from genome assembly GCF_023864275.1 of Schistocerca cancellata. NCBI lineage: Eukaryota > Metazoa > Arthropoda > Insecta > Orthoptera > Acrididae > Schistocerca > Schistocerca cancellata. The sequence goes on along the minus strand of NC_064632.1, from coordinate 399,510,668 downwards.
CGTTTTTAAAATGTTACTGCTTCGTCCAGGGTACTACACTGAAACTGCAGTTCGTGTGAGCTGCATCTTAACGCATCGGAAAACACCGCAGCTTTCTTAATTGTATTGGCCTGGCATTTCATCCCAAGTACTTGTTCCGGTGCAATAAAACATGAGGCGTTATGTGTCGATCAGGTACTGTTAGCGGAAATAGTTTGCTACTGTATGTGACTCGGATTTTAGGTGCAGACAGACTGTTAACTGATGTAGCCGAAATTTCAAAAGGGATGCCAATTACTTTGTTCACGACGGTAATGTTGGGTAGAATAACAAAACCACAAAGCCGTGTGCTTACATCGATAGGAGATGTACAAATCTAGATGCAAAATAGTCCACACTTATAATTAATACACTTTGCATACACAAATGAACAACATACATGTTCACACAAACTTACATTGGAAACTGTACGAGGACCGAGTGAATAAATTTTATGACGAAATAAAGCAAAGTAAAAATTTACAACAAAATTGGAAGCGCATCAAAACCACAGCACGAAGCTCTTCCTCAGAAACTACTGGATATAGGAGTCAAGGAAAGAAATCAAACAAATTAAAATACTGAAATTAAGAAGTAGAGAGAGTGATTAAACGAAAACATGTGCGTATCCCAAATGGCTACAAAACAAGACAACAGAAAGTAAAGGCGAATACAAGAGACTAAGAAAGAAATGAAGCAAATCTGCAGGTCCCTTAAACAGGAGAGCTGGGACATATTCATTTCAGAAGTAGGAAACTATATTAATGGAATTCAAGAATCTGCATATGAAATCATAAGGATACAAAGACATATGAACATCGAAGTAATAAGTTATAATAGCGGCATTACTATAAGGAGTTTCAACAAGAGTATATGAAGAAAATGACAGCTTAGAAGATCAAGTGTAAAACTTGAAGAGAATGAAGAATTTCAGGTGTAGACAAAACAAAAATAACAGAATTAAAGTATGTACTAGGGAAACCGGAACAACAAGAAGACTCCAGGAAAGGACAACATGAACACCAAACTGATTAAGTACGCACGTCCTGTTATGAAATCTAGATATCTTCTTTTTAACAACGAATGCTAGGCAACGAAGGAAATTCAGAACAGCTAGAAATCAGCCATAGTAAGAGGACACAGGAAATACTGTGGGAATTATAGGGGGATTTCTTTACTGAAAGATGAATATAAAATACATTCGAAGATTATATTATCTAAAATTACAGTGAGTCTTTGTTATATTTTGTTGGTGCAGCAAACTGTGTTCAGGAATGATAGATCCCGTTCAGACAACACATTTATCATCATACAAATAATTGGAAAGCATGTCGAGTGTAATAGGGAAAAGCGTCTTCAATTTATTGTCTTTGGGAAAGTATACAGGATGTGTTAAATACTAGACAAGAGACGTAAATCACAAACGTACCTACACTCTAAAATTGTCATTGCTGGAAAGGATAATGTTAAAGTAGGTACAAAATTTAGCCTTACGACAAGGATGCAGTTTGCCTCTGATACTTCTCTATACATATGTTGAAGATATCATGAGATACTGCCTAAAATAAATAGCTTTATTTCCATAACTTTAACCCACGAATTCATCTAATATCAACCTTATTTGTTGATGATCAGCTTGTTATGGCTGATAGTGCGGACACCAATCAAAAATTCGTTCGTAAGTCAAACGTTACTGCCACGTGCTACGTGTTAACACTCTCGTCGCAAAAAGAAAATATCAATACTTTTAAAGGTACCTATAAAAATGGTAGTAAACGACCAGATTAATTTACTTTCTTGGGAAATAACATCTCAATCGAAAACGAAAAATACATACAAAAAAACAAAGATTTAATTACATTAATGCGATTGTCTGCAGAAAGCTGAACAGAAAGGTGAAGAAAGTATCCCTAACAGAGTTCTGCAAACAGTGGAAATTGAGGCTATGTTGCAGTAAAACTTGTACAATAACAGCCGGAAATGAACGAAGAATACAAGTTGCAGAAATGAGGTTTTTAAAAAGAGCAGTTAGCTGAAGACTGTCTCATGTGGTAAGCAGTACAACAATTTAGACAGAAAGTAGGAGCTGAAAATACGTTTTAGCAGATCATGGAGTCTAGAAATTAATAGAGAGATCAAGTCAGAAGAATGAATAAAAATAGAATTCCTGAAATAAAAGTGAATCATAGGCTAACATGGACAATATAAAAGTGTAGACCAAGAGAGAGGTGGGGAAATTAAATAGCAACTAACCACCGGCAACAGAGGCACCGAACAAGAGGATGCTGCAGGGAAATGCCCAACAACTGAAGAAAGGAGGAGAAAGAAAGACGAAGAAATTAGCAACAGACGAAGCTTTCCCATGTGTAATTGGTCTGCGTTTCTCGCCGACTCTCGGTACTAAATACATCTGTACTGTCTGTCGGCAACACTTGTACACCTGCCTAACACAAAACTTCTCTGTCCACCACCAGAGTGAATCTCTCTCGTGGGACGTCATTTGTGGCATCACGACAATGTCCGAACTGAATTAGGCTGTTCGTAACTTTTCATACGTTTCAGCTATTATTTTCAGATTTTCATTAATGCTTTCTAACAACTAACGATTCTTAACACTTCCGCAAATTCCCATTTGAAGTGTTATTTAACAGATAATAAGGAATGAAGTTAGAAGTTTTGGTGCGCAAGCAATACCCCAGAAGCCAATCAGAGCGTAGGATTGCTCTGCATGTTCCACATCAGCTCAGTCTAGGAGCCCACTGAACTATGATCCCACACGCACAACGAAACGTTTAGCATTCCTTAGTCACATACGCAGTATTTTCTTGTGACAGCAGGTACCTGTTGCAATAAGGAGGATACTTTGATAGACGACAAACATGACTACAGTAGCCAGAAATGCTACAAGGCAGTAGCCCATAATTTTTTGTGGACTGTTTTTGCATTTCGTTAAGAGTGCGGGCCTACATGTTGCCAACTGAGGAAAGTGAAGAATTTTCGCTGGGAAGCCCTTATGCGCCTTCCATGAAGTCTGGATCCCTCGCACTGCAATTTCCATATTTTTGGAGATATGCAGAAATACATTCGTGGCCGTCGATACGCTTCATATGAAGAGGCGCATGCTTGGATACAATCGCGGTTCCGTACGCAGCTTCAGACATTTTTCCATGAACGCACTGACAGTCTCGTCTCCCAGTGGGATATATGTTTAACAGTTATGGCGACTACTTTTTAAATAATAAAGTTATGTTGATTACTTTTTATACAGGGTGTCCCAGCTATCTTGTCCACCCAAAATAATTTTGGAACAATAACAGCTATTGGAAAACGACTTTTACCGGTATCAATGTAGGGCTGGGGCCCATGAATGTACATATTTGGAAACATTCTAAAACGAAAGCATATGTGTTTTTTAACACAAACTTACGTTTTTTTAAATGGACCTCCTATATTTTTTCTTCAGCAATCCATAGCATGACAAAGCACATACACAATGGCGTTGATTGCATCGTAATATTCGCATTACATCCCGAGATATTGAGACGCGAAGTTGACGCTTGAAACACCCGACATGCGCTGCTAGCGCACGTCCTGAGGCTCAGGCGTGAACCCCATGCTGCCCGTAATCGCAGCAGGATGGCAGCAGACCGTATTATTCGTTTCGGACCTCTTGATAAGTATGGAAGTGTGATTACGCATGTCAGTCACATCGCGATTACGGGCAGCATGGGGTTCACGCCTGAGCCTCAGGACGTGCGCTAGCAGCGCATGTCGGGTGTTTCAAGCGTCAACTTCGCGTCTTAATATCTCGGGATGTAATGAGAATATTGCGATGCAATCAACGGCTTTGTGTATGTGCTTCGTCATGCTATGGATTGCTGAAGAAAAAATATAGGAGGTCCATTTGAAAAAAACATAAGTTTGTGTTAAAAAACACATATGCTTTCGTTTTAGAATGTTTCCAAATAGTACATTCATGGGCCCCAGCCCTACATTGATACCGGTGAAAGTCGTTTTCCAACAGCTGTTATTGTTCCAGAGATATTTTTGGTGGACAAGATAGCTGGGACACCCTGTATAATAAAGAATATACTTAACGTCTTCTCAGCTGTCTAGTTTTCATCTGACTGCCCTTTATACTAATTTACTCAGTCAATAAACCGATTTTTTGTGATAATTTGACACCGTCTCGTTTTCGTGTTGGTCTGTAATAGTAATGAAATCCATTTATATTTTATGAACGTCTTAAAGTTGAATTAAAGAGTATTTTCATTTTGGAAGTACCGTACTTAAATTGTTTTTGCTCCATGCTATGATTCAGTTAACTTGGCAACTGATTACTCATTTTTACCGAGCGGCCAAGTGATTTAGAAATCTTGGTAGAGGGGGCGTTCCAAAGACACGTATCAGCAGCAAAAACTGCATAGTGGGATATCTGCTACAGACTGCAGGAGTAGTTAGCTTCGTTAGCCAGGTGCAGGAGAGGGGCAAATAGTAGGGGCAAGAAATGCAAAACGGATTATAACAAGTACTGAACGTAGCACAAGGCGGAAGACATGGACAGCACTCCTTCCGAATTTTGAAGTTCAGTAAAATGATAGTTCAAGTTGTATTCTAGGATCTAATGCTTTGGAGATATATCACTAGACTTTCCTGAAAATATCATTCACATAACCTCAAAGATGGTTATAGAAGGTAGGTGAGATAACTGTCGGTCGTCAGCTTAACAACTCCTGCGTCCAATTTTTTGACAAGAATACCACACGAAAGAAGAAAAAGAAAACTGAAGATGTTTTAGATGACGAATACTTTGGGTTCAGGAACAGGCGCTAGAAAGGCAGTTCTAAATGTGAATTTGATAATGCTAGCATAAACTAAGAAAAATCAACACGCCCATAGGACTTAGAAAAAGTGTTCGACAATTGAAAATTATGCAAAATGATAGAAATTCTCAGGAAAATAGGCGCAAGCTATAAAGAAAAGTAATGTAAAAAATACGCAAGAGCCAGCAGGAAAAAATAAAAATGAGAGACCAAGAACGGGGTTGTAGTATATCGCCCCAAAGTTCAGTCAATAGATCGGAGAAGCAATGACAGAAATAAAAAAAAGATTCAAGAGTGGGAATAAAATTCAGGTGAAAGGATATGAATGATGAGATTCGCTGATGAATTTTGCAACTCAGAAAGTGAAGAACTGGAACGAGAAGTCTGACCACTCTCTACGGATTGATATTGAACCGAAGAAAGACGAAGTAATAAGGTGTAGCAGAAATGGGACTAGTGATACACGTAACAGCAAAACTGGTGACAACGAGATAGACTAAGTGAAGAAATCGTGAACCCCTGGGAGCAGAATAACATATGACCGACAAAGGAAGCTTCCTTCCTTTGTCCGCCATGTATTATTTTCATTATTCCTCGCTAAAATAAGATTACTACACTGTCTAGTAACAATAATGTGTTGTCCGCCCCGGGTATCTGAGTGGTCAGCGCGACAGCATGTTAATCCTAAGGACCTGGGTTAGATTCCCGGTTGGGTCAGCAATTTTTTCCGCTCAGGGACTGGGTGTTGTCCCAATCATCGTCATTTCATCCCCATCGACGCGCAAGTCGCCGAACTGGCGTCAAATCGAAAGACTTGCAACCGGCGAACGGTCTATCCGACGGGAGACCCTAGTCACACGACACTTTCGGCAATAATGTGTTCACCTGTCGAAAGCGTGAAAAATTACCTTTTGCAGTGCGGACAGCTCCTAGACTTGTAGGAAGAGAGTAAGTTTCTGAAATGCACCAACAGGTTTGTGGAACCATGCCAGCTGTAGTGGCGCGTGGAGTTCCGCTAGGTGCCTGCGGCCGAGGCCCGTACACAGCAACGTTTGCGAAATGATCGTTGAGAAGAAACTGTTGCTAGCCCTTTGGTCATCTGGGCGGTCAGTTGTTCGACAGGTGCACATGTAATCACCCATACACATCTCCGCAGCCACAGTTGAACCCTATCATCTATAGCCCGTGGTCCACCATCGTTGCCTCGGCGCCGGTTTTGCACAGCAGTTTACAGACTTAGCTGTTTCGGAAGTACTTCCACCATTGGCACGAAAGCCAATGATCATGCCCTTTTGGACGTCAGATAAATTGCTCAGTTTCCGCACTACGACAACAACTGCAGTGTTTTCCGCGTCCCCCACCACGCTTTACATATTCTCCTCTGCTAGTGCTGCCACCTGCAGTCGGTGAGTAGTTATTGCAAGCTGACGTCGGTTTATTGTGACTGGGCCATAAAATATCAAACATTGGCCTCGATTTGAGGAAGGAAATTGTGAGAATGTCGGATTGGAGCGCAACTTTGTACGGAAGTGAACCGTGGAATATGTGAAACTTGAAAACAAGAAATTCGAATGCTTTGAGATGTGGTGCTAGAGAAGGACATTCAAAATGAGGCGAAGTGATAAGAAATGGAGGCTTCTTCTGCGGAATCGGGATGACAGGAAGTGTGTTATCAAGGAATAGCTCCAATAGTACCCGAAGGAGCTGTGGAGGGGAAAAACTGTAGGGGAAGACATAGAATGGAGTACATGCAACAAATAACTCAGGACGTATGGTATAAGTGCTGTTCTGAAGAGGTTGGTGCAGGAGATCGCTCTGATTACTCAGAAGCCTGATGATAGAAAAATAAATGTTATGTAGATGTGAAGAGATTAACCCAAACAGGAAAGCATAGAGATATTTCCCTCAAAAAGTCAGGTGCGATTTTCCTCCTGATTCCTTCCGAATTTGTGCTACGTCTCTAACAATTTCGTTGCCGACAGCACGTAAAATCATAGCCTTCCATATTCCCTTTTATACGAGTACTTACCCTAAAGTTCTGCTGACGCCGATGTGTTCAACTCCAACCTTAACTTCTGTTCCAAGTCTTTCAAACAGAATTTTTTGTGATATAGCTGTCTGTATGTGATAAAAAAAGACTGATATGACTTCCTGTATTTTGACCTTGCAAAACATTATGTAAGGACTACTTATATACACTTTAAAAAAAGTTTAGCATCACTCCGGTTCCCACAACTCTTGCAGACAGACCTTGACTGTGGATATTGTATCACAGACACAGTCCCTTTAACTGTTCCAGTCATTCCACCAGGAAGGAGGTACACGGCTCGTGTCGTCTGTAGTTCAACCATGCCTAGACGGTCAATACCGCGGTTCGATCGCGTCCGCATTCTTACTTTGTGCCAGGAAAGGCTCTCAAAAAGGGAAGTGTCCAGGCGTCTCGGAGTGAACCAAAGAGATGTTGTTCGTACATGGAGGAGACACAGAGAGACAGGAACTGTCGATGACATGGCTCGCTCAGGCCGCCCAAGGGCTACTACTGCAGTGGATGACCGCTACCTACGGATTATGGCTCGGAGGAAACCTGATAGCTACGCCACCATGTTGAACAATGCTTTTCGTGCAGCCACAGGACGTCGTGTTACGACTCAAACTGTGCGCAATAGGCTGCATGTTGCATAACTTCACTCTCGACGTCCATGGCGAGGTCCATCTTTGCAACCACGACACCATGCAGCGCGGTACAGATGGGCCCAACAACATGCCGAATGGACCGCTCAGGATTGGCATCACGTTCTCTTCACCGACGAGTGTTGCATATGCCTTCAACCAGACAATCGACGGAGACGTGTTTGGAGGCAACCTGGTCAGGCTGAACGCCTTAGACACACTGTCCAACGAATGCAGCAAGGTGGAAGTTCCCTGCTGTTTTGGGGTAGCATTATGTGGGGCCGACGGACGCCGTTGGTGGTCATGGAAGGCGCCGTAACGGCTGTACGATACGTGAATGCCATCGTCCGACCGATAATACAACAATATCGGCAGCATATTGGCGAGGCATTCGTCTTGATGGACGACAGTTCACACCCCCATCGTGGACATCCTGTGAACAGCTTCCTTCAGGATAACATCGCTCGACTAGAGTGGCCAACATGTTCTCCAGACATGAACCCTCTCGAACATGCCTGGAGTAGATTGAAAAGGGCTGTTTATGGACGATGTGACCCACCAACCACTCTGAGGTATTCAAGCCGAATCGTTGTTGAGGAGTGGGACAATCTGGAACAACAGTCCCTTGATGAACTTGTGGATAGTATGCCATCACGAATACCGGTGTGTACAGCAATCTGGACCACCACCTCTGAAGGTCTCGCTGTATGGTGGTAGAAAATGCAATGTGTGATTCTCATGAGCAATAAAAAGGGCGGAAATGCTGTACAGGATCTGGAATTCTCGGAACCGAGGTGATGCAAAACGTTATTTGATTTGTGTATTACGATAAACATGGAAAGGCTGTTTACGACACTACAGAAATGTTGAGGAACAGCGTAATATGGTGCAACTTTTTATTATTATTTAGGAAGTTACCGTGATATTCATACAAACGTTTTGGGCTGAACATTCTTGTTTGAAAAAGGATAAGTGGAAAGTTACAATGCAGACGTGTTGTGGAATAATACAGCCAGTATAATACGACACCCTAGGAACTGTTATTTGTGGGACGTAATAAATTAACTTATTATGTACATAGTTGCTGATACTGTACATCGCAGGCAATGCAGCCCGTAAACATGTAGACATACGTCATGAGGGGTTGCTGCAGGAAACTCAGCTAATACGCTGCAAGAAGTGTCAATACTAGTGGCGATCAGTAATTGAGCTCGTAAATATTTGTCAACCTACAAAATACATATGGCAGTATAGTTCGAGGCATTTACGGAATAACGTGCAGTTCATGACGAATATTAATCCTTCCATTTTGAACGGAACTGCTGTGGTGCGGTTTGACTAAATGTGCTTTAAATGTGTTTAAACCGGTTACATCGTTAGAATGTAATGAGACACTGAATGTCTTATTGAAAAGGTTTTTTTTTTCTTAATCCGGTAGCAAAATAAACAATCTTAAATGATGGAACATTTTACGTAATCATGCTGATTACAAATGTGAATAACAGTACGAATTTGTTGAAGTGGAAAGTACTAGGGAGAGCGAACTGTACAACTAAGAAAGCATAATTTCTTTTCTGATTTAAAGTAATTGTCACTGAAAGCGATATTATCAACCGAGAAACTGCAACCTACATTATTTCGCTACACGTTAGCCATTGCAGGTTGTTGTAAGTATTTGTATTTCTGATGCACTATGCACTCTGCACTGCTTTATCTTTTGTGTCTGCGTTAACGAGTTTTTTGCTTGAAATATTAATATTACGGGTGTCTCCTTTATCTGTGCCTTGAGTTATTTCTTGGCTGCTATTTTCCTTACCTCTCTGCACCTTCTTTTCTAGAGTTCAGTGCCTTTCTCCAGTTTATTCTTATAGCAGAAGAGCTATTTTCTCACCTCGCTCTTTTAGCGTCTCTAGTTATCGTTATCTTATTTGCACTACACATTTGCTTGTATCTGACTCTGTGAACTCTCCCTTACAGGTACGCTTTTCAGACTACACTCATCGTGCTGTTATTTACGCCGCTTTGCGGCTGTGTACCTCGCCTGCTCACTACTGCTATTAACAAGAGGAACTCAGAGAAAGTGATGTAGTACCGCATAACCTTGCAAAAATCTTATTCGAGCATACTTACAGGCGCGAATCGAAAAGCCAGTATGAATATCGATTAATCAAAGCTTATAATGGGGACGTAAGTGAACAGAAAGGACCGTACCACAAAAATAACAATGGGAAGACCCAAATTTGACTCATTAATTGAAATGTATCTAGCAGTTAAGATTTACGAACAAACAGAAAACGGAATACTAAGCGCTAAAATCGGGAGGAAGGAGTGCGCTAGCATTCAGCATCAAGTTTGACACATGATCAAGCATAAATTAAAATCAGTTACCAAATGATAAAGAGGAACCCACTGCAGGGTCGAAACGAGTGATAGAGAGAGAGAGAGAGAGAGAGAGAGAGAGAGAAATACTAAAAATAAGGGGCAATAGTGGAGCATGACGACGTGTTCCTGGGCTGTAGACAGTGGCATCTCGTCGTGTTAAGCAGACGTGCGGTAGTGTTCTTGCTTCCCACGCCCCGGTTCCCGGGTTCGATTCCCGGCATGGTCAGGGATTTTCTCTGCCTCGTGATGACTGTGTGTTGTGTGATGTCCTTAGGTTAGTTAGGTTTAAGTAGTTCTAAGTTCTAGGGGAGTGATGACCATAGATGTTAATTCCCATAGTGCTCAGAGCCATTTGAACCATTTGTTAAGCAGACAGCCGACGGTTGTCACAACAACGCGTGAATCTCGCGAATCATTTACGTCTTGAAAACAATAAACATCTCACGCGATTTTCAGCCTCTCTCCTTACTCCTGCAACTGTCTGAGGCCTGAGAGTCAACATTCCGCAACATTGCGCCTACTACGAGATCCTCTATGAAGACAGGGTAATACTCATTTCACAAGACTTCCTGAAAACGTGACGTCATTTTGACGTCATACGAAATACCGATAACCGCAGGAACTGCTATCGACATTCGCTAGCGTTCAATGCGAGCCTCTCAGACGCATAACGGCTCAAAGGACTTCGTGCACAAGTGAAGTACCGAAAATTTATAAAAACACATCGCTCTATGTACGATTTAATGTCATTATTATTATAACTAAACGTATCGCAATGATTTATCAGTGGTTGAGGCTTTTTTACAGTACAGAGTGTAATAATCCAAACGTCTCCATGGTGTAGTATTATGAGTGGAGAAATGCGAAGTAGAAAGTGGCTGATTGCTGGTTCGTGTTTCGCCACCTCCAACTTTTTTCTTACTTTCTAAAAGATTCTGTGACTTCTTTATTAATATAATAGAAGTACATCCTGTAATATTCCATTTTACGTATATAAAAGAGTGCTCTCTCTGGAGTGAGTTATCATTGTCAGTAATCATGAAATTAAGAGTGAAACACGCGAATGCGAGTAAATATTCAAAACACGTCGGTCATCTGTGGTAAGACAAGCTACCACTGACTTACCTGCAAGAGAGTTAAAAGTAAGTTGTCTCACTCGTCTACAAGAAAGTTCACGAAATAGTTCTTTTATGGCACTTCTTTGCCAAACAAGTATGCCTTCAATTAAAGTACGTCTTTCACCACCAATATGACGTTATTCGTCACTTTATTACAACAAATTGTACCAACACCAACACAACGAGAGATCACCAAGGTGCTAGTGTTTTGAAACCGCGTTTACTCATAGAATATAAATTAAATGAGTTGCCGTTTTCATTCGTCTGCTAGAATGGGTATCCAGCCTTTTTAATTACAGTTCAGTTCCAGAAACTAATTTTCGGAGTTTATAAAAATAAGTTAACCTTGTTAAGGCACCTTAATGTACGGTGTTCAATATATTAAACGGACTCAGTGTTGGCTGGCTCTATGTTGCTTTTTGCTAGTAGACCAGAAAGCCGTCTCACATTCTGGACTGATGAAAACATATTAGGAGAAATAGGTAGTACAATTTCTTCGTAATTTTAATAAGTAATTCATGCAAACAGTTTTAATACCTCCTTTATTCAAATCACAATCCACAAGAATGCAGAACTTTATTTATGTGTAAACGACGTAACTTCGAGGCTCACGTGTCCTGCAGTAAAGAAATGTAGTAACCTCCAGTCGTCTCTAATTGAGGTGAAATTTATAGTTTTTTTTTATCATATTCATCTCACGTGTTCTGAACCGTACTATCACGAAAGTCGATAGACAGGTCTTTCCTTCTCCGACTTCACATTTGCACGAAGTCTTTGCGAGACGATTATTACCCTGTTGGACCCCGACAACGAGCACGCCACGTGTAAACTGCTTCAGGACAGGTACAAAAATGAGGCTGTCTGATCCTGCTGGGTCCTATTTAAAAAACCCATCGACGACTGCCAGGGTAGGCAATATTTCCTATTGCCACTCGTAACGGCCGTCTATACAAAATGCTGTGTCCGTCTTACGAGAGACTACTGAGGGAAATCTCTGGATCTGTTTAGTTGAAATTACCTGGTTGGTCCTAATCGCCGACTACCTCCCAGAAACATGTCCATGCCCTCCTGAAGTACTTCTTCAAACCAAGAAATGTATTTAACGCCGGCCAGAGTGGCCGTGCGGTTCTAGGCGCTACAGTCTGGAACCGAGCGACCGCTACGGTCGCAGGTTTGAATCCTGCCTCGGGCATGGATGTGTGAGATGTCCTTAGGTTAGTTAGGTTTGATTAGTTCTAAGTTCTAGGCGACTGATGACCTCAGAAGTTAAGTCGCATAGTGCTCAGAGCCATTTGAACCATTTGTCTTTAACGGGCGCCGCTATCTTGGTAACCAGAGATAATAATAGTCTGCAATATACTGTATTAAAAGTAACATGGCCGAAAATTACTCCTTTACATAGGAGCACACATTTTGGTCTCAGGGACACACAGAAAATCGGAAGACAAGGCTTTTTTTTAATTTTAAATTATAAATTAGCCTACTACCACAATAGTACTAGTTTATATGCCAACTAGCTCCCCAGATGACGAAGAGATTGAAGAAATGTATGATGAGATAAAGGAAATTATTCATATCGTGAAGGGAGACGAAAATTTAATAGGAAATGGAAAGCCGCTTGTTAGAATTTTGCATAGATAATAACTTAATACAAGCTAACACTTGGTTTAAGAATCATGAAATAAGGGTGTACACGTGGAAGAGGCCTGGAGACACTGGAAGGTTTCAGATAGATTATATAATGGTAAGACAGAGATTTAGGATCCAGATTTTAAATTGTAAGACATTTTCAGGGGCAGATGTGGACTCTGACCACAATCTATTGGTTATGTACTGTAGACTAAAACTTAAGAAAGTGCGAAAGGGTGGGAATTTGAAGAGATGAGACCTGGATAGATGGAAAGAACCAGAGGTTGAAGAGAGTTTCAGAGAAAGCATTAGGAAATGATTTACAAGAACGGGGGAAAGAAATACAGTAGAAAAGGAATGGGTAGCTTTGAGAGATGAAATACTGAAGGATGCAGAGGATCAAGTAGGTACAAAGAAGAGGGATAGTAGAAATTCCTGGGTAACAGAACAGATATTGAATTTAATTGATGAAAGGAGAAAATATAAAAATGCAGTAAATTAAGCAGGCAAAATGAGGTCGACAGGAAATGCAAAATGTCTAGGCAGGAATGGCAAGAGGACAAATATAAGGATGTAGAGGCATACATCACTAGGGGTAAGATAGATACTGCCCACAGGAAAGTTAAAGAGACCTCTGGAGAATAGGGAACCACTTGTATGAATATCAAGCGCTCAGATGGAAAACCAGTTTTAAGCAAAGGAGGGAAAGCAGAAAGGTGGAACGAGTATATAGAGGTTCTATACAAGGACGATGTACTCGAGTGCAATATTATGGAAATGGAAGAGTACGTAGATGAAGATGAAATGGGAGATATGATACTGCGTGAAGAATTTGACAGAGCACGACCTAAGTCGAAACAAGGGCCCAGTAGTAGACAACATTCCATTAGAACTACTGTTAGCCTGGGGAGGGCTAGCCCTGACAAAACTCTACCATCTGGTGAGCAAGATGTATGAGACGGGTGAAATAACCTCAAACTTCAAGAAGAATATAATAATGCGAATCCCCAAGAAGATAGGTATTGACAGGTGTGAAAATTACCGAACTATCAGTTTAATAAGTCACGGCTGCAAAATACTAACACGAATTCTTTACAGACGAATGAAAATACTGGTAGAAGCGGACCGCAGGGAAGATCAGTTTGGATTCCGCAGAAATGGAACTCGTGAGGCAGTACTGATGCTACGACTTATATTAGAAAATATATTAAGGACAGGCAAACCTAATTTTCTAGCATTTGTAGACTTAGAGAAAGCTTTTGACAATGTTGACTGGAATATTCTCTTTCAAATTCTGAAAGTGGCAGAGATAAAATACAGGGAGCGAAATGCTACTTACAATTGGTTCAGAAACCAGATGGCAGTTATAAGTGTCAGGGGCATGAAGGGAAGGAGTGGTATATTCAGCAATCAGTAAAGCAAAGAAAAGAAAAAACTTGAGTAGGAATTAAAATCCATGGAGAATAAATAAAAAATTTGAGGTTTGCCGACGACATTATAATTCTGTCAGAGACAGCAAAGTACCTGGAAGAGCAGCTGAACGGAATGGTCAGTGTCTTGAAAGTAGGATATAAGATGAACATCAACAAAAGCAAAACGCGGATAATGGAATGCAGGCAAATTAAATCAGGTGATGCTGAGAAAACTAGATTAGGAAATGAGACACTGCCGCGATTAGCAATATACCCTGAGGAAGGCGCCTTGCAACAGTCGCCGAAACGTAGGAATTTTACAGATGACAATGCGGCCTCAAACCCAGAAGAATTTTATTGACTGTGACAACGGACGGGAAGCCTACGTTTACACTGCTAGAGCACTTCATTAATTCGTGTTTATACAGGGAGATAAAGCTGCTCTTACCCATGGGTTTTATGCAACCCAAAACACTTTGAAATGCCACGCAAAAGATTTTCATATTCTCTCCCTCTCCCTCCCTACATTCAAGCTATTAGTCCTACAGAAAAAATGAACAGGATCTTTTTGTAGCACATTTAATGTACTTGTATTTTGTATTGCGATACGTTTTCAATAGAGGCTCTAGTTTACGAATTTTACAAGAAGAACGTACAAAAGCGACCTTCAAACCTTGGCCTCCAGCGAAAACATAGCTCAGTACAAAATTTAACTTAATTAAATATCCTATAAAAAGTTTCTACTCAATTTTTTTCTGTAGGCAAACAGTTTGCATATAGCGATCGCGAGATATGAATCTCTCACATGATGTTGTTGAAGGCATTCCCCGGTTCATAAGACCCATAGATAGTAGCAGCTGAATCACCCAATGTATTATTTCAATGCGTGGTGTCTGTCCTCTTGAACATGTTTGAAAGAGCAGGCACATCGCATTCGTATAATTGATTGGCTAGCTGGGCATTAGATCCACCTTCTGTGTGGATG
Organism: Schistocerca cancellata; assembly: GCF_023864275.1. NCBI lineage: Eukaryota > Metazoa > Arthropoda > Insecta > Orthoptera > Acrididae > Schistocerca > Schistocerca cancellata. The sequence goes on along the minus strand of NC_064632.1, from coordinate 399,495,631 downwards.
CACAAAAATATCCGTCCTTTTCTGGTAATCTCAAAGAACGAACATGGAGGAAATGGACATTAACTGCGGACAGTTGGGCGCTCGATAGGAACGCAACTCCGCCGTGAGGCATGCTGAGGTATCACCATGTAGGCTTTTCCGGCGTAATAAGTCTTGAAAGTCTCTTCGGGTTTCCTGCCGGATCCAAAAATGAACTTGACTCAATATTTCGGCGATCCAATTGATTACCATCTTCAGGAGAATGCTGCTTCTGCTGATGAGTCCCGCTGAGAACTTACGCTAGGCTGCAAATCGACGTCCTATATAGGACACCGTTAAGTATACGGCGCATGTGCCCCCCATAACGGTTGCGCTCTGCAAGACAAGGAGGTGGCGCCGCCCTTAGTAGAACAGTGGTGGCAACGATATATCGCACTCAGGACCGCACCGAAGAACGTTCAGTTGTGATGCGAGATAATACAGGATTCTACGTCTTGCTAAGAGGAAACCCATTGTCTCTGTCGATTAAATTATCCGCCAACCTAATTTCAATCATGTCGTTATAGACACTGTTCCAAAAACCGGAAATGTTGGCAACTACTACAGTTTCATAAAAATTTCATACCGTGTCCCTCATTTAAGCAGTGTTCTGCTACGGCTGTTGTAGCCTGGTATGACGGCGATGTTCCCCACACCTGTCATGAACTGTGCGAATCGAACGGCCAATGTAAGCCTTCCCACATTGACACGGAATAAGCCGGGTTTTCTAAGCCCAAAAACATCTTTCACAGATCCAAATAGTGTCCTAATCTTAGAAATTGAACACACTCTTAATGTTAAAATTCCTTAAAATTTGTCCAATCTTAAAAAATGGGTTCAAATGGCTCTGAGCACTATGCGACTTAACTTCTGAGGTCATCAGTCGCCTAGAACTTAGAGCTAATTAAACCTAACTAACCTAAGGACATCACACACATCCATGCCCGAGGCAGGATTCGAACCTGCGACCGTAGCGGTCGCTCGGCTCCAGACTGTAGCGCCCAGAACCGCACGGCCACTCCTGCCGGCCCAATCTTAAATGATATGCCTCCAGCATAAGGAAGAAAGGCCACCGATCTACGTTCCTCTTCATGCACCTCCAGAGATGGTCCAAACTCCATAGCCCGACGAATCTGCTTCTCGGAGTATCTATTTTCCTTAAAAACACCGATCATTTATGCGCAAGTTCTTGGGTTAAGCTGTCCGCGTCGGAAATGGCATATGCTCTGCGAACCAAAGTCCTATGGACACCACTGTGTTGGTGTGGTGGATGACAACTCTTAGAATGCAGATACCGATCTGTATGCGTCGGCTTTCGGTGAACACTGGGTCCCAAAGTACCATCTGGTTTTTTATAAACCAAAACGTCTAAAAATGGAAGCATCTCATCACTTTCAACCTCTATAGTAAATCTGAAGTGGTCCAAAAATCTATTAAGAGCATCACGTCCATGCGTCCAGACGAATAAGGTGTCATCGACATATGTATCTCCAGAAGCACGTTGGTTGCAAAGCTGAAGTCCTCAGTGCCATATCCTCGAAGTCCTCCATAAATAAATTGTTTCCCGGATGGCGCAGTGCTTAACGTCTAGTAAGCAGGAGATCCCATTTTGAATGCTGGTCCGGTCCACATTTTCAGTCGTCGCCGCTGATGCCGCGTCATATCCGGGCACAGCTGATATCAGTGATTCCTTCCCTTTCTTTTCATTTCTCCCTCTCTCCACCTTCAATTTACATATCACCCTGTGTAGTCAGTTGTGTACACGCTAATATTTCTTATGGGTAGTTATGTGTCGGCGGTCATTCTTGGACAGATTTTAATCGCAGGTAATTCCCACATTACTACACCACCGTTGACCCACAACATATCGTATGTTAAAAATCTAGGTAACAAAATGCATCAGTTGTCGTTCTCATGTCTGTGAAACGTACTGTAAAATACTGGTATCTGTGAGTTTTTCACAGCCAGTGAAGCCAGAACGAGCAAATTCGGCGGTGCCAGCTCTCGCTGCCAAACAGCGGCTCGTACGAGTAGGCCAGCGGGTCGACGCGCAGCAGAAAGCCCAGGAGCGGCCAAGTGTGGCGCACCCCCCCCCCCCCCCCCCCCCCCAATCACCGCTCTTTCACCCTCTGGAGAGCAAAGCTTTAGATACGACCCACAGGGGTGGGGCTCCGCCTCCTGCTTTATCGCAGAGGGCCGTAAAGTGCCCGTACGTCTGCATTGTTTCCCTCCCTGCGTATTTTATGCTCTGCTTGACCTTAGCCCCGCACAGCCTCTTCCTGAAGTCCTTGCAGTTGCCTGCGCATTAGCGGACATACGTATCTTTTCTGTTTTTCGACGTCTTTTCGTCGCCTTTTGGCATGCCATGCGTTGTTATTGACAGCTATGTCAATATCCGGTTCAAATTATTACTTTAGGGACGGCGACTGCAAAGGAAGTAGTGTGATGAAGCTCCCGAAGAAGGCACCGCTCGCATTCAGCCCATCTCACGAGTGCCCTGAATCCACAAAGCACCTGCGGTTACCAGACCTTCAGTCGCTCACCAAGACACTTCCCCTTGCTTTACGCTTCAGTTTCAGGCAGACTGTCGTCCAATGGTACCACTCCATGCTCAATGAGAAACTTTTTGTTTCCTGCGTACAAATGTCGGATTAATATTTTTCTGTTATTACTATTACTAGATGAGTGGCCAGTGTTATCTGGATATGTATTTATTTTCAATCTTATGCTTGTGCTTTTCCTCCTTCCCTGTCTCTCCATACATCTCTCACTGCCACACTCTGCGTCCGTCTTATCCTACCTCTCTCTCTACCCATCCCCCCCCCCCCCTCAGCCCTCCCAGACAGTCTGCTCACCTGTTCCTTCTCTCTCTGCCCTTCTGCTCATATGTTCCTTCCCCCTCCGCTTATCTGTTCCTTCCCCCTATCCCTCCTCCCTTCCCTTTTCACGTATCGCTCTGACCTCAATAGGAAGTTGGTGGGTCGAAGCCCCACAGTATTTCTTTCCAGATCGTAATTAATGTGTGTACCAAAATTGACTAAAATCGTTCCAGGGCTTTATGATGAGTTTTCTACCTGCAGCTTTACACGCGTATGCACATATCAGATATATGTCACATATTTAGATACTTTGCACGCATTTCTACACATAGTCACCTGTATTTTTAGCGAATTTTTGACTGCAGTTTAACCGCGCGACCGCTGCGGTCACAGGTTCGAATCCTGCCACGGGCATGGATGTGTGTGATGTCCTTAGGTTAGCTAGGTTTAAGTAGTTCTAAGTTCTAGCGGACTGATGACCTCAGAAGTTAAGTCCCATAGTGCTCAGAGCCATTTGAACCATTTTTTTTTTTTACTGCATTTTCATTTTCACTCAAATGTTCAAATGTGTGTGAATTCCTAAGGGACCAAACTGCTGAGGTCATTGGTCCCTAGACTTACACACTACTTAAACTAACTTAAAAGAACTTACGCTAAGAACAACACACACACCCACGCCCTAGGGAGGACTCGAACCTCCTGCGGGAGGGGCCGCGCAATCCATGACATGGCGCCTCAAACCACGCGGCCACTCCGCGCTGCCCATTTTCACACAACATAATGCTGATGACGTCGTATCTTCTGAACTGTGTATGTCCTTAATGATATAATTTTGCAGCTACGTCCGGTGGTATATATGGCTACCGTCTGGGAAATGTGTTGTGAGTGAGCAGTAAAGAAGAATAAAACAAAAGTCATGAACGATGTGGCAGGTTTTCAAGCATCTCAATGTTTATCACGGCAAATCTCCTGAACTGAATGACGTACAATATTATTCTAGGCACATTCAGTGATATATGTGAATACTGTCTGCAAAATTTGTTGCTAACAGAGTTAGTAGTAAAGAAGTAATAAAGTAAACCGTCAGATTTCACGTGACAGTTTTGATGCACACACAGCGAAAATGTAGTAAGCGATGAAGTTTTTTTCCTTTCATCATATTGTGGGTGTTGTCAGCGAGAAGAACTTTTGTAAATGTTTGAAGTTGCAAGTTGTTGCAAATCACTAAGAGCTGTCGTTCTCGAATACTTCAAGAATAAAGTATGACTACTCATGCGTCATGGGCTACACCGCTTTTTCGCTCACACCCACGCCCCTTTCATAGGTGATCGCTGTCACCTGCTCAGCGATCCTTCCACAAAGTAAATGGTATGCGTACCAAGTTTGGTTCGGTCCAGTGGTTTAGGAGGAGATCTGGAAGTATATACATATATTAGTGGACACCAGCATAAAGACATAGACATTTGTAGGAAAATTAACATTTTCGGCTGGAATAGATATGCACAGTGTATACACAATAGCATGAGATACAATATTCTGACAAATGCAGTCAAATAGTATGGCATTTGATGTCAGTAAGACCGGTGGTAGAAGGTGGAACTTACTATAAAGGCAGTCTTTGTGGGGTAGGTGTGTGCATACGTGCCTCTGCTGCAGTTAGGAAACAGACACCATTAGTGATAGTGCGTATTGTGTACATAAACCACTATTGTGATAGTGCCACGCGGCGTAGAGTTATCATGATACTAAAAATAAAAAATCTGTGCGTATAAGGAAATGAGATTCTCCAATCGTCTTATCGCTAAGAAATTCAACTGTTCAAGCACAGTAATCGATAAGTTCGATGGAGTGGGCGCACGATATGGACAGAACGTAAAATATGGGCTGAGCAGAAAATTATTTGAGGCACCAGAACTATTTTTTTGTGAAAAAAAGGGCCACAAACCATTATTCTTCTAAGCTTAATGCTGATTTACAGTTTCCAGTAACTGCCAGACGCATACGACATATTTTGTCAAGTGACAAACATCTTGCATTCAAGAAACGACTGCAGAAACCTGCAGTAATAGCCAAATATAAACAGTATTTCTTTCCAGATCGTAACTAATGTGTGTACCAAAATTGACTAAAATCGTTCCAGGGCTTTATGATGAGTTTTCTACCTGCAGCTTTACACGCGTATGCACATATCAGATATATGTCACATATTTAGATACTTTGCACGCATTTCTACACATAGTCACCTGTATTTTTAGCGAATTTTTGACTGCAGTTTAACCGCACGACCGCTACGGTCGCAGGTTCGAATCCTGCCTCGGGCATGGATGTGTGTGATGTCCTTAGATTAGCTAGGTTTAAGTAGTTCTAAGTTTGTTTAAGTAGTTCTAGTTTGTTGAAAACATATATGGTGGACTTCAGAATGGGATAAAGTCATTTTCAGTACGAGAAGAAATTTAATTTAGATGGAGTGGCTGGATTTCAGTATTATTGGCTTAACCTGAAAACAGAGCAACAGATAGGAATGAGTAGACATTTTCGTCGTGGTAATGTCATGATTCGGGCAGCCCAGAAAGTGGTTTGAAGGTAGAGATGTCGATTACTTGAACTGGCCTGTGCTTAGCCCGGGTATGAACCCCGTGATAAACTTTTGGGGATTACTTGCAAGACGCGTTTAGAGGAATGGAAGGCAATGTGAGGCTGTATGTGAACTGAAAAGAACTATACTAGAAGTGAGACCGACAATTTTACTGCAAGAACAACATACCTTAACTAAATCAGTGCCAAAGAGAATTTTTGGGGTGATTAGGAAGAACGGAGGTTGGACGAAGTACTCACAATGCAATAACACAACAGGGCAGTGAGTACCATTACACTAATTTTCCACCCATGAAATGGAAACGCCTTATTTTGTCACTTGTGGTATTAAAAAAACTATGTACTTCGGTCAAGATTGTTTGTGTCTTATATGTATCTACTACTTTCATAATAAATTCGGTACAGTATGCTACAGACATTGTACTATTACTATTGTAGGAACCTACCTTTGTACTGATTTATACTGGTGCATTTACGTACCTCCGTTTCTGTAAAGAGTATGGATTTGCTGTATGCTGCGTGATACTGAAAAATGTCAGAAGCAGTGTCGTTAAATATTATTCACTGTAAATGTTCTGCATCGATTGCTTCCCATGGGAGGTCAGCCGAGGGAAATGGTTTTGGCTTCACGTTTCTACGTGGCTTCCTTATATACGAAATCGAAGAGGCATGCAGTCACAAGGCAGCCGAATTGTCACTACCAGATCTACCAAATAGAGCCGATATGGACCCTGTTTATAACAATTATAAACACCGCTGTCTGAAGTCGTGGCACTCAGCAACGAAGCTTTTACGAAAGTCACTTCTGAAGACTGGAAGAAGCCGTTAATCATCCGCAACGCGTCTTGGAAAGAGCTCGGCAGATTGAAACCATTTTTTGAAAACTCATTAAAGTAAATGATTATGTCCTTAAATAATGGCAGAAGCAGGGTCACTCCAACCATCTTCGACAGCGACGAGAGTACTGTCGTTAGAGTTTTTCTTTTGTCATCACAAATACATTGCAAAGGCGGATTCAGCTGAACGTTTGGTGCAAGTGATTTAAGTAATGCAAGGAAAAACTATTATTTTCTTGTGTTCTGACTAGTAATAAGAAAACCATTACCAGCAACTGAGTCCAAATGTTTGTCTCAGGAACTCAGTCTTGAAGGCACAAAATAAATTTCTCTCACTGTTTGCACTATAACTGTAGCAGTGCTGTGGTAGTGTACGCATCAGTATTCTTCTGTCCTATTCCATTAGTTTCCTCACCTTCGTTAATAGGCATAAGTACTTTTTATGATACAAATAAACCGAACATAATAAACGTAATAACGGGATAGTTATAAACCTAGCGCACTGTTTCAAGCAAGAACGCTGAACAGAATTCTTGAAGTTTCCACGTGCGCCACAGCACCAAACGTCAGATTTCAAATGGTTCAAATGGCTCTATCGGACTTAACTTCTGAGGTCATCAGTCCCCTAGAACTTAGAACTACTTAAACCTAACTAACTTAAGGACATCCATGCCCGAGGCAGGATTCGAACTTGCGACCGTACCGGTCGCGTGGTTCCATCTGTAGCGCCTAGAACCGCTCGGCCACACCGGCCGGCAAACGTCAGATTTAATTCAAATTACCTCGTGCTAAAACTTTCCTTCACTCCTTTCATTTACAGCAATTACAACTATAATGTATTTTTAGGATTTCTTTCACATAATGCGTTAAACTAAATTTAATCATAAAAATATTTTCCGCTAGTCGAAAATTCGGTAATGTTGTCAGTAAATTTACACTGTGTAATAGAATTGTAGGATCGTTTTTTTCGAAGGCTCTTAGTTCCCACCCACTGCGACACTTAAGTTTGAAATTTGGCTCAAAAGTGCCTGTAACCTTTCTCTGCAATGGTGGAAAACTGTGGCATCCTGTGACCCAACCGTCGCGATCGACAACGCTTCGAACAGGGTGTCGACACATGCGAGAAAAGTCCAGAGCTCAAAAGTTCATGTGAAATGTAAGGTGGGTTAATGATGTCACATTGGCACTAAGTTTCACCACAATTCCGCCAAATACCACCGTAGAACTGTCACACGATTAGAACGTAGTCACAGCCTCTTGTACCCAAATTTCATCCCTTCTTTTGACACCTAAGCGATGGGGATTAGAGCTTGACGTACGGCGTTGAAAACACGCGGTTTCCTTATGAGTGGCCGAGGAAAACGTTCCAAATACACCGCCACTCAGCGTGTACGATGAAGGACTTCAATGAAGCCCCCATTTCCCTGGAACGTTGATTCCCACACGTTTCGCAATCAAAAACGACAGTTGAAAGGTGGCTACACTGAGCCACAGCGCCAGAAATCGCGCCAGAGAGTATTGTTCCGCCGCCTCCACTGGCAGTGATTATTGAGACGTAGCGGCAAGCAGTTCTTGCCGAGAAGTTGTGGTGGACACTGCTTGTAGCTGAAGTTGGAATGAGATGGGGTAGTAGTGAGTGTTTGTTCCATGTTTTATGCAGCTTTGTGATGGGAGAGATAGCAGATGTTATTCTAATGGAGACATTGTAATGATCAGAGTGCATTTCCTCAATATAAATTAAGGTAACAAACTACTTTTATTCTTCTCTCTCATTATTTCAGTGACCTGAATAATGTGTCATTACAGGTTCAGTCAACAAGCATCTGGCGTGTGTTCTTGTATTAGAGTGTAATTTTGGTTTTCTTCCACAATTATAGTATTTGTAATTTCCTTTTATCACGTCAGTATAATTGGTATTTAAAAATTCTTGTCTTGTTGAAGAAGAACCGTGCCAGATGTGCGTTGAGTCATACTACCACATACAGAACAGCTACACTTGTGCTTTGTTGGTTTCGTAGGTTTTATAGTTGCTGGGGGCTTAATTAATTAATTGTGCTAACAGAAATTTTCTTACATTCTTTGTTGTCATTCTAAGCAGTCAGATTGCGTACTAAAACTAGTCAGGGCCAGCCGTTTACGAAACAGCGTAATCGGACATACAGCGACAGAAAATTAAAAAGTATTTGCATTGCATTCTTATATCTTTATTTTAATTAAGCACCCATGCACAGTCCGCAGTACGATGAAGAACAGGAAGATATTCTTGATAACCTTTGACACTAGTGATACGCTCACACATTTCAGTGCTTCTCTAAGGACACTGAGGAGCTGCATCCGCGTTAAGCCCCTTTGGCGGGCAGCGCAACCGGATTTTTTGCTTTCGTGTGTAGGTTGGAACAACAAGGGGTAAGCTTCCGATCACGTTCTAATTTCGTCGAATGGTTCTGGACGATCCCTAGTGTTTCCGAGCTGTATACAAGAACAAAAATTCGGTCGCGCTGCGCTCCAAACTAGTGCGAACACGTTGGGTGTGGATAAAGCACCACAATGTCATTAGGATTAAAACGTCCGAGAGCGTCGGTAGTGTTAAAGGTTGTCAAGAACTTCTTTCTGTTGCCATAGCACTGCGAACCGTTGTTTTCGACCGCGAAATATATGGGAATCAACCGCCCATGGTAAAGGGTAGTTTTATTAACGTCTTTTATGCCACACCATACTGACTTCTCGTGCGGATTCTGAGCGGAGGACTGTCAGGCATGGTTTCATCGGCCACTCATAAGAGCTTTAAACAAATTTTTTATAGGCATTATCTCCTTCAAAACTGTTTTTTATTGACCGTTTTCGATAGGTAAGACTGTCGTCTCCAGATCTTCAAAAACATCTTCGGTTGTACGTCATATACCACTGTGCGTTCATTACTCATGTCATGTTAACATTTTAGTGGAAATTGATATACATACATATGCTACTTTGCATCTATCCCATTCAGTTGTAATATGTATTTAGACTGAAAAGGTTCCAAGATGTGCTACACTCGTCATGTAAGTCATGTGAACGTAAACATAAATACACACTTCCCCTACATATTGCGAATTTTAAAAACTGATAAACATCAAAGGAGTGCTACGTATGTAGACATACCAAGTTCCACAATGTGTATCTTTGCTGTGCATATTTTTACTTGTGCCAAGGCTGTTTGTAACTTTATTTTTCACAAACCTGTGTGGAGTGTGCAATATACTCTTCACTGAAATGTTACTGTGGCATGAGTAACGAACGCACGATGGATGTGGACGTACAACCAAAAAGGCTTTTGAAAATCTGGAGATTACGATCTTACCCGTTGAAACCAATCAAAGATAAATAGTTTTGAAAACCATATAGTTTTGAAAACCATCTTAGCTATAAAAAGTTTCTTTCAAGTCTATAGATATCAAGCCTTCATATTTATCATTACGAAAAACTTCAATCACACATGAAAAAAAAAACGCTTGAATTCAACGTTGGGCGTCGTGGTACTGACCTCCATCGCAAACGTGTCAAAATAAGGGGTGAAATGTTTGTAAGAGGGTGAGTGGCGACCGTCCAATTGCTACCACGTCAGATGGGCAGAATTTCCGTGATATTTGGTGCCAGTGATGCGCGCCATTAACACACTTTACAAGCCATATGGATTTCTGAGCTATGTGCTTTTTTCGCTTGTGACGACACCTTGCCGTTCGAAGCGTTGTCGAGCCCAAGGATGACGGCGTAGGGCACCACGCTTTTGCACCGTTACACAGAAGGTTGTACGCAAATTTCTGCCACATTTTAAACTTAAGTACCGCAATGGGTGGGATTTACGGGGTTTCGAAAAAGTGATCCTTGAATTATGTTGTGCAGTGTATTTTCTTAAACTTTCCGTACATCGTACTAAACTTTTTTACGCAAATTAAAATAGTGTAACAACATTTAGGAGACAATAACGACATGTCAGTCTTTGTACATCGAATAGTATGGCAGACTGAGGGAGGTGAGTGAAAAACAAGAAAGGGCGGGACGTGGAAACGGTTCTCCGCCTCGTCGTATTCCTGCCGGTGCCAGCCCTAAATGTTTGCTTGATTGTACTCTGTTGTAGAGGACAGGTTTGCAACTACAACACTTAACAAGTGCAAAACCAGCTTTACCAAGATGGCAACGGCTAACACGATTCCTGAGTTACTGTTCAAAGTTCACACTATTTACCAAGGGATCAGTGATATACAATACTGTCGTTTTGAAGAGGTCTCACTTCAAGTAACTGACAAGTGTGACTAAAAGTCCTAATCTAGTTGGTAGATAATACCAAGAAATTTTTTGAAGTCGAATCACGAAGTGTTGAAGTGGTGGACGGGCGACTGATAGAGGAGCATTGTTGCTCACTGTAGCTTTGAATTATCAATATATTCCTCACATGGTCAGGGCCATCTGCATTGCACTCATATGGTAACTGAAGAAAACTTCACAAACCAAGACCGCTAAAATGGCATTTTATTGGATGACCGGTTTGACATAGCTATTCCATCATCATTCAAAAGCATAAGATCTTGGCCTCTGAAGATTTCTTCTGTTGCCACTAAACTATCAAACCTGAAAGTGTAGCACTGTCAGACCTTGTAAAAGGGATCATTAATAAAACTTTAATTTGGTACATATAACGTGATTCTCTTCTTTATATACGTTTTAGACAAAAACTTCACATACTCACGAAGACAACAGGTAAAATCTTAAATTTTGAAAAAAGTCATTGTGAAAATAAAAAGACTAGCATAATAATAAAGAGATGCATATAAATTAGCAAAGAAGATGGAAGTGAGATAATCTGCAGTCTGACAGCTGTAAACAGAAGGTTTATCGTGGTCGTCCTCTTACGAGGTTTTCGTAATCTGTCCAAAACATGGATTCACTTTTCCTCAAAGTGCTCTAACAACAAGAAAAAAGAATATTTTCAGCCGTTTTTTGTAAGAATATCTTATTTATTTTTTAAGAATTATCGCAAAATTGTGACTCCAGCACAGTGTACGCAACAGCCGGCCTCTGGTGGCGGAGCGGTTCTAGGCGCTTCAGTTCGGAACCGTGCGACCGCTACGGTCACAGGTTCTAATCCTACCTCGGGCATGGATGTGTGTGATGTCCTTAGGTTACTAAGGTTTAAGTAGTTCTAAGTTCTAGGGAGCTTATGACCTCAGATGTTAAGACCCATAGTGCTCAGACCCATTTTGTACGCAACAGAGAGTATGCAGAAGGTGTCTCCGTTAACAGAAAATGGAATGTTGCACTTCTGAAAAGATGTTCCATCACAAATTGCCGAATCACAAGGTGGAGGTGACTATTTTATCGAAGGTTCAGTAGACTTAATCCCATTCTTTGTGGATCATTTCCCTGGTTTCGAATGTTTCAGGACTTCCGTTTACTCTATTTTCCAGCCAGACCGGGAGAATACAGTAGGATCACAAACATATGTGGACTGGATTACGGAAATGACAATAACGAGCAAATGATAATAGGAACATCTAAGAATATGTGGAAGGGATTGAGGAAATGACAATTACGAGTAAAAACAATATGAACGTCTAAGAATGTAATGAACGGAGGATAAATTCAAGAGGACGTGAGAAAGTGGAATGTAAATTTGATGAGAAACACAACAGCAACAGCTAAGGATCTTCAAAAATAAAAAATTCATCAGACAGGAAAACAGCTAACAATAGGGAAGAATTGTACCAGTTCTCAAAGATGTCTTTAAATGTTTATATATAGTTGCGTTGCACATAAAAATCGATCCTCATTTAAGAGCTTGCATTTTATTTACGGATAATGCGTCATTCACACAGATAATGGGATCACAAATTAAAACATATTCATCTGTGGACAGATGAAAATCGTCATGCAATTACGGAAGCAAGGCATTAGATGTATGTACAGGAGTTTTGGGTGACACATTCATAAAGCCACGCACATTACCAAAGATGTTTGCTGTTCCCAGAAGGAACAACCCATTACGCTGGAGCTACGCCATTTTTCCTGCATATACTTTCTTCCTGCCGTGCTGGTCCTACTATGTATGAAATGGCACTACCGAGCAGTTTGAAAAGTAGGTGACTGGTGCTGGAAGAAGGTGCCACCGGGAGGAGGTTGGAAGTCGTGAGTGATGCCTAAATACCTCAGTCAGTAAGATTATTTCCAGTTTAAATTTGCCAAGCTGTTTCCTATGCTGTTTATCACCTTTCACTGCGCGAGAAATTGTCTATTCGATTATGCATGATGCGACACCAATCTAACTACGCCGCGTACGATACTAACGAACATTTAATAAGCGATCGGTTTGTATGGCCTCTGTGTTTTTCTGACTTTAATCCCTTATCTATCAGCAATATAATCACGTTACATGAGGGTGTGTCCTACGCTGCTGACCAAATCTCTGAGCAACCAGCTATTTAGCACGTTATCTTGAGTACTTGAGAAGGAATACTGAAGCATGTTTTAATGAAATTGCGCAGCTCGTCTACCGTCAACAGACAGTTGGATATTAAAGGACAGAAGGTCTTACGTCTCAGCAAGCACGACTTACTTTCGCCACTTTGTTTTTAGTTTTGACCTATACCATCTTCCGTAGGATTATGGTACACTTCAGACATTCTCTAGACATAAGTAATAATTACCAGTCTTAGATCTGTGGACAATTGTATGTATTAGAGATACTACTTGGATAGCACACATTAGATATATTGTGATTTAATTAGTTGCAATTATTAATAATTTCACGCTAAAAATACTGTAGCGGCACCACCGTTTAGGATAGGGAAAGTTAGTTTTGTGCAATATTCGGAGAACAAGTTAAAGCCAGATTGCACTAAGTTACTCATACCAGCAATTGTGAAGTCAAATAGAGACCACAGGGGCGTAGAACTGCCAGGGAAGGGGCACACAGCAGTTTCCATGGCGCAGGTCAAAGGCAGAAGGGGGCCAATGGCCAACCTAAGTGTTATGCGTACATGACGTGAACTGGCGCGTTTGGCAAAACGGAAGCGCACAGCCGAGTATAAATAGGTACAGTTTTCTAACGGGATTCATTCAAGTGTGACAGCTCTCCTGGACAGCGGGGCGTATCACACCAGCGGGCTACACACAGCAACAGATGGAGCGCCAGCGTCTCAGTCCACGGCGGGTCGTTGGTTCAACCATCAGAGGCAGGCCATTCCACAGCTTGCTACCGCCAGCTAAGCCAGCGAGGAAGGACAAAGCGGGCCGCTCGGTGGCTCCCAGTGGAGCAGCGCTGAGTCAAGCTGTGCGTTGCACCGGGTCACTGGGGCTGTGGCCTCAGCATTCCGGGACCCTGTGATGCGAACCGAGGTGAATGGAGTACTGTAGTGGAAACGAATAAATCATTTGGAAAGTTCTCGCCGAGTTTTAATACGGCACTTCCTGGCACTCACCCACTACATTTGGTGTCTTGCCACCACAGTTTGTCATCCTGATACATTCGGTGGCAGAAGACACAACAACAATACACTGTCCAGTCACATGAAAGCGATCACCGCTTGTGTTCGACGGCAACGTGCAATAACCACTCACATACGGCAGGTGGAACCAGTAATGTATAGCAACTGAAGTGTGTCGAAGACACGCGGTAAACAGTACAGTCATTGTCATAATGTGGCAACGCTGCGACTTATCTGATTGTCCGAAAGCCAATGATCATACTCTTTTGACCAAGGATGGAATCAACCCCGGAACGGTTCCGCCACGGTTAAAGTGCACTCTGCATGGCAAAGTGGCACTATCAAAAATGGGCGCAGAGGCAGTTACGGCACACGACGGGCCACAGATGACAGGGATGAACGACATGTATGGCAGAACAGATGTCCAACTGTCGACCAGCTGACCACCGAGATGAACCAAGGGGCTATCAACAGTATGTCCTCGAAAACCGTTCAGGGAACGTTGTTGGTGTGCCTGATACATGCGCCCATGCCGACTACTGCTCATTAGCGACATAGGCACTCCAATACCGCAATTGGACGTCAACTGAGGGGTGAAAGGTGGCCTTTTAACATGAAACATGTTTTATGTTCCATTGAACAGATGGCTGAGATCCTGCAACAGTCGTCGGAAGGGTCCAAGCCGGCGGAGGGGGCTTTATGGTCTGGGAAATGTTTTAGTAGCATTCCCTCGGTGATCTCGTCATTATGGACGCCACACTGGGTCGGCATCAGCATGCATCTATCCCTGGAGATCATGGCTACCCCTTTACGCAGCATCGTTTTCGTCGGCACGATGACATCTACGAGCAGAACATGTCACACAGCTCTCAGTGCACGTCAATGGTTGTAAGAGCACCAGGATGAGTTTATTATACTTCCCCTGCCACCAAACTATTTAGAGACAATCGAGAATGAGTGGAACCACATCAATCGTGCTATTTGTAACACGGATCCTCAATCGAGAAACAAAGCGCAGCTGGCAACGACACTGGAGTCGGCATGGCTTCACATCGCTGTCGGTTCCCTCCAAATTCTCTCTGACTTTCTTCCTGGACGTCCGCAGAAGTCCGCGCTGCAAAACGTGGTTATTCAGGCTCCTGACAGGCCGTCACGTTAATGTCACTTGACAATGTATCTTTGTAACTATGGAGAAGGAAGAGGTATAATGTACACTCCTGGAAATGGAAAAAAGAACACATTGACACCGGTGTGTCAGACCCACCATACTTGCTCCGGACACTGCGAGAGGGCTGTACAAGCAATGATCACACGCACGGCACAGCGGACACACCAGGAACCGCGGTGTTGGCCGTCGAATGGCGCTAGCTGCGCAGCATTTGTGCACCGCCGCCGTCAGTGTCAGCCAGTTTGCCGTGGCATACGGAGCTCCATCGCAGTCTTTAACACTGGTAGCATGCCGCGACAGCGTGGACGTGAACCGTATGTGCAGTTGACGGACTTTGAGCGAGGGCGTATAGTGGGCATGCGGGAGGCCGGGTGGACGTACCGCCGAATTGCTCAACACGTGGGGCGTGAGGTCTCCACAGTACATCGATGTTGTCGCCAGTGGTCGGCGGAAGGTGCACGTGCCCGTCGACCTGGGACCGGACCGCAGCGACGCACGGATGCACGCCAAGACCATAGGATCCTACGCAGTGCCGTAGGGGACCGCACCGCCACTTCCCAGCAAATTAGGGACACTGTTGCTCCTGGGGTATCAGCGAGGACCATTCGCAACCGTCTCCATGAAGCTGGGCTACGGTCCCGCACACCGTTAGGCCGTCTTCCGCTCACGCCCCAACATCGTGCAGCCCGCCTCCAGTGGTGTCGCGACAGGCGTGAATGGAGGGACGAATGGAGACGTGTCGTCTTCAGCGATGAGAGTCGCTTCTGCCTTGGTGCCAATGATGGTCGTATGCGTGTTTGGCGCCGTGCAGGTGAGCGCCACAATCAGGACTGCATACGACCGAGGCACACAGGGCCAACACCCGGCTTCATGGTGTGGGGAGCGATCTCCTACACTGGCCGTACACCACTGGTGATCGTCGAGGGGACACTGAATAGTGCACGGTACATCCAAACCGTCATCGAACCCATCGTTCTACCATTCCTAGACCGGCAAGGGAACTTGCTGTTCCAACAGGGCAATGCACGTCCGCATGTATCCCGTGCCACCCAACGTGCTCTAGAAGGTGTAAGTCAACTACCCTGGCCAGCAAGATCTCCGGATCTGTCCCCCATTGAGCATGTTTGGGACTGGATGAAGCGTCGTCTCACGCGGTCTGCACGTCCAGCACGAACGCTGGTCCAACTGAGGCGCCAGGTGGAAATGGCATGGCAAGCCGTTCCACAGGACTACATCCAGCATCTGTACGATCGTCTCCATAGGAGAATAGCAGCCTGCATTGCTGCGAAAGGTGGATATACACTGTACTAGTGCCGACATTGTGCATGCTCTGTTGCCTGTGTCTATGTGCCTGTGGTTCTGTCAGTGTGATCATGTGATGTATCTGACCCCAGGAATGTGTCAATAAAGTTTCCCCTTCCTCGGACAATGAATTCACGGTGTTCTTATTTCAATTTCCAGGAGTGTATGTCTGAGTAACACAAAGAGTGTCGGAAAAGTCCACGTATCCGTCTTAACTGGGAATTTACTGACTGACAAACAAGTGAAGCACTTATAAGACACGGTAGGATGTCAGTTAAGTTCGTAGAACTACATTGGTGTGCCGCAATTACCTGTGACAAGTAGAGTGGCCACCCGGTTCTACGCGCTTCAGTCCGGAACCGCGCCGTTGCTACAGTTGCAGGTTCGAATCCTGCCTCGGGCATGGGTGTGTGTGACGTCCTTAGGTTAGTTACGTTTAAGTAGTTCTAACTTCTAGGGGACTGATGACCTCAGATGTTAAGTCCCATAATGCTTAGAGTGATTTGAACCCTTTTTAGAGTGGCCACCAGAATAATTATTCTAGTAACCTGATAGCCTGTGTCAGAGGCGGAAACAACGTTGCATTTGGAGGAACACTGTTAGAGATACGGAGATGCTGTGTACTCATGTGACAGTGTCACCACCATCAGACAGTATTTGGCCGAGTGGTCGATTCGCGCAATATCCAGATTTCTGGGCGTTCGGATGTGACACTAGCCTGATGTTGGACTGCTTGAGAACGTGAAGGCATACTTGTCACTATGGCTCTGGTCGAACACATTCGACATCCACAAGGGAGGATCACCAAAAAATGGCTCTGAGCACTATGGGACTTAACTGCTACGGTCATCAGTCCCCTAGAACTTAGAACTACTTAAACCTAACTAACCTAAGGACAGCACACAACACCCAGCCATCACGAGGCAGAGAAAATCCCTGACCCCGCCGGGAATCGAACCCGGGAACCCGGGCGTGGGAAGCGAGAACGCTACCGCACGACCACGAGATGCGGGCGGAGGATCACCATATTGTGCACTGAACATTCAGACATGTGCCTGTGATGTGAGAATATGTAATGGACTCCCTGTCATCTGCCGACGGGGGTGGCCGAGCGGTTTTAGGCGCTACAGTCTGGAGCTGCGTGGCCGCTACGGTCGCAGGTTCGGATCTTGCCTCGGGCATGGATGTGTGTGATGTCCTTATGTTAGTTAGGTTTAAGTAGTTCTAAGTTCTAGGGGACTGATGACCTCAGAATTTAAGTCCCATAGTGGTCAGAGGATTTTAACCACTTTTGAACCCTGTCATGTGACACTACCGGTCGGACAATAGCAGCAGCGAGACTAAGGAGTTACCTCATTTACGTCGGCTGCCATTAATATCACAACATAAACGGCTGCTGCTGAAGTGGTGCCGTGACCGGAAAGAAAAGACTGCAGATAAATGCCGTCGCACTGTGTTCAGTGATGGATCGCAGGTCTGCGCTACCCTGGATGACTAACTCTGGCGGGTATAGTGGCGTTCTGGGGAATCCCATATTTGCAGTGGTTTGGAAAGACTCAGCGGCGTTGCATCTGGTCTCTTGGTGTGACAAACCATTAATTATAGTTTCAAGTCGTGACTGGTAGTGGCTAATGAAACTCTGACAGTGCGTGTCGAGGACATCCAGCGTCCTCGTGTGTAACTTCCTATGCGGCACTATCGTGATACCGTTTTTCAACAGGACAACGCTCCTCCACGCATGGCTTGTGTCTCTATGACGTGGCCAGAAAGCTGTCTAGGTCTGCTCCTAACGGATCACGTATGGGACCAGCTCGCACGTCAGCTCCGCCCATTGCCGTTACACAGGATATCAAGCACTACTTACAATAGTTGTGGGCCAGCTTGCCTTAGGAGAGGATACAAAGACTTCACACACCCTTCTCAGTCGCATCATCGCGTACCTCTAGATCACTGTGGGTAAAACATCATACTGGTAAGTGGGCTCATACTACCAAGTTCTTTGTAAATTTGATTCGATTTTGTAGTTACTGAAAAAACATCACATACCTTCTTTACCTGGATTTTTTTTCTTTTACTTTTCCCTTACAGATGTTCCACTTTCTTTGTCAGGCAGTGTAGTCTTTGTTATTGGTATGCTTTCTTTGAAGCTGACGGTAGTCACTTTAGCCAGTATCCTACTGATTTGTTTCAGCGTTACATTCTTCCACTTTTGAAGCGACGACTGAAGTGACCGGAAACAGTTACATTGTTGATAAGAGACTAGTCGCGTGTTCGTGAGAGCACCAACGTCTACAGACAAGTCAAATAATGACCAAATTAATGAATTCCATTACCCATCGCGTTAGCAGAGTCCCGTATCGTTAAGCGACACTGCTTAATTGACTGAAACGCATAGCGGACGTAAGAAAGCACGAGAGGGATCTTGTACACGATCGCTCAATCGACTGAGCAGTCTCCAGTGAAATACACTCACAACGAGGCGCTGAGCTTTCAGTACTGCTCTCAACAATACGTGATAATACTAAAAAGCGACTTCAGAATAAAAGTACTCGATGCTTGTGAGTGAATTTTCTCATGACGAAAGGAGCAGTGAGTTGCAGTCTGCGGAAAATTTTTATTGTTGCATGTTGAAGTCCTCTCTGAACAATTCACAGCTTCAAAAATAGGTAGTAAAGATCATGTTTCCCTCTAGTATTGTAGGTATGTACATCACTGAAACTTCCTGGCAGATTAAAACTGTGTGCCCGACCGAGATTCGAAATCGAGACCTTTGCCTTTCGCGGGCAAGTGCTCTACCATCTGAGCTACCGAAGCACGACTCACGCCCGGTACTCACAGCTTTACTTCTGCCAGTATCTCGTCTCCTACCTTCAAACTTTACAGAAGCTCTTCTGCGAACCTTGCAGAACTAGCACTCCTGAAAGAAAGGATACTGCGGAGACATGGCTTAGCCACAGCCTGGGGGATGTTTCCAGAATGAGATTTTCACTCTGCAGCGGAGTGTGCGCTGATATGAAACTTCCTGGCAGATTAAATTTGTGTGCCCGACCGAGACTCGAACTCGGGACCTTTGCCTTTCGCGGGCAACTGCTCTACCATCTGAGCTACCGAAGCACGACTCACACCCGGTACTCACAGCTTTACTTCTGCCAGTATCTCGTCTCCTACCTTCCAAACTTTACAGAAGCTCTTCTGCGAACCTTGCAGAACTAGCACTCCTGAATGAAAGGATACTGCGGAGACATGGCTTAGCCATAGCCTGGGGGTTGTTTCCAGAATGAGATTTTCACTCTGCAGCGGAGTGTGCGCTGATATGAAACTTCCTGCAGATTAAAACTGTGTGCCCGACCTTCTCAAACTGTGAAGGGTTATTTATGACGAATTTCAATAGCGAATATATGTACTGTGACGGCGCAGTTAAAATACCTAAACTTGAAGAGGTACCCACGTGACGTCCATGGCTGAACACATTTTATCCCTACTGTTCGCGTTTTTACAATCAATACATTCCTTCCAAATGGTTAGTTACCCCAGAAAATTATTCTGTGCTATATTATTGAGTGGAAACATACAAAATGTGTCAGGAGATTGATACACCTGTTTCCAAGATTAGCAATTATACGAAAGGCAAAAACAGCTGAACTTAATTGTTTGATAAGCTCAGTAATATGCATCTTCCAAGTTCAGTTTTTCACCAATATATATACACTAAAATTTGGAACATTCTGTCTTACTGAATTCTGCGCACGTGCAACGTCAGTTGCTGGCATCCCTATTTGTTGTACAGAACTTAATATAGTGTGTTTCTTCAAAAATTATGGGGAGTCCATTTTCCTTTCGAAGATATCATTTTTGTTAATTTCTCTCCAATGAGATTTATTATAACACTTGTATCATCTGCAAAAAGTACCAATTTTGCTTGTTAAATGAGATGTGGAAGGCCATTCATACGTATAAGGAATAGGGGTGGACCAGGAAACTGAACTCTTGGGGACTCCGATGCTGGTTTTAACCCAATCACGAAAATTTTCTTCGATACCGACATTTTGTGAATTATTCAAGTATGATTGAAACAAGATGTGTGAAAAGCTATCACTTCCATAACTTGAGTTTTTCTAAGAAAGTGTCGTGATCTACACAATCGAAGGCCTTAGTGAAGTCACAAAAAATACCAAATAGCGATATACCACTATTTAAAGCTTTTACTATTTGATGAGTGAGTTTATGAATAGTAATTTCAGTCGAGCAGCCTCTATGGAATGTGTAATAAATGTCCTCTATCTAATCTTCCTACAGCCATAGCGTGCAATATTAATATACCGGGTGATCAAAAAGTCAGTATAAATTTGAAAACTTAATAAACCACGGAATAATGTAGATTGAGAGGTAAAAATTGACACACATGCTTGGAATGACATGGGATTTTATTAGAACAAAAAAGAAACAAAGTATTGCTAGGCGTGTGAAAGATCTCTTGCGCGCGTCGTTTGGTGATGATCGTGTGCTCAGCCGCCACTTTCGTCATGCTTGGCCTCCCAGGTCCCCAAACCTCAGTCCGTGCGATTATTGGCTTTTGAGTTACCTCAAGTCGCAAGTGTATCGTGATCGACCGACATCTCTAGGGTTGCTGAAAGACAACATCCGACGCCAGTGCCTCACCATAACTCCGGATATGTTTTACAGTGCTGTTCACAACATTATTCCTCGACTACAGATACTGTTGAGGAATGATGGTGGACATTTTTAGCATTTCCTGTAAAGAACATCATCTTTGCTTTGTCTTACTTAGTTATGCTAATTATTGCTATTCTGATCAGATGAAGCGCCATCTGTCGGACATTTTTTGAACGTTTGTATTTTTTTGGTTCTAATAAAACCCCATGTCATTCCAAGCATGTGTGTCGATTTGTACCTCTATATCTACGTTATTCCGTGATTTAGTCAGTTTTCAAATTTATACTGACTTTTTGATCAGCCGGTATAACGAATGAAGTATAAAGTGCAGTGTATGTGACGGCCCTGCACGACAACTGTATGATAACAAGGCATCCATTTTTAAATCGTTGTACGTTCTTCACTGCCAAAATCTGTAGTTGAGAATTATTCGTTTCAAAATTCACCACTGCAGCTATACCTCCGCATCCAGATCTGATGAGCCCACGACCGGCACTGCCACTGCAGTGAAATGGACATCATCTAAAAGAAACAGGTTAGCGGTTTCCAGATCAACGACCACGAGATGTGACGGTCTTGCCGATCTCCAACGGCCATGTGCAGTTGCTCTGGTACACGTAGAGGCTGATGGCTGTCTTGCCAACGTAAGGGAAGTGTTTTACTACCTTTGCTTTACCCATATCCTTGGAATCTTGCTTGTCGTGAACAGGTAGTACAAGAACTGTACACTGAGCACTATACTCAGTTTGGCGTGCAGATGATATGCAATTACAGACGCGCTCGTGGTGGAGCGGCCGACCATGAGCGGCGGCGGGGGCTGATGTGGGCGTCACATTGTGAGGAAGAGCCCGCAGTGGCCTTTATCTCTCACGCGTCACTGCCGCCGTGCCGGATCAGAGGGCACAGGTGCTGCCAAATGCGGGGAGCCGACCTGAGCTGAGCTGAGCTGAGGTGAAGCAGCCCGCGGCTGGCAGCCTCATCTTCGCCGCAGATACGTGTCCCGCATCCGAACGAGACATGTGCAAGCACGTGACTCACTTCACCCCAAAAAAAAGTCGCCGCACAGTGGAAGTAACCAGACGGAGTGAAAAAGTAGTCGCTTCTCCGTAGCATTTGTAGCCCACTTCTGTAGGCCAAAATTATTTTCTTTCTTTTATGAAGGAGGCAATTAACCCTTTCGGGACGGAGCGCGTTTCCCCAAAGCGGAGCAATTCGGTGGCGCTGTGCGGGTTCCATATCCCTTAGGTTTCTGGTTCAAATGGATCTGAGCACTATGGGACTTAACATCTGAGGTCATCAGTCCCCTAGAACTTAGAACTACTTAAACCTAACTAACCTAAGGACATCACACACATCCATACCTGAGGCAGGATTCGAACCTGCGACCGTAGCGGTCGCGCGGTTCCAGACTGAAGCGACTAGAACCGCTAGGGCACCAGTGCAAGCCCCATTAGGTTTCTTTCGTCGCTTATAAAATCTACAGTTTTTGACTTATCGGTGTAATATTTTTTTGCAAATGAAGCTTAAAACACGCTCTTTAGTGATATACTATTTTCATTATTCCATATTGCGCTCTTTTTGACTTGGCGGTGGTGATAAAACAGAAAAAAATGAAATGTGATTTTTTTATTTTTTTATTTTTTTTAGTTGAGGGGTGATGCATTGAATAAGACACACTAACATTTGTTGTGTCTTATTCTTTAAAGTTTTAGCTGTAAAACGACGTATATGGTTCAAATGGCTCTGAGCGCTATGGGACTTAACATCATAGGTCATCAGTCCCCTAGAACTTAGAACTACTTAAACCTAACTAACCTAAGGACTTCACACACATCCATGCCCGAGGCAGGATTCGAACCTGCGTCCCTAGCAGTCCGGCGGTTCTGGACTGTAGCGCCTAGAACCGCACGGCACCGCGGCCGGCAAAACGATATATAAAATACAATTTTTCTCTTATGGGACGTCCGTGGGAAGAAAAATAAAAAGTCCATTTTGAGGGATGAAAAATTTGATTTATGTCAATGAACTACAAAATTTCATAAAATTTGCTTAAAACAAACTTCACAACTTTGGCTTATCGATTTTTCGATAGGGAACCATATCTTACAAGTCCTTTCGGTACTTTGCTACCTTGCCTTACCTGTTGAAGCACTCAGGCACATGACGAGAAGGGTTGGACGGACAAGTTTCGCGCTCCTGGCTTGGAGCGATCACTGCAAACGACACAGTCACCCTGTTTTTCCGGTGACCATTCTTGCGATAGCATGGTACAGGCTGTCCATGCTGTGTAGGTCACTATGCTCAGAGCGTGGCCTCTTCCTCGGTGGGTTGGTTCAGCCCTGCCGTCGCTCGCAATCTCCAAGACGAGACACTGCAAATGATTCTTTAGTGTGTCTCCTCTTTTCTTTACGATGATACAGAGAGACGTCTACAGACGTTAAAGCAACCTCTGGCGACCCACAGGGGAGTGTTATGAGACCATTGCTTTTCACAATATATATAAATGACCTAGTAGATAGTGTCGGAAGTTCCATGTGGCTTTTCGCGGATGATGCTGTAGTATACAGAGAAGTTGCAGCAGTAGAAAATTGCAGTGAAATGCAGGAAGATCTGCAGCGGATAGGCACTTGGTGCAGGAAGTGGCAACTGACCCTTAACATAGACAAATGTAATGCGAATACATAGAAAGAAGGATCCTTTATTGTATGATTATATGATAGCGGAACAAACACTGGTAACAGTTACTTCTGTAAAATATCTGGGAGTATGCGTACGGAAAGATTGGAAGTGTAATGACCATATAAAATTAATTGTTGGTAAGGCGGGTGCCAGGTTGAGATTCATTGGAAGAGTCCTTAGAAAATGTAGTCCATCAACGAAGGAGGTGGCTTACAAAACACTCGTTCGACCTATACTTGAGTATTGCTCATCAATGTGGGATCGGTACCATATCGGGTTGACGGAGGAGATAGAGAAGATCCAAAGAAGAGCGGCGCGTTTCGTCACAGGGTTATTTGGTAAGCGTGATAGCGTTACGAAGATGTTTAGCAAACTCAAGTGGCAGACTCTGCAAGAGAGACGCTCTGCATCACGGTGTAGCTTGCTGTCCATGTTTCCAAAGGAATCGAATATATTGTTTCCCCCTCCTTATACTTCCCGAGGAGATCACGAATGTAAAATTAGAGAGATTCGAGGGCGCACAGACGCTTTGAGGCTTTCCCGCAGTCGTTCTTCCCGCGACTAGAACAGGAAAGGGAGGTAATGACAGTGGCACGTAAAGTGCCCTCCGCCACACACCGTTGGGTGGCTTGCGGAGTATAAATGTAGATGTAGATGTAGATACAGCAAGTAAGCGTTGACGATCCCCACATGAAATTCAATGAGCAGAGTTCTGTGGGGAAGACTGGGGGGAGAGGGGTTGAGCACAACCCGATCACCCGCGCTCCGCGTGTAGTTCACATTTTTCCCAACAGAATGCGCCCCGTGCCGTGTCGGTACTCCAAGGCAGTCCCTAGATACAGCGCTTGGTGTGTGACGCGACAATCGGGCCACGTATACGGGCCTTGCGTCCCACAGCAACTGCCGCGCCGGGCCACGTATACGGCCTCGCGTCCCGAAAGGGTTAATGCTTTCTGGCTCAAATTATGTCACTATTTCTATAACAAAATAATTTAGCTTTTTTTTACTTGGCATAAACCCCTTTGGTGATGGGTAATCCATATTAATATTACACGGCCTAATCACATTAAAGTCCAGTAACTACTCACAGAACGCAGGTCGCAGCGGTACCGGTGGAGGGTACACAAAGCGCGTCAGGGCAACGCCGAGGAAGCTCAGTCGTTACTCCTAATGTGGAACTGAAGTAATTTATCTTACGTCCAAAACGACATTATCGTTGACTTTCGGACCATTGGTGGAAGCATTTCCGAAACGGTTAAGTTTTCTAAATGATTCGCGTGCCGCCGTGGTAAATGTGTACCGTGCATGTCAAAGTCGCGCTTTCCTAAATCGGCGGCGAGGCAACTGTGGTGTACCATGGACCATAGATGACAGCGGTGTACGACGGCTCCGGAGATGCGTACGCACAAATAGACGCGCAACTGTTGAGTTTCTGACCACCGAGGGGCTACAAACAGGATCTCCTCAAAGACTGTACCGTTAACGTTGCTCTGTAGCAGCCGCTTGTTTTATGCATGCATGCTGACTCCCGTTCACCGGTATTAAAGGTTAGAATTTGCGTTTACTGACATATTTTTCCAAAATATTCGAAAAAGTAATTTATTCAAGAGTAGTCGTACACTTTAATGGAAGCAATTTACTTAGCATATCGCAGACTGGATTCCAGAAAGGTTGCTTGTCTGAGATTGCTATTTATACATTCACTCATCAAATGCTACTAGCTTAAATAATAATATCACGCCTGTTGGTATTGTTTTGTGATTTCTCCGAGATCTTCTATTGTGTAGATCTACATCTAGATCTACATTTATACTCCGCAAGCTACCCAACGGTGTGTGGCGGAGAGCACTTTACGTGCCACCGTCATTACCTCCCCCGGAACCGCGGGACTGCTACGGTCGCAGGTTCGAATCCTGCCTTGGGCATGGGCGTGTGTGATGTCCTTAGGTTAGTTAGGTTTAAGTAGTTCTAAGTTCTAGGGGACTTATGACCTAAGATGTTGAGTCCCATAGTGCTCAGAGCCATTTGACCCAACCATTACCTCCATTACCTCCCTCTCCTGTTCCCGTCGCGTATGGTTCGCGGGAAGAACGACTGCCGGAAAGCCTCCGTGCGCCCTCGAAACTCTCTAATTTTACATTCGTGATCTCCTCGGGAGGTATAAGTAGGAGGAAGCAATATATTCGATACCTCATCAAGAAACGCACCCTCTCGAAACCTGAACAGCAAGCTACACCGCGATGCAGAGCGCCTCTCTTGCAGAGTCTGCCACTTGAGTTCGCTAAACATCTCCTTAACGCTATCACGCCTACCAAATAACCCTGTGACGAAACGCGCCGCTCTTCTTTGGATCTTATCTATCTCCTCTGTCAATCTGACCTAGTACGGATCCCACACTGATGTGCAATACTCAAGTAGAGGTCGAACGAGTGTTTTGTAGGCCACCTCCTTTGTTGATGGACTACATTTTCTAAGGACTCTCCCAATGAGTCTCAGCCTGGTACCCGCCTTACCAACAATTAATTTTATACGATCATTCCACTTCAAATCGTTCCGCACGCATACTCCCAGATATTTTACAGAAATAACTGCTACCAGTGTTTGTTCCGCTATCATATAATCATAGAATAAGGGATACTTCTTTCTATGTATTCGCAATACATTACATTTGTCTATGTTAGGGGTCAGTTGCTATCCCCTGCACCAAGTACCTATCCGCTGCAGATCTTCCTGCATTTCGCTGCAATTTTCTAATGCTGTAACTTCTCTGTATACTACAGCATCATCCGCGCAAAGCCGCATGGAACTTCCGACACTGTCTACTAGGTCATTTATATATATTGTGAAAAGCAATGAACCCATAACACTCCCCTGTGGCACGCCAGACGTCACTTTAGCGTCTGTAGACGTCTCTCCAGAAAAACTCAAGTTTTATGGATCTGATGGAATTACACACAGCTGGTTCGAATCATATTTGACAAACAGAACGTTGAGCTCAATATTTCAAACAATGTCGGCAAGATAGAAAACTTTAATGACTGGGGTAAAATTACAAAGGGAGACCCACAGGATGCAATTTGGGTTCCATTCCTTATACACTGAAGTGCCAAAGAAACTGAAGTGCCAAAGAAACTGGTATAGGCATGCGTGTTCAAATACATAGTTAGGGGAAACAGACAGAATACGGCGCTGCGGTCGGCAACATCTATGTAAGACAACAACAGCGCAGTTGTTAGATCGGTTACTGCTGCTACAATGACATTGTTTCAAGATTTAAGTGAGTTTGAAAGTGGAGCTATAGTCGGCGCACGAGCGATGGCACAGCATCTCCGAGGTAGCGATGAAGTGGGGATTTTCTCGTATGCCCATTCCACGAGTATACCGTTAATATACACATGAATTTCCTTCCACTAAACATTCAACAAACAAATTGATACTCTTTGCTGACGATACTAGTGTTCTAATAAATCCCACTACAGAGAAAGCAACGGAAGAGTTAGTCAATGTTTTTTTCCAAAGAATTATTAAGCGGTCCTCTGAAATTCGGCTCTCCCAAAATTTTGAAAGAAAAAAGCCACTGCATTCAGTTCTTTGCAACAAATAGAGTGATGCCAATAACTGATGCAGCAGGCGAGGAGAATTCAGTAAGTAGGGTACAATGGTCCAAATTTTTGGGTGTGAACATTGTCTAAAACTGGAACTGGAAGAAGGATATTACTATGCTTCTCATACAACTAAGTGCAGCTACTTTTTCTCTTCGTATAATTGCTAATTTTGGAAATGAATGTATCAGTCTCCTAACATTTTTTGCATACTTCCACTCAATAATGGTCTTACGTAATGATTTTCTGTTCCCAGGTGTAACTCATCATTTAGAAACAAAGTACTGATTGCACCAAAGTGAGCAGTAAGAATAATGTGTTGAGTATACCCACAGACGTCATGTAGGCACCTATTAAAGGAGCTAGGCCTTTTAACTGCCCCATCAGAGTACATATATTCGCTAATGAAGTTCGACAAAAATAATCCATCATAGTTTGAGAAGACCAGTGATGTAGATACCTACAATACTAGAGGGAACCATGACTTTTGTTACCCATTGTTAAGAGTTCAATAATCAGCAATAAAAATTTTTGATCGTTTTCATAAAATGCATGACAGGTAGTGAAGCAAGTGTTAAATCTAATTTAAAATCATTTCTCCTAGTCTATTCGAAGGACGAATTTCTACTTAAAAGCTGGTAAAGGAAAGACAGAAAAACCTGTCTTTTAGTGTAGTTGGATGACTAGGAATAAAAAGCCACTGAGTTCATTAACGTTACAACTAAAAATGTACACATATCCTGTAAAATGACGCGTTCCACGTCATTTCGATAAAAAATTGTTCAGTTGATCTATGAAAGATGGAACTAACTATTATCAGCGTCAAAGAAGCACTTGTTTGATTTTATCGCCCCCCCCCCCTGGCCACTGAACTCCCCGGATTAAAACTGTTGGACCACCTCGAGTGGGCTGATCGCGCCATAGATCCTCAACCGAGAAACCTAGAGCAGCTCACTGCGGTGCTGGGGTCGGTATTGTTGTTATTCAGGTCTTTGAACAGGCCCTCACGTTATTGTAACAAAATCTGTTACGTTGACATGACTAAGCCACTGAACTGATTTCGATGAAATTTGATACGGAGATAGCTTCAACCCTGTGGAAGAATACAGGGTAGCTTAAAAATTAAAAGGGAAAAGCAAGGAATCAAACAACCTTCTTTTATATCATGGAACGTAACCGAGCGAGGTGGCGCAGTGGTTAGACACTGGACTCGCATTCGGGAGGACGACGGTTCAATCCCGGGTCCGGCCATCCTGATTTAGGTTTTCCGTTCAAATGGTTCAAATGGCTCTGAGCACTATGGAACTCAACATCTTAGGTCATAAGTCCCCTAGAACTTAGAACTACTTAAACCTAACTAACCTAAGGACATCACACACACCCATTCCCGAGGCAGGATTCGAACCTGCGACCGTAGCAGTCCCGCGGTTCCGGACTGCAGCGCCAGAACCGCTAGACCACCGCGGCCGGCAGGTTTTCCGTGATTTCCCTAAATCACTCCAGGCAAATGCCGGGATGGTTCCTCTGAAAGGGCACGGCCGACTTCCTTCCCCATCCTTCCCTAATCGGATGAGACCGATGACCACGCTGTCTGGTCTCCTTCCCTAACCAACCAACCAACCATGGAACGTATACCATGTTAAAAATTATTAAATTTGCTGCATAATGTACCGTTGTAGAACGTATAACAACTCCAGTAGCAAGATGCAAAGATGAGCCCTGCTGTCCACACCCTTTGGCAGTGATGCTGCGCGTCCGCTGTAGTCGGGAGAGGGGTGGAGAGAGCAGGGGATGGAAAGGGGGGGAAGGGGGTGAGCTATGCTTACCTGAACAGGCAGCTGCTGTTATTGAGCATACAATAGATTACGTACTCGCCATTGTTCATCATAACAACATTACTGATATGAAAGTGCAGCCACAGGTAACAGCTCATAAACTATAAAGTATTTGCAAGGAACAAGCCGGAAAATAAGAACAGAAAACCGAGAACGAAGTACTTGACCTAGAAAGGATCTAAGACAGTATTGATTACATGGTAGGGGTACCATGTAATCAATACAACGCAGGAGCAATAACGGAAATTAAAAGGTAGGTTCACAAACGGGAAAGAAAAACAGTGCCAAGATTTTCTGAGGACTCTGCCATCCTTAGTGAAAATGAGGAAGAACTGCGGTGCCTTTGAAATTGAATGAACAGTCTAACGACCACTCAATTTAGATTGAGAGCAAACAGAAGGAACAGAAAAGTAATGAGTAGTAGCAGAAATGAGATTAGTAGTAAACGTAACATCAAAATTAGGGACTACGAAGTATGCCAAGGGAACGAATTCTGCTGCCTATGCAGCAAAAGTATATGTGACCGATAAAGCAAGGAGGACATAAAAATCCGACCACCACCGGCAAAGAGGATATTCCTGGTCAAAAGACGTTTACTAGTACGAAACATAGGCCTTAATTTAAGGAATAAACTTCTGAGAATGTACGTTTGGAGCACATTATTGTACGACACTGAATTATGGACGTGAGAAAATCGGAGAAGAAGACAATCAAAGCGATTCAGGAGCCGTGCTGTAGAGTGACTTTGAAAATTAGATAGACGAATAAAAAACGAGGAGGTTCTCCGCACAATCGGCATGAAGAGCAACATGCGGAAACCGTTAACTTGAAGTTCCGACAGGATGATAGCAAGAAATAATTTGCGTGACACTAGAGGGAGCTGTAAAGGGAAAAACTGTAGAAGCATACAGTGATTGGACTAGAAGAAGAGGTTGTCACAGGAAAGGAAATCTACATCTGTACTCTCCAGGCCACATTACGGTGTGAGGTGGAGGATACTTTGTGCACAAGAATCACTTACTTCTTTTCCAGATGTGGATGGCTCGCGTGAAGAACGATTGCTGGTAAGCCTCCTTGTGGGTTCACGTCTCTCTAATTTTATCTTGGTGATCTTTTCGCGAGATTTATGTAGGAGGAAGAAATATATTGGTTGACGATTCTACACTACTGGCCATTAAAATCGCTACACCAAGAAGAAATGCAGATGATAAACTGGTATTCATTGGACAAATATACTTTCTAGAACTGACATGTGATTACATTTTCACGCAATTTGGGTGCATACATCCTGAGAAATCAGTACACAGAACAACCACCTCTGGCCGTAATAACGGCCTTGATACGCCAGAGCATTGAGTCAAACAGAGCTTGGATGGCGTGGACAGGTACAGCTGCCCATGCAGCTTCAACACGATACCACAGTTCATCAAGAGTAGTGACTGGCGTATTCTGACGAGCCAGTTGCACGGCCACCATTGACCAGACGTTTTCAATTGGTGAGAGATCTGGAGAATGTGCTGGCCACGGCAGCAGTCGAACATTTTCTGTATCCAGAAAGGCCCGTACAGGACCTGCAACATGCGGTCGTACATTATCCTGCTGAAACGTGGGGTTTCGCAGGGATCGAATGAAGGGTAGACCCACGGGTCGTAACACATCTGAAATGTAACGTCCACTGTTCAAAGTGCCGTTAATGCTAACAAGAGGTAACCGAGACGTGTAACCACTGGCACCCCATACCATCACGCTGGGTGATACGCCAGTATGGCGATGACGAATACACGCTTCCAATGTGCGTTCACCGCGATGTCGCCAAACACGGATGCGACCTTCATGATGCTGTAAACAGAATCTGGATTCATCCGAAAAAAAATGAGGTTTTTGCCATTTGTGCACCCAGGTTCGTCGTTGGGTACACCACCGCAGGCGCTCCTGTCTGTGATGCAGCGTCAAGGGTAACCGCAGCCATGGTCTCCGAGCTGATAGTCGATGCTACTGCAAACGTCGTCGAACTGTTCGTGCAGATGGTCGTTGTCTTGCAAAGGTTCCCATCTGTTGACTCAGGGATCGAGACGTGGCTGCACGATCCGTTACAGCCATGCGGATGAGATGCCTGTGATCTCGACCGCTAGTGATACGAGGCTGTTGCGATCCAGCACGGCGTTCCGTATTACCCTCCTGAATCCACCGATTCCATATTCTGCTAACAGTCATTGGATCTCGACCAACGCGAGCAGCAATGTCGCGATACGGTAAACCGCAATCGCGATAGGCTACAATCCGAACTTTATCAAAGTCGGAATTGTTATGGCAAGCATTTCTCCTCCTTACGCGAGGCATCACAACAACGTTTCACCAGGCAACGCCGATCAACTGCTGTTTGTGTATGAGAAATCGTTTGGATACTTTCCTCATGTCAGCACGATGTAGGTGTCGCCACCGGCGCCAGCCTTGTGTGAATGCCCTGAAAAGCTAATTATTTGCATATCACAGCATCTTCTTCCTGTCGGCTAAATTTCGCGTCTGTAGCACGTCATCTTCGTGGTGTAGCAATTATAATGGCCAGCAGTGTATGAATGTACGTTGTTGGAACTATAACAGTACACCATAACGTGCTGCAGAACGCCTCTCTTGTAATGTCTGCCACTGGAGTTTGCTGAGCATCTCCGTGGCGCTTTCTAAATGATCCGAAATGAAACCTGCTGCTTTTCTACATATCTTGTCTATATAGTCCTTCAGTCTTATCCAGTAAGGACGAGTAATGTTCAAATATTTGTCGGACGAGTGTTTTGTGAGCTACTTCCTTTGTTGATGTACATTTCCTGAGGATTCTTCCTATGAATATTTCTTGCATCTGCACTACTCGTGATTAATTTTATGTGGCCGTTCAAATGGCTGTGAGCACTATGGTACTTAACATCTCTGGTCATCAGTCCCCTAGAACTTAGAACTACTTAAACCTAACTAACCTGAGGACATCACACACTTCCATGCCCGAGGCAGGATTCGAATCTGCGACCGTAGCGGTCGCGCGGTTCCAGACTGTAGCGCCTAGAACCGCTCGGCCACTCCGGCCGGCTGTGGTCGTTCCATTTCAAATCGCAACGTACGCATACTCCCAAATATCTTATGGGTCTGCTTCCAATGATTGTTCTGTAATTTTGCAACCATACAGTAAAGGGTCTTTCTGCCCATGTATCCGCAGTACGTTACATTTGTTTGTGTTGAGACTCAATTGCCACTCCCTGTAGCAAGCATTGTTCATCTGCAAGTCTTCCTGCATTTCGCTACAAATGGATAGCCAGTTCCTGTTGCGTCCATTTTCCATTTTATATGGCTTTATGACGGATGCGTTATATATCCAGCTACATTTACACAATCCGATGATGCCCCAGAGGGGTGAAACGCATCACTGATACTAAATAGTTTCGGAACTAAAACTGTTTTTATTCTGAAATTAAAAATGACAACTAACTTTTATGCACGAGTCGCTATAAGACTTCTTTAAGCAAATATAAAAAAATACCTCTGAGCACTATAGGACTTAACTTCTAAGGTCATCAGTCCCCTAGAACTTAGAACTACTTAGACCTATCTAACCTAAGGACATCACACACATCCATGCCCTAGGCAGGATTCGAATCTGCGACCGTAGCGGTCGCGCTGTTCCCGTCTGTAGCGCCTAGAAACGCTCGGTCACACCGGCCGGCAAGCAAATATACACTCCTGGAAATGGAAAAAAGAACACATTGACACCGGTGTGTCAGACCCACCATACTTGCTCCGGACACTGCGAGAGGGCTGTACAAGCAATGATCACACGCACGGCACAGCGGACACACCAGGAACCGCGGTGTTGGCCGTCGAATGGCGCTAGCTGCGCAGCATTTGTGCACCGCCGCCGTCAGTGTCAGCCAGTTTGCCGTGGCATACGGAGCTCCATCGCAGTCTTTAACACTGGTAGCATGCCGCGACAGCGTGGACGTGAACCGTATGTGCAGTTGACAGACTTTGAGCGAGGGCGTATAGTGGGCATGCGGGAGGCCGGGTGTACGTACCGCCGAATTGCTCAACACGTGGGGCGTGAGGTCTCCACAGTACATCGATGTTGTCGCCAGTGGTCGGCGGAAGGTGCACGTGCCCGTCGACCTGGGACCGGACCGCAGCGACGCACGGATGCACGCCAAGACCGTAGGATCCTACGCAGTGCCGTAGGGGACCGCACCGCCACTTCCCAGCAAATTAGGGACACTGTTGCTCCTGGGGTATCGGCGAGGACCATTCGCAACCGTCTCCATGAAGCTGGGCTACGGTCCCGCACACCGTTAGGCCGTCTTCCGCTCACGCCCCAACATCGTGCAGCCTGCCTCCAGTGGTGTCGCGACAGGCGTGAATGGAGGGACGAATGGAGACGTGTCGTCTTCAGCGATGAGAGTCGCTTCTGCCTTGGTGCCAATGATGGTCGTATGCGTGTTTGGCGCCGTGCAGGTGAGCGCCACAATCAGGACTGCATACGACCGAGGCACACAGGGCCAACACCCGGCATCATGGTGTGGGGAGCGATCTCCTACACTGGCCGTACACCACTGGTGATCGTCGAGGGGACACTGAATAGTGCACGGTACATCCAAACCGTCATCGAACCCATCGTTCTACCATTCCTAGACCGGCAAGGGAACTTGCTGTTCCAACAGGACAATGCACGTCCGCATGTATCCCGTGCCACCCAATGTGCTCTAGAAGGTGTCAGTCAACTACCCTGGCCAGCAAGATCTCCGGATCTGTCCCCCATTGAGCATGTTTGGGACTGGATGAAGCGTCGTCTCACGCGGTCTGCACGTCCAGCACGAACGCTGGTCCAACTGAGGCGCCAGGTGGAAATGGCATGGCAAGCCGTTCCACAGGACTACATCCAGCATCTCTACGATCGTCTCCATGGGAGAATAGCAGCCTGCATTGCTGCGAAAGGTGGATATACACTGTACTAGTGCCGACATTGTGCATGCTCTGTTGCCTGTGTCTATGTGCCTGTGGTTCTGTCAGTGTGATCATGTGATGTATCTGACCCCAGGAATGTGTCAATAAAGTTTCCCCTTCCTGGGACAATGAATTCACGGTGTTCTTATTTCAATTTCCAGGAGTGTAGTTGGGCATAGGACTTAGTTTGATCTCTAATTCAATTTCCTAGTATTTTACTGTCATTTTTTACTTCTTCCTAAACAGCTCTTTTGATGATGATTTGGTAGTAAAACAAATCGATAATGACACCATTTATGAGACGTTAGCTGAAATATATAAGTAAAAGAAACAAAATTTTTGTGAACCATTATGGATCGTGTATTTCTGTAACCGACTATGTCAGGTCTTACAAATTTCTGTAGAACTGGTAGTAGGTGAGGTATTTAAATTGGTTACTGAATAGCCTGTGAGCCCATTTTACTTCTGCACGCCGAAGTATTACCTGGCTTCTCATTTCGCTGGAACGTCAGTACAACAGAAAAGCGAACTGTGAGACGCTTACTTGTGCAATACGAAACGAGAAACGCATAGGACCTGTCGGGGCTGTAATGCTGTCCAATGTGATACTGTAGTTAAGTGAGGTAGGAACTTAATTTAGATTTTTTTCTCTTCCCAGGAGCACAGAGCGGTAGCAAAGGGAAACAGAGCGGAACGACAATTACAGGAGTCTCAGCTTCAGCAGCCACAGTGAAATAACAGCGGAGCTACAGGCCCTTCTCACTCCATGGACTCCAAGGCGCTCATTCGGCAGGTCTCACAGAGAAACATCACCAACTTGATCTCATATTTTGAAGAGAAAAGGCGCACTGCCGGCCCCAGCAATTGAACCTTTGCGAAAATTTTGGGCCACAACTCTGACAGTACGCAGTTATGACCTTAAAGTAAAGGTTTTAAACTCACGCACGCACGGTATGTTTGTCAATAGCCCGAACGCGAATTTCTGTATGGTGGAGTGACTGATAGGATTGTGAAACACTATTTTAACATTGGTAACATGCTTTGCTCACTGCGTCAAAGTGCACGGTTTTTAACCAGTAGCTCGTGCCAGCGAGTCCTTTCTTTTGGCGTTTTTATGTTGCGATACAAAAATCCTGTGTAAGTGAATGGAAGGAACAAATGTGTCATTAAAGAAGTACCGTAGCGCTGTTTTATTATTAGCGTCGCCACTGTGCGCTGTTTTCTTCTGCTTCTTAAAGCTGGCACTGTCGAAGTTCATTTGGAGCAGATGCGCTGTTCTTCAGAATGATTGGAATAATTAAATTGTAAAACGAAAATGGTTAACTTCAGTTTCTAACAATTATCCAGTTACTTTGATTAATTCAGGTTGCTGCAGCATGTCAACAAGAGAATATTTATAAAATAATAAAGAACTTATATATACGCTAGATTGACACATTTTTCTTGTTGTTGTCTTCAATCCGAACACTGCCTTGACGCAGCTCTCCATGCTACTCTAGCCCATGCAAGCCTCTTCATCCCCGAATAACTACTGCAACCTATATCCTTCTGAAGCTGCTTAATCTGCTTACTGTACTCATCTCTTGGTCTCCCTCTACGACCTTTACGCTCACATTACCGTCCATTACTGAACTGGTGATCCCTTGATATCTCAGCATCACATGATTTAATTCAACTGTATCCCATTATCCTTGTTTTGCTTTTGTTGATGTTCATCTTGTATCCTCCTCAGAATACACTGCCTATTGCGTCCAATCTTATCAACCCATACCTTCTGTTAGTTATGCTGTGCTACAATTTTTTTGTCTCTTCAGTTCTATTCAATAGCTTATTAGTTACATGATCTACCCATCTAATCTAGCATTCTTTTGTAGCACCACATTTCAAAAGTTTCTACTCTCGTTTTGTCTACATTGTTTATTGTCCACGTTTCACTTCCACACATGACTACACACCAAGCAAATACATTCAGAAAAGACTTCCTATCACTTAAGTCTATACTCGATGTTACCTATTTGTCTTCTTCAGAAACGGCTTTCTTGCCATTGACGTCTACGTTTTATAACCTCTCTACTTTGACCATCATCCATTAGTCTGCTGTCCAAATAGCAAAATTCATCTACTACCTTTACTGTCTCATTTCCTAACCTGATTTAATTCAACTGTATCCCATTATCCTTGTTTTGCTTTTGTTTATGTTCATCTTGTATCCTCCTCAGAAATACTGTGTATTACGTCCAATTGCTCTTCCAAGTCCTTTGTCTGATAGAATTACAATGTCATCGAGAAACCTCAAAGTTTTTATTTCCTCTCCCAGAAATTTAATTATGCTCGACATTTTTCTTTGGTTTCCTTTACGGTTTGCTCAATGTACAGACAGAATAACATTAGGATAGACTACACCCCTGTCTCATTCCCTTCCCAACTACTTCTTCCCTTTCATGCCCCTCGACTCTTACAAAAGCCAGGTTTCTGTACAGGTTGTGTCTAGCTTCCGCTCCCTGTAGTTTACACCTGCTACCTTCAGAATTTCAAAGAGAGTATTCTAGTCAACATTGTCAAAAGCTTTTCCTAAGACTACAAATGTTATAAACACATATTTGCCTTTCCTTAATCTATCTCCTAAGACAAGTCGTAAGTTCAGCACTACCTCAAGTGTTCCTACATTTCTCCGGAATCCAAACTGATCTCCCATGAGATCGCCCTCTACCACATTTCCATTCTTCTGTAAGGAATTCGAGTTAATATTTTGCAATCATGACTTGATAAACCGGTAGTTCGGTAATATTCACCCTGTCAGCACCTGCTTCCTTTTGAATTGTAATTATTGCAGCCTGGAGGTATTTCACCTGTCTCATACATCCTTCACACCAGATGGAACAGTTTTATCATGACTGCCTCTCCAAAGGCTATCAGTAGCTCTGACGGAATGTCGTTTACACCTGGGGTCTTGTTTCGATATAGGTTTTTCAGTGCTCGGTCAAATTTTTCTCGTGATACCATATCTCCATCTCATCTCCATATACGGGCTCTGCCATTTCTGTAACATTGCTTTCTAGTTCATCTCCCTCTACATACTCCTCCAAGCTTACAGCTTTCGCTTCTTTGCTTAGGAATGGCTTTCCATCTGAGCTTTTGATAATCATACAGCGGCGTCTCTTTCCTCAAAAATCCTCTTTAGTTTCCGTGTACGCTGTATCTATCTTTCTCCTGGTGATTTTAAATCGTTACATTTCTCTTCTACCCATTCCTTCATTAAATTCAATATCTCCTGACATTCACATATTACGTATGCATATAACTTACTATTTTTCACGTAAACTGACATGGATTCTCGAACGTGACTTCAAAACGCGTCCATCAGACATGTTCATCTCTCTCATGCTATATCCACGCCTTCACTATCTCGCAAATAGGAGAACAATGGTTGTCACTTCGCTGTACAGCACATTATGCAGCTGCAATAGGACGGAGAGCGTGACAAACAAGCGGTGCGCACAAAGTTTTAAAAGCTACACTTTAATCAGAAACATGGCCTAAAGGTTCACGTAAGATCAATTGTTGGGGCTGGTATCTTGCTATTGTGATTTTTTTCTTCGTGAAATAGGACGTCAGGTTAGTGATGTTTCCTTGTCAGTCTGTTGGGATAGTGATCTCCACATAAGCAAATCAAAAAGCAACACAGGTAATGGTACATCTTGGCTGCTTTTTGTCATTAGACAAGAAACCAAGTGTGTCTTGCGATCACTGGTGCTACTAGAACACGTATGAAAATACGGTGCTGCCATTCAATTTATAAAAAAGGAAGACAGCAATAAACGAAACTTTATCACGGTGCATGTAGAGTACAGTACGAAGACTAAATGATTAACTATATAGGTGATTTGGGGCTGTACAGCGGGCGAAATTTGATAGACAGGGCCCAACCATTCGGTTGAATTGTCCATAATGTTCTTCAGACCAATCGCGAACAACTGAGCCCTGCTGAAATGGAGCATTGTCATCCATAAAAAATCCACTTTTGTTTGGGAACAGGAAGTCCATCAATGGCTGAAAAAGGTCTACAAGTAGTCGGACATAACCATTTCTAGTTAATTATCGGCTGAACTGGAAACCACACCATAATGGAGTCACCATCAGCTTGTACAGTGCCTTGTTGACACCCTGGATCCATGGCTTTGTGGTTTCCAGTCTCTTAAGGTCGAATCAATACGGTCATGAGCCCAGCAGAGGCGCTACAGTTGATGTCGAGCTGCTAGCAAAGGGACTCGTATCGGCCGTCTGCTGCCGTAGCCAATTAACGCCAAATTTCGCTGCACTGTCCTAACAGATATGTTTTAGAACGTTCCACATCGATTTCTGCCATTATTTCATGCAGTCTTGCTTGTATGTTAACTCTGATAACCTACGCAACCGCCACTGCTCTCGGTCGTTAAGTGAAGGGCATCGGTCACCGTTTTGTCCGTGGCGCCAGAGGTAATGCCTGAAATTTAGTATTTTCAGCACACTCTTGACACTGTGGATCTCGAAATATTGAATACTCGAACGATTTCCGAAATGAAATATCCCATGCTTCTAGCTCCAACTACTATTCCGCATCCAGAGTCTGTTAATACCAATCGTGTGCAATAATCACGTCGGATAACTTTTCACATGAGTCACCTGAGTACAGATTACCACCAATACACTGTCCTTTTATACCTTGTGTACGCGATACTACCGCCATCTTTGTAAGTGCATATCGCAATTCCACGATTTTGTCACCTCTGTGTAACTTTCAGAAGAAAATGTCGTTTACTATTGCCTCACAGATCTTATGCTGCATTTCGCTTGAGCTTTCCTGCGTATCCAAATACTTATGCTCTTAGGCCCTTTCATGAATATTTTCGTATTTTCTGTTTTGATCAACCAAATTTTCTTCTGTTTCTCATGGTTTCTACGCTGCTACCTCCCTTGTACCTACGTTTGCCTGTCCAACTCGCTGATTGTACCTTTTATAGATGCTCACTTTCCTGCAACTGAATTGCTTATTCCGGTATTCTTTATCGCATTATTTCTCAGTATTTCAGTATTGCATTTCTTTACTGATTAAATTAATATATTGATTTGTATATAAGATTTGTTCTCGTTAACTTATTATAAGGAACTAGGAGAAATTTGAGACTATTCCTGATGATTATCATATACATACATTAGCCTGTAGCCTGTTTTTCATTATTACTAAAGTGTGATCCTGTCTATATCTGCACCGGCGTGCACATTACAGTCCGACGTCTGATACCGAAATCTCAGTCTGATCAGGATATAATCCAGCTGTAATAATCTCAGCGAGTCTCCGGGAGTTTTCCAACTGCACCTACTCTTCTTGTGAATATGAAACTGTGAATTTCTCATTCTTACTAACAAGCCTACAGTCTCTCCTAACCTTTTAAGTACTGAATTGCCCATTCCGCATCCTCATATTCATTCTCTACCTCTTCATCTTCTACTTGTGACGTCAACATACACTCAAACGCCAAAGAAACTGGTATAGGCACGCGTATTCAAATACAGACACATGTAAACAGGCAGAAGACGGCGCTGCGGTCGACAACGCTTATACACTCCTGGAAATGAAAAAAGAACACATTGACACCTGCGTGTCAGACCTACCATACTTGCTCCGGACACTGCGAGAGGGCTGTACAAGCAATGATCACACGCACGGCACAGCGGACACACCAGGAACCGCGGTGTTGGCCGTCGAATGGCGCTAGCTGCGCAGCATTTGTGCACCGCCGCCGTCAGTGTCAGCCAGTTTGCCGTGGCATACGGAGCTCTATCGCAGTCTTCAACACTGGTAGCATGCCGCGACAGCGTGGACGTGAACCGTATGTGCAGTTGACGGACTTTGAGCGAGGGCGTATAGTGGG
This sequence comes from Schistocerca cancellata, assembly GCF_023864275.1. Taxonomy (NCBI): domain Eukaryota; kingdom Metazoa; phylum Arthropoda; class Insecta; order Orthoptera; family Acrididae; genus Schistocerca; species Schistocerca cancellata. The sequence continues at coordinate 399,455,754 of NC_064632.1, read as the reverse complement.
CATGCGGGAGGCCGGGTGGACGTACCGCCGAATTGCTCAACACGTGGGGCGTGAGGTCTCCACAGTACATCGATGTTGTCGCCAGTGGTCGGCGGAAGGTGCACGTGCCCGTCGACCTGGGACCGGACCGCAGCGACGCACGGATGCACGCCAAGACCGTAGGATCCTACGCAGTGCCGTAGGGGAGCGCACCGCCACCTCCCAGCAAATTTGGGACACTGTTGCTCCTGGGGTATCGGCGAGGACCATTCGCAACCGTCTCCATGAAGCTGGGCTACGGTCTCGCACACCGTTAGGCCGTCGTCTTCCGCTAACGCCCCAACATCGTGCAGCCCGCCTCCAGTGGTGTCGCGACAGGCGTGAATGGAGGGACGAATGGAGACGTGTCGTCTTCAGCGATGAGAGTCGCTTCTGCCTTGGTGCCAATGATGGTCGTGTGCGTGTTTGGCGCCGTGCAGGTGAGCGCCACAATCAGGACTGCATACGACCGAGGCACACAGGGCCAACACCCGGCATCATGGTGTGGGGAGCGATCTCCTACACTGGCCGTACACCACTGGTGATCGTCGAGGGGACACTGAATAGTGCACGGTACATCCAAACCGTCATCGAACCCATCGTTCTACCATTCCTAGACCGGCAAGGGAACTTGCTGTTCCAACAGGACAATGCACGTCCGCATGTGTCCCGTGCCACCCAACGTGCTCTAGAAGGTGTAAGTCAACTACCCTGGCCAGCAAGATCTCCGGATCTGTCCCCCATTGAGCATGTTTGGGACTGGATGAAGCGTCGTCTCACGCGGTCTGCACGTCCAGCACGAACGCTGGTCCAACTGAGGCGCCAGGTGGAAATGGCATGGCAAGCCGTTCCACAGGACTACATCCAGCATCTCTACGATCGTCTCCATGGGAGAATAACAGCCTGCATTGCTGCGAAAGGTGGATATACACTGTACTAGTGCCGACATTGTGCATGCTCTGTTGCCTGTGTCTATGTGCCTGTGGTTCTGTCAGTGTGATCATGTGATGAATCTGACCCCAGGAATGTGTCAATAAAGTTTCCCCTTCCTGGAACAATGAATTCACGGTGTTCTTATTTCAATTTCCAGGAGTGTATAAGACAACAAGTGTCTGACGCAGTTGTTAGATCGGTTACTGCTGCTACAATGTCGGCTTATCAGGACTTATGTGAGTTTGAACGTGGTGTTATAGTTGGCGCATGAGGGATGGGACACAGCATCTCCGAGGTAACGATGATGTGGAGATTTTCTCGCGCGACCATTTCACGAGTGTATCTTGAATATCAGGAATCCTGTAACACATCAAATCTCCGACATCGCTGCTGCCGGGAAAAGATCCTGCAAGAACGGGACCAACGACGACTGAAGATAATCATTCAACGTGACAGAAGAGCAACCCTTCCGCAAATTGCTGCTGATTTCAATGCTGGGCCATCAACAAATGTCAGCGTGCGAACCATTCAACGAAATATCATCGATATCGACTTTCGGAGCCGAAGGCCCACTGGTGTACCGTTGATGACTGCATGACACAAAGTTTTACGCTTCGCCTGGGAACGCCAATACCGACGTTAGGCTGTTGATGACTGGAAACATGTTACATGGTTGGACAAGTCTCGTTTCAAATTGTATCGAGTTGATGGACGCGTACGAGTATGGGGAAAACATCAGGGATCCGTGGACCCTCCATGTTAGCAGGGGACTGTTCAAACTGGTGGAGACTGTAATGGTTTGGGGCGTGTGCAGTTGGAGTAATATGGGACTCCTAATACGTCTAGACACGACTCCGATAGGTGACACGTACATAAGCGTCCCGTCTGATCACCTGCTTCCATTCTGTCCATTGTGCATTCCGATGGACTTGGCCAATTCTAGCCGGCCGGTGTGGCCGAGCGGTTCTAGGCACTTCAGTCTGGAACCGCGCGACCGCTACGGTCGCAGGTTCGATTCTTGCCTCGAGCATGGATGTGTGTGACGTCCTTAGGTTAGTTAGGTTTAAGTAGTTCTAAGTTCTAAAGGACTGATGACCTCAGATGTTAAGTCCCATAGTGCTCAGAGCCATTTGAACCATTTTTGGACAATTTCAGCAGGACAGTGCCACACCCCACAATTCCAAAATTGCTACAGAGTGGCTCCAGGGACATTCTTGAGCTTAAATACTTCCGCTGGCCACCAAACTCCCCAAACACGAACATTATTGAGCATACCTGGGATGCCTTGCAACGTGCTGTTCAGAAGAGATCTCCACGTCCTCGTACTGTAACAGATTTACTTACAGCCCTGCACGATTCATGGTGTCAGTTCCCTCTAGCACTACTTGAGCCACTACTGTAGTCCATTCCAAGTCGTGTCGCGGCACTTCTGCGAGTTCGTGGGGGCGCTACACGATATTAGGCAGGAGTACCAGCTTCTTTGGCTCTTCGGTGCATATATCAGAATTATTGTTTTTCATTTTGAATTGCCAACTGTGGGGCGGCGTGTTTACTTGTGATAATTAAAATAATGCTGTATAAATGCTTGCATGTTGAATCAGTTTCTGGCTTTTAGAATGTTGTTAATGCTGTCTTTCGCCGTTCTCAACACTGGCTCTCTATTTACTTTTTAGCACCCAGAAAGTGATTTAACAAAACGTGAAGCTTGTAATTAGAGTTCCTAGTGCCCACTTCATCTGAGAATACCATTATAGCTGCAGCTTATAGCTTTGAGGAATTAGGAGATTGTCCGGGATTTCTAATCAAAAACGATTTTCCAAAATAGTTGAGTATATTCTGAAATTCACTGATAACAAACACAAGTATCCCTACAACCTAACTAACAGAGCAGTTCAGAGTCTAATGCGCTGATGCAACTATAAATGTCCGAATTAAATGTTAAAAAGAATGCTCGCCAAGATTTGATGAGAATTTTTCATCAAACGCCAAGCTAAATAATTGGTAGAATGTCTGTCCCGCGACAGCACGTGAAAATACGACAATACGCAAACTGAAGCTAGATAATGAAAATCATCCCAGAATTAACCCTTCACTTGAAATGATTTCACGGTTCCGCGTATCTCTAGTAACTTAATACGGCACCCGAGGCTGTTTGTAGCAGTGATACCGATGCGACGCGACTCCCGACACAGATGGCGTGTTATTCAGCGTCTGGAGAGAACTGGGGCCTTCCTTCCACGCGCAGCGCTCTTATATATATAGCCGCGGTGCGGACGGCTAAGGGAACGCCTGCTCAAATCGGCTCTCCCGACTACCCGCTGGGCTAGTAACGCACCACTTCAAGTTACATAATAATTTATAGCTTCTTTTGCTGATGGCCGATGAAGCTCTTAATTTAAACGTGCATTCAGCACACAGGTAAGTATTGATAATAAAATTTTGACGTGGCTAAGTTAAATATTTTGGGCGAGAGAATTAATTAAATTACACTGCACGCAGTAGATGAGCTCTGAACTGGCCCTTTTGAGATCCGCTATCGCTATAATTTTATAGGTATTCAAAAGAAACTTTTGACATCTTCACAGTGATAGCGGACCTCCAACCTATTTAAATCTAAACATCCTAGCCTTATTTATTAGCCTACTTAATCTATCTTGCTTCCTTCAGTTTTGAGATGAAAACCAGAAAATCATGAATTTCCACTAAAGTCTCAATTTGTGAAATCCAAAGTACTGTTTTTATTAAATCATTATGAAAGATGAATCTAAATATAAATTTTGAAGTCTCTAGCTCTTTTCTGTTGCGCCAAGGATTTTATTAGAAAAACGTCCAAATTTCGAAAATGGCTGAAGTTATCGAACTGATATTTAACACACATTAATTTAGTATTATTCCTGACATGCTAGAAAAGTTTTAGGTCATTTGCTTGATTTTTAAGGTATTGCGCAACATTTATGACGTCAGAGCTAGTTACAGCAGACTGGCTAGCACACAATGGAAACTAATGTGAATTTACTACAGCGTGAGTAGGCTGCTTCCCTACACAACGTCAACAATAATTATTCAGGTTCACATATTGGCATCACAAGCAGAAGATGAATAAACCGAGAAAGTACATAATGATATTGAACATGTAATTCAGAGTGCAAAGGGATATGTAAATCTTATAATCATGCGTGACTGAAACGCTGCAGTGGAGTTAGTAATAGAAGACAGAGACATACGTGAGAATATGAGGTAGTAGGAGGAATGAGAGAGGAGAAATACTAGTTAAGTTCTCCAGTTAATCTGAGCTTATGATAAACTGTTAAAAAGCACAAGAGGAGGTGGTGTAACTGGAAAATGCCCAGATACATTGGAAAATTGCAGATGAATTACAGCATGATGAAACGGAATTGCGAAATCAAGGTGTGACAGATTCCAAAATCAGGAATTGGATTGTAAGGTCTACGCATAACTGATAACAATTCGGTAATGATGAAGAGCAGTATGAAGCTGAAGAGAATCACTGCGAAAATTAGGGCGATACAGAAATTCTATATATACTACGGTAATGAATACCTCAACTGAGAGTCCAGTTCAAGGGGAATCGATATATCTAAAACGAGCGATCACAGACAAATATAGGCAGAAGTAAGGTCTCCAGAATGAAATTTCACTCTGCAGTGGTATGTGCGCTAATAAGAAACTTACCGGCAGATTAAAGCTGTTTTAAGCGACGAGCGGGAAATCCGGGTTCGAGTCCCAAACTGGCAAAAATTTTCATGTGTAGTGAATTAAATGTCCAGCTGACGTCAGACCGTATTTATAACTTGTGAATCCATTTAGTAACGCTTAAGTATCATTTGACAAGTGTCCTGTAAGCGACCACTTTTCTGAGTGAACTACATTTCCTTCACAATAAACGTGAAATGCACGGAGTTCTTTCGTCACTTTCAGCGAGCTCTCGTATGTAGTTATATACAATGTTCGAGATTTTTTTTTTTTTTTTAATTCTTCTTTCGAACACAATAAATAGTCTAATACCGACATGCGCCTATATACGCTACTTTAATGTGGTAAATACGTTAGAAGCCACAGTAATAATTAATGATCTTATGCTTTCACAAAATGGCGGCTAAGCTTATTACAAGAAGAGTCAATCTGCTGCTAGTAATAATCCAGAACAAGGAGACAACTGTTCGATCAGAAAATAAAACGAAAGCACATCACCGCGTTGCTAAGAATCACAGAGGACAGCGTATTAAAATATCTCGTAATAAAATTGTTTTTCCGACATTGGAGTCTTTAAAATAAACCTAAGATGTTATGGACTGCATAGTGGACAACTTATACATTACGACATTTTAGCCCTTCACATAACCCAGATAAACGAATTTATGCTGTGCGTTTCCTCCAATTAAGCTATCGCATTTACTGAAAGTTGGGGGTTTAGCCGTCGTAAACAATCACTTACACTCCTGGAAATTGAAATAAGAACACCGTGAATTCATTGTCCCAGGAAGGGGAAACTTTATTGACGCATTCCTGGGGTCAGATACATCACATGATCACACTGATAGAACCACAGGCACTTAGACACAGGCAACAGAGCATGCACAATGTCGGCACTAGTACAGTGTATATCCACCTTTCGCAGCAATGCAGGCTGCTATTCTCCCATGGAGACGATCGTAGAGATGCTGGATGTAGTCCTGTGGAACGGCTTGCCTTGCCATTTCCACCTGGCGCCTCAGTTGGACCAGCGTTCGTGCTGGACGTTCAGACCGCGTGAGACGACGCTTCATCCAGTCCCAAACATGCTCAATGGGGGACAGATCCGGAGATCTTGCTGGCCAGGGTAGTTGACTTACACCTTCTAGAGCACGTTGGGTGGCACGGGACACATGCGGACGTGCATTGTCCTGTTGGAACAGCAAGTTCCCTTTCCGGTCTAGGAATGGTAGAACGATGGGTTCGATGACGGTTTGGATGTACCGTGAACTATTCAGTGTCCCCTCGACGATCACCAGTGGTGTACGGCCAGTGTAGGAGATCGCTCCCCACACCATGATGCCGGGTGTTGGCCCTGTGTGCCTCGGTCGTATGCAGTCCTGATTGTGGCGCTCACCTGCATGGCGCCAAACACGCATACGACCATCATTGGCACCAAGGCAGAAGCGACTCTCATCGCTGAAGACGACACGTCTCCATTCACGCCTGTCGCGACACCACTGGAGGCGGGCTGCACGATGTTGGGGCGTGAACGGAAGACGGCCTAACGGTGTGCGGGACCGTAGCCCAGCTTCATGGAGACGGTTGCGAATGGTCCTCGCCGATACCCCAGGAGCAACAGTGACCCTAATTTGCTGGGAAGTGGCGGTGCGGTCCCCTACGGCACTGCGTAGGATCCTACGGTCTTGGCGTGCATCCGTGCGTCGCTGCAGTCCGGTCCCAGGTCGACGGGCACGTGCACCTTCCGCCGACCACTGGCGACAACATCGATGTACTGTGGAGACCTCACGCCCCACGTGTTGAGCAATTCGGCGGTACGTCCATCCGGCCTCCCGCATGCCCACTATACGCCCTCGCTCAAAGTCCGTCAACTGCACATACGGTTCACGTCCACGCTGTCGCGGCATGCTACCAGTGTTAAAGACTGCGATGGAGCTCCGTATGCCACGGCAAACTGGGTGACACTGACGGCGGCGGTGCACAAATGCTGCGCAGCTAGCGCCATTCGACGGCCAACACCGCGGTTCCTGGTGTGTCCGCTGTGCCGTGCGTGTGATCATTGCTTGTACAGCCCTCTCGCAGTGTCCGGAGCAAGTATGGTGGGTCTGACACACCGGTGTCAATGTGTTCTTTTTTCCATTTCCAGGAGTGTATATTCGGACTGGTTCAGGCATATGACATTTGATAAAACAGATGTAAGTTTCAATTTTTTTTTTGGATGAAGATGGTCATGTAGACTGAAATTGGTTTTGAATAAAATTGTTTGATTCAGAAGCTGAAGATCTTATTCAGAATGTCGTTCGTGCAGTATATTATAACTGTAGAGAACCGCTTATCGATAACCTTTCTGATTTCAGTTGCGAAAAAAGACCTCTGCCAGTCATTTAACTAATTATGGTCATACTTTGTTACTGAAGCGTACGTTGCAGTTAGTCTTGGATTACAGAAGAAGTACTTCAATTGATCAAAGAAAGAAAGAAGTACAAAATGTTTTGGGAAAGACAGTGATACCACAATACACGTAATACAGGTCACATAGCAGTGGAATAAATAGGAAGTGACGGGAAGGCTGAGAAGCTTAATCAGTGTGATAGTTTTAGGTTCGAAAAAAATTGTAGGATGAGTCTGTGATCATCACGAATAATAACTTCTAGAATCTAGACTGTACCATATCACTCATGCGTTTTTATTGTATTGTTTCATGCAGCATGTTTCAGCTGTTAGTAGCTACAGAAACAAAAATATAACTGCTGACCCAATTTTTCAACATTGACAGTGATATATTTTTCGGATTTAGAACATAGTGTATGAAGATGGCAAGCAAAAGCCAAGACATATCATATTAGGTAACGTAACAAAAAATCGTTAAGTGATCTGGACGATATTATTCTGAAAAGTTAAATAAGAGGTTTTATCCACATCTTAAGAGGCAAAATATAACGTAAATTTGGTACAGAATTTATGTTGTAGTTGTTGCAGGTAACTACATTTTTTTCCGAAAAACTCGAGGTGTTGAATTATTTTACAGAATATTGAAGCAAGACATAAAATCGTAGCCCTTGGAGAAATCAAGCTGCACAGAATCGTTACACTGAAGGAGAATGATAATACTCCCAGGAATTGAGAGCAGAAACAGCAAAGAAAATCGGCCACTCATGCCGCTCTGGGAGGAAACTTTAGTTCCATTCATCAAACGTTCCAGTGCTCGCGCCAAGTAAGTTTCAGTCATTTCCAAACGTGAAAAAATATGTGGGTAGGCAGGCTGGGCAAACGACGATAAGACGAAAGGGGTGTGGTAAAGTGACAGAGACAACAGTTGGAACACGTTCACGTGGCTACATGGTGTGTCTGAAAAGTTCCCGACCCCTAATTCAAAACATATATATTGTACTTACACGAGTCTCTGCATCTAGAGGATCTGTGTGTGCACCGCCTAGTCTAATCAACGAATAAAAATTATGGGTATAAAATATAGTCGCAGATTTTTTTCATTGTGGTAGGGAGGAGTGCCATGAACAACATGTGATATTTAGGGGGGAGGGGAGGAGGAGAGGAGTCGTTTAAAGAACAGTTTTTTATGCCTTTCTCGAGTAACTCGAAAACCGCGGCTTTTAGCGAAAGAGTTTTGCAGTATAAAATTAAATTTTACAACATTTCATATCGAAAGAGTATTACTGGTTTTTTCTCTAGGACTAATAACTTCGAATCTGCAGGGGAAGGAAAATTTGCAAATTGCCAAAAAATGTTTTAACCGTACAAAATTAATGTTTGATGTTGAATAAAGTGGAGAAGAACAAATATTAAATGTCTGTTACTCATATAAGTGCAGCAGAGCCCTATTAAGGGATAAATTGTGTTCTAGTGGTGTACCAGCGTGGAGGGTGTAGATGGTAGAAGCGCGATAGAACTCATTACAATACAACAAGCGACGACATTGTGTTTCACAACTTTATCATCCGAATGCGAAAATGTTTTGTTGACACCACCCTACATAGGGAGGAACGATCAGCACGATAAAATAAGGGAAATGAGAGCTCGTACAGAAAGATATAGGTGTTCATTCTTTCCGCGAGCTATACGAGATTGGAATAATAGAGAATTATGAAGGTGGTTCCATGAACCCTCTGCCAGGCACTTAAATGTGATTTGCAAAGTATCCACGTAGATGTAGATACCGAACCTGCTTAGCACGCTTTGCGAATCACTGGCGACGAAATGCGCAGATATGCCCTGGGGGTGTTTATTTTCCACAAAGCGCATTAAAATTTCATGGAATGCATGTGTGAATTATTAATAACACTAATACAAGAAACGTATACGGACATAATCTACATAAATCGCTACACACTGTTCTACAGTGCTAGAGAGGAAATTGATTAATAGTCATTCTGTAATGCAACTATAGGAATCTCCTGGGAAAGGCAGTTTCTCCTAACCAGGAGAGATGCTAGGTTTTCAGTTTGCAGATAGACTATACCCTCCTGGAACTACACTGAGCACATTTATGTCCTCCTAAACTTCTCTGAACAGGTGTTTATATAGTGGAGTTATTTCAGTTTATTAAATAAGTATTTATTTGTGGTTGCTAAATGAGCTTTTACGTAAAATCCGTTTCTGTGAACAATGGCTGATAAGCGTTGACTCCGGAAGTGTGATGTTATCAGCAGCCTGTATAGTGTTGGTGGGAAAGGGAATGGATTAGTTAATGTGGTAACATGCTGCTGTTTGTTGTAGACAGTATACACGAAGATGGGCAACTTCCTACTTTCGTGTCGGACCCCCTTTTACCCGTTGCATTGCAGCAGCTCGTCATGATATGGACTCAACAAGTCGTTGGATGACCCCTGCAGAAATATTGAGCCAAGCTACCTCCATAGCCATCATTAGTTGCGAAAGTCTTGCCGGTGCAGAATTATGTGCACAAACTGGCATCTCGAATATGTCCCATCAGTGTTCGATGGGATTCATGTCGGACGATCTATGTGACCAAATCATACTGTCTAGAATGTTCTGACATCGCCCATTATCATCTATAAAAATTCTATCGTTGTTTTGGAACACGAAGTCGATCAATACCTGCGAAGGGTCTACAAGTTGCCGAACATAACCATTTCCAGTCAATTATCTGTTCAGCTGGACCAGAGGACCACGTAAACAGAGCCTACAGCATTATGGAGCAACCACCACCGTGCACAGTACCTAGTCGACAGCTTGGGTTCATGGCTTGGGGGGTCTGCGCCACTGCAGGACTCATCTGATCAGGCCACGGTTTTCCAGTCGAGTCCAACTGATATGGTCACGAGCCCGGGAGAAGAGCTGCAGGTGATGTCGTGCTGGTAGCAGTGGCCCTCGTGTCGGTCGTCTGCTGCTATTAATGCCAAATTTCGCCGCACTCTCCTAACGGATACGTTCATCATACCTCCCACATTGATTTCTGCGATTATTTCACGCAGTGTTGCTTGTCTGTTAGCGCTGACAACTTTACGCAAATGCCACTGCTCTCGGTCGTTAAGTAAAGTCCGTCGGCAACTGTGTTGTCCGTGGTGAGAGGTAATGACTGAAATTTGCTATTTTCAGCCGCTCTTGACACTATGGATAGCCGAATACTGAATTGCCTGAAGAATACCGAAATGGAATATCTCATGCGTCCTTCTCCAACTATTATTCCGTGTTCAAAATGTGCTAATTCCTGTCGTGTGGCCATAATCACATCGGAAACCTTGTCACATGAATCACCTAAGTACAATTGACAGCTCCGCCAATGCAGTGGCCTTTTTACCTCGTGTACGCCATACCACCGCTGTATGTATATGTACAATCGTGCTCAAAAGTATCCGAACGACCTGAATCGCATTTCGCCTCGAATGCAACCCACATAGCGCAGCTGTCTAGCAGGTCCTCTAATCGCCCCTCGGTACAGTCGTGTGACTATTGAAAATGGTTCCAACAAGTCACCACTAGAAAACACTGCTCTGCATCGCAATAACTCAAGATGTAAAGTAATACCAAGGTACTACAAATATCAGGGAACATCTTATCACAGATAAGACGGTTCTTCAGGCTTGTAAGCTCACATTTATTACAATACATGACATACATGAAATGTTACCACGCTCAATATTACGCCACATGGGTAATTCACGTAGTAAGTTCGTCGTATTCATGATTTCCTCTTCAAAATAACATACCGTACTTATTATTTAACACAAAATGACATTAAAAATTTAAGTTATTCACGAGCAGCTAGTTGAGAATATGTATGAACTTCAAATGACACGACGAACCGTCTCGTTCTGCATATGGAGTCAAATCCAGGTCATGCAGACTAAGTAAAGACTTCGAGGCTGACGGAACATAACAGTCATTCCTGACTAGGCATACAGAGAATGATATACCTCGATTTTAGACAGTATCAGTTAACAAATATCAACTTTAAATTACATAACGTAAACATTGTTAACGGGCGCGAATTCCTACCCAGCACCTATTGTCCTTGTTAACGAACTACGAGAGATGTTAAATATTGCTTCTTCACAAGTAACTTACTTGAAATGCCGTGAGGTAAAGCTTTGTGTTGGACAGGGATTCGAACCCAGAACCTAACTGGATTGTCATCGAAGCAAAATCAACTGTGACATATCGGATTTTCTCGGCAGTAGCTAGATGTTTTAACTGAAATGACGAGACGAAACATTAATTTTTTTCTTTCCCAGGACTCCAACCTGGCACCTAACGTTGTTATATTCTAGAGAAAACGAACGTTAAAAATGGGTTTGTTACACCAGCAGCGACATGTGAGCATGTTTGAACTACAAATAATATGACGAAGAGTTCAGTGCTGACTGGGAATCGAGCCCCACACATATCGTTGTTGACTGCACACAAAGAGACGTCAGCTACCGAATTTTTCTCCACCAGTAGCTCGGAATAACATCCTTGAATTTACAATGATTTCGCAAACAGTTCTGTGTCTCACTGGGACTCAAAAACGTCAGATATCGTTAGTGTTGAAACACATTAAAAATCAAAATTATTACCCACCAGCAGATAAGTGTTCTCATGCTAGAGCTTCATAATACATAATGAAAGCTTTAGTGCCAGGCCAGGATTCGAACCCTTTCATGCGCAATATGTGGAGATGTTGAGGAATCTGCAGTTTTGAAGAAACAACAAATTGTAGTCGAGCTGTATTGTCACGAAGGGATCAAATTCCGCGTTAAGGACGGTCTGAGTTGCATTCTCAGATCAGAACCAATTTTATCGATCTACTGAAGCTCAAATAAAAGTTGGAATAAGTGTCCTGTGAACCTACATAGCGTTTGTTTCGTCACTAGAAATAAATAACTAGTATAAGAAATGTTACTGTTGATAGAGTTTCTCCGTGTCGCGACTCCTGACATTGTTGTGGTTCAACCTAACGTCTACTTGGTAGAGAAGGAATATCATGTTTAACATAAATGTCAGACCACAATACCATTATACCTTCTTCACTTGGCGTAGCCAGAAGAGAACAGAATCTGTCTCTCCTTATAAAAAATCATAAGCAGAAGTTGGAATCGAGCCCACACCATAAGTATATGAACCTAGCATCAATCGAAGAGACCACCAAATTCTCTTCTCTAGCGCTCATTTTTCTATCATAACAATGTTGCGCCACAGTGGATGAGAATTCTGACACACAGACTCCCTGTAGTGGTTTGCAGTATGTTCAGTACATTCATTTACTTGGTTGACCGAATCGCCATGAACTAGCTGCCTCGGCTACCCAGTGCATACATTCGACTCTATTTTGTAATCACCGAAATAAAATCACGTAACTGACACCTACACAGAACTGCCAACAGTGTAGGATGCAGAAATTTAAACAGGAAGTGTTCCTTCCGACTTGAGCTGCTCTATTGCGCTATCTGTTTGTTAAAAACGTCGTGCAGTGCAAAAGAAAAGCTGTAACTGTCTGTCTCGCAGAAGTCTAGATCCAGCCATATGCATTATCTCACAGCACTGTGCAATGCGCAAGTACTGGAGGAATTGTTGTGTTTTAACAACACTAAAAGAAACCGTACGAAAATTGTGCACTGTATTATAAGAAATGATATAAAATTACCCGCGATAACCTTACGACGAAAGTCAGTTTCAATAAAACTGAGTATCTGTACACAAGCGTGCCTCTATCGACACGAATTAGTAAAATACTAATCACTTAGACTTCGGTTGGGTCTGTGTTTGATTGGTATGCTGTGTCATACTCAAGTGGTGTGCAAATGTGGCATTTCATAAATAAAGTTATGTATTCCTAGAAACCCAAAATTTGTTTGTCAGCAGCGGAAAGAGGCGTTACCTGTAGTGCAGCATTGTACGTTTTTCACCATTGCACTATGAGCCGAAAGTATTTTCTTGCGATTTCCTTATCTATGTGTGATCTGACTGCTTGTAGCTCTTTCACAGAAGGGATAAAAACGTTACAGTCAGCAAGACTGGAACCGCAAACCTTAACAGACGCTTTCTCTCAGGTTAGCACAGCTAGGGAAGAGGCATGCGTCTAGGTCTCCTCTTACGAGACCAGTAGTGGCTAGAACTCGTAAACCGCTATTTAAAGGACGAGAGTAGATGTGATTTTCACGTGCAAAGACTTTCCTGGGCAGAAAACCGTAAATTTACAATCTTTTGTTGCAGCTCAAGCGTTGATAATAACTCAGATTATTCAATGGAAATGACAGGAAAAATCAAGTGAACTTTGAGGCTTAATTCCGTGTACACCAGGAAGTAACTCGTCGATCACAGAGTTGCCAAATATACCTTGCCTTGTTGTCAAATCTCAGTTACATTACCAGCAGGAAGAAGACGAACCGATGTGATCCTACAGTGGGCTGGGAAGTGACCATAGCTGACGTCTCAAACACGCGGCTGCTACGGCCTGGAATACGTAATCCGTCTGATTCACATTTCTGTAACTGGGTTTAGGGACTGGAGCGTAGTTACTAATAATACTCAGAACTGACTGAAAACTAAGCTTCATAAATCAGTAATGTCATAGTTGTATTTATATATCTTTCGTAAGTGTACTCACAACTAAGAAAATCATTAACGAATGTTTTCGTTCCTCGCCGATAGTCGAGCACAACAAACAAATAAAAATAAAAATAGACCGTGTGCGTGCGTGCGTGCGTGCGTGTGTGTGTGTGTGTGTGTGTGTGTGTGTGTGTGTGTGTGTGTGTGTGTGTGTGAGAGAGAGAGAGAGAGAGAGAGAGAGAGGGAGTGAGAGAAAAATAAAAAAGAATAATAGAGAGAGAGTAAAAAATTGTTTCAAAGAAACTGAAGCAAGGTATGTAAAGAAATCTTTCATTAAAATGACACGTTCTACTTCATTACGGAATGTCGTAATCATGATCTATGGAACAAGTATTAATCTAATCTAATCTAATCTTATCTTATCATATTGCTGACTAGCCATGAAGAGGCACGAATTACAGAAATTTTCGCCAATATCAGTAACCAAATCTAAACTTAAAAAAAAGAGGACAGTTTTGTAGTAAACCGGCACTCCTGTAAATACCCTTTCGTCCCTGTTAACTAACCACGAAAGATGTGTGATATACCTCCATTCAGAAGGAACAAAGTGTTCATTCATTTAAAGATGAAACGCATGATGTGAAGTTCTGTGACTGAGATACGAACCCAGCACGCAATCGGATTGTTAACTAAGTAAAATCAAATGTTACGTATCGGTTTTTCTTACCAACTGCTAGATATTTGAATCTAAAATAAGGATACAAATTTTTGTGCCTGAGCGACAATCGAACCGCACACCTACCGTTCTTCTTTATCATCCACGAACATAACTTAAGTAACACTTGCTTACTCACCAACAGTAAGATGTGTGCGTATTTGACCAGAAATAACGACACCTATTTCGATTGTTGGCAACACATGAACAGACATTAAAAATGCTCGTTAATTTTCACTAGCAGACTGGTATGCAAGTGACAGGGCTTGAAATAAAATTATGAATATTTTTGTACTGGATCAGGATTCGGACACACATACTTAGCTTTGGAGGAGACCTAGAGAAGATTGCAGTCTTGGGAAAAGGAATGAAATGATTGAACTGTACTGTTCCGAGAGATTCAAATCCTCGAAAGATGAGATACGAATTCGAATCACAGTCCAGCACCAAATTTTTCAACGTCTATAGTTCAGCCTTTAAACGGCCATCGTTTCATCACATAAAATAAAATTTTCTAATGTAAGTAAATTTACTGGAGACAGTATTTCTGTTTACTATACCTTCTGCCTATGTCATTTGCCAACGTAAACTGGCTCTGCCCAATTGGTAGTAAAGGAACGTGATGTTTAATGCGGATTCTGGATAATAACGACTTTCTCTTGAGGTTTCCAGAAGTAAAGTAAATATGTTTGTGCCTCTTAAAAGTAAATGCCTGAACCCACGCATTACACCTGTGATAGTTCGTTAAACCTGACCATTGTGGCTACATTTCCCAGCCCCAGGAGTGTGCTGTAACGGATGATGTGCTTAGCTTACAAAATTAGTCACAGTGGAAAAATGCGAGTCTATTAAATGGTTAAGTAGAAGCAATCTTCTGACGTGGAGATTATGCTATTCTCATGTCAGCAGGATGTAAATACTCTTCTAGCTATCATAGGTTTGATGTAAAGCCATTTTGAAATATTCACTATTTCAGCAAATTTCTTAGTTCGAGAAAATCGACTGTGAAGTGTGAAGTTATCAGGTAATTCGATTATTACCGTCATTGTTACTATCATTTACTTCATACCGTTGCTGGAACACATGTGCTTGAAGATCATTTAATGTCTTTTGGTCATTATAGAAGTAGTTGCCCAAGAAGACATTCTTTCCCTGTCTACGGAGTCCTTGTCATGTTAATATCAAACATCAGCAATTACTCACAGATTACATTTAAACTAAAGTAATAGATGAAGACGTTACTTGATAACAAAAACGAGCTGCCTTTCTTATTTTACTTGCGCCAAGAAATGGCTGTCGAATACTGCCAAACCAAAAGCCAAGGGATCTTACTGCCTTCCGTTATACGTCGCTGTTAGTTCTTCCACAAGATTTGGTCGACGCGATCTGTTTCAAGTTGTGTATGGCAGAAAATTTTTTAGAAAATTAATTGTTTTCCTTTGCAATAAACAGAAAGATTTTCATTGTAAGCTATCCAAGTTCAAAATTTTCGCATTATTAGTTCAGATTTAATATTCACTTCTATAATGTAGGAAACTATTTCACAGTTGCAAAACCCGCATCCGATTCATTGAAGTTACTTAGTCGCTGACCGTAAATTCTAGCTCAGAGTGACACCAGTTTAAGTAACCTAATGTAGCGAAGACTGTTTGCCAGTACTCTTTTTCACCGTAAAATATGCAGTTCACACATTGGGCTCCAGTAGTACACTGTAACAGTAATTTCTGTGTGTGTGCAATGCATGCGGATTGTGGAATTTAGTGGTGCTCTCTCTTCCACTTCTGTATACAATATGCCTGACCTAAACGGGCCCTTTATTATTACAGGCCATAGGCAGTGCAACATCATTCTGACAACAGTAATGTGCTTATACTGACAGCCTCACTGTTCGTTTTAGCTGATTTTGTAATCATTTAAATAGAACTACATGACCTTCCAGTGGAAGACATTTCGTCCCCCTTTTCCTTGTGTGAAATTTGTCAGTAAGCTTTTTGCCTTCCAACCAGCGAAATGCGGCAGAGTACAGCCAGTAAACAATTCACAAACCACGATTCAGTGCCGTTAAGACGATTTCTTGAAACGTTGGCGTAGCTGAAGGAATTTAGTTTCTTCTTAAATCTTCTTATGCAGCAATGTTCACAGATATCTCAAATAGGAAAAGCTCTTTATCCAGGTGCGAAAGTTGTTAAACAAACTTCCCACAGTGTGAGTCAGGTCGATCTTTTCGTCTTACAGCACTGCATAAGTATTTTGTCTAAGAGGTATCACAAGTAGTGTTCCTGTTGCTGTGGGAATCATTGGTTGAAAACGAGTTTAACGCCAATGGGTACAGTACTGCCAAATATTCAAAATGATTATCAATCTGTCGGAGTTCATCCACAAACTGAGGCGTATTTATAATACGGTAGCTAGACTGTGTATCCTTGTCTTCCTTGAATGGGCATTACACACACGTATACAATACTATGAATATTTCGAACGCATTTGCTAACGTTGCTCTTATAAAATAATTTTGTTTTGTTAATTTTTCTGGGTGTTCAGCGTGCAATATGTGTTGTAAATACAATCTTAAACAAAAAAATTGCCCGTAAGATGGACAATACAATCGTGCTGCCATCAGAATTCTATGTCCGGCAAGTCCGGCAATATGCTCGATCTGGTGACGTTGTAGACTGCGTCACTTCCTGGAGGAAGTCTTGAGGGCAGTCTGAGTGCATTATTTTCCGCTGCGACTGTAGTCTTAAGGTAAAACGCAGGACTAACTACTACGACGTCTGGCAAACGTGAGCGCACGTCGACAGAATTTTTATCACCCCTTTTCTGTCGGTGCTAAAGCTATGAGTGTATTTCAAGCGAATCTACAAAATATTTCGCTTTCTGTCACATTGGTAATAACAGTTTGGTTCAACAATATTTTAGCGAGAGATTTCTTGGCCGACCATCTGCCTCTGGACACCGCATGCGTCTTGAGTTCTCTGGGACCCGTTTGCTGCCTACCGGCGTGGGCTGAGGCACTGCATTGTCTCGCCTTCTGCCGGCAACGTCTGCTCCACTCCGCACTCTCGACGATGTGAAATGCTTTAACGTTGTTGAGTGGTGACCCATAAAGTCTGTCTACAATTTGTGTTTCACACTCTATTGCAACGGAGGCACAAAACCGTTTTTATTTGGTGAGTATTTTATTACGCTAGTATGCAATACATCAATGTGGCACAGATTTAATTTCATTGTGATCCAGTGCGCTATAATTAATGTGTCATATCCTGTTCTTTTTCCTTTCACAAGAGGTTCTTCAAATAATTTATTTTTTTCTTGGATTCCTATGAGCTAGTCAAGGCACAGAGAGTAAATGCAGTGTAATGTGTTTGGTTCCTTTCTTTGATTCCCTCTTGTAAATGGATGCAAAACATAGTGTTAATACCTTTCAGAACCTGCTACATAGCTACTCAGGCATACTGCTTGTTTTGAGGTCTATACATTAATTAATGGAGAAGTGAACGCTGTTCAGATGTGATATTTAAAATATTCAATAGGGTTTAAGGCGACAAAATTGCCCATATTTGAAGCTACCCAGACAAAAAGTAAGTCGCTAGAGCCGCTGTTAGTAAATGTCTGCAGAGAGTTCGTAACAGCTACTGCGAAAATTTAGCATAGAGGCCCTACAGTAATCAACAGGTTCATTCCCTTCATACTGGCATGTGAGACTTATGTGAAGAACAAGATCGAAATTCGTATCGGTGACGGTAGATTCGAATTTCTTCAGAGACGCTTGTATTGTGAAGCAGCTTGACAGTCAGAAAGCCAAAATCTATGACCATTAACACAACTTACTGGGTCGAGTTACCTAGAGGACTTGAAGTGTAAAGGTTTTTCTTCCGATTTCGTTACAGAATTTTTTCTGGAAATTCGTAGCTCCATAAAATAAATCAGAAAAAAAGCGCGCACACGCTGGCTCCTACCACGGTTAGAACTGACGATTCATTGAGCCATTGCGACACGAGACACGGGCGGTACCACGGGGCTACGGACACACTGCTGCAAGCACTCCACTCTCATCATGGTATTGGTTGCTCAGCCTCGTAACACATCGTGAAAGATAATAAAAATTGTGACTTATGTGAAGAACAGCATTTCTTTAGCCAAAAATAGAGTTTTCAGTCTCAGTGTCTTAGTTTACATGTGGATTATACAGCACGAGTCATTCAAAAGGAAAGGGAATATCAAGCGAATTCAGCGAGTCAATTCAGTACCATACGTGGAAGTGATTGCACTGTCACAGTGTTGCCAAATGTTTTTGACGGTATTGCCAATTCTCTGCTGTGCTAGGAACAGCTCTGTAGCGGTATGTGAGGAGAAACCCGTGCTCATGTCATAGCAGGCTACGGAGAGGAGGCGTGTGGTTTGGTTAATATGCAGCGTTTTCTCCTACCAGTTGTGTCAAACATTCAGGTGTATAATCTTCCATAACGATTACAGTTTCCCACAAAATATATACAAATAAAACACTTACCATGTTAATTTGTGACAAAAGATTATTTCAGTACAATAAAAAGTTTTTGGAAATGAACTTTGCCCACCTGTCACAAAAAAGTAAGATAACAAACACTATGCACCTCGAAATCGATTGCATCTATGTGCAGTCTTGTGATCATACAGGTAGAATTTCATGAATTAAACGAGAATGTAGAAAAATGTTGGTGCGAATGCATGCTGTAAGAAACACAGTTAACTAATTATTCTGTGCCATGTAGTAATCAACACCATGACGATGGACAAATTGGCGTCTCAGTGTATTTTGATTGTAATACGTTAGCCTTCTTGCGACGTCGTTCTAATACCTCGTGGGAGCAGGCATAATTTATTGCTTTTTCAACACCGATCAGTAACATACGAAGATAGTAGATGGAAAAATACAAAGAAACAATCAGACTCATGGGTGTGGATCCACTTCACCATTAGAAGACTAAACAAGAGGGAAACATTATGAAAGCAATGCATACGCTGATTTGTATACATTATTTGTATAGATCGGAAGAAGAAAAAGCGCAGATCTGCACAGTGCCCGCATCTGCCCTTTAGTTTCTGTCCACACCCATGAGTCTGATTGTTTCTTTGTATCCTCCATCTACTAAAATTAGATTTGAGAGAAACGATAGCTACAGCGTTCAAAGTATTCATAGTATTGTATACGTGTGTGTAAATGTCTACCAATGCCCACGCAAAGAAGACAAGGATACACAGTCTACCTACGGTATTATAAATACGCCTCAGTTTGTGGATGAACTCAGACTTAGGTTGATATTCATTTTGAATATTTAGCAATACTGTACCCATAGGTGTTAAACTCGTTTTCAACCAATGATTCCCACAGCAACAGGAACACTACTTGTGATACCTCTTAGACAAAATACTTGTGCAGTGCTGTAAGACGAAAAGATCGACCTGACTCAAACTGTGGGAAGTTTGTTTAACAACTTTCGCACCTGGATAAAGAGCTTTTCCTATTTGAGATATCTGTGAACGTTGCTGCATAAGAAGATTTAAGAAGAAACTAAATTCCTTCAGCTACGCCAACGTTTCAAGAAATCGTCTTAACGGCACTAAATCGTGGTTTGTGAATTGTTTACTGGCTGTACTCTGCCGCATTTCGCTGGTTGGAAGGCAAGAAGCTTACTGACAAATTTCACACAAGGAAAAGGGGGACGAAATGTCTTCCACTGGAAGGTCATGTAGTTCTATTTAAATGATTACAAAATCAGCTAAAACGAACAGTGAGGCTGTCAGTATAAGCACATTACTGTTGTCAGAATGATGTTGCACTGCCTAGGGCCTGTAATAATAAAGGGCCCGTTTAGGTCAGGCATATTGTATACAGAAGTGGAAGAGAGAGCACCACTAAATTCCACAATCCGCATGCATTGCATACACACAGAAATTACTGTTACAGTGTACTACTGGAGCCCAATGTGTGAACTGCATATTTTACGGTGAAAAAGAGTACTGGCAAACAGTCTTCGCTACATTAGGTTACTTAAACTGGTGTCACTCTGAGCTAGAATTTACGGTCAGCGACTAAGTAACTTCAATGAATCGGATGCGGGTTTTGCAACTGTGAAATAGTTTCCTACATTATAGAAGTGAATATTAAATCTGAACTAATAATGCGAAAATTTTGAACTTGGATAGCTTACAATGAAAATCTTTCTGTTTATTGCAAAGGAAAACAATTAATTTTCTAAAAAATTTTCTGCCATACACAACTTGAAACAGATCGCGTCGACCAAATCTTGTGGAAGAACTAACAGCGACGTATAACGGAAGGCAGTAAGATCCCTTGGCTTTTGGTTTGGCAGTATTCGACAGCCATTTCTAGGCGCAAGTAAAATAAGAAAGGCAGCTCGTTTTTGTTATCAAGTAACGTCTTTATCTATTACTTTAGTTTTAATGTAATCTGCGAGTAATTGCTGATGTTTGATATTAACATGACAAGGACTCCGTAGACAGGGAAAGAACCTCTTCTTGGGCAACTACTTCTATAACGACAGAAAGGTATTAAATGATCTTCAAGCACATGTGTTCCAGCAACGGTATGAAGAAAATGATAATAAAAATGACGGTAATAATCGAATTACCTGATAACTTAACACTTCACAGTCGATTTTCTCGAACTAAGAAATTTGCTGAAATAGTGAATATTTCAAAATGGCTTTACATCAAACCTATGATAGCTAGAAGAGTATTTACATCCTGCTGACATGAGAATAGCATAATCTCCACGTCAGAAGATTGCTTCTACTTAACCATTTAATAGACTCGCATTTTTTCAACCGTGACTAATTTTGTAAGCTAAGCACATCATCCGTTACAGCACACTCCTGGGGCTGGGAAATGTAGCCACAATGGTCAGGTTTAACGAACTATCACAGGTGCAATGCGTGGGTTCAGGCATTTACTTTTAAGAGGCACAAACATATTTACTTTACTTCTGGCAACCTCAAGAGTAAGTCGTTATTATCCAGAATCCGCATTAAACATCACGTTCCTTCATTACCAATTCGGCATAGCTGGTTTACGTTAGGGAATGACATAGTGAACAGAAATACTGTCTCCAGTAAACTTACTTACATTAGAAAATTTTATTTTATTTGATGAAACGATAGCCGTTTAAAGGAATAGGGTTCTTATTTTTCTTGTACTTGATTGAACTACAGACGTTGAAAAATTTGGTGCTGGACTGTGATTCGAATTCGTATCTCATCTTTCGAGGATTTGAATCTCTCGGAACAGTATAGTTCAATCATTTCATTCCTTTTCCCAAGACTGCAATGTTCTCTAGGTCTCCTCCAAAGCTAAGTATGTGTGTCCGAATCCTGATCCAGTACAAAAATATTCATAATTTTATTTCAAGCCCTGTCACGTGCATACCAGTCTACTAGTGAAAATTAACAAGCATTTTTAATGTCTGTTCATGTGTTGCCAACAATCGCAATAGGTGTCGTTATTTCTGGTCAAATACGCACACATCTTACTGTTGGTGAGTAAGCAAGTGTTACTTAAGTTATGTTCGTGGATGATAAAGAAGGACGGTAGGTGTGCGGTTCGATTGTCGCTCAGGCACAAAAATTTGTATCCTTATTTTAGATTCAAATATCTAGCAGTTGGTAAGAAAAACCGATACGTAACATTTGATTTTACTTAGTTAACAATCCGATTGCGTGCTGGGTTCGTATCTCAGTCACAGAACTTCACATCATGCGTTTCATCTTTAAATGCATGAACACTTTGTTCCTTCTGAATGGAGGTATATCACACATCTTTCGTGGTTAGTTAACAGGGACGAAAGGGTATTTACAGGAGTCCCGGTTTATTACAAAACTGTCCTCTTTTTTTTAAGTTTAGATTTGGTTACTGATATTGGCGAAAATTTCTGTAATTCGTGCCTCTTCATGGCTAGTCAGCAATATGATAAGATTAGATTAGATTAGATTAATACTTGTTCCATAGATCATGATTACGACATTCCGTAATGAAGTAGAACGTGTCATTTTAATGAAAGATTTCTTTACATACCTTGCTTCAGTTTCTTTGAAACAATTTTTTACTCTCTCTCTCTATTATTCTTTTTTATTTTTCTCTCTCTCCCTCACTCTCTCTCTCTCTCTCTCTCTCTCTCTCACACACACACACACACACACGCACGCACGCACGCACGCACACGGTCTATTTTTATTTTTATTTGTTTGTTGTGCTCGACTATCGGCGAGGAACGAAAACATTCGTTAATGATTTTCTTAGTTGTGAGTACACTTACGAAAGATATATAAATACAACTATGACATTACTGATTTATGAAGCTTAGTTTTCAGTCAGTTCTGAGTATTATTAGTAACTACGCTCCAGTCCCTAAACCCAGTTACAGAAATGTGAATCAGACGGATTACGTATTCCAGTCCGTAGCAGCCGCGTGTTTGAGACGTCAGCTATGGTCACTTCCCAGCCCACTGTAGGATCACATCAGTTCGTCTTCTTCCTGCTGGTAATGTAACTGAGATTTGGCAACAAGGCAAGGTATATTTGGCAACTCTGTGATCGACGAGTTACTTCCTGGTGTACACGGAATTAAGCCTCAAAGTTCACTTGATTTTTCCTGTCATTTCCATTGAATAATCTGAGTTATTATCAACGCTTGAGCTGCAACAAAAGATTGTAAATTTACGGTTTTCTGCCCAGGAAAGTCTTTGCACGTGAAAATCACATCTACTCTCGTCCTTTAAATAGCGGTTTACGAGTTCTAGCCACTACTGGTCTCGTAAGAGGAGACCTAGACGCATGCCTCTTCCCTAGCTGTGCTAACCTGAGAGAAAGCGTCTGTTAAGGTTTGCGGTTCCAGTCTTGCTGACTGTAACGTTTTTATCCCTTCTGTGAAAGAGCTACAAGCAGTCAGATCACACATAGATAAGGAAATCGCAAGAAAATACTTTCGGCTCATAGTGCAATGGTGAAAAACTTACAATGCTGCACTACAGGTAACGCCTCTTTCCGCTGCTGACAAACAAATTTTGGGTTTCTAGGAATACATAACTTTATTTATGAAATGCCACATTTGCACACCACTTGAGTATGACACAGCATACCAATCAAACACAGACCCAACCGAAGTCTAAGTGATTAGTATTTTACTAATTCGTGCCGATAGAGGCACGCTTGTGTACAGATACTCAGTTTTATTGAAACTGACTTTCGTCGTAAGGTTATCGCGGGTAAATTTATTTCATTTCTTATAATACAGTGCACAATTTTCGTACGATTTCTTTTAGTGTTGTTTAAACATTAGTTACCATGAGAGAGAAATTAATCATCAACGATATATGCGAATTCTCTTATGTTATCTATAACAGTCTGACAATGCACATACAGTTTATTGATTACATGCATGTAGAAAACTTGTTCTGAATTAAAGCTGTCAAACAAGGTTTTATGAAGAATAAAATGCCACTGCCACACGACAGCTAATGTAGAAAATACTTTTCTGACATATTTTGGCACGATGCGCTCTCCCCATACATAATACAAAAATTTCGAGATGCATCTGCAGCCTGGCCATCTATTAAACCTGAAAAGAACAAAATGTCGCAGAAGTTAGCCCTTTTTCCACATGCGACTATTTTGGGTTGAGAAGTGAAGGGAATTATGTTCAAAGTTCCATTAGATCGGTAACTTCAGCAGAAAGCAGTATGGCGTTTTAAAAAATGTAGCAGTGAACGTACCCAAACTCGCGACGTCTTATCAACAGGGCGCGATGCTTACCGTTACGCTACTACCTGACACATAGCTACATCACCTCCAGAACTCAACAACATTTCCTCCAGAACTTGCGCATTGCACAGTGCTGTGAGATAATGCATATGGCCGGATCTAGACTTCTGAGAGACAGACAGTTTCAGCTTTTCTTTTGCACTGCACGACGTTTTTAACAAACAGATAGCGCAATTGAGCAGCTCAAGTCGGAAGGAACACTTCCTGTTTAAATTTCTGCATCCTACACTGTTGGCAGTTCTGTGTAGGTGTCAGTTACGTGATTTTATTTCGGTGATTACAAAATGGAGTCGAATGTATGCACTGGGTAGCCGAGGCAGCTAGTTCATGGCGATTTGGTCAACCATGTAAATGAATGTACTGAACATGCTGCAAACCACTACAGGGAGTCTGTGTGTCAGAATTCTCATCCACTGTGGCGCAACATTGTTATGATAGAAAAATGAGCGCTAGAGAAGAGAATTTGGTGGTCTCTTCGATTGATGCTAGGTTCATATACTTATGGTCTGGGCTCGATTCCAACTTCTGCTGATGATTTTTGATAAGGAGAGACAGATTCTGTTCTCTTCTGGCTACGCCAAGTGAAGAAGGTGTAATGGCATTGTGGTCTGACATTGACTGATGACCATAGATATTCAGTCCCATAGTGCTCAGAGCCATTTGAACCATTTGGTCTGACATTCATGTTAAACATGATATTCCTTGTCTACCAAGTAGACGTTAGGTTGAACCACAGCAAAGTCAGGAGTCGCGACACGTAGAAACTCTATCAACAGTAACCTTTCTTATACTAGTTATTTATTTCTAGTGACGAAACAAACGCTATGTAGGGTCACAGGACACTTATTCCATCTTTTATTTGATCTTCCGTATGTCGATAAAATTGGTTCTGATCTGGGAATGCAACTCAGACCGTCCTTAACGCGGAATTTGATCCCTTCGTGACAATACAGCTCGACTGCAATTAGTTGTTTGTTCAAAACTGCAGATTCCTCAACATCTCCACATATTGCGCATGAAAGGGTTCGAATCCTGGCCTGGCACTAAAGCTTTCATTATGTATTATGAAGCTCTAGCATGAGAACACCTATCTGCTGGTGGGTAATAATTTTGATTTTTAATGTGTTTCAACACTAACGATATCTGACGTTTTTGAGTCCCAGTGAGACACAGAACTGTTTGCGAAACCATTGTAAATTCAAGGATGTTATTCCGAGCTGCTGGTGGAGAAAAATTCGGTAGCTGACGTCTCTTTGTGTGCAGTCAACAACGATATGTTTGGGGCTCGATTCTCAGTCAGCACTGAACTCTTCGTCATATTATTTCTAGTTCAAACATACTCACATGTCGCTGCTGGTGTAACAAACCCATTTTTAACGTTCGTTTTCTCTAGAATGTAACAGCGATAGGTGCCAGGTTGGAGTCCTGGGAGAGAAAAAATTAATGTTTCGTCTCGTCATTTCAGTTAAAACATCTAGCTACTGCCGAGAAAATCCGATATGTCACAGTTGATTGTGCTTCGATGACAATCCAATTAGGTTCTGGGTTCGAATCCCTGTCCAACACAAAGGTTTACCTCACGGCATTTCAAGTAAGTTACTTGTGAAGAAGCAATATTTAACATCTCTCGTAGTTCGTTAACAAGGACAATAGATGCTGGGTAGGAATTCGCGCCCGTTAACAATGTTTACGTTATGTAATTTAAAGTTGATATTTGTTAACTGATACTGTCTAAAATCGAGGTATATCACTCCCTGTATTCCTAGTCAGGAATGACTGTTAGTTTCCGTCAGCCCCGAAGTCTTTGCTTAGTCTGCATGACCTGGGTTTGAATCCATATGCAGAACGAGACGGTTCGTCGTGTCATGTGAAGTTCATACATATTCTCAACTAGCTGCTCGTGAATAACTTACTACGTAATCTGGCGTAATAATGAGAGTGGTAACATTTCATGTATGTCATTTATTGTAATAAATGTGAGCTTACAAGCCTGAAGAACCGTCTTATCTGTGATAAGATGTTCCCTGATATTTGTAGTACCTTGGTGTTACTTTACATCTTGAGTTATTGCGATGCAGAGCAGTGTTTTCTAGTGGTGACTTGTTGGAACCATTTTCAATAGTCACACGACTGTACCGAGGGGCGATTAGAGGACCTGCTAGACAGCTGCGCTATGTGGGTTGCATTCGAATCAGGTGAAATGCAATTCAGATCGTTCGGATACTTCTGAGCACGACCTTACATATCGCTATCCCATGTCTTTTGTCAACTGAGTGTAAAGCCATGTAATTTTGTCGTAGTCACTTGGTGGTGAATTAATGAATGACTAGAGATTTACTGCACTTCTCTTACTATTAATGATTGTAAATAATAATTAATTGAACCCTCAGCTGCCGACAGGTGTTACTGATATAGCTAGATGGGGACAGCTGAAAATGTGTGCTCCGACAGGGACTCGAACCCTGAATCTCCTGCTTACATGGCAGACGCTCTATCCCTCTGAGCCACAGAGGACACAGATGAATAGCGCAACTGCAGGGACTTATCCCTTGAACGCTTCCCGTGAGACCCACATTCCCAATTGTCAACAATCTACATACGTTATGTACCTAATAGATATTTGCCCATCCACTCATTACTCGCGCCAACTAAGGTAACGATTCCCGTAAGAGTTCGGGAAGCGCGCAAGGGATAAGTCCCTGCAGTCACACTATTCATCTGTGTCCTCGGTGGCTCAGATGGATAGAGCGTTTGCCATGTAAGCAGGAGATCCCAGGTTCGAGTCCCGGTCGGGGCACACATTTCCAGCTGCCCCCATCGAGTTATATCCACACCTGTCGGCAGCTGATGGTTTAATTAATTATCATTTAATCATTTATTCTAGAGAAGCTGCACGGTCACCAGTGGTATCTGTTCTTTCGAGAACAGTTACTATCTTCATATATATTAATGATTGTGTTGCTGACAGACTTAAAATTAAATTTTTAGCCAATTCAGATGCTGGGAGAGCTGAGGCGGGTGTGATGCATTTGATACCCCACATGACGTAAAGCAGCCATTGATAGTGGAGACAAAGAAATCAACATTGTGGATTTCATTTTTACAGGATCCTACACTTGGGATAGTGTCTTCTGTGTGGTAGACAGCAGACAGCTCCAGCTGTTGACTGGTTTTACGCAATAGCTCACTCAACAACTGCAAATAAGTACTCACATAATAAACTGAAAATAACTCCACCATATAGGCTGAATGAAATTTTTCGTCTGTTTACATGAGAGTACTGGACAGGAATTGCTGAGGAGGTATAGTCAGCCTGTAAACTGAGAAGCGAACAGCTCTCATGGTTGAGGGAAACTGCCTTTGCTGGAAGAATGATACAGCTGCCTTACGCGATGACTAAGTATCCTCTATAGCAGCGTAGAAGAGTGTACAGAGATTTACCTTGATTCTTTCCACATGCGTTCCTTGAATTAGTGTTGTTAGCAACTAACATCTGTATTTCATTGCGTGTTAATGCGCTTTGCGGGAAAGAAACACTCCTTGGGAACATGTGTGCACTACGTCACCAGTGATTCATGACACGTGCTACGAGAAGTCAGTATAACTTTGTGAAACATCCTGTAGTTACATTTTGTGACGCGGTGGAGAAGATAGTATGGGAAATCACTGCTGTTTCATAAGTTTGCAGACCAACGAAGGAAGGAAGTGCATGACCACAACCAGCGCCTGCTTTCCCACGCTCTTCTACGCACAACACCGCTCCATCCTGTCACACCCCCGGAGCACAATGTATACCTCAATCAGCTCTCTGCAACTAAGCATAGCACTCACATTTAATATTTGTTCTTAATCAACTTCATTTAACAATAAACATTAATTTTGTACCATTGAAACAGATTTTTTAGTAATCTGACATGTTCCATCCTTTGCCACGCTGAAACTATCAATCCTACAGAAAAAATCAATTTGATCTTTTTGTAGGAAATGTAATCAGCTTTTTTCTTGGAAACATTTTCGCTAGAAGACGCGGTTTTCGAGTTATTCAAGAAAAACATAAAAAAGTGACCTTTAAATGAACCCCCAACAACTTGGCTGCCACCACTCGGATCAGGATTGTTAGTAGGTTGTTGCTGGCACTTCCTCCTGCAATGAAATATTCGTTGCCTTTCATTCAAGATCTTATTATGCAATAGAATGTCTTGCTCACATAGACGTAAAGGGCACGTAAATCGAGTGGAACATGGCTAACAGTCACTACCAACCTTTCTCATGTTAAGATGCGTCCTGTAACTCAAGAATGGGAAATTACGGTAATGTTCCCCTATATTCAAGCAAATAAAGTGATTTTCTCATTATTCACTGTGGCTATGGCTGGGTGTTCTCTGCTGCACCTAGAGGTTTTCTAAAGTAGGGATCTAGGTTCAGAGGAGAATAATTTCAGGCACTTGTCGTGGTGAAGGTGTCTGGTCTCTTGCAGTCCAACATACATATGCTTAGTTTCTGAGTAAGCGTCACATTTCACATTAGCGCTATGCGCTTTCTAAGCAGCTGACAAATTGCCTGATTTACTACGCAACTTATGTTGCCTGATTAATTGTATTGCTTTGTGGGTCTTGGACTCCTTTAGTTTTCATTAACGAGCTGTACAGATTAGGAAAACTTGTAGCGTTCCCAAGCAGTCTTCCACGTAATGAGTTACACCCCAAAACGTTATCGGAATATTAATGATTAAAGTGAGTTGGTGTTTCAGTATTTCGGGTGACTTTGTACTCGTTGTGTTGAAGCAATTTCTCAGTCATTGTGAGACTTTATGTTCACTTCTCTAGAAAGTTATTCCGTTATTTAAAACTTTACTTGCTGCACACAAAGAATGACTGTGGATAAAATGTATTAAGTTACTTAAATTAGATGTATACGACCATGTAAATGATTTTAGATACATTGTTTTAAAACAAGTGTAGTTACCCATAAAAGGTGAACGTAATGTTGTTCCTGTGGCTGAAAAAAATGGTTGCGTTTTGCACTATCGCATGTGAAATGTCTTAAAACCATTCCTCTTTGCTACAAAGCATAGCACAGTTCCACATTCTCCGCATTTCACAGTCGACTGTAGCTGACGGCTTAGTCTACGAATTCACTTTTCGCCCATACTCTCGCCAGTGACCAAAACTGTCATATCGTGTATCACTCACAAGCACAGTTGCTTCTGTTTACTTCTTCTTCTGGACCTATTGTCCATCCAGTAATCAAAGCCAGACTTCGCCTTACCCAAGAAGATAAGCCCAATTGCTATGACCCAGGTACAAACCCGCTTACACCATCAAGACTTCCATTTCCCCTTAATAGGCAGTTTGTTGCACCATAAAAAACAGCGCCAAAAATACGAATAGAATTGTTGTACAGGTAGTTGATGCTCACATAAGTTTGCAAGATGTCTCATAAAGGTGCACACTATTCAGAAACTTTTCACCAGAGACAAGCACAATTATTCATTCAAGGGCGAAACTTGAAACATGTCTCTGAAAATAGTGTGTCATTTTGATGTTGCTTAAGAACGTTTCAAAGACAAACAAAAGGAAAAAAAAGGTATTAATTTGGTACGTGTTATCAAATAAATGATTTAGTAGTCTCAGCTTAATTTCAATCTCCGAGCCAAGCCATTGTATTATAACTTAAGGGCTTATTTCAGTAGTGGTACAAGTCCATTTTTGTTCATATTGAGATATAGAGTCCTAGCCGTGCGGGATTAGCCGAGCAGCTAAGGCGCTGCAGTCATGGACTGTGCGGCTGGTCTCGGCGGAGGTTCGAGTCCTCCCAAGGGGCATGGGTGTGTGTGTTTTTCCTTAGGGTAATTTAGGTGTAAGCTCTAGGTCTGATGACCTTAGCAGTTACGTGCCATAAGATTTCACACACATTTGAACATTTTTTTGAACAGAGTCCTAAAGTTAAATGAGCGCCGAAAACTCTACAGTTGAGATACCACAAACATTCAAGCATATGGCTTCTTGCTAGAGATGAACATTTCTGTCTGTTTGTTTGGACCATTAATTTCAGAAGCATTATAGCCAGAAAAGTGGAGGTAATGGACTTGTACCACTATTGAAATAAGCCCTTCAACGAATCCTTGTTAGGCGACCATACAAAAATAAGTATAACCCTACATTTTTAATTTGTTGTCTGATTGTGACGGCGGTCCATTGCAAAGCAGGTGACGAGTATTCCACTGGGCTCGCCGCAGGTGTGCTGAAAGCAGGCTACAGAGACGAAAGCAGACCCAGGCAGTTGCAGGATCTGCTCGAAAATCCGCCCTGATGCATACTCTGCAGTTTACAGACCACATCAGTTCAGGTGCGTAACGTGTTTTCCTTGGCAGACGCACTTGCTTATATAGCCGTGGTTGACGTGGTTCCGGTGCTGGCCGGTTGTACTCACCGCGCTGGCTGCCAGTAGGTGCCGTGTCGGCCACCAGGGTGCCGATGGCCGCATCTTCAGAGACCTCTGCCTCCAGCACGGGTGCCGAGAAGAAGGCTCCCGCCTCCCCCTGCAGCAGCCGCGTCACTGCAACACAGGAATGCTCGTCACGTCAACCGAACTGTAGTCGTTCATAAGTCCCCTAAAGGGATAGAGAATTCATAGAGAGGCTGTCGCACGTTATTCAGCGCTTTCTGCAGTGACACAGCGTACTTTCAGCCGCCATATTTTGTGCAGGCACTCTGTTGCTGTTTCGAAAGCGAAAGAGTGGGTGTATGATTTTTCAAACTACACAATTGCTGAACTTATTTTCACAATCATGTCCGCTGTGTGCTCAGGGTACATATTTCGAAAGAAATATTGAAGATTCATGTAAATTTTCTTACATATCTACATCTACATACTGTGCAAGCCACTGCATGGTGCTTGACGTAGGGTACCCCGTACCGCTACTAGCCATTTCTTTTCCCGTTCAACTCGCAAATAGAGGGAGGGAAAAAGGGCTATCTGTATTGAGAACATGGAAGTACTGATAATAGATATCCTGGTGATGTTAGAAAGAATTTGGATAAGAAGCAATTGGAGACTGTATTTTGTTTTGGAGTGTAGTGGAAAAACCTGAAAGAGTAAAGTCAGGAGCAGCAGTTCATATACAAAGAAAACCAAGGAATAATTAATTTGAAAGAAGTGAAAGAAAGGATAATCAGAGTAAGAATAAAAAATTCATGGAATAAAATTAGAATTAATTGTGGTGTATGGCCCTAACGAAGATGGCCTGACGGTAAGACGTCATTTATTAATGATGGGGGACTTAAATAGACGAATGTAAAAAGATCAAATGATTACGTTGTAGGACCATCGGCAAAGGATGTGGAAAACGATAACAGAAGGAAGCTGATTAACTTCTGTAAGGTTCAGAAGTGTACTGTTACGAACGTCCAGTACAAAGATATACGTAAGTACACTTGTGCCAATCCGTCAGGGAACCTAAAATCAATTATAGAGTATGTAATTGTGTGGAGGCAGCGGGTAATTAAGACGGAAGATGGAAGGGTACAAAAAGGAGTATTGCTCCGATCATTTTATAGTTACCTCAAAAATTGCTTTTCCGATTAATACCAAGATAAAACAGGAAGAGAAAGAGGACGATGCTGGAAACAGAACTATAGAGGATCCCACATTATAGCACACATCGGCTACAACGAAAAAGTGTGAAAGGGAGGGAAGAGTAAGAACTGAATGTAAGGAGTTTTTGGAGGTGGTTAAGCAAAAGAAGATATTATACCACATTTGGTTAAGCAATGGAAATGAAGTTAATTGGAATAATAATTAAATGGACACCCTAGCTGCAAACAGGCGTTGATATACTTCATTGGGGACATGTTGAAAATGTGTGCATTGAAAATGTAAGCTGTAAGCAGAATATCCCGGGTTCGAGTCCCGGTAAGGGCACACATTTTCAACATGCCCCCAATGAAGTATATCAACGCCTGTTTGCAGCTAGGGTGTCCATTTAATTATCATTTCATTATAACGAAAGCTGCATGGTCATCAACGGTAACTGTTCTTTCGGGAACAGATACTACCGTAATATGTAGTTAATTGGAATAGGTACAAGGTATATAGCCGAAGAGCTAAGAAATTAACAAGAAAGTGTTAGGAAGAGGGAAAGGGTATATGGAAAAACAGAGCATTCACTTGGATATAAGAGAGCAGCAGAAGCATGGAGAATGATAAGGAACACGAAAATGGCTAGCAATCCCGCTCCCAAAATACAACCAATATCTATTGGACAGTGAAAGATCTACATACATCAAAAAAAGTTTTGTATCACCTCGATTCCCAGAACTACTGATGATAGACGTTGACTGTGGATGTCGTATCACAGACGCAGTCCCCTTTACTGTTCACAATTATCACTAAACCCGCCCAAAGATGTAAACAACCATGCATGAGCAGCGTCTATTAGACGAAAGGGCCTCCGGCAGACGATCAGTTCCAGTCATTCCACCAGGAACGAGGAACACGGCTCGTGTTGTCTGTGGTTCAACCATGCCTAGACGGTCAAAACCATGGTTAGATCGCTTCCGCATTGTTACTTTGTGCCAGGAAGGGCTCTCAATATGGCAAATGTCTAGGGGTCTCGGAGTGAACCAAAGCGATGGAGGAGATATAGAGACACAGGAACTGTTGATGACATGCATCACTCAGGCTGCCCAAGGGCTACTACCCCAGTGGATAACCGCTACCTACGATTTTTGTCTCGGCGGAACCCTGACACCAACGCCACCATGTTCAGTAATGATTTCGTACAGCCACAGGATGTCGTGTTACGACTCAAACTGTGCGCAATACGCTGCATGATGCGGAACTTTACTCACGACGTCCATCGCGAGATCCATTTTTGCAGCCACGACACAAGGCAGTGCGGTACATATTGACCCAACACCATGCCGAATGGACCGTTCAGGATTAGCATCTCACGTTCTCTTCACCGATAGGTGTCGCATATGCCTTCAACCAGACAATCGTCGGAGACGTGTTTGGAGGCAACACAGCCAGGCTGAACGTCTTAGACACATTGTTCAGTAAGTGCAGCAAGGTGGAGGTTCCCTGCTGTTGTGGGGTGTCATTATGTGGGGCCGAAGTACGCCGTTGGTAGTCATGGAAGGCGCCGTAACGGCTGTACGATACGTGAATACCATCCTCCGACCTATAGTGCAACCAAAGCCGCAGCATGCTGGCGAGGCATTCGTCTTCATGGACGACAATTCGAGCCCCCACCTTGCACATCTTGTGAATGACTTCCTTCAAGATACCGACATCGCTCAACTAGAGTGGCCAGCATGTTCTCCAGAAACCTTATCGAACATGCCTGGGATAGATTGAAAAGGGCTGTTTATGGACGACGTGACCCACCAACCAGTCTGAGGGATCTACGCCGAACCGCCGTTGGGGAGTGGGACAATTCGGACGAACAGTGCCTTGATGGAATTGTGGATAGTATGCCACGACGAATACAGGCATGTAACAATGCAAGAGGACGTACTACTGGGTATTAGAAGTAGTGGTGTGTACAATAATCTGGACCACCACCTCTGAAGGTCTCGTTTTATGGTGGTACAACATGCCATGTGTGGTTTTCATGAGCAATAAAAAGTGCGGAAATTATGTTAATGGTGATCTCTATTCAAATTTTCCGTATAGGTTTCGGAACTCTCGGAACCGAGGTGATGCAAAACTTTTTTTCATTTGTGTATTTCGAAGAACTTCTGATAGGAAAAAAAGAAGAAGCCACGTGATAAAGTCTACAACAAAAGCAGTGCAAGAGTAAATTTTTTTTTCTTTTGGTCATCAGTCTACTGACTGGTTTGATGCAGCCCGCCACGAATTCCTTTCCTGTGCTAACCTCTTCATCTCAGAGTAGCAGTTGCAACCTACGTCCTCAATTATTTGCTTGACGTATTCCAGTCTCTGTCTTCCTCTACAGTTTTTGCCCTCTACAGCTCCTTCTAGTACCATGGAAGTCATTCCCTCATATCTTAGCAGATGTCCTATCATCCTGTCCCTTCTCCTTATCAGTGTTTTCCACATATTCCTTTCCTCTCCGATTCTGCGTAGAACCTCCTCATTCCTTACCTTATCAGTCCACCTAATTTTCAACATTCGTCTATAGCACCATATCTCAAATGCTTCGATTCTCTTCTGTTCCGGTTTTCCCACAGTCCATGTTTCACTACCATACAATGCTGTACTCCAGACGTACATCCTCAGAAATTTCTTCCTCAAATTAAGGCCGGTATTTGATATTAGTAGACTTCTGTCGGCCAGAAATGCCTTTTTTGCCATAGCGAGTCTGCTTTTGATGTCCTCCTTGGCCCGTCCGTCATTGGTTATTTTACTGCCTAGGTAGCAGAATTCCTTAACTTCATTGACTTCGTGACAATCAATCCTGATGTTAAGTTTCTCGCTGTTCTCATTTCTACTACTTCTCATTACCTTCGTCTTTCTCCGATTTACTCTCAAACCATACTCTACTCATTAGACTGTTCATTCCGTTCAGCAGATCATTTAATTCTTCTTCAATTCCACTCAGGATAGCAATGTCATCAGCGAATCGTATCATTGATATCCTTTCACCTGGTATTTTAATTCCACTCCTGAACCTTTCTTTTATTTCCATCATTGCTTCCTCGCTGTACAGATTGAAGAGTAGGGGCGAAAGGCTACAGCCTTGTCTTACACCCTTCTTAATTCGAGCACTTCGTTCTTGATCGTCCACTCTTATTATTCCCTCTTGGTTGTTGTTCATATTGTATATGACCCGTCTCTCCCTATAGCTTACCCCTACTTTTTTCAGAATCTCGAACAGCTTGCACCATTTTATATTGTCGAACGCTTTTTCCAGGTCAACAAATCCTATGAAAGTGTCTTGATTTTTCTTTAGCCTTGCTTCCATTATTAGTCGTAACGTCAGAATTGCCTCTCTCGTCCCTTTACTTTTCCTAAAGCCAAACTGATCGTCACCTAGCGCATTCTCAATTTTCTTTTCCATTCTTCTGTATATTATTCTTGTAAGCAGCTGCGATGCATGGGCTGTTAAGCTGATTGTGCGATAATTCTCGCACTTGTCAGCTCTTTCCGTCTTCGGAATTGTGTGGATGATGCTTTTCCGAAAGTCAGATGGTATATCGCCAGACTCATATATTCTACACACCAACGTGAATAGTCGTTTTGTTGTCACTTCCCCCAATGATTTTAGAAATTCTGATGGAATGTTATCTATCCCTTCTGCCTTATTTGACCGTAAGTCCTCCAAAGCTCTTTTAAATTCCGATTCTAATACTGGATCCCCTTTCTCTTCTAAATCGGCTCCTGTTTCTTCTTCTATCACATCAGACAAATCTTCACCCTCATAGAGGCTTTCAATGTATTCTTTCCACCTATCTGCTCTCTCCTCTGCATTTAACAGTGGAATTCCCGTTGCACTCTTAATGTTACCACCGTTGCTTTTTATGTCACCAAAGGCTGTTTTGACTTTCCTGTATGCTGAGTCTGTCCTTCCGACAATCATATCTTTTTCGATGTCTTCACATTTTTCCTGCAGCCATTTCGTCTTAGATTCCCTGCACTTCCTATTTATTTCATTCCTCAGCGATTTGTATTTCCGTAGTCCTGATTTTCCCGGAACATGTTTGTACTTCCTCCTTTCATCAATCAACTGAAGTATTTCTTCTGTTTGCCATGGTTTCTTCGCAGCTACCTTCTTTGTACCTATGTTTTCCTTCCCAACTTCTGTGATGGCCCTTTTTAGAGATGTCCATTCCTCTTCAACTGTACTGCCTACTGCGCTATTCCTTATTGCTGTATCTATAGCGTTAGAGAACTTCAAATGTATCTCGTCATTCCTTAGTGATTCCGTATCCCACTTCTTTGCGTATTGATTCTTCCTGACTAATGTCTTGAACTTCAGCCTACTCTTCATCACTACTATATAGTGATCT
Source organism: Schistocerca cancellata (assembly GCF_023864275.1). Lineage (NCBI taxonomy): Eukaryota > Metazoa > Arthropoda > Insecta > Orthoptera > Acrididae > Schistocerca > Schistocerca cancellata. The sequence goes on along the minus strand of NC_064632.1, from coordinate 399,419,574 downwards.
GAGTCTATATCTGCTCCTGGGTACGCCTTACAATCCAATATCTAATTTCGGAATCTCTGTCTGACCATGATAAAATCTAATTGAAATCTTCCCGTATCTCCCGGCCTTTTCCAAGTATACCTCCTCCACTTGAGATTCTTGAACAGGGTATTCGCTATTACTAGCTGAAACTTGTTACAGAACTCAATTAGTCTTTCTCCTCTTTCATTCCTCGTCCCAAGCCCATATTCTCCTGTAACCTTTTCTTCTACTCCTTCCCCTACAACTGCATTCCAGTCGCCCATGACTATTAGATTTTCGTCCCCCTTTACATACTGCATTACCCTTTCAATATCCTCATACACTTTCTCTATCTGTTCATCTTCAGCTTGCGACGTCGGCATGTATACCTGAGCTATCGTTGTCGGTGTTGGTCTGCTGTCGATTCTGATTAGAACAACCCGGTCACTGAACTGTTCACAGTAACACACCCTCTGCCCTACCTTCCTATTCATAACGAATCCTACACCTGTTATACCATTTTCTGCTGCTGTTGATATTACCCGATACTCATCTGACCAGAAATCCTTGTCTTCCTTCCACTTCACTGACCCCTACTATATCTAGATTGAGCCTTTGCATTTCCGTTTTCAGATTTTCTAGTTTCCCTACCACGTTCAAGCTTCTGACATTCCACGCCCCGACTCGTAGAACGTTATCCTTTCGTTGATTATTCAATCTTTGTCTCATGGTAACCTCCCCCTTGGCAGTCCCCTCCCGGAGATCCAAATGGGGGACTATTCCGGAATCTTTTGCCAATCATCATTACAGGCCACATCTCCTGTGGATAAACGTTACGTGTCTTTAATGGAGTGGTTTCCATTGCCTTCTGCATCCTCATGTCGTTGATCATTGCTGATTCTTCCGCCCTTAGGGGCAATTTCCCACCCCTAGGACAAGAGAGTGCCATGAAACTCTATCCGCTCCTCCGCCCTCTTTGACAAGGCCGTTGGCAGACTGAGGCTGACTTATTATGCCGGAAGTCTTCGGCCGCCAATGCTGATTACTTATCAAAATTTAGGCAGTGGCGGGGATCGAGCCCGGGATCGAAGACGTTTTGATTATCAGTCAAAGACGCTACTCCTAGACCACGGGTCCATCCTCATTAGTTAATACAGAACCTATACTAAAGAAAGAAGCACAAAAAGGTGCTGAAAAAGGCAATTAATTGGAAAGCAAGTGGACCGGGAGGAACTGTGATGGAATTGTGGAAATATGGAGACTTATAATTAAATTGTTCAGTCGAATTGTGGAGGGAGAGGAAATACCAAGAGAATGGTGTAAATATCTACTATCTACAAAAAAGCAAACTAGAAGTACCCAAATAATTGCAGGGGAAAGGGGAACTAGTGTTATGGCATACATCCGTAGACCTCTTAGCGCTGTACTGGAAGACTGGAGAACGAGATTAAAGTAAAGATACCAGAGGAACAGGCAGGTTTTACAGTTGGACGGTCTTGGATGGATCATATTTTTATACTTAGACAAATAAGTGAGAAGGTTTATTCTGCGGGTCACGAAGTACTCGTAATATCCGTGAAATAAGAAAAAGCCTACCTACCGACGCGCTATAGGAAGCAATGGGATGTATTGTTGTAGAAACACAATAAAGCTCCCTAAGTCGGAAAATATAGGTCCAGTGGTACGCAACAGTTAAATAGGGAGAAAGTTGAGTGAGACTTCCAGACATCAACAGGGCTACAGAATGGCGTCGATCCTATTTGAAATGTATGTGCTGTATATTTTGGAATGGTGGAGGTAGTGATGCGGAGGTATGGGAATTCCTTTTCAGCGTGATTCTATCTACTAATTATCATTTGCGATGATCAAGTACAAAGAGCACAAAGTATAGAGGACGTAAAATGTATAATAAAGAAGTTAATGGAAGCATATGAACGAGGCGGGCTTAGAATAAGTATGAGCAAAACAGGATATCTAGTAGTGGGAGGAAATGGAAGGGATGCAGTACAGCCGCAAGTAACTGTTAAAGTTCTACAGCAGCTTAAATACTTATGGTTGATTATTCATTCCTCGCGAAGCTGTGAAGCAGACATGAACGCAGGATACAGCAGGCAGCAGGAGCAATTAAAATGCTAAATGGAGTTTTGTGGAGCCGGGAAATATCAAAGAAACAAAGACTATGATCAGAAAAACAGTAGTGGAAAGTATACTAACATAGGTTGAGGAAGGATGGCTCCTGGGGGAGCGGCAGATAAGCAGAGTACAGGCAGTAGCGATGAACTGATTAAAAAGGGCAGCCAGAATATCCATAAACGAACGGAGAAGAGGTGAGGAAATTAAGGAGATAATGGATATGGAGAAACCAGTTAACCAAAGAAATGCGAATAAAGATCTTCAATTGTAAGGCCACGTACGGCAAATGGAGCAAGGACGATGGCCAAAAGCAGTCCTGGAGTGGTTGCCTTCAAAATGAAGGAATCGTGGACAGCCGACGTTAACACGAACAGTGGGAGTAATTACAAAGATGAGAAAGAGAGACGTGAAAGTGCAAGACTGCTATGATCGTACAAGATGGCGAACGGGAATACAGGGCACCTTCTGAAGATTGATGAAGCCTTTACAAGTAAAAGTAAGTTACGTACAAGCCTTCGTGTGAGCCCTAATTTTTGGTGTCTTCATCTTCGTCGGCCTTACGGGAAAACGGATGTGAGCGGCAGTATAATCATTGGGCAGTCAGTTTCAGATGCCCGTTACTAAAATTTCTCAATAGTTTTCCCCGAAAACAATGTCGCCTTGCTTCCAGGGAGTTCCATTTGAGTTCCTGAAGCATCTCCGTAACACTTGCATTGTTGTTCGGACCTGCCGGTAACAAATCTATCAGCCAGCCTCTTACCACAGTTCAGTACAGGATGGTAGCGACTTGACTGAGAAATTTCTCAGCCTCGGGGATTGTTGACCCCCAGTATTGGTGTTCGTTGTCCGGCTCTGACCTTCATAACGCAACCTCCTCCGCCAGTGGTGCCTCTCCGTATTCAGTCTACATCTGCAACTACATCTACATAGATATTGCGCAGTCCATCGTGTGGCACGTGGCCGAGGGTAACCCGTACCACTACCAGTCATTTCCTGTCCTATTCCCATCGTAAATAGAGCGAGGGAGAAACAACTATCTACACTCCTGGAAATTGAAATAGGAACACCGTGAATTCATTGTCCCAGGAAGGGGAAACTTTATTGACACATTCCTGGGGTCAGATACATCACATGATCACACTGACAGAACCACAGGCACATAGACACAGGCAACAGAGCATGCACAATGTCGGCACTAGTACAGTGTATATCCACCTTTCGCAGCAATGCAGGCTGCTATTCTCCCATGGAGACGATCGTAGAGATGCTGGATGTAGTCCTGTGGAACGGCTTGCCATGCCATTTCCACCTGGCGCCTCAGTTGGACCAGCGTTCGTGCTGGACGTGCAGACCGCGTGAGACGACGCTTCATCCAATCCCAAACATGCTCAATGGGGGACAGATCCGGAGATCTTGCTGGCCAGGGTAGTTGACTTACACCTTCTAGAGCACGTTGGGTGGCACGGGATACATGCGGACGTGCATTGTCCTGTTGGAACAGCAAGTTCCCTTGCCGGTCTAGGAATGGTAGAACGATGGGTTCGATGACGGTTTGGATGTACCGTGCACTATTCAGTGTCCCCTCGACGACCACCAGTGGTGTACGGCCAGTGTAGGAGATCGCTCCCCACACCATGATGCCGGGTGTTGGCCCTGTGTGCCTCGGTCGTATGCAGTCCTGATTGTGGCGCTCACCTGCACGGCGCCAAACACGCATACGACCATCATTGGCACCAAGGCAGAAGCGACTCTCATCGCTGAAGACGACACGTCTCCATTCGTCCCTCCATTCACGCCTGTCGCGACACCACTGGAGGCGGGCTGCACAATGTTGGGGCGCGAGCGGAAGACGGCCTAACGGTGTGCGGGACCGTAGCCCAGCTTCATGGAGACGGTTGCGAATGGTCCTCGCCGATACCCCAGGAGCAACAGTGTCCCTAATTTGCTGGGAAGTGGCGGTGCGGTCCCCTACGGGACTGCGTAGGATCCTACGGTCTTGGCGTGCATCTGTGCGTCGCTGCGGTCCGGTCCCAGGTCGACGGGCACGTGCACCTTCCGCCGACCACTGGCGACAACATCGATGTACTGTGGAGACCTCACGCCCCACGTGTTGAGCAATTCGGCGGTACGTCCACCCGGCCTCCCGCATGCCCACTATACGCCCTCGCTCAAAGTCCGTCAACTGCACATACGGTTCACGTCCACGCTGTCGCGGCATGCTACCAGTGTTAAAGACTGCGATGGAGCTCCGTACGCCACGGCAAACTGGCTGACACTGACGGCGGCGGTGCACAAATGCTGCGCAGCTAGCGCCATTCGACGGCCAACACCGCGGTTCTTGGTGTGTCCGCTGTGCCGTGCGTGTGATCATTGCTTGTACAGCCCTCTCGCAGTGTCCGGAGCAAGTATGGTGGGTCTGACACACCGGTGTCAATGTGTTCTTTTTTCCGTTTCCAGGAGTGTATATTCCTCATATCTTATCGTTGTGGTCCTTACGCGCAATGTGTGTTGGAGGTAGTAGAATAGTTCTGCAGTCTGCTTCATACGCTGCTTCTCTAAATTTTCTCAATAGTGTTCCCCGAAAAGAACGTCGCCATGCCTCCAGGGATTCCCATTTTAGTTCCTGAAACATCTGCGTAACACTTGCGTACTGTTCTGACCTACCGGTAACAAATCCAGCAACCAGCCTCTGAATCGCTTCCAGCTTGTTGCGGATCCCAAACAGTCGAACACTACCCAAGAATACGTCTCACTAGCGTCCTATAAGCGATCTCCCTTTATAGATGAGCCATACAGTTCCAGAATTCTCCCAATAAACCAAAGTCCACCATTCGCCTTCCTTACTACAATCATGACATTCTCGTTCCATTTTATGTCGCTTTGCAACATTGAAATTGTCCTGTGTCTTGTGTGCATGGATGTGTTTGATTGCTTTCATAGCAAAGCTTGTTTCAAAGAATGGCTCTGAGCACTATGGGACTTAACATCTGTGGTCATCAGTCCCCTAGAAAACTATTTAAACCTAACTAACCTAAGGACATCACACACATCCATGCCCGAGGCAGGATTCAAACCTGCGACCGTAGCGGTCGCGCGGTTCCGGACTGAGCGCCTTAACCGCGAGACCACCGCGGCCGGCAAAGCTTGTTTCATCCAAGTTTTACTTGCCACATATCTTAAGCCAAACGATATTCAGAGAATTTTTTGACAGTGGGAAGCCCTGACAAAGGCTTGCATCACTTCCGATACGTCAACAGAATAAGTTCGTAAGTTTTTGTTGTGACTGAAAACTTAGTTGCTGGATGGGAGGTAAGGTGAATTTCATGTTTTTGTGAGGGGATTATGAAGTAAGTGATATAGTTTTTGAGAGTTGCAATATATTGTAAATTATTTAATGATTTTTTTGTTTCTTCTGTAACTTTTAAACGAAGTTTGCTTTTACATCAGAAAATATGGATCAAACAGAAAGGCCTGTGATTCCCTGTGAGAAAAGAGATACAACTTTTGAATTATAGCTTCAGATTATAATAGGAGCCGTTTTTATGCAGAATAAAAAGTGAAAAATATCCTATGAAACAATCTTGATATATAATGTTCATTGTGACAGAGTCCGCAGCTGCAATGAATTTTTAAATGATTTTGTGATCCCTTCAGCTGACATATTCTTTACTTGATGTACAATTGTAGAGTTTCGGTCTTAGGTCAGAATAACGTTCCCCTAAAATTATGAAAAACTATTTCCACTTTATTCTGTGACAGTTATAAGCAGTCAGAGCAGCGAAGACGTGAACGGTGTAATATACCATTAACGAATCCTCTGCATGGAAATGGAAATGATGTCCCATGCTTCTTGACAGGGCGTAGGTGAACGATGCGGGAGACCCGCACCGCCGTACTAGGCGAGGTCCTGATGGAGGTGGTTTGCCATTGCCTTCCTCTGACTGTAATGGGGATGAATGATGATGATGATGACGACACAACAACACCTAGTCATCCCAGGACAGGTGAAAATCCCTGACCCCGCCGGGAATCGAACGCGGAACCCGTACTCGGGAAGCGACGACGCTACCGCGAGACCACGAACTGCGGACTGATCCTCTACATAGTAAATTATAATCCTACTAGCCTATATTGCGATATGGCTTGATGTCATGTTAAACTCATTAGTGAATCTAATGCATCCACTTCCGTTTTAGATACTTATTTGAAAATGGCCTAAGGGCGAAATTGCACAGCCGCACTTCAAATAAAGAACGTGCCAGCTGAAGGCATCACTAAAGCATTATAAAAAAATCTTGATATTGTTTTCTACATGAGTAGTCACTTCGAAAAATTTGGACCTAAACAGTGACCAGATGATAAACTAATTCACAAGAAAGAGAGTTTAGAGAAATTATGTATTACGTATTAATTTCATCCAACAATTTGTTGTATATTCGATTGGCTAGATTGGTTACGTCGCAGTGCTCCTGATCCGTGAGTGGGAGTTTCGGTGTCTGATTTACGTAACAAAAAGTTTATTTCGCTTATTTCAAATTTAAGTACGAACTTTTAGTCGAATGTTTATTCTGTTCTCTAAAACTTGTGGGCTACACCTAATATCTATAACTCATTTTAACAGGTACCTACGATTGACGGATAAAAGGAATCTGAAATATCAAGGGAAAAACCTTCCATGATTTCCTTGAACATATTTTCACCAGCGCCATGTTGATCATAATTACATCTTTTTTTCACTTATAGTAAGGTTCAGCTTCTAAGATGATTTAAAGCGAGGAAGGGATGTAAAGCAAAATAAAAAACTCTATGGAAAAACTCTCTGTTCGTATCTACCAATGGGTGACTCACAAATTTATAAATGTAGAACTCATGTTCACTTCTTTAACAATAATCGTTCTAAAAATATTAATTTGCGTTGCTTTTGTAGGAAGAGATCCTTCCGATTTATTCGGAATACATGTTTCATCAGTGGCGGTATTTTCTATCAAAGCAGTTACATCTTCCTTAGCACAGAACTGCGTTGCATCGCTGGCACTATCGTCAATCCAGCTAAAACTGTAGATCACAACAGATATTCAAAATGTCATTTTCCGGAAAGGGAGAGGTTGACCTACGGTTGCATAACAGAATTATGTGCGTGTTTTGTCACTCTTTAGACTCCCGACGATGAACCATTGGTCCCTCTATACTAGTAAATTTCACGTGCAAATTACCAGAATTTTCAATTTCCGCAGGACATATCAACAGTAACAAGCGTGCGCATCATAAAATCTCAATTGTTTTACGTTAATTTTCTAATGATTTAAACGTTAATATATCGTACGCTGTTGCATAAATGCATGATGATGGAATGTCACTGCCCAAACACGCAGCGTTATAGATATGTTTCAGACATTGTACATGCAACAGGTTATGACGTAGTAACAATAGTTACTATGTAGAGGTAACATGAATATTTACTTAATACATATTCTTATTTTCTTCCTTTACTATCAGAATGGAAAGGGTACTGTAAAAAAAAAACGAATTTGCAATACAAACAGGTTTACTTTTTTTTTCTAGTAAAGCAAAATTTTACGCGTACGTTGCGATACGCGTTCAACAGAAGAACACTCGCTTCGCTTTTACCGCAACCGAATTTCACGCGACATTTGTGTGTGCAATTTGGAACGGAAACGAGATCATAACTTCACGTCGACCATTGAAAATTCATGCGCAATTCCCCGGTGTTCTGCTTTTGTAAGGAAGCCACTTTGCGTAAAATCGTTTTTACAGGCATGCCGTTCGGGAAATGAAATAACGTAGGAAGTACTTCGTATTCTGATGTTGCGTTGCACGGAAGTAGTAATAAAAAATTAGTAATAAAAAAATAAATGAACTGAAAATAAATATTTCATGTTATTCACGGACATTCGATATGACATCACTTCTTCGGCCCTTTGAGTCGCCGTATCTCGAGTTAAGTCTATGGAGAACTAAAGGGCACCGTGTTAAACCTATCCCTTTGGTAGCTTTATACCAACAAAAACGTTGATGTGTGTGACTAAGAACCTAATTCAACGCCTATATGGTAGTAGTCATTCACGCAATGTCTGCCACAGAAAACAGCGATCCAAAGATCGAAAACTGTGTTTAGTCTGGATAGCATGACCACGGATTCATACCGCAACACTGCGCAACAGACTTAAAGGGTCATTTTTTTCGAAACGTCGTTATTGTACCCCACTGCGACGTATAAGTTGGAAACGTGTCTCGAAGGTGTCTACAGCCTTTTTCTGCAATGACGCAAAAGCATGGGGCCCTGCGACATAACCATCGGGTCCGACGAAGCTTCAAAGACGAAGGTCCCGACACAGACACTTGCGAGCAACAGGCCATAGGTCAGTTAATGTGACGTGTAAGGTGGGTTAAAGATCCCACATTGGCACCAAATTTCACCAAAGTTCTGGCCAACGCCACCGTAAACATTTCACAAGATGGGAAGGACGTCACACACCCTTTTAGTCACATTTCACCCATTCTTTTGACGCCTCTGTGGTGGAGACCAGAACTGCGACACCCAGCGTTCAAATCACGCGGTTTTCTTATGTGCGGCCGAGGAAAAGATTTCAGACATATCATCAGCCAGAATCGACACGAAAAGGCCTCATGGAGTGGCATAAAGGGCGTCAATGGAACCAACCTTTCCCTTGGGCATTGATTCTCACACATTTCGAGGTCGAACCGACAGTTTTCGGTGCGATGATAAACAGGTTGACTTACTTGACAACTTTTGACGTTGCTTACATCCCCGGACTTTTCAATGCCTTTCTAAGACTTTCTGTAAAGGCACATTTTTAAAATTCTCAATAAATGTGGGCAGTTGCCATCGAGGGTATTGCTGAACTAGGGACCCCTTGCCGTTGCATTGATATATATGTAATTGTCGCACCCGTCCGAGAACACACCAGTAGAGGTCACGTAACAGAAGAGCTGAAAAAGCATAAAGCACACTTCGTTCCTTCGGATCACTTTCAAACTTCATCGAATGGTTTTGAAATGACCCTAGTGACTCCAATCTGTATAGGATAACAAAAATTGGTCCACTTAAAAGGGGTGGGATCGCGTTCAATAGCAATTCAGCCCCAAGATGTCCTTAGAGAGGGGTGTCAGCAGCGTCAAAAGTTTTCAAGGATGTTGTTCTACTGTTCACCGCATCGAGAATGTTGTTTTCGACGTCGAAATGTGCGGGAAACATCGCCCGCTCAAGGAAAGGTGTGGTTTCACTGGACTCTTTATGGCACCCCATGAGGCCTTCTCCCGTCAATTCTGGGCGACGATGTCTCTGAAGTCTTTTCTTCGGCCACATATAAGAAAACGGCTTGATTTTAACGCTGGGTGTCGCCGTTCTTATCTCCACCGCAGAGGCATACCGAAAACTGTCATTTCTACCTTGAAATGTGTGAGAATCCAAATCAAAGTAATAGGGGGATGTTATGACCTTCCCATTTTGTGACACCTTCACGGTGGCGTTAGGCACAATTGTGAATTAAGGTTAAATTTAGTGCCAACGTGACGTCATCAACCTACCTTACGCGTCACATGACCTTCTGAGCCGTGGCCTTTCTTTTTCGCAAACACCTTGCTGTTTGAAGCTTCGTCGATTCCGATGGTGCCGTCGCAGGGCGCCTCAATTTTGCACCGTTACAGAGGAGGTAAACAATGTGAGTCGATTAGTGGGCATCGTAAAAGTAGTCTCTCAATTGTATTCCACAGTGTATTTTCTGTTTAAAATAGCCTGTCAACCGATGAGGTGGTAAATTAGAACCGGTAATGATAATGCTTTTACTGTCTCCCCGAAAAGATAAAGTTACATACTCCATTTGCTTGTATGTTTGCACCTACGTGCCTGCTATTCTGAAATCCCCGTCCCGTCCCGTTCCCCCCTCCCAATACTGTAGCACTCCCCTGAAGAGGCCAAAACAAATTCGCAGAGCCCTCTGATAAAGTGGAATAGCACGCGATAAACCGTTTTCCGAATTTGAAGGGCAAGAACGCCGCAACAAATGGTTCAAATTGCTCTATGGGACTTAATATCTGAGGTCATTAGTCCCCTAGGCTAACTAACCTAAGGACATTACACACATCCATGCCCGAGGCAGGATTCGAACATGCGACCGTAACAGTAGCGCAATTCCGGACTGAAGCGCCTAGAACCGCTCGGCTACAACGGCCGGCAACAACGCAACAATCTATGCCGAGTTTCGCAGCTCGCACTCTAGTGTTTAGCGTTGCTGACTTTGCTTCGTGGGGTCCCGGGTTCGAATACTAGCCCTGTCGGAGATATTGTTCGATCTGGGACTGGGTGTTTGTTTTGTCCTCAGCAGTTGATCAGTCGATATCCTCCACCAGGCTGCCGAAATACACCGGACTCGGTCACTCTGGCAATAATTCCATACGATCATTTCATTTTACGCTGAGTCGGTGGAAATATACGACACCAATGCTCCATTATACGGCTCGGTGGTCAGGCTGAAATTATAACCAGCGTTGGTAGGTCACTAGTAACAGTCAATAGATGCCAGTTAAACTTCTTTATTACGTCACGCGTCTGGACGTAGCCCATCATCAGCTGACATTTCAATAAATATTTAATGGAATAATCATAAGCACACGGTAATCCACATCAAGACGTGAAACAGAAGTACATGTCATACAAATGGTACGTACCACGTAACAAAGCTGGAGTATTGTGTATGGTGTGGGATCCGTATCACGTTGGACTGACTGATGACATCGAAAAAGTTAAAAGAAGAGCTGCTCGTTTTGTATTATCTCTAAATAAGGGAGATAGAGCACAGGCATGATACGTGAATTGGAGTGGCAATCATGAAAATGAAGGAGTTTTTCGTTGCGATGGGATGAAATTTCAATCAGCAGTTTTCTCCTCCTATTGCAAAACATTCTGTTGGCACCCACCTGCATAGGGAGAAATGATCATAACGGTAAAATAAGACAAATCACAGCTCGCACAGAAAAATTTAAGTGCTCGTTTTCCCCACGCAGCGTTCTAGAGTGGGACGGCAGAGACAGCTTCAATATGGTTCATTAAACCCTCTCCCAGGTACTTTATTGTGAATAGCAGAGTAATCACGTAGATGTAGATGGAGAAATAACTTTAAACACAGGCAATATGACACGTACAAAATCACAATTGGAAGCTACTAATCCCAAGTGAACAAGAACAATGTCAGCATATATTTGAAGGAAATGATGCCTCTTAAACCACACATTAGATTTGGTGTGAGCTGTTCTTCTGGCATGCCACAAGCCGTCTGTATGCAGTTGTTAATTTTAATTTTTGACTCCTTCACGTGTTCTTTCCACTTCATACTGCTTTGCAACGCTACGCCCAGATATTTAATCTACGTGGCTGTGACAAAAAAGCTTACTACTCATGCTATACTCTAACGTTTAATTATCGTTTCTCCTACTCATCTGTATAAATCTACATTTTTCTACTCACAGCAACCTCAAATTCGTTGCATCAACTATAAATTCCGTCATCGTGTGTCCTCCTATCAACAAACGCCCACAAAGTGCCTTTCACCATGTTGGTCACATCATTTAAAGATACAGAGATTAAGAGTTGTCCTATAACACTTCCTTGGGGCACCCCTGACGACACCCTTGTCTCTGACAAACACTCGACATCGAGAACAAGATACTGGGGTCTCTTATTTAGGAACTGTTCGAGTCACTTCCAAATCTGGGAATCTGATCCGTAATCCGGACTCTCATTTGTCTGCAGTGGGGCGCTGCGTCAAACTCTTTTCGGAAATCTAGGAATACGAAGGCTAAAGCAATAACTTGTTTGCAGTGGAACTACACTACTGGCCATCAAAATTGCTACGCCACGAAGATGACGTGCTACAGACGCGAAATTTAACCGACAGGAAGAAGATGCTGATATGCAGAGGATTAGCTTTTCAGAGCATTGACACAATGTTGACGCCGGTGGCGACACCTACAACGTGCTGACATGAGTAAAGTGTCCAACCGATATCTCATACACAACCAACAGTTGACCGGCGTTGCCTGGTGAAACGTTGTTGTGATACAAGGAGGAGAAATGCGTACCATCACGTTTCCGACTTTGATAAAGGTCGGATTGTAGCTTATCGCGATTGCGGTTTATCGTATCGCGACATTGCTGCTCGCGTTGGTCGAGACCCAGTGCCTGTTAGCAGAATATGGAATCTGTGGGTTCAGGAGGGTAGTACGGAACGCCGTGCTGGATCCCAACGGCCTCGAATCACTAGCAGTCGAGATGATAGGCCTCTTCTCCGCATGGCTGTAACGGATCGTGCAGCCACGTCTCGATCCCAGAGTCAACAAATGGGGACCTTTGCAAGACAACAACCATCTGCACAAACAGTTTGACGACACTTGCAGCATCATGGACTATCAGCTCGGAGACCATGGCTGCGGTTACCCTTGACGCTGCATCACAGACAGGAGCGCCTGCGATGGTGCACTCAACGACGAACCTGGTTGCACGAATGGCAAAACGTCGTTTTTTTTCGGAGGATCCAGGTTCTGTTTACAGCATCATGATGGGCGCATCTGTGTTTGCCGACATCGCGGTGAACGCACATTGAAAGCGTGTATTCGTCATCGCCATACTGGAGTATCACCCGGCGTGATGGTATGGGGTACCATTGGTTACACGTCTCAGTCACCTCTTGTTCGCACTGACGGCACTTTGAACAGTGGACGCTACATTTTAGATGTGTTACGACCCGTGGCTCTAGCCTTCATTCGATCCCTGCGAAACCCTACATTTCAGCAGGATAATGCACGACCGCATGTTGCAGGTCGTGTACGGGCCTTTCTGGATACAGAAAATGTTCGACTGCTGCCCTGGCCAGCACATTCTGCAGATCTCTCACCAATTGAAAACGTCTGGTCAATGGTGGCCGAGCAACTGGTTCGTCACAATACGCCAGTCACTACTCTTGATGAACTGTGGTGTCGTGTTGAAGCTGCATGGACAGCTGTACCTGTACACGCCATCCAAGATCTGTTTGACTCAATGCCCAGGCGTATCAAGGCCGTTATTACGGCCAGAGGTGGTTGTTCTGAGTACTGATTTCTAAGGATCTAAGCACCCAAATTGCGTGAAAATGTAATCACATGTCAGTTCTAGTATAATATATTTGTCCAATGAATACCTGTTTATCATCTGCATTTCTTCTTGGTGTAGCAATTTTAATGGCCAGTAGTGTAAATGGTATGGTAACATGCAGAGTAGCTCTTATTAACCTCCGCAAGTGAGGTTAATACTGTGTGTCGGACTTGGAATCGAAATTGGAAACTCAGGGCAGGCTACAACCCGCAAGATATTATGGAGGAGAACTGTGGATTTTGGGAAGCAGGAGAAGAGGTACTGGGGGAAGTATAGTGCAATGGTGGATCGTGTGCCGCATTTGGATAGCTCAGTCGGTAGAGCACTTGTGCGTCACAGGCGAAGTTTCCAATTTCACATTCCGGTCTAGAACACAGCATTAACCTGCTAGGAAGTTCCAATTCAGCGCATACTCCATTTCAGATTGAAAATGAATGATTTAATTGTTTAAGTTACAGAAAAATTCAAACATATTATTTTTCTATGTAGTCTCCTGAACGATAACCTTATCTTTCCCAGCAGATAGTCAAATGAACGTGACTGTGACAGCAGCCAGTTGCTCACGAACAATCCGGCAGCGCCATCGTCGTCAAATCTTTGTCCTCCGGCTTCTTCATTTAGTGGTCGAGATAAATGAAAATCGGAGGGCGATAAGTCCGATCTTTAGGCCGGATGTTCCAGTGTAATCTAGATTTTTTTGTTGAGTTCGGTTATGTATGTGAGGGTAGCGTTGTCATGAAGCATGGTCACATTCGGACTGGAAATATGCACCTTTTCTGAGGCCACCCGCGTTCTGTTTGCCCCAGAAGTTTGCAACAGTATCCAGCCTTCACAGTACGATATTCATGGAGAATATCGATGAGAAGAACTTTTTTAAAATCGAAGAAGACTGTTGCAAGAATCTTCCCCGCTTTGATCGCTGCAGATTCGTCCTTTCACACCGTGTTTATTTCGATTCCAGCGTGTAATAGTGACCCACGTTTCATCACAGATCACAATCCGGTGCAGAAAATGTTTACCTGAAGTTTGGTAGAGTGTCAGTAGCCGTTTGCACACCTCGCGGCGATGGACTTCGTGCCCTACGGTGAGAAGATAAGGCACCTACCTTGTGGACACTTCCGGAAATCCAAGATTGTCGATAATGGTCGCCTGGGCAGTACGGTAGCTTACACCGATCTCAGGAGCAATTTAAGCAACAGTTTTCGCCAATCGTCTTCAACAAGTTGGCTAACAATGCCAAAATTCTCCTCAATTACGCAGGTCCTCGGGCTGTGTCGGGGAGTTGTATTTTCAACTGCTCTCGTAAAAACTGTTTGTGTCATTTGATACACTTGGGTCATTCTCAGGGTGTTGTCCCCGAAATTTCTCGCAACTCTTTTGAAAATTTCGGCGTTTTTAAGCCCTCTTTTGTGAAAAATTTGATTATAATGTGTTGCGCAATAGATGATGATACCTGTTACCCAGATATTAGTAATCTGATAAAGAAATGGTACGAGAACGTTCTAGGTGTGGAGAACAATCACTAGAAACGATAGCATCAATGAGCAGAGATCATGCCGCTCTCCCTTTACAAAAAGGCCAGTAAAACAAAAATTTCGGTTTATATCTGTATACACAAAATGGTTCAAATGGCTCTGAGCACTTTGGTACTTAACTTCTTAGGTCATCAGTCCCCTAGAACTTAAAACTACTTAAACCTAACTAACCTAAGGACATCACACACATCCATGCCCGAGGCAGGATTCGAACCTGCGACGATAGCGGTCACGCGGTTCCAGACTGTAGCGCCTAGAACCGCTCGGCCACTCCGGCCGGCTGAGTATACACCTGTAGAAGTCCGTTCAGTATTTATTTCCTCATTTCCTTACATATTCTAGCGAGTTCTGGCTACCTTTCAGCGTGTTGTACAGAATACACCGCGCATGTTATTGTGATCCATACAACGATGAGTCTAGTAAAGTGTTAAATATCTAAAAAAAAGTTTTAACATTATTCCACTAAGTTCGGTAATAAGTGAGATTCATAAAACACTTAAAGCTTGTATTTGATATGTGAAACTTCATTTTCAACACACTGTCTATTAGTTTTACAGCTGCGGATTACGTGGTAATAGTCCACGGGCGTTGCGAGCAGACTCATAACTGCAATCCATTACACTAGAAGTAACGACAAAGACTGTACTAGCTAATATCGCCTTGATTACGTGCTGGAAATTTACGTTCAGAGTTTATACAGTTAATTAAACCTGTCTGCGCGACACTAACATACAGTGATTTAAGAATGAAGGCGCACTGCTAATCGATGCTCATTGAATAGGAATTAAATTGTGTCTTGGCAGACATACTACGAGAAACTCATGGAAGCGAAAACGTTCCTTATCGCTTAACGAATCTGATTTTTCCGATTGGCATTCAATCATGAACAGAGGCGGATTATCTTGAGACTTTTACGGATCAACCGGAAATGGGGATTCATTGGGGCGAGCAAAAAAAAGTGAACGAGAATTGCAATGCGGGACTTCTTCGAGCATCAGAACGTAAGAACCAACATGTTCTATGTTTGAAGTAGCGGTATAGTGCTTAACACAGGTACGCCATGAAAAGTAATCACACTGAATATTTAAAAGAAGTTAAGTACATACTAATTTTGATGTTTTAAAAAGCATAAAACTGCAGTCTTACTTCAAACGATAGTTTAGCCGTGTTAAGGTAGGTTTAATCATCGCTCCAAAAATGTCTTCCGTTATTGACAGCTTGTTAAGGGCCGCGACTGACTAGATACACACATTTATTGATATTTTTTAGAATCTAGTTGTTTTCAGACAAACTATATACCAGCCTTCAAAATATCAACATATATAGCCATTCAAATTCGCTTGTGATGGGTAGTCAGTGATACACAGAGCATACAAGGTTCCAGTAAGTGGTAAAAAGAGCCAGATTAAAATGGAAACTATCAAGCAAATGTCTCTCGGCAATGGAACTCAGTCTTCACTTAAAATCTGTTCAGCAAAATAAGAAAGACATTAGAAGGAAATAGAAAGACAAGTTAAACATCTCTACTGTATATGTACCAGTTTTAGGAAATACTCATAAAAGAATTCAAATACCTTCAAGTCATATAACAATAGAACTGTTTTCTCTACAAAAAGATAAGCTAGATTCAAGGTTACCCTACAATGTTGAAAATATTTTTAAAATTTAAGCAAACACTAGTATCAAATCGTTAGTTCTGAATGCTCTGTTTGATGTGCACTGAAAAGCCAAAGAAACTGGTACACCTGCCTAAAATTGTCAGGACCCTGCGAGCACGCAGAAGTGCCGCAACACGATGGGCATGGACTCAACTAATCTCTGAAGTAGTGCTGGAGGAAACTGACGCCATGAATCCTGCAGGGCTGTCCATAAAT
The DNA here is from genome assembly GCF_023864275.1 of Schistocerca cancellata. Taxonomy (NCBI): domain Eukaryota; kingdom Metazoa; phylum Arthropoda; class Insecta; order Orthoptera; family Acrididae; genus Schistocerca; species Schistocerca cancellata. Next base: position 399,402,865 of record NC_064632.1, on the reverse strand, counting down.
CCGTAAGAGTACAGGGGGTGGAGATCTCTTCCGAATAGCACGTTGCAAGGCGTCCCAGATATGTTAAGTAGTATTCATGTTTGGGGAGTCTCATGGCGATCGAAAGTGGTTAAAGTCAGAAGAGTGTTCCTGGAGCCACTCTGTAACAATACAATTTGATACGAGACTCGTCTTGTCAGGCAATATGTTTCCAGTCGTCAACAGCCCATTGCCGGTGTTGACGGGTCCAGGCGACGCGTAAGGTTTTGTGTCGTGCAGTCATCAAGGGTACACGTGTGGGCCTTCGGCTCCGAAAGTCCATATCCATTATGTTTCGTTGAATGGTTCGCACGCTGACATTTGTTGATGGCCCAGCATTGAAAACTGCAGAAATTTGCGGAGGGGATGCACTTCTGTCACGTTGATCGATTCTCTTCAGTCGTCGTTCGACCCGTTCTTGCAGGATCGTTTTCCGGAGTCAGCGATGTCAGAGATTTGATGTTTTAGCCGATTCCTGATATTCACTGTACACTCGTGAAATGGTCGTACGGGAAAATCCCCACTTCAACGCTACTTCGGAGATGCTGTGTCCCATCGCCCGTGCGCCGACTATAACACCAAGTTCAAACTCACGTAAAACTTGATAACCTGCCATTGTAGCAGCAGTAACCAATTTAAGAACTGAACCAGACACTTGTCTTATATAGGCGTTGCCGATCGCAGCGCCGTCCTCTGCCTGTTTACATATCTCTGTATTTGAATATGCTTCCCTATTCCAGTATCTTTGGCGCTTAAGTGAATATGCCAAAGTGGCCGCTCTTTCACTGTCCTATTTAGAAAACACATCAATGTGACTAGAGGATGAAATTCGCTACAGATATGTTAACTACGCGTGAAATATCTGAATTGTTCGTACGCCAGCAAAGACAACGTTATCTTTAACGCCTGGAACGATTTCGGTCAAATTTGGTACACATTTTCGTTGCGATCAGGAAAGAAATTCTATGAGGTGAGAACCACCAGACTCCTGTTGCGGTCGGGGTGATAACTTGGAGAGAAAATGGGAAAGGAAGAAATGGGTGGACAGAGCAGAGGAAGAAAGAGATGGACTAATAGAAGATTGGAATAAATACGTACCCGAACCTTTTTTACAAATAACTGTTCAGCCGCGGGTAACACACTGAGCGCAGCCAGTTGAAAGAATATATTGCGTTCTTTTCTCATTAGTCCGTCGTTTATTTGACAAAAAAATGTTAGTTATTTTCAATCAACTGCAGAGTATGCTGTTTTTTAATTACGACGTGGAACTGAGACAATCATGTATTTAATGTTTTGTCAGCGTAGTCTTTGTAATTCATCTACGCCCGGAGCTCGTAAAATTATTGACGCACGGTATGTACGGCAGTCTTATTCACCCGTGATCTACTAATCTAAACGCCATGGATACCGGGTACTAACTCAGCCACTGCTTAGACATTGAATAAAAATCATTAACAATGGCTGCCGAAGACATTCGCTATAATATGTCATCTTCTTTCTGCCAACGGGCTTCTCGAATATGGAGGAGTGGACAGAGGTTTAGGGCACCCTCTTGCCCTTGGGCTGGGAAACTGCCTCTAAAAGGTGGAAGAATCAGAAACGATCAACGACATGAACATGCACAGAACATGTGGCCTGTAAGTGAAAATTATCATGAAGACCTCCCCATTGACAAAAGATTCCGGAATAGTCCCGTATTTGGATCTCAGGGATAGACTACCAATGGCCGGTTACCGAAAGAAAAAAATTGAAAAACCAACTAAAGTGCAACGTTGTACGGTCGGGGTATGGAATATCAAAAGTTTGAACGGACAGGAAAGCTAAAATATCTAGAAATGGAAATGCAAAAGCTCAATCCATATACAGAGGGTGTCAGTGAAACGAAATGGAAAGAAAAGGATTTCTGGTCGGATAAATATTGGATAATATCAACTGCACTAGAAAATGGTTTGGAGAGAGCAAGATTCATTATGAATAGCAAGATTGGGCAGAGAGTACGTTGCCGTGAACAGTTTAGTGGCAGGGCTTTTCTCATCAGAATTGACAGCAAAGTAACACAAACAACGGTAGTTGAGGTACATATGCCTACGTCGCAAGCAGAAGATGAAGAGTTAAAGTACATGAGAACATCGATCGGATTATTCAGTATGTAAAGGGAGATTAAAATCTAATAGTCATTGGAGACTGGAACGCGGTTATGGGGGGAGAAATGGAATAAAGGGATACGGAAGAATATGAACTTGGAAGTAAGAAGGGAAGAGGAGAAAGAGTGAGTCCAGTAATAAATTTCAAATAGCAACAGCAAAAGCTCTGTTCCAAAATCACAAGAAGAAGAGGTATATTTGGAACAGACCCAGAGACCCAGGAAGGCTCCAGCTGGATTAGATCAAGCTGGATTAGATCAGTTTCAGATAGAAATACCGAAATCAGATCGCAGACTAAAAGCCGTACCCAAGAGCAGATATACAGATCATGATTTAGTGATGATGAAGAGCAAGAACGTCCCAAAACGTCGTTGTGGAAGGAAGTGTGATACTGAACTACTGTGGAAGAACGAGAAGAATGTGAAATTCGCTGAGAATGTGGAACTACGGTAAGGAACGCCAACTCAGTTGAAGAGGAGTGGACGTCTCTAAAAGGGCAATCACAATGTCGAACACACAAACAAAGGAGAAGAGAGCTAACCGCGAAGAAACCTTGGCTAACAGATGAAATATTTTCAACTGATCGACGAAAGAAGAAAACACAAAAATGTTCAGGGAAAGACGGGAACACAGCAATATAAATCGCATAGGAATGAAATAAGTAATAAATGCGTGGAAGCCACAGCCAAATGGCAACATGAAGGAAGTGAAGAAATCCAAAAATAACTGACCGTCAGGAGGACTCACTCAGCGTATAGGAAAGATAAAGACAACCTTCGGTGAAATTAAAACCACGGAAACATTAAGAGTGCAATGGAAATTTCTCAGTTAAAAACAGAAGACACAGAGGACAGATGGAAAGAGTACTTTGAACGCCTCCATGAGGAGGACTATTTGTCTGATGACGCGGTAGAAGAAGATATTGGAGTCGATAAGACCTTCATTAGTGTCAGAATCTAAAACAGCTCTGGTAGACATTAGATAAAATAAGGCAGAAGGGATGGATAAGTTCCATCGGAATTTCTAAAAACATTGGGGAAGCGGCAACAAAACGACTATTAAAGTTAGTATGTGGAATATGTGACACTGGCGACGTACCCATCAGACTTTCGAAAAAACTTCATCCACGAAATTCCGAAGATATCAAGGGCTGATAAACTATCGCGCAAGCGACTTAACAGTTTATGTATTAAAACTGTTGACATGAATAATATATTGAAGATGGGAAAACAAAATAGACGATCTCTTGGATGACGATCAGTCTGACTTGAGGAAAGGTAAATGCACCAGAGGCAATTCTCACGTTGCTCCTTATAATGGAAGCAAAGCTGAAGAAAAATCAAAGCATACTCATAGGATTCGTTGCATTTGACAATGAACAGTGGTGCAAGATATTCGAAATTCTGAGATGAATAGGAGTAAGCTACAGAAAGAGACGGGTACTATACGATATGTACAATAACCGAGAGAGAATAATAAATCTGGAAGATTAAGAGGTACTCGGATTAAAAACGGTGCAATACAGGAATGAGGTCTTTAGTTGCCCGATGATATTGGAATCCTCAGTGATGTTAACTACAGGATCTGTTGAATGGAATGAACAGTCTAATGAGTACAGGATATGGGTTGCGAGTAAATCAGGAAAAGAAGTAGGTAATGAGATGTAGTAGAAATGAGAATAGCGAGAAACTTAACATCAAAATTAGGGATCAAGAAGCAGATGAAGTTAAGGAAGTCTGCTACCTTGTAAGCAAAATTACCCATGACGAACGAAGCAAAGAGGACATGAAAAACTAACACAGACAAAGAGGGCATTCCTGGCACAGATAAATCTGCTGGTATCAAACATGTGCATTGATGCGAAGAAGAAATCTCTGAAATTGTACGCTAGGAGCGCAGAATTGTATGGCAGTGAACCATGGACAGTGGGAAAACCGGAACGAACGAGAATCTAAACGTTTGAGATGTGGTACTACAAAATATTGTTGAAAATTAGGTGGATTGATAAGATAAAGAATGAGAAGATTCTCCGCAGAATCAATCTACGAGAGGAGATTATGGAGAGCACTGACTAGAACAGAGGTCTTGTGTTAAGACATCAGGGTATAACACCTGTGGTACTAGAGGGAGCTGTAGGGAGTAAAATCTCTAGGGTCTGGCAGAGATTTGAATAAGCCTAACAAGTAATGGAGGACATGGGATGCAAATGCTACACTGAAATAAAGAGGTCAACACCCGGAGAGAAATTCTTGGCGGGCCGCATCAAACCAGAGTGACTCAAAAATTAAATAAACAAAATAAACCTAATAAATAAATAAAACAGAAATTAAAAAAAATGTTTACGGAAATAAATATATTAATACTTCAGTGGATTACTAGTGTCGGCAACATAAGTTGCCATCTTCAGATCCCTAAAAGATGATGTTGAGGGTCTGGCTTAAGGCAACAGCTGCCAAACACGCTTCCACGCGTCACAACAAGACGCATGTTCGCAGGCGTGTCTGCTCATTACATTTTTTGGTGTATTCTCGCATTGCAAATTTCTACTTTAAGGTGATTTTAATTTTAGCCCCCTAATAGTGGCGGTTATATAAAAATGTTGCTCGCGTTATAGACCTTATTGAATTTATTAGAAACGGGAGCCACCACAATGTGGAGTTCCCTATAGCAGCATACGGCACATACATTCACCCAGACATGCAGTAAGTACAGTTTCCATATATATGAAGAAAAGTGTACAGTTATCTTCAGTGCTTTAAATAGCTCAACGTTCCTCCACCATAGTAATACAACACATAACTTCATTGCCACAGCATTTTCTGCGAAGTAGATAACTCGTTTGTATGCCACAATCAAATACAGCAACGTTAAAGTACCACAATTCTCCTAAAAATAATGCGAAGACCATCGTAGCGCGTAGTGGTGTTAAAATAAATGAAATTGACTGAAACCGCATACTACTAATTGTTCGTTACCTGTGTATGTTTCAATTCGTTCTCAGACAACCACTATTACAACTGACCAAATTCAGCGTAAAAACTGTAACGATACACGCTCCTCATCGACCATATTGAGTAGGCACTGGACGTGGGAAATTGGACAACCTCCATCGATGTGTACACGATTTAAGTAAGGTGTCCAGTGGATTCTTCACTGACGCTATGACTGGCTTCCTCTCCATTTATTTGTCGTCAGTCACTTGAGTATTTTGAGGCTGTCGTTCGTCTCTACCTATCTTGTGTTCATAATTTCATCCCTATGTAACAATTAAACCCAGCATCTTATATATCACTTTATATATTCTTGTTCTGCCGTTAATATTTTATCTCTCTACTACTAAACCCAACAGATTCCTTCGTGCCGTAACGTATGTCCCTCTAACCTGTCCCTCCTTCTAGCAAAGCTTTTCCATGGAATCCTTTTCTCATCTATTCTTTGTAGTACTTGTTCATTTCATATTTTATCGATTCAACAAATTTTTAATTTTCGTCGGCAGCACCACAATTCAAATAATCCCAGTTCCTTCTTCTCCGTATTTATGAGTGTCAACAAAATGGTTCAAATGGCTCTAAGCACTATGGGACTTAACATCTGAGGTCATCAGTCCCCTACAACTTAGAACTACTTAAACCTAACTAACCCAAGGACATCACACACATCCATGCCCGAGACCGGATTCGAACCTGCGACCGTAGCAACCGCGTGGGTCCGGACTGAAGCGCCTAGAACCGCTCGACCCGAGTGTCAACCTTTCCCTTACAAATAACATCGTGCTCCAAATGTACACTTTCGAGAACTCCTTCCTCATTTCCATAATGTAATGGTACGTGCACAAACTGGAGCCCGCTGTGATATTCAGACCGGGGACTGCAGCCAGCCTACACAGCATTTCGCCAAACCTACAGCTCCCTCAATTATTACAGTAATTAAATTAACGAATCTACTACGATAATAAAATACAACATTTATTTTTCAACGTAGTCCCCCCTAGTTCTATACACTTACACCAGCGCTCGACGAGCTTCTCAGTCACATGTGCAAAGAAAACTTGTGCGTAACTAGTTAATCCCTGCTGCCTGTACTTCATCATCAGCGAGAATTCAGTCACTAATAGTTTCTTTCTGTCGATTAATTATGCACACAACTTTCATCTGCCTTTACAATACAGTGAGGAAATGTTTCCCCTTCAGCCTGGTACTGTCGCAAAATCTCCCTGCACACATGCATGCGCCTTTCTTTAATTTCTCATATCAGATGTATTGGAGTGCACCTCTCACATACATTTTTGAACATCAGTACGTCATGATAAATACGGTGAGCTGGTCCGACACTAATGTTTATCGTTCCTAAGATTCACTCACCGTAATGAGCCTGCTTTCCCGTATCAACTCATCAACTCTTGTCGTTCTCCGTGACTGCACAGGCGTCCTAGGCGTGGTGTATCTTCAACGCTTGTTATTCCCCTTTTGAACTTATCTGCCCACTCGTACACTTGTGTTCGACTCAAATAACTTTCACCATATTGCACTACCATCAAACGGTGCATTTAGATTGGTTTCAACCCTTCAGCTAACAAAAGTTTAATGACTTTCCCCTGCCCAACGTTGTTGCAAACCTGCTAGGGTGACGCCATATTGTTCCACTGACTCTAGCATCCTGTTCGGGAAGCTGCCAATGCCAAGCCAACGGTTAACAGTTCTTGGATACCAGCAAAAAATAACAAAGAATCACAAACTTTGTCAAAGTTTCTTAATTTTCGTACAGCTTTTCCAATTATCTGTTGAACGGACATCCACTTTCCATGGTCAAATTGGAGATGTGCGATCTGTTTTTACCTTTATTGGGTTCAGAAAAAATTCTTTTATTGATTAAGACCGCAATTTAATATTTCTATTCATTACTAGTTTCGGTTGAAGTTCTTAGCCGTCTTCATACCATGGCTTATCCTTTTTTTCGTGTACGATCACAAACCGTTAGCACTCATCTTCATAAATTGTGTGCAAACTGCATAGCTCAAGATTATTATACTCCATCTTACTATACAGCTCGGTGAAACATTAAAGTGAAATCAGCCGAGAGTAACAAATTGTCGCATCCAATCTGTAATAAATTATATCAAGTAATATAAACATGCAAACTGAGAACACTGCAAATGAAACAAACTTTTTGCTCGACCTCTTAACACTGATCTACAAAGCTTGCACAAAATTTATACGGACGTATCCTACCGGTTGGCCATTGTACACAATTTTTTTTTATGGATGGTCGAGATCCAATGACTGTTAGCAGAATATGGCATCGGTGGGTTCAAGAGGGTAATACGGAACGCCGTGCTGGATCCAACGGCCTCGTATCACTGGCAGTCGAGATGACTGGCATCTTATCCGCATGTCTGTAACAGATGGTGCAGCCACGTCTCGATCCCTGAATCAACAGATGGGGACGTTTGCAAGACAACAACCATCTGCACGAACAGTTCGACGACCTTTGCAGCAGCATGGACCATTAGCTCGGAGACCATGGCTGCGGTTACCCTTGACCCTGCATCACAGACAGGAGCGCCTGCGATGGTGTACTCAATGACGAACCTGGGTGCACGAATGGTAAAACGTCATTTTTTCGCATGAATCCAGGTTCTGTTTACAGCATCGTGATGGTCGAATCCGTGTCTGGCGACATCACGGTAAACGCACATTGGAAGCGTGTACTCGTCATCGCCATACTGGCGTATCACCCGGCGTGATGGTATGGGGTACCATTGGTTACACGTGTCGGTCACCTCTTGTTCGCATTGAGGGCACTTTGAACAGTGGACGTTACATTTCAGATGTGTTACGACCCGTGGCTCTGACCTTCATTCGATCCCTGCGAAACCCTACATTTCGGCTGGATAATGCAGTGTTGCAGGTCCTGTACGGTCCTTTCTGGATACAGAAAATGTTCGACTGCTGCCCTGGCCAGCACATTCTTCAGACCTCTCACCAATTGAAAACGTCTGGTCAATGATGGCAGAGCAACTGGCTCGTCAGAATACGCCAGTCACTACTCTTGATGAAATATGTATCGTGTTGAAGCTGCATGGGCAGCTGTAGCTGTACGCGTCATCCAAGCTATGTTTGACTCAATGCCCAGACGTATCAAGGCCGTTATTACGGCCAGAGGTGGTTGTTCTGGGTACTGATATCTCAGGAGTTATGCACCCAAATTGCGTGAAAATGTGATCACATGTCAGTTCTAGTACACTCCTGGAAATGGAAAAAAGAACACATTGACACCGGTGTGTCAGACCCACCATACTTGCTCCGGACACTGCGAGAGGGCTGTACAAGCAATGATCACACGCACGGCACAGCGGACACACCAGGAACCGCGGTGTTGGCCGTCGAATGGCGCTAGCTGCGCAGCATTTGTGCACCGCCGCCGTCAGTGTCAGCCAGTTTGCCGTGGCATACGGAGCTCCGTCGCAGTCTTTAACACTGGTAGCATGCCGCGACAGCGTGGACGTGAACCGTATGTGCAGTTGACGGACTTTGAGCGAGGGCGTATAGTGGGCATGCGGGAGGCCGGGTGGACGTACCGCCGAATTGCTCAACACGTGGGGCGTGAGGTCTCCACAGTACATCGATGTTGTCGCCAGTGGTCGGCGGAAGGTGCACGTGCCCGTCGACCTGGGACCGGACCGCAGCGACGCACGGATGCACGCCAAGACCGTAGGATCCTACGCAGTGCCGTAGGGGACCGCACCGCCACTTCCCAGCAAATTAGGGACACTGTTGCTCCTGGGGTATCGGCGAGGACCATTCGCAACCGTCTCCATGAAGCTGGCCTACGGTCCCGCACACCGTTAGGCCGTCTTCCGCTCACGCCCCAACATCGTGCAGCCCGCCTCCAGTGGTGTCGCGACAGGCGTGAATGGAGGGACGAATGGAGACGTGTCGTCTTCAGCGATGAGAGTCGCTTCTGCCTTGGTGCCAATGATGGTCGTATGCGTGTTTGGCGCCGTGCAGGTGAGCGCCACAATCAGGACTGCATACGACCGAGGCACACAGGGCCAACACCCGGCATCATGGTGTGGGGAGCGATCTCCTACACTGGCCGTACACCACTGGTGATCGTCGAGGGGACACTGAATAGTGCACAGTACATCCAAACCGTCATCGAACCCATCGTTCTACCATTCCTAGACCGGCAAGGGAACTTGCTGTTCCAACAGGACAATGCACGTCCGCATGTATCCCGTGCCACCCAACGTGCTCTAGAAGGTGTAAGTCAACTACCCTGGCCAGCAAGATCTCCAGATCTGTCCCCCATTGAGCATGTTTGGGACTGGATGAAGCGTCGTCTCACGCGGTCTGCACGTCCAGCACGAACGCTGGTCCAACTGAGGCGCCAGGTGGAAAAGGCATGGCAAGCCGTTCCACAGGACTACATCCAGCATCTCTACGATCGTCTCCATGGGAGAATAGCAGCGTGCATTGCTGCGAAAGGTGGATATACACTGTACTAGTGCCGACATTGTGCATGCTCTGTTGCCTGTGTCTATGTGCCTGTGGTTCTGTCAGTGTGATCATGTGATGTATCTGACCCCAGGAATGTGTCAATAAAGTTTCCCCTTCCTGGGATAATGAATTCACGGTGTTCTCATTTCTATTTCCAGGAGCGTATAACATATTCGTCCAATGAATACCCATTTACATCTGCATTTCTTCTTGGTGCAGCAATTTTAATGGCCAGTAGTGTAGAAGGTAACCTCCTGTGTTTTCAGATAATTATCTACGCTGGCTTGCCGACTGTTGTCTGTGCCAAAATGTCATCTTCATAGCCACCGGTTCTTGTTAGTAGAGGTGAAACTTACAGCGAGTCATGCCCGGGTTTACGGTGCATCATCAAACGCTTCCTTTCGAAAACACTGCAGGAGTTTCTTCATTGTTCTGCAGTGTTCTGCCGAGAATTGTCATGAAGAGGGCAATGCATGACAGTTTTGTTATGTGGGCTACATGAAATCGGGTGGAATTTCCCAGCTGGGACTCATACTTGGCGGGAGACAGTATTTATTAGGCATCTTTACGTGTTCACTGTGTACTCATAACCAAAAAGAACGACGTGACGCCATATCTGTGCAAAAGCTTCATTGGGGTTTCACTGTGGTTTCCACAGTGACTGATCGGATCTTATCAGCACAATTCGTAATCCGAACTTTCGATTCGTCTCTTGCGTTAGTTTCTCTTTGTAGACTATGCTTGTAAACCACAGGCAAATATTTTAAGGAGTAAGGCCAGGGGATCTTGGTGACCTAGAAACACGACCATATTTGCCGATCCATCTCCAGAAAATAGGCTTGGATGAGAGGTGGCCAGCGTTCTCGCAGGAAGACCAAATTTTGGAAATGGGATTTTTCTCACGAGCCGCATTACTAATATTTATTTCCTTAACAGATAAGCAAGAATACTAAATTACTTTTGAAGGAAATAAACGCATTTGAAATAAAAACATATTTATTAGATAATTAAATGAAACACAGTGTTAGTGAGACGTCTTGTTTCATTTGACGGATCTGAGTTACTTGGGATGTCGACCGAAGCTATTGCTACAAGCAAATAGTTTTCCAGATAAACACAAGTAAATTGTGTTCTTATCTGTGGTTTGATGTCATTCATCATACTAACAACTTGTTCTCACACATAAGTGCTTCCAAATAATGAAATCATCAATAAATCGTGTTCGTAAAACGCGGTATATTTCTTATAGTCCAAATATACTTCACAGACCTCTTTCTCTATCTTGAAATCTTGAAAACGGTTTCTGAATTCGAATTTCAAATCAGATAACAAAGAATCGTATTTAATTTCTGCCGCCTGTGTGACATCCGATTGCTTTGACAGTTTGGGAAGTGAATGAAGTTTTTTTTTCTCCGTAACTGTTGTTCCAAGAGCCCAAGTTGCATTGTGAATGCGTAAAAATAAGACATTAGTCAGTTGACCTCCTTGCAGTAAAGTATTGACGCCATTTACGTGACTAGTTATATCGACCAAGAATGCAGATTCGGAAAGCCGCTCATTATCTTCAAACTCCTTGATCTCCTTGGCTTTGTTTGAGAGAATGATTATACTTCTTGGTTCTAATCACTATTTTCAACATTTTGACACTTCTCCATAAAATGAAACGTTTTAGGCTCTGACTCCAGAGACTTGAGAAATTCTTGAAACTGACAGTGATTCAGTCCTTTAGACTTATAAAGTACTAATTTATTTTGTGCTAAAAATTGAAAAAAAGAGGTGTTCAGACAGATATTAGTGCTAATTTCTGTTCGTATACCAACCCATCCAACAATGCTGGAAGCTGGTTTTCAAGAAAGTCTAATAAACAAAACCCTCTAAGACAAAGCGTTAAAACAGCAGGTCCAATAAAGTAATTGTGTCTTCTACCACACAGTTACAGTGACGATTATTGAAAACGTGGCTTCTGAGTATAGCTGTTCGTCGGACCACTAGTGTGATAAGTGTGCTATTGATAGCATCACGAGTTTAGTTCCGCTTGGGACGCGACAGCGATCGGACGTGTCGGTACTTCCGCGTAGTCGTAGCGCCGCAAGCCGTGTTTATAATAATTCTTGGATTGTGACCTGTGATATTCTCAGTGCTTCTTCACTACCGTCGTACACAAGCTTCTTAATTTACTCACAGCGGTCCCGACCGCGCATATAGTGCAGTTATGGCTCCCAGTGTACCACGTAAGAATACCCTGTGTTTTGCATTTGAGAAATCTTCCAGGAATGTGCAACCGAGTTCTCAAGAAATCCATGACTGGATAGTAGATATTATTGGCATCACATCCGATCAGGTCCACACAGCATATTATGACATGGCGGAATACTGTTTCTTTGTGAAGTTTTTAGACCAGATACAACTGAAGAAAATTTTGGTGAATACTGGTGGGAAAGCAGAGTTCCGACATCGTGATCAGTCGGTGAGTACAGTTTCAATAACTAACGCTGACTTTGAGTATAAACAAGTGCGAGTGTTCAATTTGCCACCTGAGGTTGAGAATTGTTTTCTTAGAGATGTCCTCGCCAAATACGGTGACATCCGACAGATTAGAAACGAAAAATGGTCGAGCCGTCACAAACTCCAATGTTATAGTGGGGTTCGCTCAGTTGACATGGCCGTTAAAGTCAATATCCCATCCTATATAATGGTTTGTGGTTATAAGGCTCATGTCATTTATGAGGGGCAAGTAGGTACTTGTTTTATCTGTAACACGAGTGGCCATTTATGAGAGGATTGCAGATGGCGAGTTGTCGTACTTAGAAACAATCTGCAACAACGACAGAGATTAACATTGGCTGATGTCCTAACTCAAAATCAGATGCCTTCCGTGACTGACTCCCAACCGAGTGCATCTGTGTCAGAGGAAAACGATCTCGGTAACAGCACCTTCCCACCCTTGCCTCAAAAACCCGTGGCCAGTCACCCCTTAGCCACCGGCGTTGCATTATCTGTCGGTAACAAACGACGACGTACTATAAGTGACGGTAGTGGTTCAGGCGAACAGGTAGTAAAAAATCAAACCGATGACGCGGAGCCACGGGCCTGCACACAGGACACGCATGTGTCGGATGGCTCCGTTACGACCCGCCAAATTCCCATTCAACCGCCCTACGCAGAAACTGTCAATACGGGTGCAGCCGAGTGGTTACAGCAATCCGTTCCGATGCCGCTTGCCGACTCGCCGCAGGTGGCCAACACACAAGAGGCGGCAGTCAGTCAACTGCAACTCGTAAACACGGCGGATGAAGCACGCGGTGTAGAGCATAACATAAATAGCCGCCACCTCGAAACTGCTTCCAAACAACACGAGGACCCGGACAGCTGTGTACAAACAGCCAGTGCGGCTCCAAACAAACACAGTGAGCCTACTGAAGCCGCGTCTTCGGACTTGCCGTCACCCGTTCCGAAGCAAGGACTTCCACATACTGCTTACAGCCATGACTCGCCGACTCCGCCGTCTTCAATGACACTTCGGACGCCTTTGCGACGGCAAAATAAAGTTAAACCAAAGGACTCCGTGGCTAGAAGTAACTCAAAAAGTAAAGTCAGCGCAAAAACTGGTACAAAACCTGCGGATGTAGGTTCGAAGTCCGACGGTGAGATGGACTGGGCTTCCTACGCTTCCCATCACCTACAAGTCTCGGACGATCATGAGTCAAGCTTATAAGTTTTTGTCCCTGAACATTAATAGAGTTAGGACAGATTTAAAATTAGCAATGCTACGGCAGTTTATCTATGAGTCCGAAGCTGATATAGTTCTGTTACAGGAAGTGTCTATCTTAAGTTTTCATGTATCAGGATTTGCAACAATCGTAAACACCGTGGCGGACGGGGGTACAGGAACGGCCATTCTATCACGAGACGGAATCCCAGTGAGCAATATCGAAATGTTGGACTCCGGTAGAGGCATAGCTTGCCAAATTTTTGACGTCACCCTCATCAATATCTATGCTCCATCTGGAACGACCTTAAAATCAGAAAGAGCTAACTTCTTTAAACAAGACATCATATACTTGCTACGCCACAACCCAACTCAGTTGATAATTAGTGGTGATTTCAACTGTGTGATCCACAGGAAAGACCAATCGCCAAACTTTAATTACTGTAGGGAACTACATGATCTGGTGCGTCACCTGCAGCTGAAGGATGCGTGGGAACTAAAATTTCTTACCCTGGTAAAGTACACGTACCTGACCACCACGGCATGCAGCCGTCTAGACCGTTTGTACATCTCTGAGAACATTTTCCAACGTGTTTTGGACGCCGATGTCATTCCGGATAGCTTCTCCGACCACTGCGCCCTCTGTGTCACAATAAATCTGGACAAACAGCATACTAAATGGCATAGGATTCCGTGGAGCCTAAATGTTTCTATTCTCGCCGATGCCTTGCTACAAGATGTCATCTCCACGACATGGGCGGATTGTCTCAAGCAATGCTGCAGATATCCGAGCAAGATAGCCTGGTGGAATGCTGTGGTCAAACGGAAAATGCGATTATCTTTAAGAAACTACAGTTGGCAACGGGCGCAAGATGTCAAACACACGATTGATTTTTACCAAACAGTTCTGCGAGAGTTGTATGCGACTACGACACCAACCAACACACAGCTGACGACCATCAAACAAATAAAGGCGAAGCTTATAGGCATAAAGCGAACGCAGCTTGAAGGACTGAAGATCAGATCTAAAGCAAAATCGCTTCAAGAGGATGAACTTGCATCGCCGTATCACCCCATAAAACATCGTGCCCATCGCAAGCGAGCTTTTATCGGGGAGCTGGACACAGATGATGGACTCCGTTTGACCCGACAGAGTGATATTCTTACTGCAGTTTACCGGTACTTCACGGATGTGTACTCGCAATGCGATACATATGGTGATGACGGCAGCGATATCGTGAGTGCTCTGCCCACCGTAGTCACGCCTGCGGACAACTCGGCGGTCGTACACGATTTTGCTCCAGACGAAGTGCTTGAACTGATTTCTGGCTCGCCATCAAATAAATCCCCTGGCACTGATGGTTTTCCACGGGAATTTTATGTGCGCTTCTGGCCCATAATCGGACACGCATTTACAGATGTTCTCAATGAAGTGATGCGAGGGAGTGACGTGCCGGCCGAAATGAAGGAAGGCCGGATTGTATTGATACCAAAAAGCAAACACCTAAAAACCTTAGATAACTTCCGACCTATTACCTTACTCAATTTTGATTACAAAACATTCGCCAGAGCACTCAACAGCAGATTGTCGCCGTTAATGAAGCAAGTGATTCACAACCATCAATCATGCATCCCTGGTCGCACTATTATGACGTCCCTTTCGGAATATAGAGATGTAATAGCCATAGCGTCAGTCACTAACGTGAATCTCGCATTGCTGTTTATCGACTTTTGCAAGGCTTTTGATCGCATCCGCCACGAGTACCTCCTACAGCTACTGCAGCGGTGTGGTTTTGAGCAACGGGTTATAAATGTCGTGCAACATTTCGTCACGGGCATTACAACCAGAATCAGCGTAAATGGACAGCTTACTCAACCCATCGAGGTCCAAAGAGGAGTGCCGCAGGGGAGCCCTCTCTCCATGATGTTATTTGTTTTATCGCTCGAGCCGCTCTTACGCTCTATTCATGACAAACTTGCAGGCCTTTCGATCGCCGGGACGTCCTTCGTGGTTCGTGCTTACGCCGACGACGTCGGAGTGTTACTGCGCAACGACGGAGACGTATCAACCCTCAAGACCGCGGTAGACGAGTACTGTCGTGCTTCCGGTGCTAAAATCAACGCCGGTAAATGCACCTTTGTCAACATTCGAGGATTCGACGCAGTTATTATACCTTGGGCGAAGCGTGTCGAAAACCACACCACTCTGGGGATGATTATCGACGAATGCCCGCTAAAAATGAATGCAAAAATTGGAAGTAGGTCACCAATAAAATGCAAGGTGCCATCTATGAAAACAATTGGCGGTCCGTTAACATTCTCCAACGCATACGACTCCTCAGTAGTTATATATTCAGTAAAGCATACTATATGGCCCAACTATTTCCAGTCCCCAAGATGCAGGCCAAACACGTGATGAAACTCTCTAATAGATTTATCTGGCAAGGGCATCTGTTTAAAGTGAAATACACCACGCTGACGTCTTCCAGACAGGCCGGCAGACTAAACATGCCTGACATTAACCGAAAGTGTACTGCGTTGTATATTAAACGAATCACCCATTTGTTGGACAAGGAACCTCTCAGCGTAACCAGTTGGCTCTTCCGAACCTTACAACCCACCGATACGCATCCACCCATTGATGTAGGTAAAACACATTACAAACTACGACATGTCAAGCAGTTTTTTCTTGAAGTAAGCTATATTGATGGACATTATTTCACGCAGGATTTACCGACGACGCACCTGTTATTAAAAAGCTGGACATCTCCAATAGCCCGGAATCCCATTGAACTTAAATACCCGAGTGTTCATTGGAAGGCAGTTTGGGACAACATAAGTTTAACCGTCCACACTGCTGAAGTGGCGTCCACATGGTATAAAGTGGTAAACGATGTTATACCCACTAATGAAAGGTTGCATAGAATCGGTTTAAGTGACAGTGACAAATGCGTCCGCTGTGGCCTAGTCGACACCTTACGCCATCGCTTCACTTGTGGCGGTCATCTCATTAACTGGAAATGGGTGCAGCAGAGGCTGGGCCTGATTATCCGCAGCAGCCCAGCCAGCCACTGCACCGACATCCTGCTCTGGCCGGACGCGAAACATTTTCCCGCTACCAAGAACAACACCGTGATGTGGATGTTAGGACAGTTTGTGACATATATCATCATCCACAATAGTGAAGATAATCTCATTAGTTCCGAGGCTTACATGAGAACGGCACGCTGGAAGATGAAACGTTACCCAAATTTCAGGAAGATGTTTACTAACATGTTAGACATAATTTTTGAAAAACAAGGCATAGGGTAATTCTCGATGCCGGTAAGGACACAAATCACATGCAAGACTATGTAGCGAACAAAATACACAACGAGTAAGGGGTTATACCAGTTCCTAGGACTACTCCCGATTTCTCAATGGTGTTTTTAACTTCAGTATGACGTTTTCATTAATTTATGTACCTGTGCATCTCTTGTTATCCGTTTGTGTGCTCCAAATGACTTTGAGTTTGGACGGTTATGAATCAAATGACAGAACTGTCATTCCAGTTAAGACAATGAATTATATATATGTTTGCGTTTCGGATCTATGTCTCTGTCTGGACTGAAGAGGCTACTATTTATGTTCTATTTTGTAAGCTTACAAATGGCACTATATTGAAATGTGTTCTTCAGTGTATTGTAGGATACAATTCGTGTTGAATCAGTTACAGCACTTCAATATTTTGTTTTTGTGCTTATTTACATATATGGTTGTTTTAATAAAGGAAAAAAAGGTAAAAAAAAGTAGAAGTGGCATAGTCAGCCAACAGCATTAAATGGAGGTTTATATGAAAATGCCTCCTAATTTTTCATTCCTTCCAACAAGTAAGACAAAAGTCGTCTGCGTACATTACCACTGGGCTCTCTTCCCTCTTCTGAAATAATTTTCTGAGCTAGGCAGAATACTTAGTAACGCACCTACATGCATTGGAAGGAACGGAGTTAAATTGTCGTTCGTTTCAATTTTCGATTTAGACGCTATAAAATTGGTAAAGGCGAGTGCCACTATAGTTCTATAGAAAATAACACGATTTTCTGGCCTATCTTTGCTCAATTCGAGTTTATTTGTAATGTCCTTATCGTCAGTGGTACGTATAATTCTCATCATCCATATTTCCTTTCTTTAACTTAATTTTAACTGCGACGTTTAAGTCTAGGGTTCCTTCTGTTGTTTGAGGCTTCTCATTCAGGCAAAATATCGCCAAAATAGCCCAAAGAAACTTGCTACTACTATGTCCCGCGTGACATAAAGTAAGAAACAAAATAAAGAGCGGTGCAGACAGAAAAATATGTGCGTAAGAGTGAGATAATGTAATCCATAATATGAACTAATGAGTAGTAAATGCACTCGTGAATTTCTCTGATAAAGCAGTGCAGCATATTCCGTTGTACGCGGCAGAATATTAAGATTTATAAGCACACTTTTATTGGACAAGTAGACTGCTAGTGTACAACATTTTCTTTATGAACTAGCAGAAATTGCAGATATGTATGTCGCCATGAGATGCGAAAGTGGCCAAGTGTTAAATTTCAGGCAGGATACAGGTTACTGGAGGACGAAAGCTGCTAAATATTTGTTGCTGTTTTCTCCTTATACTATGGCAGCCGTTATTGTACAAAAATGAGTCTCAAACAACAGTTTATAACACACGCTCTAATATTTCCGGGGAGTTGACTTTGTTCAAGTGGAATGTGTGTAGTTTCTGTATTCAGTCGCTGAAGAGGT
This sequence comes from Schistocerca cancellata, assembly GCF_023864275.1. Classification (NCBI taxonomy): domain Eukaryota; kingdom Metazoa; phylum Arthropoda; class Insecta; order Orthoptera; family Acrididae; genus Schistocerca; species Schistocerca cancellata. The sequence goes on along the minus strand of NC_064632.1, from coordinate 399,384,725 downwards.
CCTCAACAAAGCATGTTACCTCACTTTGATTGAAATATACTACTGACTCTCCATAAATGTTAGCAACATTATGCACAATAACTAAAAAAGATAACCAAAAGTGAGAACGAATACTTAATACGAATGTGGTCACTAAATATACATAAAATGGTTGCAGGAAGGGAAACAGGAAATTTTAAGAGACATTGTATTGAAAGAAATCAAAGTGAGCGAGCGGAGAGCAATGCGAAAATCATTTAAAGAAATTCAAAGGAAAAAAATTTCCAAACGATGTGACTAAAAATCCTAAGAAGTTTTGCTCTTATGTAAAGTCAGTAGCGGTTCGAAGTCATGACACACTGTGTCTACATGGGCACCGACTGAGAACGTTAAAGGAAGAAGGCCGAATTACGGATTTCAGCCATCCGAAATTGTTTCACCCCAGAAGATCCCAATACGGGTCCTCGTTTCAGTCGTCAAATAACGCGTAAGCTATAGATGTTGAGACAAACGATTGCAAAATATAAAATCTGCTCAACTCTGGAAAGCAGGTGATTCGGATGAGATACGTTTGAGATTGTACAGAAACAGTGGAGAAGAACTAGTCTTCTTCTGGCAGTAGTATATCATAGCTCACTGTAGCAACGAAGGGTACTTAGAGACTGGAAGAAAAAGAACGCAGGTCATCCATGTTTCGAAAAAGGGTCTTCGAACAAAGCGCCTAATTAAAATCCTACATCACTGACGTAAAACCTGTTTAGAATTAGAGGCATGCTTTATCCTCACGCAATTCGATGTTTTTGGGGAACGAAAATCGGCTCTATAAAATCTCTATGTTCTTTTTTTTTCCAAACATATCTTTCGAAACTCTGCTCACTCCTTTTGTCCACGATATCTAGTCCGCCGTTGATAAAGGCGCTCAGGTCGATGCCGCGTTTCTTGACTTTAGGAAGGCAGTTCCACACAAACACGAACTTACCGAGTATTGGACCAGCAGCAGCGAACAATGCTGTTGTCTATACAAGTAGGTTCTCAGATGTGAGAGTGGATCGAAGGATTGTTAAGTAACAGAACCCAGTACGTCGTCCTTGTCGGTGAGTGTTGATCAAGGACAAGGGTGGGCGTGAGTCGTGCTTGGATAGCTCAGATGGTAGAGCACTTGCTCGTGAAAGGAAAAGATCCCGTGTTCGAGCCTCGGTCCGGCACACAGTTTTAATCTGCCAGGGAGTGAAAATCTCATTCTGGAATCATCCCCCAGGCTGTGGCTAAGCCATGTCTCCGCAATATCCTTTCTTCCAGGAGTGCTAGTTCTGCAGGGCTCGTAGGAGAGCTTCTGTGAAGTTTGGGAAGTAGGGTACGAGGTACTGGCGGAAGTAAAGCTGTGAGGACGGGGCGTGAGTCCTGCTTGGATAGCTCAGATGGTAGAGCACTTGCCCACGAAACGCAAAGATCTCGAGTTCGAGTCTCGGTCCGGGACACAGTTTTAATCTGCCAGGAAGTTTCAAGTACAAGGTTATCGACAAGATTGGTTCAGGGAAGTGTGATAGGATCGCTATTATTTTCTCTATATATAAATGATATTGCGGGCAGTGTGAGAAGCAATCTGCGGCTGTTAGCTGGTAATGCACTGGTGTACGAAAAGTTGTGGTCATTGAGCGACTGTAGCATGATAAAAGATGACTTAAAATTACCACATATGCAGCAACCCGTCGCAAAATCATGTTTTATTTATTCACTTTTGCAAATCGATTTCAACTGATGAACAGTCATGATCGGTGCTTTCAACCAGTATGTGCCCTGAGTAGTAATACTGTCTTAAGCAGAGGTCAAACATTGATGTTGGTCACAGGCGGCGCCAGGGACTGACGCCCGGTCTTCACGGCAACCAGGCCCCACGGCGTGTGGTCCGTCCATGACGGGAGCCGGGACCTGCTACGGTCGCAGGTTCGAATCCTGCCTCGGGCATGGATGTGTGTGATGTCCTTAGGTTAGTTAGTTTTAAGTAGTTCTAAGTTCTAGAGGACTGATGATCACAGCTGTTTTTTTTTTTTTGTGGTTTTAGGGCGCACAACTTCAATGGTCATTAGCGCCCTGACGACGTTAACAATGCACCGCGAGGCACAAGTTTAAAACAACAACTAAAAGGGAAAACACGATAAAAGACAGACTGACAGGCATAGGATTAAAAAACAGCAGCATCAAATGTCCTTAGTGAGGTTTGTCAAATTTATAAAACGAAGAACACGAGCAGCTGCTCGTGGGTCATCCGCTAAAACGGCATCTAAAGTACATGGCAGGTTAAGATCGAGACGCAGTGCGTTAAAATCCGGACAGAACATTAAAATGTGGCGGACCGTCAGCAATTGCCCACATGGGCAGAACGGCGCCGGCGCAGCCGTCAGCAGATGGCGATGGCTGAGCCGGCAGTGTCCAATTCTTAACCGGGCCAAAACTACCTCCTCCCGCCGAGAAGGGCGTGAGGAGGACGTCCAAACCACGAGAAGAGGTTTCAAGGCCCGAAGCTTGTTGGCTGTAAGGGCAGCCCAATCGGCATACCACAGCGATAAAATGCGCCGACAAATAACCCTACTAAAATCTGACGAAGGGACACAACAAGAAGCTGTCCGAGGCTGGAGGACCGCAGCCTTGGCCGCGGCATCTGCAGCTTCGTTCCCAGGGATACCAACATGGCCAGGGACCCACATCAAGCTAACCGGAGAACCGACGTCCACCAGCTCCCGAAGAGAGCGTTGGATCCGGTGCACGAAAGGGTGAACCGGATACGGATCACTGAGGCTCTGGATGGCGCTCAGGGAATCGGAGCAGATGACATAAGCAGAATGTCGGTGGCGGCAGATGTAATGAACAGCCTGGTAGAGGGCAAAGAGCTCAGCTGTGAAGACCGAACAATGGCCATGGAGCCGGTATTTGAAACTTTGTGCCCCGACAATAAAAGAACACCCGACCCCGTCATTGGTCTTAGAGCCATCTGTATAAATGAAAGTCATATTGATGAACTTCGAACGAAGTTCCACAAAACGGGAGCGAGCTGAGGTCAAGGTGAACGCGGACCGGAGCCTGGAGCCAAGGTGGCGTGTGGCTCTCGCCCACTCGAAAGGTTGCAGGGAGTGAAAAATTAAGGTGTTGAAGGAGGCGACGAAAGCAAACTCCAGGGGGTAGCAGGGCAGAGACATACAACCCGTATTGACGGTCGAGAGAGTCGTCAAAAAAGGAATGATAAGACGGATGGTCGGGCATTGACAGTAGCCGACAGGCATACCGACAAAGCAGTATATCGCGCCGGTAGGTGAGTGGCAATTCGCCAGCGTCAGCATGAAGACTCTCTACGGGACTAGTATAAAATGCTCCGATCGCAAGTCGTAAACCCCGATGTTGTATGGAGTTGAGGCGGCGTAAGATGGATGGCCGTGCAGAGGAGTATACGAAGCTCCCATAATCCAGCTTGGAGCGGACGATCGACCGATATAGACGAAGTAGGACGGTTCGATCCGCTCCCCACGACATACCACTGAGAACACGGAGGACATTTAAAGAACGGGTATAACGGGCGGCCAAATATGACACATGTGGAGACCAGCTAAGTTTCCTGTCAAATGTAAGGCCTAAAAATTTGGTTGTCTCCACGATGGGGAGAGCAACGGGACCGAGTCGTAAGGACGGTGGGAGAAACTCTTTGTAGCGCCAGAAGTTAATACAGACCGTCTTCTCGGCAGAAAAACGGAAGCCATTGGCGACACTCCAGGAGTAAAGACGGTCAAGAGAACGCTGAAGACAGCGCTCCAGGACACGTGTACACTGCGCGCTGCAATAGATGGTAAAATCGTCCACGAAAAGGGAGCCTGATACATCAGCTGGGAGGCAATCCATTATTGGATTGATCGCGATGGCGAAGAGAGCGACGCTCAAAACTGAGCCCTGTGGCACCCCATTCTCCTGGCGGAAGGTGTCGGACAGGACAGAACCCACACGTACCCTGAACTGTCGATCCATTAAAAAGGAACGAATAAAAAGAGGGAGGCGACCGCGAAGGCCCCATGTATACATGGTGCGGAGAATGCCCGCCCTCCAACAGGTGTCGCAAGCCTTTTCCAAATCAAAGAACACAGCCGCGGTCGGGCGCTTCCGCAAGAAGTTATTCATAATGAAGGTCGACAAGGTAACCAGATGGTCAACAGCAGAGCGGCGCCTACGAAATCCACATTGTATATTGGTAAGTAGGCGTCGAGACTCGAGCAGCCAAACCAATCGAGAGTTAACCATTCGCTCCATCACTTTACAGACACAGCTGGTAAGCGAGATAGGTCGATAACTGGAAGGCAAGTGCTTGTCCTTCCCCGGCTTAGGAATCGGGACAACAATAGACTCGCGCCAGCATGCGGGAACATGTCCCTCAATCCAGATGCGATTGTATGTACGAAGAAGAAAACCTTTACCCGCAGGAGAAAGGTTCTTCAGCATCTGAATACGAATAGAATCAGGCCCTGGAGCGGAGGACCGTGATCGGCCAAGTGCGTTTTCGAGTTCCCGCATGGTGAATGGGGCATTATAACTTTCACGATTCGAGGAGCGGAAGTTAGGTGGCCTAGCCTCCTCTGCCTGTTTGCGGGGGAGGAAGGCAGGTTGGTAATGAGCGGAGCTCGAAACCTCTGCGAAAAAGCGGCCGAAGGCATTGGAGACATCCTCAGGGGCCACAAGGACGTCATTCGCGACCGTCAAGCCAGAAACTGGTGAGTGGACCTTAGTGCCAGATAGCTGGCGCAGGCTACCCCAGACAACAGAAGAAGGAGTAAAACTGTTGAAGGTGCTTGTAAAAGCAGCCCAGCTGGCTTTCTTGCTTTCTTTAATAATACGACGACACTGAGCACGTAATCGTTTATAATTGATACAATTCGCCACTGTAGGGTGGCGTTGAAAGGTGCGTAAAGCACGTCGACGAGCACGTAAAGCGTCTCTACATGCTGCGGACCACCAGGGGACCGGTACGTGACGTGGAGAAGAAGTAGGGTGAGGGATGGAATATTCAGCAGCAGCGAGAATGACTTCCGTGAGGTGTGCGACCTGACGATCGCAGCTTGGGAAGGTTTGATCCTGAAAGGTCGCCCTGGAAGAGAAGAGCCCCCAGTCTGCCTTGGATATGGTCCAACTAGAGGAGCACGGAGAGGGGGTATGCTGCAGGAGATGGATAACACACGGGAAGTGGTCGCTCGAATATGTATCAGAAAGGGCATACCACTCAAACCGGCGTGCAAGTTGGGGAGTACATATAGAGAGGTCTAAATGGGAATAGGTGTGAGATGTGTCCGAAAGAAAATAGGGGCGCCAGTATTGAGGCAGACAAGAGTGAGCTGGTTGAAAAGGTCTGCTAACAAGGAGCCCCTCAGGCAGGATGCTGGAGAGCCCCAAAGGGGATGGTGGGCATTGAAGTCTCCAGTTAACAAAAATGGTGCAGGTAGCTGAGCAATAAGTTGCATCATGTCTGCCCTGGTAACGGCAGATGACGATGGAGTGTAAACGGTACAAATGGAAAATGTAAAAGTGGGGAGAGTAATACGGATGGCAACTGCCTGCAGGCCGGTGTGCAACGTGATGGGATCGTAGTAAATATCATCCCGGACCAGCAACATAACCCCTCCATGAGCTGGGATACCTACCACAGGGGGTAGGTCAAAACGCACAGAGGTGTAGTGTGCCAAGACAATTTGATCGCATGGGCGTAGCTTCGTTTCCTGGAGGGCTACGACGAGCGGACGGTGCAAGCGGAGCAGCAACTTCATGTCCTCTCGGTTGGAGCGATTGCTGCGAATATTCCAGTGAATAAGTGCCATCGTAAGAAAAGGAAGATGAAAGAAGGGATCACCTTGAAGGCCGCTGAGGGCCTGGCTTCGAGCGAGCACTGCCGCCGCTATCAGTAGGCGGACAGTCATCGTCCATTGGGTCTATAGGTTCATCGGCCATCTCGGGAGGATGGCCGGGAGGGGGAGCTTCCTCCGCCGGTGAACGGCCAGATGTTCGGCTACCAGCGGTGCGGCCAGGCGAAACGGATGACGGCCTGGGGCGGCAACCGCTGGGTGGCGCAGGAGAAGAAATGCGCCGTGGCGGAGAAGGAGAACTGTGCTTCCTATGAGCCTTCTTGGAAGGACGTTTGGTGGAAGTACCGGTCGAAGGCTGGGAGGTCGAGGTACGTAGGAAGTCTGCACGGGATGGTTCCTTCTTGAAGGCCCGTGCATCTGACTTCTGGGTCTTCGTCTTAGCAGAAGCTGATGAAGGGGCTGGTGTCTGTGGGGTGATGGGAGGAAGAGGATCACAGCTGTTAAGTCCCATAGTGCTCAGAGCCATTTGAACCATTTGAACCATGACGGGACCTCGCGGACATCGCGACTGACGGCTTCCCAGCCGCCGGTGCAGCAGGCGTTGGCAGCTGACTTCACGGCGACGCGGCTCCGTGGGCATGCTGTACTGGGGCGCCAAGCGGCGCCGAGTTCATCTCAACCACAGGGCATCCTGGCTTCAGCGGAGCACTGGTGGCCTGAGGCTCCCGAGTGCGATCAGCGCCGCGCGTTGCGCGCATTGTCGGAGAATCTACACAGCAGCAGCCAGGCGGAGGTATTCGCAGGGTTGGGCAGCGACGACGAGGGAGAAATTGTAAAGAAAGTTCAATAAATAATCGTAAAACTCCATGCCGTCTCAGTCTTTGGCGCAGCCACAGTATTTGCTGCTAAAAAGCATCCGCGCAAAGTGCGTAACAATTAACATTCAGTCAGCCAGCAACAGTGGTTGAGATGCAAGCAGCAACAGGGACATAACCGAATTTGTGACATTTTACAAGTTCATAACTACGAGAGAATTATATAGTTTCATTTTTGTGTTTTGGTTTTTTAGTTTCTGAATTTCTGCGTGTGAATACGTAATAGACACAGTTCTCGCGTTTTTGTTTGTGTCAGAAAGTAAACTGATTTTGTGACATATTACAAATTCATAATCAAGAGCGAATTCTTTATACTCAACTGTGGTAGTTTAGTTTTTGCATTTCTGTGTGTTAATCTATTAGACACACTTCTTGTGTGTTCGCCAGTTTCTATAGCAGAGTTCTGTAGCGATGTCGATAGCCCTTTATTGTCTGTGTCGCATAGTTTTCCACCCTCTTAAATATGGATAGGGACTGTGATTGCTGTGTGTGGATGCTAGCCGAGTTGGTGACAATACGCTCTCGGCTCCAGGCTTTGATTATACAGCTTGAGGCTGCAGTGGTTGCACATCATTGTTGTGGTGGGCCGGCCATGGAGATCCAACGGACGACCAGCACGACCCATAAGTTCGCCGATCGGTCTGCACCAGTTACTGCTCACACTGCAGTTGATCCCACACCCGCGGTCGAGTGGGATGTCATCTCGGGGCACGACAGGCTGCAAACCAATTCCTATAGTGTGTGTCGGGGGCAGGGGGGTCGGTGGTCGGCCGTACGTAAGGTCTCTGATTATTCTGACAAACAGGATCCAGGTGCTTTTTGTAGCTGACACTGTGCTGCAGTAAGATGCTGTCGCATGTCCTGTGTCAGTCTGAAAGCGTCGGGCTGTCAAAAAAACGGTTCAAATGTGTGTGAAATCTTATGGGGCGTAACTGCTCAGGTGATCAGTCCCTAGACTTACACACTACTTAACCTAAATTATCCTAAGGACAAACACACACACTCATACCCGAGGGAGGACTCGAACCTCCGCCGGGACCAGCCGCACAGTCCATGACTTCAGCGCCCTAGACCGCTCGGCTAATCCCGCGCGGTGGCTGTCTCAGAAGGTGGGATTATTGGTATTTGGGGGCTCCAATGTTAGGCGCGTTGTGAGGTCCCTTAGGGACATGGCTGCCAAGGAAAGGAAGAGAGCCAGTGTACATTCCGTGTTCGTACTGTATGGAATCATTATACAGGGTGATTCAAAAAGAATACCACAACTTTAGGAATTTAAAACTCTGCAACGACAAAAGGCAGAGCTAAGCACTATCTGTCGGCGAATTAAGAGAGCTATAAAGTTTCATTTAGTTGTACATTTGTTCGCTTGAGGCGCTGTTGACTAGGCGTCAGCGTCAGTTGATGCTAAGATGGTCCCTTTTTCTTCGAAGGTGCTACTGTAACTGGACTACAGTATCTGGAGATGTTAGAGAATTGGCTGTTCCCTCAGCTCGAACAAGAAGCACAACAATTCATATTTCAGCAGGATGGAGCGCCACCACATTGGCACTTATCTGTCCGTAACTACCTGAACGTCAACTACCCGAGGCGATGGATCGGCCGCCAGGTAGCCCGTGACAGAGCACTTCATCACTGGCCTCCAAGAAGCCCTGATCTTACCCCCTGCGATTTTTTCTTATGGGGGTATGTTAAGGATATGTTGTTTCGGCCACCTCTCCCAGCCACCATTGATGATTTGAAACTAGAAATAACAGCAGCTATCCAAACTGTTACGCCTGATATGCTACAGAGTGTGTGGAACGAGTTGGAGTATCGGGTTGATATTGCTCGAGTGTCTGGAGGGGGCCATATTGAACATCTCTGAACTTGTTTTTGAGTGGAAAAAAAACCTTTTTAAATACTCTTTGTAATGATGTATAACAGAAGGTTATATTATGTTTCTTTCATTAAATACACATTTTTAAAGTTGTGGTATTCTTTTTGAATCACCCTGTAGATCTTGAATGCCTGGTACCCCGGTATGTCAATTCTGACAGCCGGCTGGAAGGCAAGGAAGTAGACGACAGCCGTTACGCGGCACCCCTACAACCTACTAGAGCCGCCGTCAGAGCCACAGTGCTGTGCGGGGGCCACGCACGCCGCGCCGGCCTGTCGCGCTCACGGTGGTCTTATAAAGCCGGTAGCGCAGCGGCTCAGACCGCGTCCTCTTCCGACAGTGTTCTTGATCATGTCTCTATTCATCGTTGCACTGGTCGCTGATAGTTGCTACGTCTTGGTATCCGAATTGGTTTCCCCCTCTGGTTTCGGTTTTTCACCGGGTGGTCTGTGGTATGTGTCTGCGCTGTATCGGTGATTCCCCGTCGACGTCGTCGCCCCATCGGCCGCTGCGCTCCGGTCTCGCTCGATACAGGTTCTACATCTACATCTACAACCATACTCCGCAAGCCACCTCACGGTGTGTGGCGGAGGGTACCTTGAGTACCTCTATCGGTTATCCCTTCTATTCCAGTCTCGTATTGTTCGTCGAAAGAAGGATTGTCGGTATGCCTCTGTGTGGGCTCTAATCTCTCTGATTTTATCCTCATGGTCTCTTCGCGAGATATACGAGGAGGGAGCAATATACTGCTTGACTCTTCGGTGAAGGTATGTTCTCGAAACTTTGACAAAAGCCCGTACCGAGCTACTGAGCGTCTCTCCTGCAGAGTCTTCCACTGGAGTTTATCTATCATCTCCGTAACGCCTTCGCGATTACTAAATGATCCTGTAACGAAGCGCGCTGCTCTCCGTTGGATCTTCTCTATCTCTTCTATCAACCCTATCTGGTACGGATCCCACACTGCTGAGCAGTATTCAAGCAGTGGGCGAACAAGCGTACTGTAACCTACTTCCTTTGTTTTCGGATTGCATTTCCTTAGGATTCTTCCAATGAATCTCAGTCTGGCATCTGCTTTACCGACGATCAACATTATATGATCATTTCATTTTAAATCACTCCTAATGCGTACTCCCAGATAATTTATGGAATTAACTGCTTCCAGTTGCTGACCTGCTATTTTGTAGCTAAATGGTAAAGGATCTATCTTTCTGTGTATTCGCAGCACATTACACTTGTCTACAATGAGATTCAATTGTCATTCCCTGCACCATGCGTCAATTCGCTGCAGATCCTCCTGCATTTCAGTACAATTTTCCATTGTTACAACCTCTCGATACACCACAGCATCATCTGCAAAAAGCCTCAGTGAACTTCCGATGTCATCCACAAGGTCATTTATGTATATTGTGAATAGCAACGGTCCCATGACACTCCCCTGCGGCACACCTGAAATCACTCTTACTTCGGAAGACTTCTCTCCATTGAGAATGACATGCTGCGTCCTCAATCCAATCACACAATTCGTCTGATAGTCCATATGCTCTTACTTTGTTCATTAGACGACTGTGGGGAACTGTATCGAACGCCTTGCGGAAGTCAAGAAACACGGCATCTACCTGTGAACACGTGTCTATGGCCCTCTGAGTCTCGTGGACGAATAGCGCGAGCTGGGTTTCACATGACCGTCTTTTTCGAAACCCATGCTGATTCCCACAGAGTAGATTTCTAGTCTCCAGAAAAGTCATTATACTCGAACACAATACGTGTTCCAAAATTCTACAACTGATCGACGTTAGTGATATAGGTCTATAGTTCTGCACATCTGTTCGACGTCCCTTCTTGAAAACGGGGATGACCTGTGCCCTTTTCCAATCCTTTAGAACGCTACGCTCTTCTAGAGACCTACGGTACACCGCTGCAAGAAGGGGGGCAAGTTCCTTCGCGTACTCTGTGTAAAATTGAACTGGTATCCCATCAGGGCCAGAGGCCTTTCCTCTTTTGAGCGATTTTAATTGTTTCTCTATCCCTCTGTCGTCTATTTCGATATCTACCATTTTGTCATCTGTGCGACAATCTAGAGAAGGAACTACAATGCAATCTTCCTCTGTAAAGGTTACCAGAGAATAGATCCTACCGGATGCCATGAAGAGCACAGGGTGCAGCCAACTGCAGGTGCGGCTGACGTCGGTAACAATGATGTGGATCGCTTTGGATCAGAAGAGATTATCTGTGATTTAGAGTAGCTGGTAAGGGCTGCACAAATGTTAAGGGTTACCAGCCTTGTTTGTGAATTGAAAGCAGAGCTCACCTTTTACGGCACAGTCGACAGGACCTCTGTCACAGAGCTGAGCGGAGGGTCTGAATCACATGCTCAAACGGTTCTGCGACCGTGTAGGCTGCAGATTCCTTGACTTCTGCCATAGGGTGGTGGCGTTTCGGGTTCCGCTAAATAGGGCCAAGGGTGGCACAGGTTGTGTGGCTGGGATTGGGAGGTATTTTTAGGTTAGAAGGTCTGGGAAAACACTAAAAAGGGCTTCAGACTCAAAGGGTGCAGGTCGAACACATGAAGAACGTAGATCTACAACCATAGGTATAACAGTTGTAAATTCTCGTAGTTGTGCTGGAGAAGTACCAGAGCTCCATGCGTTGATAGTACTGATGCTCAAATCGTTATACACCGCTGTATGCCGTTATAAACCGGAGTTGTTCAGCCACAATTTTTGCGAAGGACCTAAACGTGTTCAGAAATGACAGGCTAAATACAGTTGGCTGTGGTGTGTTTGTTGCTGTTAGAAGCGGTTTATTTTGTAGCGAAAATGAAGTAGATAGTTCCTGTGAGTTATTATGGGTAGAGATCATTCTTGACAACCCGAATAAGATAATAACTTGAACTTTTTACCGAACTCCTAACTTAGATGGTACAATTTCTGAAGGATTCAAAGACAACTTGAATCTCAATTGAAACTTGTACCCGTCTCATACAACTAGAGCTGGTGGTGAGTTCAATGTACCCTCAATACGTTGCCGGAAATACATGCTTAAATCCGGAGGCACCCATAAAACTTCATCTGAAATTGTGCTAAACGCATTCTCTAGAAAATTATTTCGAGCTATCAGTTCATGAACCCACTCGAATAGTAATCGTTTGTGAAAACACACCAGATGGCAACAAATAATCCTCAGCTAATAACGAGCATCAAAACGGATACAAAGATTAGTGAACTCAGGGTTGACATAACTAGACTGAATACCGTAACTCCCAAATTCCCCCAAAATAAACGAAAAATATACCAATTCAAAAAAGTAGATATAAATTCGCTTTACGCCATTCTGAGAGACAGTCTTGACGTATTTCGAATTAACAATGTAATTGGAAACCAGATGTGGCTTGAATTCAAAGAAATAGTATTGACTGAAAATCAGCGATTTCTACCAAATAAATTAACAAACGACGGTGCTAATCCCTCTTTGGTACACTTAAGAGGTCAGAACACTGTTGGAGGAGCAACGAAAAAAACATGTCAAAATTAAACGAACGGAAAATCCCCGACATTGGCCATCTTTTACGAATGCTCGAAGTTTAGCGCGGACTTCAACGCTATGTGCTTGTAACAGTTTCCAAAACGAAACATTATCTCGAAGCCTGGCAGAAAATCCGAGGAGATTCTGTTCCTACGTAAAGTACGCTAGCGGCAAGAGACAAACAATGACTTCTCTGCGCAATAACAAAGGAAATACTATAGATGATAATGCTACTACAGCAGAGTTACTAAACAGAGCCTCCCGAAATTCCATCATAAAAGAAGACGAAGAAATTACTCCAGAATTCGAAGGAAGAGCACCTGTCAACATGAGTAACTTAGAAGCAGATATCCTTGGAGTAGCGAAGTCGCTTAAATCACTTAATAAAAGCAAGTATTCCGGTCCAAACTGTATATCAATTAGGTTCGTTTCAGAGTGTGCTGATTCTGGTACAATAGCTCCACACTCAATAGGCGTGAGTGTGTGTGTGTGTGTGTGTGTGTGTGTGTGTGTGTGTGTGTGTGTGTGTGTTTGGATCTTACGCGCCCCCAACGGCGAGGTCATACACTTAACAATCATATACAACCGCTCGCTCGTCGAAAGATCCGTATCCAAGTTTTGGAAAGTTGCAGACGTCACACCAGTATTCAAGAAAGACAAAAGTAGTAATCCATTAAATTACAGGCCCATATCGTTAACGTCGATATGCAGCGGGATTTTGCAACATTTATTGTGTTCGACCATTACGAATTATTAACCCTCAGTCAACACTGATTTAGAAAACATCATTTTTATGAAATACAGCTAGCTCTTTACTCACATGAAGTGTTTAATACTATTGACAAGGGATTTAAAACTGATTCCGTATTTCTAGATTACCAGAAGGCTTTTGATACTGTACGTCACAAGCGGCTTGATCTCATTTTGCTGCTTATGGAATGTTCGTGATTTCGTGTCACAGAGGTCACAGTTCGTCGCAACTGGTGGAAAGTCATCGAGTAAAACAGAAGTGATTTCTGTCTTTTCTCAAGTGAGTGTTAAAGGCCTTTTCTGTTCCTTATCTATATAATCGATCTAGGAGACAGTCCGAGCAGCCGCTTTAGTTTGTTCATAGATGATTCTGTCGTTTATCGTCTAATACAGTCAACAGAAGCTCAAAACCAATTGCACAACGATTTGGATAAGACGTTTGTTTGGTGCGAAAATTGGCAGTTGACTCTAAATAATGAAAAGTGTGAGGTGGTCCAAATGAGTGCTAAAACGAATCCGTTAAACTTCTGTTACACGATAAATTAGTCAAATATAAAGACTGTACATTTAACTCAATACCTAGGAATTACAACTATACATGACTTACATTGGAGAGAAAACATAAAGTTGTTGTGGGGGATGGCGAACCAAAGACCGCAATTTGTTGGCAGAGCACCTCAAAGATGCAAAAGATCTACTAAAGAAACTGCCTTCACTGCAGTTGTCCGTCCTCTTTTGGAGTACTGGTGCGCGGTGTGGGATCCTTACTATAATAGATAGGATTAACAGAGTACATCGAGAAAGTTCACAGAAGAACAGCGCGTTTTGTATCATCGAGAAATAGGGGAGAGAGTGTCACGAACATGATACGGGATTTGGCGTGGACATCATTAGAAAAAAATGGCGTTTCTCGTCGCGATGGGAACTTCTCACGAGTTTTCGATCACCAACATTCTCTTCCGAATGCGAAAATATTTTGTTGACACCAACCTACATATGGAGAAACGATCATCATAATAAAATAACATAAATCACAGATCTCTCGGAAAGATATAGATGTTCGTTTTTTCCGCTCGACGTTCGAGAGTAGAAAGATGGAGAATTATTGTGAAGGTGGTTCGATGCCAGCCACTTAAGTGTGATTGTCAGAGTATCAGTGTATATGTATAATTTAAAAGTTGTATTATCATTGAATCCAAACAGCATCGCTCACTTACATTCTTAGTGAGATGTAAATATGTGTTTGAACGCTGTGCGAAGATACGTCGTATTGTGAAACTTACTGGCTTAATATGTGTATCTGATAGCGATTCGAATCCACAGTCTTGCATTCAGCGAGCAATGCTACTGGCAGCTATGCTGTCCCGGCACGGCTCATGACCTACCCTTGCATCCTTAATTCTACCTGTACGTCTTTTCGTTTGCAAACTTCATCTAAGTACTCCTGCATACCTTGCGGTAGTAGCACTTGACGAGGAAAGGATACTGAGGTGAGATTACTTAGTTACAGACTAAGGGGACTGCAACCAGAATAAATCTTGCGATTCCCGGCGAGGTCAGGGATTTTCTCTGCCTCGTGATGGCTGGGTGTTGTGTGCTGTCCTTAGGTTAGTTAGGTTTAAGTAGTTCTAAGTTCTAGGGGACTGATGACCATAGATGTTAAGTCTCATAGTGCTCAGAACCATTTTTAAATCTTGTACTCTGCAGTGGAGCGTGTGCGGTACTGAAATTTCCTCAAAGATCATGTATGTCTGACAGGAACATTGTGGAAACAATCCCGTATGTTCTGGCTAAGCCATTTCTTCACAATATCCACTAGGGCTACGAGATGCATTCCAGTTCTAAGGCCTCCGATTTTTTTTCTCTGGACTGGAAAGAGATAGAAACATGCGCATTGTTTTAAAATGAGTCCGCGTTCATTGTCAATACGTCCCAGAGATGGCAGCACCGTACGGCAGATGGAATTTTACCGCCAGCGGCGAGAATGAGAACTGTTTTAAATACTTAAAATTGCGACGTTTTCCTTACTTGTACAGCGTGCAATCATTCGTTTTCTGAATTTGCGTGGTGTGAAACCAATTGAAATTCATCGACAGTTGAAGGAGACATGTGGTGATGGAGTTATGGATGTGTCGAAAATGCGTTCGTGGGTGCGACAGTTTAATGAAGGCAGAACATCATGTGGCAACAAACCAAAACAACTTCGGGCTCGCACAAGCCGGTCTGACGACATGATCGAGAAAGTGGAGAGAATTGTTTTGGGGGATCGCCGAATGACTGTTGAACAGATCGCCTCCACAGTTGGCATTTCTGTGGGTTCTGTGCAGACAATCCTGCATGACGACCTGAAAATGCGAAAAGTGTCATCCAGGTGGGTGCCACGAATGCTGACGGACGACCACACGGCTGCCCGTGTGGCATGTTGCCGAGCAATGTTGACGCGCAACGACAGCATGAATGGGACTTTCTTTTCGTTGGTTGTGACAATGGATGAGACGTGGATGCCATTTTTCAATCCAGAAACAAAGCGCCAGTCAGCTCAATGGAAGCACACAGATTCACCGCCACCAAACAAATTTCGGGTAACCGCCAGTGCTGAGAAAATGATGGTGTCCATGTTCTGGGACAGCGAGGGCGCAATCCTTACCCATTGCGTTCCAAAGGGCACTACGGTAACAGGTGCATCCTACGAAAATGTTGTGAAGAACAAATTCCTTCCTGCACTGCAACAAAAACGTCCGGGAAGGGCTGCGCGTGTGCTGTTTCACCAAGCCAACGCACCCGCACATCGAGCTAACGTTACGCAACAGTTTCTTCGTGATAACAACTTTGAAGTGATTCCTCTTGCTCCCTACTCACCTGACCTGGCTCCTAGTGACTTTTGGCTTTTTCCAACAATGAAAGACACTCTCCGTGGCCGCAAATTCACCAGCCGTGCTGCTATTGCCTCAGCGATTTTCCAGTGGTCAAAACAGACTCCAAAAGAAGCCTTCGCCGCTGTCATGGAATCATGGCGTCAGCGTTGTGAAAAATGTGTACGTCTGCATGGCGATTACGTCGAGAAGTAACGCCAGTTTCATCGATTTCGGGTGAGTAGTTAATTAGGAAAAAAAATCGGAGGCCTTAGAACTTGAATGCACCTCGTAGTATCGCAAGATATGCAGGTGAACTCCAGTGAAGTTCGGAAATTGGGAGAGGGATATTGACAGGTTAGAGCGTGGGTCGTGATCGTGGCTGGCCATCTCCTCCTCCACGTCTCTGTCCACCCCTCCTCATCCCAAACTCTACCTTCTCCTCCCCCTCTTTCTGATCATCGTCTCACGAGAGGCAAGATTGCGGTTTAGTATCACGGTCCGCCGCACAGTTTCAATTTGCTTGGAAGTTTAAATCAGGGCACATATCGCTGCGAGATAGACAGATCGTGTATTTTAGTCCCAGAAAATGCAGAGGTATAACAGTACAAAGATAATGTGCCGTTTCTTAGTATCTCATAAATGCACAATCATCTTTGTTTCAACTCTCCATGCATTCTACCTGATTCACAGGCAAACGTGCACATTAGCAAAACAAACGCACGCACGCGAACACACTCGAAGAGATTTCGTTGCATTGGATGACGGGGATGTTTCCTCCGCATATTTTAAAACGGATAGCACTCGCTGCTGTAGCCTCTTGTCTCTTCTTATAAAGCGTATCGAAAAGAGTCCGTCCCATTACTGCGTCGCTGGTCGTTGCCAAATCCTCGGCGCGCGAGCAGAGCAAATATTGCACACGGAAGGCTCATCTCGCAGATTGAATAATTCAGTCCAAGCGCTCGTCCATCACAAGCATGTGTAAACGAATCAGGAGAGGAACCGCGATCCGTTATGCCGAGTAAATATCAATCCCGTCCGGAAACGAATCTGACTACATCATTATCAGCAGCGTAGAATGAAAATTATCTCAAATTCTTTCCGCGATCGGCGACAGTTCGTACTTGGAAAGCTACTGTCTAGTGCTCGTCATTTAAATTCCAATATGGAGACGGCATGCACAAGACGACAAAGTGGCGTATAGTATATTAAATGTTTGTATATGCAAATGCTCAACATTACGGTGTAACTTCACGTAGTACATACAATAGTAGGAACGCCGTCTCTATTCTGTGTATAGGGTATGGCAGCTAATAGCGCTCACCCTAAATATATCCTGAATGAGTAAATATATTCACATACGATTTTCGCCAAGTTATAGCGAACAATATGGTGAATTTCCTGACGCTCGTAAGTAATTTTTGCCAGTTGTAGTCGCCGCATTACAACAGCGATTTTTTTACCCCTAATGGAACAATATACCTTTTTCTGAGGCTTCAAAAATGGTTCAAATGGCTCTGAGCACTATGGGACTTAACATCTACGGTCATCAGTCCACTCGAACTTAGAACTACTTAAACCTAACCAACCTAAGGACATCACACAACACCCAGTCATCACGAGGCAGAGAAAATACCTGACCACGCCGGGAATCGAACCTGGGAACCCGGGCGTGGGAAGCGAGAACGCTACCGCACGACCACTAACTGAGGCACTCGAAAGAAGCTTCTAAGAGACTTTCAACGACATGACATGTATGGGACTTGATCAAACAGTATCAGGTAAACAGTGCTGCATACCACTATCCCTCCGTCAAGAGAACAGGATCCACAGACATTTGCCCTGTTATGTAATAATGTAGGCAACCACGTAACTCACGTACTGCACGCATACCGAGTGCTCAAAATACTGACCTTGAGCATTACTGCACGCTGAAACAAAAGCAGCACAGGTCCGTGCTATAAGGCGTAGGCGTTTCCTAATAGACTTCTTGTTTTAATTTTCGCAGATAAAAGTATACAGGAGTTAACTTTGGTGAGTGAGCAGACGATTTTGCGTGTCCTGAATGACTGTTCCAATGCTCTCCAAATGTTCCCTTAAGAGGGTTCGTCATTGCATCTGCGGAATGGGAGGGACATCCGTAATGTTGGTACCACACTCATTGCCTTATATCCAGTGAGATGTCTTCCAATAACTGGGCTATTAGCGTATCTTAGAAACTCAAAACAATTGAGTTTATTTTGATTTATGTGACGGATGTTAACTTGAGTAACAGTTTAAGTAAATTATGTCATTTCACGATGTACACAGCTTCGCAGTCTTTTTGATATTACCTTATTTTTACAGTAAAAAGGTTTAGTTTTGCCGATGACATGTATACACGTCGGATGATTTTAAAGTATGACATGTGCTGAAGCAAAACGTTTTGCAGTACCACTTGAAAATAGCTCGAAGGCGTAAATTGCAATTGAGAAAAAATAATTTCTGCGGTCAAAAACGGAACAGGGACCAATCATGTGGTGCTTCTAAGAAACGCACCAAACGTTGGTAGACCAACAGCAAAATGATGTGATTTAAAAAATAAAATAGGGACGAATGATGCGGGGCTTGAAAGAAACGCACCAAAAGTTGATCGACTGAGAGCGTTGTTTTTCTCCACTTCTTTGAAGCAGCGTGGATTTTCAAGTAACGACTAGCACATATTGCGAAGACTGAATTGTCCATGGTTTGTAAACGACGCTTTCCTCCTGACTCACCCTGTACATCGAGGTATGGTTTTCGCCAAGTCATAGCGGACAAACTGGCGAATTTCCTGACGTTCACAAGTAATTTTTATCGTTATAGTTGCCGAATTACGACATCGTATTTATTTTTTTCTGATGGAACTACGTACTGTCTCTGTGGCGTTTGAAATAAAAATTTGCATATCTATGCCGCATTACTTTGCAGTTTTCACATTTACATTCGGAGAACTGTAACCACTTTTGGAACTCATTGCCGTAAAGATGTAGGTGCTGTACAATGTGAAGAAGATGGAATACGATGGACTGTATTGATCGCAGAAGACCCGTTTGGTTGATCCCTCTTGTAGTTGCAAGATGCCTGTTAGTGACATTTGCATTGTGCTACTGCTGCTAAAATGCTACTTTAATTTTTTCGTTCGTTATTCTTCTTTTTCCTTGGCATCTTTTTTTTCTCTACGCTTCCAGTTTATAGAACATGTTTATAATGTCTGCAAAGACAGACCGTGAGTGCCTGGCACGATATGGATGCCGCAGCGCTGCTCTAATTGGTGATTTTCGCCACAAGCGATATTCACTTTTTCGATTACCGTACACATTGTGGATGTCAATAACTCCACGACCAAGCTATCTTATTGATACCACAACAGAAAAAAAGCAAACTCGTGCTTTTCATTTATTATAATGATGTTCTACCAAAAACCCACGGAAGATTCTGTTAATATAATAAACTGGTAGCCAAGATCGCAGGAATTCTTTTTATTCCGTGATTACCGGTTTCGGCGAAACTAAAGCCGCCACCATCGGATCTTAGGACACATATAGTAACCGGAAATCATGGAATAAAAAGAATTCCTGCGATCTTGGCTACCAGTTTGTTTTACAACCATCTAGATCGCTCCCACATGAGCACAATGTGCTCCCTAGAAAATTATTCTCAGAGTTGGCGGTACCGTTGTCAGTGATGCAAAAAATTCCCTACAGGTGGCAGCAATTACAGACAAGTCGACAAGTGAAACCCGACCAAAATACCAGTTCAAAATGACAGCCCCGCTTTCGACATGATCCAGGAAAGAAAATCGTTCAGCAATGATGGTAGGAAACCTATTGAAACACATCGGCGAATGAAGGTCCAGTATGGTGATGCATATCTATGTGGTGCACGTCTCTCTCTGCAGCAAGGGTTGGAGCGGACTAGAAAGTTCAGACACGCCATGCTTTGACACGAAAGCCTACAGCAGCAGCAGTTGAAGCCATTATGATGGAAAATCGCAGTGTTACGGCGCATGATGAAATACCTGCAAATCTTAATATTAATCATGGCTCAGAAGATCACGTAATTCATGAAATGCTTAGGTTTCACAAAGTGTCTGCAAGATGGATGACACGGAATCTCGTTCCAGAACTGAAAGAGCGATGCGTATGACTTCTGTGAAGACATATGCAGCGCCCTGAAGCAGACGATGATAATTTGTTTGGAAGAATCATTACAGAAGACGAAACCTAGGCAGACTACCACCAACCCGAAACAAGGAGAATAAGTGTGAAATGGCGCCATTGCTCATCACCAAAACCCAAGAAGGAATGAAAATTATAACTGCAGAGGACTCGGTTGATGAAGGAAAGGAAAGTGTCGTGCAAACCGGAGATATACGGACACTAGTTATATAATATTGGCTCCTGTTATAATTGCATACGAGTTTGGATTCCTCCTAATTTACGTTTGTCAAGGGGACCGAAGATGGAGTAAAGGAACAGCAAAACTGGTTGCATACATAAACGCAAAAGTGGTGACTACAGGTGTTTTAATTTTCATTTCATATTAAACAGTCCCGGTAACCGACCATTACAAGGTTGGACAAGCAAAAACCGAAGAAATCGCGAATGCACCCATGTGCTGGGAAGGTTTGGTGACTCTCTTTTGGAATGAACGGGACATTATCTTGGAACATTACAGCTTCGGCTTGCAATAAGATCAAAAGGAGGTGGACTTCTGAACACCATCGCAGTGCGTCGTATTACAGTACATTAAAAAATCAGCTTCGGCCTGCAATAACATAAAGCGACATGGGGTTCTGACTACTGGTATCATCTGGCAGCAAGAAAATGCTCGGCCTCTTTCTGCCCGTGAAACACTTGCTTAACACACGCTTACAACAGCCGAGCAAATCCGCTATTGCAGAAGATTGCCTTGGCACCGGTCATCCTATGGAATACAACAACACGAAGACTCTGACTTGCACGTCCAGCTATTGGGATAGTGTTATTAAGGAAGCTGTTGAAATCAAACTATCAAGCAACCTTATGAACAGGGATGGTGATTTTGTTTACATTCTGCTTGGAATCCTGCTCTGTCTCTCATCAAAAAACAGAGGTACAGAATTAGAGCTACCTCACCTTTTAATTAATAATCAATATCGATATTTTTAATATTGATTATCTTTGGTTATGTGTTGACTCTGCGGTTACTTGTTCTGTGTGTGGTATCTTCCTTGTTTCTCCTCTGTGAACCGAGGTATTAAATTCCCTTGCACATCGCTTCCTCCTTGCAGCTGTGCCTTGAGAATGGCAGGGTGTGTTCCTGTCGAAATATGGGCGGTGGTCGAACACGTCACCCGGCCGCAAACCCGTAAGTTATTTGAAAATAGCAGTATTGCCTGAGTGGCTGTGAAGCATTGATAAAATTATATCGCAACTCGACAATCTTCAGACGTTTACATTAATTCATGAGTCATGAACGCTGTTTCTTCATTTGCGACGTTTAGCAACAGCTGTCGTAAAAACTTCCACTGCGAAATTCGCCAACGCCGTTAGTGAAGAAATAATGTTCACGTCACTTAATATAAACAGCTGAAATGGTACGGTCACCAATTCGAAATGTCATTGTGAAAAAATAAATGTCTGTAAAAGCAACTGGTTGTACAGAAGTGGTTATAAATTACATAGAGTTTCAACTGTTTCAATGTCCCAATAAGTCAACAATGGACAAGAATTATTTATTAATGTTAATACGAAAAAGGATAGAAAAGCAAGATGCAGCAATGAGAGAGGCATTCCAACTCGACAAGCCATTAGGAGTAACTTCCAGATTTTTGGCCAAAGGTAGGTCATTAGAGTATTTGAAATTTAGTTACTAATACTTACAAACGTTATTAGCAAGCATTTTTTTAAATATTAGGCCAAAATTACTATCGATAATTGACAACAAGGGCATGGGCTTTTTCTATAGCATTACTTAAGCAGTCTCTTCTTAGTTCATTATAAAAAGTATAAAAGTCTAAATCGCTTTAACTTAACGTATATCGACTGTATTACACAGACGCCAAACTGGAAAAATGCGAACAACAAACCAGAGAATATCCGAAAATGCGTCAGGGGTGGAATGCAGTGCGAGCGCATCGGTCTCTCCCTGTTCCACGAATTTCTTCCGCGGGCCACCGTTGCACATCCGTTCTGTATACCCACAGTAAGTAAAATTTCGTTGTTTGATATTCTTCCTGACTTTGCAATTTTAATGTCCAGCTGTGTATCTTCGTAGCAAAGAATAAATGAAATAAACATCACTTAGGAAGAAAAGAGTTATGTGGAAAAAAGATGTAGAAAAATTCTGTTACAGAGCTCACCAGAAAGCAAGCTCGACAACACAGAAAATAACAGCAGCCGAAATCTGAATTTCCCGACGAGGTTACTGGGGAACTGTCTTACACATCAGCGCTCGTAAAAGTTGCACAGTTAATAAAATCATGCTAACGCTGAATAAAGTCTCTGTAATAAAAGGAAGACAGGAGCATTCCGGCTATGATTCATACTGTTCCAGTGCGGATGGAACACCGCAAGGCCAAGGAATTTCAGGACACACCGATCACCCTCACGTCCCGCAGGTACACGACTGGTGAAACAGCCAACCTACCTGCAGCGTCAAATGTTACGTCATCAGTGTGTTCAGACTACAGTAATGAAGTGTTGATGCAGCACTGCGTCAATCGGCTGCGCGTGCCACAACCGACACAGAATAAAACATTTCGGCAGGATGGTCAACAAATACGAGGGCTGTCCAGAAAGTAAGTTACGATCGGTCGCGAAATGGAAACGACTATGAAAATCCGATAAAGCTTTGCAAAGATGTGTTGGGCAGTGTCTGTAGTATGACTCTAGGTAGAATTACGTCGCTCTTTTCATTCCTGAGCTCTTAGTGAGCGCGTAAAGATGTTATAGAAAATAGTGTCTCCCGCCAAGTACGAGGGCGTGGTGAGAATTTTCCCCTGAAGCTATGCAACCAACATTACATAACTGTCGTGCGGTTTCTTCTTCAAGACAATTCTCAGCCTCATTCTGCAGGGGCAGTGAATATGTTCCTGCATCGTTTCAACTGGAAATGTTTGGTTACCCACAATACAGCCCGTAATTGTCTCCCACTGAGTTTCATCTCTGCTCAAACGAACCGCTGGCTATGAAGACAACATTTTGGCACAGATAGCGAGCGAGCTTCAGGCCAGCGTAGAGAATTGGTGGAAAGCACTGGCGGCTGCCTTCTATGATGAGGGTATTGGAAAGTTGGTACAACGCTACGACGAAAGTCTGAGTCAGAAAGGCGACTACATAGAGAAGTAGCTGAAAGATGTAGCTAACTGTTACAAATGAAACATTTCTGATTTTCACTGTGATTTTCATTTCGCGATCAATCGTAACTTACTTTCTGGACAGCCCTCGTATCCTTCTACAAGCAGTGAAGGGGTTTGTGAAAAGTGTAGCGGACCTGTGTGTCAGATCAGACAGCCTGCCCCAGCCCACCACCGGCCGCGCTTCTTGAGGTCCGAGGTTCGACGCCGCCGGGCAGCCCAAAGAATACAGCGAATCTTTCGTCTAGCCACCGCCGGCTGTGCCAAGCCAGCGGTAGTAAAACGGTTCTGCTCGAGAGCCAGTGCTGACATTGTGGGGCGGCTCTCCTGGCCGGATATGTACCGACCTTATTATTATTGGTTAACTACAAAAACTGGTATGTTATGAGCTCCCAACCGACAATTAACAGTAAGTGTTGTTCAAGTTTCCGTAATTTGGTTTCTCTTCTAGAAATAATACCCAGCTTTACTAACATGTACTAGAAGACAGAGCCACCTCATATCCGCGGTGCCATTATGGCTAGTGCGGGGGACAACTTGAACCAACTAATTCGGCAAAGTCAGGTATGAGAACGGTGCTAATATTGATTTAATATTGATTTTGGCACTTTAAAAAAAAAAAAACTCCTATTGAATTATATTTCAGTTGAGGAAAGAAAGAAAGGAAGAAGAGAAGGTCTTAAGGTCCAGTCGACATCGAAGTCATTAGAGACGGAGCACGAGCTCTGAATGTGTCAAGGATGGGGAAGGAAATAGGCCGAGCCCCTTCAAAGGAACCATCCCGGTATTCGCCTGGAGTGGTTTAGGGGAATCACGGGTAACCTAAATCAGGATGGCTGGACGTAGATTTGAACTGTCGTCCTCACGAGTGCTAGTCCTGTATTCTAACACTGTGCCACCTTGCTCGGTATATTTCACTCGAGGCAGGAGGTAAAAATACGATTCTGGCAGCTACTTTCACTTTAAAAATGATCATTTATTTATCATTAATTAGTTAAAACATCGATGAAAACATGTTAATAACTATCATAACACTTTTCCAACAATAAATCCAATTATAGTTTAATACTATTTTGATCAAACTCAATCATTTGATAAACACACATAAAAAAAAGTTTTCCATCACCTTGGTTCCGAGAGTTCCTGGATCTGTATAGAAACCTGGAATAGAGATTGACATAAACATCATTTCTACCCTTTTTATAGTTCGTGAAAACCACACACTACATGTTATACCACCATACAGCGAGACCTTCAGAGGTGGTGGTCCAGATTGCAGTACACACCGGTTCCTCTAATACCCAGTAGCACGTCGTCTTGCTTTGATGCATGTGTGTATTTGTCGTGGTATACAAGTACATCAAGGCACTGTTGATCCAGATTTTCCCACTCCTCAGTGGCCATTCGGCGGACATCCCTCAGGGTGGTTGATGGGTCGCGCCGTCCATAAACAGCTCTTTGCAATCTATCCAAGGCATGTTCGATAGGATTCATGTCTGGAGAACATGCTGGCCACTCTAGTCGAGCGATGTCGTTATCCTGAAGGAAGTCATTCACAAGACGTGCACGATTTCGGCGCGAATTGTCGTCCATGAAGACGAATGCCTCGCCAATATGCTGTCGATATCGTTGTACTATCGGTTGGAGGGTGGCATTCACGTATTGTACAGCCGTTACGGTGCCTTCCACGATCACCAGCGGCGTACGTTGGTCCCTCATAATGCCACCAGGAAACAGCAGGGAACCTCCACCTTGCTGCACTCGCTGGATAGTATGTCTAAGACGTTCAGCCTGACAGGGTTGCCTACAAACACCAAACATTTCTCCGATGATTCTCTGGTTGAAGGCATATGCGACACTCATCGGTGAAGAGAGCGTGATGCCAATCCTGAGTGGTCCATTTGGTATGTTATTGGGCCCTTGGCATGTTGCTGGGCCCATCTGTACAGCGCTGCACGGTGTCGTGTTTGCGAAGGTGGACCTCGCCGTGGACGTCGGGAGTGAAATTGTGCATTATGCAGCCTATTGCGCACTGTCCTGTGGCTGCACGAAAAGCATTATTCAACAGGGTGGCGATGCTGTCAGGGTTCTTCCGAGCCATAACCCGTAGATATTGGTCATGCACTGCAGTAGTAGCCCTTGGGCGGCCTGAGCGAGGCATGTCATCTGCAGTTCCTGTCCCTTTGTATCTCCTCCATGTCCGAGCAACATCGCTTTGGTTCACTCGGAGACGCCTGGACGCTTCCATTGCTGAGAGCCCTTCCTGCCACAAAGTAACAATGCGGACGCGATCGAACCGCGCTATTGAAAGTCTAGGCATGGGTGAATTACAGACAACACGAGCCGTAACCCTCTTCCTGGTGGAATGACTGGAACTGTTCGGCTGTCGGACCCCCTCCGTCTAATAGGCGTTGCTCATGCATGGTTGTTTACATCCTTCGGTGGGTTTAGTGACATATCTGAAAAGTGAAAGTGACTGCATTTGTGATGCAATATCTACAGTCTATCTTCAGGAATTCTGGGAACCGGGGTGATGCAAAATGTTTTTTGATGTCTGTAGATCACAGTAATATTGAGTTTTATTTTTATTTTCGTACTGTTCTGGTCATTAATGGTTTTTATGTTTTTAGCCTTTCCAGATATTTCAATCCTGGTTCAGTCAAAACGTAATGTACGTAATTTTCATGCGGCCAGCCAATTTTTTACGGGTTTCAAAAGTCATATAGCTGCTTTGAACTATTAGCTATCAGCATAACTTGAAGTCTGTAATGACCTCGCTATAGACGCGACGTTAAACCCTAATCTTCCCTCATTCCGTCCATCCATAACAATTAATTTGAAACACTACGTGTGTAATATATGGACCAGTTACATTAATGTGACCGCCGCCTATATCCAACGTCAGGTGGCAGCGCTAGCAGTGGAGAGTATGTAAAGCGTAAAGCGTATCGGGGAGACGCAGATGAAAGTGTAATCGCTGTCATAATGAGGAAACCAAAAGATCTGTCAGAAGGGTATTATCACTGACATTCGGGCCAAGGATGAAAGCGTTTCCGAAACGGCTAAGTTTGTTCGTGTGGCACCCTAGCTAAAGTATAGCCTGCGTGCCAATATGGCGCTATCCAAAAAACTGGTGCCAAGGAAATTGTGGTGCACCTCGGTTTTATATAACGTGAGGGGGGGGGGGGGGGGGGAGATGTGTGATGTGTACAGGAGAAAAGGCGTGCAACTGTTGAGCAACTGACCGCCCAGATGAACCAAGGCGCTACCAATAGTGTCTCCTCAACGTCTGTTCAGCGAACGTTCTTGCATACAGGCCTCCGGAGTAGGTGCCTGGTTCATATGTCCCTGCTGATTGCTGTTCATCTGTGACGAAGACTGGAATTTGTATCCCAATACCGCAACAGGACGTCCACTGGATGATGACAGGTGACCTTTACAGATGAATCACTTCATCGGACAAATGACCGCTGTAGCGTATGTCTCTGCAACAATCATCGGAATGTTCCAGGCCAGAACAGGGAGCATAATGGTCTGGAGAATGTTTTAGTGGCATTCCATGGGTGATCTCGTCATTCTGGAAGGCACTTCGGATCAACACAAGTATGCATCTATCCATGGGAACCATTTCCACTCCTACATGCCGTTTGTTTCTCCTCAGCACAATGGTATCTACCACTAGGACAATGTAACATGTCACACAGCTTGTAGTGTACGAGTGTGGTTCGATGGCCATCAGAATGTGTTTACTGTTCGCCACTGGCCACCAAATTCCCCAGATTAAAACCCAAACGAGAATCTGCAGGCCCATCTTGGTCGGGCTGCTTGCACCTTGAGCCCTCAAACGAGAATCCTAAGATAACTGGCCACGGCACTGCAGTGGGCATGGCTTCACATCCCTGTCTGTACTTTCCAGAACGTCACTGCCACTCCTCCTGCATGTCTCGCAGCAGAACGTACTTATTTAGATTTTTGACAGGAGGTGACATTAATGTAACTGGACAGTGTAATTCTGAAACAAGGCTTGTCTAAAGTCATGAAGATGAAATCACTACACACTAGAGTGAAATCAGCACTTCTCGCTGAAGTAGAGCTTGTGTGGGCGGTTGTTCTGGTGAGAGTCATGGCAGAACTTTTATAGATGAGATTTACTAATATTTCCAAAACGTAGATGGTTTCCTTCTGCCTACGGTGAAAGTGACTAACTTTGTGAACCAGGAAGATATTTTAGCCAATCGAACTTATGTAACGATCACTAATGCGCTTGGGCCGGCTGTGGTGGCCGAGCGGTTCTAGGCGCTTCAGTCTGGAACCGCGCGACCGCTACGGTCGCAGGTTCGACTCCCGCCTCGGGCATGGACGTGTGTGATGTCCTTAGGTTGGTTAGGTTTAAGTAGTTCTAAGTTCTAGGGAACTGATGACCTCAGCTGTTAAGTCCCATGGTGCTCAGAGCCTTTCGAACCATTTTGAACTAATGCGCCAAGAAGCTTTTGTTTGTCATTTAGAATGTTAAAAGATCACTTCAACCCTGCATATGAAACCATGGATCTGCAACTCTTCATCCCAAACGTTTTAAAAGTAAGTATATCCATGGGAGTTGTGGATGTGAGAATCTACGTTATTAGTGGAGACTCAAATTAATTTCTTTTGAAATAAACGATAAGTACTAATCGATCTCAATCCACCATGTACAATTTGTTCACGAAATGCTGTCAGTGGCCAACAGTTATGAAAGACATATGTTTCAGTTTCACTTTACCTATCTCACAATCAGAACGGAATTGACTCCCAAGTAGAAGTGTCAAAATTTTATTGGAGATTTTAAGATACCAGAGGTAGTCAAAAATATGGTAACACCAAAAACCTAACACAATACCATGCCTACGACGGTGAAGGAAACACGCTGCCATTCAAAACAGCTTCTAGTCGTCCCAGAATGAATAAACACAGGTCCTGTATGATTATCATGGAAATATTATACCATTTTTTTTTTTTTTGCAAAATATCAGCAAGTCCAGGTAACGATGACGAAGGTGGATAATGATAACGCACTCTTCCCTCTAAAGCAAACCACAAAGTTCAACAATTTTGGTATCTGGTGACTGTGGCGGCGAGGGGAGATACAGCAATTCATCCTCATGCTCATAGAAATAGAGCTGGACGATGCATACTGTGGCAATGAGCAGGGTCATGTCATCTTGGAACAATAGCATCACCATTGGGGAACAACCGTTGTACTATGGGCTGGGCCCGATCGCCCAAAATGAAGCGACTTTGCAGAGTATCCATTAGGCCCATAGAATACCACGATATGATTGCTCAAACCATCACCGAATCCCCACCATGTTTTATTCTTTGAAAGTGAACTCGGCAAGAAGTTAGAAACAGAGTGAAACCCATCCGACCAAATGACTTTATTCTATTTCTGCACAATCCGAAAGCTCGCAGATCAAGGGTCTGAATACCCTAGGCCATACGGACCTATATGTCTGTTACCCAGAGTTTAACTAAGGCTATTGTGCGGCCGTCTACAAGCACATAAGGAACTAAAAGTTCTGAGCGAAAATTAGTTCGGGTTCCAAAAAACCAATCAATTGATGATACCATTAAACAGATACTTCCATTTATCCACGAAGTAGATAGAAGGTGTTTATTGGTGTTGAAGCAGCTTTTAATAATATGCGGTGGTTGGCATTTTTTGCCCGGTTAAGAGGGCTGCACGTACCATAAACCTTGTATCACAGTCTAAAAGACTACTGTCATGACGGGGTGGCGCAATGGAGGGAAGAAACGGCGAAAGTCACAAAGGGGTGTCTACGATTTTCAATCCTTGGTCCTATCTTTTTTCTTTTTTTTTTAATATAACATGTGAAACACTTCCCAGTATTATGGAAGAGATGCCAATATGAACGGAATCGTAGGAAACGCTGACGACTTAGAAGTGGTAGTCTCAGCAAATACACTGCTTACAATGGACCAATGGTGCAAACGATATAAGCTAACCGTAACATCAAACAAACACCGTGTCTCCTGATGAAAGGGAACTTACAGCGAAACCCTATTATATACCTCGGAGATAACAACATCGATAGGAAAAAAATCACAAGATACTTAGAAGTACATCTAGACGAGAAACGATGTAAGGGTGACCAGAGAAAAGGCGGTCAAAATACTGCATAAGTTGGCAAGAATAAATACAGCTCAGTATAGAATTCCTTTGTCAATGATAATGCAAGCACTTGAGCACACCGATTAAATATATCTACATACGTGGCATACGCCAAATGAGTACAAAGGAATGTACTTCTACGATTGTTGGGGGCTTTTAAAGTCCTATACTTCTTACCTATTCAATAGATCTAATTAAATATCAGAAATAAATAGTTAGTATATGATATTTTAATATCCAAGAAAATATAATTTGTATCGCCTATTTTAGCTTTACAAAAAGTAGACTGTAATCATGAATAATAAATGAAAAAAGTATCGCCACCCGTGATGATCGAGCGGTTCAAGGCGCTTCAGTCTGGAACCGCGCTTCTGCTACAGTCGCAGGTTCGAATCCTGCCTCTGGCATGGATGTGTGTGATTTCCTTAGATTAGTTAGGTTTAAGTAGTTCTAAATCTAGAGGACTGATGACCTCAGATGTTAAGTCCCAGAGTGCTCAGAGCCATTTGAACCATTTTGAAAAAGTATCCAATCGATCAAATGATTAGATGTAGAGCAGTGGCGTATTGGCTGATACTTGGTCGGCAAGAAAATGTAAGAAAAATAACTTGTGGAGAAATCCCAACCTTAATCGACTTAAAAGAAGAGAGAATACCTTTCAACAGCAGTGGAATACCAGTGTAAGAAATGGGTGTCTGTTGATTCTTCCAGCACTTTAAAGAACGCTTATGGATAAAACATACAGACCCAGGCAGAGGCATTATCCATTTTCTCACCGACCACCGTCCATACTCCACATACCTTAACCTCATTTACGCGGGCCGAGGAGAAAACTACATATGTGAGCACCTAGGTACATCGCAGCATGTCTTAACATTCTGCAGACATCAACCACGAAGACAACTTCTGCTGTCACACGAGTACTTAAAAGAATCTTTACGCGATCCTGAGAGGTGGCAAGAATTAAACTACACAGTCGATAAGATTTGGTGGGCCGTCGTAGAAGAACTGGAAGGGTAAAGCAACACGGAGCTACGCGACAAAGGAAGCAACATCAAGACTCACGGATGACAGAAACTGGACAGAGCTGATGGTAGCAGAAACAAGAGCAGCTCAGAAGAATCAATAGAAACAGTATCAACAAAAGGAGATTCGTAAAAGCTAAGCAAGTAAATTACATGCAAATAATTGGGAATTTTTATACAATCCCTTAAACAACTTTTATGATTCATAAATGTTCAGATTATTTTGTTATTTCAATGATTTTACTGTAGCAAATAATTTTAAGATCACGATACACAATGCCTTAATGATGCCTACGTTATACTTACTGAATCTCAGTTGTAAGTTTTTAAAAAAGGTATTTCACAGCTTATTTTCGATTTGTATTCCTTCATTGTATCGCTTTGGCTACTCACACTCCACTGTTTGTTTTTATTCACTCGCTGCACTACTCTTCCGGTTCCTCCCTTCATCACTGATAAGAAAATGACGTTTGAATCCACAATTGGTCTTTCTTTATACACCTCTACCAATGGGTAGCCCCACCAGTGGTGAATTCCAAAACATACCAAAAGGGCTTCGAATGGTCCACAATGTTCCATAACATTCCACAACATTCGTTCCACGACATTCGAGGTGTTTTGGAATGTTCTGGATTGTTCTGGGATGTTCCGAATCTTCCCGAATATTTCAGACTATTCCCAAACATTCCTGAACATCCTGGATCACTGTGGAACATTCTGGAATGTTGTGGAATGTTCTCGAATGTTGTGGAATGTTCTAGAATACTGTCGAATGTTGTGGAATGTTCTAGAATACTGTCGAATGTTGTGGAATGTTCTCGAAATTTCTAGAGAGCAAAATTCCCCAGCACTTACATCTTCAAAAGCATGCCCTTCAGGTAAAAACGGAAACTTCTTCATGCATGAGGGGTAGAGGGCTACTACACCATATAATGCCCTTCATGGTACGGGGATCCATTTATGAGTTTTAGCGGCATCCACATTGTACACTTTTTATAATATATATTGATTATTATTAAAGAAGGAAAGTACTGCCTTTATCAGGCATAACACTGTTGAATTTACTGAAGTTTTAAATGATTTTAAGGTCTCAGTTCATAATATTTTAATGTGGAAATGATTTTGAGATCACAGTGCGCAATTCCTGAATTGGTAGTACTTCGCGCTTACAGAATCCACGTTTTAAGATTTAAAAAAATAAGATATAAAAATAATATATATATATATATATATATATATATATATATATATATATATATATATATATCATTATTAATTCTTATTAATTAAAATATATTATTATTATTATTAAAGAAAGCAAGGACTGCGCTCTTCAGGCATCACATTGTTGGATTAACTAATGTTTAAGGCAATAATGTAATACTTTAATTTATGGTATTTCATATCCACTGTATCAAAGTTTTGAATTTAATATAAGGTTTTAAATGGTTTATAGATTTTATTTCAGGAAGCAAGGATTGCACTTTTATAATCACTAAACCGTCGAATTTTAGATTTTTATTCTCCGCTTTCAAATCTTATAGACTACAGTAAATGTTCTTCAACTCCCTTGTATAATGGAGTAAACAAGGCTTAACAACATACTAGCAAAATGGATCTAACAAACGTCATACCTAAGAGAAAGACGTTGTTTTAAGATCCACAATCTTAGTAGAACTGTCATCACCAATAGAACCAAAAATTATAATAAGCTCAGAAAATAAGCTATAAAAAGACCTGAGAAATATGAAGAATCAGACCCAAGAGAACGATTCAGCAGAATTCTACCCTCAACAAAATTGAAATCAAAATACTTGCTCAGAAACTGTAAGGATCTTATGAAAACCTTAATCTGAGCCCATGCGTAATCTGATAAAAGAGTTGTGAATAATTCAAGATTATCGGACTCAAATCCTACTCTAACTATTCTATTAAATTATCTAATATATCTAATTTGTATTTTCAACAATTTGTTAACTTCTGTTTTTAAAATGAACTAGGTAAGGTGCAAAGAAATATTTAGAATAGTGGACGCACTGGTCCACCTCCACATGGTGTGACACGGTCAAGTCAGAGCAATTTGCTTTGGGTGGTGGCTAAGAGACCACGCACTATTTATAATCAAGACTAGTCTTATGTACGAGTGTAAGGATGGCAAGTCGAAATATGTGTGGCAAAAGTGAAACAATTCCTTCTAAATACAGGTTTTATGGCTTCGGCAGCACGTTTTCCTGCCACGAGAATGAGTGTTTCTTGAGTTCCAGCACACCCCGAAATTCTCTGTTTCTGGAGCGTCCTTCGTGTTTTTTCGGTGCTTACATAGGTCGCGGATGCGACATTCACTTCTTTAGTGCCTTTTGCAGCTGTCGTCCTCTTATTTTTCGCCGCAGTCCTCTTCAACGATCGTCTGTCAAATTCACTTTCGCGTTGTTAGTTAGCGGAAGATGTTTCCTCGCTTTCCCTGTATGCAGAATAAACCTCCGACACGATGCCTCTTGCAACATCAAAGACTTCGGGTCTCTACGCTACGGAAGCAGACACGCAACGAGCAGGAACAATTTACTGACGTTAGAGAGTTCACATAGCTCTGACGTAATGTACACACGACTACACAGAACACTGTTCTGGCAACGATTGTCAGTTGCAGTGTTTTGAGGACATTACACAGGTGCTGTTCGTGGTAAGATACACCAGCAGATCCTGCAGAATCGCCTATCATGCGCATTTATGTTCGAGCATACATTTCTCGTGGTGTTTTCATATTTTTATCCAGCTTCTGCATGTTAATACAGACTTCTCTCTTTATTTTATTGTAGTATCTCAAGATGGCAAATTTAGGCTGAAATAAGTTATGATTGTTTCATAAAACGTGACGGTAATACAAGTAAAACGGAGAACACAGTTGTCATATCCTTGAAGGAACCGCTCGTCAAAACAAGATTTACACACTGCAATGGTCTGTAAGGATTTTAGAAGTACAAAACACGTACCTACTTTTGGGATTTTTTAATAGATACGTGCTTTCGATATATCGGTGTTCGTCAGGTCGGTACACGGTCAAGTACACGGCCCACATATAGAGAGACAATTATTGAACTACAAGAAATAAAGTCGTCACAACTTATGAACGGTTTGCGCTAGGACATTCAAAACGCTCGGTTGGCCGCGGGGCCCGAGGGAACTAGCATGCGCTGTACGGTCTGGTTTAGCGACGAAGCCCACTTTCTTTGGACGGGTTCATCAGTAACCAAAATTGGTGCATTTGGCGGCTGAAAATCCACATTTCGCGTTCGAGAAGTCTCTTTACCCTCAGCGGGTGGCTGTCTGGTGTGTAATGTCCAGTCACTGAATAATCGGTGCAATATTCGCCGTTGGCAGGCTGACTACCGAAAGCTACGTGAAAGTTCTGGCAGATGATTTCATCCCCCTTATCAACAGCGACCCTGAATTCGACAAGATATGGCTCATGCAAGACAGAGATCGACACCATCGAAGCAAGAGAGTGTTTGATGAACTGGAGGAGCACTTTGGCGACAGCATACTGGCTCTGGGTTACACAGAGGCCACTGGCATGGGTCCCGATTGGCCGCCATATTCTCCGGATCTGAAAACGTGTTACTCCTTTTTGCCAGAGCAACAACATTTTGCTATGGAAAATAAAAGTAACTCTTTCTCTATTTTTGCACTCAGATATTTTGATTGCTTTAATACATTTGCTAATGATTTCGACAGAAAAACGCTATAAGCACAACTGAGTTGAATTGTAGTATGAGGGCCGGCCGCGGTGACCGAGCGGTTCTAGGCGCTTCAGTCCGGAACTGCGCGACTGCTATGGTCGCAGGTTCGAATCCTGCCTCGGGCATGGATGTTTGTGATGTCCTTAGGTTAGTTAGGTTTAAGTAGTTCTAAGTTCTAGGGGACGGATGACCTCTGATGTTAAGTGCCATAGTGCTCAGAGCCATTTGAACCTTTTTTTTTTATTTATTTTTTGTTGTAGTGTGAGGTTGGCCTTTGTTCTCCGTCACAAAATGTGTCACAGCTCCACGGAAGCAACAAGAACACAAGAGATAAGCCCACCCGCCCCACTTCATCACAGCAGCCTGTTCTAGAAGATTTTCCATAACAGGAACTCAGCACTGAAATGATATCCCTCACAGTATTGGGGAACGGGCTCACAGCTCCAGCTTCAAATGACAGCTGATGACTTACTGTGTCACAACAGCTACAGACGTAATTAAGATCTTGTACTTGAATGCAGTAACTGGAATCGTTTATTTTTAATGAACAAAGTTTTGGTTCGCATTTAAGTTGCTGATTTCAGAAGGTGAACTACCAATATTGGTGTTACAAATGTTAATATTGTAAACTGTAGTAAGCTTGACTATGTCCATAATATTTTTAGAACTTACTAAAAGAAATCAGTTTCCTGTATTATCTGTTTTTTTACGTACATTTTGTTTCTGTTCTGCAAGTTGCGGTTCTAGGCGCTAGAGTCTGGAGCCGAGCGACCGCTACGGTCGCAGGTTCGAATCCTGCCTCGGGCATGGATGTGTATGATGTCCTTAGGTTAGTTAGGTTTAATTGGTTCTAAGTTCTAGACGACTGATGACCTCAGAAGTTAAGTCGCATAGTGCTCAGAGCCTTTTTTTTTTTTTTTTAAGTTGCAATGTTTGAGCTGTGTAGCTATTCCAAAGCAAAGCGTTTAAACTGTTAAAAACATATGTTTTGGGTCACACTAATATGATTTCATGGGCAGTGTTTGGTTGCCCGCACTTGAGAGTTGGCATGGAAATATGTAACCAAAACATGTATGATTATAGTTCAAATATTTTGTTCCAAAATGAGTGTACAGCTGAAAAGCCGCAGTGTACAAAACACAAATGAAACTGATATAAAAAACAGCCAGTGCAGGAAACTAATTTGTGATGTGTTCTTGTTCTGCAGTCCTAAACTATCGACTGCACACAGAACAGTGCAGGGTCGTGAAATTGCATCACGAAGGCGCTGACCCGAGCGCAAATGCCAAGAGCGGGCACCGTCACACCTCCAGAAACACAGTTCAGAGCCATCTCCCAACTCTGACTTAACCAGCCACCCACCGCTAGTCAGCCCGTGTTCGGTCGCAGACTTCCAGAAAATCAGTACTGAGAAATACGAAGACGATACTTAGTCTGCGTTCTCCGAGTAGAAGTAGCGTGCAAATTATTTGCATGTAGGAGGCATAGAAAGGACAGGAAGCCACTTCATAATGAGAATTCATTT
Organism: Schistocerca cancellata; assembly: GCF_023864275.1. NCBI lineage: Eukaryota > Metazoa > Arthropoda > Insecta > Orthoptera > Acrididae > Schistocerca > Schistocerca cancellata. The sequence goes on along the minus strand of NC_064632.1, from coordinate 399,349,224 downwards.
TCCTTTTTTTAAAATAAAGTTCTCTAATATTTTGAAAACTCCGCGAACAGAGCATTGCAACTTCTTTCCTTCCTTGTTTGTGTCCGTGCTGACTCCCACAGTAGCCGACCCAACACTATTATGGAAAATCCTTAGAGCAAGTAACTACACTCCTGGAAATGGAAAAAAGAACACATTGACACCGGTGTGTCAGACCCACCATACTTGCTCCGGACACTGCGAGAAGGCTGTACAAGCAATGATCACACGCACGGCACAGCGGACACACCAGGAACCGCGGTGTTGGCCGTCGAATGGCGCTAGCTGCGCAGCATTTGTGCACCGCCGCCGTCAGTGTCAGCCAGTTTGCCGTGGCATACGGAGCTCCATCGCAGTCTTTAACACTGGTAGCATGCCGCGACAGCGTGGACGTGAACCGTATGTGCAGTTGACGGACTTTGAGCGAGGGCGTATAGTGGGCATGCGGGAGGCCGGGTGGACGTACCGCCGAATTGCTCAACACGTGGGCGTGAGGTCTCCACAGTACATCGATGTTGTCGCCAGTGGTCGGCGGAAGGTGCACGTGCCCGTCGACCTGGGACCGGACCGCAGCGACGCACGGATGCACGCCAAGACCGTAGGATCCTACGCAGTGCCGTAGGGGACCGCACCGCCACTTCCCAGCAAATTAGGGACACTGTTGCTCCTGGGGTATCGGCGAGGACCATTCGCAACCGTCTCCATGAAGCTGGGCTACGGTCCCGCACACCGTTAGGCCGTCTTCCGCTCACGCCCCAACATCGTGCAGCCCGCCTCCAGTGGTGTCGCGACAGGCGTGAATGGAGGGACGAATGGAGACGTGTCGTCTTCAGCGATGAGAGTCGCTTCTGCCTTGGTGCCAATGATGGTCGTATGCGTGTTTGGCGCCGTGCAGGTGAGCGCCACAATCAGGACTGCATACGACCGAGGCACACAGGGCCAACACCCGGCATCATGGTGTGGGGAGCGATCTCCTACACTGGCCGTACACCACTGGTGATCGTCGAGGAGACACTGAATAGTGCACGGTACATCCAAACCGTCATCGAACCCATCGTTCTACCATTCCTAGACCGGCAAGGGAACTTGCTGTTCCAACAGGACAATGCACGTCCGCATGTATCCCGTGCCACCCAACGTGCTCTAGAAGGTGTAAGTCAACTACCCTGGCCAGCAAGATCTCCGGATCTGTCCCCCATTGATCATGTTTGGGACTGGACGAAGCGTCGTCTCACGCGGTCTGCACGTCCAGCACGAACGCTGGTCCAACTGAGGCGCCAGGTGGAAATGGCATGGCAAGCCGTTCCACAGGACTACATCCAGCATCTCTACGATCGTCTCCATGGGAGAATAGCAGCCTGCATTGCTGCGAAAGGTGGATATACACTGTACTAGTGCCGACATTGTGCATGCTCTGTTGCCTGTGTCTATGTGCCTGTGGTTCTGTCAGTGTGATCATGTGATGTATTTGACCCCAGGAATGTGTCAATAAAGTTTCCCCTTCCTGGGACAATGAATTCACGGTGTTCTTATTTCAATTTCCAGGAGTGTATATGATAAAGTCGGGCGGACGGGGTTATCTGTTGGGTTCTTATTGCTTCCGTGGCGCTGGAAATCGGTTACTTGAGTTATGGACCATGATGCAACTAAAATGTTTGTGGAATGGTGTAGTGTTGTCATTTTGTTGTTGTTAATGCGATGCGTGCAGGTAAGAGTCAGACACGGGACACTGGGCAATACGGTACATGTATGATGGGAAAAGCTTCGACATAGTGATCGCCGATAAACATCTCGAAACTTGGTTCGGACACGGTGCTGCAATACGTATCTCAAATGGCCTGTTTCAGTACATTTTTCGTAATAATTTTGCGATCTTTTTTATAGGAACGCGAGCAATGTACATACGCTGCGGTTGGCAAGTAATTTCGTTTCTCTGAGCGAAACGTTCAACCGTATGGAGACAGGAATGTATATGAGTGGCAGTGTGCTCTTAATTATGTTGCCGACAGCGCAGAGTGCAAGTTCATCACAGCGACGTTGCCGTAATGAGTCTACTCCCTACTGTTTCCGGGACAGCGGCTTTGTTTAATAACATGGCCACCCATTTCCTCTGTAAAAACTCTGAATAATATATGAGCTCCTACTTTAAAGAAGTAAAACATTTGTTTACCCTAAACTGGTATAGTTAATGCAACCAGTAGTCCCTCGGTCCTAATATGTAGCTTTAAATCTAACAACTGCTAGAAAGGCATTGCCAAATTCAATTTTTGTCCAAGAAATAATTAAATTCATTGGCAAAATTTATAAAAACCTCTTAAACACATTTCCCATCTCCCACAGAGGAGCTTATAAGGAAATGAAACAGTAGCGTAGCACAATCGCAGTTAATAGAGACTGATTAAATTTATTCATTGAGATGATACTATTTCTTAATTGTTGCCTGTGTTTGCAACTATGAAGCTAAATAACAGTGCAGGCAGGATTGAGTGACTAAACGTATGCGCTCCTATTTTTCTTTTACTTTTTTTTTTAAAAAAAAGAGGTAGTGTTTGTTGGGCTGCAGTGGTGTCTGAAATTAAGGCATTGTAACCGGTGCTATTCTTTTGAATGTAATATGTTGAACATAAACGCCCCCTTTCATGTACCGTAAATGAATCAGTATACTGATTTTCTCTCCGATAACGTTGCCTGTGCATGTTATTTCGTTAGTAATAACAGCGGTCAGTCTAATAGACGCTCATTACAAATTTTAGACATTGTAAGTAGAAAGACTAACCACAAAATGTGGTGCAGCTCTGATAACACACACACAATCACGAAATAATTTTATTATTGTTTTGTAATTACGCGGTGGATGTACGTAAGTTATTACTGGCAAACAGTTTACAGTATTTCGATTTCGGATACACTTTTGTCAAAAGTCGCTTTATATCCTGAACCAAAGTGAAGTTTAGTATTGGCCATTTGCTTAGAGAGACTAATATCGCTAGAGGTATTGACGGCACATGTTTAGTGAAGTGGATAAGGGGCGTTCCACGAATATTTTAGAAGAGATCGAGATTTACCTTTATTACAAATAACCGGAAAATATTTGAAAGTGACAGGCAGATGAAGCATAAATGGTTTTTAAACAAATTTCATATACCATTGCTTCGTTTTTAACCTAATGCTAATTCATTGCCTCATGCTTGCAATGCACCTTCCTGTCCAAAATAGTTAAGATGTAATTTTTTATAATGTATCTTTTTTTGATGAATACTACAGGATTTTTAAATATAAATTCTTAGATATATGGAGCCCATTTTTAATTTCAGCGAGTGTAGGCATTTGCTTGCAGATGAACAGCGACCGTTAGAAATTAAAATTGTCGAACAGTCACTAGTCGCATGTAACTTTCCTTTTTTTTACAGGTTTCACATTGTTCCAATTTATGAAAGATATTTGTAACTTGTGGACCTCGGCTACCTAGTGTATGTTGTGACGCTTTAAGTTGAAACTAGTAATTAAGCTTTTTGTATGCTGGCTAAAATATTACACACATACATCAAAAAAGTTTTGCATCACCCCAGTTACCAGAACTCCTGAAGATATACGTTGACTGTGGATGTTGTATCACAATACGGTCCCTTTGACTGTACATAGATGTCACTAAACCCGCCCAAAGATATAAACCACCATGCGTCAACAACGCCCATTAGACGGAGGGGGTCCGACAGCCGATCAGCTCCAGTCACTCCACCAGGGAGGGGGTACACGGCCCATGTTGTCTGTAGTTCTACCATCAGATGGTCGATACGCGGTTCGATCGCGTCCGCATTGTTACCTTGTGCCAGGAAGGGCTCTCAACAACGGAAGTGTCCAGGCGTCTCGGAGTGAACTAAAGCGATGTTGAAACTTTCTGGCAGATTAACACTGTGTGCCTGACCGAGAATCGAACTCGGGACGTTTGGCTTTCGCGGGCAAGTGCTCTACCAACTGAGCTACCCAAGCACGACTCAAGTCCCGTTCTCACAGCTTTACTTCTGCCAGTACGTCGTCTCCTACTTTCCAAACTTTACAGGAGCTCTCCAGCAATATCCTTTCTTTAAGGAGTGCTAGTTCTGCAAGGTTCGCAGGAGAGCTTCTGTAAAGTTTGGAAAGTAGGAGACGAGGTACTGGTAGAAGTAAAGCTGTGAGGACGGGGCGTGAGTAGTGCTTGGGTAGCTCAGTTGGTAGAGCACTTGCCCGCGAAAGGCAAAGGTCCCGACTTAGAGTCTCGGTCCGGCACACAGTTTTAATCTGTCAGGAAGTTTCATATCAGCGCACACTCCGCTGCAGAGTGAAAATCTCATTCTGTAAAGCGATGTTGTTCAGACATGGAGGAGAGAAGAGAGAGAGACAGGAACTGTCGTTGACATGCCTCGCTCACGCCGCCCAAGGGCTTCTACTGCAGTGGATGACCGCTACCTACGGATTATGGCTCGGAGGTATCCTGACACCAACGCCACCATGATGAATAATGCTTTTCGTGCAGCTACAGGACGTCGTGTTACGACTCAAACTGCGCGCAATAGGCTGCATGATGCGCAACTTCAATCCCGACGTCGATGGTGAGGTCCGTCTTTGCAACCACGACTCCATGCAGTGCGGTACAGATAGGCCCAACAACATGGTGAATGGACCGCTCAGGGATGGCATCTCTTCACCCAAGAATGTCACATATGCCTTCAACCAGACAATCGTCGGAGACGTGTTTGGAGGCAACCCGGTCACACTAAACGCCTTAGACACACTGTTCAGCGAGTAAAGCACGGTGGAAGTTCCCTACTGTTCTGGGATGGCATTATGCGGGGCCGACGTATGCCGCTGGGAGTCATGGAAGGCGCCGTAACGGCTTTACAATACGTGAATGCCATCCTCCAACCGATAGTGCAACCATATTGGCAGCATAGTGGCGAGGCATTCGTCTTCATGGACCACAATTATCGTCCCCATCGCGCACATCTTGTCAATGATTTACTTCAGGATAACGACATCGCTCGACTAGAGTGGCCAACATGTTCTCCAGACATGAACCCTATCGAACATGCATGGGATAGATTGAAAAGGGCTGTTTATGGACGACATAACCCACAAACCATTCTGAGGGACCTACGCCAAGTCGCCGTTGAGGGGTGGGACAATCTGGATCAACAGTGCCATGATGAACTTATGGATAGTATGCCACGGCGAATACAGGCATGCATCAACGCAAGAGGAATTGTTACTGGGTATTAGAGCTACCAATGTGTATGGCAATCTGGACCACCAACTCTGAAGGTCTCACTGTATAGTAGTACAACATGCAATATTCGGTTTTCATGAGCAAGAAAAAAGGCGGACATGATGTTTATGTTGATCTCTATTCCAGTTTTCTGTACAGGTTCCGGAACTCTCGGAACCGAGGTGATGCAAAACTTTTTTGATACGTGTACTTCCTGTTCTGAAGATTGCGTTGGTCGAGTGAAAAATAAAGAAAAATTTACATTAAACTTGTGGCTGCTCAACAGTTTTAATTTCATCTTAATTTCATTATTCTGTTTTCACATCAGTATTTTTGCTTGAGTATTTAATTTGCTAATTGCAGTATAGCTTACGGAAACTAATTTACAAAATAAGAGTACAGGTTCCACATGAAATGCCCCCATTGGCTGTTGGAATATTATACGCAATCGCTTGAGGAGCAAGCAGAAGACTCGAAAAAAGAAGATGTAAAATTAATTGTAGGAAAGGTGTGTAGGCAAATTAGGTTTGCTGAAAGGGTTCTAGATGAATATCTAGCGCATAAAGGAAATCATGTAAAATATGACATCGCTTGGTGTTCTTATGAAGCGGACAAGACGTAAACGAATTGATGCGTTATGAAGGAAGTCTTTTGAGGGAAGACGATTTTCTTCTCTTGATCTACTGATTTGGAAACCGATATAAACGGAATAATGTCCTATAATTCTCATATTACCATCGTATGTCGCGTATACACTTCTTATAATGAGATGACGGAGATTAGGGCACATCACAAAACACTTTTTCCCTGATTCATAAGCGAATGAAATGTGACAGGTCTTGGCTACTACTGCTGCCAAGTACCCTTCGCTATCAACGTACAGGGTCTTGTGGAATGTACACATATCAAAAAATGTTTTGCATCACCCGAGTTCCCAGAACTCCTGAAGATAGACGTTGACTTTGGATGTTGTATCACGATACAGTCCCTCTGACTGTTCAGAGATGTTACTAAATCCGCACAAAGATGTAAACAACCATGCATGGCCTATTAGATGGACGGGGTTCGACATCCAATCAGTTCCAGTCATTCCACAAGGAAGGAGGTAAACAGCGCGTGTTGCCTGCAGTTCTACAATGCCTAAACGGTTAATACCGCGGTTCGATCGCGTCGGCATTGTGATTTTGTGTCAGGAAGGCCTCTCAACAAGGGAAGTGTCCAAGCATCTCTGAGTGAACTGAAGAGCTGTTGCTCGGACAAGGAGGAGATACAGAGAGACAGGAACAGTGGATGACCACTACCTACGGATTATGGCTCGGAGGAACCCTGACACCAACGCCACTATGTTAAATAATGCTTTTCGTGCAGCCACAAGACGTCGTGTTACAGCTCAAACTGTGCGCAATAGGCTGCATGATTTGCAACTTCACTCCCGGTGAGGTCCATCTTTGCCACCGCGACACCATGCAGTGCGGTACAGATGGGCTCAACAACTTACCGAATGGACTGCTCAGGATTGGCATCACAATTTGGTCACCGATGAGTGTCGCATGTGCCCTCAACCAGACAATCGTTGGGGACGTGTTTGGAGGCAACCCAGTCAGGCTGAAAGCCTTAGACGTAAAGTCCATCGAGTGCAGCAAGGTGGAGGTTCCCTGATGTTTTGAGGTGACTTGTGTGGGGCCGACCTATGCCGCTGGTGGTCATGGAACGCGCAGTTACGGATGTACGATATGTGGATGCCTTTCTCCGACCGACAGTGCAACCATATCGACAGCATTTGGCGAGGCATTCGTCTTCATGGACAACAATTCGCGCCCCCATCGTGCACATCTTGTGAATGACTTCCTTCAAGATAACGACATCGCTCGACTAGTGTGGCCAGCATGTTCTGCAGACATGAACCCCATCGAACATGCCTGGGGTAGATTGAAATGGACTGTTTATGGACGACGTGACCCACCAACCACTCTGAGGGATCTGCACCGAATCGCCCTTGAGGAGTGGGACAATCTGGACCGACAGTGCCTTGATGAACTTTTGGATAGTATGCCACGATGAATACAGGCATGCATCAACGCAAGAGGAAGTGTTACTGGGTATTAGAAGTACCAGTGCGTACAGCAAATGGACCACCACCTCTGAAGGTCTCACTGTATGGTGGTGCAATATGCAATGTGTGGTTTCATGAGCAATAAAAAGGGCGGAAATGATGTTTATGTTGATCTCTATTCCAAATTTCTGTACAGGTCCAGGAACTCTCGGAACCTAGGTGATGCAAAACGTTTTTTGATGTGTGTATATATGGACCTATACACCACCTGATCAAAAATATCATAGAATGCCCATGTAACGCGGAACTGAGCAATAGATATCACGACAGGTGGACACGCAAATATAAAAGGAAACTGGGAGTATTGTGCTGTAAGTAGAGAAGCGGTAACAGCTAAATGGGTCGGTCAGGACAGTTCAGTGATTTCGAACGTGGACTAATCAACTGGTGTCACCTGAGTAATAGATCCATCAGCGACATTTGAACCCCTATGAAGCTGCCAGTTGTCGACTATTGATGATGTTAGTGTAAAGTGGAAACGCGAAGGGACGACCACAGCTAAACCATGTCCACGCACACTTCATGTACTGGCAAATAAGGACCGTCAAACACTATGGACCGTGGTCGTAAGAATCGTATGAAGTCGGTGGAAGGAATCACTCGTGAGGTCTAAAATGCTACCAGCATAATGACTGTGTGTATGGAGTTAAGAAAAATGGTGTACAGCGGTCGGGCAGCTCCTCATAAGCCATACATAGCTCTAGTCAGCGCTAAGCGACGCTTGAGGGAGTAAAGAGTGACGCTACTGGGCGGTGGATGACTGGAAACGAGAGATTTGATGAGTCACGCTGTATCCTGTGGCAAAGCGATGGTAGGATTTCGGTTTAGCGAGAGCCTGGAGAAATTTATCTGCAATCAAATCTAGTGCCAACAGTGAAGTACAAAGGAGCTGGTGTTATTACGGAGATGCCTCTCGGGGTTGGAGTGTAAACCCTTATTGGGTTTGAGAAATCGCTAAATACGGAAGGCATTCTGTACTAAATACTGTAGAAGATGAGTTCGGAGACGAAGGTTGTCTAACGATGACAGTGCCCCTGACATAAAGCAGTATCTGCGAGGCAGTATTTTATATATAATAACATTCGTTCAACGGAATGGCCTGATCAGAGTCACGACTTTAACCTAACGGAGCACTTTCTGGATGAATTGGAACTTTAATTTTGCTCAAGATCACAGAGTACTGGATCATTACCATCCATGGTTTCGACTCTTGAGGAAGGAGGAGCTGCCGTTCCTCCACGGACATTTAGTCACCTCATTACATGTGTCTTCAGCAAATTTCAAACTTTCGTAAAGGTGAAGGGTGTACACACCTCATGTTAATGTTGATGAATAAGTGTCCAGATGTTTCGATCACATAATGTTTATGTGAACTTACACTTGGCACATGAAGTGCTTGCAAACCAGTAGTAGTAAGCAGATGTAAGTTTCACGACTGTGCCGGCCGCTGTGGCCGAGCAGTTCTAGACGCTTCAGTCCGGAACCGCGCTGCTGCTATGGTCGCAGGTTCCAATCCTACCTCGGGCATCGATGTGTGTGATGCCCTTAGGTTTAAGTAGTTCTAAGTCTAGGGGACTGATGACCTCAGATGTTAAGTCCCATAGTGCTTAGAACCATTTGAACCATTTTTTCACGATTTTGTTCAAAGATGAGTAGACTGAAATATTACCCTGTGACTCAACGGCCTGGTGAAAGTCTTTCAATTGGACAACACATCTGCGACCTGCGTGACCCGAGTCTACCTCTGTAATCCTAAGAGTGGAGGGGGACCTACAGATTTATATGGAATCCGAACCACATGTCATTACTGAATATCCTTCACATCATTGAGAGCTGAAAACTAGGATAAAAATAGACTGAAACGTTACGTGGTCCGACTGGGATTTGATCCCGTGACCTTTCGGTTTCCAGGAACGCGCTTTTAAACAACCAATCAGACGATTAGCTTGTAAAAACGATGCGATAGGTCAACAGAAATATTTACTTGACCGGTTGTAGCAGGGTTTTCGTGGAATCGGCTATGAACTATCAGCTTCATTTATTTATTCCAATGAAAAGAGTTTCCTTGAAGATATATCTGTATGAAATATATATACAGATATATCTGTATGAAATATATATACAGATATATCTGCATGAAATATTGCAGAAATAAAATTGACTTTCATTGTAATAAATAAAAAAGCTTAGAATGAACACAACGTAACCATTCACTATAATCTGATTGTTCAGTAGACAAGTATTTCAAAAGGTTTGATCTATTTATTATCAGAGGACAGTTTTGGTGTTGAGCTAGACAGCGTTGTTCACAGGGAATCCACCGATACTGAAATTTCAAGAACATTTAAATCTCATTCTAAGTATATAAAATAGTTTTCTATTGCTTTTCTCTCAGTAATGGCTCAGCGCTGGTATTAAAACTGTCAGCTAATGGTGGAGCAAAGATAGCAAACTCCGTAGTATTTGCAGCATTGCATCATCATAATTTGGTTCAGAAAACGTGTCGAATTCCGGATTGCAGATTAAATTATGAAAATTCAGGTCAGCATATAATGCATACAATTACTGGTTTTCCACCAAACATGTTTCTGCACCTATGTATCATCATCAGTGGATGGTGAAATGCAAACATGTCTCAAGTAATAAATACTGTAAAACCAAATTACACATAAGAACATCTTAAGTCTGTTGTGAATTTTACTGATTTGTATATTGATACATACTGTAAGACCACCGTTTCATTATTCTATAACTTACCACCTACAACCAAATGACGGTACTGTGAGATCAGTTGGCGAGTTAATAAATAATTCTGTCTATAAACGTAATTGTGTTGCGCAAAAACATTTCGTGACTAGGTCCTGGAATTCCTTATGGTTACTAAGCATTTGTCGTCTTTTACAACAGCTGATCATGCATATCAGGACAGATTCTGCCTAAATAACTCTAAGAAATTAAAAAAAAGTAGAGTCGTCAAATATTTTCAGGCAGATGAGGACAGATTCTGCCAAATAACTGTTAGAAATTAAAAAAATAGTCCCCAAATATTTTCACCCTACGTAATTAAGTCCAAAGATGAAATATTTTTTTTAAAAATATATTTATTTTGACAGTTCCATTTGCAATTGTCACAAATAATACCTAGTTTAGATCACTTAATGATTAGATTTTATTGATCAGGGGTTGTGAAAAGTCAAAACTTTCGCAAAAGCACTCAATCATAAGCTGTAAAATAAGAGGAACAAAACTGCAGCAGGTTTGTAAATTAATGGATACCACTGAATTCTTTTACAAGTCAGACATAGGGCTACTCCTGTTATCTTACAGCTTTCGCAATTTTTTGTTTTTTTTTTTACTTTTCACAACTTCTGATTAATTAGATCTGAAGATGGCCATTGAATGATCTAATTAAGATACAACTGATGACAATTTACAGTTAAGATTGTCAAATATTTTTTTTAAATATTTCACCTGTGGACTTATCTTAGCGATCACTTACAGTTCTTTAGGCAGAAACTGTCCACGCCTGCACGCTCATTTGTTGTAGAAGACGACAGGTGCTCGGAAAATAATTGTAAGTAAGCGCAAGACATAGTCACGAAATATTTTCGTAGAACATTATGTTAAATCAAAAGCTAATCTCAAAATAGTGTCATTTCGTTGTACATGGTAAGCTATAGAATATTGGAAAGATGGTCCACAAGATCTAACAATATACAGACAGCCAAACATCGACAATAGTTTTCTAGCCTAAAGAAGAATAACGAAAAACAGTAATAGATGTTTGTAGGTGTGTTTCACAGCTTTGATAAACCGTAGAAATATCATATTGTAACACGTGACTCTGTCGTATAATGTATTGTTAATTGTACGACAGGTTTCAGTCAAAGACCATTTTCAACTACCTGTTGTACAACATAATGGATATAGGCGAATTTTCATGCACAAAGGATATTTGGAAATTGCAGTAAAATAGACACAATACTTACAACTTTTGTCAGTAGTAGTATATCATAATACAAATTTCCAAAGATAACATCTGTAAATAATGTTTTGTTCTGCAAAGTTAGATGCGTAGAGTGTGAGTAACACAATCTTCCAAAGTAAACGTAAAATAAAATAGCAAAGGATTGCTATTATGAGTAGTACTGTCTACGTAACGCATCACGAAAGTTTTCTGTATATTTTCTTTACGCTAAAGACGCAACTTTCATTTTGAATGAACAATTGGAAATGAAAAACGAAAAATATGTTGAACTTTTCCGTGATATTGTATTGCAAGATTAATATTAATCATAATGGCAACTGCTTCACATTTTATTTTACATATGCTTCGGATAACTGCGTAATTAACACTCAGTGTATTCCTCTTCGGATAACAAAATATTATTTACAAATGTTATGTGTTGACATATGTTTTCTGATATCTATGTAACAACTGCTATTAAAAAAGATTGTGAATATTGTGTATATTTTATTATATTTTTTCAGATATTCTTTTTCCACGAAACTTGTCCTGTGTCAATAACTCTGTACAACAGGTACCGGAAAACGGTCTACTACTGAAACCGATCATGTAATGAAAGATAAATTACACAGCAGCTTCACGTGTTACATTACGTCATTTCTAAGAAATACCGTTATTGAATAAGTACAGTGCGGAGATTTGCTGCGTTTTCATTTTTAACGTGTGATCACGGAAACAGACTACGTAAGATGTTCATATGTAAATGAAAGAAATAGAGTTATCATTCGGCAATAAATGGCTACTGTGCATGAAAATTACAGGAGAATGTTAGTGCACAGTGCTTGCGATACGAGTGCGCCGCGCGCCTACCTAGGTAGGAGCTGTTGGCGAGCACCCAGAAGATCCTCAGTGGGTCGACCATGGCTGTGAAGCTGCGCGCAGCGACTGACGCCGGACGTCGCCGCGCCGCCGGCGCCGCCAAGTTGAAGCCGCCGCGCACCGGCGCCCCGGCCGGCCAATGGCGTGTCGCCCTGCACCCCCACCACCACCGGACCCTACTAGCCTGCTCGCGCAGCCCGCTGCGCCGTTCGTAGATCGGCCGACCAGCTCGCGTCTTCTACGTTATGAAATTTGATTCATTTTTCCCCAGAGGCACAGTACACAAATAGCATTTCAGAACCTTGCCATTCCGGAACAATCCCCTTAGTAACTGAGAAATCCAAACGAGATGACAAGTACACAACCTGTAGACTCACATGGCGTTCAGAGATTATGAGAAGGCTTCTTGTAGAGATATTCTTCAGGATATCATGGGGAAATGACGATATCCGAGACATGTAAGAAAAGTAGTAAAGAGTATATACCAGCAGGTAGCATTAAAATAAATACAGGGAAAGAGAGTACAGGACCAACAAATATCAACAGAGGTGTGTGGCAATACATCAGGATGAGAGGTATCTCTCTCTTATGGTATACAGGCGCATTTTCTCTGGTTTCTCGGCAGTTATTTGCAATTCCGTTTTTGCAAGGTGTAACTGGAGTCCGCCCAAACAAATCCTGCATATCATGTCTCACTTACGACGTCCAGCGTCGACGAAACCGTCGATTTATTTTTATTTGTAAAGAAAAATGGTTTTTAAATTGTAATTTTATGTTCCCATTCCAGGGAATTGCTGTCGCTGCTGGGGTACTTGTTATTCTTCCTGTTTTACTGTTACTGTTAACTGTAACGAATATCGCACTAGACTGATAAGGGAATATTACCTCTGGCGAATGGACACGCACAATCCCACTTTAAAAATCAATTTGTTTTCATTCACTCTCGGCGTCGTGTGAAAGACGTGATGTCCCGTATTTGTTTCTGATGACTCCAGCTACACGTTGCACAAACTAAATTGGAAATATCTGTCGAAACACCAGAGAAAATTCACCTGGTGACTCTTAGGAGACACACCCTGCATAGTTATACAACGTTATTATACAGTGAAAACGGGAAGTTAAACAAGGTGTTAGATAAATACCAGGACACACTCGCACTCACTCACTCACTCACTCTCACACACACACACAATCAAAACAAACAAAAAAATACTCTGCTCTTTGTCACTGACAGAAGACAGAAAGTTACCTCCAGTTCGCAGTACATTACTTAGTTCAAAGATGTAAAAAATATAAAAATCTCAGTAAAATATCTGATGGCCTATAGTGGTGTACTAGATCTAACAATACACAGACTCAGCTAGATATCGACAATTGGCTGTGATATGAGCTATCACTAATAAACTAAGTAAGCTGCAAATAATATATGGCACAATACACAGTACACTATGTGCCAAGAACGAAGAAATACAAAGTAAAAATTTTAGAAAGTAATGGGTACCGGTATTCTAATATGTGGAAGCGGATCTTTGAGATTAGATAACAAAATGGTGCAAGTATTCGAAATTCTGAGAAAAATAGAGTTAAACTGAAGGGAAAGACGGGTAATATACAATATGTACAAGAGTCAAGAGAGAACAATACTTGGAAGACCAAGAACGAAGTGCTCGTATTAAGAAGCATGTGTGGCAGGAATACAGTCTTTCGCCCCTGCTGTCGAATCTGTACGTAAAAGATGCAAGGATGGAAATAAAATAACGGTTCAGGACTGGCATAAAATTAAAGGTGAAGGGATTTCAATATAAGATTCGCTGACGATATTGCTATACTTAGCGACAGTGAAGAGAAATAGCAGGATCTGTTGAACGGGATGAACTGTCTACTGAGTACAGAATATGGATTAGCTGCAAATCGAAGAAAGACGACAGTAATGACAAGTATCAGAACTGCGAGGAACGTAACATCGGAACAGCTCATCACGAAGTAAATAAATTTAGGGAATTCTGCTACCTGGGCAGCAAGGTAACCCATGACGGACGGAGCAAGGAGGACATAAATGCAGACTGGACCTGGAAAGAAGGTCATTCCTGGTCAAGAGAAGTCTACCGGTATTAAATATAAACCTTAATTTGAGGAAGAAATTTCTGAGAATGTAGTACATTCGGAGCATGGTATTATATGGTAGTGAAGCATGGACTATGATAAATGGGAACAGAAAGAAATCGAGATCTTTGAGATGCGGTGCCACAGATAAAAGTTGAAAATTAGGACTGATAAGGTAAGGGATGAGGTGATCTCCGCAGATTCGAAGAGGACAGAAATATATGGAAAACGCTAACAAGAAGAAGGGACCGGATGATAGGACGACTGTTACATCAGGGAAGAACGTTCATGGTACTAGAGGGAGCTGTAGAGAGTAAAAACTGCAAGAGAAGACGGCGATTGGAATATATACAGCAAAGAACTGATGACATAGGTTGCAAGCGCTACTCTGAGGTGAAAAGATTGGCGGTTGGCGCAGGAGAGCAATTCGTGGTAGGCCGCATCAAACCAGCCAGAAGACTGACAAGTTTAAGGATGCATCCTCAGAGATGAAGTACAAAATAATATTGTAAGAGAAGAATAGATTTACTGTGTGAATGAAAAAAGCAAGAATGCATAAAATGCCATGAGCGTACACAATCTGATCAAAAGTGTTTGGACACCCTAACGTAATGCGGAACTGACGACTTAATGTCACGATAGGTGGTTCCCGCCAGTATAAAAAAGAGGTGCGGAATACTGCGTTGTCACTAGAGATGCTGTAACAGCAGAATCGATCGGTCAAGTACGCACAGTTGCTACGAAAGTTACTAGTCACTTGATGTATCGGAATAAAAAATCCCTCAGGGAGATTTCAACCGTTCTAAAGCTACGATGGCCGACCGCCGGTGAAGTGATTGTGAGGTGAAAACGCGAAGGGACAACCACAGCCGCGCAGGATTAGCCGAGCAGTCTAGGGCGCTGCAGTCATGGGCTGTGCGGCTGGTCCCGGTGTGGGTTCGAGTCCTCCCTCGGGCGTGTGTGTGTGTGTGTGTGTGTGTGTGTGTGTGTTTGTCCTTAGAACCATTCAGCTTAAGTAGTGTGTAAGCTTAGGGACTGATGACCTTAGCAGTTAAGTCCCATAAGATTTCACACATATTAGAACACTTTTTTTACTTTTTTTTATTTTTGGACAACCACAGTTAAACTAAGACTTGGCAGAGCTAATGTACTGATGGACAGTGGCCGTCTGACTTGCGGAATTTGGTTGTAAATTATCGCATGAAATCAGCGGAAGTGATTCCTCGTCAGTTCCAGAGCGCTATCAACAGCGCATCTAGCACAATGACTCTGCGTAGGGAGTTAAAATGGACGGGCTACAATGATCGAATAGCTCCACTGTGCCACACATTTTCTGTAGTCAATACGAAGCGACGTTTGAGGCGTTGTAAAGAGCGTCTGTACTCGACAGTGGATGACTTTAAACAAGTGACTTGGATTGTTGAATTACGCTATACCCTGTAGCCTGGAGAAAGTTACCTGTCACTGTGTAGTGCCAAAAGTGAAGTACGGGAGGCGCTGTTACGGTATAGGTTTTTTCGTGGCTAGGATGTGGTCCTCTTATTTTGATTAAGAAAACACTAAATGCAGAAGGATTTAAACACATTTTAGAGCATTGTGAACTGCGAACAGTAGAGGAGGGCAGTTGTTTGTACGTGCAGAACTGTGAACCTGTCGTATAGCAGCATATGTGAGGCTGGTGGACAATAGCATTCCTGCGTTGAACCGACCTGAACCCAATGGAAATCTCTGGGATAAGTCAGAATCTCGAATGCACTCCGGACCCCAGCGTCCACTTCGGCTACTAAGCACTAATGAGCTTGCCATTCCTCTGCAGACATTCACACACCTGACGTTAAAATCTTCTGCGTTATTAGGCCGCGTCATGTTTCTTCTAAGTGATCGACGTTTCGACCACTCTGCTGAGGTCTTCCTCAGGATCTTCCACTGTGCGCAACTGCTAGAACACCGTGGACACCGGAAGATCCTGAGGAAGACCTCAGGGGTCGAAACGTCGATAATTTTAGAAGAAACATGACGCGGCCTAATAACCCAGAAGGCCGCGCGGGATTAGCCGAGCGGTCTGAGGCGCTGCAGTCATGGACTATGCGGCTGATCCCGGCGGAGGTTCGAGTCCTCCTTCGGGCATGGGTGTGTGTGTTTGTCCTTAGCATAATTTAGGTTAAGTAGTGTGTTAGTGTAGGGACTGATGACCTTAGCAGTTAAGTCCCATACGATTTCACACAAATTTGAATATTTTTTGAATAACCCATAAGATTTTAACTTCAGTGACAACGGCCACGAAAGCCTGCATACTTACATATTCACACACCTGACTGAAAGTGTTCCCAGCAAAGAAAGCTCAAGCAGTCATAAAGGCGTATTGTTGACACACTCCACATTAATGTCCACTAATAGGTGTCCAAATAATTCTCGTCATATAGAGTATCAATAGAATGAGGAAAGACGGACTAGTTAAGCAAGTAATCAATTAGAAAACAATAGGAATGGGCGATGAACGACTGTCAAGTGTCACACGGCTTCAGTGAAGACGTAAGAGGGCTTAGGTTTACTCTATGAAAAGAACAATATGCAGGTCAGTAAATTCTGAGTTGGGCCGATTTGGAACTATAGGATTAGTCAGTAATGAGTATGCAGGACGCTAGAAGTATCGTCTCACTATTGCTTAGAACGTTCTGTTAGTCGCTTGTTTTCTTCTCCTAACGCAGTTCGTGCCCAACTTGTATCAACTGTCCACAGTGTTAAATGCTGCGGCAAGTGACTGGATTACAGCAACTACTGTCAGGAAACCGTAAGTCACGGGAACTGTGTGTCTCCATCACTACGTTTATTACAATTTTTTCAGTTATATTGTGAAATTAAATAGTGATCTGAAGTAAATGGAGAGAGAAACAAACGGTGTAATTTTTTTCAGAAAAGAGTCAATGAATAAAACGTGTCGATATTCATACTCAGAGGAGTGTGCAGAAGAATTTTAAGAAACACAGTTATGAGTAACAATAGTAACAAACGTAACAAACAACAAGTATTTTGTGAAGGGTAAGAATCTCGGCAAAACCGGAGAGATACAATACAAAATTTAGTAGCTATTTTCTTACAAACTTAGTTCATGGCTAAGTAAGGTTACATCGAATAGTAATCGATATGTAATATATGATTACTTTAACGACGAGGGTGAAGAGGCTGTTATAGGGAGCCGTTAAAGAAGTAAGAGTTCGCATTAAGAGTGACTCATGCAAATAAAGCTAAAGGCCAGTTTACACTAGGACATTACTTTCACGAAATTGGCTACGTATGTGACCGTACACCCAAAAACACCAGTGTTCACTTCGCTTCGTCGTTTTGTGAATGCCGGAGTCGCCCCAGAAATGACGCTTTTCACAGCTGCACGAGTAGTGGCGGAGTTAATACATGTCTACATGAAATCAATTCGTAACAAAAATCAGGGACGTGTTTGGATTCGTAACTGGATTATGGTAATCAGCGACCTTGCTAAAAGAAGATTGAGAAAGATTCGAGAAGTTAATTAACCCATTCGAGAATGTCCTCAGAACACGTTTCTTCTTAATAGTGTTAGTGATGCGACAAGGATGATGTGATAAGGAACAAAGATATTATAATGAGCGAAGCATTGTCGGCAGAAGTGGAACAAGAGGTCACATTACGTTTTTTGGCAAGTGGAGAGTCAGAAGTTATCCGTTGCACATCCGGATGCTTTACTTGTCTGTATATTTGGTAATTTATTTATGCATGTATCTCTAATGAACTGAATGTTGCTCTTCAGCTCATATATCTTCAATGCATCCACGTTCAAGTCGCGTATGACCGTTTCAAGTGCAAAACACGCCGTTGGTTTATTTTTTTATTTTTTATTTATTTATTTATTTATTGTAGTCTGTATCATTGAAGGCTCAGAAACACATATCTGTAGCATAGATGTTCAAGAACTTCCGACTCGACACCTAAACTCTAACGAAGGCGACTACTACCTTCGTGGCGCCAAAGTTGGAACAAGCCGAAACTATTTAGTTTCGGCAGTGACTTGCGCAACCGCGCTTGACGCATGCGCACTGTGCGGTAGCGTAATTTCGATACTTGGTTGTCGCCGTGGGAACTCGGCTTCAAAATCGTATGTGAATAACTAGCGGTGATAATTCTCATAAATTCTGTTTCAACTAAGTTTCGTGTATATAGTGCTACGTGTCTAAGAGCTAGTTTCTATTACAAAAGATCATGGCGAACTATGCGCAAGGGAGTTGACCATATTGAAAGTGATATTGTAACAACGGAAGTTGTTAGTGTTTGTGTGGTTGTCAAATGTATATTCTATGTTCGTTCTGAGTTGTACATGGCAGAACATTTTTATGAAAGAAAACCATTATTCCAACTAATATAAGTATTGCTCAAACTGAATTTAAGTCTAAACAGGGACGTGGGAGAGGTACTAAACATATGGTCATAGCTTTAGCCTTCCTGTCTTTACCTTTACATGACACGTATGCTCAGGATGTGCAAGTTGTAGCATACATAATTAGTTGCGAAAACTGATTTCGGTCAAAGAATATGATAACAGAAGCAAAAGGGTTGCCAGATAATTACGAATGTTTGATTAAGGCCTGTCAGCCCAATTAAATGGACTTAATCGAAAAGTTTGTACGTCGAATATATTTGTGCCAACTAGATCAATATTCCATGCTGATGTCAGTGGCAACGCATTATCACATACACCGTCCATCCAAAAGTTCCGATTCTGATTGTATTCCTGGCTTATAAGAGACGTCAGCGCGGTAACTATGATGGCAGGTTGAACTAGCAACTGTAAACAACCGATGTGCTCTTGTGAGCGGGCAGTGTTAAATAGTGAACGTATGGCTGTGGTATGTCACAAATCATAATGAAGAAACATCTCTAAATCAAGACATTCTACAGAATATTTTGAAGAAGAGAAAAGTGTGTGCAAGTTTTGTCCCCATCACACCATGACTCCTGAACGAACACGGCGACATCAGCATTTTAAAGTTTCTCTCTTTTTTTTTTAATTAATTCATTGTCGAAATGTTTTGCATTGAAGGGGTCTTGGGGCATAGCGCTTTTTCATCGCGACTGTAGAAGTCAGACGAGATTAGATATGTTCGTACAAACGATGAGTCATGGTTCTAGCACGACAGACGCACGCTTACGATCGAGCAAACCTGTTAGTTCCAAGTACATACAGTTGCGGCTGGAAGGTGTCAGCATCTTACGGATTGTGAAATATAAACAGTATATTTTGGAAACAAAACTATCTTCTATGAATATTACGTCTTTTACTAAGCATTGCTGAGCTACCGTGTTTAGTTTTCAGTGTGAATGATCATGTGAATGCGGAGTAGTATGATAAATGAATATCGTGACGTCTGCTAAAAGTATACATGAAAGAGTAAGAAGCGGATCCATACAACGAGAGTGAGTCAAATGCTCAGGGTAAGTTTTGTAAACTGCCCTTAGCCAATTGATGGTACGAGGAAACGAGAAACATTTCACGATAATTCAGTTATTTAAAGAGTCAGTTACATGGGCATTTGCAGGTTCCTAAATTTCTTAGTTTTATACATTACTGTGAAAAGCTACTATGTTGTAGTTAGTTCATAGTAAATGACGTGGGACAGCGCGGGTTTATTCAGACAGATTATTGACTATGATGTTTATCAGCCAGTCAGAGGACAGTACATTCTGTTGTATTATGTTGGTTAAAGAATTTTTTATGAAGTCTAGAGGGAGTTTGGAGCTCAGCCACCCTGACCATAGCACATGTGCATTAGGAGCTGTGAATACGTGTAATAACATTGCGAAATTATGAATAAAATTTAACCGTGGAGCGTTGCAAAGTAATCGCGAACGAGCGAGAAAGACAATCGCGTGTTATCCCGATTTTCATGTGTACATCGTGACTTTTGAATCAACCATAATCCGCGCTGCATGCTATACAAATTGCGACCGAGAAGTGAGCGTATGACATGATCAATTTGTGTAATATAGAGCTAGAGTTATTTCACAAATGATCCGCTTGGTAATCTTCCTGGTAACTGATTCGGTTAAATATATAAGCTGTCTATATGAATGACTGAGATTGCGTGTGAGCGTCGAAATTGTAACTTCAGACTAGTATGGACTTGACGGTTATTCTGTTTCAGAGAAAAGAGAATATAGTTTAATTTTTCATTCAAAGGCATTACTTTCATTTAATAGTTTTCAATGTACCTGATATTAGAAGACTTGATGCAGCCTTTAGACACAATTAGTGCGGCTATTTCTGCTACAACTCGTACAGCCGAGAAACATTTATTTGTTTCGAATGGCACGGGATCGAGGTGCTGAAGACGAGGAGATCACCCCAAGAACTGTTTTCTGTAAGAGACACACACAAATCGCGCTGTCGGACCATGTAAACTTTTCTGCTTCTATTCTCATTTACTATGACCTGAGTCAGTTTTCGTAACTAACTATCGTAACCCTGTAACTTTGGAGGGCAGAATATATATACAGTTATAATCTTCTGGAGAAAAGCATTAAGTGTCCAAAATTGGTTAAGAAATTAATTTTGTTTTATGCAACTGGCTGCGTATTACTTCTACACATGCAACTACAGTTGCTGAAGATAGATAAAATACTAAACGTGATAAGCTGTTACTAGCATTAATGCAAATAATCTATCCTAGAAATACGGTCTACATTCTATAATTCAGAATGATCGCAGTGTGTAAAGTAGTCACCATGTATCTGACATGCATCTCTAAATCAACAGTTCAAGTTTGCAACCACTGTCTGCGCTGGAAATAAAACTTCCGCTGTGGTTAGTGTCATTCTGGATTGCTCCTCATGATTTATTTTATTGTAGAAACCATTTGTTGAACGTTGTGAGACGAGGTACTGGCAGAAGTAAAGCTGTGAGGACGGGACGTGAGTCGTGCTTGGGTAGCTCAGTTGGTAGAGCACTTGCCCGCGAAAGGCAAGACCCGAGTTCGAGTTTCGGTCCGGCACACAGTTTTAATCTGCCAGGAAGTTTCATTGTGAGACTATGGTGGAGCATTTAGTATACCCTTGAGACGCTAATAAAACCTGAGTCCAGTGACCCATACAGTGAACAGACCTCCCGCCAAAAGATTATGTTAATCATTAAGAAAAAAGTCACGCAACGGAAACTAATAAACATCTAATTTTAACCAGAGCTGGCCCAATTAAACATGAAATGTGGTTATTATAATTCCCATATATATATATATATATATATATATATATATATATATATATATATATATATAGAGGGGGTTCATCGAACTATGAAATGAAACCGAAGACCACAATAAAATCTCGTTTGTTACGAAGATGCATTAACTCGGTTCCAATAGACAAAACAATTAAAAATAAAAATCACAAAGGTTCAAATGAATTGCAAAAGAAACACGGCAAGACCTTGGAACAAAGGAGTGAAACTGGAAAGGAAATAGGTTATGCACACATAAAACCTTAATGACTACAGCTGTGCCCGCGCCTAAGTAAATGTTGAATTTAAATAGCAGACTGTGCCAATTAATTTAGAATAACACGGTTCTAACTCGAAACGTACTGGACTCACATTGGAAAGGATGACGGTTCAAACCTGCGTCAGGCCATCCAGATTTAGATTTTTTCCGTGGTTTCCCTAAATCGCTCCAGGTAAGTGCCGGGATAGTTCCTTTGAAAGGGCACGACGGATTTCCCTCCCATTCTTGTCACAAATCAAGCTTGTGCTTCGTCTGTAATGACTTCGATGTCAACGGAACATTAAACCCAATTTTACTTCTTTTCGAAACAAACAACTTCGTGGTCTTTTTGTCACGATTTGTACAAATGTGGCTTTAGCTTACGATCGCTGTAGTGATAGCTCAGAGTTGTAAGGCATCTATGATCAACTCCAGGACGAAGCTCTCGCTCCCTAGAGATCCAAGCGAAGTGCACATTCTCCGGGAACAAGAGACCACCAAGTGTTGCGTCTCTTCAGCTCTAAGATGAGGTGTCCATCTGCTCTCCTACTCAAAAGTCTTCTGGTTCTTCTCCTAAAGAATATGCCATGATTAACCAGTAACTCTCTCAAAGTGGAGCAGAAAGCATAATACTTCCACCACGAGATCGGTATCACGTTTCGATCAGTGATAGGGGCTGCACGTACACACTCTAGAATCTTCCGGCCTGCTACAAATATTATTTTGCTGAACCAAGTTGGGACTCTCTTACAGATTTTAAACATCAACTGCTAGTCACGTTCTTTCAATCCAGCAGATTGTTCTCGCCCCGCGTGCGTTATCCCCTTGATGATATGTATCTTTTTCGAAAATATTCTTCACGAGGCTCATCACAATGGAAGTTTACAGCCTGGTGAAAATCAGCCTTAGGTCTCTGTGAGGTTTTAACGTAACGTGGCACATTGTCTCTGGCAACGCCCATCCGTCCAGAATACCTTCTGAAGCTCACCCCCTACAGGACTATCAAACCCACGACTACAATCCAGAAAGAGCTTCCTCAGATCTATCGAGGCTCTAGTTGTGGCACCCCAGAAATGCCGAATCGAACTATGGCGTGCAAGGCGTACCAGTACTGTGGTATGGATTACACGAAGCGAAAGACTACCACTCAGCTACACACAGAATTGGATTACTTTGAGATCCCTCAACAGACTATGCTCGGGTGTAACGAAATGTAAGAGCAATCTATCTAAATGGGGTTTCCTAGAGGAGCCGACACTCTGTGAGTGTGGAGCAAAGCAGACGCCCTTCAACCTGCTCCAGTATACCCAATGTCAGTAACATGCACAACAGAAGACCTGCTACATGCAACGCCAAATGCAATAGAGGTCGCTAACTTCTGTGTGGCAAAAGTGTAAATAATTGTCTTGTAAATGTATATACACACTAATGTAAATATTGTGTACATCGTAAATGCTTCTGACATGAATAAATAAATAAACCTGGCACAGGATCCGGTCTTTCAGTTAGCAATATTTTTACCACAGGCTTGCCGTTGGACCCCTGCGTCCTTTACTGCACCACAGCTTACCGGCTTACAGAAAAACATTAAATGCATCTTTCCCCGGATAGAAACGTAATTTAAAGTACTTATTAGATATGTAATTGTGTTTCTTTCACGTGCATACTCATTTTCAGATAACATAAATTAATTTGGTAGTCTAATTGGAGATAGTGCGTCATTAACTATGTTATGCAGCAGTTTCAGAAAACTGAAGCGTAACAGCATGATATTTATTGAAACATCTCAATTGTAATCACCGACTCTTGTTATTCACACCTGAGTATTAACTTTAACTATTTTACACAATCTCAATCTGAATACTTCTTTTTTAATCAGTTCATATCATATTATCTTTAACTGTATAATAAGTTAACATTTTTCCTCTTACCATATTTCCGTGGCTTTAATCATCACCTATATTACTATCCATAAATATACTGACGGAAAATTTTTTTTAAAAATGTTCAAATGTGTGTGAAATCTTATGGGACTTAACTTCTAAGGTCATCAGTCCCTAAGCTTACACACTACTTGACCTAAATTATCCTAAGGACAAACACACACACCCATGCCCGAGGGAGGACACGAACGTCTGCCGGGACCAGCCGCACAGTCCACGACTGCAGCGCCCCAGACCGCTCGGCTAATCCCGTGCGGCGAAAAAAATTCGCGTCACAGCTTCAAGAAATAGCATGTTCCTTCTGAGATATCACAGAAAGACTTGACAGGAATGTAGCTATTGACAGCGGTGACCACGAGTGTTGGCAAGAAGGTCGGGCAGCGAACGGCCAAGAGGCACTACCGGAGGGAAGACTATCTTGTTCGGCGTATGGCTCTGGCACATCTTAGCCACATCTGCAGCATCAATTTGAGCAGCAGATGATGCCACAGTGACACTACGAACTTTTACAAAGCAGTTGCTTCAAGGACATATCCGAGCCAGACCATCTGTTGCGTACATTCCACTGGCCCCCAAACCACCGCCATTTGCGACGTCTTTGGTGTCAACCGGGAGCTCATTGGAGGGCACGATGGAAGTCTGCTGTGTTTTCTATTGTAAACTGGGTCTGCCTCGGTGCCAGTGATGGCCTTGCGTTGGTTAGAAGAAGGAGAGATGAGCGCCTGCTCCACGCACATCACCTACACCTGGAATTACGGTCTGTAGTGTGATTTCTTATGACAGCAGGAGCACTCTTGTCGCTATTCCACGCACCCTGACTGCAACTCTGTACATCAATCTGGTGATTCGACCTGTTGTACTGCCATTCATGAACGGTATACCACAGAGTATATCCAACAGGATAACGCTCGCCCAAATACCACTGTTGTAACCCAAGATGCACTACGCAATATGAAAATGTTGCCTTGTGCTGATCGATCACTGTCACATCATCGGACGACAACTCCAGCGTCAGTCGTAAACGGCATTAACCGTCCTTGTACTGACCGGCCATGTGCAACAGGCATGAAAAGCCACCCCACAAACTGACATCCGGCACCTGTGCAACAACACAATGGGCACATGCCTGGGTGCTTACATTCAACATTCTAACAGTTACAGCGATGTACCAACATTTCATAATTGCAATGACTTACTTCGCGCTTACATTAACCTGTGTTCTTGCAAAGTTAATCAGTTAAATGTGTTGTCTATCCAAATGTGTTATCGAAATTTCATTACTTTACATTAATTGTTTTTGGTACTGCGACTATTTTCCGTCAGTGTACGAAAGGCTACGTCCTTCCTCACTCATTCACCATCGGCCAACCTAAACCACTAAGAACAAAAACGAAATTTGGAGAGGGTGTTGGTCTTACATTATAGGTGTCGTTTAAGAAAGGTTTTTTTTCGGAATTCCACCGACAAGGGGGCGAAATAGGGGACGAAAAGCTTTTAAAAGATGTCAGTATTAAGCAATTTTGAAGCCAGACCTACGAAATTTGGTATTTGGCTTCTCGATCAGAAATAAAGAAATACGTGTCAGCAATTTGGAAATTTAACACCAGTGGGGGAGAAATAGTGGATGAAAGTTCTTTTTTAAACAAATAACTATTAAAGTGTTTACATTCCTACACATATGGAAATTGGTGTTTGACTTCTCGGTTAAAAATGAAAAGTATACACTTCAGTGATTTTGCAAAGTAAACCCTTAATGAGGTGAAATAGTGGATGAGAGATTTTATGAAATATTTCATTATGAAAGCATTTTTAAAGCTAAATCAATGAAAATTTGAATTTGTGTTTTCAGTTAGAAATAGAAAAAAAATAGGTTGTTCACTGTTTCTGGAAACTTAACCTCTAAGGAGATGAAATAGAACCAGACTGATTTACTGATTCGTCGCTGCACACCCAAATCGCTATGGAAAGAAACTTGAAATTTGGAGAGAGTGTGTGTCTTATACTGCAACATCGTTGAAGAAGGGATTGTTCGAAATTCGACAGCTAAGGGAGGGGGGGAGGAAGTATGGAATGAAAGGTTTCTTGAAAGTATGTCCTGTTAAGGCAATTTTGAAGCTGGAACCATGAATATTGGTATTTGGTTTCTCGGTCGGAAATTAAAAAATACGTGAAATAGCATTTTTGTGAATTTAGTCACTACGGAGTGAAATAGCGAGTGAAACTTTTTTAGAAAATATGTCAGTACTAATGATTAATTAAATAAAATAAGTAATTTTTAAATCTAATTTTATGAAAATTGGTATTTGACTTCTAATGTAAAAAAAAGACAGGTTTCAGTGTTTTTGAAAATTCAGCCCATAAAATGGGCAAAATAGGGAATGAAAATTTTCATGAAAATATTTCATTATGAAAGCGTTTTTAGAACTAAATCTAAGATAAAAATTATCTAGCTTCTCGGTTTGGATTTTAAAAAATACGTACTTCTACATCTACATCTACATCCATACTCCGCAAGCCACCTGACGGTGTGTGGCGGAGGGTACCCTGAGTACCTCTATCGGTTCTCCCTTCTATTCCAGTCTCGTATTGTTCGTGGAAAGAAGGATTGTCTGTATGCTTCTGTGTAGGCTCTAATCTCTCTGATTTTATCCTCATCGTCTCTTCGCGAGATATACGTAGGAGGGAACAATATACTGCTGGCCTCTTCGGTGAAGGTATGTTCTCGAAACTTTAACAAAATCCCGTACCGAGCTACTGAGCGTCTCTCCTGTAGAGTCTTCCACTGGAGTTTATCTATCATCTCCGTAACGCTTTCGCGATTACTAAATGATCCTGAAACGAAGCGCGCTGCTCTCCGTTGGATCTTCTCTATCTCCTCTATCAACCCTATCTGGTACGGATCCCACACCGCTGAGCAGTATTCAAGCAATGGGCGAACGAGTGTACTGTAACCCAATTCCTTTGTTTTCGGATTGCATTTCCTTAGGACTCTTCCAATGAATCTCAGTCTGGCATCTGCTTTACCGACGATCACGCCGGGTGATGAGCTAGAATGGCGATGACGAATACACGCTTCCAATGTGAGTTCACCGCGATGTCGCCAAACAAGGATGCGACCATCATGATGCCGTAAACAGAACCTGGATTCATCCGAAAAAATGACGTTTTGCCATTCGTGCACCAGGTTTGTCGTTGAGTACACCATCGCAGGCGCTCCTGTCTGTGATGCATCATCAAGGGTAACCGCAGCCATGGTCTCCGAGCTGATAGTCCATGCTGCTGCAAATGTCGTCGAACTATTCGTGCAGTTGGTTGTTGTCTTGCAAACGTCCCCATCTGTCGACTCAGGGATCGAGACGTGGCTGCACGATCCGTTACAGCCATGCGGATAAGATGCCTGTCATCTCGACTGCTAGTGGTACGAGGCCGTTGGGATCCAGCACGGCGTTCCGTATTACCCTCTTGAACCCACCGATTCCATATTCTGCTAACAGTCATTGGATCTCGACCAACGCGAGCAGCAATGTCGCGATACGATAAACCGCAATCGCGATAGGCTACAATCTGACCTTTATCAAAGTCGGAAACGAGATGGTACGCATTTCTCCTCCTTACACGAGGCATCACAAGAACGTTTCACCAGGCAACGCCGGTCAACTGCTGGTTGTGTATGAGAAATCGGTTGGTAACTTTCCTCATGTCAGCACGTTGTAGGTGTCGCCACCGGCGCCAACCTTGTGTGAATGCTCTGAAAAGCTAATCATTTGCATATCACAGCATCTTCTTCCTGTCTGTTAAATTTCTCGTATGTAGCACATCATCTTCGTGGTGTAGTAATTTTAATGGCCAGTAGTGTAGTTCACTTACATCACTGCCCTTGCTCACAGACTGAAGCGATGAGGAACTTTTACGAGGTATTCGTGGCTTTTATGCCATTATCGAGTACACTGCTAAATGTTGCTAGACCATTATCATCTGTTAACGCAGTCCAAAGCGGGTAAACTAAACTAACAAAAACGGTACATTCCACTGTGAAACAACCGTTTGTAATGTAAATCTATTCCCATAAATAACCAAAACGGCATTATAGAGCTTGTTCAAACGCTACTCGGTGCTTACAACTTGAATACACGAATAACCTAATCACATTCGACAGATCATGCAGATATGGTATCTCGATATCAGTAAGCAAGAATATGTGAATTAGGTTTTGGAAATTATACTGCTTGAGAAAAAAACTAAAGCAAGCAAAAGACATAGTCAGGTATCAATGTAATTTCGTTGACATATCGACCATCAGAACGTACGTTAATTATTAAGAGTTCGAATAGCCTGTGACAGGCAGAACCACTTCGAGAATGAATTAGTATTGTTGGGTTTTAATGTTTTGCAAAAGAAGGAAGAAGGAAGGAAGAAAGGAAGGAAGGAAGGACGACGTCGCGACAGGGGAGCTTTCTGTGAAACGTCAATGTCACCGTGTGGATCGACTGTGCTGCCTTAGATATATTTCCTTGCGTATGTCATACCTCTTTGCCGCCATCCACGTCTCTGGCGCCTTTTGTAACTCTGGCTGCATGCGCATATCGCGGTCTGCGGTTTAAAAGGACAGAGCAAGTGCTGGAACGTCAGTCACCTCTGCTCACTTTAAAGATGGGTGGACGGTATTCAGCCGAAACATTACGAGAAGAAGTCGAATTTATGCGGCTGCACGCCCAAAATTTTATGGAACAGAACCATCTCCTCTCCGAAGGAATCATTCCAGCTTTTGCCTTAAGAGAATAAAGGATTCATGGAAAACTAAAATCTCGACAGATGGTAGGAGATTCCAACCGCCTCGTCCAGAACGAGATTACAAGTCCTAAGAGTCAAGCCACCTCGCTCGGTCTTAACAACAAGATGTTGTGATCATTGTAATTAGTACACTCGGGTTGTTTTGCAGCCTCCCCGGCTGATAGCAAACGTCACTGTTACTCTCTGCGTTACTGCCGAAAGTGAATATCATAAGGTACAAAATTTAACAGCTATCACATATTCCGTTATGCCATTACTGTCGCCATAGGTCACAGAAAGCAGTTTGAGAGCTGAACTAGAAACTCAACTTGAATCATAAATTTTCTTCAAGTAGTGTTTAGAAAAGATAAACACATTCTCTAGATAGATGGCACAAATCCACAACGTCGTTAGGGTGTTTTATCTGTAGTTGATGACGTTTTCAGTAAGTTCGCTGTTTCGATTCTCCTCGTGTTCCAAGTTGTTAGGACTAGCGGGAGCAATAAATGAACGGGCAACAGCCTGGGAAACCTTTGTTTGAAAGAAGCTCCTGTTATAGAGGCAGAAAACATCTTTATTCTCTCCCCCTTTTTTGCCGAGTCCAGCACTCTTAAAGGGTTTTAACGACGACAAAGCGGCAGCGTGGATATGGTCCTGTTTTCCTGGAGCTGCCGAGCAGAAAATGATAGCGATGACGCACCCCACAGAGATTTAAACCTCTCGTAGAGCCGCATGTAGAATAAACAACTGGCTCTGATCTTTGTATGCGCAAAGCAAACTGGCACTGGGTGTATGGCTCCACAGCAAAACACCTGAGACCTCAGTAGGTCAGCAGTATACAATGCGCATTTATACGGTTAAGAGCGTGCCGCGCAAGTACGTATATTCTGTCATATTTACGCCGGACCGCTCAAATTCAGCGCACAGTAGCTACAAGACAATATAGTCGTAAAACTAAACCATCAACCAGTCATTGGGATTACTTTCGGAGTAATAATCTTTCTGAGAATGTACATGTCTGACTGTGAGAATGAGCGTTTTGGGCACAGTATTTTATGGTAACGTATCATGAACTGTTGGAAAATGAAACAAACACAATGGATGTTGTGCTATGGAAGGACGTTGAAAATAGTGATGTGGTAAGAAATGAAGAGGTTCTCAGCGCAATTACCGTGGAGATGAACACGTGGAAACCATTGACAAGAAGAGGGACAAGATGACAGGACATGAGCTAAGACATCAAATAAACCACACTATCGTTTCTTCCCTAATTATTAACCATCGTACACCGCCACACTATATCCAAAAAAACCTCAAACTTACACATACATACTCTCCACATTCTGTCCTTATGAAATTTTAACTACCTCCAATTACCTGACCGCTAAATGAGCCTAAAAGTAAAACATTCCTCCAGATTCAACAAAATATTCCTTTTCCTATCTATGCCACAGCTTACCCTCTCCTCATTTTCACTCTTCCCTTTCAATCCACTCCAACAGCTCGATTCAGTTCCCTCTTTCCTATCAATTCCATTTCACATCCGTTCCCAAACATTTACCTACAAAACTCTCGTCTGTTACTGACCTATTTCTCAAACGGACTTTTCTCACCAATGCCCACTCTCCATCTGTCCCAAATTCTACACCACCGTCATCAGTATCTCAATAAAAACTGATAGCAGTTCATAAATATTGTAACTTACAAACCATAAGTAAATTGACACCTATTTCGTTATTTTTTTAAATTACTTTAATACTTTTTAAATCTCGCTGATTGAAGGGTGATACGTTTCCAAGCCACAAATCGTCCACATGAATCGAGGAGGGTATAAAATACCGACAAACTAAAAACAAGGATTGAGGTGCCTGCGAACGGAAAAGGGTTCGATTTGCAGTCCCAGTCCGACACACAGTTTCAATAGGGCAGGAAGCGTCAAAAAGAGAGCACACACCGCTACAGACTTAGAGGTTCATTCTGTGTTAATATTTGGATGTTACATCATCCTAAGAGGAAGCGGACCGTATTGGTCACCTACATGTGCTGACCTGATGTTCAGCCTGAATAACGAATGCTTCTTAACAGACTTAACGGAATTGTATGCTGGAGCTGAGCAATCAGCAGTCGTACGTCTCGGGTTTTTCCACGGACTTCGCGCTGAAGATTCCCCTAGCAGATTGCGTCAAAGATTCTTGTGGAAAAAGCTCCTTCTTTATTCAGTCAGTTCCTTATTTAGCCTCCCAAAATCTGAGTGGAACCCTTTCCAGAAAAATCTGGAGGGTTATAGCGAATCGAACGCCTGTCCAACCACACTAAATTCAACTACGGTAACCCATTTTTTCCTACATTTTTTTCGTGATTATTCTCGTCATTTGATCTAGGCGGACGTCACAACACACCCCTTCAATAATTTTTTCATAATGCGGGCCACAGTTATAATATATTTCTTTAAAGTCAGTACCGCCACCGGCCGGGGTGAACGAGCGGTTCTAGGCGCTACGGTCTGGAACCACGCGACCGCTACGGTCGCAGGTTCGAATCCTGTCTCGGGCACGGATGTGTGTGATGTCCTTAGGTTAGTTAGGTTTAAGTAGTTCTAAGTTCTAGGGGACTGATGACCTCAGAAGTTAAGTCCCATAGTGCTCAGAGCCATTTGAAACAATCAGTTCCGCCGTTAGACTCTTGTTTATTTACGGTGTAACATTTACACTTACGCAATCATGATTTCGGCTTCGAAGTGTCATTATCAAATGATTCAAATGGCTCTGAGCACTATGGGACTTAACATCTATGGTCATCAGTCCCCTAGAACTTAGAACTACTTAAACCTAACTAACCTAAGGACAACACACAACACCCAGCCATCACGAGGCAGAGAAAATCCCTGACCCCGCCGGGAATCGAACCCGGGAACCCGGGCGTGGGAAGCGAGAACGCTACCGCACGACCACGAGATGCGGTCGAAGTGTCATTATCAAGTGTTTTAACTGTTATAAATTGCCTAATACGGCATGTGATCTGAGATGGTCCCCTCTGCCATGGTGATGCCGTAGAACGACATTGAAGAGTGCCCTGGAGTACTCGAAGACGCTGCCGTCGTACTGCTGTTAAACTGCGTCCGTCACTGGTGAAGACGCCTGATGTAACTGTGTGCCATCTTAGGCAATTTATAACACTTAAAACACTTGATAATGGCACTTTGAAGCCGAAATCATGATTGTGTAAGTGTAAATGTTACACCGTAAATAAACAACAGTCTAATGGTGGCACTGACTTTAAAGAAACACTCCTTCAAGTTTGCCGTCGAATATTTCACTCAGCTAACTTTCAAGTTAACGCTATTTTATACTCAGAAGTATGACTCGTCATTAGCATTCATGATTTTTTTCTGATCAGTGCTCCACAGTTTTCTGGTGACTGAAAGCAGTAAACTACTAGTTTTCATAGAAATTTTGGTGGTGATGTTTTAATCTTTTTGTGATGATGCATATGACAAAAAATGTGAAGTACCCAGACGTGAAGGAAGAGACGAAGCAGAACATCATGGGTTGAAAGGTTATGTGACGTTATTTCAGTGATTACAAAATAATTAAATTCACAAAGAACATGGTGCTATGCTCCTATTTAACATTACGATGCACGCTCTCCAGCTTGTATGTATGTAGCGCTTTGGTTGGGAAGGTTACAATGAAGCAGTTGTATCCACTCCTGAGGTAAGCTGGACCACAGTTGTTTAACTGATCTTTGGCTTCTCCGATACTGACACTGGGACGGAGTTGACGGCCGAGCCGGTACCACAAATGTCCTATCGGAGATAGATCTGGGAATCTCGCTGGCCAAGTGAGTACATTAACATCACGCAGACAGTTCGTAGAGTCACTTGTCTTGCGTGAACGAGCATTGTGTTGCTGAAAAATGGCACCTCGTTATTGTCGTATGAGACGAAGCACATGAGGACGCAGGATGACTGTTACGTACCGTTGTGGCGCCAGAGATCACTCACTCGATACCACGCGTCTTCTGTAGTCATATCTGATGCTCCCCCATCACGACGCTTTTCCTCTCCATATCGCTGGAAGAGTGGGACCTTTCTCGAGGTAGCAGATATACTTGCTGAGTTGGTCCTCCGGGCTTGTGAAGAACCGCGATTCATCAGTGCACACAATGAGACACCATTCATCTGCAGACTACTTTTCTTGGTCACCGCACCACACCAAACACAGCCGTTTGTTTTGTGGTGTTGACGGCAGACTGCGCGTGCGACGGCAATTCCCTAAAGTAATCTGGTATCCCAGGACAGAGCAGATCAGGTTGTGGAAAGGGGCCAACATCAGTTACTGTTAGTTACACAAGAACAAAGAACTTTATTCCTCGAAAACACAATGCACAGTTTTCTCTCTAAAACAACAAGGATCAATTCACGGCTGAGGGGACAAGTAATTTCTCAATAATAAGGTTTAAACAATTCCTTTTAAAACACAAGAATTTAGACAAACGGCTGAAGGCCTTACTTAAGTAAAATTAAAATCTCTTCTCGGCTAAGGGCCCAAATAATATTTTAGATCAGCAAAGGAAATTCTTTAAAAGGCAAGCATTTACCGATTTCGGTTAAAGCCATATTAAGGAAAATTTAAATTAATTCCTCGGCTGAAAGCCCATTAATATTTCAACATAATAAAAGGCAAACTGTAAAGACAAGCATTTACACAGTACAACAGAAAAACATGTTAAGAAACTTGAAATGTCTTGGCGGCTGAAGGCCCAAACAATTATTCAAAATAATTAAAGACAAACCTTAAGATAAGCATTTACACAGTGCGGCTGAAGGCCACAAATTTTAAAACAAACGTGGCTGAAGGCCTAAATACAGAGCAAATAAGAATATTAAATAAAACACGGCTGAAGGCCTAATCTTAAAATACTTCACATAAGGTTCGGCTGAAGGCCATATACTGAACACAGAACAGACAAAACTAATACTCGGCTAAAGGGCTGGCACAGTACTTGCGACAAAAGAAAATCACAATCACAAACAACAGAACAGTGTTGCTCAAAAGCGTTCCAAGGCTCGGCCTGAGGAAGTAACTCTAACATAGGTTTAGGCGAGACAGGCAGCCAAAAGTAAGATTAAATAATCGGACGGCAACCCGAGCCAGGGACGGCTGAAGGACCGACCAATACCCTAATAAGAATACCCTTCCCCCCTACCAACGGCGCGCCAACGGAAAATATCAGCGAAGACGAAGATACCAGCAGCATTACGTCCTCAAAATTGGCGTTTAAATACAGCCAAGGCACAATAAAAACTGAAAAATATAAACAACACCAAAGGCTGTCGAGCTACAAGCCGTGCCGGAGAGCAGCACAACGAGGAAACACACTCACTGCCTCACTGCCTACTCCAGTACGCAGACAGCATTCATAACTGCTCAGTGGAAACAACAGAAGCTAAAGTTCCACGCAAACTTGTTTTGCAGAGCGCGGTTACGATCCACGGACCTCTGGGATATGGGACCCAGCAAGTTTCCACCATTCCACCACGCCGTGTCGTCTGAACTCCCGACAGACAGCGACCCAGAAATACTAAGGGGCGCTCCAGAGATAGTACGACAGTGCACTTATCGATAAGCGCTGCTGCTGCCACTCACGGGCAAGCAAACCATCAACTTAGTGACGCCAAAAGAATTGAATAAGAAAGAGGCGACAGAACCATAAAAACAAGATGACGAGCAATAAACGGGATGACCGTGAGCCGTTGTCGCTAGTCTCCGACTAATAGTGCCGTATGACACAGAATGTTGCTGAATCCATTACTTCTACATCTACATCTACATTTATACTCCGCAAGCCACCCAACGGTGTGTGGCGGAGGGCACTTTAAGTGCCACTGTCATTACCTCCCTTTCCTGTTCCAGGCGCGTATGGTTCGCGGGAAAAACGACTGTCTGAAAGCCTCCGTGCGCGCTCTAATCTCTCTAATTTTACATTCGTGATCTCCTCGGGAGGTATAAGTAGGGGGAAGCAATATATTCGATACCTCATCCAGAAACGCACCCTCTCCAAACCTGGCGAGCAAGCTACACCGCGATGCAGAGCGCCTCTCTTGCAGAGTCTGCCACTTGAGTTTGTTAAACATCTCCGTAATGCTATCACGGTTACCAAATAACCCTGTGACGAAACGCGCCGCTCTTCTTTGGATCTTCTCTATCTCCTCCGTCAAACCGATCTGGTACGGATCCCACACTGATGAGCAATACTCAAGTATAGGTCGAACGAGTGTTTTGTAAGCCACCTCCTTTGTTGATGGACTACATTTTCTAAGGACTCTCCCAATGAATCTCAACCTGGTAACCGCCTTACCAACAATTAATTTTATATGATCATACCACTTCAAATCGTTCCGCACGCATACTCCCAGATATTTTACAGAAGTAACTGCTACCAGTGTTTGTTCCACTATCATATAATCATACAATAAAGGATCCTTCTTTCTATGTATTCGCAATACATTACATTTGTCTATGTTAAGGGTCAGTTGCCACTCCCTGCACCAAGTGCCTATCCGCTGCAGATCTTCCTGCATTTCGCTACAATTTTCTAATGCCGTAACTTCTCTGTATATTACAGCATCATCCGCAAAAAGCCGCATGGAACTTCCGATACTATCTACTAGGTCATTTATATATATTGTGAAAAGCAATGGTCCCATAACACTCCCCTGTGGCACGCCAGAGGTTACTTTAACGTCTGTAGACGTCTCTCCATTGATAACAACATGCTGTGTTCTGTTTGCTAAAAACTCTTCAATCCAGCGACACAGCTGGTCTGATATTCCGTAGACTCTTACTTTGTTTATCAGGCGACAGTGCGGAACTGTATCGAACGCCTTCCGGAAGTCAAGAAAAATGGCATCTACCTGGGAGCCTGTATCTAATATTTTCTGGGTCTC
This sequence comes from Schistocerca cancellata, assembly GCF_023864275.1. Lineage (NCBI taxonomy): Eukaryota > Metazoa > Arthropoda > Insecta > Orthoptera > Acrididae > Schistocerca > Schistocerca cancellata. Next base: position 399,313,738 of record NC_064632.1, on the reverse strand, counting down.
ATGAACAAATAAAGCGAGTTGGGTCTCACACGATCGCTGTTTCCGGAATCCATGTTGATTCCTACATAGTAGATTCTGGGTTTCCAAAAACGACATGATACTCGAGCAAAAAACATGATCTAAGATTCTACAACAGATCGACGTCATACATATAGGTCTATAGTTTTGCGCATCTGCTCGACGACCCTTCTTGAAGACTGGGACTACCTGTGCTCTTTTCCAATCATTTGGAACCTTCCGTTCCTCTAGAGACTTACGGTACACGGCTGTTAGAAGGGGGGCAATTTCTTTCGCGTACTCTGTGTAGAATCGAATTGGTATCCCGTCAGTTCCAGTGGACTTTCCTCTGTTGAGTGATTCCAGTTGCTTTTCTATTCCTTGGACACTTATTTCGATGTCAGCCATTTTTTCGTTTGTGCGAGGATTTAGAGAAGGAACTGCAGTGCGGTCCTCCTCTGTGAAACAGCTTTGGAAAAAGGTGTTTAGTATTTCAGCTTTACGCGTGTCATCCTCTGTTTCAATGCCTTCATCATCCCGGAGTGTCTGGATATGCTGTTTCGGGCCACTTACTGATTTAACTTAAGACCAGAAATTCCTAGGATTTTCTGTCAAGTCGGTACATAGAATTTTACTTTCGAATTCACTAAACGCTTCACGCATAGCCCTCCTTACGCTAACTTTGACATCGTTTAGCTTCTGTTTGTCTGTGAGGTTTTGGCTGCGTTTAAACTTGGTGTGAAGCTCTCTTTGCTTTCGCAGTAGTTTCCTAACTTTGTTGTTGTACCACGGTGGGTTTTTCCCGTCCCTCACAGTTTTACTCGGCACGTACCTGTCTAAAACGCATTTTACGATTGCCTTGAACTTTTTCCATAAACACTCAACATTGTCAGTGTCGGAACAGAAATTTTCGTTTTGATCTGTTAGGTAGTCTGAAATCTGCCTTCTATTACTCTTGCTAAACAGATAAACCTTCCTCCCTTTTTTTTATATTCCTATTAACTTCCATATTCACGGATGCTGCAACGGCCTTATGATCACTGATTCCCTGATCTGCACATACAGAGTCGAAAAGTTCGGGTCTGTTTGTTATCAGTAGGTCCAAGATGTTATCTCCACGAGTCGGTTCTCTGTTCAATTGCTCGAGGTAATTTTCGGATAGTGCACTCAGTATAATGTCACTCGATGCTTGTTGTAGTACGTAATTTGCAGAACTGAAGGTGTCATGATGTGCTCAATGCATTATTGGGTGATCCTCCCTTCTTGTAATTAAACGTAGCCGATGAAGTTCGACGAGGGACTTGCGTGACCTTGCAGTCCAACATCGGGCCACTTTCACATCCGAATGCCTCACAAATCTGGCTATTTCCCGAGCTCAAATAGAAAACCATAATGAGTCTCCTTTTAAACCCTGTCAGGTGCTGATAACGCTATTTCATACGAGTACGTGGCGTTTCTGTGTCTTCACAGCGATCGCTCAACATTTGCCGCTGTTGGCGCCCCTTGTATACAGTAACAGTCCTGATTGTGCGCTGTGATTGCCGTTCTGTCACACAGAATTGCAAACTGTTAATCACTTACGTAACTGCACGTGATGTGTAAGTATACGAAGTTATATCCGAACATGTCTTCTGGGCGCTTCATTTTTTCTATCAGGCAATGTATTATTTCCTTTTACTTTTTTAACTCTTTGTGGCGTGAGCCGTGTCGTGGCGTGTAAAATGTCTGTATTTATGAATCGTGTTAGCGTATTTATGTATTGCAAAAACATATACACGCTGTGAAATGTATCGTACGAATCTTTGGATGTCAACTTAGTTTAACATTGTATTTGTAGTAAGTTACGTGAAACTTTCAAAATATACACTAAATCTAAGAGGATCTTTAATGTATTAAAATGCAGATAGCTAGCTTCCCCTCTGAAACTTCCTTTAAACTGAAGCAGCCTGCACATTCGTAATAGCAGTTCTCCTTGGTGGTAAGATTCTATTAACTCTTTCATCTGCTTTATCAGAAAATACATCTCACCTACACGCAGAGACAACCACACGTATTAAACTCTCTTTGGTGGGTAGAGCTATACGTTATGGCTAGTAAGCACTGAGGGCTATCTTTCTGCTAAATACCAAATACAGTTCTTTAGTAAAATATCCAGCTATCGTGGGTTATGTCCTAGCATGAACAACTGTATGTACCATCTCATAATATCTGAAACTTGTGTCGATAAATATTTGCTTTCTGTAAGTACTAATAAAACATTGTCTTTGGTTGGTTGGTTGGTTGTTTTGGGGAAGGAGACCAGACAGCGTGGTCATCGGTCTCATCGAATTAGGGAAGGATGGGGAAGGAAGTCGGCCGTGCCCTTTCAGAGGAACCATCCCGGCATTTGCCAAAACATTGTCTTTGCCACAGATTCTATCAGCACATACAAGCACGATGTTTTTACATAAACTTCCTTGAAATTAAGCAAAGTACCTATCCACTCTGAATGAGAATTATTAATATCACTTTTTATAAAAAACAAGTCTGAATTGAATATTTTTACTCAGTTCAAAAATATAGCGAAATAATGTTATCGGTCTTAAGACGGCCGACAACAATAAGAATAGCATCTATGCCTCTCGTCCGGTATTTAAAATATTCACAGACGCTTCTTAAAGCGTACACTGGTGGGGTTAGCAAATACTACAGTAAGACAGCACAAAGTTTGGTATAATTTCCTCTATTGCATGAAATTAGCAAATTACACTTACAGCAATCACGTCTGGCCTCCAGCACGCTCAAGATACAACATCAAAAAACTAAGAAAAAGAAGAAGTGAGAACAAAAAAATCACCGCAGCATATGTTCTAAAAATGACAATGACTATAGATATTAGTATCCCGTATAAAGCTTCTTTGTAGGTCATGATACATTTAATTAAATTTTTCGTTATATTCCTGTAAAGAAAGTTCGTCACTATCAGTTTCTGACACTTCATAACTCGTAACGAAGTTTTTCGTGGTAAATAAAGTTCACTTTCACGAAAGTTTATCGCACAAGTGTTTGTTCCAGGAGGCAAGCAGCACAATGTTTTAAAAATTTTAATAATATTTCCAGAAATGCTGCTTTGATAGACACGTTGTCGCTTTTGTTATCATTTATGTTGTATATATTACATTCTCTTTGCACTGCTACAATTTTGGTCCTTAGCCCCGCCCCCTCCCCCCTCCCCTCCGTACCTTGATCCAAGTAATAAGTGATTGACAGTCGAGCGTGGGAGGGAGCATTGTCATCGGTTTCCGTTTTCCGACACACACACACACACACACACACACACACACACACAGTATAGTGGTGGAAGTAACAGCTTAGGGTTCAGTTATGGGTACATTCCTACACTTTACCGACCACAAAGCGTCCTGTGCAACGGCTTTTGGTAACTGGCACCTAAGAGATAGCAGTGGTCAGAATGAAAAGCGAGGGTACACTCACTCTGATTGATCGTTGCTATGGCGCCTATCCTGCAAAAAAGTAGATAGTGAATTGTTTGTTCCAGTCCTAGCACCAAAGTTGTTACTTATCTCCTAATACATATCCTTCGTCCTGGCCATTCTTCTTGGTAGCGTTTTCCTTATAGTCTCGTTCTAACCAATTTCTAGTACGCCAAATACGTTTCAGCAACACTCTAACGCCACAACACAAATGATTCGTTCGATTCTCTTCGTTTCCGGTTTCCTACAGCCCATGGTTCACTTTAGCACTGCTGTGCTCCATCCGTGTATTCTGTTAAACTTCTTCCTCAGATTAATGCCTATGTATGATACCCAAAAATTTCTTTTAGAGGGGCATACTATCTTTGCCTGTGTTGTTCAATCTCATGTATCCTCATTCCTTCCGTCGTGCGTTATTTTCCTTCAAGACAGCTGAATATCTTAACTTAGTCCCAAATCTAGATGCAAATTTTATTGATTCTCTCATCTCTACTACTCCTTATTACCTTCGTCTCTCTCTTGCTTAATCTAAACTAATATTCTGAGCTAAGTAGAATGTTAATTTCAATCAGCAGGTCTTTGTTCTTCCTCCCGTTGAGGATCGCATTGTCTTCAACAAACCCTCACTGATATCATTTCACCCTGGTTTTTAATCACACTCCTGAAACTTCTTTCTATTTGCATCATTGTCCTTTTTAATCCGAGCTCTTCTCTTTTGGTGATTCATTTTTAATGTTCTCTCTTTTTACTACTCGTATTTACTCACCTTTCAGCATGTACCTATTTTTGGTTCAATATGTGAGTTGAGAGAAAAAACATTCCCCATAAATTACACAGCGGGTTTTTGTCCGAATTCCCGTAGCCAAACACGAGTGTGAAATGGACTAACAGAGTTTCATATTGACCAGCATGAGGTCCAGTTTTGCTTTAACCGAGATAATTAAGAAAAATGATCTGTTATTAGACGGAAAACTGAAATATTTCACAAACAGTTGATGGCTATGTAAATGAAGGCAACAAGTTCATCTCTTCTAGGCGTAGCTATTTTGAGGGAAAATTGAATTCGTGTGATTTTTTATTTTTAAAATGGCTTCCTTCAAGTCAAGTACTAAATTTAGGAAGATTTCGAGAACAGTAGAGAAATGTAGTGTCAAACTGTATCTCTTTAAGGTCTAGTAATTTTGGGCATAAGTAATTACATTGGTTTGGTAGTTTACTGTCAAATGTATTCCTTCGAATTAAGTACTAAATTTAGGACATTTCGAGAAACGACCACCTTAAAACAGCAAATAATGTGTCAATAATATCACGCTTTCTGAATAAAACTTGACAATTAGAAAAATTTTAAAGATATGTTTCTCACAAGCTTCATGAAAGGATTTGTCTAAAAGAAATAAAACAGACCAGAATGATACTCGAAATCATGAGGTGCATCGATTTTGCCTTTATGTAGTGATCATCCAGAGAAATATTGGCATTTAAAGTGGTTTGCAATCTAGAGAAACGCTAGAAATTAAAGAGCGAATATTAGTAGATGTTACTGACGCAATAGAAGGGCCATGTAAAAAAAAAAAAAAGTCGTGCTATAACAGAACTTAATGAACACATGTAATTTCTAAATCAGATAAAATCGATACTTCTACCTATTTTCGTTCCTTTGTAGCTAAATGTTTCAAATGGCTCTAAGCACTATGGGACTTAACATCTGAGGTCATCAGTCCTCTAGACTTAGAACTACTTAAACCTAACTAACCTAAGGACATCACGCATATCCATGCCTGAGGCAGGTTTCGAACCTGCGACCGTAGCAGCCGCGTGGTTCCGGACTGAAGCGCCTAGAACCGCTTGGCCATAGCGGCTGGCTTGTAGCTAAAAACTGTAGGTATTGTTACATAGTTTTCTGAGAGGAAGAGATTGTTAATGATATTTTTCAAAGAATTGTTAAGTGGGTCTCTAGAAATAAATTCCCCGAGTTTCGAGGAAACACACTGTACTCAGTTCTGAACATTAAATAGTGTCATACCGGAAACTGAAGTAGCACATGAATGGGAATCAGTAATCAGGGTGGAATGCTCCAAATTCTGGGGTGTACATATTGATGAAAACATGAACTGGATGAATCATGTCACTGAGCTTCTCAAACAGTTTAGTCCAGATACTTTTGTTTTTCGTATAACCGCTAGTCTTGGATACAAATACAGGCACTTCTCCAAAGAGTTAGCGAATATATCTTTGACGGTGTAGTTAAAATGCTACAAAACTAGAAGAGAAAATTACCTTTCTTATCCATCATTAGAGTTGTCAGTCGCTCACAATGAAGTCCAATATGCAGCAACAAAAGTTTTTATCATTTGCCAAAAAAATTAAAGGTAGTTGTATCAGTAGTATTAAAATGTAATACTTTTCACTAACGTTGACATTAATCACGCTAGATTAGCGTTAACACTAATACCTATCATGTAAACTCACTGTTCCACATAATTTCGATAAACTAATAATTTAAATGATCTATGGAACATGTAACTAACTACATGGTGTATTGTAGCAGATCTAGATTACTTCAGGTCAAGGTGAAGCATATAGTACAAAGCACAAACACACAAGTTATTAGTAATTCATTAAATCATGAGCATGAGAAATACTTTACAACAATAGTGATCCTTACAAATGACAAGTAACACTTATAACATTTAACATTTGATTCATTGCAGAATGATAGTTTCACGTCAAAGTACAGTTGTCTGTAACCTGATATAAAGATCTGGCCAACTGTTCAATTAGCACGTAGCCATATCTCTGCCAACATGATACTGTTGTAGTCAGCGACGGCTACAAGTGGTCGTTGAATACGTAGAGACTGGACTGGGCGGCTCAGCACTCGGACTTTCCCACTGAGGCGATCTAAGAAAACACATGGGGACATCTCTGGTGATCCATCAAGGAAAGTGGGACTGCAACCGCACACGTATTACTTGAATAACTATAACAAAACCAGCGGCTGAATTTGAATCCAACGTCGTTTATTCTTTTTAACACATATTACCAGTTTCGACACCACAGGTGTCATCTTCAGGCCCCGTATGTAACCTGCCATCCACAACAGTTTTCATGTACAACGAACAGAATCGTATGCAGCGGGCCAAAATTATCTGGATTCCAAGCCCAGAATGGCCAGGCGACCATGGGGACAAGTCCTATTCGTTGATGCGGCTGCAGCGAATATTTTTACTTGTCATGCTGTCTCTAAGTGCCTACTTTTGCATGAGACATCGTTCTGCGGACAACACAGAACTAAATACTTAACTGCTACCTAGTTAGCGTCACTGACATTTTTTAAGAAGGAAAACATGACCCTCTAGCTAACGAGTAGACCCCCCCCCCCCCCCCGCTAAATCTTGATGACTGGTTGTAACATCTCCATATTCCGTCGAATAGAGCAACTCTTCATGTATACGAATTTTCTAAAACATAAAATAAATTTTAAAGTTAGGAACCTGAGATTAAATAGCTGAGTCATTATATCGCCTATTTTGTTGGGTAACAACAGAAACGGTCGCACCAGGGACAATAGGTGTTATACTGATGTCTAGTAGTTTTGCAGTGCGACTAAATGCTTTTAGACTGAAAACTTCACGTAATAATTTCTCATTGGTCGTCTTAGCACCTAATATTGAACATAAAGTTTTACTTAAAATAAACTAATACATCTACATTTCGTAGTGACATATAACCAGATGGGTTTCGCAGATGTACTTGCTGCTTACCCGATCCATGGCAACGCGTAGAAGTAATAAAATGGGATTATTGAACGTTCTTGTCCATGAAGAGAAACCCTATTCTTTTACACGGTTCCGTACCTCAATTCGTAAAAACGAAACTCTTACATGATCGCTTTGTTGTCCGTCAGTCAGTATTTTTGTCCATTTGTTAAGAACCATTCTTCTCATGAACTTTCTGTCGTATATTAAGGTCTACGTTCTCATGGTGATGTAAAACATTAAAGCTTCGTAGTCAATGCAATCAAAAGATATTTTGATACCTGCAAACTCACTCATCACAATATGTAGGGTACTTTCCGTTGACCTAGAATCATCAAATTAGGTTAGATTAATGCTTATTCCGTAGGTCATCAATATGACACTTCGTAATGATGTGTAACGTGTCAGTTTAACAAAAGGTTTCTTTACATGCCACAAATTTGGCAACAAGCGGAGTTTCACAGTGAAGGGAAGAAAAAAAGTCAGAGGTTTGTAAATTTTCAGTTACATCACAAGAAAGAAACATTTGTTTTCTCAATTGTTATCCGACTTCCAATTTAAGATTCCCTAAAATCTTGGGATTCCTGGGACCGATATCTCGCTCATATAGATGTAGATAATGGGAAGTAATCGTCGAGATTCCCGGCTCGCGAGATGGATGAGCTGTCTATGCACAGAAGTAAGATCGTACGGAACATTTAAAGTGCGAGTCCTACTCGCATCTGACCAGTTTTTTGTGTATGAAGATTATTTCCTGCTTGAGGAAAGAAAAATAAATTTTTTCTTTATTCATCTGAAAGTACAACTTGATATACATGAGGAAGGGATATTTGCGTGTTAATGAAACGAAGTGAAGGGGAATGATTTTTTTTTTTTTTTACTAGACATAATCAGTATACAGTGAATGACTCAGTTGAGGTTTAATATTGAGAAACATTCGTGTACAAGACTTACTACTTGAACAAATGATAACGAGCTTATACTCCTGTACAGTCAGACCTTAATCATTATATCTGTTTGTTATGATGGTGATGAACGTTAATGCTGCTTATAATTTACGTTGACTTGGAATACCTCCTCCTTTGACGTTTATTTTTTCACAAACTAGGGCGAACCTGTAACGTAATGAAATCAATACTTTCCAGTGAATTCACTTTTCAATAAATAATAATTTTAATATCATCAGGAACGCTCTCACTTCAAGTTGTTTGTGGGGATTGTAAGGAGCAATAAACAAAAGATGCCCACTCCATCTGTCACAGGAAACCAACTACAACTGAATCAGGAATTTTCAAAAGGATCAAGTCAAAAAATAGCAAATACGAAGAAAACAAAAAACTATTTCCTAAGATTCGTGATATAATTTTTTGCACGTATGGTAATATTTCTTGTGGTTTAGGACCAGTGAATCACATAGTATTGCTGTTCACTTGTAATATGTATTATTTATTTATATTTTTTTCCGAAATATTAAAACTGCAGGACTTGGTACCTTCTTCGAGTGAAGATAAATTTCTGAGAGATTATTATTTGTGGTGCATAGCCGTGCCAACATGATAGCTTCATCATTCCCTGTAGTGTACTGCAGTCACTTTCTAATACCTTCCAGCTTTGCCTTTGCAATGGCAACTTTTCCAGACATGTTGGCCCTGATTGTTGCCATTGAAACTGGGTAGTTGTTTCCTGGAAGCCGAAGATGAAAAGTATGACTCATCAGTCCTTCTAGATACGCACGTACTTCAGTAGTTCCTTTGACATCAGATCTGTTCAGAAAATGGTTGTATTTGGAAACAGCAAACTGCTCCTTTCTGTCTCTTGGTAACTCCCTTTTTGGGGAGATAACTGTTTTCTTACATACAGCAGACCATCAGTTTTTAAAATCTTTTGTGGTCTAGCGGTTCTAGGCGCTCAGTCCGAAACCGCGCGACTGCTACGGTCGCAGGTTCGAATCCTGCCTCGGGCATGGATGCGTGTGATGTCCTTAGGTTAGTTAGGTTTAAGTAGTTCTAAGTTCTAGGGGACTGATGACCACAGATGTTAAGTCCCATAGTGCTCAGAGCCATTTGAACCATTTTTTAAAATCTTTTATTTTCTCAAAAGATTTCACATTAACTTCCAAATACTCCTTCACACTGTGTATTCAGTTAGTATTTTTGTGGCTCTTTCTGCTACTGAAAATATGAATGCCCTCGAATGAGAAAACATTGGACGATTTTCCCAAAACGGTCTCTGACAAAGATAACAAAAACTTTGCACCTTTATTATTTCTGTTCTGGCCTGGGCACCCATTTGAAAATATGTAGTCCTTTACTCTCACGACGTATATTTGAATCCATATTATGTAGCAGGAAGAACGTACCTCGTTCGGTCCTTTCTGAACCTGTCCTTCATAGAACACATAAAAGATGGATTTACTACTTTCTAATTCACGGATATTGAACACATTTACCCATAACTGTCGTAAATAAAACGTTTCCTGCACTGGTTTGTGTAGCAACGGAAGAGTCTGCATATAATTCGTTACAATTCCTGCTACATTACCGTACTTTTCACACATCTCTTTTACCACTTTTATATATCTGCTCGTCTCAGATGTACTATTTTCTCCGCCATAGAAAGCCTCTTTGCAACTTCATTTAACATAGGGTTATTAATTTTCACAGACAGCTCTTCGCATTTCCTACATATATCTATTTGAGGATGTCCAAAAGTCAGCGAGAAATTTTCTCTGAAACATTTTGCGTAGTATTTATATGACACAAACTATTTTGTATTACGGGCTGCTGAGAGGCATTATGTTAAGAAGAACTCTGCTTACTGCTGGTGAAATTGTTGTTAATTGAAACATAACTGGTTTCGTGGCTTAAAAACGTATGATCAGGTGCAACTACGTTAAAAGATCATGGGCGTACACTTCGTTCCAACTCAAAATTTACTATTCAGTGAAATACCATGTGGAACGAAGGTAAAGAAGACGTGCTTCATCCTCTAAAATTTGCCTGTATCCGTGTAACAGCAGAGCAGCTCGATGCAGGGCAAGGCAAAAGCGGGCCGCACGAACGACAAAGAGAGACTAGCTGGCTGGTGGGACGCGTGGCTCTTCTTACGCTAATTTTGGCTTCATTCAGTTTTTGTGTGTCGGTGCGGCTTTGACCACCTCTAAATTTGCAATGAAGCTCTCTTTGTTTTCATAACAGCTTTCTAACAGGGCTGTCTAGCCACGGAGGGTCTTTCCCACCCTTAAAAGTCTGCCCGGCACACATCTGTCTAAAGTGTGTTGTACTAATAATACTGTTCAACTCTGTTCAACATTGTCATGAAAAGTTCATGTAGCTCTATGAGGTAATCTAACATGTTTCATCTCGTCTTGCTAAGCTCGAATGCCTTCCTACATGTCATTGTACTCCTATTTACAGCTGTATATAGTGATCATACAATGGCCTTATAATGAAAGATTCCCTAATCCACAATGAAGGGAAAGTTTCGGGTCTGTTGGTGGTCAGAAGATATAATATATCCCACAACGCGCAGCAGTATTCTAAAAGAGGACTGACAAGCTTAGTGTAGGCAGTCTCCTTGGCAGATCTGTTACATTTCCTAAGTGTCCTGCCAATCAAACGCAGTCTTTGGTTAGCCTTCCCACAACATTTCCTGTGTGTTCCTTCCAATTTAATTCCTAGGTATTCAGTTGAATTTACGGCCTTTAGATTGTACTCCTATTTACAGCTGTATATAGTGATCATATAATGGCCTTTTAATAAAAGATTCCCTAATCCACAATGAAGGGAAAGTTTCGAGTCTGTTGGTGGTCAGAAGATATAATATATTAGTTTTAGACAGTTACTTTCTGATTAGCTGACCAAGGTCTAGAACAATTTCACATTATTCTCTTAAAATGCACTAGTCAGCCCTCCCATCATATAGTTTTGTGGTTTTATCAAGTTCTGCAGAGTGTCTTCCCTCTCCCTGTGTCTTCTCTATTTTTTCCATGCCAGGGTGGAGGATTACGACGGGAACTGAGTGCGTGTTATTTTCATTTTTTTAATTAAATGTGATATTGAGCCCACTATGAACCTGTAACCACCTATCCTAAACGTGGTTGGTCAAATGTGGGAATTCGGGATTTCATATCGGGCCACATTAAACAAGCCAGAAAAGTGTGTTTGTGTGTCTGTTGTCAAAGAGAGAGAGAGAGAGAGAGAGAGAGAGAGAGAGAGAGAGGGAGAGAGAGGGAGAGAGGGAGAACGTATCTTAGCAGATCCGCAGAGGGATTTCCCTCCTAAAAACCTATGCGTACCTCACTACCATTCTAGACACTGCCTGACTTAAGAAGGGGATACTACAATTCTCCTCCCGATAGCGGAGGTCGAGAAAGCAGCACAAAACATCGTCACAGAGACTTCTGAGGCCCTGGTTTAAGCCACCATTCGGCTACAAACTGGAAGACAGCGTTATTCTGCTCGACGCTAGCTGTGCTTCCATTTCACGAGCGAGTCTAGCTGCCAGCCAGTGTGATCTATATCTGTTGCTTACATTGGCCTTGGCTTTGTATACAGCAAAAGAATTTGATTGTTTGCAGGTCGCCCATCGCTTGGGACACTGTTGTAAACTCAAAGTTGAGTGTTGTCAGTCTGCTTTATTGAAATAAAACTTATTAAAGTGATTTGCTTAAAGTGTTGTATAGCATTCCGAGAACGCAGCACCCTATAGGCACCCTATACGAGACGAGTGGGCAGGACGCCATATTGCTTTTAGCAAAAATCTCGAGAAATTCTTTGCCGAATTTCTTCAATTTTTTACAAAATACACTAATAAATATGTGGACGGATGTAAGCTGTATAATATATATTAGTTTTAATTGCGACTTCACAGCATTTAAACTATTGGCCTAATTGCTTCTCCCATATATGTACTTTCTCTTTGTATGTCATCTATATCTACAACTACGTGGATACTTTGCAGATCACATTTACGTGCCCGGCAGAGGGTTCATAGAACCACCTTTATAATTCTCTATTATTCCAATCTCGTACAGCGCGCGGAAAGAACGAACACCTATATCTTTCCGTACGAGCTCCGATTTCCCTTATTTTATCACGGTGATCGTCTCTCACTATGCAGGTCGAAGATTCCGCCGCAACGAGAAACGCCTTCGTTTTAATGATGTCCACCCAAAATCCTGTATCATTTCAGTGACAATCTCTCTCCTGTTTCGCGAGAATAGAAAACATGCTGCCTTTTTTTGAACTTTTTCGATGTATTCCATCAATCCTATCTTGTAAGGATCCCACAACGCGCAGTAGTATTCTAAAAGAGGACTGACAAGCTTAGTGTAGGCAGTCTCCTTGGTAGATCTGTTACGTTTCCTAAGTGTCCTGCCAATCAAACGCAGTCTTTGGTTAGCCTTCCCACAACATTTTCTGTGTGTTCCTTCCAATTTAATTCCTAGGTATTCAGTTGAATTTACGGCCTTTAGATTTGACTGGTTCATCGTGTAACTGAAGTTTAACTGATTCCTTTTAGCACTCACGTGGATGACCTCACACTTTTCGTTACTTAGGGTCAACTGTCAATTTTCGCAACATACAGATATCTTTTCTAAATCGTTTTGCAATTTACTTTGATCTTCTGATGGCTTCATTAGCCGGTAAACGACAGCGTCATCTGCAAACAACCTGAGAGTGTTGCTCAGATTGTCTCCCAAATCGTTTATATAGATAAAGAACAGAAAAGGACCTATAACACTATCTTGGGGAACATCGGAAATTACATCTGTTTTACTCGAAGACTTTCCGTCAAACACTACGAACTATGACCTCTCTAACAGAAAATCACGACTCCAGTCACATAACTGAGCAATTTCACCACAAGTCGCTTGTATGGTAGTGTTAAAAGCCTTATGGAAATCCAAGAACACGGATTCAATCTGAAATCCCTTGTCAATAGCACTCAACACTTCATGCGAGTAGAGAGCAGGTTGTGGTTCACAAGAACGATGTTTTGTAAATCCTTGTTGACTGTGTGGGTCAACAGACCATATTCTTCGAGGTAATTCATATTGTTCGAACACAGTATATCTTCCAGGCTGTCTGATATTTCACTGAAAGGTCACTTATTTTCCGATGGGTCATTACTCGAACCGACCCGTCAACATTCGAGGGCCAGGGATGAAAACTATTTTTGAAAACAAAACAAAAAAATATTACTTTCTTCATGTTTAGGGATTATTTTCACCACAGCATGATTTTCAAATCCACTGGAAAATAGCCAAAATGTAAAAGCTGAAACCGGATGTGGAATAAAGAACACATTAACTAGAGCGGCTATTCAGCAATTAATAGAGTTTTTAAAAAAGAGCTGTGTGGTTGCTACATGTTACAGGTATGATCTGTTACTACCATAAATAAACCTGGATAATAATTTCTGATGTGGCGTATTTAATTATAAATTATGAATTAATTTCTACGTACTTTCCCACTGAGCCTCGCAAAAAAAAAAAAAGGATGAGAATGTGAGAAATTATGCGAAATGTATGGAGTAATAAGACTGGGTTTAGGAAGTTTGCTTGAGGGTGAATTTAGTTAGTTACATGTTCCGTAGATCATTTGAAGGGTGATTTGATCGAAATTAAGCGGAAGGAATGAGTTTACAAGATATGTATGTTTGATCAGTTGATATTAATGGACATATTATAATTTTAGTTCTAGTCATGCGGCTACACGAGGATGAATTCGTAACGGCGTAACGGGATTCACCCGTGAACTTATTTCTACTCCAGTCAATCAGATTCCAGGCTCCGACGACCTGCGAAGATGTGTCTGGAGATGCCGAGGACATGATGGGATACCAAACTGACTGTCACCAACTATATGGTCCGACAATGAGGAGTGATGGTTTGGGGTGCCATTTTTTTCATAGCAGAACGCTACTGGTTGTCATCAGCGGCACCCTCACAGCACAGCCTTATATAGATGTTAGGCTACGCCCAGTGTTCGTGCCCTTCAAAGCAGCCATCCTGGGCTTTCATTTCAGCAATATAATCCCCACGCGGACATTGAGAGAGTTTCACCAATTTGTTTGCGTGCTCTACCTTGGCCAGCAAAGTCACTGGATCTCTCCTCAGCTGAGAACTTTTGGAGCATTATGGGCTAGGCCCTCCAAGCAGGTGGGGATTTTGACTGTCTAACGAGTCAGTTGGACAGAATTTGGCATGATATCCCTTGGGAGGGTGTGCAACAAATCTATCAATCAAACCAAGCAGAATAAATGTTTACGTAACAGCGAGAGGTGGACCAATGCGTTATTGACTTGCTCAATTTTTTAAGCTCTTTCTCTTTTATATATATATATATATATATATATATATATATATATATATATATATATATACACTAAAGAGAAACATATACATTACAGGCCATTAAAATTTCTACACCAAGAAGAAATGCAGCTGATAAACGGGTGTTCATTGGACAAATATATTATACTAGAACTGTTTCTTGGAAGCAGGATAGACACCGACTGGAAGTGCACCACAGAAATTAAAAAAAGGATAGCAATGGCAAAAGAGGCGTTTCATAAGAAAAGGATAATTTTCTGCAGCGGTCTGGACAGAGAACTCAGAAAGAGACTCATAAAATGTCTTGTATGGAGTATTCTATATGGCGCTGAAACATGGACTATGAGGAAAAAAGACAGAGAAAGGCTGGAGGCTTTTGAGATCTGGACATGGCGGAAGATGGAAAGAATAAGTTGGATGGACAGAGTAAAAAATGAAGAGGTACTGAGAAGAGTGGGAGAGAAAAGACAGTTACTAGATGTAATAAAGAGAAGAAAAAGAAATTGGATTGGGCATATACAGTATTAAGAAAGAATGACAGACTGATAGAAACAGTTTTAGTAGGTTATGTAGAAGGGAAAAGGATGCGAGGAAGGCAGAGATTCCAGATACTGGATGACATGATGGACGATACAACATACAGCAGCCTTAAGAAGGAAGCAATGCATCGCAGAAAATGGAGGGGCAAAGGACCTGCTAATATAGCAGATAACTGATGATGATGACATGTGATTACATTTTCACGCAATTTGGATGCATAGATACTGAGAAATCAGTACCCAGAACAACCACCTCTGGCCGTAATAATGGCCTTCACGCGTCTGGGCATTGAGTCAAACAGAGCTTGGATAGCCCATGCAGCTTCAACACGATAACACAGTTCATCAAAAGTAGTGACTGGCGTATTGTGACGAGCCAGTTGCTCGGCATCCATTGACCAGACGTTTTCAATTGGTGAGAGATATGGAGACTGTGCTGGCCAGGGCAGCAGTCTAATATTTTCTGTATCCAGAAAGGCCCGTACAGGACCTGCTACATGCGGTCGTGCATTATCCTGCTGAAATGTTGGGTTTCGCAGGGATCGAATGAAGGGTGGAGCCACGGATCGTAACACATCTGAAATGTAACGTCCATTGTTCAAAGTGCCGTCAATGCGAACAAGAGGTGACCGAGACGTGTAACCAATGGAACCCCATATCATCACGCCGGGTGATACGCCAGTATGGCGATGACGGATACACGCTTCCAATGTGCGTTCACCGCGATGTCGCCAAACAATGATGCGACCATCATGATGCCGTAAACAGAACCTGGATTCATCCGAAAAAATGACGTTTTGCCATTCATGCACCCAGGTTCGTCGTTGAGTACACCATCACAGGCGCTCCTGTCTGTGATGCAGCGTCAAGGGTAACCGCAGCCATGGTCTCCGAGCTGATAGTACATGCTGCTGAAAACGTCGTCGGACTGTTCGTGCAGATGGTTGTTGTCTTGCAAACGTCCCCATCTGTTGACTCAGAGATCGAGACGTGGCTGCACGATCCGTTACAGCCATGCGGATAAGATGCCTGTCATCTCGACTGCTAGTGATACGAGGCCGTTGGGATCCAGCACGGCGTTCCGTATTACCCTCCTGAACCCACCGATTTCATATTATGCTAACAGTCATTGGATCTCGACCAAAGCGAGCAGTAATGTCGCGATACGATAAACCGAAATCGCGATAGGCTACAATCTGACCTTTATCAAAGTCGGAAACGTGATGGTACGCATTTCTCCTTCTTACACGAGGGATCACAACAACGTTTCACCAGGAAACGCCGGTCAACTGCTGTTTGTGTATGAGAAATCGGTTGGAAACTTTCCTCATGTCAGCACGTTGTAGGTGTCGCCACCGGTGCCAACCTTGTGTGAATGCTCTGAAAAGCTAATCATTTGTTGCACGTCATCTGTAGCACGTCATCTTCGTGGTGTAGCAATTTTAATGGCCAGGTGATTCACGAAGATATGCAAATATTATTTAAATATGTTATTCTACAATTAACATTAAAGGACAAAGTTCATATAAACATGTGTCCGCAAATGTTTAGTTACGGAGTTACGGCTAATAAAAGATTTTGCCTTAAATTTAGCAACTTCGCCAGTATTAAGCCATCGCAAAACGGTACGACGTTAAAGTAAAGCACGATTTCCATTTATTTTGTTGTTATTGATCTGCTGAATCTAATAAAACATATGCCAGACTTGTACCTCCAGTAGTTTTCCAGAATAACCAGTGAAGCAAAGAAGCAGTTTCGTAAAATTTTTAATTTACTAATTACTTGGCCCAATTTATTTTTTAAATTCCAGACAACTGCGCGAAGTTTTCAACAGAAGTTGTAGAGAATTTAATTTTGGAAAAATGATGGTAATACCGTTAACTGAAACTGTATAGACGTGTCACAAAATCTGCTCTTATTAATGCCATAGCACAAGTGAATTCATGTTAAACTGAAAACAACAAAGCACAGTGTTAAGGAAGTTGTATAGTGTACATACAGTTTCACAATACATTCACAATAAATATTCAAAAATGTCTTCAGCGAGTTCAATGCATTTAGCTGCACGTGTATGAATAGACTTTGTTGCTCGTTTCAGTTTCACAGGGATGTTCTTAATTTCGTGTATTGCATTCAAATTCGAGCAAGTAATGTCTCACGTGTATTGACTTCGTCCTCATAAACTTGTCTTCCATCCATCCGCATAAACAAAACTCCATTGGTGTTAAATCGGGCGATGTGGGCGGCCACAGACGTGTAGCACCACGATCAATCCACTTCTGGGGAAATTGTTCATTTAAATGTGTAGCAGGCCGGCCGCGGTGGTCTAGCGGTTCAGGCGCTCAGTCCGGAACCGCGCGACTGCTACGGTCGCAGGTTCGAATCCTGCCTCGGGCATGGATGTGTGTGATGTCCTTAGGTTAGTTAGGTTTAAGTAGTTCTAAGTTCTAGGGGACTGATGACCTCAGAAGTTAAGTCCCATAGTGCTCAGAGCCATTTGAACCATTTGAAAATGTGTAGCAATGGCGTTGGTGGAATGTGGAGGCGCGCCGTCGTGTTGAAAATACATTTGTAATCGCGCAGCAAGTGGAACATCTTCGAGCAAGCGGGACATTTCTTCTTGAAGGAATTGTAAGTATTTCTCGCCAGTTAGACGTCGTAGCAATCGTTGAAAGATACGTCGTATACTGGTACCCAGGCTATGTTGAACAGCATCCATAACATATCCTCATCATCGTCTTCACATATGGAGCGTACTTACTGAATATAATCGCTAGGTAGAGAACCTGTCTTCCGTAACATTCGAAATACTCCACTAATGGTTCGTGCATTTGCAATCCTCTGAGTTGGATAACGTACGTGATATTCGTTAACTGCAGCCGTAACTTTACCATCACATTTGCCATAAAGAATCATCATATCGGCGCATTCCTCTGTCGTAAATTTGAAAGGCATCCATATTTCATAAATAAGCTTCAAATTACTACAGTTACTACTGGTTTCACTTAAACACACTGTTGTTGTTATGTTCTTTCACTGAATAATACAGAAGCTTAATTCGTTTCAAGTTTAGGAAACGACTGAAACAACTCAATAGCGGTTGCCAACAATGACATTCTTAATGTAAAGTAAACAAATTTACTTGTGTAATAATCTTTGTTTTTCTGGATGTTCTGGAAAACTACCGCAGATACACGTCTGGGACATGTTTTATTAGATTCACCAGACCAACAACAACAAAATAAATGGAAATCGTGCTTTACTTTGATGTCGTACAGTTTTGTGATTGCTCCATATTAGCGAAGTTGCTAAATTTCAGGCAAAATCTTTTGGTAGCCATAACTAAACACTAGCGGACTTATGTTTATGTGAACTTTTTTCTTTAGTTTTATTCGTACAACAAACCGATACCTTTATATTAAAAAATATTTAGTATGTCAGTCCACACGTTTATTATACTATCGTACTTAAGTAAATTTCTCAACGGCTTTTCTAAATTTTTCCTCACAACGTTTCCCTTATATATATATATATATATATATATATATATATATATATATATATATATATATATATATATATATATATATATATATATTTTGTGTGTGTGTGTGTTTGTGTGTGTGTGTGTGTGTGTGTGTGTGTGTGTGCGCGCGCAATATGTAAAAGGAAACGTTGTGAGGAAAAATTTTGAAAAGCTGTTGAGAAATTTACTTAAATACGATAGTATAATAAACGTGTGGACTGACATATGCTAAATATTTTTTAATATAAAGATATCGATTTGGGAAAATTTGCCATAAAAAATCTCGAAACTTCTTGACAGACCTTAAGATTTTCACACTATAGTCTAATAAACATTCAGTTATATATTTCTTTCAATAATAATGTAAAGGTTTTCGGTTAAAACCGACTATTGAAAGTGAATGCAGTGCTAAGCTGTGCAGTGAAAAATATGTGGTTTTGTTTTCTTTCTCGCAGTAAGTTCTAACGACGATACTGCTTTTAAACATTGGACAAATTTTTTTTTTCTCTCATATCCATACTTCCTCCCAACCGGAGTACATCGGCCGGCCGCGGTGGTCTAGCGGTTCTGGCGCTGCAGTCCGGAACCGCGGGACTGCTACGGTCGCAGGTTCGAATCCTGCCTCGGGCATGGGTGTGTGTGATGTCCTTAGGTTAGTTAGGTTTAAGTAGTTCTAAGTTCTAGGGGACTTATGACCTAAGATGTTGAGTCCCATAGTGCTCAGAGCCATTTGAACCATTTTTGAACCGGAGTACATAGATTTAAACAAAAATTTGGATACGCAACTACATATTGCTTCTTTTCCTTGCAACGTTTTAATCGAAAACAGAAAATTTGCATTTACGGATTACCGGCTTATTATTAGAGTACTACTATACAATATGCAGATTAAAACTATGCGAAGTACTACTGTCGAAACTACTATTCTCACACATCCAGCAGCACAACAGGTATCTCATTTCCCGCGTATCAATGATCCCAACCAGTTTACCCATTCATATTAAGTGACATCAACTGCCAATCAAGGTTTCATTGGGAATAACAACAAGCAAGCCTGAAGGTCAGATAGACAGAGAGAGGGGAGATGGGCAGGTAGGGGGGAAGGATGAGATGGGTAGAAAGAGTAGGCACGAGCAGGTGGAGAGAGATATAGAGGAGGAGGATATGGACAGAGATAGGGGGAGAAATGGACAGAGATAGGGTCGAGAAGAACATTTGGCTGTATGTGTGATACACATGTATATTTTGCAATTACGAAGGATTGCTAGGTTTGATAGTGGGTAATAAAGGTCATAGTGGGTAATAAAGATCACTTTTCTTTCTATTACGGACATCACCGTTCTGCATCTACATCTACATCCATACTCCGCAAGCCACCTGACGGTGTGTGGCGGAGGGTACCTTGAGTACCTCTATCGGTTCTCCCTTCTATTCTAGTCTCGTATTGTTCGTGGAAAGAAGGATTGTCGGTGTGCCTCTGTGTGGGCTCTAATCTCTCTGATTTTATCCTCATGGTCTCTTCGCGAGATATAGGTAGGACGGGGCAATATACTGCTTGACTCTTCGGTGAAGGTAAGATCTCGAAACTTTAACAAAAGCCCGTACCGAGCTACTGAGCGTCTCTCCTGCAGTGTCTTCCACTGGAGTTTATCTATCATCTCCGTAACCCTTTCGCGATTACTAAATGATCCTGTAACGAAGCGCGCTGCTCTCCGTTGGATCTTCTCTATCTCTTCTACCAACCCTATCTGGTACGGATCCCACACTGCTGAGCAGTATTCAAGCAGTGGGCGAACAAGCGTACTGTAACCTAATTTCTTTGTTTTCGGATTGCATTTCCTTAGGATTCTTCCAATGAATCTCAGTCTGGCATCTGCTTTACCGACGATCAACTTTATATGATCATTCGATTTTAAATCACTCCTAATGCGTACTCCCAGATAATTTATGCAATTAACTGCTTCCAGTTGCTGACCTGCTATTTTGTAGCTAAATGATAAGGGATCTATCTTTCTATGTATTCGCAGCACATTGCACTTGTCTACGTTGAGATTCAGTTGCCATTCCCTGCACCATGCGTCAATTCGCTGCAGATCCTCCTGCATTTCAGTACAATTTTCCATTGTTACAACCTCTCGATACACCACAGCATCATGTACAAAAAGCCTCAGTGAACTTCCGATGTCATCCACCAGGTCATTTACGTATATTGTGAATAGCAACGGTCCTATGACACTCCCCTGCCGCACACCTGAAATCACTCTTACTTCGGAAGACTTCTCTCCATTGAGAATGACATGCTGCGTTCTGTTATCTAGGAACTCCTGAATCCAATCACACAATTGGTCTGATAGTCCATATGCTCTTACTTTGTTCATTAAACGACTGTGGGGAACTGTATCAAACGCCTTGCGGAAGTCAAGAAACACGGCATCTATCTGTGAACCCGTGTCAATGGCCATCTGAGTCTCGTGGACGAATAGCGCGAGCTGGGTTTCACACGACCGTCTTTTTCGAAACCCATGCTGATTCCTACAGAGTAGATTTCTAGTCTCCAGAAAAGTCATTATACTCGAACATAATACGTGTTCCAAAATTCTACAACTGATCGACCTGCCTGTTTTTCGAAACAGTTCCCTTTGTATTAACAATACAAAAGCTACAGTCACTTGTGTTATCCATTGATTCTGACCAAGACATTGGGATTCAAAAGGGAAACCCTTTCACTTTTCTTTCGTCCAGTCACGCAGCGTTAGCTTATGCTGTGACATAAAGTATGTGGGGCCCTTTCTGACAGGAAATCACAAATCCAGTCGCACAACTGAGACGATACTTCGTAGGCACGCAGTTTGGTTAGAAGACGCTTATGAAGAACGGTGTTGAAAACCTTCTGGAAATCTAAGATCTGACGGTATGTCATCATAGCTATTAAGATACATCAATTTATCTATCACCGTGATGGTTTCTGTTCTATTTGTTGGTTCTTCACCATTGCTCGTCAAAGACACAATATGACAACCTTTTTAAGGCCAGCTCATAAGGCATACTTTGGACTTCCTCTTTGCTACCAAGACGAAAGATGGGCCCCACATACTTTATGTCACAGCATGAGCTAACGTTGCGTGACCGGACGAAAGAAAAGTGAAAGGGTTTACCTTTTGAATCCCAATGTCTTGGCCAGAATCAATGAATAACACAAGTGACTGCAGCTTTTGTATTGTTAATACAAAGGGAACTGTTACGAAAAACAGGTATAAAATATCATATCCTAATATCCCCTCAACCATGAGACATACAGGGTTATTACAAATGATTGAAGCGATTTCACAGCTCTACAATAACTTTATTATTTGAGATATTTTCACAGTGCTTTGCACACACATACCAAAACTCAAAAAGTTTTTTAGGCATTCACAAATGTTCGATATGTGCCCCTTTAGTGATTCGGCAGACATCAAGCCGATAATCAAGTTCCTCCCACACCCGGCGCAGCATGTCCCCATCAATGAGTTCGAAAGCATCGTTGATGCGAGCTCGCAGTTCTGGCACGAGGAGGTTTAAACACTGAATCTTTCACATAACCCCACAGAAAGAAATCGCATAGGGTTAAGTCGGGAGAGCGTGGAGGCCATGACATGAATTGCTGATCATGATCTCCACCACGACCGATCCATCGGTTTTCCAATCTCCTGTTTAAGAAATGCCGAACATCATGATGGAAGTACGGTGGAGCACCATCCTGTTGAAAGATGAAGTCGGCGCTGTCGGTCTCCAGTTGTGGCATGAGCCAATTTTCCGCGGGCTACGCGTGAAACTTGCCCGCACGCGGTCAACCGTTTCTTCGCTCACTGCAGGCCGACCCGTTGATTTCCCCTTACAGAGGCATCCAGGAGCTTTAAACTGCGCATATCATCGCCGAATGGAGTTAGCAGTTGGTGGATCTTTGTTGAACTTCGTCCTGAAGTGTCGTTGCACTGTTA
The DNA here is from genome assembly GCF_023864275.1 of Schistocerca cancellata. Taxonomy (NCBI): domain Eukaryota; kingdom Metazoa; phylum Arthropoda; class Insecta; order Orthoptera; family Acrididae; genus Schistocerca; species Schistocerca cancellata. Next base: position 399,291,126 of record NC_064632.1, on the reverse strand, counting down.
TGACTGACTGATGTGAGTGCATTTCAAGCACGACATACGCTTTCTCGGTTCCTGTCGCCATTTTGTCTCACTGCGCTCTCGAGCGCTCTGACGGCAGAAACCTGAAGTGCGGCTTCAGCCGAACAAAACTTTATGAGTTTTTATACGTATCTGTAGTGTGTCGTGACCATATGTCAATGAATGGAGCTACAGTGAATTTATGAAATCGCTTCAATCATTTGTAATAGCCCTGTACAGGTACTATGTAGGGTTTACTCCATCTGCAGATGATGATAGCGATTAAAACTCAGAGACAGGTGAAGACAGTGACTTTTACGCCGTTTATTCCTTCAATCTCTCACAGTCGTCAACTTCTGACCCGTTTCATCAGTCTGAGCTGAATAACCTTGTGCGATTTGGCATTCTCCAAACTTGCAGCTGAAGTATTAGACTCTAGATTGTAAGAAAAATGTGTAATCAGTGATACTGTAAAAGTCTTTCTTACCTAATGCGGAAAGAGGTTCTTCTTTTAAATTTTACACAGGAAAATATGTTTGTTTATTGCCACAATGTCTCAGGTCTCCTCCAGGAATTAGGGACTACGCTGTACAATCCAGATGAGTGGAATGTATTTGTAGGCAGTTCAAAACGCAGACTGAAGTGTCTTCTATTACATAATGGGAATGCCTGTGCACCTGTTCCAACAGGTCATTCTGTGTATTTACGAGAGGAGCGTAATGACATGAATAATCTGATTAACTTACTAAATATCAGGAGCACAAGTGGACAGTAAGTGTAGGCCTCAAAAGGGATAATTTGCTGCTATGTTCCGCGCGGACTTAGCCGAGCAGTCTAAGGCGCTGCAGTCATGGACTGTGCGGCTGGTCCCAGCGGAGGTTAGAGTCCTCCCTCGGGCATGGGTGTGTGTTTGTCCTTAGGATAATTTAGGTTAAGTAGTGTGTAAGCTTAGGGACTGATGACCTTAGCAGCTAAGTCCCATAAGATTTCACACACATCTGAACTTTTTTTTTTTTTTTTTTTTTTTTTTTTTGCTATGCCAACAGAGAGGATTTACAAATTATCCCTGCGTTCTTTTAATGTGTGACTGCCGAGCACGAGACGGGCACTGGAATCAGGAAGATTGGTACATATCTGAAAATCTGCAAGCTGGTATGCCAAATGTTGCTAATGGGCCAACTAATTTTATCTCCAGTCGATATCAAACTGGATTTCATTAAACAGTTTGTTTGAGCATTAAACAGAGAAGGTGAATGCTTCCAATGTATTGTCAGTCCTCGTCCTGAGCCCGCATCTCGTGGTCGTGCGGTAGCGTTCTCGCTTCCCACGCCCGGGTTCCCGGGTTCGATTCCCGGCGGGGTCAGGGACTTTCTCTGCCTCGTGATGGCTGGGTGTTATGTGCTGTCCTTAGGTTAGTTAGGTTTAAGTAGTTCTAAGTTCTAGGGGACTGATGACCATAGATGTTAAGTCCCATAGTGCTCAGAGCCATTTGAACCATTTTTTTGCTCGTCCTGTTTTGTCCCTTGAGAAGATCAAGGCAGGATTGTTTAACGGACCCCAGATTTTGGCAGTTTTACGGGATAAAGAATTAATCACGAAGATGAACATCAAGGATAGGGATGCATGGATCTCAATCGTTTCAGCAATGGAAAGCTTTCTTGGCAAAAAAAATTCTAATTAAGAGAGTTTCACAGCTGATATCTTATCAGCATTTCATATCTTAGGATGCAATATCAGTGTCAGACTCAATTTCCCATACAGTCGTCTTTATAAATCACGTAACAGCTTAGGAGACATCAGTAACGGAAAAGGCGAAAGGTTGCATCATGATCTCGACACTATAGAAGAACTCTGTTGAGGGAGATGAGACAAAATATGATGACAGATTGTTGTTGGAGTGTTAAACGAGATCCCCTGAAGTAGTCCAGAAATGGCAGGCCTTGAAACGATAATATCTGCCTCAATAGAATGTGTTAGTCACAAATCACATTTCTCTAGCTGTAACCTTCTTGATGGTATGCGTTTGAATTTGTGCTGCTGAATATATTTAGACTGTGCTCGTGTTTAACCTGTATTTAATTTAATTTAGTTTTTTTATTACTCAGCTAAGTTCAAGAGAGTTAAATCAAATATTTATCCACCTAAAATATGATTTAATGATAAAAACATTAAATACTGACACTTGGCGATGGCAAAAAAGCTATAGCTTTCAGAAAAAAAGACCTAGATCTGAAATCAGCACCGTTAGTTAAGGTAAGAACAGCTGTTGACAACAATGCAACTAAACGGTTGCTGAACAGTGATAATTCTATGAAAAACATCATTAACTATCTTTTCTGTTGTTTTATCTTTAATGGTATTTATTATAATATCGTCTGCAAAAAGTTCCATTACTACTTGTTGAATATGTGAATGGAAGGTCATTCATATACAGGTACATAAGGAATAGGAGTGGACCCAAAACTGAATCCTATGGGACATCCTTTGTGCTTTGTCCCCAGTCACTAAAATTTTCTATGTCCTCCCATGGTCTGAATCATTCACTCTGTTTATTAAGTATGATTCAAACCAGCTGTATGCGACGCCATCAATTCCATAATACCTGAGTTTTTTTTAAGAGTGTGACATGATCTACTAAGTCATACGCCTTGGAAATAGCACCAAAAAATACCAACTGGCGATATTTCATTGCTTAGGGCTTGTACTGTTTGACGAGTGAATGTATAAATAGCATTCTCAGTTCAACACCCTTTCGGGAAACCAAACTGTGACATGCTAAGTAAATTATTTCTACTTAAATGTGAGATCAATAGTCAACGAGTTCACACTGCTGTCCGTTGCCAGGTCGGTGGTTGGGAAGAGCATGAGCCGCGAGTAACGGCTAAATCTTCTGCCCCAGTGAGGTCTGCTTTACATGGAGAACGCATTAGCCGTGATATGTGGCAGAGATAAAATATATCATCGTGAAACCGGCTGGAATCCCCCATGCGATCTGGTCCAAACACTAGGACAACTTACGGTGCTTATTCCAGAAGAAATTCATTTCCGAATGCCTGGTGCCTTGACGAAAATTATGGCAAATGATTCCGTGAATAAATAGTAAACCGAATTCATATATAATGTGTCGTTCTCTTCATCGGTAACAATTTAGCGGAGGGTGGGATACTCTAAGCTGGACTTGTTAGTTTACGGAAAGAGTGCCTTCGTTGGAACAACGATCTACGGGGACTATTTCGGATAACCTGAACGACAAAGGACTTTCTATAGCGTCAGTAAAAATGTTTCAGTACTTCGGAGTTCAGCTAATAGTGCAGAGAAGCCCTATTAAAACCGCACTGCAGAGTTATGCGACTAACTGGAAAGGGTAAATGCCAATAAATCATATAAAATGCCAATTCTATTGAAATAGCAAAAACCTAATAAATTACGAGAAGCTGTAGCAGTACGATAGGTTACTACTACTTTAGGTTGTTGGACTTTTTTGCGTTTATCTTTATTGATGGTCCATCTTGTAGCTAACTTAATAAATGGAACGTTTTTCTACACTACAATTCTGTAACATGTAGCTTTCTTAAAATGCTCAGTACATACTTATGCAATAACAAGTATATAAAAATTAAAAAATGGTATTAGACTGACCAGTTGGAATAATTGTAATTAAGATTAGTTGTCTAATAAGGAAAACAAGAAGGAAAACACTGTAGAATGTGTAAGATCCTACAATCACTGACATTCCCGAGCCAAGAGTAAATAGAAAATTTGTGGTAAGGACTATGGGATCAAATTGCTGAGGTCGTCGGTCCCTAGGCTTACACACTACTTAATCTAACTTAAACTAACTTACTCTAAGGACAACACACACACTCATGCCCGAGGGAGGGCTTGAACATCCAACGAGAGGAACCACGCGAGCCGTGACAAGATGCCGTAGACCGCGCGGCTACCCCACACGGCAGCCAAGAGTAGTACACGTCTAGCCGCTCGCCTCTGTATGGTATGATGTCTGATCCAAGTGACTGGCTGACTGTAGGGTAGCATCTCTGAATTAACGTAGAGTCGCTGCTGCGAGCCTATGTACTATGCCATTATATTGTAATGTAATATGAGCCCTTATATTGTTCTGCGTTTTTGGTTACTGTACGCTCCAAACGGAATTTTTTTCCAGTCTCGTTCCTCGGGTTCTATTGGTGATCAAAAGTAGGGTCAAGTGTTTTGGATAGCCTTTGGATTAGGAGCCATTTGTATACTCAACAGGAGGATTGTCTTACTGTAACAATCCTACAGTACACGGCGAAAGTTCGTATATTACAGACTTCTTCCTGCTTGGACAAATGTATCAAATCAGTTCGTTCTTTTTGCATTAGATGTTTTCTATGGTGCGCCTTAAGGGGTTTATGGATGCACCAGGAGGTTCCTGTGAACCCTCCCCCACCCCCCTAAAAAAAGCGGCATTCACAATTTTTTCGCCGTCAGCGGTGGATATCTAGGTAACTAACGGAAGCAATTTGTTATATTCTCTAGGCATTCAGCTAGACGTGCCATCTTCCCGTTTTCAAAAAACCTTATCCGTTATCAAGAAACAAGCCATAAACGTGGTTTTTGCGTACCAATACCGAGCCCTAGATTCCAAGACGTCTATCCACAGAAAATGGCTGTATTTTTACGGTACACTCCGAAGATCCCGATCTCCAACAACCTTGAAAATTTTCTTCGTACCTTTTCCAGTTTCCGAGGTGTAAAGGCTACCCTACATGTACACTTAAAAGACGCACGTAAAAACCGGTGTGAGGTGAAAACATAGTATATAAAGCGACGTAGCATGGAGAAGTGTGCTGTAAAGTGTTTCTGTCATCATCTAAAGGGTTCTGGAACCCCATGTAGTACTGAAGCATATAAAATACGGTATGAGGTGTGAAATTAGTTTTGCGTTGTTTCAGTTTCACATATGTAAACTGTCAAAAATTTACTGACCCATAAAATTCTTTTCATATGAACAACATGTCCTGTTACATCAGGGAAAAGAAGGAAACCAAAGGAAAAATGCTCCTATCGGAGTACAAAAAAGGCGAATATGCTCCTGTCTGATAGCCTATAACTGAAAAGTTGGGTACCAGCTACCTCATTCTGCCTTCCTCAGCACCTTTACAAATATTGCCAAACATTTTGGCATGCAAAGACTTTCGCGTTTTTTATGTTACGAGAGAAGGAGGCAGTGGCGGTAGGAAAACACAGAAAATTAATAAATACTGGAACATAGTCGACTGGTTGTGGTATAGAAAAAACGAAGGAGACAATGGCAGTGTAAGGGAAAGAGAGGCACATAGTCCAAATTGTCAGAAAACTACTAACAAAACAGAGAAGGGGACAGTGCCAGTGGGAGAGGAATAAAGAGGAGAAAGTGGAAGTGAATGGTAGCCAGTGATAATGAAAATGTCAACGACAACGACAACAACGAGAAAGAGATAGTGAAAAGAGACAGCATCGGTGAGAACGAGTAAATGAGATAGTAGCAGTAAGAGAGAGCAAGATGGAGGCAGTGACAGTGAGAGCAGATAGTAGTAGTAGGACAGAATGAAGGATACGGTGTCTGTGAGACAGGAGACAGTGACAGACACAAGAGATAATAATGAATTGGGCTGACTGAGTGAGTGAGAAAGGGCAAGTTGGAGATGCGTATGAAATAGTGCTCGTGTACGTTCACGTGGCAAAATTTCTGATAAAATTTTTAAAGGTGTTGAGGAAGGTAGAATGAGGAGATGGTACCCCCTGTTCAGTCATTCTTTTAATAAAGAGGAACGATGTTACCTTTTATGTGCTCTGTTTTCAGTTTAACCTGCCTATTATGGCCGTAGCTCGGCACAGATGTGACTTCGGTATCTGACTTTTTTGATTTACGTTCTACATTTAGAATTACTTCCACACTGTTGTTATTACAGGCTCAATGTGTCTATTTAGGCCACAGTCTGGCTCAGATGTAGCTGTTTGTAGTCTACTGATGTTGTTTATTGGTGTCTTTAGTTTAAGGGCAATTATATGTCAATCAGTCACTTATGTTGTATGCCTTTTTTTCTCCAAGTGTCTCTCTCATTAATTGCGAATTATCATTGTCAGAACCTGTGTATTCGTTCTGTTTTGTGTTGCATACTTCCCATGGCTTCCCATGGGTCAGGTTCACACCGGGTGATTGCCGCTCTTGTCTATCTGTACAGTGTTTTTTCTGTATTTTCGTCGTACAGTGTACATGATGTAATGTCAGCGCCTCTGTATTGTCGTTTGTCTGGTCAGGAATCGTATATCTAGTCATGTGTGAAGTTTGTTTGTCGAATCCGTATGTGTAGTGTACAAGGTAGAAGTGTATGTTTAGGGGTTCCTGGTTCACCAAAGGAATGCACTCTTTCTCAGTCGACGTGTGCTCGATGAAGATGTATTGGATAAGAGCCGTGTACATTGAAAAAGTGTACCTTGTCTCTTTATAGGACGTATGTGGTTAATTAGGCCTGATATCCTAATTGCTCGACGTTACAGTTAAACACCTCACAGCATATTCAGTGTACTTGGAATCACTGCCATTGAGAGCATACTTGTGTACAATAAGGTAACTCACATTACTGGATAACTATCGCCATTATGTAGGTTTCTGATGTAATTGTTGGATATCATACTGACTGTGATTTGAGTTACAAGTGTAATTGGTAAAGATTTCAACCCACCTGGAATAATCCTGAAAATTAGTATATGGTTCAAATGGCTCTAAGCACTATGGGACTTAACTTCTGAGGTCATCAGTCCCCTAGAACTTAGAACTAATCAAACCTAACTAAACTAAAGACGTCTCACACATCCATTCCCGAGGCAGGATTAGAACCTGCGACCGTTGTGGTCGCGCGGCTCCAGACTGTAGCGCCTAGAACCGCTCGGCCACAAATTAGTATAAATTACGCTTTGTTACTAATTGGACATGGAAATTTTAGGTGCAAAAATGTGACGCCGATGGTGCATAAGATGTACTATGTTTCAGACGGAAAAGGGTGCCATTTCCAAAAGCAAAAATTTGTCATGGAATGTATGTATGTCATTAAATCTCAAGTCTTCCCAAAGATTTCACTCAGACATTGAAAATCTAGTGGAACAGACCACTGAACTACACTCCTGGAAATGGAAAAAAGAACACATTGACACCGGTGTGTCAGACCCACCATACTTGCTCCGGACACTGCGAGAGGGCTGTACAAGCAATGATCACACGCACGGCACAGCGGACACACCAGGAACCGCGGTGTTGGCCGTCGAATGGCGCTAGCTGCGCAGCATTTGTGCACCGCCGCCGTCAGTGTCAGCCAGTTTGCCGTGGCATACGGAGCTCCATCGCAGTCTTTAACACTGGTAGCATGCCGCGACAGCGTGGACGTGAACCGTATGTGCAGTTGACGGACTTTGAGCGAGGGCGTATAGTGGGCATGCGGGAGGCCGGGTGGACGTACCGCCGAATTGCTCAACACGTGGGGCGTGAGGTCTCCACAGTACATCGATGTTGTCGCCAGTCGTCGGCGGAAGGTGCACGTGCCCGTCGACCTGGGACCGGACCGCAGCGACGCACGGATGCACGCCAAGACCGTAGGATCCTACGCAGTGCCGTAGGGGACCGCACCGCCACTTCCCAGCAAATTAGGGACACTGTTGCTCCTGGGGTATCGGCGAGGACCATTCGCAACCGTCTCCATGAAGCTGGGCTACGGTCCCGCACACCGTTAGGCCGTCTTCCGCTCACGCCCCAACATCGTGCAGCCCGCCTCCAGTGGTGTCGCGACAGGCGTGAATGGAGGGACGAATGGAGACGTGTCGTCTTCAGCGATGAGAGTCGCTTCTGCCTTGGTGCCAATGATGGTCGTATGCGTGTTTGGCGCCGTGCAGGTGAGCGCCACAATCAGGACTGCATACGACCGAGGCACACAGGGCCAACACCCGGCATCATGGTGTGGGGAGCGATCTCCTACACTGACCGTACACCACTGGTGATCGTCGAGGGGACACTGAATAGTGCACGGTACATCCAAACCGTCATCGAACCCATCGTTCTACCATTCCTACACCGGCAAGGGAACTTGCTGTTCCAACAGGACAATGCACGTCCGCATGTATCCCGTGCCACCCAACGTGCTCTAGAAGGTGTAAGTCAACTACCCTGGCCAGGAAGATCTCCGGATCTGTCCCCCATTGAGCATGTTTGGGACTGTATGAAGCGTCGTCTCACGCGGTCTGCACGTCCAGCACGAACGCTGGTCCAACTGAGGCGCCAGGTGGAAATGGCATGGCAAGCCGTTCCACAGGACTACATCCAGCATCTCTACGATCGTCTCCATGGGAGAATAGCAGCCTGCATTGCTGCGAAAGGTGGATATACACTGTACTAGTGCCGACATTGTGCATGCTCTGTTGCCTGTGTCTATGTGCCTGTGGTTCTGTCAGTGTGATCATGTGATGCATCTGACCCCAGGAATGTGTCAATAAAGTTTCCCCTTCCTGGGACAATGAATTCACGGTGTTCTTATTTCAATTTCCAGGAGTGTATTTCAGTTACTCATTTCCATAACGTCCAGACTGTTGAAGCAGGTAACACACAGTATTACAATTATATTTGTGAAACCGTGTCAGCGATAATTGCACTAATGGTTGTATACAGAATCAGAACGTTCTACATCAACGAACAGAAGACTGCACAATTTCTTTTTGAATGGGAAACAATGTTTCAGTTTATTGCCACGTTTTCCACAGCAAGGATTTTGGCTCTTAATCCCACGCCCTCTGATGTACCCTTCACATATGTCAATATGGTCCGCAGTCATTCGTTATCGAAACACAGAGTTTTCTAATGCTGTTTCCAGGAAGTAGACACCATCTTGCTGTCTTCCTTACCTTATAGTTCTCTAGAATTTCTTAGAGATTCATCATTTAACAAATAATTCAACACTCTCCATGCACCTTAGTCGCACGAAGAATTATGGACAGCTTGCAGATTAATAAAAATATGTTTCTGAAACTATCCGCAAATGTTAAGACGACGTAATTACTCGTCATATTCCCAGAGATGCTAGTAATTACACTCGAAAGCAGTGGACAAAGCAATATCGTTATTCTTAGATGTAGCCATCCGTCGTCAGGTTATGTTTTCACATGAAATATCATTAAAGTGACTGCGATCTTTCATAAAGTGGTAGTATTATTTGGCAAGCCAATACATTAATGACAAACTTCAGAGTGAAAATAGAACTAAATTCAGGTGTTATTATGAATGTCGTTGCGTCCAGCCACTGTTAGGAAGTGTGGCACTTACGAACTCAATGAAAGAAGTAAACGGTACAAAATGTTATCTTTCCAAAGGAACATTCTCACTTCAATCGAAAAATTATGACTTCAGTATTCTCAAAGAGAAGAGACGTTTTCGGTTCCTGAACGCTGCCAGGTGCACTACGAAGCACGATCTCTCTCTTAACCTTCCCACATCCACGTCAGATCTCCAGAAAGAAAACAGTTTCTTCTGTAGGAATGTAGCAGTGGGGATATTACGACGTGTGAACAGATGTTGAGCCAGTCTTCTTGAAATACTACGTTTTGTTTATGAATATCTCTCTGCTAAAGTGTTTTATTAGTTTATACACAATATCTTGCCTACCATGTATTTCATACCGTATTTTACTTACAAATGCGAAACATAAACGAGTATTTCATTTACTTACTTACGTTTTACAACTTCACGGCTCCCTCCAAGATATCGGAGAATTATGAACAAAGAATTTCTTTTGCTATGCAGTGAGAAAATGTTCTTTATGCGGAAGGGAAAGGGAGAAGTAGGAGCCCAAGACGTGCTATTGGCAGCCTCTGCTTCTTGTTCCTCCCGTGAGCTGCAGACGTACAGTCAGGCCGCAGCTGGAAATCGCATCACCGGAGCGGGAGGGCACTCCGCAGGACTAGACTTTCGGCTGCCACAATTCTGCGTCTGCGGTCGCGGTCTGGCTGCTCTCGAGACCGTCACCTTGTTAACTGTTCTGTTTCCGACAGCTTCATCCGCAGAACTCGCTCGCCTTCTGAAGCGATGGTTGGACGGCCCCCCGAGAAGATTCGACCCAAGTAGCACCTAATGTGGCGCTGGCAGTAGCAGCGGCAAACAGGCGACCTACGCGATAAAACGAGCGACGGAAGGGAACGGAAGAATGCGCACAATTTCAAAAACTGTTCCGGTTTGCATCGTGTTCGCCTAATCCTAATCGGATTTAGGCCATACTGCAGATCTGGCCATTAAAACTACAACATGATGGACATGAAATAACTAGCTTTTATTTCTTGTGAATGTCCACTATTTTCTATTCCCTTTTCATTTTTACGTGGGAGTTATTTTCTGATAACATACGTCGTACGTCCTATCATTGTCACCTTCTTTTTTCAGTGTTTTCCATATCTTCCTTTCTATGTTAATTCTGAAGCGAACTTTCTTGCTCCTTATCAGTCAACCCTTCTCCAGTAAGCCTTCCACATTTCAAACTCTTTGATTCTTTTCTGTTCCTGTTTTTCCACAGTCCATCATTCTCTACCAACGAATGCTGTGCTGCAGAAGGACAATCTGAGAAACGTGTCCTCAAATTATGGCCTATTTAACATAGGAACCACACAGCCTGCCAGTTGCAAATAATTGTTTGGTACATTGACCTAGGTTTTGACACATCTAAGGATGTCTTCATCAGAGCAAAATTTTGAGAAAACAGTAAAATTTCATTGCGAGAAGGCAATGGTCAGAGTTTAAAACAGACATGCTCGAGCCAGAAACTAAAATAAAACTCGTTCCACTCTTTGCACGTATGCCTAGTTCCTCTGATGTTGTTTCTTTCTAGACATACGTGCTAAAGGCTGGAACTTGTTGTCTTTTAGCAGGGCATGAGGAAGAGCACGACCTTCTAGGAAGAAACCATACATACAACAACTGTGGCCGCATTGTACAGTTCGTATTAGATCGCAGTCTTTGTAACAAAGTATGATTGAATAAACGGTCTCTGTCAAAAATGGCTCTGAGCACTATGGGACTTAACTTCTGAGGTTATCAGTCCCCTAGAACTTAGAACTACTTAAACCTAACTAACCTAAGGACATCACACACAACCATGCCCGAGGCAGGATTCGAACCTGCGACCGAAGCAGTCGCGCGGCTCCGGACTGAAGCGCCTAGAACCGCTCGGCCACCGCGGCCGGCGGTCTCTGTCCTCTCATCTATCTATCCTTAGAGTTTGTACACGGTGGAAAAAAAATCATATATGTATGTCCTGGAACACAGAACAGAGCTGCAGCGCATGCATGGCACAACCGATGTTCGGCTGGTTGCGGGTGATACGGACAGTGGCTACTGTCATGCAGGATACACGTAGTCGTACTTTCGCTTACACCAACTTGACGAGACACTTGCCTGGAGCTTGTATTAGGGCTCATCTCAATGTCCTGTAGAGCCCGGTCCTCCAGAACTGGTGTACGCACAGTCCACCACCTACCGGCTTGTCTCCAATTAGACTGTTTGAAAGGACCCACGATTACACAGACTCCAAAAAAGGGCATGAAATAATGTGGCTGGAGTCTAGGAGCCTGCCTCTCTACCGTATCTGCTTGGCAGTACATGAACACCATTTCGACTTGTTCCTGATATGAATACCGGACCATTCTGCTGCTTACAGTACGCTACGTCACTCGCACAGCCTGCAACACATAACGAACACGTGGTACATGGTCAGAGGAACTTCCATTCTTCAGCATCATCTACCGTGCTCACGATGCATGTCTGGGCACATATTCATGGAACCTTTTTTCCTCCATTTCCATTCAGGATTCCGTCCCTGCAGTTTGTCGGTTTTGTTAGTGGTCATCCTGTATGTGTGGAACACAAACGCAGATGAAACTGCGGGGCAAAGACTAGTCAGTGTATATAGCTGATCTAAGGGTACACGAGTACAGGGTGCAAAATATAGTACACAGAGCTGTCGCTTCTGGTAACAACAATGGTTCAGATCTAGGTAGTCCTAGAGTGGAACTCAGCTTATGTTACCATGATACTTACACTCTATGCCACAGTTCTTCAAACGTAGTTGTTGGCGGGGAGTGCTGTGCCGATCTCTCACAATCCATTACCAGATATTTTCAATGGGAGAGAGAGCTGGATAATCCTTATGAAGAAGCTGGCGAACTACTACTGCCCTACGATCGTGACTTTCTGCGCAGCAGACATGAATTCCATTTGTCTGCCATGCGTGACCATCCATTCTATGCTTCCGTCTTCGATGACTCCTTTGATCGCCACTATGGGGTCACCCCCCTTCTATTTCCTCCTGGAGTTCGCTTTCGGCTCTTGCTCTGGAAGCTTAACTTCACGCTACCTGCTACTTTCCCGATGGGTGTGAACCCTTCACCATCTTCTGTACAAAGGTGGGTCAGGGCGACACAGGCAAAATGTTGGCTTGCATTACTCTCTTGAAAGATAACGTCACAGAGAAACGAATCTATGGCACTGCCACCGTGCTTAAAAAATCAATAAACTCTACTGTTCAAATTACCAGCTATGTGAACCAGAGCTGATGACATAACAGATAATCTCGCAAGATAATCGGCCTGTATGACGATCTTGCAATGTTCGTGTCATTCTGAGATACCACAGCAAACATGTCTATTGTGAAGCTGTACGCAGACTCGCGTCTCGTCGCAAAATACAGTGTTGCCTTTGGGTGCACCATTTTCTCATTGTCTGTGCGCCTTTCTGTGCTTCTGCATCAAGAGAAGACATAACAATCGTCGCCCTATTGACAATTGGAGAACTATGGACTCATAGTGCGCCAGTCGTCGTCTACCTGTCATGCTACATCAAAGCCCATTTCTTGACTCAAGGTACATGGCGTGGCTGTACCATCATAAGTGGCTGAGTGAACACTACAAGTCACCTTTCAGGCGCTAGTCACGTAGGGCCCTTGAGATCTGCTTCTCGAGTACCGTACGTCTGGACCCATCTATTTAATATTCGCGTGACAGTAGTGGAATTCCGAACACAACGCAGGGAAGCAAAATCGCGGAATGGTGAACCATAGTCACAGGGCACGATACTGCCACAGTCCTGCTATTTATCGTTCTTACACGAACCATAACACGACCACCTCAGCATCCAGGTGCGCTTTCTGCATGAGAAACCCACTGAGAATTTTCTTCCTCTTCATGTATACTGACGGAAAAAAGAAATGGCAACACAAAAAATAATTAATGTAGAGTAATGAAATTTTGCAAACATGTTTGTCTATGTAACATATTTGATTCACACTGCAAAATCACACGTTCGTGAAAGTACGAGAAAAACCATTGCAAATATGAAATGTTATTGAATGTTGAACGCAAGCGTGCAAACCTGCATGACAACATGATTCATTGGGAGAGTCCTTAGAAAATGTAGTCCATCAACAAAGGAGGTGGCTTACAAAACACTCGTTCGACCTATACTTGAGTATTGCTCATCTGTGTGGGATCCGTACCAGATCGGGTTGACGGAGGAGATAGAGAAGATGCAAAGAAGAGCGGCGCGTTTCGTCACAGGGTTATTTGGTAACCGCGATAGCGTTACGGAGATGTTTAACAAACTCAAGTGGCAGACTCTGCAAGAGAGGCGCTCTGCATCGCGGTGTAGCTTGCTCGCCAGGTTTCGAGAGGGTGCGTTTCTGGATGAGGTATCGAATGTATTGCTTCCCCCTACTTATACCTCCCGAGGAGATCACGAATGTAAAATTAGAGCGCGCACGGAGGCTTTCAGACAGTCGTTCTTCCCGCGAACCATACGCGACTGGAACAGGAAAGGGAGGTAATGACAGTGGCACGTAAAGTGCCCTCCGCCACACACCGTTGGGTGGCTTGCGGAGTATAAATGTAGATGTAGATGTAGACAAGGCAATATTTTGGCACCGTGTAGAGCACGTTGGTTTACAACAGCAGTACGTGGGAAGCGTTTTCCTGTTGGAAACTTTTTTCTGGAATGCTGTTCATGAATAGCAGTACAATAGGTTGAATCGCCAGACGGACGTACAAATTTGCAGTCAGGATGCATGGGATGATCACGAGAGTGCTCCTACTGTCATTCAAAATCGCACCCCAGACCATAACTCCAGACCTCCACCGAGCCCTCCAATGAGCTCCTGCATGACACCACTGAACTTGCAAAGTTTGGTGTCAGCGGAATGCATGCTACAGTGCGTCTGGCTCGGAGCAGTCCTTGGAGTATCCGATTTGCAACAGTTCGTTGTGTCGCTGTGGTGCCAACTACTGCTTAAATTGTTTCTGCAGATGCACTACTATGCGCCACAGATCTACATCATACTTCGAAAGCCACCTAACGGTGTAAGGCGGAGAACATTTTTTGTGCCATTAACTGATCCCTCACGCCGCCTTCCGCTCGCGAATAGCGCTTGGGAAGGATGATTGTGGGAAAGCCACAGTATTGGCTCTAATTTCTCGAATTTCCTCCTCTTTGTCATTACGTGAAACGTATGTGGGGAGAGGTAATATGTTTTCCGACTCTTCCCGGAAAGTAATCTCTCGAAGTTTCAATAGTCTCCGTGATGTACACTGCCTATCTTTTAACATCTGGCAGTGAAGTTTGTTGAGCACACGATGTAACGCTCTTGCGTCGTCTACATGGTCCCATGGCGAAACTGATCTTCTCTCTTCATTATTTTCATCATGGCAGTGACAACAGTAAGTGTTACGAAATTGTCTCGAATGAAAAACAGCCCACAGTTGCCCTAAATGCTGTTTATTTTAAACCTTGATCATGGTTTCTGCTATAATAACATAGCCTTCTCCTAAAAATGATCAAAGTAACATCTAGACCAGTGATACAATCTTCACATGAACCTCAAAATTAGGTAAGTGATAACATTACTTACATACACACTAATAACCTGTTTGGAACATAAGTGAAATTACATCCTATGTCCTCCGCCACTACCTCTGTTAAACTGGGCGCACGGTCGTCAGATGTGCTGCACCTCGCTCACCATAGGTATCGCTCACCACAGTGTAGGCTTGTTATTAATTTATTGTCGTACGTATTGACTAGTTGCCTGATAAACGGTGCGACCTAGCTCACTGTGGTGGGCGCCACCGTTGTGCGCGTGTTGCAGCACATTTGACTACCGGGCGCCCAGTATAGCAGAGGCAGTGGCGGAGGATGTACGTTTCCATATGTAATTTCACTTACGTTCAAAACAGGCTTATGTCTGTTGAAGTTATTTTATTGGTCTTGACGCAGCCGCTGGGCCGAGGCATTTGTCATTTATTAGTGTGTATGTAAAGTAATATTATCACTAACCTAATTTTGAAGTTCATGTATAGTCCAAATGAGCCGGACGTGGTGGCCGAGCGGTTCTAGGCGCTACAGTCTGGAACCGCGTGACAGCTACGGTCGCAGGTTCGAATTCTGCCTCGGGCATGAATGTGTGTGATATCCTTAGGTTAGTTAGGTTTACGTAATTCCAAGTTCTAGGGGACTGATGACCTCAGAAGCTAAGTCCCATACTGCTCAGAGCCATTTGAACCATTTTGTAGTCCAGATGTTATTTTGATCATTTTTAGGACTTCTGAAGAAGGCTATGTTATTATAGCAGAAACCATGATCAAGGTTTAAAATAAACAGAATTTAGTGCAACTGCGGGGTGTTTTTCATTCGAGACATCTTCTCTCTTCTATCAGTCCTACCTGGTGAGGGTCCTATATTTATGAACAGTAATCAAGAATCTGTCAAACAAGCGCCTTATAAGCCACCTCATTCGTGGAGGAGTTATATTTCCTTAATATTCTGCCGGCCGAAGTGGCCGTGCGGTTAAAGGCGCTGCAGTCTGGAACCGCAAGACCGCTACGTTCGCAGGTTCGAATCCTGCCTCGGGCATGGATGTTTGTGATGTCCTTAGGTTTAGTTAGGTTTAACTAGTTCTAAGTTCTAGGGGACTAATGACCTCAGCAGTTGAGTCCTATAGTGCTCAGAGCCATTTGAACCATTTTGAACCTTAATATTCTTCCTATGAATCTGAGTCTGGCATCTGCTTTTCCCACTGTTTTACGTGGTCATTTCATCTAAGGTCACTTTGGATAGCTACTCCTAGATATTTTACATTTGATACTTCTTCCAGCGGTTTGTTATCGATAGTGTAGCAGTACAGTAATGGGTCTCTTTTCCTGTATGTGCGCAGTACGTTACATTTATTTACGTTCAGGATCAACTGCTAGAGCCTGCACTATTCATTAGTTCTCTGGAGGTCATTCTGCAAAGTGTTACTATCTTCTGGCGTCGTTACTTCACTGCAGACAACCGAGTCATCTGTGTACAGCCTTAGAGAGCATCCGAAGCTTTCTACTAGATCCTTTATACGTATATATTATAAACAGTAACGGTCACATCACGCTTTATTTAGGTACTCCGGAAATTACCATTGTTAAGTGCAACATGTTGGTTTCTATGCGAAAATCTGCTCCGATATTCTATAAACTTGTATTTTTTTCATCAAATGGTGGTGCAGGACGGTGTCAAATATCCTCCTAAAGTCAAGGAACACGGCATCAACCTGAGCGCGTTGTCAAAGGCACTGTCGATCTCGTGGAGGTACAGAGGAAGCTGAGTTGCGAAGGATCTCTGTTTGCAGAAATGATTTTGGTTTTTATAGAGGACATTTTCATTTCCTTAAAGCGTCATAATTCTTGAGTATAAAACATGTTCCATAATTCTACAACAGATTGAATTCAAAGATATACAGTACGTCTATGATTGTGTGCATGTGTCCTTCGGCCCTTCTTAAAAACGGAAATGACCTGCACTTTCTTCCATTCATTAGGTACTCTTCATTACTCAGACGATCTTCGGTAAATTACTGCTGGAAGGGGAACAAGTTCTTTCGTACACTCTGTGTAGAATCTTACAGGTGTCTAGGCTGGTCCTGACGTCTTTCCACTACTAAGCGAGTGTAGTTATTTTTCTGTACCGCGATCTGTTATCTCAATGTCTGCCATTTAGACGTTCGTACAACGATTGAAAGGAGGGACTGCGTTACGATCTTCCGCGATGAAACCGATTCGAAAGACCGAATTCAGTACTTCGGCCTTCTCTCTGTCATCTTCTTTTCGGCACCAGTATGGTCACTCAGTGAATGAATAGACAATTTTGACCCACTTACTGATTTCACATGCGAACAAAACCTCTTAGGGTTTTACTCAGATCAGCTGACAAAATTTTACTTTTAAAGTCATTGAACACTTCTCTCGTTCTCATTACGTTCATTATCGCTTTGTTCAGCTTTTGAACCGCGATCTGTTATCGCGATGTCTGCCACTTAGACTTTCGTACAACGACTGAAAGGAGGGACGGCGTTACGATCTTCCGCAACGAAACAGTTTCGGAAGACCGAATTCAGTAAGTCGGCCTTCTCTCTGTCATCTTCCGTTTCAGTACCAGCATGGTCACTGAGAGAATGAATAGATGATTTTTACGCACTTGATGATTTTACATGCGACCAAAACCTCTTAGGGGTTTTACTCAGATCAGCTGACAAAATATTATTTTTAAAGTCATTGAACACTTCTCTCATTTTTTTCCTTACGCTCATTCTCGCTTCGTTCAGCTTTTGTTTGTCAGCTAGATTTTTACTTTTCTTGACTCTAAGATGAAGTTGTCTTTGTTTACTAGCAGTTTCCTAACACGACTATTAACCGATGGTGGGGTCTTCCCCATCAAGGACATATTGCACGATGCTTTTGAATTTTTTTCCATCTGTTCTCCACACCTTCGTCCTCATCACTGAATATTTGATACTGCCAGCTCAGATATTCTTAAATTTGTATTTTGTCACTCTTGCTAAGCAGAGATATCTTCTTACCTTTCTTAACATTCTCTGTAAGGCCCGTTGTCGTAGATGTTATCACAACCTTATGATCACTGATTCCTTCTCCTACGTTGATTCGATAACTTCAGGTCTTTTTGTTGCCAGGAGGTCTAAGACATTACCCTCACTAGTTGGTTGTCCAACTATCTGCTCAAGGTAATTTTCGGACAATACATCCAGCACAAAGTCATACGAATCTTTGTCTCTGGCAAAAGTTTTGATAGCATGACACTCCAAATCTATACCTGGAAAATTGAAATCACCAATTACTACGACAGCACGGTCAGGAAAATTATTAACGATATTCTGCAAGTTCTGTCCGAACGCCGAACACGATGGTCTTTCCTCTTGGTAGCGCCGGATGTTCGTCCGGAGCCCGCTCTTCTTGTGACAGTCAGCAATCAGCAACAGTAGCTACATTCCTTCGAATTTTTTATGCAATATCCGACAAGGAACATCCAGGTTCTCGTAACCCTATTGTACGACCTCGTTCAAACTCAGTGAGGTGATAATGGCAGCCGGCCGAAGTGCCCGTGCGGTTAAAGGCGCTGCAGTCTGGAACCGCAAGACCGCTACGGTCGCAGGTTCGAATCCTGCCTCGGGCATGGATGTTTGTGATGTCCTTAGGTTAGTTAGGTTTAACTACACTCCTGGAAATTGAAATAAGAACACCGTGAATTCATTGTCCCAGGAAGGGGAAACTTCATTGACACATTCCTGGGGTCAGATACATCACATGATCACACTGACAGAACCACAGGCACATAGACTCAGGCAACAGAGCATGCACAATGTCGGCACTAGTACAGTGTATATCCACCTTTCGCAGCAATGCAGGCTGCTATTCTCCCGTGGAGACGATCGTAGAGATGCTGGATGTAGTCCTGTGGAACGGCTTGCCATGCCATTTCCACCTGGCGCCTCAGTTGGACCAGCGTTCGTGCTGGACGTGCAGACCGCGTGAGACGACGCTTCATCCAGTCCCAAACATGCTCAATAGGGGACAGATCCGGAGATCTTGCTGGCCAGGGTAGTTGACTTACACCTTCTAGAGCACGTTGGGTGGCACGGGATACATGCGGACGTGCATTGTCCTGTTGGAACAGCAAGTTCCCTTGCCGGTCTAGGAATGGTAGAACGATGGGTTCGATGACGGTTTGGATGTACCGTGCACTATTCAGTGTCCCCTCGACGATCACCAGTGGTGTACGGCCAGTGTAGGAGATCGCTCCCCACACCATGATGCCGGGTGTTGGCCCTATGTGCCTCGGTCGTATGCAGTCCTGATTGTGGCGCTCACCTGCACGGCGCCAAACACGCATACGACCATCATTGGCACCAAGGCAGAAGCGACTCTCATCGCTGAAGACGACACGTCTCCATTCGTCCCTCCATTCACGCCTGTCGCGACACCACTGGAGGCGGGCTGCACGATGTTGGGGCGTGAGCGGAAGACGGCCTAACGGTGTGCGGGACCGTAGCCCAGCTTCATGGAGACGGTTGCGAATGGTCCTCGCCGATACCCCAGGAGCAACAGTGTCCCTAATTTGCTGGGAAGTGGTGGTGCGGTCCCCTACGGCACTGCGTAGGATCCTACGGTCTTGGCGTGCATCCGTGCGTCGCTGCGGTCCGGTCCCAGGTCGACGGGCACGTGCACCTTCCGCCGACCACTGGCGACAACATCGATGTACTGTGGAGACCTCACGCCCCACGTGTTGAGCAATTCGCCGGTACGTCCACCCGGCCTCCCGCATGCCCACTATACGCCCTCGCTCAAAGTCCGTCAACTGCACATACGGTTCACGTCCACGCTGTCGCGGCATGCTACCAGTGTTAAAGACTGCGATGGAGCTCCGTATGCCACGGCAAACTGGCTGACACTGACGGCGGCGGTGCACAAATGCTGCGCAGCTAGCGCCATTCGACGGCCAACACCGCGGTTCCTGGTGTGTCCTCTGTGCCGTGCGTGTGATCTATGCTTGTACAGCCCTCTCGCAGTGTCCGGAGCAAGTATGGTGGGTCTGACACACCGGTGTCAATGTGTTCTTTTTTCCATTTCCAGGAGTGTACATGACACGGACGCGGTAGCCACACACTTGTAAATGTGATGGTATATTGTGTTTGACATGCATTTCCACTGAACTAATTCCACTATAACACGGTAATCTGTGTTGAGTAGACCAGCGTTCACGACGGACGTTTTTCACGTTACCATAAGGAGTCAATATGTCCTTCAGAAAATTGTCATCAACTTCCGGCGGGAGGTTGAACACTCGAACATTGGTATATTCGATTTCAGCATCTGCGAGTGACACCATACTAACGGAATTATCATGATGCTCGAACAGGACTTGAGATCCTTGTCGCGACAGTAATCTTTCAAAGTGAAGGGGATCCATAAATTTCATATAAAACACCTACTCATCGGTATCAAAATAAGCAGAGCGGACCTGATCCGAGTTCACAACAATTGTATCGACAAGCCAATCATGGATTTCTAGAGACACAGACTGCAGGTGTCGCGTTGTTTTATCGAAAGTAAAGCTCACAGTACCTTTTCGTGGAATACTCGTGGAAATTGTGGAAGTCATAGTGGAGCGGCCGACGCCGCTGCAAGTAGACGAACACAAACAGACTGTAAGGAGGAGCGGAGGCGATACGACTCACTCGGCAGACAGAATAAACACTAACGAGGAAAACTCCACACAAGCGACGCTGCGGCAATTGAAGTAAACAAGAACCTTTCCGCTCGGCGCTCGTAGCGGAACTGTGTTCTCAGTGCTATTGGAGCGGACAGAATTGACAGTAAACCAATGCCATCAATAACAGTTCGTTTATATATACTACGTCACAGATAGAATGAGAAAGAAGAGACAACTTTATAAGGGTATTGAAAACGTAACACAGTACATTAAGGGAAAACTAAATCTAATAATCACGTGCGATTGGGACGCTATAGTAGGGGAAGGAAGAGTTTCGGTTCTGTAATAGAAATGAAAAAAGATTTAATTCTGCAATAAATTTCCGATGATAGAGCAAATACACTGTTCAAAAATCACAGGAGCAGAAGTATATTTGCAAGAGACCTGGAGCCACACGGAGATTCAAGCAGATTGTATTATGATGACAGAATCCGAAATCAAATATTCCATTTCAGGGCGTACCAAGAAGCAGGTAGAGACTCGGATCAAAATTTAGTATTGATGAAGTGTAGACTCAAGTTGGAGAGACAGATAAAGGTACGGGGAAGGTAACAGCGAAGAAAACTTGATAAAAGAAGAAATACTTCATTTGATAGACGAAATAATTAAGTAAAAGAAGAAATACTTCATTTGACAGACGAAATAATTAAGTACAAAAATTTCCACAAAATTGTTTAAATACAGAAGTATAAATCAGCAATGAAATAAATAGGAAGTGCAAGGAAAGAATGGCGAAATGTCTGCAGAAAAAATGCAAGCAGTTTGTAAAGAAATGGTCATCAGATGAGTTTATTCAGTATGTAGCAACATTAAATTAACTAAAATCAAATGCGTTAGCATTTAGAGTGCAAGGGAAAGGTGGAAGGATTACAGTGAAGACTTCTATGAGAGTGATGAACCATCTGATGGGGTAATAGAAGAAGAAATGAAGGTCGATATGGAAGACCAGAATGTCCACAATTAGTGTATGTGCGTAAATAGGCAGGAAGTCAAATTCTGTGAGATAACACGATTGCAGAACAGTCACTGGGAGCGTATCCATAAAATATCCAGGAACATGATACGGGGCGGTTCTGATTGGAACGACGACATGTGCCAGACTGGGATCCATTGGAACAATCCCCAGGAAATGTAGTTCACCCACAAAGAAGGTAGCGTACAAAACCCTCGTCCGTCTGGGATCAATACCATTCAGGACTGACAGCAGAAATAGAGATGACCGAAAAAAGAGCAGCACGTTCCGTTCGAGGTTCACCTGTAAGGACGAAAGCGTCACGGAGATGATCAACCAACTTAAGTGGCAGATGCTGCAAGAAAGGGTTTTTGCCTCACGGTTTATTATTGAAGCTTCTAGAACGTACATTCCTAGAGGAGGCAACAAATATATGCCTCCTCCAGTATATGCGTCGAAAAAAGAACGTGAAGGTAAAACTGGTGAGATTCGAACTCTCACGGACCATTCTCGACTGGAACAGAAAAATGTGGGAAGAACCTGGTTACACAGTAAGACAAAAAAGAAATAAAAAGAAAAACAGATGCGTCCCAAAGGAATTATCCGGATAGGGCGGAAATCAGTAGCTCGGTAGATATACATGTACAGACAAACGATTACAATTTCAGAAACAGTGTAAAAGTGGATGACTTATTCTAGTGAAAGAACTTCACAAAATGAACAATTCAATAATGCGTTGGTCCACCTCTCGTCCTTACGCAAGCAGTGATTTCGTATTTGTTAACGCAGTTGTTGGATGTCCTCCTGAAGGATATGGTGCCAAATACTGTCCAATTGACGCAATAGATCGTTAAAATCTCGAATTGGTTGGAAGGCCCTGGCCACAATCTTCCAAAAGTTCTCAGTTGGGGAGTTATCCATACAGCCTTTGGTCTGGAATGTAATTGACAGTAGTAGAATTGTCTTCAGTGAAGAGCCCCGCTTGGAACTGAGCGCCGGTGATCACTGAAGACCTGTCTGGAGACGCCCTGGACAGCGGTGGGGTACCAACCCGATTGTCGCTCGCCATGCGGCCCGACAAACAGCAGTGATGCTCTGGAGTGTCTTCTCATACTAGCAGGACCCCTTTGGTTGTGATATGCGTCTCGCTTACAGCATTGCGGTACATCTATGATATTCCGTGCCTCATTCTATTGCCAGTCATAGCAGGTCATCCTGGACTTATATTTCAGCAAGATAATGCCCGCCCCGCGTACTGTACGAGTTTCTACTGCTTGCCAAATGCTGCCTCAGCCAGCAAGGTCGCCGGACTTCTCCCCAATTGAGAACATGTGGAGCATATGGGCAGGGCCCTCCAACCAGATATAGAGCGCTAATTGGACAGAAATTGGCCCGATATTCCTTGGGAGGACATCTAACATTATCAGGCAAGCCCGAGCGGAATACCTGCTTGGATAAGGGCCAGAGGGGGAAAAAACGTTATTGAAATGATAATTAAATCGACACCCTAGCTGCAAACAGGCGTTGATATACGCCATTGGGGACATGTTGAAAATGTGTGCCCCGACCAGGACTCGAACCCGGGATCTCCTGCTTACATGGCAGACACTATATCCATCTAAGCCACCGAGGGCACAGAGGATAGTGCGCCTGCAACAACTTATCTCTTGCAAGCTCCCCGTGAGACCCACATCCCCAAAATATCCACACCACTACATTCGTAGTGCGCCTAATAGATGTTTGCCCATCACACTCATTACTCGTGGCAGATTAATCTGTCAAGTCCCGTACGAGTTGGGGCATAGCGTGTGCGTTCGCACAAGAAAGTCAATGGCCGGGTAGCCATATATTAACTATACAGGGTGTTCCACAAAGGTACGGCCAAACTTTCAGGAAACATTCCTCATACACAAATAAAGAAAAGATTTTATGTGGACATGTGTCCGGAAACGCTTAATTTCCATGTTAGAGCTCATTTTAGTTTCGTCAGTATGTACTGTACTTCCTCGATTCACCGCCAGTTGGCCCAATTGAAGGAGCCACGCGGGATCATCCGAGCGGTCTCAGGCGCTGCAGTCCTGGACTGTGTGGCTGTTCCCGGCGGAGGTTCGAGTCCTCCCTCGGGCATGGGTGTGTGTGTTTGTCCTTAGGATAATTTAGGTTAAGTAGTGTGTAAGGACTGATGACCTTAGCAGTTAAGTCCCATAAGATTCCACACACACCAATTGAAGGAAGGTAATGTTGACTTCGGCGCTTGTGTTGACATGCGACTCATTGCTCTACAGTACTAGCATCAAGCACATCAGTACGTAGCATCAACAGGTTAGTGTTCATCACGAACGTGATTTTGCAGTCAGTGCAATGTTTACAAATGCGGAGTTGGCAGATACCCATTTGATGTACGGATTAGCACGGGGCAATAGCCGTGGCGCGGTACGTTTGTATCGAGACAGATTTCCAGAACGAAGTTGTCCCGACAGGAAGACGTTCGAAGCAATTGATCGGCGTCTTAGGGAGCACGGAACATTCCAGCCTATGACTCGCGACTGGGGAAGACCTAGAACGACGAGGACACCTGAAATGGACGAGGGAATGTCAGCGTCAGAGAAGTTGCTGCTGTTGACCACGTCACTGTATGGAGAGTGCTGTGGGAGAACCAGTTGTTTCCGTACCAGGTACAGCGTGTGCAGGCACTATCAGCAGCTGATTGGCCTCCACGGGTACACTTCTGCGAATGGTTCATCCAACAATGTGTCAATCCTCATTTCAGTGCAAATGTTCTCTTTACGGATGAGGCTTCATTCCAACGTGATCAAATTGTAAATTTTCACAATCAACATGTGTGGGCTGACGAGAATCCGCACGCAATTGTGCAATCACTTTATCAACACAGATTTTCTGTGAACGTTTGGGCAGGAAATGTTGGTGATGTCTTATTTGGGCCCATGTTCTTCCACCTACGCTCAATGGAGCACATTATCATGATTTCATGCGGGATACTCTGCCTGTGCTGCTAGAACATGTGCCTTTACAAGTACGACACAACATGTGGTTCATGCACGATGGAGCTCCTGCACATTTCAGTCGAAGTGTTTGTACGCTTCTCAACAACAGATTCGGTGACCGATGGATTGGTAGAGGCGGACCAATTTCATGGCCTCCACGCTCTCCTGACCTCAACCCTCTTGACTTTCGTTTATGATGGCATTTGAAAGCTCTTGTCTTCGCAACCCCGGTACCAAATGTAGAGACTCTTCGTGCTCGTATTGTGGACGGCTGTGATACAATACGCCATTCTCCAGGACTGCATCAGCGCATCAGGGATTCCATGCGACGGAGGGTGGATGCATGTATCCTCGCTAACGGAGGACATTTTTTATCATTTCCTGTAACAAAGTGTTTGAAGTCACGCTGGTACTTTCTGTTGCTGTGTGTTTACATGCCATAATTAATGTGATTTGAAGAGAAGTAATAAAATGAGCTCTAACATGGAAAGTAAGCGTTTCCGGACACATGTCCACTTAACATATTTTCTTTCTTTGTATGTGAGGAATGTTTCCTGAAAGTTTGGTCGTACCTTTTTGTAACACCCTGTATATGAAGGTAGTATCTGTTCCCGAAAGAACAGATAGCATTGTTATCAATGGTATCTGTTCTTTCGGGAACAGATACTACCTTTATATATAGTTAAAGCGTTATTGACTTGCTCAATTTGTGAAGCTCTATCTCTAAATAAATCATCCACTTTCGCTGAAATAGTAATCACCTGTTTACCTGCAAATGTACATCACACCTACCGACTTCCGTCTCATTCGGATAGTTCCTTCGTGGTGGGTCTTTTTTGTCTTAGAGTGTATTTCAGTATTCTGAACAAAATAAGAAAAACATTACAGACGTTATATTCACTTTTCTTCTGTAAAATTGACATCTGCACAGTGCAGGAGACAAGGTGGAGTGGAGCAAAATCACGAATGGATATAAAATCATCTATAATGGCAGCTCAAAATCAGTCAAAGGAGTTGGGATAATTGTTGGCTTCAAATTTCTGGACTCTATAGCAAAAGTAGAGCGATTTGACGACCGTTTGATGAAAGCTGTCTTGCCTACGGACCAGAGGAACACCCATACATCCTCATGTTGTGCTCCGCAAACCGGCTACACGCAAAAGATAAAAGATGACTTTTGGATGTTGCTTGATGATAAGATCTTAGAAGTGCCACCTGAAGATACTCTCATCGTATCTGGTGATCTCAATGGTCATGCTGGTTCAGTTGCAGATGGATACCGATGCCATGGTAATGAGGCTGGAAATAGGACTGTGGATTGGGAGAGAAAATTGAACATTGCAGAAACACACGAACTAGTCATCACGAACACCTTCTTCAAGAAGAGGATGTCCCACCTCTGGACTTACTACAGTGGTAACAACATGAGCCAGATAGATTTCATTCTTGTACGGCGACGCGAGCTAAACTTCGTTTTGAATGCAAAAGCTATTCCACACAAAACGGTTGCTACGCTTCACCTTCCGCTAGTTGTCAAATTGCGCATCAAACCACCAAATAAAAGGAAGAGAGAATGTGATGGCCCAGCGCGTACTAAATGGTGGCGATTCAAAGAAGCAGAAAGAGACATTATTTAATCCGTCTCTCTTCCCCCTACTTCTGACGTAGGAACAACCAGCGATGCCCTGAAAGACAGTGTCATAACAGCGACCCAGGAAAAATTAGGCACCCCAAAACCACGCCGACGTAAAATCGATCGCCTAACGTGGGTCTGGACTGAGGAGGTGAAGAAGGCTGTCACTTTAAAACGCAGCTATAACAAAAGTTCCTCGCCTCTAAGATAGATGAAAACTGGAAGGATTAACGTGAAGCTAGGATTGCAGCAAAGGAGGCAGTTGCGGCAGCCAAATCAGCCCATGTCAGCGAAGTCTGCGATAAACTAGAAATACCTACTGGAGAGCGAGAAATTTATCGACTGGTGATGCAGTGCCATAAACAAACTGCAGACGTTGAAAAATTCTGTAGAATCAGTGATGAAGAAGGCAAACTTATTACCAACAGAAAGAAAGTAGTAGAGCGGTGGAGGAAATACTTTGAGGAAGTTTGCAACGAGGAGTTTCCACATGCTCCAATTCCAGTGTTAACTACAGTAGAGGGACCCATTGGATCAGCCACCAAGGATGAGGTTGTCGAAGCATTACGGAAAATGAAAAACGGAAAGGCAGTGGTGCCGGATGATCTTCCTGTAGACTTGCGGAAATCAAAACACTGGGATTCAGCTGAATGGTTGACGGATTAATTTAATAAGATCATTGAGGAGAGAAAGATTCTAGCTGACCGGATATGTAGCAACAATTCAGTTTGGAATCGGAATGTAACAACTACTGCCCAATACGCATTCTGTCACACACCATGAAAGTATTCGAGCGCATCATCGATGAAAGGATCCGACAAATTACCAGTTACTTCATCAATCAATTTGGATTCGTGAAGGGTTGTGGGACGACAGATGCTATCCATGCAGCTCGCCTGCTTATCGAAAAGCACCGTGAGAAGTCAGAATAGCTACACTTTGCCTTTCTCGATCTCCAAAAGGCCTTTGACCGAGTGCCACACAAGTTAATCTGGCTTGCCCTGCGAGAGCATGGAGTACCTGAAGATCTCGTTAGGTGGGTCAGACTGCTCTACCAGAACCCGAAGAGCCGATACAGTCAGCTGCCAGACTATCTTTCCCTATTTCCGTGCGAGTTCTTCAGGGATCCGCTCTCTCGCCGCTCCTATTTATCACCGTCATGGATTCTGTCACAAGAAACCTGCAGAAGACACCACCCTGGACGGTACTGTATGCTGATGATGAGCTACTGGCCAGTGAAGATAAGAATAATCTACAACTTCAAGTCCACGCCTGGAATGATCACCTTGCAGATGTAGGACTACGGCGCAGTGTGTTGAAAAGATATTGCCTTTCCACAAATTTAAATGACCCTGCAATCATCAGAATCAATTGTTTTGACCTACCAACAGCAAGAATTTTAAATTACCTGGGCTCGACAATTGCTGCCGATGGAAATCTCGGTGCAGAAATCTCCAACCGCCTTAGCAGCGAGTGGCTCAAATGGCGTTGCGTTACTGGAGTAGTATGCGACAAGAAAATTCCAAACAGGCTCATATAAGAAGTATACCGATCGGTAATCCGTCCAGTTGCACTATATGGGCTCAATGTTGGCCTTCAACAAAGGAAGTAGAGCAAAGACTTGCTGTTATGGAGACGAAAATGCTTAGGTGGACATCGGGATTTACATTACATGACCACGTCGCAAATAATGAAGTTCGCGGGTTATACGGTGTTGCACCAATAGTAGAAAAATGAGAGAAAGCCGCCTACGTTGGTATGGGCATATCCTTAGAGCAGACGAGTGGCAAAGTCTAGTCTCAACCTAAATGTAAATGGGAAACTGCCAGCAGGACGAACAAGGCAGCGAAGACTTGACACCCTGCATGAAGACCTCAGCAACTCAGGCCTTCACCCTGATCCGACACAAGATCGCAATAAGTGGCGACAACGAGACAAAACAGCGGACGCCGCCAGCATACGGAACAAACGCTAAAGAAGAAGAAGAAGAAGATATTCAGTCTGCACCATCCAAACCCTAACGGGGTTAGTGATTCTGCGGGAATTATGTACTGTCCTTTAGTCCTCAATATCCGTCAGTCAACAGTTTGCGGGAGTTTTAATCGTAAATTCTGTGGGGAGACCTAAAGAGAACTGACTTAGCTTGACCACACACATCTGTCGTAGCTCTACGGACATTGTAATGCATTGCTTCTGTAAGTGTGGTAGTCCATTATGGCGTAAATGATTAATTGTAACAGAAAAAATTGGCACTCACAGGTCGTGCTCTCTTCATTCGATAAGCTGACGTACAGAAATCTCAATTTTTTATTAGCTGACGATAAATTTTATAAAAAATTTAAATTGCAAGATTGGCTATCAGCAAGGCAAATTAAGGCGTTTTCTTTTTTGCTCTGCTCGTATTAGGCAGAGATAACTACCCCACCTCCCTCCTCCCACACCTCCCACCTCATCTTCAAATTCTTCTCAGCCACTGAGCGCAGGGACGAAACGAAATTCAGATCGCTTTAGCCAGCGGATTTCGCTCTCGCTCAGCTCCGGTGATTTAAGAGGACCTGGTGTTTAAAATAAGGCGTATGCGGAGATATGCTGGCAGCTTAATATGTTCTCTTCTCGAGGTTCCGAGAGACGACTGAATATTTAAAATTACTGAGATTTTCTCATCATTCCAGGAGGCGGTGGAATATTAAAAATCATTGAAATCCAAATAATCATGTATCATTTCATTAATAGGCGTAGTGAATATGTTATTACATTTCCTGCACAGATTTAAAAAAAAAAACTGTATCTTTCAAACTCCTTGCAAAGCACTTTAATCTCACGACTGATAGAAAAATGCATGCATAATTAAGAACATGTACTCACTGCAAGAATACCATTACATCCTTTTCAGCCGGCCGAAGTGGCCGCGCGGTTCTAGGCGCTGCAGTCTGGAACCGCGAGTCCGCTACGGTCGCAGGTTCGAATCCTGCCTCGGGCATGGGTGTGTGTGATGTCCTTAGGTTAGTTAGGTTTAGCTAGTTCTAAGTTCTAGGGGACTAATGACCTCAGAAGTTGAGTCCCATAGTGCTCAGAGCCATTTGAACCATTTTTGAACATCCTTTTCTTTTGCTGACACGTTTGTATTATTTATCCAACTGATAATGAATTTAGTGATTTTGCGTGAAAAATAGTGTCGATGCTCTTTTGTCTGAGGTAAATAAAACGTAAGTTAAAGCGTTTATAATAGTTTTTAGTTATTTTCTAGAAATAACGAATGATTACATTGCATATCCAAACATCCAATGGCTCGCTCGAAAAATCCGCGTTCAAAAGCGTCATTTTTCAGGGGGTACAATCTCGCAATCACAGAGGTAACGGGTCACGTGTATTGAATGGCCCTTTGCCTAGTGACCATTTATATACCTATCGAAAGAACGGACGTACTATAACTACGCTACAGTATAGGGTCAAATCTGAAAGTTACAACTTTCCTCCAGCCCAGGCCGATTGAGCTAATCGGTTGGTTCTCTTGCAGTAGGTGTGGTCTAGGGTGGGCTTAGGCACACTATAAAAGCACCATTCGTTCGTGCAAAAACCCTATTTATATTTTTTTTTCAGCATAGCCGTAGTTGTCTATATAGCTATGTATAGCAAAGGGCTCAAACATCACCTGTACATTCTTCAGACATCCCTTAAGCAACGCCAATTTCCCGTTTTCGAATATCTGTATCAGTTATCACGGTACACCCGAAAAACAGTGATACTTGAGTACCAAAAGTACCAATTGAGGGGATGATCGCTTCCATAAGTTCTATTCATTGCAAATCGTCGAAATTGTTGCCATATGTTCTTAAGATCATTTTCTCGGGCAACCTTGTATTTTTTTCGATATCATTACCCATTTCCGAGATCCAGAGGTTCAAAGTTACTGAATGCAAGTAAATAAGAACGTAATATCCGGTCTGCGGTGTAAATGTACTTCTAACTGAATTGCAGAACACATGGCAAGGGTTCTGGGAACATTCTCAGTTTTCTGAGGTCACCAGTACTTTGTTTTCAGCCAGCATTTGTTTAATAATAAATATGACGCGCTGTCGACGTAATGGGCACAAGACACCTTTTCAGGCTATCTTCACCTGCGAATTATTTGATGGTACCAACAGGCGGCGTTCGCGCCTTACAAAGAAACTATTTCATCATACGAAATTGTTTGTATTTGCAAATAAAACAGCACATTTTATGGTATACTGTAGGTATAGCCTAAAAATGTTGTGCATTTTTATGTAATGATGTGTGAAGGCATTCACGCTTTTTGTGCTGAAAGAGAGTAGTAGGAAGACAGTGACGTGGGAAGAGAGGAGACAGGGGCAGTGGAAGACAAAGACAGAGAGGAAACAGTGACGATGGGAAAGACAATGAGAGTCTGGCCCCCCCACCCAAGATTGGCGAACTTCAGTACGTAGGTATAGGGGAGTGCGCATTCACCCCCCCCCCCCCCCCCCAACACACACACAATTTTTCAGTATGGTGGAGACAGGGGCAGCAAGAAAGTACGACAGAAGGAAACAGTGTAAGTGAAAGGGGATGGTGACAGTGGGATAGATTATAAATAGAAAAGACAGTGTAAATGGGTCATAGGAAACAGTGGCAGTGGAAGAGACAAGCAAAATGAGTCAATGTGAGAGAGGAGACAACGATAGTACGAGAGAAAGAAACCAGTGTGGGCACTGGCAGTGAGAGGTTTTTACTCCATCGCCCTACACCAACGTTTTAAGAAAACTTTCCCAATTCCCCTATACTCATTGTAAGTAGGCTGTTTAGGTTTTAATGTTGGTAACGCCATGTAGCGCTCTACATGAAAATCACTGACTGTGCTGTGTGCAGTCTGTGGCTGGTTTGCATTGTTGGAATTTGCTATTGTAGTGTTGGGCAGTTGGCTGTTAACAGTGCGTAGCGTTGCGCAGTTGGAGGTGAGCCGCCAGCAGTGGTGGATGCGGGGAGAATGGCAGAATTTAGAGAGCAGATGATCTGGACTTGTGTCCATCAGTGACAGTAAATTTGTAAGACTGGATGTCATGAACTGATTGATATATATATATATATATATATATATATATATATATATATAGGGAAACATTCCACGTGGGAAAAATATATCTAAAAACAAAGATTTTGAGACTTACCAAACAAAAGCGCTGGCAGGTCGATAGACACACAAATATACACACAAAATTCAAGCTTTCGCAACAGACAGTTGCTTCATCAGGAAAGAGGGAAGGAGAGGGAAAGACGAAAGGATGTGGGTTTTATGGGAGAGGGTAAGGAGTCATTCCAATCCCGGGAGCGGAAAGACTTACGTCAAGGGGAAAAAAGGACTGGTATACACTCGCACACACACACATATCCATCCGCACATACACAGACACAGGCAGACATTTGTAAAGGCAAAGAGTTTGGGCAGAGATGTCAGTCGAGGCGGAAGTAAAGAGGCAAAGATGTTGTTGAAAGACAAGTGAGGTATGAGTGACGGCAACTGAAATTAAATTCCTCCCCACTCCACCAAGAGTATCTTTCCGCCGTCCACCTAACCTTCGTAACCTCTTAGTTCATCCCTATGAAATCCCCAAACCACCTTCCCTACCCTCTGGCTTCTACCCTTGCAACCGCCCC
This sequence comes from Schistocerca cancellata, assembly GCF_023864275.1. Taxonomy (NCBI): domain Eukaryota; kingdom Metazoa; phylum Arthropoda; class Insecta; order Orthoptera; family Acrididae; genus Schistocerca; species Schistocerca cancellata. The sequence goes on along the minus strand of NC_064632.1, from coordinate 399,259,252 downwards.
CGGTGTAAAACCTGTCCCATGCACCCTCCCACCACCACCTACTCCAGTCCTGTAACCCGGAAGGTGTACACGATCAAAGTCAGAGCCACATGTGAAAGCACCCACGTGATTTACCAACTGACCTGCCTACACTGTGAAGCTTTCTATGTGGGAATGACCAGCAACAAACTGTCCATTCGCATGAATGGACACAGGCAGACAGTGTTTGTTGGTAATGAGGATCACCCTGTGGCTAAACATGCCTTGGTGCACGGCCAGCACATCTTGGCATAGTGTTACACCGTCCGAGTTATCTGGATACTTCCCACTAACACCAACCTGTCAGAACTCCGGAGATAGGAACTTGCGGAGGTAAGTCTTTCCGCTCCCGGGATTGGAATGACTCCTTACCCTCTCCCTTAAAACCCAAATCCTTTCGTCTTTCCCTCTCCTTCCCTCTTTCCTGATGAAGCAACTGCTTGTTGCGAAAGCTTGAATTTTGTTTGTATGTTTGTGTGTCTATCGACCTGCCAGCGCTTTTGTTTGGTAAGTCTCAAAATCTTTGTTTATATATATATATATATATATATATATATATATATATATATATATATATATATATATATATAATGACTTTTGAACACTATTAAGGCAAATACATTGTTTGTTCTTTATCAAAATCTTTCATTTGCTAAGTATGCCTATCAGTAGTTAGTGCCTTCAGTAGTTAGAATCTTTTATTTAGCTGGCAGTAGTGGCGCTCGCTGTATTGCAGTAGTTCGAGTAACGAAGATTTTTGTGAGGTAAGTGATTCATGAAAGGTATAGGTTATTGCTAGTCAGGGCCATTCTTTTGTAGAGGTTATTGAAAGTCAGATTGCGTTGCGCTGAAAAATATTGTGTGTCAGTTTAGTGCTGATCAGATTAAGTAAAGAGAGAAATGTCTGAGGACGCTCAGTTCTGCTCAGCTGTTTGAAAATCAAATAACGTAAGGGGTTTATCAGCACAATAATTCATTAATTTTTCTAAGGGGACGTTTCATCATGTATTAAAGTTTCCCGGTATAGGGGTCAAAACACCGAGCAAATCCCCTCCAAGGACATGTATGAAGAGGACACTATGGTAGTTGAAGAGAAAGCAGACTATAAGTGAAAAAAAGAGATGATGGTAAAGAGAGAAAAAGGTGGAACAAAAACAATGACTGAAGGACAGAGAGACAGTGAAAGTTGTGCCGAGAAGGAGATAGTGGTAAGGAAGAGCGAGAGAAAGGTATGGAGAGATTGACACAGGGAGATAAGAGAAAGTGCCAATGGAAGAAAAAGGACACATTGGAAGAGGGACATATATAGGCAATGGTACTGAGAGGGAGATGCTGTGTATGAAGGCTTAACTACAGAGAGAGACTGGATAAAGGGATTTAAAATGTTCTGTGTAGAAAACAGCATGTCAAACCTTTGGTAAGGATAGCAGAATGGCCATTGAAGCAGCTCGTTCCACACTTTTCCATCAGAGTCGTTTAAAGAAGGGTGTATTCGCCTTTTTAGTGCTCCAATATGGGCATTTTTCCGCTGATTTTCTTTAGCTTGAACCATATACCTGTTTATGCAATTTTCAAGCTTTTTTATCTTCTCAATATACAGCATTATTATAAATAAAACTAAACTTTCAAAACGCTGTAGAAATAACACCACTGGTCAGAATGACGTCAAATTGCAACGGAATATTATAGGAGAAGGGGAAAACCTATAGCAGAAGATAAAAAAATAGTGTGAAAATTGATCAATAGTGCCGCTGTATGGTTCAGAATACGTAAATGAAAAGTCATGCGCACGACCCATTGAAGCTGGTATGAACACGCCCGGTACACGGCTTTTCCTCCTTTCGCATCTGCGATGTTCGCCTTGACTGTCTCAATGCAGGATCGCACTCTGCTTGTAAAGCGGTATTAGAAGAATGATGACTGTGCACACGTTGCTCTGCAGAAGTTCCGGACACTGAAGTCTTTGAAAAAGTGCGTTGGTGCGATGACTGCCTTGGGTGTGGAGAAAATGACTCGGAAATAGGAAAAGACCGGTTTTTTGGTGTGTAACCTGGTAGAGGGAGAAAACGAATTGATTCGACTTCAGTGGAAGCAGGGGCCACAGCAATGCAGGAGGAGACGAGTGGTGGTGTGCAAACGTGTAGCTCTCGGATAATTGCCCGAACATTGGGCATACAAGTGAGCACGGTACGTAAAATCCTACGAAACATCCGTCTTTGGTATCGATTCAAATTCACCCATGTGCACGAATTGCTTCCTGTTGACCCGTCAGCAGGAGATACGTTTGCTTTAGAATTTCTTGCTCGCATGTGAGTGGACAATGATTGGCCGTGGAAGATTTTGTGGACAGACGAAACCCACTTCCATCTGACGGGACATGTCAATACACAGATTTGTCAAATATGGGCAACGGAAACTCCACACGCAAAACAACCAGTACCACTTCATCTTGAAAAGGTCATGTGCGGTGCGAATTTACGGCATCATTTATAATGGGCAATATTTTTTCGAAGAGACAGGTGCTTCCGGTCCTGTTTCCTGTATCGTCACTCGTAAACGCTATGAGTGTCTTTTGCGCAACCACGTGGATGTGTGGATAGGATCATTTTTATGCAAATGGCGCACCTCCACACGTTGCAAATCCAGTTAAGCAGCTGCTGAAGCGCCATTTTGGAAATACTAGACTTATCAGCCGCCATGTCCCTACAGCGTGGCCGTCCCGATCACCTGATCTTAATCCGTGTGACTTCTGGCTGTGGGGCTGTCTGAAAGATGTAGTGTTCAGTGTTCCGATTGCAAAATTAGCTGCATTGAAGGCACGCATTGCGTAACACATTCTGAACGTGACCCCGGAAACACATCGATCAGTTGTGGAACATGCTGTTTCTAGATTTCAACTTGTTGCAGAAAGCTGTCATATTGAACATGTTTTGCGGCAATCACACGGAAATTAATAATCCGATTTGATTTTCATTCATGCATTTTATGCGGTTTTTGGCCTCAGGACAATTAAAAACCAACTTTTCCCATCCGATGTGATATGACATTGCCGTTGTGGACATACGTAACAGGATCACACCCGTTCATCCATGCACACTCAGTAGTATTGTTTGTTTAACGTCAAACGTACACCTTAGGCATTGTTTTATGATTCATTTGTCATTTTTAGTCCACCATTATTAAATTATTATGCTATTGCTACATTTTTAACTATTTATTTTTCTTCTACCATACGTTTTCCCCCTTCTCCGACAATATTCCGTTGCAATTTTACGTCATTCTGACCACTGGTGTTATTTCTACAACGGTTTGAAAGTTTAATTATAATAACTTTGCATATTACTATAATATGATTCATTAGTATCTTCTTGTGATATTGACAGTAGGCATTACCTGAGTAGATAGTTTGAAGAAAGGTAAACCAACACTTGTAGTACTTGAAGTTTTAGAGAAAAATTTTGACTTTGTTGATCAGAGTGCAATACTTGAAATTCTGAAGATAGCAGGGTAACGTACAGGGTAGGAAAGTTTATCTACTACTTGTAAAGAGGACGGACTACAGCCTTACAAGAGTCGAAAGACATGGAAGGGGAGCTGTAGTTGATAAAGGAGCGAGGGAATGGGTTAGCCTCTCCCCGATGTTATTCAATGCGTACGTTGCGATATGACAGACTATTTGAGCATGGGTGATAGGCTTTGGTTGCGAGAGGTGTCAGAATTGTGCGCACTCCGTGGTATGGACTTCGGGAAAGCGTGTCTCTGGCAGGACCTGAGAAAGGCGTGCCAGCATGCGGTGGGTCCATGTCGCACATGTGTTGCTGTCAGATTCAAACCAGCGAAAGGGAAAGTTAGGTCCGCCACTAGCACATGCAAAGAGATTTGTTTATCGTTCGCATTTTCACACCTGCAGCGCAAACCGTAATAGATACAGTGAAGGACCAATACATCAAATTAAGGAGGGAAGTAACAAAATTCTTCCAGTAAGCAAATATAAATTTTAATTATATGTGAGAAGATAAAACACCGAGAAATTCAGTAAATCTTCAGTAAATTTTGTATTATGTAAGGAGCAAAACAGATCAAGCGCTCAAATTGTAGCTCTCAGTGGTGCACATCAACTAAGATACACTTTTGTAGCATAGTTAATTAAGCTATGAAACGTTTTTAATCGAACTTTCGTTAAAAATCACGCACTTGCAGACGTTATTACACACTACATGCAGAGTTTGGTTCTTAAGACTTATATTTTTATGGTGTTTTTCATTTTATTCTTAAGATCTATATTTTTATTGTGCTTTTTACTTTCCTGTTTCCAAATATGAGTGATAAACGATGTAGGTATCATAACTCTGAATAGTATATTCGAAAGAGGAGGAATAATCCAATAAGAAAGTGGTGCCCTATTTATATTTACTGTCGTATTTCATAGAAATGAGTGTATGAATTGATTTTTAGTATTGCAACAAAACTTGGCATTTGTTTAAATTTTAATTCTGGGCGAACTACTGTATATAAAATTAAGTGTAAGGCACTAATTTTGATTTGAGTTTTATCGTTCAGCTAATGGCGCAGCCAGATTTTTGGTACCATTTATGTGCAGGGAGTTGTGGGTTAGGTTGGTGAAAGTAATTCAGAGTTTTCCATGGAGGTGAGTTCAGAGGTCTAGAAACGGCGGCGGCTGTCTTCCAGGTGGATTCCGTTCAGTACGAGTCAGTGAGGCTACATCTGTGCTGGTCTGAGTGGTGAACCACCTGTACATTTTTTCCATAGTAGAGATCTTTCGCATCGTCATCTGTGACACATAAAATGCGTCCTGTGGATTCGTCGCTTATTCTGCACTCGTCAGGAATCTTGATTTACTTTTCCCAGTGTAGCAGAACTTATATTTTTGCGTGTAAAGTTGCTTGGAAATCAGGATGAGATTTTCACTCTGCAGCGGAGTGTGCGCTGATATGAAACTTCCTGGCAGATTAAAACTGTGTGCCCGACCGAGACTCGAACTCGGGACCTTTGCCTTTCGCGGGCAAGTGCTCTACCAACTGAGCTACCGAAGCACGACTCACGCCCGGTAAGCCGTGTCTCCGCAGTATCCTTTCTTTCAGGAGTGCTAGTTCTGCAAGTTTCGCAGGAGAGCTTCTGTAAAGTTTGGAAGGTAGGAGACGGATACTGGCAGAAGTAAAGCTGTGAGTACCGGGCGTGAGTCGTGTTCGGTAGCTCAGTTGGTAGAGCACTTGCCCGCGAAAGGCAAAGGTCCCGAGTTCGAGTCTCGGTCGGGCACACAGTTTTAATCTGCCAGGAAGTTGCTTGGAAATAATTATATGTGTGCTAAGTCTGGATATTAACTCATTTTACCAATGAGAAATATTTTCTGTTACTAATCGACTCTTAGGTAATTGCATTGTGTGCTGGTTAGACTCCGATTAGTTACGAGTTAGTATCAGATCGGGTTTCAGTTAGCTTTTAGCTGTGAACACTTTTTAGCCGTTTTTTATTTATTTTTATATAGTGAGCTCGTTAATCATTATATTGGCGGTTCGACCTAGTTTCAAATCATTTAATCACGTTGTTATTTTCATCATCCTGTGAATTCATATGTGACATTTTATTAGTTAAAATCTAAAATTCTAATTCCAGCTAATTATTTAGTGTAAATTATTAATATTTACAACCCCATTCTCTTTTATCTGTCTGATTAATATATCAAGGGCCAAATAATTGATTATTTTAAAGTGCACAATAGGGAGATGAAGACGAAATATCAACCCCAACAAAACAGCACGAGCCATTTTCGTTTAATTCAGTCCCACTATCCTCTCAACGCAGAGATAGCAATGAAGGAGGCCAAGGGGAAATTGAATGTCCACAGCAAACGGTGGAAACAGAAAAGCTTCTGGGGTTATGTGGGCATGTATTCTTATAAATATATCAAAAAAGGTTTGCATCACCTCGGTTCCGAGAGTTCTGGAACCTGTACAGAAAATTGGTATAGAGATCAACACAAACATCATTTCTGCCCTTCTGATTGTTCATGGAAACGAAACATTGCATGTTGTACCACCATACAGCGAGACCTTCAGAGGTGGCGGTCCAGATTGCCTTACACACCAGTACCTCTAAGACCCAGTAGCACGTCCCCTTGAATTGATGCATGCCTGTATTCGTCGTGGCATACTATCCACAAGTTCATCATGGCTCTGTTGGTCCAGATTGTCCGACTCCTCAACGGCGATTCGGAGTAGAGCCCTCAGAGTGGTTGGTGGGTCACGTCGTCCATAATCAGCCCTTTTGAATCTATCCCAGGCTTGTCCGATATGGTTCATGTCTGGAGAACATGCTGACCACTCTAGTCGAGCGACGTTGTTATCGCGAAGGAAGTCATTCACAAGACGATGGGGGCGCGAATTGTCGTCTGGAAGACGGATGCCTCGCCAATATGCTGCCGATATGGTTGCGCTATCGGCCTGAGGATGGCATTCACGTATCGTACAGCCGTTACGCCGCCTTCCATGACCACCAGCGGCGTACGTCGGCCCCACATAATGCCACCCCAAAACAGCAGGGAACTTCCACCTTGCTGTACTCACTGGACAGTGTGTCTAAGGCGTTCAGCCTGACCGGGTTGCCTCCAAACACGTCTCCGACGTTTGTCTTGTTGAAGACATATGCGACACTCATCGGTGAAAAGAACGTAACGACAATCCTGAGCGGTCCATTCGGCATGTTGTTGGCTCCATCTGTACCGCGCTGCATGGTGTCGTGCAAAGATGGACCTCGCCAAGGACGTCGGGAGTGAAGTAGCGCATCATTTAGCCTACTGAGCACAGTTTGAGTCGCAACACGATGTACTGTGGCTGCACAAAAAGCATTATTCAACTTGGTGGCGTTGCTGTCAGGGTTCCTCCGAGCCATAATCCGTTGGTAGCGGTCATCAACTGCAGTAGCAGCCCTTGGGCGACCTGAGCGAGGCATGTCATCGACATTTCCTGTCTCTCTGCATCTCCTCTATGTCCGAACACCATCGCTTTGGTTCACTCCGAGACGCCCGGATTCTTATCTTGTTGAGAGCCCTACCTGGCACAGAGTAACAATGCGGACGCGATCGATTCGTGGTATTGACTGTCTAGGCATGGTTGAACTACAGGCAACACGAACCGTGTACCTCCTTCCTGGTGGAATGACTGGAACTGATCGGCTGTCGAACTCACTCCGTCTAACAGCGCTGCTCATGCATTGTTGTTACATGTTTGGGCGGGTTTAGTGACAGCTCTAAACAGTCAACGTCTACCTTCAGGAGTTCATATATATATTATGTGTGTGTGTGTGTGTGTGTATTGATCAATGTCAAAACCCCCGAAAGCATACAAAAGACGGCACACACTAAATATTCAACGGGTGAGGCGGCGCAGTGGTTAGCACACTGGACTCGCATTCGGGAGGACGACGGTTCAAACCAACTTCCGGCCATCCTGATTTAAGTTTTCTGTGATTTACTTAAATCACTTCAGGGAAATGCCGGTATGTTTCCTTTAAAAGGGCACGGCAGACTTCTATCTCCATCCTTCCCTGATCCAATGAGAGCGATGAACATGCTGTTTGGTCCCCTTCCCCCAAATCAACCAATCAACCAAATTTTCAGTGCTCAATGTACCGAATGGCATACACGAAAAGAAACACCATCCGAGCAGACCTTGCTGGCCCAACAGTACCGACTGGCAACAGCGTCATTCTCAGCCCTTAGACATCACCGGATGTGGATACAGAGGGGGATGTGGTCAGCACACCACCCTCCTGGCCGTTGTCAGCCTTCGTGACCCGTGTCGCTACTTACCAGTCAAGTAGCTCCTTAATTGGCCTCACAAGGGCTGAGTGGACCCCGCTTGCCAACAGCACTCGGTATATCTAGACGGTGACCCGTTCAAGTGCTAGCCAAGTCCAACAGTATTTAACTTCGGTGATCTGACAGTAACCAGTGCTACCACTGCAGAAAGGCCGTTGGCTAATATCTAACACATGATTAAATAATCGGCTCCCTTTTAACTTCACCAGGCTTACGATAAAGAGGGCAAAAAAGTCATAAGGAAAATAACAACACATCAGTAAAAGAATAACAAGACAAAACCGAGTAATAAATCGTAGCCCAGAATACAAAATCCTAAAATATTCTCAACCGGAAACTGACACCCTGACGCAACCAATTAATAAGAGAGCAAAAACTCAACAATAGAATATGCAGCCCACGCTACCATCTTCTGGGCGCAATAAATGACTACAAAAAAATTGTGAATGCTAGAAACAGGACAATACATCACTGCACTGATCACAACTGTCACAATATCCTTTAACCATCAGAGCTGAAAATACATCATAGCCCACAACACTAAATTCCTGACGACATTTCAATCCTGGTCTCCACGAAGCCAAGCACTGTCCAGTGCTGCAAACTGGAATGATGGCCTATGTTGCCCCTAAGCCACTGGCAGTGCTGACTATAAGTTTACCAAGCTGCCTAGCTGTTTTGCTCAACGACTTCCTGCTTTGCTACATCCGCCGGTTTCTTCCCTCAGAATTTGCCAGCTGAGTTGCCTTTTAGCTGACCGTCATCCAACTTTCCACCTCGGCTCAGGCTGCTCCATGATGACAGAGGCCACTCCATCCTGCAAACATGGGCCTGCTATAGTCGACAACTCGCTGGGTTAGCCTCTGACTAAACCTCCGTCCGAACAGGACTTGGAAGGCCCAACGGGCCCGTTCGGCCGCCGTGTGATCCTCAACCACAGGCGTCACTGGATGCGGACATGGAGGGGCATTTGGTCAACACACCGCTCTCCGGCCGTTTGTGAGTTTACGAGACCACAGCCGCTACTTCTCAATCAAGCAGCTCCTCAGTTTGCCTCACAAGGTCTCAGTGCATTCCGCTTGCCAACAGCACTCGGCAGACCGGATGGTCACCCATTCAAGTGCTAGCCCAGCCCGACAGCGCATAACTTCGTTGATCTGACGGGAACCGGTGTTACTATAGCGGTAAGGCGCTGGCCTGGGTTAACCACGGCAGGACATAAACTAACTCAACTTTTGGTCAACCAGTACTTCTGGTAAGGTCACATTCCATTTATTCTTCTTTCGTTTGTCGCAGTATCATGGACATTTAGGCTTGCTTCATTAGGTTTGGTCCCACTATTAATTACTAACAATGCTTGATTAACTGTAGAACTGATGGCATATCTCAGTAAAACGGGCTCCACATTGGTGTAAATGAGTGGAAAACACTTTCTGGATCACATCTTTATTTTTGTTAAGAATTACCGCTTTCAATCTACTACGCTCATCTTCAGATCTAAGGTGATGGCTTTTCATACCGTCTCTTCTTCCTGTGAATGTTTTCAGCATGTTCCTCTACTCGTAGATTCTGTGGAGAAACACTTATTTCTTCTTTTATCAGTCCACTTAACATTCAACAGACCTCTATACCACCACATCTTCTTTTTATGTTTCCCTGCAGTCCATGATTATGCTCGTGCATAAAATGCTATACTCCAAATAAATTTTCGTAGGAATTTCTCCCTCATATTAAGCCTGACGTTTGATAGCAGCAAACTTCTTCAGAGCAGGAATGCCTTCCTTACATAAGCTAGTCTGCTTGTCAGTTCTTCCTTGCTTCGTCCGTCATATATTCTTCTGCTTCCAAGATAGTAGAATTCCTTCACTGCGTGTACTTCAAGGTCCCTAATATTGACGTTATCACTAATTTCATTTCCGCTACTCCTTTCGTCTTTCTCAATTCGTCTGCAATCGGTATTCTGGTCCTACAATTCTACCTAACTTTCACTGAGGACAGAATTTACGTCAACAAATCTTATCATTAATATCCTTTCATCCTAAAATTCTATCCCACTCCAGAACCTTGGTTTCAGTTCCGTCATTGATTCTTCGATATGCACACTGAACAGTGGGGGTGAAAGACTGTTTCCCCGTCTTACACCTTTTTCATTCAAGCACTTCATTCTTGGTCTTCCGTTCTTATTTTTCCCTCTTGATTACTGTACACATTGTGTATTGGAAGCTGATAGTCGTGGCCTATGGTCGCACACACCAAGCAGTCTGATAGGAGTTCCAGTAATTTTCGGAATGCTAGATATTGTTTCGAAAACACTGCAGTGCTTTTCATACTTTCGTAATAGATTCTGTTTAAAACTGTTGTTAAAAAATATTGTGCTTTTCAGTTTTCACTCATTTACGTTCAACTAACATCTGCGTCTTGACGGGGACCCATCAAAATCTAGGCACGAAAGTAAGAGTTTCTCACTATTAAACACAAGGGTTGGAAGTTAAATAGTTGGAGCTATTTATGAACAACAGATACAAAAGAGTTACATGTTTGCACCTGTTACTGTCCTTCAAAGTAGTCACCGGCGTTGTGTAGAACCCATTGCCAGCGATGTGGAAGGCGTAGTATACCGTTAGCAGAGCCTGTTCTGTTGATGGTGCGAATGGAGCAGTCTACTGCCTCTCGAATCTCTGAAACAGTTCCGAAGTGAATGCCACGAAGTGGTTCCTTCAACTTCGGAATCAAATCAAAGTCACAAGGACTTATGTCCGGGCCGGCCGGAGTGGCCGGTCGGTTCTAGGCGGTACTGTCTGGAGCCGCGCGACCGCAACGGTCGCAGGTTCGAATCCTGCCTCGGGCATGGATGTGTGTGATGTTCTTAGGTTGGTTAGGCTTAAGTCGTTCTAAGTTCATGGGAACTGATGACCTCAGGTATTAAGTCCCATAGTGCTCAGAGCCATTTGAACCATTTTTGCGCAGAAAGTGTCGCCGCTTCTTTCGGAAATCTGGTCGCAGGTGATGCTCCAAAATCGAACAGTAACGCTGTGCATTGATGGGCTGCCGTGGAGGAACGTAATGCTTTAGGGTAACACCATCACAGTCGTACACGAGAATCACCATAACTTTATACCGCTCCATTCACACCATTAACAGAACAGGCTCTGTTAACGGTATACTACGCCTCCCACATCGCTGGCAACGGGTTCTACACAACGCTGGTGACTACTTTGAAGGACAGTAACAGGTGCCAACATGTAACTCTTTTGTATCGGTTGTAAATAAATAGTTGCCACTGTTTAAATTCCAACCCTCGTATTTGATAGTGAAAATCTCTGAATTTCGCGCCTAGATGTTGATGTGTCCTCCGTCGGTCAGAATCGTCGGCGTCACTCTCACGGTTTACACATACAAGTAATGCAACATTTTTTTCTGGGCCAGTTTCGGTTGAAAAAAATGCAGAATTTTTTGTGGCACATCATGGGGTATTCCTATAGTTTCATGAAGTTCCGATAAGTAGCGGCGCTATACTAATCTTCAAAATGACGTCTATAACGGAGATGCGCTCGCAGCAGTGAGTTGTTGCTAACTTTCTTTCGGTGGGAACCAGAGTATCATAGATATTCATAGGCGCTTGCAGAATGTCTACAGAGACCTTTCAGTGAACAAAAGCACGACGAGTCGTTGGGCGATGTGTCTGTTATGGTCACAACAAGGTCGCGCAAACATGTCCGATTTCCAACGTGTCGGCCGTCCGCACACAGCTGTGACTCCTGCAATGCTGCCCCCAGGAAACTGAAGAAACGACTTCAGTGTGTTCGTCGTCACAAAAACACAAACTAACTTTCCTCTCCCATACAAGTGTGCGTACCAGAAAAGAGCTCAGAAAACGTCATTGGACTGTTTTTCCTTATACACCATACACCCCAGACCTCGCACCTTTCTTTGACTTCCATCTGTTTGGTCCAGTGAAGAATGCACGTCGCTGTAACAGTACGCAGATGATTCCTGGGTTATCGATAGAGCAACAAGCTGACTCCGACGTCGAGCAGTGGAGTGCTACCATGCGGGCACACAGACCCTCCTAGTGGGGTGGCGCAAGACCATCGCACTGAACGGGTAGTGTGTTAAAAAATAAGGTTTTGTAGCAAAAAGAGTGGGGGATAATACGGTGCACTGCAATTCTGAATAAAACCAACTTTCTTTCAGAAAAAAAAAGTTGTATTACTTATTGACCGCCCCTCGTAATTCCTCACACCACTGGCGTACTTTAGTAATGATGCAGTCAGTGTCACTGCTTGGGGGTTACGGACGGAAAAGACCCACCGTGGTTTAACAGCGCAATTCGGAGAATGCTCAGGAAGCAAAGACAGTTGCACTCGCAGTACAAGAAAGACCGGGAGAATGAGGACAGGCAAAAGTTAGTAGAGATTCGTGCTGCTGTAAAAAAGCGATGCACGAAGCATACAACCACTACTACTGTCATACCTTAGCAAAAGATCTTGCTGAAAACCCAAGGAAATTCTGGTCTTACGTAAAATCGGTAAGCGGGTCGAAGGCTTCCATCCAGTAACTCACTGATCAGTCTGGCCTGGCAACGGAAGACAGCAAAACGAAAGCTAAAATTTTAAATTTAGCATTTGAAAAATCTTTCAAGCAGGAGGATCGTACAAACATACCGCCGTTTGAGTCTCGTACAGATTCCCTTATGGAGGACATAGTGATAGACACCCCTGGGGTTGTGAAGCAGCTGAATGGGTTGAAAATAAATAAATCGCCAGGTCCTGATGGGATTCCAATTCGGTTTTACAGAGAGTACTCTACTGCATTGGCTCCTTACTTAGCTTGCATTTGTCACGAATATCTTGCGCAACGTAAAGTCCACAGCGACTGGAAAAAAGCGCAGGTGACGCCTGTATAAAAGAAGGGTAAAAGGAGGGATCCTCAAAATTACAAACCAATATCCTTAACATCCGTTTGTTGCAGGATTCTCGAACATATTCTCAGTTCGAATGTAATGAATTTCCTGGAGACAGAGAAGTTGCTGTCCATGCATCAGCATGGCTTTAGAAAGCATCGCTCCTGCGAAACGCAACTCGCCCTCTTTTCACATGATATCTTGCGAACCACGGATGAAGGGTATCAGACGGATGCCATATTCCTTGGCTTCCGGAAAGCGTTTGACTCGGTGCCCCACTGCCGACCCCTAACTAAGGTACGAGCATATGGGATTGGTTCCCAAATATGTGAGTGGCTCGAAGACTTCGTAAGTAATAGAACCCAGTACGTTGTCCTCGATGGTGAATGTTCATCGGAGGTGAGGTTATCATCTGGAGTGCCCCAGGGAAATGTGGTAGGTCCGCTGTTGTTTTCTATCTACATAAATGATCTTTTGGATAGGGTGGATAGCAATGTGCGGCTGTTTGCTCATGATGCTGTGGTGTACAGGAGGTGTCGTCGTTGAGTGACTGTAGGAGGATACAAGATGACTTGGACAGGATTTGTGATTGGTGTACAGAATGGCAGCTAACTCTAAATATAGATAAATATAAATTCCGATGAATAGGAAAAAGAATTCCGTAATGTTTGAATGCTCCATTAGTAGTGTAGCGCTTGACACAGTCACGTCGATTAAATATTTGGGCGTAACATTGCAGAGCGATATGAAGTGGGACAAGCATGTAATGGTAGTTGTGGGGAAGGAGGATAGTCGTCTTCGGTTCATTGGTATAATTTTGGGAAGATGTGGTTCATCTGTAAAGGAGACCGCTTATAAAACACTAATACGACCTATTCTTGAGTAATGCTCGAGCGTTTGGGATCCCTATCAGGTCGGATTGAGGGAGGACATAGAAGCAATACAGAGGCGGGCTGCTAGATTTGTTACTGGTAGGTTTGATCATCACGCGAGTGTTACGGAAATGCTTCAGGAACTCTGGTGGGAGTCTCTGGAGGAAAGGAGGCGTTCTTTTCGTGAATCACTACTGAGGAAATTTAGAGAACCAGCATTTGAGGCTGACTGCAGTACAATTTTACTGCCGCCAACTTATATTTCGCGGAAAGACCACAAAGATAAGATAACAGGGATTAGGGCTCGCACAGAGGGATATATGCAGTCATTTATCCCTCGTCCTGTTTGGGAGTGGAAAAATGAGAGAAGATGCTAGTTTGGTACGAGGTACCCTCCGCCACGCACCGTGTGTTGGATTGCGGAGTATGTATATAGATGTAGATATAGGCTGCTTGTGTTCTGATCGTGCGAACCGCATCTTACTCATCGTTACAGCTTTCTACAAAACTGCTCAAGAAAGCGAGTTATTCCTGTCTGCTGCAGAGTGTGTGCTGATACGAAACTTCCTGGTAGATTAAAACTGCGTGCCGTCCCAGGACTGGAACTCTCATCTTATCTTCATGGTCCTTGCGCTAAATGTTCGTTGTAGGCAGAAGAATCGCTCCGCATTCAGCCTCAGATATCGGCTCCCTAAACATGATATTGCAGTGTCCGTGTTACTCTGAGTTACGATGCAAAGTTATTTTGTACATGCATGTCCAAAGGAACAGGCGCTGCGGAAACTACAGCCGTTACGAAATATACTACTTGTACATCGTAACTGCGAATACGCACAAGTATCAGCTGTAGGATGGAATGATAATAACGAAAATATTTACCGAACTGTGACTCGAATCCGGATTTCCCGCTTATGGCTTACCATCTTTTTTTATCCCATTTTGTTCTTTATTGTTCGTTCAGTTTGTTCACGACGGATGTCCCATGACGCTTATTCAAGTTCATCGTTGATACATTAACTCAGTTTCTTTTATTACAAACGGCAGCTAAGCCTCTGACCGAACACACTGGGCTACCGTACCGCGCCGCTTGGTTATTCGTGCACAACTCGCGGCCACACACAAACTTCCATATGTCGTCAAAAATGAGTCTACAACCTGTACTCGTACATCCATTATGTATATTCTCGTACAGGTGAGACACTTTACTTGAAAGTCGCTTGCCCGGTGTCGGCGGATAAACAAGATATTGCAGTGACTGAGTTATTCCGAATCATGATGCAGAGTTCCTTTGAACGTGCATAATGGATGTACGAGTATAGGTTGTAGACGCATGGTTGCCGACATATGGAAGTTTATGTGTGGCCGTGACTTGTGCACGGCCTAATGGTAAGGTGACTGCTCACGATAAGCGGGATATCCGCTGCGAGACCCCGTCCATTCTACAGTTGATGGTTCTGCATATTACCAACTGCATACATTTAATGGTCCTCTAAATGTCCTCAATAGCGCCTCGCGTAAAGAAAGTCGCATTTCCTCCAGAGATTCCCATTTGAGTCCGCAGCTCGTGGTCGTGCGGTAGCGTTCTCGCTTCCCGCGCCCGGGGTTCCCGGGTTAGATTCCCGGCGCGGTCAGGGATTTTCTCTGCCTCGTGATGACTGGGTGTTGTGTGATGTCCTTCGGTTATTTAGGTTTAAGTAGTTCTAAGTTGTAGGGGACTGATGACCATAGATATTAAGTCCAATAGTGCTCAGAGCCAGTGGCATTCCCATTTGAGTTCACGAAGCCTTCCTGTAATATTATTTACTATGTGAGTTTCAGTGTTGTAACAAGCATGTACATCTAATAATGTTACAATATCAGATGATGAAAGAGTAGATCCATCGAAACTGGTCATAGTAATTAAAAGAATTGCTACCGATCTCGACAAACTAGATTCTTCAAGACTAAAATAGCTTTCAGATTTCCACCAACGATTGACGTAATGTCAAACATATTTATCTCCGTAATACTCGGGTACTGATCGTACCTACCGGTAACACATCTGACAGAAAGACTCTGAATTTCTTTGGTGATTCCTGAAACGGACTTCGTGTGGATCCCAAACACTCGAACAGTACTCGAGAATGGGTCGCACTAGCGTGTCTCCTGTATGGATGAACTACACTTTCCCAAAACATCCCAATAAACCAAAGTCGAGAATTCGCCTTTCTTATTCCCAATCTGACCCTCTGTAAAGTTTGGAACGTAGGAGATGGAGCATTGGCCAAGTGAATCTGGGTCATGAGTAGTACTTGGGTAGCTCAGCTGGTAGATCACATGCTCGGGAAAAGCAAAGGTCCTGAGTTTTGAATCCCTGTGCGACATACAGTTAACATCGCAAGAAGTTTCTAATAAAATGTTGTCCTTGTTGAGGGGAACGTCGAAGTATGATTCTATAGGAGAACTCTAAAATTATGTGACTCTCCACAAAATCGTCGAGAAAAGTGTGTGGGAAATACTAGCTGTAAGAAGGAACAGAATGGTTGAACATCTGATTGGACATCAGGGAATAGCTTCCACAACTATATGGAGAGAGCCGTAGCAGGCTTAAATTGCAGAAGACGAGTATAGATTCATGTGCGATAAATATTCGAGGGCTGAATGTAGGTGCTACTATGACATAGAAAAATCACTAAATTGACCTAATATTTTAAGGAGACATAAACTCACTTGCCAGACATCAGCCCCAGGAGAAGACCGCACGCGAAAATTTGTCCCATAATTCCGACAGTGCGGAGTTATGACATCCTGGAAGTACAGTTTTTAAATTGTCCCCCGCACTGGTTGTTTGTCACTCACTCCGCCGCACTCAGCTGCCTAATGCCCGACTGCGAAGTACCATACAGTGGAGTTAGTAAGAGGTTGTTAATCACTGGTTTGATATTGGTAACATGCTTTGTTCGTTGCGTTATAGTGAGCGGTTCGCAAAGTGTAGCTCGTGTCAGATATCTCTTTGCTTTCAACATTTTTATGTTGCTATTCTCAAATGCTTTGTAAATGAATGAAACGAGTTAGTGTGTTATTAAGGAAAAAACGTAGCGCTATTTAATTATTAACATCGTTGTTTAGCTTTGTTTTCTTTGAATTTTAAAGCTGGTACTTTTTATGTGAAACAGATTTGCAAGACAAGTGCTGTCCTTGGACATGATTGGCATCATTAAATTGTAGATCGACAATAACCTCATTTCATTATAAAAATTTATCATTTTCTTAGGTTTTTGAGGAGACATATATATATGGGGGGGGGGGGCGGGGAAGGGCTATGTATATAACTGCAGAATATCAAAATAAGGCCGCGCGGTCTGAGGCGCCTTGTGATGGTCTGTGCCGCTTTCCCCCCCCTCCCCCCCCTCCCCCCTCCCCCCCTCCCCATATTCGAGTCCTCGCTTGGGCATGGGTGGACGTGTTGTCCATAGCGTAAGTTAGTTTAAGTTAGATTAAGTAGTGTGTAGGCTAAGGGACAGATGATCTCAGCAATTTGGTCCCGTAAGACCTTACAACAAATTTCTAAATTCAAAATAAGAAAGTTGTTAAGATAATATTGAATTTATATGTGCATGAGATTCACATACAGGATGTAAAGCGTATAAGTGCAATCATTTCTATTGGCCGCTGAAGATGGTATACAGAATTACATTACGTCATTATTTACGTCGTTTGCAGACTAATAATTATAACTATTACAAATCGTATGTTTTTAGGTTCAGTATTACCTCCAGATACATGCGGCAAGATTAAGCCATTCCTGCTTATTTTCTCCTAGGCAGCAGGTCACATGGTGAAGTGTGAGCACATGGACGCAAAGTGATTAGTCTATACCGACAGGTGTAGTTCAATTAGGGTGCAGCTACAACTGTTCATGAAACATCAGGTTGAAAAGTTAGTGAGGTGCTTGTGGGAACATTGTTCGATGCAGAGAAAAAAACAACAAACACCCCGATATATGTACATATTAAGGTACCACATATAATGATATGTGCGTTGGGCATTATTTGGCTGCAGTGTGGCGGGGGATTGACAAGCAGTGATCGCGAAAGTTCAAATGTTGTACTTTCAGATAGTCTTAACTGTGTACTATCAGAACTATGGCCCAAGTGTGCTTTTTTCTCTTAAAAATACGAAGAAAGCTTCGTGATGTTTCCTCGTCAGATAAACGTTTGAAACAGGGAGGAAACATAGGAGAGGTGTAGCAAATCAGTTAGAAGACAACAAGTATTGAGAGAGAAATGATACTTCTCTCAATAGGGCATGGCACGAACATACAGTGCCATCTGGCCAGTGGAATGATCAAGAAGATGGTCGCAGGGAAGATAGAGAGGGAAGCACAGTGGAAGTGGGTCGCCGCGCATAACGGGCCTCGTGGCTGCGGGGTATCAGCAGTCGCAGTGAGGTGAGTTGTACCTGGACTCTGGCAAGGGGCTCCAGCGGAGATAGCGCTGGACGTGCCCGGCTGGAGTTACGGGCCAGATAGCGGGCGGCCCGCGCTTAGCCAGGTCAGCCCGACCGAAGCTTTCAGAAGGGCGCGCGAACGGAAAGGTAGCGGCGATTATCTTCTGCTACTGAAGTGGTGCATTGCGCTGCACTTTCCGGAGAGATGCTCTCTTTAACAACTTACTAACAACTCTCTTCATGGGCTATGAATCGCAAACCAGCGTCTCCGCCTCAGACCGGTTAAGGAAAGCTCATAACAAAGTGTAGCACCACAACCCTTCATTGTTGCGAAATATGCTGATCTGAAGTATCCGGATTCCAGTATGTAATACGGAATTGATCACTAATTACCACGAGAGACGGGCCGGTCAATATATGGGAGAGTGTATTGTGTTGAGAAAAGAAGCAGTGATAGCAGAATGAATAGGTCACAAGAGCTGAGGGACCTCGTGTGTGGACAAGTCATTGGATGTCAAGTGAGTAGCAAATGCATCAGAGACATTTCATCCCTTCTAGAGCTGCCCAAGTCGACTGTTGCCGTTGTGATTGAGAAGCGGAAACGTGAAGAAACAACGAAAGCTAATCTAAGAGCACGCAGAGGTCGTATACTGACGAACAGGGACTGTGGACCATTGATTGTCAAGGGTAACCGTATTTAGTCACGTGAAATCAGCAGAAGAAATCATTCGTATGTTACAAAGTGTAGCATCAGTCCAGCTAGCAGAACGATTGTGCTTGGGCACGTAATGGGATACAATGGCCCAAAAGCTTCTCATAAGAAATACATTTCTGTAGTCAGTGCTGAGTGAGATTGAGGTGGTGAACAGTAGATGACAGGAAACGAGTTATTTGAAGTGATGAATCACGCTGTACCTTGTGACAGTCCGATAGAAGAGTTAGG
Organism: Schistocerca cancellata; assembly: GCF_023864275.1. Classification (NCBI taxonomy): domain Eukaryota; kingdom Metazoa; phylum Arthropoda; class Insecta; order Orthoptera; family Acrididae; genus Schistocerca; species Schistocerca cancellata. The sequence goes on along the minus strand of NC_064632.1, from coordinate 399,240,251 downwards.
GTCTGGTGAATGCATGTAGATCGTTACCTGCAATCATTCAAAAATAGTTCAGATGGCTCTGAGCACTATGGGACTTAACATCTGAGGTCATCAGTCCCCTAGAACTTAGAATTACTTAAACCTAACTAAGGACATCACACACATCCATGCCCGAGGCAGGATTCGAATCTGCGACTGTAGCGGTTCCGCGGTTCCAGACTGAAGCGCCTACACCCGCTCGGTCACAGCGGCCGGCCCTGCAATCATGTGTAGTGTCAACAGTATGAAGGTATGAAAGAGGTGGATTTATGGTAAGGCTGTGCTTTTCATGATTAGGGTGTTGTACCCTTATCGTGGTTGAAAAACGGTGAATGTGGTGGAATAGAAACACATGTTACAGCGTTGTACACTGTACACAGTAGACGGAAAGTCTAGTGACGATGATTGTTTGTTTCAGCATGACAATGCACGGAGTCATAAAGCTGGATCTTTGAGGCAGTGGTTTGTGAAGAACAACACTCATGAAATGAACTGGCCTGTCGAGAGTCCCGAAGTGAACCTAATGGAACACCTATGGGATGGGCCAGAACGTCGACTTTGCTCTAGACTGCAGCATCCAAGCTCTGCCTTCTTTGAATTCAACTCTTGAGGAGAAATGGGGTGCCATTCCTCCACAGATATTCGGACACCTCATTGAAAGTGCCTACTGCAGAGTTCAAGGCGACATAAAGGCGAAGAGTGGATACGCCCCATTAATAGGTATCGAGATACTTTAGACTAGATAGTGTATATTTGGTTGGTCGTGCCCCACAGCTGTAACAATTTAGTGAAAAACATTTTTATACACACCTGCAGCTGCTACATAAACTTAATCTGATGTTCAAAGATTTTGCATTACCATCTTAAGTCATTCTGTTTGGATTGTATACGTGCTGTAGAGCACATAGGGGACTATTATCTGTTGCAAAGCGTATGTTGCGCTGTGTAAGTAACATAAATCATAAACATAACTCATGTTTCTCTTCAAAGTGATCTGTGGACCAGGATTAATGCCACCCATTCAAATAGGTGTATGTGATGACATAAGAGTGTGTAACGTCGCAGCTACTTACACGGCTGCAGAGTTTTGCAGTACGTTTTATTCCATTAGGTCAAGCTGTATTGGAGGCTGGCAATGAATCCTCCAGCTCCGTCCGTTGTGTAGTCGGCTGCTGGCGTCATAATGCCATCTGTCGTGGTGTGCGGACCGTGATAACTGTTCTGTGTGGAGCGTACTAAGATCACTTATGCATCTCACCTAAGAAACTAAATAACAATGATAAATATTATCTGTTTGTTTTCACATTTGGTATAGGAATTTTTATAGTTTACAAGAACAGTGCGTAAAATTTTCATGTGGATAACTTTAATAGTTTTGAAAATATAAAAAAACCTATTAAAGAAGTACTTTACCGACACTTACTAAAGTAAATTCAGATAGGAATCACGACAGTTTAAGTTTCTTTGTCATTTGAAAATACTAACAGCACTTTCAGTGAGCACAAGTTATTTTTAAAGAATTTTAACTCTAAACTTTTAATAATTTTGCTTTCGTAAAGAAAATAATAATTTCAAAGTTGATATTAATATTTTGTGTTAGGGTGGGAATAGATGAGAGTGAATGTGAGTGTGAATGTGGGGACGTACGTCAAATTTCAATTTTATAATGAATTACACCATCCGTAACCAGCAAGTGTTACGTAACCAGGATGTCCTGAAGACGGTGGATCCCCCTAACTGGTGGATAACGTATGTCTAGGAGCGTTTGCTTTTGTAATAAGGCACCCAGAAGGATAGTAAGATGATACTTAGTTCTAAAGTATATTTCAAGCATTTTTTCTTTTGATTTCCTTTTGTTTGGTTTTGTGGAACATTTTGTGAAATTTTACAATATGAAATGACGTAGATGCATATTGGAGTAAAGCGGTTTGCGCGCGAAAATGATCATGAAAGGTTAATCTGACTGGATGATCCTTTTGATCAACCAAGGGGAGAAAAGTCTTTCCTGCGTAATTGAATGAGTTATATGCCCTGTGAGCGACGGCATTCAGTCAGTCGTGGACTCACTGTTGGACGAGAAGGTCATGTTAAGTGAGTCCGAAAAAATTATCTGTAAGATGAAGACATGACGGTTAAATTGCACTCGGTTTATATCGCCGTGCTAGCAGATGCAATTACGGACATTTCTGTGAAGTTTGGAGAGGTTTCAGAATGTTGGTTGCAGAATAAAGCCCGTGTGAATCTAAGGGCCTTCCTGAATATTCTGCGTGGCGTGTTCCGTATGCATGTACAGAATATTTTGGCGAGCATCTTCTTTCGAAGAATCCACTGGAAAGGACCGAATTTGAACTCGTTTTGTAGCAGTGTGTTGCCTGTGTGAATCTCGTAATTTTTCGGGTTGGACATAGCACATTTCTGGCTGTCTTACGTGTGATATAAGCTGCACGAACTAGTAGTAGATGTACTACCAACGTAAATGTGGGCTTCGTGACACAATAAATTAAATAATAAAACATCAGTATCTACAAACAAACATTTTAAATGAAGGGAGGAAGCACCCACTTTGTCCATTATTAATTGAGATTTACAGGTTTATCTTGTTACTGGAGTTACGCGGATTTTGTAATCGTAAGTATGGTCGGTGGTTTTCTTCAGCGCTGCTTTTCTCGTCGTCTACATAGAGCAACGGGTGGTGAATGGACACTATACTGAGGTAGGTGGACATGAAATAAATCGCGGAACGAGTCCCTCGAACCCCACCCCGCCGCAAGTGCTGTAAATAAATTCCCTTACTTCACTACATGCAGTGCTTACTAGTTTTGACTTTTTCTGTCTTGCCACGGCCCACACAATGTTGTACAGAATCAGTATAAACTGTGTTCCTTCTGATTTTGCTAATGGTAATTACCGGTAATGGTAAAATAAAAATTCTACCATTACAAAAAGTCGCTGGTTCCATTTAGTTTTGGAAAGCTTTATTGCAGTTACACATCTATAACTTTGTTTTATTCATGCATAATAACTTTCCTCTCGTCAGAAAATAAACAAAAGGCTCAACTATAAATATCATTTGACTCTTGGAATCGATTTCTGGGACAATTTAAGAATAATTATTTTTTTGAAAAAAAAATGTTTATTAGCAGACATTTATTGGCCCATCACACAGATAGATGAATGGATTCCCTATCAGTCCTAAGAAAGCCAAGATGTAAAGTATACTAACTAGTAGCAAGTGCACTCAGATTCATTTCTGGTGAAATTTCAAAACTATTTATCTCTTTATTTTATTGATTTATCTATGAATTTATTTCAGCTGTTAAGGTCATGGCCTTTAGAGCCTTTCTTGCTTATAACCAAACCTTCAGTGAACACGTATTACTAAGAGCAATATAGAAAACAGTAATAATAATAATAACAATGATGATGATGGTGATGGTTATGATGATGATGATGACAATGTGAATACATGTATCCAAGATACTCATAGTAATGAAAATGTAGAGTTTAAGAAATTTCAGTCTTATTAAAATTGAGCAGCTTCACAGTTTTTCTTGCAAATAGAAATACCACTTGGTTCTGGGTTTTAGTGCTTCCTATAGTGTTGTACCTCCAATCTGAATAGTTTTCTGTCGAGTTGTCAGCCAATACCAAGACTTACTAAAAAGTGAATACACATAGTATTATCAAGTATCTCAACGCTACCTCTCTGAAAGACAAATCCCTACAACTCTCCGATATACTATACGCTCTCAACTAAGTAATTGTGCCTACGGTGCAATGATAGTATTAGTGAGGTTAGCGGACAAAATGATACTCAGCCCATTACAAGAGTACACTGTTCGATATTGAACGCAGTTGGTGTTGTGCTGTACGAAATAACATTCGTTTGCATAGTGGTGGGTTCTTAGATTTACTTTGGGAGGATGTTGTGTTTATGCTATAACACATGCAAAATGTTGGATCACTTTATTATAACTTGAACAAGATGAAACACTTAACTTTGAAACAGTACATTGCCACAGTAATGTCACGTGTATTTATTACTGCCTCTGAACACTGATGATGACGACAATGATGATAATGACGACAATGATGATGATGATGGTGGTGGTGGTGATTATTTTATTGCACTGATGGCTGGAGTCCTCACCTGGGGAAATTCGGCCACCGAATTGTAAGTTTTTTTCAGTTGACGCCTCATTGGGCGACTTGCTTGTTGCTGATGATGAAGATAGCACAACACCCGATCCCTGAGCAGAGAAAGTCTCCAGCTCGTCAAGGAATCAAATCTGGGTCCACTGCCTGACCACTCAGCTAAGAAGGTGGCCTGACCAGTGTGTCTAAAACGAATGGTGTAACATACTGTAAGAATAGAGCCATATAAATTTCCTGTTCCTGGCGTGTAAGGCCTCGGGCCGTGATTGTGGTCATTTGCCCTAAAATTCCAATTTGGTATATGTATTTTAGCAGTAAGCTTCAAAACCTTATTTACTGATATTCCTGGCGTCGGATGCCTTCTGCTGTGTTTGTGGCGACTTACCTTTAATATTTCCATACCTGTAAGTTGTAAATTGCAGCGAGTTCTTTAACAATTCTTAATTTATTGCCATTCTTAGCGTGTAAGGCCTTCAGCCATGATTGTGGTCGCTTGCCTTAAAATTTTAATTTGGTATTTGTATCTACGCAGTAAGCCTTATTTACTGCCATTCCAGGGGTCTGATACCTTCTGCTGTGTTTGTGGCGACTTACCTTTAATATTTCAATACCTGTAAGTTGTAAATTGCAGCGAGTTCTTTAACAATTCTTAATTTATTGCCATTCTTAGCGTGTAAGGCTTTCAGCCATGATTGTGATCGCTTGCCTTAAAATTTTAATTTGGTATTTGTATTCACACGGTAAGCCTTATTTACTACCATTCCAGGGGTCTGATACCTTCTGCTGTGTTTGTGGCGACTTACCTTTAATATTTCAATACCTGTAATATGTAAGTTGCAACGAGTTTTAAACAATTCTTAATTTATTGCCATTCCTGGCGTTTAAGGGCTTCTGCCCAGATCACAGTGGCTTGATTTTAAAACATTATCTGCTGTATCTGCATTTAATGATGATTTGCTAAATTGTAACTCACTGAAAACACTATTATTTACACAGTTGTTTATTCCTTCATTAATAACGTGTGATATTTTTCGTTTATTGTTGAGTCTGGAATTACTGGTTTAGAATAAATTGTGTGTAACTGTAAAAGGCAACCAATAGTAACTGATTACGGCCCCGTCTACAATCGTAACCGAATCCTGCCTTCCCTCGACTATCAGGTTTCAAAAGCTTAAGTAAAACATGTATTTTTGCATTATAGCTGCTCAACTCACAAAACCACATTCAAAACCACCCACTAATTCCACTACTGAGAGCAACGTTATAGAGATGGGAGAGAATGTGTAAGATTAAATAAGTAAGAAAGTGCAGTCGTGTCCATTCCTTCGCTAGAGACTCTAGAACTCAACAAAAATGTGAAGGTGATCAAAGCGTCATTAATGCTTAGGAAATACATAATTTAATGCGAAGCAGTGTGGCGGAGAAATCAATTCCACCCCAACTTTATTTAGGATTGCACCATATTCATCACAATTTTCCGGACTGTTTCTTTACCCGTAACCACACTGAAGGTAGTACCAATATACGCGCATCTGCTTTGCTCGCACGCACTCGTTCCGGCATCGCTGCCGCAGCCCCGGAACACCCAACACGACACAACATGCAGAGTGGCCAGGTGGCGCCTGCTCGTTATGCTACCCAGGCAAACGCTGGCCCGCCTGTTGTGTTTGGCTGTGGCTAACCGCTTGTGTGTGCACGTATTACTGCGACGCAGTGCGTGTAGTAGTGGTAAACTCTCTGCACGTGGCGCCACCAGTTCCTGCATGTACCGATGCTGTGATTACGAATTCGCGGGCCGATTCATTTCGATTCTCTCTTGCTTTTGAACTAGAGATTTTCGGGATTACTTTTCATCGATATAACTTTAATTTGTAAGCCACAGCCGTGCGATGTAGTACAAAAACGCTTTGCAAATAGATGCAGGTGTGAGACAGCACGTCCCTTTACGGTTAGCTTCGTGAGTCACTGAACTAAGAACTCGCCATGAGACTTTCTCTTTCGGATACAAGATGTTTCAATAAAGCACAAAATATTTCTGCGACATCAGGATGGAAATGGACAATATAACATTTGAACTTACCATTTTTGTGGACACATCATTTTTGTGGACATAACTTGTAAATATTTAAAACTAAATTCTAACCAAGAGCGAGAAATCAGAATGGCAGAGCAAGAACGAAGTTCTGGGATTAGAAAGGGTTTAAGATAAGGATGTAGTATTTCACCGGTACTGTTCAATCTGTGTATCTAAGAAGCAATACCGAAATTAAAAGAAAGGTTCAAGAGTCGGATTAAAATTCAGGATGAAAAACTAACAGTTATAGGATTCGCAGATGACATTGCTATTTTCTCGGAAAGTGAGAAAGAATTATAGGACCTGCTGAATGGAATGAGCAGACTGATGAGTACAAACTGACGTTGGAGAGACAACTTAAGAAAGACGACAATAACGAGGAGTAGCAGAAATGAGGTTAGCGAAAAACTAAACATAAAAACTAGGGACTAAGAACTTTACGAAGTGAGGGAATAAGCAAATACACACACGACGGAAGAAGCAAGTGGGACATAAAAACCAGAGTAGCGTAGGCGAAGACTGTGTTCGTGACCAAACGACCTCATCATGGAATCACAGAAGACAGACATGGCCTATGGGAAAACCGGAAAGGAACGGAATCGAATCACCTGATATGTGGTGCTGTGGAAACATGTTCAAAATCGAGAGGCCTGATTAGAGATGGACAGGTTTTCTGCAATAGTAGATGAAGAACACTGACAAGAAGAAGGGTGCAGGATGCTAGGGCATGTGTTAAGACATCAAGGAATAGTGTTCATGGTACTGGAGGGAGCTGTAGAGGGTACAAATTATAGCGGCAGAGATTGGAATACATTCAACAAATAATTGACGACGTTATGTGCAAGTGACACTCTGAGTTGAAGAGGTTGATACGAGAGAGGAATTCACAGTGAGCTGCATCGAACTAGTAAAGAGAGTGATAACACAATTCCCCCCCCCCCCAAAAAAAAAAAGAAAGGACTGGTCATTGTAATAACACAAACCGCAGCCACAAGTTCAACGCTCAAAACAGATAAATAGGAAAAAATATCTTGACAAGATTTATCACCGCGCGGGGTAGCCGCTCGGTCTCAGGCATCTTGCCATGGTTCGCGCAGTCCCCCTGTCGGAGGTTCGAGTCCTCCCTCGGGCCTGCGTGTGTGTGTTGTTCTTAGCATAAGTTAGTTTAAGTTAGTTTAATTAGTGTATAAGCCTAGGGATCGATGACCTCAGTAGTTTGGTCCCATAGATCATTACCACAAATTTCCAAAATTTCCAAGATTTAACTCCTATCGAAAAACATGTACTGTTTTCTGTAACACTCTACATTATCGTAACGAAGCTCCATTGACATAGTACATCTTTTTCCTTTTTTCTCATCAGTTTTTATTTTACTTTTTTATTTTTCATTTTATTTGGTTTCAGGTGGAGTCCATTTCACCAGATATAATTATTGTACATAATTATACAAACTGGAAATTGATCCATCTACATTACGAAATATAATACATAACTCATTACCCAGTGATGCCCAGGTATGTGTTCATTCCATGTATTCAGTCCATCTCCTCTTTCCCCCTCTCTATCTCCTCCTTTCCCTCTCTCTGTCTATCCCTCTCTCTATCTCCTCCTTTCCCTTTCTCTGTCTATCTCCTCTACCCCCAGGCTCTGTCTACCTCCCCCACTGCCGCTCTCTGTCCATGTCATTCTGCCCCTCACTCTGTGCATCTCTTCCTACCCATCTATCTGCCCATCTCCTCCTCTCCCCTCTCTCTGTCTATTTTTCTCTCCCCCTCTCTCTGTCCATTTTTTTCTCTCTCCCTATCTCCTCCTCCTCCTCCTCCTTCCTTCACTCTTCAAGATATCACCCCCACCCCCTACAGGGGGCTGGTAGTTCTTCCCACAACAGTATTTCTTTTCAGAGAAATATGTGAACAAAGTTTGATTGAAATCTTTTCAGGATGAGCTTTTCACCCACAGCTATGCCCATGTAGTCATTTTCCAAGAATATTTCGCATACGTTTAATATATTTTACACGTTGCTATACACTTATTTCACCTATATATCTGTTGTCTTTCGTCCTGAAATTTCATTTCCAGGCAGCTCAATGTTTATGACGTCAAACATGTTTTAAGAGATGAACTTTTCTCCTTTCATAATTTTTTGGAGATTGTCGGCTAGTAAAAGTGTCGTAAAGGTTTGAAATTACGTGTAAAGATCGTTACTAGTCACTAAGTGCTCTCATTCTCAAATACTGGATGAATATCGGTATTTACGGGTCATAGACTACACTGCTTTTTTACCCCTGCCCTTTGATACACAGGTTGTTCTTACCGCACAGTGCTTCTTTACAGAGAGTAAGTGATCTGCGTACCGAGTTTCGTTGAAAACTATACTGTGGTTTAGGAGGAGATGTGGAACATATATACTTACATTTTTTAAAAAAGTATGAATTAAACGAGATAAAGAATCAACAAAGTACATTAGGCTGACAGTACGATTACAATAAAAACCATAAAAACATTAGTTTTTCAATTGATGTGATCCTCCACTGCTTAGGACCAAAGCCAGCTTTTAATAGCATTTTGCCAAAAACCTAACGTTGTTAATTACGTGTCTTACGTGAAGTTTTGTTTCTACCTCGTAATGCTTCATTCTGTTAAAGCCTCTGATGCTAAGCCAACAACATTCAGAACAGATGAAGAACGGCTCTGTAATGGACTGGATTTAAATCAGCCAACTGCGCTCCTTGGAGAGGAGAAAGAAACATAAAAAAAAGAAAAAAAATGCTCGTCAAATACATCCATACGCCTTTCTTAGTACCAACTGCATAGGCGCGATTTTTAGTTGTTTATTTGTATTATTCCTTTAGTTCATAGTGCAAATGATATGTGTCTCTTCACTCTGACATCCATGTCCTCAAAACTTTGGACAATCATTTTGCCAAATCAAACATCGGGTTTCCATTGATCATACTCATTTTCTTAACTGAATTTTTGTCGCATGTATCATGATAGTGTAATTGTACATTGCGGGTTATAAGTCGGTTTTGGATTTCCTGGATGTTTACGTCATCGAGATTCTGATATTACTGGGACCTGAAAGTAATGTCATTTTTTACCTTAAATTTAAGAAAATAAATTAATAACAAGTTTTCATTTTCAATCAACGATGTAATTACCCTCGTTACCAACAATCTTTTTCCAATTACAGTGCAAATTTTCAACGCTGGGTCGATAAAAACTGGTTTTTGAGCACAATCTCTGGAGATGGCATCATAAACATTACTCATATATTTATTTTTTGCCTCTTAGAAGCTATTGTAGCCACAGGATTTAATTGAAATCTGACGGCGCAATATTAGAGAATATGTTGGGTTCGTTTTGTGCAGTGCGGTCTTCCATTATCGTGTTGCAGAATAATGCCTTTCCTGTTGACAATCGCTGGGCACACTTCAATTGTAGACTGATTTACTCGATCCAGCTGTTCACAGCAACGACCTGCGTTCACAGTTAGTTCAAAATGAACGATCCCGCGAATACTACACCAAACACATAAATCTCCTTTTTGGAGTGTAAACGTGGCTTGGCTGTACCTGGTGGCGATTCATTTGAACAGAGCCACTGCCTTTTGCGTTTTGGATTATAATAGAGGACCCATTTTTCATCTCCAGTGATCAAGCAACCAAAAACCGCTTCTGTATTGTGTAGCTGAAGCAATACGTTGCATGTTGTGGATCGGTTAGCTTTGATTGTCTTTATCAATCTGCTCCAACGTTCTTGGATGGTCGACCAAGGTTGGTTAAAAGTGTCTGACAATTCCTCAATTGTCTGGCACGGTTTAACTTCCACTTCCGCCCTTAACATGTCATTGTCCAAAGTTACTGTTCTTTCTGAGTCGGAAAGATCCGAATTGCCGGATATGAACTTAAAAAAATCATTTTTAACATTTACAAACGTCTAATTCACACAGATAAACGTCGCAAATTAATAATTGGAAGCAACTGTTGTCTTACTGTCCTTGCGAAATTCAAAATGCAAACTATGCCGGATATGCACCTCTTCTAGTATTTGGCTGGTCATTTCACCAAAAATTGAAAAAAAAATAACAATTTAATTATTAACGTGTAAACAAGTCGCTTTCAGCTTGAAATATCTTTGGCAAGACTTTAAAGTAGACACTGAGTTGAAAAATGACAAACGAATATCGACATGTGCGGAAATGACATTGTTTTCCGGTACTCCTAATAGTTTATGGCAAACGCGTTCGCACCAGATGATTTCAGATGTTGTTGTCGAATTCACTGTTATTTAGTTTGCAACGACACACACATTTTAGTATCGGAGTGACTACACTTAGGGTGCCCCTATGTACAAATAACTATCGCCGTCCCGTCCGTTTACGTTGCAGTACATGCTCAAGTACTCTCCAGAGTGACACATACATTGATCTGTGTAGACTGACATATTGGCACGATCCCAGTATCCGTTACTATCCAATACTGAATTTCTGAAAGCCCATTTCTCCTATGTTCGTGAGCATCAAATCCTTAATTAGCGCATACAAATTACAGCCACGTCTTATTCAAAACGGTATTTCGGTGGGATATAACTGTATTATTGTGACCCTATTTGATTTAGTGATAGAGCTATAGAGGTAACAACTCGATGTTGCCTATCCATCATTCGTTGTGTTAACGAGATTGTGCCGTAAATTAGGATCTCCTGCAGCAACGTAAATCCATAGGATTTATGTATACACAGTCTCGTTGGACTTGCTTTGTAATGACCTGCAACTGCAAAACATGAACGTACATTGGCAGAGCGAATAGTCGCTGCGTTAATGTCGGGAGCTGTAGAAGTGAAACGAATTAGCATTTATTAATGGTATCACACTTGTTCACAGATCTCATACTTAATTTTAATCATTCGATTTTTAAATTGTTTTTCTCTCTGAAGGAAAACCTTGCTGTCATCCATTACAATCTGCCTATAATTTCTGTCAACTCAATTGTAGATAACATATTTAGGGGAAATCATGGCAAGTTTATGAATTTAACAGTTAACCATTTTCAAGTAATACATTTCTTGAGATAGTTGCAATTTCTTTTGTTGTATTAATATAACGGAGTTTTATTCTACTCGACGTACTTTTATAATTTTTTAAAATATATTCATCCTTTCTTGATAAATATTCTAACTAATTCAAAATGACGTGTTTCCCTTGAATATTAACTTTACTAAGCTTGTTATTAATACACAATTTAACTTTCTCCATGTTTCCTTGTTTCTCAAAAAACTTTTTACTGGCACTATTATCCAACGTTAGTCTTTCAACCCTAACCTTAATACGATAAATATATGTTTTGATCTTGTTACTAATTACACTCTGATATTTATTATTATTAGGCCGCTTTTGGTCAATCTTTGTAAACAGATCTTGACGTTTTGGAGTATTGTGTGTGTGAAGAGAAATTTGCGGAAGGTGAGAAAACGCACTTACAAGCGTATTTTAAAACATCAAATATATATTTACTTTAGGACATTAGGACTAAGTTGGAGTGGAAGTTTGGTCTTATTGTTGGTGTATTTGACGTAAAATCATCTAAGAGTAGGAAGACCGAATTAATTTAGATTACCAAGTATGATGCCGTACTGGGGAAATATGGCTTTTATCGCGGAACGAGATGAAAATTCTGATAAAACTCGAATGTAGTACTTCAGTTAGCGAAACATTCCTATATGTTTCTTATTTGTATATAATGCAAGGATTATTGTGCTGGGAATTAATACAATTTCTAAGAGACCTCAGGCCGCCATGTGTGACACTTGCAGAACAGTGTGGAGTCTTTATATGGAGGGTCAACTAGGTCTCACCACCTGCAGGACACTGCATTGTACTTTCTTTGGAGATTTACAGTTTGTTGCTTTAAAAGTTTTTGTCCCACTTCTGTGCTTATCAGTCATATGATTCATAGACAGCTACATTAATTACTTGCACTTTGCAAACTCTGACATTTCTCTTTCCGCACATGGTCTTTCATCTTTAAGCAATGGCGTGAAAACAAAAAAACTTTAGCGCTGCTTCGACGCTATTGGAGCACCATTTGTTGAAGGAGCTGGTTATTCATCTATCTCTACATAATATTGTGTAATTTACACAAGTGCCTAACAGAGGATTCTTCGATCATTACTGTCAGAATCTTTGTCTACCTTTTCTCTCTAACACTGTGTGGGAAAAATGAATAATTATACATTTCTGTACGAACTCTGATTTTTATTTTATTACGATGATTATTACTCCTTACGTAGGTCGGCGATAGTAAAATATTTTCACATTCAGAGGAGAAAGTTTGTGACTGAAATTTGGTGAAGAGATGTCGCTGCAACGATGAACACCTGAAATTGCCATCCCAGTTCACTTACCATATCCCCGACACTCGCCCCTATTTTGTGATAATGCAAAACGAGTTGCCCTTCATTGATGTTTTTAGAGGTCGTCCGTCAATCAAAATTCGTGTGGTCTAGGTTGGTAGTTCCGCCTAGAGCGCAGAGCGGAGAAGTTGTTAGATTATCTCCTCACCGCAGCATCAAGCGCGCCTGGACAACTTTTCCTCAGTGTCGTTTGCGTCTTCATGTGTGTCACGTCGTTGTTTTTGTTCTGTTGCGTTAGTTGTTGTATGTGTCTTTTGGCAGCTGCCATGGGTTCCAAATGTGTTGCCCGCCGGTGTGGCCGTGCGGTTTTAGGCGCTTCAGTCTGGAATCGCGTGACCGCTACGGTCGCAAGTTCCAATTCTGCCTCGGGCATGGATGTGTGTGATGTCCTTAGGTTAGTTAGGTTTAAGTAGTTCTAAGTTCTAGGGGACTGATGACCACAGATGTTAAGTACATAGTGCTCAGAGCCATTTGAACTATTTGAACCAAGTGCGTTCCAAGAAAAGGTACGGTGAGCTTCAGTTTTCACGCGTTCCGTGCAGCCCAGATCTTTGGAAATTCTTGATTGGCTCGTTCATACAATTCATTTAACATCTGATGCCTATTTTGATTCTGATAACTGTCTTTTCTTTACATTTTTGGATCCACTACAAGTAGGCTCGTAGCTTTTGCGTCGTGGTTCTCAAGTTCCCTTTAAGCATCGTGATGTTCATTTAGTTAGCATAGTGCTTCTTGCTTGCGAGGAACTCGATTATATCAATGCTCGAGTGTTCAATCCCAAACCAGACATAGTTTACGTAAGGACGCGTTGCTCCCTTATTGTGATGTGAGGGCTGTATGACACGAATGCATTCAGAATCGGTTGCAATGTTATAGCGGAATCCGTTCAGTGTTGTTGGTAGTCAAATGGAACATTCCTTCCCATCTACAGATTTGTGGTTACCACATTCATATAACGTATAGTGAGAAAATGGCGACATACTTTCTCTGCGCTGAAAGTGGCTACCTGAGATCTAATTGCCCGCGGCGGGTATTTGTACTGAACTCCGCATCTGAGCAGCGTCGTAAATTGACGTTAGCTGGTCTCGTTTCTGCTAGTCACAAGATTGGTGCCACGTCTTTCCCGCGTGCAATGGAGCAACAGAGGAGTGCGCCACTTACTCCATCCGACTTTCTGCCTTCATCCTCTCAGGACGGTCTTGAAATTGTTATTGCCAAGCCGGAAGGGTCCGCAGTGCAACATAAGAGAGGACGTACACAGGATGCTGAGGAGTCACATACGTTTACTAGTCACCACCTTCCCTGAAGTAAGTTTGTCGCTTGATGTATCTTGTAGTGCTGAGTTCTACATCCGTGATGGGGTTGACAGTGAGGAAACTGCTGTTGAGGTCTCTGATATTTCTCTTAGTATTCCTCCCGCTGTTGAGCTAACTCCTCCGGTACTACTTAAGAGCGGTGAAGTCGTTCAGCCTTCTGATGTTCCAGTAATTCAACAGCAGCAAACTGAGACGCCCCTAAAATTACCTTTTCGTTTGATGTCACCTATCAGGTCTCGTCGGAACGGCCAACTGTTCTTATTCCAGGGGAAGTGATTGGTGCCAATGAAATCCTACCAATCTAACCAGATGATGTGAGTCCTGACCCCTTTCCAGAAAGTCGATCTGGATTGGGGGGATTCCATTCTACAGAGTGGGCCTCTGCGGCTCCTTGTTTCCACCTAATTTGGTTAACGTTCTTGAACCGCCTACGTCGCTGACTGCCGATGCTGTATTGCCACGTAGTCGCCGGCGGCTGTGGCCGAGCAGTTCTAGGGGCTTCAGTCCTGCTGCTACGGTCGCAGGTTCGAATCCTGCCTCGGGCATTGATGTGTGTGATGTCCTTAGGTTACTTAGGTTTAAGTAGTTCTAAGTCTAGGGGACTGATGACCTCAGAAGTTAAGTCCCATAGTACTTAAAGCCATTTGAACCATTTCGAGCCACGTAGTCGTTGTAAACAACACGTCCAAACTGAGCGGGCGGTGGGTCGTAAACAGAGGAAGCATAAAGATTCGAGGCGTTGGTGGGAGCCCTCCACCCCCTGACTCATCACTGGACTCAGAAATTGAGCTTGGCACAAACTGATTACGTAATTCAGTTGGTCATCAGCTCGAATTTCATTTCTTGTTGTTAAGGTTTCTTTCTTTGAATATTAATATTGTGGAACCGGACATATAGTTTGCTTTGTTGCGTCAGTTTATCTATGGTTGCTGTGTGGAGGTTGTATTCCTACAAGAAGTTCAATTTATTCGCTTTTCTCTTCCTGATTTTTACACTGTGTTTAATATGTCTCCAGAATGTTCCACGGGGACTGCCTTGTTCTTTAGAGAGGCCATTCCTATTGAAGAGACTCAAGTTCTTGATAATGCTAGAGGAACCGGAATAGAATAATCTGACCTTGATTCTCCTTTTATGCACCGTCCGATAGCGAACGCACTTTGGACCGCTTCCGATTTCGTAAGAAAGACGTCGTTTATTTGTTGAGGAAAAATGTATAGGTTATTTTTAACTGTGTAGATCACTCTGCCAATTTTAATTTTTGTCGGGAACTGCAAGTTTTGGTTCGCTTCTTGAAACTTCAAGAAGTTTGGACTTGTAGTGTCCCTTTTGCAATATTCACCCTTATCGAGGTGAAACATAAATAAAAATGACTGTATGTGACCGAAAATGAACTGCAAACATCGATTTATCTGCGAAAGGTAATAACACTAACTGTGAAAATATACAATATAGATCGATAGATGCAGAAAAGACATTATTTTCAACCTATGAGATTATAATGTGTAAGTAATTAAAATAAGTATTATCATCTCTGTAAGAGTATAAAACACAATGTAATGTTCATTCTTCTGTCTAGTCTGTTTTGTTCTGTTCGTTCTGGTGTTAGCTGGAATAAGGTACGCAAGCTATTGGGCTGCGCTAGCATTTGTTTCTGTCGTAACGTAATTGCAAATATTTAATGGTGTAAACTGTGTCCTAGTAAGAATATATTAGTATAAAGTGATCTCCGTGTTTTATTTCAAGCACCTACGCCTCATTTATCTTATGAAGAGAATATTTAATGAAAATTATTTAGCATGTTTCCAGCTGCTGTGGAGCGAGTAACACTGATCTCTGATTGTTAACAATTAGCCGCCATTACGCGGTACATTTAAAAATATTTTTTCACAGCACAATGTCTGATAGCCGGAGTGGAAGAAATTATGTAAAATTATTCAGTGAGATTAATTGAAGTAATCCAGTGAAATAATTTTATTAAAACTTGTCTATTTTCTATGACAGTGAACTGGAGCTGAGTAATACTACGCTATTGCATTTACAGTAATTTGTAGGGAGCCTGGTGCTCGATAAAACCAGATATAATACGTAATTGGCAACCTACGAAATTAATTATTTTGCTTATTATATCTCTTTTGTATTTTTTTGAAAGCTAAAAGTAAAAACTAACTCCACTAAAAATCAGTAACAGATCACGATAAATCAAAGGACAAACAAATTTACTAGGAGAGTGTTTCCTCTAAATAAATAGTTACATTACTTTTTTAAAGAGATATAATAGACTGTTGTTAAAATATACCTGTTTTACTGCTACTTTTAGCAGGAGGCTGGACAGATTTTATTTAACTCATAGGATGAGTGATAGAATTTTGGCTATCGATGTCATACCCGCCAGCTTCACTTACCACTGTGAAGCTACTGTTATTTTAAATCACTCCCTACAATCAGTGAAATTGTTTCGATAGCTTTGGATGCTGAATATGGCCCACTTGCAGTATCGTTCTCTCGATAAGGTGGTCCGGGAATTGAAGGACCGTAGTATCCTTTCAACTGGGGGATACGCGTCTATTTTGGAATTGTGGGCTCAGCTGGCAAAGGGGAGGCTCAGACAAACTTTGATACGATTCTGCGTTGAAAGAGTGCGGGAATTTAGAAGAACGCAAGAATTTTACTACTTTCTCTTACGTGACGTATATGAAAGTACTCATCAGGTTCCGTTACCGACTGCACAGGCAGGCGCGTAAAGGTGCAGTTGTTAAGGTTGAAGCAGAGTCAAATGAAAGGGTTAATGATGCGATTCAAACCACGTTTCGTGGTAGCGGATGAATTGACTTCTTTATGTCATCCGACTCGACATCAGATTTGTAGGCGACATGCATGTACCGCTCCATGCTCTACATCAGTTCTGTGCTGGGCTGTATTAGGTACCTGCTACTGTCGATACCACATCAGATTTGTTTGTTCAGACTCTGGATCGTAGACTTATTATGCTGCGTTTTTAGAAGCTTTTCAATAAGACCATGTCTGTGACCTTATTTTCAGATCGCCTTCTCGTAAGTCGCAGGGGTTGGGATGGTCTGCCTAAGGAGTTTTATGTGCTTTTTTGGCCTTTGTTGGGTACTACTGTCACATTTATTGTTAACGAAGTGTTGAGAGGATATTTTCTGCCCTGCTCGCTTAAAGTTGGCAAAATTGTGTTAGTTTCTAAAAATTCTGGTCAGGCAGCAAATGATAAATTTCGTCCATTTGCCATATTAAATTGATAGTATAAGACAGTGGCGATGGCGGAGAAAAGCCTACTGTCAGCGTTGCTTGGGGAAATTGTTGCTGGCCGGCTTTTGTGGCCGACCGGTTCTAGGCGCTTCAGTCTGGAACCGCGCGACCGCTACGGTCGCAGGTTCGAGTCCTGCCTCGGGCATAGATGTGTTTGATGTCCTTAGGTTAGTTAGGTTTAAGTAGATCTAAGTTTTAGGGGACTGATGGCCTCAGATGTACGTCCCATAGTGCTCAGAGCCATTTGAACCATTTTTTTGAAATTGTTGCTGACTATAGAAGTTGTATTCCTGGTCGTAATATTCTGACCCCGGTAGCTGAATGTCTTGACGTCTTATCGGTAGCCGCTGTTACATCTGTCTCTGATCTTCTGAGTTTTTTTGTTTCTGACAAAGCGTTCGGCTGGGTCAGCAATGGCTTCTTCTTGCAGGTACTGGAAGCCGTTGGGTTCACAACTAACGTGCGCACAGTCTTGTATAATTTGTTTACGGGTATCCAGACCTCGGCGACTGTCAGTGGCAGGTTGTAGTCCGCAGGAGTTTTCTTCAGTGTCGTTGTTAGTTGTATTACTTGAGTCCTTTCTTCGAAGGATCGAAGAATTGTTGCTCAGTTCGCAGGATGGATACTCTTAGGCGAGGCAGTCTCGGTGTGCACATCACATATGATTTGAGCGTGTTACTCTGTTCTCCCACTCAATTCTACGTGGGCTGTCTTTTTGCCTTGTACCTGGTGACCGCATCAACGAAGGCCAGTGCCGATTGATGATATGTCGGGGTTTTGATAATACTGTCATTTCGTAGCCGACAGTGGGCGATAGCCATAAATCTTTGGGAATCATAACTGAGCGCTCCCCACTCCAAATACACTCCTGCAAATTGAAATAAGAACACCGTGAATTCATTGTCCCAGGAAGGGGAAACTTTATTGACACATTCCTGGGGTCAGATACATCACATGATCACACTGACAGAACCACAGGCACATAGACACAGGCAACAGAGCATGCACAATGTCGGCACTAGTACAGTGTATATCCACCTTTCGCAGCAATGCAGGCTGCTATTCTCCCATGGAGACGATCGTAGAGATGCTGGATGTAGTCCTGTGGAACGGCTTGCCATGCCATTTCCACCTGGCGCCTCAGTTGGACCAGCGTTCGTGCTGGACGTGCAGACCGCGTGAGACGACGCTTCATCCAGTCCCAAACATGCTCAATGGGGGACAGATCCGGAGATCTTGCTGGCCAGGGTAGTTGACTTACACCTTCTAGAGCACGTTGGGTGGCACGGGATACATGCGGACGTGCATTGTCCTGTTGGAACAGCAAGTTCCCTTGCCGGTCTAGGAATGGTAGAACGATGGGTTCGATGACGGTTTGGATGTACCATGCACTATTCAGTGTCCCCTCGACGATCACCAGTGGTGTACGGCCAGTGTAGGAGATCGCTCCCCACACCATGATGCCGGGTGTTGGCCCTGTGTGCCTCGGTCGTATGCAGTCCTGATTGTGGCGCTCACCTGCACGGCGCCAAACACGCATACGACCATCATTGGCACCAAGGCAGAAGCGACTCTCATCGCTGAAGACGACACGTCTCCATTCGTCCCTCCATTCACGCCTGTCGCGACACCACTGGAGGCGGGCTGCACGATGTTGGGGCGTGAGCGGAAGACGGCCTAACGGTGTGCGGGACCGTAGCCCAGCTTCATGGAGACGGTTGCGAATGGTCCTCGCCGATACCCCAGGAGCAACAGTGTCCCTAATTTGCTGGGAAGTGGCGGTGCGGTCCCCTACGGCACTGCGTAGGATCCTACAGTCTTGGCGTGCATCCGTGCGTCGCTGCGGTCCGGTCCCAGGTCGACGGGCACGTGCACCTTCCGCCGACCACTGGCGACAACATCGATGTACTGTGGAGACCTCACGCCCCACGTGTTGAGCAATTCGGCGGTACGTCCACCCGGCCTCCCGCATGCCCACTATACGCCCTCGCTCAAAGTCCGTCAACTGCACATACCGTTCACGTCCACGCTGTCGCGGCATGCTACCAGTGTTAAAGACTGCGATGGAGCTTCGTATGCCATGGCAAACTGGCTGACACTGACGGCGGCGGTGCACAAATGCTGCGCAGCTAGCGCCATTCGACGGCCAACACCGCGGTTCCTGGTGTGTCCGCTGTGCCGTGCGTGTGATCATTGCTTGTACAGCCCTCTCGCAGTGTCCGGAGCAAGTATGGTGGGTCTGACACACCGGTGTCAATGTGTTCTTTTTTCCATTTCCAGGAGTGTAGCTACACTTAATTGGAAGTCGGTTACGGAAACGTTACGAGGAGCAATTTTCGAACATGTGCGGTGTTCCCCTAACCTGCTTCAGAAAGTTCGGATTCTAGATATATAAAGTTTTGTGCAAAACATATTACATCCCTCAGATGTCTCCCCTGCCCGCGCTGATGATTAGGAAATTAAAATAGCTGCCTAGTCGTTTTTTTAAGGAAACATCACATTTTTCGATTACGATACGAGGTGGTTGCGCTTGCACTTCCTCTCGAGGATTCGGGACTTTCCGATGCTTATAGGAAAGCGTCTGTGTTATTGGTCCGGCGCACAGTGCTGACTCTCTCTCATGCAATGCACACACACACACGTATCGGATATTTTACTGTCTGCAGCCGGGCAGTCTTGATCCTCCTGTCGACTATAGCCGAGTGAATTTTTATTTAAAATATGTCCGTCAAATTTATGTTTCTGTCAATTATTTGGGTACTGACATTCTTCAGAGGCAGCATGTCACTACCACATTTTTGTTAATGTAGGGGAGAGGAATTCAATGTACGGCGTTCGTTGAACGGCCACACCGCAAACTTCTTGCAGGAAGGAGTGGTTTCATCTCAGCCTTCCTGCTCTACCAGTGGCGGCTGCGTTCCGCAGTATCAGGTGGTACACCATCTGTTATGCACCAGTGAGCGCCTATTTGGTATTGGGTTAAGTGATCAGTGCAGTCGCTGTCCCTCCATAGACATGCTACAATTTAGACTCACCTGTCGTGGTCACGAAGCGAACTGGCACTGGCGTAAAAAACAATTAGCGTTTCTAACTCGATCCGTTGAGACAATATCTCAGCTCATGTCCTGTTGCGTCCAGATTACTCCTATTTTCCAAGGGCGAAGTGAAATAACACTGCATGGTTGCTACGTCACCACGTTCATTACATTATAGGTGAAGAGGTCGATAGGGACCCTCTCACCTTCCACCAATATATGGCCGTGGCATAGAGGAAGCGTTTGAGCCTGCCACGGTATCGCGACTTATTCGCCAATATGTAATGAACTAGCCAACATATTTTAATGTACAGTAATTTTTTTGAAGTTATTTATAGACATTGTGAATTGGTTTCTACTTTTTGCACCGGTTTTGTGATAACATCTGTCAACTGGTGGTCAGGTGTCATAATAGGCCTTTAACAAAATCCATGTACACTACACATTAAGCGTTTGGTTATGAAAATTTACATGTCTTCCCCATAGACAAGTAATTTAAATCCTCATCACTTTCATGTGATTATTTCATGTTGCTGGTTTGTCACTACATTTTAATTACTTTAGTAAGTAATTGCGGAAAATGTGTAAAATCTGGTTCTAATTTGTCTATAGAACTATGTATATTTTGGGAATAATTTGTACTGTTACCTTTCCTAAGCTATGACGCTTTTTCTGCATGTATGATGTATATTACTACTTACCCACACCTGCATTTTAGATTAATTTTTATGGCCTACTTTGGATATATAGGTATTTTCAAAATCAGCTTTTATGTTATGAGGGGTCCCACTGCTGCTATAAGACATGTAATAAAATTATCTCCTTCATATGAGTCTTCAAAGCCGTTTGCTTGACAGTTTCATTTCTGTTGTATCAACTGTAAATGTATGTATGATGGGTTCTGACCTAGTGCTTGAGCAAAAGTCTATAACCAGAGTGCGATGTATTTTTTGGGGCAAAGCTTTTATACTTTAAAGAGAACACTGTTTCCTTATACACAAGTTGTGTTTGTATCATATGAGGAAATTTTTTCTATAAATAATAGGTGTCGTAATGGAGGTTTTTATTAGACTAGCGTATTTAATACACTTGTGTCTCTAGCCAATATATGACTAATTATTTGCAATTTGTAACAGTAGCTCTTACTGATGAGTGCTCTAAACGATCTCTGGACCCACAGTGTACTTTTATATCATTCTGCTTTTCATAATTATGATGATTTTTTGTAATTACCCCTCAGAAGCAGTTATAATGTATTAACATGTCCAAACGGGACGAATGAGATGTATCATCACATCGTTAAATACGATAAAAATTGTTAGTCTGCACCCTAAATTTTTTTTTATAATTAATATTGTGTTTCATGACATTTTGACCTGTGTTATCGTGGCATATATTGTACAATCACCACTATTTATGTATTTGACTTCTTGGTTTCAACGTAATATTTAACGTAAATCAAGAACTTTGCACCTCTGACTTCCCACGCCAGATGGTGGTTACTGTTTTATAACAAATTCTGTTATATTTGATGTCATGTTATTTGTATATTTTTCTTTTTTACTAGTCCTGTAATCTGACACCTTATAATTTACCTGTTGATTTTAATTCTTGCACGTTTCTTTTTTAAGTTTTTTGAAAATAACACACCTGTGTATGTTGACAAGATGTGCATTCCCCCCTTTCCTTTTGCTATGCGTTTTTTATGTACAATTTTAAATTTGAAGTATTCAATTAATGATTTACAAGTGCACATTCGGTATTTTTTGGCACTCTCTTGCCAAATAAAGTAATGTTAAGTCTTCACATGACACATGACACATGTCACACAGAGGGCGTTACAAGCCCCTGTCACACCGTGGTCTGCTGTATAGGTGAATGTAAACAGCGGCTTCAGTTATTGTGATCGTTTCATAGCTTCTGTTACTGCTAATACCTAGACACCAGTGACTACGAGCTTTAATTTGTACGCTAAAGGTATGTTCTTACCAACAGTTGGTTTATATTCAGGTGTATTTGTGGTCTTTTGTTTCTTATTCACTGATCGCTATGTGAAATGTTTAACTTCCAACCTCGGGCCGAGAGCCGAACTCTGCCAATGCATAAACTGTGAATCAAAATCATCAGCAATCGCGGTCGAAGCCTTTCGGCATTAGAAGTCACCCTCATTCTACGAAGGGCCTTGTCAAAGAGGGCGGAGGAGCGTACAGAGGTTCAGGGCACTGTATTGCCCCTGGGATGGGGAACTGCCCTAAAAAGCGGAGAAATCAGTAGTGATCAAAGGCATGAGGATGCAGAAGGAAATGGAAACTACTGCATTAAAGAGATGTGACCGTATCCATAGGACATGTAGCCTGTAATTGAAAAAGTGTCATAATGATCTCTCCATTGACAAAAGATTCCGGACTAGTCATCCATTCGGATCTCCGGGAGGGGACTAACAAGGCGGAGGCGACCAAAAGCAAAAGATTCAACAACCAACGAAAAGATAACGGTCTACGAGTCGAGGCACGGAATATCAGAAGTTTGAAAGTGGTAGTGAAGGTAGGAAATCCGAAAAGTGAATTGCTAAGGCTCAATCTAGATATATTGGGGATTAGTGAAGCGACATGGAAAGAAGACAAGTATTTCTGGTCAGACACGTATAGGCTAGTTCGACAACATCAGGAAATTATATAACGGGAGTATGGAAATGAAGTCCCATGCTTCTTTACAGAGCGTAGGGGAACGATGCGGGAGACCCGCACCGCCTTACTAGGCAAGGTCCTAATGGAGGTGGTTTGCCGTTGCCTTCCTCCGACCGTAATGGGGATGAATGATGATGACGACACAACAACACCCAGTCATCTCGAGGCAGGAAAAATCCCTGACCCCGCCGGGAATCGAACCCGGGACCCCGTGCTCGGGAAGCGAGAACGCTACCGCGAGACCACGAGGGGCGGATAACGGGAGTAGTATTTGTTATAAATGGGTAGGTAGGGTAGGGAGTGAGTTTCTGTGAACAATTCAGTGACAGAGTTGTTCTCGTGAGAATCGACAGCGAACCAAACCGGCAGTAGTGGTTCAGGTATACATGCCGAAGTCGCAAGCAGAAGATGAAGAGATAGAAAAAGTATATGAAGATATTGAACGGATAGTTCAGTACCCAAAGGTAGATGAAAATCTAACAGTCATGGGAGACTCAAATGCGGTTGTAGAAGAAATAGTTACGTGAGCATAGTGGTTTGGTTGTAGGAATGAGAGATGTGAAAGACTAATTGAGTTCTGCAGTAAATTTCATATGGTGATAGCAAGTATTCTGTTCAAGAATCACAAGAGAGAGTGGAAAAGGAGATACAGGAAGAGTTCAGTTAGATTACATCATGTTTGGACAGAAATTCCGAAGTCAGATATTTGACTGTAAGCGGTATCCAGGAGTACATACAGACAAATCACAATTTGGTGATATGAAGAGTAAGGTGACGTTTAAGAGACTAGTGAGAAAGAAAAAATGCGCAACGAAGTAGGACACGAAAATACTGAGGAATGTAGAGATACGAGTCAAGTTCTCTGACGATGTCGATACTGTGATAATGAATAGCTCAGTTAGCAGTCCCGGTGAAGGAATGGATTCTCTAAAAAGGGCAATCACAGAAGGTGGAGAGAGAACAGTAGGTACAAGGAAGGTAACTGAGAGGAAACCATGGGCAACAGAAGAAACACTTTGACGAAAGAGGGAAAAGGAGATACAGGAAGAGTTCAGTTAGATTACATCATGTTTGGACAGAAATTCCGAAGTCAGATATTTGACTGTAAGCGGTATCCAGGAGTACATGCAGACAAAT
The DNA here is from genome assembly GCF_023864275.1 of Schistocerca cancellata. Classification (NCBI taxonomy): domain Eukaryota; kingdom Metazoa; phylum Arthropoda; class Insecta; order Orthoptera; family Acrididae; genus Schistocerca; species Schistocerca cancellata. The sequence goes on along the minus strand of NC_064632.1, from coordinate 399,216,145 downwards.
CACAATTTGGTGATACGAAGAGTAAGGTGACGTTTAAGAGACTAGTGAGAAAGAAAAAATGCGCAACGAAGTAGGACACGAAAATACTGAGGAATGTAGAGATACGAGTCAAGTTCTCTGACGATGTCGATACTGTGATAATGAATAGCTCAGTTAGCAGTCCCGGTGAAGGAATGGATTCTCTAAAAAGGGCAATCACAGAAGGTGGAGAGAGAACAGTAGGTACAAGGAAGTTAACTGAGAGGAAACCATGGGCAACAGAAGAAACACTTCGACGAAAGAGGGAAGTACAAAAATGTTCTTAGTAATGCAGAAATACGAGTCACTTAGGAATGAAATAACTAGGAAATGCAGGGAAGCTAAGGCGAAATGGAGGCAGAATGTGAAGAATTCAAAAAAGGTATGATTGTCGAAAGGACTGACCCATCATACAAAAAAGTGACAACAACCTTTGGTAAAATTAAAAGCAACGGCGGTAAGATTGAGTGCAATCGGTCTTCCAATGCTAAATGCTGAGGAGAGCGGATAGTGGAAAGGGTACACTGAGGACGTATGTGAAGGGGAAGATTTGTCTGATTTGATAGGAGTCGATAGGGAAGAGATAGGAGATCCAGCATTACAAACCAAATTTAGAAGAGTATTGGAGGACTTAAAATGAAATAATGCAGAATGGATGGATAAAATCACACCGGAATTTCTAAAGCTATTGGGGGAATGGCAACTAAAAGATTATAACGTTGGTATGTAGAATGTATAAGTGAAATTTGGTTTTGCAGAATAGAGTGAATCAGGTTACAGTTGTGGAGGGGGCCGTAATCAGTTACTGTTAGTTGCACAAAACACACAACTTTTATTTTCCTAAGAGCCACTTAATTACACATTGCCTTAAAAGGATCAAATTAAAACAATACCGCTGAAGGTCTAGTTAAGAAAACTTGCTACATCTCCTGGGCTGAAAGCCCAAAACCACACCAAAAACAAGAACGGCTGAGGGCCTGAACACATGTTATAAAAAAAATTGCTTTGAAGAATACACGCGGCTGAAGGCCTTATTTAAAAAAAAAAATATTTCCCGTAAATACTCGGCTGAAGGCTACACACTGGACATTGAACAACTCAGGACTTAGGGCCTGGATAACAAGAATTTCAGATAGAACAGACTTTAAAATTTTAGTTATTAAACAAATCAGACTTCAAATTTTTAATTTAAGTCGGCTGATGGCCTTATTTAAAATTAATACAAACTAAATTGATAGACCCCTGAAGGCCTCACACAGTACATCAAACTAAAATTAAAACCACAATCTAAAATCAACTGAACAGCGGTGCTCAAAAGTGTAGGTGACAAAGAGGCAATAATCAACACCTCACTGAGTTTGAACGATGTCGTGTAATAGAGCTACGAAAACCGAGATGTTCCTTCTGCGATACTGCAGAAAGACTTGGCAAGAGTGTAGCAAGTGTACATGATTGCTGGTAAATGCGGTCGCGGGAATGTACGGTCGCAAGAAGACCGGGCCACGTGACACTGTCGAGCGGGAAGACCATCGTGTATGGCTCTGGCGCATCTTACCGCATCTGCAGCAAGAATTCGAGCAGCGTTTGGCACCACAGTGACACAACGAACTGTTACAAATCAGTTACTTCATGGACAGCTCCGAGCCAGACCCCTGTAGCGTGCATTTCACTTGCTCGAAACCACCGCCATTTGCGACTTTCTTGATGTCAAGCGAGGGATCATTGGAGGGCAAAGTGGAGATCTACTATGCTTTCTGATGAAAGCTGGTTCTGCTTCGGTGCCACTGATGTTTGCATGTTGATTAGAAGGAACTCAGTTGAAGGCCTGCAACCAACCTTTATGCGTGCTAGGCACACTGGATCTACATCTGGAGTTGAGGTGTGGGGTGCGATTTCAGATGAGAGCAGAAGTTCTCTCGTGGTTATCCCACACACGCTGACTGCAATCTGGTGATTCGACCTGTTGGGCTGCCGTTCATGAAAAATATTCCAGGGGATGTTTTCCTCGATAACGCTTGTACTCATATTGCTGTTGTAACCCAACATGCATTGCAGAGTGTCGACATGTCCCAAGGCCTGCTCGATCACCAGATCTACCCCCAATCGAGTATATATGGGACATCTTCGGACGATGACAACTCCAGCGACATCCATTACCAACATTAACCGTTCCTGGATTGACCGACCAAGTGCTACAGGTATGGAACGCCATCCTACAAACTCACTTCCGGCATCTATACAACATAAGGGATGAACTTTTGCATCCTTGCATTCTGTATTCTGGGATTACACCAGCTATTAATGTACTGGCACTTCACATCTGAAATGTCGTACCTCGCACCTATATCAACCCGTGATGTTGCAATGTTAGTCACTTAAATATGTTACCTAGACAAATGTATTCCCGAAATCTGACTACTTTACTTTATTTGTTGCGATTTTTTTCTGTCAGTATAGATTAGGAACAGCATAGAGCCTATAGCAATTCCTTGCGGTACACAAGATATCATTGCTGTTTTACTCACCGATCTTCCGTCGATTAGTGCGTGCTGTGGACTTTCTGGCAGAGAATCACGAATCCAGTCGCACAGTTGAAGCAAAACTTGATTGGGAAGCAATTTAATTATAAGTCCCTTGTGGGAAACGCTGTGAAAAGCCTTCTGGACATCTAGAAACATGGAATCAATCTGAGATCCCATGTCGGTTACTTGTGCGGATAAAGAGCTAGTTGTCTTTCACAAGAACTATATTTTCTGTATCCGTGCTGATTATGTACTTATAGACCATTCGAGATTATTCCTAATGTTCCAACACAGTGTATGTTCCAAAATCCAACTGCAAATTGAATGTGTGAGTCCTTATTTCAGCGGATTAATCCTATTTCCTCTTTTGAATATTGGTATGACCTGTGCCACTTTAGTCTTTTGATACGGATCTTTCATCGAGCGAACTGTTTTACGTGATTGCTAAGTATGGTGCTATCGTATCAGCATACTCTGAAAGGAACCTAATTAATTAGTATGCTATATGGTGTGGAAGACTTGCCTTTTATTAAGTGCTTTATGGTGGTTCGCTACATTGACGATATCTGTTTTTTTATCTGAAATCTTTGGTGAAGAAATATCGGAAAACTGTGTTTAACAACTTCGCTTTAGTGGCGTCGTCACCGGTAATATAACCATTGCTGTCATGCAGTGAAGTAGCGGAGTTATTGGTTGCGTCTTGCCGTTGGTGTAATTTACATACTACCAGAATTCCTTTTTGTTTTGTATCACATTTCGAGACAGAGTTTCGTTGTCGAAGATATTAAAACCATCTCGCATTGGAGTCCGCTCTAAGTCTCGAATTTCAGTAAAAGATCATCAATCTTGGAGATTTCGTGTTGTTTTAAATTTGGCATGCTTTTTTTCGTTGCTTCTGCGACGGTGTTCTAACCTGTTTTGGTACGTGGGGGATCATTACCACCCCTTATTAATTTACTCTACATGAATTTTTCAATTTACTTTTCTTTGAATTCTAGCCACACCTAGTCTACACTTACATAGTTTCATTTTGCTCTACCCGATGTTTAACAAGTGACTCATTAGGAGTTTCTGCGAGTCGACTCTTAGGTGCTGCAATCTGAATAGGAGTTTTTCATACGGTCCATAACAAGAATACTAGGTGTGTTTTCCACTGCAACAAGATCATGCTTGTTGTGTCCAGTCATACATTAGGCCTGATCTCACATTCTTTGAACCAGTTAACTGCATCACCAACTTCTGCTGCTTAGCATTACCCATTGCTCATTGTTCGATTTTACACAGAGTACGCGAAGGAACTTGCCCCCCTTCTTGCAGCGGTGTACCGTAGGTCTCTAGAAGAGCGTAGCGTTCCAAAGGATTGGAAAAGGGCACAGGTCATCCCCGTTTTCAAGAAGGGACGTCGAACAGATGTGCAGAACTATAGACCTATATCTCTAACGTCGATCAGTTGTAGAATTTTGGAACACGTATTGTGTTCGAGTATAATGACTTTTCTGGAGACTAGAAATCTACTCTGTAGGAATCAGCATGGGTTTCGAAAAAGACGGTCATGTGAAACCCAGCTCGCGCTATTCGTCCACGAGACTCAGAGGGCCATAGACACGGGTTCACAGGTAGATGCCGTGTTTCTTGACTTCCGCAAGGCGTTCGATACAGTTCCCCACAGTCGTTTATTGAACAAAGTAAGAGCATATGGACTATCAGACCAATTGTGTGATTGGATTGAGGAGTTCCTAGATAACAGGACGCAGCATGTTATTCTCAATGGAGAGAAGTCTTCCGAAGTAAGAGTAATTTCAGGTGTGCCGCAGGGGAGTGTCATAGGACCGTTGCTATTCACTATATACATAAATGACCTGGTGGATGACATCGGAAGTTCACTGAGGCTTTTTGCAGATGATGCTGTGGTGTATCGAGAGGTTGTAACAATGGAAAATTGTACTGAAATGCAGGAGGATCTGCAGCGAATTGACGCATGGTGCAGGGAATGGCCACTGAATCTCAATGTAGACAAGTGTAATGTGCTGCGAATACACAGAAAGATAGATCCTTTATCATTTAGCTACAAAATAGCAGGTCAGCAACTGGAAGCAGTTAATACCATAAATTATCTGGGAGTACGCATTAGGAGTGATTTAAAATGGAATGATCATATAATGTTGATTGTCGGTAAAGCAGATGCCAGACTGAGATTCATTGGAAGAATCCTAAGGAAATGCAATCCGAAAACAAAGGAAGTAGGTTACAGTACGCTTGTTCGCCCACTGCTTGAATACTGCTCAGCAGTGTGGGATCCGTACCAGATAGGGTTGATACAAGACATAGAGAAGATCCAACGGAGAGCAGCGCGCTTCGTTACAGGATCATTTAGTAATCGCGAAAGCGTTACGGAGATGATAGATAAACTCCAGTGGAAGACTCTGCAGGAGAGACGCTCAGTAGCTCGGTACGGGCTTTTGTCAAAGTTACGAGAACATACCTTCACCGAAGAGTCAAGCAGTATATTGCTCCCTCCTACGTATATCTCGCGAAGAGACCATGAGAATAAAATCAGAGAGATTAGAGCCCACACAGAGGCATACCGACAATCCTTCTTTCCACGAACAATACGAGACTGGAATAGAAGGGAGAACCGATAGAGGTACTGAAGGTACCCTCCGCCACACACCGTCAGGTGGCTTGCGGAGTATGGATGTAGATGTAGATGTAGATGTAGATAGGTGATCAGGGCGGCAACTTGCCTCATGCATCTTTTATTTTTGGAGCAGGTTGAACAATAACAGAACACCAACTAATAGAGCGTGTGAAGCGCTTACTGTTTGAGCTACTCATGAACACCAAAGAATAATTCAATATCTGCCCTGTTATTCCATAAGAGATTATCTTAAATGCCTTGAAATTATCACACATCATGCAATGAACACTGCAATTACGTAAGGCAGGCTGAACTGGTGGCAATTTTTCACTGCACGGCAATTGTGTGTCTCCTTATGTGAAGCGTTAGTAATATCGGTATGGCGGTATGGTTATTCATCTCGCCCCACTCGTTAGCTTGCTGCGGCCTACCCTATGCAATCTCATTTTCGCCGCAAGCAGAACATCTGTAAATGAAATGTTGGTAGTCATTTAACAAAGCAAAATATGGGAAGGTTTTTGTCGGCAGCCTGATGTGCAGCGTTTTTACACTGACCTGAATAAAATTAAATGTAATGATTTCACTTGCCGACAGTAGATGGGAATATAGAAGCTTCAAGAAACAAGACAACTAAGTTCTCTTGTAGAAATTGGCTTCAAATGGCTCTGAGCACTATGGGACTTAACTCCTGTGGTCATCAGTCCCCTCGAACTTAGAACTACTTAAACCTAACTAACCTAAGGACATCACACACATCCATGCCCGAGGCAGGATTCGAACCTGCGACCGTAGCGGTCACGCGGTTCCAGGCAGTAGCGCCTAGAACCGCAAGGCCACTCCGGCCGGCTTGTAGAAATTAAAATGAAATATAGTTAAACTCTTATACACATCTATGTTGGGCACCTTGTGGTGTAAAGTGAACTCTGGGTGAATGTTACTTCCTGTACCACAATCCTCCCCCCCCCTTCCCACACACACCTAGTCTATCCACAAAATGGTACTCCAATGACGCCCATAAATTATGCGCTTGAGCTTGAATTTCTGCTTTCGACTGACCTATGTTAAAGGAAGCAATATATTGCTTAATTCGTTGGAATATTCCGGTATTTTAACATTAAACATCCCCGTGATACACAACACCTACAAGGTGCGTTCCATACGTAATGCGACCAAATTCATAATAAATCATTTACTGAATATATTCGTACAAATAATCAAAAATTTGAAATAGCACCCTCTTGCGTCGATACACTTCTGAAGGCGGTGTTTTCATGCCTGTAAGGCATCCTGGAATGCCTTTCCCGGAATGTCCTGTAGAAATGATGTAACATGCGCCTGAATGCTTTCAATCGTGTCCCAGTGTTTTCCTTTCATGACTCCTTGAAACCGCGGATACAAAAACAGTCAGCAGGAGCCATGTCAGGACTGTAGCGAGACAGAGGACCCAATGGGGTCTTGGTCCTGGCCAGGAAGTCGTTGACAATGAAGGCGCTGTGACTCGGCGCGTTGTCGTGGTGAACTTTCCACGTTACCTTGATGTCGCTTCGGCAGTGTGAGACCCTCCTTTCCAGTCTTTTGAGCACTTCCAAGTAGAAAGCTGAATTCACTGTAGTCCCAGTAGGTACGAATTTGTGGAGGATGATGCGTCTGACGTCAAAGAAGACAATGAGCATGGTCTTGATCCTGGACTTCCTCATGCGTGCCTTCTTGGGATGGGGCGACGATGGGGTGTGCCACTCTGAACTCTGCCTTTTTGTCTCAGGGTCGTACTCAAAAAGCGACTACTCATCACCAGTGATAATCGAGTTTAAAAAATGAGGATCATTTTCACACATTTCCAACATTTCTCGGCATCGAAGCACTCGCATGTGCTTGTGTTCGTAGGTCAACACTTTTGGGACGAGATTAGCACACACCTTTCTCATGTTCAAATCTTCGGTCACATTGCGGAAACGGTTGTTTTTGACATGTTTAGAGTTTGTACTATCAATTGAAGGTTCAGCCGTCTGTCACAGTTCAAACAATCGCGCACACGCCTCGCATTTTCGTCGACTCATGCAGCTGCTGGCCGTCCACTGTGAAGTTCATCGGTTATCTCCTCTCGGCCCTCTATGAACGACTTGTGCCATTGGAAAACTTGTAATTTGGACAAGCAATCATTCCCAAAGGCATGGTGAAGTAATGGAAACGTTTCGGTGGCTGACTTCCCAAATTTAACGCAAAATTTGATAACGTACCGTTGCTCTACGGAATGATCCATTTTGCCGTGTTACATAAACTCAAAACGGGGTTGACGGAAATGCACGTCCTGACTCTCCGGCAGCTCGCGGCCGAATGAGACAAAGAGCGTTTTGAAGCTAACACCCCCTCCACTTAGCCCAGCCGGTTACAACACGCTGTGGTATACCGATGGGACAGAAAAAAAATTGGTCGCATTACTTCTGGAACGCACTCTCTATATCAAAGTGGTAGTGGTTGAAGCTCTCGCACTTGTTAAACGCATCTGCGAAGAAACCCGATGGTTTTCTTTGGATCTTCTCTATGTCTCCATTAAATCCGACCTGAATATGCTGCCACGGTGACGAGAAATAAGAAGGGATCGGTCGACCGTGGGTGTTTGGAAGCTGCTTCTTAGTGGACGATTCTCCAAATTCTTCCAGTACTTTCAGTTTCAAGTCTGTAATTGTTCCGAATATCCTTCTTTCTCTTGTGGCCAATTAAGTTTCCATTGCTCCAGGTGGATACTGCTCAATGAGCTGTTCCGGCTCGTCCCGGGTCGATCCATTGCTGCCATTTGGACCTGTGTCACGTGGTGCGGCTAGCTGTCGATTCGAAGCGAAGCGGAATTGGCGTAGCGACAATGAGGCGAGTGCACCCGGCCTGGCGTAAATGTTTATAGGCGTGCTGCACACCAGGGGTAGTTCCGTGCTCTGTGGGGCCTGGCAGTATATGCAGTGAAGACTGTCCTAATGGTCGTGCCGCGTTTTGATTCCACGTTGGCCGACGGGCAGAAGGGGAGGAGGGGGGGGGGTGGGACGAGACGATCTTCTGGAAGCGAGGTTTTACTGTCCCGAGCTCTGGATCCAAGCATTGTAACTGCTTCCCGCTGTATATGTACTGCCAGCGTGGCTGAGGGCTCGCATGAGATTGTATTTCAAATGACTGCCTTCACCTACTTTTGCTCCAGCTATGAGCAGTGTTACATGATTAAGCTTGCAGGTGTACGATCTGTTTTAAATGCATGTATTTATATTGAAATTGGTGGAAATCTTGGTGTGTTTTAATATTTACACTACGATTGTGTCATTGCACGGTTGTTCTGCTGGATGTATTTAATCTTCTATCAACTCGTGAGCTCACTACTGGAACTATGGTAAACTGTAAGATATTGAGGCTTGATTCGCCTCATTTTAAGTTTTGAAATTTTGCAACTTTGCAGGTCTTCGTGAGGTAAATTTGTAATGAAGTTAAAATTTTGTTGCAAATGATGTATTTAAGATTTCTGTAAAATACTGGTGCTGTCTGGTCATTAGATTAATTGCATTTTGTTGGGTTTGTGAGTCATTTATGTTATTGAGGTTTCAATACAGTAACCCTCAGGTATTTCGGACGATTGCTCAAATTTGTGCCAGTCCCAAGCACAGTGACCTGGTGCATGGTTTTGCTAGTGAAAATTTAATATTTATACTGTCGTTCAAATTTGGCCTACTCCTCTGTGCAGTTAACTCGAATTTTTCCTCTTGTATCTCGACTGGTAAGTTTTTGTATCCTAGGTCTGCCTCCCGTCCTGATTGTATGTATTTCATTGTGTGAGTTTACTTTGCTTGCGTGTGTTAATCGTCGCACTATGCAGGCCGCACACCTGCGATCCCCAAGGGACACCTAGACTTCGGGCGACAAACCTTTTGTGTGTGATCATCCCAGGAGTTCCGTCTGTGTATTGTGCCTGTTGCAACTAGTCTGCGCAACTAACGGGCAAAGTTAAGTTTTTCTTCACTGCAGTTTAAAACTGGCCGGGGTCTTTAATGTTTCATTCAATAACTAAAAGTTTAGGTAACATGTTGCTTGAAGTTGCTTGCTGTACTGTTTCACGTTCTGGTACACGGTCTGTTGCTAAGTTAATAGTTTTGTGCACCTAGTCCTTCCTTGATAACTTGTTGTTCTGGCTCATATTTCCCTGCGGCACTATTGTAGGTGAAATGTTAATTATTCTTGTGAATTTGACCCACTTAAATTTTTTAAAAGCTGCAACTTTTTATTTGCCTAGTTTTGCCTCAGGGGCTGGTTTCCTGTGGTAAATGAATATGATTTTTTCAGTGTAAGAAATTTTAATGTACAGTTTTATTCTAAGAATTAATCAACCTGTGAATCTTGATTTTTTTGTTATTAACTAGTCACATTACATCGCTTTGAGTGTGATAAAGAATTAACTGATGGCTTAAAGTAACCTTCTTTAATTAATTAATGTTTAACTACGTTGGGTACTTTTTGAATGTTTATAATAAATATACGTTGTGTGTGAAATTAAACGGTGAAAGCTCCTGAAAAACGTTGGGGTCAACCCCTTTCTTATAAGAGCCTCTTCTTGGAATTCCTTGGGGGTTGAATCTGCAAATACCATAGACATTTAACGGTCGTGACCATTTCCTATTCTGTGAACACTTTATGTGAATATCTGTCATTGTCGGTTTTGTGCAGCAGTGACGTTAGTATGACATTCCCCAGTCAGCAAACTCGGATGACTGAATTATTCTTATTGCTGACTTCTCTGTGTCATTCTACGTGTCGACGCCTGGCACCTCTTTAGGATCGGAGGGACGGACTCTCCCTCATACAGCAAACATCTGGCACATGACGTAAATCTAGACCACATTATTTTGGGATTTTCTGAATATAAAATGAAATAAACTGTTGGAAAATCTTACAAAATACGCGTTTTCTTTCCAACAGATATTACAACAGTAATGAGTGAGTACGATCTAGAAAGTACAAACTAAGTAGCACGTTACATGCACATGAAGAAGTTGATGATAAAATATACCTAAGATTTAACTGTCTTCATTAATGATAGTAAGCAGTTGTATGGCTGCATTGCCGGCCGCGGTGGTCTAGCGGTTCTGGCACTGCAGTCCGGAACCGCGGGACTGCTACGGTCGCAGGTTCGAATCCTGCCTCGGGCATGGGTGTGTGTGATGTCCTTAGGTTAGTTAGGTTTAAGTAGTTCTAAGTTCTAGGGGACTGATGACCTAAGATGTTGAGTCCCATAGTGCTCAGAGCCATTTGAACCATTTTATGGCTGCATTGTTACCAAAAAAAGTCCAGTCAAATTAAAAATGAAAGAAAACAGTGACTGCTTAGATGACTCTGACCCGTTTGTAATCCTTCATAAGACCCATAGAAATTTTAGTCACATCAGTATCGAATGCACTGAACGCATGCCACACTGTTCTCCTTACTCTTATTTTTACCTCATTCAGCCCTCCGAAGGTCTGGGCCACTTTGTCACTCAAATACGTTAAATAGTAATAAAGAGAAGGCTCTATGGATTCGCAACATTAACATCGCTGGACACTTACCCAAACAAGAATTTACATTATCACATTGGATGTTTTGAGAAATTGCACAATATAGTTTCATTAAAATCTCATATGTAAAATATTTCCAGTACATGCAATATGATTTTTTTATTCAGATAAATCATTCTTTTCTAACACAGTAACGACTTATTTTTAAAATGGAAAATTCTAACCAAATTTTATTCATAAAAATCGTCATAGGTTACTTGTTTACTTGCAGATACTGTGCACTTAACATGGATTAGCATTGACTTCCCAGTATTTAATTTTTAGGAGAATTAACAAATCAATGCCGCTAAACCTCTCATGTATTTCAAAGTTCTGTATCGTTTCAGTTATTCTGTTAAGGTTTACATTAACATTTTTTTCAGTAATGAAGTATAACAGCCTCAAAAATTTGTCTGTAATTCAGCACAACATATAGTTAATTTTAGTAAGGACCGTAATCCACCACATAAACAATCTTAAGGACGGCCCTTAACATTCCTACCATCATCCTGTCAAATTAAAGTAAAATATGGCAAGAGACACAACTTACAATCCATATTTACCTAATTAGCCACAACTTTGGAAGCGCATTTGCGTTTGGGAATATATACAAGATCTTTACCCGCAGTTATCCGCATCACCAGGTCCCTAACGATATTTTGAGTTTGGTTCAACAGTGAGTTGGACAAAAGATAGAGAATAACAGGTTTTAATGAACATTAATGAAGAAAGTAAGTAACAAGTTAATTACTGTATCAGTCATCTGTCTATGATTATAATCTCATTTTTAAGGAACTTACGAAGTGCTTAACGTGGAAAGATTCAAAAAAGTAAATAATAAATGCGAGTCATCGAAGAGATATAATTAATGTTTTGGTTATGCTTAAGCGACGTGATTTGTCGGCTTCATAAGCTATAAACTATCTATAAATTTACTTTTTTGTCCGTTACATGGAAAGGTTATAGTTCTAAACTCATATAGGAGCACACATGCTAGTGTAGCTATTTAATTAAGTTTTGGATACGAATTGTACAGCAATTAAATACTAGGTGTGATCTTTTGGAATGCGTAGACATTCGTACAGCGTATTTAAAAGATTAGTAACCTAGTGTTTCATGACATTTAAGAACCAGTATAGTTAATGTCACAATATTAAAAACTAAATGTCTATCAATATTTTATATGCTGAATGTACTTAAAGTGTTTACCACATTCCCGTAAATCGTGTTAGCCCATATTACATCATTGTACACAGTATATTACCTAAATACTTCGAAGCTATTTTGTATTTAGTAGAACAAGATGAAAACAATTTATATACAAGTAATCTCTTAAACATAACCTGGAACTTCTTCAATATATAGATGTCTCACGTCTGTCAGCCTAAGACCGCCTGTACATCCAGTAATTAAGATTTTTATTGGGAAGAGGGAGATTACTTTTCGGTGTCAACAGGTCATACTACTCTACGAACCAGCGCGCTTTCATAAATACTCTGTGTCTATGAATATTTTTTGAGCTATTTATTTTCCTTATATTATGGTAAGTCCAGTATCATTGAGATATGATCCCTGGACGAATAAATAAAAAAAATAAAGAAATCATGAACTTATAATTCATTGCATTTCACTACAGTAAAAAAATTTAGTTAAAAATATTAAGCTTAACGTGCAGAGCGCTAGCTTACAAGACAGGGACTTCAGTCAGACCGTATTGAATCTCCGTGACCGACTGAAGACCTCTGGTCTCGTTCAGCGGTCATTCTGAATGTGATTTGTAGATGGTTTGCCGCGCATATCCTTGGCCAGCCCTCCTCCACCTTACAAAATACGAGGCACAAACAATTAAACACCATAATACACAAAACAAAGTTCACAGGTAGACGTTAGGAAAAAGAAGGAATAATTAAGTGGCAGAACAATAAAGTTTATTTACCCAGAATAAAAGATCCGTCACAGCAACAAACCATAAAAACAGTATAAAAGAAAGGCGGTAAGTGCTGTCCTCGCGAAAGAATCCCGCTGGAAATACAGTTTAATCTTCCGTGAAATTTCATTCTTTTTCTTGCGTTCTCAAATTATAACCGCTGACATCCAAACGTTTTCATAAACTGTATACGGGAATTTTTGTTCCACTGTGGTACGAGTCCTGCGAAATTTGAGCACTCCGACGAATGAACATTTTTTTCTGTGACGCATTTATTGTTCTGAAACACCGCTTCCATTATGTAATGATGTTATGATGAAGTGCAGAAGACATCGAACGCAGTCTCGGTCTCTCGATCACACTCAGCTGATATATCTTAGACAGCGAAAAAGTTAATACTCCGAAAGAGTAGTGAGAGATCACTTATGTTGTGAAACCTAACTTTAAGATCCTTCCTTAACATCCGTGACACACAGACACAACTGAAGCAACTAAACAGTTTTTGATGTCGCTGAGCAACAGTCATGCAATATTTATTAAAGGAACACCCAGCCATTTGACTGTTTTATTGTTGAAGTACAACCCAGGCTTCGGCCTTTTATACCATTTTCAAGTATTTGATTTTATGCCTTCAGAACATATTGCAGAACATTTAATATGTTATCAAACTCTAATTTGGTCGCAAATTAAGAAAAATATTGACTCCCCACGGAATGCCAGGTGGTGATTATTCATCTGGCATTTCGTGGGGAGCCAATATTTTTCGTAATTTATGGCCAACTTTGAGCTTGACAACACGTTAAGTGTCCTGCAATATATTTTAAAGACATAAAACAAATACTTGAAAATAATGTCACAAAAGGGCTAAACCTTTATCGTACTTAAACAATAAAACTGTTAAATGGTGGTGTGTTCCTTTAAAAAAAAAGAACTGAAGCTGTTGCTTTCAACCAGTGGATCGAGGGCCTCTCTTGGAGTACACATCCTAGAAGCTATGGCTCAGTTTTATTGAAGATCACTGAAGATCATTACTAATAAATATCACGGGTATGCAAATTTCGTAGGGGATATATATAAAGCACAAAAAGTCAACAAAATAATTTAAATATAGATAAAGTCATAAAAGACAGGAGGCGTCCCCTGTCCCATATTGCGACAAAACTGTGTTGAATGTATAACAAGACTAATGGATCAAAATCCATTTACAAAAGTTTAGTATAACATATTTCATTAATGGGTGACAAAAGTTGTAAAGAGACATTGTGATTAAAACCTGAAAAATCTGCTCTAATATAAAATAACGTTTAATAGAGCTACAAGAGTCATGAGTCGCCCTAACAATCTAAAAACACTGTGTGTTAAAGAAAGTAATGTATGGACAAATTTTCATTTACACACTTCCATATTTGTGTCTGTTACATGTCTATAAAGGTATTGTGAATAGGTATATCAAACCACTCCTTCATAACATAAGCAATTTACCAACTGCACCCATTCCACTGCGGTGGTTTTCGACACACATTCCGTCCCATTCACGTTCTTCATTCTCGATGCATGTCTACTGGTGTTTGTCCTATGCCGACCTAGAAGAGAGGAACAGCACGTTCGTCTTGTTCCGATGCATTTGGTAATAACATCACCATAACTCATGTTTCCGCATACAGCGCATGCACGTCGGAAAACACGAAAGGTTCCTCTTTCCAAAATTAATGTCTACCCTCATGGAGTGAATATGATCGTCCGTATGCCACACTTTGTTTCCTGGCTCTCAAATAAAAGACCAGAGTTCTTTATAGCTCTACGGTGGTCACACCTCACAATGAGAAAATGTAATAAATTACGATAATATGAACTTAAACAAATAGTACAAGATTTTTTGAAAATGGAAGTAATCTCTCCAATAAACTTTTATCAGAATTTAGTTTTTATAATCGAAGTGAAAACTACATGAAGAACGTACGGAGGATGAAGTAAACTATATTAGAGACATAGAAGTCACTTATGTCGTCTGTTCACGTGCAAAATGTATTTGGAAATAAGAAACTGGGTATTACGGATACTACCTAATTATATGTGGGAAAGAAAACATCATTATCGACAAAATGTATTCTTTGCTTTGTGTCGCTAAAGACTTTCTCCGCTGAGAATAATAAATTGGAGGAACACAAAACTGCGTAGTCGACACGAAACATGCGGAGTAGCAGACAGGCCAGCAACGGAACGTTTTCGCTAAGAATTGGGAATTGCAGGGATACCAAAACCACCGACTCAGTCGGAAACAGGCAGAAACTGCAGGCAGGAAAGAAAAATGCAGAGAAACCAACTGTTTCAAACAGTAACGAAACGGTAGTTAGAGCCCTGACACGTAACTGATCGTTGCGAATCAAGGTGTGCTCACAGTACTACATGGAGAAATTGGGGCAATGTAGATGACAATGAAGAACACGGCTTAACATCTGCAACGAATTGTAAGGTTTTTTTTTACTTTCGTTCGCTTTAGAAACTGCGTGAGGCATTGCCCAGTGAGATTCTCGATGAATTTTATTTCAGTAATATTGCGACCCGTGGTCTAGGGGTAGCGTCTTTGATTCATAATCAAAATCGTCTTCGGTCCCGGGTTCGATCCCCGCCACTGCCTAAGTTTTGATAAATAATCAGCATTGGTGGCCGAAGACTTCCGGCATAAGAAGTCAGCCTCATTCTGCCAACGGCCTTGTCAAAGAGGGCGGAGGAGCGGATAGAGGTTCAGGGCACTCTCTTGTCCTATGGGTGGGAAATTGCCCCTAAAGGCGGAAGAATCAGCAATGATCAACGACATGAGGATGCAGAAGGCAATGGAAACCACTGCATTAAAGACACGTAACGTGTATCCACAGGACATGTGGCCTGTATGTTCTGCATGAGGATGCAGAAGGCAATGGAAACCACTGCATTAAAGACACGTAACGTGTATCCACAGGACATGTGGCCTGTATTTGAAGAAAGTGTCATTATGATCTTTCCATTGGCAAAAGATTCCGGAATAGTCCCCCATTCGGATCTCCGGGAGGGGACTGCCAAGGGGGAGGTTACCATGAGAAAAAGATTGAATAATCAACGAAAGGATAACGTTCTACGAGTCGGGGCGTGGAATGTCAGAAGCTTGAACGTGGTAGGGAAACTAGAAAATCTGAAAAGGGAAATGCAAAGGCTCAATCTTGATATAGTAGGGGTCAGTGAAGTGAAGTGGAAGGAAGACAAGGATTTCTGGTCGGATGAGTATCGGGTAATATCAACAGCAGCAGAAAATGGTATAACAGGTGTAGGATTCGTTATGAATAGGAAGGTAGGGCAGAGGGTGTGTTACTGTGAACAGTTCAGTGACCGGGTTGTTCTAATCAGAATCGACAGCAGACCAACACCGACAACGATAGTTCAGGTATACATGCCGACGTCGCAAGCTGAAGATGAACAGATAGTGAAAGTGTATGAGGATATTGAAAGGGTAATGCAGTATGTAAAAGGGGACGAAAATCTAATAGTCATGGGCGACTGGAATGCAGTTGTAGGGGAAGGAGTAGAAGAAAAGGTTACAGGAGAATATGGGCTTGGGACAAGGAATGAAAGAGGAGAAAGACTAATTGAGTTCTGTAACAAGTTTAAGCTAGTAATAGCGAATACCCTGTTCAAGAATCACAAGAGGAGGAGGTATACTTGGAAAAGGCCAGGAGATACGGGAAGATTTCAATTAGATTACATCATGGTCAGACAGAGATTCCGAAATCAGATACTGGATTGTAAGGCGTACCCAGGAGCAGATATAGACTCAGATCACAATATAGTAGTGATGAAGAGTAGGCTGAAGTTCAAGACATTAGTCAGGAAGAATCAATACGCAAAGAAATGGGATACGGAAGTACTAAGGAATGACGAGATACGTTTGAAGTTCTCTAACGCTATAGATACAGCAATAAGGAATAGCGCAGTAGGCAGTACAGTTGAAGAGGAATGGACATCTCTAAAAAGGGCCATCACAGAAGTTGGGAAGGAAAACATAGGTACAAAGAAGGTAGCTGCAAAGAAACCATGGGTAACAGAAGAAATACTTCAGTTGATGGATGAAAGGAGGAAGTACAAACATGTTCCGGGAAAATCAGGAATACAGAAATACAAGTCGCTGAGGAATGAAATAAATAGAAAGTGCAGGGAAGCTAAGACGAAATGGCTGCAGAAAAAATGTGAAGACATCGAAAAAGATATGATTGTCGGAAGGACAGACTCAGCATACAGGAAAGTCAAAACAACCTTTGGTGACATTAAAAGCAACGGTGGTAACATTAAGAGTGCAACGGGAATTCCACTGTTAAATGCAGAGGAGAGAGCAGATAGGTGGAAAGAATACATTGAAAGCCTCTATGAGGGTGAAGATTTGTCTGATGTGATAGAAGAAGAAACAGGTGTCGATTTAGAAGAGATAGGGGATCCAGTATTAGAATCGGAATTTAAAAGAGCTTTGGAGGACTTACGGTCAAATAAGGCAGAAGGGTTAGATAACATTCCATCAGAATTTCTAAAATCATTGGGGGAAGTGGCAACAAAACGACTATTCACGTTGGTGTGTAGAATATATGAGTCTGGCGATATACCATCTGACTTTCGGAAAAGCATCATCCACACAATTCCGAAGACGACAAGAGCTGACAAGTGCGAGAATTATCGCACAATCAGCTTAACAGCTCATGCATCGAAGCTGCTTACAAGAATAATATACAGAAGAATGGAAAAGAAAATAGAGAATGCGCTAGGTGACGATCAGTTTGGCTTTAGAAAAAGTAAAGGGACGAGAGAGGCAATTCTGACGTTACGGCTAATAATGGAAGCAAGGCTAAAGAAAAATCAAGACACTTTCATAGGATTTGTCGACCTGGAAAAAGCGTGCGACAATATAAAATGGTGCAAGCTGTTCGAGATTCTGAAAAAAGTAGGGGTAAGCTATAGGGAGAGACGGGTCATATACAATATGTACAACAACCAAGAGGGAATAATAAGAGTGGACGATAAAGAACGAAGTGCTCGTATTAAGAAGGGTGTAAGACAAGGCTGTAGCCTTTCGCCCCTACTCTTCAATCTGTACATCGAGGAAGCAATGATGGAAATAAAAGAAAGGTTCAGGAGTGGAATTAAAATACAAGGTGAAAGGATATCAATGATACGATTCGCTGATGACATTGCTATCCTGAGTGAAAGTGAAGAAGAATTAAATGATCTGATGAACGGAATGAACAGTCTAATGAGTGCGCAGTATGGTTTGAGAGTAAATCGGAGAAAGACGAAGGTAATGAGAAGTAGTAGAAATGAGAACAGCGAGAAACTTAACATCAGGATTGATGGTCACGAAGTCAATGAAGTTAAGGAATTCTGCTACCTGGGCAGTAAAATAACCAATGACGGACGGAGCAAGGAGGACATCAAAAGCAGACTCGCTATGGCCAAAAAGGCATTTCTGGCCAAGAGAAGTCTACTAATATCAAATATCGGCCTTAATTTGAGGAAGAAATTTCTGAGGCTGTACGTCTGGAGTACAGCATTGTATGGTAGTGAAACATGGACTGTGGGAAAACCGGAACAGAAGAGAATCGAAGCATTTGAGATGTGGTGCTATAGACGAATGTTGAAAATTAGGTGGACTGATAAGGTAAGGAATGAGGAGGTGCTACGCAGAATCGGAGAGGAAAGGAATATGTGGAAAACACTGATAAGGAGAAGGGACAGGATGATAGGACATCTACTAAGACACGAGGGAATGACTTCCATGGTACTAGAGGGAGTTGTAGAGGGCAAAAACTGTAGAGGAAGACAGAGATTGAAATACGTCAAGCAAATAATTGAGGACGTAGGTTGCAAGTGCTACTCTGAGATGAAGAGGTTAGCACAGGAAAGGAATTCGTGGCGGGCCGCATCAAACCAGTCAGTAGACTGATAACCAAAAAAAAAAATTGTAGGACGTAAGAACTGTAGGTAACTGGTAATGGCATTATCGTCAGTCGTTGTCACCTATCTATGGTCCCATTTACTGAACACCGAGTGTTATAGTTTAAGTAGCTAAAAGAAGAGTAATAAACGACTTATTGCCAGTTTCCTTTTTTGCTGAAAAGATAATGGAAAGTAATTAATAGTGAAGCCCCAATAAATTAGCAGTGTTGTTCAATAATTTTTGGAGGCACAGTCTCTCTTGATAACTGAATGAAGACAAAGTAAAGTAACTTAGAATTAAAGTAATTCTGGAAATTTAAGTACAAAGAAAAGAATAAAATATGTTTATGTATCTCATGTCGTCTATTGCAATAACACTGTTGTCCACTGGCTTGGTTTGTGTTTCAGCGTTGTTAACCTATCGAAAGCCAACAGTTGCTTATATGATCCAGCACAATTTTCATAGTAATTACAATCTGTTCAAAGTACGTAGCTTGGCATATCCAGGAAACAAGTGCACGTAAGTAAATGATAATCTGAGTTTACGTAAATCATTCTCGTAGCAAGAGAGCTACATCCAGCAAACCGTTTACTTCTCAGTAACGGGTATAAATGTATTTTCCAAATTAACATAGTTAAGTTATTAACGATATAAGACAATCGCTTTCTTGATTCATCATTTTTTCGTAACGTATTGTGTTGTTATAAACGTGTGTCAATTTTCTGTTGCCACACGCGCAACCGAACTGTTACGTATTCATTGCTGTCCGCATTATTGATCAGATAGTGGACAGGCAGTGCCTACCGGTAATTGGGTTGGCGCCCTTATTAATTAATTTCTGTTTTATTTCAACTAGTTTTCTTGTGGGCTCTTTGAGTCATTTGGTACCCCTTTTCGTTTCGTATCTTACGTAAGCGATGGTATTGTTTTAAGTATTATACAAAACTCACGTAAGTACAAAGTTCTGGAGTAGAATAGTTTGTTCTCTAGGACGATTTGTTGTGCACTACTCTCCATTAACCGATCAAAACTTCTTCTGAGACGAAAGTTTTATCCAAAATCAACTTCATAAGGCATAGATGTGGAGTGGTTATACTGCTCCTTCGCAACCGTTTCAGAAACGAAGTGCCACAGTTTCTTTTGGCTGTCTCACTTTCTTTGTCAGGCAGTGTATTAAGGCAAGCATATTAACTACTTCAAAATCATTCGGTTTTTATCTGTTAACCTATACGTAAACATGTGCCTGGAGTCTCATTTAAAAAAACTAATCTCTACATTCGTTGAATGGTTTTCACGTTACGACTTCGAAAGGCAATCATTCCATGGATCAGAAACTTGGTTCAGAACACCAACAGCTAGAAGAAATAAATTAGCAAGCAGTAGTAATTACTAGACACGGATTGTCAAGCGTTATTTACGAGTCCTACACCGAGAGGGAAATCTAGAAGACGTAATTCAATGTTTGCCTTCCCACTGTTCTTATAATCCTTCTGATTTATTTACCCAGTTTCGCTCCAGAGATATTCGTGAGCTAAGACTTCATGCTGTTTGATTTATTTCTCAGTTCTTGGCACTCCAACATTTCAGATATTCATGAGCTGGGGGTAAGAGTAAGTCCCGCATGCTATGCAGATTGTTTTGATTTCACATGCGAAGTGCAAGAGAGTAATCCGATTTAGCGCCTGCGGAGCTAGAATGATTTACAAGAAAGTATTCGTCAGGGTGAAGTGATTCAAAAGTAGTCAGTCGCTGTAGTCTTTTTCATTTCACAGACGCTGTGATAAAACAATGTTTAGGGATTAATCAAAACAATTCGCTTCCCATTCAAAAACGTCGCTTTCATCATCACATATTATGTCCTTAAATCATTGTGCTTTCCTAAGGCAGAACCTAGTATTTCTTCTTTGCGTAACAAACAGCGTCTCACGTAAAGAAACTAACGATCAAAGGCTTCATACTACCACAAGACCTGAGACGGTTCAGTGTGATGTTTCTCACTAAGTAATTAAAATTTATACTATTATTCTTCGCGTTTTAAGACCAAAAGTATTTAGTAGTTAACTGACAAAAACCTGAAATGCATACACTGAGTTTGAATAGTGCCAGGCAGTAACATTAGTATAACAACATTTTCTGTTTGTAGTTAATATTCGGCTACATTCTACAAGATGCAGCCATTAGATATTAGTGCTGATGCAGTTTCAACAGTACATACCTTCTATATAACCAGAGAAATAAGTGTTCAGTTTCTACAATAACTAATTTCTAGAAAACCATAGCAATAAATAGTGTTGTTATAATTCTTGTCAGGGTGAAGAGATCAGTTACGTATAAATCACAAAATTCACCAATATTACAGCAAATGTTACTACATTCCAGATTTCGCGTCCTACCAAATTGTCAATTTAACAATCTCCAGATTTAGCGCCATTCGATTAAAATTTTTACGGACTACGCTATGACATCATTATTTTATACTCTCGAAGTATCTAACAGCTGTGTATGTACGACATAATGGCGTATCTGCGGTGTACCGTGTATACGGCATATGTAGGGAATAAACGTGGTGTATTTGTGGCGTTTGCGTGGTTTAATTTTGGCGTGAATTGGGCATAATTACAATGTACTTCTGGCGTGTGTGGCGTATTTGTGGCATACGTGGCCCCCTTGCTGTATTTTCAACCAATATTTTTATGGAACAGTTCAAACAACAGGCTTTAGACAGTACCGAATAATTGTCTTGTGTCCGCTACGTTGACCGCACATTTGTTTCAGGGCAACACGGAGACGAAGAAATGCGCAGATTCCGCTTATATAACAATTATTTCACTAGATGTTTTGGTCTGTAGAAGACAATGGTCAGGGACACAGCGCATGGAGGATGTCTACTAGCAACAACATGTACTTGGTGATTCTCTTAGAACTTCATATACCTGGGAAGCAAACAGTACAGGATACTATATATATACAGGGTGAGTCACCTAACGATACCGCTGGATATATTTCGTAAACCACATCGAATACTGACGAACCGATTCCACAGAGCGAACGTGAGGAGAGGGGCTAGTGTAATTGTTTAATACAAACCATACAAAAATGCACGGAAGTATGTTTTTAACACAAACCTACGTTTTTTTAAATGGAGGCCCGTTAGTTTTGTTAGCACATCTGAACATATAAACAAATACGTAATCAGTGCCGTTCGTTGCATTGTAAAATGTTAATTACATCCGGAGATATTGTAACCTAAAGTTGACGCTTGAGTACCACTCCTCCGCTGTTCGATCGTGTGTATCGGAGAGCATCGAATTACGTAGGGATCCAAAGGGAACGGTGATGGACCTTAGGTACAGAAGAAACTGGAACAGCACATTACGTCCACATGCTAACACCTTTTTATTGGTCTTTTTCACTGACGCACATGTACATTACCATGAGGGGTGAGGTACACGTACACACGTGGTTTCCGTTTTCAATTACGGAGTGGAATAGAGTGTGTCCCGACATGTCAGGCCAATAGATGTTCAATGTGGTGGCCATCATTTGCTGCACACAATTTCAATCTCTGGCGTAATGAGTGTCGTACACGCCGCAGTACATCTGGTGTAATGTCGCCGCAGGCTGCCACAATACGTTGTTTCATATCCTCTGGGGTTGTAGGCACACCACGGTACACATCCTCCTTTAACGTACCCCACAGAAAGAAGTCCAGAGGTGTAAGATCAGGAGAACGGGCTGGCCAATTTATGCGTCCTCCACGTCCTGTGAAACGCCCGTCGAACATCCTGTCAAGGGTCAGCCTAGTGTTAATTGCGGAATGTGCAGGTGCACCATCATGCTGATACCACATACGTCGACGCGTTTCCAGTGGGACATTTTCGAGCAACGTTGGCAGATCATTCTGTAGAAACGCGATGTATGTTGCAGAGCTCTCCGATACACACGATCGAACAGCGGAGGAGTGGTACTCAAGCGTCAACTTTAGGTTACAATATCTCCGGATGTAATTAACATTTGACAATGCAACAAACGGCACTGATTACGTATTTGTTTATATGTTCAGATGTGCTAACAAAACTAACGTGGTTCCATTTAAAAAAACGTAGGTTTGTGTTAACAAACATAC
The DNA here is from genome assembly GCF_023864275.1 of Schistocerca cancellata. Classification (NCBI taxonomy): domain Eukaryota; kingdom Metazoa; phylum Arthropoda; class Insecta; order Orthoptera; family Acrididae; genus Schistocerca; species Schistocerca cancellata. The sequence goes on along the minus strand of NC_064632.1, from coordinate 399,193,397 downwards.
TTCCCTGCATTTCTGTATGGTTTGTATTGAACAATTACACTAGCCCCTCTCCTCACGTTCCGTCTGTTGAATCGGTTCGTCAGTATTTGATGTGGTTTACGAAATATATCCAGCGGTAACGTTAGGTGACTCACCCTGTATATATATGGTGTAAACGGTATAAGGCGCCAAAATTATACAGATGTTACATCTCGGTGTGCTTGACAAAAACGTCTAATGACATTTTCTTGTATCATGTACTTTATTTTTGTACTATTAAAACCTAATGTTCGTAGGATACATAGTACACGCATTTCTGTTTACGTAGTCAACCGACAGTACACGGCGTACCAAACTTATTGCCTACAATGACGGGGCGACCAGAGAAAGGCAACGAGCCGACCAGAGGATTGAAATCATTAGACGTGTACAACGACGTGGTGTGATAATCAGGTGGTACCGAAAAAAGGAATGTAAACGGTTTTTGGGTTGTCAAGAATGTGTAATTCGCTTTACGTGAATTGAATACAACCAGTCTGTTTCTCAACAAGTCGATAACGAAGGTCTTAGTAGTAATGACAAGCTAATATCAAACACAATGTATTTCCATTAGTACAAATTCAGTCAATCACCAAGTAGATAGTTGTGCATTAATTATAATCAACTGTCTCACCTTTTTACGGCAATGCCATAACGAATACTAAATTCACGTTATTTTCCTTCTGTATAACAATATCGTAACGAAAAGAAAACCCATTACTTCGTTTCCTCTTACACCAACACTACAATAAATGTTCGAAATGACCACCATTCGCTTCTACACATGCTTCTTTACGGCGAACCCAGTTTCGCCGCACTCGTTCACACACCTGCACATTGGCCTTTATGGTATTGGCAGCATCTAAAATCTTCTGCGTCAATTCGTCCACATTATTTACTAGCTCAGCATAAAAAAGTTCCTTCATATGGCCCCAAAAGTAAAAATCCAGTGGATTTAAATCAGGGCTGCGTGCTGGCCATCCACGTGGACCCGAACGCCCGATCCGTCGTCCTGGAAATCGACTATCCAAAAATCAGCGTACTGTGTGGCCAATGTGGGGTGGAGCAGCATCGTGGAGGAACCACATGTTATGACGTATGCCTAACGGAATGTCTTCTAACAACGTTGGTAACAATGTTTCCTCTAGAAACGTTCGGTAATAGTTACCACTCAAAAGTGCTGGTAAAACATAGGGCCCAATAATGTAATTATCGAGCATACCGCCCACACATTTACGGAAAATCGTTGCTGAAAATGTGTTACCACTACGTGGCGAGAATTGTGTACACTACACGTGTGCATGTTGTGGAAATTAGTTATTCCGTTGTGGCCGAGCGGTTCTAGGCGCTACAGTCTGGAACCGCGTGACCACTGCGGTCGCAGGTTCGAATCCTGCCTCGGGCATGGATGTGTGTGATGTCCTTAGCTTAGTTAGGTTTAAGTAGTTCTAAGTCCTAGGGGACTGATGAGCACAGCAGTTAAGTCCCATAGTGCTCAGAGCCATTTGAACCAAGTTATTCCGTTGCGAGTGAAACACGCTTCATCTGTGACGAGTGTTTTGTTGACAAAATCATGCGCACTGTGTAACAAAAACCACTCTGAGAATTCACGTCGTGGTGGGAAATCTTGTTCTTCCAATGCTTTTACGCATTGAATGTGGTAAGGCCGCAGACGCTCCTCTTGCAAAGTGCGATGAACGTCAGTATGCGATATACCCACGTGGCGGGCGATGCTTCTAGTACTCTGAGAAGGATCCTCCTGGATGCGGTCCAGAATTCTTTCCTCAGCTTCCAATGTACGATCGGCGCGTTGTGGGCCTCTGCCTTCTGCGCGGGGCAGTAAAGAGCCAGTATCTCTCAATCTCGTCAGTTGTATTCTGTCATGATGTAACAAAAACGGAAAGCATATCAGAACAGAAGGTACGTTTAAATACGGACGAAATTTTACAAAGGTACAGATAACTACTGTACTTCATTAAGATGTAAATGCATAATAATCGCATACAAGTAGAGATTTACAATGACACAAACCCTCGGTGCACAGCAGCAAATGTCTTCCGTGCAGGAAGTCGTCGTTGTGGGAAGCGTTCTCGATAAATTCGTGCAGCTGCCGTCGCAACACCTTTTGCCTCGCCATAAATTAGTTATAGTAAATTTCCTTTCCATCCTAACAGTTAACAGAGTTGCAATAATATCTGCACATGTTACTCGGCTACTGTCGTCGCTCGGTGTATTACAATGACGCAGCCACTCAGGCCGCAGTTGCCTATGTGTTTACGATTTACGCTCGCGATGTCAATATGAGCAGCGGGCAATAACAGGAAACGATTGCTTACGTACGTGCACGGCCAAGTATCTACTTTTCCAAAACCATTATCCTGAGAGGAACTGTTTTTTTCTGGGACAACCGTAGGACATACGCAAACATGTTACTAGACTTTTTTGTGAAGCATTGCGAGATGTGCCATCTGTATAATTTTGGCGCCTTATACCGTTCACACCATATATATATATATATGGCGCCAAAATTATACAAATTACGTTGCCATCAATACATCTCCTGCAGTACATTTCAGTGAATCTTGACAAAATGCATATTATATTGTGTCTGATCGTTGGAAGTTGTACTTCTGTTTATGCACTAATCTAGATTACCCTCTAGCTTGACAATGTCAAGCATGCACGAAAAATCTGTACTCTTTCTGACGGCCAATGGATTCGAAGGGAAAAACTTACAAATGAACGTCAAACTCGTATCCACCACAACCACATAAAACACCAGTAATAAAGATGAATTCATACTCTATTCAGTACGCTTCTCATGTATCAGGATGGTAATACAATGGATGTAGAAAAAGTACTTCGGAGGAACGGTGTAAAAGCTATGGGAGAATTTGAAAGATTTTTTCCTATCTATTCTAGATTACGAAACGTTATAAGCTGGAATTTGGTTGTGACAGATTACACGTAGGTGGAATAAAAAGGAATGTTGAAGATCATATAAAGAAACATGAGTGTCACACATGCTTTGAAGAAAAGTGCGAGAAGCACAAGGAGAGAAGAGGCAATTACAGATTTGAACACCATACGTTTGTTAACAGAGTAATTTCTCATTTGTAGAAAAGCAGGGTCTAGGAAACTGGGGTGGTGAATCAAATGTGAATACAAAAGATGACTTCATGCTGCCGACCTCGTGGCTTCCAGATATTGGCGAATTAATTAGCTGGTTACACGGTGCAAGAGAAACGTTATCAGTTTCATGGATGCCATAATAAACACAAAAAGTGATAAGATTTGAATATCTGACTCAGCAATGCATGATTTACAAATTGTACAGGCAAATGGGAATTTCAGGCTCTGGTGCTTATGAAGTGAAAAAATCGTAATCATACTAAACATATTAAATATGTGTGAAGTCTGTGTATGTACTGAAGCAATAAAATCAGTACCATTCGGTAAATACATTACCAGAAAATTTGAAATAGAAAGGGACTGTTAGCGTCAAACGTTAAAACATGTTTAATGTCAATTTTTTACCATAACAAGCGAACTAAACGATCATACAGATCAGAATGACAATAAGTGTACAAAACAGAAACTGGAAGAAATGACATTTAGTTTTTGGAGACTGTGATTGTATTATTGTAAGATATTTTTTTTTAATTTTTGACTCACTTTTTATTATACAACCGTAACCGATTTCAGCCTTCAAAGGCCATTTTCAAATCCTGTGAGCGCCATCTGATGAACAAGCGTTCATCCCCTGATAAAAAATTATTCAGTCAAATATAAAAAATGATACCTTACAGAAAGTAGACATGTTTAAAACAAGTGTTAATCTGTTAAAAATCTCTAATAACTTTTTCACATTTTAATGTTTCGAAAAAAATATTTATTGCTTTTATTTATTTATATTTATTATTGCTTATTTATTATTATTTATTTATTTAATTCACTGTTTTTAATGAATTTCTCTACCAGATTCCGGAATTGTTTTACAATTTTCTCTTAAGCTTAACATAAAAATGTTGGTCTTAGTAGTAGATATCACCGTTCACTACGAGTCACATTCAATATTTTCATGTTCAAGAAGTTACTTACATATCAATACTTCTTGAATCAGTAACAACTAACGAAATCTGCATTTTAAAAAAAATTTTGTGGCGTTCATTGTACAGTTGGTAGTACACATCATAGAAAGTGCCTTGATACTACTGAGCATGAGGTAAACGATATCTTCAGTTTCTGCACCCCGCTTACACGTCAGTAACTCTTAAAAAGTATGTTGTTAATACAAGTGAACACAATTAACGAATTTTGCTTTTTTTAGAGATTTTTAGGGTGTGCATAATTTCTCCCCCCTCCCCCCCTCCCTTCCCCTTGGTGATGCGCGTTATGGAAAATGCTTTGATAGTGCTAGCGTTAATGATATTCAGCGAGTTCCGAGATATAAGAGATAAATTAGGCAGCAAACAGCTGGAGCAGTAAAAGAAAAGATAGAACACAGTATATGTGATACACATATAAATTGTTACCTACCATATAGTGTATGGCCATTTATAGGGATGTAAACTATACATCAATGTTTTGAAAGCATCGAAGTTTCGTGCATAAGCATCTTTATTTCGAATAGCTATATGTCGCCGATGCATCGATGATAGAAGCCCAAAATCGTCGACATCGTCCTACAATGGGGCATTCATTCCGTTCGAGGATGCTCAGTCTTCAACGCGTCGTGTCTGGTAACTCGTGCTGTGCTACATTTATTGCTGTCCTCGTTTTTGTGTACTTTTCGACTAGTAACTAAGTAATATTTAGTTTACAAGATTACATTTACCTCAAATAGTCTCCGTTGAATTATACACTGCGATCATGGGTATAATATAAGTGTTTATCATTGTCCCAGTGTACACGTTACAAGGTGTCAAGAAACAATAAAAATCAGGACTGACAATGAGGCAATGAATCACATTTTTAAATTATACATAAAGAATGCTAAAACTGTTTCATTTCTAAGATATTTGGACATAAAAAATGCAGAATGAATCTTTCTTCCCATTAATATTTACTTTCCATACATGACTCAATTTCTCAGAGGAACATTAGGTGTTTTGGAGCTGACAAAACACCACACATCGCTGTACATCATTGAAAAACTGACCTATTTTCTCCGAGTGGAATATATCAACTGAAAACTTTCAGCTACAGTCACAGGTAGTGATATCACTGTTATGAAGGCCATTTGGAACATGTTTGGTCAATAAAAGGTTATCCCTTACTTTGTCCACACGATTACCATAGACTCAACTAAGTGATGACGCAAAAAACTGCTCTGAGTTGATAGGTAAGGTCCGACATATTGTCAAATATATTAAAGGGGGCGTCAATGCAGGTGTAGAGTTACGGAAAAGACAGGTAGAAAAGGGGATGAAGGAAGACCAAATTAAAAAGAAAATATAGATCAACTTCGGAGACGAAGGAATTCGTGCTGGTATATGTTAGAAAGATTCCTGGAATTAGTGTCTGTTATGGGAGCGATACTTTTAACTAGACCTGAGGCTCTCCCAGCGGTTTCTAACAGCGAATTAGACTGTGTTAAAGAAATAGCGGAACTGCTGCGACCATTTGAAAAAAAAAGAAATTTCAAGAGACATTTAATTTACAGTAAGCAAAGTAATCCCGTTAGCCAGTTGTGTTAGAGACGCAGTCGAAAATGTGATACCTATAAATGAAATTTAGAAACGAAATAAGTACATAACTGTCAGGAAGGTTTGACAACAGAGTACATTCCGTCATTCTGGCAATTTGAACAATGCTTGACCCAAGATTCAAGTTCATACACTTCAACAATTCTGTCGCTTAATCGAAGGTAAGTAATTTCTCAATTGAATGTAAATGGAATTTAACACACATTCGATCAAGAACAACACATATGATGAGTCAGATAAACAAGAGTCTAACATCTGGAAACGCCATATGTAATTGGCACACAAAAACGTGACAAATAAATGATCACCTTCTGCTGGAAGCATTAGATGCACTTGTCGTCTACTTTTACACCAATAAAAAGACCGTATTGAAACCTGGGAGGACGCGAAGTCACTTCTCCCAAAACTTACAAAAATTCAAAGGTGTATCTTCCCGTCGTCACCATGTCTACAGCAAGCGTATTCTCATACGCCAGGGCAAGCATCGCCCAGAAAAGAAATTGGCTTCTCAAAAGTAAATTATCTAAGCTTCTTTTCCTAAATTCTGTATTAAAATCATTAAATTCAAAGAAATAAACTGTTTTAATGGTTAAAACGGCTGAAAGCAAGGGGAAACTACAGCCGTAATTTTTCCCGAGGGCATGCAGCTTTACTGTATGATTAAATGATGATGGCGTCCACTTGGGTAAAATATTCCGGAGGTAAAATAGTCCCCCATCCGGATCTCCGGGCGGGGACTACTCAAGAGAACGTTGTTATAAGGAGAAAGAAAACTGGCGTTCTACGGATCGGAGCGTGGAATGTCAGATCCCTCAATCGGGGAAGTACGTTAGAAAATTTAAAAAGGGAAATGGATAGGTTGAAGTTAGATATAGTGGGAATTAGTGAAGTTCGGTGGCAGGAGGAACAAGACTTTTGGTCAGGCGAATACAGGATCATAAATACAAAATCAAATAGGGGTAATGCAGGAGTAGCTTTAATAATGAATTGAAAAATAGGAGTACGGGTAAGCTACTACAAACAGCATAGTGAACACATTATTGTGGTCAAAATAGACACGAAGCCCACACCTACTACAGTAGTACAAGTTTATATGCCAAATAGCTCGGCAGATGACGAAGAAATTGATGAAACGTATGATGAGATAAAATAAATTATTCAGGTAGTGAAGGGAGACGAAAATTTAATAGTCATGGATGACTGGAATTCAAGAGTAGGAAAAGGGAGAGAAGGAAACATAGTAGGTGAATATGGATTGGGGCTAAGAAATGAAAGAGGAAGCCGCCTGGTAGAATTTTGCGCAGAGCATAACTTAATCATAGCTAACACTTGATTTAAGAATCATGAAAAAAGGTTGTATACATGGAAGAAGCATGGAGATACTAAAAGGTATCAGATAGATTATATAATGGTAAGACAGAGTTTCAGAAACCAAGTTTTAAATTGTAAGGCATTTCCAGGGGCAGATGTGGACTCTGCCAACAATCTATTGGTTATGAACTGTAGATTAAAACTGAAGAAACTGCAAAAAGGTGGGAATTTAAGGAGATGGGGCCTGGATAAACTGAAAGAACCAGAGGTGGTACAGAGTTTCAGGGAGAGCGTAAGGGAACAATTGACAGGAATGGGGGAAAGAAATACAGTAGAAGAAGAATGGTTAACTTTGAGGAATGAAATAGTGATGGCAGCAGAGGATCAAATAGGTAAAAAGACGAGCGCTAGTAGAAACCCTTGGGTAACAGAAGAAATATTGAATTTAATTGATGAAAGGAGAAAATGTAAAAATGCAGTAAATGAAGTAGCAAAAAGGAATACAAACGTCTCAAAAATGAGATCGACAGGAAGTGCAAAATGGCTAAGCACGGATGGCTAGAGGACAAATGTAAGGATGTAGAGGCTTATCTCTGCCTACAGGAAAATTAAAGAGACCTTTGGAGAAAGGAGAACCACTTGCATGAATATCAAGAGCTTTGATGGAAACCCAGTTCCAAGCAAAGAAGGGAAAGCAGAAAGGTGGAAGGAGTATATAGAGCGTCTATACAAGGGCGATGTACTTGAGGACAATATTATGGAAATGGAAGAGGATGTAGATGAAATGGGAGATATGACATTGCGTGAAGAGTTTGACAGAGCACTGAAAGACCTGAGTCCAAACAAGGCCCCCGGAGTAGACAACATTCCATTAGAACTACTGACAGCCTTGGGAGAGCCAGTCCTGACAAAACTCTACCGTCTAGTGAGCAAGATGTATGAGACAGGCGAAATACCCTCAGACTTCAAGAACAATATAATAATCCCAATCCCAAAGAAAGCAGGTGTTGAAAGACGTGAAAATTACCGAACTATCAGTTTAATAAGTCACAGCTGCAAAATACTAAAGCGAATTCTTTACAGACGAATGGAAAAACTGATAGAAGCCGACCTCGGGGGAGATCAGTTTGGATTCCATAGAAATGTTAGAACACGTGAGGCAGTACTGACCCTACTACGTATCTTAGAAGAAAGAATAAGGAAAGGCAAACCTACGTTTCTACCATTTGTAGACTTAGAGAAAGGTTTTGACAATGTTGACTGGAATACTCTCTTTCAAATTCTGAAGGTGGCAGGGGTAAAATACAGGGAGCGAAATGCTATTTACAATTTGTACAGAAACCAGATGGCAGTTATAAGAGTCGAGGGCGATGAAAGTGAAGCAGTGGTTGGGAAGGGAGTGAGACAGGGGTGTAGCCTATCCCCGGTATTATTCAATCTGTACATTGAGCAAGCAATAAAGGAAACAAAAGAAAAGTTCGGAGTAGGTATTAAAATCCATGTAGAAGAAATAAAAACTTTGAGGTTCGCCGATAACATTGTAATTCTGTCTAAGACAGCCAAGGACTTGGAAGAGCAGTTGGACGCAACGGACAGTGTCTTGAAAGGAGGGTATAAAATGAACATCAATAAAAGCAAAACGAAGATGATGGAATGTAGTCGAATTAAGTTGGGTGATGCTGAGGGAATTAGATTAGGAAATGAGACACTTAAAGTAGTAAAGGAGTTTTGCTATTTGGGGAGCAAATTAACTGATGATGGTCGAAGTAGAGAGGATATAAAATGTAGACTGGCAATGGCAAGGAAAGCGCTTCTGAAGAAGAAAAATTTAACATCGAGTATAGATTTAAATGTCAGGAAGTCATTTCTGAAAGTATTTGTACGGAGTGTAGCCATGTATGGAAGTGAAACGTGGATGATAAATAGCTTAGACTAGAAGAGAATAGAAGCTTTCGAAATGTGGTGCTACAGAAGAATGCTGAAGATTAGATGGGTAGATCACATAACTAATGAGGAGGTATTGAATAGAACTGGGGAGAAGAGGAGCTTGTGGCACAACTTGACTAGAAGAAGGGATAGGTTGGTAGGACATGTTCTGAGACATCGAGGGATCACCAGTTTAGTATTGAAGGCAGCGTGGAGGGTAAAAATCGTAGAGGGATACCAAGAGATGAATACACTAAGCAGATTCAGAAGGATGTAGGCTGCAGTAGGTACTGGGAGATGAACTAGCTTGTACAGGTTAGAATAGCATGGAGAGTTGCATCAAACCAGTCTCAGGACTGAAGACTACAACAACAACAATGGTTAAAATTGAATGTTCTTTGCAAAATCCATTTTATTTATTTTCGTTATCTGATTTATATGAAAATAGTAGATCATCACATGGGTCAGTATCATTGTTCCTAATGTTTCTCAACTTTAGGAACGATAGGTAGATTTGCAAAGAAATAGGTGACTGTGTCCAGTATCATTGTGTTTTAAAATATCTCTGAGACACAACTTGCGTTTGTTTATTGTGCTACTTAAAAATAGTATCATGTTGGCACGCTTTTTCTAATTTCTAAAAGACATAGGAACATCGTGAAAACATCGATGAATCGTTTTTAAGCTCTGAGAGTTGTTCTTTTAATATCGATGCTTTTCCGTGTGAACATCGATGTCTCAGCATCGATGTTCTTAAGAGTGATGTTGCAACCTAGGCATGTATGGTGTTGCGCATAATCAGTAACAATAAAGATTATATCAGGCGAACTAAATATCAGCATCCATTCAGGACAACGCAGAGTCTGTTGTTTAAACTGAAGCAGAATTTATGAAAGCCCCTTCTCCTTTCTTCTTGTAAATAGGTTTTTTATCAACTTCATTGAGTTAAGTTATTAAGAATGTGTTCGTTTATACAAAGCACGTATTGCCTTCAGCTGAATGTTCACATTGCCTTTTATGGCAACAAAACCAAACGCCGTGTGAACCATTACTTTCACACACAGCAAAACTTTTCGTTGTATTTCGTAAATAAAACTGGGCAGCTGTCATACTTCACTTTAAAGATAGTTAGCCTGCGTTCTCAATCCCATATTCCACCTGTAGGCAGCATTCGGAACTGCGAGACCGGCTAGGCCCAGGCTGTGCTGCCATCTACAAGCTGCAGCGCGAGGTTCCAGTGTTACGTCGTACTTCTCGATACACTCCAATTCCGAGTGAAGTTAACGTTAAGTGTTGAAACATACCATTTATTATCATAAGCACCTGGAGTAAATGTTCCACTTAGATTGCCATGAATGACTTTTAGCGGTCTGGTTGTTTTCACTCTTAGTCTTTTATGAGGCTGCGATGTCTGCTTCCAGTCTAACCATATATGACCAATGTCATAATCAGAATTACCAGATTTGAAGCTCATTACGTCAAGCTACATCTTCACCTTACGAATGTTACGTAACTCAGACGAGTCAACCTTTCGAGCCATAAATCAATCGTCTTTGTTGGTGAAGCTACATTACACTGAAGTTCCTTATGCATAAAATTTGTTATGTAAATTTTTCAATTACTTCTCTGTGCAGCGGGAAGAGTCACATTGTTCTTTGCTCAGAAACTTCTTGGAAACTTCTCGATTCCAGTATCTGTAGTGATAGCAGGTATTATCTGAGGTCTAGGACTGACATAATATCGTAATCAAATTCGGAATTTTCTTGCCATTTACGTAATTGACAACTTCCATTTCACAGACTCATTTAGCACAGAGAAATGTTCCAGACCTTTCAATATTAATTTTAATTCGTTCTGATTGACTTTTCACGTATTTAAACTGGATATTACTGTGTATTAAGTGCTCTACAGTTCCGGTATCCAAATACCATTTCATGAATTGATGTTGCCGAATCTGCATTACAGGGAAACAGTAATTATTGTCTTTTACGTCTTAATCATTACACGCTGCCTCTGCAGAATTTTATTTATCTTTCTGTGTTTACTTTTTCTTTAGTTTTCGACAATTTGACATTTTGTGTCCTTACAACCCTCAGTGAAAATACCGAAAAATTGTTCTTCTCTCTTTTCATTCATTTTTGTTAGCAGACTTCGATTTCTGTCCTGATTGCACCAGTGACTTAATGCTGTCTTTCTTTGATATCCTTTCTCTTCGTCTCTTTATCCAAAAGCCTATTCGTCACGAAATGTAGAGTTAACTTATCTGTTGAAGCTGTGACTCTAAGATCACGACTAGCTGCATTGTCAACAACAAATGGCGAACAACGTCGGTTTCTTCTAATGTTGTTCTAGATTATTGTAACTTTAGAATTACTTTGTCGAATTGTAGAAGAAGAACAGTAAGAAAGTTATTTGCCGAGTCAAATTTCATCATTAGTGAAGTTTCGTTAATTGACATCTTACGTACCATTTACGTTCGGCCATAAACACTGTGCAGAGACAACTGTAGATGAAACGAAGTAACTTTGTCTTTGATTCTCCGTGTGATTTGAGACATAAATTCGGTGTCAAGTTTCGTCAATGTTTACGATAGCGCTTTTTCCTTTGCGCGTACTTCTGCCTGCCATTCCTTTCATAAGCGACCACTTCAAACTATTTCATTTGAGTAAATTCCATCACATCCATCTCATTTAAAGGTACCGCAGTTCGAAATTTCCTATTAGTAAAACTGGCTCCCTGGAGTAGTGGTATTTCATATTGTTTTACCTCATCAAACACGATCAGTAGTGAGATCGTGTGTGAGCATTATACAAGCAAATTACGTGTCCTTTAAATCAACACAGCTCTTGGCCCATTACCTCACAAATTTATAGAGCGGAGGGGATGTCTCAGACATACAAATTATCAGTTTATTTATAGTAATAAAGATTTATTTAATGAACTTCTGATAACATTTATTGACTTCTGAATAATACATGGAACTGTAACATGGCAGCCACAATGCAACTAGCAACGAAACTGAAGTGGAAAACAAAGGGCATCCACGTTCTGGGAAACAGATTAGTTAGCCTGAGCTTTGCTGATGATTGGGCTCCATTTGCAAATCGTATAGAATATCTTCAAATATTAGCAAATTTGTGTTAGTCCACTCCGAACTTGGTCTAAAAACGAACTATGGCAAAACCTTCAACCTCTCAAAGTTCTCATACTACTGTGTGAGCAATTTATCGATATCTGTTAATTTCTAATTTAGAAACGTTTTAAAAACCTATTCGGTAAATTATTGTTTCTATCGCCTTTTTACTACTAATGCAGACTAATAATTTTGTTCCTCCTGAGCTGCTACCCAGCGATCGTATCTCTTTATCCAGCATCCTGCCCTCTGTCGCACATCAAGTATCAAGCCTGATGCACGACGGGTGGCATTTAAAGTACATACGTCTGGTAACGGCTATCATTGTACAGATATGCTCGTAATTGTATTGGAGGTGACTGAATACATACGATGCGTGGTGTATTTACACATGACACACGCACTTTACTTTACTATCTCAGCTAGGCAAATAATGGAATTAAGTGGAGACACTAGCAGGTTCTAATGTGCAGGGTGTCCCAAGAAACACCGCCAACGCATAGTATGTTGTGCACGAAGGTTTTCAAGAAGGAACCCATATCTGGAAACGCATGACTTGGGCGCTGGACACGTCTACGTCTGAAAGTGGTATGCATTCCACATTATGTCAATAAACCTACCACGAGTAGCACATCACGCTGTCTATGTTACAAACGGGCTTCGAACTGCGTACCTCCCACGTTAATTAAGAGTCTACTCTCACGCACATGAGCCTACACGTGTTGTCTTCGAAGTATTTAAACCGGTCCGTGGTTTCTAACAGTAATGTCTTCTACTGACGTTACTGGTATGCCATTCATCATACTCTCCATACTACCGCACATGAAATAGTCGAGAGGTGTCAGACCTAGTGACCATGCTGGTCATGGAACTGTTCCACCTCTAGCAATCCATCACTTGGAATAAGCAACGTTGATGAGATTCCGTACTTTGAGATCAAATTAAGCTGGAGTTTCGACATATTGCAGAAACATGTCCACCCGAACATTCAGTGACATTATATCCAATAAACGTGAGATAAATCTGTCCTGTTAGTGTGCTTGGTAGTAGATATGGTCCAATGATGTGATCACCAATTATTCAAGCCCAGATGTTAATACTGACCCTATGTTAGTGATAATGAATCACCTGCGCACGTGGATTTTTTGTCCACCAAAATGAACAAATTGTTGTGAGTGATTATTATATCATCACTAGTAAACATGCATTCATCTGTGAATAGCACCGAGCTCGGGAATTGTAGCTGGAGGACGCATTGTTGTAAATACCACTGCGCAAACTGTGTCCGTCATTGGCAGTCCTACTCCAGTAATGCCTGGACTTTCTGCAGGTGGCATGGATGGAGCCGGTGTTCATGGACAACAGGCCACATGGCACTTTTACCTGTATACAGTTCCTGAGCCACTTGGCGAGTGCTGGTGGCTAGGTCCTCTTCTAACATCATCAGCACGTCCTCCTCCTACTATAGTGTTCGCTCCGAGCCTGCATCACACTTACGGTACCTATTAGAGCACAAACAGTCGATAGAGGATATTATTCTTAAGTATCAAGCGCGAAGTGCTACTACTTCACTGTACTATAGACACACTTCAGTCGAAAATACCTACACCCAACTTTATGGCTTCTCTGAGGCGTCTGTCGATGGGCGTGAACGTGGAATGATGCATGTCTGTTTGGAACACGTTCCGCATGCAGTCTTGCAGTAGCTCTCCCAAATGAATCCGCTTTGCCATACTCGAGCACGATGTCTGTCATTTCTGTAGCTGTATACCTACCCCATTAAGGATACAACAAACTACCTCGTGTCAATTTCTTTCTGATGACAGCATCCTCCTGAGTAGTCCCCTCCTGAATATCAGGATAGGGGATTATTTTACAGTCTGAAATATTTCACCCAGGCATGGCATCATCACCAGGAAAGCTGAATGTTCTCTGGAAGTATAACGACTTTCCCTCGCTCTCAGCACTCCATGGTTCCAACACAGCAAAGCCATGTTAGCTAATGCTACAACACTAGATAAATCAATCCTCACTGTTACCTCTATAATTACTAAAGTGGCTGCTGCCCTCTTAAGGAAGTATATGCTAGCCTCCCACGCCACCTCCCCACCCGCGCCTCAAATGTGACTGCTCCTACAACATGGCTATCTGTATCAGTGAAGAACATAAGCCACCATACCATAACAGTGACCATGGTTGTGTATCTTAGATAAATAGATAGCTGTATTCCATTAATATTGCAGCATTTGATATAGCATAAAACACACAGTGGCCACTATTACTGGGAGGGCGCTTCGCGGACTGGACAAACAGCACTTCGTTCCAAGTGGCAGAAGAATGTTTTCTGTGGTCTGACCATCTTCGCCATGTCACTGGAATGAGGACGGTGGTGTGGCCCACCTCTTTCTGCATTGGGTCCAGATGACGAGTGTGTCCGTCTGTTGAGTGTTCAGGCCGCTTGTTGTTGAGGAGTTACTCGTACTATCTCATGTATCGAGAAAAAGTTGTTCTTGCATGGCTTGGAAGCAGTTTCTCTATAACAGTCCGACTTACGGATAATGTGGTCAGTCAGAAGATGAATGAATTACTTGCCATGTTTTGTGATTTACGAGCCTGTGAAGTTAGAACGTTCTGTAATTCAACTGGTGAGGCCAGTGTTAGTGGATGTTATTTACTGTTTAGTCTAAGAAAGCTTTTTCTGTTCTTTAAAGCACTTCGTGGTGTTTTCGAATATTATTACTTACTGTGGCACATTGGTTCCTGAGTTCAGTTCCTGTCTGGCTGCATTCTATTAATATTCTCCAGGCCCAGTCTTGGGTAAAGGTTATTTATTGTTAATGAGATTTACTGCTGTAAAACTATTTTGTTTATTATTAGAAAGTTCTTTAAATGTCTGTGGCACAGCTGGCCAACTTTTAGGAATTGCCAAACTGTGGGCAAGAGCAAGTTAAACCACCCTGTGACACAACATGAAGCTGAATGTAACAAGCTTGATTTCACTGGTTGCTTCACAATCTTAACCATCTGGATCCTCCTCCCCACTACCACCTTTTCTGAGCAGTGCAGATGGGAGTTATTCTTACAACAGGTCCTCTGCTCCTGAAATTATAATGGTCTCAGCCAATGGCAGCCTAATGTCCCCTCACCCTCCACCTAACAGTTTCCACCACATATGTCTTGTCATCTCCTCTCCTATGATCTCCTACCGATTCGTTTTGTGCCACCCACTATTTACATACCCTCCTCTCATTTTTTGCTTTGCGTTCTCACCCCTCCCCACCAAAATGTCCCACAGCCTCGCCTCCCCAAACAACGCCTTTTGGCAGTCTAGTCCCTGCATGCTCAGCCAGACAGCACTCCACTCTGCCGGCCGCGGTGGTCTAGCGGTTCTAGGCGCTCAGTCCGAAACCGCGCGACTGCTACGGCCGCAGGTTCGAATCCTGCCTCGGGCATGGATGTGTGTGATGTCCTTAGGTTAGTTAGGTTTAAGTAGTTCTAAGTTCTAGGGGACTGATGACCACAGATGTTTAGTCCCATAGCGCTCAGAGCCATTTGAACCAAGCACTCCACTCTCCCCCCAATTGTTCCCTGCTACCCTGCCACCTCCATCCAGATTGCTGCTTCTGACAGTTGCATTCTAATCTGAGGTGGAACAGATGGTGGAAATGTGTGCATGAAATGGGCCTGATTGTGTAAATGTATATGTGCGTTTATTTTCTGAAGAAAGGTTTGGCTGAAAGCTAAATGTGTAACTGTCTTTTCGTAGTGCCTGTCTGCAATTCAATGTGTCACCTTTTTCGTGAGTAGCAGTCTTTTACTTACATTGTTGATATTCCAGCATGGAGTTTCCATTGTTTCATTTCAACTTTAAAGAGAGTTCTTTGATACCATTTTAATGATTCTGGCTAGTTGGTTTCATAATTATTAATAGAATACAAAGTTAATCTGGAGGTCATTCTTCCTAGTAGAGAACATGAGTTTAACATTGTTTTAAGGAAATAAATATATGTTAAATTATGATCAAACTATTTTACACCCCTCTCCTTCCCAGTACCACCACGCCTAAAATCGTTACGTAAGTGTACCCTAATTCCTAACTTCTGCCAGTGTCCATGAACAGAGGACAACAGTGAGATTGTTGATTGAACCTGAAGGTCTCATAAAACTGTCTCATTCTAAGAAACCGTTAGGGTGTTTTACAAATACAGACGACTACTTTTTACATTGTGATGGCGCCAATTAAAAAATATTGTTAAGGTACATGGGTACTTACTCAAAAGGGCTAAGCAAAGTATGCCAGCCATCATCGAAGCCATACTGCTTTCCTTCAGCAAGGGCAATGTCTGTAACAAGGAAGAAGCACAGCTAGTTTAGCGATGTATTTCTGCACATTGTAAGGAAATTAGTTCATGATCATACAGAAGCGAAATTGATGAAATATTATTTCAAATATTCGTTTAAAAAGAAATAACTAACATAACAGCCCCAGTTTAATGAAAAGATTAGCTAAAATGGCTAAAATTGAACAAGTCTCTAAGGTCTCATGAAAACCTTGTGAGGTTCTATAGAGAATCTGCAACTGAATAACACTACATTTTTGAAGGTAATATAAGGGGGGATCAAAACCTTTCCGTCTGAAGGTCAAATAGGCAAAACACCATGTGCATTGAGATAATCATGCCACCGATGCACCAAATTGAACATTCCCATTTGCCAAAATACATGCAGAAGTCCATAGCTGCCTGTTGCGCATCTTCGTCTGATAGGAATTGGCAACCCTTGAAAGCTTTTTGTAAGGGACTGAAGACGTCTTAATCACATGAGGGAAAAATTTGTCCCACTTGAGACGTTGGCCTCTTAGATCGACCGGCATCTTTTGTCTTATCGCGATCAGCTTGCAACTTGGTGCACCATTTCACAACGGTTGTATTGGACAGACGTGCTGCCCCATACACATTCTCCATTATCTGATGGATGTATACTGGTGTTTTTATTTCGGTAGCCAAAGAAAGAGTAACAGTAGGTTGGTCCTTTGTGGATGCATTTCGTAACAACACAACTGTTCACATTTCCGCGTTTACTGCACATATGTCGAAAAAACACGAATGTCACACTAATCCCTGGCCTAAATGTCAGTGTTTATACACCCACATCAGAGTCGTGGTATGCTGCATACACACTGCACCCACAGGCGGAAACTTTTTGCATCTACACCTATATATATACTCTGGAAAACACAGTGAAGTATGTGGTAGGGCGTACATAGCATGGTCTTATGCCTGATACAGTTGCATATTGAGTGCCTTTGTATGTACTGTAAGCCCACTGAACAAAAAACTTTGGCCTTCAGTTGAAAGAAAACAGAGTTCACATCTATCAACTGGAACGTCATAAATACTTATATCTACACAAACGATCCAAACCATTAAGACCATTCTTACCTATATAAATTACAGCGTTTTAGTCCACCTGTGAACGCAGTACAGCAGTGATTCGATATTTCACTGACAGGTTTCCAGAGGCCTGTGGCACCAGATGTCTCTGCATAGGCTATGTAATTACTGTAAATTACGAGCCGGTGGTACGCGTGCGCCGAGCTGACTTCCCTATTGTGTTTCAGATGTGCTCCATCAAGTTCAGATCAGACGAAATCGGAGGCCAAGACATCGACGTGACTGTACTATCACGCTTGCTTCACTCCTCGAACCACTTTAGATCCACTCTGGCCTTACAACACAAGTTATCCTTCTGGAAGATGCAATCGATATTGGGGAAGGCAAACATGAAGAGATGCAGGTGGCTTACAATAATCTTCACGTAGTCCACAGCAGTCAGGACTCCTTTGATTACTGTCACAGGTCCCATGGAGAATCACACAGCATTACACTGCTAACTAGTGTTCGCACAGGCTTGAGTCTACAGTGCAGTGTTTGTTTTGGGAAGCTGTTCGCTCATATGACGACGTATCAGGACACGACCATCGACTTGGTGTAGCAACAGAAGTAATTCATCTGACAATGCGAAACGTTTCCATTGATTCACTGTGCAATGTAGGTGATGCCACACCAGCTGCAGTCGTGACAGACGATTTCGGTGGGAAAGGGTGGGAATCCGTGGGAGTCATCTGCTGCAGAGCCCCGTGTACAACAGTAGGCTCTGAATGATGTGGCTCGAGACACTGGCTGCACCAGCGTTGTACCCTGTCGTCGGGTTTGCTACAGATCGGCACCTATCCTACCTTAGTGAGGGCAGGCCTCCGACCTTAGCTTTCTGTGATGAGACGTGAAGGTCCAACATCTTGTCGTCTGCTCGTGCTTACACCATCCTCCAATAGTTTTCCACAGATGATCGCGACAGTAGCATGCGAACAGAGCCGACCAGCTCCGTCGATTCCGAGATGCCAGGTGCTGGGCCATGTCCTGGGCAGTGGAACCTGCGCTTTGTTAAAATCGCTTGTGTCTGTGGATGTCCCGTTTTACGCCGATAAAATTATTTCCCATCTGTTCCTGAACAGCAACACCACTAGATGATATTCAACCTAGCGGAGAGCAGTGGTTGTAATGTTTTGGCTCATCGCTCTATGTTTTGCAGAATCTTCGTACATGTTCTGAACTCCCACGTTATAATGTATCTCTACGAAAATGACATCCTTCATGCCCACCAGTATCGACTCCACAAACGTCATGCTACAACTCTCGCATTTCTCTTATCGCTACGCATGCGACAGCCTGCACTAACTAGTACGTTCCAAAGTACCGGGCATAAAAACGGGATTTTCCGGGTCATAAACGTCGGGATTTATTGGTGATGTAAGGTGGAGTGTTTCGGATAGGCCTTGACCTATGGACCTTTTATATACGCAACTGCCAACAGAAAGATCGTCTTTTTCCTACAGTACAGGGTCAAAGTTTCAGTACTACTCACTTCCTCCATATTAGACATATGGGGCAAATCCGATGGTTCCTTTTGTATTATATGTGGTCTATGGTGCGCCTTAAGGGGCTTTTGGAGGCACAGTTTAGTTTGTGGGCGTCTTCTGAGTAAAACCGAAAAACATGATTTATGGTACCAAAATCGAGCTATGGATTTCAAGGTGGCTATGCATAGCACATGGCTGAAATTCTTACAGTACATTCCCAAAATCCTGATCTCAAACAATCCAGGACATTTTCTTGATATGCTTATACATTTACGAAATATAGGGGTTCGAAGCTACCCTACTTATATAGGTAAAACAAAAAAACGCATTTATTTTCCGGTATGTGGCGTTATGTAAATAATAAATAGGCGCAGCAAATTGCTGAAATTCTCTAGGCATTTATCCAGAGTGCCATCTTCCCATTTTCGGAAATATTCATCCGTTAGGGACGTATGCAAAAAAATTTGGTTTTTTTATGTCAAACCCGATTCGCGAATTCCAATACGGCTAAGAACGCAAATGGATACATTTTGTACGACATGTTCCTAGGATCCCAATCTCAAACAACCTTGATATCTTTATCCGCCTTTATCCGTTTCCGAGGTATAGAGGTTCAAAGTTACCCAAAGTGCACACGTAAAATGCTTACGTAATATACGGTGTGAGGCGAAAACGTAGTTCATAAACTGACGAAGCAAGGAGAAATATGTTGTAAAGTGCCTCCGTTATGACCATAAGTATTCTGGGAACCCAGAATTAAGCACTGAAATACACTCAAAACTTTTGTGCGTATTAAATCCGGTCTGAGGTGTAAAATTAGTTTTGGGTTATTTCAATTTGATATAAGTAAAATACAAAAAAAATTATTCATCCATAATGTTCTTTTCATATGAGTAACATGTCCCCTTTTAGCAGGGAAAAAAGAAACTAGCTGGAAAACGCTCCTATCAGAGCACAAAAATGGCTAATGTGCCCCTGTTTTAAAAGACTGTTTGAAAAGTGTGGTACCAGCTGCCTCATTCGATCTTCCTCGGCACCTTCAAAATTTTTCCCAAATATTTTGGCACTTGAGCATACTCGTTCTTTCAGTGGTTGTGGTACAGAAGAGTGACAGAGACAATGTAAGTGTGACAGAAAGAGAGAGACACAATGGCAGTGGATCATAGTTGACAGAGACAAAATAGGGAAAAAGTGAAGGACACAGTTCCAGTGGGAGAGGAATAAAGAGAAGAAAGTGAAAATGGGTGAGAGCCAGTGATAATGGGATTATGTGACAATGACAATGAGGAATAGAGAGGTAGCGAAAGTGAGAAAAGACAGCAGCAACGTAAAGGAATGAATGAGATGGTGGCGGTAGGAGAGAACAAGATGTAGGCAGCGACACTAAGAGGAGATAGTGTGGTGTCACCGCCAGACACCACACTTGCTAGGTGATAGTCTTTAAATCGGACCCGCGTGTTGCCACTATCAGTGATCGCAGACCGAGCGCCACCACACGGCAGGTCTAGAGAGACTCCCTAGCACTCGCCCCAGTTGTACAGCCGACTATGCTAGTGATGTTTCACTGGCTACAAACGCTCTCATTTGCCGAGATGACAGTTTAGCATAGCCTTCAGCGACGTCATTTGCTACGACCTAGCAAGGCGCCATATTCAATACTATTGAGATTGATATTGTGAATCATGTACCGTCAAGAGCGACGTTCATCATTTCTGGGTTAAAGTTAAGTATCAAACTAGCTACGTCCGCTTTCTGAATTCTAATTCCTTGTCATGTTCCAGACCTCACGTCAGTATAGTACTTCCCTCCTCACACCAGCCTGCGTGAGCTAAAAAGCGTACATTTCGGCCTCCTCTAGTAACACGGTGTTGGCACTTCTGCTAACACAACAGACAGTATTAGTAGGACACAGCGAAGGAGACAGTGGCTGTGAGACTAAACTGGGATCAGAGAGACATGAGGATGTAGTGAGAATGAGTAAGGGTGACTGAGCGAGTAAGAATGGGCAAGTGTAAGTGAATAGGTATGTGTGACCTGCAGCGATGGACTAGTGGGTGTTGGCGAGGCATAGTTTGGAGAGCTTTTGAGATTGAGAGATGAGTTGCATGTGCAAAAGAGCGTGAATATGCTCACATGACAAAATTTTTGGAAAAACTTTAGAAGTTTCTGAGGAAGGTAGAATGAGGCAGATGGTACTTCCCTCTACAGGGCAGTCACAGATTTTGGACAGAGACAAATACACTCCTGGAAATGGAAAAAAGAACACATTGACACCGGTGTGCCAGACCCACCATACTTGCTCCGGACACTGCGAGAGGGCTGTATAAGCAATGATCACACGCACGGCACAGCGGACACACCAGGAACCGCGGTGTTGGCCGTCGAATGGCGCTAGCTGCGCAGCATTTGTGCACCGCCGCCGTCAGTGTCCGCCAGTTTGCCGTGGCATACGGAGCTCCATCGCAGTCTTTAACACTGGTAGCATACCGCGACAGCGTGAACGTGAACCGTATGTGCAGTTGACGGACTTTGAGCGAGGGCGTATAGTGGGCATGCGGGAGGCCGGGTGGACGTACCGCCGAATTGCTCAACACGTGGGCCGTGAGGTCTCCACAGTACATCGATGTTGTCGCCAGTGGTCGGCGGAAGGTGCACGTGCCCGTCGACCTGGGACCGGACCGCAGCGACGCACGGATGCACGCCAAGACCGTAGGATCCTACGCAGTGCCGTAGGGGACCGCACCGCCACTTCCCAGCAAATTAGGGACACTTGCTCCTGGGGTATCGGCGAGGACCATTCGCAACCGTCTCCATGAAGCTGGGCTACGGTCCCGAACACCGTTAGGCCGTCTTCCGCTCACGCCCCAACATCGTGCAGCCCGCCTCCAGTGGTGTCGCGACAGGCGTGAATGGAGGGACGAATGGAGACGTGTCGTCTTCAGCGATGAGAGTCGCTTCTGCCTTGGTGCCAATGATGGTCGTATGCGTGTTTGGCGCCGTGCAGGTGAGCGCCACAATCAGGACTGCATACGACCGAGGCACACAGGGCCAACACCCGGCATCATGGTGTGGGGAGCGATCTCCTACACTGGCCGTACACCACTGGTGATCGTCGAGGGGACACTGAATAGTGCACGGTACATCCAAACCGTCATCGAACCCATCGTTCTACCATTCCTAGACCGGCAAGGGAACTTGCTGTTCCAACAGGACAATGCACGTCCGCATGTATCCCATGCCATCCAACGTGCTCTAGAAGGTGTAAGTCAACTACCCTGGCCAGCAAGATCTCCGGATCTGTCCCCCATTGAGCATGTTTGGGACTGGATGAAGCGTCGTCTCACGCGGTCTGCACGTCCATCACGAACGCTGGTCCAACTGAGGCGCCAGGTGGAAATGGCATGGCAAGCCGTTCCACAGGACTACATCCAGCATCTCTACGATCGTCTCCATGGGAGAATAGCAGCCTGTATTGCTGCGAAAGGTGGATATACACTGTACTAGTGCCGACATTGTGCATGCTCTGTTGCCTGTGTCTATGTGCCTGTGGTTCTGTCAGTGTGATCATGTGATGTATCTGACCCCAGGAATGTGTCAATAAAGTTTCCCCTTCCTGGGACAATGAATTCACGGTGTTCTTATTTCAATTTCCAGGAGTGTAGATACAAGGAAGGTAGTTCCGAAGAAATATTGGATAACAGAAGAAATACTTCAACTGGTCAACGAAGGAACTACAAAAATCTTCAGGAAAAGAGAGGAATACAGCGATGTAGATTCATTAGGAATGAAATAAATAACAAGTGGGTGGCAGTCAAGGTGAAGTGGCTGTTGGAGAGCTGTGGAGAAATCTGAAAAGAAATGATCGTCGATGGGGATGACTCAGCATATAGAAAAGTCAACACAACTTTAACTAAAATTAAACGCAAGGGTGGTGGCATTAAGAGAGCAAAGGTAGTCCCAATGTGAAAAGCAGAAGCAACAGTGGAGAACATTGAAGGGCTCTATGAGGAGGACGACCTGTCTGATATGGTAAACGAAAAAAATTGAGTGGATATGTATGACACAGGGGATCCGGTATTAGAGTCCGAATTTAAAAGATCTCTGAAAGACCTGATGTCAATTAAGGCAAAAGGGATAGATAAAATGCCATTGGAATTTCTAAAATAATTGTGGGAAGTGGCAGCCAAACAACTATTCACGATTATGCGTAGAATTTATGAGATTTTCGAAAACAATATCTTCCTCATAATTAAGATAGCAAGGGTAGATATGTGCAAAAACTACCAAACTACAAGAAAAACTCATGCATTCAAGCTGCTGACACGAACAATATACAGAAGATTGGAAAGAAAGACTGAGGAATAGTTAGATGACGATTCAGTTTGGCTTTATGGAAGGTAAACGCACAATAGAGGCAATTCTCAAGTGGCACTTGCTAATGGCAGCAAGGCTGAAGAAAATCAAGACCTGCTCATACGAGTCATCCACCTAGCAAAAGCGTTCGACCATGTAATATGATGCAAGATATTTAAAATTCTGCGAAATATTGGAGTAAGCTGCAGAGAAAGATAAGCAATATACCATATGTACAAGAACCAAGAAGGAACAGTAAGAATTGAATAAGAACGAAGTACTCGGAGGGTCTAAAACATGGATGCAGTCTTTCGCCCCTACTGTTATCTGTCATCGAAGAAACAATGCCGGAAATAAAATAAATGTTCAAGAATGGGATTAAAATTTAGAGTGACAGGATATCAACGATAAGATTCTTTGGTGGCATTATTATCCTCACTGGATGTGAAAAATGATCACCGGAACTGTTGGATGGAATGATCAGTCTAATGAATATACAAATGGACTGAGAATAAACAGGAAAAACCAAAGATAATGAGATGTAGCAGAAATGATAACAACGAGAAACTCAGAATCTAAATAGATGATGGTGAAATAGAGGGAGTCTGCTACCTTGGAATCAGAATTTCCCATGAAGGACTTAGCAAGGAGAACATAAAAAACATACTAGCACTGGCAAAGTGGGACCTCCTGGCCAAGAGAAGTCTATTGGTATAAAAAAAAAAGCCGTAACTTGAGGAAGAAATTTCTGATAATGTTTGTTTTGAGTACAACATTGTATGGCACTGAGTCATGGACAGTGGAAAATCAGGAATATAAGAGGATCGAAGCCTTTTAGATGCTGCAGGAGAATGTTCAAAATTAAGTGGACTGATAAGATAAGGGATGAGGTAGAATCTTCGAGGAAAGGAACATGTGAAAAACGCTGAGGAGAAGAAGGGCAGAACGATAGGATTTGTGGTATGACATCAGGGAATAACCTTTACGATACCAAAGGGAGCAGTAGAGAGTACAAACTGTAGAGGAAGAGAGAGATTTGAGTACACACAAAAAATAATTGTGCACGCAGGGTGCAAGTGCTACTGTAAAATGGAAAGGTTAGTGAAGGGGAGGGATTCGTTGGGGGCCACATCAAACCATTAAGGAGACTGATGACTTAACAAAAAGAAAAAGAACCATTCAGTCTGGAAAAATAAATTAGGATTCTTATTAGAACAATGTACAGTGGAGGTAGATTTACTATGAGTCTGCGCCGAAGAATGTTTGTGCAATTTTACAGCCGACTGGGGGCAGTAACTGAGATATCCGCACTAAAACGAGGATTACCTGAGTGGTTACACTGGAACCTAATACGCCGTCCCATCGAATAAGTAGGAAGCTTTTTGCTGGATCAGAAAATCTGCCATAGATCCAATTGGGGAAGCAATAATCAGGGAAACAATCAGCATAACAGTAATAAAAGGAATTGGAGGTATAGTCAACAGAACAACACCAGAAACATGAAACAAAACGAGAACTGCAGAGGGAATTGGGGCAAGATTTAACGGAGAGAACAGAAATAAGTGGTGTCAATGGGAGGACAAAGCTTTTTGCTGGATCAGAAAATCTGCCATAGATCCAATTGGGGAAGCAATAAGCAGGGAAACAATCAGAGAACTCATCAGCATAACAGTAATAGTAGGAATTCGAGAAATAGTCAAGAGAATAATAACAGAAACAGCAAACAAAATGAGAAGTGCAGAGGGAATTGGGGCAAGATTTAACGAAGAGAACAGAAATAAGTGGTGTCAATGGGAGGACAATTACAGGAGCGGAGAAAGACCAATACAAGAGAATAGGGAAAGGAGTGCAGAAGTGAAAAGAGGAGAACAGGAGGGACAGAATTTGGGAAACTGAAATTTTGTCCAACTGAAGTCTGATTTGGGACAATGAGTAACGCAAAAAACAGGACCAGGAGAAGGAAAAATAAAAGTGGGTATGACATTAGCTGATTTAACAATAACTATAGAAATAAAGAAAATAGGTAACGCAGTATTCTTTTTCGGCAGCAGCTATGTCGGAGATTTGATGTTTTACCGGATTCGTGATATTCACGCTACACTCGTGAAATGGTCTTAAGGGAAAATCCCCACTTCATCGCTACCTCGGAGATGTTCGTGCGCCGACTATAACAACACGTTAAAACTCACTTAAATCTTGATAACCTGCCATTGTAGCAGCAGTAACTGATCTAACAGCTGCTCCAGACACTTGTTGTCTTATGAAGGCGTTACCGACAGCAGCGCCGTAATCTGCCTGTTTACATATTTCTGCATTTGAATACGCATGCCTATACCAGTTTCTTTGGCGCTTCAGAGTAATAAGACTGAGAATACTGAACAATATAGTGTGGGTTTATCATCATTAATACATCGCAGGGCCTGTATCTAGTGTTCATACAAAGGGGCATGCTGCAGTAATGTGTCTGAGATTAACTGTCAGCAAGTAGTGGATCCTGTGTAAGGTGTTTTAGGTGGTAATATTTCTGCATCGTAGGGTTTAACTGTAGATGATGTTTCAGTGGTAAAAACTGGAATGTATACGCTGAATGCTAATGGAGTGAATGAAGACCTCGTGCAGGAACATTTGTTAGGTCATATGATCAACATATGTTTAATGAAAATCATGATAGCAGTGAACCATGGGAGAGTAAAAGGAGAATGATTTTATTGCTAAGAACTGAGTACCCAGGGCTAAATAATAGTTTCACGATGGGGCACCTGAAGATTGGGAGATTAGTAAATTTGATTTTGCTGGACAGGTAAGGGATCCAATTGAGAGAATGGTGAATATAAAGAAGCTTTTTATGAAGTATTTGATGAGAATGAAAATGTTGGATTGTTGGGTGTAGAACATATGTGTATGATGGGGATAAATTGTATGGCTTGTAGATTGTCTGGTGACTATCTACTATTGGTACTTTCCCTTTCTTACATTCAAGTGACCTAAGATTAAAAGGTGATCAGTTTTATTTTATTTAGATACTTGTTTCTACATTTCTTCACAAACTATTTCAGAATCTTAGCATTTATGTCTGTGACACATAAATGTCGTCTATCAATTCTACATTTAGCAATTTCTATCCTTTCTTTTATGTGGTCGTAAAATCTATCTTCCTTGACCATATTTATGTGCAAAAATAATTAGTCCACTCACTACTCGTTAAACTGTCCTTAAAGTAACGACAGACGTGATCGGGGTTGTATCATATTCTGTCTTTCGAATACCATTGTCAGTCGCTGGCTGTTGTGTATCGTTTAGGTCCGAAATCTACTTTTGATTGTGAGCCCTACTTAGCGCAGAGTGACAGATTTCATCTGTTGGTTTGTTACATTAAGCACTCCTGCCATATTCCCTTTCTTGCGCAGCTCTTCCACACATCGACTGGTTTTCAAAGTCTCGACCTCCAAAAGAATTAACCGTAGAGAAACAAACTTGAATTGATGAGGTATAAATAACTCTACTGAAAATGAAATTGAGGTGGATGGGGCATGTGATCAGGCGAGCTGATGAAAAACTGGGAAAAGTTCATTCCAGGTTTCAGGACACAGCACGAAGGCAACGACCAAATGGAAGGTGTGTAGTTAACGATATAAAACATGTTCGAGTTATAGTGGTACCTATCATTTATCAGTGTAATTTATGGATAAGTTTAGAGGAGAATGAACAGTGAATGCTAAATGGCTGATGGTGATTATGATGGTGAAGTTGTTGATGATAATGACTATTCGGCTAGTAACAGGGACAGAACAAAGCAAATTTTTTTGTCCAAAACTGACTGATCGAGGCGGTGCAATGCTAACACATCGGATTCGCATTCAGAAGGGTGGAAGTTCTCATCCCCAGAGTAAGATTTTCCGTAATTTCCCTAAATCACTTAAGTCCTAGGGTGAGTATTGCCTCTTGTGCTTCTACTTTTTTCCAGAAAAGAAACTGATTTCCCCCATATCGGTCCCTGTAAATAATTCTATTCAGTATTTTGCAACAATGATATCAAACTTGTCGTTCTGCAGAATGGAAAGTCGTCCGTCAAAAGTTAACTTTCCAGTTTTTCATTCTTAAGCGAGTTCAGTCGCAAAGCCTCTGCAAATACATTGTACAACGGTGTTTTCGAGTCCTAAATGTACTGCAGTCGTTGGCTGATAAAGAGGAGATAGTCTGCTAGGCGATAATTCGGATGTATAGTGTACGGACGAATCAGAGGTCTTCAGTACAGAGTATTGGGCCCCATTCAAACGGAGACAAATTGTTCTTCATTCTGTTCTGTTCTGTTTCTGCCTTGCTACGGACGACTGGTTTTTTCTGCTTCTCTGCGCTTGTCACAGCTGGCTTATGGACCTTTGAACTGAGGTTAGGCTCTGACGACCCTTCTCATGCTATGTGGATTACAGTGAGATTTCAGCATTCACGTGATATTTGCATAATACTTTGTTATCGACATGTTTAGGCCTACAGATCTTTCTTCATTCGAATTCAGAGTTAACTTCCGTTGTTCAGAGAGAAAATTCTTGCTCCATTGTCATGGTGTAGTATCAATATTTCACCTGCTCATTAGTGATGTTTGATTTCTGGCTTTGTCACATTCCCGCTGATTCAAATGTGCTCAGTCTGATGGAGTGTAAACAGTTTTCTTTTGTTCTAATTGCCGTATGTCTTGGACCCGAATACCACGTCGTCCATCATAGGACAAGTGTAATCTCCTATTTGTTACTGCGTGTTGGGTTGAGCATAAATAATCAGGAATTTCTCGAAAACATTTACGGTTTATTCTCCTCCTCCACTCATTTATGATAACATTACTATATCTGCTCTGTTCACGGGCTTTTGTATAAATTCTTGTTTCTGTATTTGAAGTTTTTTAATTCTTTCATGCCTTTATAGCGAACAATGTAAGTTAATAGTAGACTTTAAACTGCACGGTGTTCCAGGTTACGGCACAGGGCATGATTCTGGAAATGTCTTACTCGCAACTTAATTTATTCACCGTTACACGTTTCGATACATCATCAGAGCACAGACTAAAGTACAAAGCAAAGCTCATGAAAGTGATCACAAAAGTCACAGAAAAAGAAGACATACCAATGAATTCATGTGCAAGTTTGGCGATGGTGGATAAATTAATTTGCGAGCAAAACTTTTCCAAAATTATATCTCATGCCAAATGTGAATGGATGCTCGCCTCAAACATGGAAGAACCTTTCAATCAAGTGACTTACAATATTGTTTCATGATCTTGTGTGAACGAAAGAGAGTCTTTCTTTGTGAGATTTACATCCACGTAGCACGTGGTCTGCCTACAAGAGGGAGCACATATACACTCAGGAACCATGTTAAGAAAATACAAGAAGTAACCGGATATTAAATCCATTCACTAAAAAAAAGAAGTCACTAGTCTTAGATGAAGAACCAATGTGCGTACTGAAATAATGAATAGGGATTGTAAAAGGCCCCTTAACAAATATAATAAAGAATCCTTCACATCAGGGCCATTTCCAGAGCAGTTAAAACAGGCAGGAGTTGTACCTTCGCTTAAGAAAGGTAATGCAGAAGACATAAAGAATTACCCGCTCATTTCCCTGCTGTTAGGATTCTCAAAAATAATAGAAGCAGTTATGAAAGACAGATTAATGAATTACCTGAATAAATACAATCTTTTAAGCGAATCACAGGTTGGTTTCCGAAGTGTCAAAAATAAGGAGTCAGTCATAGTAGAATTCACAAAAGTTGTACTTGATGCTCTTGATAAAGATGAGTGTGTCACATACATATTTTTGGATCTTTCTAAGGCGTTTGATGCAGTCGACCACAAGGTCATATTAAATAAATTAGAGGCATTAGGAAGAAGAGGGGCAGCTAATGACTGGTTTCGATCATTCCTAACAGATGTGGTACAAAGAGCAGAGATACCATACACTTCAAATAGATATAAACATTTAGTGAAACACTCATCAGAATCAAAATACATTAATATAAGGGTTCCACAAGGTATCATATTAGGACCAATACTGTTCCTGATATACATCAATGACTTTCCCAGTAGTGTTTCTCATGGTGAAAAAATTAACTTCGCTGATGACAGCAATATTAGAGTCGCTGAGAAAATAAGAGAACAACTTGCTGAGAAAGCAAATGAAAATCTCAAGGATATTTATGACTGGTCAATAAGCAGTAAAGTGACATAGAACATAAAGAAAACTAATGCCATGAATTTCAGTTTGAAGAGGAAAAATGACCATGTTAAATTAAATGTAGATGGCACCTCTATAGACTGTGTAATAAATGCAAAATTTCTACGAATGAATAGTGATTTTTAGTTGAAGTGGTGTGAACACACAAAGGTACTTGCAAACAGAATGTCGTCAGCATGTTATGCCCTTAGAATCCTATCATCAGTATGTAACATGCAGTGTCTTTTAGTTACATATTATTCATACATACACTCAATTCTTAGCTACGGCATTCTTTCTGGGGAACAAATGCACAAAATATGAACACAATTTTCAAACTCCAGAAAAGAGCCATAAGAATAATAACCAAAACTACTAGTCACGCTCATTGTAAATATCTGTATAAAACACTAGGGATTTTAACTGCTACATGTGAATACATTTACCGGACAGTTGTACACATCAAAAATAACATCGGTAATTAATGCACAAACAGCTCTGTCCATGATCATGCAACAAGAGATAGACTCAACTTATATTTACCAAGAAAAAATAAACATTAAATTCAAAACAGCATTTTCTACCAAGGAATAAAACTGCGCAATAAATTACCAAAAGAGATTAAAGAATTTGTAAAAATACATTTATTTAAAAAGGCAGCTAAAAGTACCTATTATGCAATACATTTTATACATTGAAGGATTAATTAGATAAAACAGAGTAGGAGTTTGATAAAAATATGTTACACAAATAAATAATAATAATAATTATTATAAAACATCCAACATTCCACATAACATCTTCACTTTGTTTTTTTTTTCCTTCTTCTTTCCTTTCAAGAAATACTTACCCCCAAGCTATGCATAGCAATATACTAATACCTCTTCCTCTTTCTGAGCTCAACATCTCACAAAGCATGGAGGGATGCTGACTCAGTTTTCAGGATAGCAAATGGGAAGTCGCGGTACAGAAAATGGCCCAGAGATCACCAGTGTGTGTGTGTGTGTGTGTGTGTGTGTGTGTGTGTGTGTGTACTGAGTGAATTTTTATGAAACAATGTGCGTATAGTGTGTGCAGTGACTGATAGTGAGATATGAGTGAACAGTGTGGCATTACATAATTTAATAAGTTATTTGTAAGAAAAGTATTGTATACGATGAGTAAATCTAACGATTGTCTCTAACTAGAATTCGGTAAATATATGTGTATACGAATTGCCTTATTTTAAATTGATCTAAACTTGTAAATACTTTGACATGTCCTGTATCCTTGTAAAAGAGATCTACAGATGAATAAAGCTACTGCTACTGCTACCTTACTACAGTTACTCGTTCGTCACCCCATTTCTTCCCGTTGCTAAATGAAAGCATCTCCTGTTCTTTAACAGCTTAAAAAACATGGTCACATAGCGTTAACAGTTATTTCTTGGGTCAAAATTCCGTAAAACATCGGCCACATTCTCAGGGCATATTAATCAGGTCTCATAGTTCATGCGCTCAGATCAATTGCAAAAACGAGTAGAGGCTTACAGTACTCTCACTTGTTAGCATCTGTCTTATTTGGATTTTGAAGTATTACATTCATCTCGAAATCTGGAGTTGTTTAGCCTATCTCAAACGGATGAAATACCAGGTGGAATACTATTGACATAGTAGGCTATGCTCTTTCAAACCCCTCAGTAAATTTTAAAGAATACCTTATTGTCCAGATAATTTGTCTCGAATTACTTCTCTCAGATCTGTCACAAATTCTTCTCATAATACCATATCTCAACTTCTCTTACTCTCTCTTCCTTTTCAACAATAGTCTTCAAATTTGTTTCCTATGTAGATCCCTTCTGTATAATCCTTCAACTTTTCAGCCTTCCTTAGAAATGATCATTAGAAATGATTTGCGATTTGAGCTCTTCACATTCATAAGGTGCATCTGATTTCTCCATCTCTCTCTCTCTCTCTCTCTCTCGAACTTTACTATTGACTGCATCTGTCTTTTCCATAATCATGATCTTTCCATAACTTTGCAGTTCTTCCCTATCCATTTTTGATTTACCATTTTTCGTATTCTTCCAATATAGTTTTTTTGGATGTGTGTGTATTTGCTTTTGCCTAAATTATTTTCTGCTTTTATCTTCTTCTTTCATCACTTAAATCCAGTATCTCGTACTTTTATTGGTGTTTTCTCACTCCGCTATCTTCGCTATAATCTGAAATCATGAGTAAATATTTGTATGAATTTTGTACTTCATCCTAAATTAATAAAAATGATACAGTTAACCTTAACAAACACCAAATCCAAAGTAAAATTTAGAGGAGAAATATCTGAACCATTTACGATTAAAACAGGGTTGAGACAAGGAGATTGTTTATCACCATTGCTATTCAATTGTGCTCTTGAATATGTAATGAGAGAATGGTACAAGGAAAATCCTATGAATATTGAAATTGGAACTAAGAAAGATAAAATAAACCTAAATTGCTTGGGATTTGCTGATGACCGAGCATTACTAGCTAATAATATTCAGGAAGCCACGAAACAAATAACAAGCTTACAAAATATAGCACAAAAATTAGGACTCCAGATATCATTTGAAAAGACTGAAATAATGGTAACGGATCCACTTGTAATAGATCACATCACAGTGAACAATGGGGAAATTAAAATAGTGAAACAATTTAAATACCTGAGTGAAATTATAACACATAAATTGGACGAGAAACCTGCATGGCGAGCAAGAACTAATAAAATGATAAAAGCTCAAAAACTAACATGGTCTACGTACAATAAAAAATGTCTATCAATTAAAACAAAATTAAAACATTACAAGACGGTGGTTCAACCAGAGGTTTCATACGGAAGTGAAACTCTTTTTAAAGTCACCCAGAAAAACAGAATTGACAAAATTTTAAAAGTAGAGAGAAGAATTGCTAGAACATGCATAAATAAGAAATATCAAAAAGCTGGGCAATGGCGGATAGTTCCAAATGAAGTGGTATACAGAGAACTGGAGCCCATCACCGATACTATACGAAAGAAAAGGATCTCTTTTTGTGGTCACATTCTGAGGACACCAGAAACCAGATTATCAAGGAAAATTATTGAGAAACTCTGGAATTTGAAACAACAAGGAGGATGGCTTAAGGAAATAAGAGAGGATATGGAAGAACTGGAAATAACTCTAGATGATTTGCAGAACAAAACGCCAAATTTAAAGAAGTTGAGGGACACAGAAATAAGATTTAAACCAAAAATTGACAAACGACATACAATGAAAAGGGTATTTACAGATGAGGAACGACGAAAAGCATCGGAACGAATGAAGAGATACTGGGCCACTCGGAAGGGGAAAATGCCAAAGAAGAGGACCAGAAATGATTGACTGAAGTGGTCCAATGAGGCCGTAAAAGCAGAAGAAGAAGAAGAATTATGTAAGTTGGCTTTGCCGCATATGAAGTATTGGTACTTAATGTTCCGTTCGTTAAGTTCCTATGTCAGCCAATGAATTTGGAGAACTCACTGCTTGAAGACGTTCGTTGACTCTTTGGGCAATTTGGGCAATTTGGAATTTCGCCGACCGATGAAAGCTATATAGAATGCCATTTCTTAAGAAAACGTTCAAAGCCTATTGATTCAGTTCAGTGGTGTATCTAAGCTACTATGGCACACGTGGCCGCCTCACTAAACCCACTGCTTCTTTGTCAGCGTTATCTTCACGGTGTACCGTGCAGTCCATTCCGTTTATATAGGAATTTTAAGACAATCCTCCCATTTCATCCAACATCTCTCTGTTTAGATGGTTTGTAGAGAAAATCCTTTTTCACCTATCTTTTATGACCCATTCATACGACGTACAATACCGTTGCTATTTTATCTTTCCATTCCCAGGAAATATTTTTAATTGTTGCTTGATGTTTTAGTTCTTATTTCTTCTCTAAGGATATATATAGATATTATTCGCAGGAATCCATTTTCGCTCTTTCAATAGCTCTATTGTCCATCCTGTTGAGAGACCAATTCTAATAGCCATGCAACGGCAAAGGCACTACAGTCAACTATTAAAGTTTCATTTGAACGTCCATGTTTCGTTAGTAAGCAACCCGTTTATATAACCTTACATCAGTTGGAATTTATTTTATTTATTTATCATATCTTCATCTTTATTATAGAATTTAAGCATTCAAAATAATCACGCCATTGTCAGTTTCAGTCTTTGTATAGACTGGTGATTTTTGTCACGAACGGCAATAGTGCTTCAGATTTGTTAAACGATATATCTCCGTTGCACTGTAAACATGAGTTGAAGTGTCCGTGTATAGCCAGTTATATGCCAGTCTCGTTGCTTGTAGGTAGTACCTGATCATCAAAATATAAATTTTTTACTTGAAACTGTGTTGCTAATTCTAAAATGTTTCATATTGCTTGGCAGTGTTTTGTAGATGTATGTTCTTAGAGAAACTACGTTCTTGGAAAACACGCAAGTTGCATTATTATGTTATCTAGTTCTTTAGTTCATCAGCAGATGGCGTAACTGTTGTGGTAATAAATGGTTTGTGTGTGAATCTAAAGCTTTCTTTTTTTTTTTTTTTTTTTTTTCAATGTTTCGGGGCCTCCACCAGCGCGAGCCACTAAACAAATGGCGACGCAGGTTTGGTCATTCCAACTACGACGTCCACTACAAAGTTTTCTGAACCCTATTTTGCCCGCGACGGTGCAGCGACGCGTAATTGTTTGGAATCTGAATCTTCAACCATGATTTACATCTCAACGACGATTAGCAGCAGCAGAACGACGCAAAGAGAAATCTTATACGTTGTGAAGAATAGGAGACAGAAACGGCGAAACAGGAAACTATTTGATGAAACAAGTTTGAAAGTTTAACAGTAACTTGGATTTACCTGCAAATTAATTTTTAGACGTAATTACAGAGTCTATTGAGTTACTTTAGTTCGTTGTAAAGCACGAAGCCAGTTGCTAAAACATTTATATATGGCAGAATTAGGTGAAATCTAAAATGAAAATCAAATGTCGGCACCTATTACGGACTTCAAAATTGCACAAAAGTTGATTTTCGAAGCAATTCAGATGAAAGAAAAAACAGAATTGCTTGAGGGAATATTCTGTCTTTACTTTTCAAAGCCAACCTGGTGGACTTGAAGTAAAAAAGTCATTGCAGTTTTGTCAAATAGACATAGCTGGACACGGTGGCTGCTATAAGAAATAATTTTTTGACGCTGATTATTTGTTTTCATGAATGCATGAAAACTGTCTGATGACGAACTGTAAGAAATTCTAACCCGTTAACGATACTTCTCGAACAAAATGAACCAAAACGAGTTTGTAGCTGGTTGCTGTACACCATCAAAAATTCATTAAATGCTTTTTAAGCAGAATTTGGAGTAACTTGGAACATATTGTGTATGGGTAGTGGGAATAAAAATGAAATGGCTACTTAAATTTGATGTTATCTATCCAACATAGAAAAAGCTGCATTGAAGATTGACAAATTGAATGTTATGAGAATTATGTTGATGATGAAGACGAGATAACAAAAAAAGTTTGAGTTTACTGGAGATGAAGACGAAAAAGACACCGATTCGGGAACAGACGAAAAAAGCAAAACACAATTCTCTCCCCGTTAACAAAATCCACGTAAATTTTCGATATCATTTCGTAACCATCAGGGTGCTCTTAAGTCATTTAGTGGTTGTGATGGATATCCAATCGAGAAGTGGATCCTGGACTTCTAAGAGGTTGAACAAAATGTAAATGCTTGTTTTCACAAAAGAAAGAAAAAAGAAAACGCTTGAAGCTTTGGCTAAGCTTATCTTTCGAGCCGAGTATGGTCTTATATTGGGAGCTATATTGAAGAAAACTTTTCACGACCCTAACTGACCGTAGCTGTCAATTTAATTTATTACAGGTAGATGTCAGAGTCAGTGGATGCTCCAAGATTGCAGTATATAGATGAAATCATCACAGTATTACGGAAAAACGTTAACTGGACAAGGATATTTTAGAGGCACTATTGAAATTTGTAATATGGATACTGAAACTGATACGTTGGTTTCTTTTTTTCCCACCTTACAAAAACACCTTTGGTTTTCTTCTTTATTTAGCCACTCGTGTTTCCATGTCTAAGTTTCATTTTCTGTGAGTGAAATTTATTTCCGTAATATGTAATAGAAAGTTTATGATCATTTACTTATTCTCGGCCTAAAAACTATTTTCTGGGTTCTGAAGACACTATGAATTTAGACGCTGTAGTTGAGAACAGTATTCTAGACACACCTGGAGGTATAATAAATACAAAGCTACTATTAGGGAGCTAATGGTCTGAGTTCGTGTGAGAAAACAAAGGAACACTTTGTGTATATGCAATAGATTTGACCAACTGTCAGATCTGAGTGGAGAGGAGCCTCTTGTAACTGTAGGTATAGGAAACATGCAGCAATCCTCAGCAGTTAGGAGGTCTAGGTTAGTTGCAAAGTCTAACAGAAAGAAGAAGGTTCTGCTGCTAGGTAGTTCGCATGGTAGAGGTGTGGGCCACCAGTTGCAGGAAGTGTTGGGGAGTGAGTACCAGGTCACCAGCATTGTGAAGCCTAGTGCAAGGTTGGCCCAGGTTACTTACATCATAGGGGAGTTATGTAGGAATTTTACGAAGGATGATCAGGTTGTGATAGTGGGTGGAGTCGGGAATAGTCTTCATAGGTACGGGGGATATGATGTAGTTGGTGAGCTGGTAAAATTAGCTACTCAAACTGGTGGCACTGATGCGCATTTCGTGCAGCTGTTTTAGCGTCATGGTCGGCCTTATCTTAATGTGGCTATTAGGGTCATTAACATGGGCTGGAGAAGGCACTGATGGCTGGGGCCATGGGTCACATTGCTGTGGTGCCAGTTGAGTTTTTATATTGTTTATTTACACGACAGGTTCCGTAGGACCAAATTGAGGAATGGACCGTGTCAGTACATGAAATTACTACATAAAAGCAATAACAGATAAAAATGAAATGTTTATTAACCCAAAAAGATCAGTCCATCAGTATAAGTAAACGCAGTCAACAATACAACAAGAATCAGTTTAATTTTTGGAGGGTCTCCTTGACAGAATAGGAGTGACCCATGAGAAACCTCTTCAGTTTCGATTTGCAAGAAAATGGATGCAGTAGTATACTGAAAACCCTTTTGCACAAGATTTAAGGAAGTCTGATCCAAATGCAGGTTTGGTTTATGCCGAGTATTAACTGAGTGAAAGCTGCTTATTCTTGGGAATAAGGTTATATTTTTAACAAGAAATGACAGATACGAATGTATATATTGAGACGCCAATGTCAAAATACCCAGACTCGTTCCTGAACCAAAAATATCCTTTTAGAATTGGAAGAGTCACCCCAAAATATAATACCATACGACATAAGCGAACGAAAATAAGCAAACTAGACTAATTTTCGTGTCAAGCGATCATTGACTTCAAATACCGTTCGAATAGTAAAAATGGCAGCATTAAGTCTTTGAACAAGATCCTAAACGTGCGCTTTCCATCATAGTTTACTATCTATCTGAACACCTAAAAATTTGAACAGTTCAGTTTCACTAATCATATGTCCATCCTGTGAAATAAAAACGTCAGGTTTTGTTGAATTGAGTGTTAGAAACTGTAAAAACTGAGCCTTACTGAGATTTACCGTTAGTTTATTTTCTACAAGCCACGAACTTATATCATGAACTGCACTATTTGAAACCGAGCCAATCTTGCACACAACATCCTTTACTACATCAGCAAATACAAATATTTTAGAGTTACTCTTAATACTGGAGCGCACATCATTTATGTAAATAAGGATCATGATAGCCCCAACAGAAAACTGGCGTTCTACGGATCGGAGCGTGGAATGTCAGATCCCTTAATCGGGCAGGTAGGTTAGAAAATTTAAAAAGGGAAATGGATAGGTTAAAGTTAGATATAGTGGGAATTAGTGAAGTTCGGTGGCAGGAGGAACAAGACTTCTGGTCAGGTGCCTACAGGGTTATAAAGACAAAGTCAAATAGGGGGAATGCAGGAGTAGGTTTAATAATGAATAGGAAAATAGGAATGCGGGTAAGCTACTACAAACAGCATAGTGAACGCATTATTGTGGCCAAGATAGATACGAAGCCCACACCTACTACAGTAGTACAAGTACTCCTGCATTCCCCCTATTTGACTTTGTGTTTATAACCCTGTAGGCACCTGACCAGAAGTCTTGTTCCTCCTGCCACCGAACTTCACTAAATGTATGATGAAATAAAAGAAATTATTCAGATAGTGAAGGGAGACGAAAATTTAATAGTCATGGGTGACTGGCGAGTGTAGGAAAAGGGAGAGAAGGAAACGTAGTAGGTGAATATGGATTGGGGCTAAGAAATGAAAGAGGAAGCCGCCTGATAGAATTTTGCACAGAGCACAACTTAATCATAGCTAACACTTGGTTTAAGAATCATGATAGAAGGTTGTATACATGGAAGAACCCTGGAGATACTAAAAGGTATCAGATAGATTATATAATGGTAAGACAGAGATTTAGGAACCAGGTTTTAAATTGTAAGACATTTCCAGGGGCAGATGTGGACTCTGACCACAATCTATTGGTTATGACCTGTAGATTAAAACTGAAGAAACTGCAAAAAGGTGGGGATTTAAGGAGATGGGACCTGGATAATCTGAAAGAACCAGAGGTTGTACAGAGTTTCAGGGAGAGCATAAGGGAACAATTGAAAGGAATGGGGGAAAGAAATACAGTAGAAGAAGAATGGGTAGCTCTGAGGGATGAAGTAGTAAAGGCAGCAGAGGATCAAGTAGGTAAAAAGAAGAGGGTTAGTAGAAATCCTTGGGTAACAGAAGAAATATTGAATTTAATTGATGAAAGGAGAAAATATAAAAATGCAGTAAATGAAGCAGGCAAAAAGGAATACAAACGTCTCAAAAATGAGCTCGACAGGAAGTGCAAAATGGCTAAGCAGGGATGGCTAGAGGACAAATGTAAGGATGTAGAGGCTTATCTCACTAGGGGTAAGATAGATACTGCCTACAGGAAAATTAAAGAGACCTTTGGAGATAAGAGAACCACATGTATGAACATCAAGAGCTCAGATGGAAACCCAGTTCTAAGCAAAGAAGGGAAAGCAGAAAGGTGGAAGGAGTATATAGAGGGTCTATACAAGAGCGATGCACTTGAGGACAATATTATGGAAATGGAAGAGGGTGTAGATGAAGATGAAATGGGAGATACGATACTGCGTGAAGAGTTTGACAGAGCACTGAAAGACCTGAGTCGAAACAAGGCCCCCAGAGTAGACAACATTCCATTGGAACTACTGACGGCCTTGGGAGAGCCAGTCCTGACAAAACTCTACCATCTGGTGAGCAAGATGTATGAAACAGGCGAAATACCCTCAGACTTCAAGAAGAATATAATAATTCCAATCCCAAAGAAAGCAGGTGTTGACAGATGTGAAAATTACCGAACTATCAGTTTAATAAGTCACAGCTGCAAAATACTAACGCGAATTCTTTACAGACGAATGGAAAAACTGGTAGAAG
Source organism: Schistocerca cancellata (assembly GCF_023864275.1). Taxonomy (NCBI): domain Eukaryota; kingdom Metazoa; phylum Arthropoda; class Insecta; order Orthoptera; family Acrididae; genus Schistocerca; species Schistocerca cancellata. The sequence continues at coordinate 399,154,246 of NC_064632.1, read as the reverse complement.
CCGACCTCGGGGAAGATCAGTTTGGATTCCGTAGAAATGTTGGAACACGTGAGGCAATACTGACCTTACGACTTATCTTAGAAGAAAGATTAAGAAAAGGCAAACCTACGTTTCTAGCATTTGTAGACTTAGAGAAAGCTTTTGATAATGTTGACTGGAATACTCTCTTTCAAATTCTAAAGGTGGCAGGGGTAAAATACAGGGAGCGAAAGGCTATTTACAACTTGTACAGAAACCAGATGGCAGTTATAAGAGTTGAGGGACATGAAAGGGAAGCAGTGGTTGGGAAGGGAGTAAGACAGGGTTGTAGCCTCTCCCCGATGTTATTCAATCTGTATATTGAGCAAGCAGTAAAGGAAACAAAAGAAAAATTTGGAGTAGGTATTAAAATCCATGGAGAAGAAATAAAAACTTTGAGGTTCGCCGATGACATTGTAATTCTGTCAGAGACAGCAAAGGACTTGGAAGAGCAGTTGAACGGAATGGATGGTGTCTTGAAGGGAGGATATAAGATGAACATCAACAAAAGCAAAACGAGGATAATGGAATGTAGTCGAATTAAGTCGGGTGATGCTGAGGGTATTAGATTAGGAAATGACACACTTAAAGTAGTAAAGGAGTTTTACTATTTGGGGAGCAAAATAACTGATGATGGACGAAGTAGAGAGGATATAAAATGTAGACTGGCAATGGTAAGGAAAGCGTTTCTGAAGAAGAGAAATTTGTTAACATCGAGTATAGATTTAAGTGTCAGGAAGTCATTTCTGAAAGTATTTGTATGGAGTGTAGCCATGTATGGAAGTGAAACAGGGACGGTAAATAGTTTGGACAAGAAGAGAATAGAAGCTTTCGAAATGTGGTGCTACAGAAGAATGCTGAAGATTAGATGGATAGATCACATAACTAATGAGGAAGTATTGAATAGGATTGGGGAGAAGAGAAGTTTGTGGCACAACTTGACCAGAAGAAGGGATCGGTTGGTAGGACATGTTCTGAGGCATCAAGGGATCACCAATTTAGTATTGGAGGGCAGCGTGGAGGGTAAAAATCATAGGGGGAGACCAAGAGATGAATACACTAAGCAGATTCAGAAGGAATGAAGTTGCAGTAGGTACTGGGAGATGAAGAAGCTTGCACAGGATAGAGTAGCATGGAGAGCTGCATCAAACCAGTCTCAGGACTGAAGACCACAACAACAACAACAGCCCCAACATTGTCCCTGGAGCAGATCCCACTTTACAGTACCCTACTCTGACCCCACATCACAGCCATTCTCAACAACCTTTTGCTGTCTGTTGCTAAAGTAAGAGGTGAACCAATTGTGAGCTACTCTCCGTATTCCGTAATGCTCCAACGCCTGGAGCAATATTTTGTGATCAACACAATCATACCCCTTAGTGAAATCACAAAATATGCCTAGCGTTCGAAACGTTTTGTTTAACCCATCTAGCATCTCACAGAGAAAAGAGAATACAGCATTTTCAGTAGTTAAACGACTTCTAAAGCCAAATTGTACATTTGATAGCAAATCTTGTGATACAAAATGATCAATTATCCTTTTATACACAATCGTTTCATTTACTTTAGCAAACAGTAATGGCATAGAAATAGGTCTAAAATTATCTGCGATATCCCTTTCTCCCTTTTTATAAAGCAGCTGTGCAACTGAGTTCTTTAATCGTTCAGCAAACTGTCCATTCCTAATGGAAAAATTACACATGTGGCTAAATACAGGGCTAACATGTGCAGCACAGTACTTTAATATTCCGATAGGAACTCCATTATAACCATGAGAGTCCTTAGTCTTCAGTGATTTAATTATTGACACAATCTCCCCCTTGCCTGTATCACAGATCAGGTTTCACTGGGCATGGCTTGCACCTCAATAAATGGGGGCATGGGAGGCTGGCAAAACTTACAGGTGGCAGTGTAGTGGATGGTGGTGGAATCACTCATGTAAAATTTTTTCTAGTAGTTGGTGTTAGAGCTTCACCTTCTTTGGACTGAAGTCAGCTGATAGGTATACCTGCTTAAAGGAAGTCCCTCTAAGGGCTCACCTTCAGAGGACGTCATGTTTCCAAGTAGAGAAGGAATTAGAATTTTTCATCAAAACGTAAGAGATATTAGAGATAAAGTTATAAATGTTGACTCTGAAATTATTGGTATATTGGAGCACCAATAAATAATTTGACAATTCAGAGGCTTCCTTTACCAGGATACAGATTAGCTGGTTGTTTTTCAAGAAGTTCTTTCTGGGTTGGGGAGTGGCCATGTACGTAAAAAACAGTATTCCATTTGAGTCCATAGAAGTGTCATGCTACTGTGCTGAACAGATATTTGAATGTTATGCAGGGGCAGTTGAATTTAGTGAAACTAGACTTCTAATTGTTGCTGTTTATAGGACCCCTGATTTCAGAGCATTTCTGCTCAAGCTATCGAGGGTTCTTGATTCACTTGATGAGAAGTACCAGACATTAATTATCTGTGATGACTTCAATGTTAATTTTGTATGTGATGGTGAAATAAAGAGGATGTCGTTAGAGATACTAAATTCATATGATCTGATGCAGTCTGTGTTTTCTCCAACTAGGGTGCAGGGGAACAGTAGCACATCCCTAGACAATACTTCATTACTAGATGGGCATTCTGTTAGTAAAATTATGAATGTCCTGTCAGACCATGATACACTAATTTTAACACTAAAAGGCTTTTGTACTCAAACATATGTCACATATGATTACAAACTATGTAGGAAAGTTAATCCAACAGCAATAGAGAGTTTTTTAAACCTCGTAAAGGAACAAGAGTAGCAGGATGTTTATGGTACCAATAAAATAGATGACAAATATAATGCTTTCCTTAAAACATTTCTCATTGTCTTTCACAGTTTCTTTCCATTAGAACGTTCTAAACTGGGTACTAGTAATAAAAGGTAGCCTGTGTGGCTGATTAGTGGGATAAGGATATCATGTAGAACAAAGTCGGGATTATATCAAAATGTTAGAAGTAGTCACAATCAAACTACAGTAGCCCATTGAAAATAGTACTGTGAGGCGCTTAAAAATTTTATAAGGAAAGCAAAGAGTATGTGGTACGCAAATAGAATAGCTAATTCACAGGATAAAATTAAAACCATATGGTCAGTGTGAAGGAAGTGTCTGGTCAGCAGCACAAGGTCAACGATATAAAGTCAGTTCGTAGTAAAGATATTTTTGTTAGTGATAGATCAGATACATGTACACTAATTAACTTTCATTTTATGAACATTGCTGATGAATTAAATAAATATTTAGTTTCTACAGGAAATCATGGAACTCCCTTGGCAAATGCCTTTCCAAGATTGATGCCTGAAATACTCCTCTGTGATACAGATAAGGGGGAGATTGAGTCAATTATTAAATCGCTGAAGACTAAGGACTATCATGGTTATAATGGAATGCCTAGCAGAATATTAAAGTACTGCACTGCACATATTAGACCTGTAGTTAGCCACATTTATAATTTTTCCTTTAGGAATGGACAGTTTCCTGAACGATTAAAGTACTAAGTAGTTAAGCCGCTTTATAAAAATGGGAGAAAGGGATAATGTACACGATTTTAGACCTATTTCTATACCATGAGTGTTTGATAAAGTTATTGAAAAGGTTGTATATGTAAGGTTAATTGATCATTTTATATCACACGATTTGCTAATGTACAGTTTGGTTTTAGAAGTCGTTTAACAACGGAAAATGCTATATTTTCCTTTGAGGTAATGGATGGGTTAAACTAAAGGTTTCGAACGCTGTGTTTTTTTTTTTGTTTTAATTTGACTATGGTGTTTAATTGTGTTGATCACAAAATTTTTCTGCAGAAGTTGGATCGTTATGGAATATGGGGAGTAGCTCACAATTGGTTCACCTTTTACTTTAGCAACAGACAGCAGATGGTCATTGACAGTGTAGAGAATGGCTTTGTTGCGGGGTCTGAGTGGGGTACTGTCAAGTGGGTGGTGCCCCAGGGATCAGTGTTGGGGCACTCCTGTTCCTTACTTATATAAATGATATGCCCTCCAGTATTACAGGTACCTCTAAAATATTTCTGTTTGCTGATGACACTAGCTTGGTAGTAAAGGATGTTGTGTATAACGTTGGCTCGGTTTCAAATAGTGCAGTTCATGACATAAACCAAAAATATCATTTTAGAATGGGAAGTTACCAAATGGTTCAAATGGCTCTGAGCACTGTGGGACTCAATATCTGAGGTCATCAGTCCCCTAAACTTAGAACTACTTAAACCTAACTAACCTAAGGACATCACACACATCCATGCCTGAGGCAGGATTCGAACCAGCGACCGCAGCAGCAGCGCGGTTCCGGACTGAAGCGCCTAGAACCACTCGGCCACAGCGGCTGGCGGGAAGTTACCCCAAAATATAATACCATACGTCATAAGCGAATGGAAATAAGCAAACTAGACTAATTTTCGTGTCAAACGATCATTGACTTCAAATACCGCTCGAATAGTAAAAATGGCAGCATTAACTCTTTGAACAAGATCCTAAACGTGGGCTTTCCATGACAGTTTACTATCTATCTGAACACATAGAAATTTGAACAGTTCAGTGTCACTAATCATATGTCCATTCTGTGAAATAAATACGGCAGGTATTGTTAGAAAGTGTAAACACTGAGTCACACTGTGATTTCGCGTTGGTTTATTTTCTACAAACATTGTATACTTCGTTGTGACGCTTTCAGGACTGGTTTCAATTCATGAGAGGTCTGTTTGGATTATCCAAATGGCCTGCAGTGTTCCAGTTTTTAACAACTTGAAATCATCAATATTTTACCCGAGAGATGACATACTGTTATGTGAACTGAATAGGAAAGAAGGTGGTTGGTGATAGTTGGAGACACAAGATCGTTGTTACAGGTAATCTGTGAAAACCAGTTCACAGATGTTGGCCACTGATGAAATCGTGCTGCGATTGGAGTTAACCACCGCAGTGCCAGTTAAGGCCTCAGGATGGTGTACTGAGGCACCAAACTGGCATCCATATAAAAAACAACATCGAAAGGACGGCTGTAGGTGTTCCATTTTATTTCATAAGTGAACGACGAAGTCCCTCAAACCTCAAATAATAAGTATGGACATACAAAATCTTGAACAGAAAATATTGTTATGTAACTACTTTGCCTGACAATGTGACAAGCATTAGGGTCCTATGACTACAACATATGCTGAGTTTATGCAAACCTGGACAAGCGACTACTAATCGATCCGAGTCAGATGGATCTCGGGACAGTTGAATGTGGAATTTATATAGGGGATTTAAAAGTTATCCTGCCAATGAGACAAGTGACGCACTAGACAAGTCGAATAATGCGGAGTAGTTTTAGGTTCCTGAAGAAGATGCAAGCTGCACTCAACTATTCTTTGGTTTCTTTTGTTTGCTTCATAATTAGAGTCTGTAACTGTGACAATACTTGAGAATCGGAACAATTTTTCCTACATATGCACTGACTTACAAAAAAAGTGAAGCAACTCGAAGGGGACAGTAAATGAGATGAAACACCACAGCTTGAGAAAGTAAATGATGTTATTTCAGTGATTCCATAATCGAGTCAGATTTATAAAGAACTTGGCAGTAAGAGCCCATTTATCAATATGATGATGCATCCCCTGATCTGTATGCATGCACTGATTCGGCTGGAGTGGTGTCCCATGAAACAAACTGGCCCCCAACTGTTGTGAATGATCCTTGATGTCCTGGACGGAGTTAACATCCTAGCTGGTCCCACGTGTTCTATTGGGAGCTCGCTGGCCAGGGAGTACCTCATCATCAGCAGTCCATCTTCCCGGTCAAGGCACTATTCCAGATGCCAAACCGTTTGTGGTGCGGTGTTAACGGCAACCTGCATGTGGGACTGCATTACCTTAGTAATCTTGCTGCTAGTCTCCTACGAGAAGTGGAAGAAGATACTGAATGTTTCAGATGATCCGTGCCGGCTTGCATCGATCGATCGATCGCTAGATTGCGGTAGCGGGGCACGATCTTCAGTGGTTCTCTGCACAAGGAACTTTGACTGGCACGAAGGTTGACAGAACTGGTGGGCCGATTTGGAAGGAGCACTTGCGGTGTGTGAGGCCGGCTTACCTCCGCAGTCTGGAGCTGACAGTAAACGGCTTTTGCAAGGACAGTGTTTTTGGTTGCCTGTTGTGACTATGGGACTCTGAAAATTTGCCTTTGCCAAACGTGCAGAGATTTTGAGTGCCACTTTCCTAAGAATTCATCAAATACACTCCCGGAAATTGAAATAAGAACACCGTGAATTCATTGTCCCAGGAAGCGGAAACTTTATTGACACATTCCTGGGGTCAGATACATCACATGATCACACTGACAGAACCACAGGCACATAGACACAGGCAACAGAGCATGCACAATGTCGGCACTAGTACAGTGTATATCCACCTTTCGCAGCAATGCAGGCTGCTATTCTCCCATGGAGACGATCGTAGAGATGCTGGATGTAGTCCTGTGGAACGGCTTCCCATGCCATTTCCACCTGGCGCCTCAGTTGGACCAGCGTTCGTGCTGGACGTGCAGACCGCGTGAGACGACGCTTCATCCAGTCCCAAACATGCTCAATGGGGGACAGATCCGGAGATCTTGCTGGCCAGGGTAGTTGACTTACACCTTCTAGAGCACGTTGGGTGGCACGGGATACATGCGGACGTGCATTGTCCTGTTGGAACAGCAAGTTCCCTTGCCGGTCTAGGAATGGTAGAACGATGGGTTCGATGACGGTTTGGATGTACCGTGCACTATTCAGTGTCCCCTCGACAATCACCAGTGGTGTACGGCCAGTGTAGGAGATCGCTCCCCACACCATGATGCCGGGTGTTGGCCCTGTGTGCCTCGGTCGTATGCAGTCCTGATTGTGGCGCTCACCTGCACGGCGCCAAACACGCATACGACCATCATTGGCACCAAGGCAGAAGCGACTCTCATCGCTGAAGACGACACGTCTCCATTCGTCCCTCCATTCACGCCTGTCGCGACACCACTGGAGGCGGGCTGCACGATGTTGGGGCGTGAGCGGACGACGGCCTAACGGTGTGCGGGACCGTAGCCCAGCTTCATGGAGACGGTTGCGAATGGTCCTCGCCGATACCCCAGGAGCAACAGTGTCCCTAATTTGCTGGGAAGTGGCGGTGCGGTCCCCTACGGCACTGCGTAGGATCCTACGGTCTTGGCGTGCATCCGTGCGTCGCTGCGGTCCGGTCCCAGGTCGACGGGCACGTGCACCTTCCGCCGACCACTGGCGACAACATCGATGTACTGTGGAGACCTCACGCCCCACGTGTTGAGCAATTCGGCGGTACGTCCACCCGGCCTCCCGCATGCCCACTATACGCCCTCGCTCAAAGTCCGTCAACTGCACATACGGTTCAGGTCCACGCTGTCGCGGCATGCTACCAGTGTTAAAGACTGCGATGGAGCTCCGTATGCCACGGCTAACTGGCTGACTGACGGCGGCGGTGCACAAATGCTGCGCAGCTAGCGCCATTCGACGGCCAACACCGCGGTTCCTGGTGTGTCCGCTGTGCCGTGCGTGTGATCATTGCTTGTACAGCCCTCTCGCAGTGTCCGGAGCAAGTATGGTGGGTCTGACACACCGGTGTCAATGTGTTCTTTTTTCCATTTCCAGGAGTGTATATTGGTGAGAGACTGTCTGTGGCTTCTGCGCTTTGTTTTGTTAAAGTAGTAGTGCTGCGACTAGCTTTTCTTTCCCAGGTCTTCCGTGTTTGCTGTTTCTGGGGGTTCGCTCCGAAAGAACTGAAGTTTACCTTAATGGAAGTAATTCTCTTTCATTAAAGACATTAGTCACAGCTGCTTGTGTAATGTGCGGAAGTTGCGTGGTCTGCTTTACAGAGCTAGTGGAGGTATATTAAACAGAATTGCACAGTTACATTGGCCGTATTTCGAGTGGCGTACCGTGTACCATGTTGAGAGCTAAACTCTGTGTTGTTCTTTCTTTCAAATACAGTTAAATCTAACTTAATCAGAGTGCCTTCCACTGCAATCATTTTAGTTAAGCATTTGTAACACATTTTACTGGGGTTAGTCTAATTTTATCAGAGTACCTTTTCGCTGTGATCATTTCTGTTAAGCATTTGTAAAACATTTTAGCGGGGCGAGTAAAATTTAATCACAATGCCTTTTCACTGTAATCATTTTAGAAAAGTATTTGTAAAACGTTTTGGTGGGATCGTTAGTTGATCCGCCATGAGATTTTCTATAGTAAACTCTGCTAAAATAAGAATGTACTTTTCCACTGTAGTTGTTACGGGCAGCCTGGTAAACAACATTTGACATCTGAGATTCGGTTGCTTAGCTACTTGAAAAAGTGGAGAGTACATTAGTAATAGCTGCCAAATTCGTTACGTATGGCTATTGTTTTAGTGCAAAAATGTTTGCAAGTTTGAATTTTCTTCCATTTCAAAGTAGTGTGTAATGAAACTTCCTGGCAGATTAAAACTGTGTGCCCGACCGAGACTCGAACTCGGGACCTTTGCCTTTCGCGGGCAAGTGCTCTACCAACTGAGCTACCGAAGCACGACTCACGCCCGGTACTCACAGCTTTACTTCTGCCAGTACCTCGTCTCCTACCTTCCAAACTTTACAGAAGCTCTCCTGCGAAACTTGCAGAACCAGCACTCCTGAAAGAAAGGATATTGCGGAGACATGGCTTAGCCACAGCCTGGGGGATGTTTCCAGAATGAGATTTTCACTCTGCAGCGGAGTGTGCGCTGACATGAAACTTCCTGGCAGATTAAAACTGTGTGCCCGACCGAGACTCGAACTCGGGACCTTTGCCTTTCGCGGGCAAGTGCTCTACCAACTGAGCTACCGAAGCACGACTCACGCCCGGTACTCACAGCTTTACTTCTGCCAGTACCTCGTCTCCTACCTTCCAAACTTTACAGAAGCTCTCCTGCGAAACTTGCAGAACCAGCACTCCTGAAAGAAAGGATATTGCGGAGACATGGCTTAGCCACAGCCTGGGGGATGCTTCCAGAATGAGATTTTCACTCTGCAGCGGAGTGTGCGCTGCCATGAAACTTCCTGGCAGATTAAAACTGTGTGCCCGACCGAGACTCGAACTCGGGACCTTTGCCTTTCGCGGGCAAGTGCTCTACCAACTGAGCTACCGAAGCACGACTCACGCCCGGTACTCACAGCTTTACTTCTGCCAGTACCTCGTCTCCTACCTTCCAAACTTTACAGAAGCTCTCCTGCGAAACTTGCAGAACCAGCACTCCTGAAAGAAAGGATATTGCGGAGACATGGCTTAGCCACAGCCTGGGGGATGTTTCCAGAATGAGATTTTCACTCTGCAGCGGAGTGTGCGCTGACATGAAAATTCCTGGCAGATTAAAACTGTGTGCCCGACCGAGACTCGAACTCAGGACCTTTGCCTTTCGCGGGCAAGTGCTCTACCAACTGAGCTACCGAAGCACGACTCACGCCCGGTACTCACAGCTTTACTTCTGCCAGTACCTCGTCTCCTACCTTCCAAACTTTACAGAAGCTCTCCTGCGAAACTTGCAGAACCAGCACTCCTGAAAGAAAGGATATTGCGGAGACATGGCTTAGCCACAGCCTGGGCGATGTTTCCAGAATGAGATTTTCACTCTGCAGCGGAGTGTGCGCTGACATGAAACTTCCTGGCAGATTAAAACTGTGTGCCCGACCGAGACTCGAACTCAGGACCTTTGCCTTTCGCGGGCAAGTGCTCTACCAACTGAGCTACCGAAGCACGACTCACGCCCGGTACTCACAGCTTTACTTCTGCCAGTACCTCGTCTCCTACCTTCCAAACTTTACAGAAGCTCTCCTGCGAAACTTGCAGAACCAGCACTCCTGAAAGAAAGGATATTGCGGAGACATGGCTTAGCCACAGCCTGGGGGATGTTTCCAGAATGAGATTTTCACTCTGCAGTGGAGTGTGCGCTGACATGAAACTTCCTGGCAGATTAAAACTGTGTGCCCGACCGAGACTCGAACTCGGGACCTTTGCCTTTCGCGGGGAAGTGCTCTACCAACTTAGTGTGTAATGAGTGTTCCTGCTGCATAATTAGTACAAGTAACTGTTTGCCAATTAATTATGGGTGTACGTATGCCTTATTAGTTTACTCATTCCTGTAATGACATGCTACTATTAAGTACTTCGTTGCTTATCACCATATCCGCTATTCGCTGATTGCGCAGATGTTATTTTTGGCTCTTAAATGGTAATGTAAGGAAATATGGGACACCCTTTGTAAAGCAGTGCACTGTTACTAGTTTTCTCAGGTTAGTTTTTACTCTGTTGTAGTTCACGTTGTACGGGACCCGCCCCATTCAGCAGCACACCCGTGGGTGACGAGCTCATACCGCCCACTTTGTCCGTCGGGTTATCCCGCTTGTCGCGGGGCTGACTTGCACCAGTATAAATTCTCCTGGTTCTGAGCGTACGTCACCAACGAACGTGATGCATTGCTTACGTTTTCCTGCTGTTAACAAATCTACTGCAATCATTAAAGATATTATACTTAAAAATTAATTGAAAAATTTTGTACATGTTAAGGTTTTGATTATTAATATGCACCTCGTCTGACTTCAGATACTTGCTAATGTTTGACAATTGCTTAGTTTGTTAGTTGTTTGAAAGCTCTTTTCCTGAGGTCAATTGCTGATCTCATTTCCTCGTTAATATACGAAAAATTGTTCAATTTCTTACTTATTTTTAAGGACTATTTTACTGGCGTCATAATTTGTTGACTTCTATTTAAATAACTGATAATGCATCTTTTCAACTGTGAACGCTGTTTTTTTGCCTCCTGGCCCAGCACTACCGCTCAGTGCCACATTAAGATGTTTTAGGGTAATTACACCCAGATCAGCAGGGAGTCCTCTATTTGTACTCGGATGTGTACAGGTACACATGTGAAGGGATTCCGATGCATTTTACAATACCGTGATCCTGCATTGTGGTGGCCATGTACGGTCGATTGGAACCTTGACGTCGAATACGTCTGTCCTCAAGTCCCCGTGCAGTCCAACGTTGACAACCGCCACATTCGAACGCCACACAAAACCTGGATATTCCGCTATTCAACAGACGGCCAAATGGAGACCTAGAAAGAGACCCCATTCAAACTATCAGGTGCTGACAACGCTGTCTCTCACGATGGACGCAGTAACTCTGCTTCCTTCAGTGATCACTCAACATCTGACGCTGCTCATACAACTTAAGGGCTTATACCCTAACAACACTAATGCACTCTGGTGGCCGTTCTACCAGTCACAGAAAATTACACCTCTAATTACGATGGGTGTAATGCGACACTTTTTCAACATAATCTTTGTTCAACGCGACGGCCTAATGCCACCTTACTGGGAGGACCTCCATGCCCGCATGGTACCACTCTACTGCTCGACGTCGGAGCCAGCGTCTTTCTGCATTAGTAACCTCTCCATCATCTAGGTACTGTTTCCCGCGGAGTGCATTCTTCATTGCACAGATGAACCTTCGTTGCTCTTTATGCTCTTCTGTTAGGCGGCGAGGTACCCAGCGGCACACACCTTCGAATACCAACACACACCTTCGAATTCGGCTGCTAGTGTATGAGTGTGTCGGTACTATCAACAGAGACGTCGAGCTGAGCAGCGAGGTGTTTGATTGCGATCTGTCGATCACCTCGAATCGTATCTTCGAATGAGAGTGTCCGCACGTTCCAAAATTGCAGGAGTCACAGCTGTGTGCGCCTACCGCCACACGGGATGTCAAACAGATTTGCTCTAGCTTGTTGCAATGACGACAGACGCCTCGTCCAACGCTTCACCGTGCATTTGTTCATTGCCAGGTCTCCGTAGATATTCTGCAAGTGCCAATGTCTAAATGAGATGTTCTGATTTTCCCCCAAAAGAAGCTTAATCACAGTTCTATGCTTCGAACACACCTCTGTCACAGACACCAATTTGAAGGTTACGTATAGCGCCGTCACCTATCGGAATTTCATGAAACTGTACAAACTGAAGAGGGAATATTCCACGATGTCACACAACATATCACGTGTTTTTTCAATCGAAACCCGCCGAAAAAAATATTTTGCATTACTTATTGAAGGCCCATCGTATTTATATACTTTCCAATGGTCTGTAGGTGTACGATGTTACACTAGCATTCGACCATGTCTTCTGGGTACATAATTTTTTATCGGCCAGCCTGTGTTAAAAGAATTTGATTTTAAGATACATACAGACCAGCCCCCCCTACTCTTATGGGTCCTCGTCCTTCATCGGCTCCTTCCCCCTCCCCCCACTTCGTTTTTCCTCTCCTTCCCCCCCTTTTCCTTCCCATCATCTGTCCAGGTTCGCCCCGTCTGCCCTCGGCTGTGGTATGTCATATTTGCGCCAAATTTTTAGTTCAGTGTTCAAGTGAGTGTTCAGTGTTGTGCGTCTTTCCGAAGTGTTGCGAACAGAAATCATGCTGTCGCTGGGTGTGAATTTTATATCTCTTGCGAACAGAAACCAGACTGTCGCCGTGTTTTTTTAATTGTTTGTCTATTATTTTACCTATCTGCTTCCTGTGTATTTTATTAGCATCGTCAACCCCTTTGTTTTATGTTTTAATTTCTACAATTTTCCGCCATTTTACCATTTAAGTCACCAATTTTATCGCCTGCTTTTATTATTTATTACCATCATCTTTTTAAAACAAATTCTGTACGCTGAAGAGCGGCATACTAAGCTGCTGCCAGCCCGCCCTCTTGGGGGGGAATCGAACTCAATAAAGTAAAAAAAAAAAAAAAAAAAAAAAAAAAACAGGTACATACAGGTTTCGTACCATTGCTCACTGCTAACATAGGCAATAGTAAAATGACAATAGCCCCTCTCTTTCATTATTTTGCAGAGCTTGTCTCTAAAGTTCGTTTTCTTTTTTCGTGTAATAGCGCTCTGTATGTGTTCGTATATCACTAAATGTCACATGTTGACTATATGTAATTCTTTACTGATACACGATATTGCAATTACACGAATAGTGAAGGATATTATTACATCAGAGTAACGTAATCACACAATCATTCGCGGGATTCGCGGTATAATGCTCTCTCTCTATCGCTCTCTCACTTCCTCATGAACACGCACACACACACGCACACACACACACACACACACACACACACACACACACACACACATACACACGCATGCACACACATACACCTACATCACAATCAGTCACTGTCACCTGTCTCTGCGACCACCGCCCGCAATGTTCGCTAATCTTGTAACACACATGCGTCACGTTATCCCATGCTGCATCGTGCAGGAAAATCAGATACCAGGACTATAGCAGGTTTACCAACTGTCTCCGAAAGCGGCAACTCATCTGTCTGCCACAAATCATTTCAGTCCTCTAGCTAAATTACGAGGTGCCTCTCTCGGATAAGATTTGTAAGCAAATAGCGGTATCGCTTAATTGCATACACAGGTACTGTTATAGTCCAGTATTCGTGTGATACTGCAACAACTGAATTATATCGATCTGAAATACGAAGCACAGCCACGTACAGTTTATAGCAACTGTTTTTGCCTGTTGCGCTATTCTAGGAATACTTTCTTGAAATCGAATTCCGAAGATCACTTCAATTAGTGATATGCCGCGTCATACAACATTTTACGTAATGGTATAGCACGGAACTGACGTGTAGATGACTTTCTTTTAAGAGAGAGACGAATTTTATCATTTCGTTTTCTGCTACTAGAGCAATAATATACAGAAGAATGAAAAATCAGTTAGATGATCAGTTTCGCTTTAGGAAAGGTAAATACGTCAGAGAGGCAGGTTCTGACGTTGTACTTGATAACAGGGACAAGAATTAAGAAACGCCCACCGAATTTGTCGATTAAGAAAAGTAATGATATAGAAGGTGCAAACAGTTAGAATTTCTCAGGAAAATAGGGGTTAGCTATAGGGAAAGATGGGGAGTGTAGAATATGAACAACCCCCAAGAGGATAAAATAAGAAACAGAAGACCAAAAAATAAGTACAAGGGTTAGGAAGATTATAAGACATGCTTGTAGTCTTTCTCCCCTATTTCTCAATCTGTATACGGAAGAACCAATGATGAAAATAAAAGAAACTTTCAGGAGTCCGACTGAAATTCAGTTATGTTTTACCATTTCATTTTCTGCTATTAGAGCAATAATATACAGAAGAATGAAAAATCTTTTAGATGTTCAGTTTCCCTTTAGGAAAGGTAAATGCGTCAGAGAGGCAATTTCTGGCATGTTTATGCCATTTCTATCCTCGGTGATGACGAGTAAAAATTTTCAGGACCAGTCGAATGGTATGAACAGTTTAATGAACGCACATCATGGCTTGAGAATAAACCGAAGAAAGGCCAAAGTAATGAGGGATAACAGAAATGAAGTTAGCGATGAACTTATCAGAGTTGGTGATTACGAAGTAGAAGTGAAGGAGTTCTGCTGCTTTGCAAGCAAAATAACGTATCCAGAATGAGATTTTCAGTCTGCAGCGGAGTGTGCGCTGATATGAAACTTCCTGACAGATTAAAACTGTGTGCCGGACAAGACTCGAACTCGGGACCTTTGCCTTTCGCGGGCAAGTGCTCTACCAACTGAGCTCCCCAAGCACGACTCACGCCCCCTCTTCATAGCTTTACTTCTGCCAGTATCTCGTTTCCTACCTTCCAAACTTGCCCTCGAAAGGCAAAGGTCCCGAGTTAGAGTCTCGGTCCGGCACACAGTTTTAATCTGCCAGGAAGTTTCAAAATAACGTATGACGGACGAAACAAGAAGGACATAGAAAGCAGTCTAGCACAAGTACAGGTGACATTTCTGGCCAAAAGAAATCCACTACTGTTAAACATCAGACTTGATCTGAAAAAGAAATTGATGAGAGCATATGTTTTCTTCTTAACATTTTTTAAAAATAAATACTGCACTTGGAAAAAACTGAAAAGAAGAGAATAGAGACGTTTCAAATGTGGTGCTTCAAAAGAATAGTGAAAGTTATATACTGATCATGCAGAACATTACAATCACTTGGTTAATAGCCAGTATTTTCATCTTTGGCACGGATAACAGCGGGAACGCGTCCTGGCATGGAAGCAATGAGGCCCGGGTAAGACGCTGGAGAGAGTTGACGCAACATACCTACACACAAGTTACTTAATTCCCATAAATTTCGGGGAGGAGGGGGAGGGGCGATGAGCTCTTCCGCCACGTTCAATCACATCCCAGATGTATTCGATCGGATGAAATGAGGAATGGCCGCCCAATCCCACGACGTCTGAAGTTGGCTTCTGCTTGTTTTCACCATGTGTTGAAAAAGCTCACCAAAGCACTCCTCGAACACTCGACAAGTCGTGCAATTTCCGAAAAAATCGTCCAGAGCCTCCGAGCCATCACAATCTGCCCTCGTTCAAACTCCTGTAGGTCGCTGACCTTCCACATTCTACACACGGACAGCACGCTCACTGCTACTACATGCGTCGTGCGTTTGTCTGACTAGCAGTCATTCCTCGCCAGGTGACACATCTATCACCTGCAAGGGTTTATATCGACAATTGCTCGGTAGTCATAATGTTCTGCTTGATCAGTGTATGTACTGTTAAGAACTGAGGAGATACTCCGTAGAATAGGGGTGGAGAGAAACACTGACAAGAAGAAGGGATAGGCTGATAGGACATGTGTTAACACATTAAGAAATATCCTCCGTATTACTTGACGTAAAATCAGTAGAGGGAGATACAGATTAGAAAATATTCAACAAATTATTGATGACGTTAGGTGAATGTGCTGTTGTGGGATGAAGAGGTTGGCACAGGAGTGATACTCTTGGCGGGCCACATCAAATCCGAGAGAGGGCTGATGACCAAAAGAAGGCGTGATGGTTACAACGATAATAACGAAAAGTGTGAGGTCATCCACATGAGTGCTAAAAGAAACTCGTTAAACTTCGGTTACACGATAAATCAGTCTAATCTAAAAACCGTAAATTCAAATAAATACCTAGGTATTACAATTTCTAACAACTTAAATTGGAAGGAACACATAGAAAATGTTGTAGGGAAGGCAAACCAAAGACTGCGTTTTATTGGCAGGACACAGAAAATGTAACAGATCTACTAAGGAGACTGCCTACACTACGCTTGCCCGTCCTCTTTTAGAATACTGCTGCGCGGTGTGGGATCCTTACCAGATAGGACTGACGGAGTACATCGAAAAAGTTCAAAGAAAGGCAGCACGTTTTGTATTATCGCGGAATATGGGAGATAGTGTCACAGAAATGATACAGGATTTGGGCTGGACATCATTAAAAGAAAAGCGAAATCGTTGCGACGGAATATTCTCACGAAATTCCAATCACCAACTTTCTCCTCTGAATGCGAAAATATTTTGTTGACACCGACCTACATAGGAAGGAATGATAACCAAAATGAAACAAGGGAAATCAGAGCTCGTACGGAAAGATATAGGTGTTCATTCTTTCCGCGCGCTATACGAGATTGGAATAATAGAGAATTGTGAAGTTGGTTCCATAAACCCTCTGCCAGGCACTTAAATGTGATTTGCAGAGTATCCATGTAAATGTAGATGCAGAACTAAACTTTTCCCCACTTGATCCATTGTAGACGAAAAACTACTATGGTATGGGTATCCAGCTTTATGAGACTGATGTTTGTGCGCTGCACGATGAGTCATTATTAGTGTCAGTGTCATGACTTTCCGTTAGATGCCGATAGTGGTACGGCCGACGTAGGGTTCAAATACAAGCATCAGCGTGCACTACATTTGCAGATATGGATCTGAACAAGGTAATCAGGCTCTTATTCGTGAAGCTGTTTTATCTAAACAACAACAACAGCAGTTTTTCTGCTCGTCACAACTATTGACGCATTAAAGGATTATGGAGAAGTCCTCCTTCCACACCATGGTTAAAGAACATGTTTCGGAAGTTTCCATCAACTGGAGATTACGGAGTTTGTGCCGGTGGAGGTCAACGGCCATAAATTGTTGAAGATGTTACTGTTCCCATGGCTAAGAACGTTGGACACAATGTACTACCCTTAAGCAGCCCACGAGCCACATGAAAACTGAACCTTTTATGGTCCACCTTTGTCTCGGGCAGAGGTAGAGCAATCTCTAGTGCGGTTCCAGGCTGTCGTGATACAGATAGTCGTGACAATCAGCAACGTTTGTAATATGGAGCCGGCCGCTGTGGCTGAGCCGTTCTAGGTGCTTCACTCCGGAACCGCGCTGCTGCTACAGTCTCAGGTTCGAATCCTGCCTCGGACATGGATGTGTATGATGTCCTTAGGTTATTTAGGTTTAGGTAGTCTAGGCGACTGATGACCTCAGATGTTAAGTCCCATAGTGCTTAGAACCAACTGAACCAATTGTAATATGGAACGTAAACATGTAACACAATTGACAAATGTTAGCCTCTCATGAGGAAATTAAAATGTGTTTATTTCAATAGTTTATCCGTTACTTCTCTCCCGCATGTCGAGGCAAATGTTTCGACAAAGTTTCATTGCGATCAGTTTTTTGTCATAGGGCCCCTCTCAAGTAGCGGAAGTTTAATTATAACGGCCCTGTTAACTTCGTAGAGGTTTCTAGGCAATGTGTAGGCCCTAGAATTGGCAGACTCTACTGAATGCACATTAAGAATGCATAAACCATCCCTGTCCTATGAGTTGACGTATTTTATATTGAAATATTCGTATGATTCGAGTAGGGTAATTGCAGATACACAGTACAACACTTATGTTTATAACGTCTGTTTTGTGTCAATATTAGGATAAATTGTCCATATTGTGATATGAACGACTTTAAGACTATGGACAGTCAATGATACACGCTGATAACGGTGATAAATGCGGCACTTGCATAGCACTGAGAAAACTGAGAGAACATATTTCATTTTGATTTTATTCCTGGTGGATATTCAGATGTTACCAAAGAATAATTAGATATCAATGTTGGCAGTGAATAGTGACTGACGAACAAGATAAGAACATTTTTGTTAAGTAAAATTTGCTTTTCGAACCACCGTTTATGAGTTAAGTGCATGAGACGACCATAAATTGCTGCGAATTATTAACTGCTGCACACCAGTTCATATTTCGTGCGCTACGTTAGCTACATCGTCTATTTTACCAATTCAGAGTTTCCAACGCACAGTAAAATATTTTGTGGCCAGAATAGTCAGATCACAACTATACGTTATCTGTATTTCATTGGCTTCTCACCGTGCACACAGCCCAGTACATCACGGATAATGTACCATCAACTCATCATAATCGCAGCAAAAGATCTCGCTTATTAAGTATCCCATAAGAGCCCATACATAAAACAAAAAAAAAACTTTTTCTACATCGTTACTGTTTGCCTCGAACACGCTACCCTGCGCTCTGCACACAAATCAACCTTTTTGTAAATCATTTTTTGTCATCCTCATAAATTCCTTCTAAAATTGTTAAATATATATGGTCACTTCCATCAGTCGAACAGTAGATCAAATATTATTCTCTTCTTCCAGATACACTTCTGGTTCTTTTAATTTATCAGTCAGACGAACCACTGTCGTTTTATCAAGTTTCTATGTCTCCCCTTCCCTGCTCTCACGTACATTGCTGACAGCGCCCAAAGTTTAATTCTACCTGCCTGAAACTTATCTGTACTATTCTTCTTTTCATAAAGATACTATTACTGTTTTCTCTGTTTATCACGTAACTACATTGTCTAATCAAAATCATCCGGACATTTCTACGTAATGCAGAACTGAGCATTAGACATCTCTAGAGACGGACCCGCCGTTAAAAAGGAGGCAAGGAGACTCGTGCTGCCCGCAGAGCTGCAGTAACCGCAGGACAGGTCGATCAGTAAAGATCAAGGACTGCGAATGCACACTACTCATTGGATGTCACCTGAGTAGTAAATCTATACCACTGGCCATTAAAATTGCTACACCAAGAAGAAATGCAGATGATAAACGGGTATTCATTGGACAAGTATATTATACTAGAACTGACATATGATTACATTTTCACGCAATTTAAGTGCATAGATCCTGAGAAATCAGTACCCAGAACAACCACCTCTGACCGTAATAACGGCCTTGATACGCCTGAGTATTGAGTCAAACAGAGCTTGGATGGCGTGTACAGGTACGGCTGCCCATGCTGCTTCAACACGATACCACAGTTCATCAAGAGTAGTGACTGGCGTATTGTGACGAGCCAATTGCTCGGCCACCATTGACCAGCCGTTTCCAACTGGTGAGAGATCTGGAGAATGTGCTGGCCAGGACATCAGTCGAACATTCTCTGTATCTAGAAAGGCCCGTACAGGACCTGCAACATGCGGTCGTGCATTATCCTTCTGAAATGTAAGGTTTCGCGGGGATCGAATGAAGGGTACAGCCACGAGTCGTAACACATCTGAAATGTAACGTCCACTGTTCAAAGTGCCGTCAGTGCGAACAAGAGGTGACCGAGACGTGTAACCAATGGCACCCCATACCATCACGCCGGGTGATACGCCAGTATGGCGATGACGAATACAGGCTTCCAATGTGCGTTCACTGCGATGTCGCCAAACACGGATGCGACCATCGTGATTCTGTAAGCAGAATCTGGATTCATCCGAAAAAAATGACGTTTTGCCATTCGTGAACCCAGGTTCGTCGTTGAGTACACCATCGCTGGCGCTCCTGTCTGTGATGCAGCGTCAAGGGTAACCGCAGCCATAGTCTCCGAGCTGATAGTCCATGCAAACGTCGTCGAACTGTTCGTGCAGATGGTTGTTGTCTTGCAAACATCCCCATCTGTTGACTCAGGGATCGAGACGTGGCTGCACGATCCGTTACAGCCATGCGGATAAGATGCCTGTCATCTCGACTGCTAGTGATACGAGGCCGTTCGGATCCAGCACGGCGTTCCCCCCTCCTGAACCCACCGATTCCATATTCTGCTAACAGTCATTGGATCTCGACCAACGCGAGCAGCAATGTCGGGATAGGATAAACCGCAACCGCGATAGGCTACAATCCGACCATTATCAAAGTCGGAAACGTGATGGTACGTATTTCTCATCCTTACACGAGGCATCACAGCAACGTTCACCAGGCAAAGCCTGTCAACTGCTGTTTGTGTACGAGAAATCGGTTGGAAACTTTCCTCATGTCAGCACGTTGTAGGTGTCGTCACTGGCACCAATCTTGTGTGAATGCTCTGACAAGCTAATCATTTGCATATCACAGCGTCTTCTTCCTGTCGGTTAAATTTCGCGTCTGTATTACATCATCTTCGTCGTGTAGCAATTTTTGTGGCCAGTAGTGTGTCAGAGACATTTAAAACCTTCTAAAGTTGCCAAAGTTGACTGTTAGTGATATGACTGTAAGTGGAAACGTGAAGGAACAATCACAGCTAAACCATTACCAGGCAGACCTCATGTACTGACTGACACTGACCATCTAGCACTGCCGATGGTGATCGTAACAAATCGCGTGAAATCACCGGAGCAAATCACTCGTGACTTCCACAGTAGTATACTCCGTTCATCATAAGAATAAACCTGGTATAAACAAACACAAAGATGATGATTGGTCAGGAGCTGTAACTCTCGTATACTGGTGTCGTGCCGCTCTTGGAAGTAGGTCCAACTTCTGTATTAGACATTTTGTTACTATCTCACTGTAAATGAAAGTTTAAGACATTTTGATGTATTAACACCCATCAACCTTTTTCTTAATCATACTTAAGCTACGTAATTTTTATTTCAAAAATCGTGTACAGTCACAGTCTCTGTAAGCGCTACTTGTGCTCTCATTGTCTCACTGTTCATATGTACCGCTGAAATGCATGACATTGCGTCCTGTTTCGTGGTGCAACACGCGCGCGGAACACCGTTAATGGCTGGAAACTAGTTCTTATTGTTTTTCACAATGTTACAGAGAAAAATGAGCTTTGACGTTTGTTGAGGAACACGTTGTACTAAATATAAATAATACGACTGCAAGTGCAATTGTGGCGTCATAGTTAGCGTCGTTGCTCGATAATCGAGGGCGCTAGTAGGCGGTTGGTCGAAACCGAAAGTTACCAACAATTTTTTTGTTCCATTTCAATACCTAAATCATTTAAATATGAAATTTATCAGTACAAATGATACCATCATTTTTTAAAGAAAAGCACGTCTTCTGGTTTCTAATTACATATCACACGCAGAATTCTAGTTTTTATTGCAACTACAGATTCTTAATTATCGATATATTATAAAAGATTGTTAGAGATTGGCGACTCCATGTTGTCTTGTGCACTACGACCAGATAACAGGTATACTTGAAAAAAGAGACAGCATTGGTCGTATATTTTTTACTATCGCAAAATCGATTTTCTGTCACTGAGTGACCATCTTCAGTGCTATATTGTATAACTTAAATTAGTCTATGTGATTGCCGTAAGCTTAGTGACAACAGTGCATCCTAATTTAAGTTATACAATATAGCACTGAAGATGGTCACTCAGTGACAGAAAATCGATTTTGCGATAGTAAAAAATATACGACCAATGCTGTCTCTTTTTTCAAGATTGTTAGAGACTTTGAAGATAAGAAAATATTACACAATTAATTTTTTTTGGAGAAAAATGAAAAATCAGATACTCTTTGTTGGAATATGCCCACTGTTTTATAGGACAGATGTGGTCTCACATGAGCCAGAGTAATAAGCATCGTAGAAACACGGAAAACCATTTTCACGGCGTCGAGCACACTCTACAAATGCAGAATTTTTACGGTTGTCAGCGTACCACTGCTACCTGAACCCAATATAATTGATCTGGAGTCAAGTTAAGGGACTTGTCGCTAGAAATAACAAGACATTTAAGCTGAAACACTTACTGGAACTAATGCACGAAGCTTCGTGACACGTCATTGCCGAACGACGGCGAGATGCGGAACAGCACGTCAAAAAAGAGCCGGAGGAGGAAATGTTGAGTGTTTAGTGGCTTGGGATTTTGTCATTAATTGCCTTACTATCAGCGTAGCAGTACTGAAATTTGCCGCTTTCCTCGGAGTGCGATATGGAAGAACTTCAGAGATTACCAGACGACTGACTAATACCTTCAGCAGCTTCAGTACTTAACTACATGGAGAAATCCCAGCAGTGCGCTTTCACGCTGCACGTAGCTCATGCAGAAAAATTACCCTTGTTAAAGTCAGGAATTTTCATCGCTCTCGTTATTAATTAGTACTATGTTATCTAAGATTGAGAACATGTTTTCCTTCAGATCACCCAAGAAGCGTAACGCGTGAGTTTTGCCATTATTTCCTTGTGTTCAAAAATTAAATGACGTTTACGTCTTTACTACAACTGTTCACATCACTGAAGGTTAGTTGGACCAGATGGCTGGCCAGTGCTTTCCAGGTTAAATGTGCCAATAAAGCTGTTGTGTCCTGTATTATCGCCGACTCGATGTACGCGTAACGCACGGTATAAAACGTATCCTATTTATTGTACTTGACTGTGTTCGAGACATATTGGCTTTTGCTCCATGTGAAACGAAATCCAGTGAGATTCCAGCAAACGTGTAATGTTTATATGAGGTACATTCTTATGATAAACGAGTATATCAACAGTCCAGTTAGAAGAATGACTGGGTATTGGTAGCTAAAAATAATGGGGCGCAATGGTCTAGCAGTTTCTCACAAGCCAAAACATTTCTGTTGTGAGTGCTGAGCGACACTTGACGTGGAGCAAAGGGCCAACCCACTGGACACTGGATGACTGGAAGCTTGTGATGCAGAGTGATGAATCACGCTATTGTCTATGGCAGTTCGATGAAAGAGTTTGGGTTTGGTGAATTTTTGGTGAACGTTACCTGCCGTCACGGCAACGGCCTTACCGCAGTGGATACACCGGTTCCCGTCAGATCACCGAAGTTCAGCGCTGTCGGGCGTGGCCGGCACTTGGATGAGTGACCATCCAGTCGCCATAGGCTGTTGCCATTTTTCGGGGTGCACGCAGCCACGTGATGCCAATTGAGGAGCTACTCGACCGAATAGTAGCGGCTCCGATCAAAGAAAACCATCATAATGAGCGGGAGAGAGGTGTGCTGCCCACACGCCCCTCCTACCCGCATCCACAGCTGAGGATGACACGGCGGTCAGATGGTCCCGGTGGGCCACTTGTGGACTGAAGACGGAGTGCTTACCTGCCGTCACGTGAAGTGCAAATTAGGTGGTGTCATGGTATGGGGTTGTTTTCATTGTTAGCGTGTTGTCCCCCTATTGCGACTAGGACGACTCTAAATGCGGGAAGATGTAAATACACTTTACAGCACTGCATACTACTTACAACAAAGAAACTTCTTGTAAACTACACTACTGGCCATTAAAATTGCTACACCACGCAGATGAATTGCTACAGACGCGAAATTTAACCGACAGGAAGAAGATACTGTGATATGCAAATGATTAGCTTTTCAGAGCATTCACACACGGTTGGCGCCGGTGGCGACACCTACAACGTGCTGACATGAGGAAAGTTTCCAAGCGATTTCTCATGCACAAACAGCAGTTGACCGGCGTTGCCAGGTGAAACGTTGTTGTGGTGCCTCGTGTAAGGAGGAGAAATGCGTACCATCACGTTTCCGACTTTGATAAATGTCGGATTGTAGCCTATCGCGATTGCGGTATATGGTATCGCGACATTACTGCTCACGTTGGTCGAGATCCAAAGACTGTTAGCAGAATACGGAATGGGTGGGTTCAGGAGGGTAATACGGAACGCCGTGCTGGATCCCAACGGCCTCGTATCACTAGCAGTCGAGATGACAGGCATCTTATCCGCATGGCTGTAAAGGATCGTGCAGCCACGTCTCGATCCCTGAGTCAACAGATGGGGACGTTTGCAAGACAACAACCATCTGCACGAACAGTTCGACGACGTTTGCAGCAGCATTGACTATCAGCTCTTAGACCATGGCTGCAGTTACCCTTGACGCTGCATCACACACAGGAGCGCCTGCGATGGCGTGCTCAACTACGAACCTGGGTGTACGAATGGCAAAACGTCATTTTTTCGGATCAATCCAGGTTCTGTTTACAGCATCATCATGGTCGCATCCGTGTTTGGCGGCATCGCGGTGAACTCACATTGGAAGCGTGTATTCGTCATCGCCGTACTGGCGTATCACCCGGAGTGATGGTATGGGGTGCCATTGGTTACACGTCTCGGTCACCTCTGGTTCGCATTGACGGCACTTTGAACAGTGGACGTTACATTTCAGATGTGTTACGACCCGTGGCTGTACCCTTCATTCGATCCCTGCGACACATTTCAGAAGGATAATGCACGACCACATGTTGCTGGTCTTGTACGGGCCTTTCTGGATACAGAGAATGTTCGACTGATGCCCTGGCCAGCACATTCTCCACATCTCTCACCAACTGAAAACGTGTAGTCAATGGGGGCCGAGCAACTGGCTCGTCACAATACACTAGTCACTACTCTTGATGAACTGTGGTATCGTGTTGAAGCAGCATGGGCAGCTGTAGCTGTACACGCCAACCAAGCTCTGTTTGACTCAATATCCAGGCGTATCAAGGCCGTTATTACGGCCAGAGGTGGTTGTTTTGGGTACTAATTTCTCAGGATCTATGCACCCAAATTGCGTGAAAATGTAATCACATGTCAGTTCTAGTATAATATATTTGTCCAATGAATACCCGTTTATCATCTGCATTTCTTCTTGGTGTAGCAATTTTAATGGCCAGTAGTGTATGACTGTTTGTACGAGCGTTGCAATGCACCCTGTCAAAGTATCGCGTGCGAGGCAATAGCCAGTTGGTAATAAGATTCATGAAACGAATTATCCTGCTCAGAGTCCCGAAATGAACCCAATGGAATGGCTATACGATGATCTGATACGTACAGCTTGCTATAGAACCCCGTGTCCATAACGGCACATTCTCTGGCTCCGGCTGTAGAGGAAGAACGGTCAGCCATTCCTCCACAGACGTGCAAACATCTCAGTGAAAGTGTCTCAGAGTTCAAGCTGTCAGAAAGGCAGAAGGTGGACACCTCCATATTAATATCCACTGATAGTTGTCTGAATACATTTGATCAAGTAGTATATTTACAAGTGTTCAATATCATGTTAGATGTCTGTCGTAATGAATGCATCGTTAGGACAGAGAGAGTGCAATGGCTATTATCTTGCCAGGATAAATAAACAGCTAAATATGTTTCATTAAACGCTTGTTGACTTCAGTTTTAACGTGAAGTTATCACTGAAAGGCATGAATAATAGCACTCAAATTTTTGTCGTCATGTTCGTCGGAAGACGATTATGGTAATAAGAAGCCCATACACGCTATGTGATCAAATTTATCCGGACACCTGGCTGAAAATTACTTACAAGGTCGTGGTGCCCTCCATGGGTAGTGGTGGAATTCAATATGGTTCGGCCCACCTTAGCCTTGATGACAGCTTCCAATGTCGCAGACATACGTTCAGTCTAATGCTGGAAGGTTTCTTGGGGAACGGTAGACCATTCTTGACGGAGTGCTGCACTGAGGATAGGTGTCGATGTCGGTCTGTGAGACCTGGCACGAAGTCGGCGTTCCAAAACATTCCAAAGGTGTTTATACGATTCATGTCAGAACTCTGTGCAGGCCAGTCCATTACAGGGATGTTATTGTCGTGTAACCACGCCGCCATATGTCGTGCATTATTAACAGGTGCTCGATCGCGTTGAAAGATGCAATCGACATCCCCGAATTGCTCTTCAACAGTGGGAAGCAAGAAGGGGCTTAAAACATCAATGTAGGCCTTAGATGAGATAGTGCTACGCAAAACAACAAGAGATGTAAGCTCCCTCCATGAAAACATAACCACACGATAACACCACCGCCTCCGAATTTTACTGTTGGTACTACACATGCTGGGAGATGCCGTTCACTGGGGATTCACCATACTCCACACCCTGCCATCGAATCGCCACATTATGTACCGTGATTCGTCATTCCACACAACATTTTTCCACTGTTCAATCGTCCTTACACCAAGCGAGGCGTCGTTTGGCATTTACCGGCGTGATGTGTGGCTTATGAGCAACCCCTCGACCATGAAATCCAAGTTTTCTCACCCCCCGCCTAACTGTCATAGTACTTGCAGTGGATCGTGAAGCAGTTTGGAATTCCTGTGTGATGATCTGAATAGATGTCTGCCTATTACACATTACAACCCTGTTCAACTGTCGACGGTCTCTGTCTGTCAACAGACGACGTCGGGCTGTACGCTTTTGTGCTGTACGTGTCCCTTCACGTTTCCAATTCACTATCACAACGGAAACAGTGGACCTAGGGATGTTTAGGACTGTGGAAATCTCGCGTACAGACGTATGACACAAGTGACACCCAATTACCTGATCAAGTTCGAAGTCCGTGAGTTCCGCGGAGCGCTCCATTCTGCTCTTTTACGATGTCCAGTGACTAATGAGGTCGCTGATATGGAGTACCTGGCAGTAGGTGGCAGCACAATGCAACTGATATGAAAAAACGTATGTTTTGGGGGTGTCCGGATACTTTTGATACTTTTCTTAATAATTCTATTAAGAATTATTATTAATCATTTGAATTTTCAACACGAACTGTTAATGTAAAAGATAATTTTAAATGACTGCAGAGATTTCACAGATTCTCTGTAGCTATATTATTTGAATATTGTCACAGGGCTTTGGATGTATAAATAGAAAAACTCAAAAATTTTGTTTGGCATATTACAAGTGCTCCAAAGATGCCTCCCAGCTGCATCTGTAGATATCAAGTCGTTAATCAAAGTTCGTCTCATGTTCGCCGTTGCATGTTCCTATCAATCTGTTCAAAAGTACTATTGATGCAAGCTCGCAGTTGTGGTAGGTTTATTGGTAGAGGAGGCATTAACACTGACTCTTTCATATCACTGCATAAAAAAAAGAAAAACGCAATGTGTTCGGCAGGGGGAAAGAGGAGGCCATGACACGAATTGCTCATCATTAACCCAACCACGTCCGATCCACTGGTTTCTCAGTTACCTGCTTAAGAATTGTCGAACCTCGTGATGGACGTGGAGTGGAGCAGCGTCCTGTTGGTAGATGAAGTTCACACTGTCCGTCTCCATTTGTGGTATGAGCTAATTTTGCAGCATGTCCATATACATGTATCTTGTAACGCTCTTTTCGCAGAAGAAAAAGGGAGAACACATTATCTTGATGTGAATCTTGAATATACGAGTACTGCACGACAGTGGGGGATTCTGTGTACCCCAGATTAGCACACTGTGCCTGTTCACTGTGCCATCTACAAAACCCATTCTCCTCCGTAAGTTGTTGTAACTGTGCCTAAAATTTAAAGCGTTTAACTTTATCATCGACAGTCAGGGCTTGTAGCAATTGCGAGTGGTAAGGCTTCACCTTCAGTCGTTTTTTTAAGATCTTCCAAACGGGTCGGTTGTGGTATGTTTCACTCTCTGCTTGCTCTGTTCGTCGACTTCCATCGGCTACGTGCCAAACTCTCCCTCGCGCGGTCAACTGATTATCCACTCACTGCAGGCTGACCCGTTGATTTCCCCTTGCAGAGGTATCCTGAAACTTTAAACTGTGCGTACCATCACCGAATGGAGTTGGCAGTTGGTAGATCCTTGTTGAACTTCCTTCTGAAGTGTAGCTGCACTGTTACAGCAGACTGATGTGGATGCTTTCCCGGTGAAGAAACCAGTGACAAAACTGCTCCAGGTGTGAAAAGTCTGTCGCTAGTAAACCCTGCACAAGCTGTAAGTGATAAGAGTAGCAACAATTGTCGTGGAGAATGTTCCACACGGTCGTCTGGCTTACCCTGTGCTGGCGCGTCATCTGCCTGGTACTGACACGGCGGTTGCCTTCCATAGTATTAATCACACTTTCCTGCAGATCTCAGACAAACAATAAAAAAATGTTGCAAACACTGAATGCTGTGGTTGTTGTCGACGGCGATAGCTCTCTTTATACAATCTTCCTGCCCGCCGCCCGTTGCCATTTGCCTTTCCACCATGTCGGCAAGCTCTCGATTCGAATATGGAACCATTGTGTACATGTATTATACCACAGTCTCTGTAATAAAGTGTGACTGAATAAATGATCTCTAGCACAGAAACCATGCATTTCTGGACATAAGTTCATTAGATATCTTTTGTTGTGTATCCTCTCATCGAAAAATCGCTAGAGTTTGTACACGGTGGAAAAAAATCACCCTGTGTATCCATAACAATAAATTTTGTGTAGCATACAGATAATGTTTGTTATAATTTACCCACTATTTTCTCCTTATGGAGTTACCATACGGTACTTCAAATTGATGTCAGGCCATAATGAGTTAGGTTTTAAGTGACTTCCCTAAATCTGTTACGGCAAATGCCAGAATCAGTCCTTTGAATTTCTGCAGATGTCTTCCTCACCTGTCCTTCCAAATTCGAGATTCTGCTTCGTGCCTAATTTCGTTTTTGACGAGACGGTACACCATAATTTTCCTTTCCTTTCTTTTAATCTCAATATGATTACTGAAGGCAGGTATGACACGAAGGTTAATGGGTCGTCACATTATCGGATGCACCGTCATTGATCATAGTAGCAAATCGCAGAAGCATCATTCATCAACGCCTGTTTGTCATTCTGCATGTGGTGATTTATTAACCTCAAAGTGATCGTATTTGAAATGATACGACTTGACTTTCTTGATAGCACTCACTCTATACAGGGTAAAGGTGTTTCGAATTCCTTCCACTGCTTTCACGCTTTTATTAAACACAAACAGAACACAATGTCACAAATGTTACACTTTACTCCGTTTCCTAATGCATAAACGACGCTCCTCACAACATCAAAACTGAGAAATATTCAAGTTGTCATGGCACGAGCTATACTGCAAACTTGAACAAAATAAGACCGTAGTTAAATACACTTATAGCAACATGCCATACAAAATAGCCGCGGAGCATATGAAACATAGTATTACTCGTATATCATATGCATCGTTACAAAATGTTATGCTTGCTAATTAGAGTGCAGAAAAAGCAGCTGGAAATCGTAGGCCCTATGCCCAATGTGTCGCGATCACTTTGGCGGACGCCGGTCAGTATCAAGCGGCCGCTGGCTGATGGCGCTGGAATTGGTCTTACCATAAGAAACACATACGAGAACTTTCACAAACATGTTTATGTAAGATTTTTCTGTTACTGGCAGGTTACAAAATAAACGAAATTGCCGCAGATCTTCTGCCAGACTTATACTCTTAGCAGACAGGTGGAATATGGCATTAAAAAAAGGAAAAGGTGGGTTTGACATCAAGGCTTCGAGTTCGCACTCCACGATGCTGACTACTACGCCGCAAATAGGTTATTCACGACAACATCTCAACTGGAAGTCAACACTTCTCGTGCTGCGTACCCCTTTATGACAAAAACCTGATGCTAACACATGTGAAATTCGGTGGTTGGTTGGACTGAGGCTAGCTTTTAGTGGTAAAGAATGCATGACTGTGCAGTGGTTGGAAATCAACATTGAACATGTACATTCGCTACTGACTGGAACAGATTGGATTAGTCTTGTATTTCAGAGCCGGAAGTCGCTGCTTGCTGAACGTTGCCTCTAATAAGCTTCTTTACACTAGAAATGTTATTTTAGTCGACGAACCAATCATCATATAAGGTCATAGAATCTATTTTCTTATTTTAAGTGACCTTGAGATTTTGAAAGTATTGGCACTGGACTGAGATTCGAGCCCCCAACTCCAAGTTTTCTCTGGATCTGAACGCTTCGAGATGATACTGTCCCATAATTTCGTTGTTTCCTCACTATACCAAACTCCTCCATGTCTCTACGAACGCCATCCTAACCACAAGAAAAAGAGAATTTGATAGCTGAAACTTCTCCGTGTGAGGTCAACGACAATGATAGTCGTAGAGTTTGAGTCCCAGGCAACACAGAATTAGTCACTGCGTTACCTCTAGTCGTAGCTATGACAATAGCTAAAGGTGCCGGGTTCGAATCGCTGCCAGAAAAATCTTTTGTATCGTCGATTCAGGTTCCACTATCACACTATTGGTAAACATACTTAATATCTGATGTCTGATTGTGCTTAGTTAAAAAGTTATATAGGTGCTGGTTCTAATTTGGAAATATGTGGTAAGAACCTATGGGACCAAACTGCCGAGGTCATCGGTCCCTCAGCTTACACACTATTTAATCTAACTTCAACTACCTTTCGCTAAGGACAACACACACCACCATGCCCGAGGGAGGACTCGACCCTCCGACGAGGTGAGTCGCGTGAATCCTGACAAGGTGCCCCATACTGCGCGGCTAGCCCGTATGGCTGCTGCGTTCTAATCCCCATCCATCACCATAACTTTACTTCAAGGCGTTCACACTTGTGCGTTGCACTTTATTACATGCCTCTCGTGGTTACTTCCAAGGGGCAAGATGAGCTTCATGGGGTTTCTGGTGCGGTGCTAAATATAGTGTCATTTATTATCTGGTTCGGATATTCGGCCTTGTAAACTGATACTGGTGAACATCTCTTTATTCCTAATCGATTCTAGATCAGACATGCAAGCTTTGTTTCTCTAACAGTTGGCCCAAGTTCTGATCACAAACAACAACACATAATGTCATTTAAGATTTCTGGAGTGTCACTTATTGTAATAAAGTTTAATTTACAAGCGTTAAGGACTGTCTCATCTCTAATAAAGTTTTTTTTTCTAATATTTGTTGTATGATGGTATTGGTTAACATCCTCACTTACTGCCATAAAGAGCAGTGTTCTCTAGTGGTCCCTCGTGGCACCCTTTGCGTAGAGTCAAATGACTGCGTAGAGGACCTGCGACACAGCTATGCTATGTTGGTTGCATACAGTCAGGTGTGGCTTACACCTGGGATATCAATGGTGGTCCGCTTTTTGTGCTCTCGAGTATACATGAACACCATGCAACACCAGCAGCGAAAATGCGTTTCTCAAACGATGTCTGATGAGCACAACAGATTTCTGAAGGATTCTCTTTTCCACGATATTTGCAACACAAGAATTAAAGGGATACTTAGGCCAGGGAGATATTCAGATATTAATTTGCACATTAAAAAGTAATCAAATGTCCATTAACATAAATGAGGTGACAGCTGAGCTGTCTGAGGATATAAAGTGGGCGAACAATTTTACAATAGGTTTTCAAATAGACTGTTCCAAGCCTCGTTGCACATTTCATAGCAATGACTATTCAACTGTGCACAGCCTGGAAAATTCATAACTTATATCCTGATTTACACAGCTCTGCAAATCTTCAGGACGAGATGGCTGAAGTTACATAATTTATTAAGAAGTCGTTGGAAGTGAATGGTAGTGCGGAAGCATGTTGCTATAGGTATCGAAGTCATGCACAAGAAGTTGGATATGACATGGCAGGAGATTAGCGCCAAGGCACTGCAACACGAGACGTTTGAAGAACGGGAGAAGACAGTGTGTGCCAATCAGCCAGCAGGGAGGGTTCACTGTGCTGGTGTTCTTCATTACACCTTGATCTGGAGACAACATTTGGATGACTTTTCACTCTGCAGAATCACCAGGAAAGTAGGAAAATCGCGAAGTGTGACGAGTATAGACCAAAAGTTTGATATTGCTCACAGCGTTGTTTCTCGCATATGGTGAGCGTTCCAAACGGTAGGTACTGCTGCCCGAAGGAGATTAAGTGATCGACCACGGTAAATACAGCAGCAGGTGACATCTACATTGCGTAACAGGCAAGAAAGGACCCACATCCAACAGCGGCTTATAATTGGAGCCATTTTTGATGTGACCGGAATCCCACGCTCCATAGTGGCTCGGCAACTGCAAGGGGGTGATCTCTTTGCCGGGCGACTAGTGCTTTGTATTCCTTTGACATCCGCGCATCGACGGCACCGTTGACGATGGTCCCAAGACCATAGGGACTGCATCAACGAGTCGAGAGCTCTTCTCGAATGAGAACAGATTCAGTCTGAATAGTTATTTTGGGCGTACTCAGAACTAGCAAGATGTGATAACACGCAACGCACCCAGGAGCACTGTCGAATATGGTCTAGTCCAGGTGTTATAGTATGGGGAGGAATAATGCTGCATGGGCCTACTGATCTCCAAATATTTGAACACGGTACGATTACCGGTCAATGTTATTGAGACGTTGTGCTCCCTCCCCACAGCCATCTTTTGAGGGGTAAATTTTGCCATGACTTCATTTTTATGGATGACACTATAACAGCACAATCACATATCGCTTTGCCATTGTAAGTAAATTTTGCGCCTGCATGCCTGGGTACTCTTGGTTTGAATAGAGATCGACTTAGAATCCCATGATAGGCTGCTAGTTCGCAGCAACTGACCAGGTTCCGTTGTCCGCAGGCCGGCACGAGTCTTAGAAGTCAGAGCATAGCCACCGCTCGTATGACGAATATGCACACCCTGTGGGCTGATTGAAACACGTGACACCACCATTTTGCTATCTACAGTGTGGGAAAATTTCAGAATCTTACATTCCGGACTTTGTCGGCCAATCATACGGCTCATCAAGATAGGCGCTGTGGCACGAATATCTGAATCAATGAGTGACGACATAGCAAATACAGAGTAACAACCTCTGGTCAGTTAACAGACATAGAGTAAGCGATGGTGAAGAAATTCTGAGTGGCTTCCTCTGCGTTTTAGCGCAGAAATACTTGCTCGTCACTGTGGTGGAAATTGTGAATCTTCGCCTCCAAGCCATGGATTCCTGAGACAGGGGAGAAATGTTGGGACGGCAGGAGACGGGGTGGAGACGTGTGACCGTGACGTGATACCGACAGACAAAGGCGTCTGACTGCTGCCTGGTGCGATTTTGCAGAGCCCTTTGAGCAAGTACCGCTTTTTATCGTTAGCGCTGTCTTTGCTCTGAGCAAATCACAATGTGCGAAGTCTATTCCGCAAGTTCTGTGGCTTCTCACTGATTTTATTTTTTAGGACCTTTGATCCATTTTTAACTCTCATTTGCGAGCTGCATGGATTTGGAAAACCAGTCACGGTTCTGTAGCAATCCTCCATATCGTCTGAGATATGGAACAGTTATTAATAATACAGTCTGTACCTGCATGAGCTTGACTCAAGGTTTCATTTATTGTACTTTTGCGCACTTCAACGTACATCCCGTTGTGAGATTGAATTTGTTAAACTCAGTTTTTTTGAAGCACGTAATTTTGTTTGTGCTTCAAAGAAGCAGTCTTTTGAGGTATAAACACATGAGTAGATAATCACTTTTTGTACAAATAGGCCGGCCGGAGTGGCCGAGTGGTTCTAGGCGCTACAGTCTGGAGCCGCGCGACCGCTACGGTCGCAAGTTCGAATCCTGCCTCGGACATGGATATGTGTGTTGTCCTTAGGCTAGTTATGTTTAAGTAGTTCTAAGTTCTAGGGGACTGATGACCTCAGCAGTTAAGTCCCATAGTGCTCAGAGCCATTTGAACCATTTTTTTGTACAAATAGTCACTTGCACGTTATCCAATTGTGATTCAATTTCAAGAACTATACTAACGTTAAAACTTAAAAATGACTTTTTTCCCCTACAACAGGTCGGGCAACCCTCATAAAAATATAAATGTGATCGGTTTCTTTTGCGTAACTGAACTGTGTTCTCACTGTAGCAACGTTCCATCGTAAAACAGGCAGCCATACGTGGAACGTTTAAAATATGCGAAAGGAAATTTACTTCATTTACATTACCACTGATTAATGAGAATTGCTCTCATATTATATTTATCACAGTACTGAGATCACAGAGAATTTCAATTACTGTGACTAGCACTTTCTTTGTTTAACGTTATACAAGACGTACACTAGCTTGTATACCATTTCTGTGTTGAGTTTGTAAGCGTGGAAGGGAGTTTGCACACTCCACTGCCGACCCCCTTCAGGTCAAGCTCTCTCTCTCTCTCTCTCTCTCTCTCTCTCTCTCTCTCTCTCTCACACACACACACACACACACACAAACACACACACACAACCCTTAGCGCAAACAATTCGCCATGCTCGACCGTATCGAACTGCGCGGGTAGAGGAGCTCTTGGGACGAGAGTTTATCGGCGAATGGACTCGTGTGCCGGTTCCCACGACTTAAATCCCATCGAGAACTTGTGTAATTGGCTGAGGGACGTACTGCAGCACGCCTATATGCACCTTCGACCATCCAGCATTTATCAACCACACTAGTTCAGTTATGGAACGCCCTACTATAAGAAATCCTCACCGACCTTATGGCCAGAATGTGAGGATGCACTGACGTCCGTGGTGATTATATACCCTATTAAGAACCGTATCCCCACTTTTGTAATGTTCAGGGGACCATCATAAATCGCGATGTCTGCAGTGCATTTATTGTTTTTGAATGAACATGTCATTTCTGTTCGTCTCAGTGCGTATTTTCTTCACTCACCTTCGGTAGTACAATGTAACAGTGCTTTCTATGTATGTCCCAAGTTCTAACCAGCTGTGTTAGTTGACAGTAACACATCATGCGAAAGTTACTTTCGGCCGTAAGTTTTGCACACCAATGTACACTACTGGCCATTAAAATGCTACACCAAGAAGAAATGCAGATGATAAGCGGGTTTTCAGTGGACAAATATATTATACTAGAACTGATTAGATGTGATTAGATTTTCACTCAATTTGGGTGCATAGATCGTGACAAAGCACTACCCAGAACAACCACCTCTGGCCGTAATAACGGCCTTGATACGCCTGGGCATTGAGTCAAACAGAGTTTGGATGGCGTGTACAGCTACAGCTGCCCATGCAGCTTCAACACGATACCACAGTTCATCAAGAATAGTGATTGGCGTATTGTGACGAGCCAATTGGTCCGCCATCATTGACCAGACGTGTACAATTGGTGAGAGATCTGGAGAATGTGCTGGCCAGGGCAGCAGTCGAACATTTTCTGTATCCAGAAAGGCCCGTACATGACCTGTAACATCCGGTCGTGCATTATCCTGCTGAAACGTGGGGTTTCGCAGGGATCGAATGAAGGGTAGAGCCACGGGTCGTAACACATCTGAAATGTAACGTCCACTGTTCAAAGTGCCGTCAATGCGAACAAGAGGTGACCGAGACGTGTAATGAATGGCACCCCATACCATCACGTCGGGTGATACGCCAGTATGGCAACGACGAATACACGCTTCCAGTGTGCGTTCACCGCGATGTCGCCAAACACGGATGCGACCATCATGATGCTTCAAACAGAATCTGGATTCATCCGAAAAAGTGACGTTTTGCCATTCGTGCACCCAGGTTCGTAGTTAAGTACACCATCGCAGGCGCTCCTGGCTGTGATGCAGCGTCAAGGGAAGCCGCAGCCATGGTCTCCGAGCTGATAGTCCTTGCTGCTGCAAACGTCGTCGAACTGTTCGTGCAGATGGTTGTTGTCTTGCAAACATCCCCATCTGTTGACTCAGGGATCGAGACGTGGCTGCACGATCCTTTAAAGCCATGCGGATAAGATGCCAGTCACCTCGACTGCTAGTGATATGAGGCCGTATTACCCTCCTGAACCCACCGATTCCATATTCTGCTAACAGTCATCGGATCACGACCAACGCGAGCAGTAATGTCGCGATACGATAAACCGCAATCGCGATAAGCTATAATCCGACCTTTATCAAAGTCGGAAACGTGATGGTACGCATTTCTCCTCCTTACACGAGGCATCACAATAACGTTTCACCAGGCAACGCTGGTCAACTGCTGTTTGTGTATGATAAATCGGTTGGATACTTTCCCCGTGTCAGCACGTTGTAGGTGCCGCCACCGGCGCCAAGCTTGTGTGGATGCTCTGAAAAGCTAATCATTTGCATATCACAGCATCGTCTTCCTGTCGGTTAAATTTCGCGTCTGTAGCACGTCATCTTCGTGGTGTAGCAATTTTAATGGCCAGTAGTGTATGTAACTGATCCGCACAATCAGCTCAACTCTTGTGCGACTTAGAGTAATGCACGGCAGACTTCACACACATCCTGAAAGGAACGGGAAAATTTACTGCTCGTCATTTCTAACAAATATTCACATTCAGTTTAGGTTTCCCTGGAATAGCACCGATGTGAATTTTGGTCCCATTACATATTCGCATATGTGTATTGTTTTTCAGAGTAATACCACCAACGATATTGCGGCAGGCAGCAGTTTGGCTCGAATTATAGGAATTTCCCATTCAAGAATCGCTTTTGGTCAGAAGTACATTCGGAAAAGACCACGCTTATATGGCCTTAATTAGCCTGAAAATTTCAGAAAGTGTTGCAATTTGTGAACAACGTAAAAAACTGGATTAAATAAAAGCAAAAAAGAAATCTCTGCAGGCCATACAGTTTACGCGAGCTAAGCAGCGGGCTCTAAGCAAGTAGGTATACATGTTTGTATGTGTATGCAGATGCGTGTCAGTGCCTCGTTTAACGGTCATTCCAGTATTAATACAGCTGCATCGATAGTCCGGTTGGGCTCCATCATCAGAACAAACGCCGCAGTCTCTGAAACAGCGTTACAAACTTGTTGCTTCATACGCATCTTGACATAAATATCTGTTCTAGGTTTTCTTATAACCAAGTCAATGAAGACCAAAAAAATGTCGATTGGGGGAAGAAGTTTGTGTAGTCGCAAGTTTTTGTACACTGCCGGAGGGAGTGCCATGACCAACATACACTCCTGGAAATGGAAAAAAGAACACATTGACACCGGTGTGTCAGACCCACCATACTTGCTCCGGACACTGCGAGAGGGCTGTACAGGCAATGATCACACGCACGGCACAGCGGACACACCAGGAACCGCGGTGTTGGCCGTCGGATGGCGCTAGCTGCGCAGCATTTGTGCACCGCCGCCGTCAGTGTCAGCCAGTTTGCCGTGGCATACGGAGCTCCATCGCAGTCTTTAACACTGGTAGCATTCCGCGACAGCGTGGACGTGAACCGTATGTGCAGTTGACGGACTTTGAACGAGGGCGTATAGTGGGCATGCGGGAGGCCGGGTGGACGTACCGCCGAATTGCTCAACACGTGGGGCGTGAGGTCTCCACAGTACATCGATGTTGTCGCCAGTGGTCGGCGGAAGGTGCACGTGCCAGTCGACCTGGGACCGGACCGCAGCGACGCACGGATGCACGCCAAGACCGTAGGATCCTACGCAGTGCCGTAGGGGACCGCACCGCCACAATCAGGACTGCATACGACCGAGGCACACAGGGCCAACACCCGGCATCATGGTGTGGGGAGCCATCTCCTACACTGGCCGTACACCACTGGTGATCGTCGAGGGGACACTGAATAGTGCACGGTACATCCAAACCGTCATCGAACCCATCGTTCTACCATTCCTAGACCGGCAAGGGAACTTGCTGTTCCAACAGGACAATGCACGTCCGCATGTATCCCGTGCCACCCAACGTGCTCTAGAAGGTCTAAGTCAACTACCCTGGCCAGCAAAATCTCCGGATCTGTCCCCCATTGAGCATGTTTCGGACTGGATGAAGCGTCGTCTCACGCGGTCTGCACGTCCAGCACGAACGCTGGTCCAACTGAGGCGCCAGGTGGAAATGGCATGGCAAGCCGTTCCACAGGACTACATCCAGCATCTCTACGATCGTCTCCATGGGAGAATAGCAGCCTGCATTGCTGCGAAAGGTGGATATACACTGTACTAGTGCCGACATTGTACATGCTCTGTTGCCTGTGTCTATGTGCCTGTGATTCTGTCAGTGTGATCATGTGATGTATCTGACCCCAGGAATGTGTCAATAAAGTTTCCCCTTCCTGGGACAATGAATTCACGGTGTTCTTATTTCAATTTCCAGGAGTGTATTTAATCCTTCACAGTGTGAGCTTGGGGGGGGGGGGGGGGTTAGGGCGATGGGGAGGCGTTTAAAGAGTCACTTTTTTACAGTTTTTCTAGATTGTCTCGAAAACCGTGGCTTCAAGAGAAAATGTTTCTCAGTACAGAATGAAAGTACATTACATTTCCTACAAAAAATGTTCTATTCATTTTTTCTCAGCAACTAATTGTTTCTGTGTTGCAGGGGTGGAAAATAAAAAGATTATTAAAACCCCAGTTTCAATGGCATAAAATTGATGTTTATTGTCAAATGAAGGGGGCTAAGAAAAAATATTAAATGTCTGTACCATACGTAAGTGCAATAGAACCGTAGTAAGCCATAAATTGTGTCACAGGCATGTAACATGGTGGAAAGGTGGTAGTGGAGGGACGTTTTAGTGAATGTACGTCGTCGGACTGCAGTCAGGCACCTCTCTCCTTCAGAGGTCTGCAAAATGGAGAGTGAGTAGGCAGTACTTTAGTAGTCATAAAATGCAACTGCAGGGCGTTTTACAGAGTTATGCCGAACCTTCTGGAGCTCGCCTCATGAAACATTGGCGACGCAGTGTGTATACAGCACCAAAAGGGATGAGGGGGGTAGTGTTTATTTTCCAAAAAATGTGTTAACACTACACTGAATACAGAATACGGATATGAGCTGTTAATAATACAAACGCAAGAAAAGCCTATGGAGAGAATCTACGTTAATCTCTGCGCACTATTCTACACTGCTACTGAGGAAATTGAGTCTTGGTCATCCTGCACATATATAGCAGCTGCAGTTTTCATCATCTTCCACGAGCGCTGCTCACTTTTCAGTTTATAGACAGCCTATATTTCTTCACCATCTACTGTCCAGTTCTTCTATGTTAGTAGACAAATTAACTCCGTATAGCTCATGTTCATAGAGTGAAGTCGTTTTCAGTTTATTGAGTATTTATTGGCAGGTATTAAGTGAACTTCTAAGTAAAACACATTCCTATAAAAATGGCACTGTTATCCTTATTTGGTAAATGTAATATTGTTAGTGACCTATGTAGTGTTGGTGGAAAAGGGATTGGATTGCTAAATGACGCATCTTGCTGCTTTCTGTCATCGACAGCATATTGTAAAGCCGTGCTACCATTTTGTCACTCGTTGATGATTTCATGAATGGTGAGGAGGTTACAGCACTTCTCTGACTATTAACTGTGTTACTGGCAGACTGTATAAACCTCTTTTCCATTCAAGAACTGCTGGAACTTGTAGATTAGGCTGCAATCAGTGGGTGTCAATATATCTCATGGAATACGACTCACCATGTTTAAATCTAGAACAGCAATCTGCTGTAATGCTTTTCTTGTGTTGACATATCTTAACTTCCATAACACGTAGGTAACCTACTTCTTTTACAGAGAGAGCCAATTTGGCCTTTGGGTTTCTTCAGTTGTTGGAAGAAGTGAGACAGGAATGATGCATTTGATAACCTCGAGCTGCCAGAAGTTCACTGATCACCCAGAACTTTATGACCACGTACCTAACAACCGGTATGCCCATCTTTGGCATGGATAACAGCGTCGACGCGCCGTGGCATGGAAGCAGAGAGGTCTTGGTAGGTTGCTGGAGGGAGTTGGCACCACATCAGCACACACAAGTCACCTGATTCCCGTAAATTCCAGGGAGGGGGGCAATGAGCTCTGACGCCACATTCAATCACATCCTAGATTTGTTCGATCGAGTTCTGATCTGGTGAGTTGGGTGGTCAGCACATCAACTGGAACTCCCCAATGTGTTCGTTGAACCACACCATCGCACTCCTGGCCCTGTGACAAGGCGCACTATCTTATCGAAAAAAT
This sequence comes from Schistocerca cancellata, assembly GCF_023864275.1. Lineage (NCBI taxonomy): Eukaryota > Metazoa > Arthropoda > Insecta > Orthoptera > Acrididae > Schistocerca > Schistocerca cancellata. The sequence goes on along the minus strand of NC_064632.1, from coordinate 399,114,415 downwards.
GCCAGTGCCATAGGGAAACATTATCGTCATAAGGGGGGGGTACGTGGTCTTCAACCAGTGTACGATACTCTTTAGCCTTCATGACGCTTTGTACAAGCTCCACTGGATCCATGGGTGTCCAAGTTAATGTTCCGCACAGCATAGTGTAGTTGTCGCCAGTTTGTCTCCATCCCGCATTACAGGCATCAAGGAACTGTTCTCCTGGAAGACGACGGATTCGCACCCTTATATCGCCATGACGAAGAAGGTATCTGCTTTTATCAGACCATCCAACGCTCTGCCACTGCGCCAGCGTCCAGTGCCGGTGGTCACGTGTCCATTTCAGCCGTAGTTACCGATGACGTGGTGTTCATATTGACACATCACATGCATGCTTCGTCGGTTGCGGAGGCCCGTCGGCAGGAATGTTCGGTGCACTGTGTGTCCAGACATACTTGTGCTCTGCCCAGCATTAAAGTCTGATGTTAGTTCCGCCATAGTTCGCCGACTGTCCTGTTTTACCAGTATGCCCAACCTAAGACGTCCGACATTTGTGATGAGGGGTGTCCGCCCAATCCAACGACGTCTGGACGTGGTTTTACCTAGATTTCGCCACGTGTTGAAGACATGCACCACAGCAGTCCTCGAACACCCAACAAGTCGTGCAGTTTCCGAAATCCTCGCACCGAACCTCTGGGCCACCACAATTTGACCTCGGTCAGACTCTCACAGATAACCCGTCTTCCCCATTCTACACATGGTCACCACACTCACGCATACTACTAGAGATGGGCAAAACTGTTCTTTTCAGAGATTGGATCAGAACTGTTCACTCCCTGAAATGAATTAGCTCTTTTTAATGACTCACCACTCATTTACAATAGAAAATAAGTGGAAGGCACATTGCCCTTTAAACTTGGTTTATGCTAGTACTATACCTGTATTTTGATCTTATTTGATCCTATTTTGAAGTAACACAGATAATGAGTAAGAATTTTGTATTGTTTATTGAAATTTCCACGATATGACAAAGTTTTTGATTATTGATTTATTTTGCACTATCGTGGTTTTTGGGTGATTGTAACTTGAGATTTACATTAACAATATATTTGGCTATAATGTATTAAAATTTCATTAACCTCATACAAATACATCGCAAGCCATATATTTTTAAAGTGAACATTTCCTTTCGAAGACGCCTAAAATCGCAAAATCCGTACCAGAATAAGAAAAAAATATATAAATTTGACTGTAAAACGAAAGTGCTGCATATAGCCTTACGCAGAATAAAACAAGGAAAATATTGGTGTATCACATTTTGCGATACGTTTATCGGTTCGCTCGTAATTAAAGCGTAAATTCGAGTGTCCATAATAAAAATCCTATAGTAAGAGGAGTCATCAGGAACCTAATCTAATCAGTTTAAACAAATAAAAATAAAATAAAAACAATTGATGTATACATAACATAATAAAGTAATATACATAGCGGTATTACTACGAAGGACAATATCCAGTGGGGACGAACTCCGATGCAGAGGCGCTGAGTCGAGCAGGTCGAGCCGCGAGCTGTATTACTGCGTGAGCTGAGACCGCAGAGACCAGAGTGACACCTGAGTCGCTTTGCTCGACGCTCTGGCTAGAGTCGAGACGGTAGGGTGAGCGTTGAGCGGGCGAGTTCCGAGGGTGGGGGGGAGCGGTGAACTCACCCACTCCGAGACAAATCTTCCTTTCCCTTGCGAGCAGGTTTTTGCAAGTAGTTCCTATGTTATCCGCTAGGTGGCTCTCTGTCCTGTTGCTCGCATCAACTGCCCAGAGGGCAGGACGTGCGACTGAAACGATCGCCAACAGAGTGCGATGCGAAGTTAAGCTGCGCCAGACACTGCACAGTGCACACGGCAGACGATGCACAGAGACGGCACAGCATATGTGAAACACAAAATCCAATGGGGCACTGCACAATGCAGGCAGCCAAGGTAGAAGCAGGGCAGAGGCCGGCGCTGCCTGTGTTGTGTGGCGTGCACTGTGCTCTGACCAGCAGAGGCGCTGCTGATATGCTCCGTCTCTCTCTCTCTCTCTCTCTCTCTCTGCCGTGGGAAACATTTGGAGCTACCGTTCTTTTTTTCTGAATCACTGATTGTTCACTCCTTTGAAAGATTGAACTCTATGAATTAGTTCAAGAGTGGATCCCCCATCTCTAGATACTACATGTGCTGTGTGTGTGTCTGACTAGCAGACAGGTTTATATCGATAGTAGGTGGGTGGTCATAATATTCTGGCTCTTTATTGTGTTCGAGTGTTTGATAGCAGAGACAATGAAAACGACGTTATCAAATACATTATGACAGCATGTTACAGTTAGGGCAGGCTGTTGAGTGTGATAGACAGTTAACATCTCCAGAAGTTAAGCTTTTTTACATAATACCTCATTTAACAGCTGCAAATGAATACGGCTTAATAAACTGCAAATAACTCCAGTTTAGCTCAGTCAAGTTATTTTGTTTACTCACGTGAAATAAATGGACAGGAAATGCTGGTGACGTACAGTCTGTCTATAAATTGAAAAGCGAGCAGCTCTCTTGATTGGGAAGTTGCCTTTCCCAGGAGAACAGCACAGCTGCCGTGTAGGATGTCTAAGAATCAGTTTCCCTTCAGCATTGCGGAACAGTATGCAGAGATTTGAGTAAATTCTATTCATAGGCGTTTTTTGCTCTACTGTTATCACCAGTTCATAAGAGGCTACCATTTTAACGAATTTTGTGGAATATAAAGACCCCCCCCCTCCCCCCAGCTTATCTGCCACTGCTTCGCCAGCGGTTCAGAAGGCGAGTTACTGAAATGTCAATTACGACTTTGTGAAACACCCTGTAATTGCATTTTGTGACGTAGTGCGGCAGAGAAAACGAGGAATTGCCTGTCAGATCTTCATTCTACAGACCTATGAACGAGGGAAGTCCATGACTACAATGCAGGGGCTTTAATATCGCACTTGAATCTAATCTCCACCCCTCCCCTTCCACCCTGTTACATCCCCAGAACACAATTTATCCTTTAATACGGTTCTACCGCACTTAGATGTGGTACAAAGATGCAAAATTTGTCCTTTACCTACGTAATTTAACAACATACATCAATTTTATACCATTAAAACTATTTTTAAAAATCTGTCAGTTTTCCTTCCCCTGCAACGCGGAAACTACTAGTCACAGAGAAAAAATGAATAAGACTTTTTTAAGGAAATTTATAATGTAGTTTAGTTCTCTACTGCAAAACATTTTTCTAGGTGGTCTACAAAAACAAAAAAATGACCTTTAAACGCCCCTCCCAATCCCACCCCACCCTCAAACCCCACCGGTCCGGATTTTTAGTATGTTATTCATTACACTCCTCTCTACCATAGCACAAAAATGTGCAATTACAAGAATTTTCACCTAATTTTCTTTCGTTGATTTGACTATAATGAATCTACTATAATGTAACAACTTTATGAAGAAATTCAGTGCAGCCCAAATACTTCATCCTAAAAACATGTGTATGTCTTACTTTTATGAGCTATATTACACCTAACTTCGCATTTAGTAATCTGCTCATTTAAACAATTCAGATGGCTGTAATTTCTGAGATGTAGGAATGAGATTCGCAAATTTTAACGGAGAATGAAGGCGTGGTAAAATTAAAGTATTCTGCGAAAAAGGATACTTAATCTGCACTGTTTGAAGCAAAATTCAGAAAAATCGGTAATTTCTATAATTGTATATATATATATTGTAAACTGAATTTAGACTGATGTTTTCTTGCGATTCGAAGGCAGTATTCAGAACTTGGTTTTTCTACATTTGTTCTGCAGCCGATACAAAATTTGAATAAAATATCGAGTTTACGTGAAACTATCACCCTCAAACAATCAGATGTTAACAGTGACATTATACTATATTGTATTCCTAGATAAACACTCAGGCGTGGTTACTGCCTAACTAGCGTGAAAAAATCTGTCCATGCGAACACTGTACAGATGCATTGCTCCAGTCGGGGGTTTCTCTTATGGAAACAGCTCCACGTCTCTCCGTCATCGACATGCTGCAATAAATCGCGAGTGGGCTATTACCGCCCGCTGATACGAGCTCAGTTGCTTTCTCACACAGTGGGTATAAATTTTTAATTAAATATATTTCTAGGTAAACTCTTTGTTAGCCGTAACAGCGTTTACCCAGAGAAAAGTGTGAAACATGGCGCTTTTAGTATTTCAAAGAACCTCTAGATAACATAAATCGTCAAAGTGTTATGAAACTGGAAGAGAGAACTATACAAAGTAGTTAGTATAAGCTCAGGTAACCAACAGCTTTCGCTTTATAGAAACTACTGTTCCTTAATGGAAGTAATTACTGAAAATGAAAAAGCTTGCATATTACGCTAGAAATGGTAATTTTAAAAATAAAGCGAAAACAAGGAGAGTACTGTGAAGGGAAAGTAGAAAGTCAAGGAACAAAATTATCTAGTAATTAATGGTAAAGACCAATTAAGATATGATACACTTAATTGGAAATAAAATCACACAGGTGGTCTGCAACTATGAGGTAAGCTTGAGAGGACTTACGTCAATGCTCAACAGGTTTGCCAGAAATGAATTGTTCGCTTGTTCAAAAAAATTTGGTACGTTGACGCATTTCTGGCGAAGTCCATTGTAAGAACGTCTGCCACGACAAAAATATAGAGTCATAAGCACAAGCGTGTTCACAAAAGCCTTCAAGGGTTATATTACGGAAGTTATTACAGCAAATGTTCAAAAAATAATCATATCAAATTTGAATAGCCTTTATACAATGTGTAGGTCAATAAGTCCGCCCTCACCATCAGTATTCAACTGATAGAGCGTTGTCGATACAAAGATAACTTCCGGAAACTGCCACCAGGTGACATGGCTGTATTGGCACAGTGATACAGATATAAATCAACAATTTGATAAATTGAAAATAGTTCGGAAATAGGCATAGAAATAGGAATATAAAACTAAATACAAAAATTCACGAAAGTGTAGCGACAGTGCACAAAACATGCAAGATTCAGTTACGGTCGTTATGGAAGAGGTCTAGGAGTAGCGTCTTTCACTAATAATCAAAACGTCCTGCGTCCTGGGTTCGAACCTAGCCAGTACTTAAATTTTGAGTAAACTTCATCATCGACGGCGACCGACGGCTTCCGGCACAAGAATTCGCCTCCATTCTGCCAACGGACCTGACAAAGAGGACGTAAGGGTCGACTGAGGTTCAGAGTACTCTCTTATCGTTGAGGTGGCAAACTACCCGTAAAAGGCGAACGAATCAACAATGATCAACGGCATGGCGATGCAGAAGTCAACGGAAACCACTGCATTAAAGACACATAAGAAAAATGTATAAAGGGAATAGGATTCGTTGTGACTAGGAAAGTAGGACAGAGAGCGAATTACTGCTAACTGTTCAGTAATACGGTGGTTCTCATCAGAACTGATATCAAACCAACGCCGACAACAATAGTTCAGTTATACTTGCCGACGTCGCAAGCAGAAGAGAGATAGAGAAAGTATAAGAGGATACTGAACGGGTAATTCAGTGCGTAAAGGGAGATGAAATCTAATAATCATGGAGGACTAGAACGCGGTTGCAGAGAAAGGAGTAGGTTAAGAGAGAATTGGGCTTGTTGGTAGCAATGAAAGAGGAGAAAGAGAGTTCTGCTTGACAGCTCATGGATCCAAGTTGCTCACAAGCACAATATACAAAAGAATGGAGAAAAATTAAAGAGTTCTTAGGTGAGGATGAGTTTGGAATTAAGGAAGGTCGTGGCATTTCTAAATTCTGAGAAAAATGGGAATAAGCTACAGGGAAAGACGTAATATGTGCTGTGCACAAGAATGAAGAGGGAACATTAAGACTCGAAGACTAAGAACGAATTGCTCGGATTAAAAATGTAACACAGGGGTGCTATCTTGCGCTCCTTGTGTTCAATCTACACATCGAAGAATCAATGACGGAAATAAAAGAAGTTTCAAGAATAGTATCAAAATACAGGGTGAAAAGATATTAATTACAAGAGACGCTGATTACACTGTTATCCTTAGAGAAGGTGAAGAAGAATTACAAGATCTGTTTTATGGAATAACCAGTCTAATGAGTACAGAATATGTATTGAGAGTAAACCGAAAAAAGACGAAACTAATGAGAAATAGCAGAAATGAGACGATAAATAAGTTTATACGTGGTTGACAGCAACAACCACAAATAAACGTCCATTAAATGATGTATACAACCAATGGGTTTTATAAAGTTTATTGTAATAAGCCCTATAGCCTTATTACAGTAAGCTTTATGCAGTCGATTGGCTATATACTTCATTTATTGAACAGCGATAAACTTAACATCAGAACTGATGACCACGCATTAGACAGAGTTAAGGAATTCTACTACCTTGGAAGCAAACTGACCCATTGAGGACGAAGCAAGGAGAGTATAAAAAGTAGACTAACACAGACAAAAAAGATACACCTGACACAGAGAAAACTACTAGTATAAAGATAGACCTTAATTTGCAGAAGCAATTTTGAGAATCTACGAGAGTCACTCCAAAAGAAATGCACACTATTTTTGTAAAAATACAGTTTTCATTCTGCATATGTGAAAGTTTTACAGTGTGTAGATACATCCTTCCCGCTTGTTTTCAAACTTAGTTCAACTTATTCCCGTGAGTGGCGCCGTCACAGCATGTCTTCAAGATGGCTGCTACACTTGACGTTCGTCAGAAGCAACGTGCTGTCATAGAGTTCCTGTGCTGTGGAAATGAGACAGTGGGAACATCCACAAGAGGTTGAAAAAGGTGATGGAGACGCTGCTGTCGATCGCAGTACAGTTAGTCGGTGGCAAGCAGGTTACATGATGAAAGCGGGCATGGCAATATTGAGGATTGTCCTCGCAGCGGCAGGCCTCGTACTGCACACACTATAGACAATGTGCAGAGAGTTAACGAATTGGTGACTACTGACAGACGCATCACAGTGAACAAATTGTCACGCTGGGATAGGGGAAGGAAGTGTTTGCAGAATACTGAAAGTGTTGGCGTTAAGAAAGGTTTGTGCCTGTTGGGTTCCCAGGATGTTGACAGTGGCTCACAAAGAAACAAGAAAAACGGTATGCAGCGAACTTTTGGAGCAGTATGAGACTGGTGGAGATGAATTTCTTGGAAGAATTGTGACAGGTGATGAAACATGGCTCCATCATTTTTCACCAGAGACGAAGAGGCAATCAATGGAGTGGCATCATGCAAATTCACCCAAGAAAAAAAATTTCCAAACTACACCTTCGTTTTTTCGATTCCGAAGGACTCTTGCTTGTGGACATCACGCCAAGTGGAACCACCATAAATTCTGATGCATATGTGACGACACTGAAAAAACTTCAAGCTCGGCTGAGTCGTGTTCGACCACATCGGCAGGAGCAGAATGTTTTGCTGTTGCACGACAATGCACGGCTACATGTCAGTCAAAAAATCATGGAAGCGATCACAAAACTCTGATGGACAGCAGTGAAACACCCGCCTTATAGTCCTGACCTAGTTCCATGTGACTATCATCTCTTTGGGAAACTGAAAGACTCTTCGTGGAACAAGGTTTGAAGATGATGACTGCCTTGTGCACGCTGGCAAACAATGGCTCCAACTGGTTGGTCCAGAATTTTACCGTGCGGGTATACAGGCGCTGGTTCCAAGATGGCGTAAGGCAGTCGAGAGGGATGGAAATTATGTGGAGAAATGAAAATATTGTTCCTAAAGGATGTATCTACACACTGTAAGACTTTCAAGCATGTAGAATAGTGTGCATTTCTTTTGGAGTGGCCCTCGTACATTTGTAGCATGATAGTGAATCATATACTGTAGGAAACACGAAATAGGAGAGAATCGAAGCAGCTGAGATACGGTGCTACAGAGAAACGTTGAAATGTAGGTGAGCTGATAATGCAAGTAATGAGTAGTTTCTCCACAGAATCGGCGAAGAAAGAAACATATGGAAAACACACCAAGAAGGGACAGGATGATGTGAAATATGGTAAGACAACAGAGAATAGCTATCAGAGTACTAGAGAAACCTGTAGAGGGCAACAGTTCTAGAGGAAGACAGAGATTAGAATACATTCAACAAATATTTGAGAACGTAGGGTGCAAGGGATAATTTGAGATAAAGAGATTGGCACAGGAGAAAAATTTGTGGCAGGGCGCTTCAAACGAGACACAAGAATGATGATTCAAAAGGCTCCTGTCACGTTCTTGACAGCAAAATGTTGCATTATGTTACATCACGTAGCAACACAGGCGACACAACTCAGCGTACTGCAGCGGGCTGATTCGGAGTTACATCGACGGGAGGCGCATATATCCCTTGTCTGGTTACAAACGTCTACCCAAAAACAAAAATAAGTAACAGCTCCCTTCTCTCTCTCTGCCTCTCTCTCTCTCTCTCTCTCTCTCTCTTTCTCTCTCTCTCTCTCTGTGAAGCAACAGTGCTGCTCCATCTATACTTTTACTACGATATTTACAATAAAAAGTCATTCGCACTCAAACTAGTTCTACTGCCCAAGGGAAATACGGTGACCGTCCTTTAATCTTTATGTTTTTGTTGTAGATTTCAGCCTCAGGTCAAACAAATAGTACCATTAGCAGATTCGACTGATTACCGAGTCGCCATCAGATAGTAATTCGTCAACACTTTTTTGACCTGAGGTTGAAGTATATAAGTTAAAAAAAGGTAATTCTTTTTTTTGCCATGTATGGCAATATTTTACAATTTATTGTACCTTATCCGAGAATGGAAATTTCTCACATGTTAGGACATGAAGATGGTTAAACACATAAATACGCATAGGAATTAATAATATTACGATAACGTATACGTTTACATTTACATCCACATCTACATGATCATTTCTCAATTCACAATTAAGTTCCTGGCAGAGGCTTCATCGGGACAACTTCAAGCAGTTTCGCTACCTTTCGATTCTAGAATGGAGAGTGGGAAAAAATAAGCACTCACCTATTTTTGCGCGAGCTCTGATTTCTATTATTTTATCATGATGATCATTTATCCCCATGTTGATCGATGCCAACAGAGTATTTTTGCAATCGGAGGAGAAATTTCACCAGAAGATCGGGATCTTTGTTTTAATTATTTCACCCCAAATCACGTATATGTTCCTGACACTCTCTCCCCTCTTTCGCGATAATACAAAACGAGCTGCCCTTTTTTAACATTTTCTATATCCTCGGTGAATCTCATGTGATGCGGATCCCTCACCGCGCAGGAATATTCCAGAAGAGGGCAGACACAAGTAGTGTAAGTCCACGCTTTAGTAGACCTGCTGCATTTTCTAAGGCTTCTGCCAATAAATCACAGTCTTTGGTTTGATTCCCCCTCAGCAATTAAGTTATTCGTAATTGTTATGCGTAAGTATTTATTTGAATTTGCAGCCTTTAGAGTTGTGTGATTTATCGTGTAACCGAAGTTTCGCGTATTTATTTTAGCACTTAGGCGGATGACTTCACGCTTTTCATTATTTAGGGTCAATTGCTACCTCTCCCACCATACAGATATCTTATCTAAATCTTTTCAATTGGCTCTAATCATCTGATGGTTTTACAAGACGGTAAATGACAGCCTCATTTGCGAACAACCTAAGAGAGCTGCTCAGATTGTCTGTTGAATATTTTTTTTCCCCTATCGTTTCGGCCTGATATGGAACACGAAGATTTTTATCTGTTCCCTGATTGTGTTTTCCTCTTTTTCCAGTAGATCAGTAGATTTTCGTTTTGGCTGACTGTGCTTCTTTTCTCTGTTTTGACCATTTGCAGGCAGGATGTGGATGGTTCAAATGGCTCTGAGCACTATGGGACTTAACATCTATGGTCATCAGTCCCCTAGAACTTAAAACTACTTAAACCTAACTAACCTAAGGACAGCACATATCACCCAGTCATCACGAGGCAGAGAAAATCCCTGACCCCGCCAGGAATCGAACCCGGGAACCCGGGCGTGGGAAGCGAGAACGCTACCGCACGACCACGAGCTATGGACCAGGATGTGGAACTGGCATAGTAAGCGAAATAAGGTTTTTAGTAATTTCGACTTTTTTCTGAAAACTTCTCGATCCTGAATGTCAGCAAATGAAATTTCAGCTTCTTGTAAATCCTTTTTAACTTGGCTTGCCCATTTTGAATACGATTTTGTTTTTGAAATTGATGAATGTATGCAAGGAGTAAGTCTTTGCGGGTTCATTCTTTCCAGATGGCAAAAAACATCACTCTCCACTTCCTCATGCTGGTGGCAATGTCTTCTGTATGTTCGTATAATTCACAGTTGTGTTTTCAGCGGAATTCTCCATTATCTTTGATAGGGCCAAGGATTTTCCTCAAAAATTTCTGGTCTATTATTTCAAGTTTTCGTAGCGGTCCTTTCTTCGTCTCGTTTAAACATTCTGATGCATACAAAGCAGACTGTCTAATTACGGTCTTTTAGGTTTAAAGACAGGCTTTTGGTTTTGTATATGCTGTGGCCTTCTCCACCAGACATCACGGCACCTAGAGTCTCAGCAACCAAACTGACAGCCTGCAACCGTGGGTTGCCCGCTTCGCAGGCACACTGAAGCACTACGCAACCGACAGGCAATATTGATGAACGGCCACAACAACAACAACACAGCAAAGACACCAGCGGCCACCAGGGGCCACTACCGGCCCACCTAAACATAAAGAAGAGGTCGCGGCAGATCCCGGAACTATTTTCACGCGTCAAACCACGTGATGGAAAATAGTTCAGAGGTACTCATCCGCTGAAGCGCTTTAAAGGCCGGCGCTCGGCCGCACATCAGCAGTTCATCGACCGCCAACAGACGTGGATAGCTGCCGCCCCGGCAGCCCGGCTTGGATCTTCTCGCTGATCTCTGGATTAGGCTTGGTATATCAGGGAAGCCTCTGGCGGAGACTAGTAGGAAATTATTTCAGTTGTCTTCTATATTATTCTTGTATATAGTTGTGATTCGAAGATGGATCACTGTTTTGTGCTGGTGTTATACTTGGAGAATTTGTTTCGGTTAATTGAACAGTCCAATACATTGTTTTCGGACTTTGATCGTTAGTTTCTTCTGCTTAGGCGGACATATCAGTATTAGTCTTTATACAGATGAAAAGCACCGTCTAGTTTAGAACACCTACTTTCTACAGCTGCATTTTCTGAACCGTCGGGTGTAATTATTTCTCCAAGATATTTAAATTTCTTCGACAGCTTGATTTTTCTCTTGCTGTATTTCAATATGAGGAAGAGCATGTTTGATGTTTCTGATGAATTAAGTTTTGTTAAGTGCTGTTTTTAGGCCAGTCTTGACAGCAATTGATTGTAGGCTGGACACTTGAATCTTAGCTTCGTCAATATTATTCGTAATGAGTGCCATATCATCAGAAAAAGCCACAGTTCTCACTGAGGCCATTTCTTTTGTGTCCAATTTGAATCCCATAACCTGGCGGTACAGTTGTTTTCCACTCTCTGGCTATCTTTTCAGGGCACAGTTGAAAAGCAATGGAGAGAGGTCACCTTGTCTCACCCTTGTACAGATTTCAAATGGTTCTGATAGTTCGCTTCTGAATTTGACCTTTGACACTGTTATTTAAAGTAGGGATTATCAGATTGTTTTCCTGTCTGGACCGAATTCGGCAAGTGTGTTCTGTATTGTTAAGGATCAATTGAGTCATACGCTTTTTGAAAGTCGACAAAGGTCACAACAAACGTTTTTTATCTTGATTTGGCACACGATATTACAGATTTCAGGTTATGGGTCTGCTCTGCACAGGATCTTGATGTCCTGAAACCAGCTTGATATTCGCCCAATTGTTGATCTAAGATTGATTCAGCTCTGTTTAACAAGTCTGGAAAAGATCTTGTACGTCGTTGGTAGCAAAGAGATTCCTCGGTAATTATTCAGATCACTCTTATCGCATTTTTTATGGAGTGGGTGAATAACTGCTACGGTCTAATCTGGAGCTAGTTCTCCCCAAATCTTCACTATATCATGGAGATGTTTTATTGTATCATCTGCGTATTTCCACATTTCAGCGACTGATAACGGACTTAGACTCTGCAGGCACTAGCGAGAAGCGATAGAGCGTACGCGCGCTGTAGTCTCACTGACAGCGCGCGTCTGCTGGTGCGTCGAGCCAGGTGGGTTGCACCACCCCGAGAACTGTTATTTTTCAAGCCTTGTATAGTTCTCATGATTTCATCTAATGTGGGAGGGGGTCTATCTGCAGGAGGAACAGTAGGATAGAAATAAATCTTTTTCATTTGGATTTTCAGCATTCAGTAAGGATAAAAAGTAATTTCCAAAAGCTGCAGCACATGATTTGTCATTCAGATTTAATTTTCCATCGAGTCCTCTTATATGTAACGTAGGAGGTTTAAAATTCGATAGTTGTGATTTAAAGGCTTTATAAAATTCCTGAGTGTGATACCTACTAAAATTCGCTTCTATTTCATCGATTTGCTTTTTGTTGAAGAGTCTCTTAGTTGTTCTCAATACTTTTGATGTATCTTTCCTAACCTTCAAGAAGTTTTCGTGATTTTTCGGAGGTTTTTGCTATTCCATTTTATCCAAGACTGTCTTCGCTTTTCAATTGCTTCATTACAATCTTCGTTCCAACACAGGTGTTTATACTTTTTATTGGTCAGTAGAGTTTCAGTGGCTGATTATTCCATGGCTTCTTTAATTCTGTTCCAGACTGTTTTATTTGATTTCTGTATAGAGTTTCTGTAAATTTGTTGTTGACATCTTTCAGTTTGTGAGTAGGCTGTTTAGGTTTTCTTATTGGTAACTGCACGTAGCGCTCTATATGAAAATCACTGGCTGTGCTGTGTGCAGTCTGTGGCTAGTTTGCATTGTTGTCTGCCATTGTAGTGTTGGGCAGCTGGATGTGAACAGCGCGTAGCGTTGGGTTCAAATGGCTCTGAGCACTATGGGACTCAACATCTTAGGTCATAAGTCTCCTAGAACTTAGAACTACTTAAACCTAACTAACCTAAGGACATCACACACACCCATGCCCGAGGCAGGATTCGAACCTGCGACCGTAGCAGTCCCGCGGTTCCGGACTACAGCGCCAGAACCGCACGGCCACCGCGGCCGGCGTAGCGTTGGGCAGTTAGAGGTGAGTCGCCAGTAGTGGTGCCAGTTTTGAGAGCGGATGATCGGGACGTGTCCATCAGAGACAGTAAATTTGTAAGACTGAATGCCATAAACTGCTATATATATATATATATATATATATATATATATATAAAATGACTTTTGAACATTATTAAGGTAAATACATCGTTTGTTCTCTATCAAAATCTTTCATTTGCTAACTATGCCTATCAGTAGTTAGTGCCTTCAGTAGTATGAATCTTTTATTTAGCTGGCAGTAGTGGCGCTCGCTGTATTTCAGTAGTTCGAGTAACGAAGATTTTTGAGGTAAGTGATTTGTTAAAGGTATAGGTTAATGTTAGTCAGGGCCATTCTTTTTTAGGGATTATTGAAATTCAGATTACGTTGCGCTAAAAATATTGTGTCTCAGTTTAAGCACAGTCTTTCATAATTTTTCAAAGAGGACGTTTCAAGTTTACTTATATCAAATTTTGGAGGTCTGTTTTTCTTGAAATATTGGAAAGTTCTTTTGGCTATCTAGGATGATATTCATTTTTACCAGAGACAACTTTAACATTGCAAATTTTCTTGGTGGATTTTTTTTTAGCTACACGGTCCAGCTGGAATTCTCCAAACATTGCGTTAGGGTGTTTCCAAGTTTTGGCTTTTTGAGGTAGACGCTTGAAGGCTGTGGATTTTAAAAGATCAGTTCTTCCAAATATCAATTAGTCGCTCACCATTTTTATTTGTTTATGTGCAGGGTAGTCACCAGTAATTTGTTTGTACTTTTTTCTCTACCAATTTGTGCATTAAAATCGCCCATCAAAATTATGGAATGGTGTTTTGGAACTTTGTCAATTGTTTCTTCAATCAGTCTTGAATCATTTATGTAGGTAAGGAACGGCCGACGGGGTGTGACACTACCTTGGGAAAAGCCATAACTCACTTCCGTTTTACTCGATGACTTTCCGTCAATTATTACAAAGTGTTCACTTTATGACAAAAAAAAAAAATCACGAGGTCACTCAATTCGACTAGCATTTTCTTGTGAGAAACCGTGTCAAAACCTTCTGGGAAAAAAAAATGAAATAAATTTGACATCCCCTGTCATTACTTCGTGAGAATAAAGAGCTAGTTGTGTTTCACAAAAACGATATTTTCTGTTTCCGTGATGACTATTTGTCAATAGTTTTCTTCGATGTACTTCATAATGATCTGATACGGTATACGCTCCAAAATCCTACTGCAAATCGACCTTAATGATACAGGTCTGTAAATCAGGTGATTAACCCTATTTGCTTTCTTGGGTATTGGTGTGACTTGTGCAACTTTCGATTCTTTGGGCATTGATCTTTCGGTGAGCGAGTGGTTGTATATGATTCCTATATAAGAAGCTACTGTATTAGCATACTTTGAAACAAACCTGACTGGTATACAATCTGGACCGGAGACCTTGCCTCTACTGTTCTAAGCTGAAATTCGTCTTCTTTTTTGAAGGAATTCGGAAATCTGTGTTTACTCTGCTTTAGAGGTACTGTCCTCAATAACATCCCCGTTCTTATCGCTCTGTGACTGAATTCATTGCTTCTTACCGCTAGTGTAATAGACATACGACCAGAATCTTTCAGTTGTCTGCCAGATTTCGAGACAGTTCCGTCGAGGAACCTATTAAAAGCATCTCGCATTGGATTTCGTGCTAAATTTCTAGCTTCTGTAAAACTTCGTCAATCTTGGGATTTTGCGTTCTTTTAAATTAGCATGATTTTTCCGTTGCTTCTGAAACAATGTTATGACTCGTTTTGTGTATCATGGGGAATCAGTATCATCGTTCATTAATGTATTTGGTATATATCCCTTAATTACCGTCGACACTTTGTCTTTGGCTTCAAACAAACCTAATAGTGTTATATAATAACGCTGGAAGGAGTAGAGTCAAGCAGAATTTTTATCTGCTTTTTTTTTTAAAGTAGATAAACTTTGTGTTTACTTTTGATGGTTTATGGATGTTACGGTATTCATTTGTTACGAACATAATATGAACTAACGCTGTATACGTTATAGTAAACTTGACCTTGAAGATTACACCGTGCTTATTTCAACTTCTTAAATGGGAAATTTCCAACTGATCTCTTATCTAATAACATACACTTTACCGCGCGACCGCTACGGACGCAGGTTCGAATCCTGCCTCGGGCATGGATGTGTGTGTGATGTCCTTAAGTTAGATAGTTTTAAGTAGTTCTAAGTTCTAGGGGACGGATCACCTCAGATGTTAAGTCCTATAGTGCTCAGAGCCATTTGAACCATTTTTTTGAACATACACTTTAATCAGGAGTAGCATACTTTATCGGATGCGCACATCCAGCAGGTGGCAAGGACAAGAGAAGTATAGTAATTTTAGACGAGTTTTATATTCTAATTATTAGTCATTCTTGTGAAACAGTTACGACTTTAAATTTGTGTTATAGGTAATATCACCATTCGAAACAAGGAAGCTTTTATCTCAATGAGCGGTCAAGTTACAAAACAAGTTGCATATTACACTAATCCGTTGAGACCATTTGTCAAAGTGAGAAAGACCACCACTACCTTTAACAGCCAGAATATACTCCATGTTACAAATTTAAATGGGACTGAATTTACTTACATTAACGCGTAAAACGAACAGCGAACTTGTGGTTCATAACGAAGTGTGTAAGACATGGCGCTATTTTAACTGAAGCTTGATCAGAGTCAGCAGTTTCAGCCGGGACGTTAATTAATCTTCGCATAAACGTACACGTAGCACATCTGCGGTATTTCCTGGCGCAGGCCATCTTTTTAGAGCTGAACAATGAAGGAACTTTGTTATTACGTCGCAGAAATTTTCTCCTGAAACATCTTTGTCTCCTGAGAGTTAATTACCTCGAAAAATAACTTTTAAGTCCATGTTTGCTTTTTTTTTGCCTTCGAATTTTATTGTCATTGTCTTTTAGTCTTCCAGTTAGCAGGCTAAATCCAGGAGTGAAAAGGTATGGGACGTTTTCTTTGAAAATTCTAACCGGCATAACAAATAACATAGATTTTCTTAAGTTTTATCTACAGTTGGCGGGTTAGTACACAATTTTGGGCAGCTTGTGTGATCCTTAGTAACGATGGCTCGCAAATGATGTCCTAGGGTCGGATCGCACTACCTATTATCTGTTCTACAAATAACAGCACACAAATTGTTAGCGCATATGGCACAGCTTGAAACGCTAGACTGAATGATCGAAATCGTTTGTAATTTGTACCGCTGCAAACAATTTCTAATCAAATAAATGTCATTAATATAATCCGACCAAACTACTTACAGACTTGCAACGAAATATAATTAAGTTACGGTTACACAAACGTATTCCAGAATACCCAGCGAGCGTCAGTTTTGTAACACGGTGTAAATTTTCTGATGTAGTGACAGGCCAGAGTGAAAACCCTGGGCTACCAGTCCAGAGCGGATGCGGTTATATTTGTGGAAAGGGGCCAAAATAAATTAATGTCAGTTGCACTCAACATATAAACTTTATTTCTTAAAACACACAATCACACAAGGAAGAATCAAACTCTCAAGGTTTTAACGAAAGACCTCCTTTGATTTAATTTAGATAGGCTGAAGGTCACATCGAAAATCCAAGGCACAGGGCCTAAGCAAGGAATTGAGGTACAGGAGTTCTTCTGGAGGTTTCACTTCTTTAGAAAAAAAAATTATCTTCAATATAAATAGGCTAAAACCCCCAGCTTAAATTTTTCCCCATAGAACTCGGCTGAAGGCCTCGCATAATCAAGAACAATGTTACTGCTTAAGGCCTAGACAAAATTTTTCAATTTTTGATTTGAAAAGGCTGGAAACTCGGCTGAAGGCCACATACCAACTTGAAACCAATTTACGGCTAAAGGCCTAGGCAGAAGGAATTTTCAGTTTTAATTTTGAAAGGCTGACACTCGGCTCAAGGGCACACGGAGTACTTAAGACTAAAATGGAAATCACTATGTAGAACACAAGGAGCGGCGGTCAGAAGGTTCCAAGGATCGGTCTGGGAAGGTAACACTAACGCACGTTTAGCTGAGACAGGCAGCCATACCGACAACCTCTTAATAGGAAGGCAACCTAACCGAAAGCCAGCCGACTAGCCAACCAACAAGATCAGTTCTGCTCTGCCCAACAAGCAAATCGACAACAAGATGTCAATAGCACAACGTTCTGGATACTGGTACCCAATCCAACCAAGTCAGAATAAACGCCCAAAACTACCAATAAACCTCAGCTGTCGAACTACACGCCGTGCTGGACAGCATCAAGGAAAATACACTGCCGAAAACTATGTCAACGACCAGGGCAGGTAACTGCCCACAAGGCAGAAGATACCGCTGGTACACTTTATTGATGAAGGAATGAATTAAATGAAGTTAAACAACACACAGGAAGACGGCTGAAATTTTAGCTGTCTTCAATGGACACACGTTGTTGCTCACGGGAATCTTCCAGAAAGTGACAACCAGGATCAAACGAAGAGATGTGATAGCAGTTGAGGAGTGATAGTAGTTTAAGTGAGCACTCAACTTTAGTGTCCAGGATCGGTGAGCGACGAACTTTGTAACATTTGCAAGAAGTGTCTCACAATTCCAACCCCGCGTGAACGCCGCCAGCGGCTCCGGCCTGACCACGCACCATGGAGACTTCCTCGCTGCTCTGCCCCAACCGAGTGCCTCCATTGCTGGTCCGTCCGCGACTGCTGCTCTGTGCCCGAATCCACTGGTGGTTCGTCACAACTCATTTCCAGACACACGACGGCCCAGAAATACTATCGGTCGCTCCAGAGATGGTACTACAGTGCAGTATCGATATCTGCTGCTGCTGCCACTCACAGGTAAGTAAGGCAGGAAGTTAGTGATGCCAGTAAACGGAATAAGAAAACGAGGCCGTGGTACCGTAATAGAGGATGACAAACAATAAATGGAAAGAACACGAGCCTTGCACCGCTCACAGAGCTTATAAGTGTCATACAAGTTCACCTGCACCGGTGCACATTGTGCGGTGCACCTATTAGCATCTAAGAAGCCAGGTCCTACATTATTCTACAGAATTCTAGTCACATTAATGTGATCCCCTGTCAAAAGCCAGAAGCACCACCTTTTGCAATGCAGATCGCTGCAAGACATACAGGAAGAGTGTCAGTGAGATTCTGAAAGGTACCGCAGGCCTGCGGAGCCGTGCTGACTCTCGGTGTTGTGGTGCCAACAGTCTAGCCCAAACTTTCTAGATTTATTTTAAATTCGAGTAGTCTGGCCGCGGGAGTAGTACAGTAAAGTCGACCTCGTGCTCCTTGAACCCCCGCACCCAAGCTGTGTGACACGTTGCACTGTCCTGCTTGCAGATGACATCGTGCTGAGGAATAAACAAGCTACATATAGGGATGAACATGGTCCCGAGGATAGATGCCTACTTGTGTCAATCCATTTTGCCTTCCAGATTGACGGGCTCACTCGGGGAATGTCCTTCGACCTGGACCATTCCAATGAATGTTGGTTATTGTTTGCTTTCAGACGGTTCACGTCGTACACGCCAACAGCCATCTGCCCGATAAAGTGTGATGCATCCGAAAGGCCACCTGTCGCAATTCAGTAGACGTACAGTTGCAGTGCTGGCGTCGACATTCCAGCCTTCGTCGCCGATATACGGCAGCCAACTTGGGTGCATGAACCAGGCGCCCGCTGCCGAGGCCAATACGCAGCAACATTTGCTGAACGGTCGTTGAGGAGAAACTGTTCGTAGCCCCTCGGTTCGTCTGTGGGGTCAATTGCACAGCATTTACACCTGTGTTCGCCGGTACACATCTCCGCAAGCCGACGTTCACTCCTGACATCTATGGCCGGTGGTGCACTATTGACGCATTGGCGCCGATTTTGGATAGCGCCATTTTCCCATGTACGGTGTATTTTAACCACGGCGGCATGCGAACAGTTTGCAAATTTAGCTATTTAACAAATGTTTCCACTCTTGGAACGAAAGGGGATGGTTATGTCCTTTTGGACGTCAGATAAGTTCTCCGTTTCCGCATTACTGTAACGGCTGCATTGTTTTCGACGTCCCCCCGACATGCTTCACACACCCTACACTGTTAGTAGCGCAACTTGCCGTCTGTGAGTGGTCATTGCAAGTAGGCGTCGCACATAGTGAGTGGTCACATTAACATGACTGGGCCATTTATTTTCGCGTCCTTAGCTGATATTTGTTCCGGAAGCAGAATTTTCTCAGCTACGTTTGTTTAGATTTCACGTGTCATGTAGCTCGCATCTTGATTTGGTGTCCCAGTCCCATTTTCCGGCGATTAAAAAAAAAGGGGCTATTCGGTAGAAACAAAAAAAGAAAAAAATGTTAAATGCATAAAATACAAACGAACTGTTACTGGGAACATACGTTTCCACGAAAGCCACAACTTTTGTTTTCTGCCTGCGAGTGTAAGTCCAAATCCCTCTATGAAAATACAGGATCCCGCATATGATACAGACTGTTGCCTACATGAAGTCCATATCTCTCTAAAATTCCACAGTCTAGTAATCTCGCACGATTTTACAAGCCTATGCCCAACAATCCGACTGGAAACAGACTATCTGCCTGTGACACACGCTGCAATTTTACCATATCCGGTAGCCGAACACGTGCTGCCACTTCCACAATGTCTTCCTCAGTGAGTGAACGTAATCACGCCTTGAGACAAAGAACGGAGCCATTAAGTATACTCACTTCCTACCCACTGCTGCCTTGTTTCGATCGACCATTGAAACTTAGCAGAAGGCCATTGATTTAAATGTAGAGGAATAATTACATTAAACCTACTTCCTTCCCCTCCCCACAACGGTCATTTTGAGGCTTTGTCTTCTGTTCTATATCTACGGCTCCTCTTTTAGCCAAAACCTGGTAAACATATCAGTCTATAATAATTTTCGATGAACCATGTATACGGTCAATCGGTTGCAAAAAGCTTACTGCAATAAGCTTTGATCGGGCTTCAATACTACTAAGAGTATCTTCTTCAGAAGGAATAAAATCAACTATAATACCTTAAATACACACATCTAAAAAGTTTTGCATCACCCTGGTTCCCAGAACTCCTAAAGATAGACGTAGACTGGATATTGTATCATAGACACAGTCACTTTGACTGTTCAGAGATGTCACTAAAACCGCCCAGAGATGTAAACAACCAACTATTAGACGGAAGGGTCCGACAGCCGATCAGTTCCAGTCATTCCACCAGGAAGGAGGTACACGGCTCGTGTTGTCCGCAGTTCAACCATGCCTAGACGGTCAATACCACGTCCGCATTGTTACTTTGTGCCAGGAAGGGCTCTCAACAAGGGAAGCATCCAGGCGTCTCGGAGTGAACCAAAGCGATGTTGTTCGGACATGGAGGAGATACAGAGAGACAGGAACTGTCGATGACATGTCTCGCTCAGGCCGCCCAAGGCCTACTATTGCAATGGATAACCCCTCTCTTCGGATTATGACTCATAGGAACCCTGACAGCAACACCACCGTGTTGAATAATGCTTTTCGTACAGCCACAGGACGTCGTGTTACGACTCAAACAGTACGCAATAGGCTGCATGACGCGCAACTTCACTCCCGACGTCCATGGCGAGGTCTATCTTTGCAAACACAACACCATGCAGCGCGGTACAGATGGGCCCAACAACATGCTGAATCGACCGCTCAGGACTGGAATCACGCTCTTTTCACTGATGAGTGTCGCATATGCCTTCAACCAGACAATCATCGGAGACGTGTTTGGAGGCAACCCGGTCAGGCTAAACGCCTTACACACTGTCCAGCGAATGCAGGAACGTGGAGGTTCCTTGCTGGTTTGGGGTGGCATTATGGGGGGCCGACGTACGCCGCTGGTGGTCATGGAAGGCGCCTTATGGCTGTACGATACGTGAATGCATCCTCCGACCTATAGTGCAACCATGTCGGCAGCATATTGGTGAGGCATTCGTCTTCATGGACGACAATTCGCGCCCCCATCGTGCCCATCTTGTGAATGACTTCCTTCAGGATAACTACATCGCTCGACTAGTGGCCAACATGTGCTCCAGACACGAACCCTATCGGACATGTCTGGGATAGATTGAAAAAGGGCCGTTTATGGACGACGTGACCCACCAACCACTCTGAGGGATCTACGCCGAATCGCCTTTGAGGAGTGGGACAATCTGGACCAACAGTGCCTTGATGAACTTGGGGATAGTATGGCACGACGAATACAGGCATGCATCAATGCAAGAGGACGTGCTACTGGGTATTAGAGGTACCGGTGTGTACAGCAGTCTGGACCACCATCTCTGAAGGTCTCGCTGCATGGTGGTACACCATGCAATGTGTAGTTTTGATGAACAATAAAAAGGGCGGAAATGATGTTTATGTTTTGATCTCTGTTCCAATTTTCTGTGCAGGTTCCGGAACTCTTCGAACCGAGGTGATGCAAAACTTTTTTGTGTGTATATTACAAAATAAACATCTAAGATAACCAAAACATTATAATAGAAGTACATGGAATAAAAATTGTACTAACATAATTTACATTGCGATAAAATTATGAGCATACATTATGAGGTAAGATGTTCATGTCAAATAGCAGCTATAACTTTGTCACCTTTAGTGCATTGCAGAATCAAGTGACGTGAACGCGGCGTAACTCCACTGCAGACTACTGCGGAACGGTTCAAAACGCTTGTTGATGTTTACACTCGCACAAACCTCGTATAGTAAGATCGGGCGAATAGAAACGATGGGGTGAATAGCAACGAAACTTCCAAAAAGTTCTATTTTATCGCAACGGAAAACAGATCGGAATATCATTCAAGATTTGACAGCAGTAACATACATGACAAACTGTCCATTATGTGATTGGACAGATTTCATATCCTATCGTATAGCTGACACACATGTCAGGTACATATTGTAAGTAGACTTATATTACTGCTGCTATGTATGTACAGTTGTCATTTGTAGGAATCAATGTACATCCAGCTGTTTGTTCCTCTGTATCAGAAATCACTGATGATGAGCTATAAACCCGAAAATTGGTTTTAAAAAATAAACATTCCTAGTGCAGCTCATGGTATATAGACGTCCTTTAATAAATATCTGTAAGCTGCGAAGAACCAAAAATTCAAAAATTTTGTATCATTCAAACAGTCGTTTGTGTAGGTTGGTAATGGACGAATCCTGGTGACTCAGTCTAACAGAGATATCATGAATTTCAATGCTGGCGACAATTACAACAGGGTCGTCGGGATATGCTACTGTTTTATCCTATCATATGAAAAATATGACCATCAGCAAAGAATTACACAACCCCGTGTTATAACAAAATTGTAACGACTCGCGGTAGTAGTAATACGTGGGTCAACGATAACGTGATATTAGAAAGGATGCTTTAACGATAAGTGGAGGGTTGATGTAGGTTTGCTTATGATGTAATATATTGTAGCACTGAATCACATAGTAACGTAGAGTCATAATAAATATGGTAATCATACAATCACAGATGCAAACTATACAACTAATCATGAACTGAACTGAAAGTCGAAGATGTTTATACATACATTTAGCTACACTGTCAACAGATAGCTCTGTTTAGGTACTTCAAAAATACCTTAAACTGAATTATAAATTGAAATTAACACATACACGAATAAACATTATGCTGGGCCTTTATGTTTTGAAAGTGTGTGTCTGACATCTACAAGTTAATTTTACAAACAGTGTTATTACAAATTATCAGCTAATGTTTTGTTTATTCTATGAAAAACATCGTATGTTGTGCTCAATTTCCTTACATCGAACATTGTTTGCAAGTATCAATCTAAAATGTGTTGTTTTAATTTAAGTACATAGTAAGTAAATTTACAGTTAGGTTTCATTGACCAAAAGTTCAGTTTTAAAGCACACTTTAAATCGGACTTGTAGTTCCTCTAACTGAAAAACGTAGGCTTGTGCTTTTGTAATTTGTAGGCTGAATAGAAACAGTAATCAGTGTTTTTCCAGAGGAAGATCAAGAATTTGACAGAA
This sequence comes from Schistocerca cancellata, assembly GCF_023864275.1. Lineage (NCBI taxonomy): Eukaryota > Metazoa > Arthropoda > Insecta > Orthoptera > Acrididae > Schistocerca > Schistocerca cancellata. The sequence goes on along the minus strand of NC_064632.1, from coordinate 399,091,157 downwards.
ATGAAGTACCACCTGGCACTTTCTCAACAAGGTGAACTAAAGCTGTGACTAAAGTATATGGGAAAAGTAAGCAATCCTACATAAGAAACTTGTTATTTAGAAAGCGAAGATTATACGGAGAACGATGAAACACGTTTATTTTAACGTGAGAGGAGACATTTTTAGTCAAGGAGATGTTGTTGGAAAGTTCTTCGTTACTTTTTGGGTACAACTTGTAAATTAAAAGACAACGTGTTTAAACATGTCAGTGACTTAACATATTAGCAAACAAATCAGGTTTATCAATTTAATGCTATAATAAAGTAATAAGAAATGTTTTTTTTTTACAGCAGAATAAAAGAACGCAAGTCATGCAATATTTTTGTTTTGTTTGTGTATTAACTTTTTGAATCAGATAAATTTTGTTTCTAATTGTCCTGAATCCAAAACTAATTTTAACATGTCCCTATGCACCCAATGGCTTGTTTTTATTTTTTATGTCCCCAAAGCTTCAGCTAGGTCCCAAATTTAATAAGTTTTAATTTAGGTGCCCGACCTCCAAGCTGATTTAATTTGTATTTTCACATTTATTATTTGTAAAGTTGAAAACTGTTCTATTCACTCTTACCTGTTATTATGACCGTTTTAACTTTTGGTATGGAAAATATTGTTTATTTTTTCCTCCATTTTTTCACTCAGCCAAGTCATCTCGTGCTAATGCTCTGATTGAGACAGCTTGTCCAACATGAATAAATACGCTTCTACAGGATCAATCACGGCATCATTCCAATCGGCATCCGTCGTAAAAAAAAAAAAAAAAAAAAAAAAAACTTGCATTGCAACGAGGATACTTATCACTAAGAGTATGGGATACTGTCTAGTACAAGCGACTGTTAGTGAAATTGGTCAAAATCAACAGTTAACTGAGACAAAGATAGTACCTGATAACACGCGGTCACGAAATAGTGAAGGACAAAAGATTCTGACAGTCCACACATAGGTAATCGGTAATCAATGAGGAAAGTTGATAGAAATAGTAGCTGAATTTAAATTTCTGTAATTAATTTAATATCGTAAGAAAGTGGTAACTGTGGTGTCAGCGCCAGACACCACACTTGGTAGGTGGTAGCTTTTAAATCGGCCGCGGTACGCTAGTATACGTCTGACCCGCGTGTCGCCACTGTCAGTGATTTCAGACCGTGCGCCGCCACACGGCAGGTCTATAGACAGATCCTAGCACTCGACCCAGTTGTACAGCCGACTTTGCTAGAGATGGAACTGACAAATAGCGCTCTCATTTGCCGAGACGATAGTTAGCATAGCCTTCAGCTACGTCAATTGCTACGACCTAGCAAGGCGCAATAGCATTTGATAATTAATATTGTGAAGTCTGTACAGTAAGAGCGATGTACACCAATTGTGGATTAAAGTTAAGTATTATATCAACTACGTACTTTATTTGCTAGTATTAATTCCCTTAACTGTTCCAGACCTCACGCCAGTCAGCGTGTAATTAAACGCGTGCATTTCGGCCTCCTCTAGCAACACAGTGTTGGCTCTTCTGCCAACACTTCAGTAACATGTTCTATGCTCCTCAGAAAGACAGGTGAAAAATACAAATTGATTGCACTTCCTTGTGGTGCATCAGAGTTCAGTGAGTTTCTCCGTACTTATTTTCCGCTTGTGCGACATCAAATAGGCCTTAATAGAGTATGATTTAATTCATGTAGCCGGCCGGTGTGGCCGTGCGATTAAAGGCGCTTCAGTCTGGAACTGCGTGACCGCTACGGTCGCAGGTTCGAATCCTGCCTCGGGCATGGATGTGTGTGATGTCCTTAGGTTAGTTAGGTATAATTAGTTCTAAGTTCTAGGCGACTGATGACCTAAGAAGTTAAGTCGCATAGTGCTCAGAGCTATTTGAACCATTTTAATTCATGTAATTTTCCTTATATGGTTTCTGTACTGAAACGTTTTTCCGTCTGTTTCATATCGCACGGATGGTATCCTGGAAGGTGATTCATCGGTGGTCCTCCGACGCAGTAAATCGGCAATAAAAAGAGTGTTAATCAAATATGTGTTAACTGTATCTATTAATTAGCATAGTACACAATGATCGTACCACCGAACAAAGCTTTTCTTATATACAAGGTACTCAGAAACAGACTGAAAACCTCGTATGGATACTACAGTGTGTGCTGAGAAATAACTGTTAAGAAAAATTTAGCATTGAAGTTAGCCAATGATATTACTGCGCGTGCAAATTCAAGCGGCCCGCCAGATGTAGTTACTGTAATTTTTGTCATAGCGTAAATGATAGGATACGAGACTGGTCAGCCTTTGCCTCTGGTTCGATATTCTACCATCCCACGTCCACTTTCTGTATCTCTCTCTTGTTGGGTGTTAGGAAACCAATCGAAGAAAACGTTTCGTGACACTTTTTCTGGCGGGCCGCTTGCATTTTTCGCGCGGACTGGCATGAGTGGCTGACTTCAATACTAGTTAACTCGGAATCGGTGCAACGTATCGCATTTTCTTCTTAACAGTTAGTTCTCAGCACAGCCTCTTCCGCAACTCCCTTACAAGCTTTTCGGACTGCTTCTGACCAGCCTGTATATCAGAATTGTTTAGTCTGTTTAGTTTCTAAAAAATCGCCGTCGTAGTGCAAGAACGTGGTGGTTAAAAATGGAGATAACATTGTCCCAAACTTGAAGCCGACGTCCGCCACCTTACGTAGCTCAAAACATTAGGTTCACCGCATTTATACCTCCATGATTCACCGCAGTGGTACTTCCCAATTACGCGGTCTTGACGTGCCCGTGCCCAGTTCCGACAGTCGGGGATACCTGTCGCCTTCGTGGTCGAATCCCAAATAACATCTGGTGATTTTATTGTGCGCAGACATTGTTTCATCAAAGATAACAGCTCGAGTCGATCCTAATGTAGGGTTTTAAAGCATCGTATTTCGTTCGTAGGTGGAGCCGTTTAAGCGATAATTTCTTTTGCTTACACGAATTATGGTTGCACCGTTTACTTTTATTGTAGTGGTCAGATTTCAAATCGAGAAGATGTGTCAACTACAGTGGGATGAATGCATTGAGAATCTAATGAAAGAAGAGCTCTATTCTGCAGGGAAGTAAATCTATATGCAGTTCTGTTTCTTTGAAATTTCAATAATCTTTCACTTTGTTAACTTGCACAAGAAGCGATAGCACTCCCTGCTTCTTTCCTCATTGTACACGTTTATGGGCTAACAAATAAGATGTAGGTAAGTTTTTTGCAAACGTGATCCATAATGATGTGGTGCATACAAGTTGAAAGTTGAAAAAGTATGATCAGGAAGCAGTACCAGATAGCTAACAAGCATTCCGGCTTCATTTGCTCTATGTATACAAACTGGAGTATATTTTATATTAGAAAGATATCAAATCATTTACGAAGAATTTTTCGTATGAAGTGGGAAATTTTGATACATATTAAATGGAATAATCTCGCCAAGAACTGAAAAGCCATGGTAATCACACCAAACTCGTCACCAGTGTCCTCAAACGCAGGAACGAAATGTACTCCAAAAGTAACTACCCAGCGTGTGTGATTCGCCAATTTGCCGCAAACTCGTGGCCAAAAGCTTCCACCAAACATCTCACAAAAATTCCAAAGGTCATGACTGTAGTTGATACTGGTTATAGAAACATCTTTGCAAAATGAATTTATCCTTGATCAGTTGCTCAGGCAACTGAATTGTGAAGATAACATCATAGGTCTATGTCTGTCGAATCTTTAAATCACTGGGAGGTGAATTCTAGGCTTAAGGCAGGAAGAAAATCTGAGGTCCAACCGGGATTCGACCCCGCGGCTTTTCGGTTTCTAGGAACGTACTTCTGAGAAACAGACAAGGTTTCCAGAAAATAGCGTAGTACAGGAAATCAGTGATCATGAGGCTGTTACAGCATCACGGAATACGACTATAAATAGGAATACAAAGAAAGCTAGGAAGATATTTCTGTTTAGCAAGAGCGACAAGAGAAAGATTTCAGATAGCTGACAGGTCAACATGAAAATTTCGTCTCCAGTGCTGACAATGTTGAGCATGAGTGGGCGAAGTTCAAGAGACTATTGCAGTACACCTTAGCCAGGTATCTGCAAAGCAAAATTGTGATAGGTTTAAAAGAACCGTCGTGGTTCGACGACTGTGTTAGAGAGCTGTTAGGAAAGCATAGGTAGTTCTACTGCAAATGTAAACGTAGTCAAAAGCGCAGAGACAAACAAAAACTAAATGAAGTGAAAATTAGCGTAACGAGAATTGTGCAACATATTTTATGCTAAAGAGTTATGACGTTTTTGGAAAATGAAAATCTCCGCTATAAAAATCAGCATGGATTCCGCAAACAGAGATCGTGCGAAGCTCAGCTCGCTCTGTTCCTCTATAAGCTTCACAGCGCAGTGGACAACGACGCTCAGATTGATGTCGTGTTCCTTGATTTCAGTAAGGCATTTGACATCGTCTCGCATTGCCGTTTAATGAAAATAGATACGAGCTTACGGTGTATCGGAGCAGACTTGCGATTGGATTCAAGACTTTCTTGCAGATAGAACTCAACACGTCGCTCTTAACGGGAAAAAAAAATCGATAGATGTAAAGGCAATACCCGGAGTACCACAGCGAAGTGTGATAGGACCGTTGCTCTTTATAATATACATAAATGATGTAGTAGAAAGCTTCGGATGCTCTTTAAGGCTATTCGCAGGTGATGCAGTTGTCTGTACCAAAGTAGCAACGCCAGAAGATAGAGACTGCAGAACGACCTGCAGAGAAATGATTATTGGTGCAGGCTCTGGCAGTTGACCGTGAACGTAAAGAAATATAACATATTGCGCATACATAGGAAAAGAAATCTACTACTGTACAGCTACACTATTGAAGACAAGCAGCTGGAGAATCGTCTGCCGTCAAATATCTAGGCGTAACTATGCAGAGCGACCTTAAGTGGAATGACTATATAAATCAGATGGTGGGAAAAGCAGCCACCAGACTCATACATGAAAGAAGTGTCTTATAAGCCGCTTGTTCAACCGATTCTTGAGTATTGTTAATCCATTTGGGATCCCTATCAGGTAGGGCTGATAGAGGATAGAGAGAAGATCCAACAAAGAGCGGCGCGTTTCGTCACGGGATCGTTTATCTGGCGAGAGAGCGTTACGGAGATGATAAACAAACTCCACTGACCGAGCGAGGTGGCGCAGTGGTTAGACACTGGACTCGCATTCGGGAGGACGACGGTTCAATCCCGCGTCCGGCCATCCTGATTTAGGTTTTCCGTGATTTCCCTAAATCACTTCAGGCAAATGCCGGGATGGTTCCTCTGAAAGGGCACGGCCGACTTCCTTCCCAATCCTTCCCTAATCCGATGGGACCGATGACCACGCTGTCTGGTCTCCTTCCCCAAACCAACCAACCAAACTCCACTGACATACATACATCTCGCGTATTGACCACTGGGGATCGGTGTGTGGGGCGGCGGTGGGGTGAGTGGACTGCTGTGGCCTGTTGTGGGGTTATGAACCACTGAGTGCTACGGCAGGAAGAAGCCTCTCCGTCGTTTCTAGGTTCTCAGTTTAATACACAATACAAACAGAACACAGCATGTCATTCTGAACGGAGACAGGTCTTCAGACGTACAAATAACTTGGAGTGAGCCTCAAGGAAGTGTTATGACATTATGTATCACGAAACACATAAACGACCTGGTAGATGACGTTGGAAATTCCAAGAGGCTTTTCGCAGATGTTGTTGTTCCATACAGACAAGTAGTAACTGTAGAATATCGTAGCGAAATTCAGGAAGATCTTCAGAGGATCGACACTTGGTGCAGGGATTAGTAATCGACCCTCAACATAAACAAATGTAACGTATTGTGGGTACATCGATAGAAAGAACCTTTATTGTATGATTACACGAGTGCAGAACGATCACTGGGAGCAGTTACTCCTATAAAATATCTCGTAGTGTGCATACGGGGCATGGTAAGACAGATCCACTGGAAGAATTCTCAGGAACTGTAAACCGTCAACAAAGAAAGCAGATTAGTAAAAACTTTTTCGAGCGATAGCTGAATACCGTCCGTCAGTGTGGATCCGTAACAGATAAGATTTGTAGGGTAACTAGACAAGATCCAAAGCAAAGCAACACGAGTCGTTTACAGGTTCATTTGATGAGTGCGAAAACGTCAAGGAGATGATCAGCCGACTCTAGTAGCAGACTCTGCAAGAGAGGCGTTCTGCATCACGGAATGGTGTACTGTTAAAGTTCCAAGAGTGCACGCTCCTACGGACGTCTCTCGAAAAGATCATGAAGTTAAAGCTAAACTCGAGCCCAATAAGAGGGTTACTAGCAACCATTCTTCGCGCGAAATGTACGTGACTGGGACAGGAAAAGGGGGGCAGTGACATTTGTGCACAAAGTGCCCTCCGCCACACTTACGCAGTATGGATTTAGGTATAGAAGTGCCGGGTACATGCTAGGAATGACATGGGAAAATGTTAAAATGTTCGACAGATGGCGCTGGGCAGCAAAACGTCAGATTTACCACATCTACCTTTATCGGGCCTATTTCTTCGAGGAAATGCGCAATTCTGGTTTTGTAACTGCTACCGTGACGGGTGAGAGGTACGCCGATATCTTACAGAATCGCATCATCCCCAGCCTGGAAGATAAACACCTGCTGGAACGTACGATGTTTTTGCAGGATGGCGCTCCACCCCATATTGTTAGACGCGTGAAAGATCTCTTGCGCGCGTCGTTTGGTGATGATCGTGTGCTCAGCCGCCACTTTCGTCATGCTTGGCCTCCCAGGTCCCCAGACTTCAGTCCGTGCGAATATTGGCTTTGGGGTTACTTGAAGTCGCAAGTGTATCGTGATCAACCGACATCTCTAGGGATGCTGAAAGACAACATCCGACGCCAATGCCTCACATAACTCCGGACATTGCTATTCGCAACATTATTCCTCACCTACAACTATTGTTGAGGAATGATGGTGGACATATTGAGCATTTCCTGTAAAGAAGATCAGCTTTGCTTTGTCTTACTTTGTTATGCTAATTATTGCTATTCTGATCAGATGAAGCGCTATCTGTTGGACATTTTTTGAACGTTTGTATTTTTTTGGTTCTAATAAAACCCCATGTCATTCCAAGCATGTGTGTCAATTTGTACCTCTCTATCTACATTATTCCGTGATTTATTCAGTTTTCAAATTTATACTGACTTTTTGGTCACCCGGCATCAGCAAAGAGTAGCTTGCTATAAAACGAGCCCTCCCGTCGGAGATCGATGTTTGTTGTTCTTAGCATAAGTTACTTTATGTAGTGCGTAAGTCTAGGGACCGATGACCTCATCAGTTTGGTCCGTCAGGATTTCACCCACATTTGAACATTTTGAAAACGAAAGAATATTGTAGAATACTGAAAGTGGCTGTTTAACAGGCGGTTTGCAACAGTGGGGCGCTAGAAATAAGTAAAGCGAGCTCCGGGAATAGCTGTAAATGAGACAATATCAGCAATGAATAAATGTGGCCTGTGTCACTTAGATAAACATGATATAATGACAGACTCTTGCCTCCTAAATTTGATTTCCTTCTCTCTGCTCACGTATAAATAATTCATATGCGAAAGAAGAAATGGGAATAAAGTAGAAAGTATATGCATGAGGTCAACAGAAATGAAACTTGGATAAATAGCTACTCATATGTCTTCGTGACATGTCCTTCACTTGTAGCTATAGTGGCGCCAGTACGGTGGTCTACTAATACGTCAAAACGCCCTGCTCTTCCTGTATTCTCCGGAAGTGAGGACCGCTTCGAGGCTTCGGGGAGAACGCGAAACACATTAGCGGCAGGCAGGTCGTTGTAAAGGGAACGGCAGGGTATTTGGCTTGCTTCGGCAGCGAACGCATCCTACTCTCGCCCCGGTCGTCCATCATGTGTGTCAGAGGCACGTTCCGGGAACGCGAGAGAGCTTTTTGTGCCACGCGCGCGGATGCCGCAGCCTTTCACGTATCCATTACAGCCGCCATCCTCAAACTGACGGGCGACTTGTAACCCCTCAAACTGTGCAGCTCGCCAGAGGTTCATAGTGAATCACCAACACCATTCATGAAGGGGTGAGGGGGAGGGGATGATACACAATTCTCGATTTTTTCGGAATTTTGTTCCTTATCTCCTATCTCCAGGTAAATACACTACTGGCCATTAAAAATGCTACACCACGAAGGACACGTGCTACAGTCGCGAAATTTAACCGACAGGAAGAAGATGCTGCGAAATGCAAATGATTAGCTTTTCAGAGCATTCACACAAGGTTGGCGTCGGTGGCGACACCTACAACGTGCTGACATGAGGAAAATTTCCAACCGAATTCTCATACACAAACAGCAGTCGACCAGCGTTGCCTGGTGAAACATTGTTGTGATGCCTCGTGTAAGGCAGAGAAATGCGTACCATTTGATATAGGCCGGATTGTAGCATATCGCGATTACGGTTTATCGTATCGTGGCATTGCTGCTCGCGCTGGTCGAGATCCACCGACTGTTGGCATAATATGGAATCGGTGGGTTCAGGAGCGTAATACGGTACGCCGAACTGGATCCCAACGGCCTCGTATCACTACCAGGCGAGATGACAGGCATCTTATCCGCATGGCTGTAACGGATCGTGCAGCCACGTCCTTGAGTCAACAGATGGGGACGTTTGCAAGACGAAAACCATCTGCGCGAACAGTTCGACGACGTTTGCAGCAGCATGGACTATCAGCTCGGAGACCATGGCTGCGGTTTCCCTTGACGCTGCATCACAGACAGAAGTGCCTGCGATGGTGTACTCAACGACGAACCTGGGTGCACGAATGGCAAAACGTCATTTTTTCGGATGAATAGAGGTTCTGTTTACAGCATCATGATGGTCGCATCCGTGTTTGGGGACATCACGGTAAACGCACATTGGAAGCGTGTATTCGTCATCGCCATACTGGCGTATCACTCGGCATGATGGTATGGGGTGCCATTGGTTACACGTCTCGGTCACCTCTTGTTGGCATTGACAGCACTTTGAACAGTGGACGTTACATTTCAGATGTGTTACGACCCGTGCCTCTACCCTTCATTCGACCCCTGCGAAACCCTACATTTCAGCAGGATAATGCACGACCGCATATTGCAGGTCCTGTACGGGCCTTTCTGGATGCAGAAAATGTTCGATTGCTGCCCTGGCCAGCACATTCTCCAGATCTCTCACCAATTGGAAACGTCTGGTCAATGGTGGCCGAGCAAGTGGCTCGTCACAATACGCCAGTCGCTACTCATGATGAACTGTGGTATTGTGTTGAAGCTGTATGGGCAGCTGTACCTGTACACGCCATCCAAGCTCTGTTTGATTCAATGCCCAGGCGTATCAAGGCCGTTATTAAGGCCAGAGGTGGTTGTTCTGGGTACTGATTTCTCAGGATCTATGCACCGAAATTGCGTGAAAATGTAATCATATGTCAGTTCTAGTATAATATATCTGTCCAATGAATACCCGTTTATCATCTGCATTTCTTCTTGGTGTAGCAATTTTAATGGCCAATAGTGTATACAGGGTGTTACAAAAAGGTACGGCCAAACTTTCAGGAAACATTCCTCAAACACAAATAAAGAAAAGATGTTATGTGGACATGTGTCCGGAAACGCTTAATTTCCATGTTAGAGCTCATTTTAGTTTCGTCAGTATGTACTGTACTTCCTCGATTCACCGCCAGTTGGCCCAGTTGAAGGAAGGTAATGTTGACTTCGGTGCTTGTGTTGACATGCGACTCAATGCTCTACAGTACTAGCATCAAGCACATCAGTACGTAGCATCAACAGGTTAGTGTTCATCACGAAAGTGGTTTTGCAGTCAGTGCAATGTTTACAAATCCGGAGTTGGCAGATGCCCATTTGATGTATGGATTAGCACGGGGGCAATAGCCGTGGCGCGGTACGTTTGTATCGAGACAGATTTCCAGAACGAAGGTGTCCCGACAGGAAGACGTTCGAAGCAATTGATCAGCGTCTTAGGCAGCACGGAACATTCCAGCCTATGACTCGCGCCCGGGGAAGACCTAGAACGACGAGAACACCTGCAATGGACGAGGCAATTCTTCGTGCAGTTGACGATAACCCTAATGTCAGCGTCAGAGAAGTTGCTGCTGTACAAGGTAACGTTGACCACGTCACTGTATGGAGAGTGCTACGGGAGAACCAGTTGTTTCCGTACCATGTACAGCGTGTGCAGGCACTATCAGCAGCTGGTTGGCCTCCACGGGTACACTTCTGCGAATGGTTCATCCAACAGTGTGTCAATCCTCATTTCAGTGCAAATGTTCTCTTTACGGATGAGGCTTCATTCCAACGAGACCAAATTGTAAATTTTCACAATCAACATGTGTGGGCTGACGAGAATCCGCACGCAATTGTGCAATCACGTCACCAACACAGATTTTCTGTGAACGTTTGGGCAAGCATTGTTGGTGATGTCTTGATTGGGCCCCATGTTCTTCCACCTACGCTCAATGGAGCACGTTATCATCACGGGATACTCTACCTGTGCTGCTAGAACATGTGCCTTTACAAGTACGACACAACATGTGGTTCATGCACGATGGAGCTCCTGCACATTTCAGTCGATGTGTTCGTACGCTTCTCAACAACAGATTCGGTGACCGATGGATTGGTAGAGGCGGACCAATTCCATGGTCTCCACGCTCTCCTGACCTCAACCCTCTTGACTTTCATTTATGGGGGCATTTGAAAGCTCTTGCTACGCAACCCCGGTACCAAATGTAGAGACTCTTCGTGCTCGTATTGTGGACGGCTGTGATACAATACGCCATTCTCCAGGGCCTCATCAGCTCATCAGGGATTCCATGCGACAGAGGGTGGATGCATGTATCCTCTCTAACGGAGGACATTTTGAACATTTCCTGTAACAAAGTGTTTGAAGTCATGCTGGTACGTCCTGTAGCTGTGTGTTTCCATTCCATGATTAATGTGATTTGAAGAGAAGTAATAAAATGAGCTCTAACATGGAAAGTAAGCGTTTCCGGACACATGTCCACGTAACATATTTTCTTTCTTTGTGTGTGAGGAATGTTTCCTGAAAGTTTGGCCGTACATTTTTGTAACACCCTGTATAGGCAGACAATTTTTGTAAACAAATTGGACATAGCATCGATCACAATGAACAGTAATAATATATTATACAGATCTTAATCCCAGAAAAACCTTTATTCATAAGTGGTGACCGCTTTTGGCCCGATGTGGATCACCTTCGGACTATACTCTAATTCAGAGTACAACAGGCAAGATGGGAACGTTAAGCTAAAAATAAATCATACGATGTTTTACCGATGTGTCCTGACGATAGCACAGAGCAGGAACTGTGGTTAGCGCCCACTGATATTGACTACTGACTATGTTTCGGAGTCATGGAGTTAAATAGCTGATGCACCGCCCCTTTCACGTCACCCTCCGTCTCTTTAGCCAATAGGATACAACGTATGCCATATACGTCAGACAGCATGAATATAAACCTTAATATCATGCTGCATACCATCGTCACTTATATCTGAATAACAATTTATATGTTATACAGTTAAAATTTTACATAATAAAATGTGAAAAATATATTTGACAGGCCAGTGGCACCAGTCAGTGGCTGCCCTCTCCAGGACTTCGTGTATGCTATACATGGCTGGGGGATGCCACTGGTTATCCAAAGACATAGACGACTTATCAGCAGCAATCAAAGATTCTATACCGCTGCAGTACTGCATTCGGTTCGGCTTCGTGTGATCTTTATACCTGCGTTGGTTTGCAAGTCGTCCTTCAGTGCCGAGCGTTAGTTAACATTACATGCTGTGTTATGCTCCGCAGAAGCCATGTCCAGCATCACTAATATAATAATATAGACACCTAAATAATACGTACAGAGCTCCTTATAGTAAATATTCTGAATCTAATTACAAATACTGATGATCATGTATTTAATGAAATATTTTTAGACTTTTATGTTAAGGTACTTCCTATATATTTTAGCCCCAATGCAGAAAATTATTTCAAAGAGCTATTTGTAATTATATTCAAAACAATGACAACACGGCATTCTTTATGTATTGTGAAGGTGTCTACATTACTGGTGATGCTGGGCTTTGGCTTTGGTTACATAAGTTTTCTGCAGTGTATAACATCGCATGCGAAGGACGGCGGTGAAAGACGACTTGCAACTAAAACAAATTTGGAGCTCATACGAAGACGAACAAAATGCAGTATGGCAGCGGCATAGCATCTTTGAAGACAGACAGACAGACAGACAGACAGACGCACACGCACACGTACACGCACACGAGCGCGAGCACGGACGCACATAAGCATGTGTTGTCTGTTCTGTGGGACATACCATACACCGCTGAAACAAACTATAAAATTGACAGTAGTGGAGATTACGAGAATTATGGCCTTGAATCGATTTCAGTAACGTACATATGCTGGTTAAGGAAACTAACATTATAGAAGAAAGTCCGAGAAGCGATTGAAATTACTAAGAACGTGTGTAACTTCAATAGAGAAGACGGCTATAAGCTTCCGTCATCGTGGTTCCCCGCCACCGAAGAAGTGAATACGCGGCACGGCGTGCGAGCAATGCAAACAACGCTGAGGAAGCCGCCTCTACGGACAATAATATATTTGATAAACATTCTCCCCTTCATGCTCTGCCCGTTTCTTATCTATTCAACGATGTTGGTCGACCAATAGCAGCGGGAGAAATTTTAACTAATAACTCTTCTCCATCATAAGTCCGGGAAAAATCCCTTTCTGACCAATGACGTCGGCTCACCAATGGTAGCCAGAAGAGTTTTAGCCAATAACCCCCCTATTCGGCATTAGCGCGGAGATACGTCTCTAATTACTCAATAACGATGGCCCACTGGTGGTACCTCAAGGCTTTTTACCCAATAATCCCACTTCTCGAGCAATATTGCTGTTATGATACCTACCGTGCTGTGAAATATCTACATCTACAGCCATATACATATTCCGCAAGTCACCGTACGGTGCGTGGCGGAGGGTACCCTGAACTACAACTAGTCATTTCCTTTACTGTTCCAATCGCAAATAGAGTGAGGGAAACACGACTGTCTGTATGGCTCCGTAAGAGCCATAATTTCTCGTATCTTGTCTTCGTGATCCCTGAGCGAAATGCATGTTGGTGGCAGTAGGATCCTTCTGCAGTCAGCTTCAAATGCCGGTTCTCAAAACTTTCTTAGTAGTGCTTTTCGAAATGAATGTCTTCTTCCCTCCAGGGATTCCCATCCCACTTGAGCTCCCGAAGCATATCCGTAAAACTCGCATGCTGATCGAACCAACTAGTTACAGATCTAGCAGCTCGCCTCTGAATTGCTTCGATGTCTTCTTTCAATCCGACCTTGTGCAGATCCCAAACACTCGAGCAGTTTTCACCAGCGTCCTATGTGTTGTGTCCTATACAGATGAACCACTCTTTCCTAAAATTTTCCCAACAAACCGAAGTCGACCAAGCCTCACGTGCTCGTTGCATTCTACATCGCTTCGCAACGTTACGCCCAGATATTTAAATGAGGTAACTATAAAGCAGGATACTACTAATGCTGTACACGAACATTACGGGTTTGTTTTTCCTAATCAACCGCATTAAGTTACATTTTTCTACATTAAGAGCCAGATGCCATTCATCACAAGGTACTATAAATTTTGTCTGGGCCATCTACATCAGCCTACAGTCACTTATATTCGACCCCTCCCTGGAAACCACAGCA